>NC_073252.2:177995000-180732500 GCF_029289425.2 Pan paniscus | reverse complement strand
TGTGACACCTCTCTCAACATTATGAGGTCTGAAAAGCAACCTTGAAAAGAAGAAGACACTGGAGACCTCTCAAAGGTGGGGCAGGGCCAGTGTGTGTCTGTAACAGACTCTATGAAGATACCCATTTCCCTACAATCAAAATTAAGTACAGAAAATGCGATTTCTCTGCTTTTACATTTCATCTGCACAGAGTCACAGGCTACTTTCCCTTCAAAAGTATTGTGACATAAATATGATTTCTTCCATTGTTATGATAAAATAATTTGTATGTTGAGCCTTAAGTTCCAAGTTCAAATTGTTGTTTACGGTTGTTCTTATTATTGGAGTATGTGAAGATTGGCCAAATTTCTAGAGGCTGTTAGGAAAACCTGCTCATGAGAGTTTTTTATTTGCAAGAACGGAAAAAAACCACCAGTGTTAAAGTGCACTTTCTAATTAGCCAAAGTCTTGGCCAGGCGTTTACTGGCAAAAGCTGATCCGGTGAAATCTTGAATGTGCCATTCAGGTGTTTCAATTCCATGATGGGTTTATTTATTCAAAATGGCAGACTCATATTCAAGTTTTGTTTCTGGTGTTGCTTAAATTTATATGATGAGTAGTATATTAGTCCATTCTCACACTGCTAATAAGGATATACCCAAGACTGGGTAAAGGAAAGAGGTTTAATTGACTCACAGTTCAGCATGGCTGGGGAGGCCTCAGGAAACTTACAATCGTGGCAGAAGGGGAAGCAAACATACCCGTCTTCACATGGCAGCAGCAAGGAGAAGTGCCGAGCAAAAGGAGGAAAAGCTCCTTATAAAACCATCAGATCTTGTGAGAACTCACTCAGTATCATGAGAACAGCATGAGGGTAATCTCCCATGTGATTAAATTACCTCCTACTGAGTTCCTCCCACAACATGTGGGCATTATGGCATCTACAACTCAAGATGAGATTTGGGTGGGGACACAGTCAAACCATATCAGGTAGTGTGACTTGAAGCCATCCCAAATTTCTGTGATAATTAAGAAAGACAACATAGGAATGTGTCCCCAGCATTAGGGAAGTAATGAGATGACTAAATAATAAAAATTACACTACTGCTGTTAAGGAGGTATTTAATTGTGTTACACTGAAATTTAAAATACTACAAAATGTATAAAACATATGTGTATGATTTAAAGACTAGTGTACCAATATATCCATCACTCAAATGAAAAAATAGAATATTACTAGTATCTTGGAAGCCTCCATGTGCCTTTCTCCAAGCACATTCTCCCATCACCCAGTTGAGTAATGGTTTAGATGAGAATCACCTGGGGAGCCTTTTGAACCGTATTGATACACTGATGCCAATCCTATTACACATTAGAATGAGGGGAGTCCAGGAACATATGTGTGTATAAAGTTTTTATTATAATATGCAGCTAAGGATAAAACCACTGCGCTAAAAGAGTTCTTCTCAAACTATAATGTGCATACAAATCACCTAAAAATCCTGTTAAAATGCAGCCCATAAAATCTACCCTCTTAGCAAATTTCCAGTATACAAGACAATATTATTAACTATAGTTCTCATGCTGTATGTTACATCTATGGACTTATTCATCCTATGTAACTTTGAACCCTTTGGCCTACCTGTCTCATTTCCTTGCCCTCCTTCCACTCCCAGGAACCACCTTTCTACTCTGTTTCTATGTGTTTGACATTTTTAAAAAGATTCCACCTATGCATGAGATTATGCAGTATTTGTCTTTCTGTGCCTGAATTATTTCAATGAGCACAATGTCTTCCAGGTTCATCAATGTTATCCCAAATGTCAGGATCTCCTTTCATTATGTGTATAGATTTTTCGGTGCTCTTACCACAAAAAAGGAACCTATATGAGATGATGGAACGTAGTAATCATTTCACTGTGTATATTTATATCAAATGTCATGTTGTGCACCTTTAAGATAAACAATTTTTAATAGATAAAATAAAATGCAGCCTATGAAGGATTTGCACATCCTTTTTTAGGTTTTGTACTGAGTATTATATTTTTATTATGATTGCAAATGGTATCTTTACATTACAATACATTACAAGTGCATTACAATGTTGGTTTTTGTGAATTGATATTATTTAGCAAGCATGCTATACAATTTTACTAATTATGATAGTTTTTCTAGAGATTAATTTTCTAGGTAGACAGTTGTATCACTTTGCAAATAATGACAATTTTGTTCCTTTCTATCCGATTCTTCTATGTGTCTCTCTTTCTCTCTCTCTCTCTCTTTTTTTTTTTTTGGCTTTTCTCACTTCATGGCTAAGCTTTCCAAACAATCTTAAAGAGAAAGGGTGACAGTGGATATTCATGTTGTATTTCTGCTCTTAAAGAGAATGTTTTCAACATTTCATAATTACTCATGATGTTTTCTCAAGAGTTTTTTTTTAGGATGTCTTTTACAGAAAAAGTTATAAAAGCAGAAACACACAGAATAAAAAACATAGTTCCAATAAAGAGAATCAACCCAGCCAAAGGCTGGGCCTTTCACAAGACTAACAAAGTGGACAAAAGCAAGATGTCTTTTATTAAAAAGTTGTTTTCTATTCTCAGCTTGCTGAATTTTTATCATGAATGGACATTGAATGTTATCGAATGACTTTTCTGCATTATTTAATTTTCTCCTTTAAAGATCTATTATAGTGGTGAGTTATATTAATTGATCTTGAATTCCCAGGATCAACCCAATATGTTAATCAACAGTGTTATCTTTAGACATTGCTACATTTGGTTAGCATATGTGTGTGTGTGTATATATATATATATATATATATTTTTTTTTTTTTGAGACTGAGTCTCACTCTGTTGCCCAGGCTGGAGTGCAGTGGTGTGATCTAGGCTCACTGCAAGCTCCACCTCCCGGGTTCACACCATTCTCCTGCCTCAGCCTCCCGAGTGGCTGGGACTACAGGTGCCCACCACCACGCCTGGATAATTTTTTTGTATTTTTGGTAGAGACGGGGTTTCACCGTGTTAGCCAAGATGGTCTTGATCTCCTGACCTCGTGATCCGCCCATCTCAGCCTCCCAAAGTGCTGGGATTACAGGCATGAGCCACCGCGCCCGGCCCAGCTTATATTTTGTTCAAGATTTTTATATCTATGTCAGGCTAGCCTCACAATCTCTTTTTTCATTCCCTGGAAGAAACTGAAATTGTCTGTTTCTTGGATATTTGGTCAAGTTAGAACTAGTCATTTGAATCTGTTGTTTTTTTGTGTCACAAGACTTTATTTATTTATTTAATTTTTTTTTCGAGACAGAATCCTGCTCTCTAGCCCAGGCTGGAGTGCAGTGGCACGGTCTCGGCTCACTGTAACCTCGGCCTTCCAGGTTCAAGTGATTCTCTTGCCTCAGCCTCCTGAGTAGCTGGGATTACAGATGCCCACCACCATGCCTGGCTAATTTTTGTATTTTTACTAGAGACAGGGTTTTGCTATGTTGGGTCTGACTGGTCTTGAACTCCTTACCTCATGATCCGCCTGCCTCAGCCTCCCAAAGTGCTAGGATTACAGGCATGAGCCACCTCTCCCGGCTGCACAACACTTTTAAATTACAGATTTAGTTTTGCTAATGATTGAGATTTTTTCTAAGTTTGTGTATTAGTTTGCTAGGACTGCCATAACAAAGTGACACAGACTGCATGGCTGAATCAACGGAAATGTGTTTCCTCACAGTTCTGGAGGCTGGAAGTCCAAGATCAAGGTGTCAGCAGGGTTGGCTTCTCCCAAGGCCCCTCTCTTTGGCTTCTAGTTGGCCACCTTCTCCCCGTGTCTTCACTCGGTCTTTCCCCTGTGTATCTGTGTCCTTATCTCCTCTTATGACACCAATCCTATTGGATTATGGCCCACCCTAATGATCTCATTTATACTTAATGGCCTCTTTAAAGACCCTATCTCCAAATACAGGCATATTCTTAGGTACAGGTGGTTAGGACTTTAACATATGGATTTGGAGGGAACACAGTTCAGCTCATAATACGATGTATTCATCTCCTCCAGGTTTTCAAACGAATTGTCCCAAATTTGTTCATATCTTATAATCTGTTTTCTCTCCAGCCTCTAGAGATATGTGCATATTAATTCTTAATTAGTTTATATGTCTCTCTGTTTTTGTTTCATTAATCTTGCTGTTGTCTATTTTATTAGTCTTGTCAAAGACCAAATTTTTAGCTTTGTTGATTCTCTATCTTGGAACTATGTTTTTTATTTTATGCATTTCTGCTTTTATGTTTATTTTGTTGTTTCTTCTACTTTTGGGGAATTATTCAGCTGTTTTTTTTCTTGCTCCATAAATTGGATGCTTAGGTCACACAGTTGAGACATCTTTTCCAGTTTAAGCATTTGAGGCTATAAAACTCACTCTCAATACCATTATATCTCATATATTTTTAATATGTACTAGTTTGTTATTCTATTTTAAATATTTTATAATTTCCATTAGAGTCTCTCGCTTCTGTGAAATTCTTTAGAAGTGTGTTTTGTATCTCTAAAGGTATGAGGATTTTCTACCTTTTTTGCTATTGATTTCCAATGTAATTGTCTAGTGGTTAAATAATACGTTCTGAACAATACCAACCTGCTGGAATTTATTGAGGTTTTCTTAAAGCCTAGCATGTGGTCACTTCTCTAAATGGGTAAATGTATACTTGAAAAGAATATATATTCTGAGAGAGAGAGAGCGCGAATCATAGATCCTGATTGTCTATTGTGCTATTCTAATTTTTAACATTATTACTGACTTAAAAAAATCTGTCTCTACCAATTACTAAAACAAATGTTAGAAAAACTTCAACTATGATTGTGGATTTGTTAATATCTCTTGTAGCTGTCAATTTTTTACTTCATGTTATTTGAAACTATATTATTAGTTGTATAAATGTTGTATCTTCCTAATGAGTAGAATCTTAATCATTAGGTATAATATATGTCTAATATTACCCAGAATTGTTTTGGTTAACATTTACCTGGCATATCTTTATTCACTTTTTTGATTAAAATACTTTTTTTTATAGACAGAGTCTTGCTTTGTTGCCCAGACTGGAATGCAGTGGCACGGTCATAGCTCACTATAATCTCAAACTCCTGGGCTCAAGCGAACTTCTCGCCTCAGCCTCCTGAGCAGCTGGGACTACAGGTAGGTACCACCATGCCTCGCTAATTTTTTTATTTTTAATTTTGTGGTAGAGATAGGGTCTCACTATGTTGCCCAGGCTATTCTCAAAATCCTGGTCTCAAATCATCCTTCCGCTTCAGCCTCTAAAAGCACTGGGACTACCGGCATGAGCCACTATGCTTAGCCCTTTTTTTTTTAAAAAAAATTACTGTATCCTTATGTTTTAGATAAGTCTTTTATAAATATCTTGATTTCATATATTTTTTTCAGTTTAATAATATTTGTCTTTTAATTGGCAGGTTTCACTTATTTTTTTATCTATTTATATTTGGATTAATTTATTACATCTTGTTGTATATTTTCTATTTGTTCTGCTTTCTTTTTTCCTTTTCTTCTTCTTTTTTTTTTTTTAGACAGAGTCTTGCTCTGTCACCCAGGCTGTGCAATGGCACGATCTTGGCTCACTGCAGCCTCTGCCTCCTGAATTCAAGTGATTGTCTTGCCTCAGCCTCTCGAGTAGCTGGGATTACAGGTGCCCACCATCACACCCAGCTAATTTTTGTATTTTTAGTAGAGATGGGGTTTCACCCTGTTGGCCAGTCTGGTCTCGAACTCCTGACCTCAGGTGATCCGCCCACCTTAGCCTCCCAAAGTGCTGGGATTATAGGTGTGAGCCACCGCGCCTAGCCTCTTTTCTTCTTTATGAATTATTTATTTTTCCTTCTCTATTAGTTTAGAAGTTATATTGTGATGTCTATTATTTTAGCAGTAACTTTAGTTACTTAAAATGCATGGTTAACAGTCTAAAATTAATTACTAACTTTACCTTCTAATAAAAAGATACAAGTTCTTATAAGGCTATAATCCTGATCACCCCTTCCAAATTCTACACTATTTCTGTCCAGTATTTTTACTTTTCTTTTACCCTATAAACATTCTTATTGTTTTATTCTCAGTATTTGTTTATATTTACCTGATATTTGCCAGTATCTTTGCTCACCATTCCTTGAATCTCAGACCTTCCTTTTGTAATAATTTAACTTATTCTTGTCCTTGAAATTTTCTTTCATGTGATTCTCCTAAAGTCAAGTTCAGCTTTTGTTTGCCTGAAAAGGTCTTTATTTTACCCCTTCTCTTGAAAGATTGTTTTACCAAGAACATAATTGTAGGTTGACAGATATTTTATCTCAGCACGTCAAAAATATGGTTCCACTGTCTTTTGAGTTACCTCGTTGATGCTGAGAAGTCATCAGTATAATTGCCATTCCTAACAAATTCATCTTTTCTCTCTGATTGCTTTTATTATATAGTCTTCTCTTTTTCTTTGGTGTTCTGCAGTTTGGATCTTCCTAGGTGTGCATTGTTTTAATTTATCCTCCTTGTTATCAGTTGGGTTGGTTGTATATGAGATTGATATATATATTCAACAATTTCTGGGAAATTCAGCTATTTGATATCATCTTTATCCTCTCTATCTTCTCCTTCTGGAGGTGTAGGCAGCTGAGTTGTACTTTCTCACACTAACCTCTGTCTCTTAATGCATTTTTCATATTTTTTAGCTATTGATCTCTTTGTGCTATATTCTGGTTATTTCTTTAATTCTATCTTCCGGATAACTAATTTTCTTTCAGACATGTATTATCTTCTGTTTAACTTTCCATTGAGTTTCTAGTTTCAGTGATTATATTTTATCTCTAAAAGTTCTGCAGAGTTCTTTTCCAAAATAATTGATTGTATGATCTAACATTTCTACCAGCAATGTTCAGTGCTCTGCATTCTCACCAACACTTGGTGTGGTCATATTTGTAATTTTAGCAATTTTAGTGGATACGTAACGGTGCTTCATTGAAGCTTTAGTCTACATTTGCCTGATGACTCATGATATTATCTCTTTATGCACTTTATGGCTATTCCTATATCTTATCTTGTGAGTGGGTAACATTTTTGTCTACTTTTAAAAATTATTTAACCTTATTATTGGATTGTTGATGTCTTCATATATTTTGTATACAATTCTTGGTCAGATATATGTCTTGTGAATATTTCTCCCAGTCTGTAGTTGTCTTTTCATTTTCTTAACTGTGTTTTTTAGTTCTTTTTATGTTTTTATATTTACTAGAACTTACATTTGATTGTGTCTTTTGAAGTATGGAAATGTTTGTTCATAAAGTCCAACTTATCAACTTTTCTTTTGTGTTAAGTGCATTCCGTGTTCTGTCTATAAAAGCTTTGCCTTTCCCAAGATTATGAAGGCTTTCTCCTGGAAAATTTATAATTTTAGCTTTTACAATTAGATATATGATTTATTTAAAGCTAGTTTTTCTCTATTGTGTGAAGTAAGGTTTAAGGTTTATTTTGTTTTCCATATAGATAACTAGTTGTTCCAATATCATTTGTTAAAAGATTATCTTCTCTCCCATTTGATTACCTTGGCACTTTTGTCAAAGATTAGCTGATCTTTTTTACATGTGGGCTTATTTTTGGACTCTGTGTCTATATATTGATACGTGTCTATCCTTATATGGAAACTACACTGTCTTAATTACTGTAGCTTTATAGTAAACCTTGAGAGCACATAGAGTAAGTCCTCCAAATTTGTTCTTTTTTATTCAAAATAGTTTTAACTCTTCTAGGTCTTTTCATTTCTGTATTTTAGAACCAGCTTGGCAATTTATACAAAAAAAAAAGAGTCTTCTGGGATTTTGACTGGGATTGTGCTTATTCTGTAGATCCATTTGGGGAGAATTAATACCTTAACATTACAAAATACATGAACAAGGTATATCTCTCTATTTATCAAGATCTCTAATCTGTTGCCCAGGCTGGAGTGCAGTAGTGTGATAGGTGGCTAGCCAATTATCCCAGCACCATTTATTGAAAAGGATGTCCTTTCTCCACTTTATATTTTTGTTTGCTTTGTTGAAGATCAGTTGGCTGTAAGTATTTGGGTTTATTTCTGGGTTCTCTATTCTGTTCCGTTGGTCTGTGTGCCTATTTTTATACCAGTACCATGCTGTTTTGGTGACTATGGCCTTATAGTATAGTTTGAAATCAGGTAGTGTGATGCTTCCAGATTTGTTCTTTTTGCTTAGTCTTGCTTTGGCTATGTGGGGTCTTTTTCAGTTCCATATGAATTTTAGAATTGTTCTTTATAATTCTGTGAAGAATGATGGTGATATTTTGATGGGGATTGCATTGAATTTGTAGATTGCTTTTGGCAGTATGGTCATTTTCACAATATTGATTCTTGCCCATCCATGAGCATGGGACGTGTTTCCTTTCGTTTGTGTTATGTACGATTTCTTTCAGCAGTGTTTTGTAGTTTTCCTTGTAGAGGTCTTTTGACTCCTTGGTTAGGTATGTTCCTAAGTACTTGATTTTTTTGCAGCTGTTGTAAAAGGGGTTGAGTTTGTGATTTGATTCTCCACTTGGTCACTGTTGGTATGTAGAAGAGCTACTGATTTCTGTACATTAATCTTTATCCAGAAACTTTGCTGAATTCTTTTATCAGTTCTAGGAGCTTTCTGGAGGAGTCTTTAGGGTTTTCAAGGTAAATGATCATATCATCAGCTAACAGTGACAGTTTGACTTCCCCTTTACCGATTTGCATGCCCTTTATTTCTTTCTCTTGTCTGATTGCTCTGGTTAGGACTTTCAGTACTACATTGAAGAGGAGTGGTAAGAGTGAGCATCCTTGTCTTGTTCCACTTCTCAGAGGGAATGCTTTCAACTTTTCCCCATTCAGTATTATGTTGGCTGTGGGTTTGTCATAGATGGCTTTTATTATATTGAGGTATGTCCCTTGTATGCCGATTTTGCTGAGAGTTTTAATCATAAAGAGATGATCATGTGATTTTTGTTTTTAATTCTGTTTATGTGGTGTATCAAAAATGTATTGACTTGCATATGTTAAACCATCCCTGCATCCTTGGTAGGAAACCCACTTGATCATGGTGGATTATCTTTTTGATATGTTGTTGGATTTGATTAGTTACTATTTTGTTAAGGATTTTAACATCTGTGTTCATCAGGGGTATTGGTCTGTAGTTTTCTTTTTTGATTATGTCCTTTCCTGGTTTTGGTATTAGGGTGATGCTGGTTTCATAGAATGAATTAGGGAGGTCAGGTAAGGTCAGAAACTTCTCCTGCAAACTTACCTGCAAACTCTTACCTTACCTGACCTTACCTGATGTGAATAATCTATGAGTCTCTCAGCTGTGAATACCAGCAGCTGTTCTGGTGGAGGTTGTAGGAGGGTGAAATGGACTGTGTGAGGGTTCTTAACTTTGGTGGTTTAATGCTCTATTTTTGTGCTGGTTGGCCTCCTGCCGGGAGGTGGCGCTTTCCAGAGAGCATCAGCTGTGGTAGTATGGTGAGAAGCCGGTGGTGGGCGGGGCCCTAGAACTCCCAAGAGTATATGCCCAGTGTATGCCCTTTGTCTTCAGCTACCAGGGTGGGTAGGGAAGGCCCATCAGGTGGGGCCAGGGCTAGGTGGGTCTGAGCTCAGACTCTCACTGGGTGGGTCTTGCTGCAGCTGCTGTGGGGGTTGGGGGTGAGGTTCCCAGGTGATCCCAGGTCAATGGAGTTGTGTACCTAGGAGAATTATGGCTGCCTCTACTGAGTCATGCAGGATGTTAGGGAAGTGGAGGACAGCTGGCAATCACAGGCCTCACCCAGCTCCCACGCAATCCAAGGCCCCAAGGGGGCCAGTCTCACTTCCACTATGCCCCCCTAACAGCCCCGAGTCTGTTTCCAGGTAGTGGGCGAGCAGGGCTTGAGAACTTGCCCCAGGTTACCTGCCTCCCAGCTGTGAAAGAAAAGGGCTTTGGTTCTTCCCCTGCTTGTGGAGTCTGCACATCGGATTTGCACCCTCCCCCGAGTTCTGGCCAGGGGGCTTCTCATCCAGTTCAAATTGTTACAAAGTGGCCAGGCGCGGTGGCTCACGCTTGTAATCCCAGCACTTTGGGAGGCCGAGGTGGGCAGATCACGAGGTCAGGAGATCGAGACCATCCTGGCTAACACGGTGAAACCCCGTCTCTACTAAAAATACAAAAAATTAGCCGGGCGTAGTGGCGGGCGCCTGTAGTCCCAGCTATTCGGGAAGCTGAGGCAGGAGAATGGCGTGAACCCGGGAGGCTGAGCTTGCAGTGAGCAGAGATCACACCACTGCACTCCAGCCTGGGCGACAGAGTGAGACTCCGTCTCAAAAAAAAAAAAAAAAAAAATTGTTACAAAGTTCAGCTGGAGACTTCCTTCTCCCTGTGACATTTTCCCCCGCACCTCTGGCCGCCATCCCGAAGGATCCCTGTGGCGCCAGGCAGGAATGGCCTGCTTGGGGACCCAGCGAGCTCCCAGGGCCTTTCCCGCTGCTTCCTCTACCCCTGTATTTTGCTCAGCTCTGAATTGACTCAGCTCCAGGTAAGGTCAGAAACTTCTCCTGCAAACTAGACCTTCGTTTCCCCAGTGGGGATGTGTGTTTGGGGTGGAGGGTCTCCCTTTCTCACTTTCGCAGTTTGGGCACTCACAGTATTTGGGGTGTCTCCCGGTCCTGCAGGAGCAGCCTGCTTCCTTCAGAGGGTCTGTGTGTCCTCTCAGGATTGCTGGGTTGTTCTGCAGTGGTTCTGGAGCTAGAATTGATGATGCGAGGCTCCGCACGCTGCTGTCTGTCCGAGTTGGAGCTGCAATCTAGTCCTGCCTGCCATCCACCATGATGATCTCTTTCTGACCCGGGGCATATTTAATGTCTTGTTTCTATTAACGTTCTATTCATGATGATATATATTCTCTAAGATGATAAAAGCTTTCACTTTCTCTACAGCTATCCTCTCTTCTTCTTGAGCTCTCACCAGACTATAACATCCGTATTTCTACTAAAGTCTTTTCATGGCAAATTAGGCTTTTTCTAGCATGCACCTCAAAGTTCATTTAGCCTCTACCCATTATCCATTTCCAAAGTCACTTCCACATTTTTAGGTGTTTGTTACAGTGGCACTCCGTTTCTTGGTACTGAAATACGTATTATCATTATTATTATTACCAGCTTGGGCTGCCATAACAGAACACCACAGACTGGATGGTTTAAATAACAGAAATTTATTTTCTCACAGTTCTAGCGACTAGAAGTTCAAGATCAAGGTGCCAGAAAATTTGGTTTCTGGTGAGGGCTCTCTTGGCTTGCAGAGTGCTGCCTTCTCCTGTGTCCTTCTAGGGCCTTTCTTCTATGCATGTGTGGAGAAAGAGAGGGAGCTCTGGCGTCTCTTCCTCTTCTTGTAAGGCCACTAGTGCTAATGGTTTAGGGCCTCCATCTTTTTATTTTTATTTTTATTGAGACAGTGTCTGGCTCTGTCACCCAGGCTGGAGTGCTATGGTGCGATCTCAGCTGACTGCAACCTCCGCCTTTGGGTTCAAGAGATTCTCCTGCCTCAGCCTCCTGAGTAGCTGGGATTACAGGCATGCATCACCATGCCTGGCTAATTTTTGTTTAGGGCCTCAATCTTATGACCTAATTTAATTATTTCCTTAAAGGCTCTGTCTCCAAATACAATGGCACTGGGGATGAGGGCTTTCACATCTGGATTTTGGGAGGACACAGTTTGGCCCAAACAGTTTTCTGTCCTTTTCCATTTTTATTTTTGGCAATTTAACTATAGGTTTATCAACTTTGCTGATATTTTCAAAGAACTAGCTTTGGGATTTACTAATTTTCTCTATTGGATGTCAATTTCTATTTCATCAATGTATACTCTTATCTTTTTTATTCCCTTTCCTCTACTTACTTTCATTTAATTTGCCTTCTACAGTGGCTCCCCCCGCCGCCATCCAGTTTCATTTTCCACAGTTTCAGTTACCCGTGGTCAACTGTGGTCTAAAAATATTAAAGGGGAAATTCCAGGAGTAAACAATTCATGTGTTTTAAATTGTGTGCCATTCTGAGTAGCATGATGGAAACTCCCACTGTCCTGCTCTGTCCTGCCCAGGATGTGAATCATCCCTTTATTCAGTGTATCTCAGCTTTATATGCTGCCTGCCTGTTAGTCACTTGGTAGCTGTCTCAGTTATCAGATTGGCAGATCACAGGAAGATGGATGAGTGTAGTACAATGACGTATTTTGAGAAAGAGAGAGAGAGACCACATTCACATAACTTGTATGACAGTACGTTACTATAATTGTTCTATTTTATTATTAGTTATTGCTGTTAATCTCTGACTGTGCCTAATTTATAAATTAAACTTTCTCATAGGTTTATATGTATAGGTAAAAACATAGTATGCATAGGGTTTGGTATTGTCCATGGTTTCAGGCATCCACCGCGGAAGATGGGGGGGTCATAAAATGTATCCCTTGTGGAGAAGAGGAGCCACTATATTTCTAGCTTCTTATTGACTGATTTTTCTCCTGGTTTTCAGCCACTGTTTTCTGCTCTTGCATGTCTAGCAATTTTTTCTTGGATGCTGAAAATTTTGAATAGTATGTTGTTCATGTCTTGGTTTTGCTAAATTTCTTTAAAATGTGTTGACATTTATTTTGGCAGGTAGTTAAGAAACTCACAGTTCCGCTTCACCTTTTGGGGCTTGTCTCACGCTTTTGCTGGGGTAGATCAACAATAGTCCTTGCTCTAGGCCTAGTTTAGCTCCAGATCTAAAGCATCATCTTAATAATGCCCTAGATGTCAGTGAGGTTTTTCCACACTGGTTGGCATGGGGTTTTGTTTGTTTGTTTTTTGTTTTTTGTGTTTTTTTGAGACAATCTTGCTGTGTTGCCCAGGCTGGGGTGCAGTGGTGGAATGCAATCTTGGCTCACTGCAACCTTTGCCTCAGGGCTCAAGCAATCCTCCCTGCTTAGCCTCCCAAGTAGCTGGGACTACGTGCGCATGCCACTGCACCTGGCTAAGTTTTATATTTTTAGTAGAGATGGGGTTTCACCATGTTGCCCAGACTGGTCTTGAACTCCTGGGCTCAAGTGATCCGCAAACCTTGGCCTCCAAAAGTGCTGGGATTATAGGTATAAGCCACTGTGCCTGGCTGGCATGTTTTCATTATCTCCCAGCCCAATGTGAGCTCTGAGAATTGTTTGGCTTACAGCTTCCCAGGAGACCCTTGCCAGACCCATCCATGGACATATTAATATTCAGCAATAGGCTCAAGGGAATCCCTCTGTTGATTTCTATATCTCTTTATCTGTACAGATCCTACCCCTCAGTATTCTGCCTGGCAAATTCCTGCTACTTGAGGCCCCCTTGTCTCACTTAATGAAATCCCCATATATTGCTTGGATTCTCTCTCCCTGCAGCACAGTCCAAAAAATACCTCCAGGCAGACAGCTGAGGTGGGACTTACCCTGTTTTTCCCCTTTTTATCACATATCAAAGTCCTGTGAGATCGCTTGTCCAGTGTCTAAGTCTGATAGAAAATTTGAATTTGATATGAAGCGTTTCATACCGTTGTTCAGTTTTCCAGTTGTTGACAGTAGGAGGGCAAGGCCAGCACTAGTTACTCCAATATAGTTAAAAATGGCAGCGTTACAATGCCTTTTAACTCATATCTCTGATTCTATCCTCCTAATTCTCCAATCTATTTTTTCACATACCTTCCAGGGTAATCTTCTGAAAACAGAAGTCAGATTGTGCCGCTCCTTTGTTGAAGATTCTCAGCTGGTTTCCCACCTCTCTCAGAGTAAAGCCCTAAATGCCTGCCCTTGTCTAAGTCCCGCCATTACTTGGCTCCAGGTTCCCTTCTTCATTCATTGCCGTCTTCATTGCTCCCTCCTTCCCTGGATTCACGCTGCATCGGCCATTTTGATTTCCTTCTTGTTCCTTGAACACCCTAGCACATGCCTGCCTTCGAGCCTTTGCACTTGCTCTCCCCAGTGCTTGGGTCTCTGCCTCAATCTGCCTGACTCACCTGCTCTTCTTCAGCTCTCTGCTCGGACGTCAACGCATCATAGAGCCTTCTCTGACCAGTCCATTGTAAACCACCTCAGCCCCTGCACTTGATGTTCTATTCCCTCCCCTGCTTTATTTTTCTTCATAGCGTTTCCAACCACTCAGGATATTACGTATTTGTTTACTCTCTTGTCTCTCCCAGCTAGAATACAAGTTCTGTGTGAGCAAGGACTTTTTCGTTCACTGCTATATCCTGAGTGACTAGAACAGAGTGCCTAGCTCAGCAAATATTTTCTGAGTAGTGCTTAAATGAGCCAGGAGCAATAACAGAAATTCTATTTTCAACTCAGATCCTGAATCTGAGATGACTAAACTCCCACAACGGGATTTCAACCGCCTTCCTATCATTGTAGCTTGCAGAGTAAAGCTGATTATTTCAAAGTGATCACTGGCAGAATGAAAGATTTGGCAGGGAGGGAGGAAGTAAGGGAAGGAAAGAGAGAGAGAGAGAGAGACAGACAGAGACTGAGTTGCCAAGCCAAATAAACAGAAAACCCATTCCAGGATTTTCAGTATGGAGGAACTAGAAGTTGATGGTAGGACTGACAGAGCCTCCTCAAAGTTGTACATATTGATGCTCAAATTAATAATAAATGTACAATCTGGTTTTTTTGTTTGTTTGTTTTTTAGACAGAGTCTTGCTCTGTCACCCAGGCTGGAGAGCAGTGGCGTGATCTCGGCTCACTGCAACCTCCGCCTCCCGGGTTCAAGAGATTCTACTACCTCAGCCTCCTGAGCAGCTGGGACTACAGGCGCGCACCACCATGCCTGGCTAATTTTTTGTATTTTTAGCAGAGACGGGGTTTCACTGTGTTAGCCAGGATGGTCTCGATCTCCTGACCTCTTGATCCGGCCGCCTCGGCCTCCGAAGGTGCTGGGATTACAGGCAAGAGCCACCGTGCCCAGCCACAATCTTCTTTTTTTAAGACGGTGCCTTGCTCTGTTGCTCAGGCTGGAGTGCAGTGGCACGATCATACTTCACTGCAGCCTTGAACTCCTGGGCTCAACCGATCCTCCTGCCTCAGCCTCCCAAAGTGCTGAGATTATAAGCATGAAACACCAAGCCCAGGCTCCAAGTTCTCACTACAAAGTCAGGGTAGGTTGTCTTATCAACTCTTTTCGTAAACCTCATTAGGTGCCATGGTACACAGCTCCTGTAGGATAAAGACCTCTTGCCTGAGAAGCTCCTGCCTGAGCATCCCGCTTAAGATTGCTATGTTCCAAGTGGAAAAGCTGGGAGCAGAATCAGCTAGAAAATTGTTCAGACTCAGCTTGTCTGGTATTGGTCGGTAAGTGCTACATATTTACTTTATTTGTTTTCAGTTTTCTCTTTTCCGGGTTAATTATTAATTTAATAATGGGTTTCTGGTGGGACTACCTACCAGCAATGAAAAACATTTTTATAATTCATGCATTTTCATGAACTTGCCTTTCACATATTCTATTTCAGACCAGATCCAGGTTTTACAAGCACATTTTTTAGTGTTGATAGACTTCATAAAAATTGTTTCCTTTACAATTTTTTTCTGTCTTTAAAATAAAACCCAATAAAATGATAAGACACATGACTTTGCCAATTATTCTCCAGTTATTGTGAAAATTAGATTGCATTTGATCTTTAGCCAGAATATATATAAAATATGTTCTGTGATGAAATAGCATTTACTTTTATTGTATTTATAGATCTTGGTTAGAGAAAAAAACTGGATGTATTGAGTGTTATAAAGAAGAAAAATTATTAAATTATTACTTGCCAGGGTTCTTCTTTCCTACCTTTTCTGGAGGAAAATTGTCAATTCAGAATTTCTCTTATGGGTCTCAGAAGCTAGTAACTTATTGACTACAGAAAATGGCTTGTTTTACACTTATATGCAGGAGAAATATCACCTCTTAAAAAGCCTCTAGTGTAATATATAATATACAACTTATGCAATAGCTGTAGGTAGATATAACACTAATTATAGAGATGCACAGAAATATATTTTGGGGCTTCTCTACACATCTTCAAAGATTTTTCTTCTGAGGCCCATTCCCAGGGCTTTTTGTTTAGACTAAAGGAAAGATGACTATGTGGTCTTCACTGACAGTCCTTGTGATTTATGAGTTTCAGTCTAAAGTTTAGTCTAAAAAGCAAACATGCCTTATTCTCACCTGAGCATTTGAAAAGCCTCTGTGGCATTAAATATTTATAAGTTTTTGGAGATTGAAGAAATGTATTTGTAGATTATTGCGTGAAACATGTAAACTGAGAATTCGGTTTTACCTTCATAACTTTGACATAGTTGGTGCTACAGATATTTGATGGAATTCTACTGTCTATGATAATGAAATCATGATTCAAGGTTACAGTTTGTTTAGGGCACACAGGAAGAGGCAAGATGAATCTATGCTGTGCTTTTTTGATTTGCAGCCCTAAAGTTCTGCCGTGAAACTATAGGATCAGACATTCGTTTGTGTAAAAACGTGTGTTACATAGCAGGAACTAATCTCTTTCTAATGTCACCTTATTCCACAGAATATTAATATTAGGAAATGTAGTTGCATGTGGCTTTATGTTGGATTCTGACTATCTAAGCCATTTTTGTCCATAAACAAATAAAAAGGATTTTAAGACTGTAATGTAATTTCAGCAATCCTGGAAACTTTCTAGTAATAAGAATACATATTCAAAAGCACCCACCCTTCTTGCCGACGCTCAGATAGTTTAAAAATAGTCTTCCATGAAAATCCTATAGTGTTTCAAAATGCGTCTAAGCCTAAGCCAAATGCTAGTTTGAAAAGTGAAGGTACTTCCACTTCTTTCTCTCTTTTTCTCTCTCTTTCTCTCTTTCCCTCCCTCCCTCCCTTCCTTCCTTCCTTTCTCTCTTTCTTTCTCTCTCTTTCTTTCTTTTCTTTCCTTCCCTCCCTCCCTCCTTCCTTTTTTCCCTCCGTCCCTTCCTTTTTTCCTTCCCTTTTTCCTTCCTTCCTTCCTTCTCTCCCTTCCCTTCCTTCCTCCCTACCTCCCCACTCCTTCCTTCCTTCCTTCCTTCCTTTCTTCCTTCTTTCCTTCCTTGCTCCTTCCTTCCTTCCTTCAGGGGGAGACAAAGTCTCACTCTGTCCCCAGGCTAGAGTGCAGTGGCACAACCATGGCTCACTGCAGTCTCAAACTCCTGGGCTCAAGCGATCCTCCCACCTCAGCCTCCAGAGCAGCTGGGACTACAGGTACGTGCCACCATGCCTGGCTAATTGTGTTTTTGTTTTTTTTTGAGACGGAGTCTTGCTCTGTTGCCCAGGCTGGAATGCAGTGGCGCGATCTCGGCTCACTGCAAGCTCTGCCTCCCAGGTTCACGCCATTCTCCTGCCTCAGCCTCCCGAGTAGCTGGGACTACAGGCGCCCGCCACCAGGCCCGGCTAATTTTTTGTATTTTTAGTAGAGACAGGGTTTCACTGTGTTAGCCAGGATGGTCTCGATCTCCTGACCTCGTGATCCACCCGCCTCGGCCTCCCAAAGTGCTGGGATTACAGGCGTGAGCTGCTGCGCCCAGCCTGCCTGGCTAATTTTTTAAAAATTTATTATTTATAGAGATGGGAGCTGGTTATGTTGCCCAGACTAGTCTCAAACCCCTGGGCTCAAGCAATTCTCCTGCGTCAGCCTCCCAGAGTGCTGGGATTACATATCTGAGCCACCACATTGAACGACTTCCACTTTTTTATGATAGAAGAAGGAGCATGAGGTCTTCTTGTCAATGGAGACTTGTCAAGAAGCCCTCCTGGTACCACGGGAATTAGCTCAGTTAGCCTGTGCACATGGACTAAATCTGCTTGTGGACATGCAGGATTAAATAAATATAACAGTAAAAGAAGAAATACTGAGGTCTAGAATCAATATTTACTCGTGGTATATTTGCTTGGGAAACTGATTTTAGCCTGTTGTTACAGTAAGAGTGGCAGTGCCCAGCACTCACTTCTATGGGAGACCAGACATAGGCTTGCCAAGATGAGGAAGGAGCCATCCCCTAGAAGGCGGGTGTGGCAGGAGAGTCGAAGATTAAGTGGAGGAGCATGGCTGGGTGCCAGCCACGAGGTCCTTTTCCTTGTCAGGTAGCAGCTGCAAATCCTCCTGGCTTCTGAGGTAAATATTCCTGCAAACTGATGAATATCAGGAGCCATAGCTTCAGAGGAGGGATTTATCTCTCTGAAGATGCACTGGAGGAGGGAATGTAGGGAGAACACAGAAGAGCAGCTCTCTTCCTTTGTGAGTCTAAAGACGACTCCGTTAGGATTGCACTTCCTGCTATAGTGCAGGACACAAAAATGTGGTGAGGCCAACAAGAGAGCTGTCTAATTTGCATTCGAGTCTGAGTTCAGAGCTTGTTTTCTGGGTTGGCACGTGACTCCTCCACATGTCATTCAGCAACTCAGGCTGACAGGAATGATAGAAAGACAAGCCTACGGTTAGAGATTTTCTCTTAGGCAAGTGATATGGTTTGGCTGTGTCCCCATCCGAATCTCATCTTAAATTCCCATGTGTCGTGGGAGGGACCCGGTGGGAGGTAATTAAATCATGGAGGCAGGGCTTCCCATTGCCGTTCTTGTGATAGTGAATAAGTCTCATGAGATCTGATGGTTTTAAAAACAAGAGTCTCCCTGCACAAGCTCTCTTCTCTTATCTGCTGCCATGTGAGACATGCCTTTCACCTTCAGCCATGATTCTGAGGCCTCCCCAGCCACGTGGAACTGTGGATCGAATTAAACCTCTTTTTCTTCCCAGTCTCGGGTATGTCTTTATCAGCAGTGTGAAAATGGACTAATACAGCAAGTGAGGAGAAAATTTTACACATTATTAATATTATTATTATTATTATTTTAAGATAGGGTCTTGCTCTGTTGCCCAGGCTGGAATGCAATGGCATGATCTCAGCTCACTGCAGCATTGACCTCCCAGACTCAAGTGATCCTCCCACCTCAGCCTCCTGAGTACCTGGGACCACAGGCATGTGCCACCATGCCTGGCTAATTTTTATTTTTTTGTAGAGACAGGATTTCACCATGTTGGCCAGGCTGGTCTCAAACTCTTGGGCTCAAGTGATCCTCCCACCTCGACCTCCCAAAGAGCTGAGATTACAAGCATGAACCACCATGCCTGACCTACTCATTATTTTTTATCTCATTTCTTTTCCAAGAGTGGTGTCATTTGGGCACACCCAAATAAATGGAGTCATTCACTGAGGAGGGCTGAAAAATGCCATCATCACTTGGACAGTCTTTTGAGAAAGTCTGGACTACATCTTAGGTAAGTGTTCAGAAGGGTTTCATGTACTGCTGGCTCTGAAACAGTGAAGGGCCTGAGATGTCACCCTCCTTGTACAGTCACACAGACACACACATACACAAGACACCCACGCAAGCAGAAACACTAGCCCTCTGGATCAGAGAAAATAAACACTTATTTCTTTAGAGAACTTCTTAGTGCCAATTCTTAGGAGATACATTCTAAAGTATTTTTAGACTAAAAATGTCGTGATGTCTGCAATAAATTTTTTGGCAACAGCTATATAAGATACAATTCACCCATTTAAATTATATGTTTCACATTCATTTAAATTCTACATTTTAAATTATACATTTTCATTCATTTAAATTATTTACTTTTTTTGCATGTTTACAGAATCATGCAATCATCAAGACAATGAATTGTAGAACATTTTCATCACCTCCAAAATAAACTTTATACCCTTTAACTATCACCTCTCAATCCTTACAGCCCCCTCTAGCCCTAGGTAGCCACGAATTACTTTCAGTCTCTAGAGACATTCATATGCTAGACATTTTATATGAATGGAATCATACAATATGTGGTCTTTTATGACTGGCTTCTTTTATTTAGCATAATGTTTTCAAGGTCATCTATGTTGTAGCATGTATCAGTATGCCATTCCTTCTCACTGATAAGTCATATTCCATTGTATAGATATACTACATTTTGTTTCTTCATTCATCGATTGATGGACATTTGGATTATTTTCACTTTTTGACTATGAAGAATAATGCTGCTATTAACATTCTTGTTTGTGTTTATGAATGGTCATATGTTTTTATTTTTCCTAGGGGTAGAATTGCAGTTGAGTGTTTCTATCATGAAAGGTTGTTGGATTTTGTCAAATGTTCTTTCTGCATTTATTGAGTAACTGTGTGGTCTTTGCCCTTCATTCTATTGATTAAGTGTATTACATCAATTGATTTTTGAATGTTAAACTACCCTTGCATTCCTAGGACAAAACTCATTTAGTCATGGTGTATAATCCTTTTATATGTTGCTGAGTTCAGTTTGCTAATATTTTGTTGAGGATTTTTACATTTATATTCATAAGAGATGTTGGTCTGTAGTTTTATTTTCATGTGAAATTTTGTCTGGTTTTGGTATCAGAGTATTTCTGACCTCATAGAATGATTTAGGAAGTTTTCCCCACTTTTCTGTTCTTTTGGAAGAGTTTAGGAGAATCGCTGTTAATTATTCCTTAAATGTTTGGTAGAATTCACCAGTGAAGCACCTGGGCCTGAGCTTTTCTTTGTGGGAAGTTTTAAAAACGTTTTATTACTAATTCAATGTTTTTGCTTATTATACATGCCATTTGAATTCTTCTTGAGTCAATTTTACTAGAAATTTATCTATTTCATCTAAGTTATCTAACTTATTGAGACACAGTTGTTCATCGTATTCCCTTATAATTATTTTTATTTCTTTAAGGTTGGCAGTAATGTCCCCTCTTTCATTTCTGATTTTAGTAATTTGAGTCTTCTCTCTGTTTCTTGATTAATCTAGCTAAAGGCTTGTCAATTTTTTTGGTCATTTCAAAGAACCAGCATTTGATTTTATTGATTTTCACTGTTTTTCTATTCTTCATTTCATTAATTTCCACTTGAATCTTCATGATTCCCTTCTTTCTGTTTGGTTTATATTTAGGATGCTCTTCTTTTCCCAGTGTCTTAAGGTCAAGGTTAAATTATTGACTTGAGATCTTTCTACTTTTTATACAGGCATTTACAACTATAAAGTCCCCTCTAAGTATAGTTTTAACTGTATCTCATAAATTTTGATATGATGTGTCTTCATTTCTGTTCATCCCAAAGTGTTTCATAATTCCCCTTGTGTTATGGGTTAAATTGTGTACCCCATACGCCAAATGCCTATGTTGAAGTCTTAAGTCCCTGTGTCTAAGGTGTGACTTTATTGGGAAATAGGGTCATTGCAGATGTAATTAGTTAAAATAAGGTCACAGTGGAGTAGGGCGGGCCAGGCCTCCAATATGACTAGTGTGCTTATAAAATGGAGAATTTTGGACAGACATGAATACAGGGAAAATGGTGATTGGAGTTATTTAGCCATAAGTCAAAAAACTACCAGAAGCTGGGCAAGAGACGGTCTTGGACAGTCTTTTGAGAAAGTATGCACTATATCTTGGATCAATGTACAGAAGGGTTCTATGTACTATTGGCTCTGAAACAGTGAAGGGTCTGAGATGTTACCCTACTTGCACAGTCACAAAAACACAGACACAAACACACACACATATGCACACATGCAGAAACACTAGAACTGTGGATCAGAGGAAATGCCCATTTATTTACTTACAGAACTTCTTAGTAGCAGTTCTTAGAAGGTACATTCTAAAGTATTTAGGTTAAAAATATCATAATGTCTACAATACATTTTTTGTAATAGCCGTATAAGATGCAATTCACCCATTTAAACTAGAATAGTTCCTTCCCTAGCATCTGTAGAGGGAGAATGGCCTGGCTAACACCTTGATCTTGAACTTTCCAGACTCCGGAACTGTGAGATAATGTTTTTTAACTACTCAGTTTGTAGCACTTTGTAATGACAGCTCTAAGAAACTAATACTTTCTCTGATTTTTCTTCGACACATTCATTTTTATATAGGAGTGTGTTGTTTAAGTCCATGTATTTGTGAGTTTCCCAAATTTCTCTCTGTCATTGTTTTCTAACTTGACTACATTTTAGTCTGACAACATACTCTTTTAATAATTTTATTCGTTTTAAATTTACTGAGGCTTGTTTTATAACCTAGCATATGGTCTATTCTGGAGAATGAGAAGAATGTGTATTCTGCAGTTGTTGGTTGTAGTCTATAGATGAGCATTGATCTATTTGGTTTATATTGTTGTTCAAGTATCTATCTCCTTGTTTACCTCGTGCCTAGTTCTTTTTCTTTTCCTTTTTTTTTCGAGATGGAATTTCACTTTTGTTGCCCAGGATGGAGTGCAATGGCGGCTCACTGCAACTTCTGCCTCCTGGGTTCAAGCGATTCTCCTGCCTCAGCTTCCTGAGTAGCTGGGATTACAGGTATACACCACCATGCCCAGCTAATTTTTGTATTATTAGATGTAGAGACGTGATTTCACCATGTTGGCCAGGCTGGTCTTGAACTCCTGACCTCAGGTGATCCACCCGCCTTGGCCTCCCAAAGTGCTGGGATTACAGGTGTGAGCCACCGCACCCAGCCTACCTTCTGCCTAGTTCTGTCCATTATTGAAAGTGGGGCATTGAAGACTCCAAATAGTATTATTCAATTGTCAATTTCTTCCTGTCTTAGTTCAAGCTGTTATAACAACGTATTATAGACTGGATGACTTATAAACAACAGAAATTTATTTCTTACAGTTATGGAGGTTGGAAATAGAAATCAGGGGCCAGCAGGTCAAGCTCTGGATAGGGGCCTTTCCAGACTGCAGACAGCTAACTTCTTGTTGTTTTCCTCAATGGCAGGAAAAGAGCAAACTAGCTCTCTGAATTGTCTTTTACTAGGTCTCAAATCCTATTCATGAGGGTTCCACCCTCATTACCTAAGTTAGGGCCCAAAGGCCCCAACTCCTAATGCCATCACATTTTGGGGTTTGGAGTTTCAGCATATAAGTTATGGGGGACACAAGCATTCAGTCCATAACAGCCTTCATTTCTCTCGGTTTTTGCTTTATGTATTTTGGGGCTCTCTTGTTAGGTATATATGTTTGTAATTATTATATCTTCCTGATGGATTGACATTTTTATTATTATAAAATGTTCCTCTTTATCTCTAATAGCATTTTCTGTTTTAAGGTCTATTTTGTCTGATATTAGTTCAGCCACTCCAGCTTTTTTATGGTTGCTTTTTAAATGGTTTTCTGTCTTTTACATATTTTTCTATCTATTTGCATATTTTCCCTATCTCTTTTAGTTTCAGTGTATCTGTATCTTTGAGTCTAAAGTGTGTTTCTTATAGACAGCATATATTTGGATCTTTTAAAAAAAGTTTAGCCCAACAATTTCTGATTTTTGATTAGGTTGTTTAGTTAATTTATATGTAATATTATTGATATTGTTGGGTTTATGTCTGCCATTTTACTTTTTGTTTTCTGTGTCTCATGTCTTTTTTGTTCTTTATTTTCTTTATCCCTCCTTTACTGCTTTATTTTACAGTAAGCAAACATTTGCTTGTGTTACGATTTAATTCCTCTAATGACTTTTTTCACTATGTTAAGCTATTTTCTTAGTGATTGGTCTAGGCCTTCTGATATATTGGTTAACTAGTCAAGAGTTACTTCAGATTCTACATGAGACTTATACTAACTTAATTTCAATTAGATATATAAATGTCACTTCTGTATGGCTCCATTCTCTTTCCCACCCTTCTGTGCTATTATTGTTATACATATTGCATCTATAAATGTTACAAACCCAACAATACATTGCTATAATTATGTAATTATAACATTTAATTATATGTATCTAATTTTTTTCTGTTTTTATTTTAAATTTTATGTATTTTAAAGAAGCTGAGAGAAGAAGGCAAGTATATATTCATAGCATCTGTTATATTAATCTACCAATTTACCATTTCTAGTTCTCTTCATTTGTTCTTGTGGATTTGAATTACCCGTCTGGTGTCAATTCTTGACTCCAATATTCCCACTCACATCTTTAGTGCTGTTGTTGGCAAATACAGACTCCTTAACTTATGATGGAGTTGTGTCCCAAGAAACCCATTGTAAGTTGAAAATGAATTTTATACACCTAACCTACCAGACATCAAAGCTTAGTCTAGCCTGCCTGAAACACGTTCAGAACACCTACATTAGCCTATAGTTGGGCAAAATCATCCAACACAAAGCCTATTTTATAATAAACTGTTGCATAACTTATGTAATTTGTTAAATACTATACTGAAAGTGATAAACAGAATGGTTACATAGGTGCCATCATAAAGTTGAAATATTGTGGCCAGGCCCGGTTGTTCACACCTGTAATCCCAGCACTTTGGGAGGCTGAGGTGGGTGCAGAAAAGCATTTGGTCAAGATCCATTATATGATTTTTAAAAATTTTAGCAAATTAGGAATTGAAATAATCTCCTTAATTCAAGAAAGGGTATTTTAAGAATTGAAACAAACACCACGTTTAATGGCGCAGCATTAAGAGCTTTCCCTGTGAGACTGGGAAACAGACAAAAATGCCGATTATAACCTTTCCTATTCAACAGTGTTCTGTAGGTCTTAGCCAATGCAACAGGGGAAGATGAAAAAAATAGAAATACACAATTTGGAAAGGAAAATATGAAACTGTCATTATTTGCAGACAATATGATTTTTATATGTAGAATATCTATAAGAATGTACAGATATACTGTTAGAATTAATAAGTACATTTATTAATATTGGATCCAAAGTCAATTAAAAATAAATTGTATTTTATATATCCCAAACCAATAAAACTAATTTACAAGTTATAATTTATAATATCATCAAAAAGGAAATATTTGGAAATACATCTAAAATGTTCAAGACATATGTAAAAATCTATTGAAAATATTATATCACTAAATTAAATTATTAATAATTAAACACAAATGAAAACTAAATAAATTGAAGGAAATACTAGACCTATAGATTTACTGTTTATTGATGTACTTTTTTATAGATTATAAGACTCAATATTGCAAAATGTTAATTCTCCCCCATCTAACTTATAGATTCTAAACAATTTGAATTAAAAGCCCCACAATTTTCATTGCAATTTACAAGCTGACTCTAAAATGTATGTGGACATGCAAAAGACCAAAAACAGCCAAACCCAAGAATGAGAGGAAATTATTCTACCCTATAGAAAGACCTATAATGATACAGCAATTTTTAAAATTACAGTAATTGCACTAAGTGTGGGATTGGTACAAATGGATAAATAGACCAGTGGAACATAATAGAGAGTCTGGAAACAGAGCAACACATATATGGACACTTGAATTTTATAAATGCAGAGACCTGGTGGAAAAACAGTCATTTCAATAATGGGTGCTAAATTGATTGGTTATCTACTTTAAGAATAAAAGAAAACTTCACTCTTACTTTACGCTATACACAGAAATCAATTCTAGGTGGACTGTGCAATGTGAAAAGTAAAATGATAAAAAGCTTTTAGAAAATAACATAGGAGCATTTCCTCATGACCTGTGGGTAAGAAAGTTTTTTTGGACAGAAAAGGCGATAACATTAAGTCAGAAGATTGATAAATCGGACAACCTAATAATAAGACTTTCTGTTCATCAAAATATCTCATTGAGGGAGTTTTTAAAGCTACAGAAAGGGAAAATATGTGGAATGCATATTACTAACAAAGAAATTGTTTCCAGAATTTACATAGAATTCCTGCAAATCAAAAAGAAAAAGATAAACAACACTCTAGAAAAGTGGGCACAATTTTCTATTAGGCTATTCACAAAAGAAGATATTTAAGGGGCCAAAAAATGTAGGAAAAGATATTCAACCTTATTAGTTTTCAGGGAATTGCAAATTTTAAAAGCACAATGGGATACAACCCACTGAAATGGCCAGACTTAAAAAGGCTGATGCTACCAAGGAATAGGAAGAGATATGAGTAACTATAATTCCCAAAAATGCCTGGTGGTAATGTAAATTGGTGCAACTTCTTTGTAAGACTGGCATTATCTATTAAAATTGAATATATGTATGTACTCTGTAACCAAACAATTTCACTCCTAGCTATGGAACCAACAGCAAAGCATACCCCCGTGTGTCAAAAGACACGAACAATAATGTTCTTATAACATTAGTCAGCCAAAACTAGAAACAACCAAAGCCCATCAAATATAAAATGGATACATAAATTGTGAGTGTGTTCATCTGGTTATAATTCATCAAGCTGAACACTATGATTTTCTATATAGTGCACATTGCTATACTTCATGTATACTTCATATGCTATACATCAATTAAGTGGGGTGTTGCATTTTTTTTAAACCTGGTCTGGGGAACTGAGCAGAGTTTCAGCTGAAAGACACAAATCAGTATCATTTCAGGTCAAGTGATCAAAGCCTCTACCAATTTCACCGCATGGAAACTTAAAAAAATTTAAGACTTTTTTTTTTTTAAGGAGGAAACAAACTCTTTTAAAGTCTGAGCCTGCATGCCCAAAGCTATGAAATGATGCAAATGATGACGTAGATCTTTGTCTATGCTCTAACATTCGGACATGATATATGATGATATTTCAATGATATTATCAATGATAACTGGGAAATATCTCAGATGAGGTTTCTGACCCTCCTTACTCATTTCTTGAACTCTTGGTTACTTTTCATATTTGCAAATTACTGCTAAGCACATACTAGCATTAAGTACATCAACATTCCTCAGAACAAATGTTAGAGCGAATACAAAACCTGTCCTCTTACCTAGAACATATGGTTTTAACAACAACAGCGATAATTTTTCATGTACCAGAGATGAACAGTTTGGCTTCTGTCTTTTTAATGAATTCAATCTGTTCTTAGTCCCAGGCTTGTAGTATGCCTCTTTCTTTCTGAATGGCTCTCAAAAATGAAATGACAATCTGTAGATGCTTCCCTTTACCACCAAGGGTACTGATGTTTTGGAAGACATGGGAACAGATGAAAGTATTTGGTTCTGGGAATGGAAATTACAGATGGATAGAATCCCATTACAATGAGCTTCATTGGCATTTTCTATTGAACAATTAGCCCTTGCCTAAGTGGAAAGGCTTTCCACCACATTCTGAAGGGAGCAAGGCAAAGTGGGATTTTATTTATTCCAGAAAAAAAATTTCATATTTCCAGCCTCTTTAAGTTTCAGATAGGTGTGTTCCTTTTCCAGACAAGACGCTTTTTCACGTCTAAGGCTAAGGGTGTGTGTGTGTGTGTGTGTGTGTGTGAGAGAGTGTGTGTGTGAGAGAGAGTGTGTGTGTGTGAGAGAGAGAGAGTGTGTGTGTGAGAGAGTGTGTGTGTGTGAGTGTGTGAGAGAGAGTGTGTGTGAGAGAGAGTGTGTGTGTGTGAGAGAGAGAGAGAGTGTGTGTGTGTGAGAGAGAGAGAGAGTGTGTGTGTGTGTGAGAGTGTGTGTGTGTCTGTGTCTGTGTCTACACAATATGTATTCCTGAACCAGGGCCTGGAGTATAAGTGTGAATATAAATTAGATATTTATTAGGGATTCTTATTTACTTCATTACTTTGTTTAACTAATGTTTTAAAAGTCCAATTAATTTAATCTAATTTTTAATATAGCAGAAGCTGCATGCCATAAGATTGCATGACAAAGTGCTATAAATGATATAATTCATTTGAAGCAAGATTTTGTAAACACATGCACAATAAAAATCTCCAGGTGTCTCTTATTTTGTAGATGTTGTCATTAGTCAAAAGTAAGCAACATGCAAGTAAAAATACAAAAAAAAGACATGTTATAAAATAGTCCACAATATTGATGGCACACCTCCTTTTGGTGGATGCTCTCAGACCTTTTAGAATAAAACATACTGAAATACCACCAGTTATTCTGTGTTCCTCTGTTCACAAAGATTCTGGGCTTGGCCAAGCTTTGCTCAAGAGCCTTTTCCTAGGCCCATCTGTGTACTTCCTTGTAAAATCCAGTTTTATAAAAAGAACCCTTCTAAGTAAAGTTAGCCAAAACCTCCCACCCTCCATATCTGATCATCCTTGATATCTGATCGGGTTCCTCATCCTCCATCAGCCCCCAGATGATGTCTGATTGCCCTGGCTTGCCTTCTGCAAGAATCCTATTAGGTCAGGTTAGCCAGAATCCCCCTTACCCTGACATTTCCTCTTAGTAATTTTCTATCCACTGACCACCCCCCACCATTCCTTGGCCAAAAGTTCACTTGCCCACGCTATGTTCAGAGTCAAGGCCAATTTCTCCCCACCATAGCAAGACTCCATTGTAGCGGTCCCAAGACGATCACAATGGTCCTGAATAAAGTCTGCCTTACGGCACTTTAAGAGGCATCATTGGATAATGTTTCTTTAACACTATCATTAGTTTTACTTAGTCCTTAAAAGGCAATATACTACTACTCAGAAGCCCAAAGAACACATGGTTTATTTTCTATTATTGATATAATCTTGTTCTCAAACTTCCAGTCTATGTGTGTAGGATGCTTGTGGGAGGAGGAGAAACGGCTTGCCAAGTTAAGCTATCTCTTCTGGTTTGAATACTCTAGTCCAGGTAAATGTTCGGGTATTCCAAGGTTTTCCCCTTTCCCTTCTCTTCCCTAAGACAGTGTTTGGATATAGATACTTAGTGAGGGCCGTTTCAGGGTGGTGAGGAGTTGGGGGCCTCAGGTCCCCAAGCCCAGCTCCTTGTGCTGCCTTCTGGATGATTGCTTGCCTCATTGTTGATGTCTCTAGTTACCTGCTCCCTGTGCACAGATGGCACTCACTGGTGACACTTGTGGCTCATGAATTTGTGGTCTATTATTTTGGCTGACCAGGGCCAATAGACACCCCTCGCTTTGAGTCCTATCAGCTCTGGCTGGCATTTCTGGCTGCTATGGCTCTTAATTGTGTCCTCCAGAAGGGAGGAAAAGAATTTTCTCTCTACCCTTTATAGTTCTGAACTATAGTGCTTAGTTCATAGTTCCTGTAACAAAAGACAGATTAGCAAGATAAAAATGAATAGAGGTTTATTAACATGTGTACCTCATGTATACAGTGGGAAAAAAACAGAGAAGTGAATCTCTAGACTAGCTCTCCAAGAAGGAGTCTAAACTTCGGACTTAAATGCTGTCCCTTGTCTGAAACAAAGAGATGGCCAAGAAAAGCTCCTTAAATAAAGACAAGGCTTGTTACGCAGATTTCAGGTGATGCCTTCACCACTGCTCAAGAGTGTCTGGAGATTTAACCATCCTTTCCTTCCTGGTGCAGAGAGGGAGCATCCCACCAGGTGGAAAGAGGTCCTTTATAGATGTAAATTACTTTTACAGAAGAACAGCTTTTCAGAGTTGAATTTATGTCTGCAGTTTCTCAAAATAACCAGCTCAAAATAATCAATGTGCCAAAGAAGTGTATTTTGGGGTGGCATATTCTGGTCTCCTCTAGTCATATTTTGGGATAGTGGGTCCTGAGCACCATCATTCCATCTGCTCTTGCTTTCTTCCTTTTCTTTCTCTCTTCCTTCCCCCATCACCCCCTCCTTCCCTTCTTTCTCCTCATCTACTCATACTTATTGGGTACCCAGTATAAGCACACACTCTACTAGGCACAGAGAATCTATAAATAACCCTGAGGACTGAACTCTGATCTTTTTTCTCCTGTCCAAATTCCTATATAAGGGGTCTGGGGAGTTAAACCCTATAAACCATAAACTCTTGTTAAACAGATTTTTTTTTCTTAAAAAGAACTTTCTTCCCTATGGAAAAATCTGTATTTCAAATTCATGTTTACTATTAAATACAGAAATCTATCTTTCCGAATGAGGTTGCTTAAGTTCCAAATTATCCTAAAACCCA
The DNA here is from genome assembly GCF_029289425.2 of Pan paniscus. Classification (NCBI taxonomy): domain Eukaryota; kingdom Metazoa; phylum Chordata; class Mammalia; order Primates; family Hominidae; genus Pan; species Pan paniscus. The sequence continues at coordinate 180,702,611 of NC_073252.2, read as the reverse complement.
GCACCCAACTGATGTATTGAAAACTCTAGACTTGGACAGGGGTGGTGGCTCATACCTGTAATCTCAGCATTTTTGGAGGCCAAGGTGAGTGAATCACTTGAGGCCAGGAGTCTGAGACCAACCTGGCCAACATGACCAAACTCCATCTCTACTAAAAATACAAAAACCAGCCAGGCATGGGGCACATGCCTGTAGTCCCAGCTAAATGGATTTTAAAAAGTTAACCTGGTGTAATGTGGCTTACTTTCCAACCTAATTCTGGTATAGCATCACATGACAGGAGCAGACCTCCTTATCTTAACTCAGGCATTCCTTTCCAAGTCTTTAGGCAAAGCTTAAATCTCTCAACCAATTGTCAACAAAAGAATCCCTAAAACCCACCTATGGTTTGTAAGCCCCTATTTCGAGATGTCTCACCTTTTTGGACTGAACCAATGTATCCCTTCTGTGTATTGCTTTATGATATTGTCTGCAATTCCTGTCTCCCAGAAATGTATAAAAGCAAACTGTAACCTGACTACCTCGGGCACACTTTCTCAGGAACTCTTGGGATTGTGTAGCCCTGGACCATGATCCCTCCTAATGGCTCAGAATAAACCTCTTAAAATATTTTGATAAAATTTGGTTTTTCCATCAGCCAACACTAAGATGCCTGCTCCTTGGAGCTTACATTTTAATGGTGGGAATCAGATAATGAGCAACAAGCAGAAATAAACAGATAGTATGTTAGAAGGTGATGAGTGCAATGAAAAAGAAAAAAAAGTGAAGCAGAGTAAGTGATATCGGGTGCCAAGATGCACGGATGGGGCAGGAATAGTGTTCCATGAAGTAACTGGGACAGGCAGGAGCAGCCAGGTTTTGTGGGACCCAAAGCTTATACAATTTGAAGGGCCCTCCTCCTTAAAAAACACAAACCTGGGGCCAGGCGCGGTGGCTCACGCCTGTAATCCCAGCACTTTGGGAGGCTGAGGCGGGTGGATCACGAGGTCAGGAGATCAAGACCATCCTGGCTAACATGGTGAAACCCTGTCTCTACTAAAAATACAAAAAATTAGCCAGGTGTGGTGGCGGGCACCTGCGGTCCCAGCTACTCGGGAGGCTGAGGCAGGAGAATGGCGTGAACCTGGGAGGTGGAGCTTGCAGTGAGCCGAGATCGCGCCACTGAACTCCAGCGTGGGCGACAGAGCAGGACTCTGTCTCAAAAAAAAAAAAAAAAAACAACACAAACTTGGAACACAAAATTAGTCCCTAAAGTTAATATTTGACAATAGGTGAAAGATTTATACCAGCTGAAGGGAAATCAGAGTTTTGAATATGTATTTAGAATTAGAAAAGATTGCAAGTAATTACTGTAACAATGGCATTACAGGTCCCTATGTTCTGATTAGGCAATTTCCCAGGAATACTGACATAGAAATGCTTTCTAATCATAAACTGGCCTCACCTCTCCATGTTGTACAACTACGAGCAACTTCTAGCACACACAGGGCCTGTGGGAATTATGTACCCCAAAACTGAAGCTTCACTAGCTTCCCAGATCAATGTGCCTTTGCAGCTGTGTCTCACTGAGAAGGGGTATTTGTCCAGGAGAGAGAGAGTTAGCCAAGCATATAGATACCAGGAAGAAAATTGTCACAGAAAGAGGAAACACATTCCATCCAGAGCCTCCATCTGTGCCATAGGGGCTGCTCCATTCATGGGCATTTTAGCAAGTGTTGGGGTGGCAAGGGAAGAGGCTGGCTAGCATCAGTTGGCTGTGCCATACTTTCTGCCTCCTTGCTGAATGCCTCTTCTGCCATGCAATGCAAAGATCTTCATAGTTTGTGTCCTCTTCCCCAGGTCTATCCATACGTATGTCTCTTCCCTATACTTCCTGGTTCCCATTTTTCAAACTTATTCCTTCCATGTCCTTAACAAACCAGCAAAAACCATTCTGAGAGTCCACAACCCAAAAGCTTATGCCTAAGATTCCATGCGTACACTGACCTTGAACCATGTTCTTCTCGATACAAAGGTATCACTAGGTGCTGTGTCCAGTGCTTGGCCCAGTGGCAGGACTTTTTCCTCATCACCATCTTTCAGGGCCACCTTCGGGTAGATCTGTCAAGTAGCAGTAGCCTATTTTTAGCTGGGATCAACATACTCCACTGACTCATCTTTGAGCCAGGCCATTTTTTCTCTCTGTCCTCTGGCCATCAGTGTGAGATGAGGGAGGGATGATGGTGCACATATTCTTTTCTTAGAGCTCTCATAAAATGTGCCGCAAACTGGATGGCTTAAAACAATAGAAATTTATTATCTCACAGATATAGAGGCTGAAAGTCTGAAATTAAGGTGTCAACAGGGCCAAAGTCCCTCCAAAGGCTCTAGAAGAGAATGCTGTGCTTCCTCTAGTTTCTGGGGGCTTCATATGTCTTGTGGCAGCGTAACTCCCATTTCTACCTCCTTCTCTACGTGGCCTTTCTCTTCTTTTTTTTTTTTTTTTTGAGACAGGGTCTTGCTCTGTCACCCACGCTGGAGTGCAGTGGCACGATCTCGGCTCACTGCAACCTCTGCCTTCCGGGTTCAAGCAATTCTTGTGCTTCAAGTAGCTGGGATTACAGGCCTGCACCACCACGTCAGGCTAATGTTTGTACTTCTGGTAGAGATGGGGTTTCGCTGTGTTGGCCAGGCTGGTCTCCAATTCCTGGCCTCAAGTGATCCACCCACCTCGGCCTCCCAAAGTGCTGGGATTACAGGTGTAAGCCACTGTGCCTGGCCCGAACATGGCCTTCTTGTAAGGACACCATTCATTGGATTTAGGGCCACCCTAATCTAGTATGACCCAACCTTAACTAATTATGTCTGCAAAGACCCTATTTCCAAATAAAGTCACAGTCAGAGGTTGATGTAGACATGAATTTGGGGGGAATGCTGTTCAGTATAGCGCAGGAGGGTTAGGTAGCATTGGGTCTGGGTGGCTGGGTTTGACAGCTCGCTTGTGGCCTCTGTACTAGCTCAAGCCTGATCTCAAACACACTGCTCCCATCATACGGTGGAATCCTGCTGGAATCACCAACAATATGTCTGGTGGTTTGCTGGCTCCTAAGAGGCAGTTCTGGTGTCAGCATCACTTGATGTCCCACGTGAGACACTCAGTTTTCACCGGGGTCAGGGTCCCCTAGCATGAAAGGTGCTGCTTTTCGAATGGTGTATACTTTCATCTGGCAGATGACGTGGCCTTGCTCCAGGATTCTAGGGTTCTGTGCTGTATCGCTTCTACAGGGAATTTCCAGAGACTTCATGTAACGTCTTTGTCTACTGTAGATACTTCCAGAACCAAGGGATCTTCCAGGACATGAGGCCCAAGCAGCAGGCCTGTTTGCCTCCTAGACTGAATCTGCTTCAGAGCGCTCTCTTGTTCTGGACCCCAGCCAAAACCAGCAGCACTGAGCCAGCCAATAAGTTGGTCATAGAGATGATCCCAAGCACGGAGTATGCTGCTTCCCAAACCAAAGAGGCTTACTAAATATTGCACTTTTTCTGCATGTGCCAAGATATAAGGCGAAATAACTTGTTTTTTACCTTGGAGGGGATATTGCAACACACCCCAGACGACTGGACTCCTAATAACTGCAGCATTGTGTGAGGCACCTGAATCTTTCTAGTCTCTCTCTCGTCCCCTGGAGCACGTGTGTCCTACCAGGGTGTCTAGGATATTTATCACTTCTAGCTTATCAGGGCTGATGAACACAGTGACATCAATAAAGTAGACCAGTGGGCTGTTCTATGTAACAGCAGAACTCTTCTGACTGTATTTTCAGAACTAACGTAGCCCTGAGACAGGGCCATAAATGTTCACTGTTGTCCATCTCAAGTGACTGCAGTCTGCTTCTGATCCTACTTCCTGATGGGTGTGAGAAAAGAACACATTTGCAAAGACCGTGATGGTCTGTTCTAGAGAAGACACTTCTGGATTAACAGCTTCCATTGGGGCTATCACCTAATTATGTTTGTAGAAGTCTACTGTCATCTGTCATGAGCCATCTGGTTTTTACAGGGGCTAGACTGGTAATAAAATGGGGATATAGGCCAGGCGTGGTGGCTCATTTCTGTAATCCCAGCACTTTGGGAGGCCAAGGTGGGTGGATCACTTGAGCCCAGGAGTTCAAGACCAGCCTGGGCACCACGGCAAAACCCTGTTTCTACCAAAAAACAATACAAAAATTAGCTGGGCATGGGGGTGCGCACCTGTGGTCCCAGCTACTCAGGAGGCGGAGGTGGGAGGATCGCTTGAGCCTGGGAGGTCAAAGCTGCAGTGAGCCAAGATTGTGCCACTGCACTCCAGCCTGGGCAACAGAGCTAGACCTTGTCTCAAAAAAAAATGGGGATGTAATGAAGACCACCACCCTCGTATCCTTTAAAGTCTCCGAAGATTGTCTTAATCTCTGCCATTCCACCTGTTATGTTGTGCTGTTGTTTCTGATTGGCCACTGCCTGCTATAAGTAGGATACTACTCCTCTTACTTCACAAGTCACAGAGTCAAGTGGGGATATTGCCAGTGGCTCAGTGTGCCCACCCAGGTCATGGATTCTGGAACCAGGATGATGACCACCAAATGAGTGTGAGGGAGCCCCACTGTAAGATGGGCCTAGGCTAGAACCCCATTTTTTCACGTTGTCTACATATGGTCCTACTAATGAGGGGGCATGATGACACTGGCATTGTTCGCTCAGCTGACCTCTACTTTTTCATCAGCCATTCTTTTTTTTGAGGCAGAGTCTCACTCTGTCACCCAGGCTGGAGTGCAGTGGCGCGATCTTGGCTCACCATAACCTCTGCCTCCCGGGTTCAAAGAATTCTCCTGCCTCAGCCTCCCGAATAGCTGGGATTACAGGTGGCCGCCACCATACTCAGTTAATTTTTTTGTATTTTTACTAGAAACGGGGTTTCACCATGTTGGTCAGGCTGGTCTCGAACTACTGACGTCAGGTAATCCACCCACCTTGGCCTCCCAAAGTGCTGGGATTACAGGTGTGAGCTACCACGCCCGGGCTTCATCATCCATTCTTGATGCCTTTGATTGCATATGTCAAGCAATACCCTATTGGTTGCACACGCACCCAGCTCCTAGGAATGCCATTGTGTATTAGCCCTCTACTTGGGCCCCTGTGGGTAAGGGCAGTAGTATCATATACTGCCCTCAAAATCCTCTGTGCTCTGCCTAGTTGTATTAGTGCATTCTCGCACTGCTATAGAGAACTACCTGAGACTGGGTAATTTATACAGAAAAGAGGTTTACTGGCTTTACAGGAAGCATGGTGCTGGCATCTGCTTGGCCTCTAGGGAAGCCTCGAGAAGCTTACGATCATGACAGAGGGCAAAGGAGGAGCAGGCACATCACATGGTGAAAGCAGGAGCAATAGAGGGAGAGCGTGGCAGGGGAGGTGCCACACACTTTTAAATGACCACATCTCATGAGAGCTCACTGTCATAAAGACAGCACCATGAAGGATCTGCCACCATGATCCAAACACCTCCCACCAGGCCTCACCTCCAGCATTCAGGATTACAGTTCAACTCGAGATCTGGTTGGGGAGAAATATCCAAACTATATCATAGGCTTATTCATATCATATCTCTATTTCTTCTTTTGTGAGTTTTGGCATATTGTGTTGATATGGACAGGAGACAGGGAAATAAATACTGGGTAGAAGAGGGCAGTTCCCCAGCCAAGGCCCTACCCCGAAGCCTGGAAACCTATGGCCCTAAATGGGAACAGGCATTCCTTTTTTTGTACCCAAAATTTGCCTTTTGGCCCACCATGCCCCCCTCTCTTGTATCCATATAAATCCCAAACCCAGGCTCCACTAGCAGATGAGCAGATGAGCAGACAAACAGAAGAGCGGAGGAGCAGAAGAGTGGCACAGCAGAGGAGAGAAGAGAAGGAACGTCTGAACGTTGAAAGGAAGTCAGCTGGGGATGGTCAGAGAGATCGACCGTGGGACAGCCAAACTCCAGGGGAAAATCATCGTCCTGCTCCATCCTCTTTCCAGCTCCCCATCCACCCTGCTGAGAGCCACCTCCATCACCCAATAAAATCCCCACATTCACCTTCCTTCAAGTCCATGTGTGACCTGATTATTCCTGGATGCTGGACAAGAACCCAGGCACCAAGAGGGCACTGAGCTGATTAACACTTAAGCTGTCTGCGAATGGCAGAGCTAAAAGAGCACTGTATTATGCCCACTGGGCATGAGAATTGAAGACACTCACCCCTAGATGCTACTGTGGGGCCAGAGCCTAAAAGCGTTTGCCCCAGTTCCTGCACCTGTCCATCTGTGTGCTCCCCCTCCCATAAGGGGTTTGAGTGCGCATGGTGGCCAAACAGACAAGCCACAACCCTGTCACATGTCCTGTGAGGGAGGTCAGGGAACTCTCCCATTTCAGTATCTTTCAAGGAAATGGTCCATTTAATCTAAGTTATCAACTTTGTGAGCATAGAGTTGTTCATAGTATTTCTTTATACCGTTTTAGTGTCCATGGATCTATAGTGATGCCCCCTTTTTTATTTTCAGTATTAGTAATTTATGGCCTCTCTTGTTTTTGCTTAGCCTGTTTAGAAGCTTATCAATTTTATTAATCTTTTCAAAGAACAAGTTTGGTTTTGATTTTCTATATTGATTTTGTGTTTCCAATTTCATTGATTTCTGCTCTAATTTTTGTCACTTTATTATGCTTACTGTGGATTCAATTTGCTCTTCTTTTTCTTGTTTTCTAAGCCCAAAGTTTAGATTCTGATTTTAGATGTTTCTTTTTATCATTGTATGCATTCAATGCTATACATTTTCCTCTAGGTGCTACTTTGGGTATATTCCACACATTTTGAAAAGTTGTGTTTTCATTTTCATTTAGTTCAAAATATTTAAAAATTTCTCTTGAGATTTCTTTTTTGATCCATGTGTTATTTAAAAGTGTGTTGCTAATTCTCTGAGTATTGAAATTTTTCCAGCTATGTTTCTTTTTTTTTTTTTTTTCTTTTTGAGACAGGGTCTTACTCTGTCACCCATGCTGAAGTACAGTGACAAAATCACAGCTCCTTGTAGCCTCAACATCCCAGGCTTAAGCAATCCTCCCAACTCAGGCTCCTGCATAGCAGCTGGGACTGTAGGAGCCTGCCACCACACCCAACTTTTTTTTTTTTTTTTTTTTTGTAGAGATGGGGGTCTCGCGATGTTGCCCAGGTTAGTCTCTAATTCCTGGGCTCAAGTGATCCTCCCACCTCAGCCTCCCAAAGTGCTTGGATTACACGAATGAGCTATTCCATCTGGCCCCCAGCTATGTTTCTGCTATTGATTTCTTTCTCTCTCTTTTTTTTTTTTTTGAGATGGAGTCTCGCTCTGTCGCCAGGCTGGAGTGCAATGGCATGATTTCGGCTCACTGCAACCTCCGCCCTCTAGAGTTCAAGTGATTCTCCTGCCTCAGCCTCCTGAGTAGCTGAGACTACAGGTGTATACCATCATACCCGGCTAATTTTTGTATTTTTAGTAGAGACAGGGTTTTGCCATGTTGGCCAGGCTGGTCTTGAACTCCTGACCTCAAGTGATCTGCCCACCTCAGCCTCCCAAAGTGCTGGGATTACAGGCATGAGCCACTGCACCCAGCAGCTATTGATTTGTAATTTAATTCCATTGTGATCTGAGAGCAGACATATGATTTCTATTCTTTTAAATTTGTTAAGGTGTGTTCAATGGCCCAGAATGTAGTGTATCTTGTTGAATTATCTGTATGAGCTTCAGAAGAATGTATATTCTGCTGTTGTTGAATGAAGTAGTCTACAGACATCAGTTATATCAAATTGATTGATGATGTTGAGTTCAATTATGTCTTTACTGATTTCTGCCTATTGTATCTGTTCATTTCTGATAGAGGAGTGTTGAAGTCCCCTACTGTAGTAGTGGATTTATCTGTTTCTCCTTGTTCAGTTTTTTACTTGTTAGGATGAAATGGCACTTCCAAACTTTTTATGTGCCAGAATGGAAGCTGGAAGTCTGACTGCTATTTCTTATCTAATATTCATTACTTATTTTTTAGTTTATATCTATTTTTTGAGACAGAGTCTTGCTCTGTCGCCCTGGCTGGAGTACAGTGGCGTGATCTTGGCTCACTGCAACCTCAACCTCCTGGGTTCAAGCAATTCTCCCTGCCTCTGCCTCCCGAGTAGCTGGGATTACAGGCACCCACCACCACGCTTGGCTAATTTTTTGTATTTTTTAGTAGAGACGGGGTTTCACCATATTGGCCAGGCTGGTCTCGAACTCCTGACCTCAGGTGATCCGCCCACCTTGGCCTCCCAAAGTGCTGGGATTACAGGTGTGAGCCACCATGCTTGGCACATTACTTATTTAGTGGATACAAAACTAGAAGGACTTTCTTATTTGTTGTTTCAACATAAAATACATACGATTTATATATAAGAAACGTAAGATTTCTAATAAGAAACATAAGATTTCTAAGGACTTTTACAAGTTTGGGTGCAATCCTTGCTTCACAATTCCATTTTTTCCTGTAAAATTTTAAGTAATTCAACTGTGTGTCTTCCACTTATGGGAATTTTCAGGATCTCAAGCCTCATGTTCAAACAGATAATACTGTAGCTTCTACATTATATATGTGGGCATGTATATTGTCAGTGGCAATCATAGTGCAATTTGAGTCCCCTAATGGATATTCCTGTTTTTTTCCCCAACCAACTTAGCTCAAAATTTCCACACATTCTTTTTTTTTTCATTTTTAATATTTTAAGTTATTCTTTTACATCATCTCTTACAACTATGGCTTTCTATTTCCCACTGTCATCACCCTAGTTGATATTTAGATTCTTGCAAAAGCCTCCTACCTGGCTGGGAATTGAACAATGAGAACACTTGGACACAGGAAGGGGAACATCACACACTGGGAGCTGTCATGGGGTGGGGGGAGGGGGGAGGGATAGCATTAGGAGATATACCTAATGTAAATGACGAGTTAATGGGTGCAGCACACCAACATGGCACATGTATACATATGTAACAAACCTGCACGTTATGCACATGTACCCTAGAACTTAAAGTATAATAAAAAAAATTTTTTTAAAAAGGACAAAGAAACATCAAATGTAAAAGAATAAAGTGTTAGACAAATGGTTAAAAAAAAAAAAGCCTCTTACCTGGCATGTCTAATTTGAATATCTGCTCTTTCCAAGTTAACCTCTGTATTGCTCTTTGATTGTTTTTTCTAAAATTCCCCTTTTGCAATGTCATTACCCTGGCCAAAATTTTCAGTGATGTGCAATGATCTCTAGTAGCAATCTCAAAACTTACTTGATTGTGTATATATCAATAAAAATATTTTGAGCATGTGCCCTAATCTATATGTTTAAAAAAAATAAATTATACATATATACTCCTGTCTATCCATATATTTAATATTAGTTAAGCTTAACTTTAAAAATAAAACTAATTATAAGTGAGAGTTATAATTTTTTTTCTTCATCCCAAAAGATCACTTAGTGTGATTCGTTTTGGGTAATGGTGTATAGGCAGAATTTTTTAAAAAAGTTATTTATTTATTAAATTTTACTTTAAATTCTGGGATACATGTGCAGAATGTGCAGGTTTGTTACATAGGTATACATGTGCCATGGTGATTTGCTGCACCTGTCAACCCGTCATTTAGGTTTTAAGCCCCGCATGCATTAGGTATTTGTCCCAATGCTCTCCCTCCCCATGCTGCCCACCCGCCGAAGGCTCTGGTGTATGATGTTCCCCTCCCTGTGTCCACGTGTTCTCATTGTTCAGCTCCCACTTATAAGTGAGAACATGCAGTGTTTGGTTTTCTGTTCCTGTGTTAGTTTTCTGAGAATTATGGCTTCCAGCCTCATCCACGTCCCTGCAAAGGACATGAACTCATTCTTTTTATGGCTGCAGAATGCTTTTTTTTTTTTTTAGACGGAGTCTCTCTCTGTCGCCAGGCTGGAGTGCAGTGGCGTGATCTCAGCTCACTGCAACCTCTGCCACCCAGGTTCAAGCAATTCTCCTGCCTCAGCCTCCCAAGTAGCTGGGACTACAGGCACACACCACCACGCCCAGCTAATTTTTGTATTTTTAGTAGAGATGGGGTTTCACAATGTTGGCCAGGATGGTCTCAATCTCCTGACCTCGTGATCGCCCACCTCGGCCTCCCAAAGTGCTGGGATCACAGGCATGAGCCACAGCGCCCAGCCAGAACACTTTTTAAAAAATCACTGATATGGGTTAGCATCATGGTGCTGAACAATCACCGCACACTACCTCATCATTGTGTCTCCTGGCCTTTGGACATTGGAAACGCCTGTCTAACTTTTTCCCCTCACTCGGGAAAAAAAAAGGAAATGTATAGATGGTAATCTCTGTAGGATTCTATTTTCCAAGATGGAATACCAAAGGAGTCAAGATTGTCTACCCTACATGCTGAAGGAATAAAGTATCTTTCCCATGGAGAGAAGCAGACTGATAATGAAAAGAAATGAAGGGTTTAAATAAGTCTTCACATGAGCTGAATAATCCAATTTTGCTGTTGAAAAAACACAGACCAAAAAGTGTTAAAAGAAGACTCTAATTCTCATGTTTTCATAACTTTATAGCTTCATAACCAAGAATGATTGAAAACAGAAGAAGGAATTGCTGTCAAAGATTGTACAGTACAATGAAGTTGTACAGTGATGTTTAGGACTATAAATGTTAGCAGGTGCAAGAATACTTCTGTGACTGTTGGCTGTTAGACACAAGACTGTAAATTTCTGCCTTGAGGATGATTCTGATGGTCTATAAAATGTCAGCTGATGTTGTCACAAATCAGTGGTTCATATGAATCTCAAAGATTATAGAACCTGCAGCACTTGTTATATAAATGATAAAAGAGTATTTCCTTTTTAAGTCTCCAGCTAGCTGCAGTTCAACTGAATGCAAATTAGAAAGCCTAAGTGATACCTGCAGAGTTGAAAAATAGGTTTTCAGTCTAAGTAAAAATACATTGAGAACTTAGAAAAACAGAATAAAAAAAAGAAAAACAGAATAATGTCTGTCATTGGTGGTTCTAACATAATGCCATGAGAGAACTTACAACTAGTATAGCAACTTTGTGTAGACAATTAAAAACACTTTTTGTTACTTTTTAACTTCTCACTTTTTAATTTTTTAACTGGCAAGAAAAAATTGTATGTATTTATAGTGTTCAATGGGATGTTTTGATATATATATACATTGTGTAATGGCTAAATCAGGCTATTTTACATATTGTGAAAGGAAAGTAAGCCTTGGGACCCCCAAATCTCGAGCCAAAGGGAAAAGTCAGGCTGGGAACTGTATCAGGCAAACCTGCCTCCCATTTCATTCCTAAATAAGATAGCTACAAAGATGAAAAAGCTACATACCTCCTTCACAATTTGTCCACAAGGAAATTTCTTGTGGGCCTCAAGATCTTTTACCCTAAAACAATTCTGTTGAATTTCACCCTGACAATGTAAATTGATAGCTTATTTTCACAGGTGTTGGACAAAGGACAGAACTCAAAGTCCCTCCGCTCACCTGAGACAAATGCATAGCTGATTGCTTCCTCTCCCCTATTGTTTACATAAAAACGCAGATTCACCGAGCCAGACTAAGGCATAAGTAACTATTCCTCTACTCCTGTCTCACATGTAAATTGTACATACAGTAAAAGGGTGATCAAAGACTCAAAAGAAGGCAACCATTTGTCTCTTATCTACCTACAACCTGGAAGCCATCTCTGCAGACCATTTTAAAACTTCTTTTTTTTCTTCTATGGCAATTAATCTTTGTTAAAATTGGTGCTGAGAAAAATGAATGTTTGATTATGGGTCTCACCACCAATGCTAAACTTTGATATTAATGATTATAGTTTTGTTGTTGTTGTTGTTGTGTTTTTTTGTTTTTGTTTTTGTTTTTTGTTCTTTGAGATGGAGTTTCGCTCTTGTTGCCCAGGCTGGAGTGCAATGGCACGATCTCGGCTCACTGCAACCTCCACCTCCTGGATTCAAGCGATTCTCTTGCCTCCCGAGTAGCTGGGATTACAGGTGACCACCACCAGGCCCGGCTAATTTTTTAAAAATATTTTTAGTTGAGAGGGGGTTTCACCACATTGGCCAGGCTGGTTTCGAACTCCTGACCTCAACTGATCTGCCCGCCTCAGCCTCCCAAAGTGCTGGGATTACAGACGTGAACAACCACGCTTAACCTGATATTAATGATCATACTTGAATGACCCATTTCACTGAAAGTCTTCAATATACACTTTTAGTATCTATTTCCATTTAGTACTTTTTTTTTAGCGCATATTATATGCCATGCTACATGAATACAGAGATAAAGGCAGTTTCTACACTTAAGAAATTCACAATCCAGTGAAGGACACAGGCAAGAAGATAAGTTAATATCATTATGTTATATTAATTAATGAATATCAATATCATTATATTATATACATCTGACAGATGTATAAGCAGAATAGTATGTCAGCACACAGAGGGATACATAATCAGTGTATCCTAATACTAACAGAGTAAGAACAGTCTTCCCAGATGAGATGATGGTTGAGCTGACTCTTTCAAGGACAGTAGGCACCGGCTAGACAAGCCAGTGGAAGAAGGGCATTCCAGAGAAAGAACGTAGTGTGTACAAAGCCAGACAGCTGTGAGGCAGTAGAGCAAGAATTGGAGGTTAAATGCCATTCATTAAAGGGGAGGGATTGAAGGATTCTGAGTAGTGACATGACAGTATTTGCATATTTAAAAAATCATTCTGAAAATAATTTAAGGAGTAGATTCACAACCTCCAAAAGACGGAAATAATTTTGGAATATTACTAGAAATGTTGACTCATCAACCAAGTCATTGAAAGTGAAGATGGGAAAAGGAAAAAAAATTAAAAGGCTGTGTGCAGTGCCTCATGCCTGTAATCTCAGCACTTTGGGAGGCTGAGGCAGGAGGATCACTTGAGGACAGGAATTCAAGACCAGCCTGGGCAACATAGTGAGACCCCACATCTACAAAAACAATTTTTTAATATTAGCTGGGCAAGGTGCCTCACAACTATCATCCCAGCTACTCAGGAGGCTGAGGCTGGAGAATTTTTGCTTGAGCCCAGGAGTTTGAGGCAGCAGTGAGCTATGAATGTGACACTGTGCCCCAGCCTAGGCAATAGAGCAAGATCCTGTCTCTTTTAAAATAAAAATAAAAAAAAACAGGTTATAGAATCAATAAGGCTTGAGCAATTAACTTTAGGGCAAGGGATAGAGAGAAGTCTCAGGTAATCCCAAAGTTTTGGTTGGGAAAAGGATATCACCTGCTGATCAAGGGAATACAGAAGAAGGAACATTTGGGAACACAGAAGGAGGGACATGTGGGAATACAGAAGGAGGGACATGTGGGAATACAGAAGGAGGGACATTTGGGAATACAGAAGGAGGGACAAGGGAATACAGAAGGAGGAACATTTGGGAATACAGAAGGAGGGACATTTGGGAATACAGAAGGAGGGACATTTGGGAATACAGAAGGAGGGACAAGGGAATACAGAAGGAGGGACATTTGGGAATACAGAAGGAGAGACATTTGGGAATACAGAAGGAGGGACAAGGGAATACAGAAGGAGAGACATTTGGGAATACAGAAGGAGGGACATTTGGGAATACAGAAGGAGGAACATTTGGGAATACAGAAGGAGGGACATTTGGGAATACAGGAGGGACATTTGGGAATACAGAAGGAGGGACATTTGGGAATACAGAAGGAGGGACATTTGGGAATACAGAAGGAGGGACAAGGGAATGCAGAAGGAGGGACAAGGGAATGCAGAAGGAGGACAGTGTGAGTGTTGGGCATGTTGTGCTTGAGGTCCCTATGGGGCATGAGAAGAGATGTCCAGCGGGAAAATACATACTTGATTTTGAAGTTCTCTTGGCTCAAGGTGGACATGCTGAAGTCATCACTGGCAGCTGAAGCTGTGATAGGATCCCAGAGAGACTGTTTAGAGAGAGGATCGGGCCAGGAAAAATATTTCAGCCGTGACTGGAGGAAGAGGAACCATCAAGGATAATGAAGTGGAGCAGCCACAGAGGCCAGAAGAAAACTAGGGAGCAGGTGCATCATGGAAGCCAGCGGAGGCAGAGCTTCAAGAAGGAAATAGAATCAACAGTGAATAAGAAGGCTGAGGAAGTTTGTACCTTAGTCACTCCTGTTGTCATTTTTTGACCAATTTAAATTTCATTTACATTCTATTCATGTTACCTATTAAATTCAAAAATAAGTGTTTAATACATTACATAAAATATAGCCATATTGTATAGATATTACAGCTAACAATTATGGCCTTATCAAGGTACATCTCTCCTCTTGTATTCTTATGGTAATGCCAGAGGTATTCTTTCCAGTTGTGCTTGAAGCAAAGCCTGGAACCACATAAAGAAACTATTCCTGCAATTCTCCAGTATAAAAATGAAATTTTATTCTATAGAAATGAATTCTAGTATATGACTGAGTGGGTCCTTTTGAGAGATACTTTATAATGCCATAATAAAACTACTTTGTACTCACAAGTTCAGCCGTTCAGGTTTTTATATTTGTCATAATGTCAGAAATTACCCTGAGGTATCCAGAGAGTAGCAATACTTTGAATATGATGGAAACATATTCAGAGTTCTCAGCACTGCCACATAAACATTGAACCTAAATAATTGAGTGAGAAAAATACATTTTAAAAGGTTCATTCCATGAAAGAAGGTCATGTACTCAGAGTTCTCCAGAGAGACAGAACCAATAGGATATATAGATAGATAGACAGACAAGAGGGCATTTATTAGAGGAATTGGCTCATGTGATTACGGAGGCTGAGAAGTCCCACGACAGGCTGTCTACAAGCTGGAGACCCTGGGATGTCAGTAGCCTGGCTCTGAACCAGGAAGCTGATGGTGTAACTCTCAGTCTGAAGTTGAAGGTCTGAGAACAGGGAGTTGGTAGGGGAGGTGGCTGGTATAAGTCCTGGAGTCCAAAGACTGGAGAGCCTGGAGTTGTTCAAAGATAGGGGAAGAGTATCCCAGCTCCAGCAGATGGATCAGCATATGTGTCTTTTCTCTGTTGTTATTCTCTATGGACCCCCAGCGGGTTGGATGGTGCCTGCTCACACTGAGGGTGGGTCTTCCCCACCTGGTCCACTCAGACTTACATGCTAGTCTCCTCCGGAAACACTGTCACAGACACACCCAGAAATCATGCTTTACTGGCTCTCTGGGCATCCCTTAATCCAGTCAAGTTGACACCTAACATTAACCGTCACACAGCGTTTTATAATACTCTCAAAAAGAACGCTGAATCTCACTGTGGGGTACTGGTCTTTTAGGACTAAAAGACAAGTTAGTTGAAATTCAGAAATGTACTTGTTTGGTGTGGCATGCATGCATGTGTGTGCCTGGTCGTGTGTGTGTGTGTGTGTGTGTGTGTGCACCTGTTGGTTTTAGGGGATGTCTGCCCAATGACATATCTAGAGTCTAGAGTGCCCAAAGAGATTTAAATATCCTACCCAAAGAGATTTAAATTTTAGGAGGATGGTCTATTCAGTTCCCTTCTGGTTTCTAAAGAGGAGACAGTCGTATATCTCTTATATCTACAGAAGCAAACAAGATGTGAATGGAACAAAAATCAACCAATTTATTTTCTGTTAGAAAATAAATATAGGCTTCATATCTGTGAAAAGGTATTGTTTGTCATAAACCAACACCCACAAGAAATGTAATATTCTCAAAACTTATTATTTTGAAAAATTCCAAAAGTACAGAAAAGTTGAAAGAGTAATACATATACCTTTCATCTAGAATCACTAATTAGTAATATTTGGCCATATTTGCTTATTCAATGTTTATGTGGTTACATGTGTGTATGTACTGTTTTCTTTGAACCATTTGAAAATAAATTGTAGCTATCAGGATATGTCTCTCCTAACTACTCTGTAATCCTAAGAACAAGAACATCTCCATAACCACAGTACCATTAGCAAACCTAATAAATTTAAAACTGGTCTGCTCATATTCAGTATTTCCCAATTGTTCCCTTAATATCCAGGATCTAACCAACAGCCACATTGTGCATTTAGTTATCATATCTTTTTAGTCTTTTTGCATCTAGAACAATCTCCTACCCATTTTTTGTGTGTTTTTGCTGTTTATGACGTTGATATTTTAAAGAATCAGACCAGTTGTCTCGCAGAACATCCCACAATCTGAATTTGTGTGTTATTAGTTCCCTAGGCTGCTGTGACAACGTAGCACAGACTGCCTGGTTTAAAACAACAGTAAGGTATTGTCTCACAGCTCTGGTGACTCTAAGTCCAAAATCAAGGTGTTGGCAGGGCCATGCGCCCTCCAAATGCTGCAAGAGATAATCATTTCCATGCCTCCTCCAGCCCCCACTGGCTCCTGGCACTCCTTGACTATGGGCAGCATAACTCTTCTCTGCCTCGGTCTTCACACCACTTTCTTACAAAGCACACCATTCATTGGATTTAGGGCCCACCCTACACTAGTGTGACCTGATCTCAACTACGTCTGCAAAGACCCTATTTCCGCATAGGGCCACGTTCTGAGATGCTGCATGTTAGGACTGCAACATGGAGAGATTTTGGGCAGACACCAGACACAATTGACTGAAGAACAGTGTGTTTCCTCATAGTTTTTTTGTTTGTTTGTTTTTGTTTTTGTTTTTTTTTTGAGACGGCGTCTTGCCCTGTCACCCAGGCTGGAGTGCAGTGGCATGATCTTGGCTCACTGCAACCTCTGCCTCCCAGGTTCAAGCGATTCTCGTGTCTCAACCTCCAAAGTAGCTGGAATTACAGGTGCCCGCCACCACGCCCGGCTAATTTTTGTATTTTTAGAAGAGATGGGGTTCACCATGTTGGCCAGGCTGGTCTCGAACTCCTGACCTTAGGTGATCCACCCACCTCGGCTTCCCAAAGTGCTGGGAGTACAGGCGTGAGCCACCGCGCCTGGCCCCACATGGTTGATTGAACTTGAGGATTTTCATGAAGAATATTTTGCAGGTGATGTGTACTTCCCATTACCTCAATTTGTCCCATTATTGGTGATGCTAAATTTGTTCACATAGTTAAGGTGGTGTCTGCCAGATTAAACCAGTTATTAATAGGTAATCTATGAGGGTGGGAACACAACTGAGCTGAAGATTCAAGCTCAAGTCATGATGTGGAAGCTGACCTAGAAACACTGGTAGGAGGTGGGAAAGGGACATAGGGAAGCAGCACGGCCAGTGCGGGCTGGGGCGTCGAGCTGACCGTCACAGGGTGCTGCAGCTCAGTCCTGCTGGGACCACTGGGTCAGTGTAGACTGGAACGAGGACCCCTTGGCTCTGGCTGTGGGCCACTGGAGCGGAACTTCTACCCTCCCCTGCCAGCAGACAGAGCTGGCTCTTGACCAAGGAAAGCCCTCGGAGCTTTGGGCTTGTGTGCTTCACAACATCAGGGCTCAGGGCCATGGCCAGGCTGTTGGCAGCATCTGCTACAGTGACCTTGTAAGCTTCATTTGTGGCTGAATAGTACTTCATTGTGTATATGCACTAGTGTACATTTTCCTATCCATTCACCTGTTGACGGACACTTAGGTGGCTTCCAAATCCTGGCTATTGTGGATACTGCGGCAGTAAATACGGGAGTGCAGATATCTCTGGGCATGTCGATTTCAATTGCTGTGGATATGTACCCATATATGAAATTGCTGGATCACATGGTCATTCTATTTTTTGTTTTTTGAGAAACCAAATTGCTAAGAGAGTAAATTTCTAGTGTCTCACCACCAAAATAATAATAATAATAATAAGTCAGGTGATGGATACGTTAATTAGCTTGGTTTAATCATTTCACATTGTATACATGCATCAAAAAATCACAGTGTCCCCCATAAATGTACATATTATCTGTCAATTAAAAACGAAACACTGAGCCAGGCGCAGTGGCTCATGCCTGTAATCCCAGCACTTTGGGAGACTGAGGTGGGAGGATCACAAGGTCAGGAGTTCGAGACCAGCCTGGCCAACATGGTGAAACCCTGTCTCTACTAAAAATACAAAAATTAGCCCAGCATGGTGGTGCACACCTGTAATCCCAGCTACTCGGAAGGCTAAAGCCGAAGAATCACTTGAACCTGGGAGGCGGAGCTTGCAGTGAGCTGAGATTGTGCCACTCTGCTCCAGCCTGGGAGACAGAACAAGACTCCTAAAAAAAAAAAAAAAAAGAAAAAGAAAAAAGAAAAAAAAGAAACACACGCACACACACACACAATGAAACCCTGTCTCTACTAAAAATACAAAAAATTAGCTGGGTGTGGTAGCAGGCATCTGTAATCCCAGCTACTCTGGAGGCTGAGGTGGGAGAATCTTGAACCCGGGAGGCAGAGGTTGCAGTGAGCCGAGATGGTGCCACTGCACTCCAGCCTGGGCACCAGAGCAAGACACCGTCTCACGCACACACAAAAATAATAATAATAAATTAATTAATTAACTAAATTAATTTTAAAATGTTAAAAACACCTTAATTTACGAGCAAGTTATATAGACCTCAGCTACTTTATCTCTAGCCATGCTTTCAGGAGTTTTCTCTGTGTAATATCCTGCTTTGTCAATTGCAGCTCATTTTGGTTCCATATTTTTGTGATTTTGGGAACTGGAGTTAATAGGGGGTCCACTCCTCACATCCTACGGATTCTGCGTTGTCAGTTACATAGGAGGGAACAAGGACGTGAAATGAAATTCCTGAAAATCCAAGAGGGAACGTTGAGGGCGAGGGCACGCGAGAGCGGGCCTGGAGTGTGGCCTTGCCCTCCGCCCAGGCCGGCTGCAAATCTCTGCTGCCCCCTGGAGTCCATGCTGAGCACAACCCTGAGTGTCCTTGAAGTCTGAGTCCTGTCAAGGACCGAGTTGTGTCCCCTTCCGCCAAAATTCACATGTTGAAGCCCTAACCTCTAATGGAACTGTATTTGGGGATAGGGCCTCTAAAGAGGTAATTAAGGTAGAAGAAGGTCTTATGGTTAGGACTTAATCTAATATGACAGGTTTCCTTAAAAGAAGAAATTAAGACAAACAACAGAGACCTGGTCAGGACAGGGAGGGAAGGCAGCTGTCTGTCTGCAAGGCAGGCAGAGAGACCCCAGGAGAAACCAACCCTGCCGACACCTTGATCTTGGACTTCCAGCCTCCAGAACTGTGAGAAAATACGTCTGTTGTTGAAGCCACTGGTCTGTAGTATTTTGTTATGGTAACCCCAGCAAACTAATACAGGGCTGCTTTGAGCTCTTTCATTCTCTGTTCTCTTTTTCTCATCTGTCTCTATATCTACCTTTTTGTCACACTCTTTGAACTTTAAGAAAGAGATACTTTACCTCCTGCCTCTAAATCTCTCTTGCTGCCTGGGAGGTAATTTACTTCTAAACATATCCAATTTTTCTTTGTCTTTCCAGTCTTTAAGAAAAGGGGGCAGGATTTAGATAATAAGTAGATCTTAAGTAACATTCTTTTCTTTACCTTGTATTATTTTCATACTCACCCTTTCCAAAAACTAGGTTCCTTTGTGGCTTGAGCTATGCAGCTGGCTCTCAGGTCAGCCTGCAGGACAGGAGGGCAGGAGGTGGGTGTGTTTGCAGCAGAAAGAACATGTTCTCACTGTGACTTCACTACAAACATTAGTCTTAAACAGTGCTTCTCAAATAATCTGGGAGGGAGGACCTGGGACTTCCCTACGATCTGTACCGAATCTATATTTTTTGTCAAATAAGATCAAGGGATTTCTAGAAAAAAAATGAAGACATACAAAATACAGGTCCCAGGTTTTTATTATTAGATTCAATAGACAGAGAATTACTCTGTCCGATTGCTTTAATCGTTTCTAAACGGTTACTTTCAATGTCTGTACTTTTCACACACACTCAACATGCAGTGCAAAGACAGACACTGGTCTATGGAGCACGCTTTCAAGACAGCTGGCCCAAAGGGTGGTGCCAGTGATTTCCATTCTTTCTCATTGGTTTTAATAATCTCACTCAGAGTCAGCTGAGCTGTGTGTCTGGAAGAACTTCTCCCAGACTTTCTCTCTCTTTTTTCTGCCCCCTGCCTTCCTGTTGGGGTTCATCCCACTGAACTTTCCTTCATGGTCAAGGCTGGGGAGAAGGTGGTTATTCCTGAGGGGTCCTGGGGAGACCTGCAGTGCTCTAGAAGTGCAAGCTCAAGTTTCTCGGTTCCTCTGAGTGGAGCGTCTAGAAGATGGAACGCTCTCTTGCTCTATGACAGCCTCTGCCATATTTCACTCTTTTTTTTTGAGATGGAGTTTTGCTCTTGTTGCCCAGGCTGGAGTGCAATGGCTCGATCTCGATTCACCGCAACCTCCGCCTCCCGGGTTCAAGCGATTCTCCTGCCTCAGCCTCCTGAGAGCTGGGATTACAGGCATGCACCACCACACCCTGCTAATTTTTTGTATTTTTAGTAGAGATGGGGTTTCTCCATGTTGGCCAGGCTGGTCTCGAACTCCTGACCTCAGGTCATCCACCCGCCTCAGCCTCCCAAAGTGCTGGGATTACAGGCGTGAGCCACTGCACCTGGCCATATTTGACTCTTGATCACTCTTACTTTCCTGCAACCTCTCCTTTGTCTCCTTCTTGATATCAGTCTGTTCATGGGCAGCCAGACTGGCAATATGTGAGAGGAAGCTGCAGTAACAGCTTTCTGGGTCCAGAAACTTCTCTACCATCTGTTATGGTAAGTGGGAGAGCAGAGTGATGGGCAGAAATTCAGGGAATGGAATCATCTGGAACTCCTGAGGAAGTATGGAGCCAAGAGCTACATCATTCACTGGAATAAACCTTCCCCAGGGAAGTTATTGTCACATAGTATGTTTAGTTTATTGTTCAATAATAAACAGAAGGTTGCAAGACAATAATCTTTAAGCTGGCATATTAAGAGTGTGGATGGCTGAAGCCAAGCAGAATGGACCCTACTCAATTTCCCATCGCTACCTGGACAACAATCCTGCCCTGCCTCTCATCTATCTCATGACTAATACATACCAATTGGCACCTAATAAGGTCAGTTTTGTGAGGCTGGATTCCCCTGGAACTATTCCAACTGGTTTAGAATGAGCATAAGAGGTCACCATGCCATTTTTTTTTTCCCATGCAAGTGCAGCCTACCTCAACAAGAAAACATCCTATCCAACCAGGGCACCTGGTTTCTAGAAGAGGTGGATGCGTGTGCCACTTCTGTTTTCTTGGAGGACCAAGAAGCAAGGTACTCCCAGAGCAAAAGGGATCCTTTTGTATGGTCAGGCTGTAACAGATGTGGGTGAGTCTGGTATGGGCCTAAGGAAGTAACTCTGACACTAGTTGATTCCAAAGAAATATTGTTCCACAATAAACATACGTGTGCATGTGTCTTTATAGCAGCATGATTTATAGTCCTTTGGGTATATACCCAGTAATGGGATGGCTGGGTCAAATGGTATTTCTAGTTCTAGATCCCTGAGGAATCGCCACACTGACTTCCACAATAGTTGAACTAGTTTACAGTCCCACCAACAGTGTAAAAGTGTTCCTATTTCTCCACATCCTCTCCAGCACCTGTTGTTTCCTGACTTTTGAATGATTGCCATTCTAAGTGGTGTGAGATGGTATCTCATTGTGGTTTTGATTTGCATTTCTCTGATGGCCAGTGATGGTGAGCATTTTTTCATGTGTTTCTGGCTGCATAAATGTCTTCTTTTGAGAAGTGTGTGTTCATGTCCTTTGCCCACTTTTTGATGGGGTTGTTTGTTTTTTTCTTGTAAATTTGTTTGAGTTCATTGTAGATTCTGGATATTAGCCCTTTGTCAGATGAGTAGGTTGAGAAAATTTTCTCCCATTTTGTGGGTTGTCTGTTCACTCTGATGGTAGTTTCTTTTGCTGTGCAGAAGCTCTTTAGTTTAATTAGATCTCATTTGTCAATTTTGTCTTTTGTTGCCATTGCTTTTGGTGTTTTGGACATGAAGTCCTTGCCTGTGCCTATGTCCTGAATGGTAATGCCTAGGTTTTCTTCTAGGGTTTTTATGGTTTTAGGTCTAACGTTTAAGTCTTTAATCCATCTTGAATTAATTTTTGTATAAGGTGTAAGGAAGGGATCCAGTTTCAGCTTTCTACATATGGCTAGCCAGTTTTCCCAGCACCATTTATTAAATAGGGAATCCTTTCCCCATTGCTTGTTTTTCTCAGGTTTGTCAAAGATCAGATAGTTGTAGCCGGTCCAAATGTCCAACAATGATAGACTGGATTAAGAAAATGTGGCACATATACACCATGGAATACTATGCAGCCATAAAAAATGATGAGTTCATGTCCTTTGTAGGGACATGCATGAAATTGGAAATCATCATTCTCAGTAAACTATCGCAAGGACAAAAAACCAAACACCGCATGTTCTCACTCATAGGTGGGATTTGAACAATGAGAACACATGGACACAGGAAGGGGAACATCACACTCTGGGGACTGTTGTGGGGTGGGGGGAGAGGGGAGGGATAGCATTGGGAGATATACCTAATGCTAAATGACGAGTTAATGGGTGCAGCACACCAGCATGGCACATGTATACATATGTAACTAACCTGCACATTGTGCACATGTACCCTAAAACTTAAAGTATAATAAAAAAAAGAAAGAAATATTGTTCCATCATTTATCCTAACTCTTAACCTTGCCTAGAATATGCTGAAATGTTGAAAGATGGAAGCTTCTGTGTTATGAAGCCATGGGAAATGAACTGAGGGAAACTTGACATTACTGATTTTTAGAAAGGGATAACTTAGAAGCAAATATCTTGA
Source organism: Pan paniscus (assembly GCF_029289425.2). Classification (NCBI taxonomy): domain Eukaryota; kingdom Metazoa; phylum Chordata; class Mammalia; order Primates; family Hominidae; genus Pan; species Pan paniscus. The sequence goes on along the minus strand of NC_073252.2, from coordinate 180,679,697 downwards.
GAAGGGATGGGATGCAGAGAACACATGGAGAGACTAGCCTTTGATAGAAAAGGAAGTTGTTTTCTCAGTTGCTAAAGGAAAGAAAAAAAATCAACAATGTCAAGTGTGGATGAGTTTGTGAATCTGACGGTGGGAAGGTGAGGGCGGATCTGATGGCCCCTATTTTCTCAGCCAAGTGTAAGGTAAAGTGGATGGAGGATGTGAGGAGGCCACTAAGAAGGGTAGAGAGTTTGAGAAGAGAGAAGAAATGGTCTTCTTGGAGACAGGGACAGTAATCTTACCAGCAAAAATGCACTGGGTTGCTGGGTTACAGTGAAAGCCCATTTGGGGTGCGGGAGGATGAATTTTAAAGTGAAGCCAATTTGCTTAGTTGTATGAATCTGGCCAAAGTTCACCTGCTGGGTGCAGCTGAGGAGGAGTGAGCACCTGGGTCTCCTTAGGCAAGCATGATGCAGGGAGAGGGGGCAAGGTGGTTATAATGACGGGCCATGGGGTGTAATCTGGAGAAAAAATGTGAAGGAAGGAAAGGACTGATGGAGATCAAGAAACTGAGAATTTTATGTCATAATTAAAGGCGAAATATGGTAGAAATACTTGATCAAGTGACATAGAAGATAAGAGGTCATGGTTGGTATATGTAGTGTTCTGGAGGTGATGCAAGTTTGGGCGAGGCATGTGAATCACGCAGCCTGTGGCAGTCATGGAGCAGAGGAAAATGTATTCATTGGCCCCAGGAAGCCCAGGAACTGATTGGCAGGGTGTTGGGTGAGTCATCTAAGTAGCTGCTGAGGATGTCAAAAAAGGTGATGAAGGACACCTGAGGGACAGAGGTCGAGTCCGGTTGGGGATATGTTGGTACTGACAGATGCTGTGAGTCTCAAGGGAGAGAGGTGGGAGGTGATGGTCTGGAGTGGCAATAGTCACCTCCACAAATAAGCTTTGGGACAGCCTGGTTTCAATGAAGGTTAGGAAATGGATCCAGCCTGCAGGAAGAGGCTGAAGCTAGAGGGCAGGGCTTGCTGTTACTTCTGGAGCAGGGATTCCGGGGGCCATAGTGCATGGCACACAGGTAATATGTTTGTTCTGTATTATTAATAATGTTTTCATTGACCGAAAAAGAAATAAGTGCCCGTCAAAGAAAAATTGGGAAATACAGGTAAGTATGGAGAAGACAATAAAAACCATCCATAATCTGACTCTTGGTGACGACAACTTTTAAATGTTTTGTGTTTTTCCTTCCAGTCTTGCCCCTACATATCTGCACACATTGCCCAAATTAACCATGTGTGTAATTGGGTAAGCTAAGATGCAGTATAGGTTAGAGATTGAGTACATAGGCTCTGGAGTCAAATCGACATAAGTTCAAATCCTGGCTCTGTGATTTATTAGTCATGTGAACTTAGCCAAGCTTCTTAAATCTGTGACTCAGGTGTTTATAAAATAGAGATAATAAGATAATTCGTTGCGTCATCGGTCAATATGAGGATGAAATGAGACAATGTATATATAGCAACTTACCACAGCATCTGGTACACAGTAAGTTCTCAACACATTTTTCTCTTTATCTTTTTTAAATGAACATTTCCCGTATTATTAATAATTCTTAAAGTCCAGGATTCTTCCTATTTACTGAGTATCCATTGTATTGATGTACACTGTGTCTATCCCTTTTTGATGACAGCATAATACAGAAGTTGAGGCAGCCTCCAGAGTCAAAATGCCTGGGTTTGACTCCTGGCTCCGCAACTTATCCCTGTGACTTTGCTGAGTTACTCAACTTCTATAATTTCAATTTTCTGATCTGTGAAATGGGGATAATTATATCCCTACTGAGTTTTTGTAATAATTACCTGATGTAACACATGTGAAGTGCTCAGTAAATCTTAGTGATGTTGATTATGATGATGACGTTTGTGAATATTTATAGTGTTTCTGACATATGCCAGTTTGCATTACTGGTTTTCATAATTTCTAGAAAGTGTGGGTAACTAAAAGTGTAAAGTTTACCAGAAAAAGAGGGGCTCTGGTTGGCCAATAGACAAAATTTACTTCAAGATTCTGAAAGGTGCAAGTAAAATAAAACTTGCATAATAACAACTAATATTTCTTTTTTTAGTAAAACTGTTGAATCAAGAACAAGGCAAACCACTTCAGGAGGCCATGGAATGTGATTATAAAGTAATGAGACAGACTCCACAGCAGCCAGCCTTATAATTTTACAGTCACACCTAGAATGTTTCCTCTCTGCTAGAAATAGGGGGCTTTGGTGAGCCTGATTATGTCACTGATGTCAGCTGATGATGAATAAAAGTACACACAAATCTGTGAATATTCTCTTTGGCTCCAAGCTTTCATACTAGTAATATGACCGAGCATATGTCAACTGGCTTTCTTGTGAACCCTAAACTCATTCTTTTCCCCAGATATAACCTTCTATTTGGTGACTCAAGCACTAATGAATTCAATACAATGTCTGTTATTGTCAGAGAAAATTCCTGGTACATTTTTAGTTATTATCTCAGCTGATGATACGGGTCTGAATTCAAAAATGGAATCCAAATTCTTCTGAAGCTGCACTTTGGGAGGCCGAGGCAGGTGGATCACCTGAGGTCAGAAGTTCGAGACCAGCCTGGCCAACATGGCGAAACCCGTCTCTACTAAAATATAAAAATTAGCCGGGCCCTGTGGTGGGCGCCTGTAGTCCCAGCTACTCAGGAAGCTGAGGCAGGAGAATCGCTTGAACCTGGGAGGCAGAGGTTGCAGTGAGCCGAGATCACGCCACTGCATTCTAGCCTGGGCAACAGAGCGAGGCTCCGTCTTAAAACAAAAACAAAAACAAAAATTCTTTTGAAGCTGTGTGAGATCTATCTGTTCACTTTATCTCCTGCTCTGTGCATGAAACAATGAACATTGGTTATATTAATACAATACTTTCCCACATAAAAGAAAAATCACTATTTTTTCAAGCAAAATTTTTATATTAAAATTAAAGACCTGGGAGTATCAAAAATATCGGACGGTAGAACCTGGCCAAGAGCAATACAACAAAGATATTTAAAACTGCTGCCTGCTAAATGGGGAGGCGGGGAGGCTATGCTTCTTTCTCGCCCTTCCTTTGACAGATCTTTTGACAGAAACATCAGTGGAAAGGATTTCTGCTGTGTCTACATGAAGTGAGGAATTGGATTAGATTTTTCACATCCTGTAGACCATGGTGTATAATAATCTAGAGTAATGAAAACATCATTGGTTATGATAGATTACAAGATGACCCTGTAATAGCTAAATTGAGATCAATTACCTTGACTCCAATAAGAGAATGTTTCCGCGTGGGAGGAGAGGAAAACAGGAGCAGAGTGTAACTGTGAGGAGAGCAGCTGTTGGTCATAGGGATGGAGCCTCAGAGGTCCAGGGCCCCAGGACCAGCCTCACAGGCGGGTGACTGCCCAACTCTCCTTCATAGAAGAATCCTCTGGAGAGCGGAAATGCCCTCAGGGCAACAGTTACTGCAGTTAGTACATTTTGTTAACTCTCAGATCTAGTTTTTTTTTTTTTAATTTGTGAGTTTCTTTCTTTTTGCCCTTTTTAAAAAATTTCAGCTCCGTATTTTTTAATTTTACCTATTTCTTCTTTGGCTACAACTTGAGGCAGCCTTTACTCCCTTTGAACGTGGACTGTGGACAACACCCGGCAGCTGTATTTGTCTTGTATATAAATATTTCACAAATGTTTGGCCCCGTAATCCATGCAAAGCCTGAACCAGGCTATGCAGTGGGTGCCCAATAAACATGCATATGCCTCTCAGTGTACAGGCCTTTCACCTCTTCTCTGAGCCTCTCTACAGCCCTGTGAAGAAAGCAGCGCAAGGCTGGGCGTGGTGGTTCAGACCTGTAATCTCAGCACTTTGGGAGGCAGAGACAGGTGGATCACCTAAGGTCGGGAGTTCAAGACCAGCCTGGCCAACATGGCGAAAAACTGTCTCTACTAAAAATATACAAATTAGCTGGGTTTGGTGGCACACACCTGTAATCCCAGCTACTCGAGAGGCTGAGGCAGGAGAATTGCTTGAACCCGGGAGGCGGAGGTTGCAGTGAGCCGAGATTGTGTCACTGTACTCCAGCCTGGGCGACTGAGCAAGACTGCATCTAAAAAAAAAAAGAAAAAGAAAGCAGGGCAAGCATTAATGCCGTTTCCTAAGAGGAGAAAATGGCGCAGATATGAAGAAGCAGAAACAACTTCCCATCGTTGTTAGTAGAACTAGAATGTGACTCTTGTGACTTCCCTTTGCAGCTTCTCCTCTTTCTAAGGGAACCGACAGAGATCAGCAGGTACAGTAGTTGGAGCACACCATGCTTTCCCAGAAACCTCCAGTTCTTACTGGCTTCTGCCGAAAACAGTCACACCAAGAATGGGCTTTGAGTCCCCACAGCAGAGGTCCCTAACTGTGAGTTTCTAAATTCCTAGGATGTTGTTTATGGATGGGTGACACATGACCCTCCAAAATCATGTGCCAACTGCTTGTGTGTGCATAGTTCCAGGGACACTCCAGAGCTACCAGCAGATTCTCAAAAGGTCCCTCAAATGCTAAGAGCTATCACCTAGGTCAATCTTACACCTAAAGCTCTTGAGGCTTCTTCTAGCCTTTGCTCCAGGAAGAGATGCCGATGATGAGTGAAATTCCAGTATTTCAACTCCGTGAGATGATTCTCTACACTGGAACTTTATTAGAATAAACACATGAGAAATTCCTAGTCTGCAGGAATGCGGAGGCCGTGCTTGGTGTCATCAGGGTAGGCAGGAGTTACTGTGGATAATGGATGAATCAGCTCTGGAAGAAAGAAGCTCAGTTCAGTCACTATCAGTGAGCCTCAAGCTTTGGCTTATGTAAAAAGCTCCTGGAGAGATTGAGAAAGCTTCAGATTCCCAGGCCTTATCCCAGACCTACTGACTTGAAAGCTCTGAAGATGGAAACTTGTCATCTGTATTTTAAGTGACAACCTTGGGTAATCCCGCCAGTTGTCCACACTAGGAGAAAAAGTGCTGTAAAGGGTGCTATTTTTTCATGTCAGGAACATCTCTTCTTACATATAAAGAAGTTTTTGGTTTTTTGTTTTTTTTGTTTTTGAGACGGAGTCTTGCTCTGTTGCCCAGGCTGAAGTGCAGTGGGTGATCTCGGCTCACTGCAACCTCTGCTTCACGGGTTCAAGTGATTCTCGTGCCTCAGCCTCCCGAGTAGCTGGGACTACAGGCACGCACCACCTAGCCCGGCTAATTTTTGTATTTTTAGTAGAGACGGGGTTTCACCATGTTGGCCAGGCTGGTCTCAAACTCCTGACCTCCGGTGATCCGCCCACTTCAGCCTCCCAAAGTGCTGGGATTACAGACACGAGCCACTGTGCCCGGTGGAAGTTTGAGGAATTTAAGAAATTATTATTAATTTAAGTAAAAACCACACAAGGGCAAATGCACAGCATAAACAAATAGTGCAATGAATTGTCACAAGAAAATACACGTGGGTAATCATCACCCACGTCAACAAACAGAACACAGCACACCCCCCGCCACCACCTCACTCACTTCCCAATGGAGATTCCCTCCATTCTCTCTAGAAGTGCCCCTTGTTTTACCCATTTTTTTAATTTTTAATAAATTGAGTCATACACTATTACTTTGTATTTGGTGGCAACAGGTTCTAGAAGCCACACCAGTTATTTTAACAGAGATAATTTAATATAATGAATTCCTAACTGGGTATTACAGAACAGAGAGAAAGAGACACTGAGGTAGCAATGTCAGGGTGCGATTACCACCTCTAGGACTGGGGAGACAAAGGGAAGAAGTTGGAACTATTAAAATTGAGAACAGCAAGAGGAGGGATGCTGGGGAGTCAGAGCCCAGACCTCCAAGGGGATGCAATGATGCTTTCTTTGTGTGTGTGATGGAGGAAAAACGGAAAACAACCCATGCTCCAGGAAGGAGCCAGTCACGTCTTCCTCACAGCCTTGAGGTCTCCCTCTGGTGCCCCCTATTGGTAGAACCTAGCAGAGAGACAGCTAGAAAAGCAGAAATGTGCTTTGCAGAGTCCTAGTCTCAGCATTGCCAAGCAGAGAATAAAAGGATGGGCTTGAAGCAGGAAGACAACAGTTAAACACCTGGCACAGTGTCCCTAGCTCAGTATGATCTTTGTGAGATTCATCCATGTGACATGTACCAGAAGTTCGCTTATTTTTATTGCTAAATAGTATTCTGTTGTATTAATACACCATAATTTATCACTTTATTGTTGATGAACATTTGGGTTGTCTCAGTTTCTTGACTATGATGAACAATAATAGAAAGATGTTTCTTGGTGCGCATGTGTGCACGTTTCTGTGGGCCTATGTCTAGAAATGGAGGATGGGTCGCAGAGGATGCATATATTAAACTTCACTAGATCAGGCCAGTTGTCCAAAGAGATTCTGCCAATGTGTACTCCCACTAGGAGTGTAGTAGACTTGTCAGCTCCTACTCATTCACATCAGCTCTTGATGTCTTCAGTCTTAAATTCTAGGCATTCTAGCCAATCTGATAAGGATAGTGATATATCATTGTAGTTTTAATTTTCTTTTCCTGATGACCAATGACTCTGAGCACATTTCAAACACGTTTGTCAGCCATTTTGTGCCCTCTTTTGTAAAGTCAAGTTTGTCAAGTATCTTGCAAACTTTTCTGTAGGACTGTTTCTTATTGATTTGTAGGAATTCTTTATATATACTGAAGATGTCTTTTATCATTTCCATAATATGCTCTTTCTTTGCTATAACTTACCTTTCCCATTCTCTCAATGAAAAAGAAAAGTTCTTTTTTTTTTTTTTTGTAGACGGAGCCTTGCTCTGTCACCCAGGCTGGAATGCAGTGGCACGATCTCGGCAATGAACCCCATTAGTGAGGGCTCCATCCTCCTGAACAAGTCTGTGTTTCTTTTGCTAAATAGCCTAAGAGCTCATTGTAGAAATCGTTCTAAATTCTAGAGAAATAAGGCGGGTGTGGTGGCTCATGCCTGTGGTCCCAGCACTTTGGGAGGCCAAGGTGTGTGGATCGCGGGAGCCTAGGAGTTCAAGACTAGCCTGGGCAACATGTGAAACCCTGTCTGTACTTAAAAAAATACAAAAAATTAGCTGGGGATTGGAGACCCGGTCCTAGAAGCAATTCTTATTATATGTATTTCGCTATTGCTGAATGTGATTGGATATATGCCTGCAAGCTTTTAAATTTGTGTTTCCATGAATTTCTAATGGATTTCCTAAATGATAGGAAGCCTTGTGAATTTGGGACCTGTGCCTTCCATCTGATTCAGAAGTCTTTATAAAGTCCTAACTAGTAGTCTTCCTGGCACCACTGTACATATTCCTTAGTGCCAGATTGGTTTCCCACAGTGCTGTTTTCTGTCTTTCTTTGTCTTTGCTTGGCTCTTCCTAGAGAAGTACACGTTAAATTTTCTTTTTCTAAAAAAAAAAAAAAAAAAAGCATTACCGTAGGGTGGATAGCAGGAGGAGGGCTGATGTCCACCGATGACTCCCAGTTCAACCTGGGCCACAGTCAGCTGTTTGGACTACTGAGGCCACCACGTACTGACTTGCAAACTGGGATTCTGGTTCCTCATCACAGGACTCGGCAAACTTGACAACTAACTGTTGCCTCGGCTGGCACAGGCCACTGTGTTTGCACGGCCTCCCTGCCCATGTTTGCATGGCCCTTGAGGGAAGGATGGTTTTTACATTGTTAAATGGTTGAAATGAAACCAAGAAAAGAACAATATTTTGAGGCATGTGAAAATTAGACGAAATTCACATTTCAGAGTCCATAAATAAAGTTTGATTGGCTATAGCCACTCTCATTTGTTGATGTCCTTGACAGCTCTTTACAACAGCAGAATTGAGTAGATGCACACACACTGCAGAGACGCAGAGACCATGTGACCCTCGAAGCCTAAAATCGTTACTCTCTGGTCCTTTACATGTAAAGTTTGTAAACCCCTGCCTTATCTGGGGGCCAAAAGAAAAAAAAGAGAGATAATGATTCCTACACCAGAAGGTTTTTGTGAGAAGTGAATGAATACTAGTGATAAAATAAGAGACTGTACTTGGAATATGTGGGTGCTTCAGAAATGATTTCCTCCCACCAAGCTTAGCAGCTGGCCCTTATCACATTCCCTAAACAGTTACATTTATAGCCAAGATGGCTTTGGATCACAGCACAGAGCTTCTGCATGTCACATAGATGGACAGGATAAATGTACCTCACCGTCTACTCAGAAATACCCTTCATGAATGAAACTCCTAGAAATCTGCAAGGATGAATTTAAACCTAAATGCTTCCCCATGAATTTGAGAAACCTCTAATATCCAGTCTAGAAATCACACAGCTGAGTTTAATAATTTATAAGTGTTTTATGGGTAGCAGCACAATAGTTGGGAAAGGCAAGTTGCTCATAAACTGTTCCCCCAGATCCAGGAGATGTAGATTGCAGTGGAAAGCGACTCTACCTTGCTTTCCAAAATTAATCTTTAAAAAAAAAATTGAACTTTTTAGAGGTAGGGTCTCGCTGTGTTGCCCAGGCTGGTCTCGAACTCCTGGGCTCAAGCAATCCTCCCACTTCGGCCTCTGGAATAGCTGGGATTACAGGCTCGGCAACAGCCCTTTAATTCTAAATCCTCTCCCCAAGTGACTCCCTGCTTCAGATAATTTTATGTTCCTATGGCCACTAGAGAGCACTTTGAGACTAACAAACTTTGCTCTGTGCGCCCAGGCCTCTGTTGCACCCTGGTCTCCTGAGGTGGAGGGGCTGTGTTCCGCTGCTGCGCCATCTAGCTACCAGCGGCGGCCTCCAAATGGCTATCAAGGCTGATGGATGCATTTTGTGAAGCTTAGTGACCTGTGGTAGTGATAATGAAGTATTCTGAAGCTCAGATAACATTTTATTCTGTCACTATGGTTTTCTGACTTTAGTGACATCACCTAATTTGTACTGCTTTGCCGCGTGTTTCTCAGGCAAGCATTTCAGCCAGGGTCCCAGTTTCCTTATTGCTCCTCCTCCCTTCTGTCAGATTGAATTTCTCTCAAAGAGAAAATATTGCTTGATATTGATTCCAGTGCACGAGATAATTTCAGGTTCTCACTCTATAGTTCATCCAGGGTCCCTGTTTAAAATCTTGAAGAGGTTTTCCAAGGCTAAGAGGCACAGTTCAAAAGAACAGTTCTTGAATGTGTTTACAAGACCCTTGGCTACATTTTCTGATGTTTCAGCAGCAGCTTGCACTGATACACTTTCCATTGCTATTACAACTGAACCATATCATAGGGAGTTGTACCAGCAAGACCATCAAGTTTTCTAAAAAGCTATAAAGCTTTCATGTTTTCTGGCCTATTTCTTACTGTGCTCTTAAAAATGTTTAGCTTCTGCCGAGCCAAATGTGTACCTCCAAAGGCAGACACAGTGAAAAACTCTTCAAGTATCTCAGTGACCGCTGCAATATCTGTATATACAGCAGGAGGATGATTCTGTTTGGATGGAGGAAGGGGCAGTTCTCTGTGGTGTGCCCTGTGAATGAATCACACCGCCCTTCGGCGAGGCCCGTCAGCACTGGGGTCTAGCTACGGATGTAGAAGGAGAATCCACTTTCCTGACCACTGCTTATGAGCACTCCCCAGAGCCATTCCATTCTGGTATCATTGTTTGCATCAAGGAGAAATCAAAGTCATCAGTTCTAGCCCTGACTCCTCAACAGGTGGAGGCATTTATAAGGAGAGGTTTTCAGGGGATTTCTTTGAGGTTTTCAAAAATCCTAAATAATTTCTCCCTCTTTTGAATGACACTTGACTTTCAAGTAAAGAATATGCCTGCATGTGAAATGTCAGTTCTGTCTAATAATAACCTGCTTAATGTGCCACTGAAATCGCTAATCGAATTTGCCACCATTTTAATAAAATGAAGTTCTTTTCCTCTGTCCTGGCGCCTGGCTCCTAGAAGCTGGTTAGAACGGTCAAACTGTTACAAACAAAACGGATGGCTTCATAAGGAAATTACACTCTAAAATGTAAACTCACTATCTCGCTCTTTGCCGACACACGTCGTTTGTACTTTGCCATGAGAATAGCAAGGAAGTGAACAGGCTACTAACCGAGACTTTCAAGAAATATACTTCTCTAGGTTTCACAGGGAGCCATGAATATGAAAACTTAACGGAGTGGAAGGCAAGATAAGGAGTTTCCATGGGGACATGTGCATTATTGAGTAGATATGGCTAGTTTTCAGCAGCCAGACTTAGTTTTTAGCTATCAGTCTCTAACCCAGACCAAGCCACCTTCTTCTCCAGTCCTGGAGGGTGTACCACATGCTCCTGTTTCTTTATTTCATGTGATGCTTTTTTGTGTGTGGGTAATACGATAGTCAAACTTTATCTGAAAGGCAATGTTATCCCTGGGATTTCAACACGGGTCGAATAGTACAAAGCTGAAAGATTATCTACATGTGCATGTATGCATGTTTCTTTGACTGAAATTCCATGATTCTTGGGGGCTACAATTTTGTTAAGGACATATGAACATTTAATATGTAGTGAATGCAAAGAAATGGCACCGACTCTGCCTTGTCTGGGCTTTGTTCCAGAAACCAATACAGATGGAGTCTTCTCCCTAGCTAGTGCAAGGCTCCGGTTAGGGCAACCTCTCATACTTAAGGCTGCGGTGCTAGTAATTCTGCCTGAGCTCTCGCTCCATGTGCAGGCTCCCATTCCTTGCAGCGTGTGTATCTCGCACTCCTTCCAAAACAGAAACTGGGGTATAAACACAACTGAATATTGTGCTAAGTGGAAGTAATAATAAAGGGAACAGGAATACCCCTGCCTTTATAACCTACTTCCTAGGTGGGAAGAAGGGGCTTTTTTAGGTAGAAGACACACACACACACACACACACACACACACACACACAATCATATTCTGCTTTGGGACAGCTCTCTTTTATTGTTGTCTTACATCGCCACTTAACCACTGAATCTTGGGTAACCTATTATGTAGTTTGATCTTCTCTCCGGCAAAGAGAGGGAGAAGACTGATGCGGCTTTCTTTATGCCCCTCGAAAGCTTGGCAGAGTGCCTTCCACAGAGAGGCTCAATAAACAGTTGTGTTTTGATTCATGGACTGCAAAGCTGGACATGAGCAGTGTGGCATGAGGAAATCTCACCAGAGCAGCCGTGTGAATGGGAGCGAGCCAAGTCATCTTTCTGGGCCACTATTTCCTCATCTGTAAAAAGAAGGGGCTGGACTCAATGATTGCTAAGGTCACTTCCCAGCTCTGTAAATTCCATGCTTTTAAAAAATGCTCGGATCCTGAAAGAAGAACATCTTCTTGGGTTTGCAGACGAAACAGCCCGGGGTGTATTTATGTTTGACCTCCTACCACATTCTGACTTTCTACTCTAATGAATCCTGGTTTATTCTTCACTGAAACGGCTCGGCTCCAGGAGCCCTTGGTGTGATTCTAACACAGTGTAGATGTCGATTTTTCTTGCAGGTTAGTGGTTACTGTAACCACCACACTATTAGATCTCTCTCGTTCTCTTAGGGATGATTTCACAAGGGCCGTTCCACTCCCTTTGGTTGATATTTAACTCAATCCAGGGCTAATTTGAAGATAGCATTACTAGGATCATGCTTCATGGCTGAGAGCTCCCTACCTTGTATCATTTCAAGTTGTCTATCAAACACTGCAGCAGACAGAGGTTCATCAGAAATGGGGCCTTTGGAGAACTCTGGCCTCGGTACTGCCATGTTGCTCTCTGTCAGCTCTTGAATCAAAGCTTTGAATTGCTTACTGTGAACAGTGTCAACAGTCATTCACATAGGACAGGCTTCCTCCCTTATTTTGTTTGCTCCTGACTGTAGAAGATGACTTTTTCCCTCATGGCATTAACAACAGATTGTTGTCGTGGTAGGATCACAGGTGTTATCTTCAATATACACATACATGGTGTGCCACAATACTAAAATATTAATTTGATTCGCGCCCTCTCCTTTTAGAGGTTCACACCCAATGAGCTTTCCAGTTAGCTGAGGGAAGGCGCAACACGTCAGGCAGGTTATGATGGCCATTAGCTGCCAACTACAATTTCACAGGGACTTTCATTTACAATGGTTCTTAGGCATTCACCTTGCTACACCAGTTAAAATACACACTGCAAAATGAGTGGTGACTATGATGTCGATAAAGAATTCTATATCCAGAACCGTAATACCTTGTTGATTACCCTTTAGGAGGTTCCTTGGTGACCCCAGCGTAGAGGGTGTAATTTAATGAAATCATTAACATTTCTATAAAGCCAACAATCTGATACATTCTCTTCAGGTTAGGCACTTTCACAGAATAGCGTAAGTGACTGTTCCACATGAAGCATTATCTTTTCTTGTACAACACTGAAAGCTTACATGCTGCTTGACAAATGTGAATTTTAAAAAGTAAGAATGATTGGCACTTGGTAACTTACACAGAAATAGAAAGTGGTACGAGAAAATTGCCCATTTCTTTTAGATTTACATTTTATATGTTTTTTTTTTCTTTTAAGAAGCAATAAGACATGTAATTTCCATCCACTTCAACCAGTTATGTATGAAAGAGGCTACAAGTTCAGCTCTGTAGAAGCAAAGCAAGTCATGGGGAGAGGCATCACACCAGGAAAGAGGAGACAGCCTTCCCCTCCGCCTTCAGCTCTGCTGTACGAGAGATGGTCATTTTCAGGCCAAGCCCCAAATCCTAGGACTGAGATCCATGCCTCCTTAAAATGATACTGTTCACTCTTGTTTCCCTGACCCACCAGCCCCAATGTCTCACTTATCAAATGTCTCTCCAGGTCTATGAATTGCAAGGAGAAAAAGGAGGCGGATAGGGAAGTAGAACCAGAGTTCACAGACAAAGACTTCTTTCTATGAGTTAGATGCTCCAAACAATTTGGCATAGAACAATGATTTTCTATTAACTCATTTATTTAGTCAACAAATATTTATTAATATAAAACAGCAAAACACCCAGCTTTGTGCATATGCCATGTTAACGTTTCCTTATTGATCTTCATTGAAAAAAAAAATTTTTTTTTTTTTGAGATGGGGTCTCCCTCTGTCACTCAAGCTGGAGTGCAGTGGTGCAGTCATAGCTCACTACAGCCTCAACCTTCTGGGCTCGAGCAATCTTCCCTCCTCAGCCTCCTGAGCAGCTGGGACTACAGGCACGCACCACCATGCTTGGCTCATTTAAAACTTTTTTTTTTTTTTTTTGCAGAGACTGGGTCTTGCATAGCCCAGGCTGGTCTCAAATTCCTGGGCTCAAGTAATCCTCCCACCTTGGCCTGCCACTTTGCTGGGATTACAGGAGTGAGTTCATTACAACAAACCCGGCTCTTCATTGTAATTTTGAAGATGTATAATGACAAAGTAATTGGTGGCTTCAACTCATAACAAAAACGCTGTTTAGGGATCCTGATTTTTTTTCTAATAGGAGTGCTCTGTCATGTCAATTTGCAGTCTGTATGCCCTTCATGGAACACAAACAACTGACCTCATGCTCTAACATACATACGAAAATGTATATACAGGTTGAATATCCCTTCTCCAAAATGCTTAGGACCAGAAGTGTTTCAGGTTTTGGATTTTTTCAGATTTGGGAATATGTGCATATATGTAATGAGGTGTCCTGGGGATGGGACCCAAATCTAAACACAATATATATTTATGTTTAATATACACCTTACATACATAGCCTGGAAGTAGTTTGACAGGATATTTTTCATAATTTTGTGCACCTATCACATGAGGTCAGGTGTGAATTTCCCACTTGTGGGAGTGTCAGCACTCAAAAAGTTTCAGATCTTAGAGCATTTTGGATTTTGAATTTTCAGGTTAGGGATGCTCAACCTGTACTGTATTGATAAGACCACATATTTATTTTTTTCTAGAATTTTCATTGTGACTTTTTTGTGGTTTAGCAGACTTACAGTCATCCCTTACTTAAGATTTAAAGAGTTCTCTCTAGTGTGCACTTTAGCATGGAAACATAAACAATTATTCCTTTGAAAACCAGTCAAAGTGGCACTTTGCCTCTAAGTGCAGTTGTTATGAAAAGGAGTTTTTGGTCCTGACTGACAACCACCAAATTAAGAACAACAGGCAGTTTATAACAACATTTACTATGTTCACTGGGCCAGCAATAAGGTTCACTTTTTTCTGTGTTTATTTGGCGAGAGGGGAATGTGAGGGCAAGAACTGGCTTATAGTATCCATCACGGTATTTACAGCACTTAGCACATAGCAGGGAATTAATAAAAAATGAATATTGTTGATTTTACAGAGACTCCAAGAATGGAAGTAGCTTCTCAAGGTTACTCGGGTTGTAAGAAGTGGGAGTAGGGTTCAAAGTCTGGTCTGACTCCAAGGCCGGTGCTCTTTCTCTCATGACAAACTTGATGGACAGATTGGCCACCTTCCTGACTCCTTGCCTCTGTTTCCCCAGTCACAGGTCTCATCCTTACCTTGGCAGGCAGAGGAGGTGGAAGGAGGGGCAGGTAGTATCTTGGTACGGCAGACATTTGCAAATGCCATCAACCCCTCTTCTGAGGCAGCCCCGGAAGAGTCTTACCTTGACTTCTGTTTTTAATCGGGATCCCCTACCTAAGGCACACTGAAATATTAATATATTCCAGGTTATGCTCTAGACTAGACATAGATAACATGAAACCCCATAAACAAAAGGGCCAAGACAGTAGTCCTTAGGAATGTGCTGATTGTGTTCAACCTGTGTGAGGCCCTCAAGGAAGGCCAATCTAGATAGGGCTGAACACATACCTAACCTCTGTATGTGTAGTAGGTGGAGAAAGATCCTCAATTATAAGCCCAAATACAAGGTATTAGCAAGAGAGATTTAACACCTACAGTCACACTTGGAGTTACAAGGTGTTAATGAGAAAGACATACCAAGGAATATATTTCTCCCCCCTTTGGCCGCGTGGCTTCACTATTGGTGTAGAATATTTGAAACCTCAAGTTGTGAAACTCTGAACCAGGAGGGTTTCCTGTATTATGAATGATGTCATCTTTAAGATGAGGGACTTTCAGTGAAATGCGGGAACATTCAGGGTAATGTGTTTTCAGCAAGCAGGAGCTTGAATTTATGGCAGAGGGGAGTGTGTGAGTTGACCAAAATGGAGAATGATGAGAAGTAACTAAATTATGTATGACAGTCTTTACCGAGCAGAGGAAGGAAGAAAGCTTAATGATGTTGTGGTTGAAGCAGCAGCAGCAATTGGTGATGTATGGGTTGTAGGTTGGTAAGAAGAGAAATGGATCTATGAAGACCCAAAGACTGTAGATGAGTGTGACAAAGACCAAGCGGTGGATTTGGGAGGAGGAGGGAAACCAGGGGCTCAGGATATATGACACATTTTAGCGGCAACAAGACAGCCATGTAAAGTCAACTTGACATTAAAAATCATCATCTTAATCTATGTGGCTCTTTCAAGCCTGAGTCTTATCAAGGCAAAAAAAAAAATCTATAGTTAACGATGAAGTATTTCTCCCTTTTGCTTTCCCGGCATCCACCAAGAGCAGTACATAATTTAATTATTGGATCTACAAGCTGGACCATGAGATGAAGAATGATGTGTCTGCTGTAGTGAGAAATTAGATAGAACCAACTGTTTACTCTCATCATTCTTCCTCCGTTAGGCTAAATTAACATAGTTAACAAGTTTTTGTTTTGTTTGGAATAGCAGTTCAAATCTGGGATGTGCAGATCAGAACTGATGATTATTACAGTAGCTGTTATTTATGGAGTGCTGACAGTACCCTCAAGTCCCATGAGTGAAACAGAAAGGGGTTCTTCTGTCATTCTCTGTGCTAGAACCACTGTAAGGGGCTAGACGTCTGCACAGGGTAACGAAATTCATGAAAACCAGATTTAGTTGCTTGGGGCATACGACTCCAGAAATGTCACTGATGGTCTTTCCTATTGCCCTGTTTTTCTCATCTTTGAAACAACTGCAACAAAATGTGCACTATATAAGTGGGCGAGCATTACCAGGAGGTAACATGCAGTTGGGGTGCATGTGCGGTGATACGGGTCGAGCAGGGCGCGGCAGGCTTTAGCAAACACCTCAGGCCCTTCCGCACAATTTGAGCAGAAACTGAAAGCCTGTCAGGCGCAGCCACATGCAGATCTAGCTTCGAGGCACTGAGCCTCGAGGCACAGCGCCCCCGCCGGACCCAGTTCCCTGCCCTATCCAGTGTGTGAAACTGTGACCCAGCCACCGGCCAAGGGTCCCCACGGGGACGCTGCGACACAGCGGGCTCACTCCAGAGACCCAAACCAGGTCTCCCCACCTCCCACCCCGCCAGTTTCACGGCACTAGATTCTCGGGGTCGTCTTTTAATCACAATCTCTATAGCCGTGTCTCTAAGCAGTTGATGGAACACGGATGGTGGGGAAAACCTCACCACCACCACCAAACCAAGCAGCCCCCGACGGTCGTGCAGTCAGGCCCGGGAGCGCCCAACTCGCGGCCACCCAGCGCCACGCGTGACCCGGGCAGCGGGGCGACCTCGGGGCGGTCTGGCACCCGGGAAGTAGTTTGTGCTCGGGCTCTGAACACCGCCGGCCGGACCGCGGGCTGCGTCACGGGGACCGGGAGGCGTACGGCGACGCGGAGCAGCGCCTTTGCGGCGTGCGACCCGCCCCCGCCGTCCCTCCCCCTCTCCCTCCCTCCCTCCCCCTCTCTCTCCCTCCCTCCCCCTCCCACCCTCCCCCTCTCCCTCCCTCCCTCCCCCTCTCCCTCCCACCCTCCCCCTCTCTCTCCCTCCCTCCCCCTCCCACCCTCCCCCTCTCCCTCCCTCCCTCCCCCTCTCCCTCCCTCCCTCCCCCTCTCCCTCCCACCCTCCCCTCAGGGCTTCGGGCCCCCGGGGCCAGCTGCCGTCCTGCGAACGCGCGGCGCCCGGGCCGCTGCCCCCTTCCGGCCCCGCGGCGGCCCCGCCTCCTCTCCCGACTTCCTTCCCTGAGCGCGGCGGCGGCGGGGACGAGCACCGGCCTGCGCGCGGAGCCGGCACCGGATGGTGGGCGGGAGCCAGCCGTGCGGGTACGCGGCCCGCGCGCCCCTAGCCACCGCCGCGTGGCACCGTCCCGAGCGCGTGGCGCGGGGCGCTGGCTGCCGGGCGGGGGCCTGGGCCGGGGCCGCGGACGCTGGGGGCGCCTCGGCCGCGCTCAGCCTTTAGATCGGAGAATGCGGGCGGGGTGGGAGCGCTCGGGGTCCCCGCAGTCACTCCAGGGTCGATTTCTCGGCGGGCGCCGCGGCCTGTGCGAGGCCGGGCCCCTTGGAGTGCCCCGGGAGGTGGTGCTGGGCGTCTGAACGCCACATCGCTTCCTGCGCCCGTGTGTGGGTTGGGAATGCCGAGCGTAGGCCCTGGATCAGAGCTGACGGGGTTGCGAGCGGCGTGGGGTGTGCCTGGGACGGTGACCGGATGTGTCTTCCTGAATCGTTGTATTCGAGCTCCAGTTCCCTCTGTTTCTACAGCTGGGCCTCAGTCCTCACAGGGCTCTAGTGGGCGTTCAGCCACACCAGGAGAAGGCGCCCAGGGGATTAACAGGACCCTTCCCTCTCCTGCTCTTCCCTCGCCCCCCATGGCTCCCCCTCCCTCCTATTTAGTCGGTACTTCTCCAGCACCCCACAGCGATGATGGATGCTGGCCGTAAAGCCAGGTGGGAAACCAGGCTGATTCAGCACCTGTCTTTTCCTGTTAGGGGGGTTGCCAGGCCTCTCAGATGTGGGGCAGCGTAATCAGTGGGTGACCATGGTTCCCAGCACCCACTCTCCACTGCATCCTTGTCTTAGGCACTGCCGCCCTGCACTGTAGCAGATGCCTAAATAAAGTGTGGAGCCTGAAGCAGAAGTTTTGGGAGATGCTTGCCTTCCTTTAGACCACATTCCTCGCCTTTCTCAAGATTTCTCCGTGGTACCCACCCCGTTTTTGTGTTGTCTTCCTTCCTTGCCCTTGTTTAATTCCTTTTGAAAGCGACCACTCCCCTGAAGTCCTAGGACCCCCTTCGTGGGCTCTCCCTGTCGTAGACAGTCTCTGCTTGCCCCTGGTAAACTACGTTCCAAAAACCTTGCTTTAGGAGTAGCACTTGACGTTTTTCATAGTTTCTTCTCATGTAATTCATTACTCGGAGTTGATAACTTCTGTCCCATCTGGATTATTGAGGAGAAAGGGAAGGGAAAAATTATCTGGTTAATATCAGAGTTGGGAAGGCTTCAGATGTTTTCTTTGAATCCATCTGGCATGGATAGTAATCCTGTGTGGTTTAGGTTAAGTTACCTAAGTTCTCTGAGTCTGTGTAAGATGGGATGGCACTGTCTACCTTAGCTAGGAGTAAGGCTTGAGTGACGTGTATAAACTTTAACAATGTCTGGAATCTATAGATGATCAATAAATATTTCTTTTTTCCACCCTCCTCCTGTGCTGACTCCGCTTTGTAAGGGAGACAGGTAAAGGACAGAACAATTTGTAGGCTGGCATAAAAAATCCTATGAGAAATCAGCAAATAGATGAAATATTTGGGAACGTGAAGCTATAGGTTTCAAATTCAAACTTCTGAAATAGGAAATTTCTTAAGTTTTTACTTAAGACCAGAGACTGTTTAGGGCCCATGTGCTGTGATTTCTGATTGATAAATGTAGCTGAAGTTGCCCATGTTTAGAGATTTAAAAGTTCAGTGTGGTTGGGTTGAACTGGAAAACAGACTTACTAAAATGCTTCTCTCAACTTCTGTTTTGTCATGTTTTTCTTCTAGACCCAACATGAGTGAAGTTTCCTGCAAGAAACGGGATGACTATTTGGAATGGCCAGAGTATTTTATGGCTGTGGCCTTCTTATCAGCACAGAGAAGCAAAGATCCAAATTCCCAGGTAAATGAATTTCACAGGAGAATGCTTAGATACTCACAGGCAAAGAGATTACTGCACATGAGCAGAAAGGGGAGACTCAGTGGATGCCTGTCAACTTAAAAGTGCAGGGTCCGTCTGCCTTTTGTGCTGCGTTTCTACAAGCTTAGTTCTTCCGGTGAGACAGAAAATTGTCACATGCCATTGTTAACTGCCTCTTGTGCCCCTTCTGGGACTGGGGGTGCACTTTCCTTGGCTTGTGGGCGCTGCCACAAAAAACCAGGCAAGGAGACCGACAGCTCTCAGCACCTGCAGCAGCTGTGCATCTGTTTTGAGTTCTGCAGTCCCCCTGGTTTTATTCCCTGCTTCCCCAGCGGCAGACCAGCCAGTTGCAGGCACCAAGCCTTTGGGCATGTTTCCTTCTAGGTCGGCGCCTGCATCGTGAATTCAGAAAACAAGATTGTCGGGATTGGGTACAATGGGATGCCAAATGGGTGCAGTGATGATGTACTGCCTTGGAGAAGGACAGCAGAGAATAAGCTGGACACCAAATACCCGTACGGTAGGGCAAGTTTTATGTCCCATTCTGCTTAGTGACATAGCCTGGTGAGTGCCTAATTAAGAAAGTTGGTCAGAAGGCATCATCTCCCTTTTGTCATCAACAACTGGAAAGAAAAATATCCTACTGAACTACCCCAATTTCCTGGCCTTGTCTCTTAAGTTCCAAAGAGAGCCACGGAGAGAAGCATGGTAGTGGCCACATAGGCTGGCCCTGAGATCCGGGGCTCTGCTGCCTGTGCTGAGCCTGGCAGGCTTCACTGGCAACCTGCTGGCCTGCACCACACCAGAGCACTGATAGTCGGCGTCTCTGCAGAGGGTCACAGCCCCTTGCAGAGATAGCTGAGGGATGTGCATGGTGTCTCTGCGAGTTCCCTTTTTTACTACTTGGAAGCAGGGTCGGCTAACCAGGGGCTGGCTCGGGCTTTGGTCTGATGAGAAGCAGGCTTCATTCAGCCCATGTGCCTGATGAGAACATCTGGCTCAAGCTCATTGCTGGCAAGCAGGAATCAAACTGTGAACTAGACATCAGGAGATGGAGGATCCAGTTGCTGCCTCCAGTTACAGGGGATGCTGCAATTTCACAGTAGGCTGTGGTCAGACCAAAAGCCAGAAGTGAGGCTGGGCACGATGGCTCACGCCTGTAATCCCAACACTTTGGGAGGTGGAGACGGGCAAATCACCTGAGGTCAGGAGTTCGAGACCAGCCTAGCCAACATGGTGAAACCCCATCTCTACTAAAAATACAAAAATTAGCTGCGCGTGGTGGCAGGTGCCTGTAATCCCAGCTACTCGGGAGGCTGAGGAAGGAGAATCGCTTGAACTCAGGAGGTGGAGGTTGTAGTGAGCCAAGACTGCGCCACTGCACTCCAGCCTGGGCGACAGAGCAAGACTCTGTCTCAAAAAACAAAACAAAAACAAACAAACAAAAAACAAAACAAAAACAAAGAAAAGAAAAAGAAAAAGCTAGAAGTGTAGAACTGTAAACCTTTGGCTTGACTGTCTCTGGATTTTCACCTTGAAATTAGGGAAGGCTGCTTCTTAGAGTTTGTTGCCTGTCTGAGCCCCAGGGAAAATTCCTTCAGAGATTGCCTGGGAGGGTCCAGCCATAGCTTTACTTTTCCTTGCATTCCTTGGAGAATATGCAACCAATGCTGGAAAAGAGGCAAATCATGCTGGGTATGTAGGTTGCTGATTTTTGTAAGGTTAGGCCCTGTATTTTATGTCTGAGAATGAACAGACTGGCACTGTTGGAAGTGAAGGGAGAGTAAGGCCATCCAAATGGGAAAGATTGTGCCTTCAGGCCAAGGCGTGATGTACGACCTTTCTTCTTTGTTGACTCTCCTGGTAGGTTTTCCTCTGGGTTTTTCTCATGAAGAATCCAAGTCAACATTTAGTCTAATTTATATATTTTTACTAATGTTCCTGGACCTCAATCATGTTAAATAAGCCCCATAAATTTCTTTCTAAATTGCCTAGGGGCAACTTCTCCATGTTTGAAAGAAAAAGGAAAGAGGTACCTGGAGGGAGAGGAGGAACTGAGGACTGCAAAGCAGTCTGGGTTTCCAGGGTGTGAAAAGTAGTTTAGGGATGAAGGGGACCGAATCCTCAGATCCTCGATTTAACCTCACCCCTCCCTCGTCAGAGTGGGAAGAGAGGATCGGAGTTGGGGGAGGGTAAGACTGTCTTCTCAGCACAGCTTCAGAGCTGGTGGTAGTGGATGACTAATTAGAAAAATGCGCGGACTCAGAAACTGTCATCCTGATTTTGATTCTGTAAGCTTTTGATGGTAAGAAAGAAGGGAAGTGATTAGTTGTTTTTAAGTCCATGCAAAGATAATTTTTCACAGTGCGGTTCAAAGTCCCCTATAAAAATGGTGAAAGTGGAGGGTCGGCCACAGTCAGTATGTCACCGAGTCTGGGCAGTGAAATATTGGCCCTGGGGCTGGACTTTGATATGGAGGAATTCTGGGGGGATGGCGGTCCGTCATACTCAAGCTGGTGCAAAAGATACCCATGGTTGGACAGTGCAGAGGGGTCCTGGGTGAGCACTGAGTGGGCCTCCCAATGGGGCCTGTGCCTTCTTCAGTCACCCAGAGCCCCCAGCAGATCTGTAAGCAGTGACCTAGAAGCCAAGGGCCATGCAGTGCATTTGCAGCACCTGCCCCACACCCCAGACTTCCCAGCTCTCCTGACTTCCCGTGTAGCTGATTTTGTTGGTTATGAGACACTGCCTTTTGTCCAAATTGAGGAGAGTACCTTTCAGAGCCCCTTTCTAGAAGGAATTTTTTTAAAAACCTGCATAGGTATTTGTCCAACTTCACCGATTGTTTTTTATTGAATAGCTCCTGAGCTCCTGGGCACTGGTTGTCTGTCTGCATTATTTTTTATTATCCATATGATACCTCTAGGTTTTCAAAGCTCTTTGCCCTTACTTATCAATTATTCATTTATATGTAGCTGTGTTAGAATGTCGACAATTTTCTTTCACGAGAGTAAGCTTGTAATTTGATGTACCATAAAAGTTGTAGAAGGTATTAAATGGTCTCTAAAAGGCATTTAGTATTACTACCGCCATAATACGGTAAAGATGGGCTTGAAGTCTAAATGACAATGACTGTGTATAAACTGTACACTTGTTGTCTTCTCAGGGTTTTTCAGGCCACAGAGAAGTAAATGTTTGGATTGCCTGGGATGTCACAGAAATGTTTGCTGATAATTGACTCAAATGCAAAGTCTTTTTTTTTTTATTTGCTTTCGTTTTAAGATTTTCAAAATTAATTTAAAAAATAAGGGGATACTGCCTGGAGTTGGATAGCTCAACCCATTCTTTCCTCATCTACATTAATGGTGACTGAGCTGCTGTAGCAGGAAGGGTAAATTCATGGGTTAATCCCTGTAAAGGAGCTTTAGAGATTATCTCGAGTTCTGGACAATGATTTTTAACTCTTTTGAATGTACAGGACCCTCTTTTAAATGCTGAAAAACTTCCAGGACCCCTGCATAATGCTAAATTCTTAGTATCGTTTGAGTAAGAAACTCCACAATGACAAAAACTACTTCGTATCAGTAACATTTTTTGTTAATCTGAACTTTATTAATTGGATAGCATTTATGTATGTTTGGGAAAAGTTTATGTATGTCCTGGACATGGGATTTATCCAGTTGTGGATATGCTTGGACCCCTTGCAATACCTTAGTAGTGTCTCAGGGTTCTATGCCCACAGGATCTAAGCCTCCTCCTTTCTTGTAAGTAACTTCTATAATGTCACACATGCAGGGTGACATCTCCTAATTCCAAGGTCAGTGCTCTTCCTGCTACCTCCCTGTGTCTCTCCTGTGGGGCACATGAATTCAGCTGTACTGAAATGCCAATCATTGTCTCATTTTTTTTTGCAGTTGATCAGACTTGAGGCTCCCATAAAATAACTCCTCAGAGATCAGGAGCTTGGGGAGGGGTGGCCTGTGTCTGGCATCATGCAGAAAGCCACGTGCATGGCTCACTGTAACATTTCTTCAAAGGGGAGTACAGTGGACTGAATGTGTCTCCCCCCAAATTCACATGTTGAAACCCTAATTCCAATGCGCTGATTATTTGGAGGTGGGGCCTGGGGGGACGTAATTAGGCCATGAGGGTGGAGCTCTCCTGAATGGGATTAGTGCCCTTCTAAAAGGGACCCCAGAGAGCTCAGTTACTCTTTTTCCATGTGCAAGGATAGGAGGAGAAGATGGCTATCTGCAACCCTGAAAGGAGACCTTGCCAGAATCTAACCATGCTGGTGTCCTGACTTCCAGCCTCCAGAACCATGAGAAATAAATGTCCATTGTTTCTCAGCCACCCAGTCTATGGGACTTTGTTATAGCAGCCCCAAGGGACTGTGACAGGGAGCTTGAGAACTGTGTAAATTTGAGTTTACCAAATAACATACAGCTTAATACTGCTTTATTAATTCCGTAAGTCAGAAGTCATTAGTCCTGATTGATGCCTTGTGGGGAGGAGGGAAGCACACACTACTTGTAACATAATAGGAAGATGGAGCTTTTCCTGGGCTGTGTCTCTAGAGAGTTATTTTTAAAGGGTGTTTTTGTTCTTCCAGTCTTGGGATCAAAACTTCATAAAACTATTTTATTATAATGTAGTATTAATGTGGAAAATGAAAATTCCCTCTGCTAAAGAAGCTTTTTATTCCATCCTTTTCCTGAAAAATCCAAAAGATAATATGATGTCAGTAACATTAAGTGGCAGGAAGAAGGCAATGTTATTATACTAAGAATCTTTTCAGATGAATGACAATTAAAAAAGAGGAAGCAGCAGATTTATCTAATTTACAAGATTAAAAAACTTGGGAAGATTTTTATTTTCATGAGGGGGTGGGTTGCTAAACCCGTGATGAAGTATTCAGTTGACATTTTTCATTCCTTTTTCTTTGTGGAATTCATTATAGTGAAGCACATTTAATCAAAATACCAGTGTTATCAAATGCGGTAAAATACTCTTGGTGATTCAGATATCACTCTTTCCTTGGGTTTTCACAACCAATTTTGATGATATAGTTTACAAATTAGAGAGTTGGAGAATTAACTTGTTCCTGTTGTTAAACTTAAGGGAATTTTTAGTAATGCTTGCCACATGTATCCAGCTGCCCAGCCCTTGTGGCCTTGCTGATTTCTGCTGGCAAAGGGCTCTGGGTTTTGGTGAGTGCCTCTGTGCTTGGCCTCCTATCCCACCCAATGGACCAGAGAGCCAGGGTTGCTTGGCCTGCTGCATCTCACTGCACCAGGGAGGGAACCGTAGCGTCTCAGTGTCCCCAAGAGTCGGGGATGGCCTCACTCTGAGTGCGCTGGGTAGAAGTGGGGCTCTTACCCGAGTCAGTTCCTATGTCTACAGGGATACTCTAAAAAGGATGTAATGCTGGGAAGGAAAATGCTGAAAAACCTGGAATTAATTAAGGCGAAAGAGTTCAGCAGAGCCTCTTAAACACCTTTGCCAGTGTGGGGCAGTGCCTCTTTAAATTCTCTGTTTAAATTTCATCTTTATTTTTCAGACTTAGCATATTGTTAAGCATGCATAGATGTCACTTTTGTGATTTCCTAGCCATTTACTTTACCCCCTTGAACACTGACATTTTCCTGACTGCCATGCACGTGATATATGATATAGTTCTTTGGCATCTGAAAGGTTAGTGTTGAGAAACTAATTTATCAAGAAGTTAGGAGGCTGATCCTTCTTAAGATATGACTTCCTCACAACTTGTAAGAGCTTCTTAGTAATTAAGATCAAATTTGTTCTTTCCGTCCTGAAATTGAATGTCCTCTGGTTTTGTTAGTCAGCCCATGAATTTGATAACTTGCTGTTTCTTTTCCTGCAGAATTTAATTTCACTTATGGCTTCCTGCCGCTCCTCCCCTGCCTGGCCATCTACTAGTTGTGGCCCGACAGCAGGTCTAATTAGGGACTTTTGTACAAAACTACTGTTATAATCAATGGAAAACCTTTGAACAACTGCATAGAAAAGAAATTAAGTAGATTATTTTTACGAATCAAGGGGCAAACTCAGCTGTGATCGTGTGGGGTTTTAGATAAACAGAGGAACACACCAATGTATATATGAGTCTTCTCCCACCCACTAAAATCAACCAGCTCCATGTAAGCATGTTTTACTTTAAGATATAACTGTTTATAAACAGTTTTCAGAAAGGAATAAATAATGATATTTTAATATAATTTATTTTGATATTTATGTATTTTTATAGTTACAGAGTTAATTATTTTTAAAGTGCTAGAGTTTACTATTTCATTATGAATATCTACGAAAGACATATAGTAACAAAACAACTCCTTGTTTTGAAGAGCACACATGTTAGGAAAAGCTGAAATGTTTGGGGATTGGACCTACCCATGAAAATACACATATCTGTCTCCTTTCTATAAAAAGTGATTTTTGAGTCAGTTCACCTCGTAGAAGTTTGAAATAAAACTTAATCTAAAGTAGTGGTTCCAAGGTTCCCAGAAGTGGGCTGAAGTTTATCTTTGTACTATAATCTCTCAAGATAAAAGGTTTGTTGAAAAATTAGCAGCCTTGATAAAATGTCAGGGGCACATGCAAACTAATTTAGAAAACAGCTATGTTAAGTATTTGAGCACATTAATGATCTGAATGCAAATGGATATTCCTTCTTTATTTCTTCTTCTTCTTCTTCTTTTTTTTGAGACAGAGTCTCGCTCTGTCACCCAGGCTGGAATGCAGTGGCACAATCTTGGCTCACTGCAGCCTCCACCTCCAGGTTTCAAGCGATTCTCCTGCTTCAGCCTCGGAGTAGCTGTGTGATTACAGGCACGTGCCACCACGCCGGGCTAATTTTTGTATTTTTAGTAGAGATGGGGTTTCACCATGTTGGCCAGGCTGGTCTCAAACTCCTGACCTCAGGTGATCCACCCGCCTTGGCCTCCCAAAGTGCTGGGATTACAGGCTTGAGTCACTGTGCCCTGCCACTTCTTTATTTCTTTAACTTTGCTAAGTCTTTGCTTAGAAACACAGGGATTGCTGTTCAGTGTGGTTACCTGAGAATGATTACTCTCATAGTCTTGATTCTGGTGATCTGTTCTATGTCAGTTGTGCTGATTTTGACTGATCTTCTCTGCAATTGGCTGAAATGACTAAAGCTTTATTGTATTTTGAGTTTTTTTCATCCGGAATCTCCCTTCAGAAGCTTTGTTAATACTAGCTATATTAAAGTAGAATATGAATATATTGTTTGCTCCCAGAAATACACAATAAAACCTAGTTCTTAGAGATTTTTGCAAATGTTTGTATTGCTTTTTACTTTTACTTTCTGAAGACTTTTCTTTATCTGGATAGGGATATGCATGTCTGTAATACACACATTAGCTAAGTAAAGCCCCATAGTGCTTAAAACAACAATTGCCATATTCACACGAAAGAATCCTGGAGCTGCCGTAAGGAGCCAAGGGTTCCAGGTTTGATATGTTCATGCCCAGTGACTGTGGGGTTGTTAGAGGCATCACCTGACATTTATTTCTCAATATCTCTATGAAGTAAATTATCACTGAAGATTCTTCTAGTTCTCTTATTCCAAGAAAAAATATAAGTATTATAGCTTTGATGGCATTAGATTAGTATCTTTTTCTCAGCTTACGGAGTTCTGAAAACGTTCTCGGTCAAATCAGAGCTGTAAAAAGCTGTTGGAGGCAATGCCACAGGGAGAATGTGCATGTGTACATATGGATAAATTAATAGAAACAGGCGCCTTTCCCTCCCTCCTCTAACGATTAAAGTCTGGCGCAGTTCTAAGATGAATATAGACCATATGGAGATAGGATGCATGAATAGGAGGGGACAGTCAGACTGTAGGTTACTCCACAGACATGCAGATTAAAAGACATTGGATGAGAAAAGGTTGGATAACAGCAATAAAGAAAAAGATCCTAGCTGAGTATGGAGTGCACGCCTGTAATCCCAGCATGTTGGGAAGCCGAGGCAGGTGGACCGTTCGAGTTCAAGAGTTCAAGACCAGCCTGGGCAACATGGCGAAATCCCGTCTCTACAGAAAATACAAAAATTAGCCGGGTGTTGTGGCGTGCAGCTGTAGCCCCAGCTACTCCAGGGAAGCTGAGGTGGGAGGATTGCTTGAACTCGGGAGGCCAAGGCAGCAGTGAGCCAAGATTGCACCACTGAACTCTATCCCGGACGACAGAGTGAGAGACCCTGTCTCAAAAAAATTAAGAAAAAGATCCTATGTCTAAGTGAAAGAAAATGTATGATTACGTGGGACACGCTGAAAACTCTTTGAAAGAGACAAGAGGTTAAGACCAAATAGAAAGAAAGGACTTTAGAAATTCTTTAGAGAACAAGTCAGCATGACAATATTTATTCAAACAGAGATACTTGCTTGACATTGGGAAATCCCTGTGATAAATGCAGGATACTGGTGAAGGCAAGAGAGTTGCAATGCAAGGGAATGGGCGCTCCCCTTGCTGATGCTGTCTGAAGGGTCGGTGCCAACCAATTAGTGGAGGTGTAAATTTTCTCTGTGCTTCTTTCAAATGATAGATGCCATAGTAAATTTAAAATATTGAATATGATAACTGAGCATGAATTTTTTAATTCTGCAATTAAAAGACTTTGTTCAAAATGCCATTAATTTTGAGTTTAGGTGAATAAAGGGAAGCAGAATTCTTCTGTCGTTTTTCCTTCTCCATGTGAGTTATCACTTTTTAGGAATTAAAATAAGTACTAACGAGTCACCTGTTCTCTTACCAGTTTCAGTTGTCTGCTGGTGATGGGGATGATCTCTGGAGTCATCTTTCTTTCTTTTTAAAATCGTAACTCTATTTTATAATGCGTTGGAGTTTTTCAGACACCATCACATGTAGTCATTTGTTCATTCAGCAGACACTTCTAGGGCATTTATTATGTGTTTTACATGCCGGGCACTCTGCAGAGGTCAACAGAATACCATGGGAGGGTCTCTGTTTTTGAAGAGTTTGCAGACTAATTATGGAGGAGGTAGACATTAATGAAACAAACAGATATGATTGAATATTCCTTTCTGAGGCAGTCACTTTTTTTTTCTTTTTTAATGAGATAGGGACCAGACCCCGAATCTGCCAGCCCCTTGATCTTGGACATCCCAGCCTCCAGAGCTGTGAGAAATACATTTCTGATGTTTAGAAGCTACACATTTATGATATTTGTTAGAGCAGCCCAAACAAACTAGGACAGGTTTGTGTATGAACTGGATTGTTCTGGGGCAAGAGTGGAAACAGCGACTCGCCAGCCGGGAGGTGACGCGGTGTACGATGCGAGGGCCTTGGAGGGGGTGGGTGCTGGGGCTGGAGAGGCTTGGCTGGAGACGGGGTGTATTTTAGGGGCAGCATCAGGAAGATGGCGTGATAAAGGGTGGAAGAGGTAGATTGACTCCCCCCAAATGGTTCTGGTTGCAGTAGCTAGACGGGCATGCTGAGGAGGAGAAGCAAGATTTTGGGATGATCAAGGAAGATTTAGACACCTGAAGGCTGAGGTGCCCATGAGCGCTCCCTGCAAAGGGTTGGGTGGTCAGGTGGGTGTATGAGTTGGGGATTAGTCCCGGCTGGCTGTATCAGTACAGGTATGTCAGTGCCAGCGACCTGGGTGGCTGATGAAGGGAGCATGTGCAGAGGCAGTAGGAGTAGCTGTGGCTGAGCCCTGAGGGCTCCAGCGCTTAAGGTGGTTGGAGAAAGAAGGGCCCGTGAGAAGGAGCACACAGAGCAGTGTTTTAAGAAAGAAGGCCTCATTTTGGGAGGCCGAGGCGGGGGGATCATGAGGTCAAGAGATCGAGACCATCCTGGCCAACATGGTGAAACCCCGTCTCTACTAAAAATACAAAAATTAGCTGGGCGTGTTGCTGCGTGCCTGTAGTCCCAGCTACTTGGGAGGCTGAGGCAGGAGAATTGCCTGAACCTGGGAGGCGGAGGTTGCAGTGAGCCGAGATCGCGCCATTGCACTCCAGCCTGGCAACAGAGTGAGACTTTGTCTAAAAAAAAAAGAAGAAGGAGGGCTTGTCAGCTGTATCGGAGGCTGCCAAGAGGCCTAAGATTAAAAGTGTTCATGGGGTTCAGCAACGTGGAGGTCAGAGGTGATATTGCCAAGTACAGTTTCAGCCAAGTACAGTTTCAGCGGAGCAATAGGGTTGGAAGCCACATTGGAGCCACTTGAAGGAGAACAGAGGGTGAGACAATGGGGACAGCTTTATTTAGATCGGGCTTTGGGATGTGTGGCTGAGAAGAGAGCAGAGAAGTGGGGTGGTGGCTGGAATGGAGATAAGGCCACGGGAAAGGATTGCATTGTTTGTAGGATAGGAGAATCTGGTTTTGGCTTTGGTTTTTGCTTTTCTGCAGCAGACATTTGTTTGCTGATGGGAATAGTCCAAGACAGAGAGAGTGAGATAGAGATTTCTGGAACAGAGGCAAGGTGCTCAAGGCTGTGAGGATCGGTCTCTCAGACACCCTGGTTGATAATAAGAGGAAGGACTGAGAGGGGAGGTGGGAGAACAGCAGACACAGGGTCCCGGAGGGAAAGGCAGAGTGTGATCAGTTGCAGCATTCCGGTGGAGGAAGCAGGGCCATCGGTTGAGAGAGCTGGGAGTTGGAGCTTGGACGCCGGGAGAAGAGAAGAGCTGATTGTGTGGGGTGGGAGAAGAATGTCCTAGGAATGTAGGGCAGTGTCAGGAGCTCACATCTTATCTGAGAATCTCGAGTTGGGCGGTTGCTTCCCATTTTCCACCTGCAGACCCAGGATCAGTGCGCTGCCTGAGGCAGGCCAGGGAGAGCTGGAATTAATTAGAACACACATCCCAGCTCCTCTTCCAGTGCCCAGTGCTCAGGCCCGGTTCCCCTCTAAACGCTATTAACACACAAAGGAGGCTTTTAAGCTCCATCACAGGACTATCAGCGCTGATTAGCGCTCTGTTTCTCTTGGTGCTATTGTCACGCATTTTAGGCATCACGTGTGCATTTCACATGAACAGTGGGAAGGGAGTAGGCATGGCCTACCGTGGATGCAGTACAGCTATTTCCACATCCTCCTCCTCCTGACCTGATTGTGTGCCCTTAGCCCATAGGGAGGCAGTGTAATTAGAGTTCTGGGGGCTTTATTACCAATAATGGCCTTACCACAGTCAGAAATCTCTTTAGCCCCGAGCACTACCACTGGGGCTAAGTGGCTCCCCTGGGTGCCGTGAGTTGTCATCCGCAGCTTTAGCAAGAGGCATTGAGGAAGGGGGCAGGGATGGGGAGCAGAGTGGGAGAGAGGGAAAAAGAAATGGGTATTCTCGCAGGCAGGCTGGATTGGGCAGGCCAGGACAGGCTGGTCTCAGGTGGGCACACGTGGGAGAGGATGGGAAGCACTCACATGTAGCAAGTAGCTTGTCTGTGCTGTGCTCTTGACAGATGTTAGTCTTTCTAACCGTTCTTGGAGAGGGACTTTTCTCTCTATTTCTTAGGTCCGGAGGCTGAGGCTGAAAAAGATGCTTGACTGGTAGGTTGGGGACAGTGTGTGAGGACATGGTAGGGAGGAAGCAGAGAAGACAGGCAGAACCAGGGGTCTCCAAGACCCCTGAGTGCATTGTTGCAGGAGCGGAGACGGAAGTTCTTGCCTCAGCTTTCAGGGCCCTGGGCTGTGGGCAGGCGGATGGGCACCCTGGGTGTGGAGGCTTCCCTCAGAGCCTGCAGGATGGGCTGCCTTTTACGTGAGCGACCCACCACTTTCTCCCCAGACCTTGGCAGAATTCCTTTGCGCTGTCATTTTCTTCTAGCAGAGCCCTCCTCTCTGGGCACAGGGTGGAAACAGAACAGAGCCCACACATTTTCCAGGCATGCGGCGGGTTTCTCCACATCACCCCCGTTTCTCGTCTTTATTTTCACACACAGACTTACACTGTCGTGCCTATCAGGTGGAATCATGTGTCCCTCCATGGCGGGAGGGCTCAGTTACTTTATCTTCTGAGTAGAAAGGCCACACTCTGCCTGGGGCTGGGCTGGGGGCAGGAGTGTCTGGATGCCAAGGACAGGTAGGCTGTCGGGTGCAGCGTGATCGGGGAGGCAGAAGCGCTGTCACTTGTCTCTGATCAGGAAGACCTGGTTCCTGCCAGCCAGTGTCTTTCTCAGGAAACAGGTCCCGTTCTGAGTACTGGTGACAAAGTCCCCATTTGCAGAGTTCTTTGGAGTTCACACAGCATTTTCCTACTGTGTCCCTCACTTGCTGTTCGTGTGAC
This sequence comes from Pan paniscus, assembly GCF_029289425.2. NCBI lineage: Eukaryota > Metazoa > Chordata > Mammalia > Primates > Hominidae > Pan > Pan paniscus. Next base: position 180,648,414 of record NC_073252.2, on the reverse strand, counting down.
CCTGTGAGATGGGAAGGGGCGGGTGTCGTTATTCCTATTCATAGCTGAGAGAGGCTGGAACTTGAACAGGGTATTACCTTTGTGTAGGCACATCCTAGGATTTAAATCCCTTTGTTCTGAAAAAACATTTGTAATCCACATACATTTTTCTACAGAAACAATGTTACTTGAAGATTCAGTTCCCCTTGCACTTGGGAGCAGTGCCTAGAACCCCCGTTTTCTGGATTTTCTGAGCACTCCTTCAGCAGTCCTACTGTGTTGCTTTAGCTTGCACTCGGGCCGCTGCTGATTTCCATGCTGGGGCATCGCAGCCCAGCTGGTGTGAGCTCTGCAGGGACCAGACCCGCCTCCATCCCGCAGCCCACACCCAGCCCCGTTAGCTCTCCACCCAGTGCAGGCCAGTTTGCAACCAGAACTTACCAGAACATACCTGGGGAACTGCGAAAGTTTTAAACTGTTTTATTTTCTTGCTCCAGTCCTGTTACTAAGGGCTGCTCCCCTGGGTGGGGGACAGGGCTCTGTCTGAGCAGGCTTAGAGGGACATAGGCTTTGGAGCAGTCCAGCAGGCTGGCAGGAGGAAGACAGGGCCTTAGCTAGGAGAGGGGCGGGGAGCAAGAGGGGCTTGTCTGGTGGAACTATCTTAGAGAAGTGATATCTGTTGATTTCTATATGGTGCTCCCTTCCCCAGTTCCACCTTTATTTCAAATCATTTGAAAACCTTGATAATGAGCCAGATTGCTGCTTTACTAATAGGAACTTCATGCAGGAGAGATAAGATAGAGAGGTGACATTATTTGGGACCAAATTCTAGAAATCTTTGCTTTAGATTTTGGGGAAGCCATAATTGGGAACACTTCATAAGCTTTTGGGAGAGTGTACTTGGTGGGGGTTGGGGGGGCTTCATTGTCGCGGCTATTCTGTTGTTAAATTATTGACGTGCAGGATAGGTACTCCGGAGGCTGGCAGTGACATATGAGGCCCTGTCAGGATATCTTTCAATAATTAAGAAACAAGTAGTTGAAATTCCATTTTAGTTCCAGAAGCTGTGAAGCAGTTCCATAAATGGATCAGTTAGAGGAGTAAGTGTGTACCCCATCCCTCAGCGGAAGTTTCCATCAGGCATCTGTGGGCAGTGGGGGCCGGGGCAGGGGTGCAGGTGCTCCCAGAGACAACATGTCCAGGTTTAGCAACTCTGATAACTATAGGACCCCAGAAGTAAAAACACTCAGGCCCTAACTTCAGGAAGAAATGACAAAAAGCTTTGTCATCAGAATGGAAGTAGAAAATCCTGTAAATTACTGAGTTTTTTTTTTTTTTAATGCACAGGTCAACCTTGAACTTGGGTATGCCATTTCATGTCACTTGTTAATTGCAGGGTGGGAACCCAGTAGAAATAATAGAGGGTGATGCTTCCCACCTTTTCATTCCAGAAGGCCATGAGCAGACTCTTCTTAGCTCGAGTCCTGACCCTTGTCTTGTCAGTGAACAGAACTGTCCGTGCTCTGAACGGCTCAGCCTGGGGTGGCGGCAGAAGGCGTTGCAGGTCTGTTCTCAGTGGCAGCAGGCACTCCATGCCTGGCCTTCTGAACCTGGTCCTAGCAGGAGCCACCACACCAGGCTGCCACCTGTTCAGGTCAGCTTTGGCAGAACAACCCTCAGGTCTAAGGACATCGTTTTCTTTAAGGAAACTCCTGTGTCACTAAAAATGAGGGATTTTTAAGCAACCTGGAGAGTTCAGAACTAGAACTAGAGTTCAGAACTAGATCAGAACCTTCATTTTCCTGACTCCAAATTTTCTCAGGCCCCAGTAGTTCCTGTCACGTCTCCATAGCAGATGAAGATCAGTTGAGGGTAGAATAACACTATCACTGCTAAATTATTTAGGCAGCAATTAGAATTTGTTCAGCATTATTTAGGGTTTTTAAACAAACCTATCTGAGTAACCTTATAATACTACTGTCTAAAATAGATATTGTATCAGTCTTATATCAGATGAGGTGAAAGTCAAATCTATAAAACGCTGAACTCTTAAATCTAACCAGGGATGGAATATATCCTGTTAATTTGTCAAACTTCTAGAGAACCGCCTACGTGAGACAGTAAGGATTAATCAAGCCCTAGTAAGAGAGAATTTGAAAAATACAGTTTTCTAATTATACAGTCTCTTCTCCATGGTCCGAGGTTAATGCAGTTCTGAATTCTGACAGTTAGTAATAGAAAAGAAAAAAAAAAAAAACCAAAGCATATGAATTGTCTTATAATTACCTGAAACAGAAAGTCTCTTCTGGCAATCAAGGCCTTCTAAGCATTAATCTGATATTTTCAGCATTTGATTCTTTTCCTTTTAAACAAGGTTGGGAATAACTGGAGGGTTGTGTGTCACTCTTTGTGCTTATCAAATATATATGTACTGTTTGCAGATTTATTTTGCTTATTGCTTAGCTGTAGATGTGTAATTCTAGGTTGAACATTTTATCTTTTTTTCTTTTTTTTTTTACAATTTAGACTAACTTATGAATACTTCCTAGACAGTGTATCTTTGAAATACTTGATCCTTATTCCTACTACGAATATAAAAACTAACAATTACTTCTTGGTTAGTTTTGGTTAGTTGTAGCTCTTGCTGCAGTTCATCCAGGCAATTCAACAAAAATGTGCACTCTAGGGAAAGGTAAATTTATTCCTTCGTTTATTGCTGTCAAATATCTGTGGAATGTTTATTGTACAGATTGAGCATGCCAAATCCAAAAATCAAAATCTGAAACTTTTTTTTTTTTTCTGAGATGGGGTCTTGCTCTGTTGCCCAGACTGGAGTACAGTGGTGCAATCACAGCTCACTGCAGCCTTGACCTCCTGGGCTCAAGCAGTCCTCCCACCTCAGCCTCCCAAGTAGCTAGGACTACAGGTGCACGCCACCATACCTGGCTAAGTTTTTTTATTTTCAGTAGAGATGAGCTGTCACTATGTTGCCTAAGCTGTTCTTGAACTCTTGAGCTCAAACAATCTCCCCCACTTGGCCTCCCAAAGTGCTGGGATTACAGGCATGAAGTACTGCACCTGGCCCAAAATCTGAAACCTTTTGTACACCAGCATGACACTTGAAGGAAATGCTCATGGAGCACTCCGGATTTCAAATGTTTGGATTTGGGATGCTCACCTGGTAAGTATAATGCAAACATTTTAAAATCTGAAATCTGAAACAATTCTGCTCCTAAGCATTTTGGATAAGAGATATTTAACCCATAGAGGAAAGGTACATGGAAGCCCCAGACCACCCAAAAGAAAAGGCCTGGGGAGAAGATGGGCAGTTATGGCTAGACACCAGATTTCAGGTTTTACAGATGGATCTGGCATCTGAGAATCTATGAACAGATGGATTCTTAAGGTCAGTGACTGGCCGGGTGCGGTGGCTCATGCCTGTAATCCCAGCACTTTTGGAGGCCGAGGCAGGTGGATCACCTGAGGTCAGGAGTTCCACACCAGCCTGGCCAACATAGCGAAACTCTGTCTCTACTAAAAATACAAGAATTAGCTGGGCATGGTGACAGGTGCCTGTAATCCCAGCTACTCGGGAGGCTGAGGCAGGAGAATCATTGCTTGAAACTGGTAGGCAGAGGTTGCAGTGAGCCGAGATCCCGTCATTGCACTCCAGCCTGGACAACAAGAGCAAAACTCCATCTAAAAAAAAAAAAGAAAAGAAAAAAAAGGGCAGTGACTATGGGAGAAAAATCAAAGACCAATATTTTACCTTGGGAAGTGCCCACAAAGGCAGGAAAAATAAAAGGACCTACAGAAAAGTAAAGCAGAAAGAGAACACAAGTGTATGGTGGTCCTGAGAGGTTTTAGAATAGAGAGGAGTCCAAAGAGAGCAGGTGAATCAAAAGGTTCCAGGCCAGAAGAGACCTTGGGTTTTCATGATGACGAGACCCTCCTGTGGCCTGTGGAGCTGGCTCTCATCAGGTCATCAGAGCCAACTGCGCGCATTGCTTCCCAAGTACACGTCATGTTGGGAGTGGGAGATTGGCTGTGTGAAAAAATGTCTACACCACGGAAATTGGCAGATATGTGGTGACCCAGCAAACACAGTTGACACCTGAAACATAATTTTTAGGAATAGTATTTAACCTTGTATGCGGGATCCATTCTGATCTCTATCCTTCCCTTCTTACCTATTTCATTAAAACCGAAGAAAAAGCTGGTGTAACTCATTGAACTGATTTCATGACCTGCAGTTTGAAAAACATTATTTTAGAGAAAACTGGGGATTATGTATGCCTTACAAAGTCAGAAGACAATTATTTTAAAAATAAATTATAGTAACAATTGTAGATAGGATGATTTCATCTTGAAAGGAGGAAAAAAAGAATCCTAAAAGGCTGACAAGATGACCGCTCTAGACTAAGGACTAAGTATGCATGTTTACAGGAGAAGAAAAACGAGCAGAGAGAAGCGGGAGCGCTCAGAGATGGAGGGAGGAAGGGGCTGGGAGCACGGCCTTGTGTTTGCCTGGGGAGAGGAGGCCGTGTTTTGATAGTGAAAGCTTGTTTTAGAGAAAGTCACCTGTTCTGGAGGATTGAGGAATGAAACTGGAAACCTTAGGAAAAAAGCAAAGACATCAGATGTACTTGGTATTTTTTAAATTGCTTTTATTTAGTTAGCTGGAAATGCACTTTCTCAGATCCACTGTCACTCCTGCAAATTACAAGAGCGCTCAGCCACCCTGTCAAAGGTCATCCAGCTTCCAAGCAGCAAATTGGACCTTGAGCCCTCGTGCTGCCCTTGTTGCAAAGCTCTTTGTCCACACTCGCTGGCAGAGGTGGAGAGTACAGAGGGGAGGATGCTTGGCCTGTGGTGGTCTGGCCAGCCAGGGCAGGCATGAGCTCGTCACAGGCCAGGCAGTCATCGAGTGCTCTTTGTGGCCTGAAGTGGATTTGGCAGGTGCCTGTTATTTGATCAGTGTCGATGGCCAGTCGACACAAGTAAATGAATCCCCAAACTTTACTCTGACCCACCTGCTTTAAACAAATTGGAGGAAGTCATCAAGTTAGTTTCCCTAGTTTCCTCTCTGAGGACAGTCTGGGGGCTGAGGCCTGGCTGAGTCCTGTCTCCTCAGGACAGGCCCAAAAGGAGGTACAGGGCGGCCTGGGGGACAGCGAGGGTCAGAGTTTCAGGGCTCTGGAGATCCTGGAGCTGATAGACGAGTGTCAGCCACAAAGGTGAAGCTGGATTTCAGGACCACAACAGGCGGCAGCTGGGAGTTACGAAGGGGGCAGGGCTGGGTTGCGGCCTCAGGTGCTCCTCTGGGTTGGGGCTTCTCTCCTCAGCCCCGCAGGTGCGGGTCGGGCAAGCCTGCGATCATAAGACAGGGCTGAGGGGGTCTGGGGAAGGGTGCGGGAACCAGCAAGAGAGACCAGGGTGGGGTTGATCTTACACCCTCCACTGAACACTTGAGTTTCCTGTTTGTCAGTGTCCACTTTTGCGTATGTGGGATTTTGGATTGTTCCTTTTAGAGTCTCATGTGTACACGACACACTACTGTTCATATTGCCCAGTAGCTTTATATATATGTAAATATATATATATGTGGGTGCTAAATATTTATCAAATGAATAAAGGAGGAAATGCAGATTCCAATTATTCATGGTGATGTTGGGAAGTAGTGAAAGTCCTCTTAAATTCAAATATCAGAAATATGCTCTCCCATCTAATAAATACTTTTTGATGGTGCTGGTATTAATATTCAGATATGATATATATTTAATATTTATTTTTAATATTAATATTCAGATATATATATATATTTTAACAAGAAGCTTTACATTCTTCATCTTGTGATTTTTTGGTTAAAAGAAAGGAAGTCTGTTTATAATGCTGTGCGTTATTTCTATAAATCGCCCTCTGTACACAGGGATGTCAGATGCTGCCCAGGAGAATCTGTTTCATATGGTAATTTTCACTAATGAATCCAGACCTATACTGTTAAATTTTGCCCCAAACTGCCTGGGATGAAGTAGAGGAAGCTCATTGCAGTGAGCGTGACAGTTCTTAGAGGACGCTATCATAGTGTTTCATAACAGATGCAGATGCTCTGCAGTTCTGAATATTAATACCAGCACCATCCAAAAGTATTTATTAGATGGGAGAGCATATTTCTGATATTTGAATTTAAGAGGACTTTCAGTACTTCTGAACGTCACCATCAATAACTGGAATCTGCATTTCCTCCTTTATTCATTCGATAAATATTTAACACCCATTATGTTCATGGCATCACATTAGACTCTGGGGGAGTTACAAAGAACCTAGGCTGGGCTCTGCCCTCAAGGGGGAAATAAAAGAAACAATTACATGTAATTGTTTTTAACACCAAGCAGCGTGAAACCCAGCTCTGGAGCATCCTGGTCACAAGGGGAGAAGGGGTCACGGGAGCCCCTCCAAGGCCAGCGCACATGTGGCCATACCTTGTGCCTTCCCAAGCCCGGGCCCTCGCACCCTTCTCTTGTCTTTCCTTGTCCTCCCATGCCGTCAGGGTTTATGAGACCTGCAAGTCTCGGGGCATGGCTCTGGTCACTCTGGGCAGCGAAGATTATTCTCTGATGGGCTGTGGTCAGTGAAGCACAGCTTGTTTGCCTCTTTTGATTTTCCTGCAATGCCAGGAGAGATTGCTCAGTTTTAGGCAGGACTGAGATCTCCTAAAACATGGAATTTGTAGACAAAAATGAATACTTCCTAACATTTCCTGAGAGAGCTTTTGGTCAGCCTTATGCCTGCAACATTGCATTGCTGCTGGGGGACCCAGGCACACAGAGGTAGCTGCAGCTGCACCCGAACACGAGAGGGTGGCTGAGGAGAGTGGCCAGGACTTCATCTCTCTGACCCAGAGTAGGTGCTCAGTAAATGATCATCGATGAAGCAAGTGAGTCGGGACTGAAATGTATGAGCGCCATAAGTTTAGGCCACTGCTCATTTAAGGCCTCAGAACTCCTGAAAGTGTTACGTGTAGAAGGTTGGCAGGCTGGAGAGGGTAGGGGAGACCTTGAAGATTCCCATATTTATATTCTAGGTGGCTTGTGTGATGTGGGCCATGGCCGGATGTCATTCATTAACTCGTTTGACAAATATTTATTTTAGCACTTGTGTGCATAGCATGTGCTGGGAATACCAGGGGAGCCAGAAGGCAGTGCTTCCGGAACTTGTCTGCACGTTGGAATCACCCGGGGAATTGCTTACAAATTCAAGCCCAAGCCACAGCCCAGGCCATCACACTCTGCAGGCACAGGGCACAGATCTCTGTATTTTGGAAGCGCCTAAGGGTGTTCTGATATCAGAGAGGTTTGCAAGTCACGGCTGTTAGGATTTATAATAGAGTTTTAGATAACACACCCAGGAAAATTCAGTAACGATACAAGACGGCCATCCAGAAACCTCCTGGGCAGGATGAGGGAGTCAAACCCAGGTGTGTGCTGTGGGCACCACTCATTCCCCCTCAAGGAGGATGTCGCCTGTGGATTAGGGAGTGGGAGCATCTAGGCAAACTGGACCTGGGGTGTGTGTTGGCTTTGCCAGGTTCGAGAGAGGGAGGAAGGGGATCCCCTTGACTCTGAACTCAGGCAGGTCCGGATGTGACCCAGGATCATGGGTGGAATGCACTGGTCTATCAAGAGCTCAACTAGTCATTGCCATTTAAGTGGATGAATGTTTTTCTTATAAAAGACAGACTGGGCTGGGCATGGTGGCCCACACCTGTAATCCCACAGCTTTGGGAGGCCAAGATGGGAAGATCACTTACGGCCAGGATTTCAAGACCAGCCTGGGCAACATAGTGAGACTCCATCTCTACAAAAGATACAAAAAATTAGCTGGGCTTGGTGGCACGTCTGTACTTCCAGCTACTTGGAAGGCTGAGTTGGGAGGATCGCTTGAGCCCAGGAGTTCGAGGCTGCAGTGAGATATGATCATGCCGCTGCACTCTGGGCAACAGAACGAGACCCAGTCTGGCTGCTGGCGTTTTTCCTTGTGTGTACGTGGGCTGAGCACGATGTGGTAAAGCAGATCCCTCAGGATGGACACGCTCGGCTTCGTCACTTGTTGATTCTCTTGCTCTTAAAATCCCCTAGCCCTCTTAACGGCCACGGTGAACTTCCCCATGTGTGCGTGTCAGCACACCAATGAGCCAGCTCAGGTGGGCACTTTCATGCCCCAGGGTCTTGTGGAGCCGTGAAGTGGAGCTGCGCTTAGGGTGGGGAAGGCACTTGACCTCGGCCGTCCTGGCCGCTCTAGGTGCCTTCAGGCCTCACTGCTCATCAGCAACCAGCCAGACCACGTGGGCCTCATTTGGTATTCTTAGGACTTGCCATTTCTAATCAATGTTTTTACTTGAGTCTGTTATATGTTATTTCAGAGGGGGGAATGGAATGTGTTAACACTTAGTAAATTCTTCATGAGCTGCAACCAAAGTTTTTCTTTCTTTCCCTTTCAACCCACAGTGTGCCATGCCGAGCTGAATGCCATCATGAACAAAAATTCGACCGATGTGAAAGGCTGTAGTATGTATGTCGCCTTGTTCCCTTGTAATGAATGCGCTAAGCTCATCATCCAGGCAGGTAGGAACCGGGTCTTTCCATTTGTCACATTTGCATTGCTGCCTGCTCGTCAGTAGCTCATTGCTGATGTGTTTGATCTTAAATTGCTATTGTTTAGATCTAAATTAATTGCACTATCAGCTTTGCAAGATATTTCCCGTGTTTTGTTTTTGAATGGTGCCAGGTATTCTAAGACTAATTGCATCCTCTGTGATTCTTAGCATGTTTTTAATTTAGTTTGCAACTTCTTAAACTGCAAGCTGCCAAAAAACAACACAGGCATTGCATACAATTACTGTCAATTTACTGTTCTCTGACATATTGTGCATAGATTTGGGGGAGGGAAGAAATGAACTTCTGTCAGAAACAAGGTCAGCTGGGAGTCTGTATATGAAATTTTAATTTGTATCTAATACATGGTAGATATTTGAGGATCTCAACATACCTTGGCATATAAATGTCATAAGACCCAAATGGCACTACCTTCAGTTTTTCTTATTTTACGGTTCCCATAAATCTACACCATTGTATTCTGAATATTTCACCTTTTTCAAACTGTCACATCTAAGATTCAGCTACACTTTGTCTCCATAAAACTCTCGGCTGGAGATTTAAAGACTTATCATGTTTAGCCAAATGTGTGGTTTAAAGGGGCCGTTTATCACAGCCCCGTGGATCTCAGAGCAGAAGCGGTCTGCTGGTACTGAGGAGTCGCGTGGGCTCCCTGGCTGTCGCCGTCACCATTCCTGGGAAGCTCTCCTCGCGGTGCTCAGGTGTGGAGGCGGTGGCAGGCCTGTGGGCCGAGCAGTCTGGGCCCCACACTGCAGCCTCCTCTCCCTTCAGAGGCTGATGGAGCAGCGGCCTTCAGTGCGGGGCCCTTGGGATTCCCGGCTCCCGAGTTAGCGCTGCCTGCTGAGATCAGAACAAGAAAACAGATCTGCCCTCTGTAGAGCTGGTTTGAAGTGGTCTGCAAAGCCATGCTGGGAAGCACAGTGGTGCCCACCTCTGAATTTGCCAGCAGCCCCCACTCCCTCCATTAGTCCTCCCACTAGTAAGAGAAGCTACCTTGTGAATACTGCCTTGATTACCTGTAGTAAGGGAAATTGGTTAATCGGATCAAGGCTTGACTACTTGACATGTTTTGCCTTTGCATTTGTTTAAAAAAAAAAATCCATAAAGACTGGAGGGAAGATTAGATAGAATCCACCCTCTGCTGTATTAGAAAGCAGCAGATATGTATTTCAGTGACTGGACACTGTCTGCAAGCACACTCAGAAAAGGTCATTAATCATAGACGCTAAAAGTGCTCCAGCTGCTTCCGCCTGTCTTTTGCAGCATCTGTATGTGCGTACACTAAGGGAGCTCCCATTGTTACCTTACAGGTATAAAAGAAGTGATTTTCATGTCTGATAAATACCATGATAGTGACGAGGCAACTGCTGCGAGGCTCCTGTTTAATATGGCTGGGGTGACATTCCGGTAAGCGGGGAGAACGCGGGCGGGGGGACGGGGTAGGGCGAAGGCTGATGAAGAGATGTATTTGACCTTGTCTCCTCCTTGTGATGCCTGACTTCCACACTTGGAGGTGTCTTTAGAAATGCAAGGGCATAAGAATTTAAAGACTATTATAGGCGTAGATATTTAAGAGCAGTGACAGGAAAATCTGAAGACCATTTGTTTAATGATTGTACTTTAATTTCAGTAACTTTCCGGGGTAATTAGACTAATTATTCAAGTAGTGAGAAGTTTAAACATTCACAAGTTTTATAATAGGAACGCCAAACCTTGGTGAATTTTGCAAATGTAACACCTTTGGCATAGAAAATTTAGGATGAAAGTAGCCTGCCAGATTGAAACATTGGGGATTCTCTCTTTTTTTTTTGAGACGGAGTCTCGCTCTGTCACCAGGCTAGAGTGCAGTGGTGCGATCCTGGCTCACTGCAACCTCCACTTCTCAGGTTCAAGCAGTTCTCCTGCCTCAGCCTCCCCTGCCACACCCAGCTAATTTTTTTGTACTTTCAGTAGAGACGGGGTTTCACCATGTTGGCCAGGATGATCTCGATCTGTTGACCTCATGAGCTGCCTGCCTCAGCCTCCCAAAGTGCTGGGATTACAGGTGTGAGCCACCTGGGGATTCTTTTTACAGCAACATTTTGCATTGAGATTTGAAGTCTTACAGATTTTTATGATTATCTTTGCTAAGAAATGGTTGTGAGCTACATTTTACTTGCAAGTAAGTTCAACTACCTTTAATTCATGGCAGAAAATTCCTTTGGGACTGTAAAGTTTTCCAGCGCTTCATGGTGTTGGCGTTCAGCAGCAGTGGGACCATGGTCATAGGTGACGTGCCCTGGCCCCTTGTGCTGGCCATTAGGGATACAGCTCAGTGTATCTCATGAACTCAACCGTGGTGCCTTCTGAGACTTTAAATTCAAATTATTTGTATACTCTCTTGTTCAGTGATTCTTAAAAGAATTTGTTTTGTTCCCAAATGTTTTCTTTTTAATTGTTGTAGAAGAAATGAGGAACGAGTGAAAAGTTAATGAGCAAAAAAACAAACAAAAAAAAAAGTTGGTTTATGTTTGCATTTTTAGAATGTAATTTGAAAAATTACTCCTCACTAAAGGTAGTCGTTTTTTGCTATATATAAGTGGCAAAAGAAAATTTACTATTTTTTTGCATTAGAGAGACTCCAAGTTGGCTGCAGAAATTTTTCTAGAAAATAAGATAAATCTGATGGGAAAACTAGTAATCGGATATCATGTTGTGCAGCTGACTTGTTAGAAATCCTTTGACTCCCCAATAATTCGTGAACTCAGAGAGCTGAAAACATACAAACCACACCACCCCATGCATCTTTTTTTGTCTTAGTCTTTTCTGCTCTGTGTTTCTCTTGGTATGGTGCACTATAATTGGCTCCTATAGAGAGAAAATAGCAAGTGAATCCCAGGACATATTTTTCTCTGCACAGAAAATATGAGTTAAGCCAAAGTAAACAAATTGCTTTCACTACTCACCAGATAATAATTGTATTTTGTTTTTATTTTTAGGAAATTCATACCGAAGTGCAGCAAGATTGTCATTGACTTTGATTCAATTAACAGCAGACCGAGTCAAAAGCTTCAGTGAGTTACATCTCATTCAATCTCCAGAAGATTGGGATTATCGTCTTCTAAGAGGTTGCTAACGCCTTTCCTCTTGAAGTTACACATAACTTCTTACTAGCCAGTATGGCAAAAGTAGGCATCTAAAGAATATAAAGCCTCAAATCTTCCTTACTGTCTCTCTTGTCACATGGAATCTACATGTGTTTGAACTATTGATTTAGGGCTTAAAATAGGGGAGCCTGTGGTGGCCTGGTGCACAGGGCTAGAACGAGGGTGCCTCCCCTTCCTGTGTCCTGGCTGGCTGGGATGCTGGTGGCTCTTCAGAGGAGCATCAGCTGTCTGTCATCCGCTGCGATCCGGCAGCCTCTCTTCACTGCTACATGTGCTGGAAGGACAAATAAATAATTGTGGTTGTGTTCTTAATGGGGACGAGCAGACACACTGATCTGAACATCTGGCCCAAGTGAAGCATGGCATATAGTGCCCTTGGAAGAAAATTAGGCCTCAAATGACAGTAGCATTGAAGTATTTGCTGCAGAGTTGAGGGAAACCCCCAGCCACCCTCCCGGAATCCGAGATAGGGTGGCACATCTGTCCTGACAGACGAGGAGTGTAACTGAACCAGGAATATCGCTATTTCCTCCATTCCTGCTCTCCCACTGCACACAGGGTGGTGGCACATTATCCCTCTGGGGGGTGGGGACGCCTGTTGTTTTGGCTCAATTTGGGTTTGTTGGTCACATGGAGCTCTTCCATTTCGTTTAGCTGAATAATGAGTTGTTCCTAGAGGAGACAGCCTGTCTCTCCTTGTTGCCCCCAAAGCCCATGCCCTGCCATGGTGGCAGCTGGGGCTGTGGATGGGAGGGGTCCCCAACATGGATGTGTTGCCCCTCCTCCGCATGCCAACGCGGTTCATGTACAAGGCCCCTCTGCAACTGGAGAGAAAATTAATTCCTATCCCGTGAGTGGATTGTGAGAAATTCCACCCACGTGGAGACAGCTTACTGCAGCACTGTTGGTGTTCGGAGCTCTTCTGTGCCCTGGCTCCATGCTTTCACCTACACAAACATCACCTTCCTAATCACCGCGGGGCGGGGAGCGTGTGGCTGTGCCCCTTCTCTTTAATCTCATTTAATTTTTATTAAACATGCTCAGTACCTGTGTTGAGAAAAGGCTTTCTTTATCCTAAAGATTATTACCTTTTTAAAGTGCTCTTATATTTTCATGAGTTTTTATTTTGTCTCTGAGATTTTGTATTCCACATTCTAGGGTATTCTGTAATTTGGCTCCTTACCAATATTATTAAAATCTTATTAAAATCTACCCTACCAAAGCATGTACATTTTTATGTTATTATAATTATATGCTTAATTTTCTGCTCCTGTCCTTTCTGTATTGTCTCTGAAGCATATTACATATGTTTCAATGCTCAAGGAATAATTTGAGATGCCCAAGCTGTGTGCGTTCCCCAGGGTTGATGTCTGGGGCTGCTTTATGGATCAGATTTATGTAAAATGCGAAGGCAGCCGCTAGCCCTACCCTCTCTCCTGTGTACCCTGCCCCTGGTCCCAGGTGTGGCCATCTATCTGGTAGGGCCCAGGCCTCTGTCCTCCCGGAAGGCTTCAGTCCTGAGTTCTGCCCTTTGCTGACTTCTCACCTTATCCTCTTTCCAAGTCTCTCTTCTCTTCTCTCCTAAATTTCCTTCTCTTTTCTCCTCCAAACTCCTCGCCCTGTGTTTGCTCCAAAATACATAAAACAAAAGGTATGTGGAAAAAAGAATCAGTAGACTTAAAGGTAGAAAATTAGAGATTTCTATATTGCCGCAAGTCACAAGAGTTGTGAGTCCTGTTAGGATGGAGTGTGTCATTTTCATCACATCACATTGATAAATATGTCTAGGGGCTGATAAGCCAGTAGGGCATCTAATTTATGTAATTTTGATACTATCTTATATCTTGTCTGGTTGTTACATTCAGTTTCAGTGAAAAAAAATTGACTTTTTTCTTTTTCTGTCTTTGAGGGGAGGTTGACAGGAAGGGTCCTTGCTAAAAGGGGAGTCCTGGTATTGAGGTCAGTTGTGGGTGTTTATTTGGGGGCAGATGCTGTCGCTGGGGGGTTGTGATGCTTCCACCTATGAACCGACCCTGGTCTCCTGGTGACTGGAGTGTGAGTGATTATGTCTTCGTTTCTAGGATCACTGTAAGAATAGTAGAATTGTCCTATCCAGAGAATTCTGCAGATGTTCATGTTCCAGTTAATAGAGGTTTGCTTTGAACTGGTGCCTTCGGGAGAAGCTTTCCAGAAGGAGGGAGTTTTGTGCAGTCTTTTGCCTCGCAGGCATTACTAGATAATTGTGGTGAAGGGAGACTATCTGAGCCAATGTTGCTGCCTGTCATGGCTAATAAATGACAATAAGGAAACCATCTTTCACTGAACCGTTGGTAGAAGGACTACATTTAAAAGGCAAAATTTGTGAGTGAAATGATAGGAACTCCATTTCCCTGACACATTTTCTGCTTTCTTCCCTTTTACTCTTTTAGCAGTCTGTCCTTAAAGACTTCTGAAGCCTGACAAGACCCAGCAGTGAAAGTGATCTAATATATTAGCCATCTTTTCCTAAATTAAAAATGAAGCAAAATAAGAGAACAAGCATACAAACTGAGCTCATGAATACAAATGTAGGCTTGCAAGCCCGGTGAGCTGAAGTTCCTGTGGCCCTGGTGTAATTTTTGATCTTCCAATGTCTGTATCTACCTGAGGATTAAAAATATTTAGGTTGTTGCAAAAGGGCCTGAGGAATGCAGGGAGGGAGTTTTCTCATTGGCGAGGCTGATAAGAAGTTTTAATGTTTATAGTTCACTTTTGTTGTTGTTGTTAAAGTAAAGCCACTCTAAAAATGGTAGTTTCTACAAATCATTAGCCAGGAAGCCTGTCTAAAGCTCCAGGGAAGGACCAGAACTCAAGGTGGGGGTGCTTTGCAAGCTCTCTTGTCAGGGAACCGTGATGACTAGAGTTATGGATTACCGGCTGCAGAGGTGCCGGCAAAATAACCCTGGGCCCAGGAGTCACATTTAGAGCAGGGTGCCCCAGAATTGTTCTGGAGATACCTTTAGCTAGCTTGACTTTTATTTCGGAACTGTTGGAAGAATCTAAAGCCATTTCATCGTGAGGGTATATGAATCTCAAATAGTTACTGAGTACCTACCACGTATTGGGTTCTCTGATGGCTCTTGGGTGAGAATTAGAACAGACTGGATAGCTAGATATTAGACAAGTTCCTTAGATGAAGCCCAAACTTGCCACCCGCATCCCTGAGCCATGCAGGTGCCACCTGTACTTTATTTTCTGTGTGATTGGGTTGTCTATTATTTTGTGTCTGTATCCATTGGAGTAAGACCCTGGGGAGAGGGCAGGGACCAGACACGAAGTCCGCAGGAGCTGGGTTCTTACCCTGATTCCAAGGCCCAAGACTTTAAAAAATTCTACAAGTCCTGGCCGGGTGTGGTGGCTCGCACTTGTAATCCCAGCACTTTGGGAGGCCGAGGCAGGCGGATCACCTGAGGTTGGGAGTTCGTGACCCGCCTGACCAACATGGAGAAACCCTGCCTCTACTAAAAACACAAAATTAGCCAGGTGTGGTGGCGTGTGCCTGTAATCCCAGCTACTCAGGAGACTGAGGCAGGAGAATTGCTTGAACCCGGGAGGTGGAGGTTGCGGTGAGCCGAGATCGCGCCATTGCACTCTAGCCTGAGCAACAAGAGCAAAACTCTGTCTCAAAAAAAAAAAAAAAAATTCTACAAGTCCTTCATTAAATTAAAATGAGTTCAGTATTTCCCAAGAAAATCAGGGGAAGGGTTCTCTGTTGATGAAAGAAAAGCATACCGTCTGCTCACCGCTCGGGTGTGGAGCCCGAGGGTCTCAGGCCTGGGGCCTGAAGAAAGGTATTGCCCTTATTTTTGGTAGCCAACTGCCAATCTCTTCTCTGGAGCCCACTTTACAACTTCGCTTGGCTGCTGCCATTCTTAGCCATTTTTAAGATCAGTGGTATTAATTACATGCGTGTTGTGCAGCCATCACCACCATCCATCTCCAGAGCTCTGCATCTTGCAAAACTGAATCTCCATACCCATTGTACAGTAATTCGGTCTTCCCCCTTCCCAGAAATGACATCCACCATTCTACTTTCTGTATGAATTTCACCACTCTCAGTACCTCATATAAGTGGAATCGTACAGAATTTTCTCTTTCTGACTGGCTACTTAGCATCATGTCTTCAAGGTACATCCAGGTTGTAGCCTGTGTCAGGATTTCCTTCCATCTGAAGGCCGAAGAATCGCCCATTGTGTTCACATACCGCCTTTTGTTTAGCCATTCACGCACCAATGGACACCTGGGCCGCTCCCATCTTCTGCAGCCATCCTTTCCCGAATGTGCAGTGCGCCTTGCCAATCTGGCCCCATCTGCCTCAGCCACCCAGCGGCCTTCCTCCCTGCACCAGTCACCTACCTTGAAGGATTTTTCTTTTTTAAAAATCAACATTTTTTTTTCTTTCTTTTTTTTGAAACAGGGTCTCACTCTGTCGCTCAGGCTAGAGGGCAGTGGCGTGATCGTATCTCACTGCAGCCTCAACCTCCTGGGTTCAAGTGATCCACCCACCTCAGCCTCCCAAGTAGCAGGAACTATGGACATGCATCCCCACACTAATTCCCTGGCTAATTGTTATTTATTTTTTATTTTTTGTAGAGACGGGATCTCACTGTGTTGCCCAAGCTGGTCTCAAACTCCTGGGCTCATGTGATCCTCCTGCTTTGGCCTCCCAAAACGCTGGGATTGCAGGCGTGAGCCACTTTGCATGGCCTAAACCCAGCATTTCTAAGAGCCTCTTCCTGTGCTCCCTTTGACCATCCACAGTTTCCATGCATGTTTCAACACTGAGTTGGATCCTGCCCTCTCTGTAAAGTCTCCCCAGACCTTCCTGAGCTTGAAGTGACTTTTTCTTCTTTGAAATCCTGCAGCAGTTATTGTCAGCAACCGTCTTTCTGGCAATGAATCGTGTACTGTTTTATGATATCTCTTCTACTGTCTAGAACTGTTACTGAAACATTTCATTTAACTTTTCATATGTATCTTGTCCTGCTCTAACGAGGTTGGAAACTCCACAGAGCACATGTGGCATCCTGTGTATCTTGGTGCCTGGCTACCATTTCTCTCCACGTCTGCACGGGACCCTATGCAGAGGGGCTTCATACACATTTTTAATATTTCCACTTAAAAGTTATGAACTTGATTGCACTTTAATTCAGTGAGGTAGCTGAGCAGGAGCCAACCTCCTAAATTATTTTTTCCATGCTGATTTCTTTGTGAATGGCTTGAAAAAAATTGTCATCTGGAATGTAAGAGAAAGAAATCTTCCTGTTAGCAGCCAGGGCTAATGGGCACATTTATCTTTGAGAGAGACAGGAGATTACTGTTTAAATGTCTTATGTTTGACTTCTGCGTTTCAGTTAAAGCATTCTTATATATGGGTTTGAATGAGGAATTTGGCAATAACAGACACTCTTGGCAGAACACCTAGAGATGATGTTTCCACTGAAACCCATCCGATTAGAGGATTTCTTGACCTTTCCAGGTCTTAAATCACTGTTGAATGCTTTCTGTTGTAGGAGTTCTGTATGTTAACTTTTGTTAATGAAAACTGTTAGAAACTTAAACATGCCATTTGGTCCAGGTTTTAAATGGGCATTCTGTTCTGGAATTGCTTCCTCTGCAGGGGTGGGCATGGTGTGCAGCCTTTTGATTTATTCTGCCTTTCCCCAGCCTCTGAATAAGTAGGCATTAGTAATGCATGTAGCTGTAAGTAACAGGCCCCTGACTCTCAGTGACTAAACAAGTAGCATATTTTTCCTCACATAACAAGTACGGTGGTAAGCATTTGCTGGAGTTGGGTCAGCTGCTCCATGATGTCTGCAAAGATCTAGGTTTTTTTCTTTATTTCTGTCTTTTGCTTTATATCTTCAGGCTTGTTTTGTCAAAAACTTCAGCCATCCCATTCACACTAAATGCAAGAAGGAGATGGGTGGCAGAGTGGGGATGAGGCTTCTCTGCTCTTGGCTATCCCTTTGATCAGAAAAGCAGAAACTTTCTCAGAAGCCCCAGCAAGTATTCTCTTCCATCCCTTTGGCCATAGCCAGTCACATGGCCACCCCTAGCTGCAAGGGAGGCTGACAGGGTCCTTGGCATTCCACATTCGATAGAGGAGGCTGCAGGGGAGAAAGAGGCTAGTAACTGCTGTCATTCATGCTGTTGGCCACAACATACCCCTTGCTTGGAAAATTGTATAACAGTTTAATTGTGTAATTTCTACTCAGTGGTTCTTTGCATCCTCAGTGTTAAAGTTGTTGTTGAGTTGAAAAATGATACTTGCTTCATAGGAATTTTGTGACCTTCACGTTGACTTTCAAACTCCTGTGCAGGAAATCTTAGTTTCTTAGCTGGTCACAGCTATGAAAGAGTGATATATATACATAGGCACGCATACCACTTGAGGGTCAGTTACAACATGGTCTCTGGCCCCTAAATACTCAGTGTTTGTTTCCTAAGAATAGGGACATTTTCATATCCAGTATAGTTAAGTATAGTTATTGACAATAATATGTTTAACATGGTTAGAATATTTTAATTTATTATTCCTATCCCAATTTTGTCAGTTGACCCAATACGTTTCTTTCTGGTGTTTTCCATGTGGGATACAGTCTAGAGTTTGGTATTGCATTTTGTTGTCGTGTCTCATTAGCCCCTTTAATCTGGAACATTCCCTGTGCTACTGCTTCTTCTGGAGCCTCTTTCTCCTGCTGCCTCATGCTAACATTTTTTTAAAACATTTTGGTCTCAGGGCCCCTTTACACTCTTAAAAATTACTGAGGACCCCAAAGAAACTTTAGTTTCATGGGTTATATTTATCAATATTTACATTAGAAATTAAAACTGAGAAATTTAAAAAATATTTTAATTCATTTAAAATACCAATAGTAAACCCTTTACATGTTAACATAAATAACATACTTTTACGAAAGAATAACTATTTTCCAGAACAACAAAAAATGTTTAATGAAAAAAGCAGCATCGTGTTACATTTTTGCAACTGTTTTTCGTGTCTGGCTTAATAGAAAACAGCTGGATTCTCATTTCTGTGTGTTTTCTATCTGTTGCAGTAAGTTGTTTTGGCTGAAATATGTGGAGAAAATCCAGCCAAACCCAGATATATAGTTGGAAAGGGGAGGCATATTTTAATAGCATTTTCAGAAAATTGTGGATAGTCTTTGATACCACACCACAATTTGATATATGAAAGTTTCTTAAAAGCTAGTTGCAATGTGAAATCTGAAATCATATTAATGAGTATTTCCTATTATCTTACATTAAAGTCATTTGGTCTGTCTTGTATTTTGAATTGATGTTTAACCCATGCATGATATTATTGGTCATTTGGAAACTACCAGTTCATTGAATGATGCAGATCTTTCAAGACTTGACACATTTCATCATACAATGTCCCCAAATCACTTTTGTAAACATCACCACTAATTTGAGAAAAATCTCTCTCTTTAAGTACTGGGAAGCTGTCAAGTTCACAGTGACTGATAACAAGTTTTCCAAAATTCGGATTTTATCTTGAAAGCGTGAATTTTATCATTTGATCACTTCATTTCCCTCAAAGTGATAGATAGCTTACTTTGTTCATTTTCAAGAAAATGTCTGTCATGTCCCCAAATCTGAGTATCCACAGTCACTCTTTCTTTGAAGTAAAAATGGCATCCCATGAACAACGGGGCTAGTTGAGCTTGCAACTCAAACAGGAAGAGCGTGGCACTCTTCCTAAGGACAACGTGCAGAGGTGCTTCATGCACGCTTCCCATCTCACCCAGGAAGTGTGAAAAAGATGACTCGTCAACGTGGAGGTTCCCTACAAGTAATACTTTTTCCTGCTGGCATCGCTGAGGACGTCTTAAGGGAAATGGTCTTTTTACTTCTCTGCCTTTGTTTTCTTCCCTGAGCATGTGGTGGTGAAGAGTGCACGTGGGCACCACTACCTCTGATTCCTTCACCCTCACTTTTCCTCACCATTGCTTTGGTTGCATAGTGCAAATGTCCACACAGTGAAAAAAGGCAAAAAACATCTTAGTATTATAATGAAGATCATTTTGACAGTGTAGACCCCATGAAAGAATCTGTAGGCTCATGCTTTGAGGTGCCAGCTGCCTTAGATGATAGTACAGTTATAGCCCGAAAGGCACTTTGGAAGTGTCTGTTCGCTGTTGACTTTGTTTGTTCTTTCTTTCTTTCTTTCTCTTTCTTTTTCTTTCTTTTTTTTCTCTGTCTGTCTCTCTCTCTCTCTTTCTTTCTTTCTTTTTGACAGAGCTTCACTCTTGTCACCCAGGCTGGAGTGCAGTGGCACGATCTCAACTCCCCACAGCCTCCACCTCCCGGGTCAAGTGATTCTCCTGCCTCAGCCTCCCGAGTAGCTGGGATTACAGGCGTGCACCACCAAGACTTTGCCCCTTTCTATGTCTGCATTTCTTGGCCCGGATGACATCACCTGAGGGGGGAAGAATTAGATTTTTTTTTTTAAAGAATTGATCATTTTCTTTTTACCTCTATTTTTATCTCCTATAATCTAGTGAATATGCAAGGTATGATTAATATCATTGCTTTAAGAGAAGAAAAAAAATAGACAAACTCTTGGTATATACCAGGCTATCTTGGTTTGCTGCATCTGATCAAATGAAACAGTTTGTTATGGTTTTACGAATGAGAATATCACGGACTCTCTTCTAATTTAAAGCCCCTGTGTGAAAATGTTCAGTCAGGTCGCAGCAGTATATTTCAAGAGGATGAAATATTCAGCCAAGGTCTCTCTGCAGTCCAGGCAGACAGCTGGAAAGGTGCACTCTGAGTTCTGATTAAACTGTGTCCCCATACCAGGGGCTTCCTGTTTCTTGCATCCTTTACACTGAGAGGGGACAATAGTTCTTTCTAAGCTTAGCTGAGGCTGATTGGCCATCTTCGCGGTAGAGCTTTTAATTATGTGTGGCAGCCCTAGAAGGGGTGACGAGCAACAGAGCAATCAACACCTGAGCAGCAAATGTTGGCGCTGATTAGCGCGGCTGGTTAGAGCCAGGACTAATGAGGCCGAGGTCACGGACTCGGCCCCGCCGCCCAGGTAGCCCGGCCACCCTCCAAACGGCCGCTCCGCCTGGTCAGCCGCCTCACAGATGCTCGCTGCCGTCTGGAAAGGGGCCAGGGAGGCTCGAGCCAGCAGCCAGCACGGGCTCTTTGTGTTTAAAACCAAACAAAATAAAAACAGTTTCTCTAATGTACCACCCCCTGTGATCCTCTCTAGGAATATCAGACTTAATGATTTAAATTTAATTTGTTAGCCATTTGGTGGTTAATTTTTTTTATTAAAAAAACTATTGATTTGTTAGCATTCTTATAATAAGCAACATTTAATATCTATTCATGAGAGTTCAAATGGATCAACTATTTAATTTCTTAATAAAATGAATCAGAAAAGTATTACTTAGAAGAAACTCCATACTGTGAGCGTGTTCTCTGCATGTTTTCTGACCTTGATTCTCCCGTATTGTTAGAGTCAGGAATGGAGGGAAATGAAGCTGATTTCAGCCTTTCCCCCCGCAGCTCTGCCTTCCAAGAGGGAGAGGCTGAGTGGAGGGCACAGTGGACTTTTCATTTAATTTCCCAAATATCACAGACTCATAACGACTCTATGCTCCTCTCCTTTCTACTGTTTCCCTGGTGCCGTTGACAGAAACAGGCTGGCCCCAGGTCATACCCAGGAGACAGAGGAAGGCGCACACTGGCATAAGATAAGTGCCTGACAAAAATACACATATAAATACATCCAGCCCTTTGCTACCGACTCAGAACATCAGTGCTCATGGGCACATTTTGATTAAGCAGCTACTACTGTCTTTAAAGGGGTGGGAGCAGGGAGGAGAGGGTTCTGAAAGGTTCTTACGAGAATCACAGGAAAAAGAGGTGAGGAGCGGCGTGACCACACATGCCTCCCCCCCACACGAAAAAGTGGGGCTCTTTACCAAACAGCAGCAGCAGATTGATGAGAAGCGTCATGGCCAAGCATCTCTGAGTCATGGTGAGCACGCACAGAAGAGACCGAGGTGGAGTGTGCCCCTTCTGCCCCAAAGCACCTTTGGCTAAACATTGTCTGTTGGGTCGTGAGTAGGGAGGAGCAAAGTGAACAGTCACTAAATCCACAGCAGGGCTAAGTCCAAGCAGCACATGCTGAGGCCTGGGCGGGGGCTCCAGGCTTGCTGGGTTTGCAGCCCCAGATGCGGGTCTCAAAGCCAGCACAGATCACAAGAGCAAGGCCAGCAGCTCCTCCAGGGAAGAGCAAAACGCTGCCTTGGAAACACATTTTAATTGATGAAAGGATTCTTTGTTTTAGCCGCTGATGGTAGTGCAAGTGAACTTCAGGGCACTCGAGGTGCTTTGGCCCAATTAGGAAGTCAGCCGGAGCCTCCCGTCGCAGGCAGCCATGGTACCTGCTGTCTGATGTTTTGCCAACTTGCTTTAGTGCAATCACCCCGCTGCACCGGGATGTTTCAATTTAGACTCCTGCTCCGTCAGGACTCTGAAGATGCTCATTGTCTGGGAGTGGGCTTCCTGCCTGTTACCTCTCTCCTCCTGCGTCTCCTCTCTTGGACACGGCTGTGACATTGCTCACTGGCCAAGTGAGTTGTTACTGTCCCTCGGCTGCGGGTTGGCAGGTTTCCACTCTCGGAGGAGCAGCAGCAGGGTTTGCAGGCGAAGATCCTGGACTCTGTCAATGCAAGCCCGGCACCTTGGCATTGGGAGTGCTGGAGTTCTTTGTGAGTCATCTGTGTGGCCGGCATGGCACAGTCGTTGCTGGAGAATATTAGAGTTTAGAATCGTATCTCCAGCATTGCTTTGTAGATAAGGACATGCAGTTAGGACTTAGGCAGGCTTGCAAGCTCTAGAGGTAGAACTGGGCTGAGAACTCAGGTTCCCCAGCTTGGAGGCTGGTGCCCATACCAAGACACTGGGCCAAGTGACATGGGGTCTTGGGACAGCTCATGAAGCTGGGTGCTAAGGCAGGCAAATGGGAGCCGTAGTCTGTGGCCCTCCACCACAGCTGGCTTTCCAGCCTCTCTGCTCCTGCCTTCCGATTCCTGATGCCCTGGCCTTGCCGGCCTGTTTTCCTTCTCGAGCGTTCCTTTCCAGATCGGCAGCTGCACTTGCTATTTCTTCTTCCCAGGTGAGAATTCTCTCTGCCAGCTCTTCCCACAGTTTCCTCCTTCCTATCTCCAGCACTTCCACTCAGAGTCCACTCCTCAGAGGGGCCCGCCCTGGCCCACCCTGTCTACCTGCACCCCCAAGACCCCCACCTCCCAGTAACCATCAGGTCACCCAGTTTCTTTCTTTACATAACTCTTTTGTCTATTTGTCTTACTGTTTTCTGTTTGTGTCCCCCCAAAACAGCAGGGCCAAGCCTGCTTTATTCCTCTTGACTCTCTAGTGCCTAGAACAGTGCCTGGCCCAGGGGTTTTGGGTTTTTTTGTTTGTTTGTTTGTTTTCTGAGTTGGAGTCTCACTCTGTCACCCAGGCTGGAGTGCAGTGGTGCGATCTCAGCTCACTGCAACCTCCGCCCCCCGGGTTCAAGCAATTCTCCTGCCTCAGCCTCCCAAGTAGGTGGGACTACAGGTGCGTGCCACTACACCCAGCTAATTTTTGTATTTTTAGTAGAGACGGGGTTTCACCATGTTGGCCAGGCTTGTCTCGAACTCCTGACCTCGTGATCTGCCTGCCTTGGGCTCCTGAGTGTTTTCAGATAAGTAGATATTAAGTGACTGACTGAGTAAAGGGATACACTGGATCTATGGAAGTCTTGATCCAGAAAGCTCTCCATTGTCCAGTCAGACTGCCTTTTCCATCTCCAGGGCAGACCAGGGCATGGTATAAACTGACTCCACTCCTTGTGTGTAATACAGTGTCTTCCTAGAGAGGACGTCTGTCATTCCACCCCCAGGGACTGCTTGGCATCTGTGTGGCAGGGGCCATGCTGTTCCCCACTGGGAGCACCATCCTACAGTAATCTCTGTGCAGGATGCTATTATGAGAAAGACTTGGGACTTTGTCCCCACTCTGCACCCTCACACCCCAAACTGGGAAGGTGCTGAGAAACCAAAGATTGGCTCGGACAAGTCCAGCTTGGCCAGTAGATGACTCTATTGAGGGCCCTCCTGGGTGGCGGCAGGACAGCTCTAGAGGTTCGCACTGCTGCCATCACTAAGCAAAGTCTCTGGTTCCTGGCCTGCTGTGTGTGATGGGACCGCCTTCCTGGGTAGGTTCCCAGATACTCTCAGGGACACATGCTCCTCGCTGGGCCCCCCGGCCTTGGCTCCTTGCCTGGCCTTCAGGGTTCAGGCAGTGGACATCCACCCTACGTGACGTGGTGGGACACCTGTCACACCACAGATGCCCCTGCAGCTGGGCCACGCAACAGCCCTCGGGCCTTCCTGTCTCAGAGCAGGGCTGATCACAGTCAGGCCCACTGCAGTGGAGGCAGACTGTGCAGAGCTAGACACTGGACTCGGATCCTCTCTAGGGTGGGGCAGGCACTGGGCACCCAGGTCAGCTGCAGTTCCTGAGAGAGGGCAGCCCCAGAGTCAGAATCAAGGTGTCAATAATAGGAGAAACGATGGTGGGGAGGAGACCAAGGCATTAATATAGGAACTCTGTATACTTTCCAGTCAATTTTTCCATAAAACTAAAATTGCTCTAAAAAAGGAGTCTGTTAATTTTTTAAAATCTCAAAAAGAATGTGGCTGGTGCCACAATGAACAATTTGAGTGAGAAGCTACTCAACGAGGTCAGAGGCATCAGAGAGGAAGAACACAGCAGCCTGTTTTCTTTGCTGCTCTTTACCGTTAGAAAGAACACTTTTACAACAGACTCTGTTTGAGGACAAACGCTCCACATTTTTGCCCGCTGGCAGCAGTCATAAATTATGAGATTTCTGAGGGGCACAAAACTGCAGCGGTCTAAACCAGGCAACAAAAATCAGCCAAGTCCTTATCAGGGTCCCCTACAAATTCTATTGACTTTTTTGGATCTGTTTGTCCCTGGGTGTGAACTAGGGAAAAGTCAGGCGAGTCTGCCTTGCTAGTATATTTAAAAGAGGATCTTGGAGAATTTGAAAGAAAATGTGGAAGAAGAAACGACAGTGCTTGGTGAAAGTCAGCAGAAGGGCTTGATAATGGAACAGACTAAGGGTGGTGGATAGTTTTAAGGTTGAGAGAGAAATGGAATAAAAAAAAAGGGAGATATTCTTGGGGGCTTGAAGCAAGAAGCAGCAGCCGAGAGCAGCGCTGATCAAGATGTGAAGGGAGCTTGGTGCTGAGGGCAGTGCTTCCTATGAGAAAAAATCCAGTGGTCAATCTTCTGGGAAGGAGCTGGTGGGATGAGGGGGCAGCCGGACCGACCTGAGTGCTGTTGTACTGTCTGACCATCTCCTTTGTAAACAGACGCTCCACACTCATGCTCAGAGCAGCATTATTCACAGCAGCCAGGAGGGGGACGTCGCCCAGGTGTTCCTCGGTGGATGAATGGATAAGGAAAATGTAAACACACAGTGGAATCTTACTCAGCCTTGAAAAGGAAGGAAAGTCCATCCAACACATGCTACTGCATGGACGAACTTTGGACAGTGAGCTAAGTGAAAGGAGACAGTCACAAAAGGACAAATACCAGATGATCCCACCCGCGCGAGATGATGTGAGTGTCAAATACATAGAGACAGAAAGTAGGATGGTGGGTGCGGGGCCTGGGAGAGGGGAAGACGGGAGTTGTTTAACAGATACAGACTTTCAGTTTTGTGAGATGAAAAGTTCCGGAGGTTGATTGCACAGCAGTGTGCATATAGTTAACACTGCTTACCTGTACACTTAGAAATGGTTAAGATGGTAAATTTTATGTTATGTGTTTTTTGTTTTGTTTTGTTTTTTTGAGATGGAATCTCTCTCTGTCGCCCAGGCTGGAGTGCAATGGCACGATCTCAGCTCACTGCAACCTCCACCTCCTAGGTTCAAGCCATTCTCCTGCCTCAGCCTCCTGAGTAGCTGGGACTACAGCCTCATGCCACATGTCCAGCTAATTGTATTTTTAGTAGAGACAGGGTTTCACCATGTTGGCCAGGCTGGTCTGGAAATCCTGACCTCAAGTGATCCACCCGCCTCGGCCTCTCAAAGTGCTGGGATTGCAGACATGAGCCACCGTGCCTGGCCTTGTTATGTGTGTGGTTGTTTTTGTTTTGTTTTGTTTTTTTGTTTTCTTACCACACACACACACATACAAAACAGCTGCCCTGGCCCCTAGAGTAGTGAATTTTCACCAGGAGCCACCTAGGGGGTGAATTTTCTGATCATTTTGGGCTCAGTTCTGAAGTTCTGACTTTGAGCCCCACCTCACTCTGAATCTACAATCATTCTCTCTCCTGTCATCCTGTTGCAGTCTGCTCAGCTGCCCATAACTAAATACAAGGGACTGGGCGGCTTAAACAATAAGCCTTTACTTCTCACTGTTCTGGAGGCTGGGAAGTCCGAGATCAGGTGCTGGCATGGCCGGGTTCTGGTGAGGGCTCTCTTCCTGGCTTGTGGACGGCCGCCTTCTCACTGTGGGCTCAGCTGGCAGGGAGTGGGGCCGGGACCAACGGCTCTGGTCTCTTCTTAGAAAGCTACTAATCCCATCGTAAGGGCGATACCCTCATGACTGCATCCAAACCTAATTACCTATAAAGGCCCTACCTCCAAAAACCCTCACATGGAGGGTTAAAGTTTTGACATATGAATTTGGGAGAGGGACACAGCTCAGTCCCTAGCACACCTTTCCTCCAACCCCAGAATTCAAAGGAGCAGCACACATTCCTTCAGCTCCGTCCATTGTAGCCTCCGTTCCTCCTATGCTGTCTGAGCATCCTGGACTGTCTTGGGAACACCTGTCCTGTTTCCACCAGCTCCCTGGGATCTGCAGTGCAGACACCCCTGAGAATGCCCACTCGGCTCCCCTGGGTCTTTAACCCACGGCCCGGCCAGATGTCTTGCTCACATGTCATAAATATGATTGCAATGTGGCTGTGCGTGGAACCCTGGCCCACTCTGGACCCTGAGCTCCAGAGACTCCGAGGCAGAGCTGCATTTCTATTATCACTTAGTAATTGGAGTTTTGCAGGCTTGGGATTACTGCTAATGGAAAGCAAATGGGCCAAGAATCAAGAAATAAGCACTTGAACAGCCAGCAGCACTCGGTAAAGCAAAGAGGCTATTATGCCACTTTATGTGGATAGAGATCATCATTTGCAGAAAGATTTGCAAAAATCTTTCCAGCCCATGGAAACAATGCCCACCAGGCCTTCTGGTGGCCCTGCCCTCCCTGCCTGGTGCAGCTAAGTGGCCGCCCAGGTAGGGAGCCTCACCTGCAGCACAAATTACCACCCGAAGCCAGCCTCTCCCGCTTGGCAGGAGCAAGGTTTGATCTTGCCTTCGCTGCCTGCTTTCTCGCTGGTACACAGAGCTCAGAGAAGCTCTTGGAACCAAAAGCCCTCCCACACACCCTGCCTCAGACTTCCTTGGCCTTCTCACCAGCCCCAGCCCAGAGAACAAGCAGTGACAGGGCTGCCATGCGCTGCTGTGACGGAAAGCTCAGAACAGTGGCTCTTGACTCAAGGAGAGAGAAGTGGCTGTAAAGAGTGACGTTTCCCGGGGTTTGCTGACCCTTGGTCTCCGGGTTAGTCTTGCCCTTTCTCCTCTGTGGGGTTGTGTCACCATCATACATTTACATGAGGGTCCTTTTCTCCATAGATCACGCCACCCCCTTCCCAGCGGCTAAAAGGCGATTTAATATGCAGAAGCTCTGCTAGAACAGCATTAGGTTATGACATGAGGAAATGGAAAAAAAACATCTAAGCCCAAACTCTGCCCTTCAGCCGTCCTCCTGAGACAGCATGCTGCTGTCGGCCAAGGACAGAGTGGGCACGCTGGGGTTCTTGGGTTCAGCAAACAACGGGAAAACTGAGGCAACTTCAGCTGCTTACAAGAGAGAGACACAAGATTCACATGAGTTCCTAAGTTCAAGTTGGCTGAGGGGCTCAAGGGACTCACCGTGTCCCTCCCTCACTCCGGCAGATGCTGGGACGCTTCCAGACAGCCCCGGACATGGGGGGAGAGGGAGAGGCATGGAAACCCTCTTACCTTAGCCCCTCAGAAAGGTGCCTCCACTCATTGGTGACTCCCTCACTTAGCCATTAAATGTCACTACAGCCCGTTCGCACAGGGGAGAGAATCTACATCTAGCAGTAAAAAAAGGTGATGAAATGAAAGAAGTTGTGAAATGACATTTTTTTCCAGCAGGTTTGTCATATCTCCTGCATGGAGGAAAATTGCTTTCTGTAAATCTTGGTCCAACAGAACAAAACACCTATTTCTTTCCAGTTGGGGGGACAGCCATTCTCATCGGTATAATGAACGTATTGTAAGCTGTGACTTTTACAAAGTCTGAGGGAAACCAATCTGCAATCTTGACAGATATGATCTTTCCAGATGCACTGTTCGTTTACGGCAGCAAGAGAGCTCAATT
Source organism: Pan paniscus (assembly GCF_029289425.2). Classification (NCBI taxonomy): domain Eukaryota; kingdom Metazoa; phylum Chordata; class Mammalia; order Primates; family Hominidae; genus Pan; species Pan paniscus. The sequence continues at coordinate 180,620,033 of NC_073252.2, read as the reverse complement.
AATTTATGAGGGAGGACGGCAGGATGCGACCCCTTGTGCATGGCCTAGGAGGAACTGTCCCTGTGTGAATTTATGTTCTGGTAATTTAAAAAGATTTATATTAAGCTTTTCTTTCATTTTGAGAGTAGATTAAAATTCTAATGGAAACCATTTGTATGCATTTGTTGAATTGAAGAGTATTTATGGCTGTGTAAAAAAAATGCTGCAAAATTCTGCCGATAATAAAGTCAGTGAAGCAAGAATAAGTGTAAAAACAGGAAGGAAATACGCGATAGAAACCATACTGTATTATACAAGTATAATGAGGGAGGCAAGTGGAGCAGAACGGGGCAGGGATTAGGCCCCCGGATGGGATAGTTTTTCTTATTTAGTGTAAGGCTTTTGTAGCCCTTTTATGACTTAAAACAAAATTTAAATTTTGAAACAGGCCAGGTCAGTCTGCACAGACCCCATGGCCACATCACTGTCTCACATCATTCTTGAACTCCTGCCGGTGTCTAGGACAAACAGGCAGGAAAGAAAATCCAAGCGGCGTCTCAGAGAAAAGATGCTGATGGCAGGAAAAGAAGATCCATGAAACAGGAGGCGGGGGTCAGCGAGCAAGGCGAAAATCAGAGCCCCGGAGTGCAGTGCAGGTGGAAGAGAGGTAGCAAAACCAGGGAAGTCGCTGTGCTCGGGACCATCCAGTGTGTCCCTGGCATCCCCAGTCATTGCCGTGGCCACCTGATCAGAACCTGTACAGAAGCTGCCCCGTCTCCTCCACGGTGAGGGCCAAGTTGCATGTGCCACAGCCCTGTCGGTGACCTTTCTGCGGGCTGGGGAAGCAGAGACAACGGCCTGACAATCTGCAGGCACAGCCATCCAAGGGAACAGGGTCCATGCAACAGCCACCAGAGAAAGCTCCTCACTGCCACCTTTGCAGAGGGAGAAAAGCAGAAAGCATCGTGGAGGCCCTTTATCATGTTGGAAGGCCAGAGACATTTGGCATTCTGTCAAGGTCCATCTTAGAGTTGAGAGAGAGTTTCACCAGGAAACTCACATTCTCTCAGAACTAGCAGCCGTGATCGCATGTCGAAGTCAGGCAACGCCAAGCGTGATGGTTAACAGCGCTAAGAGAGGAGAAAATGGAAATTCCCTGAGAGTCCACTGCTCTGCTCCTGCGGTGGTGCTTTTCCCCCTCGTTGTAAGCATGCTCTTTACCAGAGCTGCATGGATGTCATAAACTGCCTTACGATGCACTAGAGCAGAATCGTGCATTAGCAAATTTCACAGATGCAAAGTGGGATTTCTGTCAACGGAAGCCTGCATGGAAAATATGGAACAGCTTAAGAAAGTACTGTCTTCTCTCAAAATTCCACAGGAGCCTGAAATGCAGGGGTTCCGGCCTAGGCATTTTTTGAGGCAAATAACGTCACCACACGGCCGAGATACCGGCCCCTTTTTGCCCTATGAGCCTTACTGGCCTCAGAGTCTGGCCGCTTCTATTTTGTTTCTTCATGTATCCTTGGCTTCTGGCGCAGTTCCTGGTACACAGCAGGCACTCAATACATATTTGCTGAGCTAAGCAAAGATGTCCTAGGCCCTGTGGAAGATACGATATGAGGAAGACAAGGTCTCTGCCAAAAAGGCACCGACGGCCCAGGCTGGGGAGGGTAGTGCTGACATCAAGTAGGCCTTCAGCTCTGACCCCAGCTTCATTTTAAGTGACTAGGAACAAATTCTCAAAACTTCTTTTCTATCAACTCTTCTTCACCCCCAATATCACAACACAACTGTCTGTCATTGATGGAGTTCCTGCAATAAGACAAGCACTAGAAGTTTACCATATTTGTATCCTTACTGGATTCCCAAATTAATCCTAGGAAGCAAGTGACATGATTATTTTTAGTAGAGACAGGGTTTCACTTTGTTGGCCAGGCTAGTCTTGAACTCCTAACCTCAAGTGATCCACCCACCTCAGCCTCCCAAAGTGCTGGGATTAGGAAAATGAATACTTTCGCAAGCTAATGACAGGAGTGTCAAAGGAGGTAGGTTCCACACTCTGATGTCTCTTTATCAGGGAGGCCTTTTCTGACTCCCTCACATGAAGAGCAAACTCACTTCCCTTGTGCCAAAGCACTCAACATATATGACATCCCACACGGGGTAGGCTGAATCATGGCCCTTAAAGTATGTCCATGTTCCAATCCTTAAAACATGTGAATATATTACCTTATGTGGCAAAATGGACTTTGCAGACATGATTAAGTTAAGGATCTTGAGATTTCAGGAAAATTATCTTGGATCATTCAGGTAGGCCTGACATAATCACAAGAGCCCTTACGAGAGAGAGGCAGGAGGCCAGAGGCAGAGAGCTACACTGCGGAGCTGCTTTGCAGTTGGAGGAAGGGGCCACCGAGACCTGAGAAAGTCAAGGAGACAGATTCTCCCCTGGAGCCTCCAGAGGGAACCAGCCCTGCTCACACCGTCATTTCAGCCCTGCAAGACTTGTTTGGGCTTCTGACGTCAAGAACTGGGATAGAATAAATTTGTGATGTTTTAGGCCACTAGATTTGTGGTAATGTGTTATAGCAGAAATAGGAAACTAACACAACTCATCTCTACTTGTGTATACGTTTGTTATCCGTCTTCCTCTGCTGGAACATGAACTCCGCGACAAGTGGAGGCAAAGCCAGGGACTTTGTCTATTATGTTGACTGTGGCATCCTTAGTGCTCAGAACAGAGCTCAGAACAATAAATATTTGTTGAATGAGCAAAGACAGAGGGGGCAGTCGCAGGAAGGGGACCTACGGCGTGGCTAAGGGCCCTGAGGTATGAAAGATCCGAGATGCTAGTGGACGTGGCTGCGTCGTGAGCTGAACTGGGGAAGTGGTGGGGAGGTGGGAGATGTCGGGGAGCTGATGCTGGGGCAGTTTATGCTTTATTCTGCAAATGAAGAACTATTGATGGGTTTCATGTAGAGTAGAGTCATGATCATATTTCTTGATTGCGTTTCTTTTTTTTTTTTTTTTTTTTTTTTCTTTTTTGAGACAGCGTCTCTCTCTGTTGCCCAGGCTGGAGTGCAGTGGTGCGATCTTGGCTCACTGCAACCTCCGCCTCCTGGGTTCAGGCTTCCCAAGTAGCTGGGATTACAGGCGCATGCCACCATGCCCGGCTAATTTTTGTATTTTTAGTAGAGACGGAGTTTCACCATGTTAGTCAGGCTGGTCTCAAACTCCTGACCTCGTGATCCACCCACCTCATCCTCCCAAAGTGCTGGGATTACAGGCGTGAGCCACTGCGCCTGGCCTCCTGATTGCTTTTTAAGTAATTTTTAAAAAAAATTTTTTCTCTTTATTATTAAATGTTAGAAATATATGGAAACATGGGCAAAAAGTAAAAATCACTCAAATCTCATTCCTAGAGTTAGTCACTATTAATATTTTGGTGTATGTGTATTTCTTCCTTCAACATTCAGATTATACTTTATATACTTTTTTGAAACCGGCTTTTTTCTCTTAATGTGAATTTCTCCATGTCATTAAATATTCTCCTAAAAACATGGTCTTTAGTAACTATGTCGTATTCTATCATCCAACCACAACTAAGTTCATTTAATCAATGCCCTCTAACTGGACAGTTCTTTTACTCCCCCAGTATTTTGTGATTTTAAGTAATAATAATAGCACCTGGCATATACTAGGCATTCCATGTTTGTTGAATGAATGCATGTTTCAGAGAACATTTCAGACATAAACCTTTATATGTATGTCTAATTACTTCTTCAGGAAAAAAATTCTTGCGAGTGAAAATGTTGGGTCAAAGGCTATATTTTTTTAATGGCTCTTGATACATATGGCCAAATTGCCTTTCCAAAAGGTTATAAAAATTATAACTCCACTAACAGTACATGGGTGCATAATTTCGCTGCCCCAAGGGTGGTATTGTAATTTTTCAAACCAGTATTTGCATTTTAGAAAAGTTTCCATGGGGACATGAAGGTAGTAGTTAGCGGGTCTTGTGAAGTCCAGGCAAACAATAGAAAGAACCTGAACTGTAGCATTGGAGGTTGTGTTAGAAAGAAGACAGATCCAAGCTGTACAGGATGTGACATCCTCAGGACTTGAATGCAGAAGGTTGAGAGAGATGTTGGAATGACGAACTCTGGCTTAATTAACCAGACCTTTATTGTAAGCTCATGGGGCAACCCACAGAGTCAAAGCTAAGGTGTCAGGCTCCAGAAACACTGAGGGAGCATCATTTGGGATCCAAGAAGCAGAAAGGAATGGATGATATCTTATCAGGACCCCACCCCCAGAATGAGACTGTTTTTGTGTCACATTGCTTAAGGTTCAAATTCCAGAGAGAGGGGCGAGTCTGGCCTACTGTGGGTCAAGTGTCCATCCTGTGGCCAGAGGCAGGGGGTACCTTGATGGATGGTCCTTCCAAGAAAAGGGAGGGGTCCGTACTGTTTCCAGCAGAAGACCATCTAAATAAATACCAGGTATGCAAAAATCTATGGCAGACTTCTCCAAATGGCAGTGCTTCCCATATTTAACAGTTCGGGCTCATATTCAGCCTTTCCTTGAACACAGGGATAACTCCTTTCTAAGAAAAAGAGGAAATAGGAGGGAGACAGAAATATCTTCTGACCTTGCTGGGATCCTGGCTCAAATCCCCTGTAACCCCGTGCCCTCTGGCTTCCTGGACCTTGGAGTGGCAGTCAACTAGCTGACCACCAACATCTGTGCTTCCTCTCCCATGCCATGAGGTTGCTTCTGGGAGCACCTGCCCCTCCAGAGGCAATGTTTCCCAGCCCCACTTGCACTGGCTTGGGGCCACGTTCCTACCAATGGAAAAAAAGCTGGGCCAGGGTTTTCTAGAAGCAGATGTCCCTGGACCCGGAATTACCACAGAGGGAAAGCTGCGTGCCAACCAGGAACACCCTCATTGGACTGAGATGTGAGTGAGAAACAAACTTTGAGTATGTGGCAGCATTGAAATGTTGGGGTTTATTTGTCACTGTGGCTAATTAATAACCTTCTAAACACCTCTAGATACTTGTTTAATAAAGGCCTGAGAAGAAATAAATGAGCCATGGGTAAAAAGGCCCCTACAGGATTCCAGAGTAACATAATTCCTTAAAATATAGGAAATAGCCCAGCAATTCCAGTCTTAGGTCTATATCCAAGAGAAATGAAAACATGTGGCCACACAAAAGCTTGTGCATGAACGTTCACAGCAGCAGTGTATGCAACAGCCAGCAGGTGGATACCCAGATGCCCATCAACTGATAAGTAAAACTTATATCCATACAATATTGTTTGGCAATACAAAGAATGAAGTGCTGATACAGACGATACTATGTATACTTAACATCATGCTAAGTGAAAGAATCCAGTTACAAAAGACCATGCGTTGTATGATTTCATTTATATGAAATGTCCCAAATAGGCAAATCCATAGACTCAGAAATAAGTTAGTGGCTGCCTGGAGGTGGGAGTGTGAGGGGGTAAATTGGGAGGAGATGGGCAGTAAATGCTAATGCATATGAAATTTCTTTTTGGGGTGACAAAACTGTTCCAAAATTCATGGTGGTGATGGTTGCACCATTCTGTGAATATATTAAAAGCATTGAATTATACACTTCAAATAGGTGAATTGTATGGTATGTGAGCTATATCTCAATAAAACTGTTATGATTTCTTAAAGAGAGAAACATAGAAAATAACAACAAAATGAGATAATAATGAAAAGGAACACAATAGACCATCTTCACTCCTTCTAGCAACCCAGTCTCTCATAGGACAAAGGAAAAGCAAAGTGACAGCTTCCAAATGAAATCAGAGATGTCTCCCAGTCCTAAATAAATAAACCCAGTACTTGCTTCACAGAGAGGGTGAAGACTCTGGATTCCATATGATAACAAAGCTTTATTTCCAAATAAAGTATGAATATGGAGATCAAAGGACAGCTGACCAGGGCCAGTCCCAAAAAGGTTCAGAGAGGCTGTAGGTCTTTGCTGGCAAAAGTACTAAAAGTAAAACAACCAAACCAAAGGCAAGTCACAAGAAGCTGAAATGTCAAAAAATGAGCTCATCGGCACCAAGAGAACAGAAAGGAGATCCATGCTGGCTCAGAGACATGGGTTGGGGCAGTGGAGCTGAGTGAACCCAGTGCCCATGAGGAGGGAGAATCGCTGGAACCTAGGAGGCAGAGGCTGCAGTGAGCCGAGATCATGCCACTGCATTCCAGCCTGGGCAACAGAGCGAGACCCTGACTCAAAAAAATAAAATAATAAAATAAAGGAGGGAGACAAAATACCATATGCAAGAAAGGAAATCTTTTAACATGATTTAAACTTATAACAAAAAATTGGAGCTGTTACCAGCTGTTACCATTGTTACCAATTACCATTGAAAACGGTAATCAAAAACCACTCTGAAAAGCATAGCGTGCTCTCTGAGGGGTGGTGTGATTCGGATTTGTGAAAATTATTTTTATTTGAATGGAAAAATAAAAATCAAAAAAACACCAAAGGGCCTTTTACGTATTTTACCACAAATTCATAATTTGATAGGACAATAAGAAAACTGAATTAAGGCCAGGTGTGGTGGCTCATGCCTGTAATCCTAGTGCTTTGGGAGGCTGAGGAGAGAGGATCACTTGAGCCCAGGGGTTCAAGACCAGCCTGGGAAACATAGTGAGACCCCGTCTCTACAAAAACATTTAAAAATTAGCCTGGCATGTGGTGCACACCTGTAGTCCCAGCTACTTGGGAAGCACCTGCAGTCCCAGCTGCTTGGGAAGCACCTGTAGTCCCAGCTACTTGGAAGCTGAGGCAGGAGGATCACTTGAGCTTCCAGTGATGCCACTGCACTCCAGCCTGGGCAACAGAGCAAGACTCTGTAGCTTAAAAAAAAAAAAAAAAAGGAAATACAATAACTTATAATGACTGATTAAAAACTTATTGTTGCTTGCTAATGTAGATAAAAAGCTGGCAAAATGTTGGTGCCTTAAATTTGGGGGAACTTTGCTTGCCCCCAGTCGACAGATCTGGGACCTCTGAATCCCCTGACTGTATCAGTGCCTGGGAGCTCTGAGCCTCTTTCTCCCTCCCCAAAGCTCAGGGACCCTGGTTTCTGAACCCCAGGCCAGAGCCCCTGCTTAAGACAGGCTTATTGAGCAGATTTTCTGCTTTGTGGTGTTAGCAAATATTCAGATGCTCAGCAAGGTCTGGCTGATTCTAGACCAAAAAACCCGGAAGATTTCTGGCAGAAGAGAGAGGCAGGCAGCATTGCTACAGCATTTCAAGTTCAACCAAAGTCAGAAAGAGAGGAAGAAAGGCTAGCTTTGCTCCTGACAAGCACACAATTTTATTAGTTTTGCCGTTTTTTTCTCTTGAAAAGGATACTTCTCACCGCCTTCCTTGGTGAGGAATGCCTCTGTTTTATTATGAAGGAAGGGAAGAGCGCCATGCGGGTGGGCTTTTTTATCTTCATGCACTCTGGCAGGTCAGACATGATTTTATAGATGAGGGGACTGGGGCTGGGAAAGTTTATTAACTCTCCCTGGGCCCCCATACTGAGCGAGCGCCGGGGTCTGACTTCCAAGTTCATTGTCTTTGCATTGCTCCCCAGGGCTTCCTGAGAAAAATGGCTTCTTCTTGTTCCCTTGACCCCTCCCAAAGAACTGAGTTTTCCTTGTTTCCTCAAGCAGGGAAATGACGGGGATAAAATTAGCATTACTGTGTTTTAGTAGATAATTCATGCTGCTGGTCTCACTGAATCATGGTGATAGGTCCAGGCTGTCGACTTCCAGAGACTTTTGTTTAGGGCCCATTTGCTGATGCAAGTTGAGGATAGAGTTGGGGTCAGTTCTCTCTGGTTATTCCAGATGCCAAATTGCGCAAAAGCTGAAGGGAGGCTACGCAGCGGGATTCAAACTCACATGTGCCACCCAAGGTCCTTGCTGAGGCGCAACACCTTGTGGTACTTGAGATTTGGGGAGAAACCTGGGGCTCTGGGACTGCTTTTCTCCAGGGGCTTGAATCGTGGCTTAGAAGAAGCTGGAGAGCGAGCGGCATGCCTAGGTTTGAGGCTGGTGCATTTGCTAAACACGGGAAATGCTGCCCCCTTCACTGAGACCCAGAGTGTAGCCAGCAGGTCTCTGGGAGAGCGTTTGCTGCCCTCAGCCTAACTCATGCCACTTCTCTAGTGTGAGCGGTGAGTTTTCACTCCCTGTGCCGCAGCCTGCTATCACCGTGAACAGATGGAAAGTTTCTGGAGTATGGGTTTAAAGCAGGGATTCTTAAAAAATTTTTTTCACCATGGACCCCTTTTGCAGTCTATGGACACTGTTTTAGAACAATGTTTTTAAGTGCATAGTATTGTATTAAATACCAGCCAGGCACAGTGGCTCAAACCTGTAATACCAGCGCTTGGGAGGCCGAGGTGGGACAATCAGTTGAGTCCAGAAGTTCAAGACCAGCCTGCAACACAGCAAGACTCTTGTCTCCACAAAAAAAAATTTAGAAAATTTGGCCAGGCACAGTTGCTCACGCCTGTAATCCCAGCACTTTGGGAGGCCAAGATGGGCAGATCAGGAGGTCAGGAGATCGAGACCATCCTGGCTAACACGGTGAAACCCCCATCTCTACTAAAAATACAAAAAAAAATTAGCCAGGCATGGTGGCGGGCACCTGTGGTCCTAGCTACTCGGGAGGCTGAGGCAGGAGAATGGCGTGAACTCGGGAGGCGGAGCTTGTAGTGAGCCGAGATCGTGTCACTGCACTCCAGCCTGGGGGACAGAGCGATACTCCGTCTCGAAAAAAAAAAGAAAATGAGCTGGACATGGTAATGTATTCCCGTAGTCCGAGCTACTTGGGAGGCTGAGGAGGGAGCCCAGGAGTTTCAGGTTACAGTGAGCTATGATGACATCACTGCAATCCAGCCTGGGCGACCGAGGGAAACGCTGTCTCTTAAAAAAACACAGAGGATTACAATGAAAACCAATTATATTGATATACAATTATCAATATTTTAAAAAACCCATTTGTGATAGAGTATATATGTGCTTTTTATTAATGTGTTACATAACAAGATCTCATGCAGGTTTAATAACCACCATAACTTTGAAGTAGTGATAAGGGTAAATAATATTTCAAGATATTTGCAGCAACTGGTAATGGGATATGAAAATATCTGTGATTTCTACTGGGAACAAACCACAGGAACTGCTAATACTACTGTGGTTCAGTGGCCACATTTATAATTAAAGGAAATGCTAAGTTTCAGCTAGAGGTTAGTGAAAATAAGAGGTAATTGTTTTTCTACTCAAGTCTAGGATCCCCCTGAATTCACAGCTTCCTGAGTTCCTGTAAAAAGAAAGCCTAGCTTTCTTCTCACAAGATGCATTTTAGAGAAATCACTAACTTGCTGTTGTTCTTGTCATTTTACATTTCTTCGTTCTTTTAATTTCCCTCTTACTTTGATTTCTGTTGTTCATTCTCACTGCAGTCCCCAAATGCTTTTCTCAGTCTTTCTAGACCTCTCCTTTCCTTTCTAAAAGGTTCTCTCCTTTCCTTTTTAAAAAGGTTTTCACTTCTCTCTGTTCTGTAGACTCAACGACAAATCCAAAGAAACACCTTTAAAATATTGAACAGGCAGAAAACGGAGGTCTGGTGGGGAAGCAAATGTGCGTGTCCCACAATCTGTAAGGAGGGGCCCTTCAAATCTGAGGTCTCTCCCTCATCTATCCTCCCGGGCTTTTCAGCTCTGCACTACTCCTCCTCGGGAGATGGCAGGAGGCTGTGCTCCTCCCCAATCTGGCACCCCTTGCCTGTGAATTCATGCAGTGGCCCCAATCTATTTTCCTGTATAGACCCTACAATGATTTTTGAAAAACTATGTATCACTTCATACATTTTTAGGTAAACAGGTCCAATTTTTTGTTATAAGTTTAAATCATGTTAAAAGATTTCCTTTCTTGCATATGGTATTTTGTTTCTCTCCTTTATTTTATTTTATTTTTTTGAGTCAGGGTCTTGCTCTGTTGCCCAGGCTGGAGTGCAGTGGCGTGATCTCGGCTCACTGCAGCCTCTGCCTCCTGGGTTCAAGCGATTTTCCCGCCTCAGCCTCCCAAGTAGCTGGGACTACAGGCACCCACCACTACACCTGGCTAAATTTTGTAGTTTTAGTAGAGACGGTGTCTCACCTGTTGGCCAGGCTAGTCTCCAACTCCTGATCTCAAGTGATCCACCTGCCTCAGCCTCCCAAAATGTTGGGATTACAGGCGTAAACCACCGTGCCGGGCCTCAGGGGTCTTTCTGAAGCTCTCCTTGCCTTGACTTTAAAGAGTCCTCAAGAATAGTGTATTCAGGAATTGTCTCTTTTTTAGTGTCCTAGAGGTGTTTGCACCCCAAGGCAATTCAGGGTGGGTGAGAGGAAGGACTTTCTTCTGTTCGTAGAGAAGACTGTTGTGGAAGGGGGTGGGGAGGGGAAACGACGCTGCAGAATGCTGGCACATTCTTGGCAGATCAATTTTAGGAAGTTGAGAACCTGGAAATTGATTTATTGATTCCTTTAAAGCAGCCCGTGTCCACTAAAAAGCCTTTGTGGGCTTGGGTTTCATTGAAGACCCATGAAATTAGGGAAGGGGCTTATTCCCTTTGGGTGAACCTCTTCATATTAGGTCAATCGTGACCCAAGCATTGTGTACTTCTTCCATCACCAGGACCTGCTGTGTGTCACACCCTGTGCCGGCTGGTGAGGGAAACACAGCCACAGTCCCTGCCGTCTCTGTGGAGCCCAGGAGAAGGGGCAGTGCTCTGGAGGGGAAGTGGGGGCACGGCTGCCAGGAGGAACTCAGCTCAGGCTGGCGCTGGGGTGTGGTCGAGGCAGAGGGAGGACTTCACGGAGAGGGTGTCCTCTCTGAGGCCTGGAGGAGGCATGAATGAGCAAAGAAGGAGGTGGGTGGTGACTGCCAGAGGAGAGCAGGGAAGGGCTCTGCAGCCTGGAGGCTGGAGGGGAAACTTGCCCAAATCCGTCAATCCAGACAAAGAGCAGGAAACCATAAGGTGATTTAGTCAATTGCCTGCATTGCAAAGAAACAGAAATATGAAGGCCACACACTAACATTAGTGACTAGCCTTGAATTATGATCCAGACATCTGAGCCGAAGGCCAGGGCAGTGACTCCTCCTCACCAGAGGTGCTATTTATTCCAGCATGCTTCGACTTCAAGGCATTTAATCACTGTGGATTAATTAAGCTTCCGAAGATGCATGAGTACGTGGTGGGATCATCTCCAGTTCAGAGACGGGGAAGTTAGGGTTCAGCAATGCAGTCAGCTCAGACGCGCTCCCACGCTGGGGTCAGGCAGCCTAGGACGCTGCCTCTCGGTGGGCATCAGTGGCCGCACCTCTGCGCTCCTCTCAGGTGCTGCTAACGTTACCAGGTGTGAGTGCAGCCACTTCTATGGAGAAAGGAAATGGTCTTGGCCAGGTGCTGCCACCATGGAGCGGGGCCAGCCACCTGCCCATCAGCCAGGCAGCACAGCCAGGCACCTTTGTTCTCACATTTGCTTTTCTTTCCTGAACTTGGCACAGCAAAGCCAGTCCCAGGAGGAGAACTCCTTCCCAAGAGGAGGTTAAGTGCTTTGGCTTCAGTTTCCAATATGACTTGCTTGACTTTTTTTCCACTTCACAGAGATAAGTGAAAATCCTACAGGTAGGATTCGCTCTGGCCAAAAAGACTGGTGTGCTCAGGCCTGGCAGAGGAGGTGGGGAGAGAATGGGCCAGCGGCCAGTGACAGCCTGGGAGGCCGCCCACTGGAGCCACCGGTCAAGGACACAGGCACCCAGGGAAGGCTGGGGGCGGCAGGAAATGCTTCCCAGTGACCTGGAGGGCTGTGTGTGTGAGTGGAGGGTCTCCAGAGCCCCGGCAGCAGCAGTGGTTTTTGCCATTTTATCTGCTGCAGGCTGTCAGCTGGCACGCAGCGGGGCTCCACTTTAATTTCTGGTTTGCTAGAGCCTTTCGGAGGACGGCGTGAGCTGAGAACTACCCAACTCCTGGTGGCTGTGCTAACTCGAGTGTGACAGTCAGAGCCACGCTCTGCCAGGACTCTGTCGTTGGCATGGGGGCCTTGTGAGGAGGTGTCCTGTTAGCCAGAAAGGTGCATTTTTCTCCACTTAGCTTCCAAGTTGTGGGGAAGCAGGCCTGTCTTCTGGGGATCATCCTGGCCCAGGCGGGCCCCCTGCAGGGCCTGAGTGTGGCTGCAGACAGGCTGCAGAAGGTGTGAGCTCCAGGTGGGGCCGGGAGAGGAATGGCAGGCTCCCTCTTGCTTGCTTGCTTGCTTGCTTCTGGCTAATCACTGTGATGAGCTTGCAAATGGCTCTTTACACAGCGGCTCTCCAGGAGATGGGCAGGTTCTGGAATAAAATATGATGCCAAGCTCCTTTGTATCCATTCTCTCGGCTAATTTTCAAAGCCTTGACAAAAACATCCCATAGCACCTCATGCAAAGTAGGTGCTCAATAAGTATTCAGTGAACCACCAAGCAAATTAAAATAAATGACATGGTGGCATCAACATACTGATCTTGGACTTGATGTCCCAGAAAATAAGGGCTGTGGCTTTTGAATCTGCCTTGTGGAAAATTAGAAAAATTTTCTAATATTTTTGTGATGATGATGATGAATCTAGCGCCTGAGTCCTGTGATCTGTAGAGTGGAATAGTGAAGCTTGAAAAGTGAGAGTTATGGGTATTCATCAGGAAAAGTGGGACAGAAAGTTTGAAATCACAGCATCCTGGGAAACACCTGGCCATGCCTCCAGGGGAGTCTTTGATGCTCTTCCAGCAAACTCACCAATACAAGAGATCCCTGGGCCTGGGAGGCCCCCGGAGAGCGCAGGAGCTTCTTTCTCGGTACCAATGGATCCCTTTCTATCAAAAAAGTTAGTGGGAGCATGTGTTTGTTACCTAGGGCTCCCTAACAAAATACCGCAAACTGGGTGGCTTCCACAACAGAAATGTATGGCCCCGAGTTCCGGAGCCTGGAGGGTCAAGGTATCGGCAGGGTTGGCTCCTCCTGGGGCTGTGAGAGAGCCTGCGCCGTGCCTCTCCCCAGGCTTCTGGAGATTCCCTGGCGATCTTCGGTGTTCCTTGTCTTGGAGAAGCCTCACCCCAATCACTGTCTTTTTCTGTATGTAGTGCTCTTCCTACATGTCTGTCTGTGTGCAAATTTGTTTTTTTAAAGAGAACACTGGTCATGTGGGATTAGGGCCCAACCCCCCCAACCCCCACAACCCCTGCCAGTATGATCTTATCTCAGCTTAACTAATTACACCTGCAACAACTCTGTGTCCAAATAGGGGCACATTTTGAGGGACTAGGGGTTAGGATTTCAACATATGCATTTTGAGGGGGACACGGGCCTATAACAGAGAATTTCCACAGCTTTGAGAACGAGAGTAAGGGGGTCGTCTGTTGAGCGATTGTATGTGAGAGGTGATGAGGGAAAAGGAGGGAGACGGGAAACGAAGGACAAGAGCAATTGTGGGGAGCCTTGGTGGGCAGGAAGGAGAAAGAGCCCGCAGCATCCGACAGCGGGGTGTTTTGTTTTGTTTTGTTTTTTTGAAATGGAGTCTCGCTCTGTGGCCCAGGCTGGAGTGCAGTGCGCAATATGGGTTCACTGCAAGTTCTGCCTCCCAGGTTCACACCATTCTCCTGCCTCAGCCTCCGGAGTAGCTGGGACTACAGGCGCCCGCCACCACGCCCGGCTATTTTTTTTGTATTTTTAGTAGAGACGGGGGTTTCACCGTGTTAGCCAGGATGGTCTCGATCTCCTGACCTCGTGATCCGCCCGCCTCGGCTCCCCAAAGTGCTGGGATTACAGGCGTGAGCCACCACGCCCAGCTACAGCAGGGTTTTTTATGGGGCTGCTGGCCTCCACGGATTCATTCATTCATTCCTTCATTAGTGAGCCCCTGCAGTTTGCTAGCACTGTATAGAATACACATAATACAATATATAATGTGCGTAATTTGGGGGAATGGGGTCCAGTCCCTCAATGAGCTTCTAATTTAGCTGAAAAATGAGAAGTGTAACACTGGAATAACGCATTCATTCATTCTGCAGATGACATTGAATGTGTCTTGTGGACCAGGTATCGTCCTGAGAGGGGGCTTTTTGAAGCCGGGGGCTTTTTGAAGCCAGGGGCTACTTCTTACTTATCTTCCTGTCCTCAGAGCCAGCCTATTGGCTGATTTGTTACAGTAACAGCAGACTGACCTGATTTGTTAAGGTGATAGTAGTTGCTCTAACAGATAAACTCCAAAACCTCAGTGGCTTAACATGGTGGGTGTTAATTTCTCTTTCACATAAAGTTTCTGATCAGGAGCAGGGTGTGGCAATAGGGTGTATGCTCTGCTCCATGCAGTCATTCAGGGCCTCAACCTAACAGAGCCTCCACCGTCTGCAATAGGTGGCTCCCAGGTTACCCTCAGTTTCAACTTCCAGCTGGCAGATGAGGGAAGGGCTACAGCCATGCTGTCCAACACAGTAGCCACTGGCTGCATGTGGCTATTTAAACTTACATTGGAATTAAGTAAAATTAAAAATTCTGTTCCTCAGTCTCATTAGCCACATTTCAAGTGTGGCTTGTGGTTACCATATTGGACAGCGCAGATACAGAATATTGCTGACATCATGGAAAGTTCTATTGGGCAGGACTGGTCCAAAGGATGGTGCATGGGAAATACAGGGGGAGGGAGGGAAGGCCTGGAATAGGCACACACCACTTCCACAGTTCTAGTGTTCAGGGAATGCTTAGCAGGTAGGAATGTGAGGGAAGAAAGAATGTGATTGGAAGAAAAATGTCAATGGGTTGAAAGTAACTGAAAAAAAAATAACAAGATTTATAAATTGAGAAAAGGAAACCTTATAACTTTGCTTATTTATTTATTTATTTATTTGAGACAGGGCTTCTCTCTGTCACCCAGGCTGGAGTGGAGTGATGCAATCTCGGCTCACTGCAACCTCCACCTCCCAGGCTCAAGCAATTCTTCTGCCTCAGCCTCCTGAGTAGCTGGGATTACAGGTGTACATTACCACACCCCACTAACTTGTATTTTTAGGAGAGATAGGGTTTCAACATTTTGGTCAGGCTGGTCTCAACTTCCTGGCCTCAAGTGATTCGCCCACCTCGGACTTCCCAGGTGCTGGGATTACAGGTGTGAGCCACTGCGCCTGGCCAGAAAAGGAAACCTTATTTCTTATAAATGGTTATAGCCTGCAAAAAGGCCATTCTGCAGGCTGGAAAGTACAGCCTCTGGCCAAGGCCAGAGACAGGCACTTGGAGGTTGGAGGGGCTGGGGTAGGAGATTTATGCTGAATGGGTTGGCTAAACAGACCTAGTCAACAGATTACAGGAGGAGCTATTAATATTCATGAAGGTGGTCCCAACACATGTGTATTAAACAAACATGCATGTAACATACAACCCATGCTCACCTTGGGGTGGGGACGTAACATTTCAGTGTATTACAGTTAGGCCCTATGAATCCAAAGATCTTTTTAGGACATGAAGGCACTCAGTGCACAGCCTCTGTCAACTGGACAGAACAGTTCATAGTCACTTGGTGGTCTTCTTATCAGGAGAGAGTTATTGAAATCAGTCTCTTGTGCAATCAAAGCTGTAGTCGTGGCTGGTGGAACAGGGGCTCAGTTAGCATCTGGTGGCTGGTAAGCTGCAGTTGCTTCAACATTGCTTATCTCAAGGCCAGTGCTTGTTTAGCTGCTAGAGAAGAAGAAAAAGCTTGTGGCAGTTAGATCATGGTTTATTCTTGTTTTTTTTTTTTTTTTTTTGAGACGGAGTCTCATGGTGATGCCCAGGCTGGAACACAATGGCCCGATCTCGGCTCACTGCAACCTCCACTTCCAAGTTCAAGCGATTCTCCTGCCTCAGCCTCCTGAGTAGCTGGGATTACAGGTGTGCACCACCATACCCAGCTAATTTTTGTATTTTTAGTAGAGATGGGGTTTCACCACGTTGGTCAGTCTGGTCTTGAACTCCTGGCCTCAGGTGATCCTCCCACCTCGGCCTCCCAAAGTGCTGAGATTACAGGCATGAGCCACTGCACCCGGCCCAGAGTATGGTTTATTCTTTAAGTGTAGAGTTGCATGACTTAACCCTTACCTGGCATGGCCAGGTCTTGTTTCTAACTTGGTATCTTATTGCCATGGAGAGTCCATTGTGTCAGTCTTATGATCTCTATCATATGCTGGTCAGTTGTATCTAAAGTGTGAAAAAGAGGGAGTCTAGCGAGGTGTGTTTAACTTCCCTTCTTGTCATGGCCAGGAACTCAGGTTTTATTAGTTAGTTAGTTTGTTTTGTTTTGCTTTGTTTTGAGACGGAGTCTCGCTGTGTCGCCCAGGCTGAAGTATAGTGGCGTGATCTTGGGTCACTGCAAGCTCCGCCTCCCGGGTTCACGCCATTCTCCTGCCTCAGCCTCCCGAGTAGCTGGGATTACAGGCGCCCACCACCATGCCTGGCTAATTTTTGTATTTTTAGTAGGGACAGGGTTTCACCATGTTGGTCAGGCTGGTCTTGAACTCCTGACCTTGGGATCCACCCGCCTCAGCCTCCCAAAGTGGTGAGATTACAGTCGTGAGCCACCACGCCCGGGCCGGCACTCAGTTTTTAAGGTTTCTCAGGGGTCTGCTTGACCAAGAGAAGGTTCAGTTGGTTAGAGAGCTTAGGGTTTAACTTTTAGTTTACAAAAGGAAGAGGAAGAGCATTCTAGACAGGGCCATAGTGAGGATAGGATCCCAGAGGCAGGAGGGCGCTTGCAGGGTTTAGAGTTCAGGGAGGAGGCCAGCATTGCCTGGTGGGGAGCAATGGGCCGACAAGCTGGTGATAGGTCAGGTGACCCTGGTGCTGGCCTTCATCGCACAGCCTGCTTCGGAGAAGCTTCTGCCTCATCTTCATTATCGACAACGCTCTCAAAATGTCCCAGAGCCTCCAGTTTGGGAAACGGTGGCCCAAGGCAGAGCAGAGCAGGAGTGCTGGGCACTGGCTGGCGCGTTGCTTCCTCGAAGCAGAAAATGTTTGCAATTTGGTGCTCACTCTAAGGCTGAAGGAAGTGGGGAGGCCCCTTCTTCATGCTCCTGCAAATGCCTCCATGTTGGCCAGGTTCCGAAGACAGGAGGAACAGAAGTCACCGTAACCCAGTTAAGTTAAACAAATGCTTGATGAATAATAAGGCGTCTTTCAGTAATAACATGGATAAATGCTTTAGAGGACTGAATGCACGCCGCTTTATGCAGATCCCGGAGGGAAACAGCACTCGGCGCGCAGCCTCTGTCAACTGGACAGAGCTAGTTCATAGTCACTCAGTGGTCTTCTTATCAGGAGAAAGTTATTGAAATCAGTCTCTTGTCAAAAGACAAAACCTTGGGGGTTATTGGGTGCCTAAAGCAGAATGTGAGAGCTGGCGCTGCTCTGAAATTGACAGAGAGCGAGTGTGGCCGCGCTGAACCGAGAGGACATGGCATCGCCAGGGAGCAGCCGTCGGGCTGTGCACATGCAGCGGAGGTCAGGCCCGGTGATGCGGCGGCGTGCCGTGCTTTGCTGTCTGCATTTTAAGAGCAATACAGTAAAACTGCAGAAAATCAAAAGCAGAAATGAGCAAAGGTTACAAAGGAGTTGGAAGTTGTTTAACTTGTTAAAGGGAAATGTAAGAACTGTATAATACAGGCGTATTCTCAGGTGGATGAGAACCTATGACAAGGAGAGTAGGAGTCCCTTCAACTCCACAGAGGACAGCAGAGGTGAAAGCGAGCCTCAACTCTTGATTGAAAGGGTGAGTGAATGCTGTGTCCCTGAAGATGGTTAACATTTTAATTAATAACCGTCTCTTATGGAGAGGGGAGACTGTCCGCTACACACAGGCAGGAGCTGGGACTGGCCAGCACAGTGCCTATTTTTGAGTCTGTAAGTTCTCAGATGTTCTCTCGAGATACTCTCCGTTTTCATGACAAACATCTCGCGCTAACCCACCGGCACCTGGGGCAGAATACCTCTCCTCTGTGCCTGTTCCCTTTCGAGCAGAGGAGGCTCAGTTAGCTTTACTCCTGGCCCCTCCCTGCCCCTTTACCCCTCCACCTTATGACTGGCTATTTGAAAAATGTGGAGATTGGCCAGGTGCGGTGGCTCATGCCTGTAATCCCAGCACTTTGGGAGGCCCAGACGGGCGGATCACGAGGTCAGGAGTTCGAGACCAGCCTGACTAACATGGTAAAACCCCGTCTCTACTAAAAACACAACAATTAGCCATGTGCAGTGGTGCACGCCTGTAATCCAAGCTACTCAGGAGGCTGAGGCAGGAGAATCATTTGAACCCGGGAGGTGGAGGTTGCAGTGAGCCGAGATCGCACCACTACACTCCAGCCTGGGCGACAAGAGCAAATGAAAAATGTGGGGATTATGAGCTGGATGTGTCTGTTCAGCGGTGCCCGTCCTTCCTCCCTTGGGAGCACTGCCTGCAGGAGCTGCTGCTCTCTGCTGCTCCTCCAAGGGCACCTCTTCCCCTCCTCGGGGGTGGAGGACTGTCCGCTTCTGCGGCCGTTGTTAGGGAGTCTTTGGTTCTCATCCCGAGCCTTATCATCGAAGTGGATGCTATTTTAACCTCCATTGCCACTCCACTGTTTATTCTCAAAAGATTCCAAACTCAGGCAAGAAAGAGAGGTGCTGTCTGGGCCGGGGAGGGGGTGCCCTGCAGGACCCCAGCAGCCTAGCTGCAACATTGAGCTCCCCACTTTTACACCCCAGAATCCATTCTCAATGCCTGTGTGCGCTGTTGCAAAACAGAAATTGAATCACGTCGCTTCTTGCTGAAAATCTCCCACTGGTTTCCATCGCAGCTGGAATCAGACTCCACTCCTCTCCATGACCCCAGGACCTGGCCTCTTGCTCTGCAGTGGCCACTCTCGCCTTGCATTCAGGCCTCCCGCTGCGGGGACACCAAGCTTGGCCAGGCTGTCAGGATGTTGCGGTAGTCTGGAACGCGCTTTGTTGTCATGCATGCCTCTGCCTGCTGCCCCAGAGAGCCTCCTCAGTGCCTGCTCCTGACTGGCCCCTGTCCCCACACTTCCCCACGACCTTTGTTCTCTTGACAACACATAGCGCTGACATTATCACGTGTACGTATTGGCTTCCTCGTGTATTGCCTGTCTCCCCCACTAAAACAGGGAGCCTTCCATGACAGCAGATCTGGTCCAGCTGCATCTCCTTTGCATGCTCAGTGCCTGGCATACAGTGGTCACTCAATAAGTGTCTGTGCAATGAGGGAAGGAGGAAAGTGTCCAGTGAAGGCAGCCTAATATACAGGACAAACCCTGAACAATGAACCAAGACATGTTAAGGGAGGAGACCACCCCACATATTGTCTTATGCCCAATTTCTGCCTCCAAAGAGAGAAGAAGTAAAAACTAAAAGGCAGAAATGAAATCCACAAGCAGACAGCCCCGTGCCACACCCTGGGCCTGGTAGTTAAAGATCGAGCCCTGATCTAGTCGGTTATGTTATCTATAGATTACAGACATTGTATAGAAAAGCACTGTGAAAATCCCTGTCCTGTTCTGTTCCGTTCTAATTACCGGTGCATGCAGCCCCCAGTCTCGTACCCCCTGCTTGCTCAATCGATCACAGCCCTCTCACATGGACCCCCTTAGAGTAGTGAGCCCTTAAAAGGGACAGGAATTGCTCACTTGGGGAGCTCGGTTGTTGGAGACATGAGTCTTGCCGAAGCTCCTGGCCGAATGAAGCCCTTCCTTCTTTAACTCGGTGTCTAAGGGGTTTTGTCTGCGGCTTGTAGTGCTACTATGTGGGACTTCAGAACTTGCTCACCACGAATGATTTGTGTGTCCTTGTGCTTGTCACCAGCCTGTGTTTACTCACTTCCTTCATCTCTGAGATAAGGAGCTTCGACCAGCACCACTGTATGGGCTTTGCACTGGGCAGGGTCTTGGGCAGGGCAGACAGAGGTCACCTTGAGGCTCCTCTTACTCCTCGTTCTCTCCGGTTTACTTACTTCTTAGGAAATGCTGTTTCCCTGGCCCATGACTTCTGATGGCTTTCTCTCTGCCTGCTCCTCTCCAGTATTTAGTGTGGCCACTGAATTATTTAACTGTGTGTTTGGAGACCAAGTTTGAAGGGCAAATAAGATAACAAATGAAGCAGCGCTGTTTGCATCATTCCTTTCGCTGCTGGGGATGCTTGAGCTTTTATTTTTCTTGAGCATCTTGACTCTACTAACATAAAGAGTAAAACAAATCACATACACAAATCAAACCCCCAGCCCTGCCAGAGCCGCTGCAGCCTAACAGCAGCGATTTTAAATGAGAAGATTACAGCCGCAGCTAATGGAGCAGGAGCGAGAAGCACTTGACTGGCAGCGCCAAATGCCCCTTATCACCCCCGAAGAGTGTACTATTTTAATGTTAAACACAGTAAATTGCAAACTAGTAAAGTCACATTCAGACTTTCCTCCCCTCTGGTTGTCCGGTGACAGGCACGTGCATTAACAAGTTTCTCCTCGTTGTGAGGCTTTTCAGCAGCCCGCTCCAGAGGCTTTATCTACTTCGGTACCTTTCGTTGAACCATGCAATAAAGTCTCCTTTTAAAATACAATGCGTTTCCCCCAACCCTATTCTTCTGGGGCTTTTATAACTCACAATTGACAAAGGCCTCACTAATGGAAATGCAAATTTCCTACCTGTCAAAGACTGAGAATGCTTTCTGAAAACACTGGTGGGGCAGAAAGTACATTAGCATCTGCGTATTAGGGAGAGAAGCTGCTTCCCATAAATTTGTGGGATAAAAATGTTTATTTGATGCTGGGACAGAAATCAAATAGTACAGATAACATCTCCCGTGCAGACAGGACAACTTCTTGGTAATGTTAAACTTTTGTATGTCTTTGATTCCAGCCCATGTATTATTTAGAGTTAAATAACACCAATGTTGCTTTTATAAAGGCTTTGATTTGGGGACCAGATGGGGCAAGAGGGTTGGGTGCTCTGGGTCTCCCTGTCTTTCTGCCATGCTCTCCACCTTGTGGAGTAAAACCCAACTGAAGGTCCAACCGATGTATGGCTGCAGTGGGCATCCTCACTTCTTAGCGAGTACCTTTCTTCCTCTGGTTCACCACTGCCCTTTTCAGTCATATTCTATTATTTATTTATAGAGACAGGGTCTTGCTCTGTTGTCCAGGCTGGAGTGCAGTGGCACGATCATGGTTCACTGCAGCCTCCAACTCCTGGAATCAAGCAATCTTCCTGACTCAGCCTCTTGAGTGGCTGAAACTACATCATATTCTATTGTTACCATCACTTAAGAGTGTGTGTGTGTGTGTGTGTAACCTCATTTTCACTCCATTACCTCTGTGAAGACCCCATCTGGAAATGGAGCAGGGACCTCTCTTAGGGGCCTGCCACGCACTTCCCTCCCACCCCAACCAAACATGAAAATAAAGGAAAATCTTGAGTTCCTTCTAGGGAAATTCCAGGCATCCAGCTCACCCTGAGAAGTACATGAGCAGCTTGATAAACAAGAAGGTAATAGTAGCTTAAAACAATAGCCAAGGGAGTTAGCGTCCTGAGATGTTTGGTTCCCTACAGAAACCAAAGATAACATCTTTTTAAATTATTTATTTATTTATTTTTATTTTTGCAGAGACAGAGTCTCACTACATTGCCCAGGCTGGTCTCAAACTCCTCGCCTCAAGCAATCTTCCTGTTACTGGAAAGGAGACCCGATCCAGACCCCAAGAAAGGGTTCTTGGACCTCACACAAGAATTCGAGATGAATCCATAGAGTAAAGTGAAAGCCAGTTTATTAAGCAAGTAAAGGAATTAAAGAATGGCTACTCCATAGGCAGAGCAGCCCCGAGGGCTGCTGGCTGCCCATTTTTAAGGTTATTTCTCAATGATGTGCTAAGTAAGAGGTGGATTATTCAGGTCTCCTTCTTTTAGACCATGTAGGGTGACTTCCTGATGTTGCCATGGCTTGTAAACCATCACGGCGCTGGTGAGAGTGTATAGCAGTGAGGACGACCAGAGGTCACTCTCATTGCCATCTTGGTTTTGGTGGGTTTTTGCCAGCTTCTTTACTGCAACCTGTTTTATCAGCAAGGTCTTCGAGACCTGTATCTTGTGCTGACCTCCTATTTCATCCTGTGCCTTAGAACACCTTAACAACCTGGGAATGCAGCCCAGTAGGTCTCAGCCTCATTTTACCCAGCCCCTATTCAAGATGGAGTTGCTCTGGTTCAGACGCCTCTGACACTTTCACGTTGGCCTCCTAAAGTGTTGGGTTTACAGGTGGGAGCCACTGTGTTTGACCTAAAGATAGCATCTTAACATAAGTCCTTGAGTTGTTTTTCAGAAACCCAGTCCCCCACCAAACAGATCCACTGGCCTGTAGACCTCAGAAAAGGGGGAGCTGAGGACTGAACTCGGACTGGCATTCTTTGTTCTAAAGTTCTTCCTGAGGGGCCCGAAGGAGGTCGTGCCCTTGAGTCAACCCTAACGTATCTTTCTGCTGACCCCAGCACACGTAGACAAAGCTCTGCCTCCTTAACCAACTGCAAATCAGAAAATATTTGAATCGAACTGTGGGCCCCTGCTTTGAGATGTTGCACGTTTTTAGGCCAAAGCAATGTGTATCATGTGTTAGCCTCTGATTTTGCCTGTAACTTCCGCTTTCCTGAAATGTACCCCTGCCTTTGAAAACCCTTACTTGCCAGCCATCGGAGAGCGCAGGTCTTCAGTGTTGCTTGGCGCACTGCAATCAGTGCCTCACTTCATTTCACCAGGATCCCAAAGCCACTGCTTGACCTTGCTGGGCCAGATGAGCAGACCCCACTTGGGTCAGTAGCAATCTCCAAATAAGGTCACACTCTGAGGAGTGGGGGGGTGGTTAGGACTTCAGCATATGAATCTGGGAGTGGAGGAAGACAGAATTCACCCCAGCAGCACTATCTATCTGGAAATATGCGGGCATCTGATCAGAGCTCTCCGTCAAGGAGTGCAGGGACAGACTCGAGAGTGGTGGCTGTCCCTGCCCTCGCCCCCGCCCGCCACCCCATTCCCTTTCACTGTAGTGTGCCAGCAAAGTGACTAGAGCTTTCCAAGGACCCAATTACCAGCTTCTCCTCAGTGGCCCTGCATGAGTCCTAATGTTCAACACAACATTTTAATTACTTTTTAAATGCACCCTAATCATGATGACACTGTAGCAGAGAGCCTGATGAAAGTGGCTTTTCCTGCAGAAGGCTGTTCTCCGTGAAACAGACTGCTCTCAGCAAAGGCGGAGAGGCCAAAGCGCGGGCATTTCACGTGAAATGAGGGCAGGAAAGCCTCACCTCCTCAGTGGGCAGTAGAACTTTTTGGATTCCCCCTGGTTTAAAGGGTGGCAGGGCTATGGGATGTGGCTCAGTGAAGCTGCAAACAGATGGGTCCGGTTTGGTGTATTCTTGGTTGGCGCACAGAGCAAGCCAGGGTGACTGACCCAAGTCCCTGCTGCATGCTCTGAGGCAGAGTGATTTGTCAAAAATTTAGAGCTGATGGAAAAATTAACTGTATCTCATTTACTTGCCCACGTCCTCACAAATGGGAAAGAAAGAGAGATCATTACGCTCCTTCAATTCTGGAGTATCCCTAAGAAGAGTTATAGGACATCATCATCACCATCATCATCATCATCATCACACTGGCTTAAAACAACAGACATGTCTCATAGATGGGCAGTCTAGAAGTCTGGATTCAAGGTGTTGGCGGGCCCTGCTTCCTCTGAAATCTGAAGGGGAATCTGTCCTTGTCTCTTCCCGGCTTCCCATGGCTTGCTGGCCATCTTTGATTCTCCTTAGCTTGCAGATGTACCCCTCGATCCTCCATCTTCACATGGTGCTCTTCTGTGTCTCTGTCCTCACCTGGCTGCCTTTTTATAATAATGACCCAGAACATTATTTTACAATGTCTGGGCCGGGCGTGGTATAATCCCAGTGCTTTGGGAAGCCGAGGTGGGAGGACTGCTTGAGACCGGGAGTTCGAGACCAGCCTGGGCAACATAGTGAGACCCTGTCTCTACAAAAAAAAAAAAAAGATACAAAACTTAACCAGATATGGTGGTGCACACCTCGAGTCCCAGCTACTCAGGAGGCGGAGGTGGGAGGATCGCTTGAGCTGCTTGAGCCCAGGAGTTCAAGGCTGCAGTGAGCTACGATCATGCCACTGCACTACAGCCTGAGTGACAGAGGGAGATCCTGTCTTTACAAAATGAAATAAAATTATCTGAGCCGAGGCTAGAAACTCATGGCCTGCATGTCAAATTTAGGTATTGCTGGCCGAGCACAGTGGCTCATACCTGTAATCCCAGCACTCTGGGAGCCCAGAGTGGGCGGATTACCTGAGGTCAGGAGTTCAAGACCAGCCTGGCCAACATGGCGAAGAAACCCCGTCTCTACTAAAAATACAAAAATTAGGCGGGCGTGGTGGTGGGCGCCTGTAATCCCAGCTACATGGGAGGTTGAGGCAGGAGAATCGCTTAAACCCAGGAGGCAGAGGTTGCAGTGAGCCGAGATCGTGCCATTCATTGCACTCCAGCCTGGGTGACAGAGCGAGACTCCGTCTCAAAAAAACAAACAAAAAAATTTAGATATTGCTGTGATTTTTATGAAGTAAATTCAAATGTTTTAGCAGGGATGGGTCTGTTCCAGTTTGCCACAGTCACCACCTGCAGCCACAGAGCAGGCCATGGTGACTGTCCCCATTGTCACTGTTTTAGTGATGTTTGGCCTTGGGTGTTGAGATTCTAACCTGTCAAGGCTTGGAGGTGGAGAGTGCCCCTCAGGTCTGGAGAGGGAGGGTGTGGGAGAGGCGCCAGAAGGACACCAGCAGGACTGTGGGGATGGCAGGAATCTGCTCCTACCCTCGGGAAGGTAACAGAGACCCTGTGTGCCACGCGTGGCCTTGGCAGCCTCTGGGAAGGCTTTGTGGGTGACTTGAGCCTGGGGGACAGGACTCGGGAGCAGAGGAGCCACAAGACTTGGGCTTGTCCATGAGTCTCCCTGAACCCCAGGGGGCTAAAGACCAAAAGTGTCCTCCGAGTTTCCTCGATTGCACGAATGCTGGAGGGGCTTTTACAGACCCAAAGAAGGTGTCTGGGGACCAGAAAAATGACTGATATAGGAAAGATGAGAGGGGCCCAGCCAGATCTATTTATATGTGGTTTATTGATTTTTATCTTATTTTTATCTATATATTTATCGTATAATATATAGATTATTATATACAATGTATTTATTACATAATATAGAATGTTTATTATAACATCGTATTTTCTTACTTAGAATATAATAATGTATTATAGAATAAATCTATAAATATCACTAAATAATATATTTTTAAATTTTATGATATAATTCCTCACAGGATTTTTACCATGGGGAATTCTGAATGAGCATGGAAGCAAATAGTGGAAGGCGGCCAGGTGCAGTGGCTCACGCCTGTAATCCCAGCACTTTGGGAGGCCAGGGCAGGAGGATTGCTTGAGCCCAGAAGTTCAAGACCAGCCTGGGCAACATAGTGAGACCCTATCTCTTAAAAAAAAAAAAAAAAAACTTAACTGGGCATGGTGACCCGTGCCTGTGGTCCCAGCTACTCAGGAGGCTGAGGCTGGAGGATCACTTGAGCCCAGGAGGTCTGGGCTGCAGTGAGCTGTGATTGCACCTCTGCACTCCAGCCTGGGCAACAGAGTGAGACCCTGTCTCAAAAAACCAAACCAAACCAAACAAACAAAAACACTGGGACGATCTGTTCTCCGCACACCGTGACGAAAGGAACCCCTCGCCCTCGGCCCTAGACTTCAGGCAAAGCATGGCCGGGGCCTCCCGGGCTCCCCACGTTCATGGCCCTTTCCTCTGGTGCATTGATGGTGGAATCTCCTCTTCTGTCTTGGAAAAGGCAGGGCAGGTTCCTCCCTGAGCTCCTGGGCGTGGGGTGGAAGGGGCTGTGCCACAGCGGCCTCCTGTCCTTGCCCACGCCCAGGCTGTGGAGGCGCAGGAGTGCTGAACGCCACGCAGTCCCCGGCTTGGCCAGCCTCGGACCAGTGAGGTCTCCAAGCAAAAACCTAGAGCTTTGGCGAAACGTAAGCAATTTCTTTTGAGCAAATTCCTCCAGCTGTCTGTCCTTCGTCTCTAAGCTGTGAGATCAGGAACCTTTTCTTTGTTGTTCACCTCTTGCTGGGCGGTTAAGAACAGACCTAAGCCAACTTGTCCACAGTCTGGAAGATACCGCCAGCCTCCGACAATGGCGGGGAATTTCGCCTTCCCCACTCAGCCTCCCTGCCAGGTGGTGTGTATGATGAAAGCTGGTCTCTAGCCGATTGCTGACAAATGTACAGGTCGCAGCAGGCACAACACAAATCCACGCCTTTTACCTCTGGGCTTGGGGAAGCCCCTCTGCTCTCTGCCCTTCTGGAAAGATTCTCTGTGAGACACAGGTGAGAATATTCTGACAGCAGGATCAAGTTACCTTCTAAATGAATCCCGCAACACATGCTCTGCTGAGCGGCTCCGGGGCAGGGAGGAGAGGTATACCCAGATGCAGTCAGGATTCTAGACCTACGTCTTTCTCCCAAAGGTGAGAGTCTAGGGGCTCACAACTTCCACATCCCGTTCAAGCAAGAGCAGAGGACTTGCTTCTAGGCCACCAAGTGTCTCCAACACCACCAATTTCTTCCTTTCTTTCTTTTTCTTTCTTTTTTCTTTCTTTCTTTCTTCTTTTTTTGAGACGGAGTTTCGCTGTTGTTGCCCAACTGGAATGCAATGGCATGATCTCAGCTCACTGCAACCTCCACCTCTCGGGTTCAAATGATTCTCCTCCCCCAGCCTCCTGACTACCTGGGATTACAGGCGCGTACCATCACGCCTGGCTAATTTTTTGTGAAACGGGGTTTCACCATTAGCCAGGCTGGTCTGGAACTCTGGACCTCAGGTGATCCGCCCACCTCGGCCTCCCAAAGTGCTGGGATTACAGGCGTGAGCCAGCACGCTCGGCCACCACCACCAGTTTCACAAGGGAAAGAGAATTGCTAACACCCCAATACCAATGAAGGAAGCCTGTGGTACAGATTTAACTAAAACACGGAGCCTCTGCCCCTTCCTAGAGACTGGATTGGAGTTAATTCACACACACACACACACACGATCTGTACTGTTTTTACTGATCTGTCCTAACATAAATTATGTGCACTCCAACGCCAGCACTGTGCCTAACAGATATTTGTTGAATGAACCAACATAATTTCCATTTCTTGAAATCAGGAAACTGTGTCAGAGGGCTGGGAAGAAAGAGCAGGCCATGGGGTGTGCTGGTCTGTGGAGCAGGTGACAAGGGGACCTGTGGGCAGGACAGGCTGGCATGATGATAAGTCGCCCTCACTGGTGGAAAGAACGCTAATTCCGAAGAGGCCAAGAACAGATTTAGCCTCCATGGAGGACATTTAGGGAAATATCTGGAACCCCCTCCTCACTTCCCACGGCTCTCCTTTGGGGGATCTTTCCTCAGCTCCTGGACAGGGTCTTGTCACCCTCCTGCTTAGACAGGCTGAGTGGCCCTTATCTGAAATGCTTGGGACCAGAAGTGTTCCAGATTTTGGATTTCGAGATCTTTGTGTTACACTTACCTGTGGAACATATGAAAATCTGAAAAGCTCCATTGAGCACACGAGATTTGGATTGGGGAGCATTTTTGGATTTCGGATTTTAGATTTTTGGATTTAGGGAAACTCAGTTGGCAAAAGCTGGTGTTGATAAAATAAGAAGTTGAGGGACTCCAAAGAGTTGAAGCATCTGGAGTGTGCAGGGTGAATGGAAGAGTCCCTGAATGAGGTGGAGAGGGTGGCGGGCCAGGCTGGGGAGGGACTTGCCAGCCCGTGGTGAGGATCTGGAAGCTCCCTGTGGCGGACCGACTCGTGTCCCCCCAGACAGACATGCTATGTCTTGACTCCCTGTACCCCAGAATATGAATTTATTAGGAAATAGAGTCTTTGCAGATGTAATCAAGTGATTATTAGGGTGGGCCTTAATCCAATGTTACTAATGTCCTTATAGAAAGGGGAAAGTTTGGACACAGAAAAGTGGAGGCTTTGGAAAGAGTCACAGTGGGAAGATGGCCCTATGAAGACTGGGGTGATGATGGCCCTATGAAGACTGGGGTGATGATGCCACCAGCCAAGAAAGGTCTGGGCTGCCAGGAGCTGGAAGAGGCAAGGAAGGGCGCTTGTCCTGCAGCTTTCCAAGGAGGCGTGGCCCTGCTGACACCTGGATTTCCAACTCTGCACCTCCAGGGCTGAGAGACGGCTCATTTCTACTGTTTCCAAGCCACCCAGGGTGCAGCTCTGTGTTAGGGCAGCCCTAGGAAATAGACTCCCTGTCACACCTGTAATTCCACCACTTTGGGGGGCTGAGGCGAGCGGATCACCTGTGATCAGGAGTTCAAGACCAGCCTGGCCAGCTGATGAAACCCTGTCTCTATTTAAAAAATACAAAAAAATAGCCAGGTGTGGTGGCATGCGCCTGTAGTCCCAGCTACTTGGGGGGCTGAGGCAAGAGAATCTTTGCAATCCAGGAGGTGGAGGCTGCAGTGAGCTGAGATCATGCCATTTCATTCCAGCCTTGCTCTGTCTCAAAAAAAAAAAAAAAAAAAGAAAGAAAAGAAAAGAAAGAAAAAGAAATACAGTCTCTGCGGACAGTGGGAAGCCAGAAAAGGACTTCACGAAGGGAAAGGACTGCATGTCTGATCTTGAAATTGTTAGAGCGCTGCCGGGGTCAAGCTGTCAGTAGCAGTTCTTTATTTATTCACTTACTGGGAGTGTAAGCAAAAGACCAGAGGGAGGCCAGGCCGGTGCACCCAGTATTCCATTCCTGCCCATCCAGAACAGCGCCAGGCCGGTGCACCCAGTATTCCATTCCTGCCCATCCAGAACAGCACCAGGCTAGGGCCAGAGGGACTGGGAGAGTCAGCTGGGGTGGCCCCTTTCACTGCCCAGGGAGTGTCAGCAAAGACTCGACATTTTATGGATGTGGGGACCCAGGGAGGGAGGGAAAGGGCTAGGAGTGGAGATGTGGGGAGCCCCGGGCTGGAGTGGGAAGTGTCTTGGACGGTCCTGAGAGGAGGTCTCAGCAGAGGTGCTGGACAGGATCCCAGCCCCAGTCCACATAAGGCGGCCTCTGAATGGAGGTGCCAGCCGGGAAAAGATTCCTGTAGGGAGGGTCTGGCTGAGTGGGCAGGGGCGGTGAGTCCTTGACCGCAACCCCTCCAGGCTGCAGTGAGGCTTAGTGCCACATCTGAGGTGGGGAGGGCAGCCCCCTGCCCTCCCTGAAGCCTCTCAGGTGGAGCCACTGCAGTTGCCTGCAGTTGGGCTGGAAGACCACGCGTGGGATTTGGTCCTGGAGTTGGACTCCTCCAAACCAGAGAGAATGTCAAGGTTGACAGCAAGTAGATCACATGGAAACGTGTCTGAGGTCCAACGGGGACGGTGGGGGGAGGGGATTTTGGATTGGCTGGTGCGGGTGGACAGAAATGCTTGATTGGAGAGGTATTTGGGAGGTAAAATTGATGGGGTGTTGAAATTGTCTGGACCCAGGAGCCAATCAGTCCCAGGGTCTGGAACTCAGGTTGGAGAAAATAAGATAAGTCAAGAGCACAAAAATGGCAATGATGACCTGTTAAGAGACTGAATGTGGGAATAGACTATGCCCAACCATGTGTGCAAACAGATTCTGACCCACAGCCGGCAGCAACCTGCAAACCCATTGCCTGCAGCAAGGAGCAAACCCATTGTCTCCAACAGTCAGTCCAGGAAGCCAGTGCTTCCAATCAGGCTGGGAGGGCACCAGGCTGCGCACAGACCACTACCCCATAACAATCTGCCTAAATGGCCAGGACTTGACTAATAACTGACAGCTCGCCTAATTTTTATCCCTGCTTCCAACCAGAGAAAGCCAAATATACCCGCTTAACTAACCACATAGGATGCCTGCCTCTAGCCAGCCCGCCTGCAGCTTCCCCAGGCCACAGCCTCCATCAGGCCACGCCTGACGCCTTCCCTTTTTTCCACTCTGAAGCTTTTCCATGTCCCTGCCTGCCTTTGAGTCTCTGCCAGAACGTAAGTGATGGTGGCTGACTCCATTGCTATGGCAAGCTCTGAATGAATAGCCTCTGGCTGTTCTCGTTGCTTTGGTCTTCATTTATTTCTCCACTCCCCACACTTCCCTTTTCCTCTTTCATTTTTTGGAGACAGGGTCTCACTCTGTCACCCAGGCTGAAGTGCAGTGGTGCAATTACACTTCACTACAGTCGTGACCTCGTGGGCTCAAGCAATCCTCCTGCCTCAGCCTCCTGAGTAGTGGGCCTACAAGTGTGTGCCACCACGCCTGGCTGAATTTTTTTTCCTATTTTTTTTTAGAGATGGGGGTCTCATAATGTTGCCCAGCCTAGTCTCAAACTCCTGGGCTCAAGGGATCATCCCGCCTCAGCCTCCAAAGTGCTGAGATTACAGGCATGAGCCACCGCACGGCCCCCTTTTCCTCTTTAATTCTTATTTCCTGAGGATGCAAATGGCATTCCTTAACTTCACTAAGAAGGGACGTTCCCAAGGCTGGCACTCGCAGCAGAATCTCTCTTTCTTCCCTCATGCCCTCTGCGTTCCCCTGTTCACTCTTCCCCTGTTCACTCTTCCCCTGTTCACTCTTCCCCTTGTCTCTTCCACGTTACCTGCTCTTTTTTTCTTCTCCCTGTATTCCTTCCTCCTTTACTCATTTCTCAGTGGTTGCTTAATGAAAGGACAAAAGAGCTGGATGAGGTTGGTTGCTGATTCCTGGTCAGTGGCAGCCTTGCAGGAGCGGAGGGGTGGGAGACTGGGCCAGAGAGGAGCACGGCTCTGCTGTGACCCCCGAGCACGTTGTCGCCTGGCGTGCGCTGGCTGACCTAACCGGCCTTTGGTATCTCTGATGTCTTTGGTGATGTGGACATTGATTTCAGTTTGTAACTGTCACTTTTGACTAATGTGGCTCTGGTGATGAACACGTTTTGAAGGGAAAGGAAAAACAGGGGACAATTGACTTGTTACTGAAAAATAATTAAAGCTAGGTTCTAGCAGAGGAGAAGAGGAGGAAGATGTCAGAATAATTTAGAGACATGGTGAAGGCAGCGCACAGAACGCTCAGGTTCACGGCGTGCTCAGTCATCACCATAAAGAGTAAGCATGTCCTTGTTAGTAATTTTTAGGCAGAGCTGACTTGGGCTTCCTGGGCTTGGCAAATCCAGATTCTCCTGCAGTCCAAAGAGCCCTGCGAAAGGATCAGCCAGAATCAGATTGACTCACTTTACCCGGGGATACAACTTGCTCAATCATTTTTAAAATAAAGACGGGTCAGGCTCTCCTCCCTCGCCTGGGATGTGAGTGCAGGTTAGTTTTGCCCAACTTCTCCGTTCCTTAACAAAGTGCTTCCTAGGAAAAGCTGAGACAAGAAAGTATCACATTTAGAAACAAGATAAACATTTCTAATTTGGACTTGTCCTCTTTAGGCGGTCTTCCAGAAGGCTCCAGGGCCCTTGATAAATTAGGGGTCCAGCTCAAATTCCAGGAGTGATTGTAAGGGAGATAAAGAAAAATGCTTGAGAGGACAGGAATTTGGAGAAACATTTGTTTGTCAAGGCCAGGTTTGGGCACCTTGCCAAGTGAGGCCCTGGCTGCCTTGGCCTGCCCTCTGGGGTGCATCCTTGGTGGCATTCGAGCAGGCGAGGGCCGGCCAGGCCGCCCCTGCGGAAAGCATGGGGTTTCTCGAGTCAGATGGCCCTGGGTTCGATTCCTCGCTTTACCACTTCTGTGACGTCTGCACTCCAGCTGCTGACGTCACCTCTGAACCTGAGTTACTTCATCATAAAATGGGGATAATCAGTGCATCTACTTCACACACTTAGTAAATGGTTGAATGATAACGGACAGATAAAATATTCAGAACAATGATCCCCTTTGCAATAAGTGCTAAATTAAAGTACATCCCTTTCTGTCCTGCACAAACTGAGCAGAGCTCACTTGTCTGCCCTAGATGAGTGATGCTTTTTATTTATTTATCCATTCAAGCAAAAGTTTTGAGGCCTACTATGAGCCAGACACTGTTTTAGGTGTGGAGGCGGAGCAGTGAGCAGACGGGCCCTTCCATCGTTGCTCATGTGCCGTCAGGGAGCTGGGCAACAGGTAAGCAGACAAAGGAATAAATCCCATCATTTCCCAAGGTAAATGCATTAGTTGCCTATGGCTGTTTTAACAAGTGACCACACGCTGTAACTTAAAACAACAGAAATCTGGCCAGACGCAGTGTCTCATGCCTGTAATCCCAGGCCTCCTTTGGGAGGCCGAGGAGGGTGGATCACCTGAGGTCTGGAGTTCGAGGCCAGCCTGGCCAACGTGGTGAAACCCCATCTCTACTAAAAACAAAAACATTAGGCAGGCGTGGTGGCCAGTGCCTGTAATCCCAGCTACTTGGGAGGCTGAGGCAGGAGAATCACTTGAATCCAGGGGGCAGAGGTTGCAGTGAGCCAAGGTCGTGCCATTGCACTCCAGTGTGAGCAACAAGAGCGAAACTCCAAAACAACGAAATCCGTTCTCTCACAGTGCTAGGCTGGCAGTCTGCAGTCAAGGTGTTGGCAGGGCCCTGCTCCCTCTGGAGGAGCAAGGGAAGGGCCTTCCGGGTCTCTTCCAGCTTCTGCTAGTTGCTAGTTGCCAGCAGTCCTCAGCTTGTAGGTGCATCACCCCAATCTCAGCCTCCTTCACCTGGCGCTCTCCCTGGGTGTCTCTGTGTCCAGATTTTCCTCTTCTGTTTTTTATTTCTATTTTTAGAGACAAGGTCTCTCTCTGTCATCCAGGCTGGAGCGCAGGGGCACCATCAGAGCACGGCAGCCTCAACCTCCCGGGCCAAGCAATCCTCCCACCACAGCCTTCCAAGTAGCTGGAACTACGCAGCTCACGTTTTCTTCTTCTGAGTGATACTGGCTTTAAGACCCACCCTAATCCCCTGTGACTTCCTGTTAAGTTGATTACACCTCATGTTAAGTTATTTCCAAATAAGGTCGAATTCCCAGGTTCTGGGTGGACATAAATTTTAGGGGAACTTTATTTAACACAGTACAGCAAAATACGCTATGAGAACAAGAAAACTAGATAAAGTGCCAGAGAGTGGGGGTGGAGTTACTGTTGTTGGGGGAGTGAGGTGGGGGTCAGGGGGTGCCCCTCTGAATAGGTGACTTTTGAACTCACATACAAAGACAATAGGACGTCAGCCCTGGGAAGGGTAGTATTCACTTCTTACGGTAAATTTCTTTCTTTGTTTCTTTTAATATATATTTTTAGTAGAGACAGAGTTTCACCATGTTGGCCAGGCTGTTCTTGAACTCCCGGTCTCAAGTAATCCACGCACCTCGGCCTCCCAAAGTGCTGGGATTACGGGCGTGAGCCACCACACCCAGTCCTAGAGTAAATTTATTTTCAGACAATTAGTTTTCATCCTAAACCAGGACATCTCCATACAGACGACAGACTAAAATCAACTGGGAAGCTCAAAAAATATATGCAGTAATTCTCAGACCAATTAAACAGAATCACTGGGGGTTAGGCTTACACCTGGGTATTTCTGAAAGCTCCCTGGGTGATTCTGGTGAGAAGCTGGGATTAAGAAGCCCAGTGGAATCCTGGGCACATGGTGGAATCATATCTTCTAAATGCTTTATATGGATGTTCTCACCAAACCTCCTACTGTAATAGGGATTACCCATGCCTGGGTCCCAGGGCGTATGATGCATGCGTGGGGATGCACCCTCGGCATCAGGATTTCTCAGGCTCCCCAGGTGATCTTATCATGTCCCGTTTAGCCCTGGCTGTGTCCTGAAGATGTTTGGGGGTGAGGCATGCAGAGGAAGGCAAAAAATCGGGCTAGAAAAGGACCTCTGTGATTCCAAGAATGTAAGCCCTTGGAAGTCACACGGTAGTCCCAGGGTCTCAGGCCCCCGATCAAGGAGTTGTAGAGAGAGGGGTTCAGAAAAGGAGATGGGAGGCAGTGGAGGGCCCTGGCTCAGAGCAGAGGCATGGACATGGCCTGGCCCCAGTTCAAACCCCAGGCCATTCGGTATAGCATTTTCTGTGACCTTGAGCAAGCAGCTTCACCTCTTTAGCCTCAGTTTTCTCATCTGTGAAATGAAAGGAATAACAGTACCTGATCCACAGGGTTGTCATAAAACTGAAATTCAGGAGCACACAGAAAGCATCTCCCACAGGGCCAGACAGCTGTCAGCACTCAGTCAGTGGGAGCTGGGATGTTTCCTGAGAGGCATTTGTCCCCGCCCTACACTCTGGCCTAGTGCCCTGGGAGCTGCAGGATCTTAGTGGGGTGCTGGGTGACCATCAGCTGACCAGCTCAGCCCAGGATGCGGATCCTCCAGGTTGGAAATAATGCCAAGGATGGCATTTCTGACCTCGCTGACACCAGCGAAGGTTCCAAAGCGATGACTGGGTACAAGTTGCTGAGCTCCAGAGCTCTTTGTAGAGGGAGCTTCTTCCTTGATCTTTAGACAGAGCTTGGACCTGGCTTTGCTGCCTGTCTCTGGGGTGATGGGACCAGCCCGGAGCACCTGTCAGCACAGGGCCTGGCCAGCGCACAGTTTAGCCTTGATGAGTAGACGAACCCCCGACCCCTGTTGTGAGCATAGGTGGCAGCTGGGCTGTGGAGACCCCCTTTTTTGGGGGGACCACAGATGGGCCGCTCCCTGGGATGCCACAGGCCCTGCCTTGGGGCTCCAGGATGTGCTCTACCACCCTGCCTGGCTCAGGGGCCAGCCAGCACCCTGAGCTGTTCCCGGTAACGCTATGAAGTGGAGCTGTCTTTTCCTACAGTGTGCCGCATCTGTCTTCATTGAAGCATACGCTCTCAGTAATTTCATCGTGGGGTTTTCCATTACAAAGTTTTGATTAATTCCATAAATATTAAAATAAGACAGATAATTAGAATCCAGGTACTCGCTGTTACACAAAAGCAGTAAAGTCGGCACTAAATTATTATTATTAATAATAAGCACTCATATAGCACTGGTAATAAGTGCACAGGAAAAGAGACTCACAGTCATAGTTATTAATATTGTTCCCCCCAAGGCAGTCTTGGGTAGTGGCTGAAGCTCTGTGTCCTAGGAGTGGACTGAAGCACAGTGAGGTGAAGTGATTTGCAAAGACAAATAGGGTGGGAGCCTCATTTTTGCCTCAAGCCTGGGGGTGCGCTGACTTACTAGTCTCCTGCTTCTGGCCTCAGGAGGTAATTTCTCCCACTGGCTGCTTCCTGGCTTCCTCCTGTTCGGAGGCCGTTGGCAGGTCCTCCGTCTTCAGCAGCTCATGGTGGGAGGGCTGGGGAGAGGCGAAGGACTCGGTCCCGTGGGTGTTGCTTGAGGGCCGCAGCTGAATAATAGGTGTCTCCAAGCCTCTATATAAATCGTGTAGACAAGTTTAAACTATGAATCATTAAGGTAGGAGGGAGGGTACACCAAATCAATAAATAGCAAAGTAAGGGAAAAGCTCTCATTACACTGAAGTTGAAGCACCAATTTTGTTGTGTTCGGTCACAGCTGTAATTGTCTCACTAATCACTTTATGGTGGATTCCCAAAGTGGCCACTTTGGAGAATGAACAAAGCCCTGTTCTTATTTTTAATCAGAGGAGCAAGTCAACTATACCTAACACTTTTTCTTTTTCTTTTTCTTTTTTTAAGTACTTGTTATTAAAAAAGCCTTCCTGGCCGGGCACGGTGGCTCACACCTGTAATCCCAGCACTTTGGGAAGCTGAGGTGAGCGGATCACCTGAGGTCGGGAGTCCGAGGCCAGCCTGACCAACATGGAGAAAACCTGTCTCTCCTAGGAAATACAAAATTAGCTGGGCGTGGTGGCACATGCCTGTAATCCCAGCTACCCAAGAGGCTAAGGCAGGAGAATGGCTTGAACCCAGGAAGTGGAGGTTGCGGAGAGCTAAGATTGCGCCACTGCACTCCAGCCTGGGCCACAGGAGCAAAACAACGTCTGAAAAAAAAAAAAAAAAAAAAAAAAAAAACCTTCTCAGCAGCTAACCAAGGAAATGGCACGGACTTTGCTCTTTGGGCTTCAGGTGGGGCTTTTCCCCACGCTGCGGGCCACGATGGAACATTGCTGATGTGTTGTTCAGACCTGGCACCAGGGCAGACCCAGTGGAGATAGGGACCCCATCTTTGCAGACCGCGGCTGTGAGATTCATGCGGGCTGATGTCGCCCCTTCTCAGAAGGGCCCAGAACTGACAATGGGAGCTGCTACCCTGAGCCCATTTCTCACCAGTGAGGAGTGAAGTGGATAGGATGGAACACCTGGGAGAAATCTAGCGTCTGATTTGAGAGGTCCTGGGAGTCGGCAAGAAGGGCGTGCTTGGCTTGAGGAAGGATCACGAAAGCAGAAAGGATTCCGTGAGAGGGAAGACACACAAAAGCTGTGCAGGAGACAGTGGTGATGGCTGCACAGCAATGGAAACGCACATCACGACGTGGAACTGGACGCTTAGAGATGGTTAAAATGGTAAATTTTACATTATGTATATTTCACGACAATGAAACAAAAAGGCTATACTGGGTCATATTGGAATCTAAGGCAAAAGGAAAAACTAGTAATACCAATCCTGTCTGTAGTTAAAGTCTTGATATTTTATTCAAGGATTTTTTGCATAAATTTAGATTTTTAAAAAATGATTGTGTTAAAATTGTATCTCTCTTGATTGCTGTGTGTTTTGGCTTAGAATTTTTAGCCTTAATCTAGGTTCTGCACAAGAGGGATGGGCGGTTCTCAGAAGGAAGCAGGGTCCTTCACCAAGGAGGATGGAAAGAGGAGGGAGGAGGTGTCTGTAGAAGCCAGGAGAGTTGCACAGGGGTACTCTGAGCAGCTCAGGTGGACAAAGGACATTTCCTAATGCGGGAAAGTGGGTGTCTTCTCAAAGGCCATTGCCCACTGGAAGCTGGGCTTGCAGGAGGCCTGTCAGAAGACGAGTGAGCTGAAGTACTCCAAAAGCCTTGGAAACCACTCCAAGGGGTGTTAGAAGTTAAGCAAGATGGGGCGTGTCAGGAGCAGGAGCACAGCTATGAGGATGCCCCTGGAGTGGAGTGCAGGGGCCTGTCCACATGAGCTTTCTCTCTAGAAGAACCTTCAGGCAGAAAAAGGTGGAAGGAGCACCAAGATAGGGGAGGAGGTTAAGAGCTTTGACAGCTCTCAACGTGCTCTTGCCTCCTGAGGGGCCAGGGCTGTGGCTGGGGTGACATCCTGAAGCCCTGAAGGATGTGCAGCTGCTGGCAGTCCGTGAGGGCCTGTGGGGACGGGAGAGGAAAGTGAGACAGCTGGTGGAAATTGTGTTGGTCCTCGGGAGCTACTAGAACACCTCAGCTGAGGATCAGGAAGGGACGCAGGGACTGATGAAGGTCAGCATGGGGTTAACAAAGACAAATCTAGCCAGATACCCCTGCATTTGGGGGAGTTTCCTGCTTAGTAGAGGAGAGGATGTGGTAGACCTGGCATTTCTGAGTTCTCACTTGAGCCTCCTTTCATGTGCTTATTTATTTATTTTCATTGTTGTGGTTGTTTGTAGAGACGGGGGTCTCACTATGTTGCCCAGGTTGGTCTCAAACTCCTGGCCTCAAGAAATCCTCCTGCTTTGGCCTCAAAGAGCTACAGGCATGAGCTACTGCACCCAGCCTAACTTAAGCTTTCCTAATTGGTCTCCTATTTTCACACTTGCCCCTGCTACAATCTCAGTTGTTATTTTCTTCAAAGCGCTGTCTAAAATTATCTCATTAATATTTTCTCACTAATTAATGTGTTTATTGACTATTCCCTGTCCCCCCCATTATATGAACTCCATAAGGGAAGGAACGGCATCCATCCTGTTCAGCTGGGTCTCTCCAGCACTTACAGAAGTGCCCAGCACATAGCGGGAGCTTGGTGTGTCTGTGTTGCATAAATGAATGCATGAGCGAATGAATGAAAATCTGGATTTCAGCAAAAGGCTTTTGGCCAAGTATTATGCAGAAGGTGAAGAAAGTGACCTGGAAGATGGCACGTTGATGCAGACAGTTGCCTGGGTAAATAAATGAATACTGCCTCATGGATCAGAGGGGTCTCTAGTGGAAGGCCACAGGTCTCTTGGCACTATCCATTCACCGTCAGTGACTGATATTTGAACATCTTCAGGTGC
This sequence comes from Pan paniscus, assembly GCF_029289425.2. Taxonomy (NCBI): domain Eukaryota; kingdom Metazoa; phylum Chordata; class Mammalia; order Primates; family Hominidae; genus Pan; species Pan paniscus. The sequence continues at coordinate 180,581,687 of NC_073252.2, read as the reverse complement.
ACTTAAAGTGTGGCGTTCAGAGCAGGAGGCCGATGGCCTTGCTCTATTCCCACCACTCTTAGGTCACTAGGCCAAGTTGAACGGAAATGGATGGCCCTTCTAAATGGGTAGGTCTCTAGAGGAGAGAGACTGGGCAAGGGCAGACTTGGCGGGGCGGTGGCTGGTGCAGGTGGTAGTGGACAGATGGGATAATGCAGACATCTGTGGGAGAGGGATTACGTTTAGTCCATGGGGCCCCAGGGAGCGAAATGAGGGGTGGAGGCTGGAAGTGACAGGCACGTGTTTGGCCAGTGCAGGGGAGATGCTCCTAACCGCTGGCACTGGCCAGCGCCGGACTAGAAGCCCTCATGAAGGTGAAAGTGTCTCCAAACAGGGCATCCAAACAGGGGGCTTAGTACAGGGCCTGGTCCGAGGTGAAGTTCAGAATAAACACGATTATCATTTCCCTCCGACGAAGGTAATCTGAGGACTTTCACCGACTGCCACCAGGGGAAGCGCTGGCCCAGTTTCCGCCTGAGGGTCCGAGGATAAGTGCATGGTGCCCTGGGAAAAATGAACCGCAGCGAAGAGGAATAAAGACAAGGTGGTGGTGGGGCCGGGGTAAGAAATGTCAGTGGATGCCCAGGGCTCCAAGGCGTGTGCAGAACCCGCTGGCAGTGACTGAGGGGTTCATGGCCAAGACATCTCTGGGCACAGCCAGCAGCCTCTCAGAGGAAGCCTGGACTCTGCAGGCAGGTGATCTCCCTGCCTTATCCAAATTCCCAACACCCGAGTGAGCAGAGATGTTCACGGAAGCCATCGAAAAACCCCAGAATTTTTGCGATGGTCTCAATCTATAGATTTGACTTGAAATACGTGGTTCTTATTAATTAGCTTTTTGCTCTGATTGTGTTTTGCAAGCTTATGGCAGAAGGATGCACTGTGCTATCTTGTCAACGGTGCCAAATCTTGGAATTGGGAGTCATTGTGAGCAAGTGCATCCTCCGGTCACTCACCTCTCTCACCCCTAACACCATTCTCCTGTTCTCGCCAGGTCTGGGACTCTGCAAAGGGCATTTCTCCTTTGGCAGCTGACTCTTAGCCATTAGAGCACACTGGGGGACAGGAGAGGAGAAGGAGGGGATGGGAGAAGAAGGAAGGGAGGGGAGAAGAAGGAGGGGAGGGGAGAAGAAAGAGGGGAGAGGAGAAGGAGGGGAAAGAAGGAGGAGGAGGGGAGAGGAGGGGTGAGGAGAAGGAGGAGGGGAGAGGAGAAGGAGGGGAGAGGAGAAGGAGGAGGGGAGAGGAGAAGGAGGAGGGGAGAGGAGAAGGGGGAGGGGAGAGGAGAAGGAGGAGGGGAGAGGAGAAGGAGGAGGGGAGAGGAGAAGGAGGAGGGGAGAGGAGAAGGAGGAGGGGAGAGGAGAAGGAGGAGGGGAGAGGAGAAGGAGGAGGGGAGAGGAGAAGGAGGAGGGGAGAGGAGAAGGAGGAGGGGAGAGGAGAAGGAGGAGGGGAGAGGAGAAGGAGGAGGGGAGAGGAGAAGGAGGAGGGGAGAGGAGAAGGAGGAGGGGAGAGGAGAAGGAGGAGGGAAGAGGAGGGAGAGGAGAAGGAGGAGGGAAGAGGAGGGAGAGGAGAAGGAGGAGGGGAGGGGGGGAGAGGAGAAGGGGGAGAGGAGAAGGAGGGGAGAGGAGAAGGGGGGAGAGGAGAAGGAGGGGAGAGGAGAAGGGGGAGAGGAGAAGGAGGGGAGAGGAGAAGGAGGGGAGAGGAGAAGGGGGAGAGGAGAAGGAGGGGAGAGGAGAAGGAGGAGGGGAGAGGAGAAGGAGGAGGGGAGAGGAGAAGGAGGCAAGAGGAGAAGGAGGGGAGAGGAGAAGGGGGGAGAGGAGAAGGAGGGGAGAGGAGAAGGGGGGAGAGGAGAAGGAGGGGAGAGGAGAAGGGGAGAGGAGAAGGGGGGAGAGGAGAAGGAGGGGAGAGGAGAAGGGGGGAGAGGAGAAGGGGGGAGAGGAGAAGGAGGGGAGAGGAGAAGAGGGGAGAGGAGAAGGAGGGGAGAGGAGAAGGAGGGGAGAGGAGAAGAGGGGAGAGGAGAAGGAGGGGAGAAGGAGGGGAGAGAAGGGGGGAGAGGAGGAGGGGAGAGGAGAAGGGGGGAGAGGAGAAGGGGAGAGGAGAAGGGGGAAGAGGAGAAGGGGGGAGAGGAGAAGGGGGGAGAGGAGAAGGGGGGAGAGGAGAAGGGGGAGAGGAGAAGGGGGAGAGGAGATGGAGGGGAGGGGAGAAGGAGGGGAGAGGAGAAGGGGGAGAGGAGAAGGAGGGGAGAGGAGAAGGAGGGGAGAGGAGAAGGAGGGGAGCGGAGAAGGAGGGGAGCGGAGAAGGAGGGGAGCGGAGAAGGAGGGGAGCGGAGAAGGAGGGGAGCGGAGAAGGAGGGGAGCGGAGAAGGGGGAGAGGAGAAGGAGGGGAGAGGAGAAGGAGGGGAGAGGAGAAGGAGGGGAGAGGAGAAGGAGGGGAGAGGAGAAGGAGGGGAGAGGAGAAGGGGGGAGAGGAGAAGGAGGGGAGAGGAGAAGGAGGGGAGAGGAGAAGGGGGAGAGGAGAAGGGGGAGATGAGAAGGAGGGGAGAGGAGAAGGGGGAGAGGAGAAGGAGGGGAGAGGAGAAGGAGGGGAGAGGAGGAGGAGGGGAGAGGAGAAGGAGGGGAGAGGAGAAGGAGGAGGGGAGAGGAGAGGGAGGGGAGAGGAGAAGGGGGGAGAGGAGAAGGAGGGGAGAGGAGAAGGGGGAGAGGAGAAGGAGGGGAGAGGAGAAGGAGGGGAGAGGAGAAGGGGGGGAGAGGAGAAGGAGGGGAGAGGAGAAGGAGGGGAGAGGAGAAGGAGGGGAGAGGAGAAGGGGGGAGAGGAGAAGGAGGGGAGAGGAGAAGGAGGGGAGAGGAGAAGGGGGGGAGAGGAGAAGGAGGGGAGAGGAGAAGGAGGGGAGAGGAGAAGGGGGGAGAGGAGAAGGAGGGGAGAGGAGAAGGGGGGAGAGGAGAAGGGGGGAGAGGAGAAGGAGGGGAGAGGAGAAGGGGGGAGAGGAGAAGGAGGGGAGAGGAGAAGGGGGGAGAGGAGAAGGGGGGAGAGGAGAAGGAGGGGAGAGGAGAAGGGGGGAGAGGAGAAGGAGGGGAGAGGAGAAGGGGGAGAGGAGAAGGAGGGGAGAGGAGAAGGAGGGGAGAGGAGAAGGAGGGGAGAGGAGAAGAGGGGAGAGGAGAAGGAGGATTTTGCCCAGAGGTTGGGTGGGAAGGTAATCCAAATGCTCTAGTGAACGTGCCAGGGCTAGTTTTAAAGATGAGAAAAATTTACTTCCCAAAGAGTGTTTATGTTTCTCACATTAAAAAAAAAAAAAAAAGATGAGAATAAGAGCAAAAAAGGAGAAGAGGAAAACAAGGAAATGGAGCTGTGCAGACCCTCTCTTTGTTTTAGGCTGTATTTTTAGAGCAGCTTTCGATTCACAGTAAAACCGAGAAGGTAGAGAGATTTCCCATATCCTCCCTGCCCCCATATAGGCATAGCAACCCCCGTTATCAATACCCCCCACCACAGCATGAATTCATTACAATTCATGAACCTTCACTGACATGTCATTGTCACCCAAAGAAAATATTTTTGACATTAGGGTTCACTCTTGGTGTTGTACATTCTATGGGCTTGGGCAAATGTATCATGACATAGATCCACAATTACAGTATCATACAGAACAGTTTCACTGCCCTAAAATTGCTATGCATTCCACCTGTTCATCCTTCCCCCCTTCATACCTAGCCTTGGTAACCACTGAGATTTTTACTCTCTATAGTTGTGCCTTTTCCAGAATGTCACATAGTTGGAATCATGTAGTATGTAATCTTTTCATACTGCCTTCTTTCACTTAGTCATATACACTCAGGGTTCTTTCATGTTTAGTTTTTTGTTATTTACTTATTTAGAGATAGGCTCTTGCTTTGTTGCCCAGGCCAGAGTGCAGTGGCTATTCACAGGCTTGATCATGGTGCACTACAGCTTTGAACTCCTGACCTCAAGCAGTCCTCCTGCCTCAGCCTCCCGAGTAGCTGGGACTACAGGTGCCTGCCACCATGCCTGGCTTCATTTCATCTTAAAGCTAAATAATAGTACATTACCTGAATGTGCCACAGTTTATTAATCCATTCACCTACTGCAGGACATCTTGGTTGCTCCCAGTTTGGGCAATTATGAACAAAGCTGCTATGAACACCCATGGACAGGTCTGTGTGTGGATACCAAGGAGCACAACTGCTGGATCATATGCTAAGAGTACGTTTAGCTTTGCAAGAAACTGCCAAACTACCTTCCAACAAGACTGTGCCATTTTGCGTTCCCACCAGCAATGAACGAGAATTCCTGTTGCTCCACATCCTTGTCAGCATTTGGTGTTATCAGTATTCTGGATTTTGGCCATTCTACTAGGTGTGTAGTAGTTGTTGTTTTAATTTGCATTTCCCTGATGACTTAAAATGTGGGGCATCTTTTCTTATGCTTCTTTGCCATCTGTATGTCTTTGGTAAGGTGTCTGTTAAAGTCTTGGCTCAGTTTTAATCAAATTGCTTATTTTGTTTTTGTTGAGTTTTAAGAGTTCTTTGTATATTTTAGACAAGAGTCCTTTGTCGTATATATCTTCTGCAAATGTTTTCTCCCAGTCTGTGGTTTGTCTTTTATTCCTCTTGATCTGCTTGGTCTTTTCCACTGTGACACCTTTCTTCTTTTCTTTCTTTATTATCACTATAGAAAAGTAAAATATTGGGAGACTTCCTAGCTCAGGATCACTTTTAGAAGAAAGGGAGCTTTGAGAAAGGGAGGGAAAGAGAAAGTTATTAGGGATCATAGGGCTCTGTGCAGGAGGCAAAGGGCAGGTGAAAGCCAGAGAGGGGGGTCTGGACAGTGGGCAACACAGAAGCTCTGGACTCCTGAGAGGCAGAAGAAAGAAGATGCCGGAAGTTGGAGAAGATCTGAATGCTGGGGAGGAGGAATCTAAGAACAGCTTTACTTTGAAATTTTCCTCTGCTGTTGGACTGTCTCCTTCTGGCTATCATAGATTTTAAAAGACAGTCGATTTTTTAAAGGCGAGTTATGAAATCATTTCTACCACATCTTTCCTGTAACACACAAGCTGCAATTCTTCCCCATTTGTACTGACAAATAAATAGTGCTGGGGGAGGCTGGAGGGTTGGGGGTCACCTCCAGCCGTTCTTGCCTCGGTGTGAGGTGCCAGAAAGGCAAGCTGATGACGTGACTTTCCTGGGGGCCATGGGGGCTTTGATTCATGCATAGATGGCCTTCCCTTAAATTTCATTTTCTGGCTTACTATTAACAAACATCCTGGCCGGGCACGGTGGCTCACGCCTGTAATCTGAGCACTTTGGGAGGCTGAGGCGGGCGGATCACCTGAGGTCGGGAGTTTGAGACCAGCCTGACCAACATGGAGAAACCCCGTTTCTACTAAAAATACAAAAATTAGCCAGGTGTGGTGGTGCGTGCCTGTAATCGGGAGGCTGAGGCAGGAGAATCGCTTGAACCTAGGCAGATGTTGTGGTGAGCCGAGATCGTGCCATTGCACTCCAGCCTGGGCAACAAGAGCGAAACTCCATCTCAAAAAAGAAAGAAAAAGAAAGAAAGAAAGAAAGAAAGAAAGAAAGAAAGAAAGGAAAGAAAGGAAAGAAAGGAAAGAAAGGAAAGAAAGGAAAGAAAGGAAAGAAAGGAAAGAAAGGAAAGAAAGGAAAGAAAGGAAAGAAAGGAAAGAAAGGAAAGAAAGGAAAGAAAGGAAAGAAAGAAAGGAAAGAAAGGAAAGAAAGGAAAGAAAGGAAAGAAAGGAAAGAAAGGAAAGAAAGGAAAGAAAGGAAAGAAAGGAAAGAAAGGAAAGAAAGGAAAGAAAGGAAAGAAAGGAAAGAAAGATCCTGAAAGAGAAGCCAGCACAGAGAGTTTACTTACCTTTTCGTTTCCATGCTGGGGCATCCTCTCCCCAGAGAGTGGAAGGGCCTTGGCCTCGAGGATCTGGAGAACAGCAGCTGTGCAGCAGGACTGGGCTCGCCTCCGCAGACCCCAGAAGTGCAGAGTGTGCCCCTGTGAGAGGCACACTAACTGCGGTTATGTGAGTGAACCGATGGTCATTTAGGACTGAGAGCCAACAGCACAGTAAAGATTCTGCCTATCATTCTATGTGCGTCAGATGAAGTTGACTGTAAGCTTTATTTCATTACAACTGTACATTTTCTCTGTCTCAGGCTTTGTCAACTCAGGCTTCAGTTACCTTTTTCTCACGTCTCCATCCCAGAGCCCCATGGAGAGGAGTGAGAGCGTGGCTTCCCGAGGGCTTTCCGTCCTCCTCCCCTCCGCCTCCCCAGATTTGGTCTTACAAAGCTTCTTTCTAGGGGCCTGTTATTTGGGGTCTCGCTGATGTCAGCAGAGGCTGGCCCCCTTTGTTGCACTGCTCCCTCTGGCCTGAGGATGGGAGCTGCAGGATCCCAAGAGCCCTTTATTTTTTGGGCGGTTCCCTGAAGCTGCTTCTCTCCTTGCAGGTGTCTCTCTGTGCTCAGCCCTCCCTCTGGGGAGGCTGAGTTGTCACTTCCCCATCAGAGGAAGACAATCTGTCTCTGACCAGTGTCCTGGCTAAGATGGGGCCCCGGTGGAGGTGTGTGAGCAGATGACTCAGAGACTCTTCTTCATATTAAAATATTCCAGTAATTATGTCAGGGCCGATCCGGCTCACGCATGGCACTTTACAAAAGATACACAAATCATGGCCCAGTAGGCTCTGGGCCAGAACACACGCAAGGCACCGGCGTGCTCCACAGCACCGCGGGCGGATCAGAGCATCTCTAGCCTGTCAAAGACCCACTCCTTTGTATCTCTCCACGGGAGACAAGCCATTTGCCGGAGCCACATAATGGAGCATTCAGCCTTTGAATTGCCACTTCTCTGAAGACTCTACAGGGCTATGAGGGTGACTGCCTCAGGCCGGGAGGAAGGGAGGAAGGTAGGAAGGAGGTTTTGAGCCTTTATCTGACTAGAAAGAGGCTGCTATAGGCCCACAAAATCAAGGTCTCACCCCCTCGTCCCTGAGAGGCAGCCAGGCGTCCTGGGCAAGAGTGATGCTGTCTCCACACCGCAGGGGCAGCAAGCAAGGCTGTAGACAGGGCTGTTCCACCGTGTGGCCCCAAGAGGACACCTGCCAAGGAGAAGGAGGCAGTGCGGGCCCCTGAGAAGGAGCTGTCCAGCCTGCATACGTGTGTTGGGGGCCGAGGCTGTTGGTTTCAGTGCATTAAATCATGGACTGCTCTCCACTGCGTTACTATTCCTTTGGCTGCCCCGACAATGCACTCCATTATGTCATTATTAATTATGAGGTAGCTGAAACGAGGGCTTCTCCACCCAGAGGGGCTCCAGAAAACAAGGGAAGGAGCCCGGCCTGTGTGTCCGCTCTGCAGGCACTGTGCATTTTCACAACACACTTTGGGCCCCAACAGATATGCCTAATGCAGGGCTGGGCCGTATTGCTGGTCGGGGCAGAGTCTGGGATCTGGGAGCTCAGTGGGATTCCAAGAGGCTCTCCAGGGAGCAGCAGCTCCCAACCCCTCTGCCCCTCTGAGGCTGTCAGAAGCCAGTGCTCAATCCCTTACCTGAGCCTTCTCTTTCGTGTTTTTTTTTTTTTTTTTTAGACGGAGTCTCGCTCTTGTTGCCCAGGCTGGAGTGCAATGGCGCCATCTCTGCTCACTGCAACCTCCACCTCCCAGGTTCAAGCGATTCTCCTGCCTCAGCCTCCCAAGTAGCTGGGATTACAGGCACCCACCACCACCCCCAGCTAATTTTTTTGTATTTTTAGTAGAGACGGGTTTTCTCCGTGTTGGTCAGGCTGGACTCGAACGCCTGACCTCAGGTGATCCTCCCATCTCAGCTTCCCAAAGTGCTGGGATTACAGGCATGGGCCACCGCGCCGGGCCGAGCCTTCTCACTTTCATCAGCCTGGCACTCCCTCCCTCAGCCAGGCTCCAGGCACATGGCTGAAATGGACTCTGGGCCTGGGAGGGCGTGGGGGCGCCTGGCCTGTGCTGCCTCTCAGCAGGCCTGGGCACAGCTCTTCCTTTCCCTCCGCAGGAACTCAGCCTCTCACAGAACCTCTGCCCTGCACAGACTTGACTAATGGCCCCAGGAACACACACACTGCCTCCAGAGCTGTCTTGTAGTGATGCTGGCGCCATTTTGCTAGTGTCTGGGGTGGGGTGGGTGCCCCTTCTGAAAGGTTCTTTGCAAGAAGCAGGTGGAGGCAAGTTCCAGCCTCCTCACTCAGGCCCGAGGTGTCACTGAGTGCCAGCTCCTGCCGCCCTGGAGTTGCATGGTTTTGGCCTTTAAGGACTTCTGGAGCAGATATTTGATTTTTTTTTTTTTCTGGTCAGTTTTATGGTCACCTGGATCTGAAAGTTTTCAGTGAGGTGGGTGTGCGTGAATGCAGAATGAAGTCAGACTTAGTTCTCTCTCCTGTGTTGAAGAGTCCCCCCAGATTCGTGTCTCCCTGAAACCTGAGAAGGCACTCTTACTTGGAAATAAGGTCTTTGCAGATACAGATGGGATCATTCTGGATTAGGGTGGGCCCTCATCTAATGACTGGTGTCCTTAGAGGCAGAGGAAACAGAGACCCAGGGACACGCAGGAGACGATGCCTTATGCCAACTGAGGCCGAGAGTGGAGTGACATCTATAAGCCACGGCACACTGGCCACCGCCGGAAGCTGCAAGAGGCAAGGCAGGTTCCTCCCCCCGGAGCCGTCAGAGAGCGCAAGGCCCTGCCCGCGCCTTGATTTCAGACTCCAGCCTCCAGAACGTGAGACAACTTTCTGTTGTTTTTACCTCCACCCCCACTCCAGTTTGTGTCACTTTGTTAAGGCAGCCCTAGGAAATGAATACTCCCTCCCACCCACTTCTGTTTGCCTCCACTCTGCTGGAGTGCCGGGCCTGGATGGGGAACAGGCCTAGCAGGGTTACCCCTGGGACTACCCAGGGTAGCCTGACTGAGCACCTTTGTAGGCAAAGAAAACAGAAGAAAACAAAACAAGACACCTGGCAAAATTTGAATTTCAGATCAACAACAAATAAACTTTTTTAGCATAAATATATCCCAAATATTGCCGGGATATACTTGTACTAGCAAATAATTGTAATTGCTCAGAAATTTATTTAACTGGGCCTGGGTGTCTGCCTTTTATCTGCAACCCTAGCCGCCTGCTCCGGCCTCCCTCCCCTGCCATTATCTTCCAGCCCAGGGCTCACAGAAGGGCCCTGGGGGTGGGCTCTGACCTGCTTCAGGAGGACAGCAAGGTGGCGGCAGCCAGCGAGCCTGGGCAGAACTGCTCTGAAATCCATGAGTGCCCGAGCCCCTGGCCCCCCATGCACCGCCAGCAGCCTGCGGTCTGAACATCATCTCTCCCAGCTGGGTGCAAGTCTGGCAGGATTTGAACATACGGAGGAGGCAGCAGGGAGGGGAGGGTGAGGCCTGCCTGGGGCGCCTTCCAGCAGGGGGAACCGAGCCTCAGGTGCTTCCTGCTGAGTGGTGCTTGGCTTTGGCCGGTGCACTTCGATTTGTTCTATTTTTAACTGTCTTCAATTTCCCTCCTGGGGAAAGGGAGAAGGAGGAGGGTAACAAGGAGGTGGGGAGTGGGGAGTGAATCCGGGGGACTCGGGAGTGGTTGGTGGGGCTGTGCTGAATTCTGAGGAACAGCAACACCAAGGCAAAGACAGAGGGCGAGGCTTTTTGGGGAAGAGAGAGAGGGTGGCCGGCCAGGCAGGAGCACAGGGCACCTGAGAGGGCTCAGGGACAGAGGAAGTCCCATTCTTGGCTGAGGAGAGACAGAGGGGCCTGGGCTTGGGTGCTAGACCAAGCTAGTCAGAAGGACTCTGCAGCACCCAGTGATTGATGGCACATAGCAGACATGGTGACTCTGAGCACACACGCTTGGGTGACTAGGAGGATGATGGTACCATTACCCAAAAACATCCCAGGAGAAGGAGGAACAGTTGGAGGTAGAGGCCCCAACCCCACAGTGGGGGAAATGTCCACAAGCATTTGCGGATGGTGACTGTTCAGTAGTGCGTGGCTCATTCCAGAGCGCCCTGGCCTGCGGGCAGGGTGGCCTCTTGCCTCTGGGGGCTGGGACCGCCTGTTCCTGCACTGCTCATGGACTTACTGCTTCTGCGGACAGGCCTTGGTCTTCGGGGCCGAGGGGCACAGAGCCAGTTCCTTCTGTGAGCGAGAGCAGGACTCACGAGAAGGCCCATCCTGTAACTGGTGAGTGTGGAATGGCCACTCCACAGAGAACAGACCTGGGGGCCAGGGTGGCAGAGGGCTTGGGGAGGGGGCACCACATTCTGGATAAAGGACAGCTCTGCAGCTCTTTGTAGCAGGATGTGCCCTGGTCCTGGGGCCAGCAGGAGCAACGTTTCTGGGCAGGGGGCCTTTTCTGCGCTCTTGGACAGAAGGGCCCAGGGCTTAGCCCATTCATTCACTCATTGCTTACCCACTTACCCAACAAACAACAAGTTCTGTCACCTGTCTGTCACCTGCCTAACACTGTGCTGGAGCCTGGGGATACAAACAGGAGTGATCCCAAAGGGTTTAGAGTCTGAAGTCAGACACAGGAACCAACAAGGAGAGCCATCTCCATGGAGGCAGGAGACCCCGGGAAGGAAAGGCCTCAGGCCTTGAAGCCACAGATACCTGAAATTGAATCTTGGCCCAGCTTCTCACGGAAGCTCTTTCGGCTTCAGTTTCCTCATCTGTAAAATGGGGAAATGTTCAAATCTACCTTCAGGGTTGTTATTGTTGGATTAGAGATGCGGAATCTAAATTCCGTACATAACGCATGGCGTGTGGCAGCCCTCAGTGAATCGCAGCTGCTAGATAATACATGCAGAGCACAGCGGACACCTAAAGCGTGGCTTGAGCTCATAATATTTGACCTCGAATATTGAAAATTGGTTGGGTTTTGTAACCGCCCAAGGGGTTCACCTTGCCCGCTGTGAGACAGAGTCGATTCATCAAGACAGGAGAATTGCAATAAAGAGTAATTCATGCGGAGCCGGTTGTGTGGGAGACTGGAGTTTTATTATTACCCAAATCAGTCTCCCAGAGCAATTGGGGAGCAGAGTTTTTAAGGATAACTTGGTGGGTGGAGGGAAGCCAGTGAGCCAGGAGAGCTGATTGACCAGAGATGAAATCACAGGGAGTCGTGTCTTTTTGCACTCAGTTACTGGGTGGGGGGTCCGAAAGATCATATGAGACAGTTTATTGATCTGGGTGGGGCCAGCTGATCCATCAAGTTCAGGGTCTGCAAAATACCTCAAGTACTGATCTTAGGAGGAAGTTAGGGAGGGTCAGAATCTTGTAGCCTCCAGCTGCATGCCTCCTAAACTAGAATTTCTAATCTTGTGGCTAATGTTAGTCCTACAAAGGCAATCTAGCCCACAGGTAAGAAGGAGGTCTGCTTTGGAGAAAGGCTGTTACTGTTCTTTGTTTAAACTATAAACTAAGTTTCTCCTAAAGTTAGTTCAGCCTACGCCCGGGAATGAACAAGGACAGCTTGGAGGTTAGAAGCATTGCAAAGGTGGTTTCAGTTTCATGAGGACTTTATTGTTATAAAACAGGGCCAGAAGGAGAAGTATTTAGCATTGAGCCTTAGTTAATCTTCATTTCAAATCTAGAAGGCAGTTTAGATTTTGGGGCCAGAGTTGCTTGGCTTCAAATTCTAGCTTTGATATCTGTGAGCTGTGTACCTTGGACAAGTTACTTTGCCTCTCTGTGCCTCAGATTCTGCAGCTCAGTGGGTGGGGATGGGGGCAATAATATATCTATCACGTAGGAATTTTTGTGAGGACGAAGTGAACTCATAGGTGCAAAGCATTTAGAACACTGTCCAGGCATGGTGCAGTGTGCTCAGGCCTGTAATCCCAGCACTTCGGGAGGCTGAAGTGGGAGGATCCCTTGAGCCCAGGAGATTGAGACCAGCCTGGGCAACATAGGGAGACCCCATCTTTACAAGAAAATTTCAAAAAAATTAGCCAGGCATGGTGGTGCACGCCTGTAATCCCAGCTACTTGGGAGGCTTAGGTGGGAGGATCACTTGAGCCTGGGAAGTCGAGGCCTGGGAAGTGAGCCAGGATGGCGCTACTGCACTCGAACCTGGGTGACAGAAGGAGACTCAGTCTCAAAACAAACAAACAAGCAAACAAACAAAATTAAATAAATAAACACCGTCCAGCATGCAGTAGGCACCACTGGTGTTCCTGTGTTTATGATTATTATCCACATTACACAATGAGGAACGGGCACAGCAGCCTTGCCTATCGTAACCACAGCCCACAGCAGGTGAGGGGTGGAGCCAGGACTTCCACCGGCCGTAGCTCAGAAGCCCACCCTTGCTCTTCCTACTTCCACAACAGCCAATGCTGCTGCCCCTGATCCCAGCAGAGCTCTGTGGCCAACCCCACTGGCATTGAGCCTTAGTTAAGGCTTAGTTAAGGAAGGGCGAAGTGAGTGGAAATAGGTGGAAAGGGGTTGGTCCTCACCACGTAGCCACTTCCTGAGGGGAGAGGCCACAGTGGAGGGGAGGCTGAAGACAGGTCCCGGCAAAGCCCACACTGGGGGCAGCGGCAGACGAGGGAGACCCTTAGAGAGGTAGGAGATCCAGAGGGCAAAGCTCTGCATGCAGAGAAGGGCAGTTTTCTAGAAGCTGATGGAAAGTGCAAGAAGGTGCTGGGGCCGGAAGGGCCATGGGGTTGGTGACCAGGAAGTTAAGCAATTGGGCAGCAGCAGAGGGAAGAGCTAAATTGTTTCAGAGCAGAGGTGACCGTGTAGAGCAGAGGAGAGCAAACCCCCTTCAAGAAATCTGGCTCTGAGGGGAGTGGAGGTGTGGGGTAAGCACGGCTGGGGGAGCCGGCCTGGGAGGGCCTCTGGCATGGACGCCAAAGCCTTTCTTTTGGTTAAAGCTGGGATGGAGAAGGTTTTGGTTAAAGCTGGAATGGAGAAGGTTTTTCTTTCCAGGGTTCCGATCTCAGGTGGAAGAGTCAATCCAAGGCCACTCACAGGAAACCGTCCGATGTGTGCTGCTGGCCTGCGGGTGGCACCTCTGCGTCCTCAGCCCCAGCTGGGTGGCAGCGTCTCCCTGGAGCCCGGTCTCAGTGCCCCTCAGGGCTGGCCCAAGGGAATGAATGGAGGTAATTAGAGAAAAGGCCCATGACTAAAATCATGCACACCGTGGACCAGGCGCCTCAAAGGATCTTCAGATTCTGGCCCTCTGTGCGGTCCCCTCTGCTTCCTGCCCTCTGTGGTTGACATGTCCATTGTTGGGGTTCAGAATACCATACCCCAAAATGAAGGCCTCAGAAGCAGCCTCCAAAACAAAAGTTTTTCTCTGACCTTCCCAGGCCCTCCTCTCTCTCAGCCCCATTCCCCCAGCCAGGGAAACTAGAATCCCTTTTCCTCAAGGTGGGTCATAGAAACCAGAACTCCTTCTCCCCAAAGCCCGCCTTAAAACCTGAAAATATATGGCCAGGCGCGGTGGCTCCCGCCTGTAATCCCAGCACTCTGGGAGGCCGAGGTGGGTGGATCATGTGGTCAGGAGTTCGAGACTAGCCTGGCCAACATGGTGAAACCCCGTCTCTACTAAAAATACAAAAATTAGCCGGGCATGATGGTGGGCGCCTGTAATCCCAGCTACTAGGGAGGCTGAGGCAGGAGAATCGCTTGAACCCGGGAGGCAGAGGTTGGAGGTTGCAGCGAGTGGAGATGGTGCCATTGCATTCCAGCCTGGGTGACAGAGTGAGACTCTGTCTCAAAAACAAACAAACAAACTAACTAACTAGCTAAAAATATTACTTGAAATTTATCCCACCATTCTGCATAAGAACTGGCCATAAAGAAACTCTCCAACCCACCTTGTGGGACTGTGGATCATAAGACCCCTATTCCAGAGAGGACCCTGCCCCACACCCAGGAGAAACGAAGCTGCCCAGAGAGGCCAAGAAGAACTGGACAGAAAGACCTTGCTGGCGTTCTGCTCAGTCTCCTAACATTAGCTCAGGCTCTTCTTGTCCAGTCATATTTCTACACTGCTGTCCATAATTTGTTGTACCTATTTCTACACTGCTGTCCATAATTTGTTGAAACATAAAACAGTTTCCCCTCATCTGTGCGTCTTATTCTGAAGGCTCCTGTGTACACATATTAAATAAATTTGTGTGCCTTTTCTCCTGTTACTCTGCCTTATGTGAATTCATTTTTCTTTTCTTTTTTTTTTTTTTTTTTGAGATGGAGTCTCACTCTGTTGCCCAGGCTGCAGTGCAGTGGCGTGATCTTGGCTCACTGCCACCTCCACCTCCCAGGTTCAAGAGATTCTCCTGCTCAGTCTCCCTTGTAGCTGGGATTACAGGTGAGACACACTCCACCATGCCCGGCAAAGTTTTGTATTTTTAGTAGAGACGGGGTTTCGCCGCATTGGTCAGGCTGGTCTCGAACTCCTGACCTCAGGTATATGCCAGCCTCAGCCTCCCAAAATGTTGGGATTACAGGTGTGAGCCACCGCGCCCGGCCATGAGTTCATTTTTCAGCAAAACTTCAGAGGGCAGAGGTTTCCCTTCCCCTCTATGCCAGGCATGGAGATGGGCGATGGCACAGCAGGCCCCCAGCAGCCATGGAAATCTCCTTTGCGGGGAGACCCTTTCCTCCACCGCCCTCCTGGCGGGAATGAATGAAGACGAGAACCAGCAAGGGAGACTGGGGATCCTGAGCCCCGGGGCCATGAGGGAGCCCACTGGGCCTGGGAGGGAGGTCGGTCTCAGGTGAGCTGCACCCTCAGAAGCTTCCAGCAGGCAGCACTGTGCACACTGTTGCCCAGTCGGAGAGGGACAGAACATTTTTATCTACTGACTTAAAAAAAAATAGATAAATAAAGGCATCAGATGATTCCATTTCTGTGAACAATAGAGTCTGCTTCAGCTCCCTAATGGGGCCAGCCGGGAGAGAGCGATGAGGAGAGGGCAGAGCAAAATGGGAGCGGTCTGCCAGGAAAGAGACGCCTCCCCTGAGGGTGAAGTCGCAGGGCCAGCAGAGAAGCCCCAGCCGGATGGCGGTGGATGGACCCTGGGGTCTGGGCTCTGTCTGGGGTCTGGGCATGCTCCTCGCGCCCAGCTTGCAGTGGCCTGTAGGCACCACAGTCACGCGTCACCTGCTACGGGCTTCACTTTAACCGTTAAGTAGCTCTTCAATAATTTAAACCATTTCTTTCTACACCATAAACGACTAACTTTAAACTTTTTTCAGTTTATTTTTTAAATAAAGGTCAATGATCCGGAGGGTTCTGGATGTTTTGCAGAACAGAAGCTACTGAGGATGCCATGTGTCTGGATGGGGCAGCGGCTTTCTGAGCTCAGAGCACACCCCTGGGCCGCACTGTCCGAGTGCCTGGTGGGTGCCAAGGAGCTGGACTTGCTTGCGACTTGGGCAAGACACAATTGCACCCGCCAGGCCCAGATAGGCCATGGCACCACGAAGCAGGCGCCAGTCCAGAGGCACTTGCTTCGTGCAAAGTGCAGGGATGGGAGGGGATGGGATTTCTTGGGAAATGGGAGAAACTCCACTCAGCTGGATTTGAGGATGTGTCTAGCACATTGGGGCCTGGACAGGGAGTGGGGCAGGCCTTTGAAGTGACTCGGGGCCCTGAATGCCTGGCATGGGAGCAACAAGGTGAGTGGGAAGAGCATGGGTTCTGGGGTCATCTGAGTAGGATTTCAGCCCGAGCTCCCCACCCTCCGTGGATCTGGGCAAGCCACTTACCTGCGGGAGGCTGGGGAGCCTCACAGGATGCCCAAGGGCCCGTGTTCCAGAACATGGCCTGTGGGACCGCCCTGGACCAGCACTGCAGAGATGGCCCCAGGGATGCATCAGCGGCCCTGCACCCTTGCTGGTGCCCTGCACAGGTGTGCCCGCTGCATATGGTCTTGGGTCTGACCTGGGCTGAGGGCCGGGAGGAATCATCCTCAGTGTGGCCCTGACCCGCAGAAGCTGGGCTCCAGGCAGCCTGGAACCAACCTCCCCAGTAAAGCCCGGAGCCACGCCACGAACACCCTGCGCTCAGGGCCCCCTCCAAGCACTCCATGTGCTCTAAGCAGCTTCATCTGACCACAGCCCCTGGGCCGCAACGCCCCGTTTACAGAAAAGGACATTGAGTCACAGCGAGGTGGAGTAACTAGTCCAAGTCTATGAAGCTCGTAAGGGAAGAAGCTGGGACAAGCTCCAGGAAGTCTGGCCCTGGAGCCCGGGCCTTGACCTCCACAGCTCTCCTCTGTACAGCCTCAGCCTCCCTTCTCCCTGGCACGGGCACTGCTGCTCACCCTTCGAGCCCAGCACAGCCTCACGTCTTCCAGGAAGCCTGCCTGACCCCCCAGGTAGCGCTGAGGTTCCTACTCTGTGCTCACAGCCAGCCCTGCTCTGTTGACAAAGGATCTGTGTCCACCTATTAGTTGGACCAAGGACCCCGGAGGACAGTTTCATGCGCGTCCGTGTGAAGAGACCACCAAACAGGCTTCGTGTGAGCAACATGGCTGTTTATTTCACCTGGGTGCAGGTGGGCTGAGTCCGAAAAGAGAGTCAGCAAAGGGAGATAGGGGTGGGGCCGTTTTATAGGATTTGGGAAGGTAATGGAAAATTAGTCAAAGGGGGTTGTTCTCTGGTGGGCAGGGGTGGGGGGTCACAAGGTGCTCAGTGGGGGAGCTTCTGAGCCAGGAGAAGGAAATTCACAGGGTTAATCACTCAGTTAAGGTGGGGCAGGAACAAATCACAATGGTGGAATGTCATCAGTTAAGGTGGGGCAGGGCCTTTTCACTTCTTTTGTGATTCTTCAGTTACTTCAGGCCATCTGGGCGTATAGTGCAAGTCACAGGGGATGCGATGGCTTGGCTTGGGCTCAGAGGCCTGACATTCCTGCCTTCTTATATTAATAAGAAAAATAAAACAAAATAGTGTTGAAGTGTTGAGGCGGCGAAAATTTTTGGGGGTGGTATGGAGAGAGAATGGGCGATGTTTCTCAGGGCTGCTTCAAGCGGGATTAGGGGCGGCGTGGGAACTTAGAGTGGGAGAGATTAAGCTGAAGGGAGATCTTGTGGTAAGGGGTTATATTGTGGGGATGTAAGAAGAAACATTTGTTGTATAGAATGATTGGTGATGGCCTGGATACGGTTTTGTATGAATTGAAAAACTAAATGGAATAAGAGAAGGAGAAAAACAGGTATAAAAGGACTAAGAATTGGGAGGACCTAGGACATCTAATTAGAGAGTGCCTAAGGAGATTCAGCATAGTCCTGCCGGCAAAGATTATTTATTTACTTCAAGAGTTTAGAGTGGCAGTTTGAGGATAGCACTAGGAGATATCAGCTGTGATGTCTTGGAGAAAGAGTGTAAACTGGCAGTGTAAACAAGAGCAGGGCATGTGTGAGTAGTTGAGAACAGTGAATAGGAGTATGACTAACAGATGAGGATGAAATTTGGGCTTGACTGAAGTAATGGGGGCTGTCTGTGAAGCCTTGCGGCAGTACAGCCCAGGTAATTTGCTGAGCCTAATGGGTGTCAGGGTCAGTCTAAGTGAAGGCAAAGAGAGGCTGGGATGAAGGGTGCAAGGAATAGTAAAGAAAACATGTTTGAGATCCAGAACAGAATAATGGGTAGTAGAGGGAGGTATTGAGGATAGGAGAGTATATGGGTTTGGCACCACGGGGTGGATAGGCAAAACAATTTGGTTGATAAGGCGCAGATTCTGAACTAACTTGTAAGGCTTGTCTGGTTTTAGGACAGGTAAAATGGGGGAATGGTAAGGAGAGTTTATAGGCTTTAAAAGGCCACGCTGTAGCAGGCGAGTGATAACAGGCTTTAATCTTTTTAAAGCGTGCTGCGGGATGGGATATTGGCGTTGAGTGGGGTAAGGGTGATTAGGTTTTAATGAGATGGTAAGGGGCATGTAATTGGTTGCCAGGGAAGGAGTAGAGATGTCCCATACTTGTGGCTTAAGGTGGGGGGATATGAGAGGAAGACACGAAGGAGGCTTTGGGTTGGGGAGAAGGGCGGCAATGAGATGTGGCTGTAGCCCAGGAATAGTCAGGGAAGCAGATGATTTAGTTAAAGTGTCTCAGCCTAATAAGGGAGCTGGGCAGGTGGGGATAACTAATAAGGAGTGCTTAAAAGAGTATTGTCTAAATTGGCACCAGAGTTGGGGAGTTTTAAGAGGTTTAGAAGCCTGGCCGTCAATACCCACAACAGTTATGGAGGCAAGGGAAACAGGCCCTTGAAAAGAAGGTAATGTGGAGTGGGTAGCCTCCGTATTGATTAAGAAGGGGACGGACTTACCTTCCACTGTGAGAGTTACCCAAAGCTCGGCGTCCGTGATGGTCTGCGGGGCTTCCGAGGTGATCAGGCAGCATCAGTCTTCAGCCGCTAAGCCGAGAAGATCTGGGAAGGAGTCAGAGAGCCTTGGGCCAGAGTTCCAGGGGCTCTGAGAGTGGCTGCCAGGTGAGTTGAACAGTCTGATTTTCAGTGGGGTCCCACACAGATGGGACACGGCTTAGGAGGAATCCTGGGCTGCGGGCATTCCTTGGCCCAGTGGCCAGATTTCTGGCACATGTAGCAAGCTCCTGGGGGAGGAGGTTCTGGAGGAACGCCTGGCTGCTGCGGTTCAGGCGTTTGGAAGTTCTTGTGTGCTGGAGATGTGGCTGGGGTTTGTCTCACAGTGGAGGCGAGGAATTGCAACTTTTTTCTGTTATTGTACACCTTGAAGGTGAGGTCAGTTAAGTCCTGTTGTGGGGTTTGAGGGCCAGATTCCAATTTCTGGAGTTTTATTTAATGTCAGGAGCAGATTGGGTAATAAAATGTATATTGAGAATAAGATGGCCTTTTGACCTTTTAGGGTCTAGGGCTGTAAAGTGTCTCAGGGTTGCTGCCAAACGAGCCATGAACTGGGCTGGATTTTTATATTTGATGAAAAAGAGCCTAAACGCTTCTGATTTGGGATAAAGAAAAAGGAGCATTAACCTTGACTATGCCTTTGGCTCCAGCCACCTTTTTAAGAGTAAATTGCTGGGCAGGTGGGGGAGGGCTAGTCACAGAACGAAACTGTAAGCCTGACCAGGTGTGAGGAGGGGAGGCGATAAAAAGATTACAGGGTGGAGGAGCGGAGGCTGAGGAAGAATTGGGACCTAGCTCGGCCTGGTGAGGAGCAGCCTGGGGAGGAAGGGAGAGGTCAGTTGGGTCTGTAGAAAAGGAAGATTAGAAAGACTCTGCTACGCTTGGGGTTGGGACTGAGGGGACAGGCGGGAGGGAAAGAAGGAAGATTTGGGACGAGTTGCACTGGGCACAGAGACTAGGAAGGGTCTGATGTGTAAAAGAATGCCTGGACGTCAGGCACCTCAGACCATTTGCCTATTTTACGACAAGAATTATTTAGATCTTGTAGGATGGAAAAATTGAAAGTGCCATTTTCTGGCTATTTGGAACTACTGTTGAGTTTGTATTGGGGTCAAGCAGCATTGCAGAAGAAAATAAGACGGTTAGATTTTAGGTCAGGTGAGAATTGAAGAGGTTTTAACTTCTTAAGAATACAGGCTAAGGGAGAAGAAGGAGGAATGGAAGGTAGAAGCTTGCCCATAGTAAAGGAGGCAAGCCCAGAGAAAAGAGCAGAGACACGGGGAAGGGGCAGGGGGTTCTTACCCTCCAGAAAAGCAGAGAATGGGTTGGGGCATGGAAATAAGGGATTAGGGTACAGAAATAAGAGGTTGGGGTGTGGAAAAATGGGATTGGGGCACAGAGATAAGAGGTTGGGGCGTGGAAATAAGCAATTGGGGGGTTCTTGCCCCCTAGGAAAGTGGGACTTGCCGCTAAGGGTGAAGGAGAAGGGGTTGAGGGGTACTTGCCCCTCTCCCAGAAAAGCAGAGAAGGGGTAGAGACAAGGAGAGAAGGGGTTGGGGTACTTGCCCTGTCCCTGGAAAAGCAGAGAAGGGGTAGAGACAAGCAGAGAAGGGGTTGGGGTACTTGCCCCTTCCCCAGAAAAGCGGGACTTGCCGCTAAGGGTGAAGGACCAAGGCAGGCGTCCCTGTGTGGTCTGACACTCTTGAAACGTGGGTGTATAATCAGAGAGGCATCCCTGCAATGATTAAACACCAAGGGAAGGCTGCCTTCCCAGTCCGTGACCGGCGCTGGAGTTTTGGGTCCACGGATAAAACGTGTCTCCTTTGTCTCTACCAGAAAATGAAAGGAATTGAAATTAAGAGAAGGGAGAGATTGAAGTGTGGTGCCAAGATTGAAAGGAGAAAGAGGTCGAGGGATAGTGAGGGAGGTTGGAGAAGAGAGTAAAAAGAGGCCACTTACCGGATTTGAAATTGGTGAGATGTTTCTTGGGCTGGTCGGTCTCAGGACCTGAGGTCGTACGTGGATCTTTCTCACGGAGCAAAGAACAGGAGGACAGGGGATTGATCTCCTAAGGGAGGTCCCCTGATCCGAGTCACGGCACCAAATTTCATGCACGTCCGTGTGAAGAGACCACCAAACAGGCTTTGTGTGAGCAACATGGCTGTTTATTGCACCTGGTTGCAGGCGGGCTGAGTCCAAAAAGAGAGTCAGCAAAGGGAGATAGGGGTGGGGCCGTTTTATAGGATTTGGGAAGGTAATGGAAAATTACAGTCAAAGGGGGTTCTCTGGTGGGCAGGGGTGGGGGTCACAAGGTGCTCAGTGGGGGAGCTTCTGAGCCAGGAGAAGGAAATTCGCACGTTTAATCACTCAGTTAAGGCGGGGCAGGAACAAATCACAATGGTGGAATGTCATCAGTTAAGGCAGGGCAGGGCCTTTTCACTTCTTTTGTGATTCTTCAGTTACTTCAGGCCATCTGGGCGTATACGTGCAAGTCACAGGGGATGCGATGGCTTGGCTTGGGCTCAGAGGCCTGACAGACAGGGTTATTTTTTCTGGCACCTTCCACGGTGACTCTCACAGGCACATGCTCAGGCATGCCTGCCGCTCATAGACTTGGGGGCCAACAGGTTGGGTGGTCTGACCCCCACTCCTACTTCCATCTGGGCAGCTAGGCCTGTGTCTGCTTTGCCCTCTTGTGAGATTTCATTGACAAAATGATCCACAGCTAAAAACTAGTGGCAGACCATAGACGGGGGTCTCATAGGGTCTTAGACTTGGTCCCCTGTGGGGTGCCTTTGGCATCCTGGACCCTCTGGTGGAGGTGCCCAGGGATGGTGATGGGTGATGGCACAATGGGCTCCAGGAACTGCCCCAGCGCTTTCTCTGGGGGAGAGGCCCCTTCCTCCACTCTCCTGACAGCCAGTCCTGAGGGGTCCCCCTGCTTGCAAAGCCCTCCATGGCGGTCCTAGGAACTGGGCACCAGAGAACCCCTGACCAGGGACCCAGTGCTCTGAGAAGCTGGCTTTCCCATTTGGCCCTGGCCCACCCTGCAACAGTGCAGGGGATGCTGGGTCTGCTGCCTCTCATTCAGGCACTCCCAGGCAAGGGAGGTAGATGGGGTAGGGGAGAATGTTAAACATGGAGGAAACTGAGGGGCAGGGGCAGCAAGTAGTTGCCTTGCTATAGTCAGGCAGAAACTGTGTGTGTGATGGTGTGGTGAGTGTGCATGTGTGGTGAGGTGTGTGTGTCTCTGTGGTGTGTGTGGGAAGGGTGTGTGTAGGGTGTGTGTGTGGTGTGTGTGTGCTGTGTGTGTGATACGGCTTCACTGTGTCCCCACCCAAATCTCACCTTGAATTGTAGTTCCCATAATCCCCACGTGTTGAGGGCGGGACCTGGTAGGAAGTGACTGCATCACGGGGGTGGTTTTCTCCTTCCCCCATCATGCTGTTCTCATGATAGTGAGTGAGCTCTCAAGAGATCTGGTGGTTTTATAAGGGGCTCTTCCCCTTCGCTTGGCACTTCTCCTTCCTGCCACCCTGTGAAGAAGGTGCCTTGCTTCCCCATCCCCTTCTGCCATGATTGTAAGTTCCCTGAGGCCTCCCAGCCATGCCGAACTGTAAGTAAATGAAACCTCTTTCCTTTATAAATTACCCCATCTTGGCCAATAATTTTTTTTTTTTTTTTTTGAGACGGAGTCTCGCTCTGTTGCCCAGGCTGGAGTGCAGTGGCATGATCTCGGCTCACTGCAAGCTCCGCCTCCCAGGTTAATGCCATTCTCCTGCCTCAGCCTCCCGAGTAGCTGGGACTACAGGCGCCTGCCACCATGCCCGGTGAATCTTTTTGTATCTTTAGTAGAGACAGGATTTCACTGTGGTCGCCAGGATAGTCTCGATCTCCTGACCTCATGATCTGCCTGCCTTGGCCTCCCAAAGTGCTGGGATTACAGGTGTGAGCCACCATGCCCGGCCAGCCAACACTTTATAGCAGTATGCAAAGGGACTAATGCAGTAAATTGGTACCACAGAGAGTGGTGTGCTGCTATAAAGATACCTGAAAATGTGGAAGTGACTTTAGAACTGGGTAACAGGCAGAGGTTGGAACAATTTGGAAGATTCAGAAGAAGGAAGGAAAATGTGGAATTGACTTTAGAACTGGGTAACAGGCAGAGGTTGGAACAATTTGGAAGATTCAGAAG
This sequence comes from Pan paniscus, assembly GCF_029289425.2. Classification (NCBI taxonomy): domain Eukaryota; kingdom Metazoa; phylum Chordata; class Mammalia; order Primates; family Hominidae; genus Pan; species Pan paniscus. Next base: position 180,559,063 of record NC_073252.2, on the reverse strand, counting down.
AAGGAAGGAAAATGTGGGAAAGTTTGAAACTTGCTAGAGATTTGTTGAATGGCTTTTACCAAAATGCTGATAGTGATATGGACAATGAAATCCAGGCTGAGGTGGCCTCAGATGGCGATGAGGAACTTTTTGGGAACTGGAATAAAGATGATTCTTGTTATGCTTTAGCAAAGAGACTGGTGGCATTTTGCCCCTGCCCTAGAATTATGTGGAACTTTGAACTTGAGAAAGATGATTTAGGGTATCTGGTGGAAGAAATTTCTAAGCAGTAAAGCATTCAAGAGGTGACTTGGGTGCTCTTAAAGGCATTCGGTTGTATACATTCACAAAGAGATGGTTTGGAATTGGAACTAATGTTTAAAAGGGAAACAGAGCATAAAAATTTGGAAAATTTGCAGCCTGACGATGTGATAGAAAAGAAAAACACATTTTCTGAGGTGAATTCAAGATGGCTGCAGAAACGTGCATAAGTAATGAAAAGCCAAATGTTAATCGCCAAGACAATGGGGAAAATGTCTCCAGGGCATGTCAGAGGTCTTCACAGCAGCCCCTCCCATCACAGGCCTAGAGGACTAGGAGATAAAAATGGTTTTGTGGGCTGGGCTTGCTGCTTTGTGCAGTCTCAGGACTTGGTGCCCTGCGTCCCAGCTGTGGCTAAAAGGGGCTGATGTACAGCTCAGGCCATTGCTTCAAAGGGTGCAAGCCCCAAGACTTGGCAGCTTACACGTGGTATTGGGCCTGAGGGTGCACAGAAATCAAGAATTGAGGTTTGGGAACCTCCACCTAGATTTCAGAGGATGTATGGAAATGCCTGGATGTCCAGGCAGAAGTTTGCTGCAGGGGTAGAGCCTTCATGGAGAACCTCTGCTAGGTTAGTGCAGAAGTGAAATGTGGGGTCAGAGCCCCCACACAGAGTCCCCACTGGGCATTGCCTAGAGGAGCTGTGAGTAGAGGGCTGCCATCCTCCAGACCCCAGAATGGTAGATCTACCGACAGCTTGCACCATGCACCTGGAAAAGCTGCAGACACTCAATACCAGCCCATGAAAGCAGCCAGAGGGGGATGTACTCTGCAGAACCACAGGGGTGGAGCTGCCCAAAGCTGTGGAAGCCCACCCATTGCATCAGAGTGACCTGGATGTGAGACATGGAGTCAAAGGAGATCATTTCAGAGCTTTAAGATTTACTGCCCTGCTGGATTTCAGACTCACATGGGGCCTGTAGCCCCTTCATTCTGGGCAATTTCTCCAATTTGGAATGGATGTATTTATCCCATGTCTGTACCCCCATTGTATCTAGGAAGTAACTAACTTGTTTTTGATTTTATAGGCTCATAGGCAGAAGGGACTTGCCTTGTCTCAGATGAGACTTTGGAGTTGGACTTTTGAGTTAATGCTGGAATGAGTTAAGACTTTAAGGGACTGTTGGGAAGGCCTGTTTGTTTTGAAATGTGAGAACATGAGATTTGGGAGAGGCCAGGGGTGGAATGATATGGTTTGGCTCTGTGTCCCCACCCAAATCTCATCTTGAATTGTAATCCCCATAATCCCCAGGTGCTGAGGGAGGGACCTGGTGGGAAGTGACTGGATCATGGGGGTGGTTTCCCCCATGCTGTTCTCATGAAAGTGAGTGAGTTCTCACAAGATCTGATGGTTTTATAAGTGTTTGACAGTTCCTCCTATGTACGCATTCTCTCTCTCTCCTGTCGCCATGTCAAACATACCTCTTCCCTTTCCACCATGATTTTAAGTTTTCTGAGGCCTCTGAAGCCATGTGGAACTGTGAGTCAATTAAGCCTCTTTCCTTTATAAATTACCCAGTCTTGGGTATTTCCTTACAGCAATATGAGAACGAACTAATACAGTGTGTGTGTGGTGAGTGTGTATGTGTTGTGTGTGTATGTGTGGTGAGGGTGTGTGGTGGGTGTGGTGATAGGGTGTGTGCATGGTGAGTGTATTTGTGTGTGGTGATGGTGTGTGCATGTGTCGTATGTATGTGGTGAGGGTGTGTGTGTGTGGTATGTATGTGGTGAGGGTGTGTCTGTAGTGATGGTATGTGTGTGTGTTGTGTGTTGGTGTGTGTGGTGAGGGTGTGTATGTGTGTTGTGATAGCATATGTGTGTGGTGTATGTGTGTTTGTATGGTGTGTGTGTGTTTGTATGGTGTGTGTGTGGTGATGGTATGTGTTGGTAAGTGTGTGGTGAGATGGTGTGTGTGATTGTGTGGTGTGCATGTGTGTTGTGCATATTTGTGTGGGGTCTGTGTGTGTTTGTGTGGTGTATGTGTGTGGTGAGGAGGTGTGTGTAGTGATGTGTGTGTGTTGTGAGGGTATTGTGTTGTGTGGTGAGAGTGTGTGTGTATGTGATGGTGTGTGTGGTGTGTATCTGATGTGTGTATGTGGTGTGTGTGTGTGTGGTGTCTATCTGTTATGTGTGTATGTGGTGTGTGTTTGTGTGGTGTGTGCGTATGTGGTGTGTGTTTGTGTGGTGTATATGTGTTTGTGGTGGTGTGTGTGTGGTGTGAGTGTGTATGGTGAGGGTGTAAAGTAAGCAGTGCTCCCCCTGGAGGGCCCTCTCGGGGATGCTCCTGCCCTGCCTGCATCCCACCTGTCCCTGCCCAGGGTCCCTGGGAAGGTGTGGGGATGGTGACAGTCTCAGGGTTGGGTCATGGCCCTGGCTCTCACAAGTGACTGTGGGCAGAAGTAGAAAGGATCCTTGTCTTTTTGTGGGGCTGGGGGACTATTAAATGGCAGGGCAAAACCACCAATATGGGGTGGTTTTTACTGTGAGGCAGAACCCTTTCACTTGCCTTGGCACTGGACTTGGCTGGTTTTCAGGGGGCCACCATTTTGGGCACCCTCACTTCCAGGGTCTTGAACTTGATGACCAGCGAGGCCTGATGCCGCCAGGGACCAGGCAGGGCCCAGGAGGGAGAACTGGTGAGGCGTGCCCTTGGGGTTCAGTCCAGTTCTGGCCTTTAAGGCTGCCAGAAAAAGGGGGACAACATTGGGCGCCATCAGGCATGGACCCAGGGACCCTGTGCTGTCTCCTCTGCCCACTTCCTTCCTCCTCGAGTTTCCTTTTCTGGAGCAGGGCAAAGCATGGGATGCTGGCAGGGCTGTGTTTGCAGGTTGCCGTGCTCCGTGTCATTTCCTGTGCGGTTACAAATACTCATGCCCGAGAGTCAGGCTGCATCGTCTTCAAACGGCGAGCAGTGAGCTCTGGGGTGGGGACAGGGCAGCTACTAGGCTCTGTCCTGCAGGAAGTGTGAGGAGGTGCCAGGGAGCCCTGCTCGCCACTTCCCTCCCTGGTGGGTGGGGGCTGCAGGGAGAGCAACCCCCTTCCCTTCCTGGGGCCTCTTCATGTGGCTGAGCTTTGTGGCTGGGGTTCCCACAGCTCGGGGACTTTCCCAGGAGATGGTGAAAGACGTCTGGGTGGTAGCCTTGATATCACCAAGGGCTCTTTCTTCTAGCTTTTTCTCTCCACCACACACATATACATGCACACACACATGCACAAACACACATACATGCACACACACACACGGACACATGCACACATGCCTGTACACACGTGCATGCACACACATGCGTGCACATGCACACACCCACATAGCACGTGCACACATATGCAAACGCACACATACACATACATGCACACTCACATGCATACACTCACACATGCACACACACGTTATGTACACACATCCACACACGCACACCCCCACATGCACACGTGCACACATACGCAAACATACACATACGTGCAGTCACATGCATACATTCACACATGCGCGCACACATTACGTACTCACGTCCACATGCACATACACCCCCACATGTGCGTGCACACACACATACACAAACGCACACATACACATATGTGCACACTCACATGCATATACTCACGCACATGCACACACATTACGTACACAGGTCCACACATGTACGCACACACCCCACACATATGCACACGCACACACACACAGAAATGCACACATATACACATGCACATGCAGGCACACACGCACATGCACACACACATGCACACGTGTACACAGATGCATGTGTGTGTGCACACACACGCAGCGTCTTGGCACGGGAAGTGAGGAGGGGCGGCTGGGGGCCAAGGTCTGGGTTCACTGTAAAGATGGGGAAACCAAGGCGCAGAGGCCAGTGGTCATCTCCGTCTCGGCAGAGCCGGCCTGAGAGGGGGCCTCCCACGCTGGGCTCCTCCCGGCTTCGCTGCTTCTCCAGGGAGTTGCTAAGTGTGATTAACTGGAGCACTAATTGGCAGAGGCCGCAGAAAGAGCCTGAGTGGTGGCGAGGCGAGTCCTGTTTCCCTTTGATTTACAAGAGCCCGGGAGCCTGCCGTCCGCGTTCTAACAGGCGCGAGAGGAACCGGCAGGCAGCCGCCTCGGAAAAGGCCAGAGCCTGGCTCCGGCGCCTCTCGCAGGCAGCGCCATGGGGTGGCGGGGTGGGAGCCAGGGCGAGGGACTCAGGCCGGGAGCAGATGCATGGGGCCTCCCGATGTGGGACTGCCAGCCTGTGCTTACGACTCAAGAACTTGTGTTTAGGACTGGGTTCCCGAGCAGCCCCAGAGCCACACAGAGTTGTCACAGCAGGCGAGGCGCTCGCTGCTGCCGGTGGAGAGCCCCTGCCTCTGGCTTCGGCAGAGGCCCAGGGCGGGAAGCAACCTGGCTGAAGGCCACAGGCGGCGGGGGCAGCATCCGCAATCCCGGGGCTCCAGACCTGGTGCAATATTTCTCCTAGTGCCACAGCCCACAGCCTCCTTGGTGATGTGTGTGTGTGTGTGTGTGTGTGTGTGTGTGTGTGTGTGACAGAGGGAGAGAGAGAGACAGATATCTCACTCCGGGCCTCCTGGTCATCCCGGCTCCCAGTGGGCAGGGGAGCGCTTTGCCCTCCTGGTGAGTGGGGAGGAACGAACTGGGCATGGGCGCGCCAGGCTCCAGCTCAGGGAGCAGGGCCTCTCCCGTCATCCTGTCACTGCTGCCAGCGCCTGGCTGATCTATCTTGGTGTCCCGTTAGTGGCCCTTTGGGATTTCCCATGCAGCTGTGCCTGCTGCTTCCCAACCCGGCCTTTATCTAGGTGATGTTTTGGCTTTCCTGAGCCATCTCTGGCCTTCTTACTCATTTCAGCGAGAACCCGGGTAGGAAAAAGGGCCTATTTATTGGCCTCCCAAAATGCCAGCGGGCTCACTCACGGCCGGTTTCTGAAGGCAGGACACCAGCAAACAGGCTGCTATATGAGATTAGCATCCATTGGCTTCTCTGGGCGACAACCCAGGGGCAAAAGGTTGAATCCCTCCCCAATTCTGCGTCGCGGTGGCTTTCGTGGCTGCCGCAGGCTTGGGTAGAGGAGGGAGACTGGATGTCACCGCGCAGGGAGGCCAGGCCGAGGCGGCTGGGGAGCTGCGGGGAAGCGGGAGGGGGGGCGGCTTTCGCTCTTCCAGGCTGTCACTCCAGCACGTTCCGTGAGAGCCCAGCTCCCTCAGAAATAAAAATGCCATTCTGAATTTAAGTGATCCGTTCTTCTGGGACATTCTTCCCAGCGACAGGACTGTTAACATGAAAAGTAAAAGGGAAACAATATGATAGTTCAGAAATCACTGTTTTCAGGCGCTGCGGAACTCAGCCCGCCGACGATTCCTGGGAGGAAGGGCCTTATTTTGATCTGTGAGTGAGAGCAACGCGGCATGACAGTGTCTGCTCGACGTGCAGGGAAATCTTACCCGAGCCACTTTGGCAGGGCCCAGGCCTCGGTGAGGCGGTGCTGAAGCAGAAGTCTCCGCTTTAAGTGTGAAACTCGGAGGGCGGAGCAGAGGTGGGGAAGAGAGGGTCAGAGAGCCGGCCCCGCCGCGGCTGGGGTGGAGAGTGGCGAGCGGCGATCGGCGGCGCCTTCTCTTCGGTTTCACCTCGGTTTCTGGCCCGGGAGCGGCCCTTTTGGCGTGCAGGACTTTCCCTACCACAGCCGCGCGCCACTAGGGGGCGCCGGAGCCCTTCCTGAAATCGCCGCCATCCCCTGCAGGGCCCGCCCGGGGCCCGCTGGGGGCTGCAGGGGCTGCAGGAGGGGGCGTCCCAGGACCCCTGCCCACGGGGCCGCCGGATGTTGGGACGGCTTTTCCATGTCCGCAGAAGCCGAGTCCCAGGAACCCCAGGGGAAGGCCAGAGGGAAGCCCCAGATGAGGAAGGACTCAGGGAAGGGTGTCGTCTTCCTCTTGCTACCTCCCGTTCTCTGCCTTGGGTCACCTCTGTGTTCTGCAGTGACCTGTCACCTGTCAATGCTCCAGACTGAAGTTAAACGCCAGGCTTGATTTTTTTTTTTTTTTTTGAGCTTGGAAATCATGTCATAGCTGAATAAAGATATTTTACAATCTGCTTGTTCGTTACCTTTTGTCAATAAATTAAGAAACTGGGGATGACAGACTGGCTCTAGGTCCTTTTGAGATCCTGAGTCATCAACGTCGCCCTGGCCCACCGAGGGAGCCCTATGGCATTCTTTCCAAGCCTTAAAGGACAGAGAGGGTTAGATTCAACCTGACCCATTGCAACGAGAGAGAGAGAGAGAGAGAGAGAGAGAGCATCGTGGATGCAAAGATAGTTCTGGGGACGATTTTTGCAGAATTTTCTCTGGAACAGGCAGACTAGACTTTCCCTAGTGTTCGTGTGGGAGGAAGGTGTGGGATGGGGCAGTCTCCAGCCTGCGGTCATTAACCACGGTGCAGAAGAACTCCAGGTTGAAGAGAGCCTGGTGAGCCTCCCCACCGACCTCCACTGAGCGCCCCATTTTCAGCCTTTCAGTCACGCCCGAGAATTTGTCACTTTAACTCCTTGGGCATTTATGCTCCCCGCACTCTCCACTGATAGAGTTCACTTGTGAACATTTTAAAAAATTCATTTTGACCCAGCGGACCACTGGTAAATCCTGACAGTTGTGTGCAGCGAGCTCTGCCGTAGAGAAATGGCCGCTGTGGCTGGAATTCAGGAAATCTCTGCACGCAGGTGGAAGAACGAGATTTCCCTGCATAATACAGGATGAATGCCTGTGGCCAGGGCCTGCTAAGCGTAGCTCACAATTCACCCTGTAAGCGGGGGGACTGTTACCAAGCCAGTCTCTTGCCCTAAAAGTGACGACAATTTATGCTTCTAATTTTAATTTTCCTGAGCTTAGATCCCAGAAGGATTTATTAAATTTGCTTTGAGGAACCCATTAACTCTAAACTGAATAATGATGTTACTCTAGGCTTAGAATCGGTTGATAGTAAATTCTCTATCCACGGGACTCTAGGAATCCCGTATTCCTCCACGACAGGATTCTAAGTCGGTTCATAAATGAAAAGGTTTACTCAATTTACCTAAAAGTTATTAGTAATTAACTAACATCAAGAGACCATTGCTTGCAGGGGTGGTGAACAGCAAATGAGAAGTCTGGCAAACACAGGACATTCATTATGTGGCTTAAATGAGAAGGTAGAAAATTCAAATGGCTTATCAGTACCTGTTTGGTACTCTGGCTTAACTCTGTGGTTAAAATGGGTGATAATGACTTATAACTCATTTTTATTTTATTTTTTCATGGGTCTAGTAGGATGTTCAAAGCCAGATGAATAACTTATGGAAAATCTAGGCAAACAGCCCAATGGTCTTTCTTTTGGAAATGATGGAGAGTCAGACTTGATTTACCTACACAGAAGGGCGTGAGGAGCTAGAAATACTGGCAGGCAGAGGGGCGCTCAAGGCATCTGTTTTGTTTAGTGTCGGGGGATCGTTAAAGAATGAAAAATGCTAGTCCTGGCTGTAAATGATGGCAGCTTTGGAAAGATCAAGTGCCCATGGGAAGGGGGGCGGTAAGGAGTATCTGCGGTATCTTCCCGGGGAGCGTTATGAGGAGGCTGTGACGTAGTGGAGGGTACTAGCAAAGGGAATCTCTGCTCACCTTAACTTGAGCCACTTCTGTGAACTTGGACAACTCAAATTTCTGTAAGTCCATTCCACCTCCAGCTTCTGGAATGGGGATGCATTTTGTGGACTGGGATGCTGGAATCAGATCACTCCTTGAAGGAAAGTGGGAGGAAATTTGGGTATCTATGGAAGGGTGAGATCTTAATATGCTGCCCTTCGAGGCTTCCCAGGGGCAGACTCGCCCCACTCTGCTGGAGATCAAATGATGCCCACCCCGCCCCGGCCAGGTGGGTGGTGGCAGTTCTTGGTCCAGGTGGACCGTGTCCTCCTCTGTATAACAGCGAGCGAGCGGCTGTGAGCACTGCCCGGGTGGTTTTACCCAGACAGAACATGATGTGGATCAGTGCCTTCTGGCTTCCTCTCTTGAATCCCTCCTTTCCAAAAGCACCTCGGACAGCTGATTTGCTGTCAGCAGGCGAGAGAAACAACTGCATTCAGGAGTAGCCCAGGGCAAAAGGAGAAAGAAAAGATGGTGAACGGAGTGAAGAGTGGGCACGGATAGGGAAAGCATCAACGGCATTCTTTCATTAAAAAAATACTTTTTTTTTTTAAGAGACTGGGTCTTGTGTCGCTCAGGCCGGAGAGCAGTGCTGCGATCATAGCTCATTGTAACCTCCAGCTCCTCTCCTCATCTTTTCAAGCGCTTGAGGACTGGTCCTGATTTTGAAGTACTTACAGTCAGGTGCTGCCCTTCTGTTGCGGTCTGGCAGTTAGAACCCCATGCAACTGTTAGGATATGTGTGGTGAATGTAAAGACAAATTTCACGGGATGTGGCAGCAGCATATCCCATATTCAGATTATTTTTTCTAAGGTATAATTTTTACCGGCACCATTTTTATTTGCATTTGTTCAGACATTACTTTTAAGGAAAAGAGTGTAGAGAAGGAAAGCAGTACTTCGCCTGTTTTTCTGGAATTCCGTTTTGATCATGTTAAAGTCTAATTCGAGGAGAAGAAAACAGACCAGTTTGCCAAGTGGAATGACCTGATTCTTGCTGGATCAACACGTTATGCAGTTGAGGTTGTCACTAGAAAGCAAGTGTGATGAAGTCTGCCTCTTCCGACTAAAATCAAAGCCCTGGCCTGCCGGCCAGAATTGCTGAACTAAGCATCCTCTAATCAGCCGGTCTATATGTAGATTTAGACATCTCCAGGAGGCTGCAAGCCTACCAGGCCCAAACTGATTATTCTAATCAAGTGTTTTAATTAAGCACACTTATTGCCAGGATCACAGGAATGAGGCCTGCTCTCAAGTAGTAATGGGTGGTATTTTTGTAAACTCTTCTTTACAGTTAGCGTGTTTGGCTTTGTGGGGGTGTGTTTACTGTTTTTCTAAAGTAGGCCATGGGAGAGTCCCCTGTGAAGTTCACTCTGCTGAGCCAGCAGTCTGGCCAATGGACAAAAAAAAAAAAAAAAAAAAAAAAAAAAGATACTACCAACTGGGTTGCAGATGAATCAATTCCCCAACAACTGCATCTATTTGCATCCTCCACGTTAAACACAAAAGCAATGCTGGCTAGCCCAAGACTTGAAAAAATATAAAAACACACACACATCGGGTTGGCTTTTATTGGAATGCCTAGATGCAATCTATAGTCATCCAGTTATGGAAAATTCAGGTCACATATAAAGTTAAGAAGGCAAATGAAAAGAACAATACAAATCAGACAAAATTTACATCTCAAAATATCATGAAAGCATTTTGACTGGCTTTGCCTAAAATACTTTGAATATCAATTTCTTTTTTGTAAGCTAATTCTTTTCATTATACAGTCCCCCACCCCCTCCCAACTCTTAGAAAAAGGTCTTTTGTTTACATATTCCCCAAGGTCACTATTTCTTGTAAAAGCATGTCCAGATCACAAGTCTTTTTAGAAAGAAATAGGCTCAGTATACCTACTAACAGGACACTAATTGGGTTGATTTGACTTCATCTAAAATAAGCACCCAGGAGATACTCCAAATCTGTTATTTATCGGTGCCCGAGTGAAGACCAGTCCACGTCAAGAAGAGGTTAAGACTCTGATCTCACTTCTGTCATGTGGCACAAGCTTTTCATGGTAATACATCAGAAACATGTCTGAGAATTTAGACTCAGAGCCTATTTCACCCAAAAGTACTTACAGCATGCTAAATACAGGCCTGCAGAAGTTCCACGGAACAGCACTGCAAATAACTAACAGTTAAAAAATAAAATGGAAAACAGAATCACGTTTATGTGGTTTGAAATCTCGTAGTTTTCTAAATTTGGGCTTCATAATACTTGACAAAGGATTTCCAGAATAAAAAATATTAATGCTAATCTGTGCTTTCATTCTAATAAAATATCAGCATTCATTAGAAGATTAATTACTTCGGTATGCTCTACCAAATACACGAAGACAGTAATAGCACTGATACTGTAAATTCAGTAGCTATTTTGAAACTTTCCCAGCCAATCATCTGTTTAATAAACACGCCTACTGTGCAATTTAGAGTATGTGATACATACAAAGCAGTTAGAAAATTATTTTCAATACATCACTTGAACCTTTATATTTACGACATGTTCACTTGCTATATTTTATCACCATTATACATAGAGGAAAACAGTGTGTACTATAGCTCAATGAACTGAGAAATATCTTCTAAAAATATTTTTGTGGCTGAATTTAGTGCTCAGGAAAGAGATTTGTCAGAGCTGAGCCGACACGGAAGTGCAGATGGCGGCTGGGCTCGTTCCCACACGCGTGCATGCATGTGTGCAGGAGGGCGCGGCTGTCAGTTCACTTCCAGCTGGATCTGCCACCCCCGGCTTCCCCGAGACAGAGCAGAGGCTGTCATTCAAACCAGCCCCCAAGATGGTTTGGTCATGTGGGCTTAGAGTAACCCTGACCGGCTCCATCTGGCTCACCCACCACTGCTCGGTTTCTGCTGTCTTTCCTAGATCTTAAGACACGTGTTTAGGATCACGACTACATCAGAACCTCTCCTCCTCCTGTTTCCCCAGCATCTGATGTGGTCTCTCCTCCATCAAGAGACAGAGCTTTGGAACAGTAACAACAGTAAAAACCCCGGGGTTAATTATAGCAACTCCCCATTGACTTGCAAGGTTGAGAGAGGGCCAGAGACCCCTTCCTCCCGTTTTTTCAATCTTCCCTTACATTCCACCAGCCCTAGTTGTCTACTGTGCCTCTCAGTTGACAATGCTGAGGACACTGGCCTGATGCGTGAGAGAGGGAAGAGAAAGGAGCTCTCTGATTCACCACCCACCTAGAATTGCACGGTCCTATCCATCTAGTGATAGAAGCTTGCACATTTTTTTCAACCTAATACAAAAATATTAACACTTCTGGACATTATAGGCATAAGTTGTTATATCTCTACAATATAATAATTTATACTGTACAGCTATAACAGATAACAAAAGGTGCAATCCTTTTAAAAAAATCACACAGTTCACATGTTTTTATCATTTTATTTTTAAGTATAAATTTTTAAACACTTTACATAAATTAACTCCTCTGAGACTAAGATTTGATGTACAGTAAATTGTAATTCATATAAAAATCCATAAACAACTTGTCTCACATAATTTACAAAAAAATCAGGATTTCCTTTGCTTATCAGTGACAAGGATTCTAGTTGCCAGTTTTTTCCCCGAAGGGAAACCACGTTAGCATTGTAAAATCCATTAATAAATCCCCGCCGCAGAAGTCACTGTGCCAATGTCCTTCTACAAAGCTGCACAGGGAAAGCAGTTGGGTTGTCTAGAAACAGTAACTTTGCCCCACATTGTAAAATGAACAGAGATAGCTATCACATCCTATGCAGACAGACTACTTCTTGTAAGCAAAGGTCGACAATTCGGGACTATTTGGAAACACTGTATACATTTTTTTTTCTTTTTTAAAGTTAGTTAAATACAGTGCCTAGAAGGAACAGACGGCCCAGCGCAAAAGGTCGAGGCCTTTGTCCTTGATGATTTTTTTCTCCTCTGGCTACGTTCAGCCCGACTGAGTGCAGCGCTATGCATATGTAAACATATTCGTTAAAGCCGATCACCTTTAAGGTCATTCAGAAACAAGCGGTCCTTGTTTTCGCGGTGTGGGCGTGGGTCGTAACAGCAGTCTCATTCTCCCGGGAGGAAGGCTCTTGGGCGTTGGAGAGTCCCACTCGGGTTGTGCCACAGGACAATGTGAGCAGGGCGTGAGCGGCTCGGCGGGCGCGGCCCGGGCGTTACCTCCTGCCGATCTCGCTCTGCCGCAGGAACTGGATGTTGTTGGCGCTGTCGGCCAGCTCGGGGTACTGCTCCACCGAGAGTACGTAGTACCCGTCGTAGCCCTGCACCTTGCCGGCGCTCAGCAGCTGCCGCTTCTCGCCCTCCGTCCAGAGGCGCGCGCCCTCCTCGCCGTCGCGCACGCGCTGCTGCTCGCGCGCCCAGGCCCGGGCGAGCGCGCGCTGCCGCGCCTGCTCCAGGATGCGCGCCTTCTCCTCGTCCAGGGTCATGCCGTAGCGCACGTGCAGCGCCAGCGCGCCGAACTGCATCTCCACGTCCGCGAACCTGCGCGTCCTGCCGTTCACCACCGTGGTGGACTGCGACACCGTCACGTTGATGCCGTTCTCCAGCGCCTTGCGGCCGCTGGTCAGCCGCAGCGTGCCCAGGTCGCTCTCGGGCGTGGTGGTCTTGATGAAGTAGTGCGTGTCCTTGCCCTCGATGGTGAAGTGCAGGTTCTCCAGGTAGAAGGCGTTGTTGAGCACGGCCGCCACCTTGATGCAGTCCTCGTTGGCGATGTTGAGCACGTTGGTCTGCACGCGGCCCTGGCTGACGGCCAGCATGACGCCCTTGCCGATCAGCGACTTGACCGTGGCGAACCACAGCCAGGACTGCGCGCCGCCGGCCCGGCGCCGGCTCACCTGCACCTCGGCCATCTTCCCCAGCGACAGGAAGGCCTTGGCCTGCCGCGCCACTTGCTGCTGGACTCCGAAGATGGGCTGCGGGCGAAACACAAGAGGGGGCGCGTCAGAGGCGGCCGGGAGCCTCCCCACTCCTGACCCACACACGGGACTCTGGGGGCAGCGCCGGGGCATGCATGGAAGCCCCGGGGTCCTTCCCTGACCAGAAGGCTGGCAGCCCGGGTGGAGGAAGCACTCGAGATCCCTCCCGCTCAAGGTGATCCCGATGCTTTGGAACCCCCAAATGGCTCACTCATCGTGGATCACTTTAAAGCTTTCTTCGTTTCTAACATGGGAAAAATAATCCTGTTTCTTGCTTTTCTCTTACAGTTTCTAGATGCTCTTTTCCCACGCCCACCCCACGTGGGGAACCCAGCTCATCCGGCTCTGCATGCTCGTAGCTTTCTCCACAGGAGGCTGAGAAGCCACCAAACACAGAGAGGGATCTGAACGGCTGGGGATACTTAGTGCCGATCACAGGGCCCCGCTTCGTATGCTTTGAAATGCTTGTATTTAAGTCAACTGTGTCCCCTCTCCTGGCAGAGTTTTCAGCTGAAGATGGTGAGTGTAACCGCAGAACTGAAATGTACAGGGATGAGTGGACGGTGGGGCAGCTGGAGATGATATTTGTTACTTTAGGAAAACAATTATTTTTCTCAGACTTAGGGACAGTGGACCGTCTAGATTGGCAAATGTTTTAAATTGGGGGCATCTTAACTCAGTCATTTCTTATACCACCAGATGTTTGTCTGGCCATTGTTTCCCAAATGAAAACATCTGTTTCATTTGCGGCAATGAAAGAAACAGTTGTTTTTCTGTACTTGGGGCAGCCTCAGTGTCTTTGCCCACGATTTCCTATGCTGTCCTTATGGTGCACTTCTTTTGACAGAGAACTTGAACCATATTTAAAAGGCTGCTTAGGAAAAGAGCTGGCAAGTCCATTTGTACAGTTAGATGTAGGTGTTTTCAGGCATGTTGGAAAGTCATACACAATTAGGAAGTGCATGTTCAAATGCATTAGGAAACTTCGGTATGTCTTCATGCCACTGTATCAGTGTAGACAGTCATGCACTGCTTAACCGCAGGGAGGCATTCTGAGAAATGTGGCAGTAGGCCATTTCATCCTTGTGTGAACATCATAGCGGGCACTTACACAAACCTAGATGGTGTAGCCTACTGCACACGTAGGCTGTATGGGATGGCCTATGGCTTCTAGGCTGCAAACCTGAATACGGTGTGACTGTACTGAATACTGCAGGCAACTGTACCACCATGGTAAGTACTTGTGTATCTAAACATAGAAGAGGTACAGTAAAAACAGTGTTGGCAGAGCCCGGTGGCTCATGCCTATAATCCTAGCACTTCAGTAGGTGGAGGCAGGAGGAACGCTTGAGACCAGGAGTTCAAGACCAGCCTGTGCTACGCAGGGAGACTCTTATCTCTACAAAAAATAAAAAATTAGCTGGGTGTGGTGGCACGTGCCTGTAGTCCCAGATACTTGGGAGCCTGAGGTGGGACTATCGCTTGAGCCCAGGAGGTCAAGGCTGCACTCCAGCCTGGGTGACACAGTGAGACCCCATTTCAATTTTTAAAAAATATATGATATTGTAATCTTATGTGATCACCACCTTATACAAGGTCTGTCATTGACCAAAATGTAGCACACACACGACTATATTTGTAACTTATGAAAAAGGAATTGCTTTTATATTAGGTATGAGACAACAAAAAACAGGTACTGGTACTGTAGATAGCCTGTGTGTGTGTTAACCATGGCTGCCTCTTCTCTTTGTTTTCATTGAAATGATAGGAAATTGCTCAAGGGGTGGTTGGGAATTAATCGTCCTAAGAAAGTCTGCACTGTCTTCTCCTTATGATCATGGAGTCACCCAGTTTCTCCATCTCTAATTATTCTTACTGTAAGCTGGAAATTCTGGTGTTTTGCCGTGCATTCCTTTCTGGTCTCTGGTGGGGATTAGAAGTACCACTTTCTGAAGCGGCAGCTTTGACTTTGCAATTTTCTATTATATTTCTTTATTTCTTATAATGGTTACAGGCCTCTTGATCTGTTATTCTCAGGAAAATTCCATAAACCTTCCTGGTTGTAGGTGGAGCCTTACCAGAGGACATTGATTTTTATTTTTAATCTTTTCCTATGAAACACTTAATTAATTAATTATTTTTTTTTTGAGACGGAGTTTCGCTCTTGTTGCTCAGGCTGGAGTACAATGGCGTGATCTCGGGTCACTGCAACCTCCGCCTCCCAGGTTCAAGTGATTCTCCTGCCTCAGCCTCCCGAGTAGCTGGGATAACAGGCATGCCCCACCATGCCGGGCTAATTTTGTATTTTTAGTAGAGATGGGGTTTCTCCATGTTGGTCAGGCTGGTCTCGAACTCCCGACCTCAGGTGATCCGACCTCCTCGGCCTCCCAAAGTGCTGGGATTACAGGCGTGAGCCACCTCACTCGGCCGAAACACTGTTAATTTTTAAAGAAGTTGAACCTTGTGGCATTGTTTGTGGTTTGCTAATTTGTAATATGAGTTCCCTGCCCTTTTGTTTATTGTATTTTTGCCTTCAGGTCCATGCTTTCTTGGGGTTCTTTTTAGAAACCCAGCACTCGAAAGTGAGCTTCTGCATTTCTATGTTTTCACTGGCATTGCTGAAAACATATTTAAGCCTGTTTAACAGGCCTCTGGTTTGTTGAACACAAATGCAGAGGAAGTGTTGTTTTTTTTCCCTAAAACAGTCAAAAAGTTAAAAACTGTCTTTGGTACAGTTTTCACAAGGGCAGTTTGATTAGATATGGGTAGATAAGACACAAGCTACTTATCACCTTTCCGTAGGTCTTTCTGTTTCTTACCGGTACATCATCCCACTGCTGACTCTTCACAAGTTCGTAAGAAGGTTCTGTTAAATCAAATTTGGGAACAGGGAATCCAGGAATAGCATTGTGCAGATGGAAACCAAATGTCACCAGCCAGCTGTTAACATCTAGGAGAAGAATGTTCAAAATGAAAGGTGTTGGAGTTTGTTTTGTCCTTTCATACATTTAAATTCTTACCTTAAAAAGAAAATCCAATTTCACAATTAATAATCTGAAAAAGAGCACCTGTTTGCTTTCGTCCTACAAATCTAAACCTACTGTTTTTAGACATGAAGATGGTAACCTTCACAGCAGAACTATGGCAAATGCTACGAAAAATGCGAGTAATAGGTGCTCAGACAGACTGGGTAAGCCAACAGTCCTGCTAAGTAAGTTGCAGCCTGTGCTAGTAACAGTGATAGCAAAGGTAAGAACAATGCACAGCAGCAGGAGAGAGACATACTTGTAGAAAACAAACGAAATTTATTTTGTAGTTGGTCAAGGCTGGTCTCAAATAGAAGTTGTGTGTTATTAGCTCTCCAAAGCGATTGCCCAAGGATATGCGGACTTCCACAACCCATTTTCTATTAATAAAACCCCTAAATTGAGAGTATTAAAATCAACAGTTGATTCTTAATCAAAGATGAATGCTGAAAGCTGGCAAAACTGGCCAAGGGCACAGAAGTCCTGATTACCATCAGTTGTGACTTCAAAGGCTCACTGTGTACAGGTGGAGACAAACTTTTTGGGGAAAGAACCTGGAAACCTTTAAAATGGTATTTTAAAATATTGCCATGTGACTCCAAAAGCCATTAAGCTCAGAATAAGGCTTTTATTCTATTCTGGAGGTTATAATGTTACAGAACTACTCAGCAGGCTTGCAGCTTTATGAGTACGGTTGGGTGTAGATTATTTTATATATTAAGCACATTGCTGGAAAATTTGAAATTGCATTTCACCTAATATATTTTATGCTGTTCCATCTCTCTTTTGATGTTTTTCAGAAAATGCTGCTATGGCATTCCCTGCAGTCCACGTTGCTAGGAGAGGATGAATTCAGGAGCTGTGAGCTTTCCAGACTTTCAGTCAGCCCCTGTCAACACCCCTTAAATAACCAGTGGTAAACTGCCTGTCAGAATGATGGAGAGCCACTTGATTCCCATTTCCTTCTCTAGGGCACAGACTCTCACCTCATTGCCAGGCTGGCAGGTCATTCATCCAGGCATCATATGGCTATAAAACCAGTGGTATTCTTTCTATTTGAAATGGGGTGGTAGTAGTGGTGGTGGGGAGACATAAATCCTAAGTGGTTCACACAGGATGCAAAGTGACACAATTTGTGTGTATGTAAGAGTGTATATGAGTTTGGGGGCAAAAATTCTGTTACTCTGAACAATGTCTGCATAACAGTGAAAATCAGAGGGCCGTAAGTATTGAAAAGTACTGCCAAAATAATGGGGTTTGAAGGCAGATGTGTATTGAAAAACCCTGAATGAGAATAAGGGTGCTGCTGAATCAGGAGGCAGAAAGGAGGGACTTTCAGCTGGTTCACATGGAAGAGATATGAAATGCTTTAGACAGTCTGGAAAGGTAGGAAGCAGATGTGAAATGAACAGGGGGCAACCTGTTGAGAGCTGTTTTGAGAACTGAGAGAACAGACATCTCAGTATGCCTCAAATATTGAGCTAGAAAAGAGGCAGCCTAAAGGAGCATCTAACACAAGCCAAAACAAAACCAAAATACCTTAAATCAAGCCCCAAAAAAAGACAACAGGAAAGAACCTTCCTCCTGGAAATATAAATGTGGTAGAGGGGTTAATGATGGTGCTGTATATCAGGAATGGAAGGTAGGAGCAGCAGGATTCAGAATTCTTGGAGTAGAGGTTGAGTGAAGAAGTCAGCTCACTAAAGGGAACTAGAGTAATGCTTGCAAGGACCTTGTCTGTTTCACATGCTGGTTGTTCCATGGTGGCAGAAGTGGGATCTGATGTTCTACATCTTGCATAACTAAAAAGGTAGCATGCACTAAACTTGGAAAGATCTTAAATCTGTACCCTGAAAATTATCCCACATTCGTGGAAAAATTAGTATGCCTATTAGTATTGTCACCATGCAAGAACTGCACTGGCAATGAAGACAGTGATGTAAGAAGACAGAAGTGAGTCCAGACACAGGATCCATTGTCTAAGCAACTGATGGGAGAAATGGCTTCGTGACTGTCCTGAGGCAATGGTGGTGAGGCAGGAATTAAACACCTCCCAGGGATGAAATGGTGTCACCTTGTATTGTGTTTCACCTTAATTATCTCCATGAGAACGTCACACATGTATTAAAAAAACCCAATGTGACACATTCGTAAGGTAGTTACTATCTGTTGCAGAATTTCATGTATTATATTTGTGCCCTAAGTTAGCCATTATTATCCCAATTTTATAGTTAAGGGAATGGAAACTCAAAAAACATATGGCTTGCTTACAGAGCTACACAACTTGTGGGAGAGGAGCTGGGATTGGGACTCCAATTTTGGGACTCTGTGTTCATCATGTTTTTTGGTCCCCCATGTTCCCCTTCTTTAAATGACTGGGTACATCTCATTTCAAAAACTTGTGGCCTTGGGCAATGGCAGGCAGAATAGGAAGTAACTATGTCTCATTTTCCCTTTGTGATTTCTCTATGGTTCCATAAAGAAATAAACACATTTAAAAGGTTAGCCATTTGACTTTGCCTGAGTAAAGTATAAAGTTTTTTAAAAAAGCATTTCCAGTTATTTTGTGTATTAATCTAATGATGGTAGTCCTCCAGCTCTTGGGAAGGAATCAAAATGCTTACCTGTGATGTAATCTTTCACGTCATGGATTTTGCTTGCAGGGTTGTTATTCCTAAACATGTACAAGTTAAAAGGAGCTGGGTCCTTCCCGATTCTTTTCCAGATTTCTATGTCAGGTGTTGTCCACCGTCCTGCCAAAATGTCATAATCTCTTTCTCCAAAGTGGATTAATTTGGTGAGTGGGTCATACAGGCCACCATGAAATCCAATTACCAGTTGAAAGTCAATATTAGAGTCAAAATAGATTTCACCATATGCAGTGTACTGAATCTGTTTCAGCATAAGCCCATTGCTACTGAACACAGCCAATGGTGTCCCTGTGTTATCTGATGCAATATAGAATTCATCCCCACTGCTGATTTCCATGGCAAAAAGATGTCCTTGGAGATCATAATACAGGGAGGTAATTTCTGAACTCGAATGGTTGTAGACATGAGTAATCCTAGTGGGATAAGTTAAGTCAGCATAAAAAAACTGCAGGTGCTGTCCTAGACTGGTTTTGCTAGAAACACGCCTTCCCAGGCCGTCATAACGGTAGATCACTGTCCAGCCACTGCCTTTACTGTAAACTCGAGTTAGAAGCCCCTTGGAGCTATATTCAAAGATTTCCGTGCCCCTTTGACGTAGGAAACCATCTTCATCCAACCGATATTGAACATCACCCAGTCGAGTGATTCTGTCTCGCAGGTCATAGCGAAGGGGTGTCAGACGCGCACTGTTACTTGGGTTCAGTAAATGGAGGTTTCCATTCAGATCGTAGTTGTACCGCCACATTATCTTTTCATTGAGGTAAACTGTTTGGAGCTGTCCATCAACATCATATTCATAAGCATATTTGGTGGTGTTGGCAAAGGGCCCTATTTTAATCTCTCTCTTGGTTACCCGACCCATGTTATCATACTGAATTGTAATCCAGTACATGAGCGACCTGAATATCTCATATTGAATCTCCTTGATACGGCCATGAGCATCAAAGTGCTTCGTATAGGTCATTACAGCTGTAGAAATGATCTGGTTAATATCATAATATATAACTCCAAACTTTCCAAACTGCTCAACTTTGCCAGAAATGTCATCAAACTGATACAGATCAATAGGCAGTGGAGTTTCATTGATCACACCCTGCATGCTGGTCACTCGAAAGCTGTTGTCATAGCTATAGTCAAATCTTGCATTTACCATCCCATCTTCACTAAAGCGGAAAATCTGCCTGTCAATCAGGGGACCAATTTGCCTGTATCTAATGGTGCAAATAAAACCGTCACTCTGGAGGTTTACTGTCTTTAGGACTCCTGCTGTTTCATCGTAGGTAAAACTGACTCTCGTGCTATCATATAAAATTTCTGAGAGCCTAGTCTGCCTTCTGTATTTGAATAAGACCCTCCGACTTGTACCCAAGAAAGCTGTTTGCAGAAGCAGCCCCTCCTCGTTGTAGTCCGTGATGATGGAGGCGTTGCTTTCCGGGGGGTTGTATATGTTGCGGTAGTAGCCAATGGATCGGATGGTCTGCATGGTGTGGCGAGCCACACTGGGCATCGTGATGGCAGACAGGCGGTCCCACATATCGTATTCGAAGATGTACTGCCGCTGGCTATGAAGCAGAAGAACCATGGACTGTAAAGACAGAACATACTGTTACTCAGTGTTTGTGAACGGGAGCTGCAAAAGCAGATTTAGTGACCACAGATGCACAGAAACATTCCACTAGAGAAAATGATTTTCATTTTAATTGAGTTATCCTTGACCTTGCGTGTTGTTAACGTTTCTCTGCCTAATTTGCTTGGATGCTTAATTGTGAGGGGTTCTGCAATTAGTGGCTCGAGATTCACAATGTGCTGCCTGTCACGATGGTACCATTATTTTCCCAGACATTCATAGCCAACCAGCAGATTTGTCAATGGATCTGGATTAGTCATAATACAGGCATGATCAAAGCTGCTTTACAGACAATATTTTGAGGAGAAAAGAGCATATGGGGAATGCAGTTCTATCCATAATTAGCAATTATTTAGTAAGGTGGCTTTCTCCCCCTCATTTGAGTGAAGAACCACTCAAATCATGTTTAATTTCTAGTGTACTTGGGGGAGGGGCAAAGCATTCACGATATTATTGTATAAAGACATAAAATTAGCCAAAAATGGATAAAGTGTATACAAAGCATCGACACCAAAACATATTGTGAAATTAATCACATGGTGAATGGGAGCTATAAATGCCCTTAATAGAAATACTATATATACACATACAGGCAAATTGTTACAAGGCATCCGTACTGACAATAAAATCTCCTTTTCTTTCTGTGGATACCAAATCCGATTTGTATCTCAGGAGCAATAAGGATGGTTTCTGGACTACATACTGCTTTGGTGCTAAATTATGAAATGAGTAAATGTATTAAAAGTGAATTCTATTTCATGAGCCACTGCCGAAAGACAAATGACAGTTACTAGGCCAACAAATGTGAGAGACGGTCATCCCAGGCTGGTTAAGTGAAGCTCAGCAGTAACACAGGGCCGTGGGTGACTCTTCCCTCTGAGGAAGCTTCCTCTAACCCGCTGGGCCAAATGGAACATCATTGGCACAGGGGGGATGTGGAGCTTGGGAGCCCTGCTGGGACTTCTCCTTTGCCTGACTTCAGCTTCTGTAGAAGCTCCTCTTTGGGCAGACCCAGGGGCAATTTTTGCGTGCAGGTTGTGTAGTAAATGTCCTGAGAATTGGTCCTAATAGTTTGCATTGTTCCAAGGAAAGCTTGGACTTTGCTGAATTCACATGAATACCTACTTCTGGAATCATCTGAAGTCATATTTGATGCTGGTCTGTAAAATATTACTTGTTTTGCTGTGAGTAAGTTTTGGCTTAGTGCACCTAGCCCAGTAAGAACGTCGAAATAGTCTGGGTGGATTTGATGGGTTTTGGGAGAGACGATGAGAAAGATCTGTCTGTTGTCTTTTCTGATCCTCCTGGATGCATGCAGGTGATCCTGGTCACTGCCTTTGTCATTCTGTGACAGCGGCTCTTCTCAATGATATGCTCCTGGGCTCCCTCTAAACATTTCCCAGTGCCATTATGATCACTACTATACATTTCAAGGGTTGTGCTTATATGTTTCTGTTATTCTTCTCTGTAATGCACTGAATTTAAATTGGGAAAACTGCTCCAGAATGAAGCCATGATCCTCTCCCACTTAGAAACATTGCCTTAGGGGCTGTCATCTAACAGGTGTGGTTCATTGTCTCAAGGGTGAGTCTCTTCTAATGAGAGCAGATAGGTGAGTTTGCAAGAGGACAGATTGGCCATGAGGGTCCTAGCTGGACGCATCCCAGAGGTGGGGGGCTGCTGTAAGAGAGGTAGCATCCTACAGTGAGCTTTGGAACTGAAACTGGTTCTCAGGAAGAGTAGCCTGTGCAGGCGCCAGCTGGAATTAGTTGGGATGGCTCAGGGTTCAGGGGGTTAGGTTTAGACTGAGCCATTCCCCAGGGCACCTCTGGTAAAGAACAAGATTGTGTGAGGGGAGCACAGTGACAACGTGGATGTGATGTGATTTATTTGGGTGACAAGAGTTCCTCTGTGCAACGTTCCAGTCAGGAGGGGTGGAACAGTAACTGCCGAGTAGAGTGTGTAGCACGCGCTGCTGGGTAACAGGTGGTGCCATGCTCTGGGGTCTGAGAGCTACCGGAACTCAAAACAGAATCATTTTCTAGGGCGAACTTTTGTCTCAAAGGCAAATGAAACATTCCATGAATATGCTTTTCGGTGGATATTTCTTAAGAAAGGAATTACATGGAGATTGTTCTTTCCTTTTTCTTCCCTTTCTTTTACTTTCATTTCCTCTGACCCCAGTCAGTACCCCAAGCCGCACAGCATACAACTTAGCATTTTGCACACGTGTAATTCTAAGTCTCCATTTTTGATACTATGTATAGTTCTCAAGAATGGAAAACAGCCTAATCTAGGAGGCTTACCCTTTTATATGTAGAAGAAAGGAAAGATGCCACAGAGTACCCGAAAGTGTGGCTTTCTAAGAAAATCGCCTCTTTTGGTTAATAATGCATAACTAGGATCTACATGCTTTTTATGATTATGTTGAAGCTCTGCCAGGAATAACACAAAGCTGACAGCTTTAACTGTGCTAATGTAAGGCTCTCTCTTAAATGAAAGAGCTAGCAC
Source organism: Pan paniscus (assembly GCF_029289425.2). Lineage (NCBI taxonomy): Eukaryota > Metazoa > Chordata > Mammalia > Primates > Hominidae > Pan > Pan paniscus. The sequence goes on along the minus strand of NC_073252.2, from coordinate 180,536,292 downwards.
AAAAATTATTTACAAGCGACTTACATGCTCGAGGTCTAATTTGTGAATGTTGTCAATGTGTAAGCTTGGCAGGTGGACAACGTTAATGCTTATTTGTTTACATCATAAATCACTTAAAAGGGTCTCAGACAGTAGAACTTAACTAAGGAGAAACTACTTTGCTAATGCAGAAATTCATCATCGCTGTGCCAATGTGACTTCCGTATTGATACTTCGAATAATAAATGGAACTCAGTCATGTGCCACTGTTTTTTTTCCCCCTTAGTGCTCTGGATGATTGCTGAAAACTGTGAATTGTCCTTTCCCTATTGTTGAGCTTAGTTTGCAGACATACCTTTTCTAAATATGTGTAACTCCATGTTTTACCATCAGCAAAGACCCGAGACACGATCCTCCCCTGTCCGTCATAATCTACTTTCTCGCTAGTGGTGCCTCGCTGGATGCTGGCAATTTGACCTGTGGATGAATAGGTGACATTGACGGCCATCAGCTTGCTGCTTGGCAGCCAGAGAGTCGGGTGCCCAGACGTGTCGTAGGCGATCCTCAGTAGAAATTTACGGTGGTCGTCATAGATCTTTTCTGTCTTTGTTGTTCGATCAAAGTCAACTGAAAGGAGGTTTCTGCCATTAACCTGTTACAACACCAACAAGATGATAAAATAAATCATGTTATTCCAACACCGGAGTCCCCAGTATTGTTTAAACACCATTTACGATGATTGATTCTCTTTGTCAGTAAATTAACTTAGCAACTTCTTGGGTACAAGTGCAAGGCAGTAGATTAACTGCTCTTTTAAAATGTTTTATTAAGCAGAAAGACAGCCTGGCATTTGTTCAAAACCATTTCAATTAAATTTTGTAAACTAAAGCAACGGATAAGAAAAATACCAAAATGTATTTGTCTTAAAGTTTGTTCAGACGCTCTAAAGGTGATAAACATGACACCTATTCATATGACTCCAAGCTCCTCCCCCAAAAGACACTGGAAAATAATTGCTTAGTAAATTAATCATGGCTACATTAAATAAAACACAGCGGTTAATGTGACTCTGGCCCTTTGAAGAGCAGTTAAGTAGAAGTTGGAACCCACATTACTGTAAATTATTAATGAGTTTCAATAGCAGCAGGTTATAAACAAGATCATTGCTTTTGGCCCAGTGCTGCAACGTCACAGTTTTTTGAGAAGGCGTCTTTCTTTGGAGAAGGTCTGGTTAACTGGAAGGGACTTCAGAGTCCTTCACTAACACATACACATGATCCGAATATTGTACTTATCTGACAAATTCAGCACCGTGTGTTGTCATAGAGTCTCTGTGGCTAGGTGCCACGTCCAGAGCCTTGGACTAAATCTGGCTGTTACCGTCTGCCATCCGAGGCATACACAACCCAGCCTTCATTATTGCAATAGAAATGTGGTCCCGATTAAATTCTACTTTACCAATAGTCTCCAGTGTTTGCAGGGTGTGAACCTCTGAAGGGCAGAGACCATGGCCTATCCATTCTCTGGTCTTCTACAGCACCTTTGTGGGAGGGGTGGCTTGTACATTCCAAAATGCTCATTAACTGTTTTGATTGTTAAAAATTAAATGGGAAAATCTTAATTTTATATTAAGCTAGAATAACCATATTCTAGCTAGAACCTTCAAAATGGACAGATCCAGCTGACCAATTTTACACACACACACAACCACTCACGTTTATATATAAATATATGTGTATATACATACATCATATATATTTGTAAAATTTGGAATAAAACTGCCTTTTGCATTCTATCATTCACATTAAACATGTCTCATGCAAAAATAATCCTTAAGCTTAAACTTTTCCTATTGGCTGTTCAAGGGGAGTATGGTGAAGTCCGTGGAATGGCAGCTCGATAAGCTAAAAAGAAATGATGTTGAGGGTGGGAAGCACCCAGAGAGCTGATTTACAAAATATAAGGAGGCAGAGCCCTGGAGAGAAATCACATCTTTTTTTTTTTTTTTTTTGAGGTGGAGTTTTGCCCTTGTCGCCCAGGCTGGAGTACAGTGGTGCGATCTTGGCTCAGTGCAGCCTCCGCCTCCCGGGGTTCAAGCCATTCTCCTGCCTCAGCCTCCCGAGTAGCTGGGATTACAGTCGCCCGCCACCACACCCAGCTAATTTTTGTATTTTTAGTAGAGATGATGGGGTTTCACCATGTTGGCCAGGCTGGTCTCAAACTCCTGACCTCAGGTGATCCACCCGCCTTGGCCTCCCAAAGTGCTGGGATTACAGGTGTGAGCCACTGAGCCTGGCCTAGAAATTACACCTTAACTTTTCAGTTCTATCAGCTGATGTGGGCAAAAACCCCACAACACTGTGTCACAGCAGATAGTCTGGAGTGGTGGTTGGGGGAGGAACCCAAGAGTCCGAAGCCTGATCTGTAGACCTGAAGCAGCCTGACCTTGGCTTTCAACCCCTCTGAGTCTGTTTTGTCCATCTGTAAATAAAGAGGTTGGCCTAGATCCCTTAGGCTCTGTCTTTCAGTGAGTTTTATTTGATTCTGACCAGCCAGCTGGAGGCTTTCTGAGCTTCCATGCGGAACTGTCTGCATATCAGTTGCTCCCTGCCTTATGTGAATTTTGTGAAACTTTATGAGTTGAGCTTTGTAGAATACTTTGTGTACCTTGGAAAGAAGCTACCAGCTAATGTTACAAATATATATTTTAAAGTCTGTAGAAATATTTGATATCAAAGTGATAAATGGCAGAATCAAGTTCTTCAGCTTATACCTGCACTCCATTTTTGGATGCCTCAAGAAGAGGTTTTGCACAATTTAAATGGTTTTCTTAGGGGCTCTTGAGTGCCTGTGATTGTGTTTTGAAAGGAAAAAATATCCTGAATGTTTAAGGTTGCCCTTTTTTTCTTCCTTAGATTATCCCGGGCTTTGGAGGAACTACAGAAGACTGACTGTAGCTTCCAGGGACAGTGCTGCCATGTTATTATTGCCCATGTGTTTGCATTTTCCATGGCATTCATTTTAATTTGTATTAATTCTTTACTGCTTCCTGGACCCTCCTTCATCTCTGCAGTATTTCCTCTGGTTGGAGTATGGGAAATCTGGACCACAGAGTGGGTATGATGTGCTGCTGTAGGGAGACAGGCATGGAACCCCATGCTGCTCGGGCTTCTGATTTCTTTTTTTTTAGACGGGGTCTCACTCTGTCACCCAGGCTGGAGTGCAGTGGTGCAATCCTGGCTCACTGAAACCTCCTCCTCCAGGTTCAAGCAATTCTCCTGCCTCAGCCTCCTGAGTAGCCGGGATTACAATCATGTGCCACCATGTCTTGCTAATTTTTGTATTTTTAGTAGAGACGGGGGGTCTCACCATGTTGGCCAGGCTGGTCTTGAACTCCTGACCTCAGGTGATCCACCCGCCTCGGCTTCCCAAAGTGCTGGGATTGCAGGCGTGAGCCACTGTGCCCAGCCCTGGCTTCCGATTTGCACCTTTGGTTTGTGAGTGTGGCTAGGCGACACCAAAACACCCAGATGCAAGTCAGATGATGCCATCACTGTGTGTGCCTTGGACAAGCACCTGGAGGCAGTGAGACCCAGCATCTGGACAGAAGGTATGATTTTTCTTTTATCCAGACAAATACTGGATGCCGTGCCTTTCTTGTATCCTCAAACCAAAGTAATGAGGAATGAGTTAGAATGTGGCTATGTTTTTTCCCAAATTCCCAACACAAGCCAAGGCTTTAACCATTCTTACTGTTTCCAGACACCGCTCTCTGTTATTCAGTATGGAACATTTCAAAAGATACTAACAGCTCTCATGTTTTTCACCCCCTTGCCATGCCTGGACCTTCTCCTTTGGGTGTTGTGAACAAAAGAGCAGACAAGGGGCACCTGCATTCCAGGACATGGTCTTGCTTCACCACATCTTTATGATGTCAGGGCAACTTTTCAAGTCTTTTTTTGTTTTGTTTTGTTACAGTCATAAAGTACCAGCATTATTCCAGGCTTCGGTGGCTTTTTTTTTTTTTTTTTTTCTTGAGACAGGGTCTGGCTGGGACACCTAGGCTGGAGAGCAATAGTGTGATCTTGGCTCACTGCAGCCCCGACTGTCTGGACTCAAGTGATCCTCCCACCTCAGCCCCGTGAGTAGCTGAGACGAGAGGCGTGCGCCACCACGCCTGGCTAATTTTTGTATTTTTAGTAGAGACAGGGTCTCCCCATGTTGCCCTGGCTGGTCTCAAACTCCTGGGCTTAGGTGATCCACCCACCTCAGCCTCCCAAAGTGCTGGGACTACAGGTGTAAACCACTGCGTCTGGTCTTCTGGTAGCCTTTTAATAAATATTTTTAATTATTAAAAATATCAGGTTAAGACCGGGAGGGGTGGCTCATGTTTGTAATTCCAAGATTTCGGGAGGCTGAGGCAGGCAGATCACTTAAGGTCAGCAGTTTGAGACCAGCCTGGGCAACATGGTGAAATCCTGTCTCAAATACAAAAATTAGCCAGGTGTGGAGGTGCCTGTAGTCCCAGCTACTTGGGAGCCTGGGGTGGGAGGATCACTTGAGCCTGTGAAGTCGAGGCTGCAGTGAGCCAAGATCACACTACTGCACTCCAGCCTGGGCGTCCCAGCAAGACCGTGTCTCAAGAAAAAAAAATATGGGGGAGGAGCCAAGATGGCCGAATAGGAACAGCTCCGGTCTACAGCTCCCAGCGTGAGCGACGCAGAAGACGGGTGATTTCTGCATTTCCATCTGAGGTACGGGGTTCATCTCACTAGGGAGTGCCAGACAGTGGGCGCAGGCCAGTGGGTGCGCGCACAGTGCGCGAGCCGAAGCAGGGCGAGGCATTGCCTCACTTGGGAAGCGCAAGGGGTCAGGGAGTTCCCTTTCCGAGTCAAAGAAAGGGGTGACGGACGCACCTGGAAAATCGGGTCATTCCCACCCGAATACTGCGCTTTTCCGACCGGCTTAAAAAACGGCGGACCACGAGATTATATCCCGCACCTGGCTGGGAGGGTCCTACGCCCACGGAATCTCGCTGATTGCTAGCACAGCAGTCTGAGATCAAACTGCAAGGCGGCAGCGAGGCTGGGGGAGGGGCGCCCGCCATTGCCCAGGCTTGATCAGGTAAACAAAGCATCGGGGAAGCTCGAACTGGGTGGAGCCCACCACAGCTCAAGGAGGCCTGCCTGCCTCTGTAGGCTCCACCTCTGGGGGCAGCGCACAGACAAACAAAAAGGCAGCAGTAACCTCTGCAGACTTAAATGTCCATGTCTGACAGCTTTGAAGAGAGCAGTGGTTCTCCCAGCACGCAGCTGGAGATCTGAGAACGGGCAGACTGCCTCAAGTGGGTCCCTGACCCCTGACCCCCAAGCAGCCTAACTGGGAGGCACCCCCCAGCAGGAGCACACTGACACCTCACACGGCAGGGTATTCCAACAGACCTGCAGCTGAGGGTCCTGTCTGTTAGAAGGAAAACTAACAAACAGAAAGGACATCCACACCAAAAACCCATCTGTATATCACCATCATCAAAGACCAAAAGTAGATAAAACCACAAAGACGGGGAAAAAACAGAACAGAAAAACTGGAAACTCTATAAAGCAGAGCGCCTCTCCTCCTCCAAAGGAACGCAGTTCCTCACCAGCAACGGAACAAAGCTGGATGGAGAATGACTTTGACGAGCTGAGAGAAGAAGGCTTCAGATGATCAAATTACTCTGAGCTACGGGAGGACATTCAAACCAAAGGCAAAGAAGTTGAAAGCTTTGAAAAAAATTTAGTAGAATGTATAACTAGAATAACCAATACAGAGAAGTGCTTAAAGGAGCTGATGGAGCTGAAAACCAAGGCTCGAGAACTAGGTGAAGAATGCAGAAGCCTCAGGAGCCGATGCGATCAACTGGAAGAAAGGGTATCAGCGATGGAAGATGAAATGAATGAAATGAAGCGAGAAGGGCAGTTTAGAGAAAAACGAATAAAAAGAAATGAGCAAAGCCTCCAAGAAATATGGGACTATGTGAAAAGACCATATCTACGTCTGATTGGTGTACCTGAAAGTGATGGGGAGAATGAAACCAAGTTGGAAAACACTCTGCAGGATATTATCCAGGAGAACTTCCCCAATCTAGCAAGGCAGGCCAACGTTCAGATTCAGGAAAAACAGAGAATGCCACAAAGATACTCTTCGAGAAGCGCAACTCCAAGACACATAATTGTCAGATTCACCAAAGTTGAAATGAAGGAAAAAATGTTAAGGGCAGCCAGAGAGAAAGGTCGGGTTATCCTCAAAGGGAAGCCTATCAGACTAATAGCAGATCTCTCGGCAGAAACCCTACAAGCCAGAAGACAGTGGGGGCCAATATTCAACATTCTTAAAGAAAAGAATTTTCAACCCAGAATTTCATATCCAGCCAAACTAAGCTTCATAAGCGAAGGAGAAATAAAATACTTCACAGACAAGCAAATGCTGAGAGATTTTGTCACCACCAGGCCTGCCCTGAAAGAGCTCCTGAAGGAAGCACTAAACATGGAAAGGAACAACCAGTACCAGCTGCTGCAAAGTCATGCCAAAATGTAAAGACCATCAAGACTAGGAAGAAACTGCATCAACCAACGAGCAAAATAACCAGCTAACATCATAATGACAGGATCAAATTCACACATAACAATATTAACTTTAAATGTAAATGGACTAAATGCTCCAATTAAAAGACACAGACTGGCAAATTGGATAAAGAGTCAAGACCCATCAGTGTGCTGTATTCAGGAAACCCATCTCACGTGCAGAGACACACATAGTCTCAAAATAAAAGGATGGAGGAAGATCTACCAAGCAAATGGAAAACAAAAAAAGGCCGGGGTTGCAATCCTAGTCTCGGATAAAACAGACTTTAAACCAACAAAGATCAAAAGAGACGAAGAAGGCCATTACATAATGGTAAAGGGATCAATTCAACAAGAAGAGCTAACTATCCTAAATATATATGCACCCAATACAGGAGCACCAAGATTCATAAAGCAAGTCCTGAGTGACCTACAAAGAGACTTAGACTCCCACACATTAATAATGGGAGACTTTAACACCCCACTGTCAACATTAGACAGATCAACGAGACAGAAAGTTAAAAAGGATACCCAGGAATTGAACTCAGCTCTGCACCAAGTGGACCTAATAGACATATACAGAACTCTCCACCCCAAATCAACAGAATATACATTTTTTTCAGCACCACACCACACCTATTCCAAAATTGACCACATACTTGGAAGTAAAGCTCTCCTCAGCAAATGTAAAAGAACAGAAATTATAACAAACTATCTCTCAGACCACAGTGCAATCAAACTAGAACTCAGGATTAAGAATCTCACTCAAAACCGCTCAACTACATGGAAACTGAACAAGCTGCTCCTGAATGACTACTGGGTACATAACGAAATGAAGGCAGAAATAAAGATGTTCTTTGAAACCAATGAGAACAAAGACATAACATACCAGAATCTCTGGGACGCATTCAAAGCAGTGTGTAGAGGGAAATTTATAGCACTAAATGCCCACAAGAGAAAGCAGGAAAGATCCAAAATTGACACCCTAACATCACAATTAAAAGAACTAGAAAAGCAAGAGCAAACACATTCAAAAGCTAGCAGAAGGCAAGAAATAAATCAGAGCAGAACTGAAGGAAATAGAGACACAAAAAACCCTTCAAAAAATTAATGAATCCAGGAGCTGGTTTTTTGAAAGGATCAACAAAACTGATAGACCGCTAGCAAGACAAATAAAGAAAAAAAGAGAGAAGAATCTAATAGATGCAATAAAAAATGATAAAGGGGATATCACCACCGATCCCACAGAAATACAAACTACCATCAGAGAATACTACAAACACCTCTACGCAAATAAACTAGAAAATCTAGAAGAAATGGATAAATTCCTCGACACATACACTCTCCCAAGACTAAACCAGGAAAAAGTTGAATCTCTGAATAGACCAATAACAGGATCTGAAATTGTGGCAATAATCAGTAGCTTACCAACCAAAAAGAGTCCAGGACCAGATGGATTCACAGCTGAATTCTACCAGAGGTACAAGGAAGAACTGGTACCATTCCTTCTGAAACTATTCCAATCAATAGAAAAAGAGGGAATCCTCCCTAACTCATTTTATGAGGCCAGCATCATTCTGATACCAAAGCCAGGCAGAGACACAACAAAAAAAGAGAATTTTAGACCAATATCCTTGATGAACATTGATGCAAAAATCCTCAATAAAATACTGGCAAAACGAATCCAGCAGCACATCAAAAAGCTTATCCACCATGATCAAGTGGGCTTCATCCCTGGGATGCAAGGCTGGTTCAATATACGCAAATCAATAAATGTAATCCAGCATATAAACAGAGCCAAAGACAAAAACCACATGATTATCTCAGTAGATGCAGAAAAAGCCTTTGACAAAATTCAACAACCTTTCATGCTAAAAACTCTCAATAAATTAGGTATTGATGGGACGTATTTCAAAATAATAAGAGCTATCTATGACAAACCCACAGCCAATATCATACTGAATGGGCAAAAACTGGAAGCATTCCCTTTGAAAACTGGCACAAGACAGGGACGCCCTCTCTCACCACTTCAACATAGTGTTGGAAGTTCCGGCCAGGGCAATTAGGCAGGAGAAGGAAATAAAGGGTATTCAATTAGGAAAAGAGGAAGTCAAATTGTCCCTGTTTGCAGACGACACGATTGTATATCTAGAAAACCCCATTGTCTCAGCCCAAAATCTCCTTAAGCTGTTAAGCAACTTCAGCAAAGTCTCAGGATACAAAATCAATGTACAAAAATCACAAGCATTCTTATACACCAACAACAGACAAACAGAGAGCCAAATCATGAGTGAACTCCCATTCACAATTGCTTCAAAGAGAATAAAATACCTAGGAATCCAACTTACTAGGGATGTGAAGGACCTCTTCAAGGAGAACTACAAACCACTGGTCAAGGAAATAAAAGAGGATACAAACAAATGGAAGAACATTCCATGCTCATGGGTAGGAAGAATCAATATCGTGAAAATGGCCATACTGCCCAAGGTAATTTACAGATTCACTGCCATCCCCATCAAGCTACCAATGCCTTTCTTCACAGAATTGGAAAAAACTACTTTAAAGTTCATATGGAACCAAAAAAGAGCCCGCATTGCCAAGTCAATCCTAAGCCAAAAGAACAAAGCTGGAGGCATCACACTACCTGACTTCAAACTATACTGCAAGGCTACAGTAACCAAAACAGCATGGTACTGGTACCGAAACAGAGATATAGATCAATGGAACAGAACAGAGCCCTCAGAAATAACGCTGCATATCTACAACTATCTGATCTTTGACAAACCTGAGAAAAACAAGCAATGGGGAAAGGATTCCCCATTTAATAAATGGTGCTGGGAAAACTGGCTAGCCATATGTAGAAAGCTGAAACTAGATCCCTTCCTTACACCTTATACAAAAATCAATTCAAGATGGATTAAAGACTTAAACGTTAGACCTAAAACCATAAAAACCCTAGAAGAAAACCTAGGCATCACCATTCAGGATAGAGGCATGGGCAAGGACTTCATGTCTAAAACACCAAAAGCAATGGCAACAAAAGCCAAAATTGACAAATGGGATCTAATTAAACTAAAGAGCTTCTGCACAGCAAAAGAAACTACCATCAGAGTGAACAGGCAACCTACAAAATGGGAGAAAATTTTCGCAACCTACTCATCTGACAAAGGGCTAATATCCAGAATCTACAATGAACTCAAACAAATTTACAAGAAAAAAACAAACAACCCCATCGAAAAGTGGGCGAAGGACATGAACAGACACTTCCCAAAAGAAGACATTTATGCAGCCAAAAATCACATGAAAAAATGCTCATCATCACTGGCCATCAGAGAAATGCAAATCAAAACCACAATGAGATACCATCTCACACCAGTTAGAATGGCGATCATTAAAAAGTCAGGAAACAACAGGTGCTGGAGAGGATGTGGAGAAATAGGAACACTTTTACACTGTTGGTGGGACTGTAAACTAGTTCAACCATTGTGGAAGTCAGTGTGGCGATTCCTCAGGGTTCTAGAACTGGAAATACCATTTGACGCAGCCATCCCATTACTGGGTATATACCCAAAGGACTATAAATCATGCTGCTATAAAGACACATGCACATGTATGTTTATTGCGGCATTATTCACAATAGCAAAGACTTGGAACCAACCCAAATGTCCAACAATGATAGACTGGATTAAGAAAATGTGGCACATATACACCATGGAATACTATGCAGCCATAAAAAATGATGAGTTCATGTCCTTTGTAGGGACATGGATGAAATTGGAAAACATTCTCAGTAAACTATCGCAAGAACAAAAAACCAAACACCGCATATTCTCACTCATAGGTGGGAACTGAACAATGAGAACACATGGACACAGGAAGGGGAATATCACACTCTGGGGACTGTTGTGGGGTGGGGGGAGAGGGGAGGGATAGCATTGGGAGATATACCTAATGCTAGATGACGAGTTAGTGGGTGCAGTGCACCAGCATGGCACATGTATACATATGTAACTAACCTACACAATGTGCACATGTACCCTAAAAGTTAAAGTACAATTAAAAAAAAAAAAGAAAAGAAAAAAAAAAAAGAACACATTGTTCTTAGTAAAACCAGTAACAAAATCTGTCTCTAAAATAAAACTAAAAGTACTAACACTTCTTCAAGACATTAAAAAAAAAAAAGAAAAAAAAATATATTTATACACACACACACATACACACACACACTTAAATAACAATCTAAAAGTGAAACCTTATCTCAGATCGCTGCTACACCTCCAGCTATATGAAAATGAATCCATTTGTTGTGTATGAATGAGATCACCATGAATTCCTTTGTGATGTATACTTCCTTTAAGTAAGCACGGAAAAAAATCTCCATTTTCAAAGATCATGTCCAGCATGATTGTAATTAATCACAACATCACTTTGATGTTGGGAGCAGGCAGCTATAATCTTCCCTCTGGAATATGCTTGAAAAGAATATGACGCTACACAATTTTCCCAGGGAGTGATGCCAGCAGATGGAATTACACTCACTTAGCCAAGATGTCATGGGGGGAAGTAAGGAAGGGCAGGCTCATTCCCCAGTACACTGGGTGGCGATATCAAGACTCTCTTTGGTCCCTGTTAGAGCATCAACTTGCTACAGGTTGTTTTGTGTGCCTGCTCCATCAGCAGGTGCCAAGTGCATTGTGCAGTCCCACGCTAGGCCGTGCCGCTCAGATTAAAGTGAGAAATAGGCCACTACGCAAATGTGACTGGCATAATGAGATTTAAATACACTATCATATTTATGCATGCCTTTAAACACACGTTTGGCTTTCAAATTTTGAGATTTTCTTTTTTAAAATGATTCACTACGATTTTTTTTCTCTAAGCCTCTGAATCTGGGCAGCTTTAGGGGATGAATTTTATTATTAGAACACCATGACAATTTTTTGTAATTGACTGAAGGCAGGTTCTACAATCCAGCACTGATAAAACCTAGGAATATTTACTAAATATTATAAAGCACAGGTAAGCAGCTGCTATCTATGTGTCTTTTTTTAAAAAATGAGCTACAAACAAGCAAGTACAGAATGGTTGTCTTTATTCTGCGTCCTTACATCTCTATCACAGTTTCCTGTGCTTGTTATTTTCTGCTGTCTCCAGCCTGTCCCCTAATGTACTGTTTCACAGAAATGCTCTTTACATTGCTGTTTTCTTATATGATTTTTCCATTTCTACTCCCTGCCTTTTTTACTTTTTAAACATATATATATATATATAACAGCATATATATATATGCTGTATTCCTAGCACTTTGGGAGGCCGAGGCGGGCAGATGACTTGAGGTCCCGAGTTCAAGACCAGCCTGGCCAACATGGTAAAACCCCGTCTCTACTAAAAATACAAAAATTAGCCGGGCATGGTGGCGTGTGTCTGTAGTCCTAGCTACTTGGTGGGCTGAGGTATGAGAGTTGATTGAACCCGGGAGGTGGAGGTTGCAGTGAGCCAAGATCACACCACTGCACTCCAGCCTGGGCAACAGAGTGAAACTCCATCTCAAAAAAAAAAAAAAAAAAAAAAAAAAGAAATACACACACACACACACACACACACATATATATATAAACATATTATGTATAGACAGAGAGAATGATATCTCTATTATCTCCATCTAACCTATTATTTCTAGTGTTAGATTTATAGCAGTCAAACATTTGCAAGGATGTGTTCACATAGCCCCTCTCTTGGGAAGATCTACATGCAATGGCACAGAGAGAATTCATATTGTGAGGCTGGCTTTCCTCATTCTTTCACTTATTGGATAAATATTTGAGTGTCCACCATGTGACAGGCACATAGCTAAATTTAGGTCAACAACTTAAAAATGAACAGAACATTCTGCTAGGAAATAATGCAAGGTAAGAGAGGAGGCATCCCCTGTCTCAGGAAAGAGTGGAAGAGAAATGGGTGGCTCTTTGGGCTGATTCTCACTGTCTTGGTGGGCTCAGGTCTTCCTCTTCTCTCCCCTCTTCTCTATTTTGGCAGACTCCAGGCTCAGTCCTTAAACCAGATTTTCATATCATCACTTTCTCCCTAGAATTTCTCCCTTAGAATCCACAGAGGAATGAAATTAGCAGTCAGAGCTGGCACATCCAATCTTATCTTGAAAGTAAGAAGCCCTCCCTTGTGATCTTGGCATTGTCTCTCCGAGAGCAATCAAACATATCAGCTGGAAATCTCCTTTCAGTGGGATGGCACAGGCCATTTTAAATAGCGTATTTTCTAAAACGTCTTGCTGAGGCATTGTGGCTCTGCCATTTAGAAAGAAAGTAACACCCATGCCTGTGTGCACTGGCCTCTTCCTTCCTCAAGTGAGGTATTTTCTTCATTTAGGATTAGGCAGAGAACCAGGGACTTCAGACTGGGTTTCCTCTCTTTCCCTCTCATCTGCCTAAGTTCCTTTTATGTCTTGCAAAGCAGTATTACGAAGAAAAAAAAAGTGCACACTTACTTATAACTTGTCTCCAAGAACAGCAGGCAATATGTTATGTGGTCAGTTTCTGGACAAAGTATTTCCCCCTCCTCCCTCTTTCTAGTGAAATTTTACTATCCAGCAAGCTCAACAGCCCTTTCCTATCCATCTGGTGTGTGAGTAGAAGAGGCTATCTGCGTTAGGGTCAGGGAATATATAACCATGCCTTTTCTTTTCTTGTTTTGAGACAGAATCTTGCTTTGTCTCCCAGGCTGGAGTGTAGTGGCGCGATCTCGACTCACTGCAACCTCCGCCTCGCGTGTTCAAGCAATCCTCCTGCCTCAGCCTCCTGAGAAGCTGGGATTACAGGGACCCACCTCCACACCTGGCTGATTTTTGTATTTTTAGTAGAGATGGGTTTCACCACGTTGCCTAGGCTGGTCTCGAACTCCTGACCTCAAGTGGTCCGCCTACCTTGGCCTCCCAAAGTGTTGGGATTACAGGCGTGAACCACCGACGCCCAGCCTATTTTCAAAGTACTTTCACATTATCTCATTTGATTCTTGTAACAACTGTGTAAAACAGAGGTAGTATAGGGTAAATTTCATTTATCTGCAATATAGATCTATCTATCTATCTATCTATCTATCTATCTATCTATCTATCTATCTATCTAGTCTTGCGTTTGCAGTGGCCCAAGGCAGCAGGGGCCCTGGGAAGCAGCAGTGAGTAGAGGCAGCAAACGGGGATGCAGGTGGCGGCAGTGTCTGGGGCTCAGCAGAACAAAGAGCAGCAGCTGGAGTCCACTTTGGGAATGGATCATGGCTCTGTGAAAGTGACCTGGAAGATGTCTGGAGCTGGTTTTCATGGTCATGGCTTTACCTTCACTCCTGATCTCCTTTTCCCTCTAGTGTCCTATTGCTTTTTCTTCTCAGCCCTCTCACGACCTGACCTCCCTCCAGCCTCCCCAGCTGCACCTGCCAGAACAGGCCCATGTGGGATTGGAACCACATTGAGCGAGGTGCTCATACTTGGTGTAGACATAGGGGGGTGAGCAGGAGATGCATCCTGCCCTCAGGGTGATCTGCACAGATCAGAGGGCTGCAGCTATCTCCTGCTCCACAACACGTACATACCCTGAGCTTGCGGCCAAAGACATTGACTTTCCCTTGGGCTTGCTCTTTTCGGAATCTCCATTCCACCAAGTTTTGACCGTTCTCACCAGGCAACGTCATGTTTCTTTTGGCAACGGTTGGATTAGCAGTGCCAGCCAGAATGTGCGGCTCTGTTTGGTAGTGTGAGTCCAGGCCACTGGCGTAGATAATTCTGAGGGAGCCGTCATAACCAATCTGGTAGCTGTTTCTTAACTGATCTAAAGAACAAGAAGCACAAAACATGAACTATTAGATATGGATTAAATACTTGGCCGGTTGTGCCGTGAGATGGGATCTAAATTTCTAAAAGTTGACTAGGAATAAGGAGTACCTGATGATGTCCTTTTAGAAAGAAACAAAACAACTTTGATCCTTGGCATTTCATGCTGTCAGAGGTTTGGATAAATATTAAAGGCAAACTTTAGGGGAACTTGAAGTCCTTCTGCAGTTTAATAGACTTCTTTTTCTCATTTGCCTGATGAAATGAGAGCTCAGCCTCCATGGGATGTGCACTAAGTAAATATTTTGTAAAGAGGCACATATGTGATCTCTCAGGAGGGCGGTGTACACACCTCCAAGGTCTTGGAAGACTTCCCTTCCCTGCACCCAATCCCTGCATCTTCTGTCAAAGATCCTTTGAAAGGATTAATATCTATATCTTGAATACCAAAAATAGAAAGCAATGTTCCCTCCGAAATTGACTTCAATAAAGGAAGACATTTTATATTTTATACAAAAAAGCTCATATGGTAGACTATAGCCTCAGTTTAAAATTTTGAAATAATATAGGACCATTTGGGGAAGGAATGAATTCAAGCAATAGCAGTTTTAGATGGTTAGAGATTACTTCATGGAACAGGTAAAAAAAATGAGTCAAAAAGTTGAATACAGATTTAGTAATTATTCTTAGAGTTGTGAACTCACAATTACAAATGTCATTGTGTAGACAGGCTTTTTCAAATTTAGAAAGGAATATGGCAAGGAGGGTCCATTATGGAGATATGGCATCTATATGACTATAGACGGAATGAAAAAATGGACACTCCAGGCATTACATGAATGTGTAGTTGGAATTTGGGATAAAATTTCCATGATATGCAGATTAAAATACTGCATCACATATGGACTCAAAAAGTGCTATGTCTCAAACGACTGTACTTAGATGGCGGTCAGAAGACCTGCTCTGGAAAACTCTTAGGTGATGCAAAAATCGTCTGATGATGCATGTGAAGGGCTGGAATGAAGTTGTTTTAATACATGGGAATGGAAACAGACACTATTCCAAGGTTGACAGATTATTTTATATGTGGTTTTAAAATATGTCTATATAAGTAAATAAATATTACATGTACACTGTAGATTATGTCACCAATATTTCTAGAGGTTTATATTTTCACCTTCCCTTTTCTGGTTCATCTTGGAAACTGGGTGTTGCCGCATTCTATCTGGGTGCTGGTGGTACTTTGAAATGATCAGTTTAAAATGATGCTTTCGTGTTTACCTTGAACCATGGTGTAGAAAGAATCGATCGAGGACAGATTTGAAGTGATGCTGACATCTTCCTCTCGGCTAGATGACTCAATGTCCACTGTGATAGCCTTGTCCATGTCCCCATGCAGGTTTGTGACCACTCCAGTTGGAAACGTAACATTTGTCAGACGACCTTCACTGTCATAGCTAAATACAAGAGGCATTAACTTGGTGTTAAATAGGAAACTGCAGTTTCTTCTGACTTATAAATATAATGTGTAGCAATATTAGTTGCACAAATTTGGAGGACTATTTGTCTTCGTGGATGAGCAATGCAGAGTGAAGACTTCAAACATGCTTTGAAGTAATCAAAAACCCGTTTAACATAGAAAAACCTCACCGGTGAGAACACGAGTAAACAGACCAGCTCTCCATCTCAGCACATGATTCTCTGAAGTGTGACCAAAATCCTCCTGCACATCTAATTTGCGGTTTCAAAGGGAATATGTTTGCTGATATTAAATTCCTTAGTATTCCTTCATATTTTCTACAAAGTAGATTTAATTCACTGTTACATCAGTTCTTAAAGATTTACTGACTTACTCCCTCGGTGGCAGTACAGTACAGTATGTTTACGTGCACGTATGTATTTGCATATGTAAAAAATCCTTTTAGTATCTTCAGACATCTTCAACAAATTCATAAAATAAGAACCTTTTAAAGACTTTCTTATTTCTCAGTGATTGACATACTTCATAATGGTAAATTAGAGCTTGAATGCTGGCAGTGGTGATGATAACCCATCTTGTCTACAGTGATATTGAAAGAATTGGGGAATATCTTGCATGGTGATTCACTGAAATGAGATGCAATATTTCCTGACATTTAATGATTATTTGTTTTTTTATTACACACTTACTCTTTTTAGCAGACAAATACAAGAGTAACTTATAATTTGAGTGTTAAAATACATTTTAAAAGCTGTTCTGTGCTCATAAATATGCATCATAGATACAACATTTGACGGAAGAATTGAATTTTTGTGACTTTTCTATTTGTGGCAGCACCAGAGAAAATTTCAAAAATGACGGTGTCGTCTGAAGAAAGAAAAAAAAAGCAAAAATCTGGATGAGAAATTAGGAGTTTCCTTGGGACCACGATATACTAAAGGGTGGATTTCAGATTGATTCTAAGACTGTTTCACTAATCGAAGGTTCCCAGTGAGATGGAGACCTGAATCAACATCCTACTTGAAATAAGCCCAGACACAGAACTAACAGAGAAACAATGCTGTTAGAGAAAGACAGGTTACCAGGGCAGGAAAACAGTGACAGGGGATCATAATCATAGGTGAAAACACGGGGCCGCACAGGCGTGAGGAGTAAAAAAGGTACTTAAGTGATATTTGGGAATAAAAGGATAGAGGTGTTTTGTTTGTTTTTTCAATTTCACTTGTTTATGAGATGATGGGGGTTTTTCGTGAAACATTCATTTTGAAAAATGTGGTTGTTCATCAGGAGAAGATTCTAGGTGATAAAGACAGAGAAGACTCCGCCAGGACAATGTTACAGTAGAGAGAGGGAAGAAAGAGAGGAGGAAGGCGAGGGACGGCGGTCTGTTCCGTGCCCGGTGATGAGCTGATCCCATTAATTCGGTGGGGACAGTATCGGTCAGATCATGGGTTTGACTGACATGATCTGACAACCTGCCACGCTGCTCAGCCAGCGGCAGGAACGGGCACTCAGGAGGGAGAAGCCAGGGATGGAGCCACAGAGGAAGCCAATGCCCCATGAAGTGGAATCATCGTTTAGACTCACAAAAGCAGAGCTGAAGATGTCCTCCTCACCAACCCAAGCGCCCCTAGCAAAGGAAGGCATACATGAAAGAAATCCAACACGGTTTATTGCTGTGATCGCTTTTTCGAAGAAATTACTGCTCTTGAAGAAACAAACACGCACTGGTTTATTTAAGAGCAAGCAGCGCAGAGTTACGGAATTATTGACGAAACCAGCCTAAAGTTCTGTCGTTCAGTTTGGCATGAGTCTTGCAGCACATTACACATCTCATGGTATGATGTGAAGAATTGCTATCGGGTTAAAAAAAATTAATGCCCTTTTGAATGCCTCTACATAGGAGAATTCTGTATTGCACTATTTCCCCCCCATTTCAGAGATGGAAAATGAAAATACGACGTGGTTAGCTGATTTGATCTGGCTCTCACTCTATCTCTTGACTGGACCATAACTGAGACTTTTGTGCAGCTGACCCCAGGCCCATTAGCCCTCCTGTAGATCACAGTGCCTGATTTAAAGCTGGGAACTCTAGCTTTATATAGATTGTACCACCTGCAAGCAGCTTGCTGATTCATTCTCCTCTGCCCTTTTTTGACCCTTTTGCTGGTTTATATTTTCTAGCCCCATTCAATCTGAAGCAGAAACTTCACCTTTCTCCTGTAGAAAGCATTTCTGCAACCTCTGACTTTGCTCTTTCATTGGCTTACCACACATTCCATTCCCTGCTGGGCAGGCATTCTATATCACAGGATCCTAGGCATGGGCAGATACAGCCCAGGAAGCTGAAAGTTCAGACTCTCACCTATTAGCCTTTGGTTCTTTGGGAAATAAAAATACAAGTAACCTTTGTAGGTAGTACAGTTAGAATGACAGAGGGTTAAGCTGGGATCTCAGTGGCCCAGCTTAACAGTTTAGCCCTGGAAGTTCTGAATTTGTGCCTTCCAAGGAGTAGCTGAAGCTAAGTGCAGGCACTAACAGGGCTGAAGTGTTTGCACAAGGAAGGCTGCTCCGGTGTCAGGGTCCTCAGAGCTCCTATCTAACCCGGCACCCAACAGTTTCAGAACAGCCTTTCCGTGCAAGCCAAAGCGTGAGGATATTGTGAAAACAGAGAAGTCTGGGTGAGCAGAGGTCACATACGTGACAATTTAACTATTAAAAATGAGTGTCCTGTGAGGCTACCACTCACCAGAGTGAGCAGAAGGGGAGATGTGTTCACGCTGACATAGCTGGGGAAGAGCTGCACCCAGGTGGGGACCAAGCCAGGTCCTGGAATAGAACTAGATATGCCTCTGGGCAGATTCTCTGCTTATTTGCAACTGTGTGGCTCAACTGAATGTTGCTTGGCCTTAGTGGTGAACTAGACTGTGGGATCAGGCAGTCAGGCGGGGGCCCGGGTGGGGCTGGGAGGGCTGCGGAGGAAGGTGTCGGGGTGCAGGGGCCCGGCTGAGGCACAGTGGCCAGCACAGAGTCATACTGGAAGGGAGCCTTGGGTGGATCTCCTCACTGGAGAACATGAGGTGCTGAAGGTTTAAAGAAAGCGGGGTTTTAATGAGGAACCTAAGGTGGGGGTGAGAGTGGCTCCCTGACTTGCCAATTTTACAAACCATGAAAAAAATCAGGGATCAACACAGGGTTTTTAAATTAAAAACTACTACCCGTTACTCCCATCGTTTCATAAGGCCATTTAAACATATCAAAGAGAGGCGGGACCCACCTGTAGGGTGAGTTCTTTCAAAAGAACTGTTTTTTTTTTTTTTTCCGAGACAAGTCTCACTCTGTCGCCCAGGCTGGAATGCAGTGGCATGATCTCGGCTCACTGCAACCTCCGCCTCCTGGGTTCAAGCAATCCTCCTCCCTCAGCCTCCTGAGTAGCTAGGATTAGAGGCCCCCGCCACCATGCCCAGGTAATTTTTGTATTTTTTAGTAGATACGGGATTTCACCATATTGGTCAGGCTGGTCTCAAACTCCTGTCCTCAGGTGATCCACCCGCCGCCTCGGCCTCCTAAAGTGTTGAGATTACAGGAGTGAGCCACCACGCCCGGCCAAAAGGACTGTTCTTTATTTATGTATTTATTTATTTTTTGAGACAGAGTCTTGCTCTGTTGCCTAGGCTAGAGTACAGTGGTGCGATCTTGGCTCACTGCAACCTCCGCCTCCCAAGTTCAAGCGATTCTCCTGCCTCAGCCTCCTGAGTAGCTAGGATTACAGGCGCCTGCCACTGTGCCTGTAATTTTTTTTTGTATTTTTAGTAGAGACGGGGTTTCATCATCTTGGCCAGACTGGTCTCAAACTCCTGACCTCGTGATCCACCCGCCTCGGCCTCCCAAAGTGCTGGGATTACAGGCGTGAGCCACCACGCCGGGCCTAGGACTGCTCTTTAAAAGCAATGAATAAAGCTTTATGAAAACATTCTCCACATCATTTTTTTTTTTCATTTCAGTGTGGACGAGTAAAAACTTTTTCACAGATTAGCACCTATGTCAACAGAAATGAAAACAAGACGAAGGAAAGACATCAAAAAAATGACCCGGGGACTCTGACTAAGGGAGTGAAAGAAAATGTCTTCAAAGACGACTCTCAGGTACTTCCATAAACATCAGGCTAACTCTTCTTTATCTCCACAAAAGAAGAAAACCAATGCACCAACGAATGTCCAGCTAGCCTCTGAAATACTCTGACTCCACGTCTTAAAAAGACCTTTCCAACAACTAGATATGCCTCTGGGCGGATTCAGATTCTCTTGCTTATTTGCAACTGTGTGACTCAACCGAACGTTGCTTGGCCTTAGTGGTGAACTAGCCCTGCCCAGCTTATAGATTTGAGAGGTAGTTTTCCTTTACTAGCTTTTTGAATGTACAATGCAATAGGCTCCAGGGAATTTGAATAGAACATCAACTTCATGCCCCCCATTGCATTCCTCTGGCCTTAGCCTCATGGTTTCAAATTCATAACACAGCACATTCCTTCCTGCTCCTGCCTGACCCCTCTTTACAAAGGACTCTCTCTGGAAAGGACAAACTTCCTCAGGCTCTCCGTGACCTACCGCTCTTTCACTGATGAGATGCCCTTATTTGATGTTTATCTGTTTGTTGGTCTTTAATTTGGATTGCATGTTTGCCTAGTTGCTGTTTTAGCTTTTGTGGAATATTTTTAAATCTCTTTTTAAAGTTTCCTAAGTAGTGGGATTATCGACAAATGCCTCAGAGAATCGCAGCCTCAGTCATTCTCAGCTGAGAATGCTATATTCAACCTGACGTGAAGCTCCTAACTTTTTCCTTTTCCTTGGTAATGTCTCTCAGATATTTATCTTTCTATTCCCAGAGCTTCCCTAGACTTTTAAAATGGGTCTATCTGCCTCTTCCCATATTCACTGATACCAAATCAATCTGAAACACCATGATTATAATACCTTTCTACTTAAACATCTTCAGTAGATGCTCATCTGAGAGTAAAATCAACTGATTTAGACTGTTACCAACCCAATGTCAACAGCCTATTGATGTTGCAAATTTATTCAAGTGGAAACAATTTGCAGTTCTCGAAAACTTTCTTTACAACTTGACAACAGGAGTATTTATCGTCTTTGGTGCTTCCCCATAAAATGGCTTCTTTAACCAAAGGTTATGTTTTTAAAATTATCTTCTGCTTTTGAGAAAAGTATGTGTAAATGAGAGCACAGCTTTAGAGAAGCGCATACACCAGGGCAGAGAAGTCATTCTAACTCTGGAGGTGGGCTCTTTTGCGGAGTGACGTGCTCTTTATCCCTTCTGTGGATTGTCAGTCCAGAATTCAGCCTGACCCTGAACTGGCCCGACTCAAACACGAGACCAGCATATGTCGTTACGTATATACTGGCGGCAATGCCCTCCCCACACCTCTGTCATTTTCACCTAGGGAAGCCGGAATGAGAGTCACTGAAATGTGACTGCTTTCTCCGGTCAAAACCAAGCCTGTTCTGGGCAGGCAAGACAGCAGCAGATGTTGGTTTGGGTTCATTCTGAAGGCCTCCAGATGGGATAAATGTTCAAGTTTCCTCATGAGTGGGCCTTCCTCGGGTCTTCCTCAGGGCCATCCCAGAGCTAGCCTGCTTTTGAGAGCTGCTTCGTGGGTTACATGGGTTTGCTTTCAGACTTGGATCCCAGTAAGAACTCACATGAAGGACTTAATTAACCCATCTTTCTCGCACTTTCACTATGATGTGTATGTGTGTGATGTGTATACATAGTATACGTAGTGTATATATGTGTGTATATAATATACACACACACCCACCCAGAAACACACACACACGCTTTATACAGAGGGAGAATCTTTTCTTCCATCTAACAGAGTTGCGTAGGCTCAAATTTCCTTCCATAGTTTAACAGCCAACAACAGCAAAAACAAACAATCCCCTCCATCTTGTCACCGGTTACCACAAGACTTTTCCCACATTGCTAATTTGTAACAGCCTCGTATCTGCTGTTGAGGTGAAGTGGAACACAATTACTAACCCTGTCATGACTAAACATGTAGGCATAAATCACTCCCTGATCGTCCTTCCTAAGGAGGGACTTGTGCACAAACAGCGAACCCGGAACGGCGGGCTGATGCGGAATCTTAATGGCAATAATGTGATTTGCAACAGCAACAGCGAAAGATTTTACATGTAAGTCTTCTGAGAAGGAACCTACGGTTTATGTATTTTAACAATTATCTCAAAGACAAATCATAATTTGTAGCAAGGTAGTAAGAAATCCTCAAAAATCAGGTTCTGGATAGAAAACGCTTCTATCACCAAGGGAAATAGAGCAGTCGCCTACGCCCACATCATGGCACCACCTGATACTCCCCTGCCTGCTACCTACCTATTATCAAAAATGGCAGGGAAAATGCAAAAGAAGAAAGACAAAAGAAAGTATTATTTTACGTGAGTTTGGTCTTGGTGCTAAGGGGATCCTGATGAGAAAGGGGTGAGAATTGTATGGGGTGGGTGTTGGTAACCCCAATGCGAATGTCTTTGTTGCTGCTGCATTTAATTAGGAGGTCTTGCTGATGGGGCAAATTCTGACCCGTGCTTTGCTCCATAAAACCAGAAAGGGTAGCAGTCTGCAGTCAAGCTGCTATTCTTTTTTTTTTTTCAAACACCCCCCAGCTAACATGAGTTCAGAGGCATGTAGACAAGGGCAGAGCCTCCCCCACTCCTCTCTGGTCCAGCCCTTTTGAACGCTGAGCATAGTGATAGATGGTCACAGAAATGACATTTTCTTCAAGGATCAAATTCAAAAATAGTGACCCAATGCCTCTTTCCTTTCATAGTCATTACCACATCAGGGAGAACTGACAAAGTGATAATGCCCAGCTCTGAAATTCACAGGCCTTGAGACAAAGCCATCCAAGTCAGGGCATTCCAGAATTAGTTCCCTTAGGGATTCGAAGGATTCTGGGTTAGCCATCATTAAGAGAAGAATCATGTTTAAGACAGTCTTTTTTTTTTCTTTTTTAAATTGTTTATCGAGTGAGGAAGGCTGACATGGGTAGGATACAGCTTATTTGTTTAGCTATCTGGTCTTGAAATGGAGACCTGCTAGACAGCTGATGGCGAGGAAAATTTTTGCTCCAAAGAATCTGTAAAACAGAACTGTGCATGCCCTCATCCTCCTGGATTTATTCCATGGGTCTGGAAGTGCTCAGAGGGCAAACTCCTCCTTCTCTTTTGTTCTCCTTGTATCCTGGTGCCTGTTCAGCCGTACACAGACCCGCACCCTGGCACTGAGCGAGGACAAGGAGGGCTGTGCGAGGCTTCTAGTAAGTGGGAAAGATTTTTAAAAAGTAGGTGGCGCATTTGGAAAGAGAAAATTCTATTTATTACTATAAATTGCTATTTGTACCACCAACATAACATATAAGATACTAGTTTGACCGAAATGCAATATGCAATATGCATAACTGTTTTAGCAGAGGAAATTTGGTAACTTTTGTTAAGTGTTATTTCTTTTGGAATACACCTTGACAGCGGCCTATGAGAAGTTGGAAGGAAATGGTAAAATCACATATTTTCTTGTGAATAGGAAGTGATTTTTAATTACTAAGGAGCCTTTCATGTTACAGGTGAGGACAAGAAAATCCAGACAGGGGCTCTGACTCTCACAGTCATGCAGTTAGGAGTAAGCGGCACAATCGCGACCGGAACCCAGGTTTTTAGTTTCATCTCATGAGTGTCAATGACTTGGGAAACGGAGGTGAGTAAGGAGGAAGGGTAAGGAAAAAAAGTCTAAGATGAGAGAATATGGAGACTAAGATGTTACCTACTCACAAGCTTTAAGAGAGAAAATGAACATTGAGCAAAGTGCAAGAAGTAAGGGGAGGCAGAGGAATGGCCACATTTGGGCAGTTAAGGAGCAAAAGGGAGCAAAGAAAGAAGATCAAATACAGAAAGTGATGCAAAATACAAGGGAAGACACAGATTTGAAGATTTCAAAAAATTAGGGATAGAGTATCCAGTAGGAGAAAGTGGATCCTTCAGTATTAACACAGCTGTTGTCTTTTATTATGAAGCCACAAGAAACTCCAGTCTGTAAACTCACATACTTGCACCTTCTTTTTTTCCACTTGTAACCAGATCTTCTATGTTCCCTTTCAATATGATTTTATTCACACTTATAGCTCCGGCTCTCTCAATAGCTCTCGTGTCCACATCTTTGGAATTGTCCTCTAAGTTCCAATCAGACATTTTTTTTTATCACATGCTAGACTGTGCCATGGTACTCTCAAAGTCATAATTTACGAATCTGAACTCATCGTTTGTTGATCAACCTACAATTCTTCCCTGTATCTCCGTGTCCACTAGTCACCTAAGTTGGGAAAAAAGAAACTCATCCTTGATCCTCTTTTGCCCTTACCTCTTACATTCAGACAGCAAGTTACATTTCATTTCCTAATGACTGACTGACCTCTACTGCCTCCTACCTTTCCTTTCCTAACCTACTTTTCTACCTTAAATCTATCCTCACATTGTCACCAGATTGGCTATGTTGCTGTCCCTGTTAAACTCCTTGAACAGAGTCCCGCCTACCACGGAGGGAAGATCCACGCAGTCCAGATCTTCACGTAGCGGTGCAAGCCCTACTTGCGCAGAGGCACCATCTCCCTCCCTGGTTTCATCTCCCTCCTCCCCACACACATTCGATGCTCCTGTCATTCTGAGCTGTGTGTTCTTTCCAAAGCCTGCCACGTTCTGCTCCTGGGTAAATGCTTTCCTCTGGCCTAGCAGTCTCTTTCTCTCTCTTCTGGGTAGCCTTTATTCACAACTTGCAACACTGATCTTAAAAATTACCTCCCTTGGTAAGTTTTTCTTGCCTCATCCTGTCCCCAGTTCTCAATCGGATTTAGATGATCCTCCTCTGGACCTCCACGGCCTGTCGAACAACTATCTTAGCACTTGCCATTCTTATCACTGTTTACTTGTCTTTCTCTCCCAGTGGACTCTGAGCTCCTTGAAAGCAGGGAATGTGTCATCTAGCTCTGCATCCTCCAGCACCTAAGGCCAGTAGCTGGCACATAATAAATTCTTACTGAATGAATGAGCACATGAGTGAATGAATGAATGCCAGGAAATTAGGGGCTAAATAGGAAATGCTTGATGATCAAAAAGCACAGAAAACTTCCCACCTTATCAAAACCTAAGAGGTTTGAAATAATTTAATAATTTGTCCATCTGTTTGCCTTTGCAATGTAGCATGGAAAAGACTTTCATTTTCTTTTAGGTGGCATAGCTGCTTTTGGAAACTGTGCTTCCTCAGAGGCTGGTGTTGCCTGGACCAGTCCCATATGGGATTAACTATGCTTGTGGTTAATTGTTGTGTTAAGGAGAATGGGTACACTTTAAAAATTAAGTTAAAAAACTAGAAATCTTTATTAAATTAGTAAGGGGTGAATGAGCTAATCTTTCATTGGATATGGATACACCGATATGAACATAAAGATAAATTCCTGGGCATAACATTTCTCACTAGCTCTAAATTATAAATAACCACTGCATAAACCCATTCTGACCTTCCTTGAGGGTTTAAAGGTTTGAGGTTTAGTCATCCTGAATATTTTTTGACTTCTCTAGGAATAGTCTGATGCATTTAGATACTCACATTCTGCTCCTCCAGATATAAGATTCCTGTAACCTTTCTTTTATTACCATAACGCTAACTGACCGAGCTTAAAAACATCATCCTCTATAAATGAGTACTTTCTTCTAATTTTGGCAAGGCTTATGCTTGCCTTTATTAGAACTTGGTTCCATCGTTTCTTTTTTTTTTGAGATGGAGTCTCACTCTGTCGCCCAGGCTGGTGTGATCTGGGCTCACTGCAAGCTCCAACTCCTGGGTTCACGCCATTCTCCTGCCTCAGCCTCCCGAGTAGCTGGGACTACAGGTGCCCGCCACCTCGCCCAGCTAATTTTTTGTATTTTTAGTAGAGATGGGGTTTCACCGTGTTAGCCAGGATGGTCTCGATCTCCTGACCTCGTGATCCGCCCGCCTCGGCCTCCCAAAGTGCTGGGATTACAGGCGTGCGTCACCGCACCCGCCCCCATCTTTTCTTTTCTAGAGTTTGAAACAGAATGACATCTTTCTTCTAGCTGATGCTTGACTTACATTCTTTAAATGCTTAATCAATTAACTACTTTAAAACACACTATAAGTTTTTCAGCCTTTGCTTTTTATACACTGTTTTTTATTAAAAAGCCCAGTCATGGGACAATCTTGTTATATCGGACCTACACTCTTAAAATACACTTAAAGAGAACAAAAAGTAGTTTTTAGAAAGCGCCACAAAGGAGTATTTCTTTACATCAATATTTTCTAGAAGTTGTGGGGGTCTCTCTTGAAGAACCATGGCTTCACCAAACTTTGGGATGAACTTGAAGTCTAGGAAATCTTTTTTGAAGTATGTCAGTACGTGTGTTTACGAGAAGTGGTAGTGGTGATGATGGGGTAGGGGAGGGCGGTGTAGCTAAGCGAGGAGTTAGGGTGACTTGAAGCATGTAGATAGTATCCCCAACCATCCTATCTCCTTCATAGACTGCCTTCCCCAACCCAGAGAGAGCTCCAAAGAGAAGTGCAGTGTCCACACTGGTTCTGCATTTGCAGCCTCAAGATATTCTGACACCACTGTAGGATCCTGAAACATAGGCCAGGGACTTTCTCTGTGCTGAACACCTTCCTGGGAGGCTGAGGAGTTACGGGATCCAGGAGTGAGAGCTGCTGGCATTGCTTTTATTTTATTGTCAGAGGAATGAGCCACAGATGCTGCAAAGTCTCCAGAAAACACTCAATTGTCAATCTTCAGTTCTGTGATTGTAAAATATGAAAAGTTCTCTTGCACTGATCGTCCATGTGTAAACTTATTGCTTTATTATCAATCATTTTAAACGGCTGGTGTACACAGCTTAGTGTTAGGGTAAATATCTGATAATCACCGTGTAAGGGAAGCTGATGATGCACACAGATATGAGGCCATCAAATCATCTAATCTAGACAGTTGCGTAACGAGTTTAAAGAGGAAACTGGACACTTGTGGAAGCTGCATTTACTCTCGAACCATTATGGAACAAGTTAGCACATCTGGAATATTGACTTGCCAAATGGAACACCCTGAAAGAGTTAATTCAACCTTGCAACTATCAACACACTCCAGGGACACAGCCGATGAACTGAGAAAATCTGACTAATCTGTTTTTATTTTTTGTGCAATTTTTTGAGTAATCTGAATAACATACTATTTCCCCAGTTCCTTTTCTCCTTTGAAACCTGGGCAGAACTAATGATTTTTAAAAACTAGACTGCAGAAGGTAATTGGAATAGATCAAGTATTAATAAAAGTATTGCCTTCATAGTGTTCAGGTTAATGCTTGAAATGTACAGCAGTCACTTTAGAAACTTGCCTATGCATTTTTTTATTGATGTCCCTGGAAATACACGGTTTGGTTAATAATTTAAAGCAAAAATTATTAAGCAATTAAACAAAACATCAAAAATAGAAATAAACTATTTGATTCTACTAAATCAAATATTTAAAATTCTATCAAAAATAGAATTTTCCCATGATTTTAAGTGATCTGCTGATAAAATCTCCTGCAAATCATTCTTAAACTCCTAAATGTTTTCTTTCATGAAGAAAAAGGAAAAGGAAAATAAAGCAGGTGGCTGAGCACCATTTTAAGATATATATGTATGTGTGTGTATAAGTGTGTGTGTATATACGTATATACTTATAAAGTGGGCTGCTCAGTTTTTAATGCAGTTTTTGGCAGAAATAACAATAATGCAAGGTTCAGTGTTTGAGTTTTTAGGGTTGGATGGCAGATGCTTATCAAAGGAAAGGATATCCTCTCAGTTTTGTCCTGTGGAAGACACCTCTCTAATTCTTCTTCTTTTTTTTGGGATGGAGCCTCACTCTTTTCACCCAGGCTGGAGTGCAGTGGCGTGATCTTGGCTCACTGCAACCTCTGCCTCCCAGGTTCAAGCGATTCTCCTGCCTCAGCCTCCTGAGTAGCTGGGATTATAGGTGAGTGCCACCACGCCCGGCTAATTTTTGTATTTCTAGTAGAGACAGGGTTTCACCATGTTGGCCAGGCTGGTCTTGAACTCCTGACCTCATGTGATCCGCCCACCTCAGCCTCCCAAAGTGCTGGGATTACAGATGTGAGCCGCCGTGCCCAGCCGATAACCTCTATAATTCTTCTAACATTGGAAGTGATTGCAGTGGTCACTTTTGTAAGGAGAACACAGCATGGCACTGCAGCCAGGCTGTTTAAACAGGATTCAGTGTCAACAAGAATGGGCATAACTTTTCTAATTAATGATATCTTTTCTAATTAATGAATAATTATCATTGCGTTTTCCTGCATTGTTTGTGCTTTTGGTATACAGTTTTGAACTTGAAATAGGCTTAGGCGTAGCACATGCGCTGTTCACATTGCCTGTCTTTCCTCTTCGGGGATCCCTTCTCTGAGGCACTCCTACAGCATGAGAACTGATGTCAGTGGGAGCCGTGGGTTTGCCATGGGCACTGAGTTAAGTTCATTATAAAGAAATGGTTCAGAAGCTCATTCTGAAATTGAAAAGCTTGAATGAGGGACAATAAACCACCCAAATGAGAAGCTGGAGACCCATATGTACCTACATAATGTGTAAAAGCTGAAACTCATTTATTTGCTCTGTGAATCTGAATATAGCTCACAAAAGATCACAGAGTCAGCTCCACAAATACAGAGCTCCAAATATTCAAAGTCCCAAGATTTAAAAAAATGTCACTAACCTGCTGGTGTGCATGTACATATTGGCCAGAATTCATAGCTTTTCATGTTGTCTTCTTTAACCAGACAGAAGAGCCTCTAGATATGCCCAAACGGTTTGTATTTGATGTGGGTAAGCAAGCAGAGAACTGTGAAATGCCATTTACTATTAAATAACGTATTCTGTTCCCCAATTCAATACACTGGATTTCACTTCTTTGTGCATTCGAGTGTAAGAACCGCGGTTTCTTTTCAGGCATAAACTTTTTAAATAATAAATATTTAGCAGGTGAGATCTTTTTGGTTTCCTTGGAATTACTCTGGCTAAGGAATGATCGTGTGTGGCCACTGTTTTTAAGTGGTGTGAAGAGCAGCATGAAGCGGTCCCTAATACTCACTGAAGACACAGTGTCTTCATACAAGGGGACCCTGTTAGCTAGTTGGGGTCCTTTCTACAGCCCAGCAAGTCAATGGAAGAGGAGGTCAGAGCCAAGATGGTTTACTCAGTCCGTAATGAATAATTATTTAGCTCGTGAAACATATTAGTCTAACTCAGTGATTTCAAAGCTGAGTTATAAACCATCTGATACCTAATGTAGTCTTCCCACCATACCATCCAGTAGCATGTCTAAATATATTGGCCACTTCTCTAATGAATCACAATAGGGACATAATGATTACAAGTAACATGGAGAGAAACTGCCGCCAAGAAGCAGATGGTATCTCTAGTTTTTGAAATGACAGTTATCACGCTAAAGAAACCCCATCTGTGTACCCCGAAGAATCACCCTACTTACTTTATTGGTGATTGATAAAAACCTTATTGGGAATCAGGCTTTCTTCTCCTAGAATTCTTTCTGATACCAGATACAATTATATTCTTTAACTGTATTTGCATGGGAAAAGTTTTCTGTGTTTAACACCAACATTTCAGAAGAAAGTGCTATCAATAGGAAGTTATTATTTTGTTTAATTATTGGAATAAGAAGATCAACTGAGGAAGTCCTTATTTTATAAAGCAAAATACAGCGAGCAAACATGCAATATTGGGTAAATATTTTTAAAAATCAGTAACAAAAATGGGCAACGTTAACATTTTCAACATTCACTATTGGTACGGAGGTGTGAACTAACTTAGAACGCAAAAGAGCATTTACAGGTGTTCTCTCAGTGGAGCGTTGGCAAATGCCAGCTTCTGGTTTTACCAGACTCTTCTCTGCAAATAAACACTGACCTGTCTACATCTTTGATTTATTTTTCTATTTCTTCATTCAACAAATAGCTGTTGGGAGAGTTCTATACCCACAGCAACATTCCAGGAGTGGTGGGAGCCACAAAGATAATGGAAGTTTGCATTTTATGAAATCCTTTTACATTTCATTTTGTACTTATACCAATACTGTGACATGTTAATGGTACACTCAAGTTTGTACCAAGAAAAACATGTAAGGTAAGTACTTGCAACTAATTCTCTTTTAAAATTTCTTTGGAAGGAACTATGACAAGTGTATTTTTATCAGTAGGCAAATTTATTGATTCCAGATCTTCTTCCATCTGTTTCTATCCTACAAAAGCTTTAATCTCAAGGCTTTTTAGACACCAGGCTAGTCAGAAAGCTGGCCATATACAAACGGGAATTTGAGCTGAAAAGTTTAACTTTTCTGTGCGAGGTATTTGTGCAGGAAGATGATTATAGAGCCTGTTATCAGAGCTCAAGGGACTGGTGTCATGGAAGTCATAGAAAGCAGGTGTTTTTCAGTGGGGGATGGCAATTTTTTTTCACAATCTCGTTGTGGTTTTGGTGACACTCTGGCCATTGTCAAACCTGTCAAATCCCTTCTTTGTGAACTTACCGGCTGCCCTTTGTAAAGTCTAAAGTAGACACATAGACACACGGTACTCTAAAAATGAAGGGAAATATTACAGACACGTACTAATATTCTGGGAGTCGGCCAGTTCACCAATAACTACAAAAACAAAGGCATTCCGACAGGCATTCAGAGGCCCCCCGCTGCCTCTATTAGGATGCTCACATCCCGCCGCACACCCAGGTCAGGAGACAAGCAGCAGAAACTCTGTTGTCAAGGCTCTGATGAGTAGCGACAGGGGTTGAGTTTGCCCATTAACCATCTCAAACTCACACAGACAATACGTGCTGCTGTGTCTGAACACAGACAGTGCTTCTGGAGGGGCGGCCTGATAATGACACCTCCCCCCACCTTTTCTTTTTGTGCATTTCCTTTTGAATGTGTTTTAAAGTTTCTGACCCTTAAGAAGAGGTGGCCTTTGCTCTTTCACAGCCAAATTACAAGAATGTATGGGAAGAAAAAAAATGATCATTTGTCATTCTGACACGATGATTCTGAATTCCTTGGATTAAGTGCTCTTTTTTAACACATTCTTTTGCAAAACGCATAAAGGTTTCTTAGAAATTTTTTAGTCGTCTTTGCTGTAGCCAGCTTATGAGGAAAATTAACAAAACGCTGTTTTTTAAAAGCAGTATTTCTGCTAATTTTGTTAGAAAAGTCATTTTTAAACACTGGCTTGTTAAACTATGATATTCTTTTATATATATGGATATATATAAGATTGTGAGGGTGATATTTTGTAAGATATTTCAATAATGCTTTTTGGAATAGTTTAGTTGCCCTTACAGCAATTTATCTAGTTATAAGATTTAATAGATACACTTTAAATATGACATGTAATGAGTATTGGTGAAAATGTGATTTTGCTGTATTTTAATTAATTAAAACCTTTCATTCTTTAAAATACTGTTTTCCCATTATATACAAGATTGGCTTGCCAACCCAACCTCTACTTCAGCCAGTCTGCCGATTCCTAAGTCTGAAATTCTTGGAGGTTATTTGTTACTAGAGAAATATATCTTCTTTTTTGCACTATCATTTCTTTAAAAGGTAAAAAATCCAAATTGTTTTATATCCCACATCAGCTCCACCAGTGAAATTTCTCTAATTTTCCAAACTTGATTAAAATGCATTTGTAGGCCATAAGCAAACCACTGTATCTGCTGTAGGAAGTTCAAGTGTCAGCACTAATCCATACAATGAACTCCTGGGAACGAGTAAGGACATATTCAAAAATGGCCCGGAGAGCAGGGCTTGAGTACCAGACTATACTAAAAACTTATTTCTCTATGTTTCCCCCGCTTTCAACTAAACCGAAACCCTACCAATGCCACCACCATCTCCTGAAGATCTTTTTTTTTTTTTTTTTTTTTTGAGACGGAGTCTCACTCTGTCACCCAGGCTGGAGTGCAGTGGCGCCATCTCGGCTCACTGCAACCTCCGCCTCCCGGGTTCACGCCATTCTCCTGCCTCAGCCTCCCAACTAGGTGGCACTATAGGCACCTGCCACCACGCCTGGCGAATTTTTTGTATTTTTAGTAGAGACAGGGTTTCACCGTGTTAGCCAAGATGGTCTTGATCTCCTGACCTCGTGATCCGCCTGCCTCGGCCTCCCAAAGTGCTGGGATTACAGGCGTGAGCCACCGCGCCCGGCCTCCTGAAGATCTTAGAATCAGAGCAGCTCTCCTGCCCCGTCTCATCTGATGGCAGCACTTTTCCTGTGCTCTTTTTTGCTTCCTTGGCAATCTAGCCTGCGATCACTTTGAAAACAGTGCAAAGGAAGTGCTTTCCATTAACTTCCAATTTATTCCTTTCCTATTGCGATACTAAAATGAGCAAAAGGAATGCTAAGAACAGAATTTTAATGTAATTCAATTGAAAAGGTTTGTTCCTCTGACAAAATCATGCTGCTGGCTAACATTCATTTTATTAAAAGGGAATCTGTCAAAAAAGAAAAGCAATTCAAGCTACAGGAGAACTAAGCTTTATGTATAAGACACATTCCAGAAAAGCTGTACAGAAAATATTTGTATATTGAGTCATTTTTTCTACTGACTTTTATGATAATTTCAGAGGTGTGCTCCTACAGAAATACCTTTGCTTCACCATATCATTGTGAAAACCACACTAAGGAACTCAGGATTCATTTCAAAGACTATTTTGCGTTTGTCAACATGCCATCTCTGCATATCTCATTTCCCCTCATGGCTTGTACAACCGAGTCAAGTGAACAAGCAACTGAGAATGCATTTATACATGCCCTAACATACTCAACAGCTGATTCTCCTTTCATTCTCAGTGACTCCCGAGATGTGACTGTTCAGACAGCACAGTGCCCGGGCCACCACTCCATGCTATCTCTTGGAACACCCTGGCTGAATGAGCTTCCTACCTCTTCACATGCTTTCAGGCAACAAACTGCAATTCCTGACTTGCATTTAGTTGTAAGGTTCTTTGAGGCACAGTGTAGCTTCTCTGGTAACGATTACAAAAACTTAAGCCCTTCTACGTAATCAGCAAAGTTCACTGTAAATGTTTTTGAAGTTTTTGTTCAATGCAAGTGCAAAGCTGATACAGTCAGCTTTATCAGGTGGGCAAACCTAGAGCCAAAGGCTTTATGCCCCAAACCACAGCTGCGGGATGCTTCTCAGAAGGTTTGCTGCTAAGATGCTAGGTCTATTGGAAGCAAGATGTTAATCCTGAAGTACAGGTAAATTTACCATGAAGCCAACTGAAACTTAAGCTTTGGGCTTCTCCCTTACACGAGTCCCTTCCCTTTCCAAGGCCCTGCATCTTGTATCTTGCAATTTTGTCTTCTTTCTCAGAAAGAGGAATCTATTTTTTTTTTTTTTGAGGCGGAGTCTCGCTCTGTCACCCAGAGACTGGAGTGCAGTGGCTCGATCTCGGCTCACTGCAAGCTGTGCCTCCCGGGTTCACGCCATCCTCCTGCCTCAGCCTCCCGAGTAGCTGGGACTACAGGCGCCCGCCACCACGCCCGGCTATTTTTTTGTATTTTTAGTAGAGACGGGGTTTCACCGTGTTATCCAGGATGGTCTCGATCTTCTGACCTCGTGATCCGCCCGCCTCGGCCTCCCAAAGTGCTGGGATTACAGGCGTGAGCCACTGCGCCCGGCCATTTTTTTTTTTCTTTAGAGATACGTTTTGGCTCTGTCACTCAGCCTGGAGTGCAGTGGCACAATCATAGCTCACTGTGGCCTCGAAGTCCTGGGCTCAAGCAATCCTCCCGTCTCAGCCTCCCCAGGAGCTGAGACTACAGGAATGAGCCACCGTGCCCAGCCGGGATCCAAAAATTACAGAAGCTCTAGACTCTCAAAAACATGGAATCCTCCAGCCCTTAAGATTATATTGTTATTATAGATGATATTATTATATCACAGTATTTTATAATCAGAGTAGAATTTTCATATACTTACTCAAAAAACGTTGTCCATCCAGTTTCATCACTTTTAGTGGCTAAAAGGCCACTATTGCCATGGTAAGTAAACAAAACTAATTCCAGTCCTTGAGCAGTCATGCTTTTCAAACATCCATTTGTTCCTATTGTCAACCATATCACTTGGTTATCGGGAGACACCACTCGAACTGGCATGCGATTTGGGTCCCGTCTAATTCTAAGGGTGTTGCCATTGCTGTCTGTCACAGCAGTAATATCATTGTCATTGCTGTAGCTAAAATTGTAAAGGTAATCACCAGTGACTAAACTTACAGTATATTGGTGAGTACCATTGATGTCAAAGATGTAGAGTTCTTGATCAGTTGGAGACGCAACTTCATAGAAGTTCATAGAGTTAAGTAAAGGCTTATTCTTTGACACAGCCCGGATCCGGATATTCCCTAGATCTGCAATATACAGTGTACCATCTGGAGAAGCAGCCAGGGAGGATGGGGCACTGAGTTTGGCATCCTTGGCGTAGCCATCTCCACTCTGGTAACAGTCACAGTTGGCATCATTTTTGCAGTCACACTCTGAAGGTATTCCAGCCACTAAGGAGATTTCTCCATCTGTTGTGACCTGCCTTATCCGGTTAATTTTCTTCTCATCAGTTTCAGTAATGTACAGGACCCCACTGTAGGACACAGCAATGGCAGTGGCTGATTCCAGTGTTGTCTGCACTGCGTGCTTCCCCACAGGATATTCCACTCCGGGAACCTGACAGTGCATGGGCCGTCCAGCAGCAATGCGAACTTGACGATTTTCAGTGATCTGTAAAACTACGTTATTATCCAGGACATAAATGGAGTTATCCATAGGGTTAATGGCTAGGTCAGTGGGCCATTCCAGACGTACCTTAATAAAAAAAGAAATGGCCTGGTTAGTAAGTTACTGCACTACAGTTAATTCGCCAGAAGATTAAATTAGACCATTCAGGGAAATTGGCATTAATCTGAGATAAACTGTCTGATAATAGTTTTTTCAATAGCCTCAGTAAAATAAACCAAAAAGTAATGAATGAAGATAGATATAGGAAATAACACTTTATTTTAAAATTCAGCTCACAGAAAGATTTGCTAGTTACAGGCAAATAGCAAATAGGCCTCTACGTAGTGAGTCAACAGATATCGATGAGCTATGAACACACATGTTCCTTATGGCAGCAATAACCACCAAATGTTGGGGCTTTCCAGGTTATGAATAGATTAGTATTCTATTGTGTTTTCAATCAGGCCAACAGTAAAGTTTCTATTTCTAAATATAAGTCCCTTGGGACTAATCATAGTGGGTTCTCTCTACTACTTAAGGAGCTCATGCAATCAAAAGATTAGAGATTTCAGTTGTTTGGTTCTTTTTAGAATACCTGCATGCTCCTACTTTACTGGTATTTTATTACAAATGCTTAGCATTTCTTAGTGATAATTGTTCTGTATCTCACTGAATTCATCAAATGTAGAATTATAGAAGAAAATAACTTTTTATTAGCTCCTGTGATACATGTAAATGGAACTGCCCTATCAGAACCACTGCAACACATGATATATGCAGTTTAGTATGGTGCCATCATAGTCTACCGACTGAATAAGTCAAGTCACCTAGAGGAAAAACAAACAAGTTGGCTTAGTATTTAACTACCTGGCTGATGTGCATGCTGG
Source organism: Pan paniscus (assembly GCF_029289425.2). NCBI lineage: Eukaryota > Metazoa > Chordata > Mammalia > Primates > Hominidae > Pan > Pan paniscus. The sequence goes on along the minus strand of NC_073252.2, from coordinate 180,500,584 downwards.
TGTCACAAGTTAAAGGTCTGGCTGAAGTCAAATCGTTAGAGCCCAGAAGAGTTGATATGATTCCATTTTGGTCAACTTTCCTAATCATGGTTCCATCAACAAAGTAGATTAATCCATTCTTATCAACTGCCATTCCTGTATTTGAGAGAAGCAAGTATTACTAATTTTTCAAAAATGGTTACTTTTGTTAACTATTAGGCCCATTATTAAGCTCAATTATTTAACCCCAGTGACAACATGGGTGACAGGTAGCAGGTAGGACTGCAGATTGCAAACACATTAGAAAAAACCAACATAGGCATTTATAATACAAATAAATTAAAAATTCAGTAAGGAGGCAGGGCATGGTGGCTCACGCCTGCAATCCTAGCACTTTGGGAGGCTGAGGCAGGCGGACTGCCTGAGCTCAGGAGTTCGAGACCAGCCTGGGCAACACGGTGAAACCCTGTCTCTACTAAAAAACACACAAAAAAACTGGGTGTGGCAGTGTGAGCCTGTAGTCCCAGCTATTCGGGAGGCTGAGGCAGAAGAATGGCTTGAACCTGGGAGGCGGAGGTTGCAGTGAGCCGAGATTGCACCATTGCACTCCAGCCTGGGCGACAGAGCGAGACTCCGTCTCAAAAAAAAAAAAAAAAATTCAGTAGGGAAATAATCCAATTTTGTCAGAATCCCCTGTGAGTATATGTATCACACAGGTAATACCTGAATGTTTCAAATATAAATTATAATGATTATATAATGTTGTGGTCTATAAATTACAGAACCAGTTTCAAATTCCATTCCAGCTCACTTACAGTAACCGTATCCTTCTAACAAAAATAGATCTAAGCCAAGGTTAGTGTTTTGTTGACCCCGTTACAATGAAATTTTCTATTATGAATAATTCAGTACAGATACTTTTTTCCAGTCCTTGTTCACATAATAGTCAGCAGCTACCATGAAAAAAATAAAGGCCCCAAACCAAAAAACATTGTATTGAGTGCCATAATACATGAGCAGGGAATCATTCCTGCCTGGTTTAAAAGCCTTTATCACGTAGAATTTTTTAGCCCTTGTTACCTCCAAAAATTCCTCTCAGCAAGGATTTTTTCCCATGGCATAGAAACAAAAGTTTAACAGCTCTCCAAAGAGGGTGAGGGCTCACAGGGTTGCTTAGTGATGGGTTTTAAAGAAGCCTGGGACTCATTCATGACAAAGAAATTCCAGGACTATGAAAGAATTTGGATACTTCCTTGAAGTTGAACAGGATGTGGCCTGAATTATATAGAGTAGTTGCTTCATTCTTTGAAGAGCTGATAAAATGGTATGATAATGAAAAATGCCAAGAACCTAGTATTTACTGTAAAACCAAGTTAGGATTCTAGCAGTTTCATGCTACATGGCTTTTAAAAACCCTAGATGTGAAACAGCTTTCCAGAACACCGTCAAAGGTAAAAAGTTAGACTCAGCATTAAACATGACTAGCTAGGCACTAAATGGATTTTCTACCCTTTTTTTTTTTTTTAAATAAATAAAAAGAAATCCTCAAATCGCCAACTGCCGGTACCTTTGGGACTCATGAGTGTGGCTTCCACGGCCTTCCCTCCATCCCCACATCTCGCCTCGTCAAACGGAAGGCACTGCTCCCCTGTCCCTGCGACGACTTCTGCATTTTTAGTCAAGTCTTTTGCCCCCGTAAGTGACTTTGGGCGATAAATTCTGCGGGTGTTTGTGTCAGAAACGTACAAATCTCCTGTGACTGGATCCGTTGCAAGGTAGTATCTATGAGCTGGGTTGCTGCTGTGAAAAGGATCATACATAAACATCAAAGGGAGTTACTCCTAATACACAGAGGGAAATTAAAAGCAAAATAAAACAGATCATGAGAAACTGATTATAGTCTGGAATCCATGATCAAAGATTAGACATGAATAGTACTGTCTATTTAATAATGACTCAAAAGAATGTGCTCACAGGTAGCATTTCTCTGATATTACTGTTTGCCTTCCTTGCCTGACGCTGAGGATTCAACAATTTACTAACAGTCATCTTCAAAAATATTACCTTTAAAAGGCAATATGTGTCTACCCTAAAACAAAGAAGCAAATTGTCTAAATCTTTTGTGCTCAATGCAAAGCCATTAAAAAACTGCCCCTGAATGAGGGACATAAAGTTTATTCCAGGGGAAGCATGTCTCCATCAAATTCTCCAGTGAAGTACAATATACTACTGATTCCACTCATACCTCACCATAGGGTATTATCCTTTCAAACTAAAAACCCTCCCCCTGAAGAAATGTACCACTGTATCTGTCTTGGTTGCTCTATCATAATCCAGAAAAGTGCCAGTGTCTGTCCTATGGGGTTAAATATTAAAATGAGGTCATTCAAGTGTACGGGGGAGTCTTAGTTGGTGGCCTGTGGCAGTGAGCTAGGATGCTGGATCCTTCAGTTTTCTTTCCAAAGTTTGTATACTGAGCTGCTCTGAAACCTGTCTATGAATGTAGTGACATACAAAATGTAGTGCCTCAGTTTTATAAATATAAAGAAATGCAAATGTAAAACATTTTATGTCCCATTACTTGTAAAAAATGGTAAGCCCAACACTGTTAAGGAGGGGACAAATTATGACGTATCATTGGAATTAAAAAGTTAATATCCTTACAAACACTCAATGCCACATTCTTAAAATTAATGTAATCTTGTACATGTGCAAAGATTGTCTTCTGAACAAAAACCTGAAAAATAATTTAAATGATTTGGTGTCTCAACCAAGACGTCAACATGATGGGAATTATCAAACTCCATGTATCTTTTGATGACGAACTTAGTTATACTAATTAATTCTCATTCTCTCTCTTCCTCTCCCTCTTTCCACATACAGCCACGAACACACACACACACAGTTACATGCTTGTTTCCATTTATTTTATTTGTGAACATCTAAAATATTTAGAATAAACCTACCTATATGAATATTTTTATTCTAATAGTGATGCAGTAGTCTCCTCATTACCAATGAGGTTAGGTTCTAATAAAACAATTTTCACTACTTGATGATTTTCCGTCTAAGTGCTGAATAGTTGTACTTTATCATTCCTGTAAGAGATTCTATTCTTAAAATTGTTTAAGTGTTTCTCATGTTGTTAGAGGAGGCCAGCAGATCACATATGGAGTCTGTAGAGGCCTTGTGGAGCTCTGAAGAGCTCTTAGGCTGTGATGTTAGTATACAGAGAAATACAAAGACATACAAAGGCTTGAGCTTTGTATGTCCTTCAGCTTTGGGATCTCCTTTCCAGCCTTTGAGTGACAAAAGACAGACTAGGGCAAGACATCTTAGAGTGTGTAAATGTGTGTGAAATGGTAAAAAGTAAGATGAACTCAGAAAGATGCAAGTCATTGTGCAAGAAAAACATTTCAGAACAACTGGGTTATGCCAAGTGATCAACTTGCTGTGCTAAGTGTTATGATATCATTTTCCTAAGTTGATGCCTACAATCTTAATGCAGCAACACATATTGCATCCCTTAATGTGGCAGCTTATTACTTTGTAAGAAGTGAAGAGTTACATATCAATATAACATTCAGAGCAATTTTAGAGGTTTTTTTTTTTCCTTTCTATAAACAGTCTAATGTTGACACAGCTGGTCTTTCAGGTATATATAATTGGTGACAGAGTTGCAACTCCACCAAGCTGAGTCTACTTTGAAAGACATGACATTGGAGAGGCCCCTCTAGTCTTTCCTACCTCCCTGATTATACAGTTAACTGTGACTAGCTGTGTACATGGTATGCATACACTCATGTGTATACATAACACACATACTTTTTTTTCTTCTCAGTTGTACATCTTTTGAGTATGAACTCTGTACCCGATTGCCTGGGTTTAAGTCCTAACTTCATTACTAACACTAAATGTATGATCTGGGCATGTTGCCTAACTTATCTGTGCCTCAGGTTCCTTACCTGTAAAGGTGGTGATAATAATACATATTTCACAGGATGCTGGGAGGATTACACGAACTATATATGTAAGATCCTTAGAACAGGGCCTAGCGCATACTACATACTCACTAAGAATTAACCGTCCTTATACTCGCTTTTGTCCTGTCTCTTCCTACAGTGCAATGTCTTTTGCCTTATAACCTTAGAAAGTGCAGGAATACAATAATTAACTAAAGTATGAGTTGTTTCTGAAAATATTAAAAGAAAAAAACTGATTAGGTTTAAACTTGGTTTAGGTTTAGGTTTGTTAAACCTAAACTTGGTTAGGTTTAAATTTGTTTTTTTACTTCTGCTGTTATAACAGCAGTTTATAATATCCTAAACTATTAAAATAATGAAGACTCAATATACCCACTTTAAATTGTTTAGAGAGTAATGATGAACAATGATGATTCATTCATGGTAAATGAATCATGCACACTTCCTCAGGATGCCCTCATTTTGAGAAAAAACAAACAAACAGATTATTGAGGTGGCAGCTTCAGTGGTGGTGGCATCCTCTTTAGCTATGGGACGTGAGTTTTCTTGGTGCAAAAACGAATGGACATTCAAGTGATAAGCTTTGCCTTTATTGTCATCAGTTTTATCCTCGTGGGGAAGTAAAGAGAGAATGCCCAAAGTGGTGCTTATATTTGCTTATTACCTGTCCGGAAGCATCTCCTTCCTAGAAGACACAGAAATTTCTCCATCAAGCAACAAATGTCAATGGCTTTAAAAATGTCTGATAAATGAAAGCTGTACTTTTGGACACAACTCTATTGTCCAGAAGAACAAATGTGGGGGAGTCTACGTGGCCCTAGAGAAGAGAATTAGCCTCTGGAAATATTCCCACAGGATGGTAGGAAATGAGAACTTGACAAATTCCCAGCAGCGCAGGCTAGGATGGCAAATTAGAGCTGGTTGTTAGATGCTGGTCTCTCCTAAATGAAAAGAGGGATCAGCATGGAAGTACTAAAAGGAAAAAAAGTGAGTCTGGATATTTCTAGTTGACAGACTGGTGGCAGTGAAGCTCTGAATCATATGCCATAGGACTGGGATTCAAGGTCACCTAATTTAAGCATAGAGAGTTGACAGTGTGAGCTCGTGCTTGCTTTCCAACTTTCTGAAAAGCCAAAGCACTGAAGAGGCGGGTGTGTGGGTACAACGAATGGTGAATTTTTAGGTCAGTAATCTATCTACTGTGAAAACGTGAGGCTACCACGACGGAAGCGGCTGCAGCCAGCAGCTGGAGCACAGGGATTTTCAAAATGCTTGGTTTTGGGAAATCTCTGCTTAGTGGAAGCACAGCAGCATTCTCATGTGATTGATTGAGATTTCACTATTTCAGAAAGGTTTGAAATATTACAATTTTGACTAATAGCAAAACCAAGGAAACCGAGATCAAGTTAAGAACCTTTAGTATATTACACCTTGATTCTTAACTCATCCTGAATTGCCTAGATCATCACAATTATCAAGACATCTTCTCTAGTCTCATTCAATTAGACACAGATCCAGTGGTAAGTGCAGGCTGGATTTGCTCATTTATTCTGTCATAATTCAACCTTCTTAGACTAGAGAAATATTCACAAAGAACAAGCCAGAGAACAGATATTATTAGCACTTCTATCTTCTGAGTTGGAAACTGTGTCACAGCCTTTAGAACACAAGACATTTGAAGAAGCATAACAAACTATATTCACATATAAAAGTAAAACAGCTTCTTTTATGGTAACCAAAAGACTGTTTAGAATATTGCAAGCAGGGACTTGGGGTGTGATATTTCCATGCCTGCTTGATTTTTAAATATTAAGTCAATAAGGAGTGCTGAATAAAACTTTTATAATTTGGTATCTACACTTTAATGGATTCAAATTCACAGACTTATGATTGACACTTTCTTTGATCCTTTAATTGGTAATATAAAATTCACAAAGTTGATTTTTAGTTCTACATGTTTAAGTGCCCTTTGGCTGGTATTAGTTAATTAATGTAATTTTTAAATTTTGGAATGTGTGAGAATTGGAACAAGGATGAGGTAAAACTTACTACATATTAAAGGGGTTCCTTAGCAAACTAATACTATAAACATCAGAGTAGGAAATGTTTGGTATATCTAAAAGAAAGACATTTTTAAAGAATTGTAGCAGCTTCTATGTATGTAAAAAGTTTAATATGTTGATCAGTAATATTTATACCTATTCATTAAAGTATAGCTAAGAATTTTTATTTCAGGTAATATCCTGGTGGTGCTTATTAGTTTGATATAACAGAACACTCTCTGAATTTTAAAATAAGACAATGTGTTTTTATACTAATTTTTATTCAATATTTTTATTATTCCCCCATTAGTCCAACTAATGAGACTGTTTACAGTATATGAAATATAGAAGAGGATAAAAAGTGTGCATTTTTATATTTTAATCATTAACAACTGGCAATACCATTCCTTTTGTAGATTTAGACACACTTTTCAATTTCTTTTTCTTCCTATGACCTGTTCCTAAGCCTCTCATGACTCATGCTGCCCAAGAAAGCGAGGATAAGGAGCACGCCAGGAAGGATCTTATTAACCAGGAAAGGGAAGGTAATGATAGGCAGGTACACAGGAAGAAGCATCTGAAAAGAACTTTAATTTTTTAAGCTAAAGGAAGAAGTTCCAATGAACTAAAATATGTTGACTTTGCTAGGTCAATTTTATTACTTACTAAGCAGATGGAATCCCTATTTTATCAATGACATGATCATGTTTGATGATTTGGGCTCAAAGACCTTACACATTCTCTACATCTTCCTCTTTCTTATCACTTAGACAAAGACTCTCCATTCTCTCCTTCCCTTTATTTTATCGCTTGGCTTCCTTCACTGCTAACCATCCTATTTTAGGTATCTAGCATCTCAAGCTGCAACAGCTTTCTAATTGATCTGATGTTCAATCATTTTGAACTCTGACACCAAATTACTCTTCCTAAAAGGCCACTTTGAGTGTGCCACTTGTTCAGGATCCTAAAATGGGTCCCCACTGTCTCAGGTATCCTATAGGAGAGAATAATTCCTTAGAGCACTCAAGGCCCCAAGCAATCTGACCCTCCCCTGCCTTTCTGCCTGTATCTCTCGTGATTACCACCATGAACCCCCTGTTCCATTCAGGTGGGTCTGATGACTCTCAGAACATGTCTTGCTCAGCTCTCCCCCAGTCCCCAGTAACTTTACTTGCTTTCTCTATTTCTTCATGACTGCCCTCTTTTCTTCTTGCTGTTCTATTTAAGCAGACTTCATTTTTAGACCTAGCTCAAATATCAGCCCTTCCAGAAAATGTTTCCTTACCATAGTGTCATCTCCCAGTAATCTCTTCCTTCACAGAACTATTCTCACATTTGAAACCACGGACCACGGGTATGATTAAGTGTCAAAGAATGATACTGATAATGTTATTTAAGGTGTCACATATATACCTTGTCTCCTCTGCTAGATTGTGAGTTGTGAGAGGAGGTACTTTGTCTTATATTATTATTTTTCAAAGTGCCTAACACACGGTAAGTGATCAGTTAACGCTGATTGATTTCATATAATTAAATATCCATATAAAACCCAAAAAGTGTACTCTTCATGCATGGCACATAAAGGAAATGCAGAAGCACAAATGTAGTTAGGATGATGGACAGAGGAGAAGGATTATGGAGGATCATGAGAGAGGGATTACAATAGTATCACTGCCAAACACCAGGAGTTAGTACAAAATGAATTTCTACTGTTAATAAAGATGTAACTCTAACCTCATAGATTTTTTTTTTTCCAGAGGGAGAGATTATGGCTTTAAATAACAGGTAAAATGATTGTGAAATAAGTCTTGCTTTTTGCATACCCAGGGAATGAGCCCCTAGAGTCTTGGCCATTGGGACACAGAAAAACCGGCTGTGTGGTGCCGTGGAAAGAACATATTTTTAGAGTGGTTTAACCGTCTGCTACCCATTTCTTAGATATGTATTTTGGGGAAGATACATAACCTCCTGGAGCCTCTACTACGTCACCTATAACCCTGAGGGATTGCTGTGTGGATCTGCAATAACAGATATAAAATATCTGGCACCATGCCCGGCATGGAATAGGCCCGCTTGTTAAAAGGTAGCTGCTTTGATAGTTTTTTCTGTATTGCCTCCAGCATTTTCACATTTACTTGGTGTGCAACCTGTCTGTCTTTCCTCTTTTCTCCACAGCTACCAAGAAAACAAGACCAGAAAGTTTTTGAAATTCTACTGTGGTTTCTAATAGCAGAGCTTTGCACGCTCAGTATCCTGGGGAGATGAAATGTTGATTTTAGCATGTGACTGAGCTATCAGCTGCAAGTATAAGATCAATAGGGGATCTCAGGAAAAGATCATGGGGCCAGGTTTGGTCACCCTGATATGCGACAGCTATCCATCTTTCAGTAGAACTTTGGTTTTTGTTTGCTAGTTGTCAATCACTACACAACAATTTAAAGGGGTTATGTTGACTTATTCATCTAAAAGACCTCACATAAAATATTATTAATGTTTCTATCTGATATCATTTCATTAGATATTTTAATGACAAACTAGATCTAGCATGTCTAACCTGTCTAGCTTTTTGCCAGCTTTACTTTAAAACACTGGTTTCCTCCGCCTTTTTTTTTCTATCCTGAGCAAAGTTTTTCAATCAAATGTGTCCATACAAGTCTTTATTGTATCTTCTGCAGCTACGTGTACACAGAAAGCGGAACATGAAACACTTCTGAGTCTATATATTTGCTTCAACTATATTCGTCCTTCACTTTGAAGAAAGTCATTTCCTCCATAATAATGGCAATGAAAACATTACTTCTTAAATCTAGTAATTCTCCCAACTTAGGAAAATATAAACTATAGGCAAAGAGGAATTTACGGGAAGCTAATAATTAAGCTTCAGTTTTGGGGCCTCTCACTCTGCCAAGCCACATGTTCACATAATCGTATGTTTTAAAAAATTTGCCAAGGTAAAATATTTCTAGATTCTTTTTCTTAAACAGTCTCCAATAAAACCCAACCTGTCAGGGGTTTTCTTGGAACCAGGCAGGCCTTCTCAAACCTCCTTACTGTGCTTCAGGTTTCATTCTGTTCAACATGGCTTAGATTGTGTCGGTCAATAACTAATGCTTGGAAATCATTTTGTTATAGAGAGATATTCCTTATACTTTTTTGTAATGAAATTTATTTTATGAACCAACTGAAAAAGATTTCTCAAATTATATCACGTAAATAACTCGCAATATATTGTATAATAATTGTTCAATTAAGCACTTTTAATTCCTTTGATGATCTGTGATACTGAGTTTCCTCTCTCATGATGAAATATTCTTAGAAAACAATTTCAGAGGGTCACATTGAAATGTAAAAAGGATATTTGAAAATATACAATAACCTTAAGGTAAGATGCTTACCTATGTCTAAAATCTTTATTTCTTGGTGGAAGCAGATAAAAAAAGGTAAAAAAAAAAAAAAAAAAAAAAAAAAAAAGAAAGCACAGTTAGAAAAGCCTTCTAAAATATAATGAGTTGAATTCTGAGATTTTAATTATTTGTATGGAAAATTGCCAACTTGGCAGAAATGATACTGGAAATGAATTCTGTAGTCTAGGGCTTACCAAATAACTTACAGAATAGAATGATTTGAAAATCACACTTAAATGAACAAAGCAAAGACAATATGTTACTTTTACTATTGGCATTATGGCTAATGGATTAACCCAACCTGAAGATCCAATATTCTAGTTAAAAGTTGTAGCCTTAGTCCATTTAATATCAGGTCCTGAAGTCACAGGAAAATATTTTATGCCTTAATTTCAACCACTGTGAAATAAAAGAGCTACACCTATGTCACAGGGTTATTCTAAAGAAAGCGAAAGAGATTTAAGAATCATAGCTCTAGCCTTTTAGAGCACAGAAAATTCACTGAAATCAGTAAGATATTTGATATATTGGGTGACTTTATGCTCTTTAATACACTTATGGGACAATTTATATGTGTTATGCGTCTCTTAACTTTAAGCAAGAATTTGACTTCTTTCTGGGGGAGATTTTAAACCTTGGGATGGTATTTTTCTATGAATAAATTAGTACATCAGACTCAACCTTTTTTTTTAAAGAGGCACGTTTAGCTTTGGTTAAAAGCCCAAATTTAGGAAAGACGTACCTTAGTTCTAAGACACTTGTTACATTTCCAGAAGGGAATATCCGCCGCACATAGTTGAAATCGCCTACGTACAGACTGCCGTCGATCCCACAAGCTAGCGCCACTGGGGCCAGTAACTTGTTACCATCAGCTTGACCATTGCAACTGGGGCAGGAAATGCTGCGCCTTCGCCCATTGCCCATGATGCTACTCACGACTGGAGGCTGCTGGGAGATGAACTGGTTTTCCCCGTTTCCCTTGTACAGTATACCTAGAAGAAATAAAGTGCATTGTTTTTCTTATGATGAAAAAGTGTAAAGATGAAAAGCAAACATGTTCATGATTGTTTTAACTATAATTCAATGCCTATCAGGTCTGGATTAAGACATTCTTATTTGAAGCTCCATTGGAATGAATTGTATTCAACTACCTAGTGTAAAATATTACACGATAAAGTCCATAGGATATACACCAAAAGTGCTGTCTACTGTGAACTGAAATCATGTCTGGTGAAAGGAACAAAAGACTGAGAAGAATTAAAACCCCAATTCTTAACATCAGTGATGATCAGTCATGGCTATACACTGGAATGGCCTGGGGAGTTGCCAAAAAATATTAATGCCTGGTTCTCACCCAGAGAGATGGTGGTTTAATTTGTCTGAGGTGCAGCCTTAGCCCTGAAATTTAGAAAAACTCTCCAGATGATCTTAACGTGCAACCAGGTTTGAGAACAGGCTCTACATAATGTTCTTTAGGGAATAACAAGTTTGCCTCATTGTTAATCAATATTGAAAATATTCAATTAATAAAAATGTGAACCAGGAATACAAATTTCTTTTGAATTTATAATTTTCTTTAAAGTTAACAAACTTTGTGGAAAACAAAGGTAGAAAATAGACATCAAGCTCCAAAGCTGTAATGATAATACAGGCTTATTTTAACTCTACCTATCCTGTCAAAGACTATTCCTGCGTACACTCTCATCCGATAGGAGAATGCATATACATGCGGTTATTCAAAATGTCGAACATAACAAAACTGTTGTAGAAGGCCAATGTATTATTTAAAGTGAATTCTGCTTTAAGGTATGGAAGTGCCAATAATTCTATCAAGACAAAATGCCAGTCTGCTCTTTTATGGTCTTCAGTGAAAATCTGAGAAAAGTTTCCAAATGAATATTAAATATTTTCATGGTTAGAAATTAGATTTGAGTTGAGATTGTAATTTTATTGCTTTTGCCATTGCTATATACAGATCAGTGGCTCCAGTTTGGCATGATGCACACGGGGTAGTCAGCTGCTATTGTTCCATGCATAGTTTATGACACTTCTCAATGTGTTATCATCTGTATACACCACCTGCTGCTTTGACTTTAGAGCGGCATATATTCTATTTATTGAATGTTCTATGTTCCAAAGCAGTTCTCAGAGATAATGGCCCTACTTCTTAGCAGATACACTGTTGAAAGAATAATCCCACGAAAGTACAATCAGGAAACTTGAGAAAGTGCTTTTTCCCCCACTTCGGGATAATTTTAAAGTGAAGAAGAAATTAGAATAATTATGTTCTCCTTATAACTCAGCACATTTTAGGTGCATTCTGTGATTACTTTTTTAATGCTTTGCTATTTGGGTGATGTAATAATCATAGCAAATTTACATAAAGAAATCAGGGAAAATAAAACAGGTTTATTCAAATTTAAGAAAAATAAGCTAAATAAGGCTGGATCATAACAAGAGGTGAAATGCATTTTGCCCTGAATATTCAAAGAATGCATTAGTGATATCTAAGATTCTTCTTTCTGTGATTACGTTAGTTGATAATTATGGAGCTATAATTTCCTATAAGAGCCAGTTGTGTAATTTTCATCAGAAGAATCCTACAAGTCAGACTACTGCTCTACAACATCTGATTTATTCAGTCATTACTTTGAACGATTGGCCCTTCCTGCTTCTTCTCTATGATGACAGAACAGAAAGATGAACATGAGAATATTTATTTCCATGTTTCAGGGCGCCTGCACGAATAACTGTCAGCATCTACGTTTCCGTATTCTCTTCTTCCTTCATGTCTTTCTATAGCTCATCCACCTTGTCATGACTACAAATCCCTTTGTTTATTCAATTAGACACATGTCACTTTGGAAAGCCACTACTTGTCAAAATGTTCTTGGATAAAATTCTAAACTGCAATCTGTTCACCCTGTGGCTGAGGTTATCTCACATTTAAAAATAACACATATTTTCTTTTATTTATTTATTTTTGAGATGGAGTCTTGCTCTGTCACCCAGGCTGGAGTGCAGTGGCACAATCTTGGCTCACTGCAACCTCCGTCTCCCTGGCTCAAGTGATTCTCCTGCCTCAGCCTCCTGAGTAGCTGGGATTACAGGCGCCCACTACCATGCCTGGCTAATTTTTGTATTTTTAGTAGACACGGGGTTCCACCATGTTGCCAGGCTGGTCTGGAACTCCTGATCTCAAATGATCTGCCCACCTCAGCCTCCCAAAGTGCTGGGATTACAGGTGTGAGCCACCGTGCTCGGCCTAAATATATTTTATAATTTAGAACTTTTTTTTTGAGGACAGCATTTTGGAAAGTTCGGTTTTTACATCTGCCCTGGTATTTTAATAGAAGTTACCCATATGTTATTCTGGTTTAGAATATGTGTGTATTTATATTATACATACACAGAACATCTACACATTTCTGAATCCTCCTGAATATAATATCGTGTGTTGTATCACACAGTGGTGAATTACAGAGGCATGGGCTTTTCCGGAGCTACAGAGATGCCTGTAGTTTTCCTATTGATTCATAATCTCTTGAGTGAAATCCTGTAGCTAACTGGTTATGAACTTTACCCTATACTCTCATCATAACTAAATGGCATCTAGAGACGTTTCCCCTAGTTTTGTTTGTAGAGGGCTTCTGAAGGAATACAGAAATATGTTCAAACTGTGTGAAATATAATTTTACACAATTTCATCAAGAGCAGCTACTAGCATGTTTGCCATATGGCTTCGCATTTTAAAAGACCATGATTGAACCTTGTGCTACTAATATAACAGAATGAAACTACTACTGCTTCAGACACCACTGATGAGTTAAGAGAGGCTCTGAGAGAACACTGGAGTCCCCTGCTTAGTCAGGAGTCCCACCTTTTCAATGTGTGCTGCATGTGGCACTAGTTATCCGCTCTGCTTAATTCGGGGTGCAAACTGAACTGCATCCTGATGTCCAGGACGTAACTGGAAGGGGTGTAGAGCTTAATATACTGCTATAAAATAGTGAAGCAGGGAAGGGTTTTTCTGCTTTTTTGTTTGTTTTTCCTTACTACTGGTTTTCTCAGACTATTATTTCCTGGAGGGAAGGCACTAGCATTTTCTTCCTTTTTTGTTTTTTGAGACGGAGTCTCACTCTGTCACTCAGGCTGGAGTGCAGTGGCACGATCTTAGCTCACTGGAACCTCTGCCTCCTGGGTTCCAGAGATTCTCCCACCTCAGCCTCCCGAGTTGCTGGGACTACAGGTGCGTACCACCACACATGGCTAATTTTTGTATATTTTGTAGAGACAGAGTTTTATCATGTTGGCCAGGCTGGTCTCAAACTCCTGACGTCAAGTGATCCACCTGCCTTGGCCTCCCGAAGTGCTGAGATTACAGGCATAAGCCACTGCATCAGGCCCAGCATGAGCATTTTCAAGTAATGGTCTGAAAACTACTTTATTCTGTATATATTTGGAAGGTTAAAATGCACTCTCTCTGACACTCACACACAAAAAAATTGTTTTAAGCAGGAATGAACACTGAAGCAACATTAATCTGAAAAAGTGACCATTAACTATAAACATTTAATTGTATTACATGGTCAGGTCAACATTCTGAACCTTCCAAAAACCTCTGCAAAGTCAAGAGTTAGATTATTTTGCTGAGACTGTGACTTTTTTCTCTGGCTATCAGTAAAAGTAGAGTACTAGCATGATATGGTGTAGGACAGGATGCTAAAGTATAATAGATTAACTTACAGTCCTGCTTTTCCAGCAAAGCACCCTTCAGGTTGTCTGAGATGCAGCTAGTATGTGGGCAAAATGTTGGAAACACAGTCTAGACAACAGAATTGTGTTTCATATAAATAATATTCTTGATGAGATTAAGCTGGTCATATTTTGCAAATACTCCTCTTTTGGTCTGCGGCATTTGAAACATGTTTCTTCGGAGCATATTCACTAGCACATTATCAGGTCTACTCCTAGGAACGCTTTTGATTCTTGCTTTTTTCTCAGATTATTCATTTTTTCCCCTAATATTCACCAAGTCAAGTAACAATATATGTGACCCCATTTGAGTGGCAGAATGTTTTATTTCCCTAATAGTCTGAGAAGAACTGGAAAAAAAAAATCTAGATACTCAGAATAATTACCCGAGAATTAAAATCTACTAAAAATATTTTGGTGAAGTCACATGATTTTTTTTCTTTATTTTAAAAACAAATACCCCCTCCCTCCATTTTTGGTAAATCTTTCTAAAGTACTTTGGCTCACACTCACTGACTCACTGTAGAATGAGACACTCTAGGTGAATCTGTGCTGACGACTCCCACTCAGAGATCTTCCATTACAACACCAAAGTCAGTCTTTCACATTCTAATGGGAAAATCATTTTGGCGATCAATTCATGAACATTTTAAAGTATATTAAGGAAGTATTATACAGTTCCCACTTTAGGCTTTTATAATCTTTAAAAATTCACCTTTATTTTTTTTCTGCCATTTCTAATCCTACAGCATGGATAGCATAAAATGTTGCTACAATCTCATGAGTTGCAAAGTGGGCAACATTAGCTATCTCTGAACAATACATTACAACATCAGTTATCTATGAACAAGAGCTTACCGTTCTGTACATCCAGCACGTGATGTTTATCTAATGTCCAGCCACCCATGTTGGACGCATCCAATTCATAGCCCTGCAGAATGGCAGTCCTCTTTTCCCACAGAGTCAGGTCCAAACACGACTCATACTCATATCCAACTGACACTGGAATCCAAACAAATCACAGCTCATCTTTCCAACGACTGGGGGAAATGCAATTTATTTTCTTACTTGGAAAAAACTGCCTTTTTCACATCTGTGTTCTGAGACTGTATTTCCACTTATTTATGAGCAGTTTATTTTTTAATTTAAGAAGATTTCACCAAAGATTTTTTTTTAAAAAAAAGATCTCCAAATATTATTTTCCACTGATTTAATAGAAAATGAGTGTTTTTTTCCCCATACCACCCCTTCATGAGGGGTTCACAGCACAAAATAAAGTCCAGATTGGGCAGCTGGTTAAGTAATTAGATCAGTCAGTCTCAAACAGTGATTAGATAACAACTAAAAATAACGTTTGCCATCTGAATAATTAGAACTCTTTAGTTTTCACTCAAGAGTGTTAAATTATGGAAAATATTTATGATAAGTAAGGTTCAATGGAACAAAAAAGCTAGCCAGATTATGACATTATGTTGACATATTATTATCAGAAATAAACAAACTAGCAGTAATATGAATAAACCACAGATGAAAAGCTTTCCAGAGTTCACAATGAAACAGGGATTTTAAAATTGAGAAAAAATGAAAGGAGAAGTGGCAATTACTGGATTGATTTGAACTAATTCAAATCCAAATTACCTATTAATTTCAGAGTACAATGTTCTATTTTAAGGTAAATACTAATTAAAACAAAAACATAACATTCTTTAGTTTTTTATGTTCTGAGCTTGAGCTTGAAGCTATACTATATACCTATTCTCTTTCTCTCTGTCTGTCTCTCAACATGTCACACTTTGATTGCACTGTCCAGTCATTCAATAAAACAACTGGTTTGATTATCCTTTCATTGAATGAACCGGCCGTTCTAGTGAAAACAGCTGATGTAATTCATGGACACAAATGTCTGCTATCCTGTTAAACATCAGTATGCATTGAAACTACATTAGTGTTAGACACAGAAAACAAAAACAAATAAGGAAATCCAGGGAGGTAAAGTTATAAAGAGAAGAAGAAAATGGAAAAAGAAAGGGACAAAATAAGGAAAGAAACATGGGGGGGAAAGGATGTGACAAGCTGAAACCTCATTCACAGAATCCCTCTACAACATAATTTCAGCCAGAAAAGGCTGATATTTTCTTCTTCTTGCCACATGGAGTACATTCCTTTTCCCACGGTAGATCTAAACCAGCCAAGGTATAATATCCCTAGGACAACCTTATTCTCTTTATATTCTGTTTATCCACTGACTTCCCTGGGTTACAATTAATTTATGATAGTTCTGGCTTTGAGAAAAACTTCACTGCAGCAAAGATTTATATGGAACTTACCAACAGCTTCAGATAGACCATAGACTTTCTGATTATATGCATCTGTTTTATCCCATATGAAAGTATAGGCCAAGTTTGGTGAGGCAGGAAACCACTTTTGGAAGAGTCTTCCTACTACAGCTACCATAAGATGAACCTTCATTAAATTAAATGGAATAATAGACTGGGTCATGGTGATCTTGAGAACTGACTTATACCCTGCAGCTCTGGAACTCAAGTAGGAGAGTTTCAAATCTGTTCCTGGAATTGTAGTTTCCTCGTGGAGGACCTAAGTTTGAATAAAGCAGAAGTTTCAAACTGTGATCACGTATGACGATTAGATAAAATATATTTATGTAGCACATATTCACTATATTTGTGAATAGTGACTCTCTGTGTCTTAGTTTACTTACTCATAAAGACAATGCTTATTTTAGCTGCTTTAGAGCAACTAAAATAAAACACAAAAGAATCACTATTCACAAATATGCATTTGAGCTGTTATCTTATTCAATAATTAAAAATAACTCTGCTGCCAGCCCAAATGTCTCTTCCTAAAAGCCTCTTGTCATTTATTCTGAGTTAATCATACCTCGGGTGCTACTCTTCATACGGGAAACACTGTGACTGCTCCATCAGGCTGACATGCACTGACTTGTTAGTGCAGTAGTCACAGTGGATTCTCACTAACCCATCTTTCACCCCATCACCCTGGAGAATTAGAGCAGACATTTGTAAGATGGTTAGCTCAGAACAGGGATGCAGTCTAGGCCAAAGATCTGGCCTGTGCCAGCTGGCTCATTTAGGGACTAAACCAATACCTACAGCCTCATCAGCTGGCTGGTCACAGCCTATAAAGACAGTAAGGATAACAAAAAACACCCAATCGTTTGGGTTAGATTGTAGCAAATTCCATATCCATGTTGAGAGGTAATGTAATAATAGCACATTGTCATAATTAAAGATTGAGCTCCAACTTACCATGGATTTTTGATATGATGGTAAATTAGCTAATATTTTAAAGCTCCATACAATTCATCCTAGAGAGCAACTAATATGTTATTAAATGCACATAGAACATATCAATTCACACTTTTTTATTTGAAACTGGACTGTAAAAATGAATATAATTATGTGCATAAGAATTATCTCCTTTACAAATTAAAAAAAATTATACTCTTAACCCCATAGATTACCAGTCAGTGTATGCTGACAATATTTATATTAAGAAATGCAAAATACATTATGCCAAAACATTACTTATTTTGAAAAATGTATTTTAGGCAGCATATACAATTTTTCTAAAGAGTTCAGATTCTCTTTACCAATGCTCCTGTTAGTTTGGTGAATAAGAACAGCTCTTCATAGGCTTTCTAAATAGGCTGTAAGTGCAAGGCTATCTGTGTTCAAGAACGTGCACCAGGAACTCACTACTTTCTCCACGAAGAATTAAACAGTACTCTCAAAGGCTTCCTTATATTGCCCTATCAAGATTCACTATTCAGACAGAAAGGGCTGCCTTTTCATGTTGGAAAGATCTTAGAATAGTGATTCAGTGTTCAGCAATGTTTCCCCTTTCCCCACCACCTCCACATAGAACAGTTAAAGATGATGTCTATCTGCCACCTCCAAACTTTAATAACTTCAGTAAAACCCTCCAAGACCCCTTGTACTGAGGGTGGAGCTGTCAGCTTCAATATAAACAATCACACAGTTGGAAGCAGCATGAATGAATGGACGAAGGAAGTGTTGTCAGTCAGTGTTGGCATGAAGAGGGACGCGATGTGGTACAGTACAGTACAGTAAGAGGCATTTCTAACGTAGATACACGAATTTATTACCATTGGAGTTTTCCTTCAAACATGCTGACTGAATTCAGCCACAAAACGGTCTTAAGCAAAATAGTTTACAAACATATAGAAACTTTTTAGACCCAGGGAAACCATTAAATTTAAGATTGAGGGTACTTTTGTAAGACTGTAGGTTGTTAGGGTGAATGGTTTAAAGATAACTCATTGTTCTCCCATAATCAGTGAAATATCAAGGAGTTAGTTTGAAAAATAGATTCTGTGACTCCAGAACGACCCTGATAACATGTGATTTAACCCTAAAGCTCATCATTTGCTTCCTCTTATTTTCAAAATAATTTCCGATACATTTGACAGGTTTTCCATGAGTAAGGGACTCTCTTACGAATATTATATGTATTTCCTGTGACCTTCCAGAAGCTGCCTATTTCAAAATATCATGTGTTGTACTTGATTTTAATATCTGTAATTTTGTTCATTAAAGCATGTTTCTCTGATGTAATTTAACTTGACCATGTTATTTTGCATTAGTACGAAAAGTAAATCCAGCCAAAGTGGGAAAATAAACCATCAGGCCTACTCTTGCCAGCTGCGTGAGCTGTAAATCCTATTCCTGATCCCGTTAAACATTCGGTTAGGAACCATGTCCTGCCAATTCTATCTTCCAGTCCCTGTCTAATGTGTTCCCTCTTCTTCATTTCCACTACCATTGTGATTGCGAGGCCCTCTCCATCTGAGCCCTGGATACGCATGGATATACACTTCACAAGAACAGCCTGTTCACTCATTTCTCTTTTCTATCAATATCTTCTGCGCTTCTTTCAAGTGCGTTTTGCCACTTGAGTTAACTTTAGAGAAATGCTGAAAAAACTCCACTGGGGTCTTGGTTCCGCATCACCTAAAGAATTCAAGGTCTCCAGTAGATTGCTTCTCAGGGCCATTCATCAGCTGGCCCCGGGGTCATCTTCTGCCTCCTTCCCCATTGTCCCCTCTACAACATGACTTGTTTTTGCCACTCCACTGTTGCTTACACATCTTCAATCTGAAACGTGCTTTCCTCCCTCTCCAGCCTAATCCTTGTTTCAGCCCAAACTCCTCAGTGATTCCTTCTTTGGCTTACTTAGGAATTGACCTCTCCTTTGAACTTGTATCATTCTTCATTAAAATCTTTATCGCATTTAGAATGGCAGGACGCACGTCTTCTTTTTATCATAGTAAAGTACCTTGTACATAGTAGGCTCTCAGTAAATTTTTAGGAAATATTTGCCTACCGCATGGATGAATGAATGAATGAATGGAGAAAAGACTCCAGGTATTCATGGAATTGTTGACTATCTGAAACCCATTTTAATGTCCTAGTTTGCTAGAAATTTGGCACCTACAGACAGATACTGACTCTAGGTGAAGTCTATTTTAGGACT
The DNA here is from genome assembly GCF_029289425.2 of Pan paniscus. Taxonomy (NCBI): domain Eukaryota; kingdom Metazoa; phylum Chordata; class Mammalia; order Primates; family Hominidae; genus Pan; species Pan paniscus. Next base: position 180,480,886 of record NC_073252.2, on the reverse strand, counting down.
GACTACGAAGTTTAGAGTTCCTGCAAGATGGGCCTGGGGAGGAAGTATTACATTGATTGAGGTTACAATGAATTGAGGTTACAATGAACTTCTTAAAAGTTTCAGCTCAAAGTTGGCTTTTGACCGTTTTACAATGAATCCCTGAGGTGTTGCTATTGCAACATCTTTGCCTGTCAGCCTTTTTGACTTTTTGTTATCCTAGACCTTTCTGGCTCACCTCTTGTAGTCTCTATCTGTACTCCCTCCCTAGGTTTATGCTTTATATTTACATGCGAATGACTCCCAAATTTACCTCTTTAGTTTCAACCTCTTCCCTGGACTCCACTCTTCCATGTCTGCTTCTACCTCCAAAGACTTTTGTCCAAGCCACCATAATTTCTCCTGTGGACAACTGAGGTTGCCTCCTAACTGGTCTCCTTGTTTCCACCCTTGCCCAATATAGAATATTCTCAGCATAGAAATTCCTTAAAGGAGGAAATCAGTGACTGTCATTGCTCTGCTTAAACACCTTCAATGGCTTCCAATTCTCAAAGAGTTATCTTTGCCATGGTCTTCAATGGCTTGTGATTTATTCACTGCCGCCTTCACTCCAGCTGTGCCTGCTGTCCTTTTTGCCACTCCTTGAACAAGCCAAGAATCCCCTTCTATTTTCAGGGCTTATTCTTTTACTTTCTTAAAGTTTGTGCTGAAATGTCACCTTATTGAAGAGATTTTCTCAAACTATACTATGTAAGATCATACCTCTATCCACTGTCCCCTGCTTTATTATTTTTTGATAAGTCTCATCGCAACCTGACATATTTCTTGTTGACTGCCTCTCTCCACTCATGAGTTGGGAAGCTCAGTTAGAGCAGGTACCTCATCTGAGTGGTTTACTGCTTTGTTCTCACATAACAGCGCCTGCTACAGAACGGGTGTTCAAGAAATATCAGGAGAATGAATACGACAAAGCTGCTATGTGCTAGAGTACTTTAATGACCACAGATTTTTCCTTACCTCTTTATGAATACAGTCTATTATGATTATATATATACTTTTGAGACAGGGTCTCATTCCCAGCACCCAGGCTGGAGTGCAGTGGCACTCATGGCTCATGCAGCCTTGACCTCTCTGGGCTGAAGTGATCCTCCCACCTCTGCATCCTGAGTAGCTAGGACTACAGGTGCACGCCACCACGCCTGGCTAATTTTTTGTATATTTTGTAGAGACAGGGTTTTGTCATGTTGCCCAGGTTGGTCTCAAATTCCTGGGCTCGATCCATCCTCCTGCCTTGGCCTCCCAAAGTGCTGGAATTATAGTAGTGAGCCACGCCGCCTGGCAAAATCCATTATTATTACACCTAACATCCTACTTTTAAGATCTGAAAGTTATTTCTAACTGGAAACATGTGGGACGGAACACAATCCTCAGCTATTTCAGTAGATGAAACGAATGGGGAATGCATGGCTATTTCTTAAAAAGTTATATTAATGAATATTTTCTGTCAAAACTACCTTTTCCAAAACACTTTTTACTGACAACAATAATTAAACAGTAAGTTATTGAGGCTAACAGCCATGTGCAATAGTGAGTGGTGTCAGTAGCACTTGGTACAATGTCAGTCAAGCTGTCAGGTACATTTAGGCACTAAAGTTTTTTTTCAATAAATAAATAAATGAACAAAGACATTATTAGTGATTGAGTTTAAGCTACAGTTTCATTTGACTATTATTAATAAATATATAAGGTATATCCTGAAGAAAAAGTATTTTGTTTGAGTAGATCTTTAAGAAATAACTAGAAAGGCCGGGTGCGGTGGCTCACACCTGTAATCCCAGCACTTTGGGAGGTCAAGGTGGGCGGATCACGAGGTCAGGAGATCGAGACCATCCTGGCTAACATGATGAAACCCTGCCTCTACTAAAAATACAAAAAATTAGCTTGGCTTGGTGGCAGTCGCCTGTAGTCTCAGCTACTCAGGAGTCTGAGGCGGGAGAACGGCGTGAACCCGGGAGGTGGAGCTTGCAGTGAGCCGAGATCGTGCCACTGCACTCCAGCCTGGGCGACAGAGCGAGACTCCGTCTCAAAAAAAAAAAAAAGAAAAAAGAAATAACTAGATATCCTACTATAACAATGTCTACTCTAGGACACACACACACACACACACACATACACACACACACACACACACACACACCAACACCCACTATATATTCATTCTATAGAATTATTTAAAGATAGCACTGGAATTCTATAATCCGTGGTTTTTTTGGTTTTGTTTTTGTCTTTTTTTGAGACAGGGTCTCACTGTGTCACCCAGGCTGGAGTGCAGTAGTGTGTGATCTCAGCTCACTGCAACCTCTGCCTCCTGGGTTCAAGCGATTCTCCTGCTTCAGCCTCCCAAGTAGCTGGGACTACAGGTGCCCATCACCATGCCCGGCTAATTTTTTTTGTATTTTTAGTACAGATGGGGTTTCACTATGTTGGCCAGGCTGGTCTTGAACTCCTGACCTCATGATCTGCCCACCTCGGCCTCCCAAAGCGCTGGGATTACAGGCGTGAGCCACCGTGCCCGGACTCTATAACCTATTTTTAAGATTCTCTGGCAAAACATGATCTGAAGATCCTGTATTTACAAGTACTGCCTGTGAGAATATTTTACCTGTGTTTCGGGAATGATGGGACTGTCTTCAGGAGAAGATCTGAAAAAGGTGGATAAAGGTGATGACACAATGATGGGATTTGGCCTCACGAATCCACTCAGATCACAGCTGGGAATGTCATTCTCTTCTTTCTTCATGACTAGGGTATCCATCACATAAAAGACATTCCATGGAATCCACACAGTATGATACTGGGTGAGGAATGGGGATCGTTCAAATACCAAAGTTAGAGAGGCCCCACCATTTGCCACCAAGTCAAACCTAAGAAAGAACAAGGTATGCTTAGTGAATTGTCTGGATCCCACATAACTACCAATACACACTTCCTTAAGTTAATATGCTTTATAAAGAAAATCAACTTTTTCTCCCAACTTTTATATGAAATATTTTCAGATCTATGGGAATATTCCAAGAGTTATACAATAAATACTCATGTGTCCTATGTGTATTCACCAAGTTCACCAATTTTTTTTTCCAAATTTGCTTTCCATTGACTCTTTTCTCGGAACCATCTGAGCTCAAGTTATAGACATTATAAAATATTACCCCTAAAGATTTCAACATACATCTGCTGAGACAAAGAGCGTTCTCCTACAAAACTACAGTATTACCATGCCTTAGAAAATAAAATCAACTTTTGAAGAAGTATGTGAGTATATGACTTTAAATCTCTGCCATATGTACTGTCACAAGTTTGTAGAGTCTAAAAAGTTGCTGCATTTCCATATTTAAAAGGACAGTCAAACATGACAGTGGTACAGGAAGGTCTAGTTTTTATATTTCAAATCCTTCAGAGATAGTGTGATGGGACTAACTCACATTCCGTCCTGGCGGGTAATAGTATATCCATATTCTGGGTAATGGAAAAATGAGACATTTACTCCAATAAGTGGAGTTCCATCAGCCGTCAGTACTTGGCCTCTGATGACAGACGCAAGGCTGTTGGAAAAGCAGAAGAATGAGAATGAACATCTGGCTTTTCAGGCCAACATTATCATGATGTATAGATAATTCAACCTAAGGATAAAATAACACTATGCTATGCAATCCATCGTTATTCACAAAAATCAGACCTGAAATACTCCCAAGACAATGTCCCTTTTAATTCAGTGTAACGCATATTCTCTAAAGGGCTTGTGTTTATCCTGGGTTTTAATTTGTGGCAATCTGTTTTTTGGAGTGTTATCAAGACTAATAATTTAGAGATGAATTTTTAAAATGATAAACTCTGTGCTTTTTTCATAAGTCATATATATGGTGCTCACATGAAGAAAAGTAGACTTTCCAATTAATTCTGAGGCAATCAGTAAATCTTCAGGGACCAAGAAGTATAAGATTTAAGGGGGCGATAAGGAACATTTGTACAGCAACTTTGAATCAACTGCTGGCTATAACTGCATTAATGCTGTTAAATTACTGCAGACCCAGGAGTTCTGGTGTAAATCATCTTCTTTTGCTCAGTGAGACACAAGACACCTGCTTTCACTTACTGCTTTACTTTCAGGTCATTACTGCTCTGCGAAGCACCAGTCAAACAGCTTATGCAATCTTACTGCCATGCCGTCAGCAGTTCCATTACATTCATTCATAATTTATATTATTTAGTGAGCTCAGCTAAAAAAAAAAAGTGCACTTCTGTTCTGCCTTTTGGGGTCTTTTCACTGCTTCTTTTGAAACATTTCCAACTGTGCTAACAAAATCAACTAGTTAAATGAAGATTTATTGACTCTTTAATATAATGTCCTGTTATGTCTCAGGTACTGAAATTGACAAAGTATGTGACCTGTGTCAAAAATGCTTGAAATACAAAGTTTGGTGAAGAATCTGCAGAAAGAAGAAAAACTGTATTTAAAAAACAGCACTTTCCTCAGGTTCACAGTCATCAGTATTTCACATAAGTGTATGTAACTGTTGATAACATCATTACAAATCTACATACGGAAAAGAAGCATTAACCTCTTATTGAAAGGACTTTCTCCAGGTATAACATGGGTGCTATCAGATCCTATAAGGAAACTGATTCGATCATAAAAGGATTTGGCAGCTTGCTGAGAAGGCGATTGAAGGCTTTGGCTAATGATGTCCTGAGGATCCGGCAGGCCCCGACAATAGGGCTGATTCTGGCAGGAACTCTGTAGGCAGCAATCGGGATCCATGCAGTCAATGAGTCCATCTGTAGAGAGAAATGTTCCCCAGTAAGAGAATTTTCCTTTTGATGCCATAATGTAGAATCAGTTTTGTTTCTTGACTGTTTTTTTTTTTCACATCAAGTGATTTCCCCCGACTATCTGATAGTAATTTCTATGAGGCATACTTTTTGAAACCAGAAGAAATAGAAATACAATAGTCATATGCCACATAATGACAGACCATATATAAAAGAGTGGTCCCATAGATAATAATGCTGTATTTTTACGGTACCTTTTCTAGGTTTAGATACACAAATACCACTGTGTTACAACTGCCTCAGTATTCAGTAGAGTAACAAGCTGTACAGATGGGTAGCCTAGGAGTGCAGTAGGCTGTGCCATCTAGATTTGCGTAAGTGCACGCCATGATGCTCCACCATGATGAAATTGCCTAACAGCAACCATCTGAGAACGTATCCCCATCAGTATGTGACACATAAATCTACTTGCATCTGCCTTCATAGAGAGTAAATATTTGGATAAGAGATGGCTGAAAAGAATCATATAATGTTTGTTCTGAGTAACAAATAAAAAAATTAGTGATTAGAACAATCTATTGGTAGGAGTATGAAGGAATATGGATTAGTTGTAAGTAAAACTACTCAAATATTCTATATTTTAGAGAAAATGCACTAGGAGTTAGCACAGTAAGTATGTATGATAAATAGCAATCTATGTAGGACGAAGCTCTAAAATTCGGGAAAGGGTCAGAAAGTGAAAGTTTATGAAGTGTAGCAAACACAAATCAATATAAAATGGATGAGATGAGCCAACCACCTTTCAATAAAATAGCTCTTCTGGCCAGTGCAGTGGCTCATGCTTGTAATCCCAGCACTCTGGGAGGCTGAGGTGGGCATATCACCTGAGGTCAGGAGTTCGAGACCAGCCTGGCCAACATGGTGAAACCCCATCTCTAAAATTAGCCAGGCGGGGTGACAGGTGCCTGTAGTCCCAGCTACTCAGGAGGCTGAGGCAGGAGAATCACTTGAACCCGGGAGGCAGAGGTTGTAGTGAGCTGAGATCATACCACTGCACTCCAGCCTGGGCAACAGAGCAAAACTGTCTCAAAAAAAAAAAAAAAAAAAAAAAAAAAGTTCTTCTAAGGAAGGTTAAGTGTGTTCCAGATAAAATCAGGCATTTCCCAAATTTTAAACAAGAGCCTGGACTCCTAGAATACACTCACTAAAATGGAGGTATTAATTAAAATGTGGTAAATGTAAATCAGCCATAATATTAGAAATAATAAGAAATCCATCATGAAAAATTGACCTATAGTATTGATGACATAAAAGGAATAATGGATGAGAAGAATTTGCCAGTGCTTTCTCCAGGAGCATCAAAAGGAAACTACACTCAATGGCCCATGCAAGTATCCTGTTTAAAAGCTATAACCAGCCATTAGTGGTTGAGTGTTTCAGGTTATGATCATTTGATAACATTATCCTTTAAGGTCAGGCTTTACTGACCAGTTGAAAAACATGAATTTTTCTTTTTCTTTTTTTTTGAGACTGAGTCTTCCTCTCAGGTTGGAGTGCAGTGGCACGATCTCAGCTCACTGCAACCTCCGCCTAACTGGTTCAAGTGATTCTCCTGCCTCAGCCTCCTGAGAAGCTGGGACTAAAGGCACCTGCCACCATGCCCGGCTAATTTTTGTAGTTTTAGTAGAGACGGGGTCTCACCATGTTGACCAGGCTCATCTCGAACTCCAGACCTCAAGTGATCCACCCGCCTAGGCCTCTCAAAATGCTGGGATTATAGGTGTGAGCCACTCAGCCCAGCTGAAAACATGAATTTTTATCTCCTTGGTAATTACATTTATTGGTATAGATTAATAAAAATATCAGTTTCTGAAGACTTTAATCACTTTTAGGAGAACTGACAAAATAGTTTTAAAATCTTCCAACTTAAGTATCAAGTCTGGGTCTGACCACTGTGATAGCAAGCTCAGCTGAAAATATCTAGATGACCATTATGTTTTATTTATACAATTAAAATAAAGTCTTTTTTAAAAAAAATACTATACTAGCCATCGATTTAAGTTAGGCTATTCTTATTAATAGAATGTTAGCTTGCCCCTTCATTATCTGACAGCAAACTGAGATAAAAGAAAACAGACAAAGTTGAATTAAATTGCCCAGTCTAAAAGGCAGGTCAGCAACAACACGGTAAGGTAAGAAACAAGACGTGAGAAGGCCTGGCTCAGCAGGCCATTTTGGCCATCTGAAGAATAAAAGTAGTGGACACTGTGCTTCCCCAGACCCTTTCCCTTTCTTTGGGCAACAGATGAAACTTTTCGTTTGCGTATCCGGCCTTCCCCACCTCTCAGGCCATGTGCATAACCTTCCCTTCCTGTTTGGTTCAGAAATGTACAGGTGACCTAACATGCCTAACAAGAGCGAATTTCACAAACAATCTAAAAAGAGATTCTTACCCCTCCACCAGGCTTGTTCTGTGAGGCTGTGTGACTGGGATTGCTGCAGCCACCTTGCTGCCGGTATAGAAGCTGCTGGGAATGGAGCCATCCCCAGGCAAGCGGAGCAAGGGCTGGAGCAAAAACTAACAGGTCAGACACAGACACAAAAACCTTTAAGGTTTTTGCCATAAGCTGCGCTTGACCTCCTGGGCTTTTCAGTTATAGAAACTTAGGTATTCCCTTTTTCCTTAAGTCTGTTTGAATTCAATTTTCTGTCACCTGAAATTGACAGAGACCTAGCTTATCCAGAGACAGTAACTAAAAATCTCTTCACTATTTCCTTTGTAGTTGGGGGAGGGGGGAAAGGCTTAATAAGTGAATATCTGAATTAAGTTTATAAAGTTGGACTCTTTTCACACTAATATTTTAAGTTTTTTATTACCATAATTTCCATACACATGAAAATGTGTGGGTCAGGATTATCTGATAAGCAGATCTGATTACACACGGTTTCCTTATGATAGCATGTATTTTCATGTCTGTTATATTTCTAAGATAATGAGTTGTTAACCATTTCAAACTGCATGTTTATTTCTCTGGAAAAAACCTAAAATCATGTTTTAAGAAAATTAAGCCGGGCGCGGTAGCTCACACCTGTAATCCCAGCACTTTGGGAGGCCGAGGCGGGTGGATCACCTGAGGTCAGGAGTTCGAGACCAGCCTGGCCAACATGGTGAAACCCCATCTCTACTAAAAATACAAAAAAATTAGAGTGGCGTGATGGTGGGTGCCTGTAATCTCAGCTACTTGGGAGGCTGAGGCAGGAGAATTGCTTGAACCCAGGAGGTGGAGGTCGCAGTGAGCCGAGATCGCGCCACTGCACTCCAGCCTGGGTGACAGAGCGAGACTCCGTCTCAAAGAAAAAAGAAAAAAAAGAAAAGAAAATCAAATGAAACTGAGTTTGGAAATTTCATATAAATTTATCAAAATATTACTTTCCTAGGCAAAAGGGCATGAAGATGAAAAATGTATAAATATTTCTCAATATTTCTAGTGGAAGAAAGACTATACTATGCTATTGGCTTATTTTTCATGAGGATATATAATAACAATGTAAAACATTTTTTCTCCCTCTCTCTCAAAGAAATAGAAGCATAGTTGTTAAGATTCAGAATTCTAAAGTAGTAGACTGTTGACCTACTGCTCCAATATCATTTCTGGCTTCAAAAAAACAATTAGCCAGGCACAGTGGCTGATGCCTGTAATCCCAGAACTTTGGGAGGATCACTTAAGCCCAGTAATTCAAGACAGGCCTGGGTAACACAGCGAGACCCTATCTCTACAAAAAGTTAGAAAACTTAGCCAGGTATGGTGGTGTGCACCTGAAGTCCCAGCTACTTGGGAGGCACTTGAGCCCAGGAGTTCGAGGGTGCAGTGAGAGATGATCCCACCACTGTGCTCTAGCCTGGGCGACAGGGAGAGGCCCTGTTTCAAAAAAAAAAAAAACCCAAAACAACAAACAAACCAAAAAATTTTTTAAAACCTCAACCTTTCCATCCCAATTCATAGTTATATGTTTGATGTTTATGACGAATCTTTCAAATGTGTTTTATGATATAGTACCTTTAGTTCTTACTTGATGGATTTCGAATGGGTACATATGCTTGGGAGAATAACATCACAAATATCTGATATTCTTGCAGGTTTTCCCTTGCAGTCATTCTTCAACAAAAGTAGAAATGATTCAATAGGAAAAGTATTTCCAAATATTATATTTTTCTCCATTAATCTGGTAAGCTAAGGGTTAAGTGCTCCTTACCCTCTTCTCCCCCGCCATAATGCTGCCAGTGTCTTCCCTTAGGCAATAGATGGTACAGTTGCCAAAGAGGAATGCTCAAATTTAGTCATTCATCTTTGTTAGTTTATAAAAAGCAAATGTACATCTGGCATGTAGTCTGCAGGTCATAAAACTGCATGAGATTGACACCTTCTGAACTAATCAGTTGGAAATGCATTTTTACAAGCCTCTCTGCTAACATCAATCAGAGAAAGATCTCATTTTCAACAGCCAAGGTGCAGGGACACACTGTTTGTTATTTTTCTGCAGAGTTTATCAGTAACTTGCCCAAGCAAGTGACGGATGGTTATGAATCTGGCTTCCTATAACTTGAGAAAACATTTTTCATTTTTTGGTCTGTATTTATACGGCAGCTAAGGTTATGTAGTATTAACTAAGTTGATTACCCACTTGCCCAAATGTATAGTGTAGTAAAATTGTCTTTGTGGAATAGCTTCTCAAAAATCATCGAGATTCCATTTTAGTTTCAGGAATATTAGGTTGGCTTAAATTTATATTGGTATAGAAGCCATATCTAATAGCATTAATCATAAAAATCTACACAAATCAGAAATGCTCAAAACCCGCTGAATAATAACTGCAGTGATCAGTTAAGAGCCTGTCTTTCTTCCGCTTAGGCTTTGCAGTCTACGTGGTACTCTGATGTAAAGTAGATCATACTGTTTATGCTTCCCTCCGCTCAGTCTGTAATATTATTGCTCTCGTTAGCTTTTCTGTCCATTATTTTTAAACATGCTCTTGTCTTTCTTTGGGCATTTTCACTGGTCTTTTACAGTGGCTGGCAAAGTTATTTTGTAGAGCCAAAGAGTAAATACGTTCAGGTTTGTGGGCCATATAGTCTCTATGGCGACTGTTCAACTCTGCCTTCAATATGTCAATGAATGGGCATGAATGTGTTCCAATAAAACTATTAAGAAAATCAGGCTTTGGCTCAGAGGCCACTGTTTGCCAATCCCTGGTCCTGCTTCAAGGTCTCTATCCTGTCATATTTCCTATTATACTTTACACATCACTCTTGATTCTTTTTTTTTCTGGCAAATTTAAACAACACACATTTTGTTGGATTATTAAAACTCTTGACTACAGGTCTTTTCCTGGGTTACCTTCTATGCTGGCTTTATGCTGCTTGTCAATACTCTCACTTTCTTCTTTCGAAGAGCTATGGATATTGTTATTTGTTTTTCAAAACCTTGGTTTACAGACTGGATAAAAAGTCATGAATTTTCTTTTTTACTCAAAAGATAATTGATACCCACTGTCCTTCCCCACAGTATTTGGTACTTCGCCCCCACCCCTCAACTTCCAAGTTTCAAGTCCAAATTAGAAATTCCCATGTAATATTTTATTTGTGGAATTCAGAATTTTAGAAGTATACAGGTGTAACTTTTGTTATTCTTTTCAGTCACATTCTGTAATATGCATGAAACAAACTGAAATATGCATTCATTTCTGGATTGGGATCATGCTAGGTTTTCCACACATTCTTGGTTGTCTACATCAGTGCTTTCTTGGTGGCTTTGGACCTCATGTTCACATCATTTCAATGCTAATGACTCCAGGCTGGTCATTCTCCTGAACTACAAAGCCACAAATTGCCTTCTAGATATCTGGCTTGGATATTGCACAGGCATCTAAAACTTAACATGTGTAATATGATTTAACATGTCTGTATATGATCTTCTCCTCCAAATACGCTGCTGCTCAATTTCCTATTTCAATGAATGGTTCCACCATCCACCCCGCTCAGCTTCTCATAGAAACCTGAACGTTATCCTGGACTCCTCGTCTCTTCCTTTTTCTGGCACCTAATCAATCACCAGTTGCTTCTTTTCTTCATCTCAAATCTCTCTTGAATTAGTCTATTTCTTTCTCTTTCCCTGAAACTACCCATCAGGCCACCATGGTCCTCTCTTGACAAATTCTTAACAACAGTGTGTTTTCCCAGGTTCCAGTCTTGCCCCAGCTATCCATTCTCTACATGTTAGCCAGAGTACCCTTAGAGAAACCAAATCTGATTATCTCACTTCTCTGGCTAAAATGCTTCCTTTACTTGGTCTCCATTGACTTCTGAGTAAAGTCACAACTCCTTAACATGGCTTATAAGACCTTTCACCACAATCGTTTCCTTTGCCCGGAGATCTCTAAGCTTCTCTCTTACCTCTCCACATAGCCCTCAATTCCTTCAGCAATCATCTCAGACAACTGTCTCATTAAGCTCCTTGAGGGCTCATCTAGTTCACTATCCATCCCTACTATCGTATCCCCAGAGCCTTGCACACTCGCTGGCGCCAAGTAGGCATTTAATACATTTGCTAAATGAAGGAAAAAATGAATTAAGTTCCTAAAGATTGTGAATTCTAAACAGTTGAAAAGGCTCAGAAGCACATGAGAGATGCCCTGCTTTTTTTCTATCATGCTTTCCCTACCCTCAGACACTATGCTAATCCTTGAATTCCTATTTCTTTTTTACTCCAATAGGTACTTAAAAATGTTCTTGATTAATTGAATATTAAGCAATCCACGGAATTATAAAAAGTATTAGAAGAAATTATATGAAATCCTGTAACACTATGTCTAATCTCAGAAGACACGTAACCCAGAAGTCACGACTAAAAAGATAAACCTCAGACAAATTTATGTCATATCAACTGAAAGCTTCTGCATGCACCATAAATTACAAAGTTAAAAGATAAGTGAAAACCTGGGATAAAATATTTGCAACACACCTAACAAAGAATAAGTAGAATATATAATGAAGTCCTAAGAGTTAAAAAGAAAATATCAAGCAGCTCAATAGAAAAAAACAAGGGAAATAAATAAGCAATTAGCAAAAAAAGAAATAAATATAAAGATCATCAATCTAACTAGTAATTAGGAAAATGCAAATTAAAATGATAAAAATGGGGTCATTTTCATCAGACGAAATTGATATTTTTCATTTTGTTGAACATTTTTGTTTACTTACAATAATTACAGATAGACTATGAACACCTTCAGACTGATGGAAGTGTTGCAAAGCAATTGAGCAGTAGCTATCAAAATTAAAAATTAAAATATCTTTTGAACCAGTTCACCTCTAAAAATCCATCCTAAAGAAATATTTGTACATTTACACAAAGATTCATATGCAGATACACACTCACACACACACAAATTCACTACAGATTTGTCTCTATACTAAGGGCAAAAAAATTAGAAACAATTAAATTATCGTCAGTGTAGCAGTGGTGAAATTAATTAGTACACCAGGTTTCTGTTGTAAAGAATGAGATGGGCCTATGTGTACGGGCATGAAAAAAATCTCTAAGATATCGTCCTTGGAAGAATCAAATTTAGAATAGTATTTATTTAAGTTTAATAACATAAATGTGCATATGAATTCACTGAGATGCCCATGAAGTTACTGACGGTGGCTAACTCTTCTGACAATGAGAGTGTAGTATCTGTGTACCATGACTACTAATAAAACCCCTTACCTTAATGCAGGGGTTCTTAACATGGAAAGACATGTAACCCGGAGGCCTGTTTCTAAAGAGATGCCATGCAGTGCCCACGTCCACATTCTTAAGCTTCAGGTGGCAGCTGCTGGGCACGGGTGTAAAAGAGAGGGGAGACTTTTAGGCCGGGCGTGGTGGCTCACGCCTGTAATCCCAGCTCTTCGGCAGGCTGAGGTGGGTGGATCACCTGAGGTCAGGAGTTCGAGGCTAGCTTGGCCAATGTGGTGAAATCTCGTCTCTACTAAAAATACAAAAATTAGACGGGCCTGGTGGCAAGCGCCTGTAATTCCAGCTACTCGGGAGGCTGAGGCAGGAGAATTGCTTGAACCCAGGAGGCAGAGGTTGTAGTGAGCTAAGACTATGCTATTGCACTCCAGCCTGGGCAACAAGAGCAAGACTCTGTCTCAAAAAAAAAAAAAAAAAAAAAAAGAGGGGAGACTTTTAGTACCAACCCGTGTGGCTCTGATTTTCTCTTCTTCTAAAACCCATTAAGATGCAGTGGGTAAACCTTATGTTCCTTGAGTCCTAGCAGGAAGCTACTGAAGTCCTCTGCTTTATAGGGCACAAGCTGGATGTTCTTCCCCCAGAATGGGATTCACCATCCTCTAAAATTCTGTGGATAGCCAAAGGGTTCAGAGTAACCTGAATCTCCTTCTTACTTTAGGTAGGATCCAGTAGAGCCTTTCAAATTAATAGTAATTTCCCCCCAAACCATCATCTACCTGAATAATACAGGGTAATGCTCTGAGACTGTAAGCACCACTCTATGTCTGATAATATCTGGATTCATTTTGGGAAATACTTGTGATCTCTTGTAATTTTTTTTTTTAAACTCCCTCTCCCCGGCTTCCTTTCCAGTGCTGTTTCCTGCCATTTCATTATTTTTATTTTTAAATCTGTTTTTAGAGAACATAATAGTCCCACCTTCTTGCTAGATTTTTAAAAATTCTATTTTCAAACATTTCCTTATTTTCATTTAGTAATCTACAAATATAGATCTCTCCATTCATCATACTCATTCTCATGTTTATATTAACATTTCATCCATTTGTTTTCAATCCTTCACTCCCCTTTTCTAGTGATAGCACATTCCTACTTTTTCTTGCAGTTTGTTTTTGTGTGTGTGTGTGACAGGGTCTCACTCTTTTATCCAGCCTGGAGTGCAGTGGCGCAATCATGGCTCACTGCAGCCTTGACCTCCCCAGGCTCAGGTGATCCTCCCACCTCAGCCTCCTGAGTAGCTGGGACTACGGGGGTGTGCCACCACGCCTGCCTGATTTTTATATTTTTTGTAGAGATGGGGTCTTGCTACGCTGGCCAGGCTGATATCAAACTCCTGGGCTCAAGTAATCCAACTGCCTCAGCCTCCCTAAATGATAGGATTACAGGTATGAGCCACTGCACCCAGCTTTCTTGCAGTTCGAATTGTATTTCTCCTTCTTTTGCTTATTTATCTAATTATTTATTTGTTATTTCTATCTTTCTTATTTCTGAATAACCTCAGTTGACTTGTGCTTTCTTCTCAACTGTAATCAGCCCCTAGAGGCTTGAAAAAATGGCCTGTTTTAGGTACATCTTCCTGATATACCCCCAAAAAAGTAATAATTCTAAAGGATAAAAGATAGCTCTAGGCCAGGCGCAGTGGTTCATGCCTGTAATCCCAGCACTTTGGGAGGCCGAGGGGGGCGGATCACAAGGTCAGGAGTTCGAGACCATCCTGGCCAACATGGTGAACCCCGTCTCTACTAAAAATACAAAAATTAGCAGGGCGTGGTGGTGGGCGCCTATAGTCCCAGCTGCTCGGGAGGCTGAGGCAGGAGAATCACTTGAACCCGGCAGGCGGAGGTTGCAGTGAGCCGAGACCACGCCATTGCACTGCAGCCTGGGAGACAGAGCGAGACTCCGTCTCAAAAAAAAAAAAAAAGAAAAAAAAAAAGAACTCTATTTTACTGGTAATATGTATTATTCTTGGCAGGAGTTATGCTTTGGTATTCCACCATTCTTGCACAAAGTTTAGTATGTATCTTTTAAAGTCATTCTTGTGCCCTCAACCAGCCAGTCTCCAGGACAGGGCTTGAGTCTCATGCCTCAGGTACCCACAGGGGAGCTGGCCACTGGAGGACCAGACAGGGACGCAAGGTGTCAAAGGGAACTGACTAGATCTCCCTCTGGAGAAGATGGGAGCTTGGTAACGACTGCCAGGGACAATGCATTGTGGAGAAATCATCTTGTTAAAAAGTATCTTAAGTTTCCATAGAGATAGAATTATCTCTGGCAAGCTATTGCCTTTTGGTGCTTGCATAGTGAGACCATCATTTGGAGAGCTATTTAAAGTCAAGCAACCCCTTGCTGAATGAGTCTTCGCAGCAGGCTAAATAAAAGCAATGATGCTTTTAAAAGTATATGGGGAGAATTAGATAGCTGCCTTGCTAATCTTGGGCACTAAAAAGCACATCAGAGGTTCAGCACTGGTATTCTTGTCAAGTCAAAAGGCTATACTTTGGCAAGGAAGGAGGAGACAGAGAGAAGAAGATTCCTTCTGAAAGTGACAGTCCATGAGCATATGAACTAGTTACTGCAGTACATGGTCTGACTGTACTAAAGCTGAATGCTATGGAGAGCTATTCTTATTCCCATAGTAGACTGTTTTTCTGCCTGCCCAGCATCCAAGCCCCTTTCTTCTGGTGACAGCACTTCAGTTTTCCTTTGGGCAGGTGACCTAATTCAGACCAACGAGAGTGAGGCTCAGGCTCAGGCCCAGGCCACACACAACCATGAAGAAAGGTGTGTGTTCTTTGTGGTGGAGTTATTAGGAAGTGAAATGTAAACTCAGAGCTGGTGGTGGCCTTTTTGGGGAGGAGATGGCCTGAGAATGATTCTAAGGTAGAAGAAAGCAGAGTTAACAGATGAATATACCTAAGTTTCTGGTGTCATCATTTGAACACCTGGGTGCAACTCTATCTGAATTTTTCAGTTATATAAGCTAATAATTTTTTTTTACGTGTAATAATGTTTGAGTTGAACTTCTCACATGTGCGACCAGGGTCTTTCCTGGTAAGAATGGTCAAGTAGAACCTTCAAAAAAGAGAAGGTTTTCCTGTTAAGGGGGAGTGGAAGTCTGTGGTAGGGTTCACTGTGAGACAGGGCAGACTTCAATGCAAATGGCTGGTGAAAATAGGTACTTGAGGAACCGAAGACTGTGGTTAACAGTCACTGTCTTAACCCCCACTACAGATCGCACTTCCTTCAGGAGTGAGCAGCTCCCATCTCTTCACCTTCCTATTCTCTGGACTCAGCAACTTCATGATCACAGTGTTTTGGGATATGAGCAACAAATGCTCAATTCACAGGACTGTTGTCTTTATAAGTAAAGTTGGAGTTGAAGAAGAAAGATTTATAAGCCATGTGAGGTACTGGTGATCATTTGCTCTAAAAGCTTTCTCAATTAGGACAGGACAGCAACTAGTTGCTCCCAAAGTGTCTACATGCCCCACTGGGGATGTTATCCACAATTATCTGGTCCAGTGAGCATTGTTTCTGATTTCCACTGTGTGATTTAAGAATCTAGTAATCCACTGCTTGCCTTTGTCAAAAGGATCTGCTCCCAAAGCCTCTATTTGGTACCTGGAGCTGGATTTGAGAAGCAGATGAAGGGGATACCTTACTGATTTCATAGAGAGTGGAGACCTTTGTCAGGGCCCTTATTACGGGTAACAGATTGCCCTTAGCTCTGAAAAGCTACAGTTACCCAGTATACATGACAGCTGTTTGTCTGAAAGGAAACAAGGGCCTAATGGAAAGCAGCACAGGTGTTAAAAGGGTGGCTGAAGATAAGTCGCCCCCATCTACGTTCTTCCTATTCCTCATAAGGAATTCCCTTCTAAAGCAGCTTTTTAGAGATAAAGGGGGACAACATACATGAAGGCAAGGAGGAACACCTATTTAGTGAGATTCAGATGTTTAAACTCTTTAGCATTCAACAGTGGTGATGGGGCAAACTTGACGGGGTGAAGTAAAATAAATTTTGCAGGGGAAGGAAGATGCTTGGCCTAAGAAGATATTTCAAGATCTCCCTGTATGATGGATGTCTCTTCTAAAATTTTTTGATACTTCTTCTTTAGTTCTGGGAATGGTATGCAACTTCCTTTGCTCTTCTTTCACAAACACTGTGTTCTACAAAATTGCTCAAATTATAGTAGCTATTTATTGGGAGTGTTCAATTGCTGACTAGGGCCACATTGGGCTCTTCACCCTCTCCTCCTCCTGAGTTCCTTAATATGCTAAATCAAGTTACTTAGCTACTCTCTGGATAAGTCACCATTTTGATAACTAAACTTAGACAATGGATCTATAACACTACAATCAGTCACCATATATCCTAGAATTTCAGTCTAATAAAATCCAGTCTAGTCCTAAATAAGGAGTGGATTTATAGTTCTTAAACATTCTGTTTGACTGTCTTCATATAATTGACATCCTTCATTGCCATCTTTCATGTTTTGATTTGGGGTTTGGTGTGGAAAATACCATCTTTATACATGTAGCTTATGCTTAAGTTCAAAGAACCCGCTGGCTTAGGTTATAAAGCATCCAGGTTACAATCTCAGGGCATAAGAAGGTTGGCACTGAGATTCCTTCTTAAAAGATCAGCAAAATTAGGTTAGAGGCAGGAATACAAATTATGTGAGATAAGCAGAGAATCCACAGGAGGTCTTCTGTCAGCTCAGATTTCCCCTCCGAGAGGGGAGCCTAGAGATAGCATAGTTTCATGCTAATCAGAATAAACAAAGGGGAATGAGGCCAATTCACAGTTGATAAATTTTGAGGAAAAGGAAAAACCTCTTTAGCTGATAATACTACTAAAGAGTTGATTAGCCCCTAAATTACTCGGCAGTGTCTCTGCAGACTTGGTCCTGCAGCCCGCTTCCCTCTGAGAGACTCTGTAAACTCCTCAGTGCAATCTTCTCTTAGAAGCAAAATCTGAACTATATGATCAAGGAGAAAGAGAAGCTCTCCTTCCTCCCTAGGCAATAGCAACACTGGAGTAGGGGGTTCTTTGGGGGAAAGTAACGAAGAGAGGTGCCATCTGTACTGTGGTTTGGAGAGGATTAATGCTGCCATGTCTATAAAGCACACGGTTAAGAGGAGTCAGGGGCAACAAGGTATTATTAAGCCGGAAAAGCTGTGAAGGCTAGGGGCCACCTAAATCTATCAGGAGCAGGAAGGAAAGGCTTTAGCTCAGAATTTGTGGCTCAAGTTTCTTGACTGTCCAAGTTTAGAGAAAACAGTGAACAGTCTGCTAGAAACTAAAGGAGAGAATTGCAGCACCTTGTCGGAAGGATAAGACACAAATAACATTTGCTTAGAGAATGACTGTCGGCCCAGGCTTGCTTGTATGTGTGTCTCTGTGTGTGTGTCTCTGTGTGTGTGTGTGTGTGTGTGAGTGTGTGTGTTTTGGGTTGGAAGGGAGGTTGACGGGTTGGTTCTGGTCACTCTGTTTCCTACAGGATAGTAGTTGAGGCCCTCTATAGGTATAGAAAGGCAAAGGCTATTCAATCTTCTCTGACAACCTTCTATGAAGTTCACTTAGTCAAGATGAGCACTTTTGAAAGCAAAGAAGGGAAACTGGATAATAATAGCTGCTACTTACAGCAGGCTCTGTGCCTGGCAATATGCTACACACTTCACATGCATCTTCTCACTTAATCCTTTCAAAAACTCTTTTATTCCTATTTTATAGATGCGGCAATTGAGGTTAAAGTGATCACAGATTTTGTCTGAGGTCACATGATTACTACATGGTTCAGTGAAGATCTGTCTGCTCCAAAACCTACACTCTAGCCAATGCTTTATCATCCATGTGCACAGTCTCAAAAAGAGCAGGGAGAATGGTTGGGGCTGGTGGAGTGGTAGGGAAACACAACCTAACACACAGGGCAAGTGTCCACAGAGGCCCGGATAGGAACTACAGCCCTCCTAAAAATGCAGCGCTAAAGCTATGTCAAAACTGAACAGCTGGCTGGGTGCGGTGGCTCACGCCTGTAATCCCAGCACTTTGGAGGCCGAGGTGGGCGTATCACCTGAGGTCGGGAGTTCGGGACCAGCCTGACCAACATGGAGAAACCCTGTCTCTCCTAAAAATACAAAATTAGCCAGGTGTGGTGGCGCATGCCTGTAATCCCAGCTACTTGGGAGGCTGAGGCAGGAGAATCACTTGAACCCGGGAGGTGGAGGCTGCGGTGAGCTGAGATCGTGCCATTGCACTCCAGCCTGGGCAACAAGAACGAAACTCTATCTCAAAAAACAAAAAACAAAACAAAACAGCTATCAGGGCCAACTATTCCATCACTGGAGAGGAAATCACCAACTCTCACTCTATTCCCTGAAATTAAAATACAGTACATGGAGGCTGAGGTCAACGGGGAAAATAATTATTCTTAACCAAGGGCTTCAACTGGGTGGAATCTCACCATCTTTTTAACCGAGTATCAAGTTAAGGATAAAACGTCACTAGAGTACAGCATCCAGGGGACTGTTCTCTGTTACTGTTTTGTTTTTTTCCATCCATGTCTTTCAACAGAAGAGGCTGGAAAATTCTTTGCATCTTTTGGAATGTCAGTTATTAAAATACTGCTTTGGAGCTCCCAATTCACAGAGCCCTAAATACTGTGGTTGAGGAGAAGAGTCACCTGGGGACCAGGAAAAGGAATGGAGAACAATGGACATTATGCAGTAGCTTGGTTACCTTGCCTTTTCCCTGAATGATAATAATCTTGCATTTGTTTCAGGAAAAATGGAGAGCAAAATCATGCTATCAGCACTCATACATTTTTCAATCAATCTAATCGATGGGGATCAGGTTTTTTTTTTTTTTTTTGGCAACAGATATCTATGTACTCACTGTCACTTACGAACCTGTCCTCTGGCACAGTATTTCTTACCTCCTTCATTGTCCTTGCTATCTGTGCAAAGAGTCTCCATGGCTACGTCACAGCCCGCTCCTCTCCATCCAGGCTGGCACACACAATGCCAGCCATTTTGGTCCAGGGTACATCTTCCATTGCTGTTGCACAGACCAGGACAACCCTCTGTCGAGACAAAGAAGGAAAACACCAGTGATTTGAGTATTGAGTTTTTGCACCTAAAATAAACAGATAAGGGACACTTAGTGGGAACAGGCCTTTATAAACAGCACAAATACTGTAATTGCACATGGATAGAAACAGCAACGTTATCTATGGAATCTAATTCTTATCCAAGTGGCATCTTTGATTGGCCTGACCCTTGAGACACCACTTACCTGTGCAGGACAGAAATATATGCAACGATCCACTAAATAGCTGCAGGCCAGACAAAATTAACTTAAATTTTTTCCCTTTAGCCAAGCAACAAGGTATATTGTACGGTGTGGAAAAGCATCTCAACAAAATAATTTCAGAATCCCTAGTCTAGATTTGTAATCTGTTTTAAACATTACTGGTCATTTATCAGGACATGCCTTCTTAAAGCACCTTGTTGCTTAAAAAAATTCCCTCAAACTCCAAAAGCATGAAAGTGGGCATGAGGATATGAATGATGTCAAAAAGAGAACATTAATTTTATCTGGCCTCGGAGTTGCCGTACATTCATGTGAAATTACAGTGCATTAAATAATTGCACAAAGTATAGGCCAGGATTAATGACTATACTTTATGCCAAGAGTACATTCCTTGTCACAGAATAAGCAAAGCCCAGGAAATAGTGAAGCAGCTTAGCATCTATTCTAACAAACATTAGGATTCAGGCTGCATACGGATGGGACAGGACCGACAGGATTTCCAACTAAATGTAATAGCTGTGCATATTGGATTACTTAGGACGGACAAAATGAAATACCATAAGGACCACAATAAAACATTGATAGACTGAACAAAAACACGGTAGTGACGTGCTTCAAGACAGATAGCGAAGAGTGATATTTTGTGACAATCTCCCTAAGGCTTTTATGCTGTTACCTTTATATCCTATCTTGTCTGCTTTTATGGGCAAGGAGGGAAAATTTGGGAAACAATTAAAATAATTTAATATATCCAAAATCTATAATTGTTTCAGTCTAACATGACATTTAAAAAAAACAATTTTTGCCACTTCCTACTGATGATATCTGGGATGCAGCCAATGTGATCTGTTTATGAGGATGACACTTGGGTAGATTCTGGTGTCCTTGTTTATGAGTGTGATATGACACTGACAGAAGCAAGGAGAGAAATGCTCTAAAATTCTAAGAATAACTGGCTATTCATCAGATTTCTGTGGACAGAGCTATTTATAATTTGGTATAAAACATATTAATAAAAATACTTGCTATGGCAATTGGGGTTTGTTTTACAGCTTCTTATCATTTGAATGCTACTATTGCTCCGGTGACAAAATTTCAGGGAACAATCTGTTTTTAAAGATGTTTAAGTCTGTGTTAGAAGAATTATTCATATATTGGTGTCCCCTCCTCCACTGTGGAACTTGAAAAGAAAATATCGCAAAGAGACATTCTGTCTCTTAAGATTAGAGTTAACAGAAAGAAGACTATTTCGACTGTCTCTCATGGAAGAGTACAATGAAATTACACTTATGGATACCATCAGGTCAGGAAGAGATTAATTTTGCTGCTTCTTTTTGCTCAGACAATTACCGTCTGTATTTATGGATTATTCAATAAATAAAAGGTGAATCTTCTTTATGGATGTGTTTTTTTTGTTTTGTTTTTAATGAAAACGAAAGGTTGAATTGCCCCACTGACAAGGAGGTGCGGCAGCTGACTGACTGCACGTAGGAGTTGGTATATGAAAGCCTGGATATTGCCATGAATATTTTCATATTCTAATGAAAAGCACAAACAAGGAATAGAAAGTAGGTAATCTGAGGAGAAAGGGAAGGGGAATTTTCTCTTCTGAAAAAACTTTTTCCATCTGTTTCTACGATAACTGAAGATGTGAGAATCTGCTGTTTTCTGCTGAACAAGGTTATCAGTTCTTTTTTTAATAGACTGTACAGTATTTATAGGTTTTAAAAAATAACAAAACATAAATTGTGATACCACATATATTTTGAAACATTTAGGGAAAAAAACAAAGAAGTTTCCATATGAAATAAACGAAATTTCTCTCAACATGTTAACCAGGATCTTCTTTAGATTGACAATTTCTTATTCTGTGATAAGAGTATTGGTGATTCTTTAGCTTAGAATTTAAAGCTCATTAAGCTGAATTGCCAACAGTGAAGATCTTAAAAAAAAGAAAAGAAAGAAAAAAACCTCCAAAACCAAAAAACAGCAAATGTACCATTATCTTCAGTTTCTGGTTCTAGAGAAAACTAACGCTTTTACAAAGAATGAAATCTGTGATAACCCAAAATTATAAAAATGAGACACAGACACTTAAGTCTCAATACTTTAAATCCAAGGCATTTTACATAATTTAACTCTGATTTATAATTTACAAAAATATGCATGGAAAAGTCTATTGTCAAACCTAGTGATACACAGTTATATAGAGATATATATGTAGATATGTCAACAAAGAGCGAGTATACAGTACCTTTAACTATCTTATCCAAATAGTGAGCTTGGGAAATTAAAAAGGAAAAAAGAACAGACAGACATTTCAGAAGTGTCACATGGGACAAGAAAATTTTCAGAATTTACATGCAAATTGAGTAGCTTCAGCTGACATAAGACTCACATCACACGACAGAGATGCACTTCGTATCTCCTAAAAATCCAGTCTATTCACATTTTTAGCAAATGTAGTCATGATTCCAGCAAATACTCAGCATTTTCAACTCACTGAACTAACACTACTTTTCACAGATTATTTGGAATGCACTCCACTCTCGTCATTTCAACATTCTCCTTTACAATAGCTGAGCAGAACAAATGGAATCAATTCTTTATTCTTAAAGAACTTTGGAAATTTACAACTATGAGATCTACAAATAATGAAACTTTAAAAGTTAATAAATAAGCAAAAAGAAGAAAAAGAAATGGAGACTGTTGAGCAAATGTAATATTTTGACGTTATATTTGGAAAAGGCACATGTAAGTTCTTTAGAAAACGATTACCCAGTATCTCTTGACTGCAAGCCAGATAGACAATGATTTATCGCATATATAGCCCATTAGGAAACAGGGACTATTCTAAGATCCTGTTTATTTTCAGAAACCTACTGGAAAAGGCTCTTTTTCTCACAAAAGGTGTGTAGGAACAGTCAGGACTAAGACTGAATCTTTTTCTGTACCTGTACCTGCCCCTGTCCACTTGTTTCATGAGGCTACAATTAGGCTATGCCTTTCCCCTGGAAATGAGACATAAATGCCTCCTTCAATGTGGAGACCTAATAAATCTTAATCAGCCTCAAATCTCCCGCTTTGTCAAAATTCATACATCTTTAATGATCTAAAATTGCTTTTCAAAGATGCTTTTGTTGTTTTTCACTGCTGACATATGCAAGTGGTAGGAGGACTCCTAACAGAATGACTGAAACTGTAACCCTCAGTTGGGCCACTCAGGTGTGGTGGTTCTGTCATGTGTGTAAACAAAACAGTACATGGTTTTGACACATCTGTACTGTGTATGTAAAAGGATTCTTCACTTTGCCACAGGATTCTATTAGAGGCGTTTGAATGGCATTTAAAAATAAGCATGTTTACAGCTAATTGATAAGATGATGCAAGGAAAATTACAGTGAAGAACATATGGTGTTAGGTGCTACTCTGAAATTATAATAATAAAAATAATTTACCTTTTAAACATTAAAATAAAAATGTATTTCTGCATAACATTCATATAATTTCTTTATAATTCCTTCTACATGCTATATACTTTACATGCCATATAAACTAGTAGAACCCTGTAACAGCTTAATTGATGATTTGAATATAAAGAAAGTGCCATCGAAACTTCTGGAGTTTCTGATTCTCATAGGGTAGTATTTCTACAGAAATTCTTAGTTTACAAAAATTAATAACGCTGATCACTATTAGAGAGTAAACCTTTTGCTTTTACATTAGGCCTGCACAACCAAAATAAATAACACAACTTAATTCTGATCTGGATTAGCAGTTTTAAGGGCGGACAAAATTATTTCTAATCAGCCAATCAGATTATTTTTGCCAACAGAATCAATTATGCAAAGCTGTAGATTGATTTACAGGTAAAGGTAGGTCTTTGGGTCACCACAACATCAGAAGTAGAAAGCAAAGTAGAAAATACATTGAAAATTAAAAAAAAAAAAAGGGTGGTAGATAGAGCTCCCTCTCCCCTCTCCCCTCCCCCCTCCCCCCTCTCCCCTCCCCCCTCTCCCCTCTCCCCTCTCCCCTCTCCCCTCTTTCCACGGTCTCCCTCTGATGCCGAGCCAAAGCTGGACGGTACTGCTGCCATCTCAGCTCACTGCAACCTCCCTGCCCGATTCTCCTGCCTCAGCCTGCCGAGTGCCTGCGATTGCAGGCGCGCGCCGCCACGCCTGACTGGTTTTCGTATTTTTTTGGTGGAGACGGGGTTTCGATGTGTCGGCTGGGCTGGTCTCCAGCTCCTAACCGCGAGTGATCCGCCAGCCTCGGCCTCCCGAGGTGCCGGGATTGCAGACGGAGTCTCGTTAACTCAGTGCTCAATGGCGCCCAGGCTGGAGTGCAGTGGCGTGATCTCGGCTCGCTACAACCACCTCCCAGCCGCCTGCCTTAGCCTCCCTAAGTGCCGAGATTGCAGCCTCTGCCTGGCAGCCACCCCATCTGGGAAGTGAGGAGCGTCTCCGCCTGACTGCCCATCGTCTGGGATGTGAGGAGCCCCTCTGCCTGGCTGCCCAGTCTGGAAAGTGAGGAGCGTCTCTGCCCGGCCGCCATCCCATCTAGGAAGTGAGGAGCGCCTCTTCCCGGCCGCCATCACATCTGGGAAGTGAGGAGCGTCTCTGCCCCGCCGCCCATCGTCTGAGATGTGGGGAGCACCTCTGCCCTGCCGCCCCATCCGGGATGTGAGGAGCGTCTCTGCCCGGCCGCCCTGTCTGAGAAGTGAGGAGACCCTCTGCCTGGCAACCGCCCCGTCTGAGAAGTGAGGAGCCCCTCCGCCCGGCAGCCACCCCGTCTGAGAAGTGAGGAGCGTCCTCCCTCCTCGTCCGGGAGGGAGGTGGGGGGGTCAGCCCCCCGCCCGGCCAGCCGCCCCGTCCGGGACGTGAGGGGCGCCTCTGCCCGGCCGCCCCTACCGGGAAGTGAGGAGCCCCTCTGCCCGGCCAGCCGCCTCGTCCGGGAGGGAGGTGGGGGGGTCAGCCCCCCGCCTGGCCAGCCGCCCCGTCCGGGAGGCGAGGGGTGCCTCTGCCCGGCCGCCCCTACTGGGAAGTGAGGAGCCCCTCTGCCCGGCCAGCCGCCCCATCCGGGAGGGAGGTGGGGGGGTCAGCCCCCCGCCCGGCCAGCCGCCCCGTCCAGGAGGGAGGTGGGGGGATCAGCCCCCCGCCCGGCCAGCCGCCCCGTCCGGGAGGGAGGTGGGGGGATCAGCCCCCTGCCTGGCCAGCCGCCCCGTCCGGGAGGGAGGTGGGGGGATCAGCCCCCCGCCCAGCCAGCCGCCCTGTCCAGGAGGTGGGGGGGCGCCTCTGCTCGGCCGCCCCTACTGGGAAGTGAGGAGCCCCTCTGCCCGGCCAGCCGCTCTGTCTGGGAGGGAGGTGGGGGCGTCAGCCCCTGGCCTGGCCAGCCGCCCCGTCCGGGAGGGAGGTGGGGGGGTGAGCCCCCCGCCTGGCCAGCCGCCCCATCCGGGAGGTGAGGGGCGCCTCTGCCCGGCCGCCCCTTCTGGGAAGTGAGGAGCCCCTCTGCCCGGCCAGCCGCCCTGTCCGGGAGGGAGGTGGGGGGGTCAGCCCCCCGCCCGGCCAGCCGCCCCGTCCAGGAGGGAGGTGGGGGGGTCAGCCCCCCGCCTGGTCAGCCGCCCCGTCCGGGAGGGAGGTGGGGGGGATCAGCCCCCCACCCGGCCAGCCGCCCTGTCCGGGAGGTGAGGGGCGCCTCTGCCCGGCTGCCCCTACCGGGAAGTGAGGAGCCCCTCTGCCCGGCCAGCCGCCCCGTCCGGGAGGGAGGTGGGGGGTTCAGCCCCCCGCCGGGCCAGCCGCCCCGTCGGGGAAGTGAGGGGCGCCTCTGCCCGGCCGCCCCTACTGGGAAGTGAGGAGCCCCTCTGCCCGGCCAGCCGCCCTGTCCGGGAGGGAGGTGGGGAGTCAGCCCCCCGCCCGGCCAGCCGCCCCGTCCGGGAGGGAGGTGGGGGGGGTCAGCCCCCCGCCCGGCCAGCCGCCCCGTCCGGGAGGTGAGGGGCGCCTCTGCCCGGCCGCCCCTACTGGGAAGTGAGGAGCTCCTCTGCCCGGCCACCACCCCATCTGGGAGGTGTACTCAACAGCTCATTGAGAACGGGCCATGAAGACAATGGCGGTTTTGTGGAATAGAAAGGGGGGAAAGGTGGGGAAAAGATTGAGAAATCGGATGGTTGCCGT
Organism: Pan paniscus; assembly: GCF_029289425.2. NCBI lineage: Eukaryota > Metazoa > Chordata > Mammalia > Primates > Hominidae > Pan > Pan paniscus. The sequence continues at coordinate 180,454,799 of NC_073252.2, read as the reverse complement.
GTCTGTGTAAAAAGAGGTAGACATGGGAGACTTTTCATTTTGTTCTGTACTAAGAAAAATTCTTCTGCCTTGGGATCCTGTTGATCTGTGACCTTACCCCCAACCCTGTGCTCTCTGAAACATGTGCTGTATCCACTCAGGGTTGAATGGATTAAGGGCGGTGCAAGATGTGCTTTGTTAAACAGATGCTTGAAGGCAGCATGTTCGTTAAGAGTCATCACCACTCCCTAATCTCAAGTACCCAGGGACACAAACACTGCGGAAGGCCGCAGGGTCCTCTGCCTAGGAAAACCAGAGAACTTTGTTCACTTGTTTATCTGCTGACCTTCCCTCCACTATTGTCCTGTGACCCTGCCAAATCCCCCTCTGCGAGAAACACCCGAGAACGATCAATAAAAAAGAAAAAAAAAAAAAAAAAAAGAAAATACATTGAAAATATATAGCCGGTCAAAATTAACATAATACTTAAAATATTTGCAACACTTAACGCAAGTTTTGCAAAAGGCTAAAAACCAACCATAAGAAAAATATCTGTACTGAGAAAGATACCAAGATTTTTCATTTGCATTTTATATCATAGAGAACTGTGAGCCTGAGAGCTTAAAACTAAGAGACAAAGAAGGAAGAACAAGAAGAAATATTTTGGTATGGAAGAATAAACTTTCTGAAATACCACAAAAACCTGGTTCTAAATAATGAAGAAGTTAAAAGGAGATGTCAATATATGAGGTTCAAATAATTATTAAAAGTAATAATTGCAACAATATAAACATCATTATATAAACCACAATAGGAAATAAAAAATGCAGACATTTTGTAAGAAGCCATTAGAAATAATAATCATAAAAATAATACAGCATATTTAAAAATTAATGTACCTAACAATTGCTGAAATGCATATTAGGTTGCAAAAAATTACCTTGAAAACTAACGAGTATGTTCTGACACTAGAGAAAAGTCATTCCTTCGATCTACTAAGAAGTTGAAATTTGTTTTATAGGATAAAACTCTTACAAAAATGGGTGCTAGACATATAAAAGGGGACCCATTAAAAAACTATTTTCTGGAGCTGGATGTGGTGGCTCATGCTTGTAATCTTTGCACTTTGGGAGGCTGAGGCAGGAGGATCACTTGAGGTCAGGAGTTCGAGACCATCCTGGCCAACATGGTGAAACCCCGACTCTACCAAAAATACAAAAATTAGCGGGGTGTGGTGGTGCGTGCCTGTAGTCCCAGCTACTTGGGAGGCTGAGGCAGGAGAATTGCTTGAACCTGTTAGGCAGAGGTTGCAGTGAGGTGAGATTGCACCACTGCACTCCAGCCTGGGAAACAAAGTGAGACTCTGTCTCAAAATAAAAAAACCACAAAAAACAAAAAAAGCCCCACTGTTTTCTAGTAAAATGTTGCAGTCATAAAATACTTTCCCTGGAGTTTCAATTATTTACCTTGGAAGAAGATCCACGTGGGACACACGGCATGAGTAGGACCATATTTCCTGCGAGATGGCAAGTCTTACTCTTTTCTGGGTCTCACATCTTTTTTTTTTTTTTTTTGAGACGGAGTCTCCCTCAGTCACCCAGGCTGGAGTGCAGTGGCGCGATCTCGGCTCACTGCAAGCTCTGCCTCCCAGGTTCACGCCATTCTCCTGCCTCAGCCTCCCGAGTAGCTGGGACTACAGGCGCCCGCCACCACGCCTGGCTAATTTTTGTATTTTTAGTAGAGGTGGGGTTTCACCGTGTTAGCCAGGATGGTCTCGAGCTCCTGACCTCGTGATCCGCCTGCCTCGGCCTCTCAAAGTGCTGGGATTACAGGCGTTGAGCGGCCACGCCCAGCCAGGTCTCAGATCTTTGAGTAAACTGGTGAAAGTTTTGGGTTCTCTTCCCAGAAAAATTCACATATGTTCACAAACACAAAATGCCGCCTTTGATTTTAGCTCTTCCATGAGCCCTGGCTCTGTAATGTACAGATTACGAACACCTGGCTGATGTATTAATGATTCCTAAATTTCTAGCTCTGGCCCAGGCCTCTATCTCGTAGCTCTGACCAGGTTCAGAATGATCCAGGGACACACACGAAGCACTTTGCCGCCAGCCCTGCTCGCTGTAGGTAATAATAAAGGCTTCCTTTGTGCCAAATACTGTTCTAAGTGCATATATTATTCTCTCATTTCATCTTCACCACAACCCTATGATGTAATAACAGTTGAGACAGTAAATACAGATGAGGAAACAGAGGAGAGGAGTGATTAACTCGGGCAAGGTAACACCTTGGCAAGCTAGGCTGCCTGGCTCCAGAGCTTGCTCTAAACCACTCTATCACAATGTCGTCTCTTGGAGATTTAGAAAAAAAAAAGAAAAAAAAAAGGTGTTTTTTCCCCCCAGTAGAAAAAATTGATGAAAGGAGCTCAGAACCAGACACTTCGTTCTCCAAAGCCACCAGGCAGTTCCACCTTCTTTTACATGGCTTCTACATGGATTCCGTAGGAAAGCACAAGGCAGATCTATAGATTACTTTAAATGCCAAGGCTAATTCTTGGCCTTAACTGTCTTTCAAAATACATTCAGATACGCAGCCATCCCTGGAACATAACAAATGAAGCAAGTATTCGGGTTTCAAGCCTATGACCTGTGGGTCCTTGGTCTACTTGCTGGTACAGGTAGGCAAAGACTCATGGAAGTTTTGAATGTGAAAGACAAATGTGGCTCATCGAAAATATTTATATTATATATTTAGTCCATAAATTTTCAATATCAACAAAGCAAATGACTACTCCTGTATTCTTTTCACACATCTCCCCTCTAGGTGCTTCTTTTTAAGAATTCCTTTTTTTTTGTAAAGCCCCTAATTGCCATATTTCCTCCTTTGTATTTTGGGAAAGACAGGTGGAGAAGGACACAAGATAATCTGCTCTTTTCTGCACCCCTTAGTGATGGACCTGGACTCTCAGGCCTCTGAGGATGGGCCTCACTCATATATAGTATTGTATGCTTCATTCCTCCCATACAGATCAGGAAGGAAGAGCATCTTTTTGGAATTCTGTCTTCATGCTGTTGCCTCATCTGCTTATCAATCAACATTCTGGGCGCCCCTCCATCTCTTCTGTTATCTTATTCTTCCTTTTTCTTCCCTCTACCCCAGCACCTCTCTTGGATAAGGTCTAGGAGTATGCACATCAAAGTGCATGTAACAGGAAAAGAGAACAATCAAGAACTGGCCGTGATGAATTCACTTCTACTAACAGATGCCATGAAAATACTAGACTTTAATGACCTTTCTAGGCATAGGTGACTTAATGTGTAAATCGTCCCCATTAGAGAGGTAAACTCTAGGCCACGTAAATCACTGCATTCCCACTGCCTGGCTCATAGCAGAGTCTTTTTGTTTTTTTTTTTTTTTTTGATACAGGGTCTCACTCTGTCACCCAGGCTGGAGTGCGCTGGTGCAATCACAGCTTGGCTCACTGCAGCCTCAACTTCCCGGGCTTGGGTGATCCTCCCAACTCGGCCTCCCAAGTAGCTGGGACTACAGGCGCACCCCAACCATACCTGGCTAATTTTTGTAGAGATGGAGTTTCACCCTGTTGCTCAGGCTTGTCTTGAACTCCTGACCTAAGGTGATCCAACTGCCTCAGCCTCCCAACTGCTAGGATTACAGGCATGAGTCACTGTGCCTGGCTAAAGCAGAGTGTTAATATCTGCTTTATATTAAAGCAGACAAAATGACCATATAAAATGACCAAATGTACTTTTGGTGGCCTTAGTATGTCCTCTATGTGTCTGCAGCTTTTGAAGAAATTCTATAAGTAATACAGAGGCCATCTTTTGAGAAAGAAGCAAAAGTGAGCAAAACCTTATTTACAACATCCTTCCCCTGTCCTTCACCCATCTGTTCCTCTCCCCTCCCATGTATTCTAACTATGGACAGTGGTATTCGCAATAACTACCATTTATTATGTGCTGAAAACTCCTAAGCATTTAATGTGAATTAACCGGTTTAATTTTCACCACCCTGTGGGGTAACAGTTACATTATTATCTTCCCTTATTTCACAAATGAGGCAACTGAGGCACAAGAAATTAGAGAACTTTCCTAAGATCAAAATGCTAGCAGTGGCAAAGACAAAGTTCCAACCAGGCAGTCTGACACCAAAATCCATATTCTAAATAAACGTTATAGTTACAACTCAGAAGAACCAGAACTGTGTACCTGTGTAAGGCGAACTAGAAGCATCATCTGTTTATAGATTTCTCAAGGAATTTACTGGAATAAAAAAAATCAGACTAAACAACGTGGAAATCCTTAGTTCCAACACTGACAGTTAAAGGAAATAAGCTTAAAACCCAAATGAATTTAAAATGTTTATCTGATGACACCGCTTCATAAATGACAGTACCTTATATAAACTAAAGAAAGCTTTAATGCTGTCATCTGTTCTAAAAAATCCGAAGTTTGGAAAACCAGTGGGCAAGATAGTAGAACTAGGGATAAAACCAGGAAAAATAAAAACAAGTAAGTTGAAAAAAACAGAAACCAAAAAGCCTCAAAGACCAGAAGCAGTTGAATGGATGTATCAATGTTGGACGAGAAATATCTGCTGAGTAGTAGTTCCCAAGAAGGCAGCTCATTTAAAAATGAGGTCTAAGGAGTATAAGTTCCTGTCCGGCTGAGACATGGAACAAGATTAATTCCAAGTTTGCTTCCTTTTGCCATCAGGCTGACTCTCATAAACACAGAGAAGCAACAAAGGCAAACCAAGGGGGTTATATAGACGTCAGGTAGCTCACAAGGGAAGGTCAAGTCGGTTTCACTGTATATAAGCAGTTGCTGATGTGTATGGCTATGAACTACTCACATTGTTTCCGCTGTCAACAATGCGCTTGGAGGGAGCATATTAAATAGTACCGTATAATATTTTCACAGGGCTACTGGCTTGAATCCTCGGTATAGTGTAGACATCAGATGCGTACATCATAAAATATAGACATATTCTTCACTACGATAATTACTGTGAAGTCCTTGGAGTAGAGGGCAGATTTTTAGTTAGCATTGAGCATTTCATAATACTTCCGAACACGGACTTAAAAAATGACTCACATTAGTACCTCATTAAAGTTGTAAGTAGGTATCATTCTCAGATTAGTCAAGTACCAATTCCTGCAGGATGACAGAAAAGCTACAGTCTACAAATACGTACATATTAAATCCACTTATTCCAATCAGCAACTGTTTAAATCAGCGTGCAAGGTGCACACCCATTGATTTGATGTTCCTTAACTGCTGCTCACTGCAATGTTTTATTACTGATTACCATACCATAAAGGATTATGACAGTGACGTAATTTTAAACACCATAAAACAATTACATATTCTTAAGAGTTTACTCAAGACTCCTTAAAATATGTTCACTTTCACCACAGAATTATCAGATTATGGACAAATATCAAAAAAATTCTTTCCTATTTAGGAAAGTCAATTAATTTGCATTTTACCAACTAGTAAGTGAGGTGGTGTCAGCAAAAAAAAAAAAAAAAAAAAAGTTTGTGTGTGTGCGTGTGTGCACACGTGCTTTAAAGGGATCTGCTCCCCTACAATTGGCAATACTTTTTCAAAAATTTGCTTCAAATAAACTGTTTTTGAAAGTTTGCATATTTTATTCTTTTTACAGTTTGGAAACTTGGTGTAAAAATTATCTGAATAAATACATTGCCTCTTACATGCACCTACCCAAGCAAAATACCATACTTCAATTTGTAACGGTATTTATACCAAGGCATTCCAAACGAGAGAAATAATATTTTTCCTGATTTAAGTCAGCCCAGAAAAATCCAGATTCTATGGAAAAGCTGCTTTGAGATAAATCACATTTTATAAAGTCAGCACTGCTGAAAGAGTGCCTTTATAAGCTGCAGAGCTTTGTAGAGATGACTGGTAGAACAGAATTTGGTATTTTCCTTCAATTTAGGATTTCATGTCTGACCATGGACTACATACACATAATGGAAGTAACAGTGGAACACTCAAGGTGCAGAAGGCAGGCTCACTGATGTTGGAATGTGCACAGCCTATGCAAAGAGATGCCTTGTGTGGTGTGTGATGTATAAGTTTTGTGGTGGCCTTTGCATGTGGGATGATTTCATCCACTGAACCACAAGCATACACGTGTTAGTAACACATCTCCTTTATTTTTTATTCCTTGTGTGAGTTTATTGAATGACACAAGCAAAAAACACATTTTAGGATTTCCTAGATTAAAAAAAAAGGTATATTTTAGTACTCCAATTTGGTAATGAAACTAGTCAGAGACAGCTCTTAATATTAATTAAAAAAAACTATAATACAACATTTTATACTAGGTGAATATTTGGCTATTTAAGATTTAGGAAAAATGAAGTTGGTTATAACAGTGATTACAGTGGTGTCTGGATAGTGCTAACAAATCCAATCACAGGAAGCCAGAACAATCATCCAGAGATCTGGGAAATATCAATGGGTAGAATTTTTTGTCTGTAATTGCCACTTTTGTCTATTCACAACATTTAATATTTAAGAAAAATGTATAGACTAAAACTTTTAAGTATGAAAAATATAATGGGTCTTTCTCATGTCAGTTTTCTTGACCATAACTGGAAAATAATAAACAAAACTGAACAATCCTTTTAACTTACCTAGGATACATTATGATTTATTTTATGAAAATAGTAAACAAACGGCTGTTCTCAAAGTTGACTGATACAGAAAGTAATTTTGCTGTATTTGTAGGTGAGAGTATGCAAAGATGTTTACCACTTGTATACACTTTTCTCAGCCTTTTCTCATGAGCTGATGCTGGTGACACAAATAATCTACCCACTTTCTATGAGAGTTTTCCATTGGCTAATGTCTACATAGATTCCAGCCCACTAACTTCCAGTGACAGAAAAACAGGACATTAATTTAAATTTTGAAAGGAGGTGGGTAGAGTGTTCAATAGCTCCCAATGTTCTTAAATCCTCCACAGTATAAACTGATTTTCCTCAAACTATTTTTTGTTGTTGTAATTGTTATTTTTTATTTTGGCAAATTACAAGTTCTGTTATTAGCTGTCATTTAACATTTCCTGGATAAAAAAGTGTGGTACTTTACTAAGACATCACCGGCATTATTGTTTTTGCATCTGTTTCTACGACAATTCAATCTTTTGTGACAGGGACATATATATTAATTTATTTTCAACACATAAAAATTAATTTTCACCTATTCCACTATACACATACACACAAGAACAATTAAAAAATAATTCAGGAGGCAGGACAGTCTATCTAGGGCTTAAGAGCATGGGCTTGGGCCAGGCGCGGTGGCTCATGCCTGTAATCCCAGCACTTTGGGAGGCTGAGGCGGGCGGATCACGAGGTCAGGAGATCGAGACCATCCTGGCTAACATGGTGAAACCCCGTTTCTACTAAAAATACAAAAAATTAGCCGGGCATGGTGGTGGGCACCTGTAGTCCCAGCTATGCCGGAGGCTGAGGCAGGAGAATGGCTGAACCCAGGAGGTGGAGCTTGCAGTGAGCCGAGATCGCACCACTGCAGTCCAGCCTGGGCGACAGAGCAAGACTCCGTCTCAAAAAAAGGAAAAAAAAAAAAAAGAGCGTGGGCTTGGAAATCGCTCACATGGGTCTGATTTTGTTGCTTACTAGCTGCGCGTCCACAGAAAACTTACATAACCTTTTGGAGCCTCAGTTTCTTCAGTGGAGATTTTACTAGCTTCTACCTGAGAATTAAACATGATAATTAATGTAGAACAGTTTGCATTGGGCCTTAGCAAATAGTAAATGCTCAATACATATTAAATATTATTGATTCATCTTATTAATAGGGAGAGTTTAAAAAGGACAAACTCATGAGGGAGCTGGTATTTTTTAAGTGACTATGAAGAAAAGAAAAAGTCTGACTTTGAGGAAAGAAATGTGGGATTGGCAATGATTTGGTTTCATAAGCCCCAGGGTCCATTCTGCCCCATACCAGCAGGATAAGCCCCTTATACTCTGCCTCCCCAAGCTGCCCTCCTTTTGCTGAGAACATTCTTTATATGAACTGGCCTGTTCCCAGAGTAGGGACAACTCCATTTTGGAGTCAGGAAGTTTTCTTCCTTGTCTCTCATAAACCCTCTGCTGGTTAGATGCACAATTCCTGGTCAACATGGGGTTCAGCTTTTTGGAATAAAGAACACATCACAACTTGCCCTTATATATTTTCTGCTCCTTCACTAGTAATTTTATTTGAGCAAGATAAATTAATCTTTTCTAAAAAAGTGTAGATACTCACACAAATATTCATATAGTCCACTCAAATTCAGAAATACAAGTCATGTATTTACAGTAACTATTTGGAAACTAAGACATTCAAATATTATATTTTACATGCATATCCCTATCCTTACATTGTGAGTTTGCTAAAGATTTTTCATTATGAAATATACTGAGCAGACAGGATATATATTGCTAACTTTTCATAGCAGAATGGTGTAAGTTTATATGTCACCATTCTTAAATACAGGAGGAAGGCCACCCTTGGCTGAGACAATCCTTTCTAGCAGCTGTGGGTGGCACACAAACATGTAGTCATAATTGCACATCTAGACTTTTGCTATGTGGTTTGTTCTTACACTGTCACAATTCAGAGGACAACGCTTGTAGGGGCAGGAAAGAGTCAGAGTAAGTGAAATAACCACATAGTTTCCTCTTTGCTTTTCATGGCAGCTACATGGTGATTTTTTTCCTTATCTATACCAATGTATTGCAGTGGATTACTCACATACATAATAATCACTACTGGGGACTCATCTTAAAAGTCAAGAGTTGGGGCCAGGTGCAGTGGCTCACGCCTGTAATCCCAGCACACTGGGAGGCCGAGGTGGGCGGATCATGAGGTCAGGAGCTTGAGACCATCCTCGCTAACACAAGGAAACCTCGTCTCTACTAAAAATACAAAAAATTAGCCAGCTGTGGTTGTGGGCGCCTGTAGTCCCAGCTACTCGGGAGGCTGAGGCAGGAGAATTGCTTGAACCCAGGAGGCGGAGCTTGCAGTGAGCCGAGATCGTGCCACCGCACTCCAGCCTGGGCAACAAAGCAAGACTCTGTCTCAAAAAAAAAAAAAGAAAAAAAAAAAGTCAAGAATTGGACTGTATGTGAAAAGCATTATTTTACACCTTATTGTTCAGGTGGGGACTAATTAATAAATACCTTAAGTCATTAATTCACAATTAGATTGCTTATGTTTAACCACATGCTTTCTGTGGACACATATATAAATATTAATTTTGGACAGAATGGTAATCATTCAACACCATAACAATTAAGCAGCTGTAACCTGTCTCGTGCGCTAAGTGATGGAGCTGCAGGCAAGCTCTATAAGCAGATGGTCTTACCCACCCATGCTTAAAGTTAAAGACTTTTTTAAAAAGAGGTGTTGACAAATCAGAACAACTAGGCATAGTTTTGATGCAAATTGACCAATTTGCAATGTAGATTACCCTAAAAACTAATTTAGTATATAAGAAAAATTAAGCTCTGTTGTTAAAGGAAGACATTATATCACATTTAGATGTAGTAGATTCCCCACCAACATAATTATTTACTAATTTCATTCAACCAACAGAGTTTAATGGAAAAGCAGCTGGCAAAGTATTCAGATTTATGGACCTCCTTTGACTGCTCCTTAATTTATCCAAGGTACATGCCTGTTAAATCCCAGAAATGACAGTCATATTTCAGACAGCTGGGTTCCAGCTTCATTAAAGAGGCACTCAAAAAAGAGAGGGTCACTGAACTTATCATGAAGAGCAACAGACAAAAATTGGCTCCAGTCACACCATAATCTGCGAATATGTTAAATACGAAGGCTGCTGGAAGGCTGTGCTTCCGTATGGACAGACACCACAACCAAACTTGCACTTTAAAATAGGGAGGTGGGAGAGGAACTGTTTTAAAATGAAAAGAGGCTATTTTCAACTTGTCATATTCAAGAAATGGCAAAGATAAATTCTGCCATTGAAAGGATAACAACATACCATGTGGGAAGGGATAATCATACTTCTTAAAATTATGGGCTTAATTTCTCTACCCTTACATTAAACTGAATGAGAAGTCCCAACATTTTATTTACCCCATTAGGTAATAAGGATCTCAGCATATAAGGAATATTACTTCAAAGCCTCATAAACACCTCACCAGCTGCCTTTCACTCTCCAGTTACCTGGCTTACTTTTGGGAAGAATGTGGCATCCTTATAATCTGGAACTCGAGAGAACCTTTCTCTTCCTTGCTGATACCGTGAAATAGCTGACAACATATTATTCTGCACCTGGTTTCACTCTTAAATGCCTTGGATCTAAACTTTTCAATAAAAGGCTTCTGATGAACTTGGCAAGCAGAAGGAGCATTTTCTACCTTTATTTCTGGTTAAATTGTATATCCAGTCAACTGAGCTTTAAAACCTCCAATATACTCGGTTTCGGTGGTAATTTAGATCTTAGATGGTTTTTAAAAGATACAAATTAATGAGGTGTTCCAAATGGAAAAAAGATCCTCTAGTATATTAGTAAAGGAACAAAATGTCAAGTTTGTAATGAAACAGTATCATACAAATATGACATATCACTTACTTGGCTTTTATTCAGATAACATGTCTCTCAATAAAGTTTTTAAAAAACAACTTATATTGGCTTAACATGAGGCATGCGGTTTCAGAAAGAAAAATGGAAACCACAGGCATGAATACATGACTATGTTCATATTTTAAATTTCTGGCCTGGAATGTAACTGTAATTAAAATTAATGGATTCAAAAATTTCCTTGAGATAATAATTATAATTTATAAGTTGTTTCCCTAAGACACAGAGCCACTACACAGTAAACTGTTTTGAGACTTAAAAGAACTAGTTAGCAAACCATTAAGTTCACGGTGGGAAACAAACACGAGGTCCCGGGAAAGGAAGCAATCGGGTTTGCCAAGCCTAAAGAAATCAGGCATATTTCAATGACATCTAACTTATCAAAAAACAATACAAATCCTCAACTTGCTTATGTATTGCTCCCAGTTGAGAAAAATCACAACAGGTTTAACTCTCCATTCTTTCTGAAACAGCTGCTTCTAATGCCAGTGGGCCCGCCTTCCAGTGGGCCTTGTAGGAGAAAGCTTAATTTAGCAATAGCTATTGGGACTCAAGTTAGACCACAGGAGGTAGACCGGAAAGAAATTCCTGCACAAGTAAACACCACAGTATAGAATTCATTTATCATATGACCCTAAACAAGGACGTGAAGAGTATGTGAAGCGTATTTCTTTTCAAGAATTCTAACTTCTCATCCTCACAGGCTATGTGTAAATCACTTCAGTGGAAAAATGTATGTTAAATCCAGATGTATTCACCCACCAAGCAATTATTTACATTCAGAATTGAGTCTCAGAAGGCCTCAAAAAATGCTCCTTTTCTAAAGTATGGAAAAAACACATCTAACGTTTCCCAAAACAACACACCTGTCCTAGAAATTTACCTCTCAGTAGCACTGGCACTGCCGTCTGATATGAAACCACGCAGCTCTAGCTGATGACTATGCTGCTGCCTGTCTTTTTCGTGAGGATAAATTACGGCATGAAGGATAGGGTGGAGAAAGAGGGAACTCAAGGCCTGATGTCAATAGTGAGAGCTGTTTATCCCCACACTTACTCCCATTCTAAGGGACAGAAACCGAGGCCTTGGGAAATTCTTTAGTGGAAAATAAATCACCAACACGACTGGAGAACGTGTATCCACATGGCCCTCGGGACTGTGACTTTTCCTGACGGTTACATAGCAAGTCAGGTGCAGAAGTCAGTGAGGAGTCTCACCTACTTTTTTGAGGATGTAATCTGTAATCTGAGTTGCGGATGTAATTCAAATGGGACTTTTGGAGACATCGTATGACTCACACGGGAAGGTGAAGGAGATAAGGAAGGAGGGACACTACAAGGTTAAACTTGTAACACACTTCACAAGAGGTTGGTAGAAGAGTCCAAATTACTACCACCTTTGAGGCTTTGTAGTATACAGATTGTAACAGTAGAAATGGAATGATTTCATAAACCCTTGGCAGGTAGTATTTAAGGCTAAACTATGACAGAAACACAGAGTCAAACTTACTAAAGTTTCAAATTTAGGCCACTAAATTTGTTTTTGTTGGTTGATTACTCTCTCACTCAACAGGCTGTGGAACACTGAGCGAAAGACGAATTTGGCTCAGAGTGCAGATCTGCCATTGCTGTCAATGCTGGCTGCAAGGAAGCGGAACCCAAGGCTCCATGTCCTTTTTTTTGATGAAATTGGTGTATGTAAAGACAAGCAAATAGGAAAGAATAATTTGAAGGACAGACAAACTGCAACATCAACATAGATTACAACATCAAAATAAACATTATCTTTGTAGTAGTTTTAAAAATATTGAAACACTAGAGAATACTGACAACCAAACAGGGCCTCCACCTTTCAGAAAGGTCAGAGGAACCAGGTTTGCATTTGTAGAAAAGAGATTAAGTGACCTCTTCTTTTAAAAATTACAAGTCTGAGGGGATTACAGAGGTGAAAGTAGTGTTTATAAAACTGTTAACTGAAGAAACTAGACTAAAATGAGAAAAACAGTATTGGAAGGCCCCCAGTGGATAGCTCCCAGTGGATACTGTCATCTCAATGGAAGAAACAGACACCGAAATCAGCCCGGTTCTCAGAACATGGGTGATTCTCCCGAGTTCTGAAGGGGGCTTTCCATGACTCTCTCAGGGATCTCTGTCCCCTCTGTCCATCAAATTTCTTATTACTGAGAATCACTGGGACTTGCAGAGCAGGAGGGACCTCAAGAAGTTCTCGTTCTGCAAGCTTCACAGAAGGTTTTTCAGCCTGTCAATTTAGGAGAATTTCCCCTAGATTTTCAGCGCCAGTCAGGTCAGTTTAGGAGAATCTCCCTCTCAACTCCACGCCTGCTGCCTCCTTGGCAACCCACTTTCCACTGTGAATGACAGATCATGAGGCATCTATGTCCAGACTATTCATGTGCCAGGAAGCAGAGGGGATTAGCTCTCCTTGTATCCAGCATGCACTCCTGTTTTTTCTGGAGGAATTAGCCGAGGCTAATTCCTCTGCCTAGAGATAAGATTTAGCAGGGAGGAATTAGTCACAGTCAGTGTGTTATGAATTTCAGTCCAACGACCAGCAACAACAACAACAAGAAACATCTATAGGGTGTTTACTGTGTGCCAGGCACTGTGCTAAGTGCTCTTCCACGTGACCTGACCCATTTAATACTCTCAGGGACTCTACGAGGTAGTTACTATTTTCATTCCCACTTTATAGATGAGTAAACTGAGGCACAGGGGGCTTAAGTAATTTCCCAAGATCATACAGATATGAAGTGACAGAGCTGGAACCAGGGGGAAATCCAGGGTTTATGGGTCTGAAATTTACATAATTGGGGAGGCCCTCTTTAAGAAAAAGAATATCAAAATATAAAAATGAAATCAGGTATAAAAGTATTTAGAATGAGAAAAACCGCAACAAAACATTTATTTTTCAGTTAATACCACAAATATGAGAGAAGTCATATGCATTTTTGTTTTTTTTTTTTTGAGATGAAGTCTCGCTCTGTCATCAGGCTGGAGTGCAGTGGCACAATCTCAGCTCACTGCAACCTCTGACTCCCTGGTTCAAGCGATTCTCCTGCCTCAGCCTCCCAAGTGGCTGGGATTACAGGCATGCACCACCACATCCAGCTAATTTTTGTATTTTTAGTAGAGACGGGGATTCACCATGTTGGTCAGGATGGTCCCGATCTCCTGACCTCGTGATCTACCCGCCTTGGCCTCCCAAAGTGCTGGGATTACAGGCATGAGCCACTGTGCCCGGCCCCATATCCATTTTTTATTCAGTGCTTGCCATGTCTCTAATGAACATTTTCCCTATATTTTTGGGCTATAATTACTCTTTGATTGCCTCTTTATATGACAACGATTTTTGTATTTTCTATAGAGACTATAGAGAGATAATTGAGTCTATATTCTATGCGATAGTTTTTCATTATTGATAAAACTATCAACAGTAGCTCATTTGGCTTCAAAATTTGTTATTGGTAGTGTCATGTAAATTTGTGCCGTTACTGTCAAGTTTGGAAAGACTTTTTTTTTATTGTGTAATAAACTGATCTTAAATATGCTGAGCTGATAATACTCATTAACTATTTTGTTGTGATGTCCGCAGAGTGGACTATTTTGAGTTTTATGTTAAATTTGCAATGTCAGTATTTCACGTCACATAAACAAGACTTTTTCTGGTGCACTCATGTGATTCAGTGATACACTGGGATGAGTAACACATGTGATTTCACACACTGTTGAACTCAGTATCTGCAGTACTGCTATGGACTTATACCCTACAAACACAGGAATTCTGATAAATACTCAAAGGAGAAATATTCATCTAAAAGAAAAAGCTATGGCATGTTTATAATTATATAAATTCTATTATCAAGTACACGCCTGGTGGGAGAAAACTTCTGTTTTAATTAGGCATTTTAGGTATTTGATGACACGAGGAATTTTCCAGACTAGCTTCTGTTTCCATACATTTCAAACCTTATTTCTCCTCCAATACCTACTTGCTTCTGGTGCAGAGCTCCACAGGACAAAGTCATATCTTCATCTAGTAACTCCCTGACCCTGTACTTTCGTGTCACTAGGTGAGTCAGTGGAAGGTAGGAAGATTCCTAGGTGGCTAGCAGTAACAGCCACAGAGAGAAGTGATTTCACACCTCATATGCATATCCCATTAAATCTAAACTAAATGTACCCCCAGATCAAATTCTCCTTATCGGAATTCTCAAAATGCCCACAGCCACCCCAATGCCACCCTGCACAAGGAAAAGTGTGGTGGAGAGGATGTTGGAGTGTGAAGAGTCAGAAGTCAGCTGATTTGCAAGTTTTATATTAACATACGACACCTGAACCCATGGGTGTCCCCTTGTGGGATCTTAGGAGGTGCCAGTGCAAATGAAGGACCCTGACATTAATGCTACACCAGCTTCACAGTAAACCTGCCTCTGGCAAGGTCAGGGACGCTGGTAGTTTGGCGCAAAGTTGCCTTTCGTCACCACTACCAACCACTGACTGATGTGAAGCCAAATGCCTCCCAGAACAGCTATTTGTGGGTATGATGTGGTGCCCCATATGCACTGTTATTGGAAATTATAAACAAAATGTGACTTAAAATCTAAAAAGATATTTTTAGAATTACATATTGTTTTATTTTGGATATGATGCTCAATCTGGGAAACACTACAAAAGTTGCAAAGAATATTGAGTTTTGTAATTTAAGTGAAGCATTTATCAGAGTGGTCATTTTATTTTCAAATTTGTCACTTACTTTTTAATTTAACAATTAAAATACTATTCTTTCACCATTATCTGAGATAAGAATTAGAACACCAAGCCTAAGCTTGTCTGTATCAGTAAAAGTTTTGCTCTTTCTCTCTTTCCACCCCATCTTGTTTCCGAAATACCTCCCCAGCTGTGTGCATTTCATTTTCAATTTCTAATCTTCGGCGTCCCAAAGCCCAAGGGCAGCCCCGGTGTTTAACAGAGGATGCTGAGAACTGCATGTGTGAGTTTTGTCTGAGCAAACAAAGCATGTCTTTGTGATCATTAATGATCTTGTTTCCCAATGTACTAAGAATTAGAATAAAAACAAATAGCTGGTCTTTTGCAGTTTAAAGGAATTAGGATTTCCCCTAGGCCAAATTTCCAAGTGAATTGCCTAAAAGTACATGAAAATCAATGTAGCTCAATATGCAACTCTGTGTTTGAGACATTACTAGAAGAAAAATACATCAATATCCTCCACCTTTCTTTCATCATCACGATTTTAAAAAACAACTCTCGGCTGGGTGCGGTGGCTCATGCTTATAATCCCAGCACCTTGGGAGGCTGAGGCAGGTGGATTGCTTGCATCCTGGAGTGTGAGACCAGCCCGCCTGGGCAACATGAAGAAACCCCTTCTCCACAAAAATACAAAAAATGAGCCAGGTATGGTGGCACACTCCTGAGGTCCCAGCTATTCGGGAGGCTGAGGTGGGAGGATCACTTGGGCTCAGGAGGCAGAGGCTGCAGTGAGCCGTGACTGTATCACCGCAGTCCAGCCTGGGCAACTGAGTGAGACCCTGTCTCAAAAATAAAAAAATAAATGAAAATTAAAAAAAAAATAAAACCAACGCTCAAACCCTTAACCCAAACATACAAATTTCTTGTTAAACAATATCCATTATGAGACTAGATTATATTTTATAATAATAAAATGGAAATGTCATTAACTCTTTAAAGTAAATGTCCTGGACAGGAGTTTTGTTCTGTTGTTCTTGTTTTTGAATGTTGGCACCCAAAACATTTTCTGGGTTGTACTTTGTCTCATTTACACTTAATAACAAAATTAAAACTTGAATTTATTGAACATTATTTGCTAAATGCTTTACATTCTAGTATTCCATTTAATTCTAATAATCCCATGAAGTACATAATATTCACATTTCATATAAAACAGGTTAAATGACTTGCCCAAGGTCACTTAGTTGTACGGCAAGAATTTCAATTCTCAAAGCTCTTAAACATTACAGTATTCTGCTTCAAAATCTCATATATGTACTATTATAGCCATTTTACGTTGCGAAAAAACCCAACTGAGGCTAAGAACAGTTAAGATACAAGCTAAAGGACGGGCGCGGTGGATCACCTGAGGTCAGGAATTCGACACCAGCCTGGCCAACACGGTGAAACCCCATCTCTACTAAAAAATTTAAAAAATTAGCTGGGTGTGGTGGCGGGCGCCTGTAACCCCAGCTACTTGGGAGGCTGAGGCAGGAGAATCACTTGAACCCAGGAGGTGGAGTTTGCAGTGACCCGAGATTGAGCCATTGCACTCCAGCCTGGGCGACAGAGTGAGATTCCATCTCGAAAGAAAAAAAAAAAGAAAAAAAAAAGATACCAGTTATAGTGAATAAATTGTAAAACTGACTTAAAAACATTTTATTTAAAATGTCAAAGCCCATACCTTTTTTATCTTACACTGACTTTTGTAAGAAATCGTTCTCAGTATCACAGAAGAGATGTTCAATAATTGCTTACTGGACACATAAATGAATTAATTAACAAATAAAAAGTAAGTGAGGCATGCAAAGTAGAGCATCCCACAAAACAAACCCCAAATGATCTGAAAAAGTGAAGATGGTTTCTCACTATGTTTCAATGCCATAGGAAAAACAAAAACAAAAGTTAAATGACATAGAGATAAAAGAGAACCCCATGTTTAAATCTAGTAGTTTTCCAAATAAAGCAGAAATCATCAACAGCGAAAAAATCCTAGAACTGCAAGAGACCTCGAGGGGTCCTTCGAATAGGGCTACTACACAAGAGACTTGATCTTTTAGGATAATGGATGGAGAGAAGTTAAAAAAAAAACTCCCATTCTAAAAATACTCCTTAAGCTAAGAAAAAGACCTGACGAAAGCTCCAGTGTTTCACACCTAAGTAATCATAGTATTAAACTTTAACAATACTACGATTACTTGCGAGGTTCCAAAATTTCTCGAGTAGCTTGTTCCAGGATTTAAATATGCTTTCTGACTCGAGCTTCTTCATTATATCTAACAAACATTTATACAATGTAAACCCATATTCTCCATTTCTGTCTCCTGGATAAATGGAAAATGCCAATCAGCCTCCAGAAGACAACTTGCCTGTCTACGGAGAGCTGAGCCTTCGTTTCCTTCACAACAACCCTCCATAGTAGATAACAATCAAATACGTTATTCAAGCATTTCCCTGCTATGGTCTCAATCTCATTTACAGCCTCCATTTCTCTGAGATACAAATGAATGACTTCTGGGGTAAACCTCTTCAACAAATACTAAAAAGAATGGTTCTTGTGGAAGTGATAGGTTAGCAGTAGTCAAAATTTGGTACTTAGTATTTATCATTGCCCAGGTTATTTACTTCGTATTACACTTAAAAGTGATTGACTCTGCCTATAACCATCTGTTCAGCAGAGCCTACCACTGCATTTGCATTGCATCTATGGCCAACTAACTGCATCCACAGGACAGTCCCATAGGAGATTTTCCCTCTTTTTCTAAGCAAGAAGAAGCCCAATTTCTCTGACCTACCTCAACTCTCAGATGACAGAACTGTTGAAGCTTTTTTACATAGAGATAGCCAGATGATATTCTTATTATGTCAACTATTATTTAAAAAACATTTAATTATATTTAATATATTTTTAACTTGTCTCTGAATCCTCTAAATATTTTTACATCTTTCCTACCTCATGAAAAACAGTGGCAGCACATGAGTATAATCCTTTGAAGCTTATATGGAATGGTCACATATAAAAGAGAGTATTTTTGTAGTGGAGCATCTATATCGGGGCTATTACTATTAAATCATTTTAGCAGTAAGTACTGGTGCTTATTTGATGTGGTTTAATCATGTAACTTCTCTTTTTCTTTATTTATTAAAGGGTCTAATAATCATGAATGCTTTCTGGGGAGGAAAGGAGAAGTATCTATTTTAATCACAATATTGCTAAAAGTAGATTTCTCCTTGTTTCATTTTCCATCTGCATGCATCACTAATCAAAGGGAAACCCAGGAAAGGAGGACTTGGGATGATGAACCTGCAGACGAATATGCCTAATTTGCTGAACACATGATTCATAATGAGAGGAAAATATGAATACTCTAATAAAAATATCAGAATAGAATCCTTTCAGGTAGATAGGGTGTTCAGTGAACACTGCAAACTCATAACCTATTTTACTATCAAAATGCCTATGGTTTTATGAAAGCATAGAGTTTATGAGGCAGTAGGATGACTAATGAAGAATGTCCTTTGCTTTCTAGTGGGAACTTTTGTTTGCTTCTGTTTACTTTCTTCTCCATTTCTCTTTCAATTAACCTCCCTGTTTGGTATTCAATGAGATGGCACATAATATGGAGAAAGAAAAAAATCTTGCTGATTTATGAGCATTCTTTCACCAAGTGGCAGCTTCTTTCAGCCAGATGCGCAGGGGTTAAAATGGGGAGGAAATGCAAGAACAGTAACCATCCCAAGTGAGAAAACACACCAGAGTTTCCTGGGTATTTAATCCGTGGCTCACAAATGGCCCCGTAGGGACACTAAGGGCCCTAACCAGGAAACTATGGTGGGCATATATACAGGTAGTAAGGAAACAGGGGAAAGGCAATTGGATCTTTGTATGCCAAAGTTGGAAATAACTCATCTTATTAGTATAAAAGAATCCTTTAAAGGTGCTCTACATCTTTTAAAAGGTTCACACCTAAGATTTATTTGTAAATGAAGCAGGTCCCTTATTTCCCACACTGTTATTCATATGGAGTATAAAAGCAACAGAATAAATTAAAATGATAGGAAATGGAATTGTTAAGAACTATTGCAGGGTTTATTAAATTATAATACAAAGACCCACTGCTAATAAAAATCCTGTTTGTTCCTAAACAACTAGAAATTTGTTCAAGAACAGCTCATCTATGGGAAACTATTATCCATGTAATAATACCAAGGCCACTGAGAACCACACTAAAATGATTTGTTGAATACCTATTGGTTGGTAAGTTAAATCCGCCTATGGATAACTTTTTGGCACACTTCCTGGTTTTCAAAGCTATACACACGTGTTTGTTGTACTTCCTAAGATACATACAGTCAGATCATAACTTTTCTCCCTCAGCTAGACTCAACTCATTTCTTCTGATGTATCGGGTATCGGGTGGTGGAGTCACAAAGAATGAGGGAATGTGATCAGAGGTATAGTTTTCCTGCCCTGCCTCTGGTATATAGGCATTCTGGGACCTGGGGCATGGAGCTGTTTGGTTATAGAGGTATTGCATTGTCCCTTGTATGGCCACAAAAAGATACACAAATCCTGCTCATCAACTTTCTTCTGCCTTAATGTAGTTCACATGAACAACCTGCTGCCACTGCCCTACAAAGCCTCTTTGGGAGGGGAAAGCCACATCAGTGGGGACGAGCCCTGTGCAAGCGCTATGACTGTGGGCACCTGTTGTTGATTTCAGGCGGGAAGCTCCAATGCAACAAGCGAAGCTCCAAGGATGCTGTGAAAGTAAGAGCTAACAGTGGGCCTGATCTGCAGGATTTTGGCGGGCTGGCCCTTGGCTGGCATCTGGAAATTTGGATGTTCCCTACACTGATAAGGTTATTTTGTCCACACCTACTCTTCTTAGGAGAGTTGGAATTTTGGTGATTGTGGCAGACAGAGGATACCTCCTGGAGAAGCCCCAATAAAAATCTTAGACTCTAAGTCAGGAAAGTCCAATCTTTAGGCTTCTCTGGGCCACATTGGAAGAATAAAAATTGTCTTGGACCAGACATAACATACATTAACACTAACAATAGCTGATGAGCTAAAAAATTGCAGGAAAAACTCATAATGTTTTAAGAAAGTTTATGAATTTGTGTTGGGCCTCATTCAAAGCTGTCCTGGGCCGCATATGGCCCACAGGCCTCAGGTTGGACACGCTTGCTCTAAGTCTCAAACAGGCTTCCCTGGGCAGAAATACTGCACACATGTCGATTCATTTTGCTGCTGGGAAAAGGAGCATGCTACACATGACCTCTCCCAGTGGGAGAGAAGGAAGATAGGAAGCCTGTGCATGGATTTCTGCAGACTCTGCCGGATGTGTCTTTTTTCTTTCCGGTTGTGATACATTATAGCCATGACACAACTACCTCTGGGTCCTGAGTTCTTCTTGAAGATCACCAGGGTGGGGGTGTGGTGGGACCCTTGAAACAGATGTCAAGGATGTCAGTAAGATTAGAAAAAAACTTACATGAAGTGTATAATGACACACTTGTGACAACTGATAAGACATATATGATTTCAATTTTCCCATGACAAAGTTCCCGGCTAACCAAATCCTGTGAGCAAAAAAGCGAAGTACATAATACTTACGGATACATCGGAAGAAGAAATCTTTAAAAGACACTGACACTCCCCACAACAGATTTATCAAATTTCACCCTAGGGATGTAAAACAATGTGGAGAAATACTATACCACAAATTCTGAAATTTTGGTAGGACCGTGCCACTTATAATTAATATTGTGTACTTTCACTGAAGTGATATAGAAATTTATTACTTACTTTTGTTGTACTTTTAAAATTAAACATTTTAATTTTAGTGACAAATGGTAAAAGCAAAGACACTGAGTATCTTGAAAACATGATATATATATATTTTGGATACTTCTGTATCTATGCTAAATATTGTTTATATACTAATGTTTTGATCTGAAACATCTATCTGATGGTTTTATTTAACCTACAGATGTTCACAAATGTCATCATATATGAAAAAGTGTTAACCATACAGGTTTGTTTAAGAGCAGCGAGATTTGTGCATTTTATTCTACTTTATTTCTCATGATACCACAAAATGAAGTCATAATAAGTCAAACCTCTTTTGCAGAGACTCAAGATATGGACAAGTCTAAGCTGTGTGACTCTGGAAACTACAGAGGCCAACAAGGGCATATATTTGAAAAAAATTTAAAGCATTTTTTTTCTAAAGTGGAAAATCTGCTATTAAGAAATGCAGTGACAATATGGAACATCAAGAAGTAATATTCAATAAAACTTCACTTATAAACAAATCATTAAGTCTGTTTTATGTGAGTCCATTTTTGTGGCCATCCCAAAAACCAATGAATAAAAAAGTTTACAGCTCATACTTGTGACAGCTGTTCTAAAAAGAACTGAATTGCCATTATAAAATGACAACCATATTTAAAAAATAATTTCGTGTTAAGAAACACAAGTAAAAAATAATGTAAAGAAATAGGCTTTTTCCAAGTTGAAAACAGCTGACCGTCGGGGCGCTTCTCTGGGAGGAAGGGGACAGACAGACACAGACTTGCAGGAAGCCTACCGATAGTGCAGTGCTCTCCATTCCAGCCCTGGCTGCATTCACACTTGCCATCCTTGCAGGTCCCGTGCTCGGCACAGCGGGGGTGGCAGGCTCTTTGATTACAGGCTGGGCCCGTCCAGCCTTCTTCACAGCGACACGTCCCGCCCATGCAAACGCCGTGGGAGCCACAGTCCACAGAACATATTTCTGTGTGGGAGGAAGAGGAAGCAAAACAGGAGAGAAGAGTGGCGGGAGAGAGAAGGGGAATTAATAAGCAGCTTTTATCTTCCACTCAAATTTGTTCAAGGGAAACACAAAATCATCCAAAAGAAATCAAAAGTATTTGTATGCTAAGTAAATTTCAGCACTGACTACTAGGAAATGATCAATGGTGGAACTCTACGTCTTTATTCATCATTTAATTTTACATGCTGCTCTAATCATGCAGAAAATACACATGACAATTGTTAGAAATAATTTCTTTACATATACAATACTTTATACAGAAAACATTACATATATAGAGGGTGGTCATATTTATATACACCTATCACCAAGAAAACACGTCCCCACACCCCCACCCCCAAATTAATGAAATATTTCAGCATCTCAGCATCTCAGGTATCTAACAGGACTTGGATTTCATACATATGGCAAGAATTTGAAAAGGGGTTGTTTCTAATGCCACATTTAAATGTTTTAAATATTCAGAAACTTTCACTAAGAGGAATCTACTTAAGTAAATTAGCTTGCTTCTGACACAGACATGCATGTAAAAAGAAACTGTTTTTCCTATTCAGTAAATTTGTACTGTTGACAGATACAAATTTCTTAGTCCACAGTACAAAACCAGTTTAATAATACATATAATTGACTCTCCTTTGAAAAACAAGGTTTTTCAATTCCTAGAATTACTGAAAAGAGCACAAGTGACCAAATGACTTCAAATGTTTTAATACCAGGTTAGGTCTTTAAAAACAATTCAGATGTGTAAGAAAAAAAATTTTAAGCTTTCTTAAAAGCTTTATTTAACTAGTTCCAATTGAGAGACAGGGAGAGGCAAAGGTAAAAGAAACTTTGAAGGTTATTTCATTTTTACAAATAAGATTAAAGTTAGCTATAGTTTTTTCCCCTAAAATTCTAAGACTATTGATTAGTTTTGGTTTTCTTACAAAAATAAAGCACTGAACAATAAAAACCTAAAATCATTTCTAACAAACAGAAAATGTACTAAACCTTTTTTTGATTAAAAAATAGTAGCTGTTTATGTAGTCACATGTTCTGTTTTCCCTATTCATTCCCCAAGTAACATTTCTCAGATACGTGATTCTCTATCTCACAGGCTAAACACCTTATCAAGGCACTATGAGAGTTGTAATATTTTTTATAAACAACACCCAGGACTATTAACTGGAAGAGGGTAGCACACAGGTTTTTTCATGCAATATTTTCTATCTCCTTTGAATTAAACTTTTGATTAAGAGATTCAAGATAGTTTGATTAACTTCAGAGCAACATAACATCAACCCAGCTCCAGAAGTGAGAGGGTTCTTTCTGAGGTACCCTTTTTATTCAATCTAATCAATTTTTCATTAGGGTGATGGTGTTTATCAGCATTTAGCACACTAGCTTTGAGCAAGGTGCGTCAATCTTTGTAATGAACTTATTAATTAGAGTTAATTTAATTGAAGTGGAATTGAAGGGCTAATTAATGAACAAACTGCTGTTGAAGATAGAGGAAAGCTCTGTTGCTTTCAAACCTATAAACTTTCAGATGGAAATAATTCATTTCTTCTCTTTTAGCAGCTTAACCAATGTTTCTTCGGGTGTAAAGTCTATTCTCTTATTGAATTTAGATATCTGAAGGTCATTTCCACATCAACAAAAGAGGTAGGGAGTAAAGTGTTTTCCTTTAGGATTCACTTAGAAATTCAGAATTATACTGCTTGTAAACTTTAAGCCACAAATGTAAATTAACAGTGCTTTTATAAGCTTTAAATGAGAACTGTGCAACAACCAGATAAATTTGAGGTACACAAGACCAGATATTTTCACAGTGTGATTGGAAGCATATTTGAGACCTTTACTATGAATTCTAAGTAAGTTTTCTGTCTTTCTGCAGCTAATAGCAAAGTTTCATAAAGATTTTTTCTATACTTAGTATAATTACTTTCTTCAAAAATAGAGTATTGTATTCATTATGCTACTCTATTTATTGAGAGTTAAATATATGTGAAGTTTCTTTTTTGCATTGAGGATATCAAGATGAATAGGATAAAGATCTCTGCTCACTATGATTAAACAGTCATTTAGTATACAGGTAAAATTAGATTTTCAACTACCAAAATAATTACAGTAGCATGAAAAAAATTCAGTCTAAATATGTAAAATAATGATATGTGATTTTTGGCAGCCAATTTAATCTTTTAATTAACATTTACATGTATTTTTCCAATTCATAGCAGTATCATTTTATGAAGAGGGCTGAATTAACCTTTGAGTTATTTAGTATCAGTTACAAACTACCCTTTATAAAATAATTCAGGTAATATACTATAATAACTTTATATGAAAAAAGGGGCTATTGTGCTTGTTCCTTTCCGACTTGGATAATTGTAGGAAGCAAATCTGAATGACAGTATTTCAAGCAAGTATTATTCTACAGCTAGTCTTAATATGCCTGTTTTACTGATGGAGGCATAAGAGACCTGAACCAAGTACCTTTACTATAGAAGTAATTATCTCTATAACATTTAATTGGATATTTTTGTGGAAAGGGTTTTTTAGTGTAGGTAAAAACTCAACAGAAAACACTAAATGCTTATTTTACATGTAAATTATATGTAATTACAAAATATATTTTATGAATAGCAGACAAAACAAGCTAACATGTTATTTAAAATAATACCACTCACTCATGCTGGATAAGTGTTGGTTGGTGGTAATACCCTAAAACTCTTTAGTAAGACATTCAAGGCTCTCTCTAATCCAGATCCCAATTTGTGTTTTTACTCTTATTTATTCTGTGCATGTTATTTGCTCTAGCAGATGTGAATTTTCTCACCAAAGTTTCTGGTTCCTCAAGCTATCCAGAGGTGTATGGGCCAAAAGATGAGGGAGAATGAATAAACAGGAAGGAAGGGAAGGAGAGAAGGAGGAAGGAAGGAAGGAGAGGTGAGAGGGAGGGAAGGAGGAAGAAAACTCACACAAAAATCAGAATGGGAAGGAGAACTCAGGATGAAAACTTGTCTCTAAGTAGCGTATGAGTTCAACAGAAAATTTTCCTCAATATTATACATTAGCTGATAGGAAACATTTGTTAGTCTGGGCTTCCAGGATTCAATCTGTGGTAGGTAAAGAGTAGCAGATAAATCTGTCATGCTGATACTGACTCATAGGGCAGCAGAGATGTCACCCAAGCTTCTCAAAAGGCCAAGAAACAGCAATTTGTAAAAATTACTAGCCTTTTTACTTCTTGCTAAAAATAAACATGTGAATTAGCTTCTTAGCACAAGATTTCATGTAGTTTTATGCCATTAGATTGTACTAATAGAGGAAACAGTTTGCATTTCATAACTTTCACATTTAGGGAACCATGTCCCATCACTGCTTTAATGTGGAAGCTCCTCTGAATTGATGAGAAATTAAGTATGAGAAACTACAGTGAGCCTTTAGAATACTTCTACCACAGTAACTACTATCACCACCCTCTACTACGTCTATTAATGGTTAACACTTACTGAGCACTTGCTGTCTAAGGTGCTATTCTAAGTGCTTTTCACATACTAGCTCAGTTAAGCCTTACCTCAACTGTATAAAGTAGTCCTGTCATTATCTCCATTTTACATATAAAGAAACAGAGGCACAGAGATATTAAATAAATTGCCCAACGTCATATTGCCAGTGAATGGCCAGTCCAAATTTTTTTTTTTTTTTTTTTTTTGTGACGGGGCCAGTCCAAAATTTGAACCCAGGCAGTTCAGTGTCTGAGTTCTGGTTCTCAGCCACTTACTGTTAAACAGGCTTAGAGAAGGGGGCAATCAGTGTGGGCAGGAAAGTAGATAGACCCCTTCACTGAAGCCAAGACTTACGTTTAATCTAAGCAGGATGTTTTTATTCACTCAACACTGCTAGTAAAACCCATTTGCTTTCTCGTTTCTTCTGCTTGTCCTTCCTGCTCTATCATTGTCCTCTTCCTCCTCCACTTCTCTCTTCCCTGCTTCTCTTTCTCATTTTTCCTCTTCTTTTGATGAACTGTGTAGTTTTGCTTAGTTTGAGTATCCAAACGGAATTCATCTCTTTTCTATTTCTCACTTCTCTTCCATTGCCTCCCTACGTCCTGCCTCTTCAATCAGCCTCTCCCTTTCCCAACTTTCTTGCTTCATTCAGGGACATTAACATTAGCACCAATTTTCCTTGCTTCATTCTTACAGGTCTTCTCAACACGCATCTCTATTGTGTTTTTTTCAGCAGGTCCTGTCTGCTTTTCCTTTCAAATGTCCCTCAGATTTATCTTTTTTATTTCTACTGACTCCCAGCAAATTCATGCTGTCATCACCTCACGCTTGTGGGAAAGTCCTCCAGCTTGTCTCTTCGCCATCAAAGTCTCACAATTCATGCTCTCTGACTTATTATCTACAGGATAGTTTTCCAAAAACAATACTCTCATTGTCTTAGTGGGCAAATTATTGCTATCGATAAATCCTCCATTGCCTAAAACTATCATTTCTAAACCGTACTCCCCAAAATTGGGCCCAATACAATTTTTTTGCCTCCAAATACTTTTCTTTTCACTGTCCCTTGAATATAATGATATTTCTCACAATTGCATCTTTGCTAATCTTCTATTTAAATTACTTGGAACCAGAAGTGATTTGGATATTAAACTTTTTCAGATGTTATAATATTTGCAGAATAAATACCCCTGGAGCATCCCTAATCTGAAAATACAAAATCTGAAATGCTGCAATGAGCACTTCCTTTGAGCATCATGTTGGTGTTCAAAAAGGTTTGAATTTTGAAGCATTTTGAATTTCAGATTAGGGATGTTCTATGGTAGTGATGATGGTGGTGGAAGCTATCTTTAGAATTTATCAGCCAAGCTTTGTACTAAGTATGTTATATACATTATTCCAAGTAATTCCCACAGCATCTTTGTGAAGAGTGTCCCATGATTTTACAGACGAGTAAACTGAGGCATATAGTAATTTGCCTAAGATCACATAGCTCTTAAGGAGTACAGATTGGATATGAATGCACACATCTGATTTCACAGTCCATGCTCTTAAGTACTTTCTAATACTGTTCACCTAGCCAAAAATTATACCCTTACCCAGACTACCACCATCATTAAATAAAGAAATGTTAATACAAGTCTCCTTGAAAACTCTGAATACTCATTAAGTTAGAATCACTCCTCTGAATGTCCACTGAATTTAGCATAATATTCCATGTAACACTCAATATAGTATTAAACTAGGATGTATTGATTTAGAATTTTTCATATGTATTCATCTTATCTCCCTAAATAAACTGTAATCTTCCACACTAGAATGGCATCTTCTCAAACCATAACTTATGAGTTATGGAATTAGCTCATGAGTTGCAACCAACATTTGAAAAAAATAAAATAGACTTGAAAAAAATCAGTGTGTATCACTTTGTAAAATGTTTATTTCAATTATGTGAGTATGTGCATGTCATACTCACTAGGTCATGATGATAGTTCAAGGTCAAAAAATTAGAAAGCCATTGTTCTAGAGGGCAGACACGATTTGTTAAGTCTTTCAGTCTTACAGGGCCTATCACAATGCCACGCACATAGTAAGTGCTCAATAACAACTTGGCTGATTGAATGAAATTACCTTGTCCTATTTCTATTATAACCATGTTATTATGATTAAAAACTCAGTGTTGAACCATTTATTCATATCATAATGTCTATACCCGTATACTCTTTACTGTGATCATGTTTAGCCTTATACTGTCAAATGATTTTTTTAAATTGAGCCTTCCCTGTTTATAAGATAATGTGCTTAAATCCCCAAGCTATACTTAAGATTTTAGAGAGGTTAGTTTTGGTTAGTAGTTCCATAAATTGAGAGTTAAGAAGATATGGTATCTTATGCAGATGAAAGATGAGTCTCCGCATAATACTAAAGGGGAAATTTTAGTGACAAACTGGCTAAGCCTGGTTCCTTCTTTTGTATAAGGCAACTACATATCATTACTTTTAATATTTATTTCCATAAAGAATCACTTTACTAAAATTTGTATTAGGTTTAAAAAGGGAGTTTTAAAGATTAAAATATCACCTTTAGCCAAACAGTATTAAGCAACTCGATTGTACTGCATTTATCAGCCTCACCGTTTGAGCAGTCTGGGCCGGTCCAGTTAGGGTCACACGTGCAGGAGCCACTTTCTTGAAGATACGTTCCGTGGCCGGAGCACTGGTCTGGGCACATGGTCTTCAGGATTTCACAGTTGCTACCTCCCCATCCTGGACTGCAGTGACATTCCCCGTGGATACACACACCATGACTAGAACACCCAGGGTCTAGACAGTCGGCTGGTGTAAAGAAAAGAACAATTTTATTAAATCCAGAAGGTATCACAGTGCATGCAGAAAAAAGAATTAAATCCTAATCTAATTTACATGAACATTTTGGAGAATCAAATATTTATCTACCATTTTCAAGAACTTGTTTCTGAAAATGCAAAGAATTATAATACAATAAAGCATTAAGATCCAGCCTAATGCCATTTAGGTAATTGAGACTCTTGCAAGGATTTGTAATTTTCCTGAATTACACACATAGGCTCTTGAGGTTTCAGATTATTGCTCTCTGTTCTGCCTAATCACAGAGTAATAAGTATTGCCTTCTCTATAACAAAATCTGTGACCACTGAGTACTGACAGCTGTATGGGATCCTCACACTGTTTGAGAAATAAATGAGTTCCATACTCTCTATCCTTCTTAATTCACTTTAATGTGCTTTAGATGACGAGATTTAATTTAGCAATTTGACTCAATAAAACTTTACACTTGTAGGGTCAATGGCCTGAAAATTTAATTCCAGAGACTTAATTGCATTACTTTGTGTGTGCAGATCAATAAAATCAATTTGATTGAAGAACGGAAATGGTGCTTTTTTGCTTTCTGAAAAAACAATTAACCTGCACTTTACAGTATGGTATCTCGACTCTCATCATTATACGTACACAGCTATGGAACACATCCATGATGTCATACTTCTTTTCAGTAGCATATTATGTGTACTATTCTGTCTTTCTAGAGATGTCAAAATGCTAGATTTAGAAGCTGGCATCAATGTAAAAAACTATAAAAAGAAAAATAAAATCAACAGTCCGCTGTTAGTTTCAAGGCATAAAGGTTTGCTTGCTTTCTCAAAGTGAAGAAAAGGAACGATTCACACTGCTGAAAAAGAGCAAAGGGGCCCTTTGGTGCTTGTTCTTTTTATTAGTTAAAATGTTAGTAAAACAATGCATTCATAAATATGGATTTTTCAAAATTGCTTTCAAAAGGAAGCGTATAAAAGAGATCTGCCCAACTAAAGATTACAGATACAATCTGTTTCTTTATGAAGATAACAACAGACTTCTGTAAATATTGACATGTTTACCTTCTTCACAATTTTCTCCTTTGTATCCCGAGTTGCAAGCACAAGAGCCCATGATACAAATCCCACGACCCCCACACTGTGGGTCAATACACTGGGTAGTCGGCACATCACACTCGGTGCCCTTCCAGCCGCTGAAACACAGGCAGCGGCCCTTGGAGTACTGCCCGTTGCCACTACATAACACTGGACAGGCCGCTGTGAAACAAGACACGACAGAAGAATTACAGCCAGATTTTCCACCGAGCTTCCGAAAGAAAAGACACATCGCTGGAACAAGCAATATGCCAGCTTCCCCCCTCTTTCTTTCCTGTCTTGGTAGTTTTTGGAATCACTTGTGTTTCTACAGCTTATTTATATCGGCTTAAGAAAAGAATCTAACTTGTATACCTCTTGAACAATCCGGACCCAGAAATCCTGGAAAACAATGGCAAGTTCCAGAAACGCATTCTCCATTTCCATGGCAATTTCGGGGACATTCCACCACAGACTCTGAAGAAAAAGGAAAGAAGGAACACTTGTTGTATAGCCTGCCTCTTGCAAAAGATAAACGGTATCACTTTGATCTTCATTTATGCTAGATAATTTGAGTAGTAAAGCAAAGCACTGTCACTTCAAATGCAGATTTTCAAAGTGTTTCATGACATATTCTCCTCTCCCAAGGTAATTCCAGATAATATTTTCTCCCAGTGCTTCACAGTTTGTCACATATTCCCAAATAAAGGTTTAAAAATAATTCTCACATTTTACCTGGGCTTTAACACCCTAAGAATTACCCCAAATTGGTACAGATAATTTAGTTTTTATTAAACACGGCGTTTAGGCTATAGCCTGGAAAATGCTGCTTTGAAGACTATTCTTACCTATAACAATGGTATTAAAAGACACCTGCTCTGCATTTTTCCCATCATTATAAAAAGCCAGATGCCAGATTCCAGAATCCAAGTACTGGATAAAGCCGGCCTCATGAAGGCTGACGGATCTCGCCTGCCGCCCGGCTCTCTCCGTCTCAAGCAGGCTCCGCTGCTCTCTGGCAATCAGCCTGCTGCCATCCAGGAGCTCGACGAAGTCATACTGGGGGGAGGACGAGGAAAAATAGAAAGATAAAGGGTGGCTGCTTCTCTGTTTTTTTTTTTCTTCAATCTGTCTTCGTTTGCTCTAACAAACACAATGTTAGAAAGAAGTTCCTGACAGGTCCAAATGGTAGAAGTCTCCCATGCATAGCATTTACAAGGAGGACTCAAACTACTCGCCACACAGGGCTGGATTCAAACATCAGGGACCATTTTTTCCCCTTATTGGGCAATATGGTTTCCAAATTTATTTAATTCTACTGACTGATCAAAAGTTTGATGAGTTGAGGCAGTTTGGGGATACAAACATAAAATCTACATGAACTGACATTTCCAATCCAGCAGGCTTATTTTTAATGCATTAAATTCATAATTGATATATAATAGTCGTACGTATTTTGAGTGCCCTCCCGGCCTCTGGTATCCATCATTCTACTCTTTCTTTTTTTTAAATTTTATTTTATTATATTTTAAGTTCTGGGGTACATGTGCAGAATGTGCTGGTTTGTTACACAGGTATACACGTGCCACGGTGGTTTGCTGCACCCATCAACCCGTCATCTACATTAGTTATTTCTCCTAATGCTATCCCTCCCCTAGCCCCTGACACCCTGAGAGGCCCTGGGGTGATGTTCCCCTCCCTGTGTCCATGTGTCCTCATTGTTCAACTCCCACTTATGAATGAGAACATGCAGCATTTGGTTTTCTCTTCTTGTGTTAGTTTGCTGAGAACCATCATTCTCCTCTTTCTGTTCATTCACTTTTTTAGCTCCCACATATAAGCAAGAACATGCAGTATTTGACTTTCTGTGCCTGGCTTATTTCACTTCACACAATGAGCTCCAGTTCCATCCATGTTGCCAGCAACCTTGTTTTAGTTAGACCACAAGATAACCCTGTACAGTCTTCTCTGATTTAACATTCATGTAGCAACAACTACTGTTGAATCCTTACTCCGTGCTGGTTCCTCATAGGAACCCTCGTAAGAAGGCTTTAACATTTGCACTTTACAGGTGAAGGAATCTGAATCTTGAGGAGGGTAGCAGGCTCTCAGACATCTGGTAATGGTGGGGTTGGCTTGTGAACTCAAGAGCACTTTGCTCCAAGTGGGGTCATTCCTCCCCCCCTACTCCACCTCTCTTGTGACCCTGATGTGACCATCTCAAGCACCATGGAGAACGCCATGGGCTTTACTTAGTTATTGTTAGATTAGAGACATGTAACAAGATGCCTTTACATCTTTGATCTAAACAGTTAAACAGTGGAGGGGTTCTGAAAGGATGGCAGTAACAGTAAATGTGCCTGATTATTCTTATGAATGGGTCATCATTAAACCTAAGTTTTGTTGTAGTAAAATTAGACATGAACATTGGTGACTGGAGAGTTTAAAAAAGAATTAAAAGTATAAAATGTGATTGTTAATATAGTGGGGTAAAATTTTGTAACTAGAAATAATACAGGGAATTTGAAAGACACTGAAAAGACTTTCCAATGTAGTTTCAAGGAGTTTTTTAGATTACAATTGTTAAAAGTAGAGTGATTCAGTGTCTATAGAATGTTACCTAGTTTCATTCTATTCCTGAAGTGTGTTTATGGTGAAACATATGCCATAGTACTATATATAAATAATTATTATTATAATACTGCATATATAAATCATAAATATTCTACTTTCTGATAGGTTTCTTAAATGGAATTTCATCAGAGGCCTATTTAAGAAAAAGATTATATGAATCTCTTAATCCAATCAAACTGGAATAAAATCCGTTGCTGGAATTTCTGAGAATCACAGTTAAATAGATTGCCATTTTACTGACCATAGACCTCTATCGTTAATATTGGAGAGAACTTAGAATATCTAATTCAGTTTCTGACTTACTAAAATTTTTATTTATTAAGTAAAACCTTTTTTTGTTCTTTTGTGTAGTTCCATCAGAACAGAATTCAGCTGTGAGAAATATATAAAAACAGTATAACCTAATCAGCAGTCAAAAACGTTTATTTTCATTTATACCTTATAAGGATGAAAATACTGACTGGTGTGGATACATGACCTATAAAATTTGACTGGAATTCTATTCTAGAATTGTCAGAGGAAAATTAATTCAACAGTTTTGAATGGTGACTCTGTCTCAAATAAGCCATTCATTTCCTCATCAGGTTTAAATATTTACACATTTGCATGGCAAAGAGACAAGAAAAAGTTTCTTTTTATGACCCAAGCATATAAACATTTTTCTTCCCTAACATTAAACACGGTAACTGAAAAAGTGAACGGGAGGAATTTTGAGTTTTAGCTGGTCTTTCAAGGCAAAAGCACAACCATCACCTTTATCATAGAAATAACCATTCGCATCACACTGTGAACAATAAAATAAGGCCAGGGTAGTGGGCATGATGGTGGGGAGGAGGAGCTGACAGGTTTTGAGTATCTACCCAGTTCTAGGCTCATCTGCAGAAGTGTTTCGCACATGAATTCAGGAGGGCGATTCAAATACCTAAAAGAAGTTCCCTACTTTAACACTAAGACCATCTGTGCCCAAAATTACCAAATTACAAGGAATAAAAATACTTAATAATCTTTGTTCTTAGGGCATAAAGTGGTCACTGAAGGGCAAATGTGAGTTTTGCTTTGTAATATTTCTAAGATGGAGACACAGATATATTTTTGGGGAGAAGAGGAGTCTTAGGACCTTATGCTCTTTTTAGGAAGAAATTCTTGGGGCTAACTCTTCAATTGCACTAGTCCGCGGGAGCCATCATGAGACAAAGCTTATACTTGATACAGGTTTCATATAAAGTGAGACAATTTTAGTGTGAAAGCTCCGTTTAAAGGTAATTTTCTTATGATTTAATATTACCAAATATACACGCTTTAAAAATCCTCATTTAAAGTTCCTTTAAACTACAATGTATTAATAAGTCGTCTTTTGGAAAATCAATAGAAGAAAAGTTTGCCCATGTTTGTTGTATTTATGCTGATTATCTAATAGACCATTTAAAAACAAATAGATTTTGTTTCAGTTATCTTGGTGGTTCACTTCTGAAGTTAGATTATATGTTTAATTCAATTCCGTTACTAAAACGATGAGTTCTTAGAATCTATGAATACTTAACTATGTCCTTACATCAACTCTTTGGTAGTGGCACAGTCTTGCTGTAATTGGAATATAGAGAATAAAGAGATTTTACAGATCATCTGATCCAACTCTTTCATTTTACCAATGGACACTAAGGCTCAGAGAAGGGACGCTGCAAGGTCACAAAGTGAGAAGGTGGTAAGGGTACGCTAGAACTCAGGCTTCCAACTCCTATTCGACAACAGCCTTCATGCGAATGCACTCAAATGCTACAGTACACTTCACCATAAGGCTCTGCATTGCCTCCTGAGGCCACTAACTGACCAGGAGAATGAACTGGCACCAGGGAGAAGAGAGCCCACCGATTCCTTGGCAACAATCAAACGGGCAGTTTTACAAAGGGTCACAAAGACTGTGAAAGCTCAAGCAACTATTCTGAATGGCTGGCCAATTTTAATTATTTCAGTTTGATTTATTTAATGTTCCCCAGAAACAGAGAAATGTTCAATTTGGGCTGCCTTATAGAATATTTCATGTTTAAACACTGAACTCAGAAACAGTTGTTTGCTCTGCTGATCTTGAATAAACCACAGGAAGAAACTATAATAACCGTGAAGCTTAAGAAAATGCATAACCTACTTAAACACATATATTGTGGTAGAAAAGAAAAGAGGATATCACATGTATTGTGTTTAAATACTAGAAGGATTATGAGAAAATGTGAAACTGCACCTTTCATTTCTCTAATCTTAAATGTTATATACAACTTGCAGAGTCAACTAAATCTTTAAATAAACCTTTCAAGTACACAACACAATAGACAATTCTTACCTGAAATTATTTTCTAGAATTTGTAAGTTACATGTTCACTATTGTGCTCAGCTTAGAGGTATATTTCTTGAATTATACACAAAAAATCACATATGCGGTTTCAGTGGGAAAATATTTTTTCATATTTCACTGGACAATTGCTATAAATCCAATCTGTCTACTATAATTGAAGTTATAGAGGACTTCCACTTAAGAAAATCTGCTTTTTTTTTTTTTTTTTCTCCTAGACAGAGTTTTGCTCCTGTCGTCCAGGCTGGAGTGCAATGTCACGATCTCTCGCTTACTGCAACCTTTGCCTCCAGGGTTCAAGCGATTCTCCTGCCTCAGCCTCCTGAGTAGCTGGGATTACAGGTGTGTGCCACCACGTTCGGCTAATTTTGTATTTTTAGTAGAGATGGGGTTTCACCATGTTGGTCAGGCCAGTCTCGAACTCCTGACCTTAAGTGATCCACCCACCTTGGCCTCCCGGTGCTGGGATTACAGGCCTCAGTCACTGTGCCTAGCCTTAAGAAAATCTGGTTATTATATCCTAGTCAGTGTCACCTATAAGATGAACTGGAGTCAAATCTAAAATTTAAAATGGTCTAGACTGGCTGGGTGCGGTGGCTCACGCCTGTAATCCCAGCACTTTGGGAGGCCGAGGAGGGCAGATCACCTGAGGTTGGGAGTTCGGAACCAGCCTGACCAACATGGAGAAAACCTATGTCTACTAAAAATACAAAATTAGCTGGGCATAGTGGTGCACGCCTGTAATCCCAGCTACTCAGGAGGCTGAGGCTGGAGAATCACTTGAACCCGGGAGGCGGAGGTTGTGGCGAGCCGAGATCATGCCATTACACTCCAGCCTGGGCAACAAGAGCAAAACTCCATCTCAAACAATAAAATAAAATAAAATAAAATAGCCCAGATGCGGTGGCTCATGCCTGTAATCCCAGTCCTTTGGGAAGGTGGGCGGATTGCTTGAGCCCAGGAGTTCAAGACCAGCCTGGGCAACATGGTGAAACCACATCTCTACAAAAAATACAAAAATTAGCCGGGGGCGGTGACACACATCTGTAGTCCCAGCTACCCAGGAGGCTGAGGTGGAAGGATCACCTGAGCCGAGGAGGTTGAGGCTACAGTGAGGTAAGATTGTGCCATTGCACTCCAGCCTGGAAGACGGAGTGAGACCCTGTCTCAAACAAAAAACAAAACAAACAAAAGCCAAAGCCCCAACAAACAAACAAAAATATAAAATTTAAAATTGAGCATTAGTGCATTATAAGAAGTATACAATGCATAAGGATCAAATTTACTTTAATAATATAGATATTAAAAATATTAAATAGGAAAAATGAATACACTAAAGCCTGATATTCAGAAATTTCACAGCCATAAAATTAATATATGTATATGAACTAAATCCACAATTACATTAGAAAAAGCATGATGAAATCTTCTTACTCATCTTTCTTTAAAGATATAATTTCTTTATTAATATGTGATAACTTTTCTTCATAATTTATGTTCCTAAGTTATAGAAAAAATATTTCTCACAAAATTATATGATATAAAGCATACATGAAAACTCTCCAGCCCTTATTTTATAAGTCACACTAAATCAGCATGAAATTCTCTGGGTAAATAAACTGATTATTGAATATAACTTTAGGCTCATCCTACTGTCAATTTTAATGAATCAACTATTACATTTTTTATATTCCTCTATGTACTAACGTAATAGTTGATCTTAGGGAAAGTCTCAGTTCCAATTTTATGGTAGGTAATTTAAATAACTTATTTTAGAGATGATGAAACCTATATTAAGCGACAATTTCCAGTTTACATACTATGACCCGGTACTGTATTAGATTACGAAAAAGGCTGTGGAATTGACAGCAGTTCTCCATCTGTCATTGCTGTTGTGAGGGGATTTTTATGCAAGGGAAATGACTTTAAAGTTCTTTGATATTAAGGATATCTGCATTGTTTTGTGTACCACACTGACATGATCATACTTGGTTATCTCTGAAAGCTCTCTTGCCTCTTCATCTCAGCGTTGATCATTTTATATGAGGCACGGCGCCTGAGTTGATAAAGCTCATGTCATCATATTTATGTTGATGTTCCCATCATTTCTCTACTAAGAGTAAATCTGGCATAAACTAAAAAAATACATTTTCAACAGAATGAATACGTGTTGGAGATGAATATGTTATGCATCTATTACATGAAAGGAATAAGATCATCGGAAATTATCATAGAATCTTTGTAAAACACTTGGAAAATCCATGGTGTTTTACTGGGTGCTCAGATGATGCTCAATATTCATTAAGTTACTCACAAAATTCAGTACATTTTAAACAGTCAAATCAGGAAGAAAATATTGTTCTTCCCACTACTGATTCAAAAACCTCAGAACAAGTAATCTACATTCAAAACTCTTTCTACTGTAGAAAGTCGATTCAAAAGTCGTCAAACAGTTAACCAAACAGCTGAGCTTAAGAAAGAGAATAATTTCAAAAAATGCAACTGGCAGTTTTTATTTTATTGATAAGAAAGCCTAGTCTTACCTGAGTATGGGAAGGCGGTAAGCCTTTCCGGCCATATACTCCAATCAATGCATCCTTCTGAAGAGAGATATTGAATTTAAGAAACTGTGGCCGATCAATGAAGAGCTGTGATCTCCAGAAGATCCCGGGAGGAATCTCTTGAATTGCTCTTCGGCCAATATCAAGTTCTCCGGAATCTATGGTGTTATTTTCTTGCGTAAATCCACCTAATTTTCCTGAATGTAAGAGATGCACTGATGAAGAACAAAATTTTTTTAAAAAAACAAAACAAAAAAGGTTTTTAAACTTTTTGAAAAAGTTATTTTTACCAAATGCTCAAGCCATTTCATCTTCTGATACATTACTTTCATAAAATTTGCACTTTAAAAGCTTCCACTATTAGATACTGGTGTTTTACTCATTCTGATTTAGCTCGTAAGACATTTAAGTTAAAATCCTTTTGACTTCCCCCAAGGTATGCCCATTACTAAAGCTGTTTTCACACCTACAGTCTTTCTGTTCACTTGAAACATAATTATCTTACAAATTATGTGTCTTGTTATTTCTTGGGAGAGATTAGGGTCTGGTACTTATCAGTCATTCTAAACATACTATAACACTGCAAAGTGTAAATTAAGGCAGAGTGGATTATGGAGATTTCTAAATCAATCCTTAAGCAAACAATAAAACCAATCGATGGTTCGGATTCATGTGGTTCTATCTAAATGATATACTAGGATGAATGAAAAACATCAGATGTTGGCAGAGAGATAGAGAAGGGGTACTTGGGGCATTGTGAGGGGAAAGGAAGGAGGGTAAGCTTAAGTGCTCACATAGCTTTTGTGTAGGCTGTTATCACTTTTCCTCTTTCTTTTGAGCCTCATTTCAAACTCACTTGTAGTCTTAGTGGACATACTGTGTTACTTCTGACCACACTGATCTTTGATGCATAGGAACAAAACCTCTTTTCTCCCTGGATCCCTGCCACCTGTTAAGAGACACCATCTCTTCTCTTCCTGCATGGCCTCCTTCTAGAAAACAGATCCAAGACTCCTCTTTTTGGTACGGTGTTCCCCTTTTCCCTCTTTGCCAAGGTTCTTTCTCAGTTATTCTGATGGGGGTCATGACAGAATTTCTGCAATTTGCCTTGAGTGGAAATATAACTACATTGTCTATTATGCAGACAGGTCCAGAAGGCTGAGAAACAGAATGGAACTGGGCAAATTATCTTCTATCATTTCAGCCCTTTTACACTGATAACAACAGGAGGGTGAGGAGTGAGGATCACTTGGGGCAGGAGTTAAAGTCCAGCCTGGGCAACACAGTGAGACCTCGTCTCTTAAAAAAAAACTGATAACAAAGTTGACTTACTACCAACTTTGTCTTTTTTAAAAAAAAATTAAACTGTTAATTCAAAACGCAGAGGAAGTGATTTTAAGTCTGAGCTGTAAGCTATCTCATCTCAGTGATAAGGGAGACAGGCTTCTAACTATCTGTGAAGAGTTATTAGTTTAAGTCTGAGTTCATTTTTACTGAGTGTCTGCTAGCGGCAGCACTGTAGGTGACTTAAAAAAAGAAATATAAACCAAAGAGTAGAATCGTAGAGATTATCTAGACTTCCATAGCTTCTGCTATCAAGTAGTAATTACCTGGGTGGGGAGACAACACCCACAAACTGATAAATTAAGTGAGACCCTAAAGCAACATATGAGTAGGGGTCAGAGAAAGGCACTATCACTGCAGGCTGGAGGTTGAGAGATTTCACAGGAGTTAAGTTTGGCGGTAAACGTTGAGGAACAGGTAGGATAAGGTTTCTGAGCTGGGATAAACATCGCTATCACAAGCATGGCCGTGGAACTTGACAGATGTTAGATTGGTGCTCAGCAGAGAAATCCATCTGGCCAGAAAAGAAGATAAAGAAAACCCGTTTTGGAGTCAGACAAACCTGGGTTTGAATCCTGGCTCTGCCAACAATTAGCCGTGTGACCTTAAGGAAGATACTAAACCCCATTTAGAAAATGGGGAGAGTAACATAATGATTGCACCGTTACAAGGATTCCATGAGGTTTGGTGCATCAAGTGCAAGCTGCAGCGTCTGGCTCTCAGGAGGTATTGAGTGGGTTTGTCGTGGGAGGGATGCGGGATAAGGTTGGGAAGGGAAGTGGCATCCATCTGTGGAGGGCCTTGAATACCAGGTTAAAGAATATGGTCTTTATACTTTATGCTAGTGATTTCTTGTATTTTCACTCTATCAAGAGTGTTATTACACCCTTTTCCCTGAAGATGTATATATTTACTAGTATTCTGTTACTGTGCATGTCATTTATGGTATGTTTTTAAAACAGATACTTGAAGACTGATTATGGGTAAATTGCATTTCGATGCCTCAAACACACTTATTCTTGTGTGGTGGTGGGGTGTGTGTATATAATCAAGAGAAACAGAATTGAAGATTACTAAGGAACATGACCTGCAATCACAGACCCAGTTTATGGCCTATAGGATCTGAAGCAATTCACAAAAAATTCACACTTACAGATAAATGTGAGGTTTGAGGGAGAATACATCACTAGCAAATGTTAGAATTGCTTTCCACCTGGACTACTGCATCCTACATGATACACGTACCATCAGTTGTGAAGGACAGCTATAACTAAATGGAGACCCATTAAAGGTTCTGAGCAGGCTAGAGGTGAAATGAAATCACTGTTTCAAGAGCATTACTGTGCAGTAACTGTGGGAAGCCTGGAAATGAAGAGATGAGTGAGGACACAGCTGCAATAACCCAGGTAGGAGGCAGAAGAGGGTTGTACAAGAAAACTCAATAAAAAGCCATTATTTATAATCTCCCTTCCTCTCTTCTTTCCCAGGGTTCACAATCATGGTAGCTATCAGGTCTATTTTTCTTGAACCAATTCAGTAATATAAAAGGATGTAAGGAATAAAATTTCCAAATTGAGTTATAGTAATCACTATAATTTTTCCACACATCAACTCTTAGATTATAAACTGTAGATCATTCATAGGATTCAAAGTATTTATTTTACAATAGTAATACTTGTTCATTTCAGCAAAATTAGAACATAGTTAAATAAAGAGAGAAAAAATATGTATAATGCTACCACCCAGAGATTATTTTGCTTTCTAGATAAACAGATGTCTTGCTTTACTCAGAAAATTTTAATTATCTGAGACCAATTTCTACTTTCCATTTAGGAAGCTTCTGCAAAGGAACCTACATTTGTCATGAAGGAGCTTTTACTGAGAAGATTCAGGGGAGAAAGAAATGGAACTCATCTTCACTGA
This sequence comes from Pan paniscus, assembly GCF_029289425.2. Lineage (NCBI taxonomy): Eukaryota > Metazoa > Chordata > Mammalia > Primates > Hominidae > Pan > Pan paniscus. Next base: position 180,414,346 of record NC_073252.2, on the reverse strand, counting down.
GAACCTACAACATGACAGGCAGTTTCACCCAAGAGGTTGGTATCATTTTGAGATGAGGAAACTAAGGCTCGGAGAAGTAAATGATGTGGCCAAAGTCAGTGATGGCGTCAAGACTGAAATCAAGGTCTGCAGAATTCCAAAACCATCTGTTGTATATAATCCTCAATAAAATCTTTGCTTTTTATTAAAACAAAAATATTATTTTAAATTATTAAGTTTTAAATTTATTTGTCTATTTCATATAAAATCAGATATATTAAGCCACTGAACCACCCTAGAGAATATACTTACAATGTCAGGACATAAAGTTTATACTTATTTTTATAAGTTTTATATTGATAAAACTTAAAAAACTGACATGGAAGACGGGGCATGGTGGCTCACGCCTGTAATCCCAGCACTTTGGGAGGCCGAGGAGGGCGGATCACGAGGTCAGGAGATCGAGACCGTCCTGGCTAACACGGTGAAACCCCGTCTCTACTAAAAATACAAAAAATTACCCGGGTGTGGTGGTGGGCGCCTGTAGTCCCAGCTACTCGGGAGGCTGAGGCAGGAGAATGGCATGAACCTGGGAGGCGGAGCTTGCAGTGAGCCGAGATCGCGCCACTGCACTCCAGCCTGGGCGACAGAGTGAGACTCCATCTCACAAAAACAAAAACAAAAAAAACGTGACATGGATACTATAATATAATACTCTTTATGTTATAATTCATAAGTTCCTCCTAAGTTTTTGTCTTTTGGTTGACTTCTACATGAAACTAATTTTAAAGTACTGAGTAGAGTAGCTGTTCTCTTCCCCTCTAAGATGTTAGTATACATATCATATTTTAATATGAACATAGTTTATATTTAGACTCATTCATCAAGTTTATACATTTCTAAGGCTATGATACTTGATTGTCATTAACAAGTTTGATCTACTATCTGAAGCATATGTAATTTAATCTACTCTCTTGGGTTGACCCTATTGCTGCTATTAATGGTTTTCTGTGTTTTAATAGCATACCTGTGCTTTGAGAACTGGTAAGCATCAATTCATAAACTGGTGCCAATTTCAGAATTTTTTTCCAAAACATTATGTTTACCCAAGAGCATTAGCTGTGGTAATGGTAACCAAGTTCTGATTTCCAGGGTTTCCGGTTTCACTATGTCAAAGCCATGTAATAAGCTAGGTATTCTTGCCTTGTTGCTTTCTCCACAAATTAATTTTGAGGGGTTAAACTCTTTCTCACAGAAATGATATGTGAATACATTGTTGTGTCGGGAAGTACATCTATTTATCCTATTAGTCCCATATATAGGTAATTTAACAGGTGGCTCTTTTCCAGAAAAAGAGGGTTCTTCATTTGTAAAACAAAAGATCCAAGATTGGTAGAGTGTGCTTGAATGGGATAGCAATCGTGATGATTTTTTTCCTCCCGTAAGGAAAACATACCTAATTAATCATAACACCACAGAATCTTCGAGTTCTAGTACCTGTGGGGGTCATCTAGTCCAGGGGTCTTTAAAAAAGGGTAACCATATCCCTAGGAAACATTAACACTTTTCAATAAGGAACGGGGTAGGAGATTAATTTCTATTAATAGACCCTCAATAACATTCACGTGTTGACTTTCTTTACAAAAGAAAGGCATACCTCTCACATACCCAAATATTACCATGACTTATTGTCTTGGAGCATAAAACTTCCAGTATGCCAAAAAAAGGCAAAATTAAAAGTATTTTTGTGGTGAAGCCTCTTTTATTTAAGACACCATAAACCCAAGGTAGGGCTTCAGTGACTTTCCCTGCTTAACATAGTTCCATTAAGGGCAAAATGTGGGGTTAACAATGCGGTATTTTGGACTACTAGCATGCTTTGAAGTCAAATACATCAAGAAAGAGAGATAACCTTTTTAATGAACTTATCACTCACCCCAACTACTGTCAAAGAATGCTTTTCTTTTTAATTAATTAATTAATTAATTAATGTATTTATGTATTTATTATACTTTAAGTTCTAGGGTACATGTGCACAACGTGCAGGTTTGTTACATATGTATACATGCGCCATGTTGGTGTGCTGCACCCATTAACTCATCATTTACATTAGGTATATCTCCTAATGCTATCCCTCCCCGCTCCCCCCACCCCACGATAGGCCCCGGTGTGTGATGTTCCCCTTCCTGTGTCCAAGTGTTCTACAAAGAATGCTTTCCAACTGCAGAAGAATTTCATGACTACCAAGAACACAGCAATAAGGTAAGAAACATGAAATGTAATGATGCTTTATTTATTCCAGTTGTCAAGGTTAGGACAAGGATTTGTGCTTTATCTCGCTACCTATCTACCTAGAGCAGGGATTCAGAACTGAGAGGTTCTAACAAAATGTAGATTAATTTATTTGAACTGAAAAAATAAGTCAGACTTTTTCTGACAAAAGGTAAATTTGGGCCAGGCGTGGTGGCTCACACCTGTAATCCCAGCACTTTGGGAGACAGAGGCAGGTGGATCACAAGGTCAGGAGTTTGAGACCAGCCCGGCCAAGATGGTGAAATCCTGTCTCTACTAAAAATACAAAAATTAGCTGGGTGTGGTGGCGGGCGCCTGTAATCCCAGCTACTTGGGAGGCTGAGGCAGGAGAATCACTTGAACCTGGGAGGTGGAGGTTACAATGAGCCGAGATCACACCACTGCACTCTAGCCTGACAGAGCAAGACTCCATCTCAAAACAAAACAAAACAAAAAAATGGTAACTTTGATTTCAATGAGTACTGGCTCTGACAGTTAAATTATATGGTGGATATTTCCCATAAATTAAATGAGCTAATGAAATAGACACATTTAAAACATATACAGGCATACCTATTGCACATTTTGTTCCAGACCACCACAATAAAGCAGATATCACAATAAAGTGAGGTACACACATTTTTTGGTTTACCAGTGCATATAAAAGTTATGTTTACACTATACTGCAGTCCACTAAGTGTGCAATAGCATTATTTCCTTTTTTTTTTGAGACAGGGTCTCAAAAGCTGTCACCCAGGCTGGAGTGCAGTGGCCCAATCTCAGCTCACTGCAGCCTCAATCTCGCTGGGCTCAGGTGATCCTCCTTCCTCAGCTTCCCAAGTGCCTGGGACTACAGGTGCACACCACCGAGTCTGGCTAACTTTTTGGTATTTTTTGTAGAGACAGAGTTTCAACATGTCGTCTAGGCTGGTCTAAAACTCTTGGACTCAAGCGATCCACCAGCCTCGGCCACCCAAAGTGCTGGGATTGCAGGCATGAGCCACTGTGCCCAGCCAATAGGTTTCTACAAACCAACGTATAAACTTAATTTAAAAAATTTCATTGCTAAAAAATGCTACCGATCATCTGATCAAGTTATAATCCTTTTGCTGGCGGAGGATCTTACCTCAGTGTAGGCGGCAGCTGATTGATCAAGGTGGTGGTTGCTGAAGGTTGGAGTGTCTGTGGCAATTTCTTAAAATAAGACAATAATTAAGTTTGCCACATTGATTGACTCTTTTCATGAAAGGTTTCTCTGAAGGATGGGATGCTATTTGATATCTTTTTACCCACAGTAGAACATCTTTCAGAATCGGAGTCAACCCTCTCAAACCTTGCCACTGCTTTATCTACTAAGTTTATGATAGTCTAAATCCTTTGTTGTTATTTCAACAATGTTCATAGCTTCTTCAACAGGAGTAAATTCCATCTCAAATACCCACTTTCTTTGCTCATCCATAAGAAGCAACTCCTCGTCCATTAAAGTTTCATGATGAGATTGCAGCAATTGTCACATCTTCAGGCTCTACTTCTAATTCTAGTTTTCTTGCTATTTCCACCAGATCTGCAGTTACTTCCGCCATTGAAGTGTGAACCCTCAAAGTCATCTATGAATGTTGGAATTAAGTTCCAAACTCTTGCTAATGTTAGTCTTTTGACCTCTTCCCATGAATCATAAATGTTCTTAATAGCATCTAGAATGCTAAATCCTTTCCAGAAGGTGTTATTTTTTTTGAGACAGAGTCTCTGTCTGTCGCCCAGGCTGGAGTGCAGTGGCGCCATCTTGGCTCACTGCAACCTCCGCCTCCCGGGTTCATGCCATTCTCCTGCCTCAGCCTCCTGAGTAGCTGGGACTACAGGTGCCCGCCACCATGTCCGGCTAATTTTTTTGTATTTTTAGTAGAGACGGGGTTTCACCCTGTTAGCCAGGATGGTCTCGATCTCCTGACCTCGTGATCCGCCCGCCTCAGCCTCCCAATGTGCTGGGATTACAGGCGTGAGCCACCGTGCCCGGCCTCCAGGAGGTTTTTAATTGATTTTGCCCAGATCTATCACAGGAAAATCACTATCTATCTATGATAGCCTTATAAAATGTACTTCTTAAATACGACTTGAAAGTTGAAATTAAATTAAATATGACTTGAAATTACTCCTTGATCCATGGGCTGCAGAGTGGATGTTGTGTTTGCAGGCATGAAAACATTAACCTCCTCGCACATCTCCATCAGAGCTCTTGGGGGACTAGGTACATTGTCAATGAGAAGTAATATTTTGAAAGCAATCTTTTTCTCTGAGCAGTAGGTCTCAACAGTGGGCTTAAAATATTTAGTAGCCACGTTGTAAACAGATGTGCTGTCATCCAGGCTTTGTTGTTCCATTTATAGAGCACAGGCAGAGTAGAATTAGCATAATTCTTAAGGGCCCTAGGATTCTAGGAATGGTCAATAAGCATCGGCTTTAACTTCAAGTCACCAGCTGCATCACTAACAGAGTCAGCCTGTCCCTGGAAGCTTTGAAGCCAGGCCTTGACTTCTCCTCTCTAGCTATGAAAACCCTAGATGGCATCTTCTTCCAGTCTAAGGCTCTTTCATCTACATTGAAAATTTGTTTAGTGTAGCTACATTCATCAGTGATCTTAGCTAGATCTTCTGGATAACTTGCTGCAGCTTATACATCAGAACCTACTGCTTCACCTTGCATTTTTATGTCGCAGAGACGGGTTCGTTCCTCAAACCTCATGAACCAACCTTTGCTAACTTCAAACTTTTATTCTGCAGCTTCCTCACCTCTCTCAGCCTTCACAGATTTGAAGAGACAGCCTTGCTCTGGAGTAGGCTTTAGCTCAAGGGAATGTTATATCTGGTTTGATCGTCTATCCAGGCCACTCAAATGTTCTCCTTATCAGTAATAAGGCTGTTTTGCTTTCCTATCATTCATGTGCTCACTGGAATCGTACTTTCGATTGCCTTTAAAAACTTCTCCTTCGCACTCATAACCTGGCCAAGTATTTGGTGCAGGAGGCTTAGCTTTCAGCCGATCTCATCTTGGACATGCCTTCCCCACTAAGCTTAATCATTTCTAGCTTTTGACTTAAACTGAGAGACGTGTGATTCTTCCTTTCACTTGAATACTCGGAGGCCACTGTAGGGTTATTGATTGGCCTAATTTCAATACTGTTTTGTCTCAGGAAATAGGGAGGCCCAAGAAGAGAAAGATGGTGGGGATGCTGGTCACAGAGCAGTCAGAACACACACATTTATTGATTAAGTTCGCTGTCTTATGTGGGTGTGGTTTCTGGCACCCCAAAACAATTATAAGAGCAACATCAAAGGTCACTGATTGAAGGTCACTGTAACAGATCTAATAATAATGAAAAAGTTTGAAATATTTTGAGAATTACCAAAATGCAACAGAGAGACATGATGTGAGCACATGCTGCTGGAAAAATGGTGCTGACAGACTTGCTTGACGCAGAGCTGCCACAAACATTCAGTTTGTAAAAAACACGGTATCTGGGAGGCATGATAAAGCGTAATAAAGTAAGATCTTCCTGTAATACGATGAAAGCATTACAAAATTATAATATCAAAGGTGAATTAATATGAGCAATAGTTCCATTTTTCACTGCATTCTGAGTATACCAGATAAACAAAGTACCACTAAGTAGAAGAATAACAGGTAAAATTAGCAGTATTTTGCTAAGCCTTGGTAAAGTCTTTTTTGGCATCCTACACAGAAACCGGGAAAAGGATTGGTTCTAAAAAACAGTGTAATAAATCTTTTTCAAAGTAGTTAGTTGCTGATTCCTTGCTTTCATGAGAAATGTGATAGAACTGGCAGCTTATAGACAACATATTTTTTAGAAATAGATCACAATGTGATTTTTGACATATGACTAATAAGAATGTCAAATAACTGAACAGCATCACTTAAAAAAATCCTCCCATTGTCACTTACTTATTTTGTAGCAAGATTTCTTTTGTTTATATTCATAAGAAAGGAAAACAGGATTAGAAATGAAACTGAATTTTGTTTTATTCTTATAAGGAATATTCATCTATGAATATATAAACTATTTGAAAAAAGTTCCCATTCATCTCAGAGAGGTATTTTCAATACATTTTCACTTTTTATGTTTCATATTATCAAAATGTTTAACACATTTATATTTCAATACATTTTCACTTTTTGTGTTTCAAATTATCAACATGTTTAACACATTTATATAAGAATTAGGTTGTTTTCAGTCAAATGTGTACAACTAATAATTGTAAGTATAATTTAATATAGAAGAAAACTGGTGTTTTAAAACGTATGATCTCAAAAAATAAATAAATTTAAATTTGTATAGCTATTTTGTTGAAGGGGGTCACAAAAACAAAATAGTTTGAAGCCCACTGATCTATTCTAGCTTTTCCCATGAAATATGAATCTCATCTCTAAAGTGCCTGTCAACTTCTATTTGCTTCAAGTTATTACACTAGTTAGAATGAATTTATTCTGAATTACAGTCTTAGAATGTGTCTTTTCTAAAAGGTACTTGCAGATCTGACCTCTCTTTCTAATCAGTGATGGAGAGATATAAGGACATCACTGATTTTTCTCTGCAAGATCCACTGAAACGGCAGCTTAGATGAGTGCAGCCTTCCTGTTTAAGCCTCTAGTTTGAATACAGGGGACTAGGGTTTCGTGAAGGGGCTTTGTCTTTAAATTCGGCACTGCTGCTTTTCAAGTCACAGCCATTCTCTCATTTGGACAAGTCAAGTGTGTTCATTCCTGTTAGCATTTTCAAATGCTCTTTATTGATGGTAAACACACCTGGAAGTCAGTGGGCCATTGACACAGTTTGATAAACTTGTAAATACTTGCACAACCTTTTCCTCTGAAGCTCATCAGTCCTCTTAGATAAAAGCCTGGACACAGAAGTCTTTCATCATGTCCTGAATTCCAGAAAACTTTGGCTTCAGAAGAAATAAAAAAAGGCCAGTTCTAGGGCTCTCTATCCTCCCTTACTGAGATCACTACATCCATAAAGCCCTAGAGCCTGAACCTGGGAATGATCATAGGAAACACTAAGGTTGTCTGTAGGTTTTACTAAAAGAAAAAGGAGGAAAACTGGAGGAAAAAATAGAGACAGGGCAACAGAGTGCCCTGTAGTTATTCTAAACTCAAAGCTTGTGGGTTAGGAATCAAACCAATTAAAGCCTTCACAGTAAGAGTGAAACGTACCACGTCTTCAAACACAATAGGGTATCATCTTGAAGGTTTTTTTCAACGTGTCCTGTTGTGCCTGAATGTGGGAGCCACTAGCAGTCTTTTCACCTACTAACTGTGATTTTTTTCTTTCATCAGTAAGTATGTGTCACAACAGTCTTAATGTCTTAAAATACAGTTGTCAGAGTGTGAAAACAGAGAGAGACCACATACGCAAAGCTATTGTTATTCCTCTCCTTCTTATGTGATACCCAGTTTATATGAAAACACATCAGTGGAGTGACAGTTTTTCAGATAATGCCTTTTCAAAAGTACTTTGAACTGAAAAACACTTTATAAATAATAGTTTACCAACCTAGATGCTGTAAGGACAAAACAGAAGATTTAAAGTCATATTGGTAATTAGGAGGTTTGGTATCTATTTGAAAACTATTTTGTGCTATCAGAAAAATCAGTGAAAATTATAAAATGCTAAGTTTTCTGCCATATATATCATGAATTTGCCACCTGCCTATGATGTCAGTAAACAAGCCTATAATGAGTGAAACGGAAAGGTAGAAAAGAAATTCACTGTCAAAGTCTAACTGCAATTGTTGCGGAAGGTAAATGATAATATCATCTTAAATCCCACAGAGGCACTAATAATTAAGACGTCAGGAAGCAAGGTTGGGCATTTATAGACAATCAATAGCCCACCCTCCAATTCTATGACCTAACCTTGGATTCATACCCTGACTTTGAGATCTCTGAGAGAACATATCTTTTTATAAACAACCACATGCCATAATTTAGCATTGTGGATACAGAGTGTTACATCACAAGCTAAGTAAAATAAGACATAACTACTTTGCAAACATAGCTTAATGGACAAAATCAATATAGCATCTAATTAAGGAGCTATTACATATTGTAATAACACAAGTACTATGAACAATATTGAACAAAACTCAGTGCTCTTGCAGCCCTGTCAGCTCCATTTCTCTAATTCACAGGTAATCTCCAACCTGCTGTCAAACTGAACTCTCTAGAGTTGTCTAGTACTTGAGAAAGTTGATACACGATGATCAAAAATGTAAAATTTAGTCCCAGCTACTCGGGAGGCTGAGGCAGGAGAATGGCATGAACCCGGGTGGTGGAGCTTACAGTGAGCCAAGATCGCGCCACTGCACTCCATCCTGGGTGACAGAGCGAGACTCCATCTCAAAAAAAGAAAAAAAAAAAAAATTAAAATTTAAAAGCAATTGGAATTGTTTTAAGCAGCATAAATCATATGCATATATACACATACACACATATTTGTAGTTTTTCAACTCGTATCCATACAAAAAGAGTTCTTTTGATTGGAGAAGTCACTTGCCATAGTTACACTGCCTGTAATATATAGCCTTTTATTTCAGTCTTTATTATCCTAAATTATCCTAGGCTAAAATTGGGCATGTGTCTTACTGCCCCTTTAGAAGTCAAGCTGGTGTTGAAATGTTCTGTCAGGGTACACTCCGCTTTTCCCTAACGGAGATTTTCTAATTCACTGTAATAACTCGCTCGATTCCCATCTAGCCTAGAATTCACATGCTCTGGAAACAACAGCTGTGATCATCTTGCTTTTACAGCTATATTCCCAGAATCTTGCTCAGTGCGTGGCACATCATAAGTGCTCATTAGATAAATGTAAAATGAATAAATTCTATGCATTAAAAAATAGACGATAATATTTCTTTCATAAAATTCAAATAACTAAAAATATAAATAACGAATGATGGGGATTTCCATTATTGCTTTAGAGGATACTACCGATGCTGATTTGGAGAAGTGTCTTCTTAAAATTTTGCTATGAATTACAAGTGCATCATCTTGAATTGCAGAATGAAGAGCAAACAATCACTGATATGCATTGAATAGCTTTCATGTTCCAATCATTGCTTGGCACCCTGCATGCATGACCTGATTCAAACCTCATTGTAAACCTTTATATTACCCTATAAAGAAACAGGAAGTGAGAGTGGTAATTTGCTTAAAGGCACACAGTGAGTGGCAGAGCTTCAGTTCTTAGCCACTATTCTATACTAGTACTTTGCATATACTTGATGCATGGCCCTTCGTATACTTTATATCATATCATTTAGTTGTATTATTTTCACTCATTCATTCAACTGATACTTTGTGAGCACCTACTACATGCCAGAACTGTGCCAAGAGCTTGGTATACAGCAGTGAAAGAACAGACAGGATCCTTGCCTTATAGTCTAGTAAAGATGAGATGCATTAAATAGTAATAGTGACAACCACAAACATTTTTCAAGCATTTACTATGTACTATACACCATTGTATGTTTACACCTTTGTATATTTGCACTGAATATTCAAGACCAAAGGCCGTTCTATGAAGTAAATTAGTCCCTTTTAATTGACGAGACCACTTAGGCACAATGAAGCTATATAACCTGTCCCAAGTAGCACAGGCGTTAATGATCAGAACTAGGACACCACATCAGGTGGTGAGGCTCATAACTCTACACTCCTTGTCTCTGCGTGCTATTGTTTTTATATTGCAGTATGGTGTGATGCACAGCCAGACTGTGGAGAGCCTTTAAGTCATTTAAAGGCTTCTGACTAGAATCTAGGTCACTGAAGGGGCTTAGGCAAGGAACTGATATCTCAAATTTGTGTGTGAAGAGTGGATGAGCAAGACTGGAGACGTACAGCGCAGATAGAAGGCTACTATATCCAGCTGAGAGAAAACAGGATTCAAAAGATATTATGGGGTCAGAGTTGAAGGAACTTAGAGACTGACTAAATACGGGAGATGAGAGAGTAGAAGCAGTCACCGGGCCTCCTGGACCAGTGATGAAGTGAACGACGGTGCCATTTCCTAATATAGGAATCTCTTCTTATCCATAGGGTCTGTGTTCCAAGATCCCCAGTGGATGCCTGGAACTGTGGATAATATCAAACCCTATATATACTACATTTTTTCCTATACATCCATGCCTATGATAGCTTATAAATTAGGCAAGAAAAAGATAATAATAGAACAATTATAACAATATACTGCAATGAAAGTTAAGTGAATGTGGTCTGTCTCTCTCTCTCTCAAAGTATCTTAATAGTTTCAGACCACAGTGGACTACAGGTAACTAAAACCACAAAAAGCAAAACTGTGGAGTGGGGGATGTGGGAAGGTACTGTACAGAAATCCCTGAAAGAGAGGCAAATTTGGAAAGAAAGATGGCTTGGCAATTGTATTTTCCAAAGATGGCCACAACAGTATCTTCCATCCCACGTGCCCTTGTGCAATGGCATAACAGGTCCCTAGTCAAGAGGAGGAGTTTAATTCCCCTCCCCAGGAATCTTGGCTGACCTTGCTGACTTCCTGACCAACAGAATGTGATGGCAGTGAAAGCCTAGAATGGCGACTGCTAGGTTATACAAAGCTGGTAGTTTCTGTCAGGCTCTTGGCATGCTCCCTCTTGGGATATTCCTCTTCAGAACCAGCTGCTATGTTCTAAGAGGCCCAAGCCACATGGAAGGCCATGTTTAGGTGCCCCAGCTGGTGACTACGGTTGAGCTCAGGTCAACAGATGGCATTAACTGCCAGCCATGTGAGTGAGCTACCCTGGACTTCCAGCTCAGTGGAGCCTTCGGTTAACCTTGGTTAATATCTGAAAGCAATCGCAGTGTCCTAAGTAAGAACGCAAGAACTACCTGGCCAATTCACTGAACCGCAAGAGATGATAACAGATTGCTTTCTAAGCCACTGAGTTTTGTCATGGTTTGTTATGTAGTAATAGATAACCAAAGTAGTTGATGGGTTCTGTTTTAGACACGTGGAGTTTAAGATGCATGGAAAACACCCAAGTGGAAATGTTCCAAAGACAATTGGGTAGATTTTATGTAGTCTACTACCACCACTGTCTACAAAATATGTAGTTGAGATCTGGAGCTGAAGAGAGACATCTAGGCTGGACTTACTGATTTGAGAGTTAGGAACCACAAAGAATGTAACTGGAGCCGTGAAAGTGGGTGACAGAATCCAGAGTGATTATATTGTCAAGCGCAGAGTCCTGAGAAACAGCAGTATTTAGGGATCAGGTAGATGGGAGGTGAGTCAACTAAACAGAGACATCATTGCCAAAACGGTCAGGGAGAAAGTCAAAGTGAATGTGGTATCACAGAAGCTAAGGAAAGACTATTTCAACAGGAGGGATAGGTTAACTATTAAGTGGTTCCAAAAACTCAAACGTGATAAAGAATAAAGAGGTTTCACTGGTGCTACTGACAAAGCAATGGGTAACTCTGGAGACATCAGTTTCAGTGAAGTATGAGTGTTTGGTGAAGGTAGAGGAGGACAGTCATGAGCAAGGGGTACAGTGAAAGCCCAACTGTAAGGGGGTAAACAGAAGGCAGAGAAGTGATCAAAGTGACTAAGCACACTATGTTCAAGAAGGCTGGAAGCGCCGGGCGAGGTGGCTCACGCCAACAATCCTAGCACTTTGGGAGGCTGAGGCAGGAGGACTGCTTGAGCTCAGGAGTTCAAGGCAGCCTGGGCAACACGGTGGAACACTGTCTACAAAATATACAAAAATTAGCCAGGCATGGTGACACGTGCCTGTAGTCCCAGCTACTCGGGAGGCTGAGGTGGGAGGATCATTTGAGCCCAGGAGGTCAAGGCTGCAGTGAGCCAAGCTGTGACTGTGCCACTGCATTCCAGCCTGGGCGAGAGTTAGACCCTGTCTCAAAATAAATAAATAAATAAACAAATAAAATAAATAAATAAAAAGAAGGCTGGTAGAAGAGAGAGGCAGTAGGAGGCAAAGTCAAGAGATTATTGTTTTCCAAGATGTGAGAGACTGGAATGTTCAAATGTTGACTGGATGGTATCAGTAGAATGAGGACATTCTGAAGAGAGAGAATGGGATCAAGAGGACCCCCGTAAAGATGAACCTGGAATATGGGGAGAAAAGGTGGAAGCATAGATCCACATACGTGGAGGAATAAAGATGTGTTTACAGAAAATGAGAGCTCCCCTTGCAAGTTTCTATTTTTTTTAATAGAATGCAGGGTCATCTGCTGAGAGAGGGGTTTGAGTATAGCAGGAAGATCTGAAATAGTTGTTGAGAAGTATGGTGGGGAGAAGTTTGAGAGGGATACTAGCGCTGCCGACTGTTGAATTTGGAAAGTCAGGAGATAGGTACTATTATTCCCTCTTTACATGTGAAGAAATTGAAGCTCAAAGAGGTCAGTGAAGTAACATGCTGAAGGTTACAAAGTAAATAAACGAAAGAGCCAGGAATTGAGTATAGAACTGTGTGATTCTTTCCAGTACATTAGGCTAAATGAATTCCTTGGGCCAGGGGAATAATTTTAGTTTCTGGAAAGAGACCAGTGTTTGAGCTACAAACTTCATTCTTACCTCTTTATTCACTTTGTCCATTTCCATCAGTTTTGTCTAAGACCCTACGCTTCTGATAACTCATCTCTAAAATCTGTAGGCAAAGAAGGTCTCAGGAATAATCAGTAAAGGATGATGGCATATAATAGAAATCCTTCTTTTAGATACTAAATACCATTTAGAAGCTTTGGTTCACTGTTAACTTAAATGCAAGCAGGGAGTTTACTGCACCCTTAGCACAATGATTGTTCCTTAGAATTATATTTACAAAATAAGAGTAAAATAGGACTGCACAAGTAAGAGTATTACATTTAGAAGCTGTGAAATAATTTTCTCACTATGCTTTTCACAGTTCATTCTCCTAGTGAGCTTTGTTCAGAATTCTAAAGCTTTCTCAAGGGTTGTAATCTCGTAGAATTTCTAAAGAGATGATGTGATCTGCTTCTTGGATAGCATATAAAATTTAAGTAGTGGGTGGTGGGTGGTGGTGCATGGACACTGAGGTTCATCACGAAAGCCGAAAAGCAGCGGTTTGCAGCTACCTCCCTCCTTGTAAATAGAGTTCCCGTCCACTCCCTGTGCCCCAGGTCTTTAAGAACAATATTTAGGAGATATTAAGAACTTGTATTTGGAAAATCAGAAACAAGAATTCCTTACAATTTAGGGTTTTGGGGGCGATTCAAGTAATAATAAAGAAGGCAAGTAACTAATAGTTAGGTCACTCTTTGGACGAGGTCAGAGCCCAGAGAGAGATAGCTTTTCCATGCAGGGAAATTCCTACAAATCCCCTAGTCCAGTTGGCAGTTCTCTAGTGCACTTAACTGATTCTGGGGCTTCCGTTAACCATTCCCTATATAGGAGACTTTTACACATCTAGGAAGAAAGTACTTCGCTTATATGTATATACAGGTGCTCTAAAGGTGCACAGAACTGTATAAAACTGAATTCTATGATCACTTGGGGGAACTTCAGTCCCCCTTAGAGAAGGAGGCTACCAAAGCAGTATTTCTAAAATTACAGAGCACAATATTTCGTAAAGTATGAAATTATTTTAGTGGGTTGCAAGTGGCATTTGTTAAAAATGAGAAATACAATAAAATAAAATGGAAAATCCCAGGATGCATTTTACAAGGCAAGGATAAATATTATTTTGGGAAGCATATTTCAGATACATATGTATATGTGTGTGTATATGTTGGCTTTGATGTAACATGTATTTCTTATTGCATTGTCATGGTCAATAGCTTAAAAGCCACTGTTTTCGAGGACTCCAGCTTTACAGAGATTTCTATTAATACGGCCACATTCATGTGATGTTCTTTTTTCTTCCAAACCTCTGGGACTGATAGGATCCTAGGCAGCCCATTCCACAGCTGCCCTAAAATTTTCTTGCAAATCTGAATAACCAAGCACGCCGCCCAAAGTTACAAAGTAAACAGGCGCAAGAGCGAGGATTTGAATATAGGCTTCTGTGAGCTGAGGAGTGCTGACGTGAGCAGAGGTATTCCCTGGCAAAATACCAGCAGCCAGCACCCAGGCTGTGGGAGTCTCTAAATCCACAGCTTTCTCAGTATCATGCTTTTCAGGACTGTGAAACTAATTAGCCAAACTCTATTTTCATTTTAATCATAATAAAAGGTTAAGATGTTGTAAAATAAATACAATATCCATAATAAGCACTTGTCTCTTTGGTATAATTACAATTTCTTCAGTCTGTAAAAAAGTTCCCTCCATGTATGGTTAATAAGTACCATTCGATCATCTTCACAGGAACCATGCATTTTAAGAGAGAGTCTAAATTTCAGTCAATACAAACCAAAATAAATATTCTTAATTTCTGTATAGTTACTCATTTTGTTTATATATGTTATTAATGTATAAAAAAAGTAATTGAAATTTATGTAATTAAAATTTCCCAATCTATAGTTTCAACCCTCTTTAATCCCCTCTACAGTGACTGCCACTGTCTACTTTAGGTGGGTGACATGCCAGTCACCAGCTTACAGTTCTTCTGGAACATGCAGAACTTTATATAAAAAGGTTCCATATGGCGGGGGATTCACTATTATTATAAAAATCGAATGTCGTAAAATTCCTCAACCTCCCTAAGGAGAAAGAGAATGTCATAAAGTATTATCATTAGGAAAAAAAGAATAAAAAAGTGTACAAAGTATTCATCCCAGTAAATGGGTACATGTGACACAGCAGCATATAATAAGTTCATTAAATGTAGAATAATTTCTTTCCAGTCTTGCAAAGAAACCAGCCACATGAGGATAGACATATTAATGCCAAAGCTGAACACTAATATACTAGACAAGAAACAAAGAGGAAGAAGAGTTAGGGGAATGCTTAAAGGGAAATAATTTATTAACCAGATGACAGAAAAAGGCGTCTTCATCAGGATGCTCTGAGATATAAAGTATTATGATATTTTGCAAAAAGTCAGAGGATACCAAGGCCAAGACATGTACACACACACATACACACAGAAATCATATAAAACTATTTGTAATGTAAGTGTACATATGTATGTATACGCTTTTCTAAGTGTTTATATTGAAAAAATGGAATTCTCTAACTACTTAAATTCCATTTTTAATTCAGAGCCAATTGATTTCAAAATCTTTGTTAGCTCAAAGTGCAAATTCTTAAAGGTTTAGAGAAAGGGCAACCAGAGAAAAGGTCAATAAACTATAATCCTTTAATGTGCTTTGCATTTAAATGCTTTTATAATAAAATTAATACAGTGTTCCAACTCCACACACAAGTTGAATGAAGAAAACCTAATAAACCCAAGGTAATACAAGAGATGATACACTGAATTATAATCTATTTGCAGACTAAAAATAAAACTCAATATACATCTGCAGAAGGGAAAGGCAGAAAAGCCTAGCCATCAAATCAGAAGGCAGAAAATCATATTATTCCTGTAATAAAAATGTGAATTTTCAACCTTTCAAGTAAATTAATTGAAAAAAACTTATAAAAAGATGATATCTGTAATTTCGAACACTTTTCCCTGTTCCATCTAAACTAGATGTAAGCATGGGTAAAAATAAATTTATGGAAAAGGGATGTTAAAAGAGAAACACAGGATACATAATTCTTTCGCTTACCATTGTCTCCAGAAGGTAATGACACAGTGTTTGTTGGCATGGTATCAGAATTCACTTTTCCATTCTCAAATGTGTCATTTTCAGTCTGCTGTAGCTGCCAGTTGAGGCCAAAGAGATGCATTGCTGGGGGTAAAGAACACAAGTTGTTAAAGATCTGCTGCCTTCAGCTACAATGGCAATTGCTAAGCATGTTTAAAACAAGAGTCATATGTAAAGTCACAATTTCCATTTTCTGAAATACCAAGGATAACTGCTCAATGAAAATTATAAAACAAAGAGTTCCTCAAACAAATATAATTTACATAGCAATGCAGGGCAATATGGTGGCACTTCAATAGTGATTTAATACTATTCACTTCATTGGTACCAGGAAACTCTTAGGAATCAATCATTATTTGCTCTAATTGAGTTCCATTCTTCACCATCTTTTAAGTAACTGGTAGAACACCCTATAACAGCATTTGCCACTTACTAGAGCACAGGTCACTTGCAAATTTATGCTACTTTGCTGCAACACCTGTAGATTCTTTAGAGACATGATCCTCTACCTTTGCGTTAAGGTAAACCCAAAAACTGGTCTCACAGATGAATTTGTTGGTACATGAAATTCAGCTGTACAAAATATAATCAAATTTGAATATTCTAAATTTGGGATGAGTAATTTTTGAATTGATGACAAACAATTTAATAATGGTACAGATTAAAAAGCATGTACATGTGCCAGGTAATTTCATGTGAGTTTCTGATGTGGGTAAAATAATTTCATAAATTTACATTTAATACATTTATTAAAATTTATGATTATGTTTACTAATTTGCTTTATTTAAAAAAATTTTAAAAATAACTAGTATACAACTATAAACATAAGTTTTAAATTCCAGACATAATTTGAAATGTGAATACACTGTGTATTATTTTTCTTAATTTATCAATGCTATTTAGAAAAATATGTCACTGTCATACTCACCTAATATACTAAACATTCATTTGTGCTGCACAGAATATAGTTTAGGAACTAACCCCTAAGGAAGGTTAAATATTTTTAGGGAAACCCAGTGATGGTCATATTACCATATCATGAAAGAGAACTTTTTTTTGATATTTTTAGACATTATTTTACTTACTGTATGTACTGGAATTTACCAGCGCAATGGAGGAAGAATAAGAAGGCAGTGTGATGACTACCACTGTCAAAAAGCCCTTCAGATCCAATACATAAAGTAACGGCACTGACCTGCTACAGTACATGGAGCAGGGGCTTTGGATGCAGTTAGACTTTGGTTCAATCTTCAGTCTAGAATTTAGCCTTGGATAAATTACGTGATATTGTTAGAAATTAGGTTTATTTTTAAAAGGAGGTTTGTTACAACCACCTTATTTAATTTAAGCTCAGGTGAGAAGGTGTAGGCCAGAAGATTCTAGGCAGGGCATATGAAGGAGAGCTGGCACAAAGCTAGACAGTTCTTACTGCTGAGGTATTTTATTTAGTCTGGACTCCAGGTTACTGAACTATTTGGAGTCACCTGACTAGACCACGGCACCCCTCAATAAACAGTCCCTTCTGTCTGCAATGCTTCTCCCTGACAGGAAAATACCTGTGCATCCCTCATACCCTGACTGGGTGAAGTGTTTTTCCTAAGACTATTTTAGTTGACTTTCGTATCTCATTTATAAGACATATAACTTTGTATAAGGATACAGTGCCTGATACCTAGTAGGTCTCAATAAGTATCTGTCAAATAAATGAATTAAAGTTAGGAATATTCTATTTTCTGAGATTTTAAAAATCTAAGAAAACACTTGTGTGGATAAAATATAGTAATTTAGAAAAAAAGTTAATACATAGAAAACAAATGCATAAGGCTAAGAGAGAACATGTTAGTAACGGATGAATGACCGCTTTACTATAATGCTGTCTGAAAAGCAGTTGACTGAAAGTCTACTACTACTATATGTAATTAACTAAACTTTAAAAATTTGGTAGTTTTAGGATATTCTATTAACAGTCCACATTCTTTTGTTAATAATACCTGATATAAAAGCATGCTATAGTAAGAAAGATACCAAAAATAGGTAGATAGCGACATCTACCCTGTATATTTTAAATAAATGTATATAGTCACACTCCCTGCTAAAGTTGTCCTTGGCCAGCAATTCCTCTTAAACTCTGATTTTCTTTTCTTTTTTTTTTTTCTGAGACGGAGTCTCGCTCTGTCACCCAGGCTGGAGTGCAGTGGCACGATCTCGGCTCACTGCAACCTCTGCCTCCCGGGTTCAAGCAATTTTCGTGCTTCAGCCTTCCGAGTAGCTGGGACTACAGTACAGGCGCACGCCGCCACGCCCAGCTAATTTTTTGTATTTTTTTTTTTTATTACAGACGGGGTTTCACCGTTCTGCCCAGGCTGTTCTCGAACTCCTGAACTCAGGCAATCCGCCTGCCTCGGCCTCCCAAAGTGCTAGGATTGCAGGCTTGAGCCACTGCGCCCGGCCTAAACTCTGATTTTCACGGATTAAGATATAGGTTATAGGATTCTTGAATTTACAAGTTGTCATCTTGTAAAAACGTATAACTTCATGTGTCATTCTGCATTAAATTGCATAGTGTTTGACTTGCTAAACACTTATCACGTCATACATTTTTCAGGGTTTCAGATGCTTCACAAGTTTTGAACAAAATAATGGGAGCTAGTTTTGCATAGAGTAAAATGTTTGACAGACACACTCTGGCATAGCAGCAATAAATATTCCAAGAGGGTCAAAGTTTCCACACAAAATAATTTGTCATCATTGTGATCTGTTAACATAAAAAGTCTTCTTGCCTGATAGATTTGCTCACATTATCGGTTTTAATGGATTTTGAAGAGTAGGCATAATCCATGGGATCATGCGCAGATGTCATATGTTAGAAAGTAATGTAATGTTTATGTTGGGAGAGCTATTTTATTTTTTGCCAGATAGGCAACAGCTTTGTTATATATATATATATATATATATTTATTACAGAAAATCTCAATAAAGTGAGATGCTGGTTCTACTGAAGATGCTATATAATGAGACTCATATCCAGAAATATTATCTCTTTAATACTGCATTGAAAATAGAAGCCAATGAGTTGTTTGGTCTTAGGATATTATCTACTTTGAAATTGTTGGTGTTTCGTATTTAGTGATGCCCTTGACTCTCATTATGCATAATTTAAGATATTCATACAAATGCAGGGTGGTAGTGGGGCTGACTCTCCAAAGTTAGAGAGAGGAGAGAGCGAGACGAGAAGAAGGAGAGAAAGGAGAGAGGCAGGCAGCAAACTCATGAAAGTCAAGAATGCTACAGAAATTACTGAGCAGTGGTGTAATAAAACTAAATGGGGTATCTGGCAGAAAAAAAGGGAAAATTCGCCAAATAAAATATATCTGAAAATAAAGAAGGGTAAGTCCAGTTCTTCAATGCCTGAGTTGGAAAGCAGAACTGAACTCATGGAAAAGCATTTGCTGCCACTATTCATGGATGGCACAAAGGATCCTTGGTTTAGGCATGTCCCAATGTAGGGTGTGCAGACAGTGGCAAGAAGAAGCTGGGGGTGCTGTGCTCTTCTGAGTCCCTCACTGCCCTGGGTCTCAGGTGAAGAGGTACAAGCCAGGAGTGATACCAGGCATCCCCGGCCACAGACATGGTCCTTGTGCTGGTGGTAGAACATCATGATGCAATATGCATTTCAAACCAGTCATTGAACAAACACTGTGTGTCAGGAACTGTACTAGTACTTCATTGGCATTATCTCTAATCTTCACAAAGGTTCTGTTGAATGGTTATTATGACTTATTTTTTTTCGTTTTAAATCCAAGAAAGTGGAGATTAGTTGAGAGTTTAAGGTTGTTTGAGAGTTTGCATGCAGTTTGCAATGGATGCTAACCTCAAACCCCGACCTTCTGATGACAAAAGACGTATCACCACATACCTCTGTATTCTACCAGAGGGTAGTGGGATGTGAAAATCCATAGAGAAGGAAGTGAAACACAGCTTGTGTGGGGGCCACAGGCTACGATAACACTTCTCTACTACATCCAAAGACACTGCAGGCTGGGGCAGTACTGGGGGGCTGGGGCCGAGGATATCACTAGGTGACATCTGTGTGTCCTGGGCACCATTCTACGCAGCACTTTCCCACTATTCTGTCTAAAACTAAAGTTTTACAGTAATATGATGATGATAGTAATGAAATTAAGAACAGGCTATTTTGTTTAACTCCAAGATTCTTAAAAAACAACAACTTAAAAGTTACAAAAGTACAAAAGTAAGCATTATAGTTGTGAACTTTAAGGTTATAGAAATAATCATGTAGATTTAATCATGAAAAATTTTTATTTCTAGTATTATGCTTCTTAGTTTTATGTCACTTCCATGTATTTCTAGGTGAATATAATAGTGAAAGTGCCTGGATTCATATCCAAAATGTTATCCAAGGCAGAATGAAATTTGTAGATGACAGCAATACTGCCTATCTGAGATATATATTTATCAGTGTGTTTTTCACAATTTAAAAAACGTTGAAGTCCATTATCTTCTTTTTTTGTAGAAAGAATTATATTTGCCCCATGAGGTAAATATAATAAGAAGTTGTCCAAATGTTAAAACTAGTAAATACAAGATTTTTACCAACTATAAATGGGAGTATTTTGCAAGACAATTTTTAAGTTGGTTGTCTGGAATTGGGATGTATTTTCTCATATTAAAAATCTCAGAAATGGTGGTGAAGTCCCCAGTGCATCTACAAAAGTCTGTTTGTATACCCCATAGAAATATGTATCCACATAGTAACAAAAGGCATAAACAACAATGTTCACAGAAGCATTATTTGTAATAGCCCCAAACTGGAAACAACCCCAAACTGGACATCTGCCAGCAGTAGAATGGAAAAACAAATTATAGTGCAGATATACAATGGACTTCTACACAGCAGCATTAGGGAATGAACTGCTGGCAGACACAACAATATAGATGAATCTCACAAGCCTAATGTTGGGCAAAAGAAAGCAGTCACACACAAAAAAGGGAATACTGTATAAGTTCATGTATATAAAGTTCAAAGGCAGGTAAAATCAACTGAGAAGAATGAAAGTCACCATGGTGATGACCTCTAGGAAGGAAGGAACAGGTAGTGGCTGGCATAGTCCCTAGAGGTTTCTGGAGTGCTGCTCACATTCTATCTGGGAGGTGGTTCCAATGGTGTGTTCACTTATTGTGATCCATATACTTTTCTAAATGTATACTATACTTAAATAAAAATTACTTAGGCAGGGCGCAGTGGCTCACCTCTGTAATCCTACCTAGCATTTTGTGAGGCTGAGGTGGGCGGATCACTTGAGGTCAGGAGTTTGAGACCAGCCTGACCAACATGGCAAAACCCAGTCTCTACTAAAACAAAAATTAATCAAGTGTAGTGGCAGGCGCCTGTAATCCCAGTTATTTGGGAGGCTGAGGCAGGAGAATCGCTTGAACCTGGGAGGCGGAGGTTGCAGTGAGCCAAGATCATGCCACTGCACTCCAGCCTGGGTGACAAAATGAGACTCTGTTTCAAAAAAAAAAAAAAACTTAAAAGTAATCCATCTAACACCCAGCGTAGCTAAAAATAACATACATTTTTTTACCCTCCCTAAATCTTCACTAAAAGTGGTTTCCTCCATAAGGCTAGCAGGCTTTCCTTTCATGATGTTGCAGGTGAGTCAACTGTGATGGTCTGTGCTCCAGCCCGAAGAGGTAACAAATAAATGCAGATGCAGAGTGAAGACAGTACAGAAGAAGGGCACATGACTCCACCAGGTGGGAGGAAAAGGAAAGAGTGAGGAAAGACTTTCCTCAGTGCAAATCTCAGGAAGTGCAAACTTTAAGGAGGAAAGCAATACGATTAAACAAATTCATGTATTGTGGTGATGACTGTCAGCTCATGGCCCTCCCAAATTGATTTTTGTTTAAAAACATTATGATTTGTCTTGGCACAAATGTAAAGAAATGGAAACCCTTGTGTGCTGTTGGCTAGGATTGCAA
Organism: Pan paniscus; assembly: GCF_029289425.2. Taxonomy (NCBI): domain Eukaryota; kingdom Metazoa; phylum Chordata; class Mammalia; order Primates; family Hominidae; genus Pan; species Pan paniscus. The sequence goes on along the minus strand of NC_073252.2, from coordinate 180,392,310 downwards.
CATTTTGTTGCAAACACTAGGGAAAACAATATGGTGATTCCACAAAAAAATTAAATATAGAAATACCATATGATCCAGCAATCCCACTTCAGGCTACATACCCGAAAGAACTGAAATTAAGGTCTTGAAGAGATACTTACACACTCATGTTCTTACCAGCACTATTCACAATAGTCAAGAGGTGGAAGCAACCCAAATGCCCATCAATGGATGAATGGATAAAGAAACTGTGGTATATACACACAATGGAAGAGTATTCTGCCTTAAAAAGGAAATATTGTCACATGCTATAGAATGCGACATGCAAACCTTGAGGACTTCATGTTAAATGAAGTAAATCAGTTATAAAAATACAAATACCGTATAATTCCACTTGCATGGACTATCTGAAGTAGTCAAAGTCATAGAATCTTAAAGTAGAATGGTGATGACCAGGGTTTGGGAGGATGGAGAAATGGAGAGTTGTTGTTTGATAGGTACAGAATTTTAGTTTCATACTATAAAAACATTTTGTAAATCTGTTGCACAACAATGCTAATCCTACTGAGCTATACAATTAAAAATGTGTAAGACGATAAATTTTATGTTGTGTGTTTCTTACCAGAATTAAAAACAAAAACTATTATAACTTGTCACCCTGCAGAAAATCGTTGTTGTTAAGATGAAGAAATGGGACTGTGACACAAAGTCGGAAACTTAACCCAGACGGTATGAAGTGACCAGCATCTTACTGTATCTGACTGTACACTGAAGGTCTCTGTGTTTGCTCCTTCAACTTAAGCATGTTTACAAATGGTTTAGAAGAGATGAAAAAGCAATGTTTGGGGTATAAATGTCATGCTTACTTACAGAATCAGGATTTTCAAGGGTTTCTTAATTCTGATTTCTTTCAAATTTTTGCTTAATTCCTCTCCTTCCCTTTACTACCAGGTATCTCAAAAGAAGAGACCACAATATATACTTCCTCAGCACACACTTCTTTTCTCCTCACTTTAACTGATGTTCCTCATTACTGTACTAAAATCTTTCTCACAATGGTTATGGGTATCTCTTTTTAAATTTTTTTTATTTTTACGTATGTATGTATGTTTGAGATGAAGTCTTGCTCTGTCACCCAGGCTGGAATGCAGTGGCGCAATCCCAGCTCACTGCAGCCTCCACCTCCTGGGTTCAAGCTATTCTCATGCCTCAGTCTCCTGAGTAGCTGGGGTTACAGGCACCCGCCACCACATCCAGCTCATTTTTATATTTTTAGTAGAGACGGGGTTTCATGATGTTGGTCAGGCTGGTCTTGAACTCCTGACCTCAAGCAATCCACCCGCCTCGGCCTCCCAAAGTGCTGGGATTACAGGAGTGAGTCGCCATCCCCAGCCGGTATCTCTTAAATTGCCACATCCAGTAGCCTCGTGCCAATATTCATCCTGTTTACATCTCAAGAGTACTGGGCATTATTAGCCACCCATCATCAATACTTTATTTTCCTTTCATAATTCTCCTGGTTCTCTTCCCAGTTCTCTGCTGGTTCCCAGTTGTTCTCCTTAAATCATTTTGTGGAAGTCTTACAGGCTATTCACAAATAACCAAGTTCTCCTGGACATATATTGGAGTTACTCTTCCCTGCTCTTCTGAAGCCTTATAACTTTGCTTCAGATAAAGAAATGTGGGCAAAAGTAGTATGTCTTACCTCTGTGAGGAAGATTTAAGAACCAATATGTAATGTGTTGCATTCCCATGCAGTAATCATGCAAATGTGCTGAGTACTGTTTAAGTCTAGGTCCTTGAGTGAGCAGAACCCCCTTGACAAGAACCACCCTGCACATGTAGCTTAAGCAAAAATAAACCGTCATGTTAAGCCACTGTAGTAGGTAGCCTCCGAGATGGCCCCAGATAAGCCCTGTCTTCTGGTATTCACACCCTTGTATCATCTACTCCCCTTGAGTTTAGGCTTGATTTAGTGACTTGCTTACAATGGAAAGCATATGGCAGAAATAATGGAATGTCTCTTTTGAACTTAGGTTACGAAAGACTTCAGCTTCTTTTTTGGTTGTTCTCTCTCTCTTTTGGACTGCTTTCCATAGGGAAAACCAGCTGTCATATCATGAGGCAGCCTCATAAAGAGGCCCATGTGGTAAGAGACTGAAGACTGCCAAAAACCTCGTGTGTGAGCTTGGAAGCACATCCTGCAGCACCAGCTGAGCCTTCAGATGAAACAGCAGCCCCAGTCTGTAGTTTGACTGTAACCTTAACCTTACAGACTGTGAGGCAGAGGCACCCAGCTAAGTTGGGCCCAGTTGCAATTACAAACTGATACAGCCATTTAGGTTTTTAGGGTTGTTTTTACCACTTCATAACCTGCCTACTCCTGACTTATACAATGCCTCCCTCCATGTATTCCCCAAAATATAGACATTCACCAAAGTCCTTCCTTGACCTTCCTTTCATGTTAACCACTTTTATAATATCAACTTCCAATTCCATGTGGATGGATGACTTTGAAATATGTATCTCTTAACACTGAATTCTTTCCTGACTGGGCTATACTTCAAACTTTACATTTTTCTACTAGACCTACCTAGAAATCCTGTGGTACTTCAAACTTTACTAAAGACAAAATAAATGGTCTTTACCTTCATAATTGTTTTGCTTTCTGGGTTTCTCTTTTCTGTTCATGATATCACTTTATCCTGGGCAGTGAAGTCACTGATATCATGAACAGAAAAAAGAAACCCAGAAAACAAAACAATTATGAAGATAAAAACCATTTGTTTTGTCTTTAGTAAAGTTTGAAGTAGCACAGGGATCCCTTTAAAATAAGTTGTAACATCTGACATTTGTCATCTATAAAATTAATGAGTATACTTTTTATACTATCACCCAAGTCAATGAGAAAAAAAAATTAGAGTAATATCAACTCAGGAGTGACTAACATGGATATGAAGTCATTGATCATGGTCAAAACCTCTGTTACTAACAGCCAAATAGGCTACTCTAGACTGCATCTTTTTAGGTTGTCTTGTGGTATTCATGAACTGTAACCATTTTCAGATGTTAAAAATTAAATCTTTCTTATGTAATTAAAAAATTAGTTCTATAAACTCTTAGTATGTTTCTGTAGATTTTTCCAATAATTAAGAAAAAACCTTATTAATTGAAATAATTTTGAGACAATATGTTAATAAAGATTTATCAGTAAAATTTTATGAAGGAATTTTTTTCACACACAAAGACCATTAAAGTGAGAGAAATCACAGCGTGCATTCCTTTTATTTTCCAAGGCTGGAGACGAACGGAATCCATGACATTATAGTTATTTCACCTCCTCCCCATAAAATAAAAAGGGGGCATGCCATTGTTTTTAACCCATATATGTTGGTATGACACTTAAAAGCCAGCATGTGGAACACTTGAAACCAAAAATGTGTAATTAAAGAAAATTATATACCACCAAGCAACAAATTCAGTGCCATTTTTAGCTCCATGTTGAGAAAAAAAGGTGCCAAATTTTGATCTCGTCTCTGGGGACCATGCCACTGAAGTTGTTACCACAGCTACTATTATTTCTACTGGCATGCTTGAGTCCCCAGATCCTGCCAAAAATGGATGGGAAGGAAGGGTGATGACAGCTGGTGACACAGTCCGGCAATTGCCAGAACCTTGGAGCAAATTACAGGGGATGTTGTGAAGGGAACACAGATGCGAGCACCCAGCCATCAGTCACCTGAAGGTGGTGTGTGCCACCAGAACCCTGAGGAGTGTGCTCTAAGGTTTTGGCAACACAGAGTAGTGTGCTTGAAGGGCCTGCCAGGGTTGGCTAAATGCTGTTTAATATTACAAGATCAAGTGAACATTCTCACAAAGACAAAGAGGATGAGGTAATATGGGAAAGAGACTCTGATAAGAAAAACTGACTTTAAAAACACCATGCTGAAAACGTCTGCCATTCCATTTTGTTTAGTCTCCCAAACCTCAAAAGTTCATCTAAGCAAGCAAGGATGTAGAGTTTCCCTTTCTTGCAATTCACTTCACATTCACTGCGGTACACTTCCAAAAGGAATCTTTCTGAGAAAGATTCATTAGGAACATATTAAGTTGCAGAAAATAAAATCAGAGTCTGACATTACCTAGGTAAGTGCATTGTTTTCAACACAGATTGTCTATTGCATCTTGTGGGGCCTTTTGTTTGTACTAAAAGAGACTGGAGTCCCTGTCTGAATTCTGGCTTTAAATAATGGTGGAACTTTGGCAAGTTACTGGATCTTTCTGAGGCTTGGCTCTCTCATTTACAAAGAAAATCTGAAGGGTTTGCACTAGATGACCTCTAAGGTCTCTTCCAGATTTATATTCTATGATGTTAATATATTTTAAAATACAAATATTTAGACTAAATTATTGAGCACAGGGAAAAATATCTGGCATCAATAAGATGTCAACACATTAGAATACCAATGTTGTTCTTGATTTTAATTTTTAAAACTACATTGCATAGAGTCAAACTATCATGTTATACATACGATTCCTTGGATATCTTGGGCTTTGAATGCAGAATTGTTTCATTTTATGTATCAATTTCATGAATACATAAATATACATGATGCACATGTGTATTTCATGTGCTAATAATCAGATTTCACAGAAAAAAATAAGAAAAATACTCTTAAATATAGGGCAATCATTTGGCTACATGTATCCAGAGTGCAACCAAGCTTTCAATGTAAAATGAAAGTATCGCATGTGAAGACTGCAGTTTGTAACTTGGACCCCTACTGGTCTAAACTGTCATTAGGAACACACAGTTCTCCATAAATTAGCTTTTGTTTTGGATTTCCTGCTGTGTTCATATACATGTTGACAGAATGTGTTGGGCAATATTTTGGCATTCTAATTCATTATTTTTGTTATTAACTTTTAAGGCTAATATTATTTCAACACTCTATATCATGCTGACCCAAATATTGTTATTTTAAATCAATATTTCTTTTGAAAGCTTTCATATTAATATGCACTCTAGTTGTCATTAAGGAAAATAAAATTATTCTGTCAACTGTAGGATATTTATATTCAAAAGAACTAACATTTGATATAGGAAGTTCCTCTTTGTATTACATGATAACATTCTAAAAGTATAGGCTTTATGAACGAACAGGTTTGGAGGGAGATACAGAATGGCTGCCAATATTTTATATTTCTATGCTGTTTTTCCTTTCCATCCTTTCTTGGCATAATGCAATTAATGGGAAAAAAGAATCATATTGGTTATCAAAATGCCTTGATGGGAACACACAGTGATTTAGCTTTGAAGGTTTGTTTCTGCCAGGATATTTGACTCATATTCTTTTATAAATGATAACATTAAACAATTCTACTTGAAAGTTTCCTTGCATTTTTTCTTTCTGAACTACGTGGATGCAGAGTAAGACACCTATGGATGCGGCTCAGGAAATGCTAATTCCAGAGCTGCCTTTGACAGCCAATGCTGAAGCTGACAAAACGAAAATCAAGCTGTTGCTTCTGTCACAGAGAGAATTAAGTTAGAATTTCTAAAACAGACTGTTTTCCTGATGTTTCATTAGTTTTCTCTTGTTTAAAGGGTCTGTTCTCTGAATAAAAGAAGGATTCATCCTCCAATGTAATGGAAAGAACAAAGTGTTAACTGTCACGATCAGCTGCCCAAAGGGGTCAGCCATTACCTATAAGCTAGAGAATTTTTGAGATAATACTTGTCAATATTGAAGAGTATGGTAAGAGGACTTATTTCAATAACATTCAAAATACAGAATGAAATCATTTACATGATTTGTGGGTTATTCCCTGCTTCCCAAAATATTGAATTTGCTGTTATTGTGAAATGTATGTAATAGATGATTCATTAGTGAGTTACCTGCAGCTTTGCCATTGAAATCCAATAGATCTATCTCATTATTCAAAGGCTTGCAGTACTCACTCAATTTTCATTTGGGTTCCTTTCTCCCATAACAGCTTTAAGAATTGCATACATAGGCCAGGCGCGGTGGCTTGCGCCTGTAATCCCAGCACTTTGGGAGGCCGAAGCAGGTGGATCACTTGAGGTCAGGAGTTTGAGACCAGCTTGGCCAACATGGCAAAACGCCACCTCTGCTACAATCACAAAAATTAGCCAGGCGTGTGGAGCACACTTGTAATCCCAGCTACTCGGGAGGCTGAGGCAGGAGATTCACTTGAACCTATGAGGTGGAGGTTGCAGTGAGCTGAGATGGTGCCACTGCACTCCAGCCTGGGTGACAGAGCAAGACTCTGTCTCAAAAAAAAACAAAAACAAAAACAAAAAACTGCATACTACTTTTATGTAACAAATGTTTATGTATGCTACTGACTTAAGCATAAAATTATTTCTTCACTTGTTTCGGCTTTTTAAAAAATGGTAAAATATACAAACTGAAAATTACAATTCTTTGAAATTTTAAGGCATTGTAATCACCATTACTGAAAGATCCAACTATTGAAATATGGAGATCCTTAGAAGAATGTCAGTATATTAAAACATGGCAAAATCCAGAAAAACAGCTCCTATGTAATAGTCCAGTTCTCCAAGGTGTTACATTTGAGACAGACACTGATTCGTGAGTGTGTGTGTATACGTGTGTGTGTTTGCACAGGTGCACGTGTATGTCAAGAGGAAACCTGAAACAGAATCAATGATCCTTCAGTAATGTAGGCACGACCAGCTCATGTGATTTGTTGTTTATCCTTCAGTCAACTAAGATGAAGTGGGTATCTCCCTTATCAAGTTCGGCTGGCTGTGAGAAGCAGAGGGCTGTGGAACCCACTACGGCCTCTGGGTGCCTGCAGCACCTTGTAGGTAAGGGTTATTTGGACAGAGGACATCAGTCTCCCATGAGTGTCTCATCTTACTCCTCAGGCAGAGGAGAAAAATGTTCTTATGAAGCCTGCGTTCCATTTGCTCCCTCTTCATCTGGGATCACTCGGAGAGCGGTTTTCCTTAGTTACTCCTAACTTAACCATTATTAATGAATATTTATGGAGCATTTGTGGAAATATATTTCAAAGCAAAACACAGAGGAAGCTGCAGTCTCTGATCCCTGGGAGACTTGCTCACACTGCCAGCCTGCTTCTGTATTTGGTGGTCTCAGTCTCCTTTCCTAAAAATAAATGGCCCACTTTCTTATTTTAAACATGCAATGCTTCTCTTTATGTGACTCTTTTCCAAGATCATGAAGAATGTATTTGAAGAAGTAAAAAAAGGCATCTAAAAATATCATTACTCTAAAAATGGAAAATGTAAAATTTATGATTATTTGAAATGACTGAAACAATATAGTTAGGTTTTATAAACAAATTCTATGTAACTCATATAGGCTTACTAACCATATCATGCAATTAGCTTGTTAAAACTAGAAATGTAGTTAACAAAAAGATTAAGGATCTGGAATAAAATTGGGAAACCCAGTGGAAAAGCCCCACAGCATTTTCAGTTCCCTCAGCAGTGATCCCTGTATTGGTAAAAATGTGCTGATCACCTTTATAACAGTGAACCTTCTATAGTATTATTTTGTAAGTCAGTATTTTACATTTATATACTTCTTTTTTAAGTGATTGACTTAAAATTTTAATACATTTATTTCTAAAGGAAATTCTGTATTACCTTAAGGGAAAAATCAGTGTATCTTGATATGAATAGAAATCAGCAAAATTACTCTTATTTATGTATTTTTGAGACAGAGTCTTGCTCTATTGCCAGGCTAGAGTGCAGTGGCACGATCTCAGCTCACCGCAACCTCCGCCTCCTGGGTTCAAGCAATTCTCCTGCCTCAGCCTCCCGAGTAGCTGGGACTACAGGTGCGCGCCACCACGCCCGGCTAATTTTTTGTATTTTAGCAGAGACAGGGTTTCACCATGTTGGTCAGGATGGTCTCAATCTCCTGAACCCGTGATCCGCCCGCCTCAGGCTCCCAAAATGCTGGGATTACAGGTGTGAGCCACCACACCCGGTCCAAATTACTCTTTATTTGTAAAAGAGATGTTAAAGGCAAGCGTCAGAGATGGCTAACATCTGCTGAGACCTTCCTCGTGACATAATCTGACATAAGAAAATAAGAATTCAAAATGGAATTCATTTCTCATTTTGTCTTTCATTGTTATTTATTCTTCAGTTCATGTTCTATCTATAAATTCTTAAACCTTAGGAGAAACAATGCTCTATGATATAGTGGGAAAAGTTCTGGACTTAAAATAAGGAGACCTAGATCATGGTACCTTTTAAAGGACTTGCTGACTGGACAAGTCACTGATTTTCTGGGCCTAAGATTTTTCTTTTAAAAAAGTGTGGATAATAGTACTTAATTTACTAGGTTGTTACAAAGAAGAAGAGCTAAAATTAACTGAGCACTTACATTTTGCCAGGCACATTATTCAATTTTCCCCATAGCTGTACTATTTTGAAACTTTTTTATATTGAGGAAGAAATTCAGGTTTACGAAGGTTAACTACCCTGTTCAAGATTACATAGTTATTAAGTGACAAAGGTGAGATACAAACACAAATCTGGCTGCTTTGAGAGTCTATACTTATTAACAGTATTTTAAAAATAAATTGTACTATGGTATACAAATTTGAAATTATATCTTGTCATATAAGAGTGTGAGATCACTGTGATAAAGATTACTTCTTACTCATCTTTGTGAATTCAGTATTTAGAAAAGGTATTCAAAAACAGCTAAGTTTAATGAAATTGACTTTGATATTAGAAATAATTAAAAGGAGATACATGAAAAAATAAGCAAAAATCTGAAATCTGCAAAACCACCTGTATAATTTTCTCTCAAAACCAAGAGCCCCATATTCTACAAATTATATGCAGTAATCTTCTAGGTAGCTTTGGATATCCTTCTGTCTTTCTGGGAAATGCAGGATAATATGTGACAGGCTTCCTCTCCTTCAGGGGCAGGTGGAGGCTTATTGAAAGTGATAAAGAGAATGGGTTCCCCAGTGGAGGAGAAAACAGAAAGGATCAGCCAGTGGCTAAAGTATTAGGGTGATAAGACAAGTCCAGGACAGAGCCAGCCAATGTCATGCCAGGCTGGCTGATGGACAGCCACCAGAAGAGGAGCATTAATTCCCTCCCGGATAAGTCACTACAATAAAATGTAACAGGCAACAGAAGGACTGGAAGTTCTTATCATTAATAACATGAAATCTTTTCTCAGAAAATATCTTATTATACAGAGGTGGATCTAGCTAAAAAAACATACTTGTTCTTCGAGTCACTGTATAAAATGTACAATGGGAAGATGCACAATGGTGGGGCCTCAGAGTAAGATTCTTTGCACCTTTAGGCCCAACTCAATCATGAAAATGAGACGTGCTGACCTCCTTAGTTATCAAACACAGGGCAACATGACGCTTATCTCCAAACAGCTTTTGCGATGTAGGATACACACACACACATCTGTTATGTTTTTAATTTCTTCAAAACAGATTGAGTACTCATGAATGGAAAGAAGTCAGAGATATCTTTTCCTTTACCAGTTTTTAAAAACATTTTTTGGAAATTCTTTATAAATAAAATTCTTAAAGCATGCATGTACGTTATCTGAAATTAAGAGAAAGGAACAAACAGAAAGAGACTATGGGATTCTTGCGCAATTTTAGATCTAGTTACCCCAAATTTCCAAAGTGACATTTCTACTTCTAGATGTTAACTGCAACACTGGGCTCTAGGTAAACTAAGTCAATAATGAAAACTAAAAAAAAAAAAAAACATTTTTCCCTAACACATGGATAAATTTTCTCTTCCTTATATCACAATATATTAGTTTTAATACCCTGACAGTTGATATTTTTGGGTCACATTTAGGTTTATGTGGTAACACTTAGAATCTGTCCCTACGTCAGCATTTGTCAAAACACATAATCTCAGTTATTATTTAGGCCTTAGCAGGAAAATCTTGAACGCTCAGATTCAGTAAAGTTCTGTCTTTTATGCACTCTCTTAGTTTCCTACATTTCTCCTTTTCAAATAGTTACTATAACTGTAATTAATTACTCAGTGTTTGCATTCTACAGAAGAATATAATCTCTAAGAGGCAAGGACTGTATTTTCACTGCTGTCTCTGTCACAGTGTCTGACCCACGGTAGTCACCTGATAAAGAAATGTTGAATGAATGACGGATGAATGAATGGTCAGTTCCTTTTCTGACAGGTGTTATATTACCAAAGTCACTAAAGAAGAAACTGGAATTTTTTTAAATCTATTTTTTATTTTTTAGAGATGCTCTTGCTATGTCGTTCAGGCTGGAGTGCAGTGGCTATTCACAGGCATGATCATCAGGCATTACAGCCTCAAACTCCGAGGCTCAAGTGGTGATCCTTCTGCCTCAGCCTCCCAGAAAGCTGTGACTACAGATGCATGCCACCACGTCTGGCTTTGGAATCTTATTTTTAAGGAAAACGGACAATGTGAGCAGTCTGCAGACATTCTAAGATGATGTGGGAACAACAAACTCTATACAAATTTAAATTTTATTTGTATATTCTAGGATGAAACCTTTGTTTGATATTTGTATCTTTATTTGTATATTCTAGGATGAAACCTTTGTTTGATATAGTTTCCATGAAACTTTAAGGTTTTATGCTGAATTCACTTCTAAAATTCCTAGTAATTCGTCAAGTTTTTTTAACCTTATTTATGCCATTTACTTTTCTTTCACTCCTCTCTATGCAGACATTTCTCTCTGAATATGCCGCTGTTAGTACCACTAATGTAAAAGCAAATGACATATGCAACACCAATTAAATATTTATGCAACGTAGCAGTAAAGTGGTAAATATTGCATTAAGCTTTCCACTTGTCATTAGGAGATGTTGCTACGTTTTGCAAAAATGATAGTTTAAAACAGAGAAAACTTCACTATATTTCATGAATAAGATATTTATATCTAGCATAAACTGGAGGTAAGCTGACTTTAAAGGTATTTCTTATTGTTCTGTCTTTGAATATTTTTCAAGTCAGAGAGATCCCTATATTTAAATGGTAAACACAATCTGTTTAAGTGTATTCTTTTCTTTTCTTTTCTTTCTTTCTTTTTTTTTTTTGAGACAGAGTCTCACTCTGTTGCCCAGGCTGGAGTACGGTGGCACGATCTCTGCTTGCTGCAACCTCTGCCTCCTGGGTTCAAGTGATTCTCCTGCCTCAGCCTCCCGAGTAGCTGGGACTACAGGTGCGTGCCACCATGCCTGGCTAACTTTTTGTGTTTTTAGTAGAGATGGGGTTTCACCGTGCCAGCCAGGCTGGTCTTGAACTCCTGGCCTCCTCCCAAAGTGCTGGGATTACAGGTGTGAGCCACTGTGCCCGGCCAAGTGTATTATTTGCATATGTTATTTACTTTAGCTGACCTCATATCAAACTAAGAGTAAAATACATTATGTTTGTGGGGAGAGGAGGAGCTTACTTTCTATACTGGTAAATTCTTTTATTCTGAGTCTTTAATCACCATTGAATCAGGCTTAAATATGTCCTTAAGGATTCAAGAATAAAATAAAATATTGAAAAACTGATTCTAAATTTTTAGTCTTACAATTTTCCATCCTCTAAAATATAGGCAACACATTTTTTCCTACAATGTGATGAAATCATGTTAGTATTAAAATGCTTCCATACCATCTCAGACAAAAACGCATTTTCTGACTATAATGCAACTCAGAGTGAAGGGAAGAAGCTGTAGTGGAAAATGGTATGTAATTCATTGCTTGGCTGTGTTCTAGAACATTATAAAACAGCACTTTTATTACAAAGACATGTCCAAAAAGAAAAAAGAATGTCAAACACATTTTATTTTGCCATATATAGTTAAATGGCTGATTTTTCATGAAGCATAAAGGGCTGGCGTATTTTCCCTTCTGACCCTGAGTTGCATATATATAGCTACTACCATAATCAATTTCAAGGTACACAGAGAGGTAAAAATGTTCATAAAATGCAAATAGGCCCAGAAGTAGGACAGATAACTGCTAAGGAATCATAACTGCAATGAACCTGGATTCGACAGGTTATGTTTTGCCAGATCTAGGGAATGCTTATGTTGTTAAACAGCCTTTTTAGCAGGCATATGACAACATGTATTTTAGAAATCAGTTGGTAGCAGCTGTTCAAAGGAAATAAATAACTACATATGTATTTTTTAAATGAAAGGAATAGTAAAAATTTGAGTAGTTCTCCGGTTTGCTACACTTGTCAGGAGCTCATAAGAAAAACAAAGCTGAGTTATTTGTTTTCATCGGGCAATGAGTTAGCAAAACAGTCCCTTAAAAATTTCAGATTTTTATGGAAACATTTTTGTGGGGATAAAAAAACTATTGGGTATTGACTGGGTGTTGGGAGGTAACAGCGAGTGACTGTTAAAGGATGCAGGGATTCTTTTTGGAGGTGAGAGAAATGTTCCGTGATAGTAGCTGCAAAATTCTGTGGACATGTAACACTAAACACCATTGGACCGTATATTTAAATGGATAAATCACACGGTATGTGCACTGGGTCTCAATAAAGCTGTGATTTGAAACACTCTGTTGTCAAATGAATTACTGGTTAGGAAAAACCTGGCCAAAAGGGCAAGATAATTGAGAAAATATACCCCCACAATATAGTCTGATAATATTTTTTTCTCTAGTGTTCCTTAAAAAGTTCATGTACAAATACCTTTGGTGCTACTGTACATGGAGAAATTCTCTGACTCTGCCTAGCAGTGCACAGAGATGCTCGTGAAATTAAAGGTCTATAACGGTGTTATTGGAAGTCTGATTTGAGGGCTTATTTGCAGTTTAATTGGCGTCATCCCAAGCATTTATTATGATTTGCATGTAGCAATGCGTCAATAATGTTTATCCTTCATGAGGGATTTCTGGCCATTTTTCTATGTGTATAACATTGACATTTCAGGTTATCTTCTACCCAGAAAAAAGAGCTTTCTGTGAGCAAAGAACAGTATCAAGACTCCTACCCATCGTGTAACGGTGAACAGACGCAGAACGTGGACTCTTCTCCTTTTTGCCATTCTTTGGTGAACAACTGGTGGTTACTGCTCATCTTTTTTTTTTTTTTTTTAATTTCAGAGTCAAAAAAGAAGAATGAGTACATCAGGGCCCAGAGATGTGCAACAGGTATTTCTTTGGGTAGGTCTGTATCACTAACTGTAATCATTGAACCTAACATTTGTGGTTAGAAATCAGTAGAATTTTTGTTGCGTAAAGGCACAGCAACTCAAAAGGTTAATGGATTAGAGCAGGATTTTAGCTGCAGGCTCAGTAATCCAAAGAAAATGGTAACATGACTCCAATGAAAGAAAGTTTACCATATGTACATTTGATTTTTAAAAACTGGGATAGGTGAAATCATATCACATTTATTCTATCATGAATCAGCTAAGGTTTCTCAATTCTGCTTGCTCCTCTATCCTAATAGGGCCTCATGATCTCCCAGTTATGGCTACTTTTCTAACAGGTTGTCTAGACTTGTACTATCCAAATGATAGTTCCCAGCCCCATGTCGCTGTTTGAGTTTAATGAAAAACAGCACAATTTAAACTTTGGTTTCTACAACTTACTAGCTACATTTCAAGTGCTCAACAGCCACATGTGTCTAGTGGCTACTAAATTGGACAGTGTGGAAACAGAACATTTCCATCATGAAATGGGACATGTGACAGCATTTCCTAGACCTGCGCTACTCACACTGTGGTCTGAGAAGCACGGCAGCATCACCTGAGAGCCTACTGGAAAAACCAATCTCAGTTCTCACTTCGGATCTGCTAAATCAGGACGTGCATCTTAGCAAGGTCCCCGGGCGATTCCTAGGCACAGGAATGCTTGGAAAGCACAACTCTGGACCTCCTTTCATTGTATTGCATGTTCTGGAAGGCCACTGAAGCAATCTTTCAAAAGCATAAATGTGACTCCTTTTCACTCCTATGCTTAAATCTCTTCAATTTCTTCTCTATTTTTACTTCTTAAAAAACCTCACGGGAGACAGTATAGTGTAAGAGTCCTTGCATGTGTGCCTTCAGGCGAGCCATCTCTCTAAGCCACAGATTACATTTGTTAAAAGAAGAAACCTCCTAAGGTTGTTGTGGAAATTAAATGAGGTAATTCATACAGTTTCTAGAACAGCGCCCGGCACAGTAAGCACTGCACATGCACCACGGCAGACATTTCGCATTTCTCCCTGCTGTTCCTCAGATGGCCTCATCTCAAGGTGATTTTCTCACTAGCCATTGGCGTGAGGTGAACAAAGCTCCAGTTCATGCATCAGGTGCCAGATCAAGTCTTTCCCCCAAATCTTCAGCAAAACGTAGGTATCGCCTTTCTTCTCTTTTTGCTCATCAAGCTGGGATGAAAGCATGTATGGTGTTAAGAGTGTTTTTATGCATGTCCTCATCACTTGACTATGAGCGTCTAGAATGAAGAGCTAATTTGGACCTCTGACATCTATCAGAGTGGCCAAGAAAATGTTAACTTAAAAATAGTTACTGAAAAACCATTAAGTACCAGAGTAAGTTGAAGAACATTTTTAAAAATCCTCGGCTGGGCACAGTGGTGGCTCATTCCTGTCATCTCAGCACTTTGGGAGGCTGAGGCAAGAGGATAGCTTGATCCTAGGAGTTCGAGACCAATCTAGGAAACATAGGGAGATCTTGTCTCTACAAAAAAATAAAAAAAATTAGCTGGGCATGGTGGTGTGTGCCTGTAGTCCCAGCTACTAGGGAGGCTGAGATGGGAGGATCACTTGAGCCCAGGAGGCAGAGGCTGCAGTGAGCTGTGACTGCGTCATTGCACTCCAGCCTGTGAGACAGAGTGAGATCTTGTCTTGAAAAAATAAAAATATAAAAGATAAATAAAAACTAATACTTAGATCAGATAAATATGGCATGAAAGCCAGACATTTAAAGAAAAAAACATAGTGAGAACCTGTCTCCAAAAAATAAAAATATACCAAATAAATAAAAACTAATACTTAGATTAAATAAGGACTTTACAGGTATGTCTTGAAAGCCAGAAATATAAAGGAAAAAATACATTTGACGACTTTAAAACTTCTGAATGAAATATGGTAAAAATGACTCTGACCAAAGTTAATAATAAATTGGAAAAGTATATAACATGTGACAAAAAATTCATATCCTTAATTGAAAATAGCCTTTTTAAATCAAAAAGAAAGGAGAATAGCCCCAATAGAAAAGTGGAGGCTATTCACACACAAAGAGAAATACAAATGGCCAATAAATGTATGAGAAGATAGTCAGTGCTACTAGTAATAAATCAAAATAACAACCTTTTAACCTAAGAGATTGGCAAAAGTTAAAAATATGCATAATAAAATATAGACAGATAAATAGATGTAATGACTAGCGTTGGTGGTTATGTAAACTGACAGTTGCCATGGTTTTCAAAATTTAAAACATGCCTACTCTGTGGTACAGCAAACATCCTTCAAAAAATGTATACCAATAAAAAACTGGATCAAATGAACACATACGCACACACCAACATGCACAGACACAGGTATAAGAAAATAAGTCACTGTATTTTGGGGAACTAGTTAACTAAGAATAGCCACTAAATAAAATTATATAGATGATGTATAATGAATGATATGTGAGAAAAGCCTAGTATAAAACGCATTTAAAAATATGGACCTCTAGCTGTATATGTACATGGGACAGTATCTGGAAGGATACACACCAAAAAGTTGACAGCATGCACTGTGGGATTACAATTAATTTTCACTTTTTAAGGTCTTTCTTTACTCTCTGAAATTTTGAAGAAATAGAAAAAATAAACAACAAAGCCTGTCCACCTCCCTCCCTCCCTCCTTGCCTCTCTTTCAGAAGCTGTTCACCTTGTCTATCCTGAGATAACTTACCTTAGAGAAGAGACATGTTAAATCTACATTGTCGTAAGTTCTCATTATCTTACTGGAAGGTAAGAAAAAATATTCTAAGAAATAATTCCTCAAGCTCTTTTTTAATGTCTTAGGCTTTTACTGTATATTAACGGTCAATATAAGAGAAGGGAATTCTAAGGGAATGGAAAAAAAAGCTTCAGGAAGGCTGCATTTCTGTTAAAGGTTGCAAGGCCAATCTCATGATGACATTGGTCTTCCTCATTGATTCTGGGGTTTATCAGACTGATCTGGCTGGATGGGCAAGTGTCTCTTTTCTCCCTCTCTGCTTTACATGCACACTTAATAGAAAAGGACAGCCTTCCCTGAGAGAAGTGTCCTGTTCTTTTCTTCAAGGGTAAAGGCAACGTCTTTAATCAAAAAAGATTTACCATGCGAACTGATGAGCGAATGAAATTTTTTTACCTGATTAAAAATAAAATCATTGTGTTAGTGTGTTAGCCCTTTAAATATAGGAAGACCAATGAAAACTGGAAGCACACGTGTGCTTAATTAAAGTGATAAAAGTATGAGACAATTCTTTGAAGATAAAAGTAATTTTTTTGCTAGATAACACTGGGATTGTATCTTCTTAATTCCTAGCACAATAACTAGATCAAAACAAATGTTCAATAAATATCTGTTGAACTGAAAACCCTACATGAGTATATTAACTAGATAATTTGCATGTTGCCATGTGGGGAAAATAAAAGCAAAGGGAAGGTTTATGACCATGGTACTAGTAGGAATAAAACAGATTGGTAATTACTAAAAAGTAAAACCAGGCGATATGAAAAAAAAAGGAAAATTTTGAGTTTTTACTTAGAAGTCTGAGAGTTATATTCACTAATGGGTCCTTAAAAAGAGTACAAGTCTCACAGGTGACAGTGACTGATCTCACATTAAAATGCTATTTTTTCCTGCTAGTCACAACATGAAAATAAAATTAAATGGCATTAGAATTGATATTCAAAATATTTAACAACTGGAAGCACACAGGCACTTATCAATCAGAAAGGATGCCTGACCAGTCAACCTGACACTGAATTCCAACCCTGCATATTTATCTACCTGGTATGCCCCATTTAGTAAAAATAAATAAATAAATAAATAAATAAATAAATAAATAAATAAATAAATAAATAAAATCCCCAACAAACACATATTCTTTTTTGTTTTTAAGTTCCAGGGTGCAGGTGCAGGATGTGCAGGTTTGTTACATAGGTAAATGTGTGCCATGGTGGTTTTGCTGCACCCATCAACTCATCACCTAGGTATTAAGCCCAGCATGCATTAGCTGTTTTTACCTAATGCTCTCCCTCCCCTCACCCAACCCCATGACAGGCCTCAGTGTGTCTTGTTCCCTTCCCTGTGCCCATGTGTTCTCCTTGTTCAGTTCAAATACATATTCTTAATTTATGACATCCCATTTATGACTGGTCCATTTCAGAACCATTTAAAATTCTTCAGCAGCACACTTCTGACAGGTACAAATAATATATACAGCTAACTAGAATAGAATCTCTTGATGGCTGATACATTTTCTAACCGAATACTAGAAATCTGTCTCTGGAATATTGATTTTTGTTGTGAAATTACTCATTTACCTTCAGTGTTATGAAACAACAGCAGTATTGTTTCACTAGGGTGTGATCCTAGTCAAGAGACAACCCCTTCAGTATCTGGTTTGACCATCTTTATAAGGAGAAAGTTAACTTAGATTAAAAAATGACAGAAAGCTAACAGAAAGGTTTCATCTTGCTTTTACCTCTGACTGGTAGAGGCCATCAGAGGTACTGTATGAAGCACTCTGATGAAGATAAGCAGCATGTAATCGGGTTAAGGAGAGAAAGTGCTGTGAATCATTAATGATGTCTTCCATGGTCAAAAAATTGGAAAAAATACTGTATAACTTGTCACGTAGTTGCCATTCCTGACTCAATTGTCTCTAAAGTTCCTTCATGCTCTACAATTCTGTTTTCCCATTAAACACTGACACAAAATGGTTATTTCACTTTCCAAAGTGCATAATTATATCACAGGAGTATTGTAGCCAGTGGAAGATACTGGTCCACTGCAGAAACATCATAGTATTCTACATACAGCTCTGCAATACTCTTATTCAGTTATAGAATTTCATGGGGCATCACAAATTGCTTTGTAAACTTGAGGATGCATCACTGGCTATTGTTCTTGGTGGATAAACCACAAAGCCTGTGATTTATCTCAGCGGACACCATCAGCATTTCAATGTGGTAGGCCTTTTCCTATACTTAGAAGAAGATCAAAACACAATGTGGTCATTTCTGGCATTTTAAAAAGCAATTTCCAGTAGTGTGAATGCTCAGATATGTTATGAAATGGTTAAATAAAAGCAATATTTACAACTTCTATTAGTAGCTTCCATTATTTGGGTTACTATCAAATGAAAAACATGATCAATACTACATCAGAAGAGAAGAAAAATCCACATATATGAATGAGTATATAATCCATTCATTGCTTTATGGATGCCCAGTTCTCTGGAGAGTGTTCCTGAGTGCAAGATGATGGCCCTGAGTGATGAGTTTTACATTTAGATGGCTGAGTGAGCTGAGAGACTTACAATATCACAAGCAGTGGAGAGCTCCCTACTGAGTACGCATTGAAGGAAATCCTGCACAGGGTTCATTACTGCAAGCACATGAATTATTTTGTGTACATGAAATGCCACAGAGCTATCCATGTTTCACAAGGGATAAGTCAAACACAAATGTACCCTATAGCTTTTGTCCAAGAATATACCTCACTGTTTACGGAAATGAACTACCCACAAAACCTGCTTTTCTATGTATCTAAATTTGCTGAAAATACTCTGTGATTTATGATACATTATTACCAAACTCACCCCCACCAAATATAACCTCACAATATATTTCTAGACCAAATGAATAAATACAAATAATAAAACAATCTAACACCCTGATTTACAGACAAAGTAATTCTAATAACTTGTTCTTACCTATAAAATAAGACAGGAGTATTGCCAGGAGCACCGAGACCCCTACGGCACACAGTGCAGTGCATTTCCAGCTACAGTACTTTGAAGACTTCTTGAATTTAAAAGCACTTCTTGATAGGGTGTTTCTAGGTAGTGGCCGAGTAGGCGGTGAATAAACAGAGCCAGATGCCATTGTGTATCCTGGGGTTGCAGTACTGAACAGTGGCGTTGTCCCTGTTCCTGTTTTGAATAGGAAATGCCTGCGGAAAAGGAGAATATCATTATAAGATACAAATATGTTACGATATGAGAGACAAGAGACAGCGATGCATTTAGCTCTCCTGTCTCTTTTGCTCTCTCTTTTTTAAAAGAATTTATCCTATATAACCGAAAACATTAAAAATTAAGGAAATGTTTTAACCAAAGAATCTAACTCACAAAAATGACTCTAATGAAAGAGACTGATTTCTAATGTAGATAGCGGGATTTATACATATAAATGATCATAAATGATCACTGTCCCTTCAAGTAGACATCTTGAGAGACTATAAAGATTTTCTAATCATACTGTTTCCTGAACAAAACCATTTTGGAATGTCCCTTGATGAATTACCCTAAGAGCATTTTCACACTTAGCAAAAGAAACCCAGCTACATGGGCATTTACTACTCATGAGACTATGCGCTCATATAAACACGAGTATGCATGATCACGCTGATCTTCTGCAGACTGATTTATTTTCTGGATGTCCATGGAAACACTGTCCTCTTGGCCTGCTTCTCTGCTAATAAGTACTATAAAAACAAGTTCGGTTACAGGCAGCTGGTCAGTTCTCAAACGATGCAAACTATTTTATTGTTAGCTTATGTCAAACATAATCAGGAGTATGAACCTGCTGGGGGTAGGGACAGGGAAGGAATCATGGAACATCTTCTAACACCAAACCTAAATAAATGAAGGGGTCAGTGAAGCAGATTCTGGATCAAATACGGAAACATTCCCTAACCACCGAGCCATACAACAGAGAGCAAACTGTCTCTAAAAGTTGTATGCTGTCTTCCTTGACAATGTTTAAGCAGAAATTGTGTGGTCACATGACAAGAGCACTGTAAAAGGAGTTCTTCAGGAAAGGTAACTAATTTTAACATTCCTATTAACAACAGAAGTCTCCAAATTTTAAAAAAGCACCATTTGTTTTATGGTTTACATTTAATATTATGCTGGTTACTTACAGTATATTCAGTGAGTATCCACTGAATATACTGTATATTCAGTATACAGTACTGTATACTGAATATACACCACATTCAGTAAGTGACACTTATTACGACGTTCCTAATACATTCAATGAAGTCAACAGACTGTGCTCTCTTTCACATTCAGAAGATACAGAGATCTTCCAATCTGATATGGTACAGTCTTTATGCAAGGTCATTTTAGATAAGACATAGCTAAATACTTCTAATTTTAATACTCATATACTTATTGTATATTGGAGAAATACTGAATATATCAAACAAATTAAGGGGCTAATAGGACAGAATTGGGAAGCCAGACTGCCAAGGTTCAAATTCCACCTAACCAATTACTAGGTATGTGTCCCTGGCGAGTTACTGAAAGTCAGTTTTGGTTTCTTAATCTATAAAATGAGGATGGTAATAGTATCTACCTCACAGGGTTATTATGAAACTTAAATGAGTTAATATTTAAAGTAAAGTGCTTGGAATATACCAACTGTTATGTAAGTATCCAATTAATAAAAAAGACCACACTCATTTATTTTATGTATATTATTGCTTAGAAAAGGCTGAATAGGTATTTAAATGTTACAAAGACTCAATCTCCAGAAAACCATTACGTGAAAAATAGTGAAGCTGGTCTACAGATAAGGTAGAAGTCATGAAAGTTGGCCTAATACAGGTCGGTAGAGTGGAAAGAATTCTGGATTGAAAATCAGTCCCTGGTCTATCATTTCCTAGTAATGTGGTCCTAGGGAACCTCAGTTTTTTTTCTTGACCTGTAAAAAAAATGGCACTAATGACTTACTTATTTTAACAGGGTTGCAAAACTAGAGCTTTTAGAGACTAGAGCTAATGTCTCTAAAAAATGCTTTGTCAAACACAAAATTAGAACAGATGCAAATGGTGAGTTGCCACTTGTACAAATTATACTAGCGACTGTATTATGAGCCCATCTCCCCCCACTGAACTACTTTAAAAAGCTAATTTAAAGTTTATAGCCTGAATTAAGTGATATGTTGGAGGCAGCATTAGTACCTCCTACCATATTCAGCCTGGTTATTAAGCGCTCTGAAACAACACTGTCTGAGTTCAAATCCAGACTTCACCTATAAATAGCTGCATGATGGTGGGTAAGTTACTCAAGTTTTGTGTCTTGGTTTTATCATCTGTAAAAAGGGCATAATAACAGTACCTACAGTTTACAGGCATTTTCCAAGGATTAAATGAAGTAATGCATATATAAAGTGTTTACATTACTATCTAGCACAAGGTAAGCGCTCAATAAGCATTAGCTATTTATTATTTTGCTCAAAATCACATATCACAGTCTCTATTCAAAGGACCAAAAAAGTATAATTTGAAGATTTTAAATGCCAATTCAAAATGTAACATCATCAAAACGAATGTGTACAAAATTAATTCCCTGGTTTACAAATTTGATACTGGCGATTTCACACTGGCATGTAGTCTGGATAAGAAGATGGACTATGTCATTTAGATCAGGCATCAGCAAACTTTTGCTGTAAGGGACCGCAGAGTAAATATTTTAGGCTTTTCCAGCGATATCACTGAACTCTGCTGTTCTATCGTGAAAGCCGCCATAGATGATGCATACATGTTTAACTCTGGCTCTGTTCCAATAACACTTTTTTGTAGACATTGAAATTTTAACTTTATAGAATTTTCCCATGTCATGAAATCTTTTCTTTTCATGCTGTCAATTATTTAAAGATGTGAAAACCATTCTCTGCTCACAAGCAGTACCAAAAAGTAAGGAACAGGGCTAGATCTGGCCTGTGAATCATGTTGGCCCGGATCTAGATTCTCACTCTTTTCAGGATTATACATGAAGAGTGAGCAGGAGGCTCAGCAGCCCATAGAAACAGCCTATTCCCTCGACGCCACTGGAGAGGATTTAAAAGGCAGCCTAAAGGGTGCAAAGCATGCCTCTTGTGAAGCTTGGACAGATCCATGTAATTGGACAGACATCCTATTATTATCTTCTGGAAGTTCCACCCTAAAAAGTCCTGGCAAACACTGGTGTATGCATTTCACAGGGCCAAATGATCATCTTTGCCAAGTATAGGAAAAGGACTGACATTTCCTATGACTGTGGGACAATTCGCTTACTTTACTGCAGCGGTCCCCAACGTTTTTGGCACCAGGGACCGGTTTCGTGGAAGACAATTTTTCCCTGGACCAGGAATAGAGGGGTGGGGAGGATGGTTTCAGGGTGAAACTTTTCCACCTCAGATCATCAAGCATTAGATTCTCGCACAACCTCGATCCCTTGCATGCGCAGTTCACAACAGCGTTTGTGCTCCTGTGAGAATCTAATGCTCTCTCTGATCTGACAGGAGGCGGAGCTCAGGCAGTAATGCTCCCTCCCCCGACTGCCACTCACCTCCTGCTGTGTGGCCCAGTTCCTAACAGGCCGCAGATCTGTACTGGTCCACAGCCCAGTGGTCGGGGACCCGTGCTACAAGTGTGGGCTTTGGCATCAGCTCAGTCTTGGATGACCCCTCCTGGTATCACCGATGGACCTGAGCTAGGTGTCCATTCTGTCGGCTTCATTAACAACAATAATGATAACTGCCATTTCCTGAGTACCTACTAAGCACTGTATTGTTGTTTCATTACAATTTTCACCATAATGCGGTGAAGAATAAAATGACTATTTGTATTTTCAGCCTTCATCCTCCAAATCTCAGCTCAGATGTTACTACCTGACCACCCAATCCAAAGCCCTGTTCCCTCTACTCTCCATAGTATTACCACGTATTATCATTTTCTTCAAAGTGCTTATTACAATCAGTGATCTTGTTATTTATTTGTGCGGTAAATCAAGTTTCTGAAGTACTATTGAAAGCATGTTTTTTCCTCCTGACTTTTTTCCCTTTCTGTGTTTCCTCTGCCTCAATCCTCTCATTCTAGTTTTATTTCATTGCCTCCAGGAGAAATGAAATACGATGAAGGAAGAAATAGCTTGAGTCTCTTACCGGTTTTCTAAAGCCCAGACTGCTGAGGGAAATAGAGTGGACTGGGGAGAAAAATGGTGTGAGGGGAGAAAGGGCTTCCCTCCAGAAAGGGGAACATGTCCACGCTGGGAGCAGGTGGAGAACCTGAGGGGAGCTGGTAACAGCAGAGGAGCAACAGGGCCCAGGGAGAGAAGCCTGCCTTCTGCTTCTTGGGTGGCATCCTGGGGAAGTGGCAAGACTCCAAGGAAGGCTGAGGCTCTTTCTACTGCTTCCATGCCATGCTCGAGGGGACAGAAGTAGCAGAGAGAGCTACCTGGCAAAGCTGCGTTGTACAGAAACACGCAACACTCAGGGAGCGACAGGTTTGCAGGCCCATGGCCAACGACGTAGTCCCTTACCTTAGTCTTTGGTCCCATGAAAACCCTCTGGGGGAAAGTGGAAATGGAGAGGCTTTGAGATATACCCAAAATGTCAGAAAGAAACCAAATTTAGAAAATAAACATTCTCCTTAGACTAGAAAAAATATTTCATTTTATTAAGGGCTAGGAAGAGAGAAAGAGAAGAATGGCTGAAGATGTACCGTGTCCCAGGGATGAAGGCCCTGCTCCTGGCCTCCCCGCGTGAGTCCTGGAGAAGCAGAGACCACGGCGTATATCCAAGAGGCCTGAGAGCAGAGGAAACCTGTGCCTTACATCTCAGACAGAGAACGGAGGTGATAACAGGATCTCAAAAAGAAACGCATGAAGCATCCAGGCGATGCAGTCAGGGAGCCTCGCCGAGATTCCTGTGCCTGAGCATAATTTCTAAGAAGCGGAATTACTTCTATGGCTGCAAGAGTAGCAAAGAGATGGCAGTGTGCCACTGGACAAGCAGGGGTCTCGCGGATAGGAACGAAGGCGACCCCCACAATATCAGGAGGATTAGGAATAGACAGAGAGCACGAAAACTAGATGTCTTAGTGGAGAAGAGTGTAACACCAGAAGCTCCCTGCTGTGCTCAGAACATCATGGAAGAGCTGGGGTAGGGGAGGGAGGGACCCAAACTGCCTGAAGAGAAGATTCTAGGAATGAGCTTAAAATAAAACATAAATGGGCCGGGTGCAGTGGGTCACACCTGTAATCCCAGCACTTTGGAAGGCCGCAGCGGGTGGATCACAAGGTCAGGAGTTCGAGACCAGCCCAGCCAACCCAGTGAAAACCCATCTCTACTAAAAACAAACAAACAAAATACAAAAAATTAGCTAGATGTGATGGCAGGGGCCTGTAATCCCAGCTACTAGGGAGGCTGGGGCAGGAGAATTGCTTGAACCCAGGCGATGGAGGTTGCAGTGAGCCGAGACCACGTCACTGCATTCCAGCCTGGCAACAGAGTAAGACTCTGTCTCAAGAAATAGGGCCGGGCGCGGTGGCTCACGCCTGTAATCCCAGCACTTTGGGAGGCCGGGATGGGCGGATCACAAGGTCAGGAGATGGAGACCATCCTGGCTAACAAGGTGAAACCCCCTCTCTACTAAAAATACAAAAAAAAAAAAAAAAAAAAATTAGCCGGGCGTGGAGGCAGACGCCTGTAGTCCCAACTACTCAGGAGGCTGAGGCAGGAGAATGGCGTGAACCTGGGAGGCGGAGCTTGCAGTGAGCCGAGATTGCGCCACTGCACTCCAGCCTGGGGGACAGAGCGAGACTCCGTCTCAAAAAAAAGACTGTCTCAAAAAATAAAAATAAAAAACATAAACAAATATTTTTAAAAGCTGTATTTCTAACGTACTATAGTGATGGACTATGAATGATATACTCACTCCACAAATCTATCGTTTGTCTTCTCCCATTAGAATGTAAACTCTATGAAGTCCCATTAACCTCTGTATTAACAAGACTTAAAAAGTTCTTGGCATGTTATAGGTGTTCAATAAATATGTGTAAAATAAGTAAAATGATGACTATTATGCAGATGAGGGAAAGTGAGCCTCAAAAAGTTAAGTACCTTGGCCAAGAAGCCACAGCTAATAAAGGAATGAAATAATAAAATATATGAAATAGCAATAAATAAGGTTGGAAATTATCAAAACCAAAAAGCAAGCCCGGGATATGTGTTTCAGCTTTATTCAAAGTACACTGTTTCTCCATGGGAGATAGGATTTGAATCTGAGCCTATGGGACTCTCAAGATTATGAACTTAGCCTCAACACTAAAAACACGTGAATATCTACTATGTGAGAGACAGTAAGTTTGATAGATGCTGACTTCAAATCAGACATCTCTGTTTACATTTCCAAAATTTGAGACATCAATAGATCATGAGATCATCAATCTTGGCAAGAGCTTGAGTTGCTATGAAATTATTATTTTTCTTTTTCTTTTTTTTGCGCTAGAATTTCGCTCTTGTCACCCAGGCTGGAGTGAAGTGGTGTGATCTCGGCTCACTGCAACCTCTGCATCCTGGGTTCAAGCAATTTTCCAGCCTCAGCCTCCTGAGTAGCTGGGATTAAAGGCATGTGCCACCATGCCAGGTAATTTCTGTATTTTTAGTAGAGACAAGGTTTCATCATGTTGGCCAGGCTGGTCTCGAACTCCTGACCTAGGTGATCTGCCCGCCTTGGCCTCCCAAAGTGCTGGGATTACAGGTGTGGGCCACCATGCCCTGCCGCAATTATTATTTTTGTTAGAAGAAAATGTAATTTTGAGATATTGCTCAAAACAAATATGTAATATTGTAAAATCACATCTTTGTGATTGTATATTTTGTTATTTGTTCTAACATTACTCCAGCTGCTCAGGCTGGTGCACAGTGGTGTGAAGACAGCTCACTGGAGCCTTGACCTCCCAGCCCCAAGTAATCCTGCTTCCTCAGCCTCCTGAGTAGCTTGGACTACAGCGTGTGCACCACCACATCTGGCTAATATATATTATATAATATATATTAAATTATATATATTATATATTAAATTATATATAATATATTAAATTAATATATATTATATATTATATTATATATAATATATTAAATTATATATATTATATTATATATACATATTAAATATATATTATATATTTATTTTATATTATATATAACATAATATATAAATATATATTATATATATTAAATATATAATATATATATTAAATATATAAATATATATTAAATATATAAATATATATAATATATAAATATATATTATATATATTTATATATAATATATTTAATTATATTCTTTTAAATATATATAATTTTATATATTTTTATATATTTATATATTTATATATTTATATTAAATATATATAATTTTAAATTTATATATTTAATTAAATAATATATTTAATTAAATATATATAAATATATATATAATATATATTAAATATATAAATATATATAAATATATATTAAATATATAAATATATATTAAATATATAAATATATATTAAATATATAAATATATAAATATATATTATATATATTAATTATATATATTAAATATATATATTAAATAAATATATATTTATATATTTTTTTGTACAGATGGGGGTCTCCCTATGTTGTCCAGACTGATCTCAATCTCCTACCCTTAAGCAATCTTACTGCCTTGGCCCCCCAAAGTGCTGGGATTACAGGCATGAGCCACCATGCCTGGCCAGCCACTGACTAAATCTCAGAAGTACCCCTCCTCAGATTGGGACCTGTACTGTACTCAGATTAGTCACAGAGGAGAGGTACTTTTGAGATTTAAATCTGATTGTGTATATCAGATTGGGGCCTTGGTGATGCATGTGCATAATAAATACAGAAATGTTATAAAACATGGGAAGAGAAGCCAAATCACCTGTGCACTATATTTTAAAACAAGGAGGCAGGAGGATTGCTTGAGCCCAGGAGTTCAAGACCAGCCTGGGCAATACAGTGGGACCTCATCTCTATTAAATCTTTTTTTTTTTAGACGGAGTCTCGCTCTGTTGTCCAGGCTGGAGTGCAGTGGTGTGACCTCGGTTCACCGCAAGCTCTGCCTCCTGAGTTCACGGCATTCTCCTGCCTCAGCCTCCAGAGTGGCTGGGACTACGGGCGCCCGCCACCATGTCCTGCTAATTTTTTGTGTTTTCAGTAGAGACGAGGTTTCACTTTGTTAGCCAGGATGGTCCCGATCTCCTGACCTCAGGCGATCCACCTGCCTTGGCCTCCCAAAGTGCTGGGATTACAGGCATGATAAAAACTTTTTAAAAAATTAGCCTAGCATCGTGCCATGCATCTGTAGCCCCAGCTACTCAGGAGTCTGAGGCAGGAGGAATGCTTAAGCCCAGAAGTTTGAGGCTGCAGTGAGCTGTGATTGCACCACTGTACTGCAGCCTGGGCAACAAAGCAAGACCCTGTCTCAAAAATCAGTCAATCAATCAAAAAATAAAATCACCAGTCTTTGACATTTTCAGATCACTTTCTAGTATGTAAGTAAAAAAAGAATTAGTAAAGATTGTTTAAACTGATGTATTTTGAAACTACTTACAAACAAATGGTGTCATTTTGTGTAGACTGATTCCTTCAGGTAAAATTAGGCCTCAAAATAGATATGTGAAAATATACATGTAAAAATCTCTTAGACGTTACTATGATCTGTGTCAGTATACTTTCTATAGCAGAGAATATTTGGTCTCAGATTTCGCAGGACTCTGTTAGTTTTGGGGCTCAGAAAGGATACCCTCTTTCCAAGGGCAATAATGGCTCTTTCATTGCACTATATCAAACACCGCCAAAGTGCATATTGTGATTAATGTGTCTTTAAGCCCAAGGACTTCTTTTTACCCGTTCTCAAGGTCCAACACAATGGTTACTTTATGTTTAGGACTCTACAAATATTTAACGAAGGAATGGAATACTGAAATTCGGCTATATGGAGAGTAGACAGTGAGTTTCCGCACAAGGAAATTATCATCACCTAATTCTCTATAAAGCACACATTTTTGTGTGTCATTAGTCTCTTCCCATCCTGTGACTCTGCCGAGTCACACAGCTTTGGGAATATGCTTCTCACACATAAAAAATTCTGCAAAAATTGCTATCAAAAACATATGCTTTTGACCTGGCATCCACATGAGGTTTGTAGAATAAAGGCAGAAATTTTCTTTACTTCTCAGACCATATTTGGGAATGAAAAAAAGTGAACCTGTGAGAATATTCCCCATTGTATTCAGCAATAAAGCAGCAGCCGCGGCGGCTTCTTTTTAACACAGAGCACACCTTTTGTTCTGATGTTTCTAATGATGCCCTGCACGGAGCCTGCCTCCAGTTCCTCAGCTATTTGTGCCACTGTTTTCACTCTGGTGATAAGCTAGAGAGACACACCTGAAGAGAGACTATCAGAGACTGAGATGAGGAAAATCAATTTCAAAGCCCAAAAGACAGCTGGTGCAGAAGGTCACTGAACCCTAACAGTTGCTTTGCGGCTCTGGAATCTTGAGGGGGATTCTATTTAACAACAACAATAAGACAAGAACGGTGGAACTGCATTGCGTCATTAACTTGTAATGCTATGTAGAAACTAAAACATATATAGGAAGGATGACTCTACGTTAAGCACAATTAATAGTTGCTCTTATGTCTTCTTAAGTTGAAAGGTTTGTTTCTTTGTTGATCTGGCTTTAGAGTAACCTTTTGATGTTAGCTTCTACCTCTAATCTAGCTTCTATTGTGTTTTTTTTGAGACAGAGACTTGCTCTGTTGCCAGGCTGGAGTGCAGTAGCGTGATCTCGGCTCACTGCAACCACTGCCTCCCAGGTTCAAGCGATTTTCCTGACTCAGCCTCCCAAGTAGCTGGGACTACCGGTATGTGCCACCATGCCCAGCTAATTTTTTTTTTTGTATTTTTAGTAGAGACAGGGTTTCACCATGTTGGCCAGGATGGTCTTGATCTCCTGACCTCGTGATCCGCTTGCCTCGGCCTCCCAAAGTGTTGGGATTATAGGTGTGAGCCACCACACCTGGCCTTCTAGCTCCTATTTTTAACCCATTCCATGATGTATACCTCTATGGGTCACGTTGCAAATTGACTGAATTTCCTCATCTTTTTTGCTGTCCCCATCCCTGCCTTCTAGGTCACTGTTTAGTAACTCTGTCTTTTAAGTCTCTCTAACTGCCAGAGTTTGGGTAATTTTTTATTACTCTTCTTTCCTGCTCCCCACCCCCCACCCCCGAGTAGTCAACCTGCTGGGGGATCCTGCAGTCTTTCCTTTATAGCGTTTCTTTCTCTTCTTTTTCTTTTATTGCTGAGCAGAGAAGTTCTGTGTTCTTATACCTCAACTTCTTTTAACCTGCTTAGCAGAGGCAAAGAAGAGGCAAAAATAACATTTCATTTCAAATTTGTTTTTACCCTCAAATGAAACATCATGTTTTAAATTTTGGACCCACACAGTATACCGAATCACCTCTATTTGTTCAGTCAAAACTTCTGTCTCCTATCTTAGGCCACTTACAATTGCTTCTTATAATTTGTTTTGCTTTTTTTTTTTTTTAAACCCCATCTCTTAGCAGGCATGCTTTGTTCCTTAGTAGCTGTTCACTTTTGATTGATTTTGTCTTTCAAAGCAATAAGCATAAAACTTACCATCATAAGATTTTTAGTGGCAAGATAATCAGATTATCAAGGAAATTTAAATGTACTTTTCTATATCATATGTAATATTAATATATCAAAGTTCATTTTAGAAGATGCTAACAAAATTAAATAAGTCATAATACATAATTAAATTGAAAGCTTATAGGAGTCACTAGGAAAAATGTCTTAATACTGGTCTTTTGTTCAGGGGATTAATATAATCATTTTATCTTTAATATCAAGAATACAGTTTAATAAATTAGAAATTATAGGGACCCAATTGAAAAGCATCCCTGGAAAATGTGTTATAGCATTATTCCAAGTGGTTTGAGTCATTTCCTCAATGGGAGATTAGCATAGAAAATAAAAATCAAAAAGAAAGTGTGTAACTACTGAATGAAATAAATTCTAATTAGATTAACTTCATAAGCAGTTACCTTCATAGAAAATAGTTTGTTTTCTTCAATGTTTTATATAGTGTTAAAAACATTTTTAGAGATTAACAAACAAAGCAAATAATTAGGATAAAGAGAGTGTAGTAGTTAGTGCTCAGCTTCTGTCCCTGAGGCACTGTTGAAACTTTTATTAGTGACATACAGACACCTAGAAAAATACTTATGTTGTATAGTAACATCTATTATATCGTATAGGGAGAAAGGCACTACTGCATAGGAAATGTTGATGCTTTCCTCCTCTTATATTCTTTCTTGGACAAAGAGAATCATTTACATTAAACTAAAAGTGACCTGATTAAATAAAATCCCTTGATGTCCTGCTTTCTACTGACACATGTAGGTAAATCGATAAAAAGTAATCTAGAATATAGATTGCTTTCTTCAAATTAGATGTTTTGATTTCAAAGACAATGTGTCAATAAGAAAGACTGGCTATGTTTGGCCAAATTTACAACCTTTTCAATATCCAAAAGTTCTCACTTAAGAGCTGAGGAAATTTTAAGGTATAGGTTCTTCTTCCTTCCGGCAAAATATAACTTTCTGGATTTAAGAGGCTTATTAAAGGTCTCACAAGATTTCCTCAACATCAAACGACTTTTCCAAAATGACATTTTCAGATCTAAAGCAAATGAATCCCACACTTGTGGATTAAATGTACCTGGAAATACATGAAGGCTAAAATTAACTACTGAGTTCAAGATAGTTTTAGTCACTTGATGATATCAAGACAATGGACGGTTTGCCTAGAGTTCATTTTAAGATAAGATGATTTTTAAAAGTACTGTTAAAATATATAACACTGAATTGTTAGTGTGTGTTACCTTCCATAGTGCCTATTATTACTCATTTAATTCCTTGTGGTCTCTAATTGGGCATTTATTAAATATCACAGAATCAGCCCAAAATATTTGCCAGTATGTATTTGAAACAAATAATGTATCTGAAAGATGATATTAACTATTACCCACGCATTGTGAATGCTTAAAATCTGTTTTTATCATAATCTTTAGGATTTTCACTACCAAATTCTGAATTTTAAGTTCCAAAGCCAACTGGATTACCTGTGAAATGTATATTTAGCAATGTGTTCAAACTAATTAAAAGCTGAAAAAATAGTTTATTTAAATAATGTGCTTTAGAGAATGATGAAAGGAATGGGAAATTTCTGGCAGCTATTAAACAGAAAACTAAAGAAAAAGCCCCCATAGAAAATTACCCATTCTTACTCAAGGCTGGGTTCCTGTTTATTTTCCTTACCTTCTGGCAACTGATTCTCAATAGACATCCAGAGATATCTAGCACAATTATTCACTCTGCTCAAATGCCTAGCTATTTGGAAATAATTCTCCATCAGCCGAGGATGCTGGCCCTCAGAAGCTCTGTAAGATTCCTGAACTGAAAGACTGCAGAGGCTGCTGGGAATCTTCCGGGAGAAGCCCACCCACACGAGCATCTGCAGAAACTTGCAAAAGGTGTTCTGCAGTTACCTATCTTTTACACGAAAACAGTTCAACAAGACTGATAAGGAAGCGCCAGTTTTGGTAGGGCTTGTGAACTGCTGTGGTAAAGGGTCAGAACACCAACACGAGCAGAAATGCAACTGAGAGACCATTCCATACATTAAAGCGGTAGGTTTCAAACTTTAGCTTACAACAGAGTAACCTGGCGGGCTTGTTCAAACAGTAGGTCTGGGGTGAAACCCCAGCAACTGACGGGGCTGCTCCAGGAACCACACTCTGAGAATCACTGCAGTAAGGTATTAGGATATGAGTTTCTTAGCTTAAGTTTAACTTCAAGTCTCCCTTCAAGATTGTATAACAAATCAGAAAATCAATTCAAGACTCCTGCTTAGAAAGTCACTGCTGGTAGCTTACTTCGAGTAGTCAATTTAGAACAAATGAGTTATACAACGCTCAATCCATTGGATCTCAGAGTCAAAGGGCTTAAACATTTTTCATTGCTTTATGTCATCTCACTTTTTTTTTTTTACTTTCAACATCCCCTTTTTTAAATTCTTCCCTTTCAACTTCACCTATTAGTTAAGTTTTCCCTAATCAGTTCCCTTACCCTTTCTAATGTCATTGCTACTTTTAAGTATCTACCGTGTGTGTACTGGCTTTTACTTCATCTCCAAATGAGATACCAGCATCTATTTCCTTTTGGGTCTTCTTTATGTTTCATAATATCTACATTTCCATTTGCTTTAAAACCACTCATCAGCACTCACCTTATTTCACAAGTACCTTGGCTAAGGGGTTCTCTTTCCTTTTCTCTTGGGACTCTATACTTGGATTTCTGAGCCACGTGTAAATCTAGTTGATACTTTACCTCGGGCATTTACAACTTCCCAAAATGCTTCACTAATTTCTTCACAGAGAGAGTACTATTTCTCCACTCTCAACCTTTCTGGCTGGGGTAGTTTTTATATATTCTTTTTTCCTCTAAAAGCCTTGTTTCAACTTATTACCTGTATGAAAATTTCTATTTAAAAAAGAGCTACTTCTAATCATTCTCTTTACCTACTACCAGAGATTCTTCTGAAAAACTGAATTCTAAATATTTAAATGTAATATGTAAGCACACACACACACAAATATAATCTCTAATCTCTTTTCACTTTACGTATCTGCTATTTGGAGAAGAAAAATAAATACATATATATATATATATATATATGTATTTTTTTTGTTTTTTCTGAGAAACATGCCTTTTCCCTAACTCTTCTTCTTCAAAACTGCTGAGGACAAAGTAGTGACAATTAAGATGATGCTCCTAGTGCTGGCTGCAGTGGACGCCCTGCCATACTCTCAAAAAGGCTGCAGCAATGGTAGCTTCGGATCTATGAAACAACGTGAAGAAACTGAATTCTTACTGAGGTTGGAGGCAGCAAAAAAACCAGTGTAATTGAAAAAAATACTCCACATTGAATTCTCATTGTTAGAGTTAAAGAGAAAGTGTTTTCTTTCAACCTTTAGAAATAATTTTAAAACATGCTTTCGAGAGTGTGTGCAGGAGAACTTAAAGAGTAATTAAGTGGTATGAGGAAACTAAAAAGTACTAGGAGGACTAGTTTTTTAATTAACTTTTTCAGCGACCACTGGCAGTAGCTTTATACTTGACAAAAAAGCTATAACTAAAAATAAAAATGAGCAAATGGGATTTAAAAAATAAAAAGGCTTGTCTCAAGGCTTGATTAAAAAGATGACGTAGCTAAGAAGTAATAAGTAATAAAACATACTCATAGTAAGTCAGTAATAAACTAAAATTCATTATTTTTCCTTGAATTTTAATCACTGGATTTCTGCTAACTTTTAAAAAGGATGATTCTAGGAAAGGCAGATAAGTAAATGTCTATGTGTGTGAATCTTCTAAAAATTGGCCATTTTGTTCAAAATGGATTGATTCTTTCTAATATAAAGGTATTAATACTATTCATTTAATGATAAATGTTTTATAGGAAGTAATATACTATGTATACTATGCAATTATAAAAAGAAAATATTTTAGATTCCCACTAAAGTGCCTCTTCTATTATTACCAAAAATTAATTCTGGTATGCATTTTAAAAATAAACACTTTAAATAAGAAAATAAGCAACCAACATTACAATGTAAACTATGTACTTTGATGGGAAAACAAAAGAACAAATATGTAATGATTCTAGCTGTGACACCGTGAGTTAGTGAGACTGATAAACTACTTCTTCATGCTGATAGCATGTTGTGGTCTCAAATCTATTACACTTTTGAATTGATGTGCTATTATCTTTGGAAAACTTTCACACTAGGAGGTGATTCCTGCAAGAAAGGTGTCTTCAATGCAAAGCTTATAAACAAGATACACTTCACTGCTGCTACCTGAATTAATATGACCTATTAGTAATTGCACAAAATATGCTTTCAGACAAAAACTGGTTTTACTCTTTTACATAAAAATGTGCAATATCAATATATTAGTAATTATACATTTTGGCAATTGCCTTTGTATCCATTTATAATTATAATGAATATGATAACATGTTCATAGTAAGTATAGCATTATGTGTGTTAACCAAGCTCTGAAAATTGGGAGCTAAAATTCTAGAGAGTGTTAAGAAGATTGGGGGAAATATATTTTTGTGAGTTCTGTACTATCTTTCACACTTACTTCTCATAGTCTTAAGTAAACGGGAGAGTTATATAAAATTTAAGTATAACCACAGCTATATAAAAAGTATAGGACTACAGTATGAAGCAAAGTGTTTCTATTACGACTTACTTTAACTTAGGTCTACAACCAAGTACTAAATCACATTGTAAGTTTTGTTTGGGAATGTTAAGAACTGAACAACAGGACTAAATATACAAAAAATATTTTTAGCCATTATTAAGACTAAAATCGCTTTACAGTCTTTGTTTCACATTTTGGTTACTTTAATGAAGAATCCATGTCATCAAGTGTACAAACTTGTATTATATTCTTACATGTTTTCATATATCAATTACACCTATTGTTGGCAGTTATTACACACTAAATATATTAAAATTTAAATGGAAATGAAAAAGACCATGTTAAAATTCCTATGTGCTATCTGGACAAGACTTCATCTATTTAATTATTAATTCATTTAATTATTGATGGCCATCTATGCTTAGAATTGTTCACTAAAGTTCTTTCTATAAACACAAGAAAGGAAGTATAAGCTAGATCAAGAGAAGAATTTCAGGGGTGGTTGTAAGTTTATGAAGAATAAAAGAATTTCCGGCGGTAAGAGTTGAGAGTTGTTCATGGCATTCTAGTAAGTCACTAATCTGATGTGTATGTGACAGTGAACAAGAAATGGATGACAAAACAAAATAAGGCAGAAAACAATCAGTTCAAAGAGTGAAAAGGGCTTCAGTGAAGCTTACTGAACATCTATTTGCCATGTGCCAAGAAAACATTATCAAACTTTAACTTTACAAAATTCCCACTCTGTGTGTGTGTGTGTGTGTGTGTGTCTGTGTGTATTATAAAATCTGCTTTTAAAGAAGAGGAAACTGAGACTTACTGAATGTGTCAAAGGTTAGAAGGAGCAGGCAAAGCCAGGTCTTTCTGGCCTCCAAATTTACGCAGTCTCTATATCAGGTACACATTTTAACTCATATGCAAAACAAACCAGTGAGATAAGAAGGTATTCAAACTCTATTTAATTACATATCAAACTTGTATTTTTCTCCTATCTAAAAATCAGAAAGATATTAAGCTTTTATAATATTTTATGCACGGGTGATCGTGGAACCTATACTCAGTCTTTCTGTTGGAAGGGTCTCTAATGCCTGAGGATCCTGAGAAAAGGAGAAGAGGAGTTGACAGTGATGCTGTCACCTTTTACTTTCTGCTGAAACTCTGTGTGTGTTTAAGTAAATACAATATTCTGCACAATGTTTCGCGATGAGTTGTGGTGTAGTCTTGAATTTTTTTTTTTTTTTTTTTTGAGACCGAG
The DNA here is from genome assembly GCF_029289425.2 of Pan paniscus. Classification (NCBI taxonomy): domain Eukaryota; kingdom Metazoa; phylum Chordata; class Mammalia; order Primates; family Hominidae; genus Pan; species Pan paniscus. Next base: position 180,356,695 of record NC_073252.2, on the reverse strand, counting down.
TCTCGCTCTGTTGCGTAGGCTGGAGCGCAGTGGTGCAATCTTGGCTCATGGCAACCTCCACCTCCCAGGTTCAAGTGATTCCCCTGCCTCAGCCTCCCCTGTAGCTCAGATTACAGGCATCCGCCACCACGCCCGGCTAATTTTTTTTTGTATTTTTAGTAGAGACGGGGTTTCACCGTGTTGGCCAGGCTGGTCTCAAACTCCTGACTTCAGGTGATCTGCCCACCTTGACCTCCCAAAATGCTGGGAATTCAGGCATGAGCCACCGACACCTGGCCTGAAAATCTTTTTTAACCACATAAAGGTTAACAAGGTATCTCACAGCAAAACACCCAAAGAGTTTAACCTTAAAGATGAATTAAATATACAAAAAGGAGAAGAGTTCAATTTTGCTGACCTGTTCAATGGTGACAAGTGGCTGTCAAAGGTATCTTATCAAGAATATATTTTTGAAAAAATTAATAATCTGTCCCTCCAAGTAGAGGAAGTGTTCAAGAATGATAAAGACAGTATAGCTTCTCTAAAGAAATTATTAGTTCTGAGAGAATATTTTGAAAATTTACATTTGGAAATAGTCCCATCAATATATGACTTTGCTGCAAAATAAATGTATGTCATCTATAGCAATTTTTTATTTTCTAAACTGCTTAAAAGTCTGCTAACTCATATTTTAGTGGGTTTTGTTCTTATTTACTTAAAATGTGAAAATGTAATAGCTACTGATTAGCTTGCCAGACGATCAGAGTAGACATCAGAGAAATTAACCAAATTTCAACACAAATGTTTATATAAATGTTAGAATTGAAAAATATGGTATGATTAGTATTTAATAAATAAAGTTCACTTATATTTAACTATTATAAATATATATTTAATAATTAAATACATCATTAGATGAATAAGTAGAAATAAAATAAAATTCCGTAAAATTGTTTATTTTAGTTCATCCTTTCAATTTTTAATCTGTGTATGATAACAGGCACAAGCTTAGTAAATTGCTACATGTGCCTAATTTAAAATTTAATAAATACACATATTTGGGGGTTGAGGTTTTGTTTTTTTCCTGTCAAATGTAATAAAAAATTTTTTGGAGATCATTACTAGAAGAAAAGGTAATGAACTTATATTTGGAGACCTGTCATCTAGCTGAGTATTGCCACTAACTAGTCATGTGACCTCAGGCCAATTACTAAATCTCAATGGGCCTTAAAAAGAAGATAAGGCCAGATGTGATGGCTCATGCCTATAATCACGACAATTTGGGAGGCTGAGGCGAGAGCATAACATGAGCCTAGGAGTTTGAGACCAGCCTGTTCAACAAAATGAGACACCCTGTCTCTCCAAAAAAAAAAAAAAAAATTAGCTGGGCATGGTGACATGCTCCTATGGTCTCAGCTACTTGGGAGGCTGAGGCGGGAGGATTGCTTGAGCCCAGGAGGTCAAGGTTGTAGTGAGCTGTGATCATACCACTGCATTCCAGCCTGAGAAACAGAGTAAGACCCTACCTCAAAAAAAAAAAAAAAAAGTTAACTTTAGTTGGGCATGGTGGCACACACCTATAATCCCAGCTCTTTGGGAGAAAAAAATAGAGAGAGGGTCTCACTTTGTTGCCCAGGCTGGAGGACAGTGGTGCGATCATAGCTCATTGCAGCCTGGAGCTCCTGAGCTCAAGTGATCCTCCTGCTTCAGCTTCCCGAATAGCTAGGGCTATAGGCACACGCTACCAAACCTGGTTAAATTTTTTTAGTTTTTTGTCAGAGGTGGGGTCTCACCATGTTGCCCAGGGTGACCTTGAACTCCTGGCCTTAAGTGATCCACCTGCCTCAGCCTCCCAAAGTGCTGGGATTACAGGCATGAGCCACCACACTTGGCCAGATTAGATAATCTTTACGATTTTAAATTTGCTCTGGAATAGAATCTATCTTTCTCAAAAGCAGGCAAAACATCTACAGGTCCTTTCTTGAGTTTTTCATACTGGTACACTGTAAGACTAACAAATATTTCTTGCATAAATGAATGAATGCATTCAGGCTTTATTTTATGAATTATCTCTAACACACCACTATCTCAGAGAATTTCTTTCCCATATTATCACTGTTAGTATTATCGCAGTTATTTGTTTTTTCTAAAACAAATTCTCTTTTTAAATATTTACTTCATAGTTTATCTATGTCAGGAAGTCAATTAAGTTGAGGATTTAGTGATTATTCTTACTGTCAAAAAATCTGCAAAGGTAAAAAGCTACCTAATTGTCACAAAAATTAATCAACACGTAAGTTCTTGGTAGCTGTCACTGCATTTTATCAAATCTTTATTTCCTTGGTAGATGTCAATTTACCTTTGTAGTTATTAAATGAATTATTTTTCCTTTAAACACATAGCATAAGAAAAGAATAAAAAGCAAAGAAACTGAAGCATTAGGTACTTCACATGACATCTTAATGAACCCTTATAAAGTCATTGTGAAGTGTTACAATCCCATTTTATGGAAACACAAGCTAAGAATGTGTAATTACCCTGACCAAGGTTACACAGCTGGTAGGATGCTGAGATTTTAATCCAGATCCGCCTATCCCCAAACCAATGCTTCTTCCCACACACCATGACCAGACGGTAGCAATATTATATTACTGTGAGATGTAACTGGAACAATTTCTGGTAGCAGTATTTCAAGTGGTTCAGAATATGAAGTGAGATGCTACGAAAGCATAAAGAAGGTTACAGCAGAATGAGAGGGGTTATCAAATAGAATTGATTAAGTTTAGTTGCTTAATTGCATGTCCAAGAATTTAATCTTATGGTATAAGAAGAAAGAGTTCTCAGACTGGTGTAATAGAAAACAGACTTTACCTCAGGTTTGAAATTAGTGGAGAAGAAAGTAGGCAAAAGCCTGTCCAGGAAAAAATAAAGGAATGCAGAAAAAGATATGCAATTATCTTTGACAGGGTGTATATTAATTGGTGATGAAACCAGAGAATGAAATTCCAGAGAAAAACACAGTTTTAAGATTAAGGCTGGGTGTGGTGGCTCACGCCTGTAATACCAGCACTTTGGGAGGCCCAGGTGGGTAGACTGCATAGCAGACCAGTCTCTACAAAAATTTAAAAAACTAAAAAATTAATCTGTGCACGTTTCCATCATGGAGTGGCCTCCCAGCAGGCTCCTCTGCAAATGGTTCCTGGCCTAGCGTCCCCAGTCCCATCCCCAAGAGTTGCCACTGAGGTCCCACCAGCCTGCAAGCAAGAGCATGGGCCATACCCTCCAGTCCCTCCAGCCTCTTGCTTGGGGCCACCCACGACTACTACACCTGCAGTAGGTTCCACTTCCAACTGCAGCTCCTGCGGCAGCACCGAGTGCCATAGGGAAGCCGCCCCTGAGCCCCTGGCTGACCCAGGTCACTGGCGGGCGAGCTCCTTTCATGGCCATAGTATTTTTATGGTCCGCAGAGCACCCGGGGCCTCCTAGGACCCCTGCAGCAGGACCGCCTGTGGCCTGGCTTGGGGATGTCCCAGGAGGCAGTCCGATGGCCTGTCCAGCAAAGCCAGTGCTGGGTCCTAGCCCTGACCTGAGCGGCCACCCCCAAACCCGGGCCTGCGGAGGCGCTAGGATGCCAGAGTCCCTCCCCGCCCCCGCGGACCCTGCAGACAGGGCGGCTGCAGCAAGTGGACGAGCAGGGCGCTCTTTTACATCAACACAGCTAACACCAAAAAGGAGACAGCCCTCCTCACTGTCCCAGCGCACGTGAGCTCTCCTGACACCTGTAACTTTTCACCTTGCACCTCGTGGAAAATAAACGCCAAGCAGCCAGTAGACAAATAAATAAATGCTAATAATTAAAAATTAAGAAATTATCTGGGCACCGTGCCACACCTGTAGTCCGTGCTACTCAGGAGGCTGAGGCAGAAGGATTGCTTGAACCGGAGATGGGAGGTCAAGACTGCTGGGAGCCGTGATTGTGCCAATGCACTCTAGCATGAGTGACAGAGCAAGGCCCCGTCTCAAAAAAATATCAATCAATCAATCAAATCTTTAAAAAAACTGAATACAACTTGATTCCAGGAAAAAATAAAATCACCAGGTAGCAAGGATGTCAAGTAGACATAAAATATGTATGCATACTTATGTACAAATACATACACATACACAAGTAAAGAGGACTAAGACATACTTTTACAGACAATACTAGTGAATGGTATTTTTAAAAAGCCTCACAAAACAGTTGCTCAAGAGGAAGAGAAGTGCTTGAGAATGACAGGTCATTTTCAGATGAAGATAATGGCTTAATCGCAATCACTGACTAGGACCAGAGTAAAGGCACAGATTACCTTTTACACTGTTCACGTTCAAAAAAGTGTGACTCAAAATGTGTTAGAAGTAATTAACAATTCATTTCTATAGGTACCATGAAAATTAAGATGATCATGTGTGAACATTTTATATAGATTACGGTTATCCAAAGCCAAACGTTATCAGAATATACAGTATCTGCAATTTATTGAAATTACGCTTTCAATATCACTTAAGGCCTATAGCAAATGATTAATGCATACTTTCTTGGTGTCTTAATTGCTATTAAAAAGAAACTGGTTCACTCCAATTAAACAAAATAACACTCCCACTCTATTGTACAGTACTTTTATCATGCACAAAAGACTCTAAAGCGTTCAATACCTTAAATAAAACTGGGGTCTCACTTCTGAGTGATGTGAAGACAATGCATCTATGAAGGCTTTTATTGATTCATTCCAAACATTTATTACTTTAGTTAATTAAATGTTTCAAGGATATGAATAGTTGCCTTTCATTATTATTTGAAGATTTTTTTTCTTCTCAAGAACAAAATTAACAGTCTGGGCGTTCCTACCTACAAAAATCCACCTACTTTTTGTTAAGCGACGGGAAGAGTGAGAAAACTAAGAGATTTTAATCTAGTAAAATTAACCATGGTTTAATTTCATGTTTAGCCTATCTAACACATAAAGATAAATTAGGCAAAAATATCTCAGTTAAGACAAATGCTTTTCTTATTGTTTGGAGAGATGAGAGCTACTTTATGATGAAAGGTATTAACCAATGAGGTGCCCTTCACAATGGCTGCTATTACCATTTGGTAATTATTTTAAAAACATTTACGGAACACCTAGCATGTGCCACGTGCTCTACTTACTTTATTTCATTTCACACTTATAAATCATTTTGAGTAGGTATTATTATTGCATTGGAAACTGACCTCACATTTAAATATGTGACCTCACATTTAAATAGTTAGTGAAAATGGTGGATGCAGGATTAAAAACCAGGTCTCTAAAGCATACGCTTTTCTCATGACGCTAAACTGTGATTTGTATCCCTACTATATCCACCAGGTTTTAATTAGAATATATATCAATACTGACTCCTGAGAACGACCTTCATTTGAGAGCTGCTATTGGTCTAGAACCTTCTTTCACATTTTAATTATTGGCGCGACGCCCACTAAACAATCAAGTTGAGGCTACAGCATTACAAGTGGTTAATAATAATCTCACATTAAAAAATCAGGCTTTTACTCTCACTTATCTTAATAACCATCTTTGAATCTTTATCTCAGACTTTCCTAGAATGAAGCCTCTACTTCAGCCTAAGAGAATGGTTTTGGAAACCCAAACTGTAATGCTGCTGGAGACACAGAGATGTTTATTCTTTGAGTAAATTCAGGACCATATTTTATATATGCTACCTTTTTTTTTTTTTTTTTTTGAGACAGAGTCTCCCTCTGTCGCCCAGGCTGGAGTGCAGTGGTGAGATCTTGGCTCACTGCAACCTCTGCCTCCCGGGTTCAAGAGAGTCTCTCACCTCAGCCTGCCAAGTAGCTGAGATTACAGGTGCCCACCACCCCGCCTGGCTAATTTTTGTATTTTTCATAGAGACGGGGTTTCACCATGTTGGCCAGGCTGGTCTCAAACTCCTGACCTCAGGTGATCCACCCGCCTCGGCCTCCCAAAGTGATGGGATTACAGGCGTGAGCCACCACGCCCGGCCTGCTACCTCTTGTTCTCTTGATATTGTGATAAGTGTTCTCTTGAAACTGTGAGAAGAAAATTAAGACAAATATTTTATGTATTATTTTAGGAGCTACATACTTTGGAGGCCAATAGAAGCTTTTTCTGTGAAGGGGGTCAATAAAAGTTTAAATATTTGCTCTAAGTTAGCAATAGAAACTATTAGAAATGTTCAAGTCTGGAGCCTTACCTGCATTCAACCTGCCTTTCTCGTTTGATTTCTTATTCTTATTTATCTAAGGCATAAGAAAATTTGGACTTAAAATTAACTTTACTCTTGGAAATAAAACTTAGTGTGGTAATCACACGTCCCTCTTTGCCTGGTACAGCTATCAGTTTATGCTGCAATTCCAGGGTAACTGTTGATATGGCCCCTTCTCACTCTGCAAGTGTCCTGGCTTTAATAATGAATTATATGGTCACCACAGAGCTTAGGCACTGAATTAAGCTTACAATAGCTTCCTCAATTCTCCTCCTCTCTCTGAGACAAAGGTTTTTTTAGCCAGGGCTTGAAATAGGCCTTAAATATGAACAGCACACAGCAAATTCTTGAACTTTATATCTCCCTCTTCATGTTTCTTCCCATTCTCACAAATAAACAATATCCCTTCCTAGTCCTTGTAAGAAATACTAAGTTATAAAAGGTGCCATATTTTAAGAGACTTAGAATCCAAGTGATTTTTTACTATTCATTAGTATATAATTTAAGTTGACTTTCCCTTTTTTTTTTTTTTTAATAAATGATGATGGTGAAACTTTAAGAATTTCCTACCATTGGCCCAGGTCCAATTTTGAAATTTTTGTTAAGTAACCTTAGGTTCTTCATTTTTGGACCTCTTTTCCATATTCAGTAATATTCCCTTTCCCCACAGGTGCCCTTGTGTCTCCCCAAGCTGTCTTTAACAAAAGCATATGGCATCAGCATCAGTCAGTCAACCTTAGTCATCGAGCTACTTTCCCAGGCATATTTTACTTGAAGTTGTATCTTTAATTACGGAGGATTCCACTACTTACTACCTCACTAATGGTAGTTTATTAGTTATCAGTAAGTGGGTGGAGGTTAATTCTTCAGCTGGGAAAGGTTTCCTCTGGGGCGGGAAAGCTACCCCATATAGGATGCAGATACACGTCAGCAAGGCTGACTCAGACCCGGTGTGTGTATGACTGTTTTTACCTTCCCTACAACCATTTTAAAGAAGATAAAAAGAGAAAAAAGTATCATATCTTAGTTTAGTAAACAATATCTCTGTTTAGGTATTCTGTTTTTTTAACGACGTTAACAATTGATCTCACATTAATGCGGCTCAAGACATCTCAATATTGAAATAAAAAATGCACTAATAAAGAGGCAATTTAATATGCAATTTCATACATTAATAATTAGCAAAGCATTACTGAACTAGAAGGTAAAAAGCTATGGGAACATAACTAATGAACTATCCATGCCAAAGTAGGCTTCATAATAAAACAAGACTTTAATAAATCTTTTATTAAATGGCTACAAATGAACCGTTTTGTTAACATCTAATAGGTAACTACTAAGCTGTTTAATTCACGTATATAAATGAGGAACTTGCAGGCAATTAACTTTACAGTTGCTGAAGGACAGGGCTTCTCAATGAGAGTTACTGTACCATACCTTTAAGTGCTGCTGCTGTACTGGGCCAATTCTAAGCATTTGCTCAGCTGCTCTGTATTCTTGTAGCAGCTATTATTACATACTGAAGCAGCTGAAGTATAAAATAAACAAAGGGCAAGCTATAGGCTCTCCAATGCCCTAAAAGTGAATGACCCAAAGTATAACAAATAGTGAGCTCAAAGAAAAGGAATTTTCAGGAAAATTGTAAGCAAGCACTTGGTATTATACATAGGGACCGATTGTTAATAGGAAATGATGACATAATAAGGAGATGCTTATGAACTGCAAAGGCGTTTTTGGATCTCAGTGTGACTCTAGGAGATCTGAAAGTCACTGGAGATTATAGACCAGAAGTATTCTATTCACTGAGTGGGAATGTACAGTACACAGTCACATTGATTGTCTCCAGCAGGAGCAAATGTTAAATTCATTAGAGAAAGGAAATAAACATTTTTATGGAAGCAAGAAACTGCCTGGTGAAAAAGAATGCTTTTGAATAAATCAAAATGATAGCTATACTGAAACATATAGGACAAAGTAGAAAATCCTTTTATGCCTTTTCCAGCAATTCACATAAACTGTAAGTCTACAAATCACTGAGATTTTCAAGGGTTATTACATGCCATTTTGTAACCAATTACTATCAATTTGTGCTGAAAAGAGAAAAGGGGGAGGAACTAAGAGAAAAATATAGAGATTCTTATTTATTCGTAACTGAATTTTATACTTCATAGCTTATAACCTTTAAGTGGCAGTTTCAGAAAAAGTGAGAATTAGCAAAATCGGTATATATATATATATATATATATATATATAAATTGAAATAATTGCCAAAGATGAAACAATACACTAGATTAAAAAATAGTTAAAGGCAGACACAAGTCTGGATAAAGTTGTTAATATAGCTGAAACTGAGTCTGAGAATCATACTCAATAGGGAACCTTAACTAAAAGAAGGAAAAATCAATGATAAATAAGACTGGTTCTTCACCTCCAGAGTTCCAACCAAGTGAGACTATTAAAGAAACCACAGTAGTACTGTGTCAGTACAGTGTGAGATTTTCACATCACTGCTTAGCTTCACTCACTGAGTACTGCAAGTTGAAATATCATTTCTTTTGATTAGCGACACTGTAAGATGTGAACTTTGGATAACGAGAAAACAACAAAACTATACTGCAGATTAAAATTTGTTAGTGTAACAACAAATTTTTAGATTAATTATTCTGTATATTTATTAGTGAGATCATATCAGCGGTTGATTTCCTCCCTGAAACTCATAAAACTGTATAATATTAATTCCATTGATGATTCATTAATGGCATCACTTTGAAATGGAAGAAAATCTCAATAACTACTCACCATGGGAGTGATTTCTTATATGGTCTGAATATAGAGAAACCAGCTACAATTTCACATATGGCTACAGTGGATTTTCTTCTAACCAACTACTTTCTTTCTTTAAAGTCTCATCAATCAAAATTTCCAGTGCAATAAGACGAATAACAAGAACGCATCTTACTCTTCTCAAAATTATTCCAAATTCACTGGAAGACATGGTTTCACGGAATGCTAACTCTCCTACTGACAGTTTTTGAGGCTTTTGTGTTTTATAACATCACTAAAATTAAACACGTTTCTGAGGATTTAATCTGACATATTTCATAAATATTTGTCAAAACAATTATTGTCAACTACAATGTAATATCCATATTCAATCTGATGACTCAACTGGAAAATTACTTTTTTCCTAATAAATTTTTTCCAAATGACAATAGTGAATCGGTGTTGATTAGTTGTTCAGTGTGCGCTAATTAATTACACTGGGTAAATTTACGTCTGTGCTAATAACCTCAGGAAAAAAAAATCCGTATACATGACTGTGTCTTAAGTGAAGAGAAATCTGCTGTTTGCCTATTTTTCCTGTTCTTTCTCTTCCTAATTTCTCCCAGAAGAATGTTCAATAATACAAAATAAACAATAAAACTCAACTACTCGTGGCTGATATGGATAAAAAGATAAGAGTTCTTTAGAACCTTGTTCTTAGGTCAAGAGTAAAAGAAGACACAGAAAGACTTTCATTGTTGACAACTAACTGTGAGGGCCTCCTGCTAGCTCATCCTCAAGGCAGAATGGGTTGAGACCATATACCTAATGGTGAGAAATAGCAATGTATTCATTGTGAGACCCTTTCTTCACCCAGAAGCTAATTTAAATCCTAATGTTAACCGTAAGCTCTAGGGCAGGACATTTTGGGGGACAGTCTCTCAAGGCGTCAAGAGCTCTCTATTTTCTGGCTTTTCTATGGTGATAACTCTTTTTCTCCAAGCCTAACGGAAACCCTGGGGCAGAGAAGAAATAAAGAATAAGAGGAATGTTGGGGGAACCTCCCCGCAAAGCTGCCAACAGAAGACCAATAAGGTAAGACACCACTGTTGGTTGTGCAATACATAATTACAAGGAGACAGTGACTGTTAAGCTCCTGTCCAAAGAAAGAAGACGAAATTTTATATGCCAGGAGATCCTGAATAATGAAATGGATTAGCTCAAAACAGCTTTTGCTGATCATACTTTTGTATGAGCAGTTTACCACTTGTCAGCCAGCCTTTGCGAGAAGTCCTAACTTTGAACCTCAATGAAACACTATGCTATGTGTACAGAGAAGGACCATTAAACTGCTGAAGCCTCTAGAAGACTGAGAAGCTCATGGGCCATCATCTATGAATCAGGGCAAAATTGTTTTGTATAGTTGCAGACTACTAGTTGTACGGTTACAGTCAGAGGATGGAAGTTTCAGCGATGGAGATTTCAGTTCATTGTAGGGAAAAACTTCCTAATAGAACTGTGTCAGGATGAATGGATTGTCTTAGGAAATAATCCTGCAAGGAACTTTAGAGAGTAGGTCCTATCTCCCTCATACTGCAAGAAACTACAATATCCTTAACAAATTGTCATCTGACTTGTGCTTAAGTGTTATACCTGGGGCTCCACTATGAATATATGATGTAATGAACAAAATATAGTCTGAGAAAGTACAGAAGTCTAGAACCAAGAAGATGCCAGACATGTCCACTGAATCAAACTACATGCAACTGAGAATAACATTTTACATCTCTGTCCTTTTCGCCACATGCCTGATAATTTGTAGATAAGAAAAAAACAAACAGTGGTAAGGGAAAGTTTCACCGAAGTAATTTATTCTCATCTCTTGTAGGCAACAAACTCTGTGAATAGAATAGGCACGTTCACTGACCCAGCAACTAAAAAAATCACAACAGTCTGGAACTGCTTCTTAGAGAAGAAAAAAGAAAACACAACAACAAAACCCCAAAACACCACACCAGAATATGTAAGTATAGTAAATTGCTCCCGGTGAGAAAAGGGTTGGGTTAGCTTATTTTGAAATTTTAGATGTTACCTGCTTTCCAGTGGTACATTACTGCCAAGGACCCAGCTGTCCTGCAGCTGGACGGACTCGGGTGTGGTTTGCAGCTCGGCGGGCAAAGCAGCCGGCGGGGCCGGACTCTGGTTCCTTCTATTGGTCAGGGAGTTTCTGTTGAGAGAAGTGATGGATGGAGGATGCTGTGCAGAGTGCTGCTTATGGGAAGGCGGCAAGGGCTGCAGGGTAGACTGGCCTTGATTGTTTGCAGGTTGCTCTGAAAAAAAAAAAAAGAAAGAGAACTCATTATATACATATATGTATGTATATACACACTACCAATTTCTTGGGGATCCACTGCAGATGAATTAGAATTAAAAACTGCGTATAAATCCATAACCTAATAAATTTGCATATTATTCTATTAAGTGGGTGTTCAGTGACATTCTCCAAGAGCAAGTTTACCCTTGATACACGAAGTTCTAATTAATACACAACAGATGGCAAAATTGCTTTTGGTTTTAATTTGTTTCAGATTTTTTTTTTCATCTGGTTTTATTAACACCTACAGAAAACAGCATCTGACAGCTCCCCTAATGTGCCTTCAGATTTCAGCTTTTTTTAACAAACCAACCCTGAAATTAAATGGGTAATTTCAGTAGAACACAAAGGTTTTCAAAATGCATATAATCCCTATAATTATTTAATGGAGTTTTTTTAAGCTTTATTTAACTGCAATAAATTATTACAAGCTAGTTGCTAAACAGCAGTAGACTACTCTCGTTTAGTGCATTTCAAATAAGGCAGATCTGCACTATGATCTACTAATAGATGCTAAGTATTCTTTAGCAGAAGGTCACTCTGTGAAGCAGATGTTGTTTCATGGGTACTTAACAGACTGAATCACATCTGATTACAACGTCAGAAGACTCATATACTTAATGACCGTCACATCCATTAGAACACACACAGAACAGATTTTCCAATTTCACAGTATGCAGTGCAACTACATTCTGAAGTAAGTCATAGGTGACCAGATAGGCTCATGCTACTACGTCAGTGATACAAATATTTTTGTTTTAAACCAGAATCATAAAGAGTCTGACAACTTCAAAACATAAATACTGTGTTTTGAATGCTGGGTTGTAACTGCTAGAAAATTCCGTAAAGCTAATACGTCATAAGTTAAAATTCACAAATTAATGTAACATCTGAGACCTACTTTTCCATCTCATTACCTAGCTTTGGATGTGCTAGAATTTACGAAGACTACATTTTACCAAACAGATAGATGACTCTTTAATTTAATGCTAAACTGATTATGGTTCCACACACATAAGATGTCAATTTTGGACTAAATGCAGTTCAAAATGCAGTATAATTTTAAAGTGATGTATTAAATCATGCTATTAATATAAATGCACATATTAACAAAGAATAGGAAACACAAGTACTAGCTTCCATCTACGATGTGAACTCCAGCAGTGATTGTTAAGCCAAATAGCACAGTTTAACATTGTAATTCAGTTTGCATGAAATGAATACATAATATGTAATTGTTTTAATATATATTATCAAACCTCTTTACAGGGTACAATGATAAAAATAACTCCTCTCATAGCATATAACATCAGTAATATTACATGTTTCTAATGATCCCTAATATTCCATATCATATAATTTAACAATGAATAATTTCTCACTCTTGCAATGAGGGATAGAGATAATACCTAAATATATGAAAATATCGCTACTTCCTTGCAGTTTCTGATATGGGGGAATTTCAAAAATAGAAACTCTGTCTTCTTGAAATTTCCCATACCAGAAACTGCAGGAATCCTTCTTGGTTTATTGCTTTGGTGTTCATGAAAAATTATGATTGTCTAAATCTCAGACTGAAATACGCTTTTGAGGAAATGGCACATACAGTTGTCATTGTGTTAGAAAAAGAGAAACTAACAGTTTAAAATTCATGAAAGATTTATTATTCAGGTTTCATATAATTAATTAGAGCATCAGTGTATATGACTAGAATCTCTATGGATGTCTTTAAGGTACATTTCAAGAAATTGCTGATAGCATGACTGAACAAGCTATAGTTATGAGGGCCTAGACAAGGTTGGTGTCAATGGAATAGAAACAAAGAGAGAACAGGGAGAAATGTTTCCAAGGAAAAAGTAACAAGACTTTGCCTAAAAAGAAGCAGTGGTATGGGTCAGATGACTCCATGATGCCATGAAAGAATATTATATTATAGAGAAGAAATTACGTTAGATATTATACTATGTGAAGAGCAGAATATTAGAAGTTATAATAACAAATTTAAGCCCTGATTCTGTCAGACATCATGATAGCAAGCCTCAGTTTTCTCACCTGTAATGTGAGAAATACTATTGCCCCATCCAGGTCTTGGTGTAATTGTAAGGATTCAGTGAAATGCACCCACTCATTCATTTATTCATCACACACTTAGCCATTCATCCCAAGTACATTTTCTAGACTTGATGTTGCAGGAATCTGCTAAGCCAGTCACGGATGAAAGCTCTGTGTAAATGGTAAAATAAAGCATTATGGACAAGAACACTGTTACTGAAAGAGAAATGATTTTAAGATCCATTATCATCATGTTTCAATATGTTGAATTTAGAATTCTTATTCCTAAATAAAAACGTAACCATTGGGAAAACTTCCATTAAGGTTTCAAAAATGAGCAGCTGCGGCTTTCCTTAGGTACACGTCTTCATTTTGTAAGTGTCTGCTGAGAACTTACAGCGTACAAGACACCACACGAGGATTCATGCTCTTGCCAATGGTCTGCCCAGGCTAGTGCAGCAGTGTGCTGTTTACTGGAACCTCCTGAATTGACAACACAATCAGGAGGCCTACCAATAAAACAAATCCAGCTGATGAAAGCTAGGTTCAATCTAAAATTTGGTGGAACAGAATACATGCAAAGTCTGAATGATATAGGGTGGATGGCCGGAAATTTAAAAAAAAATTTTTAATTGTTTTTTGAGACAGGGTCTCGCTCTGTTGCCCAGGCTGGGGTGCAGTGGCACAATCACAGCTCACTGCAGCCTTGACCTCCCAGGCTCAAGGAAATCAATCCCACCTCAGCCTCCTGAGTAGCTGGGATCACAGGCATGAGCCACCTCACTGGCTAATTTTTAAATTTTTTGTAGAGACAAGGTCTCACTATGTTGCCCAGACTGGTCTCGAACTCCAGAGCTCAAGTGAGCCTCCAGCCTTGGCCTCTGAAGGTGCTGGGATTACAGGCATGAGCCACTGTGCCTGGCCTGGACAGAAATTTAAATTCTGCACCAGACCACAAACAGGAGCAAAATCCGAGGATTCAGTTAGGGTCCATGCTAGCTCTACAGATTTGGGCTTACAAAACATGAGAAGTGGCTGGAGCATGTATTTATCCGTACCAATTTACTCAAGATAGAATCAGTATATAAAGTATAACAAGATAAAGTTCAACACTGCCAAAAATAAAGATAGAATACAAGAAAAATAAAAGTGTGAAACAAAAGCTAAAGCCAGATTTAAGGTTGGTGGACAAAATACCTACTGTATAGTACTATACATTTTTAAAGAGGAACACAAATCTGGCTTTAAATAATCTACTTGTCAACACAAAGAGGGAAACATAATCAGTTGCATGATTTAGAGTATTTTTAAGATCGAAAGGTTGCTTATGAAAAACATTACTATTTTTCATTTTATTTCTGTTACTGAAAATAGAGATAACATTTCTTTTTAAGTTTTTTTTTTCTTCCTCCGAGACAAGGTCTTGCTCTGTTCTCTGGGCTGGAGTGCAGTGGTATGACTACAGCTCACTGCAGCGTCTACCTCCCATGCTCAAGTGATCCTCCTGCCTCAGCCTCTCAAGTAGCTGAAGCTACAGGCATGTGCCACCACGCCCGGCTAATTTTTTTAAAATATAATTTTGTCGAGATGGGGTTTCCCTATGTTGCCTAGGCCAGTCTTGAACTCCTGGGCTCAAGCGATCCTCCCGCGGAGGCCTCCCAAAGTACTGAGACTGCAGGTGTAAGGATCTGTACCTGGCTCTTTTTAAGTCTTCGCATAAAGAACAATTGAATACCCAGGGAAATTTTTGTGGCCAAGCTTCAAAATGGACACAAGGAAAAAGGACAGGGTCTAGACTTGGAGACTATAAAAGTGTTTAAGGATCTAACACAGCTGGGCAGATCCGCGCAAGAACAACCAGAACAGCCACTGCAGCCTTTCACTTTAGACAAATTCACAGATACACAGATTGATAAAAAAGTTCTGGATATAATGACTTTGAGTGAGTTACAGATGGGACAATCAGACCTCACATAGTCACCAGGTTTAATGTTACTGCAACATACCTCTGAACATGTCGATTTACTCCTAGAAAACTCTAAATGGCTTTCTAGTGCCTATCAAACTTGAAATGAACTCTAAAGGTGAATGTTATATTTGGTCACAGATACCCCAAAATGTATTCTTGCAAGCTCTCCCTCATGTGTCCTCTTCGCATATTCCTTGCTCTAGCCACGCTTGTTGTAGCCACTCCATGCCTTACACCCTTCTACTTAGGCAGAGTTGCTTCTCTCTGGAAAGACATTTTCCTCCATCTTTCTATCTCCAAATCCAAATTACTTTAAGATCTAAAAAAGGTGATGCCACCTCTGTTTTCTCCAGGTAAAAATCCTTGATCTTTCCTCGGAGTCACCTTATTGTATCTGTCCCTTTTTCATGGCTCTATTCGCGTTCCCCTCTGTGCTGGAGTTAAGGTTGTAGGGCTCATGTCCCCTGCTCAGCTCCCTACGGGCAGGATTCACATGCGATTCACCTTTGAGCTCTATGGACCTCACAAGGGCAGACACTCAATAAATACTTGTTGAATGAATGACTATTTGTGAAGAATTCAATGAGAGAGTGTGGAAGTAGTAAAAAGTTGAGCTTGTCCATACTGCCTTTAACTATAAGGTAATTTGCAAATATGTTGTATTTCCCCAACTTAACTCTTAGATCCTGAAAGGCAAGGATTCTAACTCAAATTTTTTTGGATTTTCTGGTACTTTCACTAAGCATGTACTTCAAGGACTCCCAAAAATGTGCTGATTGATTGATGACATTTATATAATAGCACCTTGTGGGGTCATCTCATTCAAGCAAGGAACCATGCCACTCACCCCAAAGACTGGAGTTTAGGAATATTTCTTTGAAAATGTTCTGATATTTAAAATCTACCTTTAAAGATATGTGAATAATATAAAGATCATATAAAATATATAATATATAAAATGAAAGCTATAAAATAATATTTAAAAATTATAAATTATATTTTACCAAACACAGTATGTTTTCCTTTTATTAATATTTTAAAGCTTATGATTAGCAATGCTTTTAGATATTTTAGAAAAGGTATCAATTATTTTTTCAAAATATTCCTCTGTATCTTTCTGAAAATTAAATTATCGGTACCATGGTTATGAGAAATTATGCATCATACCCAAACAGCGTCTTTATTAAATTTACTCTCTTTCCACGTGCCTTTCCTTTATCAAGGTCCCACTGCTCATATAACTTCAATGAAAGCCTAACAGTTGCATGTTTTTATTCAATATGTTGAATGAAATTAATATCAGATGTTTTTTAAAACTCACATTAATCATAGAGATTAGATAATAAAGACTGCAGTCACCCTGCTCCTCCCTTAGCTCTTCAACAGCGTCATTTAAGGCAGTCTGTTCCCATGTTAGACCTGCTGGCATGGGTTAAGAACATGGATCATGGTGTACACTGAATAAAGTATGTTGACTATTATACCAGGAAAATGCTACGAGCTATTGGATAGAGGGTAGATTACAGTGTAAGCAGCTTACCGGCCCCCAGTTCCAAGCAAATGTAAGGCCTATTCATGGAACTCTGCATGGAGAAGAAGAGAAACTGCTGGTGACTTTCCCTAGATAGCAACTCTGTTATTAAGAATCAGCATGGTGAGAGGCGCCATTGAGACACATGACAATGAATGTGGGATATTTACTTTCCATGTGATATTTTCTTGCATAAATTACTTAATCTCTCTGAGCCTCACTTATTTGATAATGCTTGTTTAAAGGAGCTAAAAACACACAGTGCCTGACATAAAAGTTAAGTGCCAAGAAGAGGGAAGAGACTGGGTGCACTGGCTTACACCTGTAATCCCAACACTTTGGGAGGCTGAGCTGGGCAGATCATGAGGTCAGGAGTTCGAGACCAGCCTGGCCAACATGGTGAAACCCCACCTCTACTGAATACAAAAATTAGCTGGGCGTGGTGGCACGTGCCTGTAATCCTAGCTACTTGGGAGGCTGAGGCAGGAGAATTGCATGAACCCAGGAGGCGGAGGTTGCAGTGAGCTGAGATCACGCCACTGCACTCCAGTCTGGGCAACAGAGCAAGACTCCATCTCGGGAACACACACACACACACACACCAAAACAAAAAACAGGGAAGAAATAAAGGGCAGAAGATCATGAGGAAAAACAAAGTAACAGAAGAGCCTTGTCAGCAACTAATAGCACCATCACCAGAAGTGAGAACACACAAGCAAATACGCCTGGAGAGGAAATGTGTTCGCTTTATTGATTTATTTACAGACAGGTCTTGCTGTGTTGCCCAGGCTGAAGTGCAGTGGTGTGATCAGAGCTCACCACAGCTTCAGACTTCTGGGCTCAACTGGTCCTCCTGCCTCAGCTTCCTGAGTACCTGGGACAGGTGTGTGCCACCATGCCCAGCTAATTTTTAAATTTTTTGTAGAGACAAAAAAGTGTTTGCTTTAACAGGTAGAAAAAATACGATCAGAAATGTCATAGGGCCAGGCTCAGTGGTTCACGCCTGTAATCCTATCACTTGGGGAGGTTGAGGCAGGAAGACTGTGTGAGTCCAGACCAGATTGAGCAACATAGCAAGACCTTGCCTCTAAAAAAAATAAAAATCAAAAATATGCAAAAAGGAAATGTCATAAGAACAGAAAACAAACTAACCTCTTGCCGGTTCTCACACAGGAAGGAATTTGATCTCATAGTCATGAAGTTCGGCCTAGTCACCTTTTCCTAGCTAGTATGGCCACAGGATCATGCCATGAAGAAACAAAACAAAACAATGCATATCTGGGCTTATTTGCTGGCTTCATTTTTTTTTTTTTTAGACTAAAAGCTACTGCTGGCAGCTCCCAGGCTGCTATGTGCAACTCAGCTCCAGCTCCTCCCTGGTTTACAGCCTTGGGCTGTGGTCTTCAGGGAGCAGAGTGGAAATGGACTTTGAGACAGGAAAACTGGGGAAGAAAATAATACCTGCTGTGAGATGAAAATATCTTGGTGTGAGTGTATGTCTGCATTTGTATGTGTGTGCTCGGTTCATGTGGCAGGAAGTAAAAGGTGAGTGTGAGATGAGAGGAAAGGAGGAGAGTGGGCTGGCATTCGCTTTCAGCAGGTGTGCACAGTTGGAAAGGTGTCACTGCAGCGACTCCAACTGCTCTGTCCCACCCACTTCCTTCACCCTGTTCTCCTTCCCCTCCTTCCCTGGATCTCCATGTGGCCTGGCTACACATGTCCCCAGGGAACAAATACCCTAATCTGGAAGGGAGATAGAAGCTAAGGGCAGACAGCTGTGTTGCTTCAGAATAAGAGTAGTTTGAGTAAAGTCAGTCATCAAAAGACAAATGGAGTCAGGAAGGGATGGAGAAAGGAAGATGGAGGGACAGAAGAAGAAAGGACAGACAGGGACAGGCAGAAACTGGGTGGAGGTGGAGACAGACAGACAGACAGACAGACAGAGAGAGACAGAAACAGTTTTAATTTCACAAAACTGTGAGAGAATCTGAGAAGCACCGTTACACAAAACACCTCCTGGGTATTCATTCATCAGCATGTGGCTTCCTTACTCCTGAATAATAATGATAGCAAGTGGAATAAATGAAAACGCTCTGGCCTTAGCCCTCTTAAGAGCTTACAATATGATACACATATTGTTTTATATAGCAAGGGAGTTGTCAGGTAATCTAGGTTGCCACATTGCCTAAAACAGAAAGTACACTGGACTCTCAAAGAAAAAAAGAGAATGTGAAGATTTAGATTCAGTCTTTGATTATTTCTTCTAATGCTCAAAGAATGACCCTAAAGCTACTAAACCAAATTCTGTCAGTTCCTTTTCAATTGTTGAACTTGACGAACATTTAAAAGAAGCCAAACATATTTATGGATGATTTGCAAAGGATGGAATTAAAGTCTTCATTTCTGTGTCCTAAAATTCGTTTTCACCTCACTTCCTGGCTATATCTTTACTTTCTCTTGTCTCAAACAAAACTTAAGTCTTCTTCAAAATCGACCTCTTTCTTAAAAACAAGTCATCAAAACAAATTGTATAAAACGTTTTGTTTTTGTATATTTTACTATCGTATGATTTTTTTTTGACACAGTCTTGCTCTGTGGCCCAGGCTGGAGTGCAGTGGCACAATCTCAGCTCACTGCAACCTCCGTCAAGTGATTCTCCTGCCTCAGCCTCCCAAGTAGTTGAGATTACAGGTGTGCGCCAACACGCCCAGTGAATTTTTTATATTTTTAGTAGAAACGGGGTTTCATCATGCTGGCCTGGTTGGTCTTGAACTCCTCACCTCAGGTGATCCACCCACCTTGGCCTCCCAAAGCGCTAGGATTACAGGTGTGGGCCACCATGCCCAGCTCCATCATGTGAATTTTAACTACAGTGGCCAGAGCCTCAAGTGGATCTTCCAAGTGTACAAGGACAAAACGAGAGTTAGTTTTTGATTTTGAAAATACCAATCTAATTCTTGGTGTAGCTTAATCTCTTATTTCATTATCGACTAACTCTGTGGCTTTCCAGAAATTGCTTCTCCTTGATTTTCTAAAGTTAGGTAACTTCAGGTAACAACACTTCCCTGATCTGGTTACATTTCAGGAGCTATTAGAAAGGTGGTATTATAATCCATTCCTTTAAAAATAAATCTGTTGTAGATGTAAAAAAAAAAAAAAAAAAAAAAAGAAAAGGTGGTATTATAAATTCAACATTTTTATGACACTGAAAACAGTAAATTACCATTAAAATGCCTCTTTTGTCCAGAAAATCTCACACACATTGCAGACATTTAGTAGTCATTATTTCCCTCTGAAGGAAAAAAATTAGTTGGCAATAATTTTTCTTATAAATGGAGAAAATTTGAGTTAAAGAAATAGGTGCTTATACTCATATCACAAAGTCTGTGAAGCTCATCGGAAAACAAAAACAGATATTCAGGGGTTTTCTTTTCCTTTCGTTTTCCACTCCAGCCCCTCAAATATTCTATTAATAATATAACCACCTAAAATGGCATAATAAAAATTGGAAAAGAAAGACCTCATTTTACTCAGAAAATCACTTTCACATAAACCAGTTCCTGTAGTTCATTATTTTTTCTAGAATTCTCACACAAGCCCAGTGTTTCAAAGTGAGTTTGCCATTTAAATACCTCTGTAAGCCCTTGGTTAAAATACAGTACTGTGTAAAAATTTTCACCACTGTAAATATCTGTCAGATAGTTGCCTGTAAATCAAATGAAATTTCAAAATGTGTTTTGAACATCGTTAAGATGCAATATAAGTAAACACTATTGTTCTTAAGACCTTCATCATCAATTGATTGCAAAACTATTTATAAAAAGACACTGAGTATGAAATGCCCTGGTGATAAATAAAAGGATATAAAAGAAAGACATAAACTGCCTAGAAGGTATTACTCAGATGAACACCGATGAACTGATTCACTGTACTTACTGGGTTAGTGAGAATTTGGTTTAGTATCTTTAGGGTCATGCTTTGAGGATTAGAAGAAATAATCAAAGTCTGAATCTAAATCTTGACGTTCTCTCTCTCTCTTTTTTTTAGATTCTACTGTACTTTCTATTTCAGACAATGCGGCAACCTAGATTACCTAACTGCCAACTTCCTTGCTATATAAAACACCTAGAATTGTTGGGTTAAATATACTACCTTTTGGATGAATTCATTTAGCATCTCTTGAGTGTTTACTTTATGCCAGGCTCTGTTCTAGGCACTGAAGTTATATCCATGAACAAAAAGCCAACAGTCTCAGCCTGCCTGTGGAACTTACACTTTGGGTTAATTAACTGAATTGGAAAGAAAGAATAAGCCAAAAGCAGAGGGAAGAGAAAAAACGTAAAGTGCAGGTAAGCTGGCATAGCTTTCCTGAGGAGGTCTGCCAGTTTCTGTAATCTTTTTCTTTTCTCTGGTTGTTTTTTTTTGTTTGTTTTTTTATTTTTTTTGAGACGGAGTCTCGCTCTGTCTCCAGGCTGGAGTGCAGTGGTGCAATCTCAGCTGACTGCAACCTCCGCCTCCCAGGTTCAAGTGATTCTCCTGCCCCCCGAGTAGCTGGGAATACAAGTGTGCGCCACCACGCCCAGCTAAGTTTTGTATTTTTAGAGATGGGGTTTCACCATGTTGGCCAGGATGGTCTTGATCTCTTCATCTCGTGATCCACCTGCCTCAGCCCCCCAGAGTGTTGGGATTATAGGCGTGAGCCATTGCGCCTGGCCCACCTTTTTCTTTTTCTTTTCTTTTTTTTTTTTTTTTGAGACAGGGTCTCGCTCTATTGCTGGGCATGTGCCACCAAACCTGGATAATTTTTGTATTGTTTGTAGACACAGGTTTTCACTATGTTGCCCAGGCTGATCTAGAACTCCTGGGCTCAAGTGTTCCTCCCACCTCAGCCTCCCAAAGTGCTGGGATTACAGGCGTGAATCAACATGCCCAGCCCTCTGTAACCTTTTTAATGAACAAGGAGAAGACTAGGTAAGTCTCAACTGTTACTGAGACTCCTAGATAATGCCTGGACCCTTGAAGTGTCACACCCTCATTCAAAGAGGAAACTTTAAAAATTTTCTCACTGCAAAGGGAACAATAAGAAATCTCCTATGTTGTCTTAAACAACTTGTTTTTTCCTGATAGGAAAATTTTACCCACTAGCCTGGGCCTCCCTGGGATTGGAATATTAGATTGAAACTTAAACTATCATTATGGTTCTGGAACCCAAAGCCAAGAAATTAATATTAAAAGTGGTCTTGGGTCAGCAATGCTTCTGCCTGAGGCACCTGGCAGAAGCAAATCAAATGTTTTTTGTTTTTGTTTTTGTTTGAGACAGAGTCTTGCTTGGTTGCCCAGGCTGGTGTGCAGTGGTGCGATCTCGGCTCACTGAAACCTCCTTCTGCCTCCCGGGTACAAGCGATTCTCCTGCCTCAGCCTCCCAAGTAGCTGTGATTACAGGCGCACACCACCAAGCCCAGCTAATTTTTTGTATTTTTTAGTAGAGATGGGGTTTCACCATGTTGGCCAGGCTGGTCTCAAATTCCTGACCTCAAGTGATCTGCCCACCTCGGCCTCCCAAAGTGCTGGGATTACAGGCGTGAGCCACTGCGCCCGGCCGCAAACCGTTTTTAAAAGAATATACTCTCAAACCAAGTCACAAAGGATTTCTAAGACCGAACCTTGCTTTCAGTGAGTTCACAAACTACAAAATTTAAGAGGAAACAATCTACCTTCAGCTACAGTCTACAGACAAAACAAAAAGCAGCAATTTATCTTCCCCAAACTTGGGGTAAGTGTATCTGTCAGATAAAATTGTAAGCATGTTCAGAATGATTAAGGACCAAAAAAAAAAAAAAAAATTAAAAACCTAAGAATTAGACACTATGAAAAAATAAGAGGCGATTTTGACAAAAGTAGAATGTCTGTACATAGGAAAAATGTAGTCATTGAAATTAAAATCTCATTGGATTGTTTAAATGGTATAGTAGACACAATTATAGAGAGTACCATTAAATTGGAAAACAGATCTGAGAAAATCATTCAGATAGTACCAGAAAGATAAAGGGTGCTTACATATACATGAGTACTTCAAATTAAAAAAAAAATAGAATAAAAAAGCTCAATATACATCCAGTAGCAGTTCTAGAAGGCAAGAATAGAGCTTTCTTTGGAGCTCCTAAAAACAGCTTTCTCCAAAGCTCCTAATACCATGCTTATGATTGTGAAATTAAACAGAATATATATTTATTCATGTCTTTCTCATTTAGTATGAATGGTCTCTGCTATTCTCTTCTGGTTACTGGATAGCAGAATTTCTGGTTATCTTCTATTTAAAAAGCAACTTCTCTTGAGTGGCAGTAACTTCTCTTCAAAGATATTGTTCTGGCTTCAATGGTTGCTGCTCCAAAGTGTGCAGTTAATCTAAATGTCAAGCACTCTGAACTATTTCAGTGGGTGAAAACAAGTGTACATGGCTAGCTTTTGATAATTAAAGTAGTTTATCTTGTCAATCATAATGCCTCAGACACATTTTTGCTATGAAATTCTTAGTTTTGCATAATCATTTCTAACAGAAACATACATAAACATATCTTTTATACATGCATAAAAAACTGGATAAAAATACCTTTAAAATGTCTCAGTGTATGTTTCAGGATATTCTTCTACCCATTTTAAAATATTTTACCTGAGAGAGTAAGCAAAAAAGGAAGAAGCTGTCCCAATCTTGACAATAAAGAACTGACATAAATCAATCAACGCTTTTCTCTCCCCTTATTACCTTATTATGAGCATTTCGTTTTAGTGAAATTAAATTTTATTGACTTTAAATGGAGTATATATGATATGATATAAATAAAACACGTATTTGTAATATAGATAAGGACAGGGTGGAAGGCAAATAAAGCTACATTATTGTGACAGGTGGCTTATAAAGAGTAAGGAAAGCAAATCACATAGTTCAAACAATGCAGAATTTGCTATGCTTTTCAGATAACATATCACAAATAAAATGTCTAGTATAGAAGAGTACTACAAAAGGAAACAGGAGACACAGGACTGAGCACTTACTCTAACTAAACCTAACTATATAAATCAATTAACTTCTGAGGGGAGAGCAGGATTGGAGTCATGCAATGAAGTCTGAAGTTTTTCAATTTTAAAATTCCCCTTATTTTAGGTAATACATTATAAAATCTTAAAATATATTAGCTTATGTTATGGGTATTTGAAATTTAAAGTAATTAAAAACCATATCATACCATCTTAAGTTATACATATAAAACATTTAAGGGATTGATAGTACCAAAAATTTTACTTCAAGTATTATGAAAACTTCACTGTAGTAACTCAAGTCATAAAATACCCTACCATACTATCTTATATTAAAGACATTAAAAATAATACCTTTATTTTAAAAATAAACTTATCCATATTATCTTGTATTATAACTATTAACATCTTAAGGTACATATAATGAAAATTACTTTATATCCAATTTAAATTTATTTCAGATTTTAATGTAAAAAATTTTTAAACAAATTGTAAAAATAACTATGTAAGAGGCTAGGATGCATCTTTCAAGCTTAAAAGAAAACCAGGCCAGATGTAGTGGCCCATATCAGTAATCCCAGAACTTTGGCAGGCCGAGGTGGGCAGATCACTTGAGACCACGATTTCAAGACCAGCCTGGGCAACATGACAAAATCCATCTCTACAAAAAAAATTTTTTTGAGGCGAAGTCTCACTCTGTCACCAGGCTGAAGTGCAGTGGTGCGATGTTGGCTCACTGCAACCTCTGTCTCCCGGGTTCAAGCAATTCTCTTGCCTCAGCCTCCCCAGTAGCTGGGTCTATTTTTGTATTTTTAGCCCAGCCAATTTTTGTATTTTTAGTAGAGAGGGGGTTTCACCATGTTGGTCTTGAACTCCTGACCTCAGGTGATCCGCCTGCCTCAGCCTCCCAAAGTGCTGGGATTACAGGTGTCAGCCACTGCACCTGGCCATCTACAAAAAAATGTGAAAATTAATGGGGCCATGGTGGTATGTGCCTGTAGTTCCAACTATTAATACTTGGGAGGCTGAGATGGGAGGATCACTTGAGCCCAGGAGGTTGAGGCTACAGTGAGCCATGATCATGCCACTGTGCTTCAGCCTGGGCAACAGAGTGAGACTGTGTCTCTTAAAAAAAAATTTTAAAAGAAAACTGATCTGTTTTATAAAAGTTATGAAGACAATTATAATACATTTTAAAAATTATTTTTAGCAAAAAGATTCAGTCTGCTTTGAGCTTTTTTTCTGATTCTTCTTTCTTAAATATTTCAGCAACTATAGGAAAAACAAATAATTGAAGAGCACACAGATAAAGTTCCCAATGACGCTACTGATCTTGCTTCTCAAAAATATATTAATTTTGCAGTTATTTTTTTCTAGCATATTATTTGATATCTTATTTCTTACCTGTAGTTTATTGAGTCCCTACTGTCTTTTAATGTTTTACATCAAAGTCAAATCAAATATTCATTTAAGTGTCCTTCCAGTCATAGTATGACATCTAGGCAGAGATATGTATTATCATGAACATGAAATATGTAGATGCAATGAACTTCAGTGGAACCCAGCGTTATCCTTTCTATTCTTGGCATGTGCAATGAGAGTGATCTGTTAAGTGGAAACCATGTAATGATCATTCTTGATTAAAAGGAAAATAGAATCATAGATGACGTTACCATAGACGTGTATTTGCTGAATTCCCTTCTCTGTCATTAACAATTTGGGGGTATGTTTTTTGTGTGTATACAACACTAAAAGCCTCTTCCCAATACATGCTTTTATGCTGCTTTGACTGAGCACCTATGAAAGGCAGGATGGTACACTGAAAAGAATACTGAATATGGGAGATATGAGGGCCAACATCAAAGTAAGATCATGTATATGACAATGCCCCATGAATGGCAAGTACTATAAATGTAAGGTCCTATAATTGTTTGGGAAATTAATAATCTGTATTTTCTAAGGCTTTTTTGTGCCTCTAAGAGAGAGGGTCTTGCTCTGTTGCCCAGGCTGGAGTGCAGTACTGTGATCATAGCTCACTGCAACCTCGAACTCTTGGGCTCAAGGAATCCTCCCACCTCACCATCCTGAGTAGCGGGTACTACAAGCATGCAGCACCATCCTCAGCTAATTTGTTAAAATGTTTTGTAGAGGTGGGGGTCTTGCTATATTGCCAAACATGGTCTCACATTTGTGGTCTCAAGTGATCCTCCCACCTTGGCCTCCCAAAGCACTGGGATTACAGGCGTGAGCCACTGTGCCCAGCCTGTTGTGCCTTTTAAAATAGTAGTAAACATGATATATTGAGATTGGAAGCCTGCATCTTTCTTCAAGATGCTCACTGCCACTAGGAACCTTCCTCTCAACATAAAGGTTCAAAAAGAAGCAGTAACTAAGATAGTCTTTCATGGATCTTATGAGCTTTCATTTCATGAGTCTACAAATAGTTTGGTGCCAGTTTGTTAAAATTGTCCATAGAAGAGATGAATGAGCACTGGATATATCATGAAGAGAATAGAGATGTGACGTACTGGTCTGCTCAAGCTTCCATAACAAAATGCCATAGACTGGGTGGCTTAAATAATAGACATGATTTTCTCACAGTTCTAGAGACCAGAAGTCACAGATCAAGGTCTGGCAGGGTTGGTTGGTTTCTGGTGACAGTTCTCTTCCTGGCTTGCAGATGGCTGTTTTCTTGCTGAGCGAGGCAGACAGCAGGGGAGCAATGCAGGAGAGCAAAGCCCTCTGGTGTCTCTTCTTATAAGGATGCTGATGCGGCAGAATCAGGGCTACACCCTGATGACCTCGTTTAACCTTAATTACTTCCTTAGAGGCCCTAGCTCCAATAGTCACATAGGGGATTACAGTGTCAACATTTGAATTTTGGGGGACACAAACATTTAGCCCATAACATCTGGTTTCCTGTCCCAAATGGGACAGTTTAAGCTCCCTGTCCCAAACTTAGTAACTATATCATCAATTTCCTATTGTAAATACTCCAATTCCTCACCTGTAAAATGGGGTAATAATCAATCTTACAAGGAAATGTTGTGAGAATTAAAAGAGATAATGTATATTAAAGTATTTTTATAAACTGTGAAGTGTTATTTTAGTGGAAGGAGTTAATTTCCAGGCTTTTCTCAATTATTCAAACAAAGTAATAAATGTTTTTGCCGTATTTCTTTTAGGAAAAAAAGATGTTTACGTGGTAGTATATCCATAAGATAATTTCTTTCTATGGGGAGGTCTTTACAAGCATTCTGTTTTCATTTCTAAATTTATAAAGGCAAATATACAGCTGGGCGCGGTGGCTCACGCCTGTAATCCCTGCACTTTGGGAGGCCGAGGTGGGTGGATTGCCTGAGGTCAGGAGATCGAGACCGGCCTGAACAGCATGATGAAACCCTGTCTCTACTAAAAATACAAAAAAATTAGCCAGGCATGGTGGCAGGTGCCTGTAATCCCAGGTGCTTGGGAGGCTGAGGCAGGAGAATCACTTGAACCAGGGAAGTAGAGGTTGCAGTGAGCCGAGATGGCACCACTGCACTCCAGCCTGGGTGACAGAGTAATACTCCGTCTCAAAAAAAGAAAAAAAGGCAAAGAAACACCTAATTATGTTTCCAAAATATCTATTAATATCATTTATTTAGAGTGTTTGCTTAAGACAAATCACTGGCATAAAAGATGGAAAAATGTACATTATTACAGAAATAATTCCTTGTGTATGCAGAGTGTATTGACTAAAATTTGCTTCAACTCTGTGTACTGAACTCATACTTTTAAATACTGCTTTTGCAGTCTCTGCATTTAAAGCAACACACTAGAAAATCATGCTCCCACCAAAACATGTAAAAATGTAAAGATGAACAAAACAACTTTATGTTTTATGGCATTTACTTCAAAAATCTGATTAAGATAGATGTCTTTAGCTCATAATTCTTCAATGTCACGTTGTCATAGTTCCCATCAGCAAGATGTTTTAAAGGCTTTCGATTAATATTGCATGCCAGAACTGAAATTACATCCTTTGTCGTTTAGTTCTTAATGGTGCAAGTGATATCTATCAAGTACTGTTTTATGAAGCGTGTGTGATTTTTATTGCAGGCTGTTTTCACAAATCTTTTTCAGGTTTCAGAAAGGCGGCTTAGGGTTTAAAACAAGCCCTTCTGTTGAAAATCTTGATGATTCTTAAAAACTGAAGTAAAACTTATATTACAATTTATTTATCAATAAAAAATCATCTATTTGGAATCTGTTGCATTCACATTTGCACACTGTCTTGAATATATTTGCTTTAACCCATATTTTAGTAAAACACAGTATTATAATTTATGCAAAATAAGTGCCAAAGACACACAGCTCACAAAGCTTTCATTAGCAAGCATGTACATTATCTGCCTAGTAAGGAAAATATATCTGTAGAAAACACATGCTAACAATTAAATGATAACTGGGTTTGTACTGCCAAAATGTATATTTTATTTTTAAAATATAATTACAAATTTACTTTTAAGAGGAATCTAGTGTTCTGACATTAATTTCAAAAACTTCAAAAATTAAACACTTCAAATACAAGTCATTTTCATATATTAAAGATCTAGAATTAAAAATAGAATCTTACTTATATAAAAATTAGGGAGATATAAATGAAAAGAAGACGATTCTTATATTTGATATTTTTACTTTGAACACAAACTAACATATTTAGGTACTGGCTTTATCACTAACATATTTTACTCTTCTAGTCTTGGTTCCTTTCATCTGTAATATTAGGGGAGTAGATTATGATTTCTAATGTCTTTCTTTCCAGTTTTTAAAAGAATTCCCTAAATCTCTCTATATAATATTTTACCTAAAATACACACACACACACACACACACACACACACACACACACACACACACAGAGGTTTAAGCTTCAGTGGCTAACTCTATGTCTTGAATGCTGTCATGCTTTATCAGTTCGCATTTTACAAAATATAAATCTAGACAAGATAAAATAACTGATTTAAAACATTGTAAAGGACAATGGCAAGGGGCTTATTCTGGGATGTGTCTCCCTCGGGCCAGATCTCCACAGCTGATGTAAGATAAAGCTGGCTACAGCTCTCCTGAGTTAGCTGTGGTCTTTAGGGATCTCACGGACATTTGGCTTTTGCCAACTATATGTCGATTACGAAGGAGAATAAAAATATTAACATTAAGATCGACATTCTTATCCAGCTTTGCCCTGTACATTCATCTTGTTTGGATAACTGCACATTTAAAATTAGAGGCTACTTATCTGGTCCTAGACATTAGGGGATACTGCACAGGGAAAAGAGTCTCCACATTCTAATTCCCCAAGGCAAATCGCTGCGATTCTCATTACTTCTATAAGGAAGAGCTTGCCTTTCCTTCAATGCTTATGTGAATTTTTTCTTGTTGTATGTGGTTCACTGAAGGAATGGCAATAGTTCATTTTAAAAACATTCTCTCCATTAGCTAGAATCGATTTTTAAAGCATTCTAACACGTCCATATCGAGTCTAAAACAATTCCTTTAACCCCTGACACTAAAAAATACTGTTTGCTACTTTTTTAAAAAAAGGACTTATATAGTTCTCCTCTATTTTATATGTTTTTTTTGTTTTGTTGGTTATAAGTAATTTAATTACTTAGTAACTTCAAAAAAGAATTACTAAAAATCTAGGTTCAACGTAACTATATGGATTCTAAACACATAGGCCGGTGGAATACACAACAGAAATTTATACTCATGAAAGCTTATTAAGCTGATTACGCAATAG
This sequence comes from Pan paniscus, assembly GCF_029289425.2. Classification (NCBI taxonomy): domain Eukaryota; kingdom Metazoa; phylum Chordata; class Mammalia; order Primates; family Hominidae; genus Pan; species Pan paniscus. Next base: position 180,326,943 of record NC_073252.2, on the reverse strand, counting down.
GCTTAACATGCACTATCCTGTTTAATCTCATAGCTACCTTAAACTGTAGGTACGTATTCCTGTTTCACAAGTGGGAAAAAATGTACAGAGAAATCAAGAAATCTGGCAATGGTCACAGAGTATGACCCCAAAGCTCTCCATACTAATTTATACAGGAATAATTATTTTTGTCATTTTTGTTCCAGGCATGTTGTCAAGAAGGAAATGAAGAGGAAGTATTCGTATTAAGGCAGTACCGTAGAAATTCAATTTTAAATGGAAGAATGCTTGCTTTACTTTGAGCCGGAGGTCAGAGTGCTATCCAGCAAAGGCCAGCGTGGAGACCCCAGTCCAGCCGTGATAGCAGAAGCATTCTTCCGTTACAGGGAAACTACACTGCATATTAAATAGGGGAACAGAGATGAAAAAATAATTTGAATGTTAGTTTCCAGTTTTATAATTAACACTTTTTAGTATGTGGGCGGTCTTTTGTCTCATTTTTAAATTCTCTATTTGAGCTTTTGATTTTCCTCTCTCTTATGCTAAGAAACAAAAATATACGTGAGGTTAAAAAAATCTCTAAAAGCAATGACTTAAAAAATGACAAGACTCTAGATATCATTCCTTTTCTTCTTGGCCTTATAGTACATCTCGGTGTTGGCAGATTACTAATTAATATATTTTGCATTAAGATATTTTTCCTAATATTCTTTTTTCTTTTTTATTTTTCTTTTTGAGAGGGAGTCTCGCTCTGTCGCCCAGGCTGGAGTGTAATGGTGCAATCTTGGCTCACTGCAACCTCCGCCTCCTGGGTTCAAGAGATTCTCCCGCCTCAGCCTCCTGAATAGCTGGGATTATAGGCACTCACCATCATGCCTGCCTAATTATTGTGTTTTTGTAGGGACGGGTTTTCACCATGTTGGCCAGGATGGTCTTGAACTCCTGACCTCAGGTGATCTGCCCTCCTCGGCCTCCCAAAGTGCTGGGATTACAGGCGTGAGTCACTTCACCCGGCCTATTTTTCCTAATATTCTTAAGGGATTATTAGAGTTATTAAATTAAACAGTACTACAAAGTACAGTCCCATAGGCTCAGCTTTGATTATTTCCACAATTTACTATCAAATATTTGAGACAGCATTATTAAAAGTCAATGGCCTTCTGGTTTATAAAGAACTGGTAACTCTTTAATTTCTTACTTTGATCATACACACCACTGCCATGTTTATACTTTTGTGAGGTCATCAAAATAAAGTCAAACAATTTCATGTTATATTAAAAACAATATAATATCTGCTTCCTTTGTGATTTCTTCTTATTTATTATGTAAAAAGAAAAACCTGGGTAATTTAAATTCTTTTAACCTTACACATGTTCTAGAGTACTGGAAAAAATTAAAAGTACAATTTACATTAACATGTTCAATAATCTGCTTTTTATATGACAATAAAATTAGAGGTAGCACACCTTAAATATATAATTTTACTTAAAAATATTCACCACAATCAAGTGACAGTTGTACTTAAATGATTATTTGAGCAAGATAATTAGTATTCTTAGAATATTTTCTAACTTTCAAACAATGGATATTGTTGAAATCCAAGTTATACACAACACATTACTGCACACATAAAAATGACAAGTGATCTTAGAATAATCTCAGAAACATTCTTTAAATTCAAAATGTACCACACATAATTTGCAATCAAAGTTGACCCATCAGGGTTAGCAGTAAATGTTCTGCCCTGGCACTGAGTTAAAACAGATAAGTTCATCTAAGGGGCTATGATACCTGCCATGCCTTCCTTCATGCTTGTTGCTCACAGAGACTAGCATAATGAAAACACTTTCTGATTTCAAGGCAAGTCAGAAATATGAAGATTTATAACCTGGCAGATCTAATGGAGCTGTCAAAAAGGGAAGTTACACTCACAGTGAAATGGTCACATCATGATCTAGTTTTCATCCTGACTGAAAAAAAAAATCTTTGTGAAGAACCCTACAAATGTTTTTGGTAAAAGAGATTCACAATAAAAGAAGAAGAAAAATAAAAATAGAGCGATGAAGAGGTATTTTTTCAAAACATGAGAGCCGAAGTCGGAGATAATGTCGTACATGAGACAGGGAATTTAGGAGAGTGCCCCCCTGTAAGTGCATTATTCCCCTTTCATTTAGAACACAGAAAAGAGTCAGAGGAAGACAAAAGAAAAGGAAAGAACCAAACTTCCAAAATAGCATTACACTACATTATTAATAGCGTCACACCAAGAGAAATGACAGCTCTCAAAAGAGTACTTTTGTCTCCACTTACTTTAATTAAACTCCCTAGACTACAAAGTGAATCTCAACCTCTTTTTTAAACATAAAAAAATCAAAGCTGATTAAGATGTGATTTCTGTCCTCTAATGGTCCTCACCCTTAGTTATATACTATTTAAAACAATAGAAACAGCAGCAGCAGCAGCAACAGACCTCAACATCCTGCAAATTTTCTCAAAAGGACCAAAATGTCATACTCTGCTCCTCTGCCTTCTCACAGATAAATTAGTTTCCAGTGTGTCCCTCCCTCTGTAGCCAGCACTAAACCTCATTTAAACTTCAAATGAGAATTATAGCACAATTATACCAGTATGAATGTTTCAATTAATGTAACTTTCCTTATACCAGAGTCCTGTAACAACTTTGCTTTAAAATAAGCTGACGAGATTTTAAAGGTTCACTGCAAAATATGATCCCTGAAAATTAATCCATATTGGCAGAAAAAAGAGAAGTTTTCAAATTTGTGGAAATAATTTCAAAAATCCATTACAGCCAATGTAATGTCATTACTCTTCTACTAAAAAATCTTAAAGGAAAACATATTTCTCTCTTCCCTATGTGCACTGTCCATCTGTCCCAAACTAAATGTATCATCCTCGTTTTATACTCTCTGCCCAATCCAAGATCTCCTCCTCTTTCTCAACTATTTCACCTTTCCACTGAAATCCCCATTTTCTACTCAAAAGTGTGGTGACATTTTGACTCTTGCTCTTTGATTCTTTGGTCCAAATCAACAATTTTCTTGTTAGCTTATTCAAAATGTTATTTGGTTATGTTCTTTCCTCTGTTTTCCCATTGCATTATCCTATCTAGACCCTTCCCTACCTCTCATTTATTAAATAAATCACTATCTGCTAACTAGATATGTGCTCTGAAGAAATAGAATGCTGCTATCTCTGCCTACTGACTTTCTCTACTCCAATATATTCTGTGCAAAACCAACATGGCATTTTCAAAACTTTGTTTTTTGTCTAGAACCAACAATGGTTCACTGTTGCGAAGCCACAAGTCCTAACTGTATTTATCCATAATGTTAAGTACCATGGAGATACAGAAGAAGGCAGGTGTATTGGCCTAAAGGGGCTTATTCCCTAATTGAGGAGATGGGACTTCCATTCCTGAAACAGCGAGAACACAAATCTCAGGCAGGTGCAAAATAATAAACTACATGAAGAAGGTGAACAAGGAAACATTTGCTTTGTGCCGGGGTTGGTTTGGAAGGCTTAAAGTGTAGACTAACATTTAGCTAAACCTTGAAGAGAAGCACAGTTAGCAAAGTCAAAGCAGGAAGACTGGAGATTTCCAAACAACACTGGTTTGGAAAGCAACTTAAGAGAGAGTTCTGGATAGATAAAGTGGGGCCAACCAACCACTTTCACCTCCAAGTGGAAGAATCTGTACCTGATTTGGTAGGCCACACAGAGGTTCCTGGGAAGAAATTTATTATGAGAAAAGAAGTCAGAGGGAGATTAACCTGAGTGCTCTTCCAGAGTACAAGGGCCATGTGGCAGCAATCAGGCTGTGAAGTGATGACTATTTTCTTAAGAATGTGAGCTGAGAGACTCATGTAGTATTGGTTGATTCATTCATTCCACAGATATTCACTCAAGCACCTATCACAGCATGAGGGATACCTTAGCTAAAAACAAACATAAAAACCTCTGCCCTTGTAGAGCTTACATTGTAGCAAGTGGAGGGGAAGAAGGGGAGAACAATATGCAGGAAACATAATAAATTAGTAAATGAAAGGGAAGGTGATATTGACAGAATACAAGGCAGGGTAGGCGATTAGAACTGCTGGAGAAGGAATCCAAATTTTAAATTGGGGCTTGGGCGGTGGCTCGCCTGTAATCCCAGCACTTTGGGAGGCCTAAGCGCGCGGATCACGAGGTCAGGAGTTTGAGACCAGCCTGGCCAATATGGTGAAACCCTGTCCCTACTAAAAATACAAAAATTAGCTGGGTGTGGTGGTGGGTGCCTGCAATCCCAGCTACTTGGGAGGCTGATGCAGGAGAATTGCTTGAACCTGGGAGGTGGAGCTTGCAGTGAGCGGAGATTGCACCATTGCACTCCAGCCTGGGCAACACAGCAAGACTCCAACTCAAAAAAAAAAAATTAAATTGGGTCATCAGAATAGCATTTACTGAAAATATGACATTTAAGCAAAAACTTAAAAATAAAAATGGGAATCCTCCTCAGGAGGGAAGGCAATAAATTAGATTTCAGAGGTGATAATGGTTTAGAAATGTTTACATGTTAGGATATTTATGTGTACCATCTCCTAAGTTTCTGAGTACTTGAGGAATCGTAAAGATAGTTAATACTGGATAAATAAGTACTATTATCTATGTGCATGAAAACCATAGATATTCACGCTAATAAAAATAGATTCCCCAAATTTATTTTTCTTCCAGATTCCCTGGATTCCTAGGTTGTTAATACAGCGCGTGCATTTAACTGTGAATGACTCCACTGCTATTTCTGAAATAACCACTGCAGTCTCCTGTGTAATGGTTTCTTACTTGATGGTTAGGAATTTCCTTTAGACATTCATTTCTTCAATATAGCAATACTGCAGATGGCAGAGTCCTCATTTAAACTCTTAATACCTTTAGAAATGCCTCCTGGGCTGATATCCAATCCGATTCCAAGGAGTAAGACACAATTCTTGCCTTCATTTATTCGTTCACTGGTTCCCTCATTAATTTATACAACACACCTACACAGAATACCTACTGTACTTCAGGTACTTTCAAAGTCCTAGGAATTCCAGTATGAGTCAAACAGATACTTTCCTGCCTTTTTAAAGCTTTCCTCCCTACTACACTATATTTATTGCCTCCTCGCTTTTGAGCATACAGATATACAGAGAGATGAAGTATTATCTGGTAAATAATCTAAGAGATGAAATATGCTGGGTTCCGAAAGCTTCTCAGAAGGTTTTTCCGATAAGCTAATGCTTTAGTTGCCATGAAGAATGCATATTCCAAGCAGAGAAGCCTTCAGGACGACTGAAAGAGGCTAAGGCATGACAGTGAGAGGGAGCACGAAGCTGCCGTGGTTCAGATTGGCTAGAACACAGAGGGTGTGGGTGGGGCTGGGACAGGGTAGGAGAACTCGCAAGAGGCAGGACAGGAAGCCTGGAAGACAGGTGGAATAAAGATTTTCATGGGCCTTGCCTTGTTCCGCTTCGGCATTTGCATATTATCCTATTAGCCAAAGAGAGCTGTGGAATGGTTTTAAGCAAATAAATGATAAGGTCAGAGACACATTTTATGACGACTACCCTAACAGCAGTGTGGAGGCTGTGTGTATGTGTGTGTGTCTTGCCTTCGGTGAGTGCTGGGTGATGAGAGTTAGTAGAGATTTATAGTATTGTATTGAGTGTATAAACGAAAGCCCTGGCAATGCAGATAAACATATCAAGAGATAATTAAGAGGTAGAATAAATTGATCAGCTTTAGCAACACACTACATGAAGCAGTGGGTAAAAAAGAGGGTCAACCATATAATTTCCAAAGTATTTAAGAAGTATCTTTCATCTTTTAAAATTACTTCACATCACAAGATCTAATCATATGAACCCTATTTGGCTCTAACCACTCTCATCATTTTAGAACTCTACACAGGACTGGCTTATATTGCTGTTAAATTATAGTTACTGGAAAATTTATTTTTTTCTCATGAGTGCATTGCAGTATTTGCATTACCTCTCCTTTTAAATAGCAAAACCTTTCTTTGTTTTTAACAGTCCACAGCATTGAGTACAGACTTACTGCATGTGTGTCTCTCACACAAATTGTTTTCGTTTTTATCCCACATATAAGATGTTTTTCCACAGAAGCCACTCAAAGCAGAAGGAAAAAGAAACATACTAGGAGGAAGAAACTTGGTTTTGCTAGGGAACTGAACCTGATGTCTTCAAACTGCTCATGATGTGACAGGATGAAGAGAAAGAAAAAGTTAAAAAAATCTACCGAATAAATATCAAAATCTCATCGAGTCGATTTTCTTAACATTGTCTAAAGTAAGCTTGAGGGCATTCTTGTTTAAAGTGGAATTCTGCATAAGGTCATGGTTAATCCCACCCTGAAAATGAGAATAACTGAATACAACCTAAATTCTTCCAGAGGATGTTCAACTCTGTAACCGGATGAATAAAAATGAGGAAATGTGCAGAAATTGCTATTTCAACCTAGAACTTTACTCTCTGACTTATTATTATTCATGTTTAGGGATGAAAACCTTAAGGACAGAAATTCAGTGTTATTTGTTCCTTTAATACAGTATTATATCTAAAAAGAATTTCTTACTTTTCTAAGACATGTAACTTTAAATGTTTTGATTTCTCCAAATAGAGAAGCATGATACCAAAGTGGTGCTTTTTAGAATATTTAAAATAAACAAAAATGTTATTCTTTACGTATAAATATACAAGTTAAGAAAATCATGAGGACAGAAAATAAGCTGCAAATCACAACACCATAAATATATAATTAGCTTTTGTTACCACATTTTTTTTCCTTCAAGGGAGCAGCAGATGGAATATTAAAAGCCTGTGTCTCTTTTTAAACCAGAAGTCTGCAAACTATCGTCTGCTGCCATCTACTTCCGTAACACAGTTTCATGGGAACACAGCCGTGTCCACTCGTTCATGTACTGACTGCTTTTGTGCTATAAAACAAAGGATTTGAGAAGTTTCCACCTCATGGCTCTTGAAAAGCCTAAAATATTTACTATCTGGCCCTTTAAGAAAAAGTTTACCAACCAGTTTTTCTTTTCTCAATGAAAAATCTCATTGAGACAATTGTAAACTCGCATGAAGTTTCAAGAAGTAATCCAAAGAGATTGTGTATACTTTTACCTAGTTTCTCCCAATGGTAACATCTTGCAAAATACCAGGATAATCACATTGATAAAATCCATTGATTCTATTCAGATTTCTCCAGTTTTACTTGTATTCCTGGTGTGTGTGTGTGTATTTGTTCTGTACGATTTTACTACATGTTTATGCCAACCAGTTCTCAACAAAATCTTAAGTGCTTCCTCAGTAATAAGGGGCTTTTCTTAATCCTTTGTTTAGAAGGCAAAAATTGGTTATAAAACCAAAAATTTATAAAGTTGATATTAGCTTCAAGTTTAGCAAAAGTTGGGGAGATAACCTAGGTAAAGAAGCCAGATGTAAGGCTTATCTGTGTCACCGAGGTGACAGGAAACATATGGCTATATGTCTGGGAGTAGAATAAAATACCATTCTGCAAGCAGAACATACCATCCGCAATTGCATTGTAAAAAAATATTTTTTGAAATAGTTTATTGAGAAGCTTACGTTCTTACTACCAAATCTTGCAGGGAGGGAGAGTTTGAGACAATGGTAGGGTAGGAGAAGAGAAAAAGGATCAAAAATATAACCAATTTTAGGTGTATTAGAAGGTGATTTGCCATTTAAAATGAAAGCTCTGTCACTTGAAATGACTGTCAGAAAGGCCAAAATAATATATTTTAATGTGTTTTAGTTAAAATATATAATACATAAAACCTATAAATGGCTCAATGAAATGCTCTTACATTTTAAATAAGTATATAGTGGCTCAGGAGAATTCATTTGCTTCATTTCTAAAGCAAGAAACTAATAAAGGAAAAGTTTCATAAATACAATTTAGTAGAGATGGCAATAAATAAATGCATGAAGTAATGCATACCAAATGACAGCAATCCATAAGTAAGCCCTTCCTATGAGTATCCTTTCTGGAATAAAGTGGAGAACAAATTAGTGAATAAATAAATAATAAATAATAAAGCCATGGTAAATTGCAGTTCTGATAAGAGTAGAAACCCACACGCTACGGTATTCAATTTGACATGACAAGTCATTTTAAAAGATTGAAAAGAGGCATATGAAAGAATATAAATAACATAACCAAATGAAATTTCCAAGTTTGTTGTAATAAAAAATTATGAGAGTTGGGATAAATTATGAGAAAGCATTTTGAGTCATGAATGGAGAAGGCAGTATATTTAAAAACTAAGTCTTTTTTGAATTAAAGTACTTTCCTGTGTTTGAAATGAAATGCAAAATACTTTTAGCTAAATGCCTTTAAGAAGAATTAATTTTAGTTTTTCATATTTTATTGTAATCTATTTTTATTCCTGAACAACAAAATATATATTTTCTGCTCTAAAAAGTAGTAAATAATGACAAATGTGAAAAAAATTTCTGCTTAAGCACAGTCATTTCAGTGATGTGTGAAATATGAATCTCAATATTTTTCCTTATTAATAAATAAAACATAACATTTGGGAATAACTGGAAGAGAACTATAAATAACCTTTCTTTTTAATATGAAATCACACAATTCAATTCTGATATAAAGCTTCAGTATTCCCTTTTCTCTGTCTCCCTAGTACCCACCTTCAAATCCTTCGAAACTGTTCAGAAATTTTAACTGACATGTTGCTCTAAAGTAATAAATATTTGTGGCATTCGTTCAATCTGGGAAACTAGGCTAAAATACAAATATACTGAATTTTCAACATTTCCTTGTAATAATACCCCTGCTTCTTTTATGAACAGTTGTTTCTGATGGTGTCACACAACATTTCGTCACTATAATAGTGTGATGCTCTCTGAAAAATATGATGTGAGGGATTCGATTCCTGTGTCAAAAAGCTTACTTGAATGTTTGTTCTGAGGAATATACTTGAAAACTTATAAAAACACCCTATGGAGATTTATTCCAAATTAATATTTTTAATTGATTTGATACATTTATGTTGTCAATATAAAAATATATATTTGGTTCATAAGCATATATACACACAAACTTTGGCTCTATTCCAGAAAGCGTTATTATTCAGTAAGTCCTACTCAAATCCTGACAATGCTGAGATACAAAACCTAAGTGACACCTCTGGAGTCTGGCTGACTCAATTTTAAATCCCCGAGTCTCACTTTTCTAATGTAGAAAATGTGGATTAACAGCTATGAATACTACCTCTGGAGGTTTAAGGAGAATGCAAATCATTGAAATAATATCTGGCACAATCTGTATTGAAGGTAGATGATCAATAAACAAGAGTTTTTAAAAATTACTATTTGATCTAAGCTAAAGCAGCAAAGCCAAGCCCTAGAACCGAGATGAACTATATGAAGCTCTCTTTATTTCCTCTCCCACTCCCCAACTGCCACCACCAGCCTGAGTCTGTGACCTTAATAGGTATCATTAATCTTTATGGCACTTCTGACCCCCAACAAGATCCTAAAAATTACTGAAATCCCTGAATCAGGCAGGTATCACAATGAATATGAGTTGGTACGTGAATTCAAGACTTTTTATCAAATCTGTGAGCAACTATTTCTACTCTCTTTTAAAACCACTACAGGAAGTTTCTTTAACCTGATTGCCTTCAATTTTGTTTTTTTCTACTTAGCTCTAAATAGAAGTGACTGATATATCAGTTTGCTAGAATTTGGGAAGAGTCACTGGAAAGAGGTACACCCATCTGTGAATGAGTAGGTTTCTCAACACTGACTATGGCATTAAGATCAACTCCACTGTGGAATTCTTCAAGGCTACTGCATTTCTTAATGTACTATTAATTAAATGTAGACTTGTGCCTGAGTTTACCATGACGGTACTGAAGTAAGTGACTCAGTAAACTAAAATATTATACTGCTGTGTTTGGCATTTAAGTATGTTCCTCCAGACTGATGGCTACTTAAGTGTGGATGAAAAGACCAATATGATAGATAAGTAACTGTCTTTACAAAAATGTTCTCATTTTAAGACTAATCTTTGATTTGTGGCTGTTTAAAAAGAATATGCTGTTGTGTGCAATTCTGCTACTCAAGAATCAGTACAAAGTCTCTGTTTTAAAAACAGTAATATTGGCCGGGCGCAGTGGCTCACGCCTGTAATCCCAGCACTTTGGGAGGCAGAGGTGGGCAGATCACCTGAGGTCAGGAGTTCCAGACCAGCCTGGCCAACACGGTGAAACCCCGTTTCTACTAAAAATACAAAAATGAGCCGGGCGTGGTGGCAGGCGCCTGTAGTCCCAGCTACTCGGGAGGCTGAGGCAGGAGAATTGCTTGAACCCAGGAGGCAGAGGTTGCAGTGAGCCAGGATCGCGCCACTGCACTCCAGCCTGGGTGACAGAGCGAGACTCCGTCTCAGAACAACAACTACAACAATAAACAGTTCTATCATTCCTAATTGCTGTGTGCCACAATGGTCTTTGGTTTTTGTTTCACAGCAATTTATAATTATGTCACGTTGTTTGAAACTTTCAGTCTTCTATGTTAATTATATACACTTGGAAAAATCTACATTCTTAAAGTGCTCATACCAATGGTTTCTTATATAATTATTTTCCTGTGGAAATTTACATTGTCTGAAACATAGATCATAATACCAAAATGTATTACCAGGAAAATCTAATCCAATTAACTAGAATTCTAAGTTAACTGAAATTTTTTTGTATCTTTCACATTTTAAAAGAGAAGAAAATACAAAGAAAACACGGTATAATTTGTGCGTGTGTGTTGTGGGGGCAGGGTGTGCATGTGTGGGGCAGGGTCTTGCTTTCTCACCCAGGTGGGAATACAGTGGTGCCATCTTGGCTCACTGAAACTCTGCTTCCTGGGCTCAAGCCATCCTCCCACCTCGGCCTCCTGAGGAGCTGGGACTACAGGCACATGTCACCATGCCCGGCTAATTTTTGTATTTTTTTTGAAGAGACAGGGTTTTGCCATGTTGCCCAGGCTGGTCTCAAACTCCTGGGCTCAAGTGATCTGTCTGCCTTGGCCTCCCAAAGTGCTGGGATTACAGGCGGGAGCCATCGTGCCTGGCCTAAGGTATAGTTTTAAAAAAAGTTTTACAACATGAACAGGGCATGTCCTCATGATAATACAGCCTCATCTTCATAGCCTGGGCCTTTACACGTCTAAGACAGTAAGCACAATAGTTATTTGTTGTGTTTGCCATAGGACTGCACTTTACCCATATTTGTTTGCAGCTGTTTGATTTTAATGATACAGATTCTTTAATCTAGCATTTAGTTAAAAATCATCCCCCGAATATGAATCTTGCCATTTCTGATTACTGTGTGCCAGGTTAGTCCGTCAGTTCTTAGAGCAAACTCTAATTACAGCACACAGCCTTCTCACAGCGTGACCCAGGATAAACACATGCATCGACCTACAGAACCCAAACCATAGTTTGCTCATTGGCTCTTTCTAAGTTTGTTTTTTTTTTTTTTTTTTTTTTTTTTGACACACAGTCTCGCACTGTCACCCAGGCTGGACTGCAGTGGTGCGATCTCCACTCACTGCAAGCTCCGCCTCCCAGGTTAACGTTCTCCTGCCTCAGCCTCCCAAGCAGCTGGGACTACAGGCGCCTGCCATGACGCCTGGCTTATTTTTTGTATTTTTAGTAGAGATGAGCCAGGATGGTCTTGATCTCCTGACCTCGTGATCCGCCTGCCTTGGCCTCCCAAAGTGTTGGGATTACAGGCGTGAGCCACCACGCCCGGCCGGCCCTTTCCAAGTTTTAAAGGCATTTACTACCACCACTGGTGTGGGTTTGAATCCTAGTTCTTCCACTTTGTAGCTGACTGATTTTCCACAGAGCTAAATATTCTCTCTGGGTCATAATTTCTTACATGTTTGCAGGCATGAACATGATTTAATATGTGACAAGTGCCTCGGAGTCAATATGTGGTATTCTTTCTTCCTATTCCCCTTGCAAATCTACTTCGTTTTTTTCCTGTGTTTTCTCTAATGTGATATATGGCTTCCCCTCCCAATCAATATTATCCAAGTTAGAAAACTTGGAGCAATCTTTGATTTGTCCTGCTCCATCACCCTTTCCCCATCAAATGTAATCACTAACCTCCATCAGTCAATTCAGTCCTTAGAAATATCTCTTGAATTTTACTGTTCCTCGATCCCTGCTGCCATTGTCTGAGTCCAGGCATTCATCATCTTTTGCCTCGATTATGGCAATAGCTTATCTCTATGCCTCAAGGCTAGAACTGTCCAAAAGAAATATGTTCTTGAGCCATATACATAATTTAAAATTTTCTAGTAGCCAAAATAAAATCAAAAGAAGGTGGAGTTAATTTTAGTGATACATTTTATTTACCCTAATATATCCTACCTACACATTCTCTACCTAGTAAAATTCAACTTATTCTTCAAGGCACAGTTCAAACCTCACCTTTTCCGAGGCTTCCAGAAAGACATGGATGCCCTAGACTCCAATTGTCTGGCTTCCTAACTAGCAGTTATCAAAGTTACTCACCCGTAAACCACAAAATCATGTTGCCTGGTTCCACTGTGGCACAGTCATCACTGTCTGCCTTGCCTGGGTCTTCACTTCTGCTCATTAATACTTTAGTTTTCTCTTGTTGACGTCCTGTCACATTTCTTAAAGTAGCTGGTCTCGGCTTTTTCTACTCTTCCAGTCTAATCACTCATGTATCAAGCTCAAGACATAATTTGGTACCCTACTTTCCTTTCTTTCTTTTTATTTTTTTCTTTTTTTGAGACAGTCTTGCTCTGTTGCCCAGGCTGGAGTGCAGTGGCGCAATCTTGGCTTGCTGCAACCTCCGCCTCCCAGGTTCAAGCCATTCTCCTGCCTCAGCCTCCCGAGTAGCTGGGATTACAGGCACATGTCACCACGCCCGGCTTATTTTTGTATTTTTAGTAGAGACAGGGTTTACCATGTTGGCCAGGCTGGTGTCGAACTCCTCACCTCAAGTGATCTGCCTGCCTCGGCTTCCCAAAGTGCTGGGATTACAGGCGTGAGCCACTGCGCCTGGCCTGTACCCTACTTTTCTAAGAAGACTTGAGCCGCTGCATTTAAGGTATCACATTTTCCTTCTTGTTCATCTCAGAATTTCCCAACATAGGCCCATAGATTTTGATTACATGTTTTAATTGAGGTGTAATTAACATACAGTACAGTACACCGATCTCGAGTTCAGTTTGACAAATTTGACAACTGTGTGTGCCTGGCTAACGGCCATCCAAAACAAGATAGCACACACTGTCTTCACCCAGAAAGTTCTCTTCTACCCATTTCCAGACAATTCCCTTCCTCCTCCCCACTACTCCAGGCAACCACTCTCTGACATCTGTCACCATATAAATGTTTTCTGTGTGTTCTCGGATTTTATGTATTCACGTAACTGGAATCATACAGTACGTACTCGTTTGTGCCCGGCCACTTTTGCTTAATCTAGTGTTTTTGAGGTGCATTCATTTTTCTATGTATAGCCATGCTTTGTTCTTTTTTATTGTTTAATATTATTCCATTGAATGAATATATCACAATCCCTTCTCCTACTGATGGAAATTAGAGTTGTTTCCTGTTTTAGGTAATTCTGAATAAGGGTGCTATAAACAGTTTTTCACCTGTGTTTTTATATATTTTGATAAATATTGAAGAGTACAATTACTGGCTCACAAGTAAGTGTTTAACTTTATAGACAACTGCCAAACAATTATCCAAAGAGTTTGTACCATACCAAATCCTTATCAGCAAAGTATGAAAGCTCCAATTACTCTACATCCTGCCTGATATTTTAGCTTGTTAGTCTCTGTGATTTTAGCCATTCTAACGGGGTAAACTTACTCATACCTTCTTGACCTTCTAAAGCCACTTCCCGTTAATTCAAAAGAAAAGGCAGCCTTGCCCCTTCTCATTCTGTTTCTCCAACCTTCTTTCAGATACCTCTTTACTAATTATTCCCTCTCTTCTGCAGGTTTTGGTGTTCATCTTCCCTGGATCCTTGCCTTCCAACTCACTGTGTTGAGCTCAAAATGTGTTGAGGGTTCAGTGCAGATCCAAGGTGACTAGTTGCAGAATGCTGTAATAAGCCAGGTGATAGACAATACTGGCTTACATGACTGTGGTAAAGGTGAAAAGCAGTACAGCTTGAAGGTAGGTTGGAGGTAGAACTGGCAGGATTTGCTGATGAATTAGGTGCACATGATTCCCATAACTTCATCTATAGTCCTATTATTCTCTTTCCAAAGCTCTATCGCTTACTTCTAAAATTCAAAAGGACAATACTGAACTCATATCTTCCCCTTAACACCAACTTTCCAACTTTACCAGTTTCGATTCAATTCATTCTATGAAGAAATACTTTTGAAGCACTTACTATGTATGCGCCAGGCACTGTTCTAGGCATGAGTCACCTCTATGAACAAAACAGAGCCTATTTCTGTTTTTTTTTTTTTTTTTGGATTACATTCTATTGGGGGGAGACAATTAAAAATATAATTACAAAGTAAATTATATGGTAACTTGATAGACAGTAACTGTTTTATAAAAAAAAAAAATAGAGTAGGGTGGGAAGTCTCCTGATTGTGTGTAGCAGGGATGAGCTGCAATTTTAAGCAGGAACATTGAGCAAAGACTGAATGGAAGAGATGAGAGAGTTAAGCAGGAAGAAGTCTGCCCGAAGAGTATTCCTGATAAGGGACAGTACAAAGGCCTAGTTAAGACCATGCCAGATATATTCCAGAAACAGGAGGAAGTAGGAGAGGAGGTTCAGAGGTAACAGGAGCCAGGTCATGTAGAATCTGGAAGGCCATTTTAAAGACTACCTTTCACTCTGAGAGATGGGGAGCTACTGCAAAGTTCTGAGGACCCAGTGACACACTGAAACACTTTTAAAGATTTGCTCTGGCCTATGTTGAGAACAGGCGTGGTGGGCATGGGACGGGAGGGAAGGTGTCAAGGGTGACAGCAGAAAGACCAGACAGGAAGCCTCTGCAGAAATCCAGGTGAGAGACAATGGTGACTAAGGCTAGTGTGCTGGCAATAAAGAGGACAGGAAATTGTTGAATTCTGAACATACTTTGACATAGAGACAATGGACTAAAAATCTTGTATGTTATCCCATCACAACAAAGGTAAACAAATCTTAAAAAGCAACTCCCTTTTGCGTTCTACGACCTACGTTTTGATTTCCAGGGCATAGATTATGTCTCTTTTATTTACCTCTCTATTTAGAAGTTTTTCTTTTTTTCCATTTCCCATTTCACATATCCTTTGCAGTATGTAGTTAACACATGCTTCATTACTTTAATTATCTTTAGGAGAAAAAGCTTCATTATAGTAAAGAATATGGCCTCCTTTATATACCAATAAATTTGTATATATGTCACTATACATACCAATAAATTTCATCTTGAAAATAGTGAAATACTATAGAAAAGAACAGTGGCCTGGCAAACACTGCTGTACGTCTGCTACGAAGAGATTTCAAAGAAATTCTGACATCTACTACTTGTGAAAACAGCTTTAGATTAAAAACTTGTTAATTGTGGAGGCATGAGGGCATATTCCAAACAGGTGTGCATCTTTGTAAATGCATAATGACATTCCATTGGTGGCCTCAATATAAAGACAGAACACCCATCCTGCCACATACAAGAGCTCATGGATAGCTGCTGTTGGCCAAGTTGACACAGTGCGTGAAAGGCTGGAAGAGAGAAACAATAAACACAACACTGGCATAATTCAGTATTGTGATCTATTTGGAAGCAGTCAAAATTTGATTTTCATATTCAGTCATTCTTACGGTGTTTCCTGTGGAGGGCCAAAGTTGCAGGCATTAGTATAGTTTTGTTTAGTCCCTAGGCTATGGGTTATGCCAGGTTAAGACTTTATTCCATGTTTACAAAAACAGTCATGAAGCCGACGGTAATAAGGAGACCCTTAAAATAAATTAAAGCCTTTGATACAGATGTACAACTCACGGCAAATGTCTCTTTGGCAATGGTACCAAATCGCGTCACAAACAAGAGGAAATAAGTTCATTTTTCTGAATTTGCTTTTCACTGATGCCAAATGCCATATGGACATTAAGACACCTTCGACTCAGCAATATTGGTGACAAAAGCAAACCTGTATGAAGGCCAAGGGAAAGAAGCCATGCAATGTCTTAGCACCCATCCAAGTAGCACATAATTGGTAGCAGAGGTTCTTCTCAGAGGCCTGATGAAATCAGAGAAAGACGCCCTGTCTGACCTTTTATAGAACACTTTAGAAGCAAAACAATCAAATAAGGAATGCTTTCAATAACAATGGTGACAAAGTACATCAGTCCCCTTTGATCAGAGTGGTGGATCTAGGTAACTGAATCCTCAGCAAGCTATTGAAATATGCAATAATTAAGGGGCCCTTCTAGTTTACTTCAACAGCTGGTCTTAGGTTGATAAAGAAGACAGAATTCAATCCTACATGCTAATGATTATTTAACAGATGTGGAAATCTCACTGTTCTCTCTCCTCCTTCTTAAACGATGTCAAGAAAAATTTTCTTGAAAGCATAATGCTGTAGATGTCTAATCCTGTTACCTATATGCAAGCAAGAAATGTGTTTTCTGTGTATTTCACTTAATAAAGAGAAATCTGGATACTTAGAAGGGTACTATAAAAATTTATAGTACTGTGATTTAAGATACAAAGTTTGAAAACATACTGGTAAATGATCATTGGTATGAGGGATGCTAATTTCAATAATTAAGGTCATTCCTGGAGGTATTTGGCTTTATACTTTTAAAAATTCTATGGTTGAATAATCAACATAGTGGCAACACTACATTATATCCTTCGGGAGGACTTGAGATAGCTGCTTCTGAACCATAATTATAAGAAACTTGACAATAAAAAATTCTTGCTTACTTGTAGTAAATGGGTGTAGATATGACTAAAATTCACATATAATTTAATTGTATCTTCAATCTTTATAGCCAACACACCTATTATCAGAGAAGAACTGATGTATTACCTTCTCAGTTCTTCGGTTCTATTATCTTGAGTGTTAAACTAAGTCTAGGAGGCAGGATAAATAAGCAAAAATTGGTGGTAACCAAGACTATGATTCACCAGGAATAGCTCTGATAATTCAACCCTGTTCCATTAAGACGTGTACTTTATAAACTGTGCAACATAGTGTCTTTACTAACTATATGACTGAACATATTAATAAAGCTGTATTGCCTCATTCTGGTGATGGCCAAATAATGTACGGATACTAATGAAAAACAGAACTTTTCACACACTGGGTAAAAACCAAATGGGAACTGTTTCAACAACAGGAGATAAGTAAGACGGCACATATTCATTTAAGATATTTATACTGTCATGTTGTAATGAGCTGTTCAGAAACAACAGACATAAAAGCTAAGAGGGGGAATAAACTTGTATATTTAAAAATTACACTGCCATAGAAATATTTGACATTTCTGTGAAGCTAAAAGAAGAGAGAAACAGATGTTAGATCATTGCAGGAGTTACTGCAGATCAACTACCAGATGGAGGACATGTATTGATGCCTTTCTTTACAGATTATAAAACTGGAAGCAAAGCAATGCTGTAACAATAGGGCACTTTAGCCATTCATTAACTCAGGAAACAAATATGCCTTCAATATTTACCGTGTGTCAAGAACTGTGGTGGTCTCAGGGATATTGGACCAAAAAAAAAAAAAACAAAAACAAAAACAAAAAAACAAATGAAAACACCAAGAAAGGAATTGGGAATGTTCGGTGTGGTGAAGAGAATAATTGAGGTGTAAAGACTTATAGTCTCATATTTGTTGAAAGGTTGTCACTGCCCAGGCATGGTGGTGACAGCCTGTAATCCCAGCACTTTGGGAGGCCAAGGCGGGAGGACTGTTTGAGCCCAGGAGTTCAAGACCAGCGTGGGCAACATAGTGAGACCTCGTCTCTATTTTTTATACAATTTCTTTTTTTTTTAAAGAAAGGTTCTCACATAAAAGAAAGATTGGATTCATTTTGTGTGGAAGTTAAAGGGAAGCATTCAGTAGAGCCAAAAGAAGGAACTTTCTGATACTTTGAGCTAAAAATAGAACAAGCTGCCTCAGAAAGCAGTGAATCCCTATCCAATGGTTCAAAAAGGCAGGAAAATCTTATGCCAGGGATCCTCTTGAAAAGATTCCTGAGCCAGGCGAGAGGCTGCATTTGAGGCTCTTTCCAACCTAAGGTCTTTATGATGACATGATCCAAGCAATGTTTTAGTAAAATCAAGTGAGGTGAAGAACATACTGGGGCAGGAATGATTGGCAGGAGCGAAGGATCTGGTTCATGTTCAAGTTGAAACATGAACCATGAAGACCTGCATGGAAGAGATACCTTTAGGAAGAAAACAATGGACACAAACTATTTCAAAAGAATAATCAATAAAAACTGTAACTTTGAAAATGGTTTCTAATCAATAAGGGTTTAGAGAAATGTTAGGCATTATTAGGATATTTGTAACAGCTTTTTTCCTAGTGTATTCCTTACTCACTGAAAGCACTCATTACATGTTTGCCTCTCATTTTATCTTACTTGTTCCAGATCAAAAGATACTTTTAATGTGTAGGAATGACTTCATTTATTCATCTGTTAAAATACAAGATAATAGTAACTGCCCCTGCTACATCATAGTATTGTTATAAGGATCAATTGATATGAAGCTTATAAAAATGATTAACTTTTTATTTAAAGGGTAATTATTTAATAATATAGAATTATATCAAGTAAAAGTGAAAGTGAATTATATCAAGTGAATTATATCAAGTAAAAGTGAAAGTTTCCCCTTCCCCTCTCTAAGCCTAAATTCTTTTTTTTTTGAGATGGAGTCTTGCTCTGTCACCTAGGCTGGCGTGCAGTGGCATGATCTCAGCTCACTGCAACCTCCACCTTCCAGGCTTCTAGTGATTCTCCTGCCTCCTCAGCATCCCAAATAGCTGGGATTACAGGCATACACCACCATACCTGGCTAATTTTTGTATTTTTGTAGAGACGGGGTTTTGTCTCTACATATGCATGACATGTTGGCCAGGCTGGTCTTGAACTCCTGACCTCAGGTGATCTGCCCGTCCCAACCTCCCTAAGTGCTGGGATTACGGGTATGAGCCACCATGCCCAGCTCTAAGCCTAACTTTCAAGATAACCCAGTGTACCAGAGTAACATTTTGAAATATTAATCAAGGTTTCCTACCATCACCACCACTGTATCTTCTCCTGTACCTTTCTCCATATTCTGTGAGTACATGGTGCCTTAGAAAAAAAAAAGTTGTTAAAGCAAAAGTAAAGAATAAATAAATTATTGATCTTTAAATTTCAAAAGCTTGGACTTATGCTAGAAACAATGAGGCTGGCAAAGAATTTCTGAGTACTCAGAGGTCACTTTTCCAGCACCTGGCCCCTTGACCCCCACAGTACCTGACTGTGATTGCATGATTGGAGCAGAAGAGAATTAGGCACGGTGTTGTTGTGTTGAGAAGTTGCGCTCCATGTTGCACCCCCCACAAAGCTGGATATAATAACAGAAACAAAAGATGAATCAGGGTGTGGCAAGATCTTGCCCCTTTTCCAGGAGGGTAAAGTAGCACAGGATAGGAGTAAAGGTGGCTGTGCAGGGTGTTCAGTCAGATGAAACTGAGACAGCCTCAAAGTGGCAGCCTGCTCCAACCCCAACCCCCACTATGCCCATGGTGTCACGGTGGAGCAGCCATACATTTTCTTGAGTGAAAAATGGCACGGAAATGACTACGAGAAGAACAGAGTTCAGAAAGGGTCTTGTGATGAGTGTGGACACATGAGGCAACAGCGGCTGGAACAACAGAACTATTTCTCACAGTTGTGGAGGATAGAAGTCCTAAAAAATAATTGTGGTTAGGACTTCAACATATAAATTTGAGAGGACACAATTCAGCATATAGCACTCACCATCCTGTGACACTTTCATAATCTCGTTCCTAGGATGGGATAAGTTAATAAGAAACTCTGATTTGACTGTGTCTACTTAATGAGTTTCTACCACTGGTTGGAATAGTGGCTCAAAATTAAAACTTAGTTCACTTAAAATAATAGACGTTTATGTTTCTTATACAGCCTAAGGTTGCCTAGACAATCTTACTCTCACATACATTTTGTGAAAATGCAATCAATCTTTATATTAAGTTTGACAAATTGCTTTATCTATTCCACAATAGAACATAGGTATTTTTCTCAAGTTAGGGTGTGTAACTGTCTATCTGTCTATCTATCTATCTGGATATACACAGTATTGTTTATATACATATATGCACAATATGTCTTATATAGGTTGGTGCAAAAGTAATTGCAGTTTTGCTATTACTTTTAATGGCAAAAACAGCAATTACTTTTTCACCAACATAATATATACTTGTGAAGGTTCCTTCTTTTATAACAACTGTATAGTATTATGACACAGCATGAATTCCCTTTTGATGGGCATTTAGGTTGTTTCTAATATCCATGTAATACTTAAATAATCCCTTACATAACTATTCTATAGAATTCTACAGGATCCATTCAGAGAAATGAAAAACTGAAATTGTTTATCCATATAAACAATTCTGGCAGGTACTGACAAAAAGTCTTCCCATTAAAATTTTTGTATGTTTTCATCATAAAATATTACACTTTCAGTGCAAACATTTAGAAAAAACAAAACTACAGAAATCTAAAGAACACTAGGAAAAGAGAAAAACTAAAACTATCCATAATCCATTACCCAGGGAAAATTTGGTTTGTTTCTTTCCTTTTTTTTTTAATATACAAATATCATCAAAATCAAGATTGTACTGCATAGTTCTGCTTTGCTATCTTCCTTGTATCACTAACATGAGCATTTTCCTATGCTATTCTATATTTGGAGGGATTTTAAAAATTGTAAAGAGCTATTATCAGTTAATTTTTAAAATCATTTTTATTTACATATTATTTATATATTTATAATTTTAAATTTTGAATTCATAAATACAATTTTTAATAAATTTACAGAGCTCTACAAACATCATCCAATCCAATTTTATAAATTCCCATCAATGTTTTGAGTCTTAGTTTGTCTTTTTTTTCCATTATTAATTATAATTCTTAAATCCTCTTTGGTTTTTAAATTTGCCTATCACTTTTCTGCCCATTTGTAGACAGTAACAGCAAAGGCCAGAATTTAAGACCCGTTGGAAATGTTCCTCAAATTAAACCGTGCATTCTTCACGCAGGACCAGTTCTCTGGCCACGAACGGAGAGGAATGGATGTACTCTATCCTACACTACTTCTAAAATACGTACATATGTCAACACTCAGACCTTACGCCAAATAGAGACTATCTCTAAAACATTTGTCTCCTCTGAGGAGTTGTATCTTTGCCCATTTACTTCTCCACTGTTCGTTATATTGTTATTTAGTATTTTCTTTTCCCCTTCTCTTTCATTCAAGCAGGATCTGTTCATTTACGATGTCCTACTGCCTTGTTTCCCTGTGGCACCACCATCAGAACTGCTGCTATAGATGTGGTGCTATCCCATGGGAACTGGAGAAGCAGCATGAAACAGATGTGATACTTGTCGGTTTTATTCCTGCTGCTCCTGAGAAGGAAGTCCTTTGTTCAAGAACAGAGCAGGCATGACCACCCACTGACGGCATTAACCAGCAGGAAAGAAAAAGGGAAACTGTGCCTTTGCCTCTCTTGACAACTTCTCTTCCCTAGCAGAGTGACTGCATTAGCTTCACTGTTGCTTCTGCTGGCATTACTGGGAAATCACTGTTTGTAGGAGAAGCAGCAGAGGGGGCACTGAGCTCAAGGGAATAACGAAAGTTTTGAAATACTGAATGGCTGTATCACCTTGGGAATGGAATCTACTCTCGAGTTAATGTTAAAGAGGAAATTTAAGAAAAAATTGTTAAACACACATTATTATTCCAATTGGCCTTCACACTTCAGTTTTTTAGTTTTCTTGTCTTTTAATAAATAAAAGTGTATATATGTGGGGGTGTGTGTTTGCATTAAACTACTTTTGCAGTTTCAATTCAAGTAACGTATTCCTGTGTACTGCAATGTTGCCAGGATTCAGGGTGTGTGCGTGTGATTGTGATGTACTGTTGTGGGGATAGTTACTCTTTTTTTTAAAAAAAAAAAACTTTTTTTAATTTTTAATTTTTATAGGTACATAATAGGTCTATATACTTGTGGGGTACATGAGAAGATATTTTGATACGGGGATACAATGTGTAATAATCACATCAGGGTAAATGGGTTATCCATCATCTGAAGCATTTATTCTTTGTGTTATAAACAATCCAATTATATTCAATTATTTTAAAATGTACAATTAAATTATTATTGACTACAGTCACTCTGTTATGCAATCAAATACTAGATCTTATTCATTCTATTTATTTGTACCCATTAACCATGGGGCTAGTTACTCTCTATAGAATGTATAAGGATTCTTAATTCTCCATTTCTCAAATTAAATTTCAATAAAAGCAAGAGGTGTAAAGAAACTGTGAATGAAATAAAGCTTAAAATGACCGTGGAATGAAAAAATGTTATAAAAAGAATACAACAAACGTTGGGCATTAAAAAAATCAATAGAAAATCTCAAAGTTTATTACAGGGTGCTTGCATAAGGTAAGCATTTTTCTTCTCAATTCAGCTCTCATGTTGCCATTTTCTGGTTTTGCCATTAGAAAGTAATCCTAGAAAGGCAGGTAAATATGTTCAGGAGAACAAAAGTTTGAATTCTAAATAGAACAAAGAATCTTTTGATTAGTGGTTACTATTTCATTGTAATTAAACAAAAGTAGTATGATCTGAGTAAGGACCAAAGAATAAGGAACTCCTCATTTCTATGGAAACAACGAAAATTACTCCTTTCAGCAGTGTTAGGGCAATCTTTGCATTATACCACTTTTGACAAATTTAATTCAAATAATTCTCTCCTGAGCATTGTATTGTTCTCAGGATTAATTAATATCTACAACATAAACTGCTTTTAAAATGTCAGTTAATGTAAGCGCTATAAAATATTTTGGTTGGATGGACACAATAGGGATTGATTTTCAAAAAAAAAAAAAAAAAAAAAAAAATCCCGAGGAATAAAGAGAAAAGAAAGAAAGAAGAAAACAGAAAATGCAAAGAATAATGTGAAAGAATAATTTAACTGGGTTGGAAACTCAGTGGTCACAGCTGACACCCTGGAAAATTATGATGCCAATGAAATTGCATTAAATTCCAAGCCCCATTGGTTATACCTTAAATAACCATAAGGGTGGATCAGCATGGGCATTTGGATTATTCTTTTACATCATAATTTTGGATAGGATACTTTTCTCTGTGAAACTATCAATTTTACCCTCTTTGGAATTATAACATCTCCAATAAGGAAACATTAGGCTTTAAAGCTTCTCTGGAAGAAGCATAAAAACTGATTTATATCTAATGACAAACCAGGACAAGGGATCTGAGAGCTGATGCCACAGAAATATAGAGTTATTGTTTACATTAGGAGAAATACTTTAATGCATGCCATTTTGTGCTATAATAAGATTAAAATTGTTATCTTTTTTGTTTTGTTGCATTGATGAGATTAATACCAATTGTCTTCACTGAAGAATGACTACAGAGGCCTTTTTATGCATTTATATCCCCAATCTACTTCCTCTTACTCAACTGATATACAGTATCTTTTAAGAAACAACATCTTTCAGCTTTGCCATTTTTATCCCTTCATCTAGAGTAGCCTGCTGGCAAATCAGCGGCATGTCAGAAACGGGTGAGGAACATGAAGATATACAAGTGTGAATTTCATGAGGCCTGATGCTCCTACCATGCCATGTATTTTTGGCCACTAAAACACTACAAATTCTTAGCTTCAACACCCCATGTTGTGCATCTCATCCCAGTAGCAATTACAGCTAGAGTCCAGCTGTAAAAACCTGATGGAGATGCTGTGCACATTCAAAGAACCAAAAGCACAATTCATTAGGAGTGCATCACTTGTTTTCCAAGCGTTTTCGCTACAGGCACGCACTGGCAGGGCAGGGCCATTCCCATTCTTTCCTCTTGTGCACTCCATCGAGGGCAAACCACTGCAAAGTAACCCAGAAACTCACGATTACCTCAGATGCCATTTAAACCCTTCCTTCATGCATTCAAGGGAAGGAAATCGGATCGTAGCCGTAGATGAAAGCAGAAGGTATCGGGCAAGTTCTCTCTCTTTCTAATACCCCAAAGAAACGGAATCAATCAGATCAAGCGGGAAGTAAACTAGGACTGCAACTGAGTAACGGGCAGGTTAGACATTTTGATAGTTCTATATATTTACTCAGAAGGAAATCAGTGTAAACATGTATGAATGGTAGAGAGACATCTAGGTAAAAGTGTTTCTGAGGCACATAAAGGGTACCTGAGGGACAGAACCACATCAGAAGTGATTCTGAATCTCAGCTGGGCTGGTGACAGTGCAGCAGCTGGAGGTTGGGGGAGAGAGCACAGATAAGAATCTGTGGGATGCAGAAAGGGAGACTGTGTAGTTTGAACTTCAACTCCAAAATGTTGTACCCTGTGGCTTCTATTTAAGCATCACTGGCTAGAGACTATATGTAGATTCAATCAACAGAGCAAGGGCCAAATTCATCAATAAAAAAGACCATTAGCACATGGATTGATAGGATCTTGCTTAGGGTTCCGTAGAAATGAGGGCTCATCTGTTAGCTCAAATAAGGCCCCTGTCCTTTTTTAAAATGAAACAAGTATTTGAAAATGTTAAGAGCTGAGCCCTGGTTTATTTGAACAAAATGTGAAAAATAAACACAATTGTAGAAATTCAAGTACATCACAGTTTACTTACAGACAATAATGATTCTAATGAAGCTCAGAGTACTTAGTTCACACACACGAGTGATCTGAGTTGGACAGGAATAATAAATAGGGTCCCAGTTAACAAATGCGCTAACCATTAATATCCTTTTGAAAGCCGCAGTTTGCTCTGACCCTATGAACAGGATTGGTTTATAAACAGGTAATAATTAGATACAATGTTGAGTAGAAAAAGTCATTGAATTTTGATTTTACATGAGATTTTATAATTTTGTTTTAAAGTTCTCCGAAAAAAGCTCCACAAAAAAACAAATACAGAACCTAGGACAATCTTGTAGAAGAAGAAAATGTCTGGTAACCGTATTTAGCAGCTGGTTTTCAGTACACATTCGATGTATGATTTTAAAAACTGGCTGCAGGAATGAATGAACTCCTGATCAGATGAATACTGCCCCTAGGGTAACCTAATGCACATCCCTCTTGCCTTCCCTTGCCTGTCTTCTAGGGAGTCCACAATGTGTATGCATATTTTACCTAGTTCAGCCTGAGTCAGGCTATTGAGATGTTTTTGTATGCTTTTCTCTGCCTATTCTTTATATAGTAACATGGGGTTGATATGCCAGCACTTCAGTCTACGTAGGAGTGGGTCATCGTCATTTCAGTGTTTGCTTTATAATGCAACGTGGGTGCCCTCTTAAGATTTCCCAAATGAATTCAACAAAGTGCTGGCTACAGGGGAGTGGGAAGGGGAAGACACTTGTAAATTGGTCACTTTAAGCTTCACTATGTAAGTAAAACTTATAAGAGATAAGCTACCATTCTCTAAATATAAAGTTTTAAATAATTCTTTAGAAAAGAAAAATTTTATTTTTTAAATAGGACAATTCCTCTTTATGAATTCTCATGACCAAATGATTTCACTAATTACTTTGTTGTATTCAATTTTGGGATAGTTTGCATAGTTGAGTTTGTAATGCAATAAACTATGCCTGAATGGTCTGTTTACTCCTGAAAGGACTTGTCTCTGAAATGCACAAAGTGGCAAAAAGCCAAGGGAAGCTGGTGCTTAAGCAACCAAGAATGAGCAGTGCCTGTGTGCATTGCAATCTCAGCCAACCGAAGTAAATGTTATTGGAGTTTTTGTGCTGTAAAATTGCTGCTTTCATGCCCACTGCATCTGACAATAGGAATCCTTGGTCTACTAGGAAGGTGGGAGGTTGTTGTGCCTTCTAGCCAGATTCCTACATTCCTAAGAAAAGGGCTGGGAAGTGGGGTAAAACTTCTGTTGTTCCTAATGGGCTAGGGACAATGAGACTCAAGTTGGTGGCATATTTGGTCAGAGAAAGAGACTAAACAACAAAAAAAGTACTAATATTACTTTCTGCATTAAGCATTAGGACCTGGGAAGTTATTCTTTTAGAGAAACTCTTCAGTGTTCGTAGAAAAAAAAAAAAAAAGTAATTCCAGAGAGTAGTGGATTAATGACTTAAGTTTTTAATTTTCAGGAAATTTAAAAAAGCACATTTTACAAATCATAAAATCAAGATCAATAAATACATTATTGCATTTTGAAGGGAAACCATTTAAAACCCATATAAATGCATTTCAGTTAATATGTGCATTGGGTTTTCTTGATGTACTGAGTCTTTCTTGACATGGTATTTATTTGTAAGGCTGTTTAGTTAATAGCACATTCATTCAGTGCTCACTTACTGAGCACCTACTTGAACCAGGCCAAAATTTCATCACCAATGCTGTAGTTTTAAATGTACTTTAGGTCCCAAATCAATGTTTAAGCCCCAAACCATACAAATAATCTTTTTGTTTAAATATATTGAAAAAAATTTTTAAAGCATCCACTGCTACTTCTAGGCAACTATTTTTTTTCACAATTATACTAACATAATGTCTACCATATAAGCATAATATTTTAAGTAAGACTTACATAGTATTACAGTTAATGGAGGAGCAAGATTCAAACTATATTTCTTGATTTTAAAAAACCCAAACCTCTATGATAGTTGTCACTGGTTGCAACACACAGTTAAATTTATGCCTGATATAAAAAAAAATGTACTGAACAATACAGAATGATTTGGACTCGCTTGCCTCCTTCAGTCATAGACTAATTCTATTAGAATGGTTTTTATGTTAATTATGTCCTTACTTTCCTAAATATACATTTTCAGCATGCACTCACATGGCCATTAATGCGAGCTAAGTAAGGAACCACGTTCACTGATTTCTTTTTTTGGAAGACAAGGAATATTACTACATCGTATGCTTGAGGCATGAAAAATAAAGAGACCACAATAGTTCCGCCTCCCTACCCCCTCTTTTCCTTAACCTTTCAAGCTGCTCACTACTCTGGCTTTAGAGAAACGTACATCATGCGAAAGGAAAAAAAAAAAAGCTTAAAAGGAAACGGACAGAAGTAGAAATAGAAAATTAAAGCTGCGAAAAGACAAATTAGACACTGCC
Organism: Pan paniscus; assembly: GCF_029289425.2. NCBI lineage: Eukaryota > Metazoa > Chordata > Mammalia > Primates > Hominidae > Pan > Pan paniscus. The sequence goes on along the minus strand of NC_073252.2, from coordinate 180,299,505 downwards.
CCCTCTCTTCCAAGTACTCTTGATTCTGGTGACATGGGCTTTGTTTCAGAATTCTTTTGATTATTTTTTTTCTCTATGACTTTTAAGTAAATGAGCATTTGAACTGCCACTTAATAATCCTAAAATCTTGGGCAAATTATTTAACCTCTCCATGCTACATATTTTTCATCTGTAAAACAAGGTTAATGATAACAAAGCCTCAAGACTATGAACATTAAATTGAATATCACACACACACACATATGCACACACACACACACACACATATAAATACACACACATACAAATTGCCTGGCACACAGGCTTGCTCAAAGTAGGCACCCAATAAAACTTAGTTTCATTTCCCTCTTTTCCTGATGCATTTACATTACTATCATGTAGAAAACTGTAATTCTTGGTAAAATATGAATTACAAGGATAATGTAGTTCAACTAATTGTTCAATCACACTATAAAACTTGATTTTCACAAGACAGCGGTCAGATGGGATGAGGTCAGTTAGTTATCACTCGGCAAAAGTTGGAATATTTAAACTGAGCAAGCATGCATTTTTCCTCTATCAGAAGAACAGTACAAATAGAGCTTTGGCATTGCAACTGAGAAATAAAAACACGAAAGAAAAGATTAATCAGATGAAGGATGAAGAAGAGATAAAACTCAGCTGGTCATCAGAAAGCCTTTGTTATATTTAAAATGTTTCTAAGCATGAGGAGAAGCAATTATTATCCCTTTTTAGCTAAGGAATAAATTTTTGTCAGGTTCTATGTATGTACTTACACTTGCGTCTGAGATTGGCCACAAGTAATACAGCACAGAAGGTTTCCATGAAGAAAAAAACTGAGATACCTTCCTAAGTATATTACTGAATACTAGATTTCAGTGGCTGTAGAGTAAGGGAAGAGACATAAAATTGTTCATTCGGCAGAGAGAAAAGATTGAGTTAAGGGGTCTTGTGCTTTGAGAAAATTTGGCACCTGAAGTGAAAGGGCTTAAAAATCAGAGGCTTTGAAAAGTTAAATCACAATGCAGATGGACCCTAACTCTCCATTTTCTTTGAAGGTTTAGATAGTAACCCGAGTTATCAAGCTGCTGTGGTCTGAAAAAGTGCTGTAAACGCTAACGGCAAGAATGCCTTTCAAATCTAAAGGAGAGGAGGCATTAACTCTTAGTAGACAACGTCCCTAGCAATATGCAACCGAGCAAAGGAATAAGAAACTCTTTAAAAATAAGCTTTCATTATGCTCTTAAGTTTATCTCTAGTAAATGAGTTTCAATTTTCTTTTTTTTTTAATTTTATTATTATTATACTTTAAGTTCTAGGGTACATGTGCACAACGTGCAGGTTTGTTACATATGTATACATGTGCCATGTTGGTGTGCTGCACCCATTAACTCGTCATGTAGCATTAGGTGTATCTCCTAATGCTATCCCTCCCCCTCCTGTCACCCCACGACAGGCTCCAGTGTGTGATGTCCCCCTTCCTGTGTCCATGTGTTCTCATTGTTCAATTCCCACCTATGAGTGAGAACATTTCAATTTTCTAAACGATTTATGAAGACTATAGAAGCACTGCTGGGCGTGGTGGCTCTTGCCTGTAGTCCCAGCTACTCTGCAGGCTGAGGCAAGAGGAAGCCTTCAGCCCAGATGCTCGAGGCTGCAGTGTGCACGATCACACCTGTGACTAGCCCTTGCACCACGGCCTGGGCAACACAGTGAGACCCTGTCTAAAAAAGTAAAACAAAAAAACTATTTAAAGATTACAAAAGCAAATTACGATATATTTACAAGAGGGCTGCCCTTGCTGTGACCATTTGCTTTTTACTGATTCAGTATCATGCATGTCCTGGAACCAAGTGCTGGCTCTCTCCCTAGTCAAGCTCTATAATTTTCTGAAAGATGATACAAAAACTTGAACACTCTTTTTCTGTTAATCCCTAAATTCAGTCACAGTTTAACTTGGGAAAACAAAAAATACTTTATGTAACTTAAAAATACCCTTTAAAAATGTCAGGACTACATTCATTAAGAGGACCCATATTAAAATAACTCCTGCGTTCCTAGACTCTCAAGTCTAACCTTAGTATCTCATTCTATAATTTCATCCACTTCTTCTTTCCCATCTTTGGCCAACGCTAGAACTAGATGGTCATCATCCATTACATCTTCAAAAATGATTAATGTATCTCCCTTTAGCTTTCTCTCCTTTCTGTTAAATAATTCAATTCTTCTTGAGTTCTTTTCGTGAGTCTCATTTTCTAATCCTTTAATTAGCTTGGTAGCTCTCAGAACACTCTTCAACTTTCAGAATGGTACAGCAAAACTGAATTCGGATAAAGGTTCAACTAATGCAAAATAAAATAGTTTAAGTATCACAGAGTAAGACTGAAATATCCTGGAGGGTAGGAAACAAAGTCTTGTACATCTTTGCAGCATCTGAAACATAAGGAGATGTTCAGTAAATGAAGAATTAATGGGTTGACAATCATTGGAACTCCAAATTCACCCACTACTAGAAAGCAAATCAAGAGTTAACTTTTTTTCTTTTGTAGAGGTGGTGGCGGGGAGGGCATCTACTCCGTTGCCCAGGCTAGTCTTGAACTCCTGGCCACAAGTGCCTCAGCCTCCCAAAGTGCTGGGATTACAAGAATGAGGCACCATGCCCAGCAAGTTATTATTTTTAAGTCATGGAACAAGAAAGGAGAAAAAAGCTAACTCTAGAAAAGTTGCTGTCAGGCCCCAAGCTGATGAACAGTCTTGTCACTCCCAAATGTTACATATCATTTAACTTTTTTTTTTTTTTTTGAGACAGGGTCTTGCTCTGTCACCCTGGCTGGAGTGCAGTGGTGTCATGATGCAATCACAGCTCACTGCAGCCTCAACCTCCCAGGCTCAAGCAATCCTCCTGCCTCAGCCTCCTGAGTAGCTAGGACTTACAGGCATGCACTACCACGCCTGGCTAGTTATTTTTTGTAGGGATGGGGGTCTCACTATGCTGCCAAGGGTGGTCTCAAACTCCTGGCCTCAAGCGATCTTCCCAGCCTGGCCTCCTGAAGTGCAGGGATTACAGGTGTGAGCTACTGTGCATGGCCCATTTAACTTTAAATACAGTAAAAGATGCAACTTTAGAATACCACTACACAATTATCAAATTCCACTGGTCTGCATAATGAACAGGGGGTCATATTAAGTCAGATAAAATAGTAATGATGGCTTGGTTGACTCTTATGAAATTATATTTATAATTTTAATTTTATTCCTATATTATTATCTCTCTCTTTTGTACAATTTATAATAGATTCATTGCACTTTATTCAGGCCTTTTCTAATCATCACAGTTTGAAAAGTTATTTCTTCATGCAAATTCACGTAATTGACCATGTATTTATTTCTTCACATAGTTTACATAGTTATCCTACCACCACTGCTGTTATATTTCTTTGAAAACTGTTTATTAACATGGACTAACATTAGGTATGGACCTAAAAATCAAAGTCAGAAAATTTTAGCTGAGAGCTCTGGGAAAAAGGGACAATTTCATCATCTTCGTGTTATTATGGACAAATGAAGGGACAATTATACATATAAGGTTTTTTTTTTTTTTAGATGGAGTCTCACTCTGTCGCCCAGGCTGGAGTCAGTGGAGTGATCTCAGCTCACTGCAACCTCCACCTCCCGGGTTCAAGTGATCCTCCTGCCTCAGTCTCCTGAGTAGCTAGGATTACAGGCAGGCACCACCATGCCCAGCTAATTTTTGTATTTTTTAGTAGAGATGGTGTTTCACTGTGTTGACCAGGCTGGTCTCAAACTCCTGACCTTAAGTGATCCACCCATCTTGGCCTCCCAAAGTGCTGGGATTACAGGCGTGAGCCACTGCTCCCAGCCAAGGATTTTTTTTGTGACAGAAACTAAATCATCTCCCAACTGGTTTACTCCCTAAAGCACTGCTTAGCCCCTTTGGTAGAAGTTGAAAATAACATCTTTCCTTCCCAATCCCAATGCCTCAGGATATGTTTTCATTCAACAAACATTTAGTAACTGCTCTGTGTTAAGCACTATATTAAGTATTGAGGTTAAAAAAAATAGATATCTTCTATTTTAACCTCATATAGTTCACTTTAAGGGAGCACAGATTTACAGTGATAGAAGATCCTCCACAAATCCCTGGTGTTAGAAGCATTAATAACTTGTCTCTAGTGATGAACACCCAGAAAACCCAAAAAGAAATATTTTAAGCAAGCTTCAGAGGCTAAGAATTAAAGTCAGAATAAGGTTTCACAGAACAAAATTAAGCATGAGTCCACCAGATGTTGAAATTAACATCTGCAAAGGATGCTACCACCTGAGAGAAAGGACACAGATTTATTAGAGCAGTTGAGAAAAACAATAGGAGTGACTTCAGGATCTGTGACCCTAGTGTTAAATCTTAGTAAACAGAGAGACGTACAGTGAACCAATATATGTAATTATTCTGTGGATTACATCTCCACAAATAGGTCTGTAAGAATAGCTACTTTTCATTTATTTTGTGAATCAAAGTATACTCTAATTCTTAAATTCTGTATTTAAATTTGTAAATCAATGTACATACATACATATGACTACAAGAGCTATTTTAGGAATTGCTATTTTCTGTTCTCAAACCCATGTTAACATTTTATGCTGACTTTTTTTAAACGTAAAATTTCCACATAATTTTATGGTCATCTTGGTTAATGTTTAAAATGTAACTCCATAAAATAACAGACACTGGTTTTGAGCGGAATTTTTATTAGACCTTCAATTATTTTCATACACAAGTAAGACTCCAATACATAATTGTCATGCCAAAGGATTTCCATTTTGACTTCCCATTAAGTATGAAAAAACCAATTGCAATTTCTAAATGAACCCAAAATTTCTTATTTTCTTGCCTAGATATAGTTCTCTATAGTCAGACTAAATTAAAAAGGGAAAAAAGTCAATTTATAATGCGACTGCAAAACTTCTTCCACAACCCTTACTCTATCTGTCCTTAATGCCCTAATGTTTTTAGCCATACTTGACAGATTACAAGTATCCTATGTTTCTTTGTATTATTAGAAAGGCCAATTCTTCTAAAGAAGAATGCATGATATTTTGAAAGAAAATACTTCTGAAAGGATCTCAAAGGTGGAGAAAATTAAGCAAAGAAAACACTTCAAAAGCAGGCTCCTCAGTGAAAAGTGCTGGGCCCTGGAAGCGTGACTGGAACAATGGGTGGACTGCTTCTGCGGTCCTCAGATGCTGACAAGCCTAACATTTGCTTTCCAACTCTCTACAAGAACACACATTCCTAATCCCAAAAACACCAAAAGCTAAGCGCTTAAAGAGTTCTGAAATCCGATAAGATGGGCTGGAAAACTCAAACAACACACTCTTTCCTATCCAGAGGGATTTTTATGCTATTATAGACTTCATCTTAGAGTGGTAACTACTCCACTCAACTTTTAATGGAAAGGAACGAAAAGAAAATGCTTTAGTTTTAAATTTGTGAGTTTCCAAATCGTGAATTTTCCTTTGAACAGTATTAATTCTTTGAAGTGAACTTTTTTGGTCTATAATTACTGTGCTGACATTTTACTTGACCGTAACATCTACCAGCATGCACACAAGCATGCACACATGCACACATCCCAGAATAATACATGGTTCCAGGGAAATTTACATTTTCTGCAGTGTCACCGGACACATTAGAATTATATCTGGGGCCGACTTTAAAATTCTATCTTACCTTAAAAAGGCTACTGCTCACTTAGTTAAGTTATTGCTGGACTGCCAAGTAAGAGAGAAAAAAACCACATCATCTCTGTTTTCCATTTGGTAAAAGTAAATGACAGGTTCTGTAGAAAATATCATAAAGCAATCATAAAAATAAGAGTCTAGTTGCCATGGTAGGGGATGGGGAAGGGTGGGAAGAGGGGATGCATAGCATAAGAATAGAGTAAGAAAAACGGAGAGGGATTTCAGGGAGTGCTGATGCTTCTTTTTTAAAACAAGGTTGGCAATTGAAAGTGACTGCTGTGTTAAGAAAGATCCCAAGACTGTCTTTGCACTCAGTAGGAAACACTGCAATCATCCATTATTAAACTGGTAAGAACAGACAGTACACTTGATCTTAGCCAAAAGGCTGAGAAGTGGTGATCCATTATTGATGTCTGTTGTAAGTATTGGAGGTGGGAGTGTTAACAAATGTCCCACACGTTTGCCACCTCTGGAGTAGAACATCTACATCAGGTGACTAACCAATGAATGCCAGAACCAACAGGCTCACCCGGCCTTGGGGTCATGGAAGTGTTCCTCCCCCAGGTAGAGTTGCCTCGGCCTGTGCACTCCTTGCTTTTCAGTCCAAAGCTTTAGTGATCTGTGTTGGAGTTAAGAGTCTGGGTTCTACGTATGGACGTTCTTCAAGTTCCTAAAACCGTGTGTTTACTGTGAACATTGTGCAACTCAAGGCAGCTCATATTTTCATAAAATGAGGAAAAGCTGGGTTTGGATTGGAAAAATTCTAAACATGAGTCATGGGCGGTCTTTTTCTATTCTGATCAGAGATGAGAAGGGAATATTTTATTTTCTGAGACAGGGTCTCACTGTGTTGCCCAGGCTGGAGCACAGTGGTATGATCGTAGATCACTGCACCCTCCACCTCCTGGGCTCACAGGATCCTTTCCACCTGAGCCTCCCAAGTAGCTGGGACTACAGGTGTACACTACCATGCGTGGCTAATTTTTTTATATTTTATTTTTGTAGAGATGGGGTCTCACTTTGTTGTCCAGGCTGGTCTCAAACTACCGGGCTTAACTGATCCTCCCACCTTGACCTCCCAAAGTGCTGGGACTCGAGGCACGAGCCATCGTGCCTGGCCTTGGAATTTTTTTTCAGAGAGATGGCAAATGATTGGGTTAGAAAAAGAAAACAATTTCTGTGGCTACAATAAAGCATTTATTTCTTCTCCATGCCTTAATATCTGTAGTGATAAAACATTCCCAGAAAATTTTAAATAAGGAGCTATCAAGGAGCAAGTTTAAAATATGATTTTGGTTCCTTACATGACACAAAAAGATAGTTTAGTCAAACCATGAAAACCGAAAGCTGTCATCTTCTTTCTATAGGGCTGGACTCAAATGGAAACTGCACCAGTGAGTGAGCATTGGATAGAACTGGTAGTGTGCTTAGCGTTTGGCCACAAAATGGCCTGGATGAAACTAGCACTTAGCAACCTCCTCTGATTGTCATGAAGATGGGATGGGGCGGAGGTGACGTAATATGTTCAATAACTGATGGACCAGATGAAGAAGCTGACATGAAAGAAAACAAAGGGAAAAAGTAAAAAATTAAAATATGGGCTAGGACACTATACAAGTGAAAGTATACAGGCTCACTATTTTATTTTGAAGCAAAATTATTCATTAACATTTAATAATAATGAATTCATATTCATGACAGCACATAAACAATTTCTCAAATATCTGAAAAGCACAACGAGAAAAGTAACCATAATATAGTTTAGAAATAAATCTATAAAACATTATACTCTACTTTCTATTTACAACAAACCTAAGAAGATCTAAAATTAAGAGTTTGCAGTGTTTTTTTGTACTAAGATGGGAGACGTGTTTGTAAAGCAAACACAAATGCTTGTACCATGCCTCTGTTTTACCGTAATTCTCTGTTCTGCTAAACAAATAGGCAGATGTAAGAAGCTACAGGTCAAGATCTCTGCTTACTCATGAGAATTAATCATGTGAGGTACATCTAGAAATGGAAGAGGAGATATTTCTTTTGTAAAAATATGCATATTGAAGATTTAGAAAACAGGATTAATCCAGCAGTTAACATACTGATCAGATTCTACAAACATGTTGCAAACCTACAATTAAAGACTTTTAATCATACACACTCAGGTATACACAGATTCCAATATGAACAGCTTTTGAAGCGACCTCTGCTAACTACAGCAAGGCATATATAGAACCTTTTCAAAAAACAGATTAACTCTTGGACACGCTTTTGATTATCCATAAGCAACTTGTCCATTTTCAGGGTTATCTGTGGACAGATTAAATCTCTGGTAGGATTCCCTATTTCTTTGCACATTTCCAGACTATTTTCAGTTGCTTGGAGAATAAAAGATTGTCGGTTTTCAGAGAATAAAACTTATTTTAATTAACTGAAGTAAAATACAGATAAAAAGATAAATGTCAGCCAGGCACAGTGGCTCATGCCTGTACTCCCAGCACTTTGGGAGGCCAAGGCAGAAGGATCGCTCGAGCCCATGAGGTTGAGGCTTTCAGTGAGCCATAATTGTGCCACAAACTCCAGTCTGGATAAAGCAAGTCCCTGACTCTAAAAAAAACAAACAACAAAAAAAAAATGGTAAATGTCTAATTGAGTCAAGGATTCAACAAATATTTGTAGAGCACTTACTTGCTGTGTGCTTGCAATGTTACAGCATTAAACCAAACAGACATGGCCCCTGCTGTCAATTTTTCTAGAAAGAAAAATTAACAGGAAACAAATAACAAAGTAATAATACAGCTGGCCCTTCAACAACAGGGGTTTGAACTGTGCAGGCGCACTTACATGCAGATTTCCTTCCTCCTGTGCCACCTCTGGGACAGCACGACCAACCCTTCCTGTTCCCTCTCCTTGTTAGCCTGCTCAGCGTGAAGATGACAAGGATGAAGACCTTTTTGATGACCCACTTCCACATTTTCTCTTCCTTATGATCGTCTTAATAACATTGTCCCTTCTCTAGTTTCCTGTATTGTAAGAATACAGTAAAAAATACATAAACATGCCAAATATGTGTTAATCGACTGTTGATCGGTAAGGCTTCTGGTCAATAGTAGGCTATTCATGGTTAAGTTTTGGAGGAGTCAAATGTTACATGAGGAATTTTGACTGTGTAGATGAGGTAGCACCTCTAGCCCCGTAATTGTTCAACGGTCAACTGTAATTCCTATGAAAAGATGCAAACAGGACAGAGAAACGGAGTAAAACAGGTGGGCTACCTAAATAGGGCAGTGAGGGAAGGTTTTTCTGTGGAGCTATATTAAGCTGAGATCTAAAGACAAAGAAAGAGAAGCCATACCAGTTGAGAGGGGCAGAGTCTTCTGGAAGAGGGAACTGACTGTGTAATACCACCGGGGAGGGAGACTGTGGCACGTTCCAAAACAGAAGGCCCAAGGGCAGAGGAAAAGGCAGAACAAGACGAGACTGGAATGAAAGGCGAAGGCCAAGTTATGCAGGGTCTAGTAGGCCAGGAGAGGTTCTGCGCAAGAGAGAACTGAGATTCAGCTTTTATTTAAAAAATATTCTGGCTGCTAGAAACCAAGCAGGAGGCAACTGTAGAGGTCCAGGCAAGAGGTAATGGAGAGTGGCTTAGACCTGGGTGGTTGTAGTGGGGCTGAAGACAAGTGGAAATATTTAAGATATAATATAGAGATGCTAACAACAGTTTGCTGATATATCACCTATCCAAAAATATACATCTATTAATGAGTTCTTACAAACAAAAAAGACGTCTTTCCACGCAAACAGACATATCAAGTAAATACACTGGTATGTTGTCTTAACTTTTTTCCCCTCAATTTTATTTTACTCACGTGATAGACTCATAGCTCTGTAATTGTAGAACTAGATGGCATCTTAGAAATCACCTTGACTAAAAACCATGACTTTTTTTTCTATCAGGAGAAGCAATTTTCCTTTACTTTTTAATCTCTGCAGAGATGGGGAGTAAAAGTAAATCCCCAAGGGGAATTTATTTAAATGAGATCCAGCATGTACATTTTCAATATCTACTGTTGAAGATTTCAATGCGCTGATTGATGGTTCCTGATCTACCCTAACTCTTGTTCAGGTAAGAAAATTGATGCCAGGAGGTGTTAAGAGATTTGCTCAAATTCACCTAGATGAAGACTAGTTATATGTTAAGTAAATGATACTGTCTTTAACAGTGTGGGCATATATTTGACTCCAAGTCCCTAACTTTCACACACTCATCATTCATCAAGCCAACGCATAGGTTCTCTCCTTAAATGAACGTCTCCTTCGTTCCATTAATTCCTGGGTTTAAAAGGTGAGGAGGTAAGGAGAAGATGAGCAACACAACTTTTATTTGATAGTCATGAGAGCTAAGGAGACTGAGAGGTTACCTATTTAAAAATCCACAATGCAGGCCGGGCACGGTGGCTCCCACCTGTAATCCTCACCTGAGGTCAGGAGTTCAAGACCAGCCTGGCCAACACGGTGAAACTCTGTCTCTACTAAAAATATAAAAATTAGCCAGGCATGGTGGTGGGCGCCTATAATCCCGGCTACTCGAGAGACCGAGGCAGGAGAGTCGCTTGGACCCGGGAGGCAGAGGTTGCAGTGAGCCAAGATCACGCCACTGCACTCTAGCCTTAGTGACAGAGCAAAACTCAGTCTCAAAAAAAAAAAAAAAAAAAAAATCCACAATGCTGTGCTGGAGGGAGCTAGGAAAATGCCTTGCAGGGGAAAGGTGAGCTGGAACTTGAAAGGCAAGTAGAAATTGGAAAGGCGAGAAAACACAGAATAGGGTAGGGCAGAGTATTGCTCTCTTTCTGCACAATCAACTAAAAACTTACATGTATATACCTTTCTGAATACAATATTTGTTATTAGTTATATAAATTTATTGAACTATAAACTGAAATCTGATAACTCACTTATTTGTCAGGAAACATTGAGAGGAAAACTGACAGTATGTTATCTTTCCCTTTATTTTAGTTTTTTGAAACATTCTCATCTGAACATCTTGAAGCAAAAGGTACCACACAATATTCTGGTTCTTAAATATAAAAATAAAAGGCAACCTCTTTCGTCTATTTAATCCAAAAGGATTATATTGATATTATCTGAATTGGTATTCCAAAGAATAAAATAAGCCCTAATAAAATTACTTTTATAAAGATTCATATCCGACTATCCTATAGCGACAGTATGTAAAGCACTTAAAATAGAGTAGCTGATACAAACTAAAAATAAAATATACTTTTCTGGAAAATTATCCTTTCTATAGATGGAATGCCACCAAAAAAGCATGTATCAACAACTTACATATATACACACACATATATATATAAAAATATGTTCTATCTCAATTTTTTAAGTTTTTTGGTGAAAAAAAAGATGAGACTTTAAAGATCTTTTGTTTTTAAAGATAAGGGAACAGATGCCTAGATGAGGCCTCAGTAACCTGTTTAAGGTTAGAGGTTATTAAAAGTAGAACGCTGGTCTCCTTGTGCTCGCCCATTCTTATTATATTACTTCACTCATAAAAATCAGCATACACCAACAACTGGTAATACAGCTAAACTTTCTGAAGATACATGTAACCTCCAAATAGAAGCAATGACCCTACCAGATGCAGCAGAATAATTGCATGAACCTCCTGACACAGAACCTTTCTTCTTTCTCCTATTGAATTTGTTCAAATAAATATACTCTGTAGTGCCATTTCTTCTCCTGGTCTCTATGTTGAGACACTTCCCTTCCTCCCTCCCCTCCCTCCATCCATGCATCCATCCATGCATCCCTCCATCCATGCATCCCTCCATCCTTGCATCCATCCATGCATCCCTCCATCCTTGCATCCATGCATCCATCGAGTCATTACTGGTGTGTTTGTTCCTTCTAGTAGGAAAGATATAGGTCAATCACAAGCTGCATTCGTTAGGAACTCCTTTGTTATGTCACCAACATTTGCTATAGCTTCCAAAGTTAGACGGCTTGGGATCAAACTCCTTTTCAAATTTTTACTGGCTGTATGATCTTAGCTGAGTCATACAAACCTCTTTAACCCGTGTGTTCTTCACATCTACCACGAGAATTGTTGTGAGGATTCAACAGCTTAATGCATAGTCAAAAGTTTAAACTTTCATTTACAGTGATATGGAAAGTAGACACCTGAACAACTCTCCTGCTAACATTAAATAAAGGATAAAAAATTGTATAGAATCATTTTTACTCATCTCACTGACTTTGTAAGAAAGTAAAGTATACTAAGAGGCCAAAAACAAGGTGAATCCGAAACTTGACCTCGAGCTTCATCATGAAAGAGTACACGGAATGCTGGGGTGAAGATAAAGCCCAGGGCTTGTCCCTTTGAAAGTAGAGAGTTTAATAAAAACCCTTCCATAAAGCAAGGCTCCCAAAGAATTGTGCTCTCAGTATAGGGAAACTATAACAAAACTACCCTATATCAAGTGACACAAAGAAACCTGCCTGCCTTGACCTTGGCTCTAGGTGGAGAAAGAAAAACATCTCCTTCAAGAATCTGTATCCAAGAGGTAGCCCTCAAATGGGTGTGCCCACCGAATTTACATTACCTGTGTCTGAAAACCTCAAGCAGAGGAAAAAAGTGTCCCAGGTAAGCTGTGCCTCAGGTACTTGGCAGAAACAAAGGAAAATCGTCTGCTAAAGAGTTCCCCTACAGCCAGAACTCAAGGCATTTCCACAGACACAGTTCCAATGAACACGACCTCAGAGCCAAAAACTGAAGATGCTGGCATGATGTGAGGCACAAAATAAGCACTCAATTTACAAACAAGGGGGAGAGACTTTGCTATAAAATACTTGGTTCTGGCTTTGGTATCATAATCTTCAAACTAAGTAGGTGCTCAATAAATGAAAACTGCTATATATATATGGCTGTCACTACTTTTTCTTTTTTTTTGAGAGACAGAGTCTGTGTCGCCCAGGCTGGAATGCAGTGGCATGATCATAGCTCATTGAGGCCTCAAACTCCTGGGCTCAAGCGATCCTCCCACCTTGGCCTTCCAAGTAGCTGGGACTACAGTGTGCGCCACTACGCCTCGCTAATTTTCTTTTTAAAGTTTTGTAGAGACGGGGTCTTGCTATGTTACTCAGGCTGGTCTTGAACTCCTGGCCTCAAGCAATCGTCCTACTTCAGCCTCCCAACATGCTGGGATTACAGCCATGAGCCACTGTGCCTGGCCTGTTGTTACTATTTTATTAAATGATAGCTTATTAAATGTTACTTAAAACCAGATTTTGCTATTGAGCTTGTTGGCTTTTAGCATTTAAAATCTGTTTTCTAATCTTCTCCACCATATTAAGTGCTGAATTGCTAGTAATGAGTTCTGGTATGAAAACACAGCTTACTCTTCGTTACATATACTACATAAGATAATGCATGTTAAGCCACTAGCAAAATTCCTATAAAATAGCATGGATTCAATAGAAGTTCTCATCTAACTTTTTTCCCTTGACCAATGGCATGATTGAAAATGTTTGCACCACCCTATAATTTTAAGACAATCAATTCAGTATATTGTTGGATGATTGTGTTTTTGAAAGATGCTCATGTGCACAAATGACAGATTTCTTAACATTCTGCTCTCTATTTTGAGGCTTTAAGGAAATGAAGGAAGTCCAAAAATATTTCGTTTCTATACACACACACACAGAATCACTTTCTATGGCTTAGGATAAAGTCCAAAATTGCAAACCCATAAGATAGCACATGATATTGCTCTGTTAAGTCATGTTAGATGTTCCTCAGTTTTTCAAAAACACCATGCTTTTAAAAAACCAAAATAGAGGTAAGAATTTGTGCTGTGAAATCAGACTTCCTGAGCTAGAATTCTGGGAACCATTTACCAACTGTTTGAAGTTGAGCAAGTTTTTTAAACTCTTAGCGGTTTTAGTTTTCCCATCTGTAAAATGGGATTAGTGATAGAATCTACCTTAGTAATATAATGAAAGTGTTTAAAACTGTGCCAGGCACAGAGTGAATGCTCAGTAAATACTAACCTTAGTACCACTCGCTCGCTCTGCCTGAAATGATCTATGTATGTTTCACATGTGAGCAAAACACTGATTCCTCAGGGAAATCCTCCCTGATCCTCCTAACTAGGTTAGTTCCTTCGTTAGGAGCTCTGTTAGCATATGCAGTTCCTCTTCATTGCCCTTTGCAAAATTACTAAGTTCTATGAGAGCAGAAGCCACATATGTATATGCATCTATTTTTTTCACCAAGCTATCTCAATTCCTAGCCCAGTTCTTGACATGAAGTAGGTGCTTACTCAACACCGCTGACACCATTCTGTCAGCCTGTTTTCTCAATCCTTGGTGAGACACACGGGATCACTGGATAAATATTTTTTAAGTGAAAATTTTTTTTTTTTTGAAATGGAGTTTCACTCTTCTCCAGGTTGGAGTGCAATGGCGTGATCTCGGCTCACCGTAACCTCCGCCTCCTGGGTTCAAGTGATTCTCCTGCCTCCGCCTCCCGTAGCTGGGGTTACAGGCATGCACCACCATGCCCGGCTAATTTTGTATTTTTAGTAGAGACGGGGTTTCTCCATGTTGGTCAGGCTGGTCTCAAACTCCTGACCTCAGGTGATCCACCCGCCTCGGCCTCCCAAAGTGTTGGGATTACAGGCGTGAGCCACTGTGCCTGGCCTTAAGTGAAATTTTTATCTGGTGGAAATGAACACTCTGTTAGCAATTTCTTGTTTTTCTATACAACATCTTGAATTTTAGTCCCTCTTCCTCCCTCCACCATGGCTTCATAATAACTTATGGAGGAAATGCTAGAGGCCAGAAGGTAAAATGAACAAAAGCTACAAGTAGGGCTAAGGTTACAAAGGTTTACATTCAAATCAAACTTTCTTGTCAATCTTAGATTTACCCTTTTCTATTCTTTATTGTGTCCCACAGTAAACTTTGTATCAATTAAGTTCTCTAGGAGTATTAGGAAGAGTGCTCAAGTCAAATTATGTCTGTGTTCCAGACGCTGGGGATACAGCAATAAGGACACTAAGGTCCCTGTCCTCACATCTGCCACACTCTACAGTCAGCTTCTCCAGCAGTCTATCTGACATCTCCACGTGGGTGTCTGGAAGACAGCTCAAACTTAACATGGCCAAAACAAACTTCTTGATTTTCCCCCAAATTCAACCTCACCCACACCGAATCTTCTCCGTCTCAGTAAATATTATACACAATTATATTCCCAGAACCTAGAACAGTGCATGACACATAGAAAGTGTTAAAATAACTATTTGCTGAATGAAGGAATGAAGTTAATAGTTGTGCTTAGAGGAGAAATTTTAATGCTGTATGAAAATTTAATATCGTTCGAATGATCCTTATGGTTTGTTGATGATCACAAACCTGGTTTACACATCCAATATCTTCCTTCCACATCTGAATAGCACTTGAGCACTCGTAATTCTCCATAATTTTAAAAACATTAAAATATTCCCTGAACATACAGATACCATGTTATTCCTCTCATCCCTATTCATAGCCGAACTTCTTGGAGGAGTTCTCTGTTCCCACTGTCTCCATCTCCTTGCTCACTCCTTCATCCATTCCACTCTGGCTTCCACTCCCATCCCTCCGGAGAAGTCACTGCTAGCTCATCAGTATTCTCCACGTAAATGAATCAAGCAGAGCATTTTTATTTTTCATCTTTCTTGATGTTTGATGGTTTTCTACACCACTGATTAGGTCCCTCTTCAAATGGTCTCTTCTCTTGCCTGCAGGGACTCTGCACTCTTCATCTCTCAGCACTTCCTCCATGCCCTTCTGCTTGTACCTTCTCAGTCTATTTTGTAGCCTCTTGTCCCTTTACTAAGCCACTAAAATACAGAATCACTCAGGCCTCTCTTCCCACTCTATGCTTTTTTTCTTCAGCAATCTCATCTATACGCACAGTGTCAGTTATCATCTATATAATGATCACTTTATAACACCGATATCCATAGCTTTGACATTTCCCTTGAGCTACTCAGCCACAGATCTAGTGGCTTGATATCTCCACTTGAATGCTGCAAAATGTCTCAACTTCAGAATGTTCACAACAGAACTAAGGATCTTTCCTCAGCCCCCAAACCTTGTTCTATTTTAGCATACCCCCTTTCAGAAAATGGTACCACCAGCCATCCTTTCCTGCAAATCATAAATGTAGCTGTCATCTTGGAAACCTCCTTTTCCTTTGCTTTTACATCCATACTATATTAGTATTCTCTAAATATCTTCCAACACCCACCCACTTCTCTTCAACTCCACTACCACCTCCCTGCAGTCTCCAATTTGCTCTATATTGTAACCAAGGTAATAATGCAAAATAGCAATCTGGTCACATCCTTCTAACCCCCAGCACTGTTTACTGCTTTCTGGCCAAAGATCCAAGTCCTTAAACAAAGCTCACCTTGCATTATGCTGCTTTGCTCTGTGTTCCAGCAACAATCATCTACTTCCAATTCCTCAAACATGTCAGGCTCCCACCTGCTACTTCTGCATATGCTCTACCCTTTACCTGTATTTTCTTCTTTCTCTCCTTCCTCCGTCCCCAGGTATGTCCTCACCCTTCAAATCTCTGCTTAAGTACCAGTTCCCTGAGTGACCTGAGTGGTGACTTGACATTTATTTGTGTGATCATTTCATTAATATGCCTTGTTAGCTTGTAAACTCCCTTTTCTGAATTTGCCTACTATTGTATTCTAAGCATTTAGCCAAATGCCTTGTGCCTCTGGGCACTCCATAAATAATTGTTAATAACATTGTTTCTTCAAACTCTTCCTGGGTACGCCTTTGGTAAACAGAAGAGATGTGCGGATGCCTGAATACTTGCCCAAAACGTGAACACAAAAAACACTATCTAAAAGCTTATATTAGACCAATTAATGTATATATTTAAGCATTCAATTGCCAAGCACTATGAGCATTTTTACTCCTGTTCAAAAAGAACAGCCAAAAGCAAATGGTAAGTGCTTTAAAGGCCTCACTTAATAAAAACAGTTAAATCACTGGGAAGATTACAAACAATGCACTCTCCAAAATAGCAGTCAGTGAGCAGCAAGATGAATCAATCATCTTCCATGGTCATATAAATATATTTCAGTTTGCATCTGTGCACATTCACAGAACACTGTATGGGGTACCTGGAAACTTAACACGCTGCAGCATGAACAAAACACAGAGACAGGGACACAAACGTATCCACAGAAACCTGATAGAAAATTAACGTCAAGTAACTAGTCATAGCTAAATAATTAAACACATGTGGAAAACGTAGAATTACTAGAGGCAATGAGATTATGCAGACGGTGTCATAGAAAACTTTTGAAAAAGGGCAGAAGACGTTTTCATGGTGAGAAGGAAGGAGAGCATTCTACATGCAAATGTTAAGCGTTTGCAAGTACAGAGGCCAAGAAATAGCAGAAAGCAAAGTGCCTGCTCCGGGAATCGTAAATAAATAGTTTACTTGACTGAAGCTGAGAATTTGGTTTAGGGAGTAATGGAGCATGAAACAGAAAGATAAAGTAGCTGGTGCAAACAATTGGTAAAAGACCTCGAAGTACGTAATTAGAAGATTGAACTAGACAAGAGAGAGATCTTACATAGAAGAGAAAGAGACGGCAATGATATTTATAAACCAAGAGTTTAGATCCTGCAATTACAGACTGTAGTTCATGATGAAATGACTACAGGAGCTAGCCTTTTTGAAAACTGAGTCAAGAAACCACCAATGACACTGATTTATGTAAGAGTTCCACAGGATGACGAGAGAATGCAAAAAGGATGAAACAGGAGAAAGATAAGACATCAGACAAGATATTCTAGAGCAGAGAAATGGCAGATATTATCAGAGCTCCTAACACTTCATTCACACTGTACTTCCTTGAAATCCTTATTTTTCCCTAATTGAAACACACAGTTAACCGTATTTATGTCTTTCATTCTTCTGGACACTCCTTCAAAGTACCTAGTGTATCGATATCTTGCCAGCTGTCAGGCTTTTAGTGAATAATCATTGAATGCACAAAAAGCAAACAAGGGAAAAAAAAGAACCCCTGACATAGAGTAAAAAACTATTTAATACACATTCCATCTGACAAACAAATGAAATATCTAATATTACATGAATTAAACTTCAGCTTTCTGACACCAGGAGAGGCAACAGATGAGATTTTCATGGATATGGGGTAAGAAGGAGTGACTTCACAGAAACGTTCACCATGAGCTAGCAGAAACAGGCTCCATGCTGAGGAATGAAGCCTAAACCAATATAAAATATATATATGTTCCCAGGGTTCCGCCAAGCCATCAAAGCAGGAAAACATAGGAGGCTGGCCTGAAGATGAGCAGCAGTCACATCTGCTTATTTCTTTCCAGCAAGTCAGTGATTTTGGTCTTGGCAGAAGGAAAGAAAAAAAAGTGTGTACTTTTTGCGGCGGCCAGGATGTGATCCTCTGACCCACTTGTGAGCTGCCATCAGCCACTAAGAAACCTCTCAAGATTTCTAACTGGAATTTCACTGAAGCTAAAAAGCATGGCATGCCTATTGGCAGCTATTTTGCTCCGGTGCCCAGTAGAGGCATTAGTTGTGACATTCCTATTCAATGGTCTTCAGTCCTACTGCTAGAACATGGCCACACTGATAGAAGAAAGACTTGAGAGGCTATTTGCATGTTAATTTTATAAGAATGGCTTACAAATCTCAACGGATTTTCTCTGGACAGTGCCAGTTGACACTGGTTGCCCCAACATAATTGCAAGTTACAAACTTGATCTATGAAGAAGAAAGACTTGCTATAAACAGAAAATAAAAATACTACTACTAACAGCAGAAACAACAATCTAGTTAATCTGTGCAAATTTAAAGTAAATAAAAATACACCATATTTGTTCGTGGCATTTATCTCAATTCCCATTTGGAGTTTCCTACATATTGGACGGAATTCTTCATTGTTGTAAGGCCAATACATATACAATATTAAAATAGATAATCTAAATATAAAATAAAATAAAAAATGTATAATAATAACACATACTTGTATAGCGGTTATTGTGTGCCAGTAACTGTTCTAAACATTTCACATATATTAACATATATTTACTCATTTAATTCTCACACTAATCCTGAGAGGTAGGTATTATTAACATATAATAATGTAATAATGTTTATCGTAATTCATTACAGATTAAATGCCATTACAAAAAATTTGGTTTTTTTTTTTTTTTTGACATAGGGTCTCACTTTGTCACCCAGGGTGGAGTGCAGTGGCGCGATCATAGCTCACTTCAGCCTCGAACTCCTGGGCTCAAGTAACCCTCCTACCTCAGTCTCTGGAGTGACGGCAGGTGCATGCCACCACACCTGGCTAATTTTTTAGTTTTTATTTTTGTAGAGATGGGGGTCTCACTATGTTGCCCAGGATGGTCTTCAACTCCTGGGCTCAAGTGATCCTTCCACCTCATCTTCGCAAATCACTGGGATGACAGGCGCGAGCCACCACTCCCAGCCACAATAAAAATTCTTTATGAAAAAAAGACTCCCTCTCTGCCCAAATCCTGGCCTAAGCAGTATTCTGCCTTGCCTCAGAGTCTATGAGAAGAATACAATAATCACAATAGTTCGTTTTTTCAATAGAAATACCAACAAGAATTTCAGAACAAGTATCAAAATTGACCAAAATATGTACGTGAGGGTCAGAGTTTGAAAATAAGTAAGCAGTCTCACTGAGAATTTATTTTCCATAGGAAAGATGAACACATTTCTATTTGAAACTCTGCAGGATTTCCTGAGGCAGATCTAATCATCTAAGGAAAATGTACAGCTTGGTTGTTGTTTTCTTATTATAATCCACGCCACCTTTCCACCTATATGTATTAAAAGGCTACATCTCTGCACTGGGCTAATTTGAGGAGGAGGGTGCAAGTCGGTACCACAGCAATCCTGACTCTTAATCATCCAAGAAAGTATGTTATAAAACAAAAACCATCCACCAAGTTTCAGCTTGCTTGGACAAGGTGCTACGTCGTATAAGAGGAAAAAAGATCCATTTTGTAATCTGGCACATCTCTAAGAATAAAGCACTGTGAAATCAGTGATCGTCCTCATTTTCAATTAATGCAGTTATAACCAGAAAACATAATCTGATCCCACTTTCCAAATCCACGTTTTTAAGTGCTTACTCACTGTATAATCCTGGGCAAGTTGTTCAATATCTCTGCAAGTTTGGATTTTGGAATTCTGTAGAAGTGAATTCTATCTCCATCGCTTATCTTCTCTGAATCCTTAGGCAATTTGCTTAATATTTCAAAGAAACAAGCTCTTATATATAAAACAGGAAAAATAATACTATGCCCCATATGGATTCTGGGGAAGAGTGTATAAAATAATGAACTCCAGTGACCATGTGTTTACTGTCTCCACTGTGTACACACACATTACTCTCCTTTTTCTAATTAGGTTACAAAAAACTCAGCAAATTTAAACCATGGCATATCCCTAACCTGATGTCTCTCTACTTATTCAGCCTTGCTTTCTGCTTTGCACATGAAATAAACAACAAGAGACTATTATAGCACTAGCCCTCTGCCCGTCATCTTTTTTCTCAACTTTGTATCTTTATATCGTCCTCTGGGGTACAAATAGCCAGATGACTCCTATTTATCCTGTAAGATTGAGCTCAGCCTCATCTCTTGGAGGTAAATAACCCTGACTCCTTCCATTCTGGGTCGGTTCTCCCTCTGACATGCTGAAGTAGCTGGGCATGTTCCTCTGAATGCATGTTTACAGCTGCAATGGTATTGTACTATGATGTCATCATTAATCATCTCCCCAAACAGACTTCAATTTCTTTGATGTTTTGTATTCTTAGAGTACATAGCACATAGCTCTCTAAGCAAGCATCTATTGAATCAATGAGCAAGCCAGTCATATATTAGTTTTGTATCACTGAAAGCACTTAATGTTACACATTCAGTGACAACTCAGTAAACACTAAGTGGCTCATGGATTATTGGCCTATACTATATCAATGAAAAGACAATCTTTTTTTTTTGGAGACGGAGTCTTGCTCTGTCGCCCAGGCTGGGGTGCAGTGGATCTTGGCTCACTGCAACCTCCCCCTCCCACATTCAAACAATTCTCTGCCTCAGCCTCCCAAGTAGATGGGTTTACAGATGCCTGCCACCACACCCAGCTAATTTTTGTATTTTTAATAGAGACGGGGTTTCACTATCTTGGCCAGGCTGGTCTCGAACTCCTGACCCCGTGATCCACCTGCCTTGGCCTCCCAAAGTGAAAGACAACCTTTTATATTGCAAAAACTAGTACTTCAGGAGTCGAATATTCTTTCCAAGAGAGTAACAACAATTTTCCCAGGTGACCTGGAAAAATATTTGACTAGAGATTTTTTTTTTTTTTTTTTTTTGAGATAGGGTCTTCCTCTATTGCCCAGGCTGGAGTGCAGTGGTGTGATCACGGCTCACTGCAGCCTCGACTTCCTGGGCTCAAGTGATTCTTCCACATTAGTTGGGACTACAGGCATGCACCACCATGCCTGGCTGATTTTTAAATTTTCTGTAGAGACAGGGGTCTCAATATTGCTCTGGCTAGTCTTAAACTCCTGGGCTAAAGCAATCCTCCCACCTCAGCCTCTCAAAGTGCTTGGGACTACAGGCATGAGCCACCGTGCCCAGCAAAAGATGTAATTTTAAGAATAAATTGCAGACCCCTATTCATAAGAAAGTAAGGAGTACTCCTGAATAATTAAAAGCTGTATTAGAATTAGCAATAAAAACACATCCACAGGAGGACTGATAATGTATACATTTAAAAGGCAGGATTCCTGCCCACATGAAAGTTTACCTGCTACAATGCCATGAGGCACAACTCTCTTTAGTGCTCAAGCACTTAGGGAGGCATATTAATATGACTCCTTAGTACTCAGATCATAATCAGGGAATCACTTGTACCCTTGGGAAATAATGCCCTTCTTGCGCACTGTGAAAGGTGCATTTATTATCCACATTGGATTTTGCATATTATATAGTGAGTACCGATACTTTAAATCCCCTTAGAAGGTATATGAGTGAACTCAGCATACTTTTCATTGAGCTTATAAGGTCTATTAAAAATAAATAACTGTATCCAATATTTCATTTTTTAAAGAAAATGACAATTATAGGAAGAGAAACATTTAATATAACGAGACTGATCTAATAGTAAGGAGGTAGTCAAGTGTTCAGCCTGTTGGTGCATTATTAACTCTTTCTGGTCACTTGGGTAACATTTTGAGTACTGTACAAAAAGAGGTAATTTACTAAATGGTACCCTAATGGCCAGAAAGAGTTAATGTGGTAATCAAAAATGAGCAATTTACTTCTCATCAACTAATCAAGCTCAGTAAAATTTTTTATTAAAATGCCTCTGATACTGTTCAACTGAAAGTTTAATTGAAAAACTGAAAGCCATTTAGTGAAAATACAGGAGAGTGGATATTACAATCGATTAATCCAGGAAAAGTAATGGCATGTCTAACACAAGAAAGACAATAATAAAACAACTCTTGTTGCAATTATTAACATCAATGCCACCAGTATTTCTGAATGGCCACCATGTGTCAGTCACTATTCTAGGTACTATATACATATATCACTGAATCTTCAAAATGGTAGGTTTTATTACCAGAAATGGAGGTACAGAGAGAGTATGCAGCTGAGCCATGACTAGAGAAGCCAGATTTGTCAAATTTCACAGTCTATGATTATTTTATTATATGCTAGACTGCCTGCCAATACATACAGACAAAAATTTTAGCTTACTAGCTATCCAAATGATTTAGAATATGTTAGAAACAGTTTATTAAACAAATGCCCATTCCAGAGAAATTCTGATGTAGTCATAGTGCCAACTACGCTTGTATTTTCCTTGGGCTTTGGCCTGTTTACAAAAAAAAGAGTTCACACAGCAGTCCCGAGACGGCTTTAAAAGGCCTGCTTGCAAGGCTAGCCGTGGCTGGTGTCTGGGAACCCAGATTTCCGGAAGGTTCCCACCATTCTCAGACTAATGAGAGCAGCTCACCATGTTTAAACTGTTTATGCACACAGTGCAGTTTATGCTGAATCCGCTTTCCTTCTGTGAGCCTGGGATTTTGGTACATGCCGGGCAGAGGGTGCCTCCATGACCAGCCCCAGTAAAAACCTGCCCACGGAGTCTCTAACGAGCTTCCCTGGCAGAACACATTTCACACATGCTGTCATAACTCACTGCCACAGGAATGGACTGTCCTGTGGCAGACACACACAGGAGAGGTCTTGGAAGCTTGTGGCTGGTTTCCTGCGGACTTCACCCCACATGTCTTTTCCTTTTGCTGACTTTGCTCTAGTTCCTCTCACTCTAGTAAATCTTACTTCTGAGTATGACTAACATATTGAGTCCTGTGAGTCCTCCCAGCAAATCATCTAGCCTGGGGTGGTCTTAGGGACCCCTTTTACTTTATGGTCATTGCGAATACTGGAAGTGACTAAAGGCTTTCTAATGGCTTTTAGAATGTCCACAGCCAAGATCTGTAGCACATCCAGAGCAAGGGTTATGTCTTTGGGATTTGTAACTTTTGGCATTTTAAATTCATTTCACAGCCTATTTTATGTCCCCATTACTATCTTTTTATTTACTTTAGGACCTAATTTTTTCACAGCTAAAATTAATTTCAGTTATTTATAACAAAACAATGTTAGCATTTCTTATTGAATGTCTCGGAAGTATTTAACAAAAGTGAATACTCCTCCTTGACACACTTTCCTTTCTTGATTTCCACGATACCACAGGCTCCTTGATTTCTTCTCACCCAGCCTTCTTCACTGGTCCATTCTCCTCCAACCACTCCCAGAGCTTGGTTTCGAGACCACTCTTTTCTCCTCCATCTACACTCTCTCCAGACTCTGCTTTAAAATACTCTCCCTTGAGCAACAGACTCAACAGCTGCCCATTTGACATCTCTTTTGGATTTAAACTTGCTATGTCCAAATCAACAAAAACGATTTGATTTCCACCTGCCCAGTCCCCTTTATCACCTGTCCTCCCACAGTCTTCCCCATCTCAGTAAATGGCACCAAACTCCACTGGGCATGTAAGCCAAACATCTAAGATTCACTTCGAGCTCTTTCCTTTTTCTCAACCTTCACAGGGAATCCATAAACAAGTCCTACTAATTCTACCTCCAAAACAGATCCATTTCTCTGCAACTATGCTCCAGGCCAGCAGTTCTCAACTGGGAGCAATTTTTTCCCCCAGGGGACATTAGAAAACGTCTGGAGACATTTTTGGTTGTCATGACTAGGAGGGTGCTACCAGCATCTAGTAGGTAGAGGTCAGAGATGGTGCTAAACATCCTAAAACGCACAGCACAGCCCCACAATAAATCCCTGTGGGCTCCAAATGTCGCTAGTACTAAGACGAGGAACTCTACTCGAGACCAAGCAATACAGAGTGCTGCAGCACTTACTTGCTTCTAGCTTTAACGTGTACATTCCCCTTCTGTTTCACATATCCTTCTGAACTACTTTCAGGAGTAGTTTCTGGAACAGGGCAATATAAGTAAAACAGAAATACTACAAACAGGGAAAGGCAAAGTTCAACTAAAATCTGCAGTGTTTCAAAACACAATACTTTGGAGAGGCAGCCTGTTGAAAATGTGTGGCGTGCATAAAACTTAGAGATAATTCCAATGACAAAAAGAAAATATGAGCCTGCGGTCTGAGTTTCAATGCCTAATATTTTTTTCCTCATGTTCCAAAAAAATTTATAAAAAAGTCTCCGACTATGAGATGAGTATGTTTGTGAACAAGTTGTGGATGAGATGTTGGCCACATCTACAATTTAATTTTAAAACAGAAACAAATTCTCACTGACCAGTCTGAAATTCCCAGTTATTTCAAAAAGTAATTTTCCTTTACTACTTGGTATCAAGATACCTCGCTGACATATATACCCAAACCAGCTACCACATAAAAACCTACTGGCAAGGATAGAGCAAAGGCTTAAAACAATATTGGTCTCTCCTCACTAGAGCCCAATTTAAATCATTTGGCATGTGTACACAAGTCTACTTACTGTATTTATCACACTGTATGGTAATTGTTGACTTTTCTCTGTAACTACACTGTAAACCATGACTTTGGTGTCAGTGGCTAACTGGGATTTATATACAGAACACCTTAGCCCATAAATTGGTGTTGAACAAATATTTGTTAAAATCATATGTCAAGGAATAAATGAACAAATGAATGAAGGAATAGATGGATAGGAAAAAGGAGTGCTCCCTGGTTATTACAGGGAGAAGGTTATGGTAGGCCTTTAGTACTATCTAGGCCCCTGAACCAAATGGGGTGGAGTGGAAAAAATTTATACTACGTAGAAGAAAGGAAAAAGAATGAAATGGAAGCTAAAAACTCATCCTGGATTTACAACCCTAGATAAACACTAAAAGTCAGTGGGGGCAAAGCAGAGAGAAAAGGCCTGTCTTTCCAGATGATTATTATACCCTGGAACTCCTAAGTGATAAGAAAGTTAATGAAAAATCGATGTTGAACACTTTTTATACTTGAAAGTCCACCATAATTTATCGATAAGACACAAAATAAGCCACAGTGATAATCTTTTCAGACCAAGTGATACATTTTGGTTCATCTTAGGGTTCCTCTTTAGAGCACCAGCGCTCCTAATGTTCTCCGCCCTCCCTCCCAACTCCTTTCAGGTTCAATTATGGCACTAGCCCAGTATATAAGACGTTCTTCCTTTCTATATGAAAATATTGAAAACTATAATCTACTTGGAAATCTCTTCAAAATGATAGGAATAGAAATTGACGAGTTCATAAGCCAAAGTGAGTTTGTCGCAAGCATAGAAATCACAAAAATTTGTTACCACAGCTAAACGTTGACACACGTAAGCAGAGAACGATCATGCGTTAAGTACTTAAGGTACAGAGTAAATACGAACTCTGAACTTCTACAATCAAAGTACAATCTTTTAAATCCAGCTTGTCCAACCTGTGGCCTCTGGGCCGCAGGCCACATGCAACCCAGGACAGCTGTGAATGTGGCCCAACAGAGATTCATAAACTTTCTTAAAACATTATGAGATATTTTTGCTATTTTTTAAAACTTATGGGCTACTATTGTTAGTGCCTCTTATGTGCGGCTCAAGGCAATTCTTCCAATGTGGCCCAGGGAAGCCAAAAGATTGGACAACCCTGCAGTTTAAATGATCCAAATTCACCATACTGAGTGATTCATAGTAATACAAAATTGGTTTGTTTAATGCATAATTTACCTTAATAAACTGTTGTAATAAAAGAAGCATTTTTGCATGAATAAATGAGACTCTTGTTTGTTCTCAGATTTTGGTTTAAGGTCTTTGCTGATAAAAAAGAATCACTCTTCCCCTAAAACACATACATAGATCAGAGAAATAGCCTATTTTTTCTTCAGAATTCTGTAATTTCATTAAATGTTTTATAATACAGTATTTGTATATCTTCCTCTACTAAATTGATTCTAGGAGCAGGCACTGGAGAAACCCCTGGGCCACAGAGAATGTGATTATAAGTAGTGATTAAAACTTACAGCCTGGCCAACACTGTGAAACCCTGTCTCTACTAAAAATACAAAAATTAGCTGGACGTGGTGGTGCATGTCTATAATCTCAGCTACTCGGGAGGGTGAGGCAGGAGAGTTGCTTGAACCCAGGAGGAGGAGGTTGCCGAGAGCCAAGATCGTGACACTGCACTCCAGCCTTGGCGACAGAGTGAGACTGTCTCAAAAAATAAAAAAACAAACTTTTAAAATCTTGCTAAGTTTTCAAGATTCATTTTCAACATAAGAACACAAGAATATTAGGGTTGGAAAGGATTTTTAAAAATCTCTGGCCTAGACCGGGCCTGGTGGCTCATGCCTGTAATCCCAGCACTTTGGGAGGCTGAGGCCAGCAGATCACGAGGTCAAGAGATGGACACCATCCTGGCCAACATGGTGAAACTCCGTCTCTACTAAAAATACAAAAATTAGCCGGGCGCGGCAGCATGTGCCTGTAGTCCCAGCTACTCAGGAGGCTGAGGCAGAAGATCTGCTTGAACCCCGGAGGCAGAGGTTGCAGTGAGCTGAGATTGTGCCGCTGTACTCCAGCCTGGTGACAGAGCGAGACTCCATCTCAAAAACAAAACAAACAAACAAACAAAAAAAAAAACTTTGACTTAACTCCTTATTTACACAGGTGAGAAAATCAATGTTTAGAAAGGTTAAGTGACCTATCCAAATTCACACGATCACTATATTTCTTCTATCTGTGAGATCATGAATTGTAACATCATTAATCATCCATTTAATTACATCTTACACAGGGTAAAATGCCACGTTAATGTATATATACAGGTACGTCATTAGGTTTTTTTTTTTAACCAACAGATAATAGTTCCCCTTAATCTACATAATTAAATACCCTTTTTTTTGGTTTGTTTTAGTAACACAATCATGAGCCTTTCCTTCATTTAAAGTCTAACGATTCTTCTGAATGACTTGATCATCTGTAATTAGGTATAGCACCATGGTGACAACCGCGTCATAATTTATTCCTCTTACCTGGCAGCAAGCAAGTTTCTTTTTGGAAATACATCCCAATTTCAGAAAGTTAAAAAACAAACGTATGTTTCAAAATTGGAGGAAATAAGGTAGGCAACAAATAGCAAATGTATGTTAAGAACCTGTTGCCTAACTTTATTTGACTGTATTACCTCCTTTGATTGTTAACTACTTTTGACTTCTTTAATTGAAATATTTGCTTTCAAGTCTAATACTTTAGACAACTCATTATATCTCTAAAGAAAAACAATATAATTATCCACATTTCATTTGTCAGATGTATTATACATACCAGCAGATTTCCAAATTAGGAGCTCAGAAAAAAAAAATTAAAGAACTCAGAAAGGAGGGAAAGAGCTAATTAGTTTCAAGAAGGTAAAAGAGAGACAAGTAACCAATAATATTACATATAGTAGTGAATACAGCCTCAAGACTATCATCACATAGATTCAGGACTATCACCACACAATTCAACAAGCCAGCATGAGAACAGTAGCTACCTGTCTATGTTAATGAATAAAGATGTACTACCATGCTAAATCCGTTAGCAAGTAAAATAGTTAAGAGAAATGAGCAGCTATTGAGGCTCCACAGTAAATTAGTGCAATTCATTTATTCAGTCGGTCATTCAGCAAATGTGTTCTCTGTTTGAGAGGTGAACAAAACACAATTACAGCTCGACCTTCATGGAGTTTACATTCTAGTGAGGGTTGCAGACACTAAACAAAGTAATATTCTTCCTTCCCACTATTTTCTTTTCCCATTTCATTTCCTTTAACTTTGAGCGCATGTCTATACCTGACAACGATGTCAGGTATAGAGTCCCACTAAAGGAAGAAGAGAGAGTCGTGTGTTTGATTTGGCAAAAGGAAAGTGAAAAAAGAAGGGGAATGTCATACGATTAGACTATGTACAGCACTACTGAGGGGACGACCAATCACAACAGGACAATGAGAGGTGCAGTGCACTTGAAATGGGATAGTTAGGGACTGCCTCTACGAGATACATAAGAAAGCGGCAAATGTAGCTGGGCGTGGTGGCTCACGCCTGTAATCCCAGCACTTTGGGAGGCTGAGGCGGGTGGATCACGAGGTCAGGAGATCGAGCCCATCCTGGCTAACACTGTGAAACCCCGTCTCTACTAAAAATACAAAAAAATCAGCCGGGCGTGGTGGCACGTGCCTGTAATCCCAGCTACTGGGGAGGCTGAGGCAGGAGAATGGCGTGAACCTGCGAGGCGGAGCTTGCAGTAAGCCGAGATCGCACCACTGCAGTCCAGCCTGGGCGACAGAGCACGACCCTGTCTCAAAAAAACAAAAACAAAAAAGGAAAGAAAGAAAGAGGCTAATGCAATAGGAAAACCTGTGTCAGGCATTGGAAACTGCAGAAAATAATCTAAATCAGTAATGAGTTGTTCAGTGTTTGCCTGATTATGTCCTCTCATGAGGCTTGAATATTTCCATATTACTTATCAGAATGTCTTTCCTTTATTTGGAAATCTTGCTGGCTTCATTTTGAGTATGGTACTCCACTCAAGCAAACAATGCTGTTAACTGACAAAGAGGCAAGTAATTTGACAACTAAACTCCTGCAGGCAATCAATACACATGGGGACAATAGAACTCGAAGGGCAACAGAAATTCCTTACTACAACTCCCAAACGTGGCAGATGTCAGAGGGATGGGTGTACATACACACAGTTCTGGACAACTCTATAGCAGCATTACATTCGTAAGTCACATACATGTGCTTTGCTTCATCAGAAATGGATTTTTTGAAAAGTATAAAGGAGAGAAAGCATAGTGTGATGGAAAGTGTTTGGTCTTTGAAGTCAGATAGGCTGAATTTTATGTTTTGGCAACTATTACTGTATGACTTTGGGTTAATCACCTAACTAACCTCTCCAAGTCTCTGCATCCTAATCTGTAAAACTGGAGATAATATGCTTCCAACAGCATGGCTGTGAGGATTAAATTTATGTCTGCAACCAGCAGCTGCTATAGCTTGTTTTTGTTTTTAATTTTTAAGATCATATTTTTAATAGACTATGGAGTCCACTTTGTGGAACAGCCCTATGGGCAATTCTTTCATAAATTTCCTGACTACTAAATTCGTTCCTTACTCAAGGCAGAGGCAGGGTGGAGTACTGCACCCTTGAGTAAGGAATCAGCAGGTACAGATGCTAAACTCAAGGACACTAGGGCCCACCTCTGTGACTATGAAAATTACTGTGCACCTCCTGGGTCTTTGTTTCCTCACATGAAATTTTATTCCCTCTGGTCTTTTTTGTTGTTGTTGTTGAGACAGGGTCTCACTCTGTCGCCAAGGCTGGAGTGCAGTGGTGTGATCTTGGCTCCCTGCAACTTCCACTTCTTGGGTTCAAGCAATCCTTCCGCCTCAGCCTCCTGTGTAGCTGGGACCATACCACAGGTGCGCGCCACCAGGCCCAGGTAGTTTAATTTTCTTTTCTTTTCTTTTTTTTTTTTTTTGTAGAGACAGAGTTTTACTATGTCTCAAACTCCAGGGGGTAAGGGATCCATCCACTTTGGCCTCCCAAAGTTTAGGATTACAGGTATGAGCCACTGTGCCTGGCCCCCTCTTGTCTTAAAAAGCAATGACTCTTGAGTTTGGATTTACAAATATTAGTTTGGTTTTAAAAGAGGTTTGTCAGGTCGGGTGTGACGGTTCAAGTCTGTAATCCCAGTACTTTGGGAGGCCGAGACAGGAGGATCACTTGAGCCCAGGAGTTTGAGATCAGCTCTGGCAACATAGCAAAACTCTGCCTCTACAAAAAAATAAAAAAAAAATAGCCAGGCATGGTGGTACACACCTGTAGCCACAGCTGCTTGAGAGGCTTGAGAAAGATTGCTTGAGCCTGGGAGGTGGTGGATAGAGTGAACCGTGGTCATGCCACTGCACTCTGGCCTGGGTGACAGAGAGAGACTCTGACTCAAAAAAAAAAAAAAAAAAAGCTCATCAGTGTGGAGGTATATTAACCCACCATTCTGAATGAATTAAAAGATGGTATACTGGTTCTCAATGCAAGATTTTTGACATGTCACCAATTTGAAATGATAACCCATTCAAGTATTTGGCAAAATAATTAATTGTACAATTTGACTTTTGCTTTCCTGTTGTGAGCATGTTCTTCCTTTTTTCCAAATAAACTTCAGCAACTATTGTCTCCTAATAGACTGGACTTTAAACGTAAAAAGAGGATGACTGTATCCAAGTTACAGGAAAGTGACAAATAACAGAGGTAATGGGAAGGAGTGATATGAAAGGGACTGCACGAAATGTCAGATTTCTAGCTCTTTTTTTTCCTATGGAAAATTCTTCCCTCTAAACTGGTTATATTCCTTTGTAGTATGTTATGATACATATGAGGAAAGTAAATATCCTATAGAATCTTTATATGATATTATAAAAGAAAGTAATAAAGTAAAATGTATTGTTTCTATTCTCTTCAATTATTCAATTTGTCTCTCATGATAATAATTATTTTTAAATAGGAAAATAAGGGGAGTTGACTCAAATCTTGCCCCTTCCAATCCAGGTATGCTGTAAGTGATATATATAGAAAATCTTCAACCAAGAAACAAACAGTAATAAAAGACATCAGAACCTATACTGTCACTAACACAAGCAGCTTCAAATTGCCCAGAGCTTCTTCTTGGGGAATAACATTTTCTCTAATTTTTAATACTTAATGGAGAAGGTAGATTATTCCACGATATTATGACATGTCATGTTATATTATGCTATATTATGCTATGTCATACTACAATACAGCAATTCTCTTCTCTTCTCAGTACCCACTAATTTACTATGAGAACAGGGAATGGAAGGTTGCCCCTACCCATCACATTATGCACAAAGGAACCTTACATGTTCCAAAAAAGGTTATAATTGGCTAATATAACCGAGGACAAAGCAGAAATAATTAATTGGTTGACAGGGTAAAAGCAGAAAGGAGAAACAGTGAGTCTTGATCAGAAGTACAGCCTTGGTGGCAACAGCATTCTCCCTTTGGTCTATGAACTGTGTCTGGACTGGAAGTGGAGGTCTCAATTAAGCATTACTTAACATGCGCCTACTCAACAGCAAAACAACAACAACAACAACAACAACAAAACCACACACACACAAAAAAAAACAAAAAACAAAACCCGCCAAATTATTCAATTTAAAAATGGACAAACGGCCTGAACAGACATTTCTCAAGAGAGACAGATGGCCAACATGTATATAAAAAAATGCTCAACATCATGAAGCATCAGGAAAATACAAATGAAAACCCCAAAGAGACCATCTCACCCATGAAAATGGCTGTTATACGAAAAAGACAAAAAACAACAAATTCTGGTGAGGATGCGAAGAAAGGGAAATGCTCACACACTGTTGGTAGGAATGTAAAGTAGTACAGCCGTTATGGAAAACAGTAGGAAGGTTCCTCAAAAACCTAAAAATAGAACTACCATATGATCCAGCAATCCCTCTGCTGGATATCCAAGAGGAGTCAGTATGTCAGACATATCTGTACTCCCACGTTTACTACAGAATTATTCACGAGAGCCAAGATTTGGAATTAACCTAATTGTCCATCAACAGATAAGTGGATAAAGACAATGTGGTATACACCATGGCAGATGTATACCTACGTAACCTATGTAACCAACCTGCATGTTCTACACATGTATCCTAGAACTTCAAGTAAAATTTAAAACAAATAAATTTTTAAAAAAAGAAAGAAAACGTGGTATATATACACAGTGGAATATTACTCAGCCATAAGAATGAAATCCTGTCATTTGCAACAACATGGATGGAGGTGGAGGTCATTGTGTGAAATGAAATAAGCCAGGCACAGGAAGACACATAGTTCATGTTCTCATTCACACGTGGGACTGAAGAAAGTGGATCTCATGGAGGTGGAGGGGAGAATGGCAGTTCCCAGTGGCTGCAAAGGGAAAGCGGGAGAAAAAGATCAAGATAATTTGGTTGATGGACATGAAAATACAGTTAGATAGGAGGATTAAGTTCTATATTTGATAGTACAATGGGGAAATGATAGTTAATAATAATTTACTGTATATTCCAAAATAGCTAGAAGAGAAGAATTATAATGTTCCCAACACAAAGAAAAAAATTAATGTTTAAGGTGCTGGATATCCCAATTACCCTGATTAGATCATTTACACATTGTACACATGCATCAAAATATCACACGTACTTAAAAACATGTACAGCTCTATCAATAAAAAATATTTAAATTTTTTTCTCTTCCTGTACGAAACATTCCTAGCCACTAGTTCTTAAGAGCCAATCTGAGTTAGAACGTCATATAAGTCTCTTTTCTGAATGATTTTTCTAGAGTCAATAAAGACTATTTTCTGTTTGATCTAGGTCACTTGTAAGAAAAATTCGTTTGTGAACATGGGAAGAGAATCTTGACTCTAAAGAATCAGGGAAAAACAAGGAAAAAAATTGTCATGGACTATAACGTTCCTGGTTGAGAGTTAAATAATAATTGCTTACAAAAATAAGCCATATGCTGAAATTTTTTAAAAATATCCTACTGAGGCAGCAACATTCAGGATACTCTTGAAATGCATTAAAAATAGGGAATTATTTAAAAATAAATGAATACATTAAAAATATTTTATACTTTTCATTAAAGTACAAAGAAGTGACTCTCATGCTTTTAATTTCAAGCCCATTTTATCTTAGCGACCCCCCATTTGCTACCCAACCTGTATGACTTGGCACTGGCATTTATCTCCCTGCTGGAGATTGCAGCCTTCTGCAGCCAACCTGTGGAGACAGTTATCTCTTAATTAAAACTCTACATGCAAATATAGCAGTATGAAAAAGCATTGTTCCAAAAGCACAAACAAAGCATGATAATTTATAACTGTACAATCCTTTTCATCTAATGTTTTAGTACCAAAGACAACTACTAAAGTCAGTGTGAGACTTCCCTCAGGAAAAGTCTACATAGCCAAATCTTGATAAATATATGAAAGGATAAGATGGGATAGATCTTCCTATCATCAAGTTGCTTCTCTGAAGAAGAATGGTGACGTGTTTCCCTGTAAAGATAACACTTTGAAATATGTGAAACATTCTACAGAGTGCATGATACTTCCTTTCATAACTGATGATGACCCATTTAACCTTGAATTGTGAAATATATTTTCTAAGTTTTAGATGCTTCAAGGGCTAATGAGCTGTCATTACCTTTCTGATGCAAATCTGAAATAAAAAATGAAAGCCATCTTTAACAGGCTTCTGAATAAAGTTATTATTTCTGTACAGAAGGAGCACATCAGTCTGACATATATTTGAACTTGGAGATTTTCTATTATTCCCAAGAAAGCTAAGAGCAAAAAAATTCTATAAAGCTGCAACGGCAAGGGAATTCACCTGGTTATCAATTACCATTAGAAAAAATAATTAGAACTATGGCCCATGAGAGAAGGAAAGAGCTGATGTATGAATTTCATATGGTACTATAATTATTTTTCTTTTAAGCCATTTTGTTATAAAACTAATAAATCACAAACTCTCTAGAAGATACAAGCCTATACTAACTTGTCCAGAACTAATTTATAAAGAAGCAAATTTACTTCTAGGGAAAAAAGTTTATGTTTATTTTGAAATGCCAACATCTGTTGTACCATAAAAGCAGCAGCCAAGCTGTTGTGCCAGCTCATACACTTAGCAGGAATAATTTAATGCAAAACTCTTTTGTATCTGCTTTTTGAAAAAGCTAATATGTGAAACAAGATACTTTCAGTAAAATTCAGAAATGAGTGCTCGAAACTTACTAATATATGTTCTGAAACCAAAGCAATACGAAATCTTTTAAGTTGAGACCAAACACCCTAAATACATACACATCTATGGGCTTGTCTAGACACCAAGGATTCTATTTGCCTCTGGTGGAAATGAACCTGCTAATGCAGAGACTAGATTTACTATTGATTGACTACTTTCTTAATTTTGTTTTCAGATTGTTTGTTGCTACAATGTAGAAATACAATTGATTTTTTTATACTGGTCTTGTATCTTATGACCTTGCTCAACCAGAAATTTTTTTTTTAAGATTCCTTAGGATTTTCTAAGACAAGATCATGTAGTCTGCAAACGAAGACAATTTTCGTTCTTCCTTCCTATCTGTTTCTTTTCCTTCAAATTTCATTTTTAAAAAATTATCTCTAAAGCAATTATTTGCTTAATTCTATACATACCTATTAATTGCTAGCATTAACAGCCAACATTAACTATATCCAGCATCCCCTGCCCACCTACACCTCTTCAATAAATTTTAGGAAAAAAATTACAAACAATCCTATAAACATTGGTAGTCACCAATGTTTAGCCATTCACTTAGAAATTTTGAAATACAGAGGTTTTTTCCCAAATACAACAACTGTATAAACATAAGTAGTCACCAATGTTTAGAAATTCAGTTAGAAATTCTGAAATATAGAAATATTTCCTTCCCAAATAAAACTATCCATAAAAATGTAAAACTTCAGGCCCTGATGAGTTTTCTTTTCTGCTCAATACTTTCGATTATGTAATACTGTAAGTCATCTTTTAATTTTTCTTGTAAAGGTTTTTGAAGAGATGTACTGTGCTATGGCAGAAAGAGCACAGGTCTTGGAAGCAAATAGAAGTGGAATTCTCAGAAAGACATGGGATTGGATTTCAGCTCCTTCACTTAACAAATGTAACGTCTCAGGCAAGCATTTTAAGCTTTCCTGGGGTTGCTTTCTCTTGCCCCTACAAATGTTTCCTGACATACTGAAATAAACTGTGGAGAGGGAAAGAAAAATTTCTACCTTAAAAATAACAGAACGGGAGTATATGAAAATATTAACAATGGTTATTTCTGAGTAGTGGGATGTGAGTTTCATTTTCTTTCTTGTTTTTCAAATTCTTCTCTTTCCAACAGAGATATAAATGAACCACACACATAATCGTAACTTTTTAATACCCACATTTAAAAGTTTTTAAAAGCAGGTGAAATTAATTTGAATAATGCAGTTTACTTAATATGAGAGATCCAAAATATTAATTTTAGCATGGAATCAATACATAACAATAATTGACATATTTTACACTTTTTTTTTTGGCACTAAAGCTTCAAAATGCAGTGTTTATTTCACACTTGCAGTTCATCTCAACTCAGCCTGGACACTATGCAAGTGCTTGATGACTACATTGGCTACTGGTCACCACACTGGACAGTGTAATGGGTGGACTGGGAAGGAACTTGGGTAAGTTTCAACATTTTACTGAGTCTTAGTTTTGTTCATAAAACCTGCAGTGAGAATTAGAAAAAACTTCCAGTATATGCCCCGTACACAGCAGGTACTAAATAAATAAGTTATTATTAGTTGTTTTCCTTAATAGGTTTGGGATTCTCAGGTACTCTTTGATTTTATTCTCTGTGTAGCTATATTAATTTTTTATTGCTAAGTAACAAATTACCATTTAATCTTAGCCAGTTAGAACAACAAATTTATTATCTTACAGTTTGCAGGGGTCAGGATGGTCCAGGTCTGAGTTACTGGTCCTCTATTCAGGATCTTACCAGGTTGAAATCAAGGTGTCAGCTGAGCTGCAGTTCTCATCTAGAGTTTGGGGATTTCCTTTTAATTCATCCAGGTCGTTGGCAGAACTCACTTCCTTGCAGCTATGGGACTGAGGCCCTCAGGCCCTAGAG
The DNA here is from genome assembly GCF_029289425.2 of Pan paniscus. Classification (NCBI taxonomy): domain Eukaryota; kingdom Metazoa; phylum Chordata; class Mammalia; order Primates; family Hominidae; genus Pan; species Pan paniscus. Next base: position 180,263,321 of record NC_073252.2, on the reverse strand, counting down.
GCCACCTCTCTCTAACAGCAGCTTCATAACACAGCAGTTTGCTATTTTTTTTTTTTTTTTTAGGCTAACTGGAAAGCATCTGCTGCTGCTTCTTATCTTTTTTAAGGGCTCTTTCAATTAGGTCTGGCCCACCCAAGATGATCTCCCACTAGATTAATGCAGAGTCAACTGATTAGGGACCTTAATTATGCTTACAAACCCCTTTCCCATATAACATAAGATACTCACTGGAGTGATATTCCATCATATTCACAGATCCCACTCACAGTCACAGATTCATACAGAATGGGCACACCCAGGGGTGGGAATCTTGGGGGCCATCTTGGAATTCTGCCTATCACAGTCACCTTCTATTATACTGTCTGGTGTTTCCTGATGATTTGAGTGTTTCCAGGGTGTACCTGATTCCAATAAGATTCCCAAAGACTTTTATTACTATGAGGTCCCAGGCACCATGAACACAGTAGACTCCTATGAATATGAATTGAAGGCTTCCAAGGCTTCAGAAACAAAAAGAACAAGAAAAAGAAAAGAGAAGGAAAAAGATCAAGAAAAAGAGGATCTAGGGCGTCTTCATCAAGTAGTGGTGTTGGTGAAGCAAGCAGAGACAGCACTGTTTGGACATGTAGGGGACTATTTGTATTTGTTTCCAGGTAGATTAACATGTGGTTTCACTCATGGTTATATACTTCTAAATTTGTTTTATATGCATTAGTAGAATTACAGCTTTTTCAGTGTACAATGAGTATTTGCAACACATTATTTTGAAATAATTGAAGATGAATGTTAAGTATAGGTATGCAAATAAGGTATAAAAATTGGCTAAACTTCAATCTCTTCTCCTAGAACCATACTATGTTGACTATTATCTATTATGTTAGAATGAACTTTGTTTTTTTTAAACCAAATAACAGACTACAGAAAAGAGGCCGAAGAGCCTGTTGAATTCTAGTGCTACCGTGAAGCTCTGAGACAACAATCACGACACTTCAGAAGCCTTTTCCCTACTTTTAAATTATGGTTTTGGCCGTTTCCATAAGCGTCTCCAACTATGTTTTTTATATTCTCGGCTGGGTTTGGACATATCTTTGCTTCTGGCTCCATAGTAAAAGTGATGAAAGAAGTTCTTTTAAAATGCAGAGTTTCTATTCCTTTATCTTTTTTTCTGTTGAAAATCTAAGAATCAGTCACAGGTCTCATATTTTATAATCCAATAGGAATTACCTGCCTTGAAATTCCTTATTTTTTTTCTTATATGAAATACACTCATTCTTCCTACTCCAAAGAGGATGTACCCCAGAGAAAACATGAACAACTCTCTGGTTTTTTTCATGTGATATACAATAATCCTACATTTTTTTTTTTTGAGACTGGGTCTTGCTCTGTTGCCCAGGCTGGAGTGCAGTGGCATGATCTCAGCTCACTGCAACCTCTGCCTCCTGGGTTCAAGCGATTCTCCTGTCTCAGCCTCCCATGTAGTTGGGACTACTGGTGTGTGCCATCACGCCCAGCTAATTTTTGTATTTTTAGAGGAGATGGGGTTTCACCATGTTGGCCAGGCTAGTCTAGAACTTCTGACCTAAAGTGATCCACCCGCCTCGGCCTCCCAAAGTGCTGGGATTACAGGCATGAGCCATTACGCCTGGCCTTACAGGCATAATTCATCTGCTTACACGTTACAGACTTTATGAAATAATGGGAAAGTATAGCCAACTCTAAAAAAAATTCGTAATAACTTTGAAAAAGAACCCTAATAAAAAGTGTTTGGCCGTGAGGTAGGGAACTAATAAAGGCATTATAAAAGTACCATTGGGATTTAGCCAAAGCACCCTGGAACTTTCTGTTTTAAGCAAATCTGAGAGTAGTGCTTTCAATAGATATAACCATGACAACCACAATGCTACCAACTTACGTTTATACATTTGTTAACTTTTTAAAGGATTTCGACACTCATTATCTCATTGAATAATAATCACAAGCCTGTGAGATAGAAGTACAGGTATTTCCCATTCAATTTAAAGATGAGATTGACTTATTTGATGTTTTGCAGAATGAACAGTTCCTAACTCACAGTCCAGTGCTATTTCTACTCACTCACATTAATTAACCACTGCATTCTCCCACAACAAATTATGTGGGGATTTTTAGTCAACTCTCTGCCTAGGGTCACAGCTGACCAATGGCATGGTTAAATTTGTGGTAAAATAGCATCATGTTAAGACTTTTGCATTGTCATGCTCTTCTCCTGGACTCAACAATAAACTTTTTGCTGTAGCATAACCACGCTATGACTTGAAATTGCAGATTAATGTAGGGTGAAAATGTGGTCATTATAGAGCTGCTTCTTAGAGCTGTGTGTGGAATCACAAAGTTTTCTAATGTAAAATGTGAAAAGTTTATGTAGCAGATTCTATTTAAACCTTTTAAATGGGTATTAGACTTTTACTGTATCACAGATAAGAATATCACAAACTCATAGAATTGTAAATAACTTACAGTAGTAATTTATTCCATTTCTCTTAGGTGACTGATTCTAAATCATCCAAAATATGTATTAAAAATATGTATTACAGATTTTTAATTAAATCTGTACATTAATTAAATTAATCTGTAGATTAATTAAATTAATCTCCTTACATTAAACCTCATCCTTCTGCTTAAGGAGGTTGATATTAAGTCTCTCCAAACTAATTTACACCTAAGAAATATTATATACAGTAATTAATAAAATACATATTGTGTACATATGTACATACATATATGTATTCATATATATACACAACAGACTACTTTTTCATCTTTCTAATCTAGGGCTACAGTTATTAGATGATTCTTGCTATCAGTTTCTAGGCTGTCCATTTCTAAGCTAAATAACTGAAATGGCTGTAATCTTATTTTAATTGTTCCTACTGTTTTTCCACCTGTTCATCACTCTCATCTATTTTTTTCAAAAAAATTCAGCAAACAATTATTCTGTCTTTAACATGCATCCTTGACAAACCACCCTGTTCCAAAGTTTTCACTTGGATTTTTTTCTGCGCCTCACTTAGTGACTGTCACCCACATCAATATATTTTCCCTTTAAGGCCAAACTCTCTGAAAAAGCAGTCTAACTTCTTTGCCTCACTTTCCTCACTTCCGATTCATTTTTCCCACCCATTGCAACCTATTCTCCCCCAGAACACTACTGAAATTGCTTTTTCACTTATCATCAGTGACGGCTTAAATGATAAATTGTCTTCTTAGTCTGGATAAAAAATTATTGTGCATTATTGGCATTTGACACTGCTGATTATTCCCTCTTTGAAATGTTCTCCTTTCTTGGTTTCTCAACATTAATTGACTGAGTCTACTATTAGGATGTACTATTGTTTCTCACTCTCTCTTGCTGCTTCCTCTCTCTCTGTAAACTTTAAAAATTTTAAATGCTTGGTATTCTATGGAGCAATAATCTGGGCAATTTTCTTGATCTTCATCTCAGCCCCTAGAAAATATCCCATCGCTTAAACTAACATCTGTATATTTATGACTTCTAAATCTCTTCAAGTCTGAGTTTTTTTTTAATGCTCCAGATCAGTGTTTTCCAAAGAGTGAGTTGTGCCCTTTTAGTAGTTCATGAACTCAATTTAGTGGCTTACAGCACACACAAAAAACGAAACAAAATGAATGGCACAGACAGAAACTATCAGAATACATCACACAAAGAAAGGCGTATTGTTCTGTGAAATATGAAATCATATCTTCATATAGGGCCGGATGTAAAATGGACTTGTTGCTGTGTTTCATAGTCATAAAAGTTTCAAAACCACTGTTCAGGACACATCTTCATAACTGCTCACTAGATATTTCTACATGGATGTCTTTCAGGCACCTAAACTCTGCAGGTTCCAAATCGAATTTATTATCTTTCCCCTTTGAAACCTCTTTTTCTTAGTCTGTTTTCTCACAGTTAATACTGTCAAGCTAGAAATCTGTCAGTAGTCATCTGCTCCTTCCATTTCCCTACTCTTCATATCCTAACACCATCAAAAACCTGTAATTCTCACTCCTACACATCTCTGAATGTTTCTCCTCATCCCCATTTTCACTGCTTTCATTTAGGCGCACAACATTTAGTTTAAAAATATAGTGTACTAGTGGAAGCTCTGAGGTGTAGTAAGGCCAGCAGAGTAGAAGGTGACTGCCACTGACAATACAGCTTGTTACTCACGGTTCCCAAGATGAGGGGGCATGCCGCCCCAACAGGGCCACAAAAAGAAGCATCAGGGTTGGTTAGGAGGCAGAGGGAGAGAGGGGAAACCCTGAACAAGCCTTTATTGTGGTTTCCTTGGGAAGAAATGGGCAAAACAGAGTAAAAAGCATTAGGATTGGTAGTTTAGATATTTTCAATCGGCTCTGAGGCACAAGGGCTCTCTGTACCTGGCCCTGGGGGGATCAGGGCAGGTGGATAATGGACCAGAGTGTGAAAGCCCACTAAAGGAGATGGTTGAGGTGTGTGCTCTGGGTTGATTCATTTGTTTTGGAAAAGTGCACTCGTGGGCGAGTTATTTATTATCTCTAGAACTGGCAAACACTAGGAGGGGCAGTCCCTCCAGGGTCAGCAAGGCCCCAGATGTCACAGCAACAAAACACAGGAAATAAGAAACACAGTTCCTCCACATCTGTCACCTGAATTATTGCAGTAATATTCTAATCCATCTCCCTATTACTAACTCTCTTACTATAAATTATCTTTCTAAAAGCCAGATTTAATCCCAGATCTATTTTTTAAAAACCTTACAAAATGAAACACAAAGGTTTTTTTTTTTCTCATTCAGGATCTTTAAATAGGTAGCCTATGTTCTTTTCCAGCTTCTTCTCCCATCTTGTTTGCAAATGCAACTGAAAGAAAAAAATAATTCCATAATCCTATCACTAATATATCAAACTGTTTTCCATTTTCTATGTATGTTTCCTTCTAATTCTTTACTGAGTATACTGAGTAGGCTTTTAGTAAAGATGTAGCTGTTTTGTATTTTATGCTTCTGATAGTTTTCTAGTATAAACTTTCACCGTACGAATATGGTTTTTCTTACTTGCCTTTTAATGGCAGGAAAACTTTGCAGCAAGTGAAGTTTATGAAAATTTACCAAATTACTCCACTGTAGTTAAACACTGAGACTATTTCCAAAGGTTGAAATGAGGCTTCTGCAACCCTATCCTATCCTCACTTCTTCCTTCCCGTGGATTATTCATAAATATCCTAAGTGTTAATACTGGGACAACAAGAATATATATATTTACGGCTTTTGACCCAAAATGCCAAAACGTTTTCTAAAAGGATATCATGTCCTATTCCACCAAAAATTCATTCAATATTTACTGACACTTCTTATGTGCTAAAACAGTACCAGTACAGACGTATAAACTGGACACTATTTTGATCTTCAAGGAGTATACAAACTACTGTGTTTCTGTATACTCTTAGCCTATAGCAATTTTACTGCCACCCTAAAGAGGTTAGATTGTTTCATGTTACACATTAGGAGAGGGAGGCTCACAGGGATTAAGTCATTTGCCCCAGATTAAACAGAGGCAGTTCAAGGACCAGGTTACGACTATCTGGATATCACTCCCAATATGCTCTTATTTTCAGAGTGTTTTTTCTTCTTATAAAGCAATTACAATACTTTTCATTCATATATTCAAGGTAATAATCAAATGTTTTAGAAGTCTCAAAAATAACTAATGTCATAATGATTTCATCAAATATTTAAAATCCTCTAATGCTCCTAGTAGTGACATTTGATCATACCCATCTATTTTGGTAAGGTAATGTGAGCTGTTTTAATAAATAAACCCTGAAATATTAGTGATGTAACATGACAAAAGCTTTTCTTTCTCATTCTAACCTTAGTCTAATGCTGGTGTTCAATGGGACAACTTTCCACGTGGTAACTCAGACGTGGGCTCTTCCCATCTGGTGACTCTGTCATCTTCTATGGTCCCTGAGGTCCTTTGCTTTTATCGTTTAGCAAATAAAAAGAGACCATGGAGAAGGCCCATTTTCGGCCTGGTACCTCACTTCCATTCACATTCCATTGTAGAGAACTAGCCACATGTCCATACCTACGTGCAAGGGAGTGGTGAGGGCTGGGAAATGTAGCCTTATCAAGGAAGACAGAAAAATAGGTTCTGGTAATATGAAATAGTCTCTTCCACATCCTCCTTTACTTTCACTATCCCAGGAGATGAGAGTTCCTGGTTAAGAACCATGCCTTTGATGAGAATGTCTGATCTACCTGGGTAGAGTCTTCTTTTGCTACTTACAGTACGAACTTGGGCTAGTTACCAAATCTAATTAGTGTCATTTTCTAATAGTCTAGTTTATTCTTTTAATAATACTTAACTCTTAGATTATTGGCAGATTTAATGATATAATACATGTGAAGCACCTTAAAAGAACTTAGCACTTGCTAGTTAATCAATAAATATTAATTTTTTTCTACCCAGTCCTTCAGAGGTCATATGTCATTTATTTATAAGATCCTAATTTTATCTTTTAAGGCCATAGTTTTAAAAAACCTAAACAAATAGAAAATTATGTTACTGATTTTTCTTCACATTTACAAATGCTACATTCTCAAAATTCCAGTGAGAATGAAATTTAAAAATGGAAAAAAGCAACACAACTGATGAAAGGAGAGAGAACACAGACTAAGGTAGATAACTAAATAAGACACTAAATTTTACACTGAAGTTCTCCTCAGAAACCTCTCAGAGGCAAGGTGAAGTTAAACATATTCTCTATTCATCTTTTTAGTTGAAGCAGACAAATCCAGCCAGTTTTAATATCTTAAGTCTTCTCAACATAATTCCAAGAAATTATCAATTTAATTACTCTTGCAGCTGCCATGATTCCATAAAAGCTAAGTTCTTCAAAGCATAATAAGTATACACTGACATCTAATTACATGTTCAGCATGTTCAGGATAGTGATATGCACAGTGGGTTGGTTTGAAAGGCTCAAAACACGTTTATTTTTATTAATTTATGGAACAGTTTCTATCTTCCATAAATGAGTATTTAGTATAGTATTTGATTTTATCCTAATTACAACCTACTACAGCCTCCTGCTGTCATAAATGCTGACACAAGACTCCTGGGTAAGGGGCAAAAACTCATGGCATAGCACAGCAAGCAGCATGAGTATTGGATTGTACGTTGGTCCCTTTGTTCCCCAAGTCTGGCGGGCCCAAATGGATGCTATGCACACAATGGGCTTGTCACAGCTGAGGAACACTGAGCTTGGGGAATCCACTGTTTGACAGTAAGTAGTAACAAGCCTGCTCTTGGCTAATGCCTCATCTCTCAAGGTTTCTTGCTACAAACCATCCTGAGAAATCTCCTGGGTAAAGAGCAGTCAGGGACTTACATTTTTGGCAAGGCCAGCAAGGGTGTGCAGGATGTGCTCAGATCCCATGGAAGACTGCCTCTCCTAATAAGGATTTGATGTGGCTTACAAGAAGATAGAATATATAATAAGATTATAACATTAGAAAAAAATGTTGCAAAAAAGAAGCTTTATGGTTAAGACAATGCTATAGGGGAAGTTCATAGGCAGAAATACATGTCGAAGATTCTCTACAGTTACTAAAGACTGGCCGATAACTCAGCCCTGCACTTCCTAGTGGTAAGGACAAATAGGGAAATGTCATTGATTGTAAGATTCACATTATCCATAATATAATTAAATGCTACATGTATGTATAAGAGAACTTAACAGAATAGAATTGCCAATGAGAACTGGAATAACTAGAAAATTAATCAATTCTAGAGGTTAATCCTTAAAGGATAAAGAGGATTTCAAAACTAAGGATTATAGTGAGAAGTCTTTTAGGCAAGTGGGACATGACATAATCACATTGTAAAGGAGCTAACCAAAGCCAAGGGGTTTGTCTTCAGAGTAGAGAAAATAAGGCTAGAGAGCTAGAGGCGAGCTAGAGCAAAAAAGGCTTGCGCAGGAGAAAACAGGTAGTACTGATGGAGAGGAAATGAGGATACTTTTGTAGTTTTCTAAGAAACACAGTGATTGATAAAGCAATGTAAACTAGATTAATCTGGCCATTTTATTAGAAAACAAAACAAAAATAATCCAACTGAAGGGACTGAACTATGGTGGTAGCAATAAACTGGAGACTAAAAGTTGGTAGGAGAATTTTTTTTAATCTTACAGTATTTGGCAAAAACACAACTAAGATCTTAACTGACAGTGTGAATTTCTGTTTCAAATGTCTATCTTCTGGTTCAGGTTCAGAAATAATCTTAGATCTGAATTACCTGTATCTCCCCACATTTTTTTCTTTTTTCTTTTTTTTTGAGACGAGTTTCACTCTTGTTGTCCAGGTTGGAGTGCAATGGCACAGTCTCAGCTCATGGCAACCTCTGCCTCCTGGGTTCAAGTGATTCTTTTGCCTCAGCCTCCCAAGTAGCTGGGATTACAGGCATGCGCCACCACCCCCGGCTAGTTTTGTATTTTTAGTAGAGATGGGGTTTCTCTATGTTGGTCAGGCTGGTCTCGAACTCCCGACTTCAGGTGATCCGCCTGTCTCGGCCTCCCAAAGTGCTGGGATTACAGGTGTAAGCCACTGCGTCTGACCCATTTTTTACTTTCCATCCCCTCATTAATTTAATTCTGTCCTTCTTGTTCTTAGACACGGCATTTGTTCAGAAGAGATACTCAATTCTTCCGGCAAAATTATTGAAACAATTATATATGTGAAAGTAAAATTCTATGTAATATTTTCCTTCTAATATTCCAGAAAACTAGGAAATAATATTCTAAGTGATTTGTATATCATCACTTGAGCATCAAATAAATGTGCAAGAAAGAGTGAAGAATGAAAAAATATCACTGAAACGAAGCAAGCACTATATGGTGCTTACTATTTTTGTTAAGAAAGGAAAAACTGCTTAAAACAAATCTTAGAACTCCCACAAGAATCTATACCTAGAAGTTATAAACAACAAAGGTGGCCCCACTGAAATGGAGTTAAACACATCTGAGGATACAGTGACCATCTGTGTCTCAGGCTCACTGTCAGCAAAGGTAATTTTCATTAAATTCGGTTTGAGATCCATTTATACTAGACTGCAGGATGCGGACCTACATGCTTCACCAAAACACAAAGGATTCCTGCTAGATTATCACAGTCATTTTCATCCATGTGCATTAGAGTGAATATGTTAAAAATAACGGATAATTCCATTCAATTTAGTCACATCACAATTTACATGTGCATCAGAAGCAAACATTAGGGAATTAACAATAAATAATTATTGACTCTTACTTCATACCGCCACATTTTTACATGCAAAAGAAAATTTACTGGACGTTCATATCTCATTATAGCTGGCATGTAATTTATTTCTCTGTTGGAATTGAGTTTATCAACTGTTTCTGTCCATGCAGAGAAAATATTCCTGCCTAAGAAACCAATACAAGAACACAGGTAGGAAGCTGGAAAGCTTAATTGAAAGTCTAAGTTAGGTTGTCACTGTGATTCAAAGGAAAGAAGAAAGGACCCATTTCATCATTTATTTAACTGCACAAAATCTTTCTCACTCAATTGCACAAAGTCTGACAGTTAATTGTACACTAATTAGTACCCTGCATATCATTATATCAGAATATACTAATATGCATCTATCAGAAGAAAGGGACCCCATTCTATCATTTATTACTCACCTATGTGATATCTAAGAGTATATCATTCTGATTAGATATAAGGAAAGATAAATATTTCATGGATTTCATGAAGTTGAAATAATGATGATAGTGATAATTATTGCAAAATGCTCTTTCAGTAGTTGTTGACAGCAGTTCAATTTAGATAGTTATACCTAATCTATGACTATCGTATTATTGGTACTCAATTGCCAAATGAGATTTATACAACCATAATCACAGCGGAGCACACTCTTAAAGGAATAGTTACTTTAATGAAACCAAGGTTCACAGACCTTGTCCTACACAATATTTATAACTGAGAAAATTCAAGTGAGCCTTCCAAAAACCATCATCAATAACAACAATAATGATGGCTAACATTTATGGAGCATTTACTGTGAGCCAGGCATTGTCAATATTACACGTGGTATGTCTCATCCTTATAACAGCTCAACAAGATAGGTAGTATTTATCCCCATTTTACAAAGACGAGGCCTATCAGGGTTAAATGAACTGTTTCAGTCCACCCAGTTAGTTAGTGACAGAACTAGGATTCCATCCCAGGAAACCTGATAGCAGGGCCTGAGTATGAACCACTCGGGGAACAGCAACCATCTGCTCCAGGACCCATGAAAGCACAAATCTCTATGACCAAACTAGAATTTAAGATACTAATATATTCATCACTTAAGTATGTGAAATAATTAGTGGATACTCTGTAAGAATGTAACCTAAGGATATTAATATTCTAAGGTCTCTAAGATCTATTTCGTCTCTTTGGCATAACTTGCCAAAATAAAAGACAGTAACTATATAGAAGACATTTGAAGAAATGTGTTTGGAAGCCCTGTATTTCAAAAGTGGAAGACTTCCAGATATTTGACCAAATCTTTTGCAAAGAATCTCGTTCTCTAAGTTGAAAATTTATAAACCTCTGCTTTCAAAACTTCTCCCATAGAATGAGTACATACTGACAATTTAGTGTTCTCTCTTCAATGGGGAAAAAGCTTTAACAGCTTCCTGGACAAGACTATATTAAGAAAATCCAATGCTTTCACACTGATTTATATAAAAAAAATTCTGATGGAATTGCCTATGAAAGAATGACTCCTGAAAAATCAAACTGAGGGGTTAGTTCTGTTTTGAAATATGTAACTCCACAGTAACTGATTTTTAAAGACACTTGGCAATGAGTTTCTGACAAGAGTAATGGCATAAGGGCAGATGTACTTGGAACAGAAAGAAAAAGACAACAGTAAAGCTGGTAAATTCTCAGAGATTATGGGACCTAATGTTATTTAGACTAACTTCAATCTTTAGACATAATGATGGAAGAAAAAGGGCACAAGAAAAATGTTAGCATTCATTCTATGGTCTTTACATTTTGAATAACTCGGGCTTCTTTCACTTCATCTAATTTTAGTGTGCTTTTTTTTTTTCCTTAGTGATAACCTAAAAACTTAATACGAATGGAGAATAGCTTTTCAATTTCAGATGTTGATTCCAGTGTCTCTCTTAGGACTGTGACCTACTTTAGAGCTCTACTTTTTTGCAGTATGCAACCTGACTTCAAAAGAGGCTTCACGGATCATGAATATGACAGATAAAGATGTTCCATAGTATGTGCCTATGAAGATTAAACACAGATAAGATAACCTTAACACGCTTATATTCACTACTATCAGGATAATAAAGGCCAGTGATCTTTAAGGTATGAAGAACCATCGAACTGACCGTTTAAGTACTATCAAAACAGAGTTAAGGAAGTTCAAAAAGATGTCTCGAGCTCTTCCATGGAAGGTTTTCATATACAGCTCCAAGCTCACCTACTCCATACTCCTTACAACCTGATCATTCTTTCACTTTAATCTTTTATGTACAATATCTATTAGTTCATTTAATAAAACCTACTCTGTAAATATATTTGGAGTACATGTACTTATGTTACATCCCAACCAGAATTTAAAATATTTGAGACCAGGCATTCAGCTTTTGACTATTTTTTAATTTTAATACAGTATATAAGATCAAGATGTATAAATTATAATACACATACCAGACAAATTTTATTAAATAATAAAGAAGGGAGAGAGAAAGAGCAAGACACTTTTTAAGCACCATGTGCCAGGCCAGTGCTTGAATCTCTTCCTACGTCACTTCTCCTTATTATTTAACTGTTATTTAAATGTTACTACTCCCATTTTACAGATGGAGAAATTTAGCTTAAGGTAATGACAAGATTGAACTTCAAGTTTTCTGACTCCAAAATATGCCCTCTTTCGACCACACCGTATTATCTCTAAATATGGAAAACATTTCAAAAGTAGCAAGCGTCTTCAGAACAAACACAAAAACAATCAAAGGGCCTTACACATTATAAACATGGTTTCAGGGTCATATGCACAGGGCTAAAGTGAAGCCGATGCTAAGTAACTATTAAGCAACACACTGTTCATGCTCAGTCAGAATTTTTCCTTGACTCCGTCTTGCTGAGCTCTTAATAACTTGTGCCTCCTTCTAGACCACAGCTGTTGCATTTATCTTTATTTGAAATCATCTTAGGTCCCCTCCACTTGTAACATTCTGGGATTTTATATGTGACGCATCCTCTTTTAAGTTTATTTCATACTCAACATCTACCTTTCCTTAGAGAAAATTAATGCTTTGCTTTAACAGGAAGAAACCTGAAGCCTGTCTCTTTCTACCTTGTTATGTAGGGCATGTTTCAGTAAGCACATGATGACAATGTCAACAAAGGAATGATTTATATCGAGGTGGTGACAATGTCATGAGGAAACTGAATCTAAGATTTGGGTTTGAAAAAGAAAAGCAGGCCGGGTGTGGTGGCTCACGCCTGTAATCCCAGCACCTTGGAAGGCCAAGAGTTTGAGACCAGCCTGGCCAACATGGTGAAACCCCGTCTCTACTGAAAATAAAAAAAAATAGCCGGGCGTGGTAGTGGGTGCCTGTAATCCCAGCTACTTGGGAGGCTGAGGCAGGAGAATCGCTTGAACCTGGGAGGTGGAGGTTGCAGTGAGCTGAGGTTGCGCCATTGCACTCCAGCCTGGGCAATAAGGGTGAAACTCTGTCTCAAAAAAATAATAGTAATAGTAAAATAAAATAAAATAAAAGGAAAAGTAGAGGAAGCAGTAAGAATTACAGCAATAAAGAAATCTTTAAAAAAATGTATAATAATTTAGACATTTAATTATTTTCCTTTCAAAGTAAGCACTTTGGAATGCTATCTGGCAGTTTTAAGATCTGTATTGCACAATTTTAGGTGTGATACAGATTTTCATCTTTGCAGAATGAAATTTATTTTGGGAAATAAACATTATTTGGAGTAAAAAAATGCTAGGGTATGTAGACATTCATACTAAATTAACATAGAACTAAGAGTCTGGTATATAATCATAAGACCATTGTAATGTGGCTTGTAAGCTGACTCTAATTCTACAGGAGGAGTTTCAAAGTGTTTCCATCAATATTGATTATACTGATACAAATTTATGGCTCCCTCAGAGTCCTGATGAGTTTGTCAGCAAATAAGTATTATGATGCAATAAAAAATGAAAAACAAGTTTCATCAATCTCCCATATGAAAAACAGAAATAAGATCACCCTCCCAATATCACCATGCTGAGTTGGAAAAGAATATATAACATCATGATACCCAAGTATCTGTTGTATTATGACCTGGGCTGGGGAGATAATAAGTAGTGAGGGCAGTAAACAATGCAGAACAATTTACTGAAACAAAGTCTAAGACTATGAATAACTGATGGGAAATAACTGTAGTTGACAGACCAGGCTGGCATATTGCTATAAGAAGTGGAGCTGCTTTTTGCATTTATGAGGTTGGAAGCCATGCCAAAAATAGCAAACAGGTCTTTGAATACAAATTACGAACGCCATATGTATTCAGTAATAGAAAATGCTTTTAATCCCACCTAGGCCTCTTCATTCGCATGTGAATAAGAACTAATTCGCTTTCAAGTAGGTTGACTATTATGTTACTTTTTCAAATGAAGGACAAACAAGAAATCACCTATTCACAGAGGGTGGCATCACCAACCAAAACATATCTTGTATAGCTATTATGCTAAGTAATTCATTTACTCCAACACTTACAGAGGACTTAACTCTGGAGAAACATCCCAATCAAATCTGTATTTGGTAATTTGTATGAAAGCCAGCACATTAAATCAAGAGTCTTTCTTTATTTAATAAATATTTAAGAAGTCAGATTTGTAGTTAAGAATGGCTAATTTGATAAAAAGCATTTACGTCTCTCTCTGCACAGAGCCTTTAATAATAGTGAAGGTATAAACCACAAAAACCAAAGAAAATGGATGCAGATTCATCAGGGGATGAGTGATTTTAAAATTTAAGAAAAAAAAAAAGTTCCATGGGAAGGAAGGGATATTTAGATATGTTTGAGCAGTTTCCGGGCGTCAGGCACTATTCTGGGTACTGAGTACACAGTAATAAACAAAAACCAACATCTCTGGGCTTGTGGTGCTTACAAATATTCTAGTTGGGAAAGACAGTAAATAAAATAAAAAATATATATGTAAATTAGATAATATGTCAGATAGTATGAAGTGTTAGGAACAAAAATAAATCAGGGAAGGGAAACAGAAAATAGAAGAGTAATAAAACTTTAAATAGGGTGGAATTAGGGAGGGCGTCACAGAGATGGTGATATTAGGACAAAGACTTGAAGGAAGTAAGGAGTAAGTCTTGTGGATATCTGGGGTGTAGTAGGTTGAATTACTCATTATTTTTTCTTTCCTCATCATATTTCCCATGCAATTTGTCTTGACCTATGGAATATGGGCTCACAGGGTGTGTCACAGCTACATAGAAGCTTTAAGTGCATTGGCTAAATTTGGCTCTGTCCTCCCTTGAGTTTCTGCCCTCTACCGTGAAAACCATCTAATCCAGAAAAATTACCTGGATCTTGAAATGAGATGTGTGGACCTGAGCCTGCCAATCCCAGGAATGCCACTGCCAACCTGCAATCCTTAAGTAATACAAATTCTTCAGATTTGGGGATTGTTACTTGGGGCAGAAAAAAATGAGTATATATGTAGTAAGTGCATTTCATGAATGCAAAGACCCTGCAGCAGAAGTATGTCTAACCTATACACACAAATAAGCAAGGGGCCAGCAAAACTGGAGAGGAATAAGTGAGGGGCAGAGTCTGCCAATTGAACCCACTGAAGCAATGAGAAGAAACCTGAGTCCCTGGAGACGCTAAAGACTGAATGTCCCTGTAAGACAAATGGCAGAAGAGAAGTTTGGGACAGGTTGAAAGTCAAAATATAAAACCATGCCCATCTAAATGTAAAGAATTCCAGCAGCCACGTGTATACACTCTCCCCAGTCCTCACCCAAAGCAAGAAACCACTGGTGTATTTGCTGGAGAAAAAGAATGAGGGAGATTTGGGGACTTACTGGAAGGCAGAGGTGAAATGAACTGTAGCTTGAAATAAGGAATAGTTGAACCAATAATTCCCTTTCTCAATCTCATTAGCAGATGGATTGTCTAAACTTTAGAGAGCAGAAGAGTATTTTAAGAAGAAATAAACCAGTTTCAGATAAAGGACATTCACATACAGACATATGCAGGTAAGTAAAAAAAAAAAAAAAAAAAAAAGGCTGACTTCATCCAATCACAAAACAGTGAAGCCCACCAATTAAAAGCTCCGACCCATGCCCACAGAGCTACAAATTAACCTTTAGCATCCCACAATTTAATACACATGAATAACCAAGGATCATCTGACATATGAGGAAAGAAAATATTGGCATAAAAGAGACCAAAAATAAATGGATAATGCAGGGAACAGAAAAACTTAAATTGAAGAACCAAAAATGGTAACATTCTCAGAGTTAAAAGAGGATACGGTATCCAAGTACAAAACCAGCATGTTATGACAAATAAATAATAAAAAAAGAGATCTTGAAAATTAAAAACATCATGTCAAAATAAAATTCAGTAAAAATTAGAAACAAAAGATGAGTGATCTCTGAGAATGTACAATGAAAACTTGAAAAGGAGAAAATGTGAAAGAAGAAAACTGTAAACTGGAGAATCAACAAAGGGAGTCCAATATCCAATGAATGTGAGGTCCAGAAAGAGAAAACTGCAAAATAGAAGGAAAAAATTACCAACGAAATACTCTAAGAAAATCTACCATAACAGAGGGTGTGAGTTTCCAACTGTAAAACACCCACAGAGTACTCAGCACAATGAATGAAGTACACAGCACCGCCTCTGCCGCCCCCAGCATCCTCATGAAAGGCCACAACTCCTGGAACAAAGTTGCCATCCTAAACGCTTCCTTGAGGTGCAGGGTGGTAGGGTTTAAGCAGAATATAATCAAGGAAGAATGACAATGGCAGTAGACATTTCAACAACAGTAGCAGACAGTAAAAGACAATGGAGCAGTGCCTTCTGAGAGCAAATGATTTTCAGACAAGTGAGTTTCCATACAAGTGATTTCCACAGTTCACAATTCTGACAGCAAATCATTTCACACAAGTGGTTTCCATACAAGTGATCCAACAAATGTAGGGGCAGAAAAAAAGTTTACTTTAGATACTTAAGGACTCAGAAAACTTACTTCCCTTAGAGGAAGTAAATTAAGACTCAAGAACATGCTCAAGTAAAAGAAGAAAAATCAGAGCTGAATGAAAAGAATAAATACAATTTGAGTACAATCTATGGCTTTAAAGTTAACAATATACACTTAATGACTAAAAAAAAGTCATATAACTATATCGCCAGAGTGGAGAAAAGTATGCAGACAAGCTTATAATAAAGATGGGTCCTCATGTTACAAGATGTCAACAGATAATATTTAAAACGAAACATTAAGAAATAATGGTATATCTTCAGGTAAAATGGATGTAACTATCAAATGAACAGCTAAAATTGCTGAGTAGTTGCTTCTGGATAAGGAAATGGGATGGGGTGACAGTACATTCTTCCTGATGGACCTTTCAATGCTATTTGATTTACTATGTATCCAAATGACTTTAATTTTTAAAAATTTATGAAAAAACAAATACTCTAAAATATGACTCAACTCAGGATATTTATAAATTCTGGATAAAACACTGTTAATATACCTAAGATGTCATGTAGTAATAAGATTAATTGCCAAAACCCCCCCCCCCCACTTTTAGACATAGCTTTAACTATTTTTTTAACCTCAAGAGCACTTTTGAACTCTAAATTTTTCTCTCTTCATTTTACATTTTTATTGCCTGTTTATGGATTGATTTCATGTTATCAGGATGACTGTGCTAATTAAGCACTCTACTGAACACAGAAGGTGCCGCTGTTGAACTAAAGATACCTGTATTATTTGGCTCTTACTACCCAAGCAAGACAAGTATTTGTTTGATATAACTTTTTCTAGAATTTTAAGAATGGATTAAATCATTCGATGACCAATGCTGTGTGGCTTTCTCCTCACTTTGTACATACATAAGACATGCTCACCATTCTAGAAAAGTTAGAAGAGTCAAAGAAATCAAGACTAAATACAGAAATAAAGGAAATCTCTCCAACTCTCTCCACCCAGAAATATTAGGTTGTACTTTTCCCACTCAAATATGCAGAGTATATATTAAATAAAAACATCTCCTATAACCAATTTTTCTTCTTAATATACCCTAAATTATCTTAATAATTATTAGAGATCATATAAATCTATATCAGAACTTTCTAAGATTATCATGTGAAACCGTGTACTTTATTTAATCAATCCTCTATCCTGTTGGCCATTGAGATTTTCTTTTTTTGGCAATTACAAACAGTGCTGATAAATGTTCTCATGTGTTTGCATGTATGCATTTCTCTCCCCATACATTTGTCTCTCTTACAATATGTTTGTGTACACGTTTTTCTAATTATTTACTTAGAGTAAATTCCTGAATTTCAAATACAAATTCCTAAATCAGATGATATATTCTTGCTTTAAAAAATTTTAAACATATACTGCTAAATTGTGCTTAAAGCATTCACCAGTAAACAAATCCCATCAGAAGCATATGACAGTGATGTTAGCAATCTTTTAAAATCTTTGGCAATGTGAAAAATGAAATATATCTCACTGCTCTTCAATTTCATTAATCATTAATAATGCTGACCATTTTTCTCGCTGTTAGCTATCCATGTCCCTTACAAATTCCTCATTTTTCTATTGTCCCTTTTTAAATTTACTGATCTGTAAGAGCTCTTTATATATTAAGAATACTGACCCTCTCTCATACTTACCATGAACTCATTTACTTGTCTATTTCTAAAGCTTCTTTTTAAAGCTCTTCTTTGTCAAGTTATCGTGTATTTTCTCAGTATTTCTCAATTAATTCATTGATCAATCCCAAAAATTTACTTGGGCCCATTATGACTTAGCTACTTGAGTATTTGCTTCCGGGATCCCATGCTTCAGACACACAGCAGAACAACTTCTGACACTTAGAAGCAATATTTTGATGGTTATATAAACCAGAAGTCGTATAAGTGTCTTAAACAATTACTTTTCACTCGTTTGGATTTTGGCCCTATTGCTAATTCAGGAGGTACATGATGGAAAAAGCTTTTGTACATTTCCCCTTAAAATCACATAAATACTTTATGATGACATTTACTACTCAATGTTTATGTATACAGCATTATTATAGTCTGTAAATGTTATAAAGAAAAAATAGATTTTGGGAGAAGGGTAGTGGAGATTTTAGTAGTTGGGAATCTGGCTTGTGGTTGGGTTTATTCAATTTTCAGTTCGTTAGAAAATGCTATTAAACTTCATATTCTGTCATCAGTTGTCTATTTCTTTTAGTTCTTAGGTGCTGTGAGCAATGAAAGTACTAGAACTTTTTAATAGGCGCTTAAGTTTTTGTGAAGATGCATTTGCAACTGCAAACATACTTTCTTACTTATAGTACTTATTTGCTATGAGTTTAGGACAAGTAATGAAGATGATGGGAAATTAATCTGGTGGTAGGCTGTGATGCAAGGGACTCACAAAAAAGGAACAGGAAAAGAGGCAGGAGGGGAAGGTTTCTCTTTCTCAGTATTTCTTCTTTGTCTTTATACTGACAGCCAAACCCATGGGCTCTAATAGAGTTGGGTAGGCAGCTTTTCACTGAAAGCCTCTGCAGTGACATAAACCTGGGTTCAAATACCAGACAGTCTCCTTCTCAGTTCTGTGTTGTTGGGAAAGGCCTTTGCTAGAACTCCTGTGAGACTAAGCTAAGCCATCTGAAAAGTGGGACCAACACTTCAGAGCGTAATTGTAAAAATTACATGTTCAGGTATCTTTTGCAATTGAGGCTGTAATTTATTTTCTTTTTTGTTACCCTAAATATTGAGTTCTTTAACCTCCAATTTTAGTGACATTGTTCAGATCACCCTGGATTAGATAACCTCATTCACTTCTTCCTTACCAGAGGAATGTTTCTACTACCAAATCAAATCATTTCACAGTCCTACCACTGTTGAAGTACATTGAATGACCACAAACTGTGCAAAGTAAAAACTCTATGCCTTTATTTTCAGGCTTCTACCAGAATTATACTACTGAGCACCTCCAAGTTTTGGCAAATACTTGATATAACTTAAGACTCCTGAGATCTCTTTAGAAACTTGCCTAATGGCAAACTTTTCACAAATGCTGCTTTATAAACCATCCTGTGCACTGAAGTCTAGAAGTATTTTAAAACTGACTCTTAATAAGACGCTGAGAATTTTTTTTTTTTTTTAGATGGAGTTTCACTCTTGCTGCCCAAGATGGAGTGCAATGGCATAATCTCAACTCACTGCAACCTCCGCCTCCAGGGTTCGAGCAACTCTCCTGCCTCAGCCTCTGGAGTAGCTGGGATTACAGGCACACGCCACCACGCCCGGCTAATTTTCTGTATTTTTAGTAGAGACGGGGTTTCACCATGTTTGCCAGGCTGGTCTCAAACTCCTGACCTCAGGTGATCTGCCTGCCTCGGCCTCACAAAGTGCTGGGATTACAGGCGTGAGACACCACGCCCGGCCAAGATCCTGAGAAAAATTTTAATAGAATCTGAGGGTACATAGGAAGCCACTGAAAAAGCTAATGGAAGAAAAGTGTTCACAAAACTGCCCAATTGGGTACCATCTCGGTGAAACCTAATTAGAGTGATGGGAATGGATCGTGACACTATTAACTGAACATGGAGAACAGCATAAATATTCCACAATGTACACAAATTTCTCAAGAGGTGAAGATGAATGATGAAGCGCAGTTTTCCTAATAGGCCTTAATTTCTGAGCTAAATTTAGTGTGTGTCAATTATCATTACCAACATCAAAACACTTACATCTGGGTGTTTCACTAGGTGTTAAAGAAATTACGAGTCAGCCTTCCTTCCAAGAAGCCTATGTCTTAGATATATTTTGGTCCCACAAACTCTGGACTGAGAACGTCAACTCTTTTTTAACTATGAGGCATCTATATGCTAATGAAGATAACCACTCTCTATCTTCCACAAAAATGCTTTCTCTACTTAATTTTGAATAGGAAAAGCATCATATGCACTGATGCCCCAAATCACCTTCTAACAATTCTTACTTTTCATGATCCTGAGTTTTCATTACTCAACAACTGATATCTAAGTATTCTTACCAAGACTCATTTTCTGGAGGAGTTACATGTGCAAGGCTTTGTGAAATTCCTATCTAATCTATATACATCTAGGTTGAGATATATATATATATGTATTTTTAGTAGAGATGGGGTATATGCTACATATATATGCATCACGTGTCTACATAATCTGTGTTTAAATGTCTACCTCTGATTGCTTTTTATGAAGAAGAATAAAACTTGACAGCTAATGGACTGATATGATTGGTAACTGTATCTAATTGTATCGGAAGCATAAAATTGTTGCCTGTTCTTAAAAAGTTAGGTTGCCTATGATTAGTCCTCTAATATTAGAAATGTAGTTCCATCCAAAGCTCACTGCCTGTTTGAATTGATGAGGAAAACTGCCAGTTGTATGAACATTCAATTTCATAACTTTAACCACTAAAGTGATATGTGTAAAATGTTCCATATTTTTAAAAAACTAGTTTTAAAAGATATTAAAAGACACACTATACTTAAATTCAAGTTTTCTAGAATTGTTGTTTTGTTATTTAGTATAGCACACTAAAAGTAAATTTCTGGAATTTAGTATGGTTGAAAATATTTTTAAAAGCTGTAAGTGGGGCCGGGTGCCGTGGCTCACGCCTGTAATCCCAGCACTTTTGGAGGCAGAGGCGGACAGATCACTAGGTCAGGAGATCAAGGCCGTCTTGGCCAACATGCTGAAACCCCGTCTACTAAAATACAAAAAATTGGCCGGGCATGGTGGCGCGTGCCTGTAGTCCCAGCTACTTGGGAGGCTGAGGCAGGGGAATCGCTTGAACCCGGGAGGCGGAGGTTACAGTGAGCTGAGATCGTGCCACTGCATTCCAGCCTGGCGACAGAGCAAGACTCCGTCTCAAAAAAAAAAAAGCTGTAAGTGGATGGCTCCCAGTATACTTAGCATAACATGGAATTGCTTTGGAAACCCCAGAGCCCAAAACCACTTGTTAATTATTTATGCTACTAAGTCTACATTTTTCATGTTATTCTGGTGTATTCTACAATATGTCTCATTAGAAAATCCAGAAAACATTCAGGGTATGTTTTGACTCAAGTCTCAAAATCAATCATTTTAGCTACTTCTTTTGCATAATAGAAATCTCTTCTAGTGATCCCAGGGACGGCTTCATTTCCTAGCACATCCAGCCTCAATTTGTCCTTACAGGTTTTTATGATAAATCGTAAAGCACACTCAGCAGGAGCTGTTCTATGGAAATAAGTAGTTACGCTTACATTTTTAAGAGTTTCCACTGTGAACAGATAAGAGAGATTTTTAATGAAGCTACAATTGACAAAGAAAACAAAGTAAATAAAAGCAAGTAGCTATGCATGGCACTAAAATTTACAATGACTATAACAAGCAGAAATCAGTCAAATCTCCCACCAGAACAATCTCTGTTTTCTTATAAAGCACGAAAATCACTTGAGCTGAACAGACAACAAATACTAACCCAAGACACACACATCAACTAATTAAAGGCTGATTTTCCACAACAGGGAAATGCCGTTCCTGTTTATTGATGTCTAAAGGCATTTTTTTTTCCTCTCAGGAAAATGTATGCTTAAAGTGGTTTGAATAAATTCTGATATATCATTTCTGTAAAAGGAAGGGAGGAGAAGGTAGGGAAAATAACATTCCTACTCCCTAAATAAATTAGCTCTGTTTAAAAGGGCAAGACGAATTCGCTGCTTTAATGGTGACTTCCATTAAGGTGGAATAGTAATACTAACCCACTTCAAACTACTGGCAGAATATGAGTAAACCAAGAACAGTGAGACTGGCCCCTTTAAAAAGGGTCCGGACATACACACAAACTTTAATTCTATCATGCAATAAGAAAATGCTGAATAAATTAACTTTTCAAAGGGCTATTATACCTTAGTTCCTCATTACAGATCTTATTACAGGCTGTCTTTATAATGCTCACCTGACAATATCATGTAAAATGCTTAGCTTCTAAGGTCAGTCTAAATAAGAGAACAATTCTCCTATTTATAGCAAAGGATGAACTTTTCTCATTTAGATGTTTAAGCAGCTAACCCCTGAGTTTAATGTAATTAGGGACGGGATATTCAATTTACAGTATCCACAAGTAATGATAATTAAATTGATCCAAAAAAGCTGTTGGTAAGCATAAGATACCTTTGTAATTACATCCCATTTTCAAAATGACTTTAGTACTGTGAACTTGAAGCATTTCAGCAAATGAAGGCCAATACACATAAAATGAAAACTACAGTAGCTTAGAAGCTAGACTGTTTAACATAATCAGCAGCACTACCGGGGGGAAATCTTGAAAACATTCTATAGCTCACCACAACAGCCTATGCTTTCTCCTTTCCTCTCACAAATATCCATTAAAAATATGCAAGAGAGTCTTCATTTTTCACCAAATAAATTCTTCATTCATACAGTCATTTTTTTTTTCACTTTTAAAGGAAACTAAAGAACCAGTCCCTCTTATTTTTCTGTTATTCAAGTGGCTGGTCACAAGCTTCAGTTTTGTGTTTATTTGAAAGAAAAGATGAGAGCTATGAATCTGAAACCATTTTCCCTGTGAGTCCTGAAGATTGGCTAGGTCAGCATTCCACCAGGACCAAGGTGAAAAATAAACAAATAACCATGTTCACAGCAGCTGCAGCGATCAGTCTCTGGAAAATTATTCAGGCATTATGAGAGAGGCAATATTAAATGCTGCCACTTGCAGCTTCACGGCTCTCTGAATATTCGCATCAGAAAGAGAAGAGCAGAAGAGCACTTAAGAGGTATCATCAGAGAGCTCGCCCATCTGAGCATCTTCCATTAAGTTTTTGTCTTAAAGGAGGAAGGCGGGAACCTCTGCTTGACAGGCAAAAGGCTTGTCATAATTCATTAATATCACAGCCTTGCTCAGGTTTCCTTCAATGAGCCAGGCAAGACGCCTATGAAAAAGTGCTGAGCACACAACATCTCCAAAAATGCTGCTGTGATGAACTTGGTACCACTTGGTGCTACTGCACTAGAGGCTAAAGACCTCCAGCAGTATTTCCCAGGTGAAAGGTGATCTGATAAACGTCATCTCACGATTGCATAGACCAATAATTTCTGCATCAACTTCCAAAAGGATAGGTAAAAGAAATAATTTAAAACATTGCCAAACTATGAAAGTTTAGAAGTTCCTGGTACTATTAACGCATACCTTCGAGTAAAACACAAATATAATATATTCAATCAGGGAAAAAATGACTGGTCTTAATAAATGACAGAAATCTGAAATTACAGAAGTCTTTATACTGCTGTTTCTTTTGACAAAATTATTTCAAGGGAAAGTACAGAAACATCAATTCTGCATGATTCCAATTAAACAAGCAATTTAATATAAAATAGATTACATTAGTCCCCCGTTATTCGCAAGAAATACCTTCCAAGACCCCCAGTGGATACCTGAAACTGAACGCTATATATACTTGCTTTGTCCTTAAATACACCTAGGAAAGGTTTGATTTATAAATTAGGCAGTAAGAGATGAACAACAATAACCAGTAATAAAATAGAACAATTATAACAGTATAACTAACAAAAGTTATGTGAATGTGGTTTCTCTCTCACAAAGTACCTCACTGTACTGTATGCACTTTATTTTCAAACCGTGGTTTACCACGGGTAACTGAAACTGCCAAAAGTGATCAGGGGGGACTACTGTATATACCAAAACACATCTGGTCCCTAGTAATATTCATCTACGTTTCCATAACAGAATATCATACACTGATGTCTTTTCATTTTCCTTTCCCAGTTTCTTGCTTAACACACTCAAGAAAAAGGATTTTGGTTAGGTATTTACTCTTTTTTCATTTACATGGCAAAAAATAGGAAATTAGAAAATGCACGAAACCCATCTGCAAATCAGCAGAAAATAATACAACTAGTTATAAAAACAGTAGCAGTAAGAGGGGAATACTACATAGACCTGCATACTAGTTTTATTAATTTTACTTTATTAATTTAAGAAATAAAAGTCATCTGTTCTATTTAGCAAACAATACACTGAAGATGGTTATAAATTTTTAAAAAACCAACATTATTTTTACAGTTCTAGGTCAACATGATCTTGGGTTAGTGAATCAATGACAATTTCTTTTTAATAATTGTCATTAACTTTATTTTAAACTCCAAATACAATATCTATTTGTTTAAAGTGCATGAAATCAAGTCTTAGCATTAATGTATATAGCGATCATTAAATGAAGGTACAATCTAACTGAACAGAAATCAATAACTGTATTTAATGACTTCATGAGCAAAATAAATGACCCTCACACCCTTAATGGATTAGTGTCAGTTATGAGCAACACAACATCACATAATGCTGACACAGTCTCACTCAAAGTGGTATCACTTTTCATATGAGTGCCGTAAAGCCTTAGCAAAGGAAATTGTGTTTTAATGCTATTTTGGATGTCATTTTTGAGAGGATTTTTACAATCCCATTTCATAAGGCATAAAGCATGCTCTGAATTGTTCCAAGGAGCTTTTGTCATTGGCACACGTACTGGGTCACCCTTTGAAAGCTTTCCAACAAAATGAAATCCTAAATATCTAAAAAGGATAATAATTTATAATATTACTTAAACAACTAGTTTATTGCAGCTTGTCTCCTTTGAATACATATTCCCTCAATGGTACTCTCAGAATGCTTTTTTTCTGGAAGAAGCCCATGCTACATATATGCACTGTGGCCTGCTCCACACGTGCAACACATGTGCTTCAAATACACTTAGAAACTGCTTGATGATCAAAGCTCACACAAAAGAAGGCCACAAGAGTAGAAAGTTGATATGCAGCTAGCAATTTATCAACTCACTAAATTTTCTAGGAAGTTTATATAAGAATGCATTTTTCTTTCCTTCTAAGAACTAATTGTCCTTCTTAAGATGGAAAATTGTCACGTCTCATGGCATAAAATTATAGAAAAATATAAACCACTCCTTCCTTTCACTTCTTGAAAAGATGCTAAAAATACCTATCCTTGTAATATCCTTTGCTGACAATTTGGCTTTTGACTGTAAAAAAAAAAAATGCTGACATGATGAAATAAAACTTTAGTAAATATGCAATAGTCTGGGTATTTAAATCCTATCAAGTGATGAAACCAGTATCAACAGAAATAACAATGATATCTTGATGCTGTAACTCAGTTTATTGTTATTTTCTCCAGCATAATTTAAAATTCACTTCTGACTGATTCAGCAGTCATCGAGCAAAACTTCCAGTAACCTCTCTGAAGATTTGGCACAGATAAGAAGTTCAGAATAGGAACAAATGTGCAGTGATACACAGAAGCTACTACAGTATTTCTAAAAATAGCAGGGTTTCAGGCTTTCAGTGGCTTAGGATTCTCATGAAACGAAACTGAAAAATTCTTAAGATAGAACCAGGAAACTGTAGCTAAAGATTCCTGACTGACATGAGTATTACTTCCTTTATCCCAAAGGATATAGTAACTTCTCGAGCAAATGTAGCATCATAATTAGTTATAATTGACTTTGTCTTTTAATTTTTAAGCCAATCTATAAATTATGGATTATTGTGTCAACTGGAAGACAGTTTCTGACACCATCCCGTATATCTCATTACTGTAATCAAAACCAAGTTCCTTATCAGGATAACTTTGCAGTCTGCCAGATTTTTAAATCATTTCAGGAAATGTTAGCTTATATTACTGAACCACTTGCACAATTTTAACATATGCTGTCATAATTCTAATGTGGCTTCAAATACTATTAAAATGTATAGTGCCACTAGGAATTAGAGGAGGATAAATTCAAGCTTATAAGGAGAGATCCTACCCTTATTGTCTCTTATTTTGAGAACCACCCTATCTGGGCTACCTGCTTTCTTTTCTATACTCTGTCCCCATCCATCTTCTTCCTTCAGCTCAGCACACCTGCTGGGTAGATGCAGTCCACTGCCATTCCTCTGAAATAAATGGAGTGCTAGCATGTACCTGTTCTCCTCAGGCACTCAGCAGGTGCACTTTACCTGGAACATTGGGAATCAGTGAAGCAACTGAAAGAGAAGGATTTATTTCTCTCTTTCCAATTACTGTTCTGCATCCCAATCCCTTCCTTCTTACTTTACACCAATGTCCATGGCAGCACCTGCTGACAGTGTAATGCAATACTATTGCAACCTGCCCCCTGTCAAAAGTGGATTCTGTAGGTGTCCCACATTAACATCTATGGTGAACAGTTTAAAGCTAGTAAAAAGTACTTCCTTGGGACTTCTTATAATCAACTGAATATAATTCACCTTTAAAAGAAAAGACTGGAAAAAATGCAATTTTCACTACCATGTTTCACGAATTTCAATGCAATCCTTCAACAAATTTGAAAACACTATCCGCCACTACCATTTGAACATTAATGAAATATACTGACAAAAATATAAATATAAATATTCTACATACCAAAACTACCACAGTATCATGTTTATATAAATTAATCAAAAACATTTATGGCTAGTGAGTTTGATCGTAAATTGTAATAACTTTTCTACAAAAGACACACACACACACACACACACATAAATTTCACTGCAATTTTTAAAGTAATGGAATTAAGCAGGTAGAGTATTGTTTAACAATATTCAGTGACATACATTAGGGAAATTTATTCACTAACCTGACAAACATCCTATGTGCCCCAAACCGAACCACGATTAATAAACATCTCCTAAGGTTTACATAAAATATTTTTCTGTTAATGGTTTTGTGGAGGTAGTTTTTTGCCTTAACGTTTACTTTATTAATTAAAAAGTACTGACCACACTGTATTCAGAGAAAAACCTCATTATACATTTTTGTTTGCAAAACAGTATTTAAAAACCAGGAGCAGGCTGACTGCCTCAAAACTGAGTTCAGGAAAATAACTTAAAGTTCTTGATTTGCTACAGTGTTCTGAAATAGTAGATAGTGTGAGCTGGCGCTCCCCAGGCCAAGAGTTAGCAAGTTTAAGCTTGATACGATGCCTAAGATACCACCAAGGTTGCCAAGTCCCTTCATTTTGTACCACATGTACCCAAACGAACCATCTCAGAAACTCTGTCACTCACAATGTCACTTTAAATGTATTTTTCATGCAATTTTTCGCACAACTAACATAGATAATGGGGTAGTTTACGTCATGCAACACTTTGAGCACTCCATCCCATTCACTTTTCCATGAAGTCAAAAATTATAATCATTTTTTCCCCTGCAATCTGACATCTGTATGCACTCACTACAATATGATTTATTGTTTGGTGAGCTCTTGACTCACAACGCCCAGCAGAGGAGAGCACTGAGGATACTGTCACCCAGCACTGTCCCTCATCAAGGCAAAAAAGGGCAGAATTTTAAAGATAGTACCAATGACCTCATATGATTACACATCCAAAAATTGATCACAGGATAACCTAAGTAACTCCTGTCACTCTCAGCTGGTTATCATGGCTAGTTAAACATGACAAAAACAAAGCTATAGCTCATCTTTGAGAAACACTCTTATTTATTACTGAAATATTTGAATATCTATGGTTATTCAAAAGGCCAAGTATTTCACGTAACAACATCATCATTACAAAGATACAGCCCTCGCTATTAACAATTTATAATACTACATTGTCCGAATGGTGGTCATGAGTTTCTAGAGGAATATAGTGAGAATTAAGACATTCACACCTTTGAAATGTGTCTCTACTAAAGCCCTTCCTAATCTTCCCAGCTGAGAGTTTCTGCTTTCTCCAACACAATTTGGTCTTTACTCCTCTTATACATTTTATCATTTTCTACCTTGTATAATATTTTTTACATGTTTTGAGTTTCTCTATTAGACTGTTATTTCTATTAAGGCAACATCCCAGAAGGGGAAGAGAGGAGGAAAGAAAGAGGAAGGGACGAAGGGAGGAAGGGAGGAAGGGAAGGAGGGAAGAAGAAAGGAAGGGAGGGAGGGAAGGAACAGGGCGAGAGGAGGAGAGGGGAATGGAAGGAGTAAGGAGGGAAGGGAAGGAGTAAGGAAGAAAGAGGAGAAAAGAAAAGAAATAGGCAATGTTTTGCTTAGGGAGCACATACCGTTAGCTTTACTGCAAAAGAATTTTGGATAATTTGTAAGCGGTAAGCAAAGGTTTCATGAAATTATGCTAGTCTGTTACATGTGATGAGAAAACCATCAATCATTTCAACAGTATGGTGTTTTTATAACTCAATACAGGTTGGTTTTTCTTTCTATTAAAGTCTAAATATTTTATACATGCCCACTATGTGACTTGGCATGTTTACCCCCATCCTATAAATCCACACAAACCCTGAATATTTAATTTACTACTAAAATAACCAAAGGTTATTTCACTGTTCCTAAAAAGACACTAAACTGGTTTGGAAATTTCTACTCTAAATCATTTTAGGTCAGAGTAATATTTGTCTGGTAAGAATAATTATAAAACTGTAGCTTTAGAGATCACATATACATAAAAAATTAGAGAAGAAATTCAATTATTTTGAGAGGACACATTTTCCCTTTATTAGAGCACATTATAAAATGTACTATTTCTCATAAGGCTTCGTGCTTTCAAAATAAAATTCTGGCTCCAAAAGTGAATATGTTTACTTAACAATTTAAGAGTCTCCCTTAACGATCAAATTCTTTCCACTGCACAAATAAAAACCTGTCAAGACTGCCAAATATCTTATGTCCAGAAAAGCATGTATACTCACTTTTCAAGAAAGTAATAAAATCATTTAAAAATGAAGAGTACAAAGTCATCTTTTAACTCTTGAATAACATTATGTAATTACTCATTTAAGAGTGAAAATGAATCATTTTTTTCAGCAGCTGCAAATGACTGTTAGGCCCAGGTCCTTCAGTTCCTCACCCCTTGCTATCTCCGCTTCCCACCTCCACTGGCTTCTGTCCCAGCATTCTTCTAGAACCTTTAAATTACTAATGCGTTCTGGTTTCATAAACACACGTAAATTACATTACCTATTACATAATTTTATATAGTCTTCATTCTAGATCCCTCAACTAAAATGAAAACCTTCCTCTTGAAATTGTTTCTATCTTAGTATTCGATGACATTAGGCTTTCAGTTTTCCTGTCTCTGAGTTCTTTCCGTGGTATTCATTAACTACCAGTTTCTTACTTCCCCTTGAACTGATGATTTTCTTCCTTTGTTTTCTTGGCTTGACTCCTTATATGGCTTTCTATACAAGATATAAGTAAAAGAACAAAATGAAATTGACATTCCCAGGTTTGGCCATGCTCTCCAGCACTATGTTTAATATCTCTATTTGTATGCAGAACAAAATTATATAGATAACTTAGCAAGTCTTAATTTCAAAGCTCTTTATTTCCTGCTATATTTAGTCACTCATCACCCCCTCCTCAGTGACACCATCTAAAAGAACTCCTTCTTGGAAATTAAATACATCACCAAATCATGATACGTTGTTTTTTTCTGCTGGTATGTATTTTTTAGAACCCTCTTTCAATTTGGACAGCCACTATGCTAATTGCTTCAAGCCTAGACTCCTTTCCTGCCTCTCTGATTCTGGTCTCTCAAACCAAACTGTTTCAACAATGACCCCCTTCAAGTGGCAAATCCTATTCCTTTGTGCTTGTCAACACAGTCTTGCCCATCATTATCCACTTGTGTTGCAGATGTTGGTCATCACTTGCAAGCAATTAATCATTATTTTTATGTCCTTGCTTTTGCCATCTTATCCAAAATACATGCACTTCCTCATCATCTGTATAAATGTTTATCTCTACTTCTTGCAAACATGGCTTAAAACTCATTATTGCCATACATAACTTCCTATTTTAACCCACCATATTCTAGAATTCCTGTTATAATTTGCCCAACCATTTAAAGGCTCTGTTTGCACTACAAAAACTGCTTCACTGCATTTAATAAATATTTATGAGATACGTACTATGTTCACCCACTGGGCCTGAGAATAAATGTTTGAATGAATCCCTTACATTTTATTTAGGTCTCATTTTAAAGATATCGCAAGCATCTATCATGTGATTATGTTACCTGCATCAACTCCTTGAGGGTAGAGAAAAATCATATTTTACATTTTGTAAAATATGAACATCTAGCCAGCATGCTTAGCGTTAAAAGGGCACTTATTAAACTGCACTGGCCAGAGTAGCCTAAGCAGCTCAGTTGGGAGAGTGTTAGTTAGACTGAAGACCTAAACTGCACTGACCCATCAAAATTATTTTCAGTGGTATACTTAATACACCAAGGTTCCAAATAATGAAACCAGAACTGGGTTTATTAATTCTACTGCCCTTACCAAATGTACATTATTTTGCATTATAAAAATGAAATTACTCTATTATTCTTTTTCAAAAATTTTAATTTGTAATCTACACAACCTTGATATGTGATAGTTAAATACAGTTAATCTGTTATCTATAGTAATTCAACGATAAAGAGACAAGTACACAAAATAATAGTAACCATAATAATCACCAGTTTCACACTTCATCCCAGGCTTTCCCTACAGGTAACTTTGGTATCAGATAAGAGGAACACAAAACTATATTACAACACTAGTTTGCAGCAGTCATAAAAAGGGCTAGCTATGGCTGTTTCTCTTCCACATTGTATCCCACACTCTGGTGACTCACCAAATTCTAGAAACCATGTGCAAGAATTAGCGGGTTAAAGGAAATGTCCGCTGTGGAGCTCCTTTAACACTGCTGACATTCAGAACAAAGTTATGATACCGAGTGAGATGTGGTACTAGATGACTCACATAGAGGAAGAGAAAAGAGAAAACAAGGGGTCTCGTCATGTAATACAATGCTTTGTTCCGTTTCTTTTGCCAGGAACTGGATCTCTTTCTAGCTTAAATAACTAACATCATCTGGAAGACCCCCAAAGGACTAGATTTATCA
Organism: Pan paniscus; assembly: GCF_029289425.2. Lineage (NCBI taxonomy): Eukaryota > Metazoa > Chordata > Mammalia > Primates > Hominidae > Pan > Pan paniscus. The sequence goes on along the minus strand of NC_073252.2, from coordinate 180,232,001 downwards.
TAAAACCATTTTAGAAATTTCAGTTTCCTTAAGGCCAAGGCAGTGTATATTGAGGGTTATCTATATTAAGCTTAGCCCTTTACAATAAGACAATCTGGAACACAACTGGATCACCCTCATGCCCTTGTCTGAGAAGGTAAGACACAGTCCAGGTGGAAACTCTTCAGGCTCTCCTGCAATAAAAGTGCAGCATATGGGGGTTCTAGCTCTGCATTTTTCTGTGGCTTCTGTGATCCTGGACCTTACATACAATTTCTATTACCAAGATTTTTGTTGATTTACTTTGATCAGCTTAATTATTTTTGCAAGTAACTGTTCATTATATGAGAACAGCATTGACTATTTTAGGTAACTAGTTGTATCAGTGATTGGCAGCTATAAACTGTTAATAAAATCATGCTCCCCATTCCTACAAAGGAGGTGTCTCTGGGATGTGGCCATCCAGCCAGTTAATATAGTTCCTTGTTTCCCTATATTTTATTTATTATAGTAGCTAATATTTCCCATAGGGATGACCACCCACCCACCCTCCCCCACACACACAATTAAAATACTTCTTAAGAATGAAAGGTAACAAAGTAGAACCTTTTTCTTTTTAAAATTTTTTTAAAAGTTTATTTAAAAGGGTTTTTAAAAGCCTGGATGCTTAAAAATCTTCCAGTGGCTTTCCATCTACTTCCAGATAAAGTCCAAATATCTCAGTTTGGTTTCCATCTTTATGGTTATTCTTCCACACCTGCACTCTGATGGTTTTAATCTATGTGCAGCTCCCCGACACTGTCTTCCGGCTCCAGCTTTGGACATGCTACCTACTCTGCAAAACCGACACCACATATGTCCCTAGCTCAGCTTTCCTTCTCTTCATTGCTCAGGTATCAGCTTAAATGTGATTTCCTCCAGTAAGTCTCTATAGAATCCCCTAAGGTGGGTTAGCTGCCCATCTTCTGTGCTACCATTGAATCCTGTACATAAAACTGTATAAAACCAGTGTCATACTCTACAATCTCCTGTTTCCTTGACTGCATTTCTGAATCGACTATAAACACCTTGAGAACAGGGATGCTGTCTTTCTCAGCATTGGATCCCAACAGCTCACATGGTACACCTAACACCAGCATTTGCTCAATAAAATATTACCGAAATACTGGTTTTTCAGATTTTAGTTTAAAATACCAAATTCCAGAAACCCACAAAGATAAATCACATCAAACTCCATCACACTTTTTTGCTTCTATGTTCACTATTTACCTCTAAAGCAAAGTATCAAATATTGAAAAATTTAGTGAGACTCCAGTATGTATTTATAAACATACTGTATATATGCATATATGTGTCACATACAGTATGTGAGACAAATGTATTTATAGTTACTTGGTTAAATTTATTGATTGCTTGGTCAGGATTGAAATTGGGTATAACTGCATGTTACTGGATGAGGATGATAAATTGATATACAATATCTTTTGTTTTGGAGTCTGAAAAAAAAATTTGTGAAGTCATCTGAAATGTTCATTTCCATAAAGTTGCCATTAGACAAAGGGATCTCTGTCACTCTTTTAAAATTAACCAGTTAATACTCTTACAACTCCAGTATCAGCAGTTTTGCTGATGCATTCGTAATGAAGGGGAAAATGTTATATATACACTTATGTCACTCCTAAAAATACAAACGTGGACAGGGCTGTGAAAGCCATTTGCACATCCATTACCAGAAAATACTGATTTATATACCATACCACAGTTTTTCAGTGCCTGCAAGGAACATGGTATACCTTTATTTATAGGAGGTATAAGATAAAATGTCTTCTTGAAAGTTTTTGAATTATTAATAAACTATGAAAAACAGATTTATAATAAAGGTACTATGTATCTTTCTAAGTTAAAATGAAACATCATAAAATGTCTAACATGGCTTAAAACACGGAGTATCTGTGGCCATTAGAGAACTATTAATTTAGTAGTGTATATTAAATGATAATATTTGCATTATCCACTGTACTGAATTTTTTAACAAGTTAATTTTGTCTTATAATTCCATAAATAAATTAATTCAGACATAGTTATCAACTCAAGTAGCTTTCATGATCATTAACAGTAAATCACACAATTATCAGTAACTCTAAGAAGGACCAATTTGCATAACTTTTAATACATTTTAAAATGGGTACTCCAGTTCAGAAATAACACGACAGCTTTTCTTTATCATTAATTTATTTAATATTAATATTCCTGAATCTTTCCTGACATACAAAATTTTAACAAACAATTCTCATAGGTAGGCACACGATCATTCAAAATTAATCGTATTCAAAGGGTAATTCATATCAACCAACTTCTAAAACTTTCTCTTGTTTTCCCCATGTATTAAAAATAACCACATGGAACAAATAAGGTAAACTATTACCACTGTTCTGTCAGCTGTGAAAGGGAAAACAAGGAAACAGAGCCTATAAAATTGATTGGTAATGGTGCACTCTATACACATGAGAAGTATGGTAATGATTCGGGGCATTAAGTGTTAAGCCACACTGCCTGGGTTCAAATCCTAGCTCCACAACTGACTAGCTGCATGACCTCAGGCCAGTTACTTCATCTGTTTTTCACCTCGTTTCTTGTAAAATGGGTGGTAAAAATAGTACCTATTTTATCGGATTGGTGTAAGGATTAAATACACTCATCTATGCAGAGTACTTAGAACAGTACCTGGCACTTGATGTTTGCTGCTATCATCACTTATTTGCTACTGTGTGGGTGTTTAGTCATTGTCATAAATGCTAGAAATAACTTGATAGTAAAAAAGCATGAGTCTCACTCTCATGAAAGTAACAGGCTGATGTGGTTCGGGTTTGTGTCCCCACACAGATCTCATGCAGAATTGTAACCCTGAGTGCTGGAAGAGAAGCCTAGTGGGAGGTGACTGGCTCAAGGGGGAGGACTTCCTTGTCATTCTTGTGATAGTGAGTGAGTTCTCGCGAGATCTGGTTAAGAATGCGTAGCACTTCTCCCTTCACTCTCTTCCTCCTGCTCCGGCTATGTAAGACATGCCTCATTCCTCTTTGCCTCCTACCATGATTGTAAGTCTCTTGAGGCCTCCCCAGCCATACTTCCTGTACAGCCTGTGGAACTGTGAGCCAATTAAACCCCTTTTCTTTATAAAGAAAAACTACCAGTATCAGGTAGTTTTTTATAGCAATGTGAGAACAGACTAATACACAGACATACTAATGGATATACTGACAATCTTGTTATATTGCTATACCTTTCTAGACATACCTCATTGTTGAGATATATGAGATCACACATTGCTCCTCTTGTTATTAGTATAGTAGTTCCATTTCTAATTTCTAGAAACAATGGTTAAATCACATCTAGGAGAACTGGTATCAAATGACCCTAATATTTGAGAAGCTGAGTTGCTTGATCCTTTAGGCTCTTACATTATCTATGTGACTACAAACTAGCATCAAGTCATTGGCTTGCAACTGTCCTTCAATATGGCATAAAGTGCTGGTATTAAATGATAGCTCTGGAAAATGGTACTCTTACATAAACATAAACACACACCAGTGCACGTCTACTATTTATTCCAACCATCTACTATTTCTGCTACAGAGACACGTTGATAATGTGCCATAGAGACAAACACAATGTTGTTAATCCAGCTAAAAATCTCAGCACTAGATAAAGCAAGAAAACAATTTTGTATTTTTGGCAACGCATATGAAACATGCATTAATGAGTTCTGCTTTAAAGCTTGAATATGAAATTGTGGTGATATGCTCCGTAAAGAAAAAAATAGCTGAAGAACAAACATGTTCTTTTTCTTTTCCTGTAAATATTCCTAAAGCAATATGAAAATTTGGGTAATATTCTTAATTTCAATGAAAACTTTAAGTATATGACATGTAGAGAGCTAAAACAAATCTAAAAGGAATCTGAAATCCAAAATTAATTCATATATTGAAGGTCTACACTCGTAACTGCTTCCTTGGATCTTTTTAATTTTAATGACCTCTTTTAAGTACACTGTGATATGTTACAAAGAAGGCATCTTATGGGAGAAGGCCATAAAAATAGACCATATTCCTGTGTAATACCTACTTACTGTTTCTGAAAAGAACTGACATGAATGCATACATCTCAAATAATGCAGGTGTGTCAGAGACAATGCTATCTTGCCATGTACAAGACAATGCCTATGTGTAGACATTTTCACAGGTCAGTAAAATTATACTAAAATTGCAAAAGGTTAAGAAAGAAATTTTCTCATTTTATTTTCAATTTTTCTTGTATTCTAACCTACAGTGCAGTGAAGATTCTGTTCTGCAATGCCAAAATTTAATCATATTGATATATTCCACAATAATAGTTGCAGGATTACACTGAAGGGTAATTTTTTAAAATCACAATTAGTGGTGGTACCTTCCACATTACATTCTGCCCATGTTATTAAAAGGCAAATAAAATCAATGTATGTATTATGTTCATAGGAACATACAAAAAATCTACAATATGGATATAAGCATATTAATAACTAGGTTTACTTTAACCTTATTTTGAAAGTAAAGGAACCATAAATTGAAAAGCATTATTGTAATTAAGCCAAACGTATTTATAGTAAAATAAGAGTTACCCTTCAAAATCTATTTTTCAGTGAGTGATTCTAGGTCAGCATGTCTCAATGAAAATCACTGAATTTACATTATTTTTATAAGTTATAGATACAATATTTAATAAAATTCAATGTATAATTGGTGGCTTTTGTTTTAGGTTCATAGGTAAAAACTGAAGTATAAGTTTAATTAACATTGCATTTAAATATACTCAATTAAGATACAGTATCTGCATTTACTTCAGTGTTGTGCACCGTCTAGAGAAATTTACTTCTTTGGTATGTCATATTTTGCCTTCCATTACAATAACCAGAAATGAAAGAAAGTAACAAAGAAAATATCACTTCTTAAATTTTGATATAAAGCAAAAAATCATTAAGTTATTGTTAGAAGTAAATTATAATTGTATTGTATTTTATTGTATTGAGTGATTGATTGATTTTTGAGACAGAGTCTCACTCTGTTGCCCAGGCTGCAGTGCAGTGGCACCATCTTGGCTCGCTGAAACCCTTGCCTCCTGGGCTCAAACAATTCTCCTGCCTCAGCCTTCCCAGTAGCTGGGACTACAGGTGCACACAGCCATGCCTGGCTAATTTTGTGTATTTTAGTAGAGACGGGGTTTCACCGTGTTGCTCAGGCCGGTCGTGAACGCCTGAGCTCAGGCAATCCGTCTGCTTCGGCCTCCCAAAGTGCTGGGATTACAGGTGTGAGCCACCGTGCCCGGCCTATAATCATATTTTAAAGTAGAAAAATAATTAAAAAAAAATCTCAACGTAAGTGTAAAGGTGAGGATTTACCCTACTGAATAATGAATCTTTAAGCACAAAAGATTGTTTAAAACAGATAACTAACAGGAGCTATACTTATTTCATAAGAATTTCAGAAAAGTCAAGGTAAAGTAAAAGAGAAAATGAGGTGTCTTCTTTATTGTTACAAAGTTCAAGATAAAGAAAAGCGATTTAACTTTTAGGTTTATATCTGGACTTTCTCTTTAACTCCTTGTTTATTGTTACATTTAAATCTTGATTTAGAAATTAGTTTTTCAGTCTGTTTCTTTAAAAAATATATTTACGACTTGTTATAGAAACTCTCTTGGCCTCTCTCTGAATTATTTTTCAGAGTCTGTGTTACAAATTCTCAATTATTCACTTTGGCAAAATGCAATTTCTCAACTTCTAACCCCAAGCAATAGATAAGAGGATTATATTAAAAAAGAAAGAAAGAAAGAAAAGAAAACGACTCTTCAAATAGACTAGTATTTAACAGAAAAAAAGGAAACTCTCTCAACTACTTGTGCCTTTCAAACTCAATAAAATGACTCCGTATATCTCAAAATCAAATACCCAATTCTCTGTTCCCTGAAACAATTGCCTAAAAATATGTCAGTTCAGATTTGACATAATAAAACCATATTTTAGTCATTGACAGAAAATTCATATTGTGTCTAGAGATCCACCACATAAATTCAGAGTTAAAATACAAGAAGCCTAAGAAAATTTCATAAAATATCTATGTGCTTTGATTTTTCAAAAACAAAAAAGAAAAATTAAAATGATACAACCAATTGTTCATTAAATAGTACTGTTTTCAAAGATACAGAGTTCCAAATAGAATTAGAACCAAATTTTTACTTTTCATCTTTACGAAGACACTTTTTAAAATTAAATATATATGCATATATATGAATTTAAAGCAAATGTGTTAATATATTAGTTACTTAAGGCCTACAAGCAAACTTAAAAACTGTATTTCAAAAACAATTCTTTCACACTTTGGCAAAAGGAAATTGTGATTTTGAAAAATATCATTAGAAAACTGGCCTGCTGTGTTTCTAGGATATTTTAGCAAACAATTAACAATACCAAGAGCCTCCAGCAGCTATATTTGCAAAAGCCTTCAGTTTGAAAGACTGGGAGAGTGAAACTTAAGATATCTTGCTAAATTACTGTAAAATTCTAGACTCCACTCAAGATTTTACTTGTTAAATTATTATTATTGGTTTTATTTTTAGTGCCAATTTCACTAAGGAAGCTTAGCATGACCAAAATAAGTGAATCTTCCACACAGCTCAGAGAGATTAAAAATGTGGTATCTGGAAAACCACTTTTAAAATTCTACAATAATACAGATCGTAATTCTCAAAACAGAATACTGTTGATACAATTTTTGAAACTATAATCAAATACTTCCTGTTGCTATCCATCATACCCAAGGAAGAATACAATATATTAATAGATTATGTGAAAAAAAATAACTATTCTTTACTTTTGTCTTTTCTAAATACATTTATTTTCTAAATGTGCAGGCAACACTTCAGGGAAAAAGACTTTATAATTCCATCCGTTTATTTCATTTTACAGAATATCAATATCATAAAAAAGGTTCTTATATCTCAGAAATCCTAAATCAATATATATTGGGTTTTCCCTCACAAGAAAATTATACTCCATTAAGAGATCAAAAATGTTTACTTCTAATTTTGAAGTTACGTAGAATTCTCCATAGAATGGAAAATGACAAAAAACAATTTATCAGTAGATCCTATGGTTATTTATAAAGAGTCAGAGTACTGTAAAAATAGTATTTTCAACACTACAAATGAGGATTATTACTTCAGTTTCTAAAGAAATGCCTCCCTCAATGCTTTCTTCAAACACTCAAATCCCAGCTTAATAAAAACAAATGGCATTCCTCATTTCTTCAAAATTACACATTCGATATCATAAGCCTTGCTTTTTTAACAAGATGCTACACTTTCCAATTTAGTAATTAAGTACTCATAAGCCTGAGTTTAGGCTGCAGTGTTCTGGGGATGATGGGCTGACTATAATAAATACATTTATAATCATCAAATTCATGAATTTATTTATATTAAAATAAAATAAATAAAAAGGTAAGTTAAAATAATATAAAAACGTAGCCTGACTAATCCATAAAAGTGGTCTTTGGTATTTCATCACAGAACTAAATAAATTATAAACATGTATAGTATCATTAGAAAATTTTAACATTTCTATCCCTCAGTAATTCTACCCACTTCTGAAAATTACAGACTTTTAACTTGCCAAGCTAAAAGACTGTATTTTGTGTCTAACAGGAAACTAAACTGAACACTTACTATATTGTTAAGGAAAATTATGACAAGTATTGGGTCCAAAGTATTTTACGTACTGAATCTTTTAGTTTCCAACTACAATTTTCAAAAAATTGAAAAACATTTTAAAAGACAAACATTCCTTCAAGTAAAATATACTAGTAAATAAAATGTACCAAATAAGAATCTATCCAATAAAATTTAGCCAACAACCATCAATCATAAAAGTCTTCCATTCCTAAAATAATCCCCACCCTAATAAAACAAAAGGAGTACTTTAAAACCATACCTTTCTAGAAACTCTGCATGATTAAATAATATTTTATCTATAATATCATAACTAGTTTTAATATAACCAACACAAAATTTAAGTATAATCCATAAAGATTTGAAGATAAATTTACCCAGGTTTGTGTATTTCCTTTCTGGTTGAAGAGCAGACATCTAGATAAACTTTCCAGGGTTGATATTCTAGAACAATAGTACAAAAGCCTAAAAAAATGCTACAATGGTATATTTATTAACATATAAATTTTTTTACTGCCCTCTAGTGGCAAAGAGTCAAGTCACTGTATAAGGATGAAAGCCTGTGATTGGGAAGACTCATGGTGAGGGCTACAAAAAAATCCTGAAAAATAGAACAGCAAAATTTTACACCATATGGCACACTTCTTTACAGGAGATTAATTATTAAAAAAAAAACTCTACATATGAAACTCAAATTTTTTTCCTAAAAATATTATAAGAATGACATAAGCAGAATGAATATTAGCAAAGTACCGTACATCAACCATTAAATATTTTAACTGGCACTACAATGGCACTAATATTTCAAAAAATAAAATAGTCAATAAATTTTCACATGACATTAGAAAAAATTTGACTAATTCTTTAATTTTACTGGACTGGTTATTTTTAGTGTTTATTTTTAAAGAATGAGAGTAGTATGAAAATAATATTTTCAACACTACAAATGAGGATTATTACCTCAATTACAAAAGTTATTTTTAATTTTTTAAAATTCAAAATTCTAAAGAAAAGTGCAAAAGTGTTTAAGTTCCACAGAAACAAGTAAGCTAAATTAATATTCAGATTTGTTCCTGAAAGACATTTTACATTTGAAACAGTTCTCACTATGTATAAAATTGACAATTGGTATGATATAAAAGTATATATAATCTATAACTAAATTAATGTTTGTTCTGCTTTGTACCAAATTAGTCATAGGTTCTCTCCAGGTATTTTCCAGAGCATCTGCATAATTTTATTCATTATTTTTTACTTGTTTTTCAATATTCACTTTCTATAATTAAAAATATGATTTAAAGACATAAAGTATGATTTTATTTGATTATTAAAAATAAGTGTTAAAAAGTAAAGTAGATGAACTGCTGTTTATCTGTGTATCTCAGATGTGATTTGTTGCATCTCAGATACAAAATGTATTAAACAGCTTGTGCTATGTAAAGAAAAGTATAATCCTGGAAACTTGGGTAATTTAATCATACAGCTTGTCTTAGGGGAAAATCATAGAATGCAATCAAGAAATAAAGAAAGAAAAGACATTATAAACCTGACAGGAAAGTCACTGGAGGAGGGATTCAAGAGGCCAGTGGGAGGGCCCTATGCAGACCCATTCTGAAAGTTTTTAACCTTTAGGAACTCTGTGACCATAAAAAATAAATTTAGGCTTGATATTTTTGTTTACTTGTTTGCTTTTACATGGTGTAAACCATGCCTGGAAACCAAGGCTACCAGGGTCTTGTAAGATCTCAATAAAGGTTGAACGCTGATTACGGCAAAAGATGGAAGACAGTGTCTTCACACTTCCTTCCGGGTAAAACTCAGAAAACAGTCACCCAGGATGCTCATACAAGGCTCTTTCTATCCAAGGTAACAATCCCTATACAACTCTCTAGTCATTTCAAAGGTTCTAGACTGTAAAGTGCTTAAAGGTTTTGATCAAATCGAAGATTTTGAAGAAAATGGACAGTGCTGCACACTGTACCAATATACACAGCAGCCAAGGTCACTACTAAAAACAAATTAAAATACTAACTGTGGCACAATCCTTGAAATAAATATTTGAAGTAAAAATATCTCACGGAAATAGTTCTGCCTCATCTTCATTCTGCTATAGATAGCGGCTGTCCTCTGGCATGGAGAACCTTATAAACAGTGTTGAACACAGACTCATTTCAATTGGGTTTAGAAGTAGAACAAGCCTGTTCAGACTAAACTTTAAGAAGTGGACAATAATAACCTTTCTGAAGATTCAAGTATGTCAAAACCAATGTCAGTAATGACCTCCTGTGAGACAACAGGAGAGATGGTATTCTTCAGCTTCTCCCATCGATAATAAGTTCTTACAACATTTACAGCAGCTGATCTTCAAGACCATGTACTTTATCCGTGGAAGTATTGTTCAGCTCACTGTCAGACCTAAAAGTTCACTTCTGCAGTTGATATAGAAGCTCCTAAGGAAAGCATGAGTAAATTCAGAGTATTACAGCAATAAAAACTTGAGAAATGAAATATATGTGTGTCCAAATATATAGATACATATACACACATGTATGTTTCTGTATATAATATACCTAAATCTTGAAAACATAGAATGGACTGTTGAAATTTTATGCTCTTAGTACCACTCTTTAAAAATAAACATTTTCTAACTCTTCAAAACATTGACAATAAAAATATACATTTCTCCAGCATCACAGAAATCATCAAGCCTGTCTTAAATACTTTAATATGCTATCAGGTTTTTCTTCTCTCCAACCCCAAACAATTAGAAGTCATACACATAACCACTGCCACAACATCTATCTGTTTTTACCAACAAGAGATGAAAAAAGAAATACATCTGTTTTCTGCCTCTGGATATAGAGGAAATAAAGGTTGGCTATAGACTAAAATGGGTTTAAATACAGACATTCATTTTAAACAGCCACTAAAAATCTCTGGGGAGTTTCAGCTATTAGATGAGACTTCACTTAATCAAGTGTAGGTCATTTTGGAATGAGTCAAGTAACACCACCAGGGACTTACTTTGGAATGGCAAATGCCATTTTTAAAAAGCAAAGAGGTTACACTTAGGGCTTCTCTACAAAATCTATTCTAAGTAATTTACACAAAATACTACTGTCCCATATATTCCACTTAAGCTGGAAAATATTCAAATGTACGAGAGAGACTGGAACACAGAGATCAAATTTTGAATACGATAGTACCTAGAAGCCTTGAATTCTCTTCTGGAATCCAATTATCATAGTCACTTGAGGGATACTGAATTATTATTTATCCAATAAAGACGAAGATGGACACATCTGAGTGATTGTTCAATAGAGACAGACATTAAAACCATCTGTGACTACAGAAAGGTAAAATGTCTGATGAATTAGTCAGTGAAGATTAAATCCCAAGTGTGAGCTTGCTACTACTTGTCATTTTCACAAGTTAAATTTATGAACTGAATAAAGAAGTATGTATATGTATGTAGATAGATGTTCCGGTTTCTAACAATGCAAGCTACCAAAGTATCAATCTTTTAAGAGCAACAAAATGCTTTCTAAATTTCCTCTAGTATTATGGCGTTTCAGTCTAACATTATTAGGCATATAAAAACACACCCCCGTCATCAACGATATGATTTGTTCACTACAACTTCCATCAAGTCATTCTGTTGAGTAAGTTACACTTTCACAAAACTGACCCAGAAAAAAAAAATTGATCAGTTTTAAATAAGTAATATACACCAATAGTAGACACACCCATTCTCCATTCCACGACCAGTTTTGTATTTACGTAATTTGATAATCACTGATCTATTTTAAAAAGAATAATTAAAAAAAAAAAACCAACTTTCAAATAAGACGGCAACTTAGGCATAGGCATCTAACAGTCTTCCGTTCTAATATGAAATGAAACGACTTAAAGATACCAAACCAGGGGGTAACCTACCACTAAAGGAGTCCTCCTATTCCAGAAATAGTGAGGAATTTCTGCTAGATCCACAGCAGTTGTGACTAGTGGAAGGAAGGTACCTCCAATAAGTGTGCACTGCCCATCTTCAGAAGCCCTTGCAGTTCAGAGGACTTATATGGGGGAAATTTTAATGAAGCATGACTAACATCAACTCTTTTGAAGAGCTGAAGTGTGTAGATACGAGTAGGTCTCACAGAGATGGGACAATGTGACTTGCAACCATTATGCACAAGAGGACAACAGCATTAGGGAGCAGTGATAATGGGAAGGTTAAATGCAAAGCTAGAGGCACACATAAACCAGGTAAGTTCAATTAAAAAGAAGGGGATACAATATTAATATCAAATAAAATAGAATTATGATAGAAGAAAGCATTCACTTAGATAAAAAAGGATATATATTAAGGTTACAGCCTACAATGAAAATATAATAGGCATGAACTCTATGTGTCAATAAAGCAAAACAGTAAGAAATATGCACACAAAGAACAGAAACAAAACAGTTTAACAGGTCTTTTAAACCTCTAAAGAAGCAAACAGGCTTAAAAAGGATGTTTGGGATTTATGTCGGTAATTTTCAATCTGGGACAGTTCTCACTGCCTGAGAATGTTTGGAAACAGGGTGTGAAGTTTTTGAGTTGCCACAATGTCTGTTAGCCTCTAAGGATACTTAGACTAAGTGATGTCCCTAAAATGTAAGAGATAGTTTCTCAAAAAGAGGAATTATCCCATCCACAATGCTAAATAGTGCCCTAGCTGAATTACACTCACTCATCTAAATCATACATTTAAATATGGTTGAATGCATAGAGAGCAAATGCTGACGCCTACAAATAAGAATATTTTCAAGCGCATTAATAATCATAATATGATCATTCGTAAAAATGTACCATCTATTAGACCAGTGGTCTTCAAGCCATGGTATCTATAATCCTGTGAGTAAAAAATTTCTAAGGGGTAGGTAAGCCTCAACAGTTGCAAAGGAATTCATTTCAGGCCCTTATATTGACTTGGCTGATCCGGTACCTACAGAAGAGCTTCTTTTCTCATCTATCTAGAAACTTACCATGAGGCAATGCCCATTCTACAGCAGCAAATCAAAGAGCCACGAACAATTATAATTACCACCTCATCTCATCAGGAGATACATTTCCAATACAATTTTATTTATTTATATTTAAAATTATTTTTGGAGACAGGGTCTCACTTTGTGGCCCAGGCTGGAGTGCAGTGGCACAATCATAGCTCACTGCAACCTTGAACTCCTGAGTTCAAGCTATCCTCCAGCCTCAGCCTCCAGAGTAGCTGGGACTACAGGTGGTGCCAACATACCTGGCTAATATTCTTAGTTTTTGTAGAGACAGGGTCTCATATGTTGCCCAAACCCCTGGCCTTAAGCAATCCTCCCACCTCGGCCTCCAAAATTGCGGAGGCACAGTGCCTGGCCACAAATTTTTTATTTTTTTTTTTAGATGGAGTCTCGCTCTGTCGCCCAGGCTGGAGTGCAGCGGCGCGATCTTGGCTCACTCCGCCTCCCTAGTTCACGCCATTCGCCTGCCTCAGCCTCCCGAGTAGCTGGGACTACAGGCACCCGCCACCACGCCTGGCTAATTTTTTGTATTTTTAGTAGAGACGGGGTTTCACTGTGTTAGCCAGCATGGTCTCGATCTCCTGACTTCGTGATCCACCCGCCTTGGCCTCCCAAAGTGCTGGGATTACAGGCATGAGCCACCGCGCCCGGCCCGTTTTTATAAACAATAATTTTTTATTAGAGCGTACATGTTTGGTTTTGGATCAAGTGTGTACAGATTATAACAGTATTTGGAACTCAAAGAAAAGCATTTGTTTCTGAAATTCAAAGAAGATCTTGTTTCTGTCTCTTAGGACCTTGAAGCCATAGACATTTTCCAAATATATATATGGCTGCATTTGTTGCAGAAGGGTACAGTAAGTTGAACAATAAAGGAATTTCAAGAATAAAGGTATATTATATTAAAATATTCCAGGAAATGTGGAATGAAAATACAAATTTCAAAGAGAAGAAATAATGTAAAATATTCTAGTATTGAGGAGTTTCGTAAATTATTAATAAATACCTGATGGTGAGCATCCGATTGGCACAGCATATAGTATTTGTTTATAATTATTAATGGACACTGAATAGTCATGATATAATAGAGGCCAGCAGTTCCAGACCAGCCTGAACAACATAGCAAGACTCTGTCTCCACAACAACAACAAAATGATACAATTAACCGGGCATGATGGCATGCACCTTTAGTCCTAGCTACTTGGGAGGCTGAGGTGAGAGGACAGCTTGATCCCAGGAGGTCAAAGCTGTAATGAGCTATGATCATGCCACTGCACTCCAGCCTAGCAACAGAACAAGACTCTCTTAAAAAAAAATTGTGATATAACAATTTATTTAAAATATCAATATTTGCCATACACTGGAAATTAATCCTTTGCAATTATTTTTACTTGTGATGAAAAGTATTTGACTTCAACTTTAAAATGTGTGGGAGGGTATTGAGTTCATCAAATTCTTTTAGTGAGTATGTAAGCAAAAAGTTTGAAGATCACTATGTAAGAGGCAAAGAAAACCCTTACAAATCTTTAAAAAGCTTACATATCCAAGCCACATTTTCTGTTATCAATGAATTAAACCTAGAAAGTTTTAAATGGTAAAAATCAAAATGTCTAGAAAATCAAATATTCAATCACAAAATGTACACAGAACAATTTTAAAAAGAACACCTACACATGGAATGGGGACAAAGTTGCATTTAGCAGCATATTAATAGCCATAATTATGTCTAAGAAAAAGAAGGGGATTAATAAAGATTAGAGTAGAAATTACAAATTAGTAAATTGAGAAAGTAAGGTTCAAAAAATATGTAAGACAGAGACCTCTTGCTAATCAAGAAAGAAATATAGAGAACATAAATTTGCAAATTTTAAGATGAGAAAATGGAAGTTACAGTTACATTTAGGCAGAATAATAAAAAGTTCAAGGTCTAAAAAGAATGGAGAACTAATTTATAGCCTCTGCTCTATAATTTACTCGCAAGACAAAAATCCCTTGAAATTCAAGAGTCCACTCAACAAATTTCCCCCTAGGTATTTTTAGTAATTAAAATTAACTACTCTTGTAACTTTTAGAGAAATTCTAATTGGAAACAGTGACAGAGGGAGAGTCCAGAGAACTATAACTCACTAAAATGAAATGACACCATCTTAATTACCTTTGCTTATAAGGATGATTTAATGAGGTTTTAAAATAAAAGTTGACTTCTGAATACAATTTTTAAGAAAACAGGTGAATAAAACATATGATGTACTGTGATATCCTAAGGAATAGTGCTTAAATAATCTATTCACCTAGGATTATTTCTTAAGTACACTATTTCATGACATGTTTATTTTATAATATAATTACTTTATAAGTAAAAGCATTTATACATGTTATAAACATATACTTACACACACACACACACACACACACAGAGGCATGTGCCACATAACATTTCAATGATGAACCACATATATGATGATGCTGGTCTCATAAGATTGTAATATTATATTTTTACTGTATCTTTTCTGCTTAGATACACCAATACATACCATTGTGCTACAACTGCCTAAGGTATTCAGTAGAGTACTCTGCTGTACAGGTTTGCAGCCTAGGAGTAACAGGCTATACCATACAGCCTAAGTATGCAGTAGGCTATACCATCTTGGTTTGTGTAAGTACACTCAGTGATCGTAGCGCTACAATGACATCACCTAACAATGAGATTTTCTTAGACTGCATCCATGTCTTTAGGCAACACATGACTGTGTAAGAAAGTTCATCATACAGACACAATTCATAGTGGCATACTTATGCTCCTAACACTGGAAGGCCATTTTTAAATGTGTTTAGATAATCTGAATGTTCTTGCATTATCCCTATTACAGTGAAGTGTTTATTATGCTGAGGATAATTAAACATGTTTTAGATTATCTTTATTTTCCTCTCCGTGGCCCAGCTTTTGGTCATTTCACTGCTCATTAAAATTTCCACAAGAAAATAGGCAGAAAAACAAATGCAAATAAGATTCGAGGCAAATATAATTGTATTCACATTGACGGACGTGGTAAACTCTGTTACTAGAAGATTTCTATACTAAAAAATAAAACTGATCTTCATTTAAATCACTTAAAATATTGCAACAAATCTAATTTCCTGAACACCCGGTAATTGTTGTATTCAAATGGAAAAGTTTCAGAGCTATGCAACTAAATGTGTTGCAATTTACCTGGGAATCCGGGAGAGTTTTGGTTTGAGGCTAGTTCTCTAATGACTTACAACATTGAAAAGGTCTCAGGACAGACCCATTCCCACATGCCCACGGTGAAGTTTTAGAGCTTTCTACATAATGGATACACCCTAACTGACACAAATGTCCTATGGCAAATCCTTGCCTGGTGTCTACAGGGGCTCAAAAGCATGGTGGTCCTTACAATGTGTTTTATTTTTATTTTTGGCAAAGAGTAACCAAGGATATGACCCTTTTCTCTTCTCTTAGCAGCCATTAATGTATGTTTTTCCCTCTCCTTTCCTCATTTTGAAATTCTACATACATCCTATTCTATGGTCTAGTGCAAGTGGTCAGGTTGAAGTCCAGATGCTTAACCAAAGGAGCTGTGTTCCTGGCATTCAGAACTAGAATTGAGAACAAGAATTTCGGGATGGTCCTTCTTATCATTCATATGTTAAACTGGGTTAAAAAGAATGTATGGATTACCCTGGGAAACTAAGGCATTGTGAGAAAATACTTTCTGAATTATAAACAAACTTCTAAAATACAGGTTTACATAAATTAGGGGTTGCCTTTCTCTGTTTACTGTAGTTTTTGATCATCACATTTACAACAGAACACTTACATATTATTTTCACTAGTTAATAAATGACTTGCTTAGGACAGTACAAACAGATAAACGACTTTAGGGGCCCATTACGAAGCCAGTTTCTACAGCATATAAAATGGTTTCGTACTTTTTTAAATGATGACCTTACCCAAGGGACAAGTTAGCATTCACGGTCACTTGGGATTCTTTCTAACTCTATGATTCTATTACTCATTTCTAAAATGGCCCTGTCCCCGCTGGATATTTTGTAATTAAAAAACTAAAATTTATAGGAACTCTTCCAGATGTCCTGGGATATCTGAGACAACAGAAAAAAATATCATTAAAATCATTGCTTACATTTATGTTATAAAACAGGATTTTACATAGATATCACACAGACTAGAAAGCTACTTTAATTTCTCTAAAGCAAATGCCATTATTTTAACAAACTATTGGTACAATGGAGAGAATACTGGTTAAGAATCCAGAAAGCCGGCTTCTAGTTCTCTTTTTTTTTTTTTTTTGAGACAGAGTCTCGCTCTGTTGCCCAAGCTGGAGTGCAGTGGCATGATCTCCGCTCACTGCAAACTCCGCCTCCCAGGTTCAAGCAATTCTCCTGCCTCAGCCTCTTGAGTACCTGGGACTACAGGTAAGCGCCACCATGCCCGGCTAATTTTTTGCATTTTTAGTTGAGACAGGCTGTCGCCATGTTGGCCAGGCTGGTCTTGAACTCCTGACCTCAAGTGATCCACCTGCCTCAGCCTCCCAAAGTGTTGGGACTGCAAGCATGAGCCACCGTGCTTGGCCTACATCTCTTCACTTCTTTGGGTCTTCATTTCCTCATGATCTTGGTTAAGTCCTTCTCTATCTAGAGTTATATATAACTCTTCTGAACTTTAATATATGAAATATGAATTACGTGAACTAAAAATGCAGCAATTAATGCTTTAATTTTATTACAATAAAATTATGAAATTGGGGCATATGATAGCAGAGACTAACACTAAAACAGAGACATGAAATCTCAGCTTGTTTTAGTTTTTCAAATTCATTCAGGCAGACTCTCAGATGCTTATCAAGAATACTTAAGAATAAAAATAAACTAATCACAAATAATGTTCCCATTGGAGATGCACAAACAAACATAACTTTCAAAAATCAGTTGATGACCCTTCTGGCTAAGTTACAAAGATCCTAAAATCATCTCATCGTCATTGATTTACTGATCTTTGTTTTAAATCCATATAGAGATTAATTTTTTCTTTAACTCAGAGTAACTGGCCAATAGTTCAAAATATAGATAAATTAGTGATTATTAGTATTGGAAAAAAGAAGACACAATGTTAATAGCCTAATCAACATGCACATACATACACACACACACACACACAAGCACACAGGATTTTTTTATTTTCAATTTACTTGAAGACTCCTGAAAAATAATGAAAGAACTTATGGGTACAGAGCCTAACATAGTATTGAAGGAAAATCCTAAAAGTAGTATGATGCCAAGCTGCTATTCTGCTAAACAAATCAACAGAACCAAGAAAGCAGATCATAACAAGGGAATGTTTTATTTTCATCATCAGGAACATTTCCAGGTAATAGTAGACAAACAATACAATTCTGATCAATACTAACAGACACTTGAAATGCAGATGTTATGTGTTAGTTTAAATAAAAGGATAATGGAAGAATTTCAGAACTAAAAAAAATCCAAACCATTGCTTTTGAAGGTCTTTGAGGCGTCTGTTAGGGTTTTGTTATCCAGCCCAAGTCATGTAGTTGGTAGCTGAGCACAGATCAGGACTCATGTCTTCTGGCATCCAGCACAGCATATATACCTTACCTTGAGCTTAAACCACACAGCCCCACCCACAGCGGAAAGCTGACCACTGTCAAATATACGGAGCATCCTAGTTTTGTATGAAAACAAGTTAACAAACTAACTTTTGTTATGTAATGCCTTTGTAATAGTTTGCATTTTTTTGTAGAGACAGTCTCCCCTACATTACCCAGGTTGGTCTCAAACTCCTGGGCTCAAGCGATCCTCCCACCTCAGACTCCCCAAGTGCTGGGATTACAGGCATGAGCCACCATGCCCGGCCTGAAACATTTTTAAACTGGCAAAAGGTTTTCATAAATGTAACGCCGATTCATATTATTATGAATTTAAGTTTCATAGGTAAGATCATCACCCATTCTTTCTCCTCTTCCTCTGCAACCTGAGGAAATGAGGACATTCTCTTATGCCTGAATGAGGAATCTCAGTAGATGACACCCATCTATAAACACTACAAAATGCCAGATTGAAGTCCCTGATTTAGAACCCCTTCCCATCCTCCACCTCTATCCTGCTCCCCTAAAAAGGCATAAACCACTCTAACACTCTAATTACCAGATTGGATCTTTACAGGGTGCGTGTTCATAAAGATGGGTTTAAACTATATTCCATGTCATTATAGTTCATATATAGACTCTCCTACTGGCAGGGGTGACCCAAAGTGGAATTGTAGGCCAGACACAGTGTGTGCCTGAGGCTCTTCTCTTCTTTGTGGCCTCCTTAAGTCCACTTCTCTGAAAGGGCTTTCCCATATCTAATTAACCAATAGCTGCTCTCAGAAAAGGATCTCATGCATCATTCCTCGGGAACATAACACTTTAGATCCCAGGATATCATTTATTGTCTTGAAAAATGATGACAAACCTCTTGAAATTCCTGGCCTAGATATCCCTTCATTCTTACAGATAAATACGTCATGTGTTTATTAAAATATATTTTATGGATATTTATGGATATCAGTTTTGGTATTTATGGTATCAGTTTTGCCACTTAAAACTGAAAGCCAAAGATAATTTTCAAAATAAATTACAAATCAGCTTTGTTGACAATCATAAAGTTCACTTATATCATTTCTCTTTTACATTAAAAAGTTTGTAAGTTTAAACCTTAAAGAGAAATTGAGGCAACAGACCATACTCACATAAAGTTTATTATAACTAATGACTAGGATACTCTAAGATTCTTAATTTACCACCAGAAGGTTTATAACTACATTTTGAGTGCCACAACTAGAGTATGGCAGTCTCCAGAATTTTTGTTTCTAGTTTTTAAAATTCTGAAATAAAAAAAGCATAAAAACTAAATTTTAATTTCCCCTATGATTGAATAGCAAACATTCAAAATTCTATGGCTGGCTTACTAGCACTTCCCATAATGTGAGACTCCTGGGAGAAAAGAAACATAAGTCAGTTTTGGCAGATAAAATATCTTTAAAGAATAGGAGTGTGAAGGCAAGAATGCTCAATTCTAACGTATCTAAACCCCCTAAGGAATGGGAAAGGAAAAAAAAAAAAAACTGAAGACAGCAAAGAGAAGCATTTTTTACCTTCTTGTATCCTTTTCCTCTGTAGTAAGTTGGAAAGCGTGCCCTCAAAATTCATGGCCACCAAGAAGCTCGGAATGTGACCTTATTTGGAAATATGGTCCTTGGCATATAATTGGTTAAGATGATGTCATTCTGGATTAGAGCAGCTCTAAATCCAAAGACAGGGTTCTTTTAAGATAAATGGACACGCAGAGGCTGGAAACTGGCTCACACCTGTAATCCCAGCACTTCGGGAGGCCAAGGCAGGAGGATCGCTTGAGTCCAGGAGTTCGAGACCAGCCTCAGCAATATAGGGAGACCCCGCCTCCACAAAAAATATAAAAAAAATTAGCCAGGCATGGTGGCACACACCTGCAGTCCCAGCTACCTGGGAGGCTGAGGTGGGAGGATCACCTGAGCCTCACAGAGACACAGAAGAAAGAAGTCCACATGAAAATGGAGGTAAAATGATGCAGGTACAAGCCAAAGAATGTCTGGGCAACCAGAAGTTGGAAAAAGCAGGGGAGGATTCTTCCCTAGAGTATTCAGAGGAAGCACGGCTGTGTCAACACCTTGATTTTGGATGTCTAGCCTCTAAAACTGTGAGAGACTACAATTCTGTTGTTTTAAGCCACTCAGACTGAGCAATTCATTATGGGAGCCCTAGGGAACAATTATACCCTTAAATGCATAAAAACCCAGTGAATGACGAATTACATCTTTCTTGCACCCATACAGTGCTTTTGTTTTGTCTTCATGTATTCTTTGGTGATTTACATTGAGGTTTAAACTAATCCATCAGCCTAACAGCGTAATAAACCATAACGTACTTTGGTTTCAGCCTTCAATAATAGTTCAGGTTTATCTATGTTTAGTCAAGCTTAATAGAGAAATGAGACTTGGGTGTCCTGTGGCCTCTTATATTAAAAAAATAGAAGAAAACATTCTCAATAAAAATGTTAAAACTAAAAAAACTTTAAAGACATTTTATTTTATATGCAACTGGTCAATATTTATTAAATTATATGAGTTAAAGTATTATAAAAACTGTTGCTTTTACTTTCTTACAACACTGTATATAGTTAGTAGTGAATTTCCTGTATCTTATATTATTAATAATAAAGCACCGATGTCAGAAACATAGTAGGTACTCAGTAAATACTTATTAAATTGAATTGAAGACTCTAGCAGTATACTTTTTTTATAAATAGCTGGGGGGAGTGATTCTAATTCCCTAAGACTTTGGTAAAATCATTTATTTATTTGCCCCATATTTTAGATCTGGCTGCTATAAAAAAAAATTCCATAAACGGGGTGGGTTACAAACAACAGAAATTTTTATCTCACAGTTCTAACGGGCTGGAAATCCACGTTCAAGGTGCCAGGAGATTCAGTGTCTACTAAGGCATGTTTCCTCATTCAGACACAGCCGTGTGCTCCCTGAGTCTCCCTCCACACAGCAGCCGGGGCAAAGGAGCCTCCTTTTTCATCATGGACCAGTCCCCTTCCTGAAGTCCTCGGGACCTAATCACCTCCCAAGGTTCCAAGCTCCTCATACCCTCCCAGTGAGGATTAGGTTTCAACATACAAATTTTAGGAGGACACAAGCATTCTGACCATTTTAATGTTTGATCTTAGTAATTTATATAAACCTAGTGCAAATATTTATTTTACTGTGCTCAAACTCTTTCCTTAAGAAAGACATTACTAGAAACTAACTTCAATAGGTTGAGAAAATATTTTATGCAACTCTCCTAAGAGTTATTAATCAACATACCCTTCCCTTGCCCCACTCTGCAAAAAGTACCTCAATGACATTATCACAGAAGTTGTTTCTATAATATGCCAAAGGACCTTTAAAGACAAAAACCTGGTTATTTCAGCAGTAAACATCAAAAGAATGAACACAGGAAGGGAATACTGATCATTAGGGGGTGAGAAGGGACATATTTAAAAACCTTCTAATTGAATAAGCAAAAAAAGTATATTAGTCTTATTTATTATGTACAAAACAACAGTTTATAAGGTAATAGGTTATAAGTAAAAACCAGTACTATACAGAACTATGGTTCTCTCACAAAACCTATCTCACAGAAAACATAAACATATTTCTCTGATATCATCTCTTTCCATAGCATGAAAAGCCTAAAAATTTTTATTTTGTAATTTCATAACCTTTAAAATACTAAATCGATACCTTCTAGAACTACATTTTACTGTCATATTTAATATAAACCTAGTTCATACTCTAGTATTTTTAATTCATTTTGAGATTAAAAGTATTGTACAGGCCTGGCGTGGTGGCTCACGCCTGTAATCCCAGCACTTTGGGAGGCAGAGATGGGCGGATCACCTGAGGTCAGGAGTTGGAGACCAGGCTGGCCAACATGGTGAAACCCTGTCTCTACTAAAAATACAAAAATTAGCTGGACATGGCGGCAGGCGCCTGTAATCCCAGCTACTCGGGAGGCTGAGTCAGGAGAATCACTTGAACCCGGGAGGCGGAGGTTGCAGTGAGTCAAGATTGCACCACTGCACTCTAGCCTGGGTGACAGAGTGAGAGTCTGTCTCAAAAAAAGAAGTACTGTATAATTTTTTAATGTTAAATCTGATAAGTTATAATAATATCAAGACTTCTTTGACTCATAGCTGAATAGTTCATATTGTAGAGAAAGTCACTATATCATTAATACAGTATTTTTAGCTTTTCTCCTTTCAACTGTGAGGGAAACATCTCTAAATTTAAAGAAGGTTAATGATTCATTAACAATTATATATGTTTATAAAAGTGTGGCAATTTCTTGGTCTATTTAAGAGCATTTATTCCTTACTATTGTATTAATCTTAATAAGAGCCTCTGTTACATTTAATGAATAGTTTTTTTTCAGGGAAAGAAATTATAACAAAATACACACAAAAGTGATACTACGGCTGGGCACGGTGGCTCACGCCTGTAATCTCAGCACCTTGGGAGGCCGAGGCGGGTGGATCACCTGAGGTCGGAGTTCGAGACCAGCCTGACTAACATGGAGAAACCCCATATTTACTAAAAATACAAAATTAGCTGGGTATGGTGGCGCATGCCTGTAATCCCAGCTACTCGGAAGGCTGAGGCAGGAGAATCACTTGAACCCAGGAGGCCGAGGTTGCGGTGAGCCGAGATTGCGCCACTGCACTCCAGCCTGGGCAGCAAGAGCAAAACTCTGTCTCAAAAAAAAAAAAAAAATTAGCCAGGTGCAGTGGCAGGCGCCTGTAATCCCAGCTACTCGATTCGAATCGCTTGAACTCGGGAGGCGGAGTTTGCAGTGAGCCGAGATCGCACCACTGCACTCCAGCCTGGGCGACAGAGTGAGATTCCATCTCAAGAAAAAAAAAAAAGTGATACTACATGGTCTAAAGTATTGCACCCATTGCACTTTCCTACTGAAATAAAGCAACACACTGACTAATGATCTTACTAGGTAAAATCTACACAATAAATGATAGTGGCCATCTCACAGTTTTTGTAATGGTTTCACACAATAGTTCTCATTATGTGGTATCTTATTTCAAGGTGATCTCACAGAATCAAACAGAGTAACACCCAGTTTTTTTTTTCTTTTAAGTTGCAAAATGATAAATAATTTAGGCTCACAAGACTATTACTTTCAGTAGAGAGCTTAAAAAAATTAAAATTTTCATTTTTCTATTTGTTTCAACTACGGTTGACCCTTGAACAACACAGGCTTGAACCAGCTGGGACCATGTACACGAGGATTGTTTCAACCAAACACAGATCAAAATTATGGGATGCAGAACCTGCACACGGGGAGGGCTGACTAGATGTGGGTTGTGCAGGATGACTGCAGGCCTTCAGTATACATGGATTTTGGTGTAGGAGGAGGGGAGTCCTGGAACCAATGCCCTGCCTATACAGAGTGATCAGTATTACAAAAATATCAAGTAAATTTTTCCTTTTTTTTTGAGATGGAGTCTCACCCTGTCACTCAGGCTGGAGTGCGGTGGTGCGGTCTCAGCTCACTGCAACCTCTGCCTCCCAGGTTCTAGTGATTCTCCTGCCTCAGCCTTCCAAGTAGCTGGGATCACAGGCGCCGACCACCACGCCCAGCTAATTTTTGTATTTTTAGTAGAGTCAGGGTTTCACCATGTTGGCCAGCCTGGTCGCCAACTCCTGACCTCAGGTGATCCGTCCACCTGGCCATATCAAGTAAATTTAAGTGGTCCTTTACCAATCTGAGAAAAACAGTTTTAACTACATATTTGTAACGCCATAAGAACTTGAACTAAAAGACAGACTTGGAGGCTGGGCAATCAGTCAACTAGCTTCTGCACTCAAAGGCGTTCTGAGTGCGGCTGTTCAGAGAGGAGGCTGCTGAAAAATAAAACAAGCAGAAGACAGTCTCTGACCCGGGATTTACCATCTGAAAAAAGTAACAATAAACAATTCAACCCATTAAGTCTGTAGATAAAAGCAACCTATTAAGATCCTAGGCTGGCAGCAGTGGCTCATGCCTGTAATCCCAGCACTTTGGGAGGTTGAGGTGGGAGGATTGTTTGAGCCCAGGAGTTTGAGACCAGCCTTGGGCAACGTAGTGAGACTCAGTCTTTACTGAAAATTTAAAAATTGGCCAGGTGTGGCAATGTGTGGGCCAGACTGGAGGCTGAGGCAGGAGGATCATTACAGCCTGGAAGTTAAAGGTTACAGTAAGCTATGATTGCACCACTGTACTGCAGCCTGGATGACAGAGACCCTGTCTCAATTTGGAAAAAAAAAAAAAAGCTCAGAGGAGGCTGTAATGAGTATGTAAGATATGAGGCAGTTTGCAATCACTTGCAAGAAGAATTCAGAAGAATTTAGGGTAAGAGTTGACAAGAGTTGACAAAGAAAAAGCCACGCTAATAGTAATGACCTGTATGACAGCCTAGCATGTCAAGAAAACAGCAAACTGGGAGTGCAATTTTTAGGCCTGGATCTGTTCCTATCTTAGCTGTGTGAATTCAAAACAGTCACTTGGTCTTTCTGGGTCTCATTCATTCAATTCAACAAGTACCCGCTGAGCATCAACCAGTGCCAGGCACTGTTCTAGGCTCTGAAGATACCAGAGTGAACAGAAGTCCCCTGCCTTTGTGAAGTTTACTTTGGTAAACTGTTCTTAATAAGTTTAAGAAGAAGTCATGAATTGAAAGTAATAGTAGGAAAAGTCCAAACGGGTTTCTCTACTTCTATTAATACTACCTTGCTTTTATAATTCATCTAACAGCATCTACCAGAGAGATCTTCCCCCAAACACACCGTACTACTGTGTGACTGTTTTCTATGCTAAATTCCCAGGGATCCCAAAGGCACATTTAAACCTTTTGATCTGAAATTCATGGTCCTCCATGTTCTGGTTCCAACCCACTTTTCTAGCCTTATCTTCCAAAATTCTCTTTCGTGAACTTCATGCTCGAAGTAGGTCATTTGATATTTTCTCCAATATACTTTTCATACCCCACCTTTTAAAACTTGCTCATGTGCCTCTCCACCTGAAAAGCCTTCTCCTGTCACTTGTCCATAAGCCTACCTGTACTTCAATCAGACTCAAGCATCTTCTTGATATGACACTGACTTTCTGAGCAGGGGAGAGAGAAGATCAAGTGATGCCCAAGCAAGATAATTTGCTTTTTTGGATTAAAGAGAAAAGTTTAAGGCAGGAAAGTGAATGAAGATATTATAAATTATGATTGTGATTGCATTATAATAAACAGATCCAAAAAATCTGGTTTTTAGAGTCAGTAGCTGTTGATTATGGATTGACTATGTAAGTGGAAAGAAATTAGTCTAAATGGACTCAAAATTATATGATTATGAATAGGATGATAAAGCGCTTACTAGGTAGCAAATAGTAGGTTTTCAACAAATGCTGCGTAAATTCCCTTTTTAAATTTATGAATTAATTTTCCTTAAGAAATTAGTAAGTTCCTAAAATAGACTGCAGTTAAATATTACATATTAATTCTTATTTTATAGAAAAACATTTTTACACTAATCATGACTAAGTACAACTAAAATTCAGTGATTACTGGGTTAAGCATCATTTTAAAAAGAAATAAAGTGCAATACTAGTTAATAACATCACAGAAATACATAAATGGGTTTGTGCTCTTACATTTATGAGAAGTAGCGGTTGTGTGTCAAATAGCATATGAAATAATGTCACAGACTGTTGTTTACATTAGATATCCTGCTTTATTTAAAAAAATAAAATTTAGAGACAGCTAAACACCACTATCACCCCTCTTCTCTCTCCTTCATTTTGTTTCTTTCCATCCTTTCATAGGCAACCGCTAGTGTATAGCTGGTATATATTTTCTCACTCACAGAACTCTAGTACATTTACTGTGTACTTCAGCTTGCCACCCCAAATGTCTTCCCCCATGATAGAAGCAGGTTTATTTTTGTGACGGACATATATTCTGGTACCATGTGAATCAGGCTCTGGGACATTGTCATGTTATCAGATTATGGCTAAGTCATATAAAATAAATTGTCTTAAACAGATAAGTCTAATATACATAGAATTATATTCTATGTGAGCTTAAGACATAGATAAATAATTCAATATATTGTTTCAAATGTACCTTTCTTTATTCAATTTTTACGTACTCTGTCCCAGGGTCATGATGATGATCTATTGTTTTATCAGAATTTAGAACTAGTTGTCTCGTTTCAGCGTGTTTTCACTTTCACACTGCAGAGACTAATAAAACCTTCAAGTGGCCTCCTTCCAACAAGGTACCTCGTTAGAATTTAAAGTACACCACAGGCATTTAGAAGGAGACATCCCCTTATTGCTAACTGAGATATTCCTGGAAATGGGGGCTGGCGATGAATTTTACAAAAAATACACAAGGAGGTTATTTTTAACTGAAAAGATACTATCAACTTTTTTAATAAATATATTTTTGAAATCTTGAATATTTAATTGTATTCATTCTGCCTCAACTGAGGTGAGACAAATACTTTAAGTTTACAATTCTGATGCCCAACTCCTGAAAAACTATAGTATTAATCAGTATTAATGACTAATATTAATAGATAAATAAGTATTTGAATAAATCGGGTGTTTATACTGATATCTCAGCATGAAAGCAAATAATTTTTTTTTCAATTTTTGAAAGACTTTGTACTTTGAATCTCCTATTCCTAACTGGAAGCACAGAAGTGAAGACTGAGCTTTGCCTTTGTATGAAATGTAATATGCATGAAATTTAAATATACTTTAAAGAAATCAAACATATTATCATACATTCACAGACCTTCATAGTTTAAAAAAGGCCATGAATCTTGTTTAAAACAAACAATTGCACATTAAAAATAACTAATGTATAAAGCCTTAGATTCTGAATTCCAAAATTTAATTGTTCTACCCATTAAAGATACCATTCTGGTTCAGCCCTTAATCATGACACGTGAAAGGGCTATAATGTATTGTCACTCAACTCTTAAAAACTCCAGAATTCACCAAGATGAATACTATTGCTTTCAAAGTGGTCAACATAGGAGTTGTTGCCTCTTTCAGAAGTCATTTCTCAATATAATACTGAGAAATTTCTCTTTTGAAAAGGCCTCACAGGCTTTTAGCATTATTTTTTTCTGAATATAATTAACTGTGGTAAATACTCTCTCGGGAATAGATCTAATTTTTTTGAAATGCTGGTTAGTCAAGCCTGTGAAGGAAGGCAAGCAATCAAACTAGTTAAATTGGTATTTCATCAAAATGAGGAATGCCTATAATAACAAGAACTATTTTTATCTGTGACTTGGAAATAAACGCAATTTCAAAAAAGTAGTTTCAAAAAAGTTTGGTGAATGGTACTATAACGGAACATTGGAAAAGTAACAATCTATTCATAATAAGGACAACCCCCTTCATTTTTAGAATCTCTATTACAACCAAATACCAAAAGTGGCAGGCACATGCAGTCCATAGCACAACCATTTCCCTGGAAGCTGGTGAGTAAGCACACTCCTTTTTTCCTAGGATTTCTCTGCAGAGGATGCTGTCACTTCTTATTCCTTAGGCAAGCTGCATTCACCAAAATACCACAAAAAGTACAAATACATACACAAAGAAAGCAGGACATGTATGGAAAAATAAGCTAACCCAGTAGCAAATGTAAACATTTAGTATCTATTTAATTTGTTCACATTATGTTTTATTACCACTTTAGTTTGATTTTTTTTTAAGAATTCTGAATCAGAGAATTGAAGAAACTCTACAGAACTTCTACAAGAAGCTACGCTGTTCAAAATCATTGATCTGGTTCACTTCCCTCCTTTTACAGGCAGCAATCCAGAAAAGTCCAGCGACTTTTCCAAGGTCACACCACCAGGTAAGTTTGCTAATTTACTCAACTTCCTAACCGGAAGGTTTTAGCTGACCAAAACTATAAAAAGACCACCAATAATTAGCCTTAGGCACAAAGGAGTAAACACAAACATAATCTATCATTTTGCCAGGTTCAATAAAAACCATTCTGATGTGTTAATAGCCTTTAACAGTAAAAACATTAGCCATCAATTAAATAAACAAGCCATTCAATGGGGAATAGAAATGTCAATAAAAGCATAATCTACTAATTTTCAAATCAATGATGCTAATCCTTGCTAGATATTAATCAGAGTGGACATTAGCTATACCATAGATGATCACACCTCATTAAAAAAATCTGAATTCAAAACAAAAACAGGAGAACAATACAAAACATATATTGCCTCAATAAGCACTTGATAAATTAAATGATTTGCCTTGAGCAAATATGAGAATGTTTGTAACATCCAATGGTTACAACGTTTATGAAAAGTTATAGACTGGTATCATATTTCTATTCTAGAATAGGAAATAGAACTTACATGTAAAGCAAAATTTAGGACTAAAATCAAAACAAAACCTAATTTGACAACTGCACTGGATGCAGAACTCAGTAATGAAGAAAGACAGGCCGGACGTGGTGGCTCGCGCCTGTAATCCAACACTTAGGAGGCCGAGGCAGGAGGACTGCGTGAGCCAAGGAGCTAGGAAACTAGCCTAGGCAATATGGTGGGACCCTTTTTCTACAAAACAATGTTTAAAAAATTAGCCGGGCATGGTGGCACACACCTGTGGTCCCAACCATTGGCAAGGCTGAGGTGAGAGGATCACTTGTGCCTAGGAGTTGGAGGCTGTGGTGAGCCATGTTCATGCCAATGCACTCCAGTCTAGGTATCGAGACAAGGTCTATCCTCAAAAAAAAAAAAAAAGATATACATGATTTAGGTATTTGCATGTCTGGGTTCAAACCTCTCACTAACAACCAACTTAACTGTTCTATGACTTAGTTTCCATATCTTTAAAAGAGAGAACATAAAAGTATTTAATTTCATGAGTTGTTCTGAAGATGAGATGAAATCATATATAATGGGTTTAACACAGATGCTTATCTTTCAGTAAATAATAAATGTCAGCTATTATTAGGCCTTGGCTTCTCTTCTTACAAAATGTCCAGTCTGGATTACATAATTTTGAAGATTATCTTCAGTTCTAAAAGTCTCTAATTCTATTCATTTTCTTAGGAGAAAGTAAAATTGGTTTTTAGAGTATTGTGGGGTTTTTGTTCTTTTTTTGAGAGATAGAGTCTTGCTCTGTCACCCAGGTTGGAGTGCAGTGGCACAATCTCGGCTCACTGCAACCTCCGCCTCCTGGGTGCAAGAGATTCTCCTGCCTCAGCCTCCCGAGTAGCTGGGATTACAGGCGCATGCCACCACGCCCGGCCAATTTGTTTGTATTTTTTTTTTTTTTTTTTTTTTTTTGAGACGGAGTCTCGCTCTGTCGCCCAGGCTGGAGAGCAGTGGCGCGATCTCGGCTCACTGCAAGCTCCGCCTCCCGGGTTCACGCCATTCTCCTGCCTCAGCCTCCCGAGTAGCTGGGACTACAGGCGCCCGCTACCACGCCCGGCTAATTTTTTGTATTTTTAGTAGAGACGGGGTTTCACCGTGTTGGCCAGGATGGTCTCGATCTCCTGACCTCGTGATCCGCCCGCCTCGGCCTCCCAAAGTGCTGGGATTACAGGCGTGAGCCACCGCGCCCGGCAATTTGTTTGTATTTTTAGTAAAGACCGGGTTTCTCCATGTTGGCCGGGCTGGTCTTGAACTCCTGACCTGAGGTGATCCACTTGCCTTGGCCTCCCAATGTGCTGGGATTACAGGCATGAGCCACCACGCCGGGCCCAGCTGTTTTTGTTCTTAAGGTAGATGAAGATGGAGCAAGAGAGCAGAAATATGGAGTTTCTTTTCCTCTTCTTCTAGTACTCCTCACCTGTAAATCTCTCGACGGCAAAACGTTTGTCAGTCCTTCCAGCATTCCTCACCTATTAATCTTCTGGTAACACAATCATGGAAGGTGTACTGATTCTTGTTCTAAATTATCATCTTAAAGGTTATCTCTTCCCTACTTTAGTCATCCAAAGAGAGTTGCATTAGATATGATGTTTACCAGTTTTTTTAAAATTATAATCATGAGTATCTTTATCAATGTATATACATTTCAAGTTAACTGTACATGTAAGTTAACATTTTTTTCTTACTCAAATTTACTGTTAGGCTTCAGTGAACTTCTTTTCATTGTGGAAATTAACATTTTGCTTCACCTAAACACCTAACACCTATAGGAACTTAGCTACCCCAAAATCTCACCCAACAGAAAATGCAAAGAAATGGAGGCATTAAGCCAAAAGGTCTTCAGAGAAGCCAAAACTAATGAAGTTAATGAAATTAGCTCTGAGTCTTTACTCAGAACCTTTCTGTTCTTATTTCATTCATACATTACAATAACAACAACAAAATAACCTGTGTTGTTTGATGACAGAGCAGTAGTAAGAAGTGAAAGCTGACAGCACGGCCAGGCCAGTTAGACAGGGATACTCAGCCTTATCAGCTCCTGTGTAAGCCATTATATTTTCACACAGAACAATAAAATAACTGATGTTTGTAATGACCTTCCATCACCACCAAATTAAATTATATTTAGTGTACTCATCCAATAAGCATTCGAGACTTACGGAATAACTATTTTCTTAGCATCATGCTTAGTGCTGGTATGTAACGACGAATGAGACAAAGTGGTTTTCTGAAAGAACTTGTCCCCCTAGTGGGGGAGACAGAAATGTAAACAAATGACTACAGGATAATGTGTTAAGCGCTCACAGAAATAAGAATCAGGTGCTAAGGAAGCCCGAGAGGAGGAGGAGCCACAAGAAATGCTGTGCAAGGCCGGGTGCGGTGGCTCATGCCTGTCATCCCAGCACTTTGGGAGGCTGAGGCGGGTGGATCACCTGAGGTCAGGAGTTCGAGACCAGCCTGGCCAACATGGTGAGACCCTGTCTCTACTAAAATACACAAAATTAGCTGGGTGTGTTGGCGCGCGCCTGTAATCCCAGCTACTCGGGAGGCTGAGGCAGGAGAATCGCTTGAACCCGGGAGACGGAGGCTGCAGTGAGGCGAGATCATGCCACTGCACTCCAGCCTGGGCAACCTAGTGAGACTCGGTCTCAAAAAAAAAAAAGAAAAAAAAGAAATACCATGCAAGTCAGCTCTTGGAAACTCTGTGAGATGCAAGGAAGGGGCACAGGCAGCACCGACCAGCGAAAATACTGGTGCGAAGGTGGGAGTGGAAGAGCAGTGGAGGGTGAGGTATGGTCACCAAGGGTCTGATAAAACACAACTCAGAATGACAACTGTGACGACAGTGTGGAGGCTGGATTAAAGAAAAGACAGGCAGAAGGCAGGGCAACCCAAATGGAAAGCTTAGTCTAAGGAGAACTGAAGAGAGCTTGAATTTGGGCCCAGATGGTGGGAACAGAGTAGGGGAATGAGAGTTTATACTTCATTTTAAACACCTTTTGATCCAATTTGTTCTTTAAATAAATGATTCTTAAACAAATAAGTCCTTTCTGATCAAGAAAATGTGACTCTCTGCTGAACGAACTATTTTTGATGATCTTGAGTCCCTGAGATTTTAGTGTTACATAATTCATAGCATGATGATAAGGAGATATCTCCAATAAAGTCTGAAATATTATTTTAGGTATTTTGGTAATGGGCCAGTTTTTTCTTTCATATGATAAAAAGATTTACACTCAGCTCCCATTAATTGTAACAAAAGAGAATTCAGTATAAAGTGAAGCATACGCTAAACTCCAATCAGTAATGTTTCACAGCTTTGCCTAGGAAAACAAAAATCTTGTATGCAGCACTTAATTGCTTTAACTGGAGTTTCCAAAAACGTTAGCTCTTGTACTGCGTTTAATAAAACTCTTCCTCTTATTGAACAATACTTGTTCAAACATTTAAGCAAGAATGCCATTTTATTGGAGTTGATATAAAATACATCACAAGGAAAATCTTGGCCATAAAGTTAAGAAATATAAACTATAAATCTTATGGCTTTGTTTTAATTTCGTAATGGAAGTGATGACTCCAGAACGGCAGCAATAGAACTACTAAAACTTGAGTAACTTTCAAGTAAACATACTTAGGCACTTGTTAAAACAAATATTATTCCCACTGCTAAAATCGAGGTTGGCACGTCTTTCCTCTTACTAGCTTAAAAACAATTTGAAAAGTAGCAGAATTGCAGCTTCTTTGCAAAAAGACTAATCATCATCATTAAAAGACCCTTAAAAGCAAATACAGAATGGTCAGCTAACCTGATCACCTTCACTTTTAATGAAGGGGTATTTCCATATAAATCGATGTATGAAACACACTTATGAAAGAAACTCTAACTATCATTAAAAAGAAACTAATTTTAATTTTCACCTTCATTCTGATGATCTACAATCAGAGGAAATAATATTTGAAAACGAAAAGAAAGAATATGATAAAGCCATATTTAAAAATGTGTAAATGATAAAACAAGCAGGGGTGGCTGTCATAAAATAGCCAAATGGCTTTTTCCACCTCCATCAAGGTCACTTTACTGATGATGGGCTCAATAAGATGATAATGCATTTAACCACTTTCCTTGCATCTGACTTCGACCTCACAAATCCAAATGGCCTTGTTTAACTACCCTGGCCTTTCAGCATTTCCCTGAACAAAGATAATTAAGGAGATGTACTGCCCCCTACTATCACAGGAATTGAAAGCCAAATAAACTTTTAAGAGCTCAGCCAGGTGTCTACTCCGCTAATGTACAACTTTGAAGCAGGAGGTAAAATGAAATAATGGTTAAATAATTATAAAAGGTTACAACTTTGAAGCAGGAGGTAAAATGAAATAATGGTTAAATAATTATAAAAGGTTAACAATGTTAAATTTGTTATATAAGGTAATTTTGTTTTATTTAAAAGAAAAGGCATAAAAAGCGATCCAGATTACATTTTACAGGTCTCTAGACAGCAGGCCCCATCTCTCCCTGCAGTTTAAGGCTAAGGAAAAAAAGGCACTGTGCACAAACCAGGATGAAAACAATTCACTGAAACTTTCACACATCGTTTTAATTTTTCACAAATTTTAAGTTAATATATATAACCACAAAAGACTAAAGTGTTTTTTATGTTAGTTCCATATTAGTCATTTTGTTACATTTTGTAATATATTCTGCCTCCTCAATGTACAAACCGAGACATTTATGTCAAACACTATTTAATATTAAGTGAGGGGAATAATAACATTTAAGAGAGAAACTCTGCTTTTCTTTTAAATACTATAGTATGTCGTTTCCCAAATTTAACTATTATTTAAATGTGACATGCCCACAAATATTTGCGTGTACTTTTCAATTATTATTCCTCCCTTGTAAAATGAATTTACCATCATACCAACATAACATCTATGGCATAAACTGTTTCTGGGAAACCAAAAAGGTAGTGGTTTTCGACCTGCAAAACAACTGCCAATAGTAAAATTTTTACTTTCAACAGTAAAAATTAAGAGTAGACATTTCAAAACTTAAATACATAGGATTTTAACTGAACAGCTGGGTCTGTAACAAAAATCAATGTATAAACAACAATCCTAAAACAACTGGTTTCTTAAATATGAAAATACCATCCTTTCAAACCTGCTATATATGTAGGCATATATATATATACACACATATAAAAATAATCTCTATAGTACACACATTGTTATTCTTTATAGGGAAAACCAAACTCGGACATATCAGAAGACAACGTATTCCAAATACCCAACAAGAGAACTCAATTCAGGTCAAAAGGCCTTATGCAAAAATGAGTATTAGAATAACTTTTCATCTTAGACAAAACTCCAACAAGAGTTATACAACTTTTATTTATTGCATATTATCTATTGCTAGAGGTATCTGTCATACCAAATTGATAAATCTAAGCATAATAAATTTCTAATGCAAAACATCTCTTCAGAATAAAGAAGTGTGTTACTTGGGCTTTAAAACTGTCAATGTTTCTGGATATGAATCACTTCACGTGATTATAGCCAAAATAGCACTTATCATTCATAACTTAAAATCCATATTTATATGCTTTAGATTTGTCTAGATCAAAGTGATCCAGCAAAAATTTCACTAATGATCCTAATCTGAACCTTTGGGAACCCTCCTGCTCCTCTCTCCCACTCCTCTAATAGCCCTTATCCTTTCATTCCTTTCTCTCTGCCAGGAAGTTCCACGGCTTGTATTTGTGACTGCAGTTGTGTTAGCTAAGAACCAGGCCACTGAAAGATCTAACCATTTGGCCACAACTACTTAGAAGTTCTGGTCTAACCCAGAAGGGTACAGTTTACTGCACACCCCCCCGCCCCCCGTCCCCTGCCAAAAAAAAAATCTAAAAAGAAAACTTCTGCTCCTAATAATTTATTTATTTACTTTCTTCACCAAACCATTCTATCTCCTTCATGGTACCATTTTCCCACAACATTCAAATATCCTTAAGGAAGAATATCCTATTTCTCAAGTGTTAGGTGCTAAAGCACTCACATCTATGATAAGATAGAATAATCACAGCCATCCTTTAATCTAAACTACATATGTCTGTATGTGTGCATGTATACATATAGATTTTCACAGAGTAAGAAATCCATAATAAAGCATTAATATATCATATTAGTGTGAAATTTAAACTTTCTTTAAATGAGGCAAAGTTACTATAAAATAACTCATTTTAATAAAAATTTAAAACAAATATATTGTCCTGTATTTAGCATTTACGTCTGGATTGCTAGAAAGGTGGCTTGTTAAAAATCTTTATTCACAATTGTTTAAAGTAAAGCCTACCAAACGAAATAAATTATAAACATAAAGAACTGATGTTCCAAAGCCCAGTCTCTTAATTGCTGATCAGAGCTGAAAACAGATCTTTTTTCCCCACTAATTGAATGAGTCTTGTTAAATCTTTTGAAATGAACTTTAGAAAATGCAAGAATACAGCTTAGAACAGGTTCTTTAATTTGGGTCATTTTCTGTTACTTGCAGTAGTGACGGGTGCTTAGCAACGCTGTTCTGGTGGCCCTTTTAAGGGAATGAATACCTGAAATACAGCATTTTAATCTATTTTATAGCATTAATTATCAGGATCACTCTATTTAGACAGTGCCTCCTTTGCCACTTGCCTACATTATGAAAGAAAGGAGTCCCGTGAAAAATTGAATGTATTATTCCAGATGCCAGAAGATCCTGTGCACCCCTTTAACCAAGTAAAAATATGTAGGAACATAAAAACTAACAGTAAATAGAAGCCACAAAAAGCTTTAAATGTTTAGACAAGGATATTACACTGAAAATCAGTGTTCAGACATCAGTAGAAGAGTCCATGTGAAGTCGCTTTTCTTTTTCTAAATCTTCGAGAAGAATTAAATTCTATTATGCCCCACACTAGGCCACTGCTATCTAAGAAACGTGACGCAACAGCCAAAATTTAGTATGACTTTATTTGGTAATTAAAAAACTGCTGAATACTTTAAATATTTTTTTATAAAAGAGGGCTTTTACATAATAACAAGAATATCATTTGAATTATGGCCAAGTTATTCACTTCATATTTATTATAATGTGCTGCAATGATAAACTACTGAGAAGGCAAGAAAACAAGGTAAAATGCAGGGCTACCGAGCAGTTTCTAAGAAATCAAACTGCCATGTCATACTCTGGAAATACGTCCATTCACATCTTATTAATGATCAATACAACAGGTTAAGAAACTAGTCATTAAAAACATTTGGAATGCGCCTTTCTATCTTTTCCTGATGTCAACTGTCATTGTTAAAAGTACAACTCTTTTAACTTTTTCCTCATAATTAAACAACTCATTTTAGATATCATGTCCTGAAGAAGGAAGGTAACGCTCTTATACAGCACTATTCTTCTCTATCTTCACAGCTAATAAGAGATCAAGTGACTCCCTCTTTGTCTAGAATGTACCCTAATTTCAGTCTTTCACAGCCAATTTTTTAAAGCTTTTTAACACTTAGTCTCTGAAGATGAGAGAAAGGAACCAGGTGAACCACCTGCATTCATGTTTTTGTGAGTTTCAGTCTCTCAGTTAATGTATAATCACCACCTCTTTAAATTAAACATACTTTATAGCGGATCTCAAATTCATCATCACATTGTGTAAATCACAGTATAAAATGGGATAACACCAACATTTCTCAAGTTTTTTAACCTCTTATAGCAGATGGCCTCTGCCTAGAGTTTAGTGTTTTGAACGCTGCAGTCGCATTTTAATACCTGGGAGTCCGCTGAAAAAAAAAAACAATGTGGGGCACAGACCAGTACACGCTGCACTAAAATATTCGGCTGAGAGGGAGGCTTAGTTAAGTTAGCTGATTTCTAAAATGCCTTCTCTGGGTATTTGCAATCCTTTCTTAAGTACTACTTTAACAATTAGCACACAGAGGTCTTTGGATGGCTCTCTGAAACATTTAAAACCAGAGAACAAAAGGTTTATTTTAAAAATGAAAACCTTGGCTTGTACAACTCCAGACGTGAATCTGCTTTCAATTACTGAAAGTATTTCCACTTTAGTGGAAGGGGATCAAATCTTCAACTACACCATCTTAAGGCACTGAATTTGATTATATTAGGCTTTCAGAAGACAGAATGACTTTGTGACACAGGCACATATAGCTGTATATATCATTTATAAGATATTCCAGAGAGACAGAGACGGCAGCACAGGAGAGGGAGGAAATGTGACTTTCTCATTCCCAGAGCTGCCACAGATCTTTGTTTTATTGAACTACACACATCAATGGCAAATGATTTTTACTTTAATAGATACAGCACAAGTTTTTCCAAACCATCTCCAACTATCTTTGCACAGGAGTAGCCTGCATCGAAGCACAACTGCAAAGTTGAATTTCTCTGAGAGACTGCTCTATTAAACCTGACAAAAATCACACTACGTATTTCGCAGGCAAAAGACTGCTCTTTAATGAGCAAGCTTATTTTGTACCTTTTCCCCCATTAAGCAATTAGTATGATGGATTTTAGTTAATGGAACCAAAGGGCTTATTAATTGAAGCTCAATGCCGATTTTTGCACATTTCAGACATAAATTATCCAAAATCACTACTGCTAAGACTAGCTCCCAACGAATTCGTAAAAGTCACCGAATGCAGGCAAAAAGGCAGCTTTGCCTCACGGATTAGGACAGTACACTACTCATAAAAAAAAATCCATCTAATTAAAAATACCGGGAACAAAAGACTCCATTCTCCCCGCGGCTACCTGCACCACTCCGGGTGACGAAGAGTCATCGAGAAAGTTCAGCCTCCATCTCTTCGAAATCCTTAAATGTGGTCCCTCAGGGGTTAAAAAGCCACCTCATCTCAGATGCGAATGTTGCCTCCGCACCGATTCAAACCCGCGCCGAGCCTCCTCCCATTCCGACACCACAAGGGAGAAAAGCGGAGCCACCGGCCCCGGAGCGGAGCGGAGCGGAGCCGCCGCCGCCGCCGCCGCCACCGCCGCGGTCCCCGGAGCGAGCGAGCGACCCTGCCGCGCGGGGAGCCTCACCGGGAGCCGCGCTCCGCCAGCCCGCCCCAGGCCGCCGCCGCCGCCGCCGCTCACCCACCTTGCCGCGGCGCGCCCTCGCTGTGGCCGTGAGGAACCGAGCCCGGCGCCGCCAAGTTGCCTGGGTCTGGAGCGTATCGTGTTACAGCGCCTGGCTCCGGGCTCGGGCTGCGCGCGGCGGCCAGACTTGATAGGCTGAGGCTCCTCTGTTTACACCCGGCCGCCGAGGGGGCGGTGCGCCGCTTAACCCCTTCGCGCCGGGCCGCCACCGCCGCCTCCCGCCAGCCCCGCGCCCAGCGCCCCGGCTCGGCCGCCGCCTCACCCCCTCGCCTCACCCCCTCGCCTCACCCCCTCGCCCCGCTCCACACACGCGGGCCGGGGCCTGTGAGCAGCCGTGCCCCCAGCGAAG
Organism: Pan paniscus; assembly: GCF_029289425.2. Classification (NCBI taxonomy): domain Eukaryota; kingdom Metazoa; phylum Chordata; class Mammalia; order Primates; family Hominidae; genus Pan; species Pan paniscus. Next base: position 180,193,621 of record NC_073252.2, on the reverse strand, counting down.
ACGGGGGAGCTGCACTGAGAACCCGCTCCCGGCACGCTCCGAAGACCCCGCGGGGCGGCATCCTCCCCTCCACACACGCGCGCTCGCGAGCCGCCCCGGGCAGCGGCCGTGTTCTTCGGCGGGGCTTCGCCGGCGGCTTTTGATCCCGCCTCAGAGCTGTTCTCCGGCAGCGCTACTTTCCCGTGCTCACAAAAGCATCTCTCTCCCAACCCATGAACGGATCCCGACCCCTGCTCTGCCACCATTCATGCGTCCCGCATCCGAGGTGTCGCCTTCACCCACACGCCCCACGTCCCCGCGAAACTCGGCCCTCCAGCTCGCGGGACGCGCTGCCTGCCAGGCGGGCCCGGCGGTACCTCGGGGGCGGGAGGGGTCGGTCGCAGGGCCCCCAGCCTGGCGCCCGCGGGGCGTCCGCAGCGAAGGGGTGGGTGTCGCTCGTGAACGCAGCAGGGACCAGCTCAGCCCGCGCTCGCCCCTCGGCCTCGGCCACCGCCTCTCCGCCACTTTCTCGGCCCCTGTGTGGACCGGCCCGTGGCGGGGGCTGCTCTGCGCCCTCGTCCCCGCAGCAGTCGCGGACCCCCATTAACGCTGACGAGTCAGCGTCGCGACCCGGGGAGAGAAGACGGTCCCAGGGGCTGAAGGCATGTGTGCAAGTGGCCCGAGCCACTCTCCATGATATACCAGGGCTGGACAGCCCTGATCCGGAATAGCTCATGTGGTGTTCTAACTAGCTTTACTTTTAAATAAAACATACTTCAACATTGCATCACTTAAATTTTTATAAAAAATTGTGTTTTTTCCCCTCCAGATCCACTATCATCATTATGTTTGCATTGCTTCCAGTCCAACGTCCTTCCTTTAATTTTTCTTCCAGAACATTCCATCCCCTCCAGCCTCTTCCTCCATTAAACTGGGAATTGAATGACTGAATGTTCGTGAATTTTTAGATTCACCGGTGCTTTCTTCCAATCCCTCCAAACCTCTCATTTTTATAAAGAAACAAGGAAAACATGAAGCACCTTACATCACAATACCAGTATCAACAACATATCTTTATCAGCTCTCATTCCATATTTTAACTACCTTCTAAATACAGACCCAAACCAAAAAATTAATACTTTAAGAAAGGAAGGATCAGTGTTCTCTTTTCATTTATCGGTAAGATTAGCAGACTGCAATTAGAATTTCTCTCTTCCCCCACCGTCTTTCCTCCAGTAAAGACAAAATGCTTTCCTCATTCCCATGATTCAACAATAACAGTAATTTCTTTATCTTCTTGAACATACTACCTTTACCTTGACTTTTGTCGCTTTTTATACCCAATGCTACAAGAATATGAATACAGCTCTTCTACCTCTTTGTAGATACTTTTCTTTCTCATTTTCCATTACGTCTAAGACATCCATCCTCATACATGGAAATATCTAACGCCGCTCAGGGTTTAAGCAGTCTCTACACCTTAGTTTTTTTTTTTTTCTATCACTAACTCTGGGTCTCTAAAATCGTGACTCACAAACACACTATTACAACGTCACAACCAGCCTGTCTATTCCTCCATTAATGATCAATATATTCACCCTTTAATTGGGACACTATGAAGATATCATAGAAATTATTTAAACACAAGGCGGTTATTTAAAATTTAGACATTCCTTTGACACTGTATAAATTTTGAAGTTATTTCAGGGTTTTGAAATTCTTTCTCTTTAGTAAATTGGGTCAAAAAATAGAACAATAGGTATGTTGTTGGGCACTGCAAAACTTCTAAGCTCTTAAGCAAATATCTTCCTTAAGTCTTAATGTTTTGAAAAGGATCATTTCACAAATCAATGCAATGCATGTGTCTTCTGAGGGGGGTGGGGGGTAACCTGAAGTAATTGCAAATAAACACCATATAACTAGGGCAGAGGATGAAGATGATGTTGTTCAATTGGAATCTTTGAAGAATTAAATTGGCAGAACATTACACGGTTAAAATTTGCCAAGAGGCTGGGCGGCATGGCTCATGCCTCTAATCCCAGCATTTTGGGAGATGGAGGCAGGCAGACTGCTTGAGCCCAGGAGTTCAAGACCAACCTGAGCAATATAGGGAGACTCCGTCTCTTAAAAAAAAAAAAAAAGTGCTAGGACCTGGGGGCTTGTCTATGCTTCAAAAATGCACTCCTCGATTTTTGACAACCACAAGTTAGCAAATCTGGACTTGGACTAGAACGTTCGAATGCAGAAAGATAAGCACACTAATGGAAGAATGAAAGGTTTTAAGATCTTAAACCATTGTTTGGGTCAAGATGAATCTCAAGAAGACTGATCCTCTGGCCTGCTCATTTCCCCAGATGAATGCTATGTAAATTGGTCACTGATTGATAGCATTTATTAAAATTTCCATTTAAAATGCTAATTAGATATAAGTATTACATACAGGTTAGGCAAAATTTTATATTGGAGTGTACTGGAGTATTCTACATGTATATCTAGTTCCACCTTTTCTGAATACAAAACTAATTATGTATTTCCAAATTAGACAAAGATGGGATCCTTTGAGAATAATCAAGGATTTACACTGAACGAAGCTGAGCAGTAGCAGTAGCAGCCCATGGGGCAAAGGCAGAGGAAGAGACATGGTTTTAAACAATTTCTATTGTTGAAAAGTGAAGGATGGTTTCCACATATATCTTCCCAAGAAAAGATACACAGTTTTGTGGACACCCCCATGCATACATTAAATCACTGCCGTCTTTTAAATACAGGAGTCCACCAAAGAGTTCCACAGAGACGTGTAATGAGGCCCACGTTCAACTTCTGTTTTCTTCTACTATAGTTTGCCATATCGATGATGTCAGAGATAATTAGCATTATGGATATCACCTTCTATAACTTAAGCAATTCTTGTCTAAGATCTGCGGAATTCCCCACAGTTCCATGAGCAGACACTATCAAATATATTGAATTATGTGGCTATTTTATGTTGTGAATGAATAACCACGTGGAATCATACTTGCAATATTAAATGAATTTTACTTAAAACTGAATTCAGTTCTTTAGGCATAAAAATCTAATGACCGAACACCACAAGGAAGATTTTTAAAAATGCATGAACCAAACCAAATCAAAGCAAATTGTATTTAAAAAAAAAAAAAAAGTCCACAAATGAACTGTTACTTCAAACTGGCACCAACTTAGCTTCATATTAAGAATGCTTCTGACCTCTCTCTCCTTAGGCCAAAAACCTTGAAGAAAAATCGAATTGTAACCGACACTGAGATTATTACCTTTCCCGCTAATTATTAAGTACCAAATCCATATTGTCAGAGGTGCTAATACAAAATCAAAATCAAACACTCATAGCTATACTAAATAGATGATTATGATTAAAGCTAACACTAAGCACTTCATTTTATGACTGGCATTTGATACACACCATTTTTATTTAATTTTCTAATCTCATATGAGAAGAGTAATATCATCCCATTTTATAGATGAGGAACTGGAGCTTAGAGAAGTTAATCATGTGCCCACATAGTTACAGAGTGCTTGGGCCTAAACACAGTTCCAGGTTTGATGGACTCAGGAGCCTGCCGCTTAACCATTTCTCTAAATATTTAGACAGTATTGACTCAATAGTTAAAGCTGGTTATTGGCCAGGCACGGTGGCTCATACCTGTAATCCCAGCACTTTGGGAGGCCGAGGTGGGTGGATCACCTGAGGTCAGGAGTTCGAGACCAGCCTGGCCAACATAGTGAAACCCCATCTCCACTAAAAATACAAAAAATTAGCCGGGTGTGTTGGCATCCCCCTGTAATCCCAGCTACTCGAGAGGCTAGGGCAGGAGAATCACTTGAAGATGGGAGGTGGAGGTTGCAGGTTGCAGTGAGCCCAGATCGCGCCATTGCATTCCAGCCTGGGCAGCTGGGCAGGAAGAGCAAAACTCCATCGGAAAAAAAAAAGAAAGCTGGTTATTAGGAGTGTAGTTCACCGTTTAAATAAAATTTATCAGGATAAGCCCCACCAAAGATTTGGAAACATAATATTCCATTTAAAAATTGATAACTTGTGGATTTGAGAAGGAGCACAATAAAAAAAGGGATAGTCCTCGATTTCTCCTGTGTTTTCAAATTACCTCAAGAGGTCAGGAAACAAATAGGCCAATATTAGTATCCTCTGAGAGCTGCAATCTTATAGAGGAAAAAAATGGCTAACAAACATTCCTAAACACCGGAATTAGGGATTGTCATAGGTCAATATATGTCTGTCCCTGTAGAATCTAGTCTGTTTAGACTGACTCTTAAAAATTATACCTTTATTTGTAAATATATATATATTTTTAAAAGCATATCAAAGAAATTGTTACCAAAATTATAGCACACTGAGATCAATTGGTAATAATAATGGTACATTAGTTAGATCCTGTGAATAAAATTGTAGATTTTGTCTTATGTTTTGCCAACTGTTACTTTGTCAGTAGCACATAACTTTCTAACAGCTATATGGACTCTGATGTAAAACTATAAGCTGACATAAAACTATATTTAAAATCATGGGTCTTTTCTCCAGTAAAGTTCAATTATCATTTACATTGGAACAGAAATAAAGGTTTGAAAACAAAGTCTTGTAATAAAGGCCAATTCATAATTTTTCACAGATGTCTACAGTAAATCTAAAAGGCTAGTGTAATAGCTAGGTGATTCTTTCTTTGATTTATCCTATGGAAAAATCCACCCACAATAGACATATTTATTTCACAACAATAAATGACCCACATCTGAAATCATTTCTAAAGGTGAGTTCTCTTTACTTTTAAAGGTGTTAAATTATTTCACCCCCAAAAAACCAAATGCTTTGCGGAATCTGATACATGATGAAGACTTAGGGCTCTTTCTTTAGATATCCAATCATGTCCACTGCTTGCCAAAAGCACTGGTCCTTAATTTTGTCCTAATTCAGATGACCTTGGGCAGGAGCCTACTGGGTCCTCTACAACCTGGGCAGGCAGGGAGGAGGAGGAAGCAGGATCTGGGTGTGTGTGATGAGGTCTGGACTCTTTGTAGGGGGCAATCAAGCAATGCGCTGTATACGAAAGGCTTAGTGAGCTTCAGCCCTGTCCTGGCAACTATCCAAGTAGGAGGGAAGGGGGTGAGGTAGGGACATCATTCCTACCTGGTGGTGAGAGCAGGAGAGAGGCAGGAGGGCAGAGCTTCAAGAGAAATCCAGATGGCCAGCAAGAGTTAGCTGGGGTTGTGGATGCCAGGAACTGAGTACGTAGCAAGAGCTGAGGGCCCAACCCAAGTCAAGCCATCAGGTGTCCAACAATGTTAGAAGACAATCTATAGCACAGAGAAGTATATGGAAGCCTAGTTTTATCAGTAACCTCCATGACTAGGGAAGGACAGGAGTGGCCAAGCTAGAGGGAGTGCTGCTTATCCCTGGCACATTGGATTCAGGGGCTGCAGACACACTAATTCCTAGGCCCACCCAGGGATGGCAGTATGTGTCTATGCTTGGCAACTTATTGGGGTTCACCTGACTTTTAGGCTTTGATAATATGAATACATTTTGGGGAGTATTTTGAATGTATTCTTTGGCAGTCCAAGATAAAGAAATGGAAGTGTGATAAATAAAGATGATTGAATTGTTTTTAATTATGGAGCAAATTCTTCAATCTGGACCATCTGTTTCCAACCATCATTCCATTCACCCATTCCCAAAACACTTGTGTTGGTTCTCAGGCCAGACACGGTGGCTCATGCCTGTAATCTAACACTTTGCAAGGCTGAGATGATGGATCATTTGAGCCCAGGAGTTCAAGACCAGCCTGAGCAACATGGCGAAACTACATCTCTACAGAAAAGAACCCATATATATATATATATATATATATATATATATATATACACACACACACACATATGTACACACACACACACACACACAAATTAGTCGAGTGTGCTGGCATATGCCTGTAGTCCCAGTTAGTCTGGAGGCTGAGGCAGGAGGATCACTTGAGCCTCGGAGGCGGAGGTTGCAGTGAGCCATGATTGTGCCACTGCACTCCAGCCTGGGTGACAAAGCAAGACTCTATCTCTAAAAAAACAAGCAAACAAACAAAAAGACCGAGCATTTTTGGTTGAATGTCAAAAATTTTTGAAATTAAATGTATTACTATAAGTACTTTGTTTTGATTGTTTAGAAACAAAGAACTATTCATTGGTGACTAGTGCAGTGGTGTTGTCAGATGGGTAGTTGTCTATAGTGGCAATAGCCGTGCATAGATCAAATCCTTTATGCAGTGGACAGAACATAGAAATCACACAAGCTTTTATATTAACCCTTTACAATTTATAATATCAACCATTTCAAAAGAATCCATATGTACTAAGATATTTTTGCAAATAGTTTAACATATCTTTATTGACAAATAAATTTAGATAATAATTATTAATTTCAGGTGTTTTCATGATATAGTCATATAGAATGTGTTTTTCAGGATTTTCTGACTTTGTGAACACGATTTATGAGTATGCACATATATTTATGCATCATTGTGGATAGAGGAAGTATATGCTCCATACCTCTGCATTTTAGCTGACCAATTTCTGCTTGCTCATAACTTGGCTTAGAAGTCAGTTCTTCCATTTAGCCTTGCCTGATTCACCAAGAATAGTTTATGGGCCCCTCTTCTGCATTCCCATTCAGCTCTGTAAATACCCTTGTCCTGCCTTCATCGTACTATATTCTGCTCCCTGTCTACTTGTCTGTAGCTCCTTCCAGACCACGAACATACGAGCATAGGGACGATTTCTTTGCTGATTTCTTAACATTTGGCATAGTGTCTTGCACAAAAGAGACACCAAATAAATGCTGGTTTGGGCCAGGTACAGTGGTTCACGCCTATAATCCCAGCACTTTGGGAGTCAGAGGTGGGCAGATCACAAGGTCAGGAGTTCGAGGCGGGCAGATCATGAGGTCAGGAGTTCAAGACCAGCCTGGCCAACATAGTGAAACCCCATCTCTACTAAAAATACAAAAATTAGCTGGGCATGGTGGCACGTGCCTGTAGTCCCAGCTACTAGGGAGGCTGAGGCAGGAGGATCACTTGAACCCGGGAGGCGGAGGTTGTGGTGAGCGGAGATCGCACCACTGCACTCCAGCCTGGGCAACAGAGCGAGACTCCATCTCAAAAAATAATAATAAATAAAATAAATGCTGGTTTGGGAATGAGTGGATGGATGGATGAATGGATGGGTCAATGGAAATGAAGAATCCAGATTTTAAAAAATTGCTTGCTGATTAAAATGATTCTTTCCTATGTATACGTCACAATATTCTGTAATTATTGTTTTCTTTTTCTCTTTCTGTCTGTCTGTCTGTGTCTCTCTCACATACTCCTAACCTAACATAAACCTCACGAGGGCAGAGGCTGTGACCTAATGTCACCTAGCACCATTGATAGTTCAAGGTCATTATTTTAGAAAAATCTATAAATACATTTTTTGTTTATAAAAATTACAGGATTATAAAACCGAACATAAACTTAATACATGATCTAATTTTGTGATACCCTCCCAGATCGCTCTCAGATATAATCCAGTCTAAATTACACCACACACAGATGAATTTATTTGGTTAAAAAAAAAGCCCTTCCGTGCCATACCCATTCCAAGTAATACATTACAATGTTTTACATTGTTTACTGAGGGCAATTCTATTTTAAGAGTCTCTAACTTAAGCAGAAAAGGTAACTATCGGGAACTGGGCTTAATACCTGTGTGATGGGATAATATCTACAACAAACCCCGTGACACGTGTTTACTTATGTAACAAACCTTCACATGTATCCCCAAACCTGAAATAAAAGTCAAAAAAAAAAATCTCTAGAGCTACAATTTATGCTCAATGCCTTCCGCACGGTCTTCCGCAGAAGTGAGGAGCAGCTGGTCACCATTTTCTCAATAAGGACCTTTCATATACTTAATGATAATTATTCTCAAATCTTCCCTTAAAATCCACATCGTCATGTTAAACTCATTATTACTACCATTTCCTCATGGGTCTGTTTTTCATCTCTTTCATCCTCTTAAAGGCTCTTCTCTGAACTTCCTCTGTAGGACTGGGGGTGGAGGTAGCTGAGAACCATCACCTTTGAGTCATCAGGCTTAGATCTAGACATGTAGGCCCAGGAAGAGAAGAAAGCTCTATGATAAGACAAATGGCGTAGAGAAAGGAAACGGAGTGAAGTGAGCATTGCTTTGGCTATCTGTATTTAAAGGTGCCCATCAGAGCCAGCTGCGGTGGCTCACGCCTGTAATCCCAGCACTTTGGGAGGCCGAGGCAGGTGGATCATGAGGTCAGGAGTTCAAGACCAGCCTGGCCAAGATGGTGACATCCCGTCTCTACTAAAAATACAAAAAAATTAGCTGGGCGTGGTGGTACGTGCCTGTAGTCCCAGTTACTTGGGAGGCTGAGGCAGAGAATCGCTTGAACCCGGGAGGTGGAGGTTGCAGTGAGCCGAGATCGCACGGCTGCACTCCAGCCTGGGCAACAGAGCGAGACTCCGTCGGAAAAAAAAAAAAAAAAAGGTGCCCACCAGGAGTTTGCAGCTGGAAGAAGGGGGTTTCGTTCTGTAATGTAGATTTACTAACCTGGTTCCCTAACAGTGATACTTACGAGAGCAGATGAGATTTCAGAGGCAATGAGTAAACGAAGACAGCAACCAGCCAAGCTGGAATCTTGGTGGATGCTTACATAGAGGGGCCAGAGAGAGGAAGTTCACCCAGTGGGGAGACAGAAGGCACCGTCTGGGAAGTTGGAGAGAATCTGCAGTGTAAAATGACGAAGAAGCCCCAAGTAGAGATTTCAAGAATTGGGACAGGGAATGGTGTGGGTGATGGTTAACAAAGATACATGTTACAGATTAATACTTCTAATGATTGAAGAAAAGGTCTTGAAATTGGCAGGAAGAAGCAATTTTCGATCTAAAGGAGAATAATTCTAGTAGAATAACGGGGTGAATGTCAGAGGTAATGGGTATTGAAAACCAAGTGGATGGTGGGGAAATCGAGACAGCTAGTTTACACACCAGATTTTTTCTTCAAACCTTCTAGATTTGAATTCCTCTCACATTTATTGAATGCCTATTATGTGCCTGAAACACCTTAGGTTCTTTCACATGAAATGCCTTGTTTAATCGTCACAGGACATCCCTAGATTAAAACTAAAGTAGAAAACCGTATTTCCATTATTTAAAATACCCTGTAGGAAAAAATATACAAATTCTTTTAGGCAAATTTCTACCTAGGGTCTGTCTTGGTTTGTAAAAAGCCAATGTGCTTAGGGTCTTGCTAGGGGCAACTTCGGCAGCTTAAGGGAAATCATAGAAACATACACAGTAAGTAATATAGGAGAAGAGAGTTCTCTAAAAAGGAGAGAAGGGAGAGTGAAAAACAGGTAGAGTCAGAGGCTGTCAGGTAAGGAAAACTCAATTACTGTCTAGTCCTGGGGACTTTCAGCTTCAGAGTGATAACAAACTTCACAGCTGTATCTGTACAGAGGGAATTGAGTCTTGCAAAAGATCTGGAGTCATTGAAAGGCAAAATAAGGGCATCTATTAATCGATGCTGAGCAAGTTAAACGTAACTCCTGAGGCCATGGCAAACTGAAGATCCTGACCACAAAGGCAAGTGTCCACGTGTAGATTTTGACACGGGACCATCCAGATGTTTCAGAGCCTATCATCCTTGGTGGCCATTTGACTGAAATAGAAACCACTGTAAAAATATGTAGAACTATGTTATTTTTGGCCAAAGGCCTTTGCAAGATTTTCAACAAAAGCTTTGTACAATGTGATCATTCAAATGAATTTTAAAAATTAAGGCAGAAGAAGTTAGAGTATTTTAGAATTAATTTCATAATATTACTCATTAGATCAATATATCACTATGTCACCTTAACTACAGAGTCTAAGATAGCCTCAGTTCAGATGATATAAGCAGCCAGCATAAGTAAAAATGTTCTCAAAGTTAGGTACAAGTGTATGTTGAATAACTGCATCTTTTTTGGTTGTATTCTACAGTGGTTGTTGGGCAAATTTACCTTCAAGGAATTTCTGGCGGGGTTTCATAAGGATGGCTAGAATGAGGAATTTTCTAACTGGAAAAAAAACAAGTCAGTTTCTGATTAACAGCAATTTATGATTAGTGAGAAAGGCCTTAAATTATTTCTGGGCATCTATGCCATAAAAAAGCTTACTCTATTGCGTGATGATGATTTCTACCAACTTTAATAAAAACATGTAGTTTCATAACCAGCGCCAGGAAAATGCATGGCTGAAACTCAGACAAGCAGATATCTTTAAGCTTTAGACTACTTAAATAATGGTCACTGCAGTTGATGATAAAAATGAACTCACTGCAAAATAAAATAATTTAAAAGAAACAAAATAGCTTAAATAGTTTGCACACTGAAGGAGCAAAGAAACATCACAGCTCACCCTTCAAGAATTTCTCTACTTCTCTATAAATTCTCTAGAAATCAGGAAACCTGGGTTCAGGATATTATTCTTCTGACCAGCTGTGTAACCTTGGTAACTCTTAAGTTATCTGGGTCTCATTTTTTCCCTCTAAAAAGAAATCTCTCAGATCACTTGCAACCTTTAAATGGCCATCCAGGAGGTTCCTCCAGTTTCTTTAATGTCTTAGGATAATAGTTTTCTGTTGCTTTATTTATTTATTTATTTATTTATTTATTTATTTGAGACAGGATCTCGCTCTGTCGCTCAGGCTGGAGTGCTGTGGCGCTATCTCGGCTCACTGCAACCACTGCTTCCTGGGCTCAAGCAATCCTCCCATCTCAGCCTCTGGAGTAGCTGGGACTACAGGTGCCCGCCCAGCTATTTTTTTTTTTTTTTAGACGGAGTCTCGCTCTGTCATCCAGGCTGAAGTGCGGTGGTGTGATCTCACCTCACTGCAACCTCTGCCTCCTGGGTTCAAGTGATTCTCCTGCCTCAGCCTCCAGAATAGTTGGGATTACAAGCGCCCACCACCACGTCTGGCTAACTTTTTTATGTTTTTAGTGGAGATGGAGTTTCACCATGTTGGCCAGGCTGGTCTTTAACTCTTGACCTCGAGTGATCTGCCCATTTGGCCTCCCAAAGTGTTGGGATTACAGGCATGAGCCACCGCGCCCAGCCAGCCATCAGCTATTTTTTTGTATTTTTTGTAGAGACAAGGTTTTGCCATGTTGCCCAGGCTGATCTTGAACTCCTAGGCTCAAGGGATTCTCCCGCCTCTGCCTCCCAAAGTGCTGGGATTATAGGAGTGAGCAACGATGGCTGGCCTCAGTAGCTGTATTTTAAAATTCATTCATTTTCTTAAGGTTTTTCCCTTTCCACCCTCTTGAGTTTGTTGCCTATCTATCCACTATAAAATTACAGATCAAGCTTTGGTTTGTTTATTTTGAAGAATGAATTAAAGAAGCTCACTCAGCTATTTCCAAATGTTAACTTCTTAATGCATATACGATTTAGAGAACAGCTATTTTTGTCTTTATTCTACTCCATATGTTAACATTCGGTGTGTTAAGATAGTAGGCACATTTCAATGCATTTAAGAGGTGAGAAGTTGAGAAGTTCTTTCCTTCATGAGAATAGCACTGGTGCATTTTTTTTTTTTTTGGAGGTGGAGTTTCGTTCTTGTTGCCCAGGCTGGAGTGCAATGGCACAGTCTTGGCTCACTGTAACCTCCGCCTCCTGGGTTCAAGCAATTCTCCTGCCTCAGCCTCCCTAGTACTCCCTAGTAGCTGGGATTACAGGTGCCCACCACCATGCCTGGCTAATTTTTGTATTTTTAGTAGAGATGGGGTTTCACCATGTTGGCCAGGCTGGTCTCGAACTCCTGACCTCAGATGATCTGCCCGCCTTGGCCTCCCAAAGTGCTGGGATTACAGGTGTGAGCCACCATGCCTGGCCAAGAATAGCACTGGTGCATTTTTTAGAAGTCAAGAGAGGTAACAAGGTGTGTGTGAGCTATATTATCATATGTTTATTAAATTGGTGGTGGCAAGGATCTAACCACAGCCATATCATGTGCTTTTATTCTTCCTACCGAAGGTGTACATACTTTGCAAGATCTCTCTTTTCCAATGATTCGGTGTCTTATCAACAACTTGAAATAAGGCGTTCCACAAATAGGAGGCTCTTTGTATGTGACATACACGTTAGAGCGCATCACCAGTTTCCTAACAGAAGAGCTTATGCAGCACCACCAAATGCTGCAACCTGAAAGGAACTTGAAGCTTACTGCTCAATCCCTTGCCTTCTCACGGGGCAGCTGGTGAGTACGACCCCGAAGACAGACAAAGCTGCAGTCTTTGTGAATCCTGCCCCTTCCACGATGTTCTCCCAGGATATCCTATTCACAGGGTTACGCACTTGGAACTCGGTCCGTTTGGATAAGGGAAACATCTCCCTTACTTATTAGTGATCCTAAATATTGTTAACATGACTCCCCATACTCCCTTAAGCAAAGAAGTCGAGAGAGACATTACGATGTGCCTAAAGGCATCTGTGAAAGCAAAGGAACTGCTGTCAATAGAAAATGAGAATCCCTACGACCTTCACAGTCAAACAGAAAGCTGTCCAGCCCCCTCTGGTTAATGTGAAATTTAATTAATATCACTGTATCTAGTAAAAAGAAAAAAAAGCACTATTTTTCCTGTGCCTAGAGTTAGAATATTTATAATATGCCATTTCTTTTTTTTTTCTGAAGGATCAACAAGACTTTCCAAAGAGTAAAATATAAATCTATATTCAATTTTCTTCCAATTATGGAGAAATAAACCAACTTCAGGTCTTCCTTATGTATGTACTAACTGTGAGTTTGATGCCTTTTTAATCTCATGAGAAAATAGCTAAAGATCACCTTCCTCTGCAGAGGCAGGAACTACATATGCCTAAAAAGGGAATCTTTGAAAATTCTTAAATTAATTCTCGTGCCTTTTTCCCTATTCTATTTCAAATCAATTTCCTATTTTCTCACATTCCTCCCGGCTGGCAGCTGCTCCTTCTGGGCCTTTATCTGGCCCAAGGCAGGCAGGCAGGCAGGCAGGCAGTTGCCTGTTCACCGATGCCAGCCCTGTTCCCATGCTGGAGACAGAATATCTAATCTCCATATTACAAGCAGCTTCCAATTGCCCCTCTCTTAAAAAGCATCTTAACACTTGGGTCTATAGGCTAGGATTCCCCGTCTTTTTTCTTGTTGGCCTGTTGGGAATCAAAACACTTTTTCTTGGCAAAAGACTTGCTGAAAAAGGAAAACAATAACAACCAACTCACAAGTCAAGTCACTGAAGAAAAAAAATTCACCTGCAGTATAAACACTTAAGATAGAAGAAGTCATGTAATAAACACCATATTTGTAGACTGTCTGAAGCAATACAGTTGAAGGAAAATAGCTCTCTGTAGCGGTCTGGAAGGGAGAATTGACTCTACTGAACAAAACCGTAACTTCCATAAAACCGTGGAACCAGAGAGACCACCAGCAAAGACTATGACAAACACTTCTCCCCACCCCCAGAACGGACAGTGACTTAAATGGAAATGGCATCTAGCATTCTCGATGTGTTTGACTTTGCATCAGATTCTTCTTGGGATATTTCCAGAATTATATTTTTATAGACTTCAAAGATGCCAGCAAAAGAACAACTTGTGTCCTGGCAATTCCCGTGGAAATGCTCCATGCCTTTCCTGTACTCATTGTTCTGTTGATCACTGCTGAAGTGATATGCTCAGACCCCAGGCTGAGCTATGTGGCTGTCTTTCAGCTTCTCCGTAGAGGTCCAGCCTAGCCAAGATGACCAATCATCACCCTTGGCAAAGATTACTGGTCCTCTAATTGGAGATTCCTTGTGAATGGATTTCTAAGTCTTTTTTCTCTTGTAGTGTGTGGTAAAAGAAAAATATACCCTGATAATAATCTCTGGGGTGCAATTTGATAAGCTCAAGCAGAAAAAAGCAACCTTAAAAATAAAGTATACCAATATACTGTTCTTTTTTTTTTTTTTTTTTGTCTCCCAGGCTGGAGTGCAGTGGTGCGATCTTGGCTCACTGCAACCTCTGCCTCCTGGGTTCAAGTGATTCTCCTGCCTCAGACTCCCGAGTAGCTGAGACTACAGGTGCCCACCACCACGCCCGGCTAATTTTTGCATTTTTAGTAGATACGGTATTTCACCATGTTGGCCAGGCTTGTCTCGAACTCCTGACCTCAGGTGATCCACCCCTCTTGGCCTCCCAAAGTACTGGGATTATAGGTATGAGCCATGGCACCCAGCCAGCTATACTATTATTTAATTTTAATTCTATGAAGTACAACTATAAAGTTCTACATGCAGAGCAAGTTACATATTTCCCAAAAACAGGTCCTGCTTCTGATTTTGCCTTTTTTCTCAAGGTTATCACCATTCTCAGTCACCTCCTTTCCCGGTCCTCACCATGTTCAATGAGAAGTAATTGTAGCACTTCTATTTTCACAATGATCTGTTCCATCCATGTTTTCTTTTTACTTCTTCTGAAACTACTCTACTTTTTTTTTTTTTTAATGGAGGCAGCCTCTTGTTCTGTCACCCAGGCTAGATTGCAATGGTGCAATCCTAGCTCACTGCGACCTCAAACTCCTCAATTCAAAGGATCCTTCTGCCTCAGTCTCCTGAGCAGCAGGGACTACAAGCGTGCCACCATGCTAGCCTAATTTTTAAAATGTTTTGTAGAGGCGGGTTCCCACTATGTTGCGCTGGCTGATCTCAAACTCCTGGCCTCAAGTCATCCTCCACTTTGGTCTCCCAAAGTGCTGGGATTACAGGCGTGAGCCATCACGCCACCCAGCCATCAAAATGACTCTCCTTCAAAGATCTCATTATAACTATCCTAGATATCTCAATAATCTATTACATGGCCTCTGTATTCACACTCCAACCCATATTCTAGTTAAATCTTCCTAATGACATATTTGCAAATGCTCCTCCCATGTTCAAATCCTCATTGAATGCTACTGACTTGAGAGTAACTCCCATTCCTCAGCCTATTATTTCAGGAGACCACTCGAGTTTTATCTTGCACTTGACAAAGTGATTTTTCTCAGTCATGCCCCTACCCTTTTTCTGCCCTCTGTACATCACGTCACTTCCTTTGCTTAGCTGCCCTTCCTCTCGTCCTCCCTTTCTTCTGTCTCCTTCTTTCTTTGTCTCTGACTTTCATAATCACTGCCATCTTCCAAGGTTTACCTCACAAATTATGCTATTCCATGACTTCAGTTTTCAGCCAGGCTCATATCCAATTGTTTAATGTCTTCTGTAGGATGTCCCACAAGCACCTATTGTAAAGCTGAAATAGTCCTCTTCCACAAACTCGTATCTCATCCTGCATTCCCTGTGTCCATGAATGAAACCTCTCTATCCACTTAACTGCTCAGGAAAATATCGAGATGCCATTCTCCAACATCTTCTCTTATTGGCACTGTCTTCCCCCACTCACCATGCGAAATCTATCCACAGGCCCTCTGGTTAGATTCAAAATATTTTCCATCACCACAGTCACTACCTCTGCTAATGCAATCATTATCTTTCACTTGAATGCAGTATCATACCTTCCTCTATTTGTGTTTTCCTCCAACACATTCTTCACACTGCATTCAGAAACACCTGTTTAAAAATAGGATCCTATTCACTTCCTGGCCAGGCACAGTGGCTCAAGCCTGTAATCCCAGCACTTTGGGATGCCAAGGCAGGCAGATTACCTGAGGTCAGGAGTTAAAGACCAGCCTGGCCAACATAGTGAAACCATCTCTACTAGAAAAAAAAAAAAAAAAAAATACACACACACACACACACACACACACACAACCAAATCCATTCCCTGATGAAAAATTGGAAAACTGTAAATGACCCCCCAGTGCCATTGGGATAACATCCAAGCTCCTTAGTAGGGCCTATAAGATCCTTTGTGACCTCGCCTCTCCTTGCAGTTTTGGCTTCAGCAGTGGTTTCCACCACTTTGGCCAGGACATTTCTCCTCTGTGTCTGGAAGAGCATCCTTCCTTGGCTAACTCCTATTTGTCCTTCATGCCTTAACTTAGATGTCTCCTCTTCTGTCCTGAAATCTTTCCTGTCCCCTCAAGGTTGGTCATCACTTGGCTTTTGTATATATTCACTGTATGAAGAAAACATAATTATCACAGCAGTTATTACATTGTACATATTGTCCTAAAAATAATTTACATTGTTAAGCATGATTGGTTTAATGTTGGTGGAATAACGTTGTATATCATGCAAAGCATTTAACATATACAAAAGCATTTAACCTGACTACAATCCAATGTAAAGACTTCTACATGTCAGAGAAAATTATAACAAAAATATATCAAAATGGGTGCAAATTTAGGTTGATGTCCAACAAAATAGTGAACATAAAACACATTTTGAATTCCTAGCCTACCTTAAATGCCTTTTTACTCAACTTTTACATGTAGAAATTTTATCTGTTCTTTGCCATTTCATGTCGTCTTCTTCTCAAAGCCTTCTTGGACCAATTAATCAACATTAATCTCTTTCTCTCTTGTATTCCCCTGGCTCTTACTTTTTTTCTTTTCTTTTCTTTCTTTCTTTCTTTTTTTTTTTTGAGACTTGCTCTGTTGCCCAGGCTGGAATGCAGTAGCGCGATCTCGGATCTCGGCTCACTGCAACCTCCACCTCCCAGGTTCAAGCGATTCTACTGCCACAGCCTCCTGAGTAACTGGGATTACAGGCACCCGCCACCACCCTCTGTAATTTTTGTATTTTCAGTAGAGATGGGGTTTCACCATGTTGCCCAGACTGGTCTCAAACTCCTGACCTCAGGTGATCTGCCTGCCTTGGCCTTCCAAAGTGCTGGGATTACAGGTGTAAACCACTATGCCCGGCCCTGGCTCTTCATTTCTGATTGTATTACAACATGATGTCCAGTGCTTACTGTGGCTACTCATAAGTAATTCTAATGCGACACATCCAAAGTCAAATGCCACCTGCCACCCTGACCCCTGAAGGCATTCCCCGTGTCCCTAGTGTCTCAGTTCACATAGCTCTCCATCTAGCTAACCAAGGTAGAAGTTTTCATTGTCTTTCCTCCAAGTCCTATGTAAAATCCATTATCAAATCCTGATGCTTCTGTTGTTCCTTAGTTAGGTCTTGAATCTCACCCATCCTTTTCTTTTCTTTTCTTTGTATTGAGAGGGAGTCTCGCTTTGTTGCCAGCTGGAGTGCAGTGGCGCGATCTCGGCACACTGCAAGCTCCACCTCCCGGGTTCAAGCTATTCTTCTGCCTCAGCCTCCTGAGCAGCTGGGACTACAGGCATGTGCCACCACGCCCAGCTAATTTTTGTATTTTTAGTAGAGATGGGGTTTCACCATGTTGGCCAGGATGGTCTCGAACTCTTGACCTCATGATCCGCCTGTCTTGGTCTCCCAAAGTGCTGGGATTACAGGATGAGCCCCCACGCCCGGCCTCATCCCTCCTTTTCTATTCATGAAAGCACCATCCAGACCTAGACCCTTATCACCTTATACCTGGTTCTTTGTAATAGCATCCTAAATATTCATTGTCTCCCCTTTTCTCACCTCATCAGTACCCCCTTTCCATGCTACCAAAGTCATTTATTTATTTATTTATTTATTTATTTATTTATTTATTTAGAGATGGAGTCTTGCTGTGTCACCCAGGCTGGAGTGCAATGGCACAATCTCGGCTCACTGCAATCTCCACCTCCTGGGTTCAAGTGATTCTCCTATCTTAGCCTCCCGAGTAGCTGGGATTACAGGTGCCCACCACCATGCCCAGTTAATTTTTGTATTTTTAGTAGAGACAGGGTTTCACCATGTTGCCCAAGCTGGTCTCAAACACCTGACCTCAGGTGATCCGCCCGCCTCGGCTCCTGCAGTGCTGGGATTACAGGCGTGAGCCACCACGCCCAGCCCAAAGTTATCTTTCAAAAACACAAATCCGCTCAGATCTCTGCTTTGTGATCGACAAAGCCAAACTTAATCTCCTTAGGAGAACACACATGAGCAGCGTGCCTTCAGGCACTGGACTTTCTCTTTAATCTTAATCTACTGCCTTTCTTCAACCCACTCTACAATCTTTCTCTTTTTTCTCGTTTGAGATGGAGTCTTGCTCTGCTGCCCAGGCTGGAGTGCAGTGGCACAATCTTGGCTCACTGCAACCTCCGCTTCCCGGGTTTAAGTGATTCTCCTGCCTCAGCCTCCCGAGTAGCTGGGACAACAAGCGCCTGCCACCACGCCCTGCTAATTTTGTGTATTTTTACTAGAGACAGCGTTTCACCGTGTTAGCCAGGATGGTCTTGATGTCCTGACCTCATGATCCGCCTGCCTCGGCCTCCTAAAGTGCTGGGATTACAGGCGTGAGCCACTGTGCCCGGTCTACAGTCGTTCTTTTTAAGTGTGCTACAATCTGCTCCTCAAATATACCTTGCCTCTTTGCAGAAGAAGTGGCCTAATAACATTTTTCTCTACAATGATAAACTAGCAAATGCAAATGAATCAAATGTTTTTTCCACCTGCTGCCTTATGTTAGCCTCCCGACCACAAACACAGCTGCGTCATGTCACTCAGTGATAATACTGCATTGAAGAATGGTGAAAACTAAAGACCACAGACGCAGGAGTCAAACAGACTTCAGTTCAAATTCTGCCTCTTACACTTTCTGGATGTGTAATTTTCAGAAAACTAACTTTTTTGAGCCTCAAATATGTCTGTAAAATAGGAGTAATAAACGCATGTCATTGGATTGTTTTAAGTTGTATTAAATGAGATACTTTAGGAACATAGCTATTACAGTGCTGAACTAGTAAGATCTGAAAGGCAGTGTTCCTATTTTATTCATCGTTCTATCTCTTACGGTACTATGTGTAAGCACGGAGTAAATAAATGTTGGTACCTGAACCAAATTTGTGGCAATTTTGAATTACCATGGTTAATACAACTGCAGCTGTTAGGTGACCACTGGATTCCATGGTAATAAAGATTTAGAAATTTTCCAAACTTCAAAACTAATCATTTGAATTTCATTTAAATTGTTATGGCAAAACAGTTTTACTCCTTGGCATTAATGGAAATGTCAAATTCAATTAGTCATTTTAGGCAATAAATTAGTAAAAAACTAATATTGGATCTAAATAATTTTAAATATAGCTGTGATATAAGTAATAATAAGTACTTAAGTATTTCTATTTGTATTATAAACATCTGCATCACATTTAGAAGAAATTGCTTATGCAATTTATATGTGTAGGCAAATAAACTTCACAATCAAATATAGCAGAAATAAATACTGACTTAAAAGTTATAAAAATTAAGCAGTTTTGATGGATACAAATAAAAATTAAAGTTAGTTTTTATATCCAATAATACCAAATAATGTTTAACAGTCCTATGATATTACCTCTGGGGTTCCTAAATTCTTCTCTAATTCAATAATGTCATTATTTCTGTCACAATTTAGTTGTGTGTGAATTAGCAAATCACACTTTTTGAGTGTGGGAGACAAAAAGGTAAGTCTCCTGTTTGTGGATTATCAACAGTTCTAAAATCATCAAATACGTATCACCCACAAAAATAATGGAAATGGTGGGAGTCTTTGGATGAAGCTACCTTAGGATCAGTTGGGTCAATAGACAAACAAAGATATTTCCTAACACTGGGAAATACTGGACCTTTCCCCCTGTATGTCACACATATTTATACACACATAAAACAGGATAAATCCATTATGCTTACTGGAACAGAGAAGCAATTATATCAACACAATACCCTCAGTAAGAATTAGTTACCATCAGAGACAGAAAAAATAGCAATGATACAAATTATTCCTCTTTTAATTTTTTTATATTACTTCTTGGAGAAATTAAAATACTGTGCTGGGAAATTTTAACAAAATAAAGTATTTTTAAAATGCATCTTATATTTTATGAAATATTTTTTATTATTCTAATATATACATTTATGGTTAAGATATAGGGGCTGCACAAGTCAAGCAAGGCCTTCCAAAGGCCACTTTTTTGGATTTTCTGCTTGGCTTCATGGCATCACTCCTGTAACCTGGATGCCAATTGACTGACGGAATCAATAGCTGACCCAAAGAACGCCAACTATTGGCATCCATAAAATGATCTGGCTCTATACTAGATAAAGACTCGTCAAATTGATCAGATCCTATCTTCGGGAAGGTGAACGTGGAGATAAAATGGGAACATCAGTCAGCAGTGGTGGCATAAGCAGGAGAAGCAAAGCACATGGGAAGTAGACAGGTGGCTACAACGAGGTACCTATGGCATCTCTTTATGCTCTCTCACTTCCTTGAGTGAACAATTGTTGACATGTCTTGATTGACATTCATTTCTTCCAGGTCCATTGAAATGGATTTCTGGCTTTTTCTTTCTTTGCCAAGTACCTTTATGATAATTCCTTATCACTTAAGTAACCGGAGTTCCTCTAAATCTTTACTTTCCAAAAGCACCTAATGCAGTATCCATTAGCTCTCTGAATCCAAGTTGGTTTTCTCCACACCTTTGACTAATTACTATTTACTCACAAAACTGAGCTTATAAGAAATCTCTCTTTAAAAATGTGTTGTATTTATAGCAAATACATTAGCATGCATTTTTTGTTGCAGAAATGTTTTAAATAATCACATTTTCCTTTTGTGGGAACAGAAAGGTCAGCAAGTTGGCAAAAAAAAAAAAAAAAAGTGACAGCGCTGGATAGGGTTTTGGGAGGTGGGATAAAAAGTCACTTCTCATGTACACAGCTGCGAGTAATGGATGCAACATGTTTAAGGCCTATTCTTGGATCAGTTCCCCTACATTTTCAACTCAACTTTTCTTGGCAAGATTTCTGGGTCCATACTGTGTATGTGTCTGAATTCCTTCAGCCAAAACCTCTTAATATAAAAATTCAGCAGTATTGCATTTTGTGTAGATGTCATGACTCAAAATCCAGTCTGTTTTGTGTACCGCATGACTCAAGACTGACCTCTGTATTACTATAGGCTTATTTTTAGCACAAAGTGGTATTTATCTATGTCATTTTCTATAGCCATAGATAAAGATGGGAACATATATTATCTCTTAGACTTGCAGTTTACAAAGAATATAAATGGAAGGAGAGCATTTTTCAGTAAATTAACAGAAAATGCATATAACCGCAGCCTGACTTTTACCTTAATGCAACAATTCTGTTGCAGAAAAGAGAGCCAAGTAGTTCCATCCTGGGGAATCCAGCTTCCTTGCTCTTCGAAAGGATAAGTTTCTCTCAAAATATGACTATCCCTCCCTAAAACAAACAAAAGCTCCCTTTTGGTCATGTAAAGTTTTCCCTCTGTATTCTGGAATTAGAATTGTATTTTAAAAATCAATTTTCAGAGAGACTGCAAATGTGATCTCAGCCATTAATATATCCTAAGGTCCAAAGTGTAAAGACAAAACAAACAAAAGTAACAACACAGATTTGGTTTAATGAGTATAAGTAAAAAGTTGAATATTTTCCCAAGTGAAAAAAAAGTAATAATGTTTATACTGGAGTTAAATTTATGAATCCAAAAAGTCATTATTGTGAGCAGGTCTCCAGAAGTCCCTCAGCACATAAAGAATCTGAATACCAAATCCAAAACATTAACACAAAAAGATTTTGAAAATAAGCTAGAAATCATGAACAGATGCCTCAGCATGGAAGAAAATTAGAAATACAAATATGCAAAACTGAAAGGCAAATATTTTGGAAACATGTTTAGAAATTCAATATTTTTCAACAGATAATGAACACAGGGGTATTATAATTTCTGTCTGGAAAGACTGGGAATTTATTCTATAAATTCAACAATTAGTTATGATTTAAATTATACTCGTCAAAGTATTAACTGTAGGTTCAGAATCACATCAAATTTAAAAATCCTTATCAGGCTGGATAATGGAATAATAAGAGGTTTTTATACAGTATTAGTTAAAGGAAATGATCTGGGCCCTAAAAATATAAAGACATTGCAATAAATATTGTGATACAGTTTAAATATTCTGAAATACATGCAACTATTTTATATTAATGACTAGATTAGTCCCAATTTGATTTTAACTTCTAATAAAAGTATGGTGCTAATTGGGGTCATTTGAAAAGAAAATCAAGATGATTTGAAAAGTCATTCACTCACATTTTTCTTTATATTTATGCAAAGAGATCTGCATAAGTATCAAGGATGGAATGGCAGTCCTCCATCATTGTCTTTAGAAGCTATCTTAATGGTCTTTAGGTTGTTTCTTTGATTTTATAATTTTTCTAGTATAGCATATACTTTCTTCATTAGTTTTTCAAAGTCAAAGATTCCAAACTAGATAGAATACTACATTCTCAGTGGTTCTTCTCCAATATGGGCCTTTGGAAGGAGCTACCCATGCAACCAATTACTTTCTCAAGTAAACTGATTTCTTTGTCACTGTAGAATATTGCACAGTATCCTCAAGAGCTGAACTTATGGTTCACATGTAAATATTGTCCCTGCTTAAAGTCAAAAGAGACATTTACTCCCAAACAAGTTATGTTTAGAACGTTTTGGGAAGAAATGCATTATAAGACATTATAAAAATTCTAATACCTCCAATTTCTGCTTCGAGTGTTTTTTTTTTTTTTTTTTTTTTTTGACATGGACTCTCGCTCTGTCTCTTAGGCTGGAGTGCAATGGTGCGATCTCAGCTCCCTGCAACCTCCACTTCCCGGGTTCAAGTGATTCTCCTGCCTCAGTCCCCTGAGTAGCTGGGATTACAGGTGTGCGCCACCAAGTCTGGCTAATTTTTGTGTTTTTAGTAGAGACAGGGTTTCACCATGTTGGTCAGGCTGGTCTTGATCTCCTGACCTCGTGATCCGCCTGCCTCGGCCTCCGAAAGCGCTGGGATTACAGGCGTGAGCCATCATGCCCAGCCCACTTTGAGTGTTTTTAATTGAAGTTTTGGTTGAAAATTCACTTGAATTCATTCTGCGAAAGAGGGCAATATATTTTGATAGAAAGAATGGAAGCACGATGTTTCAGAGAGTAACCAGGGATCAATCTGATCATGGCTAACCATCCTTGTGGGCACTTTTGAAACATCTGTGTTTCATCAGGAACTCCAGAAAAGGCAGCACATACTACAACGGAAAAATTTCCTCCAAGCCCCTCCCTTTTTAATGGAATGTTTTAACATGATTTGTTTTATATGTTTGACAGAAAATAAATTACTAAGATACAGGAGATTATCTGAAGATTTGTGATCCTTACAGAGGAGGTTAATATGAGTTAGACCAGATCAGCATTTAGGATATATAGGAAATACAAATGCTTCCAGTCATTGTCTTAAGCAACCAGAACAATTTGGGTTGTTGTTTGACTTTTTTGGATTAATAAAAATAGTGAACATATTGCTCCAGAGACTATAATGGAGTCCAACATAATCACCCAAATTATTTAAAACTGTTGCTTATCTTCTGAAGCCATTTTTAAACAGCACAGCAGCTAGGATGGAGTGAAAAGTAAAGAGTTAATGAATCATATAGTTCTTTCCTTGGACTATTTTCCTCATTAATACCAGTCACAAATGCAAAAATAAACATTCTCATACAATCTGAAAATAAGGATCGATGTGCAAGTATTCAATTTTGAGGAGACATCTCAGAAAATCTTTCTTGTTCTACATTACACCATGTCATCACAAAGAGAACTGTCAGTTTTTACATAATAGTTCTATACTCAATTGGGGCTTATCTAGTGAGGTTAAATATAATTTTAAGATATCATAATGCCAGCAAAAAATTTAATTAGTTCAAAAAAACAGCATTTTTCTCTACATTACTACTCTTTCTCCCTTTTAATTTCTTTTAACCTCAATTGCTTTAAAACAATCATAAAATAATCTGTGGCTAACTAAGAGGGAGAAAGATGGTGATACCCTATCTTGCCGCTAGCAAACACACTTACTTTTCTGTGGAATTAACTTAAAAAGAGGCCAATTTAGTTCGTTTTAGGCAGATTGTATGATTTTGTCCATGCATTATTTCTTTTAATGGTGGCAAGGTTGATGCAAAGTCCTCATATTAAACATGTGCTTGAAACATTCTTACATTAAATATTTTTGGTCATGTACTTTTTTTTTAAAAAAATAGGCCTAACCTAGAGATGATAGTAATAGTCAAAAATGAAAAAAAAAGTGTAAAAAATCTAAATCAACAGTGAAGATAATTTCCTTCAATATTTGCTTTCTAAGGGGTAAATGCTAGAAAGAGTGACTTTAACTGAAAGACTCAAATCTGGGAAAGATCAAAATGCAAATTGCCATTAAAGATTTATTAAGGTACTTCAATGCTCAAATTTATAACAAACATTACATTTATATTTTTGCTTTTTCACTTTTTCAAAAAGAGCTCCTAGTTGAATTGCTAATTTTAATGTGTATGTGTTTTAAATTTTAGTTAGCTTTTTAAATTTAATTGTAGATACTGCAACCAAAGAAAATACAGAAAAAATTAGTCCAGTCAACTAAGTGAAGTAGAATTGAATGACCATTCTTAGGTTTTTACCTATAGGGATTCTTTTCTTCCCGTGTGTTTTAGTTTATACTCATTACAAGTGAAAACTGCTTTTTCAAAAATATACTGTACTTGTGGGTCACTGTTAATCCTGTCTTAGTTTTTCCCTTGAGTTACAGAACATGGTAAGATAAAGTGACACAACTGTTAAATTTCTTTTTTTCATTAAGTACAATCTGGTGAAATAATGACTAAAGTTAACGGAAGGCATATGTTTAATGCTGAACTTACGTGAAAGCAAAGAAAACATCTAAATATATTTTCTCATGCCTTATAAGAAGTCCACTGGAATATATTAAAACTATTTTAAATCTTACAATATGGCTTATTAACAACTGCCAAAAAGATTCTCTCAAAATTAAACATATTATTGTTATGATTGATAATAAACAGGTGTTTCTTGTTTCAAAAATAAATTGGCCATCTTGGAGCTTGGGGTATTAACATATGAAGCTTTGCGTGTATTTTTTAAAAAAGAGTATTTTACAGTGGCATTGTTCTCTCATCTAGTGCTCATTTCTACCTTTTAGTTTCTTTGTTGACTAAAAGTCATTGGGCTTTGTTGACTCCATTTTTAAAGTCTCAGGAGTGAGCACAATTTTTCAGAACACTACACCCTTAATACAGGACATCACCAAAGAGCCGGAAAGAAAAATGCAACCATATTGACCACAGCTGTGAAAACTTTTATACTATGGATTTCATATATTCAGAGGCATTTGAGATACAACTTTAACTTGTACAAATATAAGGTGATCTGGAAAAAAGAATTTTAAAGACGTGAAGGGGTGACTAATATTTTCTTTTCTTCTCCAGCACCTGTCTTCCTAAAGTCCTATTTCAAAATACTTTATACAACCTGAGCAGACCTCTGAAAAGAAAATGATAGTAAAGAAATTTTAAAAACTTCATACACACACGTACACACACAAGAACAAAACTGAACAGGAAAGGCCACGACAGCAGAAAAGAGATGTTGACAAATTTTGGAAGGTAGAAAACAAATTAATTTTATTGATCACAGCTTAAAAACCATCTATCTACCATCTGTTTTGTAAATGGAAGAAAGAAGAGTTCAGAAACGGAGTCCAGTTGTTGAGGCAGTGTCATTTCAAGGTTAGGAACAAGGCCTCTGGATGGAGACCAACCTGCTACCTACGAGCTCCGTGAGCTCCGCAACTTAGACTTTCCATGCCTCAGTTGCCTCATCTGGAAGAAGGGGGCAACAATAATAAAACCTATTTCATACAATTGCTAAAAGTGAGTTAATATACATGTGGCATGTTTACAAGGGTGTCTGAAAACTGGTAGTGATTATTTTTAAGTAAAGCTGTGAAAACTGTACAATAAGTAGTAAAAAAAAGTTTTTAAAATTTTTGTCCAGATATATTTAGTACATTCTTTCCCAAAGGTTGATTCCAATATGCAGTGAAATTGAATGACAAGTCGATTCTAATTTCAAGTTCTTCCTTCAGAAGGGACTATTTCCAGGTCCCCAGTAAATTCGGAGAGAATTCTTAAATTGGTTTCTTGGGACCTTCCCTGCTCAGTGATGCCCTAATTTACACTTCACAATTTGCAGCCTGCACGTGAGGCATTCTTGAACAGTCTGAACTGAAAAGAAATCCTTATCATAATTAATTTTTAAGGCAGCAGGGACTTGGTTACGAGGTTACTCAAAGCCAACAACCGAAGAAGGAATGTCAATGTGACAGGTCAAAACAACGCGGTTGCGCCTTCCACGTCACCACCGAGCTAATGTGTTTGCTTTCTAAAGATGCAACTTCATTTCATGATGCCGTTTTCAAAGCACTACAGCCCACTGCTTGCTTGGCTTTAGAACTTCCAACACTACAGTCTACACGCTTTTAAAAAAAAGAGTGAAAAAAAATGTGTAGCTATCCGTTGATACATAAGCACCTTTATTGGATGATACGAATTTGCGTGGCTTCAGAGATGTTTCAAGACACAGGAACACATTTACATTACAAATAGTTTTAACACAGAAAAAAAGGAAGACTGAGCTTGGAGATGAGAGGTCTTTTCCCAGAAATATTTCAGAATTTATCTCAAAACAGTTTTTTTTCTAACCACAGTGGGATTCATTTCGCACAGAAACTGCCTAATGTAAAAGCCAAGTTGCAAAGCTGGCCCTGGGACTTGACCTTCAGCCAATGGTCATCCCGAATCATGAGCTCCAGCAAGAACCTGGGAGATCTAAAGGGCCCTTTCAGCCCCTGAGGTCATGGTTGGGAGGACTTTGGCTAGTTGGTATGGACTAAGTTGCAAATCAAGAATTGAATATTCCCTATTGATTAGACAGCATTTAGATTGTTTTTCTTTTTTTCACAGCTCTTTTCATTTTCTTTTCTTTTCTTTTAAAAGAACCTTAATACATATAAAAATAGATCTGATCCATATAAATGTGAGAGCAGAAATCTGAGTTTTCTTTGATTCTCCCTGTCACGTTTTGCTTTCTTGCTTGCTCTTATTGCACAAAACAGGAAGATAGTTATGACCAGAGGCTAAACATTTACTAACAGAAGTCTTCTCTTCTGGATTCTTTGGGAAATGCTCAGAGGATATTTCTGAGCAACAAAGGGGAATTAAGACTATACAACTCATTTATTTCATCTTTCAAAGTCATACCTAAAGCATGAAATAAGGGGAGAAACGTCGATCCAGAGGAAAGAGTATATATTGTCAGGGCTGTGGTTATTGCTCTCTTGGCCATTAGCTTACTTGAGTGACGTTGGATGATCCTTAATCTCTCTAAGCCCTCACTTACTTTGGAGATAATGTCCTCTCTACTTTTCTCAGTGTGGTTGGCAATGAGAAGAAGGTGAGATAATAAAGGGTGATGATGAGGGTGAAGATGAAGATGAAGAGGGGGTGAGGACAATGAAGACAGATACAATGGCTCAGAGAAATGTGGATTTTGACTAGTCTATCAGTGCAATTTTATTTTTAAAATGTCCCATCTCTGATGACATTGCATACATTTCAGAAATTACTTTCTGAAGGCTATCTGCAAGCTGTTCAGTGATGAAACAATCTCAATCTCTGGAATAACCGGATTTACTTCTTTGGCATTTGACTTTTTTTTTCTTTGCACTGATATCAATTCTTAGCTATCAGGATAATGTATAGAATAAGCATGTGGCTTCCAAAATGGAATAATTAGTGATAAAGACATAAGAAAACTCCTCATCTTTCCACATGGAGATATGTCTTCTGACTGCGTCAAATAAAAAACAGAATTTCCAACTGTTGATTTATTGGTTTGCCATTATGACTAACCCAGTATGTTTTTATAACAGCCCCTACCTTGACATACCTATAGTTTGGTGTACACCCATTCATCAATCCTCATGTCAATGCTAAGAGTGTACAATCATATCCACAGGATTCTGCCCCCACAGCAGCCAGAGTTGAACTAAAGTTTTCCCTTAGTGGCCCTGAGCCTAATAATCTCTTTCAACTGATTTATCTGAGTAAGTATTACAGTGGAAAAATTGTAGCCATGTTCTATTTTTAATTTGATAAAGGCCTAGAAACTTCCTGACAAAACTTGTCATTTCACAGAAGAGTCGTGGAGGCCATGCCTCTCAAATTATGTCCATATGCGGCAAAAATAAATCTTCACCAGTGTAGCTCATGTGTGTGTGTGCTGTCTGAGAGAGAAAGTTATGAATGAATTATTGTCTATGGATGACTGGAGTCGCTCATATAGTAATCAGAGTGACAGTAGCTGAAACTGCATCAACCGCTGTCCAGTATTAATTCATTTCATGGCCACAAATGTGTTAGATTAAGTCAAATTTTCATCTGTCTTATAACTCGAATATCTACCTCTCCAAACACCAAATGTATATCCATGAGAATTAGAAATTCCTTCAAAACAGGAGGCTGCTTTACAGATAGGGCACAATTATAACAATCAGGCAGACTTACTCAAGTTCTATTTCTATAGCTTACTAGATAGAACTGAATATATTTGTTAACCTCAATGTCCTCACCCTGAAAAATAGGGAAATAACAGTATTTCTTTTTATTATTATTATTATTCTACTTTAAGTTCTAGGGTACATGTGCACAACATGCAGGTTTGTTACGTATACATGTGCCATGTTGGTGTGCTGCACCTGTTAACTCGTCATTTACATTACGTATATCTCCTAATGCTATCCCTCCCCCAGCCCCAACCCACAACAGGCCCCGGTGTGTGATGTTCCCCACCCTGTGTCCAAGTGTTCTCATTTTTCAGTTCCCACCTATGAGTGAGAACATGCGGTGTTTGGTTTTCTGTCCTTGCGATAGTTTGCTCAGAATGATGGTTTCCAGCTTCATCCATGTCCTTACAAAGGACAAGAACTCATTCTTTTTCATGGCTACATAGTATTCCATGGTGTATATGTGCCATATTTTCTTAATCCAGTCTATCATTGATAGACATTTGGGTTGGTTCCAAGTCTTTGCTATTGGGAATAGTGCTGCAATAAACATACGTGTGCATGTGTCTTTATAGCAGCATGATTTATAGTCCTTTGGGTATATGCCCAGTAATGGGATGGCTGGGTCAAATGGTATTTCTAGCTCTAGATCCTTGAGGAATCTCCACACTGACTTCCACAATGGTTGAACTAGTTTACAGTCCCACCAACAGTGTAAAAGTGTTCCTGTTTCTCCACATCCTCTCCAGCACCTGTTGTTTCCTGACTTTTTAATGATTGCCATTCGAACTAGTGTGAGATGGTATCTCATTGTGGTTTTGATTTGCATTTCTCTGATGGCCAGTGATGATGCGCATTTTTTCATGTGTCTGTTGGCTGCATAAATATCTTCTTTTGAGAAGTGTCAGAAATAACAGTATTTCTTTTACAGAGTTTATATAAAAGTTCAATAAGATCATGGGTAACACATTTAGTACAGAGTCTGCATCAAGTGTTCAGGAAGTATTTACTTGCTATGATAATTACTATTAACAATAAAGATCTTAAATAATTTCATATATAGAATGTCTTTGTAAGTCCGAATTGTCAGCATTGAAAACTAATTTTCCAAAACCATTTTTATCATCTTCTGCTTGTAACCTTCCTGTCGTATCCACGCATAACCCTAAGGACGGAACGTGCCGCAGATCTGAGGTCTGTTGAGAGGTATGGCACTGTCCTTGGCCCCAGCAAGTCATATCCCACTCTTAAGACCTGTGACCTGGCCTGGCACGGTGGCACACAGCTGTAATTCCAGCACTTCGGGAGGCTGAGGCAGGCAGATTGCTTGAGCCCAGGGGTTCAAGACCAGCCTGGGCAACTTGGCGAAACACTGTCTCTACAAAACACACAAAAAATTAGCTTGGTGTTGTGGTGGGTACCTATAGCCCCAGCTGTGTGGGAGGCTGAGGTGGGAGGATCACATGAGCACGGGGAGGTCGAGGCTGCCTTGAGCTGTGATAGTGCCACCACACTCCAGGCTGGGTAACAGGGTGAGGCCCGTCTCAAAAACACAAACAAAAACAAAAACACTATATCTAATTTCCATGCTTTCTCAGTTCCTCTTGCCCCTGAGGGCCCCCAGTGCTGGAAACAGGTTGTAAAATTCTTATCACTACCCCACCCCCCAACAATCATGCAGGTTTAATCACTTCTGTGTCTGTGACCCCCTGGCAAATTCCAGAAACTTTTTCTAAATAAGCAAAGGACATTACGAATTCCGTGGTTAAATAAACGATGCTTACTGGAGAATCCGTTCTTTGCAGCTGTTTTCTATCTTCCTTGACTTGTTATACTGACTTGCTTTTTGAAAATAAAAGTGAAACTGCACCTCAAAGAAACTGCTTAGCTCTCTCTAGCCACTCCACTGTCTACAACAATCTCAACCTACAATATTTTCGAATTGAAATGTTTCCCTACTTTTTTGGCCTGCTTTTTTTTCACCAGTATTTTCAAAAACATCTGTTTCCAAGGCAAATCTTAAAGTATGCTTTCATTTTTATGTTAGCACCTGCACAGATAAATGTTTTGGAAGTAATGATATCATGATTCAGTTTTAGTATAATTTAGGGCCAAATTATAGAATTTTTTTCAAAATTAGGGATATTAAAAAACCACATACACATAAATCTTCAGACATAAATTCAACTTTTGAAATGTAAATCTTCATTTTGGAGAGATGTACAGATATCAAACATTTAGGTAAATCATGAAACAGGTTATCAATCGTCTACATCTTCAAAGAGCTATGTTAAAAACAAAGAAAATAGCAAAATGATGGGCTCTTCCTGGCTTTATCTTCAGCTTTCGTCCTAGAGGTGGATTTTCACTCTTCACTTAAATACTATAACAATGTAACTATCATTTAGGAATAAAATGTATCTTTTGCTGTCCTAATACCTATTTTCATCTTTGCTTCTTGACCCTTGAGGATGCCAATCTGACAATTTTTTCCCCCTCAAAGTGACTTTTAGCCGTTTACTAGATACTAAGTCCTTCCTGGCATTATTTTTAAATAATCAATGTATTTTATGAATTTTTTTCTATCATTATCCTAAAGATTGATGTTAGCAAACTATAAAAAAAGAATGCAAGTAAAAAATAAAGAAAAAATATGTCATACAAGGATATACCATTCACAATAGTAAAAGGCTTAGATAACTTTTTGCTACAATGGTATTATATGTTTATATTTAATTAGTGAGAAACTAATAAATATTAAAATGTTACATATGAAAGATCACTGAGAAGCAAGGTCCAAAATGTAATTGCTATTATTGTTTTCCATCTGCATACTGTACTGAAAATGGAGGCCGGGCTCGGTGGCTCACGCCTGTAATCCCAGCACTATGGGAGGCCGAGACGAGCGGATCACGAGGTCAGGAGATCGAGACCATCCTGGCTGACAGGGTGAAACCCCATCTCTACTAAAAATACAAAAAAAAAATTAGCTGGGCGTGGTGGTGGGCGCCTGTAGTCCCAGCTACTCTGGAGGCTGAGGCAGGAGAATGGCGTGAACCCGGGAGGCGGAGCTTGCAGTGAGCCGAGATGGTGCCACTGCACTCCAGCCTGGGCGACAGAGGGAGACTCGGCCTCAGAAAAAAAAAAAAAAAAAAGAAAATGTAAATTGACTACCTTAGATTTCTATGTTTTGTCATTCGTATCAACAACATGCTGAATGACAAAACATCAAAACCCAGTGTGAGGCAGGCAGTGATGCAGACAATGTGTGCCTCTCCAATGGTTTGTTTTTTAAAGCACTCTGTTGCAGGTTTGGTGTTTCTTAAGCAATGAAATATTTTCCTATTCTTAACAGGAAAGAGCATGTTTTGCATAACTGTATAAACAGACTCATTATTTTACAATAAATTCTATCTAGAATAATTTTGTTATAGTTACTTTGGGAAGCCAATTGTGACCTCAAGAGTGGTACTGACTTGGTCACATGCAGATATTCAATGACGTTATTTAAATGATGAGTTATTAACCTCAATTGAACTCTGGAGTAAAATCTCATAAATACCTTGAAAAAATGTAGTGAATCAAAAGAAATGTTAAACTGAAATAAAAACAATCATGAGACAGCTCGATCATGAAAAATTGCTTGACTCAAAGAACTTTTAAAGGTTAGAGCTCTATTAAAGGTTTCTTTTTTTTTTAAGAAAGCAATATGAGAGGAAAAACACAAGGAAGAAAAAAGATTAATACACTCACTGCCTACTTTTTGTTTTATTATGCTCATTTTTTTCTAAGAGGTTACCATTTTTGCAGCTGGTCAGAAATATCACATTCCTAGATGTCTCAGAAGGTTTTATATCACTAAGCTTAACCATACCTCAACTCAACTTGAATAACACATTAAGCAGCTGTTGAAAATAAAAACATATTATGGATATGCGGATGGAGACATCAGTGAGAATAAAGCAACTTCTATCTTGGTGTGTGAATTAAGACTACCCATTTCCCATATTATTCAAAATTTCACAAATATTATAGCAACTAACCATAGGGATTCTAAAACATAGGCTCCAGGTGCTTTCTAGTGGAGACAATTTCTTAGTACTTTTACAAGTATGGTTAAAAGTTTTATTTTTAATTAATTTAACATATGGCATGTTGGGGAGGCAGGGGGATTGAATTTATTATAAGGTGTCTCAGGATGATGATATACATGCCAAGAAACTCCTTTTAAATGACTCCAAGCAGCTCAGTATAACTGCACTCTATATGGTGTAAACAAAGCAGAAACATAACAGGTCACAATTGAAAAAACTGCAGCTAAATTACATGTCAAGTTTCACTCTGAAATAATTTTCTTAAATTTCAATAAGCAATAATTTATTTCATCTTGATGTATTTTAAACTCTTCTGTTTCTTGACATATTGGCAATTTAGCACACTTAGAATACTGGCACTTGATTGTTTACCCACTGTCATATATGAAAACAGAGGGAAATGATGCCTGTATGCTAATAAAGCTTACTTTACATTAGTTTAAAATTTTTTAATGCAATTTTTTCCTTCCGGGTCTGCCTCTCTTATCATGCCAAAGGAATAAATGAACATGTAAGAGCTGGTTTCTAGTAAAAAGAAATGTTCAAACCTGGCTGCCAGTCAAAGGGTTCGTATACAACATAATAGATGTATATTACCTCTTTCCAATTTCAGAGCAAAATAATTTCAGAGAGTACTAATTTTGGTCATAACATTACATATTTCTTTAAGACATGAAAGTCAAACTGACTTCCTTCCTACTGCCAAAAAATCTATAGCACATTTCCGACATTTGAAATGCTACATTCTCTTTTGGAATCAAAGATAACAGTGCCAGAATGATGACACAACCAAGCATTCAAATGTGCCATGAGGCTTGAAAACCGCTGTGGTCAGAAAGCACAGCTAAAGAAGCAAGGAAAAGCTGCCCTTTCTTCTCCCTCCTGTTAAAGGCCATCTGAAATCTATAGGCTTCTGGAAAAAAATAGACTTAATGGGCATTAAGATATTTCGAAATGGTATGCTGATTAACAGTGTGTCACCGATTAGTGTTCAAGGCGGAAAATTTACCCACCAGTTTAGACAACACAATAATGAAGGTTGAAAACTAGCGAAGTAGCACAAGTGAAATCAACTGAAGAGCTGAAAATTGTTTTACTGTGTCACAGTCATAGAAGATTCAAAATTAAATGTAAAGCTGATATCTACTTTGTACCTTTTTTCTCTATGTGAATTTGGTATCTACATTTATCTTTGTGTGTGTGTATGTGTGTGCACGCGCATGTGTCTGTGAGAGATTTTTGAATAATTATTTCATATATTATTTAAACAGCAAAGCTTTTAAATAGTCCCACAATAGACCTTTGAGATACTTTATAAGGATTTATTTCACACATCTCCTTAGATTAGTTCAATATTATACATATTTTAAAGTGAACTACATTTCTATGCAAGTTTAGAATCAGAATTCCTATTTTAAAGATTTACTTCAATCCATTGCTTCAAACCCAAACTGCTATGGTAATTTTTGGAAATGTAATTGCATGCATTTAAAAATAAAGCTCGGTTTCCTCATGCACACACATCATGAAATTAAATTATTAAAAACTAATTTTTCTGTGAAGCGTAGTATTTTTTCTATACTCATTATTAAAATGATAGATTTCACTTAGAGTTCTTCTTTTAAAAGAAATGAATCACAGTATCCCCTTCCAAATAGATTTAAAGTACTTTGCAAAATTTAACAACATACACAATGAGGGATACATTTTGACAGATCCACAGAGAGCAGAGAACATGACTGTTAGCAAAATAAATCCTGGTTTGGTCTGGTATGATTTCAAAAAAGTCCACTCACCACAATTAGGCATAAAATTTGACTAGGAGTTTCCTAGCAACTACAGCAAAAATGAAAATGTTACTTTTATATAGTTGCCACTGTCTAAAGGAAGAAATTAATTGATTTGCAAGAATAATTTTTTCTAGAAACTAAATTTGGAAGAAATATATTGTATGATCTCTGTGTGTAAAAGGTAATAAACAAGATCTTCAACTATGGTGTTATAACTACTATGATTGTCTCACTATACTAACATATTCCAACAATAGTACACTTTTGTGGTAACAGAGTAAATTACATTCTCATTGACATTATTATCTACGTGATTTAAGATATTTGTTATAATTAGTGTTTACAGGACTGTGTTCTCAACTAGGTTGAAAGGTCTTCTAAGATGGGAACTGTCTTGGATCTGCACCGCTTGCACTGTTTATGAAATAAAAGATATTTTACTCCTCTCCATTAGGAGCTTGAATTTTATACCTGAAGTGGTAGTTTGGCTGGGAATAGAAATCTAGGTTGGCACTTATTTACTCTCTATGTCAAAAGCATTTGGGGAAAATCTTCTGTTTGCCATCAGTGCTCATGAGAACACTTCGGTTTGGGAGTTGTTCTTTTGTAGATAACGTGGTTTTTTTTTTTGAGACAGAGTCTCACTCTGTTGCCCAGGCTGGAGTGCAGTGGCGTGATCTTGACTCACTGCAACCTCCGCTTCCCAGGCTCAAGCAATTATCGTGCCTCAGCCACCTGAGTAGCTGGGAATACAGGCCCACACACCACGTCCAGCTAATTTTTGTATTTTTAATAGAGACAGGGTCTCGCCATGTTGGCCAGGCTGTTCTCAGACTCCTGACCTTACGTGATCCACCTGCTTCAGCCTCCCAAAGTGCTGGGATTACAGGTATGAGCCAGCGTGCCCAGCCTGTAGATAATAGATAATGTCTTTTCTCTCAGGTTACTGTAATATTTTTCTCTGAATCCCTAATATTTTATATTTTCTTACCAAAAGTATCTTTTTTTTTCCTGCCTATCCATCAGTTCTGAAAAATCCTTAACCATTATTTCCTTGAATGCTGCTTCTCCTCTATGTAACTGGCTCCTTCTGATGTTCATATTATACTTTGTAGACTATCATTTCATCCTTCATGTTTCTTATTTGCTCTCATTTTTTCAATCTTTTCATTTTCTTATATATAAGGTGTATAAGGTGGAATTCCTTAACACTACTTGTCAGGTCAACATAATTTTTTCCAATTATGTTGAACCTAGAGTTTATTTTATCTATTGTTTTTCATTTCAAGAATCATTTTTCAGAATTTTCAGTAGTACTTTATTATATATTCTGTACTTGTTTCATTTGTTTTCATAATTTCTTATTCTTTTTTTTTTTTTTTTTGAGACAGAGTCTCACTCTGTCACCCAGGCTGCAGTGCAGTGGTGTGATCTCGGCTCACTGCAACCTCCACCTCCCAGGTTCAAGCGATTCTCCTGCCTAAGCTTCCCGAGTAGCTGGGACTACAGGTGAGTGCTAACCCACCCGGCTAATTTTTTGTATTTTTAGTAGAGACGGGGTTTCACTGTATTGGCCAGGATAGTCTCGATCTCCTGACCTCGTGATCTGCCCACCTCGGCCTCCCAAAGTGCTGGGATTACAGGCGTGAGCCACTGTGTCCAGCCAATAATTTCTTATTCTTTTATGGATGTTATTACTTCCCTTATTACTCTGAGAATATCAAACATACTTTTTTAAAACTCATCATTTTCATTTCATATGCAGTGAACTCATCTTCCAAACACTGATTTCACAGCATTAATTTTATTTATAAATTTAATTTTAATTTGCATATACATTTTGAATAGTATTTTATATATTCCTTGACTCTGTCTCTCTTCATTTACCTCTTGCTGTTTGTTGGTATTTTGATTGCCTTCATTCACCTAACCCCTTGCACTCCAATCCCAGAACCAGATCTTGTATTGGCACCTTGAAGCTCTTGTTCTATCATGAACCTGGGTGTATTACACATCCAGTCTCCAAGTCTGGAAGTATCTGCACTGCAGTCTTGGCTGGGAGGCTGCCTTTGCTCCAGCCAGCCAACCCCAGATACCCAGCTTTCTAGGGAGGAGCTTACAGGCTTTATCCCAACTTCCTTTCTGGACTTTTCAGTTACGACCCAGCTGCTGATTTCAAACACAGGGGCTGACTTGGGTCCAGGCGTTGGATCAGGTACTGTTAGCCCTCATCATCCTGTAGGAAGCAAACTCTACCTGCTTCTGTTTCTCTACCCAGAGTCCAGTAGACCCTCACTTCAGCTTC
Organism: Pan paniscus; assembly: GCF_029289425.2. Classification (NCBI taxonomy): domain Eukaryota; kingdom Metazoa; phylum Chordata; class Mammalia; order Primates; family Hominidae; genus Pan; species Pan paniscus. The sequence goes on along the minus strand of NC_073252.2, from coordinate 180,156,839 downwards.
AGTTACTGGTTTATTCCTAGTGTTTTTCTCAGCCATGGACACACTTACGTTGCTTTTGATTAATGTTTTAAAATTTGTCCCTTTTTATATTTTATCTATGTGACTGGTACTTAGAACCAAGGAAGAAGCAAAAGGTGTATGAATGGAAGTATGAACTCACATGATAATGCCCTCTTTACAGGAATTATTCACTATCTTCCTCACCTCAATGGCAACCTATTAAAATAACGCATAGTAGGGAAAATATCTCCTCTTGCAGAGCGAATTTAGGAGAAGGAAAAGTTCCATGCCCCTCCCCTCCTGTGTTAGTTACACCAGGGTTCCCAGAGCCCTTGCATTAGAATCATCTGAAACATTCATTTAAAATGCATATTCTTGGGCCTCCTCCAGACTTACCCATATGTGAATATCTGAGGGTGGGAGCCAGGAGTTTGCATTTTTAACCGCATTTTAGCTGTTTCTTTTGCAAACTGAAGTTTTGAGAATCAATGCCATACTCAGAACCTCCTCTTTGTAAAGTCCTGTTTCTAAGAACCTCTTGGGTCCTCTCTCACTTGATCCCAGGAGGGATAGTGAGGGCATTTAATGCAACAATCAGCTGGACTTTGACTTCATACAGGAAAGTAAACACTTGTAGTCAAAAACTCTCCATGAAATACCTTTAAAGCAACAAAGTATGCTAAAAATTGTTATCTTGTTAGTTACTATCAAGAAATTACTTTCTGTGTAATCACAATGGTGTCCACCTGGTGACTGACAGGGCATCACCGGGCTCAAGAGTGAAGGAAGCTGTGAGGGACAGGCTTTGGTTAATGGCTCTTGACCACTGGAGTGGGACTTAGGGATAAGTCCACGTATCCAACCATTACAGCCGATAGGGACTCACAGCAGGTGAATGCTCTATTTTAATTTCCTCCTTTACACCTGCTTTTGAGCACACTGAAGCAATGACAAGGGAGGAAATATGAGTCAAATGATTAAAAATGATGATACATGCTCGTTTCATGAACATTAATGTACAGGTAGGAGGAAATGTACATCTTAAGGAAGAAAAGGAGAAAATATTCAAAATATATTTTAGTTCCAATAGAGTGAATACACATTTTTTTCCAGCTCTCTCACTTGTAATTCAATATATGTCAAAACTAAAGGCGAGGCTCATACCCAAATATTCCATAACCTAGGAAAACTCTGATTTTTTTTTTTCCATTTTTGCTCATGTGCTCTTCATCTGTGGTCCTCGTGGTTAAGACAATTTCTCATCTTTATCTTGCTCTGCTGTTGGCCTCTCATCTCTTCTTAATTTTCATGTGGCACTGATGCTAATAGATCTTCTACGTAAAAAGTGACTCCTATTAATTACAGCAATGTGGTGTAACTGGAAAGCCCCAAATTATTTTATATGAGGAAAATGCCTTTTTATAAAAATCTGTGTGGCAGCTTGCCAGCCGAGAGCTACTCCTTAGTGAGGCCCTGCAAAGAGAAATACTGTGAGCCTCAGGAGACAGAGGGCAAGGAGACTCCTGGCTGCCAAGCCTTTGCTGCCCTGCTCTGCGTGGGCCATGCGTCCAGGCATGTATGTGTGCACTCAGGACCACACAAGCCTCTAGGCAAAAAGTCTTCCTGAATGTGCTGCACCATTTTCAGAACCAGAAAATTACAGTGTTGCCTCATTACTTATTATACACTTAACCACATTACCACTATTGTCATCTTCATTACCAACATTTTCCCAGCATTCATAGCTTCTAGTGTTCTGTATTAGACATAGCAGGGATTTAAAATAGAAGAACATGATCCTTGCACACTGAAAATTATAAAAAGCAGGGGCTGAGTGCAGTGGCCCATGCCTGTAACCCCAGCACTTTGGGAGCCCAAGGCAAGCAGACAGCTTGAGTCCAGGAGTTCAAGACCAGCCTGAGCAACATGGTGAAACCCCTTCTCTACCAGAAATATAGAAAATTAGCCAGGCATGATGGCTACTCTGCAGCCAGTCTCAGCTACTCTGGAGGCTGAGATAGGAGGATCACCTGAGCCCAGAAAGACGAGGCTGCAGTGAGCCATGATCACACTACTGCACTCCAGCCACATGACGGAGTGAGATCCCGTCTAAGAAAAAAAAAAAAGAAAAAAGAAAAAGAGAAGAAAATTACAAAAGGGAATATGATAATCATATAGATGTTTTTGAGGACATGTCAATAACTAAAGAAAATGTCTATTAATTGCAGATCATAATATTCTCATTATGGCATTGTCCTCAGAATATATTTACATACATAAAATTAACAAGCCCTCCTCTAGCTAATATCTATCTGACAAACACCCATGTCAGTAGACGGCTGAGGCAGAGTCCTCATCATCGACTGCTGAAGAACCAGAAGTGATTAATGAGAGCCTGCACCAATGTACACATGGAAAGGATGCAGTTATTTGTGTTGTGGAATATCTAGCACAATCCTGGATCTGCGCCCGACAGGGGAAAATACCACAGCCAAAGCTCCTGGGGCTATTACAGTTAAAATGAGACCAGGAGGCCTCTGTTTTGGCTGCTGGGATGAAAGGAAATATGCTCCTTGTAAGTCAAACTGGAAAAGGAACTACATTTTCTAATAGAAATTGTGTTATAACAGAAGTATTTCATTTCTCATTTTTCTAGGACCCTGCGTATCTTCTGAGAGATGACCCCAGTGGGATGCCAGGTTCTCCAACAGGTAAGAGAGAGCTTTGTGGTTGGGAGATAAGACCAAAAATGTCCTGATGCATGCATGGCCTTCACCTGGACAGAAAGGATCTCTAGAAAGACCTGTACGATGCTGAAAGGGGACGTCGCCAGGAGCCACAGCCACTAGCTCTTGCCTTGTTCTTCCTCTCATTTGCGACGTTTACCTCATTTGTCAGAGTGCCACAGCATGGATGGAGCAATTTTTAGTTATCTGAAACTCTGCTTGCCATGTTTGTCTGAACCCCTGACTGGTCCTCGTTATCTGTAATCTGCCTCTTGGCTGCTTTGTTGCCTTGGTACAGCCATGCCTGAGGTTTCACATCTTGAATTAATGCTCACACTGATAATTTAACGGGAAGGAGGCTGCCAAAGGCCCCAAGGGTCATCCCATGTGATTCATTTTTTGAGTGTGCATCGCAAATAACACTGGCTCAGAGACCTGCGTCCTTGAGGAAGAATGCTTCTTGAATGAATGGATGAATACTATTTCATCTCCACGGAATCCACTGGATGTTAATAAGAAAAGTATACTATAAAGGATGACTCTTTAAACTCTGCAATCAGGCTAGTTAAATTTGATTTTTTTCTTTTTTTAACAAGAGCCAAAGTGTTAGGTGATGTTAACCAACCATAGCTAGCAGCCTTATCTCTAATTCCTTGCAATCCCACCTTTACCATGCTCTCATGTCAAGAATGCTGGCCTTTTCTCCTCTTCAGGGATGGGGCCCATTTTGTTCCCAGAAGATAAATGTTTGCAGTTGGTCCGAAGGTTTTCTCTAGGGAAACACAACCAACCGTTCCAGTTAATGAGCTTTCAAAGCCTTACCCCCTAACTGCCCAGAACATGATACATATTTCTGCCTGCATTTTATTCACGTTTTATTGTCGCAGAAGAACTGTCGACTAAGGAATATGGATGAAAGGGCCTCTGGGAGGAATGGTTGATAAATTGGTGTCTTTTTTATGGAATTTGGAAGAAAAAGTTTAAATACAACTAAGTTGATATTTATGTCTATTCTTGCAATGATTTACTAATAACAGAACCTAAAAAGGAAAACTCCCTGGTCAATATCATATCTCTTACTGCACACTGGGGTGTTAGATTATGGTCCTATGTGCCTTTTTCCCATGAAGAGTTTGTGATTTTACTTCTGGATGGCTTGTAGCAAGAATAAGTCAGGACTAAAGAAAGAAATGACAGGTACATTTGAACTCTGTAATTCAGGTTTATAACATTGGGCAGGAGTTTGGAATAAACATAAAATCTCAAGGTAAGTGCATATATAATTATGTGCAAATGAATTTTGAAAGGTATTTTCAATGCATTGGTATTGCCATTTTAACACTTAATATACTTTTTGACAAAAATAGAAGGAAGATTTGGTAATGAAGAGTGATTTCCTGAGGATAGCATAAAGAAGCAAAGATATTATGGAAAAGCAGGTCTTTGGCTAATGATTCATTGGGATGTCTTTTTTAAATGATGCAATATATCTTGAACAAATGTCAATTTCATTACAGCAACTTTTAAAATTCAGAGTCATTCTTTATAGCTTTAATATGTTCGGGCCCCAAGTCTTTCTTTTTATTGAAGGTCAATATGTAACAAAATTCATTCATTCATTCATTCACTCAGCAAATGCTTAAGGTCTCGGGTCCTAACACCAGTGTCATTTAGGTTACAGTGTTATAAAAAGTTACAAACAATGTGACATTTTCTTTCTTGTTAGAATGACATTATTTAAAAGATCTGAACTACTTACTACTAGCCTTTTCTTTATAGAGGTTTCAAGGGTCACACTTCCCTATAATATGTTATTTTGACATATTTTGATACATTTAGTTGCTGTGAAATGAAGCAGCTGACCCTGAGAATCGCTATTCAACTTTAAATGAATATACGTTTTATTAAAATTCAACCCAAAAGGGTAAGATGCAACCTAGAAGTAAAAAATTGGTTTTCCAAAATGATAACCAAAAGTTTATTCCTTCTCATAGCATTGATTTTATTTTATGTGAAGAGGTGGGTTTTTACGTTCGAACCCTCCACCAGAACTGAACTGAGATCTCCACGGGATGAGTAACAAGTAATAAAACTGATTTCCACTGGCCACACATCACAGATCAGCCTGTTTATTTTACAGTCACACCATGGATAAAAAAGTTCCCCAAATCACCTCTTTATAATTCTAATCGGTTCATATGGAATGAGAGCAAACAGCATTCTGGATGTAAGGTTAGCATTCTTTAGTTTCCTGCCTTACATTTAAGTTCGTTTCATTGCCCTCCTCTAACCTAAAAATTTAAAGATGGCGAATCTGCTTGTTATGAACAGGACATTAAACGTCTGAAACCATAATTAATCAAAGACATTTCAGCCTATTTTTGTTCGTGGAAATGGAGGTAAAAATCAAAACGTTCTGTAGAATGTTCTGCTATGTACAAAGATCTGTAGCTGATTATAAACTTTATAGATAGCGAGATATGAAAGAAAGCAGATACACGTGAAGGAGTTAGAGAATAATTAGTTAACTGAAAGTTAAAAGTTGGGGGAGGAAATGTCTTTTTCAGGGCCACAGACCACAGAAAGACATCCACTATAAACAGCAACTTGACAAGCACAAAGCCAAACTTGTCCTCTAAATTCTCCAGGCGGCCAGCCCTCTCTCCTAAGCCCCTTATTTCTGGCAGGTGTTCCATCATTGTTCCCCATGTGATCTGGAAGACATCTTTTTGCTTTTTGTTTTTTAACATTTACAATTAGTTACCAATGCTGACTAATTCTTCTTTTGAAATACTTTACCTTCTGTCCCTTTTTTCTAATCTCTATTGTCACAAATATAGCTCCTGTTAATGCATGCCCAGGCTTCTGCAAAAGCCTTATTTTTTATTTATTTTTATTTTATTTTTTGATGGAGTCTTGCTCTGTGGCCCAGGCTGGAGTGCAGTGGCGCAATCTTGGCTCACTGCAACCTCTGCCTCCCTGGTTCAAGCAATTCTCCTGCCTCGGCCTCCCAAGTAGCTGGGACTACAGGCACCCACCACCACATGCAGCTAGTTTTGGATTTTTGGTAGAGACAGGATTTCATCATTTTGGCCAGGCTGGTCTTGAACTCCTGACCGCAGGTGATCCACCCACCTCAGCCTCCCAAAGTGCTGGGATTACAGGCGTGAACCACCGTGCCCAGTGTGAGTCCAGTTCGTCCTGCACAATAGTGCCAGATTATTCATGCCAACCTACTGCTTCTTATGCCACTGTCGCACACCAGCATCTCCAGTGATGGCTCATCTTTGCAAACCCAGAGGCTCCCTCCCGACCCAAGCCTGCTCGTGGTGCTCCTTTATTCCTCCATACCCTCCAGCTTTCTTGCCTGCCTTCTGTCCCTGAGTTTATGCCATGCCTGAAGCAAATATGCCTTCCCTTCATTCTTTCCAAATCCTAACATACTCATCAGTATTTCACTTTCTTCAATGCCTAGCGCAACTCTCTCATGCTCCTACAACACAAATTGCCTGCACTGCTCTCCTGGGAATCCACAATTAAAGAGGAAGAGCAGGGACCAAGTCTTCTACTCACTGTGATATCCCCAGTACCTAGGACCTAGCTTGACACAGCACAAGTACTCATTGAACGTTTGTTAAATAAATGGATGGATAAGTGCCACTTCAAATTCTTTGTTAATTCTTTCTTTGGTATATGGCAAGTCCCCTAAGGGTACGGATGATGCGTACTATCCATTTGTCATCTCCTTTAGTGTCTCGCATACTTCCATACACTCAACATAGATCCAATCTATTCCCGCTCAGTGCACAACCTTAGGTACACTCTCATCAGTATACAAAGGAAAAGTGACGAGAGAGGTAAGGATCACGTTAGCCCTTGGTTTGGGTTCTTTCTTTCACCAAAATTACACAACATCTACTGTGAGTACAAAAGGAGGCATTCAGGAGAAGCGATAGATTGTAGCGGGGAGGTGAGGGAATGTTCCAGGACAGCAGCTGGGAGCTCATTTTCCCTCATGGGAGACCAGCTGGACGTTCTATGGAAATGGAAGTCCATGAAGCCTTTTGGCTGGGAGTAGTGAGTAATGACGCCTAATATCTTTCTCAGGTTCTGGGTACTGGGTTTGATTTCTCATACACTTAACCAAAAAAGCCAGGAAAGAAGCTAGTGAAAGGAGTCCCGCAATACAATAAAGTTCCTCAGCAGCCATTCTCAGCCACCTTCCTGATGCTCTCTACTGTTTATGAAGACAATTGCCTTCCAAGGGAGAGAGTCAGCGCTGTGACCGGCCATGATGGAGAGCATTCAAGGAGAATGCAATGATTGTTCACCTCCACCTTGACCTTGTCCTCCGCTCACAGCTGTGTGGTTCCAGTTCTCGAGCTCCTTTGATGAGGAGCTGTATATTCTAATCAATAGTAAGCTAACGTGGACGTGGTTTCCTAAGAGTTGTCCTGCTTGAACACAACATAAGTGAATGCATTAATGAATAAACGTACTTTATTTACACGCTGCAGATTGGGGCCTCGTGAACTCAAATTCAGATTTTGAAAGCATGTGCTTCACATTAGCAAAGTCTTGACATTTTTAATCAGCCTGGCTCTGCTGCCTGCACACACAATGTGTCAACATGAGAAAGCGGAAATACTGTCTGCGGCTTCCAGTTCTCCGCACTCTGATTAGGCATACACTGTCAACTTCATTTGTACTTGATCCATAAAAAGAGTTACATCGTGATATTCTCTTCAAATTCTGGCAAGCTTTATTGATGGCTTAGATGTCTGAGTTAGTTTGGCTTCTATTAAAAACTCCAAATTTGTTTTTTAAAGTGATGAATTACTTCATTTTGTAGGTGTAGTTTTTCATATTCCAAAATAATATTTCTGACCTTGGGGGGGATTTAGATTGAATACTTTCTGTTAACCATTCGTAGATTTTTCACGTTTAGGTTACACTGAAAAACTGTTAAGAACTTTACATTTTATAGTCCTCCTGACACCCTACTGCACTGGAGAAAGTAAAGGCTGTGGTTATTCTTATTTTACTGGATGAGAAGGGGAAGAAAAATGTCAGGAATTAAAAGGAGTCAGACTGTACTGACAGTGATTGAAAAAAGGAATTAGCAAATTCTAAAGCACGATGATAATAAGCCCAAGTTCTTATTACCAATTAAGAAAACAAATTTCACAGCTTGGTGCAGTGGTTCTTGCCTGTAATCTCAGCACTTCGGGAAGCCAAGGCAGGAGGATGTCTTGAGACGAGGAATTCAAGATCAGCCTGGGCAACATAGGGAGACCTGGTCTCTACAAAAAATTTTTAAAAATTAGCTGGGTGTGGTGGCGCATGCCTGTGGTCCCAGCTACTTAGAAGGCTGAGGCTGGAGGATCTGAGCCCAGGAGGTTGGGGCTGCAGTGAGCCATGATCATGCCACTGCACCACAGCCTGCTGACCCCATCCCCAAAATAAAATAAAATAACTAGAAAACGATTTTCACCCAAAAGAACCTGCTATTAAACTACATCGGTTTCATAAAGGTATCCAATTGTTCCACGGTGGGAAGAACGTGCTTCTTTTAGCAGATACACACCACTACTTCTAGAAAAACAGATAAAAGCTAATTTTCTTTGCAGAAGAATAGATAACACTTAAACATAATTCAGTCTGATGTTTCAACTTCGATTCCGTCTCTTCATCATCAGATAGTGTGTCCCTATCTGTCTAAAATTCTTTGAGACATAACATAATGTAGGATATACACTATTCTTGCATTTGTACTTAGAGTTAAGATATAGTGCATCAGGCCTGTGGCAAGTCACAAGGTATAGCAGTCAGAGGGCTTCTAAAACAGATGCACAATCTTTTATTTATTACAGACCTTTTTATTGTTACAGCTGTACCATCATTATATTTCAGAATAATTCCTTATGCTCTGTTTGTTTGAACTATGAAAGTATAGTCATCGTGCCTTTGTAAAAATGTCTTACTGGAGAAATCTTATTCTTGACCGATCAACCCTAGGACTTACAGCACATTTCACTTGACTGAGCTGCCGTATTTGCCAAACTGTGTCTGAAAGATAGAAATATTGAAGAGCCCAGCTTCAGAAATGGTCGGATTACATGGTTTCGTATCTTTGGAACAAAATTGCTATGTGACCAAAGCAAGAATCTAAAAACCTAAAAATAATTTTGAAATAATTGAACTGTGACCAAAAATATCTGAGACAAATCAGCTTTGGGACAAAAATACATTTCCATCATGGTTATATACTTCCTTTTATTCTCAAATCATATTTGTCAGAGAAAGAACAAAAACATCCTTTCATTCAAGGAAAAGTTATGTTTTAAATAAATTTCCTATTTTAGGGCTTAGTTGTCTTTGAAATTATATTCCAACACCATATAGCTAACAAAAATTTGAGTTGTCTCATGAAACACTCATTTGATCCACCAAAATGCATTAGCATAATTTCTCTCCCATCTCTTTGTTCACATTGTAGTTGTGGGATAAGAAAATCCTAGGCAAGCGCAGCAAACAGGAAGCTTTACCCACATAAAAATTCCAATGAAAACCGAACCAACTGCTTGACCCTCCTAAAAAAAGAAGAGAAGTATATTAAATTTTCTTTTAAGCTTACTGGAAAATTTTCATTATGTCCACTTTGATTTATTTTGGGCCATGAATGTGCACATGTTTATTTTTATGGCTGGCTACGTCTACGTTGGCCCAGAAAACTGACTACTGTACAAATGTCAGTGGGAAAGCAGAGTGTTTTGAAGAGCTGCACTGACCTTGTTTTTACTGTAACAGCAGCCAGTTAGTATACAAGATTTTGAGGCATGTGGAGCGACTGTACAAAAGTCATTGAGGGAATTCACACTTTCCCAAACATAATATTTTGCCCATCTAGATAGAAATAATTAACATAAAGGTCTTTCCGCGTATAGTTTTGAATAAAATATTTAAGAATAGCAAAATAAACGACCTGTGCATTTGGGTATTCCAATAAAGTGAGTGACGTGAGCAGGTATTGAATTCAGAGAGAGATATCCCCTCACCTGAGCCCAGGGAAATTAGCAAATGGCCCTTCATGCAGCTTTGGGAGCACCCACAGGTGAGTAAGAACCGTTTCACGCTGCCATGTGGGTCTGCCATCCCTTCCACTTATGACCTCTGACTATTTGTCTTTGTTAGTCGATACTTGTAAATTCTGTTTAGCACAGATAAGAAGACTTACAGTGAAATAGGCTGGTCAAAAGCTAAAGGGGTCTCAAAGTGGAAATGGTAATAACGGATCGCACCATCCCTTCTCATCTACTTCCTGACCAATTCCTTATTAAGTTTTCATCAGCATTTGGAACTACAATGTGTAACAGAATAAAGGGAATAGAAAGTGTAAATGTTAAATGAATGTCTTTAAAATTTTTACCTCAAAATATCAGAGAAACAAACTCTGTTATGCCCAGTCATTAAAAGAAATCTTTAGGTCTGTGGCAATTTATAACAGATAAATACAAGAGAAATTCACACTATGAAATAATAAAGTAAGTGACTCAGTGTCTCACTTAATATTCTTACTCATCTGTGGACCTGAAAAAAAACTGAAAGCCATTTTGATAAAACAGATGTTGAATGGTCTCAGTGGAAATGACTGGAGGTTTGTGCCATGTAATTATTGTAAAATACCACACATCTGGCACAAAGTTTGGCCTTATATCAAAAGTCATTTAGGACGAAATGAGCAAGGAGACTTCTGGCTTCATGAGAATCTTAGCTTGTATTTTAAAGAATAATTTCAACTTTAAGTTCTCTCTTTACTAAATGTAATGTATTTCATTAAGGAACAGTAAAGTTTCTCCAAACCACCAAACAAATAATTAAGGCATTAAAACTGGACAACTGCTCTCTATTATTTCAAAGAAGATAACAGAGATATAAATTTGTACAAAGCAATCTAGTTCCATGGGAAAAAAATTAAAGGATGTAGAAAATGTATAAAGGACCTTTTCATTCATGAAAAGCTAAGGTTTCAGAGGAACTCCGGAATAACCTGCATATGAGTTTATCACTAATCCATCATCGGGAAAAAAACTCCAAGCTGAGAGAGGACCCTGTTAATGTATTCTGAGTCCAGTGGAGCAGAAGCAGGAATGTTCTGGCTATAATATTTCTCTCCATCGCTACAGCCATCTGCCCGTCATGGATCACATCCACTACGCACCAGCAGCACGGGGTTGCTCCACATTTATATTTATCAAAAGTCAAATCTTGAAGCTGGCAATGCCTCGCCTTGCTTTCTACCCCCATAGTATAACATGAATCCACAATTAACCTGATAAATAGAAATAACAGGATATTCCTACATAATCCCTTCTAAGTAAGCATCTCTCAGAGGAAGCAGTGATTTTATAGTGGAAAAAAAACTTTTCAGTAACGAAATAACACTAGTGAGAATAAATAAGAAAGCTCTTGGAGCTCCCTTAATTAGAAAAACAGAGCTTTAAAAATATGCTTGCATTGTGAATTTTTTAAAGATTCATTTCAAATCCATGATTTTGCTATTTATTATACTTTGTTAGACTGCTAAATTGTTTCAAGTTTATCCATCTTCTGGATTTTATTTTTCTCATCCACAAAGATGTTATATCTTAAAAATAACTTTAATGTTAAATGTAATATGCTAGCTTTACAATATCAACAGTACTTGGAAATAAATGAAATGAGCCTATTTAGCCAACATACAGTGTTTTATTGATATACAAACAGAAAAATGTCATGTAATGAGATGATTAAGAAAAACATGAGCTTTGTGTCTTAAAGGTTATCCATTTTAGGTTACAGTAATTGATCCCAGGCACTTCAAATGTTTAAAACATTCCAAACCCTCAGCCAAATGTTGAAGAAATAACTCTGCCAGAATTTCAGTAGAGAAAATTTTAGAAGGCTGTTCAAATCCAAAGAAAAGGAAAAATATATATTATTGCTGAAAATTGTACGTGTGTTCTGCTTTCCAATGAAAACCATAGCCAAATAAGCTTTCATTAAATTGGAACAAGATGACAAATACTAAAGCTGAAAATGCATACAGTAAATGGAAACATTAAACATTACATAAGGTCTCTGAAGTATAACAAAAAAATGGAGACAGAAAATAAAAGAAAATATTTTCAATATCTTAAGAGCTGTCTCCTCTTTCCCCAAGACACACAAGTAAAACAGGTAATGGCCTTTGAAACTAAACTTCAATTTTTAAAATAGCAAAGAAGGAGTGCCAGTTAATTCATAAATTTCACCACCAAGACTCTGCAAAGCTAGGAATATTTACAGTAGTTACAAACAGCCTACCTGGAGACCCTTTTACTGTAGTCAGGTGAAGTGACAGACTACCAGAGACTCACTCTCCATAAACTTCATTCCACAACAATAACATGCTGTATATAAAACTGCAAACGGGCAGGCGAGCAATGATCTTATTGCATAGCAGTTTGGGGTATGTTTTTCATCTTCTATGAAGGTTATAACAAAAACTGAACGAGCAGTGCGTTGTACAGCTCAAATGGGCCATGGCATAACACAGAGACTGCAGAGGAAAACTTGTTTTGTCTTTGTCTATAGGAGCAAGTAGAATTTAGAATTTTTCTTCTGATCAGGTAGTTGAAATATTACTAATCACTAATGCCAAGAAAACTCATAGCTAATTTTCACACGCAGAAATATGTACCCGTAAACAAATTGTCCCAGTTAAGCAGTGTACTACTGGCTGTCATAGCATAATGGGAATTCAAAGGTAGCCACTGCTAGCAGCTTCTGCTCAGCAGCTTCCACTGAAAGGAAACAGTTAACACGTTTAGAATTCAGTTAGGAGGTTCTCTCTATGAAGAAACAAAGTCTAGGATATTTTAAAGATGAAAAAAAAAAGTACCACTTAAGTATTCTAAAACAGTGTCTGCACTCATTCCTATACCAAAATATTTTACCAAAAATATTTACCTTTATAACTCATAGTTTAGCCAAGGTGTGAACTGGGCATTTGAGGTCTGCTAATTCCTTTAGGTACCACTTAGCTCTACGGATTGTATGTAATGATTTATAAGCTTATTAGTCAATGCATCTGAAAGCTGAAACGTTCCTCCTGAAGTGTACAGGGTACCTCGGTCGCCCGACAGGGCCCAGACTTATCCATCACAAGACCGAGTTCGGGACTGTGCATAGATAGGGTAAACATAAGTAGGCAATCAACAGACACTTGCTGGATTTTACTGAGTGAACTCAACTGAACTGCATTGAATTGAATTGAACTAAGGAGTTGGCAATTATCCATTTTTTAACTCCCAAATCACAGTTCTGGTCTTCTGACTTATTCTCATAGAACCCAAGGTGCTGCTAAGTTCAAAAAGACCTTACCAAATGTTTTCTGGTGCTATTGTAATGACTTCCTTTTACCCTAAAGAGAGACACTTAGCGTTTGTCACAACTATATCTGGTTGGCCAATTGGCTATCAGCAAAATAAAAACTGAAAATGTGGCATCTGCCTTTCCTCCACGTTCCATGCCCGTAACACCCCTGTTTCAAGTCACTGCCAATGAAGTATGTAGATGAGATTTTATTCAACTCCTATCTGCATGCGACTCATTCCTAGGAACCCAGCATACTAAGTTAGAAAGACATAGAGACACTTTTCACTTTTCTTTGATGCCCCTCTCACAGCGATTCACATTTAAGTCAGCTGATATATACTGGGCAGTCAGTCAACAAACACTGTGTGGAATCTATATAACAGCACCTCTGAAATAAAGGAATATATAGAGAAAAAGTTGTGGTAATTGTTCAGTAACTACAGTAACCCCAGTGGAGGTGTAGGGTGCATGTGTGTGTGTGTCCCCTTGTCCTTACATTCTGGTTCTCCTCATAGCTAGAGGCATAGGACTCACAGCCTAATGCCTGTCCAGGATCTGGAGCCAATCTCACCCTTAGTATGAAGAAACTTAATGTGCTTCAGTTTAACACGTAAAGGATCCAGCATCAAGTCCCCTCCACGCGAGCGATCCAATCTGGTGTTTCACTTTGTAGTAAATGAGCTTCTGCCCTGCTCCTGAGACAAAGGGTCCTTATAACCGGAGTCCCCTTATTTGAATTTCTATTTTGATGGGCTGTCCAGGCTACTGCTTCCTCCAGGACTCAAAGTACTTCTCTAATATTAAATGCCAGACTTATCTGAAACAGAGAACTAAAGCCTGCCACATGGAGGGGCCACGTGTAAGAACCTAATGAAATCACCACTGCGTCTAACCTAGGGGTGCCACTCGATCGTTATTGACCACGGCACAGAAGTAGAGCGCAGTCATTTGGAGCAGTGGTCCTCACAGTATGGTCCCCAGACCAGCAGCATCAACATCAGCAACTTCGCAAGACATAGCCCAGAGCCACCGAATCAGAAACTTGGGGGAAGGGGGCCCAGCAATTTGTTTTAGCCGCCCTCCAGGTGATTCCGTGCTCACTGAAGGTTGAGAACCACTGGTTTAGCACATGATATTGTGAGGAATGCCTGTGTTTTAATACCAGCTCCATTGCTTGTTACGGTAGTAGCCCCGGTAAGTGTGATTCTAACCTTTCTCAGCCTGGGATAACTCATCCATAAAGTGGAGATAAAAGGCACATCACAGGGTTAATACAAATGTGTCCTGTGGCCTCTGGCATACAGTGAGTGCTCAATTATGCTGTCTCCTCCTAGACTCTCCATTCATTGCCTTCTTCTGCTCTCTCCCATTACCTCTTGTTTGATTTTTTTTTTTTTTTTTTAGATGGAGTCTTGCTCTGTCACCAGGCTGCAGTGCAGTGGTGGAATCTCGGCTCACTGCACCCTCCACCTCCCAGTTTCAAGTGATTCTCCTGCCTCAGCCTCCCAAGTAGCTGGGATTACAGGCACCCGCCACCACACCCAGCTAATTTGATTTTTTTTTTTTATGTTAAAAACTACTTCTTACTTGTCTCCCTACTCTGCTCACACTTTCCTTCTCTTACTGAGTCAGAGTCTCCCTGTCCAGGTCCTTATAGATTTTTCCCTTTTTTACACAGTTAACTCTTCTGTTCCTAATTCATAACATGATGATGGAAGCAATTGTATTTGATTATACACGTGATTCCAAGATTCTTTTATTATTACACTTAGGGCTTTTCATTGGTATATTGAGTGGGAGATTTGTTTGTTTATTTTATTTTATTCTATATATTTATTTTTTTATTTTGAGACAGAGTCTCGCTCTGTCACCTAGGTTGGAGTGCAGTCATGCGATTTCAGCTCACTGCAACCTCCCACTCTCGCGTACAAGCAATTCTCCTGCCTCAGCCTCCCAAGTAGCTGGGATTACAGATGCCTGTCACCACACCTGGCTAATTTTTGTATTTTTAGTAGAGACGGGGTTTCACCATGTTGGCCAGGCTGGTCTTGAACTCCTGACCTCAGGCGATCCACCCGCCTCAGCCTCCCAAAGTGCTGAGTTTACAGGTGTGAACCACCGTGCCTGGTCAGGATTTGTTTCTTTTATATAATCCAACCCAACCTGGCTTGATTCAAAAGAAGTCATAGACAAATACAAAATCTCTTTTATTTAAAAATGATCAAAGTAAAAGACTTCCACCTCAATCTGAAATAATTTATAACATGTCAATGAAGAAGTGCACCATAATGATAATAATAGCTATTTTTTGCTTGTTTACCTGTGCCAGCCACTGTTGTTTTATTTAAGAATCACAACAACCTGTGAAGTAGATAGCTGCATTCCATTTTATAAAGAAAGAAACCAAGGAGCAGAGGATTTCAATAAGTAGATGAAAGTCTCACAGCTGTAAGTGGAAGACATCAGGACTGGCTGACTCTAAGGCCTGCATTCTTTTTTATACTGTCTCTAGAAATACTAGGCTTCCTCATGATAGTAAAACTGTATTTAGACAGCCTCATCCAGAAAGACAGGGGCAGCCTGAAAGGAAGCCAGAGATGAATGCAGGCGATGAAGGCAACAGAATAACTGACTTATGAGAAAGTAAGAAAACAGCATCACACAATGCACCCAGGTAACAAACCTGCACAGGTACCCCTGAGTCTCAAAGCTGAAATTCTTTTGTAAAAAGTGAGGAAAATTCAAATATGCTTCGGTTGAGAAAAAAAATGAAATATGACAACTGAAATGGAATGACAATTCTATTTTATACAACTGCTTATAGTATAAAATGGAATCATTATAATTATTAAAAATAACAATTTGGGGACAGTGAATTAGGTAGTTCTAAGACAAAACAATTTTAGGCAAGTTCTTCTCTTCCTCTAAACACCCCAAGATGATTTTACCTTGAAGAACTTCTGGATTTTAGCAATTTCAGAGCAGAGTGAAAAATTAACATCTGGGGCATTTCAGACCATTCAGCCAAATGTGAAATAAAATAATTCCGCACAAACAGGAGGAGAAACTGAATGACCTCTTTGTCCTTGTCAAACTTTAATTTTTATGTTTTATAAATAAAACATTTTATTTTTTAAAAGCATATGCATTTATCCTTCAAGACTCTGGGTCTCTTGACTAAATAATGAATTTTCAACCTTTAACATTTCCATTTCTCTTTTAAAGGGCTCAGCATCTCCCCTATCAAAGTGCATAAGGAAAGCAACAATTAAAACATTTTAAACATAATATCTCAGCATTGAATATTCTTGGGCTAATTAGACTTATAAGACAGTATATTAATTTAGTACTTTCCTTCAGCATATTTAGCCCTGAGGGCCACATTTTACCCAAACTAATTTTTATTTTTTAATCCTCTATTAATCAGTACTCCCTAAAAGCATTTTGATTCTTAAAATTGACTCTTATATAATTTTGTGGTCATAAACACTGGTTGTGATAAAGTGTTGGAATTTTCTGGCCAAATCTCCTAATGGGTTAATTTTCTGAAAAAGCCAGGCTGTATAGGAGGCTCAATGTTACTCCTAAAATGCTTAGTATATCCATTTGTTTCAGAAGTGTCATATCAGGGACAAATCAATGTGTTAAGAATTGCCTGATAATATTGTTGAGGGATTAATCTCACAGACTAGATCATCAGCACGATTATCTTTGGCATTCTGTGTGCACACAGCTCCATTCTAAGCATGAAAAGCCCTCTAATGCCAAACTATGAGAGCCTATATATTGAATGATCTGCCACCATTCAATATTTAATCCTGCAATTGAAGCCACTAAAGGGATATAGCAAAGTAACAAGATGAATGAATCGTGACCTCAAACTTGCAAAAAGACAACCCAAACAATTTATCTTTCTGGCCTGTACGGCATTTTTTATCCAATATTCCTATCACTTCTGCTCAGTCTGGGAATTGTAGATTGATCAATGCCACATTAGCGAATACTTGAAATGAGAGCTGGGAATTTAGACAATCCATTGTTTATGCTTTAAGAATATTCTGGTTCAATTTAGTTTATCTGAAGGCTAAAATCAAGAACTCATAATTAAAAATCAATTTGATTCTCTAGACTACATTTTCAAGCAACTGTGGAAAGGATGGCATAAAATAATCAGTGTCTACGAAAAATAAAATACAGAAATGATTAAAACAAAAACTTAGAATTTTGTGCCTCAGAGCTTACATAGAACTCTTTGAAATTATACTGCTCTCAAATGCAGTAAAACCACATTTCACTTATTAAGAGGATAAGTTCCACCCTGATTCATTGGTTAATTGCTTATTACCACATCACTTCAGCATGTAATCTTATTTTTTCACAAGCTAAGTGGGGTCAATCTGATGTATACATGGTCATACTAATTCGTAACTTTTGCTTCTGTATGCACATATATTTCAATTGCGTAAGATCAGTTTTGCTTTCATAGGTGGGGGGCAGGAAGGAATAGGTAAATATGCTCTTTTCTTTTGCTTGTAAAGTCCCTATAATTAAAAAAAAATTCTCAGATTTCTTCCCTAGGGAAATAAATATAAGCATACATTAGGCAGCAAAAGAAACCAGTGGGTTGTTCCACGAGCAGTTAGAGACCAAGCACAGCCCTTGTAGATATCATAGATGCATTGGTGACCTTCTTAATAACTACTCTGTAGGTTTTGAAATAGCCCAACGGTGATGTTTATTTCATTCTGTTACTCAATTTTATTTTGAATCACCACGTGCTCCCCACAAACTCTTCTTCCCTAGGATTGTAACTCTGAGACTATAATTGTTCTCTGCCTTCACGCATGGTTTCTGGTCAGGGAATAAGAGCTCTAAATGACTGGTATGTCATAATATCAAGTTGGCCACATTTCAGTTGGTATCTGATATCCAATAGTTTCTCAATAGATTTGAGAAATGGACGGAAACTGTTAATGCATATTAGAGGTATCATTATTATGATGAACATGCCAGCAATCCTCTGTGATAAAGTGTCATTGACTTCCTGCCAGCTCTCATGGATTGGTGACATTTTGTTAAGCAGTCTACTAAAAAAATCCATAACAGGATATTAGATGGTATTTAAAAATAATATCAATGCAAAGGATCACATAAAAGAAATCCTGTATCTTAAAAATGCTAAATCCGAAGTCCATTAGCTGTTTTGTCAATGTCTACTCTGTGTGATTTAATTATTGCATTTATTGTGAAATTCTAAGATAAGAATTATGTTTTCGCAGCACATATATATTAAATAAATTAGGCTTGTGGAATGATTATTTCTATATTTTGATTATAAATTATTTGTAAATGTTTCTAGCCATCTCATTTTGATTTTCTAGTTTTCTATATGTTATTTCCCTCCTGCTGCTTATTTTATCTCTGTGTATGTATGTCTAAAGATGCGTATATTATGGCGGGTGAAAAGATACAGGACCATCCATCGCATTCTGCCTTTTGTTTTTTAACTACTATTAATCCATCAGTTTTTTATTTAAGCTACACAGGTCTCTTAGATGACAGGCAATATTGAACTAAACACTGTTTTTCCTAATGACTTGTCAACAAGTGCAGGAAAATAAGCAGGAACAGGATTCAGATGTAAAGATTTAAGTAAAATAATGTGTCATTTAAAAAGACGTTGTCTGTTAGTTATTTTTAATGGTGTGCTACATAGACGGTGATGGAAATGGATCTCATTAAGAGGAAACGCTCCGATAGCATCTTTTATCCCTCAAAGACAAACCGACATTTTCTTTACTTTCTTTCTCCATTGGGTCTGTAACTTCAGCCTACACAGATACTCACAAATCTCATCAATTGTTAGCAAAATAAATTTCTATCGTTATTCAGTTCTTATCCCTTCAATTTTGCACCCCCAATAGCTCTTCTCATTCACCATTAAACTTCATTAAAAAATAGCTCAGACAGCTTCTCCTAGTTTCTCAGTGCTTCCTCACTCACCGTTGCAACCTGAAGCCCCACATCCTCAAGAAGTTAATTTCCCTCTTGATTTGTGTGGCCATGCCCTCTCTTTAGCCTGCCTCTATTTCTCTACTGTTCATCACCTGCCTCCTTCTCTGTTTCCACCCCCGCCCCACGTGGAGGCATTCCCCTAGGTTTGGCGGCTTTGCCTGTCTCCCTTCCGCTCTCAGCGCTCCCCACATGGGCAATAACTCAGGGCTCCAAGGCCTCGTCTCTCCTCCCCAGTCTGCATTTCTAATTCCCATCTCTCTCCTGAGTGCTGGCTGTGCTTTTCCAAAAATGCTGGTTATGGATTGGTGGCTGGACGTACCATGTAGCCAAACACATATTTCAAGTTACATGTAATTAAACCCATTAAAGTTACACTGGGGTGTGAGCTTACTTTTTATTACATCTTGCAGAAATGATGGCAAGCTGGGTGGTAAAGTGAAAGATGGTGAGTAAATCAACATTTACTGTTTCACAGTTAAAGCGATTCAACAGATTTCGGTTTTCCCTCTCCCCGGTGATACCAGACGTGTTAATACCTCTTATTAATTCCCTCAGCTCCGTACAGTAGAGCAGGTGGCTGCAGCAATGGAGAGCCGCTTAGAGGAAGAACGACCCTTCACTGTTCACATCCCACAGCCTTATATGAAAATGTGCCCTTTTCCCCATTTGAGATAAAAGAACATTATAGATAAAATAGCCATTCAATTTGGTATTATCAGTGACTTGAGAGTACTGGTAGTTGAATTATAAGTAAAGTTAACTAAAAATGCAGAAAAATCTAGTCAGATTCCATTCTCTGGAGCATCCCTTGTAAAATTAAGGAACAAAACATTTGAGCAATTTGTTCAGCCTATGCCTGAAACTGCTTTAAATGAAATATTATGCCATATTTTCTCAATTGTACTTCATAAGCAGGTTTTTTTTTTTGCCCATTTTGTAGGGGAAGAAGTCAACCATAAAAGGATAAGTTCAGAAACATAGAGCAAATCACTATGGCGTTAGTCAATAAACATTTTTAAGTACCAACTTTATGCAGGGCAGTGCCAATTGTTTCTTCCACGCAGGTAGTCTCCTAATCTATTATCTCTGCCATCTCTAAAAAGAGTAAATAGTCTATACAGTGCATTGGAATTGACCTTTGAATAAAAGATGCTACGAGCTGCATAATCATTAAATGCCATTACATTTATTGAATCTGCTCAGTTACTGAAAATGAATGTTGCTTTTTCATTGTGTGTTAGTCCAGGCAGTGAGGCAACATGGCTGCGTCCTCATTTCTAACAGCCGTGTGCCTGTGTTTGCAGGACGCTGGCCTCCTTAGAGCC
Organism: Pan paniscus; assembly: GCF_029289425.2. Lineage (NCBI taxonomy): Eukaryota > Metazoa > Chordata > Mammalia > Primates > Hominidae > Pan > Pan paniscus. The sequence continues at coordinate 180,136,375 of NC_073252.2, read as the reverse complement.
AGGGCCAGTCATGGTTTTATTTAACTGTGTCTATTCAAGCCTCACAATGAGCGCTCAGTAACTTTGATGAAAAATTATATATAAGTGGAACAAGTCGTACTAGAATCCTGAGGACATCTGGGTTTGATTTTAACTTCTGAAATTTACCAGAGATGCAACTCTGGATAAATTAGTTAATTTATCTGGGCCTCAGCTTCCTAATCTGTAAAGGGAGACTCTCGCCCTCTTCTCAGTCATGGGCATGGATGGGCATAATCTACACAGGCGGGTCAAATAACATGTATGAAAATATTCTGTAAACTGAAGAACAGCTTACGAAGGCAGCTATTATTTTTAATATTACTCTAATATAAAAGTCTGTAAAGGTAATTTGTTTTCCATGCTAAAAATAGCTTACAAATGGCTGAGAACATCATTAAATAATTATATGCAATTAGGATAAGGACAAGAAACATGAGAAGAGGGATTGGTGCGCAGAATTAACAGCTATTCTATTAAATGAACAAGCATCTCCCATGTGCACGATTGTGTTGGGCTACACAGGGACATCCAGGATAACCCTGCCGTGGACATCATGCCATTTTGCTCCAGACTGGGCAAAAGTTAACAGTAATCATCATATCAAGTGGGACATGTAAGTATCATAAATGGGTCTGAGAAGGCAGAAGCAATATCCATTTTGAAGAGGATCAATAAGAGCCTTGTGGAAAAAAAGTCACTTTTGAGATGATCTATAAACTGACAAGGTGCTGAAGGGTGGAGAGATGGGGACGGCAGTGTGCCTCGGGCTGAAGGAACCGCAGAAACCAAGGCACTGCGGTAGGAGAGTGTCAGTAGTGCCACATCAGCACAGCACACAGACAATTCAGGAATGTCTCAAAACATTCTGCAACCACATTTTACTGTCATTCCATGGCTAACGATCTTGTAGATCAGGGCATCTTGTTAGCAAACTCGAAACTGGTACTGCAATCCCACTTTACAAAGCTGACCATTTTCTGCTGCTTTCCAACCAGGTAAACCAACAAGAGCTCTCAGAGGAGTCCTTGGCAACAACAACCACCACAACAAAAAGGCCATAGCTCTTTTAAAGAATGTGATGCTGCTAAATTCTTCATATTTATAATGTTCTGTGACTCGACAGCATCACACAGATAAAGCCCAGAGGAAATGTTGCAGTTAATAAATTATTAAGCTGCTCTCCTTTAAAACACTGGGACTGGGCAGTACAAAGACTTGCCATGGTCTGTCAAATGCAAACAGATCTGTAAATCTCAAAAAGAAGAACTCTCTGAACTAAGGAACAGCTGGCCGTGCAGATCCCATGACCCACCCGGGATCCCCTTCCTGCAGCCTGTCATTCTTAAAAAGTTTAACGCTAATACAGTCAATGAAACAGAAAACCAAACTGAGGGAGGTGGGCTATGTGCACCCTCAAAAGATCTATCTTACACTTGCTAAAATGACCTTTAAAGAGCCACCTACTGGGCCAGGCGCGGTGGCTCACGCCTGTAATCCCAGCACTTTGAGAGGCTGAGGCGGGCGGATCACGAGGTCAGGAGACGGAGACCATCCTGGCCAACATGGTGAAACCCTGTCTCTACCAAAAATACAAAAAATTAGCCGGGCGTGGTGGCGGGCACCTGTAGTCCCAGCTACTCGGGAGGCTGAGGCAGGAGAATGGCGCGAACCCGGGAGGCAGAGCTTGCAGTGAGACAGGATCGCACCACTGCACTCCAGCCTGGGCGACAAAGCCAGACTCCGTCTCAAAAAAAAAAAAAAAAAAAAAAAAAAAAAAAAAAAAAAAAGAGTCATCTACGGCAGTGCAGCTTTGCAACTACAGTCTTGTGCCTACACAGAAATAACCTAATTCGTATTGGTGCCTTCTTTATGATATGGTGCATAGTTAAACAAATTTCCACTTTGTCATATTCCCTGTTAGATAGTTAAATTTCAGATTTCTTTGTGCCACATACGCTGACCTAAAATGGCTAATTTTTAAAATAATTATATGTAATTTTTTTTCTGGCAGGTAAAATGGTTTCAGAATTACTTTAGCTCTGTTTTAAAGTCTAATCTCTATGGCCTGGGCATAGTTCTTTTTTTTTTTTCCATCTACCAAACCCAAATTGGCTTATTTTGCTGAAATGGCTACAACAGAGGGTTGGCTTTGATAAGTTGTATCAATGTGTGCTTTCTGAGCAGAGGTTTGTAGGGCAGGTGGAAGGGCAGCTGGTGGGAGGGATCAGATTAGTGGAAACACAAAACTGTACTTTCAGCTACACCTCCCTCCCTTCCCTACCCAACACGGGCAACTATCCTTACCATCAGGATGAAAAGTTGGAAAACATCCCAGTTTCATTTTAAACAAGAAAAGAGATTTGACATATTAATGATGTGGGATGTATTGAGAACAGCATCTTCCTTCCTTCTTCATATATAACTTCAGACATTTCTATAGGGATGTTGCAATATAATTTATGTTTGAAATTTCAGTTATGAAAGGGACTAGATTTAATAACACTCACTAGAAGCTGGCAGTGCAAAGGAAGGTCTAGAAGCCACCTCTGCCTAGAACATCACCTCCATCTGTCTTGGTGCTGGCTATCAGTCTGCTCTTGTTGCAGAGCCAACAACTTTTGGTCATAGATTGCGAACATTTTCAAAATGATTCTGGTGTTTGTGATACAGATAAAGGCTTCTGAAAAATTGGGGTGGCCAGAGAGTTTCACATTCAATTTCCTTTATGATCTAAATTTGAGATTCAAAAGCATGATAATACACAAAAGCAATAGCAAATTTCCAGTTAATCTTCTACCAAATGTTCTAGAAAAAGAATTACATTGAAAACAGTGTTTCTAAGGTAGTAGGATGGATGTAGATGTTTGAAAAGCCAGCAGAGCATTTTTGACTTGGTGAGAGAACAAGGAAAAGTTGCTGCATAGCCTCCTGCAAAGTACTTAACCCGTTTAAACCTCAAATCCATACCTATTAAATGTGGTTAGTACTCAAGCACAATTCACAAGACTGTTTTGGAGAATTAAACAAAATAAGGATTCAAAAGATGTAACACAGCTTAGTGCGTAGAAACTGTTGAAGAAGTGGGTGTACATTAAATGTTTATTATATTATTATTTTTGTTATCATCATCATCAGACTGTTTTTTAGAAAAACAACATAATAGAAGCAGGCTGAAGGCGGCTTGATGAGGCCACGGCAGAGGACTGAGAGGGACTGCTAAGTCAAGGAGACCAGGTGGGAAGTAGTTCCTGGTTTCCAGAGAAGTGGTGATGGAACTTTGAACTAGAGTGGAAGCAGCTGGGAATGAAGGGGAAGAGGCAGCTACAGAGAAAAGAAAGAGCAACCCCAGATGCCCAGATGGTTGAAAATACCCTAATTCGCAAGGTTTAATTCCTCATAATTTGCGAAAGTGCGAGTCTCCCTTGGGGCATGCAGATAGATGCTTACACGTTTGCTTAACCATGGAGAGAAAAAAAAATTCCAAAGCAAGACTGAATGGCTGGTTTCGTTTGTTGGTTTTTTTTTTTTTTTTGCAATTATCACCCCTTAGAAACCAGAGTCCTATTGTGTCCGGAATTGGTGGGTTCTTGGTCTCACTGACTTCAAGAATGAAGCTGTGGACCCTCACAGTGAGTGTTACAGCTCTTAAGGTGGCGCGTCTGGAGTCTGTCCCTTCTGATGTTCGGATGTGTTTGGAGTTTTTTCCTTCTGGTGGGTTCGTGGTCTCGCTGGCTCAGGAGTGAAGCTGCAGACCTTCGCGGTGAGTGTTACAGCTCTTAAGACAGCGCGTCTGGAGTTGTTCTTTCCTCCCGGTGGGCTCGTGGACTCCCTGGGCTCAGGAGTGAAACTGCAGATCTTCGTGGTGAGTGTTGCAGCTCATAAAGGCAGCGTGGACCCAAACAATGAGCAGTAGCAAAATTTAGTGTGGAAGGGGACCCAAGCGTGTTGCCACTGCTGGCTCCGGCAGCCTTCTTTTATTCTTTTATGTGGCCCCACCCACATCCTGCTGATTGGTAGAGCCCAGTGGCCTGTTTTGTCAGGGCGACGATTGGTGCGTTTACAATCCCTGAGCTAGATACAAAGGTTCTCCACCTCCCCATCAGATTAGTTAGATACAGAGTTTGGACACACGGGTTCTCCAAGGACACACAGGTTCTCCAAGGCCCCACCAGAGCAGCTAGATACAGAGTGTCGATTGGTGCGCTCACAAAGCTTGAGCTAAACACAGGGTGCTGATTGGTGCACTCCCAAACCTTGAGCTAGACACAGGGTGCCGATTGGTGTATTTGCAATCCCTGAGCTAGACATAAAGGTTCTCCACGTCCCCACCAGAGCAGCTAGATACAGAGTGTCGATTGGTGCATTCACAAACCTTGAGCTAAACACAGGGTGCTGATTGGTGTGTTTACAATCCCTGAGCTAGATATAAAGACTCTCCACGTCCCTACCAGACTCAGGAGGCCATCTGGCTTCACCCAGTGGATCCCGCACAGGGGCTGCAGGTGGAGCTGCCTGCCAGTCCCGCGCCATGTGCTCGCACTCCTCAGCCCTTGGGCGGTCGATGGGACTGGGCGCCGTGGAGCAGGGGGCGGCATTCGTCGGGGAGGCTCGGGCTGCACAGGAACCCACAGAGGCGGGGGAAGGCTCAGGCATGGCGGGCTGCAGTCCGGAGGCCTGCCCCGCGGGAAGGCAGCTAAGGCCCGGCGAGAAATCGAGCGCAGCACCGGTGGGCTGGCACTGCTGGGGGACCCAGTACACCCTCCGCAGCCGCTGGCCCGGGTGCTAAGCCCCTCACTGCCCCGGCCGGCCGGCCACTCCGAGTGCGGGGCCCGCCAAGCCCACGCCCACCCAGAACTCCAGCTGGCCCGCAAGCGCTGCGCGCAGCCCCTGTTCCTGCTCGCGCCTCTCCCTCCACACTTCCCTGCAAGCTGAGGGAGTGGGCTCCAGCCTTGGCCAACCCAGAAAGGGGCTCCCACAGTGCAGTGGCAGGCCGAAGGGCTCCTCAAGTGCCGCCAAAGTGGGAACCCAGGCAGAGGAGGCGCCGAGAGCAAGCGAGGGTTCTGAGGACTGCCAGCACGCTGTCACCTCTCACTATTTTATATATCATTCTTTCTTTTCAAAACACAAACACTTCAGCAGTGCTATAAGGTAAAACTTCTTGTTCCTTCTGTGTTAACAATACCCAGACGTTTTGTGAGAATCCCTTTTGTGGGAATCTATTCTTGTGATAAGTTGTTTGCTATTCACAATTATGAGGGTTCCAAATCAGACTGGGCTATGTTTACTAAAATTTTTAAACAAAAGGCACAAAGATACTTTTGCGAATTCTAATTGAGTGCATGATTGATTTTCTCCAAATAGAAACTTGTGATCAGTCTTCACTTCCTCTTTCTTACGTTCTAAGTCAAACAGTGAGATTTTGCTGCTTATCACATAAAAAAGCAATGCTAATTTATAATATTCTTGGGAGGGTTTTCATTTTTAAAAGGTAGATATTACTTTTCCTAGGTATAAAATCAGAAATGACACAATTTTTAAAATGTAGTTTGGATATCAGTTTAGTTACCTTATAAGAATGCCATTAAAAATAATAATAATATGAAAAATAGCAATGTATTCTTCCAAGAAAAATAGCTGTATCTCATATGATAATTTAAAACACATCTGTCATCTACCAGTAGTTTTAAGAAATTCTCAATTTATATCCGTTTCTTGTTGAAATAATTTATCTTAGAGGCAAAGAAAAGGACAAATTCATTAAACTCTGAAATTTTTTTGTTTCATTTCCCATTTAGTTTACTTTCATTCATTTAAAAAATAACTTTTAACAAAGCCTCTATCAAATATTGCAATGGATTATTGCTGAATAGAGTAATAGTAATTTCTTATCTTTAGAAGATGCACTGGCTGGGTGCGGTGGCTCACGCCTATAATCCCAGCACTTTGGGAGGCCGAGGCAGGTGGATCACCTGAGGTTAGAGGTTCGAGACCAGCCTGGCCAGCTTGGCGAAATCCTGTCTCTATTAAAAATACAAAAATTATCCGGGCTTGGTTGTGGGTGCCTATAATCCCAGCTACACAGGAGGCTGAGACAGGAGAATCGCTTGAATCTGGGAGGCAGAGGTTGCAGTGAGTGGAGATCGTGCCTCTGCACTCCAGTGTGAGTGACAGAGTGAGACGCCGTCTCAAAAAAAAAAAAAAAAAAAAGACGCACAATAAAACTTCCTTTTCCCAGATTTACCTCTTAAGATTCCTTGCTGGTACAATTCTACATTCTCAACTCAACATTCTTGTCATTTAATGTTTGGATGAATTCGGAGTTCAATCTGGACAAGCAGAAGGATTTTTCTTTCCAGGATGCCTGATGATGTGTTTGTACTTACAACAATGCTGGGGGACACCGTCATCTACGTAAAAATGAGGCTGAAGCCGCAGAGCAGTTTACTGCACTGATGAAGCAGCTCTTCTTTTTCAGGCTGCTGATGGGCCTTTTCAGTTCCCCAGCACTGAGGCCAGACTGCTAACTCTGTCAGCAGAAAATCTGTAAAACTGTTTTTTAGGAGATGGGGCTTATTCAGCTTCCAGACTTAATACTCGTTTTAAACACTGTAGCCAAATACGGAGGGAGGTTGAAAAGAAATGTGGAATGTGGGCAAGAGGGAATAAAGGGGGACAAAAAAAGAGGAGACTCATGAAAGGAGTCTGAAAAAAGAGTAATTAGAGGAGGGAGCAAGCAGGAAATCGCAGAGACAAGGGAAGGCTGCAGTGTGGAGGCTCAAGTTGCAGGAAGAGGCTAAGTTGTATTTTTGGAGAACAGTGAATAGCTACTCTCTTCTCATCTATTATGTTGCTGGCACTACAGCAAAGGAAACACAAATATTTCAATATCGGTGGTGTTTTTAAAAGTCAATGGAAAGGAACCAAAGTACCACATTTATTCCACTTATTTTCCAGCTTGTTCAAGGGCTACTTTAGTACAAATGATTTTGGGGGCACTAAATATAACAAATGCATTTCTTTGTTTATACTCTTTGTTTGTAAACATACATAATAAAACTCCTCAGTGACACCTACCTGCGTCTACTCTGTAATTTTCTTTCAAAGTAATGGTACTAAATGAAGAACCATTTATACTTTCAAGAAAAAAAAAAAAAACTGAACCGCAGCAGACATTTTCAAAGAAAGCTTTGCCAATTTTTCTGGGTATAAACACATGAACTCCTTTGCTTTATAATTTTGGCTCTGAATAAAATGTCACATGTGAGTAGTATATGTTTTTTCATTTGAAAAAGTCGGCTTCACAGGGTGAGTGTGAAAGATCTGAGCATCATTATTGAGTCACGTCCAAGGGCTTTTCTCACGTCCCTTCCCTACACACTATCCGTATTCTTGGAACCTGAAGGCCTGACTTCCTAGGCCCAATGAGCATGGGAGAGGGAAGTGCCCAAAACAAAACTGACCGAAGCGGGGAGAGCCTGGCATGAGCTCAAGAATATACACTGTGCATGCACAGAAATACGGTCCTGCCTCTGGCAGAGCCATACTTAGCTGAATTTGATATATCCATTCTTAGGGTAGAACCGCTGCTTGTTGAAGGTGAGTTGGTTGTAAGTGTGCAGCCTTATTTCTGGGTTTCCTCCTCTGTTCCATTGGTCTATGTGTCTGTTTTTGTACCAGTACCATGCTGCTTTAGTTACTGTAGCCTTGAAGCATAGTTTGAAATTGGGTAATGTGATGCATCTGGCTTTGTTCTTTCTGCTTAGGGAGCTAAGCATTGGGTACACACAGACATAAAGATGGAAACAGTAAGACACCGAGGACTCCAAAATGAGGGGAGGGAGAGATGGAAGACAGGCATGGAAAAACTATCTATTGGGTACTATATTCACTATTTGGGTGACAGGATCAATAGAAGCCCAAACCTTAATACCATGCAATGTACCCATGTAACAAACCTACACCTGTACCCCTGAGTCTCAAATTTAAAAAAATAAATAAAAATATGTTTTTTAAAACAACTGCTGCTTGTCACACTGACAAAGACTCTCTCCTTGACTCCACTTGAGTCAGGCCCCTCCAAGTGCTCCGTTTGACTAGGCCTCCACCTTCTTCACCCTTCCCCTTGCTGGGCCCACATAGCCCAGATTTAGCAAGACTCTCGCTAAATCAGTTTAGAGAGAACCCCCACATCTTCCATATCTGGTCAAATTCCTCATCTCCCAACTTGATGTATAAGTCCTTGGCCTACCATCAGCAAGAATCCTGTTAAGTGAGTTTAGCCAGAATCTCCCTACCCTGATGTCTTTTCTTAGTAATTTTCCATCCACCACCCCGACTCCACACCTGTTCTTTGGCTGTAAATCCCCACTCGTTCCATAATTGAGGTTGAGCCTGATGTCTCTCCCCTATTGCAACAGAATTGACACCAGTTGCAACAATTCTGAATAGTCTTCCTTAACGTTTTAGCAAGCGCCAGAATGAATTTTTCCTTAGCAACGCCAACGAGTAGGTGGTCCCAGCTCATGGATTCCTCATATGGAGCTAAAACAGTAAGAACCGTAGCAAGGGTGATCAGCCGGAACATCATGGGTCGAGGAACCACCGGAGTCTGGCATCAGGTACCCTGAAAAGGATGAGCTCACCTGCCACCATTTTATATGTGTGATAAACATAATGAGTTCCTGAAAAGAGGTTTTTAAAGATCACAGGAATTTGGGGCCTATGGCTTCGACCTCTGCCTGCCTTTCAATGTCCAGAGTGGATCTGGCTGAAGGATCAAGCTGCTATCATGGACACTGTGGTGTGGAATCCGGGAGGCAGCCTGGGCACCCCGGACCTGATGCCTAGAGAGAAGACAGCAGCAGGAGTTAGCTCTACCACGATAAGTTTAAAAAACAAATACAATGAAGGAAGAAAAAAGTCCTGGGGCAAAGGCTATTTAGCCCATGGTTCTCTAAACATTTCCTGGAAAAGTCCTTCAACTGCAGTGTGAATGAGAGAGGCGGGGAGAGGTTGGCTGGGAATGATATTGCTCATTTGAGCTATTTTGGATGTGAGATATGCAACAAAATGCCTGGGTATAACTTGAAAATATATTAAAAAAAAACAAGAAATGGTGCAAAAATATCAATCAAAGTTGATGCAATGAATCAGCCATCTAGTTTAATGTGATTAAAATCAAGAGAAATTACTGACACATAGTTTGAGAATTAGCCCCTTTTTTCTTCTTATAAATAATGAAGAAAATAGTCCAAGCAAAACAGAGCCAATTCAGATTTCATTATATATCTACTTGCATCTCAATATGATCTTATCTTTAGCGGTAGCATCCTTTGGCTCTCTTCATAGCCATAGATAGTCAACCAAATCCACGTATTTACAAACTACCATATAATTCCCTCTTTAATACATTCTATCAGAGCATCGTCCTAGGTTTCTCTACTGTCACTACTCCAAAAGCAAAACGCATATTCTAATTCTAGCAATGTCAGCAATACTCACTCAACACCTCTACTCCCTAGCACAAAATGAGGACCACATGAACAAGACGATTTCTTCCCTTTGGATAAATAATATCAGCTCTTCATTAAGAAAACAACAGCTATAGGCCCGGTGTGGTGGCTCACGCCTGTAATCCCAGCACTTTGGGAGGCCGATGCGGGCAGATCACCTGAGGTCGGGAGTTCGAGACCAGCCTGACCAACATGTAGAAACACTGTTTCTACTAAAAATACAAAATTAGCCAGGCGTGGTGGTGCAGGCCTGTAATCCCAGCTACTTGGGAGGCTGAGGCAGGAGAATCACTTGAACGCTGGAGGCGGACGTTGCAGTGAGCCGAGATCGAGATCACACCATTGCACTCCAGCCTGGGCAACAAGAGCAAAACTCCGGAGGGGAGGGGAGGGGAGAAGAAGGGAGGGGAGGGGAGGAAAAGAAAAGAACAGCTATAGAACCCATTGTGGAGTTGCCTACCTCTATTCAAATCTCAGGCCCTAGGGGGAAAATGTCTACTGCTCTTATTTTTCTCCAAAATCATTATTTTTTCTTCAATGATTACCGATCTTCTCTTCATCCCAGTATCGAAACCATCTTAACATCCTGAGTCTTTTTTTCCCTGCATCCCATGGTCCCTCCTCCTTACATGTTGACAGAGACATAACTAACTGGAGTGGTCAGGGAGCGAGGGAGACACACTAGGGATCAATTTATCTTTGGCATGGGAATTGACTAATAGGTGTTTTCCGTCTCTAATTTCTGTGACTTCCCCCTGTCGGGGGATCCCCAGACCAATTCTTTCCTGGCTGTCAAAAGCACCTGCTCTCACTCCTCAGCTCAGCCCTGGTCGGGACTCTTACAGCTGTCTGATCTCGTTCCTGGTCAGAGCACACCCCTCCCTCAGGGGTACGGAGAGACTCAAGCACTAGAAGACTGCCCGTCAGCGTCAGCCCTGTGCTAGCACAGAGGAAATAAGAGCGGGTGACCATCCCATAAGCCAGACCGCCCTTGCATCAGCTTTCTCCATGCGCTGGGGCCAAACAAGAGGAGGTTTCATATGAGGTCAGGAAGGCAAAGAGGGTATGTGGTAGAGACTTTCAAGAAGATTTTACTAAATTCTTCTGGGACCTCAGCCAAAGCCTGGGTTAACCTTGGTTGCGTCACTGGTAAACTAATCACACCCTTGCTGAAATGGGAAAGCAAGATGTGGCCTTCGTTAAATTCCGGGAAACTGGTAAGTTTTGTGAGCAGCATACATTCTCACAGTTGGGAGGCATTTTAAATAACAATTTTGAATCCTTTTCCCTCTATTGTTGGTTTTTATGTGTAGTTCAAGGTGCTTGGCAGGGTATTACCAAAACTGATCAATATCATCAGTAGCACATGTGTATGCTATAAGCCAGCATAATTTATATATAGCAGGGCACATATAAGTGCATTATACTTCATATATTAATTCAATCCAAATGCACAAATATTTATTGCATGCTTACGCAATGCCAGGCACTGCACTAGCTGCTGGAAGTTAAACAGGAGGCGAAGTGGACATGGTGCCTGTCCACATGGAGTTTCTGGTCTCATGTCAGTCTTTCACACAACTCCTCCATTTATCTCACTTTACTCTAGCTGAAGCTTAACTAGCTCTTAGGGGAATGGCTGCACTAGTTCTTTTTTGTTTTTGTTTTTGCTTTTTGTTTTTTGAGATGCAGTTTCACTCTTGTTGCCCAGGCTGTAGTGCAGTGGCACAATCTCGGCTCACTGCAACCTCTGCCTCCCGGGTTCAAGTGATTCTCATGCCTCAGCCTCGAGAGTAGCTGGGATTACAGGCACCTGCCACCAGGCCCGGCTAATTTTTTTGTATTTTTAGTAGAGACAGGGTTTCGTCATGTTGTCCAGGCTGGTCTCGAACTCCTGACCTCAGGTGATCCGCCCGCCTTGGCCTCCCAAAGTGCTGGGATTACAGGGGTGAGCCACTGCGCCCATCCTGCACTAGTCTTTTGTTGTTGTTGTTGTTGTTGTTGTTGTTGTTGTTGTTGAAATAGCTAGCCTGCCTTGTGTACTAATGTACACCAAGAGGTCTGGTAAATACTTGATCAATAAAGTTATCTCTGCTCAATAACCCTGTGAAGTAGATTCTCTCATTTAACCCCCTTTATTGACGAGGAAATGGAAATACCAAGAGATGCAGAAAACTGTCTAAGGCCCCAGAGCTAGTGAGCGGTGGACCTGGAACATGGGGCCAGACGGCCTGGCTCAGGGCTGGACTCTGCCATCATACTCGCAGGCTGTACAAATGTCTTACAGATCTCTCCTTCATGCAGCCTCCCTTCCTTAATGGTACATCCACACCCTCAGATTAAAAAGAGTTTTAAAAGTGTATCTCTGTTCAAGTCATTCTCCTCCTCAGACATCTTCAGTGACTCTTCACTAGTTACTGAATTATATACAATGTCTCAGACGAGCATGAAAAGCCCCGTTCAGTCTTTTACCTACCTTCACAATTTTCTAGTAACACACTATGGGTGGGACACACTGTGGGGACTTGGACTGCTCACTTTCCCCTCAAAACAGTCCCTTTTCCCTGCCCCATTTTTATGCTCTTCCTGTTTCTTGCAATACCCTTTTTTCTTTCTTAGACGGAGCCTCGCTCTATTGCCCAGGCTGGAGTGCAGTGGCAGAATCTCGGCTCATTGCAACCTCCACTCCCCGGGTTCAAGTGATTCTCCTGCCTCAGCCTCCCGAGTAGCTGGGATTACAGGAGCCCATTACCATGCCCGGCTAATTTTTGTATTTCTTTTAGGACAGACGGGGTTTCACCATGTTGGACAGGCTGGTTTCGAACTCCTGACCTCACGTGATCCGCCCGCCCCGGCCTCCCAAAGTGCTGGGATTACAGGCGTGAGCCACCAAGCCTGGCCCTTGCAACACCCTTCTAGTCTCCAGACTGGTGCCATCTCCTCGAGTTTTTATGAAAGTCCAAACCCGATGCTCGATCTTCCCGCTTAGAACTACCCAATGCCTGTGCATACTGGCCACGGTGCGCACCTTCTGCCACGTACCCAGTTATTTGTAGAGTCTCAGGGGAAACGGTTTTAGAATGTGGAGCTGAGCTCTGAAGTTAGACTGGCCTGAGTTCAATTCTAGCTCTCTGAATTTTTAGCTCCAGGTTCTTAGGCAAGTTGGATCATGTCTCTCCCTGTTCAAAACCCTTTCATGGCTTCCTATTGCAATTTTGGGAGAAAAAACACTTCTGCAATCCAAAATAATCTTTTAAAAATTCAAAATCTTTTCAAATCCAAACTCTGCAAAACCTGACTTTCCTCTGCAACCTTATTTCATGAGTTATGCCATTGTCCTCCGTGACCACTGGGTGACCCTTCCAAGGCCTGTTTTCAGTTTCTCCAGCGCTCCCATTAGCTCTTGCACTCCTGGGGTCTTTGCAATGCTTTCCTTCCATCTGGAATCTCTCCTGCTATGTTATCTAACTTGTTCATTCTGTCCCCTCAAGTCTCAGCTTTAAACCTGTCACTTTTTCAGAGATGACTTCCCTGGCCACCTGGTCCAAAGAAGTCTCCCTCTCCTACATTCTGAATACCCCCTCTCACAGAAGCCAGCTCCATTCTTTGTATGCAGTGTGCGTACATATTTTTGTGGTTCACTTGTGCGAGGTCTGTCTTTCCCTCTAGACTTGTAAGCTCCCATAAGGACAGGGAACCTGTCTGTTTGGTTCATCACCATATCCCCAGTCGTCTGCACAACAGCACATGCAGATGCTCAAGAAAGACAAAGCGATAAATCTCTCTGTATGTTGGTTTCCTTATTTATAAAATAGGAATCACACTTACCCGAGCTCACTGCCTTTAAGAAGCCGAGAACAAAATCTGCACAGACTGGGAGTGCTCAGTGAAAGGGAGCTACTCCCAATCCCACTTCCACTTCCAAACTGCAGTCCCCGCGAGCGAACTGCCTTCCCTCCGTATCCTCCACATGAGCTAGCACAGTGAGCATCGTGGACATCCATCAATGTCTGCTTGAACTGAAGTGAGCATGCCATCCGAAATCGCAGTTTTTCATTCTGCCACATTTACTCTATTTCACTCACCTACAGAGATTTGCTTCTCTATGATCACACAATAAGACATTCACTCAAACTTTGCTGTTGTGATATACTTAAGGGAGTACCCACAGAGTCTAGGATAACGTGCTAGCATCACCAGGCTCTCCTGCTTTCCCATAATGTGAAGAATTCTCTTTGGGAAACTGTATTCCTAATGAAAATTTAAAAATCATATAAAAAATATCATGATCTATATACATGATTTGTTTTACATATATGACTTTATATATAGTGTATCAGAAACAAGCAATGACAATATCTGGATTAAGGAATAATTGTGGAGCCGGGCGTGGTGGCTCATGCCTATAATCCCAGCACTTTGGGAGGCCGAGGCGGGTGGATCACCTGAGGTCAGGAGTTCAAGACCAGTCTGGGCAACATGGTGAAACCTCATCTCTACTAAAAATACAAAAATTAGCCTGGCGTAGTGGTGGACGCCTATAATACCAGCTATTCGCAAGGCTGAGGCACGAGAATCGCTTGAACCCAGGAGGTGGAGGTTGCAGTGAGCCGAGATTGAGCTGCTGCACTCCAGCCTGGGTGACAGAGCAAGACTCCGTCTCAAAATAAATAAATAAATAAATAATGTGGCTTTATGTGCCTATACCCAGAATCAAAATTTGATTGTTGAACAAAGAGAGTTTGAAAAGTTTTGCAAATTAGGTCAAGTGTAGGATTCCTGAATCAGAACACAATTGTTTTAATTTTACTATATGGGTCATTAGCAAGCTGTCTGGGAAACAGAGGAGGTAGTAAACTAGAAACGTGCTGTCGGTTAGCTGACCATTTACCTTAATGACCAAACCAAGACATGTTTAAGAGTGGAAGGAGACAGTGCGGACGGATTACATTGGGACAACAGACATAAACCTGGAGTATTCCGGGGTTGCTATTTTGTGTTCTGAATTTGTGAAAAGCTTGATTCTGACTGCACGGTGCCGACAAAAACAAAGATTTTTGTATTTTTCAATCAATCTGCCTGTGTCTAGCATTTTCAATTGTTATTGTCTTCACTTATTTTTGATAATACACTTTTAGAACATTATTCAGCATAATGTAATATCAAGATAACATCTGATTCAACCCAGGTAAAACTCACAGGAAAAAAAAAAGTAATTTGACCAGAAACAACCCCAATTCAGGGAAAAAAAAAAATGGGTCCAATGGCCATCGCTCTGGTTTCTGTACACTGACTCCAGTTCAGCCACCTCCCTCCTCTGCCACGTTGCTGCTCCAATGCTTGGGGACACCCAACATGACTGTCTTTATCTTCTACCCAAACAAATCTTAGCTGATGTCTAAATCTGTATTTTCACAACATGTTGGCTCATTACATTTATTGCATTTTAAATGATATTTAAAATTGATGTAAATAATTTAAAAAGAAAATATCAAGGGCTTGGAATGAATATCTTTAAATATAATGCAGTCAGGTAGATATTTTTGTAATGCTAGATGACATTAATGTGGTGGCACTGAGGAACTGTCGACAATTAGTCACAAGATGGAGCAGAGGTCTTGGAAGAAAATTACTCCCAGGTGACAAAATATTGAAAATTCAATTATACTCTGTTTATTATGGGCTTACATTAGCAACTATATTACTAATGAAGACCTTGATAATAAACAAATTAATGGGAACACAGGGGAGAACTGTTAGAATTATTTTTTCCCCTTACAGTATTCTACAATATTGATTCCAAAAGCGTGCCAAATGACAGCGCAAATGTTGCTGAAGAAATTCTTAACATAAATTATGTGTATAAGAACATATGACACATTCGAGTACTCAAGATTATGAAAATAATTTTAATACATAATGACAAGATGCAATAAATTTAATGTTTAAAATTTCCAGTTATGCAAGTGTATAAATCATTCAGGAAAGGAAATCTAGTGAATGCAAATAAGAAGAAACTATCATAAGGGATGCACAAATGGTCTGAATTCTAATTAAAACACTATGTCATGGAAGTCAGTGCATTCATTATCCCTTTTACAAATGTTGTTTTTAAAAGCATCCACAACATGCGATTCCCAGCCAGGAGCGGCGGCTCACACTTGTAACCCCAGCACTTTGGGAGGCTGAGGCAGGTGGATCACCTGAGGTCAGGAGTTTGAGACCAGCCGGGCCAACACGGTGAAACCTCATCTCTACTAAAAATACAAAAAAATTAGCCAGGTGCGGTGGCATGTGCCTGTAATCCCAGCTGCCCAGGAGGCGGAGGCAGGAGAACTGCTAGAACCTGGGAGGTGTAGGCTGCAGTGAGCCGAGATTGTGCCACTGCACTCCAGCCTGAGCAACAGAGCAAGACTCTGTCTCAAAAATAAAAAAATAAAAATAAAAACCATCCACAACACGCAACTCCTTAAAAAATATTTTTACAAAAGGTCAGAGAATACAAATACCTGTTTTTCCACTAGGAAAATAGAAACCTTTGTCTGCCTAAGACTAAGTTTCTCTCTGAATTCCTCCCAGCATTTTGTGACATTGTGCCTAGTTCAATGGACATTTCGTTCATTCCGCTGTTGAATACATTTAACCAGGCATCTATTTGGGGTATGGCTTTATTGCTACACAATCCAAGGAATGGACTTAGAAGCCTAATTCCCCTTTTCTTGATACTTATGATCTAGTATAGGAAAATAAGACAGGTAAACAGATAACTTCAAAATAAGGTAGTAAATGCTAAATGTCATGAAGCATTAGAGAGAGTAAACATCTGGGGAATTTAGAGGCTGGACAGCTCACTGCCCTTTGTTATTAGGATGACTAAAAGGAAGAGATACTTAAGTTGAGCCTTGAAAGACTGGAAGGATTTTGATCTGCAAAGAGTGGCTAAGAGGGTATTGCAGATTGTTGGTGGTATGATCAAAGGCAGAGAGGCAAGAAAACTCATGGTTTATTCACAATATGGCAAATAATAAAGAAGACTCCATTACAATGTCTTCATAGGAATTGCAAGGAAAGAATGGAAAAATAAGATTATCTGGTGTTTAGATAACAGGGAAGATAAGCTTAGAGAATTTAAGTTTTCCTGAGAAGGTTGATGCAACTTCTGTCCTGTCTTCACTGGTGCAAAGACGTTTTATGAAGCCAAGATCAAGAGAATTGGGGGGGAAAATTTTCTAGATGTAAGAAAAGGACAAAAGACAGGAAGAAATTTGAAGAAGTAATATATACACCTCCTATATACTCAGGACTAAAAAAAGTTTTGAAATAAATCGTTTGAATTGGATGGAAGTACATGGCAATGGAAAGATATCATGTAGGGAAGAAAGACAAGGCTAATGAACTTGAAATTTTGGAAGTGATTTGGAAATGGTAAGTGGGAAGAAAAAATAGAAACTTGAGCTCCACTTTGGCAAACTGTTTTGAGTGCCATGATGAAAAATATATAACACAACTCATCATGTGATTTCATAATGTCTCAAAAATGTTATAGTGGTTTATATTTTAAAAACTTATTTTACAATTTTCCATTATGAAAGAGAGAGAATATGTTTAGTGTACAATTTATATTGCTGCTTTAGATAGCATTATTTTAAATAGAAGGGATATCAAGGAAGTGGCCAAGAAAAAAACAGGAGGATTGAAATTCAAATACAACTCAGATTTAGTCTATAAAACCAACAAGACTGTGGTGCCTCTTTCAGTAGCAAAATGCTTTATTAGAGGACTAACTTTTAGATGAAGAAAGGGATATCTGAATGATTACTGCCCAGAATAATGAAAAATTAATACAGAAATATTAAGACACAAAGCATGTGAGTAAAGACGTGTGAAACTCACACGTGACTGTAGCTCCCATTAGAGTTACTTCTAAATATACATATATATATATACTATACACACTGGTAGGTCTTGTTTTTCAGCTTTGTAGTCCCTGAAGAGTCAGAAACAATGCCTTGGCTGTGTTTGTTGAGTGAATAAATAAGAAACAAGGTAAAGAAAACTTGGATAATAGTATTTTCACAAAGTAGGGGAATCCAAAATTTTGAAAAGTCTTTAAATGTTGTATAGCTGTTAAGAGAGAAACAGAGAAGTTTAGAAGGCATCTCCTCAATAGGAAAGTCACAATTCCCCTTAGTAGGGGGCTCCCAAAAATGACTCTAGGGAACAGGCAAGAAATTATGCCCTTCAAGTCTTGGTTCAGAGGCTGATATAGTTCGGATATTTGTCCCCTTTAAATCTCATGTTGAAATATGACACCCAATGTTGGAGGTGGAGACGTGTGGGAGGTGTCTGGATTATGAGGGGGATCCCTCATGAATGGCTTGGTGACATCACCTTGGTGATGAGTGAGTTCTCACCCTATTAGTTCATGCAGGAGCTGGTTTTCAAAAAGAGCCCAGTACCTCCTCCTTTCTCTTGCTCCTGCTCTTGCCATGTGACACTTCAACTCCCCTTCCATCCTCCACGAGTCAAAGCTTCCTGAAGCCCTCACCAGAAGTAGATGTTGGTGCCATGCTTCTTGTATAGTCTGCAGAACCGTGAGCCAAATAAACCTCTTTCGTTATAAATTACCCAGCCTCAGGTACTTCCTTGATAGCAAGGCAAAACAGACTCACGCAGAGGCTGACAAACTTGTCTAGGAAGATAGGGGTCACATGAACGCTGCAGCCAGCTTGCTTTCCATGCACTCTCCATAACCAGCAGGGTCTTTTCTGTCTTAATTTTGCAAAGTCAAAGAAAAATAAAACTTCTTCTCTACAAAGCAATGGCAGCTACTGAAAGTGAGATGTTGCCCTTCTTTATCGGGAGGTCAAAGAGGTGACAGGTATATACCATTGCCAGGACACTCAAATTAGAAAATAATATCTAACTTAATAATTATCAATAGGCCTGGTGTGGTGGCTCACGCCTGTAATCTCAGCACTTTGGGAGGCCAAGGCAGGCAATTTGCTTGAGTTCGGGAGTTTGAGACCAGCCTGGGCAACCTGGTGAAACCTCATCTCTACCCAAAAAAAAAAAAAAAAAAAAAAAAATAGCCAGGTGTGGTGGCACTTGCCTATAGTCCCAGCTACTCAGGAGGCTGAGGTGGGAGGATCACTTGAGCCTGGGAGGCAAAAGCTGCAGTGAGCCAAGATCATCCCACTGGACTCCAGCTTGAGTGACAGCGAGACTCAAAAAAGAAAATTATTAATGCATCAAAATTATCAATGAAGCAAGTAATTATAACATTTAGTCCATGTTAATTTTCCTTCTGGATGGATTATTTTTTTTTGTTCAGCATGGGACAGGTGACCACTATTTACTATGTTAACTAAAATTTTGAGGACAAGGTATTTATTATTACTCTTATAACTTGAGCTCCGCTAAGATGCATCACAAATGCTTACAATCTCTCATATGTTTTACTACTAGAAATAACTATCTGTTTAATTCACCAGTTATCAAATATCTGTTTGCAAACAAAGAAATCTTGGAAGAATATATTTTCCAGAAGAACTATGGAAGAAATAGAAGGAATTATAATATATTTAAAGCTTAAAAAATTTGAAGTTATTAGTAACAAAACTGCTCTGTCGAGTATTTTTTTAATTTGTAAAGATGTCAGTGTCATACTTAATGTGGAAAACATGCAAACTATAGCTAAAAGAAACAGACTACTGGTTTATGGTTTTCATAACATAATGAATCTGTTGACAGTACATATATTGCTGTTATTTATAATCCCATAGTGACAAGAAAATGTCACCAATTACTGGCTACAATGACAGAAGACAATTTATTCCTAATGATTTGTGACTGCTAGGAAAAAAAGTAGGCTACTAAAAGAGAGCTACCATTCTATTCCCCAACAGCTGTCTTCTAACTGGAAGTATATTTGCAATGTATAGCAAGTTATTTTTGTTAATGAGAGTTTGCATAATTTATCTATATAACACCTTAAGCTGCAAACTACAATAAGATATTCTAAGGTATATTTTTAAAACAGATATAAACTGAAATATCAGGTTCGTGGAACAGCCTTTCATTAACTCACATATTGTATTCTCTTTCAAACCTAGATCTCTTTAAAGTTGCATCGACTTTTAGGGTGTGGGAAATAACACTTGAAAAGCTACTAAGTCAGAACTTCAAATAGATATTTATTGCTCATCCTGGTCTATTAAGAACTGCAAGTTGAAAGAAACATGTATTTGAATGCCTCAGTTATGAAGAAATTTCAAATGATGAAATGAGAGGGGACGGGAAGGAGAGGGTCTGATAATTAGAAGCAGGATATAGGAAACGAGACGAGATCGTGCGATTGTATTCGATTGGTAAGACTAGAGGATGTGGGAAGAGAATGATCAGAAAATCCTAATCTAGTCATCCATGGTGATCCAGGAAATAAGAATTGTATGGAAAACTCTAGAGAAATCCAAAGTTGGAAATTACACAGAAATTTACCAAGAAGTAGGAGAAGAGAAAGGTAACACGTTGTGGATATTTTCAGTGGTTTCAGAAACATCATGGTGAGGCTTAGGTCAGATTGAAGAAAAGGGTCACAGAACAGATTTACCCATTGAAGACATATTTGAGGGCAGACACCACAGTTTTTAACATAGCGTTGATACACATTTTAGACAACAAAAATAACTTTGAACAGAAATAGGGTGTTATTATCATTAAAAAGGCGAAAAGATGCTGGGTACCAACATCAACAGTGCATTAAAACATAAGAAAGTCTCTGTGTGTGTGTGTGTGTGTGTGTGTGTGTGTGTGTGTGTGTGTGATGGGGAGGAGAATTTTTGAGGTCCTCAGAAACGAAGGAGTCATGATAAACTGGGAAAAAGCTCAGTGAATAATGAAAATGACTAGGGCTAAAAGGTAGGAACAATTTATCAAGGAATGAATATTGGTCTAATTAGTTTTGAGAAAGAAAGGATAACAGTCTTGCTTCTCAAATGTGAAAAGAAGTATGCCATGAAACTGAAGACCAAAACTTCTCCACTTCATATTAAGAACTTAGGACAAAAGCAGGGAAAAAAAAATTAATTAAACACAAACACAGGCAAATTCAGAAAAACCATGATACCTAGTTCAGTTTGTCTCTCGAGGCTTCCTTACAGAAAATAAAACTAATGTCTCTCAAGGTCCAGAGCAGACTTATGATTAAGATATTCAACTATTTGGCAGGTCCTTTAGCAACAGAAAGCAGAATTGTTTTGCAGAGATCACTTCTAGAAACAAGCAGATAATCGCATGAATATTCTCACAGTGAAATAATGAACTGCTCCAGATTGCGTTTTAAGAGCCTGTAGTATCTCAAGAAAGACACAGATAACAATACTTGGGAAAATCTGGGGTAGGAATGACTCATGTTTAGAAATCAGGACCATGGTTAAGCAAAACAGTAAGTACCACACCACATTGTTCTCTTTGAAAAGTATGTGAAAGAGAAAGGGAAAATGTTACTGTCTCTTTTTTGTTAAAACCGACTTATCTTTTAAAAAGGTTGATTAAAATATTCAGGTAATGTCAGTTATTTTTGTATTAATCTATTAAATATAGGACCTGCTTGCTAGGTATGGTAAGGTATTCATCAAAAAATTTCTTCCTGAATACCACTACCAGTCAAAACAAAATAAAAGAATAGCTCTGTAGGCGATAGCGTATGCTGTATTAGTTTAAGTTCTATTTGTCATAGACGTGATACTTACAACAGACACACAAGACGCAACGGAAACTTGGGTTATGTTTGATGGATGCAAAAAATAAATCTTAAATCTAACTTTTCTTACCACTTCAGGTGGTTTCCTGGATTTTTATGCTTTGCATCTTCACTTTGTTAGACCTATCCTGACCCAACATGACTTTCCTCCCTTGAGAGAAATCCTCAAGAAAAAACTTTGCAAAATTAGCTTTGTAGTCTTAATCAAAGATAAAACAATGCACATTAAAATTATTTAATAAGAAGGCAGAATTTGAAGAAACTCAAACCCAATGACACCAGGTGAACTGCCTAAGGTAAAACAACAAATTAATGATAGAACCAGAATAAGAAACCAGACCTCTTAACTTCTCATCAAATGCCCTTACCACTGTGCCTATGAAACTTTTCTTTCTTTCTTTCTTTTTTTGAGACAGAGTTTCACTCTGTCACGTGGGCTGGAGTGCAGTGGCGTGATCTTGGCTCACTGCAACCGCCTCCCGGGTTCGAGCAATTCCCCTGCCTCAGCCTCCCGAGTAGCTGAAACTACAGGCACCTGCCACCACGCCCAGCTAATTTTTTGTTTTTAATAGAGATGGAATTTCACCATGTTGACCAAGCTGGTCTCGAGCTCCTGACCTCAGGTGATCGGCCTGCCTCAGCCTCCCAAAGTGCTGGGATTACAGGCATGAGCCACTACACCTGGCCAGAAACTTTAAATATAGCAGGATTACATCTTAAACTAAAAAGTAGGAAATGAATCCAACTGCGCAGAAGCTCTTGGAGACAGTGAGGATATTTAAGTTGAAAAAGCTCTTTCCTTCTCATTGCAAAGCACGTAATCTGAGGACCTACACTCTACTACTGTCTGGATGCCAATAGATTCCACCCAAGAACAGGAAGTTTCCTCAGCGGGTTTTAGAATTAGGCTGTGGCTTTAACTCCTGGCTTTGCCACTCAGTATCTGTGTGACCTTAGCAGGGTATTTAGATTCCTTCTAAGCCTTAGTTTTCTTTCCTCTGTAAAACACAGATAACACTACTAATCTCAGAGGGTAGTTGAAAAGATTAAACATAATAAGTGTTGAGTAAAATCCACATATCTATCTCTGCCTCCATCAACTTCTCTGCCATTTAGATTTTCATATACTGATTTTTCTGAAGAACAGTAACAACAACATTCACATCCAAAATCCTTAGCAATTATCATTGGAAAGGTCACTGTTACAAATGGCTGTTTTCAAAATGCTTCTGGATAGTAATGACATTTAATGTGGGGGAGGGCAAAGGATTTTGAAGCGAACACAAAGTGTTTCATGAGGGAACGATGTTTGAATCGCAGTGCCAGCATTGGTTGGAGTAAGAGGATTTTTGTGAGAGAAAACATATGATGGAAATAGGAGAAGAAATGCATCTCATGGAAAGGGTCAACAGACACTCTCTCCTCTCCGATGCTTCTGAAGGGAATCTTGCCTGACAGCTGTCAACTACAGATGGGCTGCACATGCCGTACAAGCTACTTGCAATCTGGGGGAAGAAACCAGGACTTGTGGGGTATATACATGGGCAATATTCTTATCCTTTAAAGAACAAACCTTCACCTCCAAATAGATCCCTTTACATCGGTTTTTATCCCTTTTAGAGATCAATTTGGGAGCAGACAGGTGAAACTATGACAACATTTTAAGGCTACACTATATAGCCTATGCTCCCCTCTGATCCTCCACACTCACCTTTTGCTATTTTGAGACAAAATAGTAAGAGCCCTCAATCTGCTAATGGTATTAGCGACTAAGGAAGTTAGTTAGAAACTAAGTTAGTAAGGAACTTAGTTACTAAGGAACTAACATGGAAACCCTGAAGATGCAAAGGTCGACAATAAAAACTACTGGATTCTTAGCCTGTCTTTACAGGATAAAAGGGCCCACTGGTCAGGACATCTGCTGTGTCTTTAACAAGCCGTCTACAAAACTCAACCAACTTGATTTAAAATCTTACTCAGGATTGAGACTCAAAGGTGGAGGGGAATATGGTTTACTATCGTAATCCTACAGCCTACTTCCTTGCACCATCCTGCCTCTGACGCTCGTGTTCTCAGGAGGTTCCCATGGAAAGTATATCCGCTGCAAAACCCTCATTACGGCTGTGGTGAAGATAAATACAAAGTCAAGAGTACAGGAAATCTATTTTATGTTGTGATTGTTTTGAGATTTGCAGGAAGTAACTAAAACGCATGGGATAAAATATTCTCAGACTCTGCTATTCAATCGCTAGGGTGTTACTCTAGCAGCAAATTAGTGCACCTTAGCTGGTATTGGAATACAGGTATATGAAAGTTAACTAGGCTAGTATGATGTAGTATTTTTATTAGATACCGAGCGGTCACTGAATGACCTGTTCTAAGAAATGACTTATGAAAGATGGAAAAATAACTTTTCCATCCTTCCATCTTTTGATCCTGAACTTGATCTGCTATTGTTCACTGTCCACCTTATTCTCTAAAACCATTATGTTTTCCTTTAAGTCCACATTTATTTTTGAGTTTTGATAACACTTTTATATACTATCTACTATTTCACAAACTTCAGTCTCAACTCTCCTGCAATATGACTTTATGTAATTGTGCAGATGACAGTC
The DNA here is from genome assembly GCF_029289425.2 of Pan paniscus. Taxonomy (NCBI): domain Eukaryota; kingdom Metazoa; phylum Chordata; class Mammalia; order Primates; family Hominidae; genus Pan; species Pan paniscus. The sequence goes on along the minus strand of NC_073252.2, from coordinate 180,112,463 downwards.
TATTTTAACTATCTTTCTACGGCTTTTCCTTTTTTCCTCTCTCTATTACAGGAACATTTCTCCAGGTTCTGCACCCAAAAGCTTGGAGTCATTTTGGCTTTTCGCTCTTCTTCTCTCACATTACAGAGCCCTGTCAACACTGCTACCGCTTGTTCCTTCTACTCTATTCACGATGTGATGCCTTCTTATTTCGTAGTGGATCTTGACTCATCAATTCCAAGCTCATCCTAATATAGTCCATTCATTGTTCATCGCGTCTCAGTTCTGCTCTAGGACCTAGACTGGCCAGACACCACCCACAGAGACAGTCTTAGACCTCTTGGCACAACGTTCACAGTTCCGCCTAAGTGGATTCCACTTAACCGTCAATGTTAACTTCCATGGTTTCCCAAGAGGATCTCTCCAGATCGGGTGGCCTCCTTACAATGCTACCATTGTTTTCCCTTGTTGCTTCCACTACTTCCTGGAGCGGTTCCAACTATAAGTACGTACTGCTCTCCTGCTACACTTAAAACAGATTTTACCATCTTTCGAAGTCCTGCTCAACCTATAAATTCTGTAAAGTCTTTTCTTTTCTGAATCCTCATTGCTTTTCTCTTTTCAAAGTGCAGTTTAGCAATGTATTTCATCTAGTTGTTTTGTCTTCCGATTGTTTCCCTGTTGTAAAGCCCAATATTACAAGCCTATAAGCTTGACAGCAAAGGATGTCTTTTATTCCTTAAAACGAACTCTCAAAATACGTAATATAGGGATTAAATGTTATGCTTATGTGCTTATGTAACCTGACTTTCTGCAGGATTCACACTTTATTTTTACTGAAAAATAGATCTTGATAACTGCTTCTGACATCAAATGTAACTTCCATAAGCTTCTTTAAGTCTGCTTTTCCACTATTACATTTTTTTTACAGTGTCTAAAGGTTACACATTAGACTCCTAGTGGCTGTGTATTTCTGAAAATATTTGTTTTTAGTTAGCATTCTAAGTCTATCAGAAATCATCAAATCTGAATTTAGTATTTAAACCTATTATATTTCACAAATCCTATCCCACTTCTTTGCAAAGATTTGACTGCACAAATTTTTATTGATGTCTCATTGCTGAAATATAAGTAGATTAGCATATATTTATTAGATGATATGAAGTATCCCCTAGTTAATTTAAATGACATTTACAAAAGTGGATAATGTGAAAAATAATTAAATTCCTACTTCAACTATTACATTACAAAATTCAGATGAATTAAATGTAATCTATATAATATATAGTAAATGTACTTAAGTAAGGATGTAGACATATAAATGAGGAAAAAATATAATTATATTTGTACCTATAAATAAAGAAAAAAATATAATTAGTATTTGCTCTAGAGTGAAATCAGTATTTTTAAGCATGAGAGGCCACAAGTAAATAATGCTATTGATTTGATTATATTTTAAAGTTTGTAAAAAAAATCCTTTATATCAAAAATACCTTAAACAAAGTCAAACAGGAAAATATTTGCAGAATATTAAGATCTAAATATTTACAAATAGATTAAGGGTTAATAAGATTCATAATATATAAAAACTATTTGCAACTTAATAAGAAAAAAATCCATGTCTGTAATTATCTATATCTGTATCTATATCTCTACAGTCACACACCACACAATAATGTTTTGATCAATGATGAACCACATATATGACAGTAGCCCCATAAGATTATACTACCATGCTTTTATTGTATCTTTTCTAGGTGTAGATACACAAATACCATTGTGTTATGACTGCCTGTGGTATTCTGTACAGTAACAGGCTGTACAGATTTGTAGCCTAGGAGCAACAGGCTATACCATGTAGCCTAGATATAGTGGGCTATACCCTCTATGTTTGTGTAGGTACACTATGATGTTCACACAATGACAAAATTGTCCAACGATGCATTTCTCTGAACGTATGAGTTAAGTGGCACAGGACTGTATCTATATCCCTATGTATCTCCTGCATCTTTTGCAACACTCTATGGATTGATGAAAAGAGATTTACCTCCCAGTGCTATTTATCGCCTGCTTTATGTTTTTTATTTATTCAATAAGGATACAGAAACTTTGTGGAAATGAACTTGCTACTCTGAACTGCAGTAAATGCAGAACTTCTTAGCACCTAGAATCTGTAGTAAAAAGTGTACAGGCGGCATCCAGCTAGACTTTAGGACCACACATTGGGCCTATGCCCCAGCTCACGTACACCTGTTCTTCACCATTGTGAAACTTACACCTATGTCTATGAGCAGAAGGCCCACTTGTAACGAGATGTTTATATACAAAAGGTCCTGCAACCAAACCTGTCTCATCGAGGCCACATGTACACAAGGGAGAAAAAGCAGAGTCACTGTCCTGGTGTCCTCGAAGTCCATCTCTGCCTTCAGTTTTCCTTATACCCTGAGTGACCCATTTCTTCATACATCCAAACAGAATAAGGGACAGAGGCAAGAATTGGCAATTCACAAAAGAAGAAATACAAATGGTACATACATGTGAAAATGTATTCAACTCACTAATCAAACGAATACAAATTACAACAAAGGTAAGACACTGTTTCATCTGTCAAATTGTCAAAAATTTAAAGCATGGAAACACTCCCTGTCAGTGCCCTGGGGGAAAAGGTACTTTTGTATACTGTTGGGAGTATAAATTGATACAAGCTTTTTCACAGGGCATTTTGACAGAGTGTATCAAAAGCCTTAGGTTGTATAGCCCTTTGGCTCTGAAATCCCACTTCCAAGAATTTATCCTAAGGTAATAACAGAATTAGAGGCAAAGATTCAGCCACTGAGATCATTATTGCAGCATCACTTATAGTAGCAGAAGTTCAAACCTGGATGTCGAACAGTAGTAGATATGTTAAATTATGATAAATCATGGCATGAAAAAAGTACTATGTTATAGAAAAAAATCCAATAGCATGTGGAAACTTAGGTGAAAACTGAAGTTGGGGCTGGGCGCGGTGGCTCACGCCTGTAACCCCAGCACTATGGGAGGCCGAGACGAGCGGATCACGAGGTCAGGAGATCGAGACCATCCTGGCTGACACGGTGAAACCCCGTCTCTACTAAACAAAATACAAAAAATTAACCGGGCGTGGTGGCGGGCGCCCGTAGTCCCAGCTACTCGGGAGGCTGAGGCAGGAGAATGGCGTGAACCCGGCAGACGGAGCTTGCAGCGAGCCGAGATCACGCCACTGCACTCCAGCCTGGGCAACAGAGCGAGACTCCGTCTCAAAAAAACAAAAACAAAAAACAAAAAACAACTGAAGTTGCAATTTTTATTTTTTAAAAAATATACACACACAAAGATTAAGAATAAAAGTGTAAATCCTAAAGAGAAACTAGTTTTTATTATCCATCTGCTTATCTGTGTTGCCCAATAAACATGAAATCCTAAATCACATCATAGATAACTTAAGGGCATTGATTTAAACACTCAAATGATTTACTCTTAAGTTCATTTGATCTCAGGTTCCACTTTTATCACATCTGTCATATCCCATCATTTTACTTGGGGTATTAAGACAGTACATTGCAAATAATGATTAGATGCTTTAAAAATTCCAGTGATTATGTGAAAGCACAAACTCTTCAAATGGGTTCATTTAAATAATTTGGTTCACCTATAGGCATATTTTGTACCCTGCCATCTATACAATGGTACTCCAGTCACAATAAATGAGACACAGTCCATTACAAGAAAATATTTTGTACTTGTTTTCTGTAGCAACTGATATTTCATTCAACTACTTTCAAATCCCCTAGGAATCTTCATCTGCTGTATGCTAAAATTTTAAGTTCTTTCTTTGTGAACATTAACACTCCTATATTAACCAGTTGGAAGGGGAACCATACTTCACACTGATTACTTTATATTAGCCAGTTTAGTCTTAAAAATTTTTTCACAAAGTCATAACTTTCCAAGTTTGCAATATGCAAATAATAACTATCACTCTGGCTTTTAAAGGCCTATTTCTATTTCTCTTGGATATATCACTTGTAAGTAGGTTTTATGGTTACCTTTTGTATACATATTCTTTAAAATAATGTTTGTCTCGAGTGTTCATTAAAAACTTAAATCTGATTATATAATTTTATGTTTATAAACATGCATTTTTTTTTAAGCAAAAGAAGATTGCTAGTGCAAAACTATGTGGCAGTTACTAAGGAGGAAACTTATTTCCTAGCTATTAACTTAGTCCTCAGGGCAAAGACTATAAACACGCATATAGATGTATACATGTACATATATGAATATATACATATACATACTCATATATATACACACATGTATCAATATATACACATACATACACACATATATGAATATGTACACACACTGATATATATATACACACACACCTATATGAATATATATAAATATCACATACACACATCAAGGATCAAGGAGAGGAAATCAGAAGTTACCTATGTCCCTGGACTAGTCCTGAGAGCAATCCTATAGTTCTGGCTCCAAAGCTAATAACTGTTTTCCATTAGAATCTGGATGTGTAATTCCAGTTTCACAGTTTTATAGAACGATTTTAAGTAAAATGTCAATTTTGGATAAGAATGTACTGCTCCTCCAAAGCTTCTGATGACATGGTCGCTTAGTTCCATCAAATATTATCAATTTATACTACACTGACTTAAAATTGGTTATGATTTCAATCAATCTTAGACAGAAAGGTATCTTTTTCAGTAAACCTTTTCTATAGCAAACACCAAATTAATTATGTATATAAAGTTGTGAGATGAAAAGTACCTTAAAAAATAAAGTTTTTCGGGGAGGAGCCAAGATGGCCGAATAGGAACAGCTCTGGTCTACAGCTCCCAGCGTGAGCGACGCAAAAGACGGGTGATTTCTGCATTTCCATCTGAGGTACCGGGTTCATCTCACTAGGGAGTGCCAGACAGTGGGCGCAGGTCAGTGGGTGCGCGCACCGTGCGTGAGCCAAAGCAGGGCGAGGCATTGCCTCACTCGGGAAGTGCAAGGGGTCATGGAGTTCCCTTTCCTAGTCAAAGAAAGGGGTGACAGACGGCACCTAGAAAATCGGGTCACTCCCACCCGAATACTGCACTTTTCCAACGGGCTTAAAAAACGGCGCACCAGGAGATTATATCCGGCACCTGGCTCGGAGGGTCCTACGCCCACGGAATCTCGCTGATTGCTAGCACAGCAGTCTGAGATCAAACTGCAAGGCGGCAGTGAGGCTGGGGGAGGGGCGCCCACCATTGCCCAGGCTTGCTTAGGTAAACAAAGCAGCCAGGAAGCTCCAACTGGGTGGAGCCCACCACAGCTCAAGGAGGCCTGCCTGCCTCTGTAGGCTCCACCTCTGGGGGCAGGGCACAGACAAACAAAAAGACAGCAGTAACCTCTGCAGACTTAAAGGTCCCTGTCTGACAGCTTTGAAGAGAGCAGTGGTTCTCCCAGCACGCAGCTGGAGATCTGAGAACTGGCAGACTGCCTCCTCAAGTGGGTCCCTGACCCCTGACCCCCGAGCAGCCTAACTGGGAGGCACCCCCGAGTAGGGGCAGACTGACACCTCAAACGGCCGGGTACTCCTCTGAGACAAAACTTCCAGAGGAACGATCAGACAGCAGCTTTTGTGGTTCACAAAAAACCACTGTTCTGCAGACACCGCTGCTGATACCCAGGCAAACAGGGTCTGGAGTGGACCTCTAGCAAACTCCAACAGACCTGCAGCTGAGGGTCCTGTCTGTTAGAAGGAAAACTAACAAACAGAGAGGACATCCACACCAAAAACCCATCTGTACATCACCATCATCAAAGACCAAAAGTAGATAAAACCACAAAGACGGGGAAAAAACAGAGCAGAGAAACTGGAAACTCTAAAAAGCAGAGCACCTCTCCTCCTCCAAAGGAACGCAGTTCCTCACCAGCAATGGAACAAAGCTGGATGGAGAATGACTTTGACGAGTTGAGAGAAGAAGGCTTCAGACGATCAAACTACGAGCTACAGGAGGAAATTCAAACCAAAGGCAAAGAAGTTAAAAACTTTGAAAAAAATTTAGACGAATGTATAACTAGAATAACCAATATAGAGAAGTGCTTAAAGGAGCTGATGGAGCTGAAAGCCAAGGCTCGAGAACTACGTGAAGAATGCAGAAGCCTCAGGAGCCGATGCGATCAACTGGAAGAAAGGGTATCAGCGATAGAAGATGAAATGAATGAAATGAAGCAAGAAGGGAAGTTTAGAGAAAAAAGAATAAAAAGAAATGAACAAAGCCTCCAAGAAATATGGGACTATGTGAAAAGACCAAATCTACGTCTGATTGGTGTACCTGAAAGTGATGGGGAGAATGGAACCAAGTTGGAAAACACTCTGCAGGATATTATCCAGGAGAACTTCCCCAATCTAGCAAGGCAGGAACATTCAGATTCAGGAAATACAGAGAACGCCACAAAGATACTCCTCGAGAAGAGCAACTCCAAGACAAATAATTGTCAGATTCACCAAAGTTGAAATGAAGGAAAAAATGTTAAGGGCAGCCAGAGAGAAAGGTCGGGTTACCCACAAAGGGAAGCCCATCAGACTAACAGCGGATCTCTCGGCAGAAACTCTACAAGCCAGAACAGAATGGGAGCCAATATTCAACATTCTTAAAGAAAAGAATTTTCAATCCAGAATTTCGTATCCAGCCAAACTAAGCTTCATAAGTGAAGGAGAAATACAATACTTTACAGACAAGCAAATGCTGAGAGATTTTGTCACCACCAGGCCTGCCCTAAAAGAGCTCCTGAAGGAAGCACAAAACATGGAAAGGAACAACTAGTACCAGCCACTACAAAATCATGCCAAAATGTAAAGGCCATCGAGACTAGGATGAAACTGCATCAACTAACGAGCAAAATAACCAGCTAACATCATAATGACAGGTTCAAATTCACACATAACAATATTAACCTTAAATGTAAATGGACTAAATGCTCCAATTAAAAGACACAGACTGGCAAATTGGATAAAGAGTCAAGACTCATCAGTGTGTTGTATTCAGGAAACCCATTTCACATGCAGAGACACACATAGGCTCAAAATAAAAGGATGGAGGAAGATCTACCAAGCAAATGGAAAACAAAAAAAGGCAGGGTTTGCAATCCTAGTCTCTGATAAAACAGACTTTAAACCAACAAAGATCAAAAGAGACAAAGAAGGCCATTACATAATGGTAAAGGGATCAATTCAACAAGAAGAGCTAACCATCCTAAATATATATGCACCCAACACAGGAGCACCCAGATTCATAAAGAAAGTCCTGAGTGACCTACAAAGAGACTTAGACTCCCACACATTAATAATGGGAGACTTTAACACCCCACTGTCTACATTAGACAGATCAACGAGACAGAAAGTCAACAAGGATACCCAGGAATTGAACTCAGCTCTGCACCAAGCGGACCTAATAGACATCTACAGAACTCTCCACCCCAAATCAACAGAATATACATTTTTTTCAGCACCACACCACACCTATTCCAAAATTGACCACATAGTTGGAAGTAAAGCTCTCCTCAGCAAATGTAAAAGAACACAAATTATAACAAACTATTTCTCAGACCACAGTGCAATCAAACTAGAACTCAGGATTAAGAAACTCACTCAAAACTGCTCAACTACATGGAAACTGAACAACGTGCTCCTGAATGACTACTGGGTATATAACAAAATGAAGGCAGAAATAAAGATGTTCTTTGAAACCAATGAGAACAAAGACACAACATACCAGAATCTCTGGGACACATTCAAAGCAGTGTGTAGAGGGAAATTTATAGCACCAAATGCTCACAAGAGAGAGCAGGAAAGATCCAAAATTGGCACCATAACATCACAATTAAAAGAACTAGAAAAGCAAGAGCAAACACATTCAAAAGCTAGCAGAAGGCAAGAAATAACTAAAATCAGAGCAGAACTGAAGGAAATAGAGACACAAAAAACCCTTCAAAAAATTAATGAATCCAGGAGCTGGTTTTTTGAAAAGATCAACAAAATTGATAGACTTCTAGCAAGACTAATAAAGAAAAAAAGAGAGAAGAATCAAATAGATGCAATAAAAAATGATAAAGGGGATATCACCACCGATCCCACAGAAATACAAACTACCATCAGAGAATACTACAAACACCTTTATGCAAATAAAGTAGAAAATCTAGAAAAAATGGATAAACTCCTCGACACATACACTCTCCCTAGACTAAACCAGGAAGAAGTTGAATCTCTGAATAGACCAATAACAGGAGCTGAAATTGTGGCAATAATCAATAGCTTACCAACCAAAAATAGTCCAGGACCAGTTGGATTCACAGCCGAATTCTACCAGAGGTACAAGGAGGAACTGGTACCATTCCTTCTGAAACTATTCCAATCAATAGAAAAAGAGAGAATCCTCCCTAACTCATTTTATGAGGCCAGCATCATCCTGATACCAAAGCCAGGCAGAGACACAACCAAAAAAGAGAAGTTTAGACCAATATCCTTGATGAACATTGATGCAAAAATCCTCAATAAAATACTGGCAAACCAAATCCAGCAGCAAATCAAAAAGCTTATCCACCAAGATCAAGTGGGCTTCATCCCTGGGATGCAAGGCTGGTTCAATATACGCAAATCAATAAATGTAATCCAGCATATAAACAGAACCAAAGACAAAAACCACATGATTATCTCAGTAGATGCAGAAAAGGCCTTTGACAAAATTCAACAACCCTTCATGCTAAAAACTCTCAATAAATTAGGTATTGATGAGACGTATCTCAAAATAATAAGAGCTATCTATGACAAACCCACAGCCAATATCATACTGAATGGGCAAAAACTGGAAGCATTCCCTTTGAAAACCAGCACAAGACAGGGATGCCCTCTCTCACCACTCCTATTCAACATAGTGTTGGAAGTTCTGGCCAGGGCAATTAGGCAGGAGAAGGAAATAAAGGGTATTCAATTAGGAAAAGAGGAAGTCAAATTGTCCCTGTTTGCAGATGACATGATTGTATATCTAGAAAACCCCTTGTCTCAGCCCAAAATCTCCTTAAGCTGATAAGCAACTTCAGCAAAGTCTCAGGATACAAAATCAATGTACAAAAATCACAAGCATTCTTATACACCAATAACAGACAAACAGAGAGCCAAATCATGAGTGAACTCCCATTTACAATTGCTTCGAAGAGAATAAAATACCTAGGAATCCACCTTACAAGGGACGTGAAGGACCTCTTCAAGGAGAACTACAAACCACTGCTCAAGGAAATAAAAGAGGATACAAACCAATGGAAGAACATTCCATGCTCATGGGTAGGAAGAATCAATATCGTGAAAATGGCCATACTGCCCAAGGTAATTTATAGATTCAATGCCATCCCCATCAAGCTACCAATGACTTTCTTCACAGAATTGGAAAAAACTACTTTAAAGTTCATATGGAACCAAAAAAGAGCCCGCATTGCCAAGTGAATCCTAAGCCAAAATAACAAAGCTGGAGGCATCACGCTACCTGACTTCAAACTCTACTACAAGGCTACAGTAACCAAAACAGCATAGTACTGGTACCAAAACAGAGATATAGATCAATGGAACAGAACAGAGCCCTCAGAAATAACGCCGCGTATCTACAACTATCTGATCTTTGACAAACCTGAGAAAAACAAGCAATGGGGAAAGGATTCCCTATTTAATAAATGGTGCTGGGAAAACTGGCTAGCCATATGTAGAAAGCTGAAACTGGATCCCTTCCTTACACCTTATACAAAAATCAATTCAAGATAGATTAAAGACTTAAACGTTAGACCTAAAACCATAAAAACCCTAGAAGAAAACCTAGGCATTACCATTCAGGACATAGGCATGGGCAAGGACTTCATGTCTAAAACACCAAAAGCTATGGCAACAAAAGCCAAAATTGACAAATGGGATCTAATTAAACTAAAGAGCTTCTGTACAGCAAAAGAAACTACCATCAGAGTGAATAGGCAACCCACAAAATGGGAGAAAATTTTCGCAACCTACTCATCTGACAAAGGGCTAATATCCAGAATCTACAATGAACTCAAACAAATTTACAAGAAAAAAACAAACAACCCCATCAACAAGTGAGCGAAGGACATGAACAAACACTTCTCAAAAGAAGACATTTATGCAGTCAAAAAACACATGAAAAAATGCTCACCATCACTGGCCATCAGAGAAATGCAAATCAAAACCACGATGAGATATCATCTCACACCAGTTAGAATGGCAAACATTAAAAAGTCAGGAAACAACAGGTGCTGGAGAGGATGTGGAGAAATAGGAACACTTTTACACTGTTGGTGGGACTGTAAACTAGTTCAACCATTGTGGAAGTCAGTGTGGCGATTCCTCAGAGATCTAGAACTAGAAATACCATTTGACCCAGCCATTCCATTACTGGGTATATACCCAAAGGACTATAAATCATGCTGCTATAAAGACACATGCACACGTATGTTTATTGCGGCACTATTCCCAATAGCAAAGACTTGGAACCAACCCAAATATCCAACAACGATAGACTGGATTAAGAAAATGTGGCACATATCCACCATGGAATACTATGCAGCCATAAAAAATGATGAGTTCATGTCCTTTGTAGGGACATGGATGAAATTGGAAATCATTATTTTCAGTAAACTATCGCAAGAACAAAAAACCAAACACCGCATATTCTCACTCATAGGTGAGAATTGAACAATGAGAACACATGGACACAGGAAGGGGAACATCACACTCTGGGGACTGTTGTGGGGTGGGGGCAGGGGGGAGGGATAGCATTGGGAGATATACCTAATGCTAAACGACGAGTTAATGGGTGCAGCACACCAGCATGGCACACGTATACATATGTAACTAACCTGTACATTGTGCACATGTACCCTAAAACTTAAAGTATAATAATACTAAAAAAATAATAATTTTAAAAATATATTTTAAAAAAACGTTTTCAGGGACTCGCAGTTACCCACATTCATACTCCAAGGACCCCTTCACTCCTGATTCTCAGAGGCTGGACGCTTTTCATTTTCCCTCAATCGCCTCTACTCCACCTTTTCCTTGTTCTGCTGCTCCGTCCCTTTCCTTAAGAAGATGCTGAAATGTCCTCCAATTATACAAGTACCTCCATCCCTGGATCCCCCAGCCTCGCTCTCTCCTTCCTTAGTTGAGCTTTGGAGAGAATAATCTCCAGTTGCTGGTGCCACATTTAAGGTTTTGGTTCAACTCTGAACTACCACGATTTGACTTCCACACCCACTATACATACATTATCCTCACTGGAAGCTTTTTCTCTGAGATGGGGTCTCACTATGTTTCCCAGGCTGGTCTCTAACTTCTGGGCTCAAGCCATCCTCTCACCTCAGCCTCCCTTCTGAGTGCTGACACGGGTATTGCTGTACCCAGCAACTTTTGGAAGTTTTTGACTCTGCCGATCACGGTACGTCTCTTTTGTTGTCTTTTGTCAATTAATCTTTTGGGTTTTTTTTTTTGCCTCTATAAAAGGTCCTTCGTTTCTTTTATTGGTGCTTCATCTATACCCTTATGTTAAATATTGGTGAGCTTAGGATTCTAGCTTCACTCCTCTTCTTTTCTCATTCTATTTGCTTTCAGAAAGAGGTTTAATTCTGCCCTGTGGCTTTAACTGCAATAATATAGATCACAGAGTAAATATTTTTACACAAAATCTAATTGAATTTCATATATATATAGATAATATATATATAATTGGCTAATAAATTACTGAAACTTGATGGCCCACAGACACATCAAACACTATGTCTTCTCATGTGAATTACTAACTTTACCATAGACAAAATACTTTAACTTTCAACTTGGATTATACCATCACTCACTGAGTCTCTCATGTTGGGGAAGACAGTCTCTTTAAATGTTTCTCTTCCCCCAATTAATCATCAAATCTTGATTCTACTTAAATGGGTCTCCCTTTCCTTTCTGGTTTTTGATCCAAACTTTTCTATTTTCCTATTTTGATAATTATAATACTATCTAACTGGCCAATTTGCTTCCAAGTTTGACCTCTAAGTCAATTATTTTTTCCATTCAACAAAACCTTTATTTCCAGGTTCAGGTATTAGGTGAGGTGAGCACAGAGGTACAACAGTGAACAGGGCCATGTCCCCAGGGAGGTTGCTCTCCTTAAGGAAAGACAGTTAATACTCCACACTGCTTTCAGGGTACTCTGTAAAACGCAAACATGACCATACTATTCCTCTGCATTAAAATCCCTCAGAGCCTCCCCATTACCTGCAGGAAAACGTGCAAATCCCTTAGCATCACCATGAAGACTTTGCTCTGGGGCTACTTTTGTAGCCTCATGTGTTCCAGGCATCAAACTCCCTGTGGCTTTTGGAGCATCCCCAGGGAAGTTACACATTCTCCTTTGCTGTTCTGTCTAAATCTCGAATTTCTCCACATCCTTTAAGCCTCTGGTCCAACGCTGCTTCCTTCCTTCTTTGTGAAACATTCTCTCCTCTCCTGCCCCCAGTCTCTGTTGGCAACAATCGGCTCTGGGCTGACACTGACTCTGCATATTCTGTTGTAATAACACTAACCACATTAAAACCTAACTACACGCCTACTTGCCGGTTTGCCCAACCACCCTGTGAGCTTCTAGACGTCAGGGAATACATCTTACTCATTTTTGTTTTTCCAGCACCTGGTACCATATCCAGCATTTATGATTCGTTGAATGAAGACTTAGTTGATATACTAAATAAGAAATCTATTCAATAAGTTGCCCTTTATTTAGTTTTCAGGTTCTGCATGACTAAAGTCAAGGCAATAGTCATCAGACATTTTTAGTTGCTCTTTTCTTAAGTGTATACGCATTTCTATCCATTTTAACATGCATTCAAATAGGTTTCACGTTTAGTTTGCGTACAGTCTATTTATTATGGAAAACGATCTCGTCAACTGATAAATATAAGAAAATTTCAATATACTGAAGTTAGTATTCAAACCATTCAGTAAATAATGTACAAGATAATCATGTATAAAATTGTATGTGTATGTAATGTTAATAAACAGAATTATCATGATTTGAGAAGAATATTCTTTAAACAACACCAAAAAAACCTTCAGTTAGCTGCTTTTCCGACACCTGAATGCTCACGGAATGGCAAATAAGCAAAGGTTCTATGGCTCTAACACTTATTTTTTCTATTTCAGTGATAATTACATCAATAAACCTGATTCAGCACTCACTGCTATTCAATTCATTAATTAAAACAATTTTACTGCTACCACTGTGATTTTTCAAGGATATCAAAAATACATTCAAAAATCAAAATAGCATACATCATCAGTTTTGATACATTCATAGCATGCTTCACTTTAATTTCAACTCTACAACTAAAAGAACATTTAGAATTGAAACAGAGATGGCATATATTCTGTATACTTTAACAAAAACACTTAGAACACAAATCGAGTTTAATAGAAATGGCAATTTCCATGTGAAGCATAGCAAACTGCCAAGCTTTCTGAAAATCCTCTTAGAACAGAAAAATATGAATGTATATAAATACTTAAGCCTGTAGTAACAACAACAGTAGTGAACTTTACAGTTGTTTCAGTTCTAGTTTCATAATACTAAATTTTTTAGGATCTTATTTAAATCGTAACTTTTTTTTTTTTTTTTTCAGCTGGAGTATCCCTGTTGTCACCCAGGCTGGAGTGCAATGGCGCGATCTCGGCTCACTGCAACCTCCGCCTCCTGGGTTCAAGCAATTCTCTGCATCAGCCTCCCGAGTAGCTGGGATTACAGGCATCTGCCACCATGCCCAGCTAATTTTTGTATTTTTAGTAGAGATGGGGTTTCACCATGTTGGCCAGGCTGGTCTCAAACTCCTGACATTGTGATCCACCCGCCTTGGCCTCCCAAAGTGCTGGGATTACAGGCGTGAGCCACCACGCCCAGCCAGTTAAATCATAACTTATTATACTAAAAAGTGACTTGTACATACCCATGAAGTGAATCTATTTCATCCTTAAATGAAACAGGGAAGCTTTTGCTCAAAGAATGACAAGTCACTATTGAAATTGTAAATGTATATCTATCAAGGCAATGTAGTTATTTTTATATATTAGGAACTATTTGACGGCATTTTGTAAAGCAGCACTTTAATTCTGAGCCTGATTTAGGAAGCCCACCGACATATTACTTTTGCTATTTTTGACATTCTAGTGCACATAAAACATAAAATATAATTTACCACAGGAGACCATGCCAGAAATGACCATTACATGCCAGAGGAGGGCCCACAGTGAAATTTATATTCAAGCTATAGTTTAGTATGTATAATAGAAACTCATAAAATTAGAATAACACTGAAATGCCATGTGTTTCTTACAGCAACAGAATTCCATTTTATGTCTTTCAATCAACATCCAAGGTAGGCTCAGAAAAGGTTCCTGGATAAAGTTGAAGGAATGGAATAATGCTAGTGAGGTGAAAAAGTACACCTCTCTTCAAATCATCTTCAGAAAACTAAGATAGTACCCCTTCCTCCAAAGAGCTAGGAGAGATGTGGCATTTGTGTTGTCCTAGAATGATCACAAGTACATGACATAGTTGGCTAGCAGTTTCTCTCAAACTCTCCTAGAATTTGATCAGCACTGGAAGAGCTACAAGTCCGTCTATCTCCTCACTCTCTCACCCATCTGCAGTTGTTCAGGAAGAGAAGAAATGGCACTGCCCTACTTTCCAGATAACATATTCTGCTTGACAAGGAAATCTGGATTGCAAAATAGCTGAAGTTCTCTCTTTAGAGATTGATGGAAATGCTATCACTACAGTCATTTATCAAATTGGTTTGAGGGGTACGCCTTTTTCCTCTTAAAATACAATAATGCAACTTTTAGACTTTGTCTCTCCATACAGAAAGTAGACTTAAAATACCATTTCAAAGGACAAGTGAAATTGGTTCCTTGAAAAGTGTTTCAGCTGTGCAAAGCGTCCGTTACATTTAAAAAGACTGCACTTTAATGTTATACCCTTTTTCATTAGCCAAATTAGCCCATAATACTTCAGTATCATGCACAGTTAATGTGGCATTAGTGGGGTCTGACAACAGGTACATTGCTCAAACTTAGGAGAGAAATGAAGTCTTCTTGGAATGATTTATTTTCTTGTGTGAACTGATGAGCATCAGTTAAATTGCCTTTTAATTGACCAGCTGTCTAAGTAACATGCCTTTGAGGGAAACACTACTTTTGAAATTTTCTTTGGCCAGGAGGGGAAGGAGCATGCTAAAATCTTTGAAGTCTACAACCATCAGACTAATTATCAGCACCATTCAATGTACATTCATTTAATTACAGTAAATTAAAAAGGATGTGGGGTTTTGGAGAAAAATAAGAGAGTCAATAAATGGTGACAGAAATTCCAGACTGCGCAAATGATCAGCGCCCTTTCTGGAAGACACCGTGAGTTCTCCTCCATCTTGCCAGAACACTTGATGAATGCAGCCCTGGGGTGGGGTGGGGTAAGGAAGGAGGAGTGGGGGAGGGGAGGAGGAGATATCTATTATGGTCCAAACTAGGTAGGCACTTGATATTGTTTATTTAACTTAATCTTCATAGCCACATAAAACAGATATAATTTTCCACCTTTTACAAATAATAATAAGGGCACACACTTATTCGGAACTCACTAGATGTCAGGCATACCTGAACTCACTTAATGCTCACAACAGCCCTGACCTCATAGGACTATAGCCCTGTTTACTGTTGTCCCTATTTTACAACGTGGAAACCATGGCACGGAATGGTGAGCAACTTGCCCAAGGTCTCAAAGTCGGGAGGTGGTAGTGCCCATACAAAACCAGGAGTCCCGCCTCCGGGCATCACATTCGCAAAGACTGTCCTCAATGGAGGCTCTCGGGGTCCTGAGTCACGAGGAGGTGGAAGAGCAGCACCAACGCCTGCTGGCCTGCCTTACATCAAAGGTCATCTTTCTCCAAGGGGGCTAACAGGCTGAGGAGCAGGAAGAAGGAACTAGACTCCAACAGGAGAGCTCTGCCCCTCCAGAACTCAGCAGGCAGCTGAAGGAGCAGACAAGGCATGCAAGAGTTGACAACTGCCACTCTAGGTGATTCAGGGGGTAACTGTCACAGGGGATGAATGAAAGAATGTGAGCCCTGACCAGTGTGATTCCAAATCCAGGCACCTGTGACAACGTCACACTGGCTGGATGACAAAAAACAATAGATGCCTGGCTGCTTCTGGGAAGCGATGCATACGCAAACATTTTATTTATTTATTAAATCACAAAACTAACTTTATTACATGTTTTCCCACTTACATTTCTTTGCTAAATATCTTCACTGTCCTGATGACTTCTGGTTCTTATTTCCTTGATACCAGGGGCAACCTTACCCTTCTTTGGATTTTCTGCACATCTCTTGACACTGAGTTACTCTCCATGGAAACATTTTTAAAGCTTAAAGACTGATGTTTTGAGAAAAAAAAAAAAAGCCCTTTGTTCCTGACGTTTAAATGGGTATTTGGAACTGAGGTCAGATTATAGCACTTGCAACGCTGGGTGGTGGGACTTCAGTCACGGCTCTTTTAACAACACGTCAGTGGCCGGGCGCGGTGGCTCACGCCTGTAATCCCAGCACTTTGGGAGGCAGAGGCGGGCAGATCACGAGGTCAAGAGATTGAGACCATCCTGGCCAACATGGTGAAACCCCGTCTCTACTAACAATACAAAAATTAGCTGGGCGTGGTGTTGTGCACCTGTAATCCCAGCTACTCAGGAGGCTGAGGCAGGAGAATGGCTTGAACCCGGGAGGCAGAGGTTGCAGTGAGCTGAGATTACGCCACTGCACTCCAGCCTGGGCGACACAGCGAGACTGTCTCAAAAAACAAAACAAAACAAAACAAAACAAAAACCACATTGGAGACAGGAGAGATGCCTACAATAAACCAGAGCACACTGAGAATTCTACCTTTGACTGGGGTATCCCATCACACTGATTTTATAACCTTTCACCCATTTTTACTCAAACTGCTGTTAGTAGGTGATCCCAAATCACCGTCTCTCCAGAACTTGCCCTGGTGTGTGGCAGTCCACTACGACCACGACACCACAACAATCAATGGGTGCCAAGAAAGGGCTTCTCCCATATCCTTCATTTGGAACAAGATTAATATTTGGAATTACATAGGAAACTCAATATATACTGTAAAATTTTTTTTTCCTCAAAATGCTTTTTAATGTCAACTCCCCATGGCTGGTGAAAAGTTAGTTTTGCAAAAGAATAAATCTTATCACTTGTTTTGACTCTCAGCTAACAGGGAGCTGTGTGACACGGTCCGAATGTTCTCTTACTCTTGTGGGAGGCTCGGGCCGTCAAAATTTCATTAGCCTCACAGCAGTTCTAGCGCCTTCTTAACTTGAACTGTTGGCCTCTTTATCAATAAATAAATGGAATCTAATCCCTTTTAGTGACTAAATTCTTCTTTGAAGTTGTAGCTAGAACATCAGGCACTCTGCTTGCATAATTTTACAATGTTGAATAACATTTTTTTTTTCTGGGAAAAACAGCCTCATTCACAGTTATTTCAAATGAAGAAAACAGTCAAGGCAAGCTCTCACGTTAAACCAGATGAAAACACATCAGCATCTGGCTCTTAAATTAGTTTCCTTTTGGTGAGTTATTTCACCCATCTCCTTCTCTTTTCAACCTTTAGTGATATAATAGAACTTCCAAGAACACATCTCAAGCTAGTATGAAAATGAATAAAAGAGAAAATGAAAAGAATTGAAGAGTCAAAAGAAAACATAACCAGAAAATCTATAGCTTTTTAAGTTAGAGCAATTAAAAATACCTGAAGATAGTAGAATTGAATTATTTTTGTTAACTTTATATTAGAATTACTTGACTAAAAGTAGTAATATAGGCAAAAATGTGAATTAGTTTTGAGACGATTATTTATAAAGTTGTTAGAAGAACCTATGTATGACTGCAAATTTCACTTCTTACTATAACCCAGCTTAAGGGAAAGACACATAATTTTTTAATATCAGGAAAAAAATCCTCAGTGCTATTGTTTAATTCCACAATTCAAAATTATAAGGTCGGCTACATACTTCAGAAAATTATGCTTCCCTATATCTTAATGCAATTAATTACATTAAATGAAATCTTGTTCCAAGTAATCACTGAAATTTCAGAACAAATAAATTAATCTGAAAAGTTCCTATGGACATATGTTTGAAATATAGGCAATAGCCAGTATTCATTAAGACAACATATCTATTTTATTTCCTCTTTTGTTTCTTTCTTTAAACTGCTCTCTTTTGGAATTCTTAGACCATCAAAACGTTGTTTAAAAGTACAACCACAACCAAACCTTCGGAAAAAGAGTAAACACAAGTTTAAGTCATCATGTTGCCCAGCTCAACAAACATTGCTTTTGACACTTTATACTCTTAACTTGGCTGACCTATTTACTCTCAACAAATGCTGTCAAATGTTCTGAATTTCAAGGCAAGGCCCTTGACACTCTCCCTGTCTCTCTTCATTCTGCTTCCTAGCCACTACTTGGAGAAATTAAAGAGTGCAACTTTTCTTGCCTTTACATCACTCTAAGAACAAGGTCTACAAGATTCTTGGGGAAACAATTTCCTCCTTTAGTTAATATTAATCCATGCAAATGGTGAGGGCAGTGGTATGAGAAACTCAAGTCTTCCTTCCCTTCTCCCTAACATTTGGATATTATATGTTGTTAACTAAAGGTTACAAAGTTTATATTTTCCAAAAAGAAAAAAAAATACATATGTTTGGGAATCCACCATGAGATCCTTTTAGCAGATGTATAATTTTAAAAATCATAAAATTAATTTATATTTTACCAATACAGATACCATAACAAGACACCTTTGTTATTAGAGAGAAAGGATGAGATGCCATAGAAGTTTTGGTTGGAAAGTGCACACTGACCCAATGTTGAAACATATTTGATAGCTGTGGATGTGGATGATCTATGATGCAGATAATCAGAACTGATCGCATTATCCTGCTGCATTCTAGTCTTCTATAACATCAAAGATTTTATTGTGTATTTTAAGAAAATTAAATGCTGGGTGCTACCTTTGAATATGACCATTGTACCTGCCATTGCTCAAGGAGTGCTATGTGAAGTACAGCTGGACAGGAAGCAATATTTATTCCAAATCATATGTATTTAAGGTTAGTGACTTCTGAATCCACTAGGAAAATGGATAGAAACACAGGAGTTACTGAGGTGAATGGATTAACTGAGAGAAATGTTGGCATCCTGATTCTGAGGCTCATTTTATCAAAATAACTGTCCTTGTTTCTTCTTTTGAATTGGAATAAAGCCAGCCTCCACCAAGAACTGAAACTTCCAAATGAAGATATTGAGTATATAGCTATTATTTGATCTTGACTTTGGTTTAATGCACTAAGATATTCTACTTAAGATAAGAAATTGATTGCATTGGTTTAAATTAGACCTTTTTTCATGAATAGAAAGAAAATAACTAATAAGCCTTAGGTGCTGCTTCACACTGTGACTTAGCTGAAACTGAAAGCTAACAATAGATCCGCTTTCCTATTACAAAGCAAAGCTGACAAAGTCACCCAATAAATAATAAAATTGAAATATCATTGATAAAACAACCATTTTTCTTTTCAAATGTCATGCAATTCTTTCATTTTAATTTTCTCTTTGCTTTTTGATGCATAGGATATGCATAGCATTAATAACTAGACTGAAATAGCAAGTGCACTGTTAATATTAAAAGCTGAAGGAGAATTTTTTGTTTGCTGCATTGCTGCTGACGCCCCAATTCTTCCTAGAAGCAGCACTGACTAAAAATTAAGTTTTCTTTAAAATGTATTATTGCATATAAATTAACTCATAAAAAATCATCCCGCATTGGCAATAGGAAAAAAAAGTCCCAATAATTTATAAAGACTTTTTTTCTTACAATATACAAAAAGCTGCTATTTGGATATCCTAAAATCCAATTTTTGTGTGTGGATTTAATTGCTTAGTAATCCAGTCCCCAAAGAACATCAAAGGCCACACTCCCCCTCTTTACCAAGATTTCAATTGCTCTCATCAACTCTTAAGTTTAAAGCATGATCATATTTGTTCTTCAATCACTAGAGCCCTGTTAATAAACTATTCTGCGTGCTCACTCATCCATTCTAAGATTTTGCAACTTCTTTGAGATATCTTCAAGAGGAATCTACAAAGACATCTTTGATTGCAAGACGGCTGTGGGGTAAACTTTATCAACACGTGCTTTGCCACCCCACAGAAGACAACAGGTGACATGGTCCAAGAGAAGTCAAAGCTATTTTTTTTTCTGTAGATGATTAACCTGTTTTCAAAACTATAGCCAAAACATTGTAGACTGCTTGCCTAATTCAACAATCTGATGTCAAATATTGATTTTTTTTTCCAGGAAAAAATGCATTATTCAAGGACATTTCTTGAGTTCTACTACATTAAAACAAAAAGAAATGGACAAGAAAGAGAGAGAAAGAAGGATGAGAGGAAGGAGGAGGGAAAGAAAAACATCCCCCCCCCCGGAGTCAACCAAAACAGACAGAAGCACTGAATGCCAACATTATAAAGCCAAAAAGGAAACTTACCATTCTCACTGTCGGACTTGTTTTCGTGCTCCGTATCTGTCAGGGTGAGGGCTGAGTTGGACCGACTTGACAGGCAGGAGCTGCGGCCTGATTTGACCCCCCTGCCCCAAAGTCTCATGGCATGCTCTGGGGACATCACTGCTTCATTTTCAGTATCAGCATCTGACCCTGCACTGATAGAGTAACCTCTGTGAGGGAGCCCCATTTCCGCACAAAATGCCAGTCCTCTTCGAGTTGCTGGTTCACAAACTCCTAACTGCCTTAGGGTAAAATTCTGTCCTAATTAGGGGGAAAAAAAGATAACAACTAGTGAGTATATGTTCAGTGTTAGTTTCTTTTCTTTTTTTTTTTTTTTTTTAAGAATGTCTTTCAGAAATAAACACTCAAACATTTAGGCTTTTCAGCGATCAGCACCAGGCGTTTACAGTAGCGTCACACGGCATAGGATCAAGTGGGCGCAATTATGGGAGGAGGGCGGGGCCCCAACTTAGAGCTCCTTTGTCAACTCTTTAAGCCCATAAGTACCTCCAGAGAGATGGGCAAGTAAAGTGGCCCCAACCATGAGAACTCAACCCAGAGAAAGGATTAGTGCAATGATAGAATTTTGTTTAGCAGACTTGTGAGGCAATGGAAATTGTCAGAATTATTTTCTGTATCCTGGCTCGAGTCCCCAACAATAAAATTTTCCCACCCAGATGTCACTCCTTTGGAAGAGAAAAGTTTCCCTTCAAGAATAAGTTACTCAAACAGTAGAAACAGGAGCTTGGTCATTCTTCTTATATTTTTCCACCTTGACTTAGCAATCAACATAACACGTAGTATTTTGTATGTATGTATGTATGTATGTATGTATATATGTATATATGTATATATGTATATATGTATATATGTGTGTGTGGGGGGGTGTATATACACATTAAATGTTGGAGTATAACGTCTAAAAAATTTGCTGCATATTTTGTACATTTTTGACTTTCTAGGCTTTTTGCTTTACTACACACCTGAAAACATCTGTATTGATCAGAGTAAACCAATCTTTGCAAATAAAGTGCACTCTAAAAATAAAGTGGGAGTATTACGTATTTAAAAATTAATGATAAAATCAAGTTCCCTGAAAAATAAATGGCTGTGAACTCTGCAGGCCTTTACTAATAAATTGAGCATAATAAAACTCATGACACTGCAATAACTTAAAGCAAAGGTGTTTAAATTAGGTGACACTTTAAAATGACTGCTGTTATTAATGACTTTTCCAATCCTGTATTTATTCTGGAAATTTCACGTTTTATACTACTATGGATGAGAAGAGTGAGAAAAATGTTTGCTTGTCATGCATACATAAAGCTTTTCTATTTCTTGTCTCTGGTTGACATGGTAGAGTGTGAGATTTAGGTGCCAATCAGAATCAAAATATAGGTAAAGAATAGTAACCTACAAAGACTGATTTAAATGCTGCTATCTCATAACCAAACCTTTTAAGAATATTAAGCATTTATATTACTCATAGTTTTGATTTCCCTACTTCTACCTCTTAAATCTGTGAACATTTTAATGCTAATAGGTTGATATGAGAAACATACATTATATTTTTTGAAAGAGGGTATTATAAATTATTTGTGATAAAATGATAACATGTTGAATCTTCTCGGAAATAAATCAAACCTAATGGACAATGTAGTAAATATTGGGTTGTAAAGATATTAGCACCCTCCAGGCTGCCACACATTTTAACTAGTGTGGTTAATTGCTTTATTGCTGTGGTCATATCAGAAGTTGGAATCAGCTTTATCTCGGTCAGACTTCCAAATGGATTCCGACAATGACACTCATAAATAATGAAAATCAGTTGCTACAATTAGCTGCAAATCAAAGTGTGCTTATCAGAGAGATGTGAACACGTATCTGAACCAAAAAGTATGTCAAAAGAAGAAGTAAAAGAAGAGAAAAAAAGGAAAAAGCGCCTGTGCGTTGAACAGTGAGAAGGCAGGCAAGCTCACTGAGATGAGACTCAGTATTGTTAGCATGTTAAAATCATTACTGCAGATTGTACTTATGAAAGTAAATCCGAACAAGGCCAGTGTCCACATGAACAGTTAATGGAATTGCTGTGGAAGAGCTTCCCCACTGCTATTTATATGTCACTTGTAATATACGGGAGGACTCTAAAACGTGTAGATATTGCCATCAAACATGCTGATTTTTCAAAATAAGGATGCAAAATAATTTTTAAAGAGGGAAAAATAAATAAGATCCTTTGTTTTTTGCCTCTATTTTGAGAGGTGCCCACATTCAGAAATGAAAAGAGAAAGAAAAGGCCAGTAACAACTCTCTTTCTAATCTCTACAATGTGGCTTGAAACAATTTCCAAGTGATTGGCTTTTCACACTATTGCCATCTTGATGCAAAAAATCTATGAGGTGAAGGAAGCAGAAAACTGTAATCTTTGTTACCCAGGTATGTAAACACAGTTCACTTTGCAACTAAAAACACAACACATCATCCCTATGAATTGATATACGTATCCCAAACTCCATAAATACTTCCCTCCATTGACTTCCCTCTGAAGTCAATGTCTTACAATGATTCAAAATTCTCCAGGGCTGCTTCTGAAATGAAGCTATGATGCAAGCACCACAGCAGGAATCCCTGTTAGATTTCCTTACTGAATTGAAAAGTTTGTTTTAGTTTCCCCTAGGAGAGAAAACTAAACTTGGCCTCAGTTGGACTCAGGTTAAAGCCACTCACTAGCTCTGTTTAAGTCACTTTACACTCTATTTTTTCATCTTTCAGGGCTGTCCTGACTTGGTTTAGGAGATGGTTTATGTAAATGTGACTCACACAAAAAAGGGCTAAATGAAAAAATCACTTAAAAAATAAATACCTTGACAAACGTAATTAATAATCACAGAGAAGTGTATAGTTTGAGAGTAGGGAGAGGATCATTTTCAACTCATTTTCAAATAGCGACACCACCACCAAAGTTGAGTTTTACTTAAGTAATTGCCTTTATTCAAAAACATCCCTACTCCAGACCTCCCTCAGTGCTTCGCATTCTATTGTTGTCAATTCTCCTCAGTGGTTAAGAAATTTTTATTTTTAGGATCCCTTATTTTAATGCAAACACCCCTGGAAAGATCTAACCTTAAACTAGAATAAATTAGTCTATTCGATTATTTCTTGCAATCTAGCAGTGTTTAGCAAGATACACTATGCTGATGGAAAACATCTGCAGTTTTGACCAGTGCAGGGAAGATGGAGAGAACAGAGCTCCCTGACTGCGACAAGCGGTGTGGAGGAGGGCGGAAGGGCTGGGCTGGGCTGGGCTGGGCTTGTAGTAGTGGGGAGGGCTTTATGGCAGTGCAGAGAAGTGGGAAGAGGCAGGACAAGGCAGCTGAGATGCCCCTGGGACCAGGCTGAACCCTGGACAATCCTACGTAAAGTCAGCTTTGGCTTCAAGGAACAATACTTTATTCTCATTTTCCATGTTATCTTTACATTGGAAAAGCCATGTTCTTTGCAGTAGTTCTAACATTGCTTTAATTTCTTTCTTTGCCTTTTATGGTCTTTATATTAATTCTGCTTGGCCATAACTGGCAAAATAAGTATTTATCTCCTGTACATTGAATTTTGGTAACCTTGATCAGCAGAGCCAACAAGAGTTTCCCATTACAATTTGAAACAGGACCAAAACAATAAATTGTAGCAAGAACAAAGTACACCTGAGGATGGAATTCACTGTGATTAAAAGGCAAGGTTAGCTTGGATTATATTAGGCATTTTTGTTTTATGACACTCATAAATGTGAAAATCTAGAAAAGGAAAACTGAATAAACACAACCTAGGTGGGTTGCATCATTTTTTTTAGGTTCACGTTTTAAAAAATGAGTGAGGGTATTTGACAAAGTAGAACGGATGGTATAAGGACAAATATTTCAAATGAGATTGGCACATAGCACAGCTCCCTCTTTAATAAAAGAAGGAGATTGGGAAAATGGGTTAGCTATTTGTTCTTTTTCTCATAGAAATTTGTTCTATTTGTCTATAACCTAGTTGGAGCAGTGAGGGATTTTTCAAAGCCGCAATCAGGGTGATGTTCACCAGTGGGTAACACATCTACTATCTCTTGTATGAGAAACAGATTCTACCCGAGGGACTAGTCTCAGAGGTACACAAGATGACGAAAGCACCCCACGGGGAAGGCATTCTCTCCTCACTAATGTCTGGATTTCTCTAATGTCTAGATTTGGCTTTCTCTCCTTCTCTCTTGGTCTCTTGCTTGTTTGTTCCTTTAAAAAAACAAACAGTTTTATTGAAACATAACTCACATACCACAAAATGCACCCACTTGAAGTGTACGCTTTAATGGTTTTCAGTATATTCACAGAGTTCTGCAACTATGGGCACAATTAATTTTAGAACATTTTTATCACCCTAAAAAGACACCTCATACCAATTATCAGCTGCCTTCTATTTTCCCCTCACCCCTCCCACCCCCAGCCCTAGGCAACCACTCATCTACTTCCCATCCTGGACATTTCAAATAAAGAAGATCCACAGTATGTGGTCTTGTGTGACTGGCTTCTTTCACTTAGAATAATGTTTTCAAAGTTCTTCCATGTCATAGCATGCATCAGTACTCCATTCCTGTTCATGGCTGAATAATATTCCATTGTACGGACACATTATCATTTATCCATTCATCAGTTAATGGACATTTGAGTTATCTCTATTTTTTTTACTATTATGAGAATGCTTCTAGGAACATTCCTGTACAAGTTTTCATGCGTACATATGTCTTCATTTCTCTTGAGCATATCCTAGAAGAGGAACTGCTGGGGTATATGGTAACTCTGTACTGAAACTTTTGAGGCACTGCCGGACTGTTTTCCACAATGACTGCAGTGTTTTATATTCCCACTAGCAGTGTATGAGGGTTTTAATTCTGCACATGCTCATGAACACTTGTTATCATCTATTGGTTCTCTTTTATACCACAATTTATGTGGGACTTGGAGTTCGCAATGAGGGCTTAAAATATAGGTCATTGGTATTGAAATTTAGAGGGCAAACAAGAATCATTGTTCCCCTGAAAAGCAGCTGATTCTGTGAGTCTGCTATGCAAATTTATTATGATTTTATTCCATCATTTTTTTCTTTGCCTTCTATTATGCTGCTTTCACTCCATGTAAAATATTTTTCTGTTAAAATCAGAAATCTTATTTAGCATAGGAAATCTACCTTTGGAACTACATCCTATAGAAATAAAATCACCTGATCTTAAATATACAGAATGTTTATTTAAAAAAGTTGTTTACTACAGCATTGTTGCAAAATTTTAAATAACCCAAATGTTGGCCAGAAAGAGAATGGCTGGAAAAGTTGCATGCCCATGCTGTGGAACACTGTGGTTAGCATAAAGAATGAGTTGGACCCATGTCTTCGGATCTGCAGGGAAGCTCGTTTGTATATATTTTAAGTAGAAAAAGAATGCAAGTTGTAGAATTGTGTATATAGTATAATCCCACTTTTGGAAATTAAGGAAAAGGACCCACAGGTTATATAAGTTGAATCTGAATAAAGGTGAGGAAGGAGATATATAACTGTTATAATGGGTCATTTAGAAAAGGTTGTGAATGAAGGAAATTAGTAATTTTCTATGTTATAGTTTTGAATTTTTACTTCTCATGATAATTATTTCAATAATTTAAAAACATAATAAAGAAAAAATTAAAGCCTATCTTCTTTCTAAAAAACAAATATATTTTCTTGATTCGCTGTTTAATAGCTTCTATTCAATAATTAGAAATTTAATTTATTGCCTCTTCTAGGTGAAGCTCAGTTTTAAAAATCCTTCCTCGTTTATTGTAAAGAAATGAAACTTTGTAAGATACATGGGAGCATTTCCCCCTCCATTTCAATCCTTCCCTTTTTCTTCATCATATATGGATTGTTTTAAAGGAGAATAACCATTCATTTCTCCTACAGTAACCCCAAAATTGAATATGGGAAAAAATGGATGAATAAATATAAATTAAATGCACATAAATAAAACAATCTATAGCTGTCTTTAATTATTTTCCTTGGTTGTTGTGAGCTTGAATGGAATTATTTATTCTCAGGCATGGAGTTACTCTCCTCCATCAGTCAGGCAGAACACAAAACTACAAACTGGGAAAGCATTTCTTATTAGGTGCTTGTTGAATCAGTGGCACCACCATGTCATCCAGAGTTCTCTCTTTTGCTGTATTTGCAAAATGGTAAGAAGATTCCACAACAAAAGAAGTATATGTAATTTTATTTCCAAATACATATTTTATGGGACACTCCAAACTCTTTAACCTTTTATGTTAAATGTGTCACCATTTGAACAAAATACCCATTCTTGAACATGCAATAGAAATTTCAGTGAGGCTACAAATCTTTATTCATAAGGCCCTACAAAAAACAGGTTTAAGAAACTAACTTAAAATCCCACTAAATACCTTAAGGTCCCCACCCCATTTCAACTACTTACTTGATTTATCTATTAATATGTTGTTAATACCCATAACCACATATTGAAACCCATGAATTTCCAGAGGACGCTGAAAATGACCACTGGACACCATACTCATAATCTAACTGATGACTCAGAACACAAGTCTAATGGAAGCCATTGCAGGACACCCCCTCAGCAATCATCACAAATGCAGCTTTCAATGGAAATTCCAGGCTGGGCACTAAGGTGAACTTGAGGAGGCGGGTAAGAAAGGGAAACCCTAGGTATATTTGCAAGCTGAAAAGCCAGGACTAGAATGAATGGCCCCAGAAAAGATGCATTTTCTTCAAGACAAAATTTGTGAGGCCTCCAGGGGAGGACGAACATATGCATATTGAATGGAAGGTTTGGTGGCCCAAATAAGAAAAATTAGGTTGTGAGTTGGCTGACGTATAAAGAAAGAGCATGTCTTAGGTCTGGAAATGAAGGATTTAATGGGGCAACCATAAAAAAAGCTTTAGTAAACATTTGTAATTGAGAAATAACTTTAAAATAGCTTTTTTTTTTAAATCAAAAACATTCTGAAAATAAATTTGCTTCTTATGTTTACTTAGAAATGACTTCTTTAGAACAATCCAAGGCCCGGCAATGATAATACGCCTGCAATGTATCTGCTGATATCTGATAGTCAAACTGCAGTAGGTATTGGTATAAATACACCTATGGTTTGGCATAAAGCAGCAGGTGTTTAATAATTGCGACTGAAGCAGCACCACGGTGAGTCACACTGTGGATCCAAAATGGGCAACGTGGCAAGGAACCAGATACAAGTTGAGCAGTAAGCTGGGGCTCAAGACATCAGACCAATGAAGGCCGAGGCAGGGGGAAAGGATTACCCCCACTGCGTCCTGAGGAGGGCTGTAAGCTACATCTATCTACTCACACCTTCTGGTGGGTAATCCACAAAGCAGGTTGGCTGCCGAGCCTGAAAGAAGCCCTTGCCTACTTAACAGCCAAAATTAGTTAACAATCAGTTAGGCAGGGGAGCTAAAAGAGGGAGCTAAGAGGAAAACCATTAACATGAAACAATGATAAACTAGAGCTATTTAACTTGTGTCTTTAAGTACAGAAATGTAAGGTTGAGTAAACATGACCATCTAAATCCTTTAATCCTGCCGCTGACATTTATAGTGACTGAGAAGGATTAATCATTTTGATCTCTAAATGAATCATTTTAAGCAGTTAATATTTAAAAGTTATAAACTTTGGAGTTGCAGTAATTAGCCCAGTGGATCTGATTAATGTTTCAGGTTTTTGTCTTTTTTCATAAAACTCAATTCTCACAAAAATAAGCTTTCTCAGCACCAGTATTTCAGAAAACATGAAAAGGGGTTTCAGATTCCTTTCGTTTTTGTCTGATGACAGAGGTGAGGGGAACACTGGGGAAATGAAAAGTTTGGGGTCTAACTGGAAATTCATGGCAGCATTAAGTGCTGAATGGTAGGACCATATGGTCATATTTCTTTTGAAGTCTCGGATCAGTTCCCATTATTCACTATAATGGCATCCAAGACTAAACTAAATCTCAGTCTTTAAAATTAAAAGCATTTTCCTCTTGGCTCTCAAATCTTCCTCTTTCACAATTTCCAACATGTCTGAATGGTTAATAGATTTTCATAATGCAAAAAAAAATACAAATAAATAAAATAAAAATAAGAAGAGTAACAAAAATAATTTATTCCATTTCACATCCAAAGCAGGATAAAATGGTGCAGAGACATTATTATTTTAATCAAAGGAGTTATTGACACTATTTTTATATCTGTCCAATGCTACCAGTGACATTCTAAAATCATATGTACAACTTTCATGTTATATATTTAAGAAATATGATTTCAGTTCTTTTGACCTAGCCAGAACATACAAGATAAAGAAACATTTAAAAACCACTTATCATTTTAGTAATATTCTAATAAAACTGCCTCCCCCCCCAAAAAAAAAGTAGTCTATATCTAAGAGCTTAAAACAGGCTCTTTTTTATTTGGAAACAGATGAAAATATTTGAAGATCTGGTCCCATCTATGACACAAACTCTTTATTCTCTCAGTGCAGTCCTGGATATGTTGTATATGTTATTATCTTAATGGGCAAAATGCCTTTATCCAGCAAAACATTATAGTGCGATGACAGCGGAGGTTGTTTTTGAAAGACTGTGGTTATGGTTCAGTAGAGACAGTGCAACTCTGCTCTTGGCACCAAATCAAATCTTACCCCTGTGGAAGCCGGGAAAATACAAACCCAAAACTTCCCATGTTCAACTACAGTTGTTTGAACATGCTGATTTTTGCTTCTGTTGTATTTATTAATATTTAGGTAAATTTCATAGGCAGTGAAATACATATATCTAAAGTGGATACTTCCATGAGTTTTAACAAATGTACCCACCATGACCCCAAACAAGATAAGATCACTCCCACAAAGCTCTCCCGTACCCAGTCAATCCCCACCCAACAGGCAACCACTGTCCTGATTTCTTCTACAGAAGGTTAGTTTTGTATGTTCTTGAACCTTATATAAATGGAGTCATACAGGATGTACTCAGGATCCTTTTGCTCAGTGGATATTTAAGATTCTTCCACATTGTTGCAAGTATCTGTAGATCACTCTTTTGTGTTGCCAACTCATATTCTATTGTATTAACATACAATTGTTATATCCATTCTCTTGGTGATTCCAATATGGGCCTATTATGAATAAAGCTGCTATGAACTTAAGTTTTTATTTACTTTGGGTAAATACTAAGGAGATGAATTGCTGGGTCCAGTGGGAGATGTTATTTTTAACTTTATATAAGAAATTGCCCAACAGTTTCCAAAGCAGTTGTGTCATTTTACATATGAAAGTTTCAGTTGTTCCACATCCTCAATATTTGGTGCTATGGGTCTTTTTTAATTTTAGCCATTCTGGAAGATGAGTGGTAATATTTCACTGTGGTTTTAATTTTCATTTCTCTGATGGCTAATGGTGCTGAGCATTTTTCACAGGCTTATTCGTCACTTGTGTCTCTTTTCTGTGATGTTTCTATTAGAAGTTTTTTGCCCATTTTAAAATTTGGTTATTATTTATCTTTTGTTGTTGATTTGTAGAAGCTCTTTATATATTCTAGAGACAAGTCTCTGTGATAGATAGATAGATAATTTTCTCCCAGATTGTGGATTTGCTTTTCATTTTCTTAAAGGTAATGTCTGATAAGCAAAACTTTGTAATTTTGATGAAGTCCAATTTATCAATTTTTTTCTTTTATATTTATTCCACTTGGGACCTTTCTAAGATATCTTTGTCTATCTCACATTTGTGAAGATATTTAAGAACATATGTAGCTTTTTACTGTGGTTTTCTAATAGAAACTAGAAAGATAAAAGAGTAGCATAGAAAAATGATTGAAATTTGATTGTAGTTTTCTTCTGGACCTAGAACTCACCAGCTGTTGTCTGAGTGAATATTTTAACAAGTTTGAGTCTCATATTCCTCCTGTATACAATGGACTCAGAGGCTCTCAAAGATCTCCCAACCATATCAGTTTATGCAGAGGCAGAAAAAAGGCAGCACAATGGAACACGAGAAAAAAAAAAAAAAGCTAAGATTAATAGCATCAAGAGTCCAAGGAGAAAAATGGAAAAGAAAAAGTTAAAATTTCCTTCAGCATTGGGGACTTTTGGTTTATATTTCATCCCTAAAATAAATCAAAAGCACAACGCTATGTTCTTATCTGGCTCCTCCGTTAAACACCATATCTGAAGTTCACCCTGAATTGAAAACCAAGCCATCAGGGCAGCAGGGACATTAACAAGCTCGATCTGGCCATCTGGAAAGGTGCTTTTCTTCTCCAACCCCCAAAGGGTAAAACCAATCTGCTGCAGTTCCGAAGCAGGAATTATTTTTGGCCTTTGACCTTTTGACTGAAAATCAGAAGGTGTTCCTCCACAGCCCCACTCTCAAATGCAACCTCTGTGAATATTTTGCAGTTTTTTTCTTTCAGTTTTTTGTGTTATTGTTTATTTCACACACTATAATGAGAGCTTCTGTGTAAAGTTTTGAGCACAGCTATTCATGAATTGCTTTTTTTTTTTTTTTTTTTGGCTTCTTCCTAAGCCAGAACTTCAAAAACTATATAGAAAGTCCTCACTTTAGGAATTTGTTGGGTTTAAAAGTTGATAAGAATCACTATGTATTTTCCCATGAAAACAACATGGAGGATGCCAAGATGGAACACACAGGTCTTCTGAGTTATCTGTGTCTGAATGAAGAACTGGATGAATTGTACTCTAGGGCATGGCTTCCATGTGTGAGACTGTCTCTTTGAACAAATGTACCAATGAGGAAGATCCCGCCTACAGTAGCCGCTTCCATTGATTTCCTGCTTACCAAGTGGGGAGAAACTTCCTAGGCATATTCCCTGGATATATGAATGCTCAATGAAGGATGCCAGGATAGGGACTGTATAGTAGAGACGTAGAATTTGGGATTAGCTACCGCCTTTCCCACACTAATAGGAAAATCGATTCTCCTTTTCACGTTTACTGACAGTGTGAATTTCTCTTTTGTGAATTGTCTATGCATGCCATTTCCCATTGGGCTGTTTATCTTTCTGTTTTCAAACTGTAATAGTCATTGAATATATTATAGATATAGACATTATATATGTCATAAGAATTATAAACATATTTCCCAATGTAGTGATTTTCTTTCTGGGTATTTTAATTTACATGTAAAAGGTTTTAAATTTTAAAACTAATCATTTAAGTCTATCTTTTCTTCTGGGTTTTCTGTTAGAAACATTCTAATTTTCTATTACAAAATTTCTCCCCTACTATTGAGTCCCTGGGATTGGCTGTGTGGATTCAAACCACTTTCTTGTTGCCACCTTTATTATAAGGACTGGAAAGCAAAAATGGCAAATGCTTCGTCTTCTTCTTTTTTTTCTTTTTTTTTTGAGACGGAGTCTCGCTCTGTCGCCCAGGCTGGAGTGCAGTGGCGCAATCTCGGCTCACTGCAAGCTCCGCCTCCCGGGTTCACGCCATTCTCCTGCCTCAGCCTCCCGAGTAGCTGGGACTACAGGCGCCCGCCACCACGCCCGGCTAATTTTTTTGTATTTTTAGTAGAGACCGGGTTTCACCGTGTTAGCCAGGATGGTCTCGATCTCCTGACCTCGTGATCTGCCCGCCTCGGCCTCCCAGAGTGCTGGGATTACAGGCGTGAGCCACCGCGCCCGGCCGCTTCGTCTTCTTGTGCAGCTAAGTATGGTCAAGTATAACAGCTCTGAAAAGAGAGGGGTAGCGAGAAGTTTCAGGGGAGTAAAATGAACTAGTCCAATGTAGAGAAGGCCTTCCTAGCTGTGCGTTCATTCTTACTCCAACAGGAATATGAAAGCACAGCTGCCACCTGGGCACCAAGGGGACAAAAGCTACCTGCTAAGAATGACAAAGATGAAAAAGATAGAGAGATGCCTTAATGATATCTTTACGCCCTGGCTAGATAGTCTATCTCTGGACTTCTTGTTTTATAAGAAAATGATTCTCTTCAGTTTTTAAGCTGAAGCTTTCTGCTACTCATGGCTCAAGTCATTCCGATCTTAGTCTCCCAAATTAACTTCTAGAATTCTTGCTTTATTTTTTACATTTGTCTTTAATCCGTCTTAATTTATTTTTGAATATGCTGAGAGATATGGGTCCAATTTTATATTCTTCCAGATGGATAACCAGTTGTGCCAGCACCATTTATCAAATCCCACTGAATAGAAAAACCTTTTTTTTGTTTTATGTTAAATTTACCTATATACTAGGATATATTTCTGAAGTTTTTGTCTATTCCATGAATCTACTTGTCTTTATTTATGCCAATATCATATAGACATGATTACAGCAGCTTCATCATACTTTTGAAAATACATATTAAGTCCATTTTGTCCTCACTATTTGACTTTTAATTATGGTTTTGGCTATTTCCAGAAATTTGAAAATATGAATTTTATGATCACTTGAATTTTAAGATAAATTTGAAGATCACTCACGCCAATTAAAATTAACTCTAACCCACCGGAATTCTATTTGATATCTTTAACTTCTATGCATTAATTTGGGGAGAATTAATATTCTTATGGTATCATCTTCCCATCCAAAAACATTGATTATTTATTTAGGTCCTCTAACCCACCGGAATTCTATTTGATATCTTTAACTTCTATGCATTAATTTGGGGAGAATTAATATTCTTATGGTATCATCTTCCCATCCAAAAACATTGATTATTTATTTAGGTCCTGTTTTACGTCTTTTTAATAATATTTTATAGGTACCTTCACATTAGGTCACATAGCATGCTTGCAAAATTTATTCCAAAGAATTTTATAGTGTCTGTTGCCTTTGTGATAGGATTTTTTTTTCTGACTTCCAAGCAGTAGATATTAATAACAGGTATCAGGCATTATTCTAAACAGTTTACATATATTAACTCATTTTATCCTCAACAAACTACAGCACAATCTATGAATAATGAAAATGGAGGCATAGAGAAATTATGTAACTTGTCCAAAAAAGTTCCTTGGCCAAGATTAGGTAAACTGCCAGTCAGCTACGGCAAGGCATACCTGGGATTCACACACAGGTCATGTGGATTCAGAACCTATACTCTCAACCGTTATACTATATGATCTACACTGTCCATATATTTATTTTGTATTCATCCAAATACCAAATTCACTTCAAATTCCTTTTTTTTAATTTCTAGAGACACATGGTTTTTGTATGCATACAACCATATCTTTAACAAAAGTACTGATTTTAACTTTTTCCAAAATATATATCATTTAATTTTCTTATTACAATTGCTAAAACATCTAAAACAATTTTGAATAATAATTGTGAGAATAGGTAAACCTTTCTTATGTTCCTATTTCAATTGAAATGTCCTAGAATCTCTGTTTTTAGAATGCTGTTTAGTGTCTAGAGTGATCATGTCAAATATTACTACCATATTGAAGTGTTTTTTCTTCTTGTGAGTTTATTTGAATAAAGAATCCTTTCTAAATTTTTTCCAAAACTTGTAAATCATCTATTGATAAGATCATGGTTTTCCCCTTTGATTTATTAACCTAATTATGTTAGTAGATTTCTGAACACTGAAAAATCCTTGTATATTCAGCAAGGATTAGTAACCACTTGGCTATTAATTTGGTCTAGCATATTATTCTTTTTATATATTGCTGGATTCTTAAATGCAAATACTTGTTTTGAATTTTTACACACCTACTGAAAAGCAATTTTGGTAGGTGAAGCAATTTATGTATGATTTCTTTTTTTGTACTATTCTAATCAAGTTTAGTTATTAAGGTCATGCCAACTTCATAACATGAACTTTGATGCCTTCCATCTGTTATGAAGGGTGGTGTTGAATAGATTTTTAAACATTAAACTTAGTTGTACTTTGAAGGTTATGCAAAATGTACCTAGGAACATATCTGGCCCTTGGAAATGGTCTCTCTTTTAATCACCTTTCTCATCTTGTCTGAAATAATTGGTGTTGACAAGTTTGCTCCATCTTCTGAAATCTTTTGGGGTCACTCATATTTTCTGAGAAAAAATAAATTCCTCTAGATTTTTCAAATTTATTGCTTGGAATAATAGCACCTCTTAGTTGTTACAGTCTTTTTAGGATGTCTTATTTTTGTTCTCATTATTTCTTAATCAGGATCATAGGTGCTTTCTATTTTATTAGCCTTTTTAAAGACTTAGCTGTTTTGTCTGTTTTAAATTTCAGTTATATCTTATGTACCTCTTCCTACTTCCTCTGATTTATTTTCCAGACATTGTGCTCTACTCATTTCTTGTCTTTTTTTTTTTCTTTTTTCTTTTTTTGAGATGGAGTCTTGCTCTGTCACCCAGGCTTGAGTGCAGTGGCGTGATCTTGGCTCACTGCAACCTCCACCTCCCGGGTTCACGCCATTCTCCTGCCCCAGCCTCCCAAGTAGCTGGGATTACAGGCGCCCACCACCACGCCCAGCTAGTTTTTGAATTTTTAGTAGAGATGGGGGTTTCTCCATGTTGGCCAGGCTGGTCTCGAACTCCTGACTTCAGCTGATCTGCCCACCTCGGCCTCCCAAAGTGCTGGGATTACAGGCGTGAGCCACTGTGCCTGGCTTGAACTCATTTCTTAAATATATAGTATATTCCTATTTTGTTAGTATTTGTTCCTGATTTCTTCACAATGTTTTTCCTATGATTATGACTTTCACTGTCTCCCATACATTTTGGAAGTAGAATTTTCATTGCTCTTGATTGCTTTTTATCACAGTCAAGGGACATCATAATCCAAGGGGCAAAAGTGCTT
Organism: Pan paniscus; assembly: GCF_029289425.2. NCBI lineage: Eukaryota > Metazoa > Chordata > Mammalia > Primates > Hominidae > Pan > Pan paniscus. The sequence continues at coordinate 180,076,891 of NC_073252.2, read as the reverse complement.
TTCTTCATTTATCTTTTTGTTATTTATTTCTAATTATCTTTTTGTTATTTATTTCTAATTTTACTACATTTTATGATAAAATGTTTTGGCTTATAAAATCTATTTTCTGAATTTTTAATGTTTCTTTAGATGGCCAAATATGTAATCAGTTTCTGCAACTATCCTATAGAAATATAAAAAATTGTATCATTTCTGACAGTTATAAATTTCTGTATATATACCTTAGCTAAAATTTTCGATTAATATTATGTAATTGCTGTCTTATTTTTGTCTTTCAGATCTGCCTGATTCTAAAAGAAGTGAATCAAAATATCTCACTACTAACGTGTTTTAACAATCTTTCTTTTTTAATAGTTTTTGCTTATAAATTTAGCTACTACATTATTGTTTAAGGTATGCATTTTAAGAATGTTCTTCTTCTGCACAGTATGCCTTTCATCACTTACCCAGTGGTCCTTCTTATCCTATTGAGAGTTTTTCATCATAAATTCCATCTTTCCTGATATTAATACTGCCATTCCTCCTTTCTTTTTGTTTGTATTCACCTAATATATCTTTATTCTCAACCATTTTCTTTACCATTTTAAGTGTATGTCTTATAAATACCAATAACTTTTATGAAACAATTGAGTAGTTTATGTCAAAATGCAGTACATGTATTTATTTTATTTTTTGGAGACAGAGTCTCACTCTGTCACCCAGGCTGGAGTGCAGTGGCATTGATCTTGGCTCACCACAACCTCCATCTCAAGGGTTCAAGCGCTTCTTGTGCCTTAGCCTCCTGAGTAGCTGGGACCACAGGCTCCTGCCACCACACCTGGCTAATTTTGTATTTTTAGTAGAGACCGGGTTTCTGCATGTTGGCCAGGCTGGTCTTGCACTCCTGGCCTCAAGTGATCCATCCACCTCGGCCTCCCAAAGTGCTGGGATTACAGGCGTAAACCACCGCACCCGGCCAAAATGCAGTACATTTAAATTTTAGGTGATAGGTAATAGAGTAGATTTGACTCCTTTCATCTTGTTTTTTGATTATTCATGATTTTTCCTGTTGCCTTTTTTTCCTTGGAGCTGTTTTTGCTAAATTGGTCAGACTGCTAGTCAATCCCTTTCCTCACTGCTAATTAGGTGGGTCTATTGTCCTCTTTTCATTGTATTAATGATTACCTTCCCACTCCTGACATTCATATTCAAATATATGTTTCTCATTGTCATATGTATGCAAGATAGCAATTATTTCCCTCCACTAAAGCTCTATTTCATAACTGTTTCCCCACTCTCCCTCTTCAGATGAGATGAGAATTTGGAACACTTTTACTTTTCTACTTTCCTCCAACTGCTGGATTTTGCTGAGATAGGTAAATGCTTTTAGTTCCAGCCTTCTGTTAAGGTTTCTCTTGTAGTGCTTCTGACACATTTCCAGTTGCTCTGTAATCATCGTTTGAGATTTAACTATATACACTGTAGAGTTGCTTTCTCATCATTGTCTCCTCTTCGGAGGCCATGATTCTGATTCAGTTGGTATTTCTTCTTGAGTACTTCCTTAGATGGTGTATGTACACTGTTGACGTGGTCTCTGAATCCCAGCATTACCTAAGTATCTTTCATTTACTCTGAGAGATAAATGCTATTGATGGGGTTCAGGACATGCTACCCAAAACATGGCATCTTGGCATTTGAGAAAACAGCAGAAGCAGGAAGGCCACTCTCACTTTCCCCTTGCCCTTCTCCCCTGAAGCAGGACATAAGATCCTCATCCAAGAGGTGCCCTCCCTATACGAGGAGGAAGCAACATCCGTATCTCTGAAGACACAAGGACACAGAGAAGAATCTGAACGAACAGGCCTTGCCCAGTTCCTCCCAGTTTATCACCATTCAATCCCTGTGTTCAATCATACTTCTCCGTGACTGTCCACTCTTCATCCAACCTCACACAAAAAAAACACAAGTTTACCTGTTTCTTTGGGCATTCATTTCCTTATGAAGGTTCTTGTGTCACCGAAAACTTACATTACATGAATTTGTGTGCATTTCTCTTGTTAATCTGTCTTTTGTTATAGGGGCCTTAGTCATGAACTAGTGACGCATGGGAAAAGAAATCTTTCCTCTCCTACAGTATCTTCTCTGCAAATAAGATCCCTGGGTTGCATTTTTTTTTCTCTCAGTAGGTGTTATTCCACTGTTTTCAAGCTTTTATTGTTGCAGATGAGAAATTCATTATTGGTGTTATTTATTTTTAGTAAGTAAAAAAAAGTAACCTGCCTTTTCTCTGTGGCACCTTGTAAACGCTCTTTATCCTTGAAGTTAAAGAATTTTTCTAGAATGTGCCTCAGTTTGTGTGTGTGCATGGTGTTGTCTTCTTAATTTTATCTGAAATTCTCTTTTCTGTTTTGAGTTGTTTCTTCTACCTGGTCTTCAAAACCATTAACCTCTCTTCTTCAGCTAATCTGCTGCCATTTTTAGTTTGTAAATTATGATTTTAATTTTTTCTCCAGCATTTGGTGGCCATTGTTTTGTTGTTGTTGCTTTTTTGTTGTTATCATTCTGGGATTTCTGCACATGCTTTAGTTACAATGTTTTATTTTGGTTCAGGTTGTCTTCTCTTATCTCCATTGTTCATTTTCATTACAAGCTTCTTAGTCTGTTTCTTTTGCATCTTATCCCACTTCCTGAATTCTGGGTGCCATTAAATTTGTTGTTTTCCTGAGGTGCTTTAAGAAAGAGCGGGAAATCGTGTTAGATTCCTGGGACCAACATCTCTACTATTTGGTTTTCTTAGATGGCATTCTCACCCTATCAGAGGGAGAAATGCATCTGTTCAGGCTTCCCCAGCCCCTGAGGGGCCAAGGAAACCAGCTGCTCCCACAAGGCAACATTTGCCCAAGTGGGGGCCATGGGAGGGGCAGGTCAGCCTCTCTCTGGAACCACCAGGCCACAGCATTCTTCTTGACCTTCACGTTAGGGCTTCACCCCATTCCACGCTCTCTTCTGGCACAAAGCGGAAAACACCTGCACCAGCTTGGTCCTTCACGATCCTAACAGAGTTGCAGATGTCATGTGTACCCTCGATCACTGCTCAGCTCACAGGAGGTAGCGAGTCTGCTGGGAGATGAGTGGATGAGCCCTCATTCAAGCCACCATCATGCCAGGGTTCAAGATACATATTTACAGGAACATTCAGACTGCTCCTCTAATGTCCTTTTGTTTCCTCACAAGGGTTATCCTTGGTAAGGGGCAGGTCTAGCATCTGGAATGTTTGCATACAAGATGGGCTAGCGCTCAGGATGCAGCCCATAAAGGAGGTCCAGCAGTGGGGAATCAGGGCTTGTGGGATCTACTTTCCCTCTTCTCTTTCTTTCCTCTCCCCAGTGGAATCCCCCAAACTACACTTGAACTGGCCTTGAACCAGCAAGGGCAGGAGGTGAGAAGCAGAAGCCATGCTTCTGGGGGCTGGGGGTGCTCAGCATTACTGATGATGGTAAGAATGAAGAGACGGCACGGCCCAAAGAGGGGAGTTTCTGGGAGTGGAGCCACGCTGTCAGCAAAGACCAGAGATGAGGCACACTTAGAAATCAATCGGTGCCTGTCGTTGTCAATCTGCCTTCCTTCTTCCTTCCCTTCTTTGCAAATTTACTTTCTGTTTTAATTTCAGTAACGTACAAACATAGATATCACGGTGTTTTTCAAATTTAAAAACAGAGTCCTGGCTGGGTGCAGTGGCTCACGCCTGTAATCCTAGCACTTTGGGAGGCCGAGGTGGGCGGATCACCTGAGGTCAGGAGTTCGAGACCAGCCTGGCCAACATGGTGAAGCCCCATCTCTACTAAAATTACAAAAATTAGCTGGGCGTAGTGCCAGGCGCCTGTAATTCCAGCTACTCGGGAAGCTGAGGCAGGAAAATTGCTTGAACCCAGGAGGCAGAGGTTGCAGTGAGCCGAGATCATGCCATTTCACTCCAGCCTGGGCGACAGAGTGAGACTCCATCTCAAAAACAAAAACAAAAACAAAAAACAGAGTCCTTCCTCTCCATTGCCACTCTACAAATAAAGAATAAGTGGTAGTCTTCAAATGTTAAAATTCTTAAATTCACAACCCCAACACTGATTATTGACTAACTCTTATATACTTTGGGTTAGGGCCCCAAAGTGGTTCTTTTCAGGCTTATGATTCAGTGGAACAAATGTATTCTTACTTCCAGATATCATCTCTTTTCAAGGTTCACCCTCACGGGCAGCGTTCCTTGTTGGAATTGATAAGTGTTTGGTCAAGAATACTACAGAACATGTGCATAGCCCACAGAGCTGCAGCAGAGGAAAAATGTTCTTTTATTTTACCACTTCTCCAAAAGCTGTGGGATGATCCTATGCAGCTGTTTCATAAGAAATTTGTCTGAGACCTGATGGGATAAATTTTCTTCAAAGATTAATAAAAGAAAATAGCATCTAAGAATGCAAAACAAGCCATTGTTACCCTAACCTCATCCTCACCTACAGCAAAAGCTCCACAGCTGTTCAAAGAGCAACATTTCCATCACCAACAAACTACATGAAGAGATTTAAAAAGAGAAAGAGATCAATGTGAGATCCCGTCAAATTACACAATGACTGTGAAGATGAAATGATCCCCAGCATTATGCTACCTAAATATAACATGTAATTAACAGTAGTCACCTGCCAGTCAGTAAGGCCATACAAAACCATTAAATTCAAGTTTGATAATTAGACATAAAATTGGTCAATTAAAAAATATAAAAACATCATATTTCTCGATTTGAATTCTCCATATAATCGCACCAACGGAAACCCTGCTTGTCCCTTTCTCCAGCCGAAGTTGCATTTCCCTGTGTCATTCAAGGAGTAAATGGATACAGGACTGATCGGCTGTTTTAAAACTCCATGGACCAAAAAAGCTAAATTAGCATGACTCTTTGGAATTGTTTCAGTGATATTTGGCTACTATGAATATTTTTAATCTTTCATTTTTATTACCTATATGATGTCAGGAGCTGTGGCAGGAAGCACATTTTGTCAATTAAATAATTAATCCCATAGCATAATAGTCCGTGAGGAAAAATTGACATTTGTCAGGTTCAAAGAAAATGAAAGCCTGGAAGGATTTTTCATTATGCTTGCTCAAGAAAAACCTAATCTGATAGCAGACTTTCCTTACTCGTCTCTCTCCTACACCTACCACTCCCGCTACAAATACTCCGCATATCAAACCACAGGAAGGAGAAAGCATCCGCAACGCCACCCTCACACTCGTCCTCATTCACCCAATTACAGAATCATATCAATTTTATTTCCTAAATATGCCTACAGTTTGCTCACACCTCACTATCCACACCATGAACATTCGAATTCCAAATTGACTAAAATGGGCTGGGCGTGGTGGCTCAGGCCTGTTATTTCAGCACTTAGGGAGGCCCAAGTAAGAGGATTGCTTGAGGCCAGGAGTTTGAGACCAGTCTGAGGAACAAGCGAGACCCTGTCTCTATTTAAAAAAATGTCTTTAAAATTAGCCCGGCATGGTGGTGGTGTGCACTTGTGATCCCAGCTACTCAGGAGGCTGAGGCAGGAGGATTTTTTGAGCCCAGGAGCTGTGGGCTGCAGTGAGCTATGACTGCCCCGCTGCAGTCAGGCTTCGGCAACAGACAGAGCTTGTCACTAAATTAATTAATTAATAATAATGATAATAGACTTTAAAAATTGACTGCAATAAATCAAAGGGTGATATTTTACTGAGTTGCCTGTTTTCCACTGTGGCAACTGCACAGAGATTAGAAGCCAGGCCAGAACCAGGCAAGCCTGGGCTCAAGTTCCAGCTGAGTTCTCAGGAGCCATGGGGTCTCCAGCCTCTCCAAACCTCATACGTCTCAATCTGTGAAAAGACTACGCTACCGGGACCCACCTCACCAGGGGACTGCACACACCTGCCTAGCGCGCTGACCAGCACGCAGTAAGGTGGCAGCATTAGCTGTAACTAGCAGTCCATCCCATTTACGTTTCTACAAAGTTCGGATTCATACACATCAAGTGACCTGCAGCACCATCACACACTGCGCGTGCGCTTCTCCATTCACTTCTGCTCTCCAACAAGGCCTCCCTGGCCGCCTGGCGCACTTTCTCTTTCCTCTGCCCCTTTGTATTCTGCAGTCCTTGGCTTGGAAGGAGTGAGGAATAACACTCTTTGGCCCCCTATGAACCTCCGTTTCAGGGCTTCTACAAATGCTACCGCCGGGCTGTCAACAACAGTCTGCACTGGATCAAGGCTGCCTAGGAGGAGAACAGTTCAGTGCGCTATTTTTAACCTGTGTAGGCATCATCTGTGCCGCCAAAAAGAAATGCTTGCCTGGTGTGGAGATAACCGGGGTGGAGATGACCCCCAGTGCATCTCGCCACATGTGCTGCTGTTTCCTTCGAATAATATTCCACAATGTGGAGTTTGGGTTTTTTTAATTTTTTTATTTTTTTTTCGTTTTCCAACAGGGCACTAAAGAGTTATTTTTGATACAAAAAGCAAGACTTCACATTTGGTGCAGATTGCATGCATTTCTACACTACTTACTATTTTTTAAATTGTTGAAAAAATGTACACTGATAATCTATTTCAGCTGTGCAGACAATATGAAAAAAATGGGTTTAAAATTACAATACATTGTACAATCAACTAAGAGTACATACCTCAAATATGTTTTGTATCTTCCCTGAAAAACGGATTAAAAATGTTAAGCTATTTTGTCCCTTTTCATAAAATTTGATACCAGTAATTAGTAAGGCATGCTTTAGGGTATAAAAATCTCTCCTTAGCGAATCAAATGAGTTTTCTTTGATGTAAACCGGCTTGGGTGAGTGAACACTATTTCAATCTAGTTACAATGGCTCTTTGCACAATGCAGGGAAGAAAAGAACCATGGAAAATTTTCCAACTTTTGAACGATTTATTGCATTATTACTTTTTCTTAAATGTGTTCCTGCCCAATATCAGACTGTTAGTCACACTGTCTGTACGGTGATTGGAAAAGAATGAATATATTCTTTATTATTAAAGTTTAATTTATTTTTCCTCATTTCCAGATTAAATTAGCTAAGGAATGCTAAGTTATATGTAAATTATACTGCACATTACAAATGTAAGAGGATTTTATTTTTATTAGTAATCTTGCCCACATCTCAAGACTGTATTAGAAGAAACAAAATATAACTATGTATGTCTAATAAAAAATAACCTACTGTCTTAACAGTAGAAATGGGTAGGTTTAGGATAGTGAAGTAAAGTTACAGGAGTCATGATTCCACTGGGAGCATCCTGAGGCCAAAAACAGTGTAAAAATGTTCAACAGATAGACGCGAATGACCAAGCCCTAGTGGATTACATTGTGGGAAACTAGGAAGTGTTAAGGTATAAACTTAATTTACTAGGTTGCCTGGGAGAAAGACAATGGAACCTTTCCGTGGCAGGCTTTTGTGTGAATCAGACAGAGGCAAACAGCAGGGCTGCTTGGGTCCTGAGATGATCTGGGGTAATAAGCCACACTTTCTTGTGAGGGAAAGATGGGTTTCTTCACCAACAGCTCCTGTTCTCCTTGTACCAGTTCTAGCCACAGACACAATGTCTGTGAGCACCTTCATTCAACTAAAAGGGAGCCCCAGAGACTGAAGTTTCAAGTTTACACAAGTTTGTACAAACGCTTGGGCCACGTGCAGAATCATAAACCTCACGTATAGCAGGTGAGGCTTCGGAATTCTCCACGTGTCAGTGCCTGTGCCTGGGACACCAATGTGCCCACCGGTGGCTTTCTATCTCTCATCTGGAATACTGCATGATCATCTAATATCTCAAAATCAGAATCAGCAGATGGAACACCAAAGTCAGAAAACAGACATGTCACCTTGAGGGGAAAATCACGACACCTACAAGTTAGTAACGTGAGCATTGCCTTATTTTACTAGGACAGTTACCCACCTTGTCTAGTGAACTCGTCTGCTTCTCTGTGAACCAAATCCTTCACTCTGTTGCCGTAAAGCAGCCGCGAGGAATCATGATCAAAAGCTTTCAATGTCTCGCTGGAACTGTAGGACTTCTGTGTGGGTACCCGGCACTCCTCATTGTCTGCGGAGGAATTTGTGAAGCGCCGTTCCTTCTCTCGTCTGCTCTTGGTCAGGGAGCAATAAGGCCTGCGTTCTTTCACATCCATACTTCATTCCTTCTGTGTGCACATCAGTCCTGCTGGTGACAACTTAGGCTCAGGGTTCAAGTCTCATTGGCCTCTCTGTGAAGATACAAGGTTTGCATGATGTCAGCATGACGTTCACCTAAAAACTGGCTACTCTCTACCCTTCTCAATCTGGGATGGTAGGAAACAATAGTATTGCTTATCTAGGAAACTTGCTTTCAACAAGAAATTAGTATTTCTGAAATCAGTGTAAAATATATTGTATCACCAAGAGGTGAAGCACGCTTTCTGCTGGTGAGTGCTATGAGTGTTTATTGAAGCTACTATATCTGATTTTCTCCATTAATACAAAAAAAAAATTGTAAGCTCACACTGAAATTTCACTACAGAAGCCAGCTAAAAATTGGCTTCAATAGTTTGTTAAATTTTCCACAATGGAAAAGTTAGAATGGCTTTTTCTCTTTATAGCATTTCTCCATTCAAAATAAATTCCCTTTCATTTTCTTATAAACGTACACTATTTTTTTCTTTTTCAATGTATTCTAAAGAGCAGGAGCAAATTGGGAAATTCTTGCCACTGAAACTGTCAAATGCATTGAACTTTTTTTTTTTAAAATATATCTTACAAAGACTCTTTCTTCAGAGGGCACAATTTTCATGTTTTAAGAACTCAAATGTCTTGAATTGTGGAAAAAGCTGGTCCTCCTCCCCATACCATTCTGCTTAAAATGGATTTTCCTCTCTAGCAAATGCATTTAATCAGCGCAAATCGTGATATTTAAGGTAATTCAAGGGGCTCATTTGATGGGGGGAGTTTCCTGCAACTGCACGAATAAGCGAGGCAAATGGTGTTGCTCTGCTTAAAAACTCTCTGTTTCCTGAATTTGCTGAACTGACAGTGGAAAGGGTGGGAGGAAAAGCTCTGCCGGCAAAAGACCGGGGCCTTCAAGAGGGAGAGCGGCCCAGGGCTAATCCGCATTTCAAATGGTTCTCCTTTGTCTTTATTCCTTCTCATGTTGTCTCTCCCTTTAATCTGAAGGACCCCGAAGGCTTTATCTTCAGCCCTTAGTGTTTTCCTCCCACCCCACTAAAATCACTTTTTGGTAAATTCACTTTTTCTTTGAGTGATTCCATAGTCAACTTGAAATCAATGGTTCCCAACTGGCCCCAGGCCTTCTCCTTGGTTCCTGTAGTATCCTTTGGACCGTGACTGCTGTTGAGATGGTAGTTTCTTCACCTCCAAAAAAAGTGAGTCCCTCTCTCAAAGAATCAGTGTCTCTGGTCTCAGTCTTGGTCTGTCTCTGTCTCTGTCTGTCTCTGTCTCTGACTGTCTCTCTCTTTCTCCCCCACTCTCTCGAGCATGCACTGTCAGTATACACATCATACAGCTCATTAATGTGCTTCCAACTTGGAGCCTTGTGGCTGACTCTCTCCCATGTCAACTCAGCTTATCCTGGAGTTGTCAACAATTCTTGATCCTTTCTGTTGTAACATTACAAATGTACCCCTCACTTTCCAAGTTTTGCCTTCCATCAGCTACAAGAAGAGTGGCAAGACTCCCTGGGCTGGAATAATCACAGAGTTCCAAAGCCCAGACCTGGGAAGGTTTGGAGTGTTCCTCCCTGCTATGTCTTCAACCAAATTATACCCTCCTCTCTCCATGTTGCCAATGAAGGGTTCCCTTGTGGGGTTCCATATTTCTCTGCTTCCAAATACCGATACTGCTACCAAATACTGAGCTGTTCAAAGTAGCTGCTAATATTTTAGTTTAGTCTTGGAATATATCTTGATTTCTCTACCTTTGTCTTCTTTTCCATGAATTTGATTTTTATTTTAAAAAACGATTTTTCACTGACCCCTCTGATTCATTACTCCATTATTACATTTACAAATTCTTCCAATAGCTCTTAAGAGAAACTGAATTTCTCATATTGTACCTTTCCTTTCAAACTTAAATTGAAATAATAAACAATTTCAAGGTATGGTGACAGACTATTTTTATACAAAAGGATTAAAACAACAACACACCAATTCACTCTTTTTATTCCAACAAAGAGAAGTATTTTTTATTTATTTATTATTATTATTTTTTAGACGGAATCTCGCTCTGTTGCCCAGGCTGGAGTGCAGTGGCGCGATCTTGGCTCACTGCAACCTCCGCCTCCTGGGTTCAAGTGATTCTCCTGCCTCAGCCTCCCAAGTAACTGGGACTACAGGAGCTCACCACCACATCCGGCTACTTCTTTGTATTTTTAATACAGATGGGGTTTCACCATGTTAGCCAGGATGGCCTCCATCTCCTGACCTGGTGATCCGCCCACTTCAGCCTCCCAAAGTGCTGGGATTACAGGCATGAGCCACCACTCCTGGCCAAGAGAAGTTATTTTATTATTATTATTATTATTTTGAGACAGAGTTTTGCTCTGTTGCCCAGTCTGGAGTGCAGTTGCACAATCTTGGCTTGCTGCAACCTTTGCCTCCCAGGTTCAAGCAATTCTCCTGCCTCAACCTCCCGAGTAGCTGGACTTACAGGTACCCGCCACCACGCTCAGCTAATTTTTGTATTTTTAGTGGAGACGGGGTTTCACCATGTTGGTGAGGCTGGTCTAGAACTCCTGACCTCAGGTGATCCACCTGCCTTGGCCTCTCAAAGTGCTGGGATTACAGGAGTGAGCCACTGCGCCTGGCCCCAAGAAGTTATTTTACATGAATATTTACTGGATGACTACTATGTGTTAGGCTATCTTCTAGGTGCTGAGGACAAAGAGTGGATAAATGTTCCTGTCCTTATGGGGCATACATTTAGTCGGGGAAACAGGTACATTCTTTCTGACAGAGTGAATAAATATGTCTCAGTTCCAGGGAAATTTTGTTTCCAAATCGTCTTGATCTTTTTGGAGGGAAGGCCCTATAGACCGAAAACTAAATGATCATTAAAAAGCTTTTCATTGATCAGAAAAATATAATTCGAGCATTTTTAGTAATAAAGATTCGGGATTTGAAGTCATTATAAAAGTTTCATTTCTTGCCCTAAATTGATATCTATTTTAAAATAAGTGTTGCTATATATACACACATATGTATGCATTTTGGTACTTTAAAACAACTGATTGAAGCAAAGGGAAATCGTTTTCTGCTCTGCTGCTGTTTTGCTTCAATTAGTTGGACCAGGTATTGACTGGCAAACTCTGCCAGCCAAATCGGATCCACCACCTGTTTTTGTAAGTAAAGTTTTTCTGGAACACGGCCCTTGCATTTGTTGATGTATTGTCCTTGGCCATTTTCATGCTACAAAGACAGAGCTGAGTGGCTGCAATAGGAACTGCAGTGGTTTGAATTGTGTCTCCCCAAAAGATAAATCTTAACTGAAATCTTAACTCCCAGTATCTGCGACTGCGATCTTATTTGAAAATGGGGTTTTACTTTTATTTCTGCAGATGGAGTAAGATTATGATGGGGTCATACTGGATTAGGGAGGGCCCTAAATGCAATGACTGGTGTCTTTATGAGAGACAGGAGAGGAAAATTTGGATGCAGGCACACACAGACACATAGGAAAGAAGGCCAGGAGAAGACAGAGGCAGAGATTGGAGCAATGGCCCTGAAAGCCAAGGAGCACGAATGGCCGCCAGCAACCAACAGAAGTCAGAAGAGAGGCGCGAAGCAGATCCTTCTCTGGACCGCAGAGGTGTGGCCCTTGACCTCACACTTTTTACCTCCAGAACTGACAGAATAACTTCCTGTTGTTCTAAGCCACCGGGGTTGTGGTCATTTCTCACTGCAGCCACAGGAAACGAACACAGAGACCTGATGGCCTGCAAAGTCTAAACTATTTGCTATCTGGTCCTTTAGAGAAAACAGTGTGTAAACCTCTGAGTTAAACCATCCATCTTTCCATTCTCTTTGGATTTTTTTTTTTTTTTAGACGGAGTTTCACTCTTTCACTCAGGCTGGAGTGCACTGGTGCAGTCTCAGCTCACTGCAACCTCTGCCTCCCTTGTTCAAGCGATTCTCCCATCTCAGCCTCCCAAATAGCCGGGATTACAGGCGCGCGCCACCACACCCGGCTAATTTGTGTATTTTTAGTAGAGATGGGGTTTCACCATGTTGGCCAGGCTTGTCTCAAACTCCTGACGTCAGGTGATCTGCCCATCTTGGCCTCCCAAAGGGTTGGGATTTACAGGCGTGAGGTGCAGTGCCCGGCCCCAATTGGATCTTCAAGGGCAAAAAGTATTCTCTCTACTGTATCATTTTCATGATACCATTTTATAATCTTGCAAATTAGATAATCAGTACGTTCTTTAACACAGTAATAACAATTAAAGATGCAACTTTGTGGTAATACTTCTAAAGTTTATGAATCAATACCAACTAAATGTTAACACCTAGTAATGGAAAGATGATTTTAGGTATTCTTAAGCTTTCTAAAACATCTCTAGCATCAAATATCTGAGTTTTCTTTATTTGTGAAACAATTCTCCAGTGCCACAATACATCAAGATGTAGTATTTGATTATGCCATCAAAGATCGAGGCAATTTGATCTTAGACTGTAAACAATAAAAAGTCCTCTGTATCTCCTTTTCATTTTCGTACATAGTTCAAACTCTTCGAGGATTTAATCTACACTGCAATATTTGCAACTACTGATATGCTTCATTGATGGAAGTCAGTGAGTTCAATATGACTTCAAAAGGCAGTTTTCTGTGTTATCTCTTCCACTCAAGGCTGAAGATGAGAAGGTTAAGAAATGCAGCTTAAGTAATGCCAAATTGTTAGAGCACTTTGATAGTGACTGCACAGTCCTACACAAGGAAGAGGGTCACTGTGTGCATATTTAGCAAACAGCATTTAATGAATATGACATTAGCTGCATCAGTGGGCAAAGCCTTTGAAAAATAAGGAAAGCCATTAGAAAGTTGACAAAAAACAAAAATCAAAAAAAAAAACAAAAAAAACCCTTTTGATTGGCCAGGCTCAGTGGCTCATGCCTGCAATCCCAGCACTTTGGGAGGCTGAGGTGAGAGGACTGCTTGAGCCCAGGAGTTCAAGACCAGCCTGGGCAACACAGTGAGACCACATTTCTATAAAAAATTTAAAAATTAGCTGGGAATGGTGGCACATGCCTGTAGTTCTAGCTACTCAGGAGGCTGAGACAGGGGGATCGCTTGAGTCCAGGACTTCAAGGACACAGTGAGCCATGATCATGCCACTGCACTTCAGCCCAGGCAACAGAGTGCGACTCTGTCTCAAAAAACAAAACAGATAAAAAACTTCTGATTGAACTGGCTACAGCAAACACACAACAATATCAAGCTGATTTGGTTAATTTTCATTAGCTCCTCGAAACGCAACTCAGCTACTAACCATAGCACTCCTCTGGAAACCACAGCTGGGCTTAAAGCAAGTTGGATTACTTGGTTATTTGTTTCTTCCCAACACTCTGCAAAGTATTTGACTGAATGAATGAATGGGCAGGCAATCCCTGCCTTATGGACACTAAACTTAGGTTGATCCTATCCTTTATTTCAGATGTATTATTTAAATATATTTTGAAACTTAGCCAGAGAAGTTTCGTAATGTAATGATGTAACGACATCATTACATTGTTTTATAACATGTTCCTAATTCTGATGAAATACTTTTAATTGTATCTTTAGAAAGTAACTTGATTTTAACTGTAAATTTTGTATCTTTAAAACCCTTGATGCCAATGATTACAATTTATCAAACATCCCTAACATCAATTGTAGTTCTAAAATTCCATAAGGTTATATATATCTATGTAGAGACTGAAATATAACAAATATCCAAGCCCAAAAGATTAAATAACCTCTAGATCAAACTCACTCACGCTTCCATTTTTATCTGTTTTCTGTACAAATTACAAAGCCTTGAATGTTACCTTGGATATCTCTTTATAGTGTCCTCCTATCTTTATTATAGTCTGGAAAAGCTCACCCCCAAAATAACCAGACTTCAAAGAAACACTAATTTACACCAACACATTTTAGATTAAAGGTCTAAATTAAGTTCTTTGTACAGAGTACCAAAAAATTTTTGCCTTTTGTTACTCACAATTTGTATTTTCACTAATGTTAGTATTTATGATTTATTACCAGTTATATCAATTGAACAGTAAATACAACTTTGCATACCATAAGAATTTCAAAGCATTTCCTTTATTGAATAGCTAAAATAATTGAGGAAATCAATTGCTTTTGTTCATTTTAGAGAAAATTATGTTTCCTGAGGCAAATTTATAAATCAAAGAATTGAAATAATTAAGTACAAAAATAAAATCATATATATATATATTTTTTGGTAGTGCTAAATTCAAGCATAACTAGAATTTGAGCTTATAGTTTCAAATAGTAGAACACAAGAGAATCTAACTATCATGTTAGTGGTAAAAAGTTAAAACACAAGGCCAGGCATGGTGGCTCACACCTGTAATTCCAGCACTTTGGGAGGCCAAAGCAGGAAGTTTGCTTGAACCCAGGAGTTTGGGACCAGCCTGATGAAACCCTGTCTCTACAAAAACCAAACCAAACAACAACAAAACAAAAAAAACAGGCACAGTGGCACATGCCTGTAGTCCCAGCTACTTGGGTGGCTGAGACGGGAGGATCAATTGAGGCTAGGATGTGGAGGCTGCAGTGAGCCATGACAGTGCCACTGCACTCTAGCCTCGGAGACAGAGTAAGACCCTGTCTCAAAAAAACACCCCACAAAGACTGTGAAAGGAAATACAGGAAAAAGGGAATCTACCATGAATATAAAATGTGAGACTTGTTGGGAAGATTCAGAGACAGAGAAAAATCAATATAATGAATAGTGATTGAGGAGGTTAAAGTTGGGCAGGTTGTTTTCTTTACACATGACAGTAAACAAAGAGAACTTTTGATAGCAATAATAAATAAGAAGCCACCTTTTGCTTCCAGCCAAGATTGCAGTAACAAGAACTGGATTACCCTGATATCTAAAACATAACAACAAAAAGACAAAATATCTGGAACAACAGTTTTCAAGCCATTGACATCAGTCAGTGAAGGACAGTGAATCCTGAGAGATGAGAAACAATTAAGCTGTGCCATGGATCACACCTGCTTACTGCCTTGAAAATTTCCAGACTGTAGCACAGGAAGGGGGACCCAGGAAGAGTCCAGAAGACTCTCACAATTAGAAGTGAAGCTGAGCCCCGTAGAACAGGTGGTAAGAATTTGCAGGACAAGTTGCTACAGAAAAGAGAGCCACTTGGAGAAAGAATTCTGAAGATCCGCAAAGGGTCCCTCTGGGGTGTTCCACAGAGTACTGATTGACACAAGTGTGTGAGGAGACCACTGGAGGGCACAGAAAGAATGATCTGAAAGGACTGTATCAGGGTATCTCAACCTCAGCACTACTCACCTCCTTGAAAGAAAAATTCCTTTTTTGTGGGAGTGGGGGCATTTTGTAGTAGGATGTTGGGCAGTATTCCTAGCCTCTACCCACTAGATGCCAGTAGCACCCCCAGTCATGACAATCAAAAATATTTCTAGATATTACCAAATATCCCTGGGGCAAAATTTTCCCTCTAAAGGACCACTGAATCACAGGTAAAGTTAAGTATACAGGGCTCACACAAGGCCAAGAATAGTGTCTGTTTCCAGCAGCCAGATTGGGAAAAAAAAAAAATTCATACTTCATTGGGCGATGTACTCAGAAAGGTCTTGCTTCAGTTGCGGGGAATAATTAGCAGTAAACTAAACACAGTTCTGGTTCTACCTAGCAAAATTTAAAAGCAAGACCAGGAAGGATCTAACTGTTTCCAAGTAGCTTAACTTCTTTTTGCACAACAGCAAAGCTTAAGAATATTACAGAAATATAAAAATATCCATCATTCAACTAGATAAAATCCACCATGGTTGACATCCAATAAAAAATTACCAGGTATGCAAAGAAGAAGGAAAATAATAAAGAGAAAAATCAATCAATTGAAACTACCCAGAAGTGATATTGGTGTAAGAATTCATAGAGAAGGACATGAAAATGGTTATTATAACTGTATCCCATACAATCAAAAAATTAGAGACATGGCATATATAAAAAGAAGGCTAAAGTCAAACTTCAAGAGAAAAACTTCAATGTCTGAGATAAAAAATATACTGAATAGGATTAATGGCAGATTAGACACTGCAGAAGAAAAGAGCAGAGAACTCAAAATGGTAATAGAAACTACACAAAATAAAGCACAGAAAAAGAATGGGTGGATAAATAAATAAATAAATCATCAGAGAGATACAGGACTACTTTAAGAGACCAATATACATGTGGTCAAAATTCCAGAAGAAGAAGACAGACAAAAGTGAACAGAAAAAAATGTGAAGAAATAATAACTGAAGATGTTTCAAAATTGATGAATATTATAAACTTACAGATGCCAGTAGCTCAACGAGCCCCAAACACAAGAAATATGAACAAAACTACACCAGGGCATTTGGTTATGTTTAATTGCTCAAAACCAGTGATAAAGAGAAAATCTTAAAGGCAGACACAGGAAAAAGGCATTATCACATACAGAGCTTCTCAAAGGAAATAATGTAAGCTAAATGCCAAAATCTTTAAAGTACTGAAAGAAAAAAAAACCGTAGAATTTTATATCCCATGAAAATATCTCTCAAAAATGAAGGTGAAATAAATACCTTTTTGGACATACAGAAGCTGATCATCAGCAGACTCTCATTACAAAAAAAATGTAAAGGAAGCCCTTCAGGCAAAATAAAAACAAAATCACATAGAAATAAGTACCTATACAAAGGAATAAACAGCATTGAAAATGGTATGTGGTTAAATATATAAGATATTGTTCCTACTATTTAAATCTCCTTAAATATAGATAACTAAGCAATCATCGTAGCCGTGTACTGTAGCATTTATAACATGTGTAAGTAAAATATATCTCAATAATAGCATAAAGGAAGGGAGAGGACATGCAGAAGTACACTATTACAAGGTATGTGAAGTGACCTAATATCACGTCAAGGCAGACAGTGTTATATTAAAGATATACAGTTTAAACCCTAAAGAGGGCACTGAAACAGCAAAGCAAATAGTTATAACTAACAGTCATGAAAGGGGAAACAGAAATTTTAAAAATGGAAGCATAAAAATATACAACTAATCAAAAGAAGGTAGTAAAAGGGGAAAGTTGAACACAGAAAATATGGTACAAATCAAATGCAAATAGCAAGATGATAGACTTAAACCCAACTAGGTCAAAAATCACATTAAATGTAAATGGTCTAAAAACTCCACAAAATGCAGAGATTTTCAGATTGGATAATTTTTAAAGATCCAATTAGATGCTATTTCCAAGAAACACACTTAAATATAACAACACAAATAGGTTAAAAGTAAATGAATGAAAAAAGAGAATTTTAACTCTATCAATAATCACATGAAGTATAAATAATTTACACACACCAATTAAAAGGCAGAGATTGTCACACTGGATGAAAAAGCAAGACAAGACCAGATAGAGGAATGCTGTGCAGTGATTCAAAAGAATGCAGCTGATCTGTATGTATAGACATGAAATTGTGCACAAAGCACAGTGACCATTAATTTCTTTACTTATTCACTTATCCTACATGTATAAATGCTACCAGCTGTCATGGTGACATGACATTGTAAGAAGCAATGGGAATGCAGGAATACACAACACGTAGCCCCTGCCCTCTTTTTTTTTTTTGAGACGGAGTCTCGCTCTTTCCCCCAGGCTGGAGTGCAGTGGCGTGATCTCGGCTCACTGCAAGCTCCGCCTCCCAGGTTCACGCCATTCTCCTGCCTCAGCCTCCCGAGTAGCTGGGACTACAGGCGCTTGCCAAAACGCCCGGCTAATTTTTTTGTATTTTTAGTAGAGACGGGGTTTCATCGTGGTCTCGATCTCCTGACCTCGTGATCTGCCTGCCTCGGACTCCCAAACTGCTGGGATCACAGGCATGAGCCACCACGCCCAGCCAGCCCGTGCCCTCTTTTAATCTGAAAAAGGAGACAGAATATAAAGAAAATCAATGTATTTATAATTGTATAAATCAGACTTTTAGCTTAGGAAGATCTCTCTGGCTGAAGGATGGAAAATAGGGGAAAAGGGATGGAGTGGAGATTTAGAAAAATGGATGGATATGAGAGATAGTTAGAGGTGGCATCAGCATGACTGTGATGGGCTAAAATGAGGGTGAGGAAAAGAAAAGAGTTGAGAATGATACCAACTTTCTGGCTTGAGCAGCTGAGTGAAGAGGAAACTCTCCTGAGAGAGAGAAAACAGGAGGCCATCCCCTAAGCACTGTTTAATACACATTCCCAATATTTGCTTTTTTTTTTCATTTAAAATATGTATTAAGCAGGTAATATTTTTTCCTTCTGGAAACTGGAAAATGCAGATAAGACAAAAAATAATAATTGCCCTCTTAGCTTTTTGGTGTTCACCTTTTCAGACTTTTTCCATGCATATGCTGTATGTATATATGAATATGTGTGTGTATATATATATTTAAAATGGATAATCTTGTAACCCATTTTTAGTTAATATATTATGAACATTTTCATGTTGATAAAGATATATTTATGTTGTTATTTTAAGTATAATGAATAGAAAGCTTATTGTTTTAAAATTCAAAACTACTCATCATGGATAAATTATCATGAATAAACGTAAATTTAGGTAATAAAATATATAGAACTATAAATAGTATATTTAGGAAATATATTAAAATAGCTACTGAATAACTGTGAATACTGAAAGATTTTTAATTGGAAAATATATAGAACAGTGCCTTAGGCTATAAGAAAAGTGGCTTAACTCTCATCAATGCATTAAAAATGT
Source organism: Pan paniscus (assembly GCF_029289425.2). Classification (NCBI taxonomy): domain Eukaryota; kingdom Metazoa; phylum Chordata; class Mammalia; order Primates; family Hominidae; genus Pan; species Pan paniscus. The sequence goes on along the minus strand of NC_073252.2, from coordinate 180,057,852 downwards.
TTTCGAAAATATTCCTATGTAGAAGGAAACAAAAACTGAAAATGATCAAAAAAGAAAAAAATAAAGATAATAAGGTTAATTTACTCAGTAAAGTGAGAATATATTCTATGATTTAAAAACAAAACAATTCATTTGCATGGTTTGAAAATAAAAGTAATTCTGTTTTTCCTGATAAAAATTATGGAAAGAAAATTTAATAGACACTAGTAATATATATTAATCCAGTTATTTAGTTTGTGGTTGCAAACACAGGAATAACTACAGGGAAGAGGTCATAATTTCTATACTTAGAATAGATGGGAAAAGGCACTCAAGGATCCAATACAGCTGAGCCAAATGCAGCTTTCCAAGCTTGCAGACCTTTAGGGTAAAGTGTAAATAATACCTCTCAATTTGTCTGCCTGCCTGGATCAACCAATATCCATCATACCTATTTACACATTTCTATGATGGCTTAAATCAGACACCCTGAATATAGAGGCCACTACTTTTTTCACCTGCGCTTCGGCATGAGCCAGGACTTTGAAAATTTTGCCAGTAATAATATCTGGTTCAGAGGGAAAAGTAAGAAACACAATTATATGTCATTCAGATAATACTGTGGTATCCGAATGGCCTCAAACACACTAGGTAAAAAAACAACCAAATAGACAGTTTGATATCACTCCAGATGTCTTATTCTGATTGAAGTAGGTCATTCCATCTTCAGCTGAACATGACCACATCAGTGGACATGCCAGGCACAATCAAACACACAATTATAATAATAACCTCTATTTATTCTATTTTATTTCTTTATTTTTTGAGACAGGGTCTCGCTCTGTTGCCCAGGCTGGAGTACGGTGGTACGATCACAGCTCACTGCAGCCTTGAACTTCCAGACTCAAGCAATTCTCAGGCCTTGGCCTCCCAAAGTACTGGGGACTACAGGCGTGAGCCACCACAGCAAGCCAATAACCTCAATTTATTAAACGCTTTTTCATGCTGGGTATTTTACACATTGCATTTCTAAACCTAACAGCAACACAGCCAGTTTGTGTTATTGCCAGTTATAGAGATGAGGAACTATGACAACTAATAAAAATGTTCAAGTCATGCAACTAACTAGTAGTGTGGCTAGGCTGGGGCTCACACCCCCATATGGTGCTCTTCCATTTATTTCTTGGAAAAGTTGCCAAATGGTAAGACTTGTGTAGCATCAAGTCCAAATTCAAACCTTTAGTCGTAATGAGAGAAAAGCAAGTTTTCTAGATGACTTCAAAACAATTACAGCTTTCCATATTTAAAAAGTGCCTTGAAGATGGTTCTCACTGGCCCAGTGATAGTTGGGAAGTCTGCGTGCCACTGGGGGAGCTTCTTCAATGAAGAGCTCATATGATTTCCCTAAGTGCTGGGCATATTCCTCTCTTTCAGAGTGGACATAAAAGCTCCTTGATGAATTATTAATTTCAATCTTGATTATTTATTGAGTGCTTAAAATATGCCAGGTGCTTTACATATATGACCTCACTTAATCCTCACAACAACCTTGCTAAATAAGAATTATCAACTCCATTTTCGCATGACAGAACTGAGGCCCAGAGAGATTCACTGTCCCATGCAAGGTCATAGAGTCAGAAATCACCTGAGCTGAATTTGAACACATTTCAGTTTCATTCCAAATCTGTCCTCTTAACCTCTGGACTATACTTCCAAACCTTAGAACAAAGAGGAGATTTAAGGATAAAATTTTTAAAAAAGTAAAAAAGAGAGAGAGAGATGACAGCAATGAGTTTAACAAACCATGTCAGGATGTCAACAGATCCAGTATTAACAAAGTCAATGAAGGCTGTCATATTGAAAATTACATTTGTAGAGATCACAGCTTTGGGGATGCAAAAATAAAAGCCAAGTGAAATTCAACTCAGGAGTAAGAAAGGTGTAAAATGTAAGACCAAGAGGATAAAATCTACTGAAAACATTTTCAAGCTGCTTCTTCAGGGAAAAGACAATTAGAGAACATAAATGACACCCTGGTGTGATATTATGTGTTTCAGAGGGAGACATGCTCACAATTCTGTTTGCTTGTCTGTCATCCTATGTGGTTCAGTTATCAAAGGAGACAGGCTCTCTTCCATCACAGCCTTGGTAGTTGTACTAATTTTGTTTTGTGGGCCAGGCACAGTGGCTCACGCCTGTAATCCCAGTACTTTGCGAGGCCAAGGAGGGTGGATCACTTGAGGTCAGGAGTTCGAGACCAGCCTGGCCAACATGGTGAAACCCCATCTCTACTAAAAATACAAAAAACATTAGTTGGGCCTGGTGACACACGCCTGTAGTCCCAGCTACTCGGGAGGCTGAGGCAGGAGAATCGCTTGAACCCAGGAGACGGAGGCTGCAGTGAGCCAAGATCGTGCCACTGCACTGCAGCCTGGTCAGCAGAGTGAGACTCTGTCTCAAAAACAAACAAACAAAAAAACCTGTTTCATGTATTTCCCTGAAAAAAAAAAAAAAAAAACACCCTTCTCCCACATGGAGACAAAGGGGTTGGGGTGGAGCAGACCCCAGTCCTAGGGTCCAGGAACAGCCTGAACAGAGTCTCAGGGATTGGTTAAGAATGAACATGTGACCAATGAGGTCAGTCCTGGGACATCTGGTGAAACTACCGGGAATGAGCCTACTCTTTTCATTAGAGTTGCTAAGGGGAAGATGTAAACTTGTAGCTTGTTTACATTTTTGCCGTCATTTGGAGAAAGCCTGCCTCCTGGGCACTGACGCCTACGTAGAAGAAGCAGACCTCAGTGACTGACAGAAATAAATGATTCTGAGAGCTGCGTATGGTGGCACGCACCTGTAATCCAAGCTACTTGGGAGGCTGAGGCAGGAGGATCACTTGAGCCCAGAAGTTTGAGACCAGCCTAGGCAACATAGTGAAATCCCATCTCAATTAAAAATAAATAAATAAAAATAAGAATTTTTAAAAAAAGAAATATGCTTCTGAAATAACAAGTTCTTACCCTGGATATTTCAACTGAAAAAACTATATCAATACAACTGGGAAGGAGACAGAGAACAGGTTTTTTAATCAGACAAAACTATGTCTAAAGTCTAGCTCCACTATTTACAAATGATGTGACACATGGCCTTGGACAGGTTACTTAAGCTCTCTGAGGCTTAGTTTACTACTTTTAATTATCCAAAAAGCATATGACAATACCTTTCTAATGGAGATATTATGAAGATTAAATGAGATAAAGTTTTTTAAGGCATTCAGCACAGTTATTGGCACATAACATAATGAGTACTTGATAAACGGCAGCTACTATAATGACATCAAGTACATTGTCCGGTGTCCGAGAATAATGTCTGCTGTCATTAGGCTTAAATCTCAGTAATCTGGGGGAGCTGGTTTGCAAAAAATACACCAAAGCCCAGTCTATACGGTTGAGAGCAAGAGATTATACCTCTGTTACGAAATTGCTATTTTGCTAAAATGTGTGAATAGAATTTGAGTTTTGGATTTTTATGAGCTTATTCAGAGGGACTATGTCATCAAATAAGAAAAAAATTGTTCCCACACCAATAATTTCAAAATGATTTCATGTCTAATGTTATCCAAATATTTTTGTCTTGGTAGTAGAAAGCAGTAGGCAGACGCTGGCAGGACTTTCAAGAGGAGGAATGAAACTGATTAAGAGTCTCCAGACTGAAGAGTGCTGGTAGGCTTATTTTAGTAACTAGGTGGAGACCTGGTAACTACCCCCAAGTATTTGGAGAATAAGGGATAACTGCAGTTATTCATGCCTCTGTTACCCACAGGCAAAATTACTATAATAAACATATACACTGTCTACTGCCCACCAGACAGTTCTCATCTTAGTCTGAAAAGCAGCAAACCAGCCACACGGCACCTTCCTCACAGATCCCTGGAAAGTGGGAAATTCGCACTCAGCGATGCGAATGCAGGTGTCTCCGTCAACACGGCATCTGTCAGTGGACAGACGAATTCCCAAACCCCACTTCCTCCTTGAAGGAGGTAAGCTCTAGGGGATAGATCAGTTCCAGAGTAGATTCAGGATCCCAAAAACCCTTTGGGTTCAGTCTGACTATCTGATTCGTCCCAAGAACTGAGGAAAGTCTCTGAGCTTGCTGTGGAGACAGTAGGGGCTAGGTCGGTTCTGGACTCAGTATCGATGTGTAGGGGAAACAGCCAGCCTGGCTAGCGGTCTGTGTGTTTACTCGGAGGATTCCATTCTGTAGAATATTTTTCTTCGTGGGTGTTTATTGTTTGTTTTTAAACACATTGTAATGCAACAGTATTGGGGAATATAAATATGCTTGACTAGGTATAGGCTCACACAGAAATATACTGTTTGGACTTCTCAAGTTTAGTCACACACCTTAAAATGTATAGGCAGAATACACTCAAATATTATGACTTTGTATAAATACTGCCAAATAGTCAAGTAAAAATAGGAAACACGTATCCTATAGCTTTGTTGTTCTGGATTTCCTAGATGATTTATATCATAAAGACAAATACATGCATAGGTTGGGCACAGCGGCTCACACCTGTAATCACAGCACATTAGGAGGCTGAGGCAGGAGGATAACTTGAGGCCAGGAGTTCAAGACCAGCCTGGGCAATATAGTGAGATCCCATCTCTACAAAACAAGTTTTTTTGTTTTGTTTTGTTTTTTAATTAGCCAGTCACGGTGGCACATACCACCTGTAGGCCTAGCTACTCAGAAGGCTGGGGTGGAACGATCACTTGAGCCCAGGAGTTCAAGGCTGCAGTGAGCTATGACTGCACCACTGCACTCCAGCCTGGGTGACAGAGTGAGACCCTGTCTCATAAAAAAAAAAAACCAAATATGTGCATAATTTATAATTTTAAAAAGTTTTCATGGGTCAGGTAGACAACGCCCAACCCAGGCATCGGGTCATCTGCTGAGGGGGTTGGGGGGCTCAATCCAGCCTGTGCTTTGTGGTTGCCCAGTTCAGCACCCCTAGGAGGGGGCTGTGTCTGCTCAAAGGAGGCACCTCCCAATAATGGACACAAAGGCTCTTGAGTAAGTGGCCCAATTAATTTTTTTTCAATGCTGTTACTAGTGGTAGTTATAAACCACGGCAGAGGATTAAAATGGACCTAGTCAGTAGATTAAAATGTTGCGTTCTCAGATGTCTGCTGAAGTAGGATTCTTCCAAAGCTCTTCCTGACCACAAAAGGGGAGTGCAGGCAAGAATGTTCCAGCAGGCACAGAGAGCAAGGCAGTTTCCTTGGTTTCCCATTGACTGCCTGCCAAGTGGAGAAGCTGGACTTTTGCCACTGTATTTCATACCTTGGTGATGTATTCTAGACAATTGTTAAAAACCACACTTTCAAGGTAAGCTAGTAAATTGTGGCTACTCAATAAATATTAAACCACAACAACAATTTGGAGTAAGTCAATTTGGTCTACGTTTCCTCAAAGAGAGGCATTACTAAAATGCAATCGTCACTGTTGAGAAAATATGATCTAATTTTGCCCACCGTGGCTCTGCTTTAAAGTAATTTAATTTGCTGTTCAGCTCATTACAAAATAGTTATGATATCAATTAATAGTTACAGCTATAATCCCTATGTCAGGAGGATTTTAAATTTAATTTGGATGGAGCATTAAGGAAAGGACTCTAAATTCATGAAAATACCTTCCTCAGGTGAGTGCTACTCTACATTTCCATCTCTTTCCCAACTGGGTGTTGGCATTTTGTCCTAGTCCAGAGGCAACCCTTCTGCAACCAGGAGGTGTAGAAGGGTTCTTTGTGCTCATATAATTTTTGGTCTCTCTACTTTCTAACTACCAGTAGGGGGCCAATTAGCACAGATTACAATGATTATTTTGCATAATGGACACCTGTCACCCATGAACCGGACTGAGACCACAAAACTAATTTCCTGTGGGTCACCAAGTAGTAATGATTGCTAGTTTTCATCAGTCCAGGCTGCATTCCTCTTCATCTGCCCCACTTTCCTCCCCCTTCACAATTACCATTATCCCGTATGTACAAGTGTGTAATGGTGATACCACTTTGGAAAGAAGAAATTGTGAATACGTATCATATCAAGATTTCCATATTATTTTTGGAAAATAGCCACATTTCATTGGATTATTTCTACAGTATGTGGTAGTAAACGTGTAATGTGGAATATATTTTAATTGCTGTGATGTAAATGAGACTTTGGGGTCATGTTACAGAGTGTTAACTGAAAGATCCAGCTATGACTTTAGCATGCCTGCAGGCCTTTTAAATTGTTATGGGAAATTGCAGCATTCAATTGAGTAGTTCCAACACTGAGCTCCCCTAAGGCTTATTACAGTTTGGCAACATGATGCCAATTTCAACTAATGTACATAATGCCTTTCTCCTCTCATACTTTATCTACAGAACCTTTCTAGTATGTACAACTTGAAAATCATGAAACCCTAGGCAGATGAAAAGCATATTCTTGACACAATCTACCATTATGTTATTGGCAAGAGTCCTCAGATACTACAGGTTTCTGCTCAGATGGGGTTCAGAGCACCAGGAGTATCAAAATATTTATCCAGTAATAATAAAAAGCAATAAATGGGAAAAGTTCAAATTATTATAATGTAATTTCCTATTAAAACATTTTGTTATAAACTCTCCTTAAGAAATGCATCCAGGTAACTCAAAGATTCAAGTAGTAAACACCTATCTACTTATGATAATAACGTACATATAAAATGTATTATAATTTATAAACATTTTCACGTATGCTTTCAAAGTAACTTGGCTGTACAAACCTGATTCAGAAAACATCTTTCAGGCTGGACATGGTGGCTCAGGCCTGTAATCCTAGCACTGTGGGAGGCTGAGGCAGGAGGGTCACCTGAGCCTAGGAGGTCAAGATTGCAGGCTATGAGGGTGCCACTGTACTCCAGCCTGGGTGACAGAGGAAGACTGTCTCAAAAAAAAAGAAAAAAAAAAAAAAGAAAGAAACGATCTTTCAAATGTAAGTATGGTTCACTATCATATCAGGGGGCAGAGGAGGGGGCCCTCTTTCTTCTCCTTGGGTGCATGAAGTACAGGTTTGTGTAACTTCCTGGTGCTGAAGGGGAAAAGATCAGCCCGACCCACCACCTGACCAGACAGGGCCAGGCACCTCCAGCTCCTCCCATATGGACGGTGCTTCTGCCTTGCACACTTCCCAGACGGCTAGGGTCACCCTCCCTTTGGCCAGATCTGCAGGATTCAGGGTGTTAATAACAATGGTGTAAGAAATTCTTTCCCTTCCACCATTACTAAAGAACGTAAGAACATCCAGGATAGCAACGACTTCCTCCCAAGCCCTACATGAAATGGGCTTCTGTGAAGTAAGCACCACGCATCAAACTGGCATTGGGTATTGCTGCAAAGCCACATGCACAGGACACAGTCTGATCATTGAATACTCTGCAGGGGGTTACCCTTCCATCCAAGGCCAAGGCAGGAAGGCCGCAAAGAGCCGCTGTGTAGAAGCAGAGGCGTGTAACGGGGAAAGAGAACTGGGACACACATCGGAAGGACCTAGTTTAAGAACTGTAGTGAAAGAGGATAAATTATGGCTAAAATATCAGTAAAGTGAATACCATCAAAATGCAGATTCTGAATAATAACTCTCTTCCATGATCTGGGGATGGTTCACCACAATAACATTTTGAGTCTGATTACACCTAATTTTCTTGTTCAACAAATCCTCCAGCACAGTATTCACGGCCTACTTCGAAATAAACATTTTGGTGGCATGTTGAAAGGAATAAAAGACTCAAAACAACATTGAAAAGCCACATCCAATTATAATGCAATTAGTTTTACAGTAAATCAGCACCTTACAGTATTGATAAAAAAACAAAAGCTGTCTCACTTGCTGGCCTTCAGAACTTGTTATTTGTTAACAATCTGTTCCTTTTGTTTTTGTGTGTGTTTTTTTAGATCTGTTTACTGCCTTGACCATGTCCTCTTCTATACTTCCAGAGCAAAAACCTCACAGATTTCAGTAAATATGTCAGAATTGCTGTAGTGGACCTGAGTCTAACCCTCAGTGGTACCCAAAGAAACCACGTTCACAAGCAGCAAAGCTCAGCTTTCTGGAAATTAGACCTTACCATCCACCTGTGTCTCCTGCTACAGGAATAAAAAGAGAGAAGAAAAGAGGAGAGGGGAGGACAGAGAAGGAGAAGAAGAAAAAGAAAAAAGAGAAAGAAAGAAAAACCCCTCGACAGACTGAATCACTGTCGTAGCACCTGTCATTCACGTGCAGCACATCAGTAAGCCGAAGTATGGTGGCTGCAAACCACTGGAGGACAATAAGGGATCTATACAACCCCACAAATCCCCTATCCATGCCAAACAGTTTTAAGCTGTGTCATTCCCGTTTCAGATTCAACTCTCTATTGGACACGACAGGTGAGAAGCAGGAGTGCTGATTGTAACTGAACTTTTATTGTGCCATCATTTTCCACCCCCTCCTCTGCTTCAAAATTCACAGTCATCCCAACAGAAAAACCTACTCCAGTGTTGCCTGCCTTTGTGTTTTGTACACAGCAGGTCTTCAATCATCAATAGTATTTCCTGATTGATGTGAACTTTGATGAGACAATACAGCCAATTTTAATAAAAAAAAAAAATTATCTTGGCCCGGCACAGTGGCTCATGCCTGTAATCCCATTACTTTGGGAGGCCGAGGCGGGTGGATCATGAGGTCAGGAGATCGAGACCATCCCGGCTAACATGGTGAAACCCCATCTCTACTAAAAATACAAAAAATCAGCTGGGCATAGTGGCGCACACCTGTAATCTCAGCTGCTTGAGAGGCTGAGGGAGGAGAATCACTTGAACCCGGGAGGCAGAGGTTGCAGTAAGCCAAGATCGTACCACTGCACTCCAGCCTGGGCAACAGAGCGAGACTGCGTCTCAAAAAAAAAAAATTTCTTGAAAGAGAAAAGATAATATAATATTGTCTTCAGGGCATCTCCTACTTGCTACTACTAGATTTAGCTCATTTTCTTCGACTTCTTTTTTTTTACTTGCCAATCCCCTATAGTCTTCATAGTCTATTTTAAATTTTCCTCTCGAATACTGGAAATGTGATGATCTAGCAAAAATGTTATTCTAACAAAATCAGGCTATCACATTTATATGTCTCCATGACTTTTATTATGGTAAAATTTCTATCTTGAAAAAATAATCGTTGAGCAGGATATTCTAATTATAATCTCGCAATATAAAAACAAAAGAGGAAAGCTTCGAATTAAAAATTAAACCATTAAAATGAACACATACAATTAATCTGAGGATCCTACGGCCATGTGGTGCCTAGAAAGTTGTCAAATAGAGAGTTTAAAAAGTTTAATGTCCATAGCTAAAATGTATTGAGTACCTCATTAAATGTCCACTTTACATGCCTTATCTCATTGAAATTCTACAACAAACTTAGAAGGTTGGTTCTTTTAATAACTTGTTTTTACACATAAGGAAATCTAGACTCAAGAGAAATTAAGTCACCCCCCCACCAAGGTCATACACCTGTTAAGTAGACAGCTAGGGCTCAAAACCAGATACGCAAGATGTAAAATGTATACATTGGACAATGACAGCGCGTTGACTATCAGGGCAGGTATACACAGTTACACTGGATACAATGAAATGATGGGTCATATCAATTCTTACGCTTTACTGTGAAAGCTTTTAAAGCAAAGATGCTCATCCACCAACACAACAGAAATATGACTCTTATGTCATAATATGGTTCAGTGGGACTTTGGTAAAATTCTGAATCTGCAAGTGCCCAGTGGAGCAACCAGTCAGTGGCACATCCCAGCACAGTAACCAACGTGTGAAATCACACAGTTGAGAAGGCCAATGCTCCAACATTAGAGCAAATGCAAATAATTTCAGCTATTCATTTCTATACTAAGTGATGATAAAAAGCATCTATCCTAATTTCAACAAGCTATGTTTAAATGCAAAACAGATTCTCCCTGAGGTTTATGACATACTTTATGAGAGAAACAGGTTTCATGAGTGAAATTAAGATAGGTTCCCATCACCGAGAATGCCGCAATTCCCATAACTAATCACCCATAAAACCTATTACAAACAAACACTAAGAAAAACTCAGAAAGCATATAAGAGTGATGAAATTTCCACTTCGATGACTGATAAAGTGAGATGTATCAAAAATCAACTGAGCTGGAAAAATGACACACTGTGAAGAGGTGCTTAAGATGATATGTGGTCAGGATCTTCCATTAGTCAAAGTGATGAGTCTCAATACATGGATATCTCGGGACTTCATACCTGGAAGCTCAGTTCTTAATGACAGAAGCCTGTCTTCTCACATGGAAATGAGAAAGAATGCCTCCAAAGCCAGCACTCTAAAGGAAAAATGACTGTCAGATGAACAGCTCTCATTCTGAATGTTAAGAAAGCCCTCACTATCCTTCCATTTTAGAATTAGATAAAACAAATTTAAGACACGCTCCTTAAATATTGTTTTCCGAAGCAGTTTCTTGGCTTCAAGTTTTATATCTTCTGTTATCATTATTTTGGGCTGACCATTATGAATGATGTTTCTATTCAACTTAAAAAAAAAAAGACATTTAGTTTTGTTAGAGGGAAAGATGACCAAATATCCTATGCTACTTGTCTTACTTTTAAACCAGTTAAAACACAAACTCTCAGCGAAGTAGATCTGTCTGTTGAACACTGGTGGATGCTTCATAAAAGTTTGCTAAATAAATACATGACTGAAAGAGTGACCCAAAAAGAATCACCCATAGGGAACCCCAGCTTTCTGTCCAGATCACAGAAGCATCTTTAACATGACTTTCACCTTCCACAGGCATCTACATAAAATGAAATGCTAACCTTCCTTTATGGAGGAAAGAGTACTTACATCACACACATGAGAACAGGTGGGGTGAGGCGTGAAAATGAGAAAAGGCTAAGGGAGGGAGACAATCTGTGGGCAAATTCAAAGAAAGCTCCCTTTTCTATTTTGGATGGATTTTCTTCATTTAAAAGTTTTTGGCAAAATAATCATTTTTTTCCAGTAAAAGCAATTAATCCAGACACTCTAATTGGCTAGCAGGGTTGATAAAACAGCTTACCAGTCTTTAAAAGAAAATTATATCAGTCAAGTGAGTCCTTTTAGGCCAGACTATTTTTCCCATTATATGGAAACCCAGAAGGCACCTGAGTGTGTCCCGAGGAAGCACAGTCACTGAAGCTTGCCCTTCTGCAGAACTGGATCGCTGGCTGTTTATCCTTCTCAGTATAGGCCCCCGAATTCCCTGTCTTTAGAGTTGTGTGCCACACTTATTCCCAGTGCGATAGTGTAGCCAGGTTATCACTGAAAAGGCAAATTGCCTTTTATGACTGAATATGCTCAACTTCCTCTTCCCAGTGTATTCATTCTGTCACTTCAAAAGAAGCATCATTAAAAACCAAAAAACAAAAACTATGTCATCTGCAAAAAGCCAGTGGTGTGTTCTATTGTAGATAGTGTCACAAGAGGCTTCTCTCCTCTGATGCACCTAGGAGTGGGAATCTTCAAGATGCTCTTAAATGTGCATTTCTTTTTCATTTAACTGATTATTCATGAGTTTAAAATAATTAAAGAAAAAATCTGAAATTGACAGTAATATTTTTCTTGCTAACCTCAATTAACTTCAGCCTCTCTTCTAAATCTCATCACGCTACCTGTCAAAACCGTACCTTGTGCTGAACGGGGGGAGGAAGTGGATGGAATAAAAGCTAATAATATGGGGAAAATATTTGTATCAATATTATTTTAAAAATAAAAACGGTTTCATACAGGCAAGCTCAGACAAATTTAAAGTTTAGTTGCATTTTTAAGTAAAAGAAGGAAAAAATTTCAGGGGCACGTAGAGGGGTGATGGAACAGTGTAAGCTTTGGTTGGCATATGTTTGACTCTATCTGACTGCAAAAGTCCTGCCAAAGTAAAGAATTTTTATGAAAGTCAAAGGAAATATAGGAAACGGTGAAAGGAAACATGTATATACATGTCCTCATCCCTCTGAGCCCCCAGAATCCTATACCTTTTTAATCATCCTTTTGCTACAGAGGCTTAATACGCATAAGACGCAGTCCTCTTCATTCTTCTTTCAAATGTATACTTTATTTTTCTTTTTAAAGGAGAGCTTTAAAATTCAAATGCAACAGAAAACTAATGAACAAATAAAACACTTTTTTAAAAATAAATCATAGGCTGGAAATGCCAGGCTAAGAGAGGTCAAAGGTCATTTCAGCACAAAATGAAGTCAATTATTTTGTAATTCATCATTAAATAGAATTGTGTATAAAATGGAAAGTCCATCATCATGTTTCTACCCTTTTTCAAAATCTCACTGCTTTGTGGAAGTCTAGGGAGCCTGTGGATTGTGGAGAAGCCTCAGCCTTCCAACCACCATGCTTGCAGTATGGAAGCTCTGGAAGCTATGGACAGCAAATATGCCAAACGAGCTAGAGAATTCTACAGCTGAAAAGGTAAAATATCAAGTCTCATTTGGTGTGGAGACATAGCAAGTGCAAGGCTGCAGAACACTGATCTCAGCTTCACTGGAGTGGATCCCTACCTCCCATCCCTAAGGCCAAAGGTAGGCACAAGCCGTCACCAGGTGTCCACTCCAGTCAGTGGCAAAATCCTCCAGGTGTTTAACTCGACTGTCAGACCTGTGACCTGGTAACATGTACCCAACATCTTCAGGTGAAAATGTGGGACATCAGATCCCATAATTCAACATACAGAAAAGAACAAGTCAAGGTAATGTCTGTCCCCTTTTCAACTGTATGGCCTGAGAGGCCAATTGTCACGTTCAGCAGAGGTTCCCTCCCTCCCTCCTTCCCTTCCTTCCTTTCTTTCTGTTTCCTTTCCTTCTTCTTCCCTTGCTTCTTTCATGAAGAAAACGATTCTCATAAATAATGATCTACTTGAGCTGGGCGCGGTGGCTCACGCCTGTAATCCAAGCACTTTGGGAGGCAGAGGCCTTGTGCACTTGAGGTCAGGAATTCAAGACCAGCCTTGCCAACATGGTGAAACCTCGTCTCTACTAAAAATACAGAAATTAGCCAGGCGTGGCTGTGAACACCTGTAATCCCAGCTACTCTAGAGGCTGAGGCATGAGAATCGCTTGAACCCAGGAGGCAGAGGCTGCATTAAGCCAAGATTGCGCCACTGCACTCCAGCCTGGGCGACAGAGTGGGACTCCATCTCAAAAGGAAAAAAAAAAAAAGATCTACTTGAATACAGCAGGTCTTTTCTTCTGTTTATATCAAAATGGGAAATAATCACCCTGCTCGTGCTGTAATGGAAGGCACATCCTAATAGCACACTGGGGCCTGGCTTTTCCTAACCCTTCCCTCCCTCCCCCCATCCTTGGCATCCTCCGCCATCAGTCACTTTTCAATCACCTGACCTCAGCAGGTAATTTAACTTACTTGTCCCATCTCTACAATGGGGGATAATAACACCTTGCCTTTCTGGAAGTAAAGGGTTGGTCCAAATTATCCTGAGGTGCCTGCTAACTCTAAGATCTGTAATTTAGAGATTTCTCAAAGACAGTGTTCCTTGCTAATTTCTGTGACCTTGATGCACACTAAAATGTCAACCTTCCTGTGTAACATGAGCAAAGATAAGCAGCATTCATTCTGTGGCACCTTCTGTTTTGCCTTTAAAAACATTTCTATTGTTTCCTTATCTTGTACTATGAAATAATTTCCGAATCTATATTCTTCCATTAGAGGAGCACAGGCTTCCTTTTCCTTTCCCCACTTGCTCCATATCGATTCAATGAAATTGTAAGAGTTTGTAAAGTCTTACTTTAGCATTTCAGAAAGTGGCCAATCAAAAAGACTCTTTGAATTATAAATCGAGTTTTACAAAGAGATGTACTCATGCCCCTGCTTGAATCTGTTTTTCATTTTTCAACAAAATGGATGTTAATAATACTAGAAGAAACTAGTGCAATTGAGAATTTGTTACAGATTATTAGATAATCTGGTGTTTTTAATGCCCCATTATTCTTTCAGTCCTGAGTAAGCCCCAGCCAGTGGTTTCACAACTCTCCTACCTCTGAGTGACTGAGAAGCTTCATTTCTTAATCTCCAAAAGCCCATTCTGCAGTGTCCATTACCTCATTACGTCTTTTTTTTTTTTTTTTTTTTTGAGAAGGAGTCTTGCTCTGTTGCCCAAGCCTGGAATGCAGTGGTGTGATCTCAGCTCACTGCAACCTCTGCCTCCTGGGTTCAAGCGAGGTTCAAGCCATCCTCCCACCTCAGCCTCCCGAGTAGCCGGGATTACAGGTGGGCGCCATCACGCCCGGCTAATTTTTATATTTTTGGTAGAGATGGGGTTTCACCATATTGGCCAGGCTGGTCTCAAACTCCTGACCTCAGGTGATCCACCCGCCTCGGCTTCTCAAAGTGCTGGGATTACAGGCATAAGCCACCCTCAAAGTGCTGGGATTACAGGCATAAGCCACCATGCCCGATCCCATTACCTCTTTTTTAATGTGCTTCAATTGTTGAGTGTCATTTTCTCCAATCTTCACTTTGATATAGTTCTTCCTTTCAAGTACTTGATTCCCATATATGCTTTTCTACCTTTTTATTTAATTCCAAGACTGCACTTTCCCAGACAATCTTTACGTCTTTCAATCTGAGGTCCATTTTTATGTAATGTTTCACTGAAAGTTTCCTTTCTGCTTACAATCCATTTCCTTTTAACAACAAAGCAAAAGCCAACATGTGAATATACACATCCCACCTTAATGGAAAGAGGTGCAACAGAAAAACACGAGATTTGGCAAAATGTTCCCCACTGTAGGTGGGGCATCCAGACTAACAGTTCAACTCTTTGTATTTGAGAAGAGAATCTACTCTGAGGAGCTTGGAGTGTCTGCCATGGCATCACAGGCCCTTCTGAGGCATTTCCACCTCATTTCTATATTTCTTTATCCGACAACTATTTCTCAGGGACTAGGATATGGCTGGCACTGCACGAGGTGCTAGGGCTGGAAGGGTGGGGAACAGAGATACGCTGGTTTCACGCAGCTTTTAGTTCAGTGGGGGAAACAGACAACAAAATAAATAATCAAATACAAATAATTAATTATAAGTGGCGACAGGTGCTATGAAGACATCAGGTTCCTAAAATGTAGAACAGTGAGATGAGTACGTGTGCCGGGATGGGGATGATGCTCTCTGAAGGAGGTGACGTTCAAGGTGAGACGCACCCCTGGGTACAGGCACCGAGGAAGTGCAGTGAGTGACCAAGGTGCCTGGGCAGAAGCCGCAGCACAGGCCTCGTGTGGGAGCAGCGCAGGCTATGGGGCAAAGGAGAGGCCTGAGAAAGTCCATGAGTGTGAATGGGAAGGAGTAACAGAGGCAGAGGGAGGAAATGAGTCACTCGAACTTCACTGAGGCCCAGGCCTGGGACAGAGGAACTGAGCTATGCTTGGATCCTGGCTATCCACCTGGCTGCCCGGTAGCCTGTTCTATACTCCACTTGTATCACACAATAAATAACAGCTAATGAGGCCATCTACCCTATCTAGACTTGTCATCTAAAAGACCCTGAAAAACACAAATGGGGAGCTTCCACACTACAGGAGCTATTCTTAGTATAGGGCTAATACATGGTCCTGGAAATTCACATGCTGGTGTGTCTGAAGGAAGGCAGCTTGGGGGCCTGGGACACTGAGGATCAAGGGACGCTTTTAGTCTTCCATCCAAGAAGTAATGAAGAGGAAATCTGAAACCACAGGATGGTGAATTACTATTTTCATCCTGTATTGAGGAATGGAAGTACAGAAATAAAATAATCCATTCAAAAAGCAGCACCTTCCTACTTCAAAGATCAAGACAATTCAGAAAAAGAACTTATCCATATTATCTGAATAATTGTATAAATTATTTATTTCAGTATTGGGTGGACCATAGGAAACTGCCAATATTCTACTGTTTTTCAACTATGCAAGTGACAGTGTCACCTGCATAGTGAATCCTGGAATAATCAGAACCAGTCTCTGATAAACATGACTTGGCTTTCAGCTGTGGCCCCAGTTATATGATGGGAATTTGAGTTCTCCACCTGGACAGGGAGAGCAGAAAGGACTGTAGCCAGGCATGGTGCTGCTGTTCTCCATAAACTATTTTACTTACTCCTCATAAGGAGGTGAATAATACTATGGGCATCTTAAAGCTAAGAAGACAAAGGTTTAAAGAGATTAACTATAAAATACGGTGTAAGATGCGAATAATCTCTATCTTCCCTTCTTTGTGTATGGCCTCGATGTCTTCTCGTTCTAGTATCTTCTTTCCATTCCGAATCAATGGAAATCTATGTTTTATTTTCCAGGAGGACATGCTGTCAAAATCAGAAACAAATGAAGAAATATTGCCCAGAAAACTAAGGGCAAATTAGCACAAGCAATTTGTGTTTTAAAAAATCAGATCTTTGTTTCCAGAACTCCTGAGGAAGAAAAAAAAATTGGGCTCTTTTGTTTTAATCCCATAATAATATTTAGAAGTATTTTGGTAAAGACAAATTAAGACATCATACTCAAAGGCAACAATCTAAAGATGCAGACTTGTTGCACACACAGCAGTGCTAAACACATTTCTGTAATGGCTTCAAAACAGGAGGTCTTTGAACTTGATTTCAAGTCAATGCAATCTAGAAACCTTAATGTCCCCAGCTCATCTGACAAACTCCACTAGTTACAGCCAATTAGCATCCAGTAAATCTTTTGGTAGATCAAGGATTTCCCTGATTATAAACCTCTCTGGTTTGGAAGTTTTTTTCATGATGTCTAGCCTGCAGATCCACAAAAGTAACCCATAGCCTTCAAGTACAATTGAAAAGAAAAAGTCCCTTATGATTTACTTTGTATCGTTATCAAGAAAGATGAACTTTGATCAGAGATCCTAAAAGAGTTTTCATGTCTTTAATAGTGAAACAAGTATATTGGAGTAAAATAAAATGGTATATGGGTAATTTCTTAATAACTTAAAAAATAGCCTGTAATCCCAGCACTTTGGGAGGCCAAGGTGGGCGAATCATCTGAGGTCGGGAGTTCGAGACCAGCCTGACCAACGTGGAGAAACCCTGTCTCTCCTAAACATACAAAATTAGCCAGGCACGGTGGTGCATGCCTGTAATCCCAGCTACTCGGGAGGCTAAGGCAGGAGAATTGCCTTGAATTCTCCTTGAACCCAGGAGGTGGAGGCTGAGGTGGGCTGAGATCACACCATTGCACTCCAGCTTGGGCAACAAGAGTGAAACTCTATTTCAAAAATAAATAAAAAAAATAATAATGGTATGAACTCAAATCACTTAACTATAACTTAATTTTGTTTGTTCCCATCTGGTCAGTTCTCCTTGTTTAACTTTTAGGTCCTGACAACTAAAATATACGTGGTAAACAGTTATGTCTTCCCTTGTGAATGCGTTATCCAGATGTCAAACTCATCTTTTCCATGAAGCAAAACATTAAGATAAAAACTCAAATAGCATTGAAATGAAAAATAATCGGATGAAAGGTTTAATCACAATTTTTACTGCTTCCCCTTATATTATTTGTTTTGCTCTTGCATCTCAGCTCTGCTTTCCGAAGCTTTACAGTATTAATATTTGTTTTTGCTACAAGGGTTAGAATCTTAAAATATAAAGACTAGAAAAGCACATATATACCATCCGGCACAGTGGCTCACACCTGTAATCCCAGCACTTTGGGAGGCCGAGGCAGGCAGATCACCTGAGGTCAGGAGTTTGAGACCAGCCTGGACAACATGGTGAAACCCCATCGCTAATAAAAATTAAAAAAATTAGCTGGGCGTGGTGGCAGCTGCCTGTAATCCTAGCCACTTGGGAGGCTGAGGCAAGAGAATCACTTGAACTCGGGAGGCAGGGGTTGCAGTGAGCCGAGATCGCATCACTGCACTCCAGTCTGGGAGACAGAGTGAGACTCTGTCTCAAAAAAAAAAAAAGAAAAGAAAAGCACATATACCACTTGTTTCCATATATATTCCGAGTAAATGCAACACTGTGTCTTATATCATCAACAATACGTATCACTTTTTATCTTTCCAGGAAATTTAATTAATTTAAATATTAAATATTATAGGAATGAATGCATGTAAAATCATTTAGCATTCACATAAAATAATCCTCTTAATCCATCACTCAAAATACAGCAGAAAATCCCAATTCTTTATCAAAATGTCAAACTGTAGCCCCCGCCCCCACCCACCTCTCAACATTTTATAGGGCCATTAAATGCACCAAAAAATAAGAAAAGGTGTAAAAAGTGTGAATAAGCACCCCAAAATTATAGCAAAAATAGGCATTGCACCAAGAGGCTTTAAGAAAACAATCGATAATGGCAATGGGCGTATACATTATGCTTGTCCATATTCTTATTTTCAAGATTTCTGAGTCATATCCCAGAAAAAGAACACCCCACACATTTTTAGTTTGTGTCTATACGTGGGATCCATATCCATTGATGGGAAGTGATAACATTTGGCGTTCTTGGTAAATGCAAAGCCGTGGTCAGTAGTACAGCAGCTTTTGGTTGGATTCCCAGTTCCTTTCCTTAATCTGGATCTTGTTGGAATGTACTATTTCACTTCTAGCTCACAGGCACTGGGGAACAAAACAGCCTTTCTATCTCTTCACAGAGAAGGCCACAGCAAGACATGACCATGAGGACTTTCAGAGCTGCTTTTCACCCAGACGCTCTCACTTTGGTCAACTTTTTCCCCATGTCAATTCCAGGCTGGAACACAAATACTTCTATCTTTCCCACTTAAAAACAAAAAGTCTGTTTAGGGATTTACACTTAGGGTGAAAAAAAACCAGGGTGAACATTGAATGTTTCAGGGCAGCCACAGTTGCTGCTGTGGGGTGGCCCTAGAATCTTCCACCTGGGATCTAGATCTTCAATCTGGAGATCTTCAATCTAGAAATCTTAAAAATCTGTCACTCAGAATTCTTAGACCTCCACCTCACGAATCTCGCAGGCTGATTCTAAGAAAAGAAAGCACTTCACAACCACGACTGAAGTTTCACAGTATTAGTAGGAATCCTCTTCTTAAGCGATGACATTTTTTTTTAAACTCAGCCAATTGTCAAAGGCAGAGACGCAGATGGTAGGGATCTGTGATGCTGACTCCAATGCTTCCGACTCCCTGGTAGAGGAAATCCTGAAGTTTACCCGGGCCTGTGATGGCCTAGGACGCAGGGAGCGCAGGAAAGACTCAACCTCCCAAAATATATCTCCCCACACATGCCACTAATTGTCATTGTCGAGGCATTTGGGTTAACAAGCTCCTCTTTTAAAATGCAAATGTCCCCTGGGAGGGTTAAGCCTCATTCATACCTCAGTGCGAATTAGTTTAATTAGATGATCAGATCTAATTAATTGAGGGCTCAGGGAAAGAGAGTTTTGATTGAGGAGGGCCAAAGGGAGAAAAAATTTGGAAGGGATTCGGGGTGGGCGCTTTAAAGCATGTGGAGGAGGCAGCGGGTTACCAGGTGCTGGAGAACAGTAGAAAGGATACGGCGAAAGTCAAAGGCAAACGTTGTCTATGCTTTTGTTTTGTCCAGGGTCAGAGGGTGCCAGAATACCACTGATAATTAGCACCATTCTTGCTCTTTGGTTAAAGGTATCAGGATTCCTTTGAAAGGTGGAAAGCTTCATTGTTCTTCAGTTCAAATTCATTAGATCTCGCCAACTTTGACATCTCAAGAAAGGAAGAAAGAGCAGGAGAAAGAGAAAGAGGAAGAGGAAGAGAGACGCATCCTTCCACCCTCTTTACTGTAAGTGAATTCCACGTAAGGTCTCCAGATTTTCCTGCATGGAAGGTTTGTTTTACCCACTCAGCTTCTAAAACCATGTGGACTCTGATAAGGGACCTGCTGTCCTTTCTGGTGCCACTGTTAGCAAGTCTGGTTTGGATGGTGGCTGGTTTTGAATCCCCTCTGCTGAATCACCTCAAAGATGCTCGTGGGCAGTGGAGGAAGATGGGCAGCAGACTAGGTCCATGCCCTGACTATGGACTCCACTTGTTACGTCATCCTAGAAGAATTACTTAACTTTTAATGGCTTCGGTTCTTCAGCTAAAAAGTAGGGATTAAAAGACCTAACCCATAGGGTTGTGGCGAGGGTGACGGGAGACGATGTAGTGGGGCACTTAATAAAGTGTGCAACACACGGAAGCAATCAGTGAAGGCAGCTAGAGTGTGTTCATGACAATAAGCCCAGCTCCCAGACGGCACCATGCCCGCTCCCACCTCTGGGTCTCTGAGCATGTTGTACCCTGGGCTTGGGACTGTGTCTACCTCTCCCCCTAGTTAACTCCTCCGCATCCTTCAGCTCTCAGCTGTGATGCTCTTCCTTATGGAAAACCTTTGGACAGCAACCACCTGGGCCTAATGTACTTCCTTAGCATATTTACACTAGTGTCACTCAAGTTGTCCTTGTTTATTCATCTGTATCCTCAATTGAGCCCATTGTAAGTTCTTTAAGGGCAGAGAGCACATCCCCTGGGTACTATTTCCCCAAAGCCCAGCACAGAGCGAGGGTTCAACGCCCACTTTCAGAGAGGGAAAGAGAGAAGAGATCAAAGCATGAAGCATTTACCCACGCGACCATGCGGATCTGTGATCTCAAAGGAACTGTGACAAAAACATATACCTTTTGGAACTGGTGGCTGATGCAGACACAACCCTTTTCAAACAATATAGATAGCAGTCACAGAAACTAACATTTTGTTACACTGGAAAAATAGAACAAGAAATATTTTAGGGAAACATCTCCACTCCTTGGCTAGATCCTAAGGGACAAAAATCTAACTCTGTGAGACAAGCAATCTATTACCAAGATAGGCACTGTTCATTTTTTTGAGGTGAATTTTACACAGAAAATATTCCCAAATGTGTGTAAGGGTGGAATACCATGAAATAACATCACCCCAATCATGGGGCCTCTGAGATGGCTCTGTTTTTGTTTTTCTCTATGCTTAGTTGCAGGTATCAATATGCCCACCTTCTAATATCCTATATTTTTTTACAATAAATCTTTATAGCATCATATTTTTCTCATTAAAAGAAATATAGCAGTGCCAAATTGTTCTTTAGCCTTGCAGTTTGTTCCATAAACAACAGAAGGCACTCATATGGCAAAAACAGCTTTTTCATGGGCTGAAAAAGGAAAAAAGACGAGCATAAAAATGTTTTGGGGAAAACTTTTTTATGGGTCCTTATCTAAGACGTCCAAGTTTTAATAAGATTACAAAGAAAACCATTCTAGGGCTGAATAATAGAAATGTGACGCACATAACATGATTGGAGTCTGCCTGCCTCCCTCCCAGCCCTACACACACAGCTGAGTTTAAGACCCTAGAGCGCCTGGAGACAATATCCCATGGGAATGCGACCCCACTGGGCTGTCCTGTGTGGGTGTCTCTGCAGCCCGTGCTCTGCTCCTCAGCTTCTGGGTCTGTGTGTATCCATCACATCCTCAGAGAAGACACCGAGGAGGGACGCATGCATACTCGGAAGTCAAGCTGGCTTTGGTTTCTGTGATGGCTCTGACAATTAATTAGCTGTGTGACCTGAGGCACATCACATAACGTCTCTGAGGCTGCTTCCTCAGCTGTACCGTGGGGAGGGTAATATTATCCAGTCTCACAAGAGGCTGTGAGGATTCACTGATGTGACGAGGTACAGGCATCCAGCGCTGCGTGGGACACACAGCAGGGCATCCTCACAACTGAAATCTACACTTCCTCCTGATGTGTGCGCCTTATTTCCTATGATCTCCTGGAATTGCATCTCTGTCCTGCTCTATCACAATGACTCCACATCCCCACATACCAGGCTCTTTCATGCTTTGTCTCCTGGCCTCTAAGTGGCCTTTGGAGACCCTCTTTCAAGCAGCTTTGTAAAACAACCTGGGGTCAGGGACAAATGGGGCCATGGACACACAGGCTCAGGTTCCTGTCCTCCGTGGGAAGCCTGCCGGAGACCAGCCAGCTCGGGGCACACTCCTTGGATCAGCACAGGGATCCTGCACTTGCTTCATATCACTTATTGATCAATCTGAGAGTCTGTGGAATTAAACTCCTCTTTGGCCAGGCATGGTGGCTCACACTCGTAATCCCAGCACTTTAGGAGGCCAAGGTGGGAGGATCACTTGAGGTCAGGCATTCGAGACCAGCCTGGCCAACATGGTGAAACCCCATCTCTACTAAAAATACAAAAATTAGCCAGGCGTGGTGGTGCATGCCTGTAATCCCAGCTACTCAGGAGACTGAGGCAGGAGGATGTCTTGAACCCGGGAGATGGAGATTGCAGTGAGCAGAGACTGTGCCACCGCACTCCTGCCTGGGCGACAAAGCAAGAATCTGTCTCAAATTAAAACAAAACCTCCTATTTAAAAGGCTTTTTGGCCGGGCACGGTGGCTCACGCCTGTAATCCCAGCACTTTGGGAGGCCAAGGCAGGCGGATCACGAGGTCAGGAGATTGAGACCATCCTGGTTAACATGGTGAAACCCCGTCTCTACTAAAAATACAAAAAAGTTAGCCGGGCGTGGTGGCGGGCGCCTGTAGTCCCAGCTACTCGGGAGGCTGAGGCAGGAGGATGTCTTGAACCCGGGAGATGGAGATTGCAGTGAGCAGAGATTGTGCCACCGCACTCCTGCCTGGGCGACAAAGCAAGACTCTGTCTCAAATTAAAACAAAACCTCCTATTTAAAAGGCTTTTTAGGGATGTAAAGCCATTTTTTAAAGTCGCCAAGTTTGGTTTGATGGCCATATTACATCTGGCAATGGTTCTAGGCATTGTAGAGATAAATTGGTGGCAGAGTTGTCCCAAGAACGTGCAAAATACAAGCAACTGCTCAGTTTCAGGATTCAGAAACCAGGCCTCCGCAGCTGGAACCAGGTTTCTGGGGCTACCCTGAAAGCAGTACGGGGAGGAAGTAGGAAAAGTGCCAGCTCACGGTTCATTCGTTCACTCATCACTCATTCAGTCGACAGCACTCATCGCACACTTACCACACGCCAGGTCCACACTCTGATCTGGAGACACACAGAATAAGACACTGCCCCGCCAGTTAGTCCACAGCGACACAGGAAGACAGCAAGTGGCTGGTCAGCTAACATACAGAGTGATTAGCCCCGGTGAGGAAGGGCATGGCAGTGAGGCCTTCTTGGAGGAGAGGAACCTTGGATAGCACCGTAGGGCACGAGCGGGAGTGACTTGGCTGGAGGGGTCCCAGACAGAGGAATGAGGTATCCACAGGGAGGGGCAGAATGGCAAGGCAGGTTGGTGGAATTGCTCTGGGGTCCTGAGTGTCATCTCTAGGGTGGAGCCGCGGGCAACCCGACACTGAAGCAACTTGGTCAACACGCTAGGGAATCTGGATTTTATTCTGAAGACATTGGAAAATGAAATCATCCCATTAAATTCAACTTCTACAAGGCCAGGGTTCTGCCTGCTTCATTTTCATACACCTCTAAGCCTCAGATACAAGATTCTCAATTAATGTTTATTAGACTCAGCAGGTGAAGGGGTTGCTTTCTAAATTGATCTCATTGGCTTATAAAAGAACAAAATATGTATATGATCTTATTTTTCCTAAGCTCAAACTTTAACTTTTCAGTAAATGTTTCCCTCAGTAAGATTTAGTTAAAGATTTATTGGATAACATAAATCAAACTGGGCTGCTACGTTGGGGCATGTGTACAGGACAAGTGCGACAAGCATACATGTGTCCCTGCAGAGTGCCGGTGGCCTCCTGGGCAGGCAGAGGGCAGGGCCCTGCACTGCTCACCCTCCGCCCTCGCACACCCAGCAGAGGGGGCGATGACATATCCAGAGAGGGGGGCCAGGAACAGGCCCCTGTAGATAGAGTGAGTCCTTTATCTAAACTGGATAAATGTTTCATTACACATCATGAAACAAAACATCTAAATGCGTTTTAATATAAATCTTTTTAAATGTTTTGTAGAGACAGCATCTCACCCTTGCCCAGGCTGGAGTGCAGTGGCGCAATCACAGCTCACTGAAGCCTCCGCCTCCCAGGCTCAAGTGATCCTTCCACGTCAGCCTCCCGAGTAGCTGGGACTACAGGTGTGCACCACCATGCCAGGCTAATTTTTAAATTTTTTTTTGCCAAGACAGGGTATTGCTGTGTTGCCCAGGCTAGTCTCCATCTCCTGGATTCAAGCGATCCTCCTGCCTCAACCTCCCAAAGTGCTGGGATTACAGGCATGAGCCACTGCATCTGGCCCTCGCATGAATCTTTAAAATCGGTGGCCAGTTAAATTGCTTCGCACATTTCCAGCCCCCGACCTTTATTTATTTTATTTTTCGGCATAGGTGTGGTGGACCTGAGAGAATGACTTCGTATGCTCTGGTGTTCCACCCTGTGCTCCATGAGTCGTCCAGGCTGATGGTAGCAACAACCTGTTCTCTAGAGTCAGAGTCCACAGCAGCTAATTTCAGTTCCTCTTTCTACTGAACAGCTGTATGAGCTTGGAGAAGTCACTCCAGTCTGAAGTCAACTTCTTCACCTAAAACATGGAAATGGCAGTACCTAGTCTGTGTAATCATTTGACACAATGCCTGCCACGTAGTAGTTGGAGCCAACTGCTGAATAAATCCATCCATCCACTCATTCAACCGCTGTTTATTGAAAACCCACCACGTGCCAGACACATTTTTAGATTCTGGGTAGAGTGAGGAACAAGATAGACAAAATTCCTGTCCTAGTGGAACTTACATGAAAACTAGTAAACATGTTGATAAATGATGGAGTATAATTCCAGAAGTGATGGGGGCTTCAAGGAAAATAAAAAAGAAAAGGAGGTGCTGGGCACTCACTCCTATAATCCCAGCACCTTGGGAGGCTGAGGCAGGAGGACTGCTTGAATCCAGGAGTTGGAGACCAATGTGACAACATAGCGAGACCCTGTCTCTATTAAAAATAAATAAATAGGCCAGCCGCAGTGGCTCACGCCTGTAATCCCAGTACTTTGGGAGGCCGAGGAGGGTGGATCACCTGAGGTCGGGAGTTCGAGACCAGCCTGACCAACACGGAGAAATCTCGTCTCTACTATAAATACAAAATTAGCCGGTGTGGTGGTGCATGCCTGTAATCCCAGCTACTCAGGAGGCTGAGGCAGGAGAATCGCTTGAACCCGGGAGGCAGAGGTTGCAGTGACCCCAGATCGTGCCATTGCATTCCAGCCTGGGCAACAGAGTGAGACTCCATCTCAAAAAACACAAAAAACAAAAAACAAACAAACAAAAATGTCAGGCACGGTACCTCACGCCTGTAATCCCAGCACTTTGGGAGGGTGAGGTGGGTGGATCACGAGGTCAGGAGTTCAAGACCAGCCTGGCCAACATGGTGAAACCATGTCTTTACTAAAAATATGAAAACAAAATTAGACGGGTGTGGTGGCGGGCGCCTGTAGTCCCAGCTACTCGGGAGGCTGAGGCAGGAGAATGGCGTCAACCTGGGAGGCGGAGCTTGCAATGAGCCGAGATCGAGCCACTGCACTCCAGCCTGGGTGTCAGAGCGAGACTCAGTCTCAAAAAAAATAAATAAATAAAAATAAAAATAAATAAATAAACAATAAATGAAAAGTAAAGAAAGAAAAGTGTACTAGGAAATAAAGGGATTGTTGAAGAGAGGACAACTACTTGTCCTAGGCTGGTCAGGACAAACATTTCATAGGAAGTGATGTTTGAACCGACAAACGGATTCATTCCTTAGGAACGGAAACGAAGAAGCAGACATGAGGGTCTGGTGAAAGGGCATTTCAAGCGGAAGGAACTGCAAATGCACATTCTCTGAAATAGCAAAAGCTCGGTGTATTACAGCCACCAACAAAAAGCCTGTGAGGCTGAAGCTTACGGAATGAGTGAAAGTGGAGTGTGATGGAGACAGAGAACCAGGCAGGGGCCAGATCACACTGGGCGATTTGGGAATTTACTTTATTTTAGTTTATTTATTAGAGACGGAGTCTCGCTCTGTCACCCAAGCTGGAGTGCAGGGGTGTGGTCATGGCTCACTGGAGTCTTGAACTCCTGAACCCAAGTGATCCTCCCACTTCAGCCACCTCAGTAGCTGGAACTACAGTCATGCACCACGGCACCCAGTTAATTTTTAAACTTTTTTGTAGAGACGGGATCTCGCTATGTTACTCAGGCTGGTCTCGAACTCCTGGCCTCAGCAATCCTCCTCCCTTGGCCTCCCAAAACACTGGGATTACAGATGTCAGCCACCGTGCCTGGTCTGCATTTTATTTTAACAGCAGTGGGCAGTCACTGAAGAGTTTCTGTCTGGACTGTTATGTAATCTGATGTGTTTCCAAAAGACCTCTCTGGCTGCTAAGTGTAGAGTGGACCACACGCTAGGGAGAAAGGAGGGGGCAAGACTGCAAGTACAGAGACCATTTCAGAGTCTTCGGTAATAGTCCTGGTGAGAGGGGGTGGTGGTCAGTTGGCAAAAAGAGTGGGGTTTTTTCGTATTACCTGGAATTTACCACAAGGGACCAAAGCTGAGGACAAAGAAGGATTGAGAGCCCCACATTCTGAGAAGTGTCAACAATTGAGACCAAACAGTCTCTAAAGCTTGTCAAGAGCTAGGCCTGCTCCCAACAGTCACCACCCACAAACTTCTGCATCTACAGAAAGGGCTGGGGAGGGTAGAGGGAAGAGATGTGGGGGTTGGGGGGTCCGTCAGCGTTGTGGAGATGCAGTTTGTGGTGAGAACTTTCTCCCTCTCAAGTGAAAACCAAAGAAGGGGTATGCTCTGATAGAGACAGGCATGCTGGCAAGAAGTAGAGAACGGCATTCCAATCTCTGGTTGAACAGTTAGGTGGGCCCCTGCCGATTTGCTGATCTATGCTGGGCTTATCTGAGAAGGGAAAAGAAAATTGTAGAATGGCAGGTTTAAGAGAAAGGCAGAAACAGGGAGCTGCCTGCATGGCCACTGTTCCTTGTGGCAAAGACACAGCTGTCTTCATGAATCACCAGGTTGTAATGCAAAGTAGCTGGACTCAAGCTATCTTGCCCATACCCTTGGCAATACCCAGCAAGAAACCTGCCCTGCGGTTTAGGGGATCCCAGAAGCAAGAGGTGTGAGGCCAGCTGCCAACCAGAATAGTTGTGATGGGGTACTGCGTGAACAGTCCAAGCCACGATGGATCTCCTCTATCAGGAGACTGTGCTGTGGGGACGCCCAGCAAAGCCCTGGGAAGTAGCTCCCCCAAAAGACATCTGCTTCAGAAAGATGATCAGTGGTTCATCATCAATTTTAATCGATTGTAATTATTATTTATCAATTTTAATCTGCAAGTCATTTAAAGGCTTATTTTTTTTTTCTTTTTATGGTTAGTGGTTTTGGTCCAGCCTTGGTCCATCTCTGAAAACATCATTGCTCTCTGACAACACAGGCTGTGCTTCTCTGGTAGCTCCACGCACACATCCCCTTCACAATTCCACGCTTCCACTGAAGTTCTGACGTTTGCCTTTGACTTCCCAAATCTTCCCATTCTCCAATTCTTCCCATCCTCCAAAAACAGCTCTGTGGCTACATGCTTTTCGCAGCCTTTCCAAACAACTTTGGCTTAAAATGAGCAGTTTCCTCATGCACCTTCTAGAGGACTTGCAATCTGTAGGTCATACAGATCTGTCTTCATGTGTTGCTTCAAAATGGTTTCGTCTACCCAGATAGCTGAGAACTTAAGAGCAAGAACCTGGTCTTATAGTTTCAGTTGTGGACCCCACAGTCAGTACCAGCAGACACATAGTGGACCCTAAATAAACACACGTGGACTGTAAATGTGGAGCACTTAGCTCTTTGCAAAACAAACAAAGACTAAGAAACAGACGCAGAAAACATTATGGTTCAAATTGATATGACTGTTAATTCCTTATACCATATTCTATCTAGCATGCTCACCAAACTGCCCAAACATTTACAAACAAGAATTAACCTAGGTATACTGAATTTTCATCTAATTCACAATCAAATACCATCCATGCTTAACCCAAAGCCTGTAGTATTTAAACCACAAGGGAGACTAAGAAACAGATGCAGAAAACATTATGGTTCAAATTGATATGACTGTTAATTCCTTATACCATATTCTATCTAGCATGCTCACCAAACTGCCCAAACATTTACAAACAAGAATTAACCTAGGTATACTGAATTTTCATCTAATTCACAATCAAATACCATCCATGCTTAACCCAAAGCCTGTAGTATTTAAACCACAAGGGAGAAGTGCAATAATATCAAAGCGTTGGAAAGTAGAAACCCAAGACCAGCCCTTAATACTGATATGGAAGATAACCGCGTGGCTGTGTCACCTGCTGAAACAGCAAATCCTCTCCCTAGAGTGTCTTTGTTCTCTCACTCTGCATTTCCAAATATATATATATGCTAAATATTAACTTGTGCCTCTTTGACCCAGATTCCCAAAAAGGTATCAAACAGAGGGAAGGATTCTTCATGGGGTCCACACCACCCAAATTCCCAAAGATGGTTTTAAGAAAAAGATTCCTTTGATGTTTAATAGAATCAGACATTTGGACTAAAACAGCCCTGTCTCTCTCCTCTATCGCCGCCACCACTGCTAACAATTATAAGCTTTCGGTGCTCTGAATAATTCACAGTCTCATCTGTTCTACTCAGTGTAAAGACAATGTTGAGAGTACAAGGTCACTTTTTTTCCCTTCCCAACTACTGGCTTTTCCAACGCGACACCAGTCTGACTGCATGATACACCTAGTGTCTGACACGCTTCTCCTGACAGCTTCGTAACAGCGTTAGTCTATTTAGCTTAGGGTATAAAAAATAATCAGGGTGCAGTGGAGTGTCAGATTCTCTCCACAGTAATAAACACAGGTTCAACATTTCCCCTTCATTTTACCTCAATACGCTGAAAACACCACAAAGTTACCTTTTATTATAATGCTGACCAGTACGATCCGCAGATAGATTTAAAATACCAGACTGCCTGGATATTAATGGTATTTTACATATTACCCACATTTTTAAAAAACCAAAATTATAATAACTTTATAAGAGATTAACACCTGTGAATATGCCCCTCTGGGGTCATCTGGAAAATCTTGCAAACGTAGAGTCATGCAACATATAATCTTGGAGTAGAAAGGAAACTGGGAGTCTGGCAATGCTCCGATTTCATTCACTCGTTTTCATCTGAAAGTGATACCAGTCAGAGGAGAGAGGCAGGTTTTGGTAACCCTGAAATAAAACCCTAACCTGAAGTGTTCAATTATTATTTTTTTACTTTAATTAAACTCTCTCATGTCTTATAAACGTAGACTTTGTAAAGGGAAAATATTTTTAAAGTTCTTAAAAGGTAAAAGCCATATAATAAACACTTTCTTTAGGCAGAAAAATTATACCACAAAGTAGTGTTGAGGTAACGCACCTCTCTCTCCCAGACCACAGCTCCACAAACACCATCAAAAGACCTGCATTTGGACTACGTCTCTGGGTTAATATTTCTTAAACCGCTTAAAAATAACTCCTCAGTATGTTTTTATTGTGAAAAATTTCAGAAATAGAAGAAAAATAAGACAACAAACACCCACATACCCATCACCTCCATTCAAAAATGACTGCCCCATCTGCCCATTCTTTCTTTCCTTTCTGAAGTATTTCAAGGCAAATCTCAGAGAGTATTTCACCCCACCACATCCACCGCAGTATCAAAGGATTTGCTTCTTTTTATTCATTCTTGTTAATTTTGGAGAACTCAAATTGGCTCATGCAACTTCTCATTACAGACCATCCTGGACTGAGGAGGAAACTCTACAGATGAGCTCTGCCACTCCATCTTGGGAGCCAACCAGATACATTTACATATATATCTTTATCCTAGAAAGTGTACCGTGGAGTCGGATGGCCTGATAAAGGCCTACCACATCTCCATTCATCCAAAAGATGAATGTTCACACAGCACAGCCTTCTTGGTTTTAATGTCATCTCACCTGGGACTATGCAGAATGACTAAATGGTATCTCTAGAAGAAACACAACAGTGAAAAATAATTGTGAAAAAGCAAGGGACATATGATCTGGGTAAACAAAGGCCCCCGTTTTTATTACCACCATCTTAAATTCAGTCAATTTAACATGAAGAAAAGTGTTTATGAAATAGATATGGTTTATCATATTATTTACGTTTTATAAGAATGGATTCATGTAATTATTACACAATTAAACATAAACATTTAAAAGGAAAAAAGAGCAGATTACTATTATTTACGCTGAAGTCAATTTTTAAAAATGCAGTAAGTATCCAAATGGATCAAAATAGGAAAGCCACAGCTTTCTAATATTTCCAAATACCAGGCAGTATTTTCACTGTTAGAAATTGTCAGTAGACTGTTAAAGCAGAAGTAATTCTACTTTAGTCCTTATTTAAAATAATAGTTCATAAAATATATTACTGATATAAGCATGTAATAGGAGATATTTAACTATAAATTTTTTTTTTTTTTTTTTTTTTTGAGATGGAGTCTCACTCTGCCACCCAGGCTGGAGTGCAGTGGCGTGATTTTGGCTCACCGCAACCTTTGTCTCCTGGGTTCAAGCAATTCTCCTGCCTCAGCCTCCCAAGTAGCTGGGATTACAGGCGCGTGCCACCACATCCAGCTAGTTTTTGTACTTTTAGTAGAGACGGGGTTTCACTATGTTAGCTAGGCTGGTCTCAAACACCTGAGCTCAGGTGATCCGACTGCCTAGGCCTCCCAAAGTGCTGGGATTACAGGTGTGAGCCACTGTGCCCGGCCCATTTAACCATAAATTTTTATCCAGTATCTTTTCTAGTTTTCTAACAAAAATTTCAGGTTCCAGACAAGCAAAGGCACATTGGTACTCCACACTTACTTTCACCTACCGATGACAACCACTTCCGATTGTCATATTTACATGCTATTAACACACTGAAACTTCTCTTGAAGAAAATAATGCAAAACTCTACATAGAAAATAATGAAAATTTTATCTTTGCCTCTTTAACACAGCACATGACAAAGCATATACTAATATAATGAAGAAATCAGAGAACTTGATATAAATATCCATATCCTCACTACTGTCCTTGAAATAACTTGGCAATTACCTTGAAGATGCCCATCCCTCCTCATGTTTGGGGTTGGGCATGCCTATGGGAAGGGCACTGCATTGTAAGACTTCTTGACTTTTCACTGAGGTCCACTGGTATTTGAATTATAAAGCATTTTCTAAATGTTGCTTTAAACCACATATTTCTTGTTGATTTTTTAAAAGCTGGCAGTAATAAACACTTAATTGCTGGACAATAATTACCACACTACCAATTAAAATTAAATTTTAAAATGACGATGGGCCAGGCATGGTGGTTCATGCCTGTAATCTCAGCACATTGGGAGGCCGAGGCGGGCAGATTACCTGAGATCAGGAGTTTGAGACCAGCCTGGCCAACATGGCGAAACCCTGTCTCTACTAAAAATACCAAAATTAGCCGGGTATGGTGGTACACATCTGTAATACCAGCTACTCTGGAGGCTGAGGCAGGAGAATCGCTCAAACCCAGGAGGTGGAGGTAGCAGTGAGCTGAGATCATGCCACTATTCTCCATCCTGGGCAACAGTGAGACTTCGTCTGAAAATAAATAAATAAATTAAATAAATAAATAAATAAAATGATGATGTATTACTATAACATGTTAGAAATCTGGCACATCTGAGTTATAATTAAGTAGTTTGGTTTCTACAGCCAGATGTGGTAGTGTGTGCCTGTAGTCCTAGCTGCCCAGGAGTCTGAGGTGGGAGGATTGTTTGAGCCCAGGAGTACAAGACCAGCCTGGGCAATATAGCAAGACCTTTGTCTCAAAAAAAACCAACAACAACAACAACAACAACAACAACAAAAAACTTGGTTTCTGCTCCTTTGAGCTGAAATTTCAACATGAAAAGAGACTATGGTAGTATTGTTTTCTTTTCAATGTTGGGCTATATTTAATGTAATAGTGAGAGGGTTTATAATGCCCAAAAGATCTTTGGGGAAAACATGAAGTCTTATTTTCTCATTCATGTCCAACCTATGGGAATATCTTTAAATATATCTGTTATTAAAGTGACAATTACATAGACAAATGCTAACAAAATGCATGCTATTATAGTATTAAATATTTCTAAATTGCAGGAAATTCTACCAAGGCTGTCACACTTAATCATTAAAGATAGGATGACCATATGTCCCAGTGTGCCTGGATAATCCCTATTAAAGAAAAAAATGATAGTTTTACAACTTAAAGATGTGAAGGAGACTGGAGTCAACCTCTTACTCAATGAGTTTTTTACTTTATTAAAGGGGAACAGGAGGAGTTTGTAGGAGAAATTACCCGACAGATGAGCAGCTGACAATCGAAATTACCCGACAGATGAGCAGCTGACAATCAGTAGTGCTGCCTACTACTGTGTTCTCCCAGAATCACGTCATTTTAGACATGAAAGAAGTATCTAGTCTAGTGGTTTACAAACTCTGCTTCTCGAGGCTCCTTAGGGGATTTGCTGCTGGTAACTTAGAGGCTACTTGGCAAAGAGGCAAAACCTTCACTCTCATTCAAGAGATCCTCTCCACTCTTATCTGTTTTACATAAGGTTTCCAAAGTTGGCTTAACAAGGTTTGAAGAGATCCCTTTTTGTAGATGATGCCCAGAGAAGTGGCAAGTCCAATTGACCCGCCAGGTTTGTGGCACAGATGTAATCAGCACAGAGGTGTCTGTCTGGATGGGACTCAATTTTCCGTACCGCGCCAACTCAGAGGCTGATCTGGTTACTGAAATGAGGCTTCTGATGTGCAACAGGAAGAGGAGAAGAAAAGGTCTATTTTTATGCCATGAGTCAGGTTCATACTTAGTAAGAATAGATTTTCCATAAAAATAGAAATTATCTATTCTAAAATTTTGGTTGAAAAGAATTCCATTCTATGTAAGTAAGAGATAAACTGTCAATGTTCCTCTTTCCTCCTTATTCAAGAATATATAAATCTCAGTGATTATAACTTCCAGTGACTATGATGGACTGGTTGGAAGCAGTGTCTCTGCCTCCCAAAATGTAGAACACACAGAAATATTGAATAAAATACACATTTTTCAAAGAGTGCAATCAAAAAATTTATGTGGCCCACCTTGAAAACAAAAAAGGAAAACCTCTGGGAGCAAGACCCCGTGGGGGAAACTGAGAGCCTAAAGCAGGGGCCTCACTAAAGTCGAACGGCCAAAAGAAGTCTCCAACTGAATGGTCATTTAAAGGACAGGAGTTTTGATGTCCACACTGGGTCCAGGAACTAGGGAAGCTGGATTTTCTCACTGCGTGAACCTGGTGATGAAAAGGACACTCCAATCTCTGAGAAAATGTTCAGGAAAAGTTCTACCCATGGCTCCATTATCTGGCCATGGAGGGGCTCAGGTCACTGGTGGAGAAAGTCTTTTTGAAAGAGGAGAACCTGAAGTGTCTGCAGCGTGTGGGTTTCAAGGCAATATTTTGACAATGCTTGTGAACTCTTGATTGAGATATTAAATAAAAACTGGTATGAAACCCTTAGGGCCCAGCAGAGGCAAATGCAAAAGTATTCTACAGGGACACCCCAGAGCTCCTGGGATGTGACCAAAGATGAGTTTACAGCAAAAATTATAAAGCATATGGAGAAAATGACTACTCTGAGATCCACTATGGGCAGAAAGCGTACTCCATGAACGACAGAACAAGAGAAGAATCTAAAAAAGATAATCATAATAATAAAAGAAAACACAGACTATATAAATGGCTCATGAGCATGACCTACATCCTTATTTCCTGCTCCCACTTTCTTTTATATATTTAATAATTATGTACACCCGAGTATCTGTCTTTATAGACTGCTAGCTCTTTGAGGCCAGACTTCAATGATGGCTTGTTCATTAAATTGTCTCAAGGCACAGGGCCCTGCCTTGCATATGGGAAAACAGGCAATGCACTCAAAATGTCATCTACATGTATGTCGAATACAGGCATTTCATTGCCTTTCCAGACTATGAGGAGTACTGATCGATACTTTATACTAAAGATGATAATAATAATTCCAAGTAATCATATTATAAGCAATATATCTCTTTCTTAATATATACATATATTAATACACACATATATATGCATATATATAATCTGTCATATTCAACAAAATATTTTAAAAGCCCACACAGAAAAAAGGAAACCAAATACCTTGCTCTGATGAAAGAGCTAAAGCAAATAAAGACACTGCGGATCACTCAAGGGAAGGCAGTCATTTTAGTAACTGATGTGGGTTTTCATAGGCTAGCTAAGCAACTTCCAATTGCTGGTTTGTGCAGTGCTGCCAGAGATCCTTCCCTGCTCTTAGGTCCATGCCAGATCCTTGCAGCGGCCCCTGCCCCGACCTGGTGTGCAATCCCCTCTCTTGTCTTCAAGCGCAGCCTCCAGAGCTTGGCAGCCCTCGGGCTTGTCCAGAGCCTCCTCTTCTGTGGCACTTACTGCCTGTGCTGTTCGTTTCAGCACAAAACATGGAGCCCGCAGCGCATGACATAGGGTTTTGTCTTAAATCTCTTGTTATCCCCATGCTGCACACAGTTAGTGCTCCACCAATTTTCATCTCTATTGATGACAGGCCAGCTCCACTGTATGCGCTGGAGGCATTCATTAATCAAATCACGAAATGTCACAGAGGGATGGAGCTGATTTCCACCTCCTTTTTTTTTTTTTTTTGCACACTGGGGACTTCAGGCACTGGGAAAGGGCATGTGATAAGCCAATGGTGAGGTAGGCCCAGGATATGTGACTTCCAGGCACATCTCATTTCCTTTACGATAGTCACCTTCATCATCATACCAACCAAAGCTGATGTTGATTGGGGTTTATTATGGACCATGCACTCAGCAGCCCCAGCAGATAGTTCTTAGTACTATTTCCATTTTACGAGGAAACAGAAACTCAAAGAGGTTAAGCTGCCCAGCTCACCCAGCTAGTACATTTCTTTTTTCTCTTTTTCTTTTTTTTTGTTTTTGAGATGGAATTTCGCTCTTGTTGCCCAGGCTGGAGTGCAATGACTAGACCTCGGCTCACCGCAACCTCCACCTCCCAGGTTCAATCTATTCTCCTGCCTCAGCCTCCCGAGTAGCTGGGATTACAGGCATGCGCCACCACACCCAACTAATTTTTGTATTTTTGGTAGAGACAGGGTTCCTTCATGTTGATCAGGCTGGTCCTGAACTCCTGACCTCAGGTGCTCTGCCTGCCTTGGCCTCCCAAAGTGCTGGGATTACAGGCGTGAGCCACCGTGCCTGGCTGCTAGTACGTTTGTTATTGGCAGTCAGTTACTTCTCAGTTCTGGTCTGCATGGAAAAATATCAATGGCAAAAGAAACAAACAGGATCCAGGCCAAGAAATGGAGGATTCCTGTATCAGGGTTGAGGGCGGTAGGGAGTGGGTCCCACCAGCTAACTCCTTGTCCTCTCCCTGAGTTGTAAATGTTATCTAAGTATATCTAAGTAATTTTGCACTACTGTTTAAATAAAAGGATTCTTCTAAAAATTTCCTCAGGTGCTTAGAATTTAAAATTGCCTGCTGAGCAGCATTTATTGATAGAACTGGACCACTTGGTAAAATAAAGAAAAAAATAGTGATTTTACTGGCAACAAGAGCAGTTTTGCCTTCAGTAGTTGGATATGATAGAGAACTGGGACTCTATCCTATTTTGTCATCCCTTCATAAGGCAACACCGTACTGCTTAGATAATTCACTTGTTCCCAGGAGATGTCTAGCCTAACAACACAGCCAGAAGGGCCCTACTATTATGAGTGAAGAGTAGCTATAAAAATAAACAATAATAGCAACCAACATTCCTTTTTTCTGAATGGGAAGCTTATTATTCCATCTACCTTTGAGCAACCCACAGCCCAAAATGTAGTGTATAATTTTGCTTTTTAACAGTTTCATATTAAAGAGTGCTTGAAAATACCTGGATTCTCTGAAACAGATGGAAAAGAAGACAATAAAAAAATTTAAAAAACAACAACCCCCGCCCCCCAACTCTACCTCTGTGAACATACTTGCCTAACATAAGGTTTCTCTGAAATGAGATATTTTCACCCCAGGAAAAATCTGTGGATTTGGTTAACATTGCTATCTAATCTGGCACTGCATACTCAACATAAACTAATTCCACCAAACTCCATCTTATTCTGACCACACTGCAGAATTTCTAAGCCTATTATTGCCTGGTTTATGCTTTTTCTTTAAACATTCCCAAGTAATAGGGCCTGACCTCACAGAAAAGCTGTTTTAATATTGCCATTTTATTTTCACATCAGGACATTTTGTTCAGACGTAGACATCAAAGGCCATTGCCAAAGAGGCCTTTTATAAATGCTTCTTGCTCTTTCCATACTATCCTTCATATTAATGAAAGTAAAATTAACACAGCTCTTTCTGTTTCACAAGTTAGTCCTGTAAACAACACAGAGCTGAGTTCATTTCATTTTACTTAGCAGACTTTATGCCCAGCAGAGAGATATCAAAGTTTGCCAAATGGAAAGCTCTATATATACATACAGACGAAATATATGAAATACGTCACTTTGA
Organism: Pan paniscus; assembly: GCF_029289425.2. Taxonomy (NCBI): domain Eukaryota; kingdom Metazoa; phylum Chordata; class Mammalia; order Primates; family Hominidae; genus Pan; species Pan paniscus. Next base: position 180,021,096 of record NC_073252.2, on the reverse strand, counting down.
AAGATAATAAGCAGAAGGTAAACAATAGGAAATCAGATAACCTAAGAAAATTTAGCTGATAATTTTCACTGAAACTTTATTTCCTCTAGGCAAATAAGATAGTTAAGTGCTGCACATTATTTAAAATAATTGGACAGCAGTGTTTAAAAATATGGCCATGATTAGTTCACGTTCAGTGGGAAAAGACCTTTGATGATTTTATTGAAAATTTGTTTATAATAATGTTTACTGATTCTTGGCATTTAAACAAGTGTAACACCGCAAGTCCTCTGGAGACAGGTTCGCATTCGAGTCAAAGGCTTGACGGAAACCTTATGCTCTTTTCAACACCTTATCACAAATGTTATCTCAAGAGGGCTAGAAGAATGAAAGGCCTAAAGAGTGTTCTGCCCGTTTAAACACTAAAACATGATGTCATGTATGGTTACCTGATAACCATTTAAGTTGACTTGAATTCTATTCTTTTCACGTGATAAAAGGTCAATGAGAGACATCTGGTTTGACCGTAAAGGGCAAAAACCTCTCATGCCCTGTGCTTATGTGGAAAATGATGTGTCTGCTCCAATGTTACTGATATTTCTGTTCCAGGATCACACCAAAGACCCTCTCTTTTCGGATCTGTGGGCTCTCTGGTGCCTAAGCCTGGCCAGCCCCCTCTTTAAATCCCTGCCCAGCTGGAGACTTCTCATTACTCAGGTCTCAGTGCAAATTCACTCCTGAGAGAGGCCGTGCTTGACCAGCCAAGTCAAGCAGCTCCCTTATTCCTCTAACACATAACATCTTAAAAAACATTTTTTTGATTGATTGACTGATCATTTTTTAAAAGAGATCAGGTCTTGCTGTGTTGCCAGGCTGGAGTGCAGTGGCACGATCATGGCTCACTACAACCTCAAACTCCGGGGCTCAAATGGTCCATCCTCTCACCTCAGTCTCCTGAGTAGCTAGCACTTCAAGCACGCGGCACCATGCCCAGTTAATTTCTAAAACTTTTTGGAGAAATGGGTCTTGCTATGCTGCCCAGGCTGGTCTCAAACTCCTGGCCTCAAGCAATCCTCCTGCCTTGGCCTCCCAAAGCACTGGAATCACAGGTGTGAGCCACCACACCTACCCCATAACATCTCTCTTCTTTTTTTTTAAAGAGTACTTACTATGCTCTGAAATTATCTTCTTATCTGTTCACTTCTCCATTACCCCAGCAAAATACCAAAGTTTCACAAAAACAAGGATCTTTATTTCCACTTTATTCCCAGGGCCTAGAACACTGCTTGTCACACTGCAGGTGTTCCATCAAAATCTGCCTAAGGAATGCCTGTGTGGTGATGTTGAGAAAGCCAAGTAATGTTTCCACAAATCTGAGGGTGAAAGAAAATACAGTGTAACAGATGCCAGGAACAACGTGAAGAATAAGACACACTTCTTGCCCTTGAAGAGCTCACAAGCTGCAAGTGTGATGTCTCATATGTGCCCAGGGGCAAGTCCTGCACCTGTTTCTTATGGTTTTTCCTGCTAAACAGGGAGGATGTGTAAAAATGGCCATCACACCTGGTTCAGGGGAGCCAGCACACAGGAGGAAACTCTGCCATTACACGAGACGACAATAAAAACTAACCAACTAATCAACACTCCAATTAAATAAAAAATACTGCTGGGTGCGGTGGCTCAAGCCTGTAATCCCAGCACTCTGGGAGGCCAAGACAGGTGGATCACTTGAGGTCAAGAGCTCGAGACCAGCCTGGCCAACATGGTGAAACCCCATCTCTACTAAAAATACAAAAATTAGCCGGGTGTGGTGGTGCGTGCCTGTAATCTGAACTATGTGGGAGGCCGAGATGGGAGGATTAGCTTGAACCCGGGAGGCAGAGGTTGCAGTGAGCTAAGATGGCACCACTGTACCCTAGCCTGGGCGACAGAGCAAGACTCCATCTCAAAATAATAATAATAATAAATACTAAACCAACAAATAAATTAGAGACCACTGGACTTAAACTCAGAAATAACCCTTTAATCTCAAGGTATTCTGTCTATGTACTCTAAAAGTAATCATTATCTTGCAAGTTTCAGAGCTCAAATACAAAGTCAAATGACCTCAGCTTTAATTTGTTAGACTTTCTACGTATCTGCACTTATTTACATTTCAGAAACTCAGCATCCATGCCCAGGATGCTGTGGTTAAGCAGGCCTCCTTCAGGTGATGGAGGTAGAACACGGCGAACATGCGACCCCAGTCAAACTCACCCTCCTCACTCGCCTCTTTCTCTATCCAAACACGTCCTCACTCCACTTTGCCTCTGAACAGTCATCACTGAAGGTGACAAAGCTGCCAAGGACATCTTTTTGTTGCCATGCCAAACACTATATTGCTCCTTAGGGCTCAGTGGAAGCGGGGATTCCTGTCATCTCAGAAGTATCTCCTTTCTCCTCTCTGGGGAGGGCTTCCTGTGAATTAGGAGGCCTCTCTGTCCTTGCCCTGATCAAAATGCTTTCTTTATGAGACTAAATAAAAAATGTAGAAGACTACAATGTATAAAACCAAGTGTAGCTTGTGTGAATTACCAATCCACCAGCTCAAACATTTTCTTAGCCCAGCTTCCCCTAGAAGTTTCTTCTCATGCTACTACCGTGATGTTAGCATTTTCTACTTTCTTTGAAGTCTCTTTCCATTTCCTTTTCAGTTTGCCCTGCTCACTCATTCTGGCCTCCAGCAAGACTGTCCCTATATGTTTCTTTCACATTGTTGCTGATTCTTTCTCTTGCTCTAACAGGTCCATTGTAGGGAGAAAGAACACCTGTATGTATACTTGAGAAGATGCTATTCTTATTTAAAGCATTAATAGGAGAAACATCCTTCCTCGAAAGATAACTATTTCCATGCTTTAATCTTTAGAATACAAAGCTCCTTCATTAAATTTAAACCAAAATATTTTTGTAAGGCTCAAATTTCCGAATTGGCATTCCTTCACACTTCTCAATTTACACGTCCCTTTGTCAAAGGAAAACAGGGTATTCACTGCTGGAAATTGCCTTGTGTTGAATGTAGCCTGCTCCTCAAGTCTGAATAGGGTAGGCCAAGCTCTTGGAGTGTTTTTGTCCTGATTTTTCTTTAATTGTTTTGCACCTGCCTTCTAACAGAATGTACACATTTTCCTCTTACAATCAGCATGTATCAATGAAATGCGGTACAATCAATAAGAGCTTCCTGGAAGATGTTTGAGAGAATAAGGATATTGGGCCAAAAAGGAACAAAGCAGGGACTTGTATTCTTATCATGTTACTGATTCACTCACAAGAGTAAAGAATAGCTCGCCCTAATCAGGCTTCTTGGGGTGAATTCCCCCAAGTGAATTATCTATCTTTCAAAAATCTGACAGGTATAATTGGAGAATGCAAAATGCTTATCTTCTGGAAATTATCTCAGGTCTAAGAACGTGAACTCTGGAGCCAAACCACTGAGCTTAAACCCCAGCTATATAGCATGTATTAGTAGTGAAATCGCAGGCAAACGTCTTAACCTCTTCAGAGCTGTGCTTGACAGCACCTCCCTCTCCCATGGCTGTCGGGGGATCGACTGAGAGGGCATAGTGCCCAGCACCTGACCTGTGTTCAAACAGTGTTAGTTATTTTGTTATGATTATGTCTGGAAGATTGGCCTGTTTCCACCAGAGGATATTAAACCATATCATCTTCTCCATATTCATCCCAGTTACAACCATCTTCACTGACCACCTGGTTACGCTCCTCTCCTCAACCCTCAAGACTAACTCACAATCAACTGTCTTTTACAAACTTAAATCAAACCTTGTCACTCCCCAGTTTAAAACCCTTCCAGATCCTGCAGGACTCATACCGCAGGTACCTACGAGTCTCTGATGCTCCCAACCCCTGCACCTGAAGGAAACCATCTCACTCAGCCATTCTCTCTCATGGTGCTTCATTCATGTCACTCACAGCACCTATCCCAAGCTGAAATCATTGCAGTAATGTATGTTCTTGTGCACTGACTTTTCTCTTCTCTAGATTATAAACTCCATGAGGGTAGGGACCATGTCTGTCTTCTTCACCGTCAGAGCCCCAGAAGCTCAATAAACGTTCAACTAATAAATAATATTCAGTTTTATCATTATGACTAGTAACCATTACATGAGTGTCGTGTTGGCATGAAGGACTTCCCTGTAGTAATTAAACAGCTTGCCTCTGCGGGAAAACAGTGGCCTAAGCTTGACAAAGTTTGTGAGTTTTTATGTATGTGTCGTAGTTCTGTTTCTGCCCTTGTTCTCAGAGGGTCAGCTTGGCGTTTCCGCAGGCTGGCCTCTCGGAAGATTTGCTCTCGTCTCATTTCATTTGTTTCTTTATCTGGTGAATCTCCAGCAAGTCTGTCAGCACCATATCTAAACCTGTAGTAAATCAGCTCTGGGTGGTTTTTCCAAAGAGCAATGCGTTGTTACTTTAGAGGAATGTGGGAAATAGTTGAGACTGCTGGGACATTTATTTTGCTTGCTTACTAATTCTTGGCTGAATTACAGTGTGGAGGATTGAGATTAATGACCTACAGTTAAGTAAGTCGTTATTATGGAAAAGAATGCAAACTAAATATTTCAGTCTACGGAACCTTTGCAAAAATACGTCGATCCAATAAATAAGACATCTATACCTCGAACTCACGTAGGTGGAAATGGGTGGACCAAAATTTTGGGTTATGTTCACTATATAATAACTCACCCTATATTTTTATATCTCTGTTGAGAGCTGTGTGGAGACAAACCACATCTAATCAGCTTAAACTGGCCGAACGGTCACGAAGACTGCGCAAGGGCAGAGCTGCCGCCTGTTCACACACCCTCCGTGAAGTCACCTGGCAAATCCCCGCTGCATCTGCTCTCACAGAAAAAATTAACAATAAGAAGCATCTCAGAGCTGAGATTAGACTTTTAGACCCTCCTGCGCGATAATCCTTTCTTCGACATTGACTTTCTTTGTGGGGTTTGGCAAATCAGTTTTCTCCTCTATAATACAGGGATAATAACGCTTTAGTCAAATGGATGCTGTGAGAATTAATTACCGTTATACAATTTATTGAAGATGGGAAGCCCCGTAAAAATATTGCCACTGCTTATAGGATTGAGGTTCCGAGACAAAGGCATCACACATAGCAAAGAAATCAAAACATCTCTAAATCCCCACTGTTTCCCTCTCTCCCAGTGTCCTGCTTCTTAACTCAGGTGAAAACTAGGCAAAATAATTTTCAAGGACATGTCCCCTTCTTCTGTGACAAGAATTGAAATGCACCACTGGACCCACCTGTTCCTGATGTCCTACGCCTCCACCTATGCATGGTGGAAGGATGGGAAGGCCTTATTTACCAATGATTGCAAGGGGGAGAAAAAAGAGCTTTTGTTTCCTATGCAATTCTTCTGACCCTGAACCAGGGTGTTTCTAAATCAATGGATGCCCTAAAGACTAAATTTCAGGGAAAGGTCTTTTCAGCCGCACTTAGGAAGGGGGTGGTTAGGCTTTGAACTGTCAAGAAAGAAGAATAAGTCCTGCTGTAAGGCGATAACTAGCTGGTTATAAAGACTGAATCCTGTTCTACAGAAACAGGATCGGTTATAATAAACACTAAGAGCCCTCAAGACACTGGTTGTCTTAGCAGGAGGAATTTCTATGTCCTGAACTACAGTTTTAAAATGACCAGAGATAAGAGAACACGGGTTCCACAGGAATTAAAGAAGGCAGGTATTTGATTTTGTTCCAAAACCAAAATAAAGCAACAGAATGCAAAATACTACCTATTATCAGTGCTTGTGTGACGCTTGTTTTTACACAGTGTCAATCAACCCAGGATCCATGACTTGGGCTGAATGTAGGGATAATGCGATTTTCAGGGGGATTTCATAGTAGCGTCAGAGATACTGCAGTTTTGAAGTGAGCTCTAAGAATATTAAAAAATTAAGAATATTCTGACTATAGATTCTCCATCTTTAGAGGGTCCAGTTTGTAAGCACTGATGAATTTAACCTATCAGGTTATACACAAACATTTCCTGAAAGTGAGAATTTTGAGTGTGTAGCTTAGGTCTCTGTAGATGTCCTTCTATCTTGGTCCCCCATGCTCTTTCTTTATTTTGTAAACCAAAAATAAAATCCTAAGCCTCCAACAGACTGAACAGATGCCACTTTGAGCCAAGGGGACCCTGGAGAAACCTGAAAAACTGAATTCCAGATCAAGACTGGAAGGGAAGTCAGACACGCCTCCTATACCTTCTCCTTTGGAGTTTAGCCAAAACTGACCAGCACTAACGTTAAAATAGAAATCATAAGACTAATGAAACAAGATTCTTTGTGCAGCAATAAGATACCAAATTCCACCTTCAGTCTGGAATAGCATCACATGACAGATAGCAGACCTTGAAGGAAATCAAAATATTTTACCCCTAAATATATTTCTTTGGCATATTCTTAAATGAACCTGTAAAGCCATCTTACATGGGGGGAATTAGCATCTACAGAGAATTTCCATTAATACAGCTGGGATTAGGATCTAAGAGAGATTAACTAAGAGTGATACCTTCTAAGGTCTGAAAAGAGACAGTTGCCATCTATTCTCTCTGAAGGCTGCTACCCGGAGGCTTCGTCTACATAACAAGAACCTCGGCTTCCACAACCCCCCTTATCTTAACTCAGGCATTTTTTTCCATTGACTTCAAGTCTTAGACAAAGCTTAACTCTTTCAACCAATTGCCAATTAGACAATCTTTGAATCCAGCTATGATCTGTAAGCCCCCAGTGCTCCCTATCCCCACTTCTGGATGCCCCAACTTTCTGGGCTAAACCAGTGTATACCTTACATGTGTTGATTTATGTCTTTGCCTGTAACCCCTGTCTCCCTAAAATGTATAAAACAAAACTGTGAGCCAACCTCCTTGGGCACACTTTCTCATGACTCCCTTGAGACTGTTCCCTGAGCCATGGCCATTCATATTGGCTCAGAATAAACCTCTTTAAATCTTTTACAGAGTTTGGCTTTTTTTCATCAGCAATTTTCCCTTAATTAGGATAACTGGGTGTGCTTTTCCTTAGAAAGAGGATATGGATTAGATAATCCTCAAGGTTCTCTCCAATCTTACTTTCCAAGGATTAGTCCCCTTAGTTTTGAACCTTAGATGGAGAGGAAGTCAAGCAGGGAGACAGCCAGAGTTTGTCCGATTTTTAGATCTATAAAGGGGAGGGGGCCTGTACAGGGAGGGGCTGATTCCTTGTTGGCTTGGGTGACATCTTCTCTCAGTGATCGTCTACTTAATTCCTACACTCAACAGCATTTAGAGAGTCACTTCCGGGCACCAAGTCTTTTTTTTTTTTTGAGACGGAGTCTCGCTCTGTCGCCCAGGCTGGAGTGCAGTGGCGCGATCTCGGCTCACTGCAAGCTCCGCCTCCCGGGTTCACGCCGGGCACCAAGTCTTTAACTTTCCCTTGGCCAACTGTCCAGTACTCTCACATCTATATTTTGTGAAAAATAAATCATTTTGCTATAATGTCTCCTTCCTCTACGATTTTTCCTTTCTTGCCCCTGCAGACATCTGAATCCCTTTCAGGGTTTAGTGGCTGGGGCTGTGACATGCCTCGCTCATCCATGCTCTGATTCTGTCCTCACAGAAACACCCCTGAAGACCAACACAAACTCTGCCATAGATTTACACCCACGTCAAAGGGATGGATAATCTCCCACACCTGTCAAAAACTAGCATTTCCGAACTGTCCATTTCAAGAGCTCTGTATTAATATTGTGAGTCATTTGAATACTATTTTTTTTTAAAGTGCAAAGTTTGAATATATTCAACATCTTTGTTACAGGACAAAGAAATATGTTACAGGAAAGGGGTCCCCATCCAGATCCCAAGAGAGAGTTCTAGGATCTCACACAAGAAAGAATTCAGGGCAAGTTCACAGTCCAAAGTGAAAGCAAATTTACTTAGTAAAAGAATAAAAGAATGGCTACTCCATAGACAGAGCAGCCCCGAGGGCTGCTGTTTGCCCATTTTTATGGTTATTTCTCAATGATATGCTAAATGAGGGGTAGATTATTAATGCCTCCCCTTTTTAGACCATATAGCAGAACTTCCTGATGTTGTCATGGCATTTGTAAACTGTCAGGGTGCTGGTGGGAGCATAGCAATGAGGACAACCAGAGGTCACTCTTGTCACCATCTTGGTTTTGGTGGGGTTTGGCCGGCTCCTTTACTGCAAACTGTTTTATCAGTAAGGTCTTTATGATCTGTATTTTCTGCTGAGCTCCTATCTCATTCTGTGACTTAGAATGCCTTAACCATCTGCGAACGCAGCCCAGTAGGTTTCAGACTCATTTTACCCAGCTCCTATTTAAGATAGGGTTGCTCTGGTTCACAAGCCTCTGACACATTTCCCCCCTCCCTTTTATAAGAGAACCCTTCATTTTAAGGGTTGCAGAGGGACGAAGACTCATCTTTTGTAACGTTTTTAGGCTGAATAGGGGCAATGATATTTTTGCCTAAGTATGAGGGTCTTTTACATTTAGGGTAGAGAGGAGCTCAGTCAGAAAGCATGTATGGTAAGGTTTATTTATAACTCTTGAGTTTCAACATAAGGAGATACTGGAAGATTAATAAGTGTTTAAGAAAACATTCAGTAAGCTTGTCCTGTATTCCTTGTCCTGTATTCCTATACAAAGAGTATATAAGCAATATATTCCACAAGAGGAAAGTAAAATAAGTAAAGTTATTTCAAGTAAACTAAATTAGAAGGCTTTTTAATGAACTGGGCAACTATTGGAACTAAGCTGACATGGGGTTGTTAGCTGATTGTAATGCGCCCAGAATGAGAATACTGATCAGATTTCTACATTACCCATCCCTCTTGTTTCTTCTGAGCAACAGTCAGAGATCACTGGTTGGTTCACAGGAATAAGCAGGGTTAGCCTAGATTGCAGAAATAAACTTAAAAACAACTGATGAGACTAGAATCTAATAACAAGTGTACCATAGTTTTTGAAACATAATATTTCTCTTTCTGGTTTCCCATTTTTATTAAAGACAAATCATGGTAAGACTGATTTGCTTTATTATACTTGGGATGATTATTTGTATAAAGTGTAGCAAGAATAATTATTTTTCACATAAGCTTTTTTTTTTTTTTTTTTAAATTGGCTTTGATGGAACTTTGTTCCACAGAAGGAATTTCAGATAAGACTTTTTTAAAGCTGAGCCCAGCCATGGGTTTGTACCCTCCAATATCTGTGAATTGGGTAAATTTCTTTTCTCTTGAAGTCCCAAGATAACTTGAGGCTTCTGGACCTGTTAGAAAGTGACTTTTTTTTTACTTACCACAGGCTAGAAACCCTATACAGGGACTGTTGTAGGCAAGGTATGAGGTTGGTTCCCTATGGGGCTTGTATCAGCTCTATAAATTAAGTTTAATTCCTTAAAGGAAAACACACTATTCCAGTCAAAGCCTTGGCAAAATAACCAATTTTTCCAATTGTGTCCTGTTACAAAAGAAAACAGATTCTTATTGTACCTATGCAAATAATTATATTGCCACAAGTTAAGAATACTGACAACTAGTTCCTAAATTCTGAAGAAATTAGGTAGAGAGAAATAAATATGCCTTAAATTTTGTTCATAGGCATACACTCAACTGTTAAAAGCTGTAAATAACTCAAAAGAAAAGTTTTCTTGACTCTGAAAAACAAAGGATTAGCAACATTTCAAGCAAAGTTAAAAAGATTAGACTTCATCAGTTTAGTCCATGTCGTTAACTTTTGTTTGATAGTTATGAACATTTTAGTTTTCTATGAGAGTTTTGAAAGTTTTTTCCTTTAGTTTGATGTTACAATCTCCGGAGTTATTAGAAAACCTACATTTAAGAACACCTGCTAGAGTTCTATAGTTGATTATAAACCACCTTCTAAAGAGGATTAAAACAAGACAACAATTGTCTGTGGATGATAAAAAGTTTTAGAACAGCCACTATTAAAGCCACAATTGATAAGGAAATTTGGTTACTTCTGTGGCACACAAAATTTTACGTAACAATTATAATTATTAATAACATACACTAAATTATATTAGAATGATAGGAGTTTCCCATAACTTCGGAACATATGCCAATAACACATTTATGCAAATAGACTCCAAATAAAGCAAAACACCATTTCACATTTAATAATGTTTCCTGTATGATTTTTATATCAAATATGCCAAATTTTACCTTTATGTTAATGTACTATTCATGTTAAACCCAATTTTTAATAAAACCTTATAGATATATTTACCCAATTGTAATGTTTAACTATAAGGTAGGATTCTTATAAACCTTTTATAACCCTTTACTTTTTTTGTGAAAGAGCAGATTAATGCTTTAAGAAAAACCTGCTGTGCTTCTATTCCAATGTTGAATTTACAGAAAAACTGAATAATACCCTTTTAACTTTAGCCAGTATGTTCACACACACTCTCTTACAATTAATTTTTAGAAGTTTTCTACAAGTTGTTTAAACCTAACAATTCTTTAACATTTTAATTTAGGCAGAAAAAAATCCACATTCCCATGACTTCTTACAATCTTTTACCAAAAACACGTTTTACTTTCTTTACATACCTTGCAGGTAAAATTGTTGCTTTAACAGTTTAAATTACATGTTATAATGTTAACTCTTAGCAACTTCTATTTTTGGTGAAAACCATAGTAAATTCGAGATTTTAATTATGTACTAGGTGTGGAGTCTATCCAGGACACACCGGGCAGAAGTGCAGATAAGAGCTGGCTCTCCAGCACAGCTAGGGGGCGTGGCTAACTCCACATATCCCCAGGCCTTAACTAGAATCTAATGGTAGGTAAGGTAGGTAAATTTTAAGGTAGGTCAATTGAACAATTTTTAAAAGTTAAAGAGGCAGTTTATGACCTTAAAGCATTTAGCAAACTTAATATTTGACTTGCATAATTTAGACTAAATGTTTTTATTTTATCAATAATTTTTAAAGCTGTTTTTATTTCTCAAAGATTACTAAAGTTACATGAACAAAAGGCATTACAGTTTTTATGTTGCTTTTAAAATATCTGATTTAAGCACTTATTTTTATTTAAGCCAATTAATTAGAGCTTTTTTATATAAGCACTACACACAACACATATATAGCTACACAGAAAGACAGAAGATTACAATAGTTGTAAGATGTTTTATTTGCCAGTTTTTAAATTTTTTAATTGGATGACTGGCTTCAGGGTGGAGCCGTTGGAGGAACAGGGCCAGCATGCATTTCTAGGGCCAAATAAGCAGCAAATAAGCAAATAAGCAGCTGAAGGCAAAGACACATCCCCAGAATTAAGGATGCTGTTTTACACTGATTCCTGGATTCCCAAAAGGAGGGAAACACTACGGGAGAAGACAGGGCTGTGATGCTACCCTGTATTTCATTGCAAGGCAGCCCAAAGCCAATCAGCCCGTTTTGTCATCAGCCCATCCTTCATGGGAGTCTCATCTCCAGCGTGGGGTGGAGATGGTTCCTTGTCTTCCAGGTGGCCAAGAACACACTTCTCTGATCCAAGTGTGCAAAGAGTCAAGTATCGCTCTATCATTACTATTAGCCATCCCTTAAAGTATATTTCCTACCTAGTTATTATACACCAAAGCTCTCTTATAATGCTAAGTAATTTCTGATACCCTCAAAACTCAAAAACGTCAGATAACACAATGCAAAACAGAACAGAACCTTTGATTTTGAGAGGGATCTACCTGCCTTTAATTCCTGGGCTTTCATGAGGAAAACAGAGGTTTTTTCCCAAAATGGAGTGTGTGGTGCCTCCTCTGTTTTTCTCAAGGAGTCCCAGGCTACCGGAAGTTATCTTAGGGCCTCTCGTCTGCATTAAGAGTGACAAGACAAAAAAAAATGGAGAAAAATAATTCAGTCGACTAAGGAAAAAAAAACCATTTTTCAGAAAAACAAGTTCCAAGAAGAGAAAAACATAAAGGCCTTTTAAATATATTTATAGCTTGTTTATCCATTTCTAATTAAGCTGACTTTTAACCATAGTGCTCTTTAAAAACGAAATCCTTTCAGATTTCTTATTACCCAACTTTAGCCATGCCAAGTGGCCAATATTTTTAGTTTCTGAACTTTACCGAAGGTAACCTCCAAGGTGCTCAGAGAAAGGAAAATTTAAAACAGTCCACGGAGAAGAGAAAAGACAAGGTCATGCAGATATCAAACGAGAAATGACTTACTTTCTAGGCAGGGAATTGAACCTGGACCGCCACTGGGAAAGGGCAAAAACCTTAGCTACTGAGCTACAGCACAGGACAGCCTCTGTCTTTTTTCCCAGAAGGAGTCTAGAGTAGTTAATTTTGAGATTGCAAAGACTTTTAACTATTTAATAAGATTTTTAGAGATAACTATGACATGAACCCTCAAATTCCTGTTCCCTGGAAGGCAGAGACCAAGAGAAAGTACCGCCACGTGGTTAAAATGTAAAGTTCCCAAGGACATAAAACAACGTGGAGACTTCATCCAGTGTTTTGTTTGTTTCAGGGACCTGCAGCCAAGTTTGCGACTAACCAGCTCGCTGGGTCGTCTTGAAAAGCGGGCTTGCAGGTGTTCTAAGCCCACGCTTCATCCTGAAGTACCCTCAACACAGAAAAACGAATTCATAGCTCAAAATACAGCAGCTTAAGACTAGCCTTAGAATTCTTTTTCGCATTAATCAAAACTTTACAGAGGAGATAAACACTGATTTTTTTTTTTCATTCATTTAACCATTTGCACAGAGAGAGAGAGAAGCCAGAAGTCTGACTGGTAAAGAATTCTTACCCTTTGCCGGCAAGCCAGGCTTCTGGGTTCCCTTTCCCTGAGCGGGCCTAGTGATCCAGCTTGCGGCACCATTCTCCTGGGGGCCAAGCCGCATCATAAAGGAAAAATTTTTTTTTTTTTCGTTCTGGCCAGAGCAAAATACAGGTGATAAAACACAGACATTAGCCACTCTGCTTAGCACCCAATATCAAATTGGCAAAGCTTAAATTTGCCCCCAGATGGGTGAGCCCCGTCATCTTTAATCCAACCTCCGACTTAAGAGTTTGGACACGTGGTCTCTGAGCAACATGGTTGCCCTGAGTAAGAGAGAGATAAGAAAGGGAAAGGAGCGAATAAAAAGCACTGTCCGTGGCAGGGTGGGCAAGGCGAAATGCTCAGGGAGGCCAGAGGAAGACCTACCATTGCAGCAACACTGAAAAGTTTAGGTGGCTGCGGGTGCCGTCGTGAAGGTAGGGGGGGAATTACCCATGCCCCTCAATCCTGTACATGCCTAATCCCGTCACCCACAGCCATTAATAAAGACTGCAACGCAGATGAATCCAAAGAGAACAGCAGTTAACATCTCATAGTGCCAAAGCTGTTCTTAGCAGAGGCGGACTTTATAGAGAGGGGCCTCTAACCCCCTGAATTAAGATTCAGGGGCCTCTAACCCTCCTAAGTTGGGCCTCTAACCCAAGGTCAAGCGCCTCTGCCTTTTATTAAGAGGGCAGGATCAAGGGACATGGGGAGCTCCCCTAAGATGGGCCACTAACCCAATCCCATTATTTACCCAGGAACCCACCACTTATCCACTGTCACCCAATCAGTGCTGCAGTCTATTTCCTTTGGGTCGGGGGTCTTCTCTTTGTGGTTCGCAAGACGTTATAGGACCCCAACAACCCCTGACCCCGCGGCTCAGGGTTTCTGCACTACAGTCCCTTCGCGGTCGCCAGACATCATGTTACAGGACAGAGAAATATGATACAGGAAAGGGTCCCCATCCAGACCCCAAGAGAGGCTTCCTGGATCTCGCGCAAGAAAGAATTCAGGGCGAGTCCACAGTGCAAAGTAAAAGCAAGTTTATTAAGAAAGTAAAGGAGGGAGGCCGAGGCAGGCGGATCACGAGGTCAGGAGATCGAGACCATCCTGGCTAACACGGTGAAACCCCGTCTCTACTAAAAATACAAAAAATTAGCCGGGCGTGGTGGTGGGCGCCTGTAGTCCCAGCTACTCGGGAGGCTGAGGCAGGAGAATGGCGTGAACCCGGGAGGCGGAGCTTGGAGTGAGCTGAGATCAGGCCACTGCACTCCAGCCTGGGCAAGACTCCGTCTCAAAAAAAAAAAAAAAAAAAAGAAAGTAAAGGAATAAAAGAATGGCTACTCCATAGACAGAGCAGCCCCGTGGGCTGCTGGTTGCCCATTTTAATGGTTATTTCTTGATTATATGCTAAACAAGGGGTGGATTATTCATGCCTCCCCTTTTTAGACCATGGGATAACTTCCTGACATTGCCATGGCATTTGTAAATTGTCGTGGCGCTGGTGGGAGTGTAGCAGTGAGGACGACCAGAGGTCACTCTCGTCACCATCTTGGTTTTGGTGGGTTTTGGCCGGCTCCTTTACTGCAACCTGTTTTATCAGTAAGGTCTTTATGACCTGTATTTTGTGCCAATCTCCTATCCCATCCTGTAACTTAGAATGCCTTCGCTGTCCGAAAATGCACCCAGTAGGTTTCAGCCTCATTTTGCCCAGCTCCTATTCAAGACGGTGTTGCTCTGGTTCACAACACCTCTGACATGTTTGCAGAACAAGTAAATAGCTTGTGACATTTTAATAAAATTTGCTAATTACATCTTTTAAATTTCATTTAGTTGTGTCATTTATTTATTACAAATGCCATGTAGCTATGAGATGATCAGGTATGGCACTTAATTGCTGTAAAAAAATGCAGTTCTTCCTTATTTATCTTCACACACATCCATATCCGGAAACAGTGCTCATGCCTCCTGCCTTTCTTTACAAAGGAAACATTGATACCAACATAAGATCAGGTGGTGACTCATGATCTTGGTAATTTTTATTCAGAAAAAGGATTAAGTGACGACAGCAATTTGGGGATCCTCAAAATCAACTGTGGATGTTTTCAAATGAGCCTTTACTCTGGTCTTGGTGGAAGGCTGCCTACAGGATCCACAGTGACCTGGAGGTGTGTGAAGTGTGTCTATGCAGTAAAGTTATACCACATGATTTGACTGCATAGACGATGTAATACGTAATGGTACATGTAAGACAATGATCCAATGTTTCAGCCAACATGCTGGTGCGTTAGGACTGGGCAAGCAGGAGCACCAGCAAAGTGGTCTTGGTAGGGAATGCCCCGATTTGGATTTGGATAGTGCTGCTCTTACCAAAGCCTTTGCTGGAACACATTTTTGCAAGTAGTCTTCAAAGCTAATATTGTATTCTATTGCTTTTCTTATTCTGTCAGATAGAGGCCATTATTCTTTAAAAGTGCATTTGTTATTTGAAACACCTAAAAGTTTGAAGTTAAGTCACATCAGTAAGGCGTGTATGACAAAACACTGAGAGACAAACACCGGGTGCTGACATTAATTAGCCCACATTCCTGTGTGTCCCCTGACCTGGCTGCCACAGGGGAGACATCACCCTCACGATGCCGGAACAGCCATAACTGCCCAAGGTGAACTCTCTGAAGGGCAATGTTCATTTTAGTGCTGGAGTTCTGGAAGGTTTTGTTTTAAAAATACTCAGCCTTTTAGAATTACAACTCACAAGCTTATAACACTGAGTGTCCAAATCAGTGTCTCGAACTTCAGTGCATGCTAAATAAGTATGTGTTGAATGGATGCGTGACTATTTTGAAAAGAATGAATTAGGCCAGGCGTGGTGGCTCACGCCTGTAATTCCAGCACTTTGGGAGACTAAGGCAGGCAGATCATGAGGTCAAGAGATTGAGACCATCCTGGCCAACATGGTGAAACCCCGTCTCTATTAAAAATACAAAAATTAGCTGGGCGTGCTGGTGCGCACCTGTAGTCCCAGCTACTCAGGAGGCTGAAGCAGGAGAATCAATTGAACCCAGGAGGCAGAGGTTGCAGTGAGCTGAGATCACGCCTCTGCACTCCAGCCTGGGAAACAGGGCAAGTCTCCGACTCAAAAAAAAAAAGAAAGAAAATAATGAATTAAGCTCTAGATACTTTTTATTTGCTATTTCCTGGCATTGGGATAACTGTTACAGTTCACTAACTGATGATTTTTCATAGTTGTCAGTATTATATGAGTTCAGTATGTTGATTTGATTTTCTATATTGTAGATAACATGTAAGAATAACTCATCTATTTGTCAGTGAAAGCTACACTTATACAGAAAGTACCATATGAATAAGAAACAACCTTTATTTGAAACCTGGGCTTTCTTTAATAGAACCATTTCAGAATTGGGGATAAATTATCAAAAACAGAAGTATAAAAAAACTGTTATTACAGACTGTCCCCAACTGTATAATTCTTATTATATCTAAGTATTATTTAGTAGGTAATAAATTTACTACAGTAGGTTATTATTAAGTTGGCTATGTGGAGTTGCTAATTTTGATACACTTTTTTTGTTCTTTTTCATATTACTAGTTAACACAGTAGGAAAAAGGAACACTTAAAAATGGCTTTCTTAGGAGAACCTTCATACACTGTTGGTGGGAATATAAATTAGTATAGCCACTATGGAAAACTATATGGAGGTTCCTCAAAAGAACTAAAAACAGAACTACCATATGATCGAGCAATTCCACTACTGGGTACCTACCCACAAGAAAGGAAGTCAGTATATTGAAGAGAGATCTGTGCTCCCATGTTTATCCCAGATCTATTCACTATAGCCAAGATATGAAATTGCCCTAAGTGTCCATCAACAGATGAATGGATAAAGAAAATTTAGTCCATACACACAATGGAATATTACTCAGTCATAAAAATTAGTGAAATCCTGTCATTTGCAGCAACATGGATGGAACTGGAGGACATTACGTTACGTGAAATGAGCCAGGCACAGACAGACGATGCTCCACGTTCTCTCTCATATGCGGGGGGCTAAAAAGCAGATCTCACCAGAAACCAAGAAGAGTAGGGGGGTGAGGGGAAGATGAAGAGAGGATGATAAGTGGGTACAAATATACAGTTTGATAGAAAAAATAAGACCTAGTGTTTCACGGATCAGTAGGGTAACTATAGTTTACAGTAATCTATTGTGTATTTCAAAATAACTACAAAAGAAGAATTTCAATATTTCCAGCATAAAGAAAAGACAACTATTTAAGGTGATGGATATCCCAGTTATACTAATTTGATCTTTACAAATTATATGATTGTATTAAGTCATCAGATGTATCCCCAGAATATGTACATCTGTTACATATCAATAAAAAAAATGTTAAAAAATAGGCTGAGTGTGGTGGCTTACACCTGTTCCCAGCACTTTGGGAGGCAGAGGCAGAATGATTGCTTGAGTCTAGGAGTTCAAGACCAGCCTGGGCAACAAAGGCAGACCCCGTCTCTACAAAAAAATTTAAAAATTAGCCAGGTGTGGTGGCGCGCACCTGTGGTCCCAGCTACGTGGGAGGCTGAGGTGGGAGAATCGCTGAAGCCCAGAGGTTGAGGCTGCAGTAACCCATGTTTGCACCACTACACTCCAGCCTGGATGACAGAGCAAGACCCTGTATCTAAATAAATAAATACATAATAAAGGACTTTCTTAGAATATTCATAAAAATAACTTGTAAAATATGAAAGCTGTTCCCTGAGGTGTTCCATAAATTATCTGTGGAAAGCTAAGTAACACAGTCAGATCTGCTTACCTTAGCCAACAGCCAGGATCTCCAGAATTATAACAAACATACCCTTTATAGACAGCTCTCCACTCTGTTACCTACCTTTATTCTTCTCAAATACACCTTCACCATCTTTTAGCTTGGGGTGCCACTGAAATGTGGAAAACATAACTGGCTTTATAGACAAAGGTATCTGCCTTCTCTAATTACTAAAACATTTTAAATATATTTGTTATTCTCCAAAACAAATGCAAAACCAACCAAAGCACAGCACTCCAAAAACAGCCAGAGTTTTCAGTACAAATGGAAGTGTTTAAATGTCGAGTTTCTGGAGCCATTTCCAAACAACCAAAGCTTTGTCCTTCTCAGACTGATGTTTATGTAACCAAGGCTGGATGAGAAGAGGAGAGGAGTGAGTTTCTTTGTCAGGCTACTACTCTAAACTCCTGACATTAGTTTAATAGGTAGTCGCTGCATGGCCTCTTACAAAAATGATTTTGTAAGATGGTTGTAAAACTCAAAAGATTTGCTTTTTACATTGTGGGACTAAAGGCTATAGCACATACAAGTAACACAAGGTGAAACTCGGAAAGCAATGAAAATATCTTATTCTGACTTCTTACATAACAATACCTTTTCTTTGAATTGCAAATTAGCCCTTGGCCAGTTTCTTCTTTGCTGTATTTTTTTTTTTTGAGAGGGAAAATGGCTTTCTTGCAAACACTAAGCAATTTAAAGTAGGTGGTCATTGAATGCCTAAATGAAAAATGCAATGAGCGTTTGTATGTACTGACATTGTTCTTTTTACAGAGTGTAAGACAGAAAAATAAGTCTGCTTTTCTCCCTGAGTATTCTCTTTGGATATAAGTTATTAATTGTCTAATGAAGTCATTATAAATTGTTAAAAACAGTTCATATAAATTGTTTGGTGAGGTTTAGCAAACAACCTGTTTACCATTAAATTTGTTTACCACTAAATTCAGTAATAAGCTCAGAATTGAGAAAAATAGATATAGTAGGATTTAATTTAGAATAAAAAATACACATGCATGTTTGTAAATGCATAAAAAGGACTGGAAGTATATGCTATATACATGATTCTATATACTTTATGTATTTATTTTCTACACTATATATTTTATGTGTGTATATACCTACATATATACACACATACACAATTTACATTTATTCCTTATACATTTATACTATATACTCCTGAATTCTGAGAATATTTTTCAATCAGGATACATTAAGATGTTGCTAACAGAGTAAAAACAACAAAATAGTTAGCAATAAGATTTATTGGTGGATGGGGGAAGGCAGTATGATATAAATGGCAAATTCTTGTTCTTTTTCCACTAGATGTAGCATTGTATGGGGACCAGATGAAGAGGTTTGAATCTCAATTCTATTATATAATGGTTTTATGACCTTGTGCAAGTTCTGTACTTTCTCTGAATCGACATTTCTCTTCAGTAAAATGAGGGTGGTAATACCCATCTCAAAGGGCTGCTCTTACATAACACCCCCAGGTAATCCAATGGCTCCTTTTGTTCTTGGCGATTCCGGTCCCTTTCCTTCACTAACCACAAGTTGCCTCACGTTTCTGCAAGTTAGTTAAAGCTACAGAAATGCATCCTTGGGCAGTGTTGATACATAATATACTAAGTCCTCTAGATGCTCACACTTCTGTCACCTCAAATACTCTGTTCTCTTAATTCACTTTCATTATTTTGCTTTTTTCCCAACCGCCTAATTGTTTTAGAGACAGTACCGCCATGACCCATTCCAAAGAGTCATTATCCAGTGTCCTCTAAGGTTTGGAGGACAGTCACAATCAGATCCATAGGTGGGCCTTGGAGGGCACCACTGCGTAACTTGCAAAAAATACCTATGTGTATATAACACACACAAACACACACACATATGTATATCTGTTACACGTGAATGCAGACATTACCATTAAGCAGAGGTTCTCAATGGGTGGTCTCAGTCTGTCAGCATCAACATCAACATCGCCTAAGAACTTGTTAGAAATGCAAATTCTGGAGCCCCACCCCAGATCTATGAAATTAGAGTCTAAGATGGGATCCAGTGCCCTTAACCAGCCCCTTCCAGTGATTCTGCTGCAAGCTCAAGTTGGAGAACTGCTGCCAAATGTAATAACCATTACACCCTATGGCAGCTGCAAACTGCAAGTAAACCTTGAATATATTCACTAACTTTTTTTTGACACCAATTCTACCCTAAGGGAGCTCTGTGTGAAGCTGAGAGAAGAAAATAATGGCACTCCGGGTACCGTTTTTTTTTTTTAATAATTATTTTTAAAGCAGTGTTTGAAAGAAGAAAAGAGTAAGCTAAAAATAATAATCCAACAGAATTTGGCCTACAACTATTTCCATTTAATTTGGCATTATATTGGGCTATATTACAAGTGGAAATGCTCCAACACAGCTAAAATCTTGTTCTATATAGTAACAAGAATATCAAAATTCATTAAAAAATTTAAATAAACATCTGAAATAAAATCCATAACTGCAATGCTATGATCTTTTTTTGGACGAGTGGATCAAACACCTAAGGCTACTTTACAAGATAAAAGGAGAAAAGCAAAGTTACAGGGGATGACTTGACCAACTCCTGAAACTCGTATTGAGATTCTTCACGGACTATATACACATATTTTGAGAGTTTTAGGATCTTAAAAGGCAGATGAATGCATTTTCAGTTTACAGTTTTATCTGTAGGATATAGCAGCAAGTGTACACTCAAAAAAATTAACTGCTTATATATATAGTCAGTGGCATGGTTATGACCTTTATTCTAAGATGGGGCAATTTTGTCAGTTCAGAAGAAAGTCTTTAAGTTACTAAATTGTTCCTGATTAGTATATCATCTGCCACTCACACCTTATGTGGAACTAGCCCCACAACGAAGGCAGGCTGAGATGGAGCCCATAATCGATTCAAATTTCATCTATTCTTCTTTATAGCTATGTCCAAAGGGGAAAAAGACAATTATCCTGCACATTTTATTCTTATAACTTTTGGGTCGAAATAATTTAGAATTATCAGAATAACCTCGAGAAAGCCTAGAAGTGAAGAACATCATCATTTTGCAACGGTTGGAACCTATACATACATCCAAGAGACAGTGCAGAGTGGGCAGGGACCTTGGCAGAGTCCCAGAGTGTGCAATACGCCCTTAATGGGATTGCAGAAACAGGAATGCAGGGCTTTGAA
Source organism: Pan paniscus (assembly GCF_029289425.2). Taxonomy (NCBI): domain Eukaryota; kingdom Metazoa; phylum Chordata; class Mammalia; order Primates; family Hominidae; genus Pan; species Pan paniscus. The sequence goes on along the minus strand of NC_073252.2, from coordinate 180,000,201 downwards.
TGGAGCAAGTTGAATAACAGAACGATGTACAAAGAACAGCAAAGAAAGAAGGCATGAAGGATTTAAGGGGATGTGAGAGTTAAGACGTGGTGTAGTGAAGGGTTGAATATATCCAACATTTTTAGAATATAACTTTTCAGTACTTCAGTCTTCTCATTCAGGAAAAAAAAATGTTAACAATGAAGGATGCAAATTTTTAGGACTGACTGTGAAAGAACCAGTCTTGATCACTCTAATTCTCTGAACCCATCCTCTCCCCATACACATAAGCCCAATTCTGGCAGGCTGTGTGACCTCCCAGGAAAAAATCTCTCTGGCTGCTGTTGGTCATCCCAGGGACACACACACTGCCATCTCCAGGAGTCACCACACGGTGCCACAATGATCTCTGACTCAGATCTAGCTGGACTGCTGGCCATCAGGTAGTTGCTAAAGATGCTTGCATGAAACACAAGCCATTCTGGAGTCTTGGAATCTCTACTGAAAAGCATAATATACCATAATCCTCTGTAAGTGTTGATTTTAACTTCTTTGGCAATACAATGCTAGGGGAGTGCACGAGACAGCGGGTCCTAGGTTAGTTACCTTATAATAAGAACCTCTTTTCTTCCATTGCTGATCAGCTTTCTTCCTAAAACAGTTAATGATCTCATCCATTACGTGTTTAAAAATGTTTACAAAGTTTGTGCTTTGGGGGTACATTATCATGATGCGCTTACAGAACTCCTATAGACTCAAAACTGTGTTAGAAGACTTCTCCAATAAAAGAGATACAGATCTGTCTAACATGTGCAAGGGGAAAGGCAACAGGGTCCCACAGGGCTGTCATCCTTGCCAAATGACACAAAAATTAAGCTCTAAAATTTAAATCATATACAACTCCTGAAAATTTAGGGTAGAAACTGGCTCCTTTGTGCTGCACTGAAATTTAAGATATTTTCTGAAAGTACCAGTCTTTCGTTAAATGAGTACTGATTGAATTGCCTTAGAGACAAACTATTTCCCCAGACATATTTAAATATACACACATGGTTCGTAAACACAACACCAAAACCCAGAGTGCTTAGCTTACTGGTTTGGGTTTTTTGTTTTTTGTTTTTTGCTGACTGTAACAGCCCAGCTCTTATTCCATCAGTGCAATGGGCACTGATATATTTGATATATTATCTTCACTGTTGATTGTATTGTTTTCATTACATGTCTCCGGAAATCTGCAACTGAGGATATATAACACAATATGATAACTGCCATCCAAAAGTTCAAGAAAATAATAGGTTATGACCAAAGAAATAAAAGACTTCTCACACACGTTCAAATTCCTCCAGCTTACTAGGTTTAAATGAAAAAATTAGCATTTCAAAAGGATTACTACTTTCAGTGTAACATTTACCTAAATAAGGGAAATTCTGCTCTGTTAACCAAAGCCTTCTGCTGCTTTTAAAGACCTGAAAGAATATAAAATATTCCAGTCTTTTTCGAGGCAGCCATACTTGAACAATGCTAAATACCGGAAGAATGACTTCCCAATTCATTTTCATGAGTCGACTGATATTTTTGTGAAATATTTTTATCTTATTCTCTTTTAAAATGTTTTAAATGAGAATTTCTTTTCTATCATGTTTTAAAGCTTCAATAACTACAAAAAAAAAAAGAGAGAGAGAGAAAAAGTCCTCAAAAAAGGGAGAGAATGTGGGTGGAACGGCTGAAGGTGGAATGGCTCATGGGTCCTCAGAGAACTGTAAGAAGCCACCCAAAGTCTTCCATTGTCTTTATCCAGCCTGCGTGATCCTTTGTTTTACACTACACATGTAGATTTCACATAGAGGCATTAGGTTTTGAATTTTTCTCCCTTGAGAAAATACGCTCCACCAGACAGAACACGATTTGGCATCAAGAAACTAATGTCCACTTCAATCTAATAATTAAAACATCCTTTTCTGTAGGAAAAAGATTAGAATTAAAAAGAATGGGTAAAAGATACAAGGAAATGTAGACTGACTAAAGGCAAACATAAAATATACAAAATGTATACATCAGTTTTAAAGCTGATCAAGTGTATCGTTATTTTGATTGCAGTGTTTTCTTTCAGAGTTTACTTTTTGCTGTAAACTGTATTTTTTTTAAAGGCATTTACTGGGTTTGCAACATCTGCTATCTCAATTTAGAGGCAAATGTCACTTCACTTTCAATCCCTCTTGTAAGTAAGAACTTCGTTTAAACAAAATAGATTAGATAATGGCAATTAATCTTAAAAGATAAAAGTTTGCTTCAATTTAAAAAGATAATATATCTTTATTTTTCAGAGGCTAATGATTGTGTGGAGGAAAGAGAGGCAATTTAAGAAAAACAAATATTATAAGGAGAAGCTCAAAATTTTTTTTATCAAAGAAAACATTTCTTTATCTAAGATATCTGAAGTATGCCTTCCATATAAAAGTGGTCTATTCAGCCTGAAGCCTGGAAAATTTCATATAATCCCATAAATTTCTTTGTATAAATCTTCTGTTATTTTTCTGGGGGGACGGAGTTTTGCTCTTGTCGCCCAGGCTGGAGTGCAGTGGTGTGATCTCAGCTCACTACAACCTTTGCCTCCTGGGTGCAAGTGATTCTCCTGCTTCAGCCTCCCAAGTAGCTGGGATTACAGGCACGTGCCACTACACCCGGATAACTCTTTGTATTTTTAGTAGAGACATGGTTTCACCATGTTGGCCAGGCTGGTCTCAAACTCCTGACCTCAGGTGACCCACCCACCTCGGCCTCCCAAAGTGCTAGAATTACAGATGTGAGCCACCACACCCGGCCTCTTGGTATAATTCTTACTGGGGATGGTGGGGCAACATGAAGCCAATGTTTGCGGATGTTCACAGACTTGTGTTAAACCCTAAAGTAAAATGTGACACAAGAGAGATAAAGCCTCTATTGTTTAAAACAAACAAACAAAAAAATCATTTTCTTTCTCCTTTCAGAGGTAGTTTGGTGTCTGCCGGCAGAGTTCATGGGAAAATATAGCCAAGGCCTTTGATACAGAGAGGTCTGGGTCCAAATCCTTGCTCTACAAATTCTGTGACTTTGGGCCGATTCTTCACCTACATGAAGCTGGGTTTCTTTGTCTGCCGAACTAAGAGCAACTACTGCTCCAAATTGAAAGGACTGTTGTGACTGTTGCAATGTGATTAAATGAGACACAAGGTGAAGCTCCTGGCACTTAACAGACACTGAATAAATGCCGATTTGCTTCCTTTTATTAGCCAGGTGTCATTTTATGTATAAAATTTCTCAGCTAAAGTACTGAGCCCAAAGGTATCCCAGAGCCTTTTTATAGTAATTATGCCATTTAAATATGCAGGTGAATTCTGTGAGTAGGATAAGCCTCTACGTAACAGTGATCTGGAAAAAAATAACCATAGGAGGGACTCTGAAGGTCTATGAAGAAAGTCTGAGTGGAAAAAATCTTATTTAAAAGTCAGTTGCTCAATAAACTGTAAGTCAGTAGTTATGTTTATTGCATTCTTTATTTTAATATTCATGTATTTTAAGTATGCTGATTTGCCAACTGCACACTAAATCACATCGTTATTTAAATTTTTTTCCCTTTCAAATCTCCATGAAAGCAATTTCTACTCTCACAGCAGCATACATCTGATGGAGAGATTTTAGAGGTCTTAAAAGCTTTGCACTCCATATTTGTTTGACTCATAAGGAGCATAATGAAAGAAAGTCGTGTGTATACTTAAATAATTAAGAGCAATTGACTGGTCTGGACGTGTGACATTCTCAGCAACCACATTTTTTTGTTGTTTTTTTTTGAGATGGAGTCTCACTCTGTTGCCGAGGCTGGAGTGCAGTGGCGTAATCTTGACTCACTGCAACCTCCACCTCTTGGGTTCAAGCAATTCTCCTGGCTCAGCCTCCCGAGTAGCTGGGACTACAGGCACGTACCACCACACCCAGCAAGTTTTTGTGTTTTTCGTAGAGATAGGGTTTCACCATGTTGGCCAGGCTGGTCTCCAACTCCTGACCTCAGGTGATCTGCCCACCTCAGCCTCCCAAAGTGCCGGGGTAACGGGCATGAGCCACAGCGCCTGGCAGCAATCTCATTTAATTCAAATGCAGGTATTCAAAGTAACATATTGAAATGAATAAAGTAAGCCACTGTAATGGATAGATCTCATTTACAGTCACCAAGAATTTTATGTTCTGTGCATGTTTTAACCCAAAGTTGGAGAGAGCATCTTTACTTGTAAGATACACAGTGTCAGCATGTATCATGAAACTTAAACAGATTTCTCCCATTTAAGAAGACAGCACTTACACCTCGAGGAGGGAATAGAATTCTAGTGATTACTAAACAATCGACCATCTCATTTTATATCTTAAGTTCAGAGTTGTAAAAGGGTGACTCTATACTGGGAAAGAAGGCCCACCTAGTATGAAAAAGCATAGCCGTAATTTAATTTTCTCCCACACTTTTCCATTTTAACAGTAAAAGACAACTTCCCATCATGGCTTTTGTTTTGTTTTGAGACAGGGTCTCGCTGTGTCACCCAGGCTGGAGTTCAGTGGTGTGATCATGGCTCACCGCAACCTGGACCACCTGGGCTCAAGTGATCCTCCCACTTCAGTCCCCCACGTAGCCAGGACTACGGGCACACGCCACAATGGCTGGATAATTTTTTATTTTTGTAGAGACAGGGTCTCGCTATGTTGCCCAGGCTGGTCTCGAACTCGTGGCCTCACACAATCCTCCTGCTTCTGCCTTCCAAAGTGCTGGAATTACAGGCATGAGCCACTGTGCCCAGCCCCCATGATGACTTTCTAAGTGGAAAGGTTTTTTTCAGTTCCCAAAATTGATAACCTGGAAATCCAGACCTCAAAATGCAGTCCTTTAATTAAGGCCCCGAACCCTTCAAATGAAGATGTCTTTGGGACTCTGGAACACTGAGAAGCTCTGCTGATTGGTGGGAAAGGCTCTTGTCTCTGGGCAAATCTCTCACTGTTTAGAGCCTTTAGATAGTTAAGAAAATCAAATGTGAACAAACCCTTGTTTGCATAACAAATTCTTATCCATCCGAAATGCCGCACCATTAAATAAACTTCCAGCTGGAATCAGGTGACAGTTGGTGTAGGAGACCTTATCAATTCACCATTGCATGTTTAATATTCTATGCACTACGTGAGAATTTCTACAGTGTGAATGTTTTTAGTCAACAGAAATATAAAAATGCTTATTTTTAAAATATTAAATCTTCATTAACCTGGAAAAATGCGGTTAGCCAGAATGACTAATTTCCTGGAGGTTATAGATAGTTTAGGTTTTTCTCTACTAGCTGGAAATCATTCACACGTAAGAATTCTTTGGCTTTACAAAAAAGTCCCTGATCTGTCCAAACATGAACCAAATTTGTTAGCGATTTCCCTCCAACATGTGTAGTACACCGAAGTGGGAAATCTGGGGTTTGGCAAAGGAAAACCTACATTCAAAATCTCACTCTATCCTTTACGAGTTGTGTTACCTTAGGTAAGTTACTTAACTTTTCTGTTTCTCTTTCTATTCCATTTCCTCATCTGCCAAATAAGGATAATAAGGCCAAGTGGTGCATTAAAACAAAAGATGTAACAGTTGAAAAATAACTAGAACAGGCCAGGCGCAGTGGCTCATGCCTGTAATCCCAGCACTTTGGGAGGCTGAGGCGGGTGGATCATGAGGTCAGGAGATTGAGACCATCCTGGCTAACACGGTGAAACCCCGTCTCTACTAAAAATACAAAAAAGTAGCCGGGCGTGGTGGTGGGCACCTGTGGTCCCAGCTACTCGGGAGGCTGAGGCAGGAGAATGGCGTGAACCCAGGAGGCAGAGCTTGCAGTGAGCCCAGATCGCACCACTGCATTCCAGTCTGGGTGACAGAGCAAGACTCCGTCTCAAAAAAAAAAAAAGAAAAAGAAATGAAAAAGAAAAAGAAAAATGACCAGAACAGTGCAGACCACATAGTTGTTTGCAATCAAATCATTTTTAACAGCTGACTAAGCCTGGACAACATAGCGAGACTCCATCTCTTTAAAAAAAGTAGCCAGACATAGTGGTGCATACTTGTAGTCTCAGCTACTCGGGAGGCTGGGTGGAGGATCCCTTGAGCTCAGGGGTGTGAGGCTACAATCAGCTATGACTGAACCACTGCACTCCAGCCTGGGTGACACAGCAAAACCTAGTCTCTAAAAAAACTAAATAAATAAAAAATAAAAACCACTAACTAAGAATATTTATATAAAAACATCACAATTGCTCAAAATATTTGCCACCCCTCTCTATCAGACCCATCCTCACAGGTCCCCAACCCCCACCACCACCACTTAGTGCCCTCACTGTGGGGGGATGTACATTTCCCACCCCATTCGTTGTATGATTTGCTTTGGCCAAGAAGATGTGAGAAGAAGCGGTTCAGTCTACGATGGAGCAGAAGATTTAAGAGCCAGTGCATGGTCCACCATTGTGTTTTCCTGCTGTGAGAGCAGAATATGTGAGATAATAGTTTCTCCTTCTAGTATGAAAACAGCATGGAGTACAGCCACTATCAACTCATATAACTCACAAAATATGTAAAAAAATAGACCTTTGTTGTAAGTCATAGATTTGGGGATTGTTTGTTATCACAGCTTAACTCAGCAAAAGCTTACTAATCATTTTAACAACGTCATTGCTTGGAGGTAGGCAGCTGCAGTGCATTCAGAAAAGCACTGGCCCTGAAATCGGAGAACCTAAATTCCACTTCCATCTGGCTGCGCGACCCAGGCAACTCATGACCACATGGCTCCCATTTCCACAGCTGGTGGTGTGGGTGATAGCATGTCCTCTACCACTTATTAGCTATGCAGCTCTGGCCAAGGAATTTAATCTGTCTGTGTCTTAATTTCTTCATCTGCAAAATCGGAATAATACTATACACCTCACAGGGTTGTTCTGAAAACTCACAAGTTAAAACATATAAAGTTTGTAGAGGAGGGTCTGGCACATAGTAAACACTCAATACATGTTCATTATGTTATTGTTCTATTGCTATTACTATTGAACCTTTTTCATAGGTTTCAGAGGCCTAAAGGTGTTTGGGGAAGTGCTCTGTAAACTATAAAGTGCTCTGTAGATATACATGGTTATAAAGAACTTTCCACATCTCATTTGCAACCCTTTGGTAGTTATGAGGAACTCGGTAACAGCAGGGTTTTTGTCAGGTTTACTGTGGTATCCCAGGCCTTCAAATATGAGCTGGCACGTAGTAGGCATGTAATTATTTGTTGAATGAATGAAGGAAAATCGTGGTCTCCTTTGTAATCCACTCAATGCAGATGCTATTTTAAAATTACATTCTTACTGACTGAATCTCCGCCAGTTCCATAAATCAAAGCTTCATATACGCAAGCTTATTTCAGGTACTGAGTATATTTAACCATCTACTTAAATTACCCAACTTACTAGATCTATGTTAAACAAAAATACCACATGTCATCACTTTTCAGCAGAGATCAGAATAATTGGTGCTACACATTAGAAGAATCACCTTAAATTAAAGAATGTACCATAATAATGCCTTTGATCACTGTACAATAGAGTACATGTCAACATTTTTTATACTCTGAATGATGAAAATGGTCTAAGAATTTCAATTTTTTTTCTTTGACAATAAGGCTAAGACTATTGATATACTTTTTTAGTGACACTTTATTTTTATTTAAAATTTTTTTTATTATACTGTAAGTTCTGGGGTGTATGTGCAGAACGTGCAGGTTTGTTACACAGGTATGCACGTGCCATGGTGGTTTGCTGCACCCAGGCACTTTATATTTTAAAAGCAAATTTTAACTGAAATATAGTGAATAAAATAATGAAATGTATTTCACATATGCTTGCTTAAAAGCCTAAAGGCAATTATAAGTGATGTATTTCAGATCAACTTTCAAAACTGCATATTTGAGGCCCAAATTATCTGAAAATCCCCCATTAAATAAAGCTAAATAATATTTTCTATGTCACTGACAAACAGCAATGGCACTATTGTACTTCATGGCTTAGGAAACACAGAAGAGTTTGCGTGGGGAGCTTTGCAGGGAAAGGGTGAGGGTGCATTTGCTAGAGTTTGGGAAGTTATTTTTAAGACTTCTCACCAATGTTCACAGTTCTTTATTTTTCCCAATAAAATTTTGTTAAGTATTGAAAATAATTCTGCTTTTACTCATATCACAGAATTATAAAATCCTAGAATTAGGTATAATCTGAGAGGTTGCCTGACCCATCCTTGGTCCAGCTGCTACTGCGATTTACTTATTTGTCATTTCAGTAAACACTGACTGAGCATCCACCCGCAGGTACTATGCCAGAGATATAACATGGACAGAAAACAAAGTCACTGGCCTGAAAAATCTTAAAATCTAGTAAATTAAAGCTGTCCTTGCCTAACAACACTTTATGACTAGAAACTAACAGCGCAGCCTTGTGAAGCTGCTCGTTCCATTTTTGGACGGATGAGGTCAAGGGTTAAAGTGCTTCCTTCTAAGGCGGGTGAGTTCTGCCTTCGCCATGGCCCCTTTCAATGGTCTGAGGGCCACTCTATGGAACCATCGTCTGTGTAATGCTTCCAGTAGATCACGTCTCAAATGATCAGACATTTATCATGGCTCTCTCTCCAGTCTTCTCTTCGTAAGACAACCAACCCCCAGTTCCGACTGCGCTCTTCACAGGGTATTTCCTCCAAACTCCTCACCATTCTCGTATCCACCTCTATATGTCAATTTCTTGCTGCAGCACCTCAGGACTGATCAGCACGCGGCGAAACACATTGCCTTCCCTTTCCAAAATCACATCTAAGTCGTTTCTCTTTGCTCATCAGATTCTAGCTCGACTCATATTTTTCTGTCCTTCAAAAACACCATTTCTGGTGTTCTTCGCATCTTTACATTTGCCCATCTCTGCGTCCTCCCACAGCTGCCCACACGGCTGGTTCCGTCTCATCCCGAGAGCTTCGATGTGAGCATCGCCTCCTCAGAGAGGCATCCCTCGTGATCTACCTCAACTTCCCCTCTACTCCCAGTCACTACCTCATCTCTCGTTTTAGTCTCAGTTTAACACCGAGGATGATCTGAACTTATCTTCTTTGTTTACTTATTTACTGGCGGCTTCCTCCCTAGAAAGTGACTTCATCCCTGCACTGCTGGAGCCTGCAATAATGCAAGGCAGAGCGAAGGACGAGAGGGAGGGAACGCCCCCGCTCTGGAACCTACATGGCATGATTCATCTCTCTCTATTTTTTATGAATACAGCCAAGACGGCACAAGCTTTTCTGGCAGACATAGCCCATTTGTTTAAGATCAATAAAACCGTGTCTTTGTCACATACGGAAGAGACACATTCTTACGTGATGGGATCGTGCTGCAGAATTTTAGAAGGAGGGCTGGTTTGCTGGATTCAAACTACTACTCCGGCTCCATTTTTATTCTCTTATCCGACACCACCTCCTTCCTGTCAACAATGGCTTTGGTACCCACACCATCTACATCCTAGAAAAGGAAGGCATTTCTACCTCCTGTACTCTTTCAGAGCGGGGCCTGCTTCGTGTCCACTGCGTATCTAAAATGTTATTCCTGAGGGGCGGGGGTGGGGGCTCATAACCAATCTAATTCATAAGCGCTGCTTTGTTTTTCTCTCTGTGTTGCTTCCATGACTTCTTTTTAAAAAATTCTTTCTTCCCCTATGCCCTGGGGCTGCTGGCAGTGGTGGTAAATCCTGCTGATGACCCGGGGTTAGATAATTAGTGGTACCTAGATTGCATTCATTTTATCAATGAGACAACTTCTAGGAGTTTCATTTCAGGCCACTTAGGAAAACACATAGCCAGAAGGTGCCACCCTCTGCCATAGCGGTTGCTGCCTCTGTTTGTTCAACATAAGAGACAAGTGAGCTCTTACGCTATTTCCTGTGACTTGCAGAGCCAGGGAGTGCTACCAGAAAAGGAGTCACTGTTAACCACAGAGTGAGGATCCAGCAGGAGCGCCCGCCAATAAAATGTTACATCGGTGTCAAATACAAATCAGAAACAGCTTTCCCTAAATTCCTATATTTATTAACTAACACAAATCTGTAAAATCACTGAAGGCAGTTATTGTTCTACTGGTTTTATTGATCATCAATGGAAAAGTTAAGAAACCAGCTCAGAGTCCTAAAGCAAGTTGCAGCGTTGACACAACAGTAGCTTCTTAATCCCTTTCTCTCTCCTGTGGCTGGCCCTGGAAGAGAGGAAGTTTTCAGTCCTATGGCCGTGTCACATGTCAATATCCTGGGATAACTGGTTCCAAAAGATTCTGGCAGGGACTACGGTCATCACATTAATCTAAAGAATGGAAGTAACATGTGGACTGCCTCAGTTCAAACAGACCACAGTTGCTAAACAGAGACCCAAACTGGGCCACGACGCTGCCTTCATTTAGGAGACGAGACAGAATTTAAAGGAAAGCACTGATTGCTGGAAAAGCAACAGAGAATTAAAACAAAATTTGCAATCTCAATTGGAATTTCTGATTTACTCTTAGGGCCACCTGAGAAGCAATGTGTGACACAAATCAACAACAACAACAAAGAAATGAAGATCAGATAAATTCCTTTCTACTTGCTCTTTCACTTTTCTAAATGATGCTGGAGGATGCTACATCACATGAGACAGAGCAAAGTTGCTGGAGCCACTCTCTCAAGAGAATTCTGGGGCTGGAAACAATTGTGTCTTGTTCCCTGACACAGTCTTGGGAAACAAAGCCCATGGATTAAGTAAACTCACCCAATGATCCCATCCTGGGCAAAAAGAGAATGATTCCAGCATGCAGACCCTCAGTATTCCCATAGCAAGTGACCTCTGCCCATTAAACAAACAATAGCACAGCCTAACACTCGATTGTTTTGAATGTTTCTGAAGCCTTTGCTTCATTCCCAAAACACTAGAAAGTATCACTGCAGAGGATTAAAAGCATTCATTGATTATGGAATGTAGACATTACAATAAAAAGAGACTCTAGAAATTTAATTTTGTGAAGAAATGCAAGATTCTCATTAATTTAATTAGAACATAAATAACATCAAGCATAGCTAATAAAGTTCAATATGATTTGATTTGCATGAGGATCTATTAATGTAAGAAGTAAAGTGATATTTGCAAACTCTCAGAAAGCTGGACAGTTGGAATGGTTTCCTAAACAGCTATCTATTAGGCTACACAAAACTTGGTTTTTCTCTCCATATGTGACACATCATGAGAATTACACAAATCTATGACAGGGACAAAAGTGTTCCTGGACCACTGGAGGGAAGAGCCTGGGAACTGAGGATTCCAGGAGACCCTGTCTTCCTCTTCATATTCTCCTCTTGTCCATCAGTTTAGGAGCCAGGCTAAAGCTGGGGCATCTTAAAATTTCAGAATGGGAAGGAAAAATAACATCAGCTACCCTGGAGGCTGTGGAAATAAATGCATCTGAATGCAAAGGACAGTGACTTGCAGGCTGCCTGAGATCCAATAAAAGCCTCATCAGAAGTAGCTGTCAATCACTCTAACATGTATGGCTGGTTCCAACAATTCTAGCAGTCAAGATAATAAAATTTCAGAAGGCTAAATCAGCTCACAGCAAACCAGTTAAAAATATTTTGTGATCGCCGTGACCACCATGATGGTCTAATAGCCTGGGTTATATGTTTTAATAGAAAACACAAATGATTCCATTCTTGGAAGAGTGTATCAGTTAGTACTTTGAGAAGACAGTCAGCCCTGAGTGCCCTGCCTCTCTTTCATTTCCTTTCCTAAGTACTGGAACCTCAGTCACAGAAGAAAACCAATATTTAAGTCAACAGACATACATTTAAAATTATTTCGCTGATGTGACTATGAATTTTACTTACAAAACAAGGACGTGCTGAATAGTTCACAGTATTTTTGGTGTGTTCATTTCAAGCATCTTGAACTGCTCTTTTCCTCAGCTTCCGTATCCCAACACTGCCCAGATTTTCCCTCTCCATCTTCAACTACTTTTTTCCAGTCTCCTTTTTAGACTTGTCTTCCCTCCCCAGTTTCCAATACCTCGATACTCTCTTCTCATCTTCTCCTCCTTTTCTTCTAGGCTGTCTCATCCGTGCCCTCAATTCCCACCTCTCTACAGATGACTCAGCAACTTACCTTTAGTTTATCCTTAGTTCAGACTTCTCCTCCAAGCTCCAGACCCATCTAAAAGCCTTCACGGCCAGGTGCGGTGGCTCATGCCTGTAATCACAGCACTTTGAGAGGCCGAGGTGGGCGGATCACTTGAGGTCAGGAAATCATGACCAGCCTGGCCAACATGGTGAAACCCCGCCTCTACTAAAAATACAAAAATTATCTGGGCGTGGTGGTGCATGCCTGTAATCCCAGCTACTCAGGAGGCTGAGGCAGGGGAATTGCTTGAACCCGGGAGGTGGAAGTCGCAATGAGCCAAGATCACCCAACTGCACTCCAGCCTGGGCGACAAGAGCGAAACTCTGTCTCAAATAAATAAATAAATAAATAAATAAAAGCCTACGTGACATTTACCCGTAAGACATTCTAAACACATCTCCAATACATCTAAAGTTGAATTCATTGTAGCCTCTCTACCACATAGTCCACCTGGAATGCTTCTAATCTCAGTGAATGACATCACCGCCCAATTATGCAAGTCAGAAACCTAGTGATTATCTTGCTTACCTCTCTCTTAGCCCCCGCTTCTAATACATTATCAACTCTTGTCAATTTTATTTCCATCTCTGATAAGCACTACCCACATACAGGCTACCATCATCTCTCATCTGAACCACCATGGTAGGAAGATCTAGGGTACAGTTCAGAGAAAGCAATCAGGCAGGAAAACCAATAAGTTTTATTGTTTGAGACAGGGCCTCAGTCCATCACCCAGGCTGGAGTGCACTGGCGCAATCTCAGCTCACTGCAGCCTCGACTTCCCAGGCTCAGGTGATTCTCCCACCTCAGTCTCCAAAGTAACTGGAACCACAGGCAAGTGCCACCACATCGGGTTAATTTTTGTATTTTCTGTAGAGACGGGTTTTCACCATGTTGCCCAGGCTGGTCTCAAACTCCTAGGCTCAAGCAATTCACCCACCTCAGCCTCCCAAAGGGCTGGGGTTATAAGCATGAGCCACCGTGCTGGGCCACCAAGAAGTTTTAAGAAGGCAAATTGACTGGATTAAGAAAATGTGGCACATATACACCATGGAATACTATGCAGCCATAAAAAAGGATGAGTTCATGTCCTTTGTAGGGACGTGGATGAAGCTGGAAACCATCATTCTCAGCAAACTATTGCACAGAAAAAAAAACAAACACTACATGTTCTCACTCACAGGTGGGAATTGAACAATGAGAACACTTGGACACAGGAAGGGGAACATCACACACTGGGGGCCTGTTATGGGGTGGGGGAAGTGGGGAGGGATAGCATTAGGAGATATACCTAATGTAAATGACGAGTTAATGGGTGCAGCACACCAACATGGCACACGTCTATATATGCAACAAACCTGCACCTTGTGCACATGTACCCTAGAACTTACAGTAGAATAAAAAAAAAAAAAAAGAGAGAGAAAAAAAAAAGAAGGCAAATTGGTGGAAAAGGCATGTGGCCGACAGTGGAGAAAACAGATGAGAGCAGAATTGAAAAGGGTCCACTGGCTTCAGGAATAAAGAGGTTATCTGTGACCACGGAGAGTCATTTCAGTGGAGAAGCGTTTTTAAAAGAATGGTCAAGCCTCGTGCATTTTACCTGTCTGGAAAAAGAAAGGGAAAAGGAAAGCCGGGCCCAGTGGCTCATGCCTGTAATCCCAGCACTTTGGGAGGCCGAGGTAGGTGGATCACGAGGTCAGGAGTTCAAGACCAGCCTGACCAACATGGGAAAACCCATCTCTACTAAAAATACAAAAATTAGCTGGGCACGGTGGCACACGCCTGTAGTCCCAGCTACTCAGGAGGCTGAGGCAGGAGGCCTGAACCTGAGAGGCGGAGGTCGCAGTGAGCCAAGATCGCAGCATAGCAACAGAGCAACAGAGTAAGACTCCGCCTCACAAAAAAAAAAAAAAAAAAGAAAGAAAGAAAAAAGAAAGAAAGGGAAAAGGAAGCGACTGAAGATAGGAGAATGTGGAAAAAAATTAATGGAGCCAAGGATCCAGAGGAAGCAGAGGGGAATGCCACGCAGGGCCCAGGCAGAGGGGGCACCACTGAACAGAAGAAGGGATGAAGGCATGTCCTTTTTGTTAGAGAAAAACAGAGAACATGTGTGTTGACCTCTCATTATTGAATGAATTAGAAGAAAGCATTGTCAGAAATGGAGGTGAAAACTGTTGTTACAAGAGAACAAACTATTGGGATAGTAATTGATTAAATGAACATTTATTAAGTGCCCAGAAGCTGAGCTCTGGGAAGCCAATGGTAAACCAGAGAGAAGCTATAACGATTCACATGAAAATCCCAACTCTGCAGGGAATGAAATTTCAGCACGAGTGTTAAACTGTCAAGAATGGGAGCAGATTAAGGGGACCATGTGGAAAAAAATCTTCAAGCCTGATGACAAAAGCCTCAAAGATGCAAGCAGGCATCCTTGAGGCTGCAGGTGGTGATGAGAAGCGGGCTTCAGAGAAGGAGGAAATACTGAGTGAAGGTCAGTGGAGCGGGAAAGAGAGGTAGTGAAAATGCCATCCTGCCCAGGGGCCTCAGAGGCCAGATCTGAGGGGACATAGCAGGCTGGTCTCAAAGCCCTGTAATACAGTAATCCTATGACAAACAGGCAAAACAGCAGCCTCTGGAGCTGCATTCCATCCCAGGCCCTTACTGTCTCCCTGCTCCAGGCTCTCTGGCTGGACAGGAAGACCTCCCAGGCTGTGTCCGTGGGGAATGGCACCATGAGGAACACCCTGCTAGATCCTGCCTTTCCCTGCTCTCGTGGGCTGCCGGGCCGGGACTCGCAGGGAGAATTGCCGAGCTCTGATGGTAATCACCCACATGCTCAAAGTGCACGCAAGATAACTTGAAGAAAAGTCAGGCATTTTCACTCTGAGATCAGCATGCTGATGACACATGGTCTACATCTCCCATTTTATCTCTAATCCTGACACCACAGTTTCACAATGTATTCAGCATCTGAGGGGCCTAACAGGGGACTGGGATCAAAGTGAGCCAGAAAAAGATTAATCCCGATAAGACAGAGGTTATGATGATAGCCAGGAGAAAATATTTAAAGAATGTGGGGAGCGCTCTTCTGTGTCTCTCGTAGGAACGTGTCTCTCTCCTACTTGCTGGGTCACTTCTGGCATTCCGTTGATCTCAGTGGACGTCCATGACAAGACAAGCCCAACACAAGCAGGCCTATTTATGGTTCCCAAACTCAGAGTCAGTGACAGACTAAATAGGCTCTGACTCTCGCTCTGAAATATCCGGGTGGCTGTGGCTAATCAGGGGCTTCATAAATCATGAGTTTAATTAAGGCAACGGCCAATATCCACTTTTTCTCCTCATAGAAGTTCTCCCACTGCAGTCATCAGCAAAGCAAAAAATGCTGCTTGACTTTCCCCCAGTTTCACTACTCTACAACTGTTATTACAGTATTGTTTTTTTTCCAGCCATTTTAATTAATGTTGTTTTGTGAAATTTCTTCCTGAATCTATTTCTCTGAGAAGTTTAATTTTAGAAAACCAAAGTGTCAAATGATCTAGAATTAATTACCCTGTTTTTACACTTTGAAAATAGCAAACTATTAATCAATTTTTGTTTCTTCTTTATAATCAGATAGGTGTAATGATTTTTTTCCAGTAAAGCTTTTTTGCGATTATTTGGGATACAGTATTACTATAAGCAACAAACATTAGATATTATTGTCCTTCCTTCTTATTTCATTTGAAGTATCCATAATGGTATTTTCTCCCTACCCTGTCTCCGCCCCTATTTGGTTTGAAATCTTTTCTAACTAGACCTCTTTCAAGAAGGAAACTCTATAAAACTAAATCATCTTTTTCCTGCAAGATAACCTGAACTCTTGAAGAATCCACTTATTTGTATGACAATGTCAAAGTTTTTGCAGCATGCTAAATGTTAGACTATTTTAGTAAGTTTCTTGCCAGCTTTTAGAAACAAAATATATTTTACTAATAATGGAAAGAATTCAATAAATTAAGCAAGGAAAGGAGCAGAAGCAATAGTTTCAATATTGTAAGGGACTATAAGCAAGATTTTTGGCCGGGCGCGGTGGCTCATGCCTGTAATCCCAGTACTTTTGGGAGGGTGAGGCAGGCAGATCATTTGAGGTCAATAATTCAAGACCAGCCTGGCCAACATGGTGAAACCTCATCTTTACTAAAAATACAAAAAATTAGGCAGATATGGTGGCAGGCGCCTGTAATCCCAGCTACTCGGGAGGCTAAGACAGGAGAATCACTTGAACTCAGGAGGCGGAGGTTACAGTGAGTCGAGATCGTGCCATTGCACTCCAGCCTGGGAGACACAGCGAGACGCCGTCTCAAAAAAAGAAAAAAATATACACACACACACACACACACACACACATAAAGATTTTTAAAGTCTAAGAATATTCTTGGGGAGATTTTATTTTTTATGTAAAGAACATTTATCTAGAAGAAAGAGCTGTTCAAAAATTATAATATCAGTCCTTTATCTCTGCCTCTGTTTTCTCTTGCTTGTTTCTGACACAGACTCAGATGTTAGTATGAATGAGTCACTGCGGTAGGTAACTGAATTAAAAAAGAGAGGGAGAAAAGGTACTTGTGTTTGTATTTTTATAAAACTTTTAATAATTTTCACAATACAGTCATCACCATTATCTAGAATTACAATAGTTAAAAGTTACAAATGAAAAGATGATTCAGTCCGTAGGCACAGGTCAGCTCTTCACTGAGCACCGACAGTCAGGGAAACATTCCTTCACTTATTTATTCACCCAATACATACTTACTGAGTGCTGTCTGCCCGTCACTGCCCCAGGTCCTAAGAGATTCATCTCGGAACAAAAAGGCTCTGCCCTAATAGAGCACCCCTGCTAGTGAAGGATTCCGATCAAAAGGGAGTGAACACAAGAATTTCAGAGGGTGATGAGGACACACAGCAGAGTAAGGGCATAGAGGCTGGGTGGATAGGGCAGGTTCCCCTGGGCATCGCATTTGGCCTGAGATCCAAAAGATGATAAGGAATCAGCCATGAGGGAAAACGTTCTGGTCAGAGAGAAGAATAATCACAAAGGCCTTGGGGAAGGAATGAGCTTTATTTGTTTTAGTTCTTAAAGCTCTTCCTCCATGACTCAGTTGTTGGAAAACTTTTGGGAGCTCATTTTGATAGCTGGAGGAGGATCCAGGCTTCGGATGACCCCAGACTCACATATCCTGAGGCTAAAGCAGCCAAGACACGAGGAAGGGAAGGGCATTATTTATGAGACCCTGAGACTGTTTCTTCACCCTGACATTCATTCACTCCTTCATTTATTCATTGTCTCATCTTATTTAAAAGTAACACTGTCAACCAAGCCACCTGTAGTCTCAGTGTATGGAAAACAAAAAAGAAACCTATATATTTTGGTTGTGGTAGCTATTATTTCTAGACATATTTGCCATGTCTTGGCCTAAATATCATAGGCTGGACTTGAAAATTTTCCAAAATTCCTTTGGGATTCTTTTACAGGTCCACAATCTCTTATATGTATCCTAAAACCCACAAAGCAGAAAGCAATAAAAACAGAATGAAGAAAATATATTTGGTGACAAAACTTAACCTGTACTGACTTATCCTCTTTATCTCCATAAGTCTGAATATTCATGAGTTTTATGGAAGAAATGTTAACATGTTTAATTGCCAGGTATGGCCTCAGACTTAACTTTGCTGTATAACAGACAATACGGCCACGACATTACTTTTCTAAGACCCCAAAAGATCCGGAATTCCGAATGAATTTTGGCTAAAGGATGCTATAAGAATCTCTAGACTTGAACTCCTGACCTCAGGTGATCTGCCCGCCTCGGCCTCTCAAAGTGCTGGGATTACAGACATAGCCAGGCATGATGGGTGCCTGTAGTCTCAGCTACATGGGAGGCTGAAGCAGGAGAATTGCTTGAACCCAGGAGGCAGAAGTTACAGTGAGCCGAGATAGCACCATTGCACCCCAGCCTAGGCGACAGAGTGAGACTCCGTTTCAAAAAAAAAAAAAAAGAAAACAGAATGTCTGGGTTTAAAGGAATATAAATCATTCTGTTATAAAGATACATGCATATGTATGTTTACTGCAGCACTATTCACAATAGCAAAGACATGGAATCAACCTAAATGCCCACAATGAGAGACTGGATAAAGAAAATGTGGTACGTATACACCATGGAATACTACGCACCCATAAAAAGGAACGAGATCATGTCCTTTGCAGGAACATGGATGGAGCTGGACGCCACTATCCTCAGCAAACTAACACAGGAACAAAAAACCAAACACTGCCTGTTCTCACTTCTAAGGGGGAGCTGAACAATGAGAACACATGGACACAAGGATTTTCAGGTCAGGAACAACACACATGGGGACTTGTTGAGAGAGGACAGGGAGGAGAGCATCAGGAAAAATAGCTAGTGTATGCCAGGCTTAATACCTAGGTGATGGGTTGATAGGTGCAGCAAACCACCAGGGCACACATTTATCTATGTACCAAACCTGCATGTCCTGCATGTGTATCCCAGAACTTAAAGTAAAATAAAAAGAATCTCTGGGTTTCATATTGCATACAGAATACACAGCGAATCTCAGTGGGGTCTGCTACCACTTTATTTACGACTATTAAAATTATACTGCTTCATGTTTTGAGGTTTAGGCTTGTTCACAGATTCACACTCTTCTGAACCTTATGTTTTACTTCATCAAGAAAAGTTTCTTAATTCACATACCAGAGTAACCTTGTTGAAATATTTTCACATACATATTACTTAACATACATTTTCCGTATACATTTCCCATTAAATTATTTAACGTCTACACTGGGAAAAACAAGTTTGTATGGTCCACTACAAAATCATGTGAAATAGAAGTAATTGCCCAGGGATGAGCATATCATGAAAGGAAATCAGGCATTTCACACAGCTGAAGTAACTGTTTATAAGGATTAATGTCCATATTATGAATAGGCAGATGGTCTATTTAACCAAACATGTTCTAGTTTGTCATTTCTTATCAACCACACTGATGCAGGAGTGATGAGAGTAACTGCAGGCGTATTTGCAGAAAGCTGTCTATCAGGAGGCATTCTTTAAACGTGTTATTTCAGAAGTATTAACTGCACAAATATGATGTCTTATTCAGTGTAAAGCACAAAGCTCAGGATAATTATATATTACTTGTTTAGTTATCTTTAAACAACAGCTAAAAATCTCAGGAAATTTTTGTTCTTGGGGGAAACAGTGTATAACATGTTGCAGCTTTTGGTTGGTTAGACCTGCATTTAAAGGGACTCTGCTCCCGTTTCTTCCTTCACTATCCTCCCAAACAATCCTTCCTTTAGATTTCTCAATACAGTGAGCCAAGGCAAATGTGAATCTGGTCATGTCACTTGCCTGTATCAAACCTTTCAATGCTTCTCTTTGCCCTTGGGATAAAGTTCCCCTAAACAGTAAGCTCCAAGAGGACAGGGGATTTTTTAGACTGCTTTGTTCACTGCTCCAGCCTCAGTGACTACAGCAGTGCTTACACATAGTAGGTGCTCAACAATTCTTTCCTAAATGGTTCACTGCATGAATGAACACAAGCACAGATAAAGCTCCTACCTCCTTCCTAACGCCAGGGTTTTTGTATCTCATTGGGTCAAGTGCTCAGCATGTTTGCTTGTGAGAGATGGCTCGCGTGTGTACGTGTGCAGTAGTTCCAGCTTGTGAGAGATGGCTCCCGTGTGTACGTGTGTAGTAGTTCCAGCTTGCTGTTTGCTCTCTGCTATTCTTACTCTAAATCTTGGAGCA
Organism: Pan paniscus; assembly: GCF_029289425.2. Lineage (NCBI taxonomy): Eukaryota > Metazoa > Chordata > Mammalia > Primates > Hominidae > Pan > Pan paniscus. The sequence continues at coordinate 179,980,170 of NC_073252.2, read as the reverse complement.
CACCGAGGCCAGTTCTGCTACTCTTTAGAAACTGCAGAATTTGTGCATGGAAGAATCTCAAGACAACATCTGTCTTTACTAACACTGGAGACTTGCACGCTACAGTCTTCCTGAAGAACCACCGCCTGGGAAGGTAGATTTTTGCTGCAAGTTCCACAGAAAGACCACGCCTAACCACATATATTTTGAGATATCTGAGATCACAGACTTGGAGAACATTTTTAACCTATTAATATTTTTTTCCTATGATGCCCACATGCTTTCAATCCAGAATCACTACTGTGCCCCCAAGGCATTTCAGAGCTATAAGAAGCACAAGTGTTTGGCATCCCAACAACTATGTTTCCTGCCCACAGGAATACTCAGAATACGAGGGCCACTGGCTTCCAGTGAGGTCCAAAGATGGCGGGGCAGGGTGGGGGAATACTGAGGAGTGGTTTTTTTGTATTGGCCAGTGAAGCACCTCACTGCCTCTATGTGCGTCCCCTGACTGACTCAGCTTCGATGACAGTGACCTCTTGGTCTAAAATGTCCTTCCCAGGCCTGTTTTCCATGCACCCTTTAAGATGCAGCCCAGGCTCATTTCACCTCCTCCAGGGAGTCTCCCCTATCCCATCTTCCCGCAAGTTAGCTTCTCCTGTGGTTTCCATAACATTCGGTATATCTCTATCAGTACACTTACTAGACTGTATTAAAGTCTACCTGCGCCTGTCTCACTCACATTCTTGAGAATAACGTGTTTTCTTTCATTTTTTTTTCTTCTTTCTTTTCTTTTGAAAGGGAATCTTGCTCTGTCACCCAGGCTGGAGTGCAGTGGTGCGATCTCGGCTCACTGCAACCTCCGCCTCCTAGGTTCAAGTGATTCTCCTGCCTCAGCCTCCCGAGCAGCTGGGATTACAGGGGCCTGCCACCACGACCGGCTAATGTTTGTATTTTAGCAGAGATGTTGTTTCACTATGTAGGTCAAGCTGGTCTTGAACTCCTGACCTCAAATGATCCACCCACCTTGGCCCCTCAAAGTGCTGGGATTACAGGTGTGAGCCACTGCACAGGGCTGTGTTTTATTTCTATTTCTAACTGTAGCATTTACACACAGTATTTGGCACATAGTAGGTTTGTTGAGGTGAATATTCTTGCTGAATTTAGCTCCCATGCAAATAATTACCAGCAGTAGGTGTGGGGCAGGAGGTAGCACCGTGATTAAGGAGAGAACCGTGCTCTGTACGACTATTCCCTCAGAACACGGGGGCCACTCGCTCTGTGGATGAACGAACTTTTGTGGATAGTAAGCCTGTATTCTTCTCACCTCTAAGACAGAGGTTAGAGAGAGAGAGACTGACAATCCAAGGGTTGTTAACGTGGAAAGAACTGACAGGTGCCATGAGGGAGCCAGGCTTTCACGGTGAACTTGGAGGTTTCTGCATTTGTCAGACACCCTAAACCCCTAAACCAGCTCTGCTCCTATGGCTACTAAGGCTGATAAAGGAATCAACCACTCGTGTCACAACTCCCCAAGTTGAAACACAGTAATAACAAAAATCAGACGCCTGGAAAGCTGGAAAAGCCGAAAGGCGTAAAGAGTGACTTAACCAAGAGAAAACCATCCCAGATAGTTGGAGCAAAAGCCTATGCCTACATCCAAGAGAATCCGAGGGATTTCTACCAGATGTTGCATATCTGCAGTTTCCTCTGAAGTGAAAGAGAACAGTCCCTTCTAAAGTGATTCCTTTTTTTGTTCAATGGGAAAAAACTGGAAATATCTTGTCACCTAGGACATTGTCCTTTGGTAAAAGAATTTACCCAAAGTTGGGAAGATAGTGCTGGCATATCTGCTTGACGATAAGCTGTTAACAGTGACCACCTGTCAAATATACAGCAAGAAAATAAATGAAATATATGCTGGAGAAAGAATCCAAACTTCTGTGAATTTTAAGTGGTTTCCAGAATGTCCTCTTCCATAAGCAGCATACAATTTTGTAAGTGTATGGTGCTGCCAAAAAAGTATTAAATGCAGGCAAGCCACAACTTACGAACAGGTTGCATTTCAGAAATTTGTTTTGAGGCAGTCTTGTAGGAATTTGGAATGCACACTTCCCACTGAAATTGCAGCATACGTCGGTCAGGTTCCCAAGTCAAATTAACCCCTAATGCACACAGGGTGGTTTGCCTGGCAGGCCGGGAGCCGCCACCATGCAGAACAGTGCCAGTGTGGGATCATGTGTGGACGTCTATCCAGGATAGATGCCTGGAAGTCTTACTTTCTCCTGTGAGAAATTAGCGGGAGGCATCCGGGAATTTCTGTCATTCCCTCGCCGCTGTTTGGGGCTCTCCGGCTCCTGTTTGGCTGAGCACGGAAGGTGGGAACATCTCTGGCTTCAGGTCCCTGGAGCGGCTTCTGGGTGATCTGGAAGCCTGGAGACCCCTCTCCTGTGCACTTCTGAGGCTGTCATGTCTACAGGAGTCTCCCCTTATCCTCAGTTTCACTTTTTGTGGTTTCAATTACCCAAGGTCAACCATGGTCCAAAGACGTTAAATGGAAAATTCCAGAAATAAAAAATCTGTAAGTTTAAAGTTGCGTGCTGCTCTGCGTGGCGTGATGAAATCTCATGCTATCCTGCTCCATCGGCCCAGGAATGTGAATCCTCCTTTTGTCCAGCCTATCCATGCCATATAAGCTACCCACCCATTACAGTATAGGAAAACACATGGTGTGTATGGGGTTTGGTACTATCCAGGGCTTCAGGCATCTACTGGAAGTCCTGGAACACATACCCCCAGAGAAGGGGGGAATTCATGTATATATGTCTTTTTTTTTTTGGATGGAGTCTCACTCTGTTGCCAGGCTGGAGTGCAGTGGCGCGATCTCCGCTCACTGCAACCTCGGCCTCCGAGTTCAAGTGATTCTCCTGCCTCAGCCTCCCACCACACCCAGCTAATTTTTGTATTTTTAGTAGAGATAGGGTTTCGCCATGTTGGCCAGGATGGTCTCCATCTCTTGACCTTGTAATCCGCCCACCTTGGCCTCCCCAAGTGCTGGGATTACAGGCGTGAGCCAACGCGTTCGTCCGTATATATGTCTTTAATGTCTGGACAATCACCAGTTTGCTAGGTGTACATAATAGGTATACAACAGACATTTTGCTAAAGTTCCCATATATCTGATCTGATAATAGGGGTAGCAAGTGCTGCAGTACCTCTTCCCTTTCCTCCTTAATCTTTCCTTGGCTGAAATGAAGGAGAGGATTCTTTCCAGGACCAACACGGTGGCCAAGTGAGAAGTGAGAGTTACGGCCCTGAATAAAAGTGAAATCCGAGCTCTTTCAGCCAGAAGGACAGAGGAGTGAAGACGCCAGTTCCCGGAGCAGACATTTGTATATACGCTACTAACAATTAATTTTTCCAAAGACCTCAAAACAAGATAAAACAAAACAGCTAGTGATGCCTGTAGTATGGGGGAATGGGACTCCTGAATTGGAAGTGTTTAATTGTACCTCTAGTTAGCAGGAAGTTTAGGCAAATGATTTTCAATGCATATCACAGGCACATACAAAACATATGCAAACCAGGCAGGACTCCAGCCAACTTAATTTCAGGTGCTTTCCAGCCATTATTTTCCCTTCTGCAGATTCATCTCACACCCAGATCTTTAGAAATGGCTGGCAGAGACTGCATGCCACTCTATAATTCTTTGGGAGTCTGCTGGTTCCTTAACCTCGGGTGCATCCCAGGCTCGGAATGTCAGGGATGTACAAGCATGCCAGCTGTTCCAGAGTCCAGCCTGGTACCAAGAGCACGATGTTGTTGGCAGTCATCAGCTGCATGTCACTGCTATTCTAGGAGAGAAGGCACTCCTGAAACAGCTGAGAGGACCTCATGGGGCGAGAAGCAGGAACATTCCTGCCCTGGGCATCACCCTTTGGCCAGAACCTTCTACTGCTGGCCAGGGTTCTCTGCACTTTTTAAGGTCATAAGCAGCTGCCCGTGAAATATAAAGCTGAGCAAATGGGCACGGAGGCAGAGAGTTTAGTGTACTCAAGCAAGACTTATCACAAAGCTGGCTGGCCCATATTTATAATAACAGACATAATTATGCATGCTAGAAGAGGCTGTGGGCCAAAGATAAATACCTCTACGCGTTCCTTTTTTTTGTTCTCCTGGGGTTATCTAAGTTGACAATCAAAGCTAATCTGACTCAACTGCAGCTCCCAAGACCAGTACCTTTTGGTCCGGTAGGACTTGGTCAGAATGAGTCAGGCACCCTCCTCGGGAATAGCTTAGACCCCCTCGAACATTCAGAGCTACCAAGGAAAACAAAGAAAGAGGATGGAGGTTGGGGAACTAGAATCAGAAAAACATTTCTGGAATTTTCTGGGAACAAAGATGTAGAACAAGAAAAAATAGGAAGCTCTTCAGACGTTCTTCTGACCCTGGAACACAAGGAGGCCCCGGTAGTCAACCTTCCCCTCCTTCCAGCATAGAACAAGCTTGGGCCTGGGAGCTGGGAGCCACTGAGTGTTAGAGACCCTCAGGTCTGGCCCAGGAGAGACACTTGTTGGTCAGGAGCATTATGAGGCAGGGCTGCACCCACTCCGTTGCTGGGGAAACCTGCCTCTTCGTGTGCTGTAATTATCGGAGAACAGGAGGTAGAAGGGGGATATATATATATATATATATATATAGTTTGAGAAACTGTATTTAATATAGCTATTGTTTTCATAACACAAAATTTAAAAATTAAAAGAATACAAACTCCAGAAAATAAAGCTCAGAAATATTTCCCCGTCTGATGGGGATAGGTGGGATGGGAAAGCCTTTGCTGAAGAAGGTAGGACACCCTGCTTTGCGTAGGAAGGGTGCAGATGGGGAGGTTAAAGCTGTGAATAAATAGAGGGATGCTCGGCACAGACCATCTTTCCTTCCTGGAACGCCAGCGCTGTGACAGCAGTGACTGTTTTGGTCACTGCTCTATTGCAAGCACCTAGAAAAGAGCTTACGACACAGTAGGTATTCCAACAAATATTCTCCTAATCAAGAGGTTCGCCAGGGTTCAGAAGGAAGTGCTATGGAGGATGGAGGAAACGTCACGTCCCCATCCTAGTGCACGTGCTGAGTAGCTAGAGGTAATAGGAAAGGACTCAGAAGCATGGCCCCTGAGGTCTCTTCTGACCTAAGACTTGCTAGAATGCTCTGCGAGCCTAGGTGTGAGGAGCCTGGTGGAAGACGTGTGCAGGGACATTTTGTGCTTCATGGGGCTTCGCTTGGGGCTGGAGCCATGCCCCTGAACAGTAGTTATTTAGAGATCACGTACACTGTGTTCTTCACCTCAGTCTCTGGGAAGATTTTTTTTTTTTTTTTTAGTAGCATCAAGCAAGCAGCGGACATGAAATTTCTCTGTCTGCTTATATCTAATTAACGTTCAGTGAGTCTCTGGCTACTTAAAATAGGGAAATAATGCATATTTATTCACACATGCTTTGAGATCTGCAGATAAAAATGCTGTATTACTACCAACCACAATGAATACACATACTTTAAATATACTTATCAATTACCAGCTACCACCTGTTGAGATAACTAACGACAGTGCCTTTAAACACCATCCTTCCAAATTTTAGAATTGGAAACATTCTTCAATGTTATGTACACTGTATTCAACCAATTCATTAAGGAAATTCTTTGTTACCCTTATTATGACTTATGTTATCGCAAGAGAAATGGAAATTAAGCTCTATGAGTTACTAAAATGCCTGAGGACCTATAGTTGGGGTTTGATCTTCTTACGAAGTCATCTTTTGAAACTCTTTTAAGACAGGCTTAATTATATATACATATATGTGTGTGTGTGTATATACATATATACACATATATATATACATACATACACACGCACACACAGTCTAAGGTCATATTGCTGCATTTTAAAAACAAAATTTTGCTCTCTTGGTAAATCAAATATTAAATGGTTAAAATGCATACCAAGTGAGATGCATTTTTACAAATACAAAGTCCCTTGTGCAAATCAGTTCATAAACCATGCATAAATAGAAGGTATTATGTTACTCTTTCCCCACTCGGGACCACAGATTGCAGCTAAAACCATAAGACTCTGCTTATAGATGAGCAATTATTACGGGGTTTTTATTCTTCAAAAGCTATTAACATTTTTATAGCATAAGCAAAGTTATTACAAACAACCTCTAAAATGTGAAGAAAGATTTTCCTGAAACTCCTCCCAAGTCCTCGCCTCAACATAAGGCAGTATATTTGTTTACTGAAAAGAAAAAAAATAGTAAGTAGGTTAAAGCTGAAATGAAAATGCTGCTGGTGTAAAGTCAAGAAAGTTTGAATGAAATTCCATCGAGCTGTTCTCAACGGCATATTTTCTGAAGTGCAAGGAAACAAAATACAAAGCAAATATATTTGGGTGTTTAAGTCATCATTAACAATATCAGAAACTTATTTACAGGGGGCTGTCAGTGTCATCCACCAGCCCAACCTGGGTGTAGCTTGGCAGTGACTTCTGAGACATGCCCCATGACAGTAGGACTGCACAAAACTTCAGGCTTCTAAACCACAAAGGAAAAGATGTCAGTACCTTTGTGCTGAAGTCTACAATGGCGTTTTACACAGTCCTTTTAGTCATTATACAAAAATCCATCATTTGACAGAATAAAACAAAGATAGAAATCCTACCACAATGCTAGGAGTGAAGGATGAATTTCTGAAATCAGCTCCTGTCCCTCAAAAGCTTGATGGTTCATCCTAAAAAAATAACTGTGAATATAAAAATACATTTTCTCCGCGTTCTTAACGAACTTTCTTGATGCTATGTTGTCACGAAATGAAGAGACACCTGATAACTAGATAATTTATCTATGTAAGACACCAATTAGCAATGACAAGACTGACTTCATGTGTCATGCTCCTCTTTGAACCGGTAGACCCTAGCATGAAGCTTGAACAGGCACCAGGAGAGAAATCAATAGGGTGGGATGTGAAGGGAAATACCTATTTTTAACGACTCAGTTGTCCAATTTCCAATATGCAACCTTGGAGTTGCAAATTTTAGAGCTGGGAGGGATTATATATATATATATATATATATATATACACACACACAGACACACACACACACATTATATATATTTAAGGTATATAACATGATGTTATGAGACACATATAGATAGTAAAATGGTTACTATAGAGAAGCTAAAGTATCCATCATCTCACAGTCTTTTATTTTGTGGCAAGAACAGCTAAAATCTACTCACTTAGCAAAAATCCCCAATACAATACAACATTATTAACTGTGGTCCTCGGATTGTACACTAGATCTCAAGACTGTTCATCCTACATATGTGCTACTTTGTATCCTTAGACCCGCATCTCTCCATTTCCTGCCCCAACCCACTCCTGGTTACCACTATTTTATTCTCGATCTCTGTATATTTGACTTAAAAACACTCCAAATATAAGGGAGGTCATGCAATAGCATAAGTTCACTTACATTTTATTGGTAAGAAATGTAAATGGAGTGCTGAAACGTAAAGTGACTTGCTCCAAGTCAGCGGGTCCCTCTCTGCCGCTCCACCCATTCTCATGAAATACTGAGATATTCACCTTACCCTTAGTATGCGTTCCTTTAAAGGAAATTTCAAAAGCCCTGAACCTCAGGGCTAATGTAACCAGAAAAAGTAGATTCTAAAGTGTTGAAAAGGAATTTTCTGCTGGGACAGGAGTGGTTTGGACGCATGACTATTTTCTTCTTTGCCCGGAAGCCATTGAAAAAAGGAATATTTTGAAATGACAACAAGGTTGAAAAGGAAAAAAAAAAAAAAAAGCCCTGCACATCCACACGAAGAAAAAAATTAGACTAAAGCGAGGCTTCTTAGTAGCTAGTTTCATTGTTTCTCACTCATACACTGTAAACCATGTGCTGAGAGTAAAAACTGGAGAGACCACTGACACCTACGGTTTGGGAAAGATCACGGAACTCTCAGTATGTGGCTAATGATGGCCATGCAGCCATTCCACCGACAGTGGACACTGGCCAATAAGAGGTAATCGTGGAATCAGGGACAGGCTTGGGGCCTTGAATACCCCGGCATGGGACTCAGGAAGTCACAGGGACCCTATGGCTACATGACTGTGGTGAAGCTCCGGGGTCCAGGACAATGTGGACCTCCGCTTAAGCACTGGGGAGGAACAGCTCTGAGAAATTAATGGGGAAGCCAGGCAAGCAGGACTGCACTGTCCACTCTCTGAGGTCACTGGACAGAAACGAAGCTTATCAAATACAGAGTGTGAAACTTGAAAGAAAAAGCCATTGTGCCTTGATTCCATGGAAAGGAGTGTCTACTGCTTGAGCTGTCTTATATAGTAACTGAATTTACAAATTCAAAGAGATAGAGGTTGCTGGATGATAAAAGGAGAGCAGCAGCAGGAGTTACGGCAGAAAGGATGAGTTAAGACAGACAGCTTTAAACTGCCATTAAGTAACTGCAGGAAGATCCTAGGCACTGTTGCAGCTCTACCATTTTTGAGAGATGCATGATGACCAAAGACCATACCCAGTCATACTATATGTATGGGTCAGGTGAATATCTCAGTATTTCATGAGAATAGGTGGAGTGGCAGAGAGGGACCCACTGACTTGGAGCAAGTCACTTTATGTCTCAGCACTGCATTTACATGTCTTATCAATAAAATGAAAGTGAACTTATGCTATTGCATGACCTCCCTAACATTTGGAGTAATGACTGGGTATGGTCTTTGCTATAGATAGAGCAAAGCAGCATGGGTCCAAGGTGGAGGGAGGCTCTGCTCCATAGAAAAGGCTGGAGACTCAGCCACTCCATCCTGTAGACACCAAGAGGAGCTTGATGATTTTCATAATCCACAGCTGCATTTTATATAACGCAGTTACTTACATATATATATGCTCATCATCAGCTTGATTCTAGTTTATTTTAGTGTTATTTTAGTTTTTCTCAATTAATATCTTTATTCGTGATGAACCAAGTTAAAGAAGCCTATTTGGGCATTGTTGAAATAGAAACTCATTACATTCCATTAGTCATCTTTCTTGTCCAATTTTGGTGCCTAGATTGAGGCAATCAAGAATAAATAGATCACTTGCCCTTGGACTCCTGTCTGCTTCAAGGGCTAGCTCTGCGTGCATTCATTCACTCTTAGCATAGTCTCCTAGGAATCCAGCCTCTTCTTTTTTTCTCTTTCCTTTAATGGGCTGCCACTTTCTCTACTTCTCCAATTTCCTTTCTCTCAGCCTGGCTAAGGAGTAGCACACCCCACCCAGCTTTTCTGTCTTTGCTGTGCCTGAAAATAGGCACGCAGGCCTTTTTCATTTACAGATTAAAATCTCCAACAAGGAAATGGATGGAATAAGAAAACTCACAAACAAGGAACAGTGATCAACGTTCTAGCTATATTATAAAATACTCAGGGTAATTGCCCTTGGTCTGTATTTCCCGATGGTTCCTTACTTGGATGATATTTCAAGGTCTCCATTAAAAGGTGCCTGTTGCTGAGCTGAGCTGCTTAGGGGTATGATGTTGGATTAAAAAGCTGCCACTGCTGCTAGATTGGATCAAATTCTGAGCCCCGTGAGACCCCGGTCTAACCTTCACTCCAGGCATGGCCCACTGCTTTGTCAGACTCCAGGCTATCTTAGATAAGAAAGCCACTTTCTTCCCTGACTCTTGAAGCTTTTTCCTTCGGGCTCCAAGCAACTCTTCCTTGATTTTGGAGACATCTCCCATGTCCCTGGTTGGCCCTTTGAAATCTCACCATTATCTGCAGTTCCTCTTTCCCTCCACGAACCTCAAGGCTCCTCCCGTGGGCCTCAGATCATTTTGTGTTCATCTCCCGTTGTCGTCAGTCACTTCCCCATGGTTCCAGCTCTGAGAGGTCCTAACCATTCCACATTGCCACAACCCCAGTTTCCTATGTACCACAGAATTCACCACTGAAAAGATCAGGTGCCAGGTAATAGGCTCTGTTTTGCCCATTGGACTGTGCAAACATCGGGGCCACTTCAGTTTGGAAGCAAAATCCCCAAGGGCCCCAGGCCTCCAGCTAACATCCCAGCATCCAGAGACCGGGCTCCAACTCATCTCTCTAGGTCATTGATATTTTCCATGTTTAGATGAATCCTGATAAGATCTCTTCTCAGGGATGACTGTGAAACTTAACTGCTAGATATATCCTGAGACCCAAAACAACAATAATTGCTGCCGTATATTGAGTACTCAAACATGTTACAACAGGCATTGGGCTATAGGCTTTTCAGAGTTTGTTTCATTTAATCCACAAAAGAAACCTATCAGACGAGTATTTTCAACACCACCTTCTGATGAAAAAAAGCCAGGATAGGGGGTGAAATAACTTGCCATGGTCTCAAAACTGGTAAAGATGTCTGACTGAGCCAGGGAGCGGTGGCTCCTGCCTGTAATCCCAGCACTTTGGGAGGCCAAGGTGGGCAGATCACGAGATCAGGAGTTCGAGACCAGCCTGACCAACATGGTGAAACCCCGTCACTAAAAATACAAAAATTAGCCAGGTGTGGCGGCGCGTGACTGTAATCCCAGCCACTCAGGAGGCTGAGGCAAGAGAACTGCTTGAACCTGGGAGGTGGAGTTTACAGTGAGCCGAAATCGTGCCACTGCACTCCAGCCAGGGTGATAGAGCGAGACTCCACTTCAAAAAAAAAAAAAAAGAGATATCTGACTGAAACGTTCATGTTTTCAACCTGCATACTCCATTGCCTTACTGCAGAAATAACTAAGCTTGGCATGACAGGGCCTATTATGGGCTATGCACACTTCCCCTAACAATCCTCTCCCTACCTCACCTGGGGCCAGACTGTGGTTTGTTTTTATGTCCAATTTTGCAATGCAAAAATAAGTTAAATATACGTTTTAAATAACAATAATTTTGAAATTTAAGAAAGATTTCTGTAAAATTCAATTTACACAATTTTCGCCTTTGAAAGCAGAGGATTATTGCACTGGGAGGATTACCTTTGACAGAGTCGGCTAGGCTACAAGGTACACAAACAACTGTTACCCAATACATGCCAGGAAAAGAATTTTCTCCCATTTGAGAATTCCAGCCAGAAATATAGGGCCTAGCTACTCTCCCTGGTAAAATTAGCAAAGCCAGGATTTCCTTTTCCATACGTTGTCTAATTTTGTCACTTTTATTCTTATTCAGGAGACTGTTCAGCAAGAATAAGAACGGATACGCTAATTAAAGGACCTCATGTGCCCATCAGAAATAAAAATCTTGAGAAATGATTGCCTCATTTTTCAATTAAAATATTAAGGAAATTTATCCAAAGATACTTAAAATCTTTTAGAAAGCAGTTTGATTTATGACTCGATAATATATATTGTGGGGTACATAAAATAAGCCACACCATAATCATTTTTCAGAAATTCAAGTTTTGGATTCTGAAAGAGGATAATCTTGGAAGAACGTTTTCACCATCTTTCTTCCATTGCCTCTGGTCAAATACAGTCACAACAGATCACTTTAATTGGACTGAAACTATCTGCTGGACAGGCCACTGCTTTTAGTAACACACGGAGGGCAATCCTTTAGCTGCCAAGTGGTAGATAGAAGTACTAATAATTTACCAGTCAATTCCATTCCTTTTCTTTTTTTTTTTTTGCCAATCTATCTCCATTTGCGGCAGTGTTCTATGAATATATTCATACACACAAATGCCCAAACACACACACTCAATATTACAGAAACATCTAGTGCAAAGATCAACTATGAAGATTTAATCATGGCACTTAATGTCTCTGAGCCTCAGTTTTCTCATTTATATAAAGGAGATAACACTGTCTTCTTCAAAGGGCTTTTCATTTTTAGGAGCAAATGAGGTCACATTAGGTGTGTTAAAACATGTTATAAACTGTAAGGTGTAAGCATGTAATCAACCAAATACATTTATTCATATTATTATCAACTGATTTCCCTGCTGCTTTCTATGCCAGCATAGGCCGAACGGTTCTTGTCACTTTTAGCAAATGGTAGAAACCCCCCCATAAAAAAAAATGTTATTAAAAGTGGTATATAATTTTGAAATCTCTAACATTTTTGTTGTATATGAAATCCAGTACTGATTTTATGTATACATTGTCTTTCTTGCCCAAATCAATTCTGAGGAGAAAATATGTGATTCACTGCAGCAGATGAGATAGGAGTAGACAGATACATATTTATGCAAGAGAAGGGATATGAATGATGATTAACTTGTTTTTACCAAAACAAGGAAAGTAAGGAAGGTATTATATTCTTTCCACCTCACTTTCCCCTACCATAGTTTCTTCTGTCTTTTTCTTTCTTCTCTTTCTCTCATTCTTATTGACAAGCTGCTGAATGCATGGAGAGAGTGCTCAGAATGTCAAAACCTGCTTCCTATTTGTGCAGACCAAGATCAAACTGTTCTTGTAAAACCAGTCAGGTGAGGTCCAGAAGATAAACCATGCTTGACTCTCTCCAAAGGATGGCTGGATTCAGAGGCTCTCTTAGGGACGAGCTTGTCTTACAACGGGATAGGACAAGAGAAGGCCCCTTAACTGTGACTGGCAGCAAACTCAAATTCATGTTTCATTTCAGGAACTTTCTCCAGAGCAGACAAAGAATTGCAGAGGGCCCTCCTCCCATCCCACTGTAAATTAAAATGTACTAATAAAAAAGAATAAATCACTAAAAGTTAGACAGAAAAATGGAAAAAGCAGAAAGAAGAGAGGTTCTGAATAAATATAAAATATGGCCCTGAAATGGAAAGCCAGCTTATGATGATGCACGATTTCTTGTTTTCTCTTCAGAGGAGAGAAAACCACTTTGCAACGATAAACTACTAACCAAGGTACAATCCCATCTCCTGTACTCTGTGTTCATGATGTGTATTAACACATTTCCTCCTATATTTTCAAACAGATAAGCCTGGAGAAAGGAAGAACAAACCAAGAAGCTAAAGGCACATGGCCACATGCAAGCACACACAGAATCACTGACCAGTTTGCTTGGATCTGAATTTTGCTGTTGGTTTGGAATGTGAGCAGGAAGGAGTTAAGCGAGATTTGTTGATAGCATATGTGCAGATAATTTTCTACATTTCAATGAGTTTTGAAGACCTCCACGCTTCACTGACTATTGTTAAAAACATACTGAATTGGTTATGACAACCTGCGGGTTGGTTTACACCACAGTCTAAAAATTGGGAAATTCAGTTTAGAAATTTGATCAATATTCATACCATCTCACATCATAATTCAATTGGCAAAAATGCAGTAGAAAACTCCCCGGGGCAATCCTGAAGAACAACTTACATTCTAGTGGTTTAACATGTGTAAACCTCCTGCCTGGAATCGCTGATGGAGGTTGATGGAAGCCTTGAACTTTAACAAGGACTTCCAGGTGTTTTGATTGAGGGGTTAACTGTGACAGAACAGAAATGATCAAATTAAGATGAATATGCCAAGGCAAAAACTCAAGATGCTTTTTTTTAAACTCTCCACAAGAACTCTCCCCAAAAAGCATAAAGAACTGTCAAAATAGGATCTTGCTTAAAATGCAAAAGGTATTTTCAAAGAGAGGATGACATTTGCATACAATATGTGCCGAAGACTGATGATACGCTGAAAATGTCTTATTTGTAGATTGGGTCTATATGACATCAAATGCCAGGATTTTTTAAAAGGATTTAAAATTTCAGATTGAAAAATATTTATTGATGTCTTCCTCTAATTAATTTAAACATTTGAATATTAGCAAATGTCTGAATTTAGAACTTACATAAAGGATCGTGATTTCTGAAAATGGATGGTATATATATTGAAAGGCAGCTGAACATGTATTAGTTAATTATACAAGACTACATTTAAAGGATGGAAACTAATATAGTTTCAAGTGTTAGGCTGCCAGCATCATCATGATTTCAGCGCTGGTATTTTTATTCTAGAATGTTCTCCCATGTGGCCCACCACGAGATTTTGGGTAGTGGCCACTTTATACCAATTCCTAGATTATCTCTTCATTTTGGGACAGCAACACAGTGCTAAAGCCACTCTTCTAAGGCTGAATTTCAATAAAGTTTCTGGTCTTTACAAAGTAAATGTCATGGCAAATCCTTAAAAAGATCAAATATTCTAATATTACTCACCTGATTCTCTAGGCTTAAAAACGGCTAACTTTTATAGCAGGGGGCCTCTAAAGAGCAAATCGCTTGTTTATCACATGTAACAAAGGCACGGTGTCTTTTTCCTCCTTATTTTGATAAAATCAGCACAAGTGAAATCAAGAACTGTTTCAAAATGTTAACATTTTTCTGCAGCAGTGTAACTGGATTTGAGCTAAGGTACTTAAGCACACACACAGAACAACCATGCTTTTCATCGAGAATTTTAAATAACTTGACATACATAAATCTTCATTATTTTTGATTAAGCGAAGGGGTAAAACAAAACTCTGCTAAAAGATATGTAGATAGAAAGGCTAAAGCACTCTTTGAATCACTATCGTTCTGGTGGATAAAATCCACTAACATGATTTTCCTAATCAGCAAAGAGAGGTCTTTCTTAGTTTCGTATGCTGGGGCTTAAGACTTCTTCTAAGTAACACTTACAATAATCTCTCCAGAAGAAAAATATTCTTTCTATGATGGCCTTCACAGAGCTGTTGATTATTATTTTATATTACACAGGATTAATTACCAGTTATTAAAGGGGAACTAAAAAAGGGAAAAACTATGGTCTTAGTAAACACATAAATGTACACTGTACATGGGCTAGTTCTTAGGTAATTATAAAATACCATGTAATGTAATCATAAGACTACAATTTTTACCTAAACTTTCCATCCATAAGAAAATACTACTACCTGTTCATTGCTTTGTGGCTAGCAAGAAGCATGAACCTTCTCTGTGCAGTTTCCTATCAATCTACGGGGCCACGGACTCACAGCGGTGCCCCCACATTTGGACCTGGAATCGCAGCATGCTGTGTGATGCCAGAAGAGACTGTAGGACGAAGTGAAGGGTGAGGAAGAGATCCGGCCGTCAGAGCCCTGAACAGTGTAAGGCAGGAGAGCTGAGATGAGGCCCTGCTCTTCTTTATCAAGCCGACTTTGTGTGTGTGAGACGGAGTCTCACTCTGTCGCCCAGGCTGGAGTGCAGTGGTGTGATCTCTGCTCACTGCAACCTCCGCCTCCCGGGTTCAAGCGATTCTCCTGCCTCAGCCTCCTGAGGAGCTGGGATTACAGGCTCCCGCCACCATGCCCGACTAATTTTTGTATTTTTAGTAGAGACAAAGTTTCACCATGTTGGCCAGGCTAGTCTTGAACTCCTGACCTCAGATGATCTGCCCACCTTGGCCTCCCAAAGTGCTGGGATTTTGGGCATCAGCCAACGTGCCTGGTCATAAAGCTGACTTTTCACAAGCCACCAGATCAGAAGATGCTCCTCAGGGCCAAACCACATGCATTTTGAATTCTTCTTTTCATTTAATATGGCCAGACTTACGGTTGACCTGTGTAAAATGTTTTCCAGGAAACTGAAAAACCCAGTACATACGGAGGCATATTAAATATTCAGCTTTAAGTACAATCTTGCCAAACAATATGCAAAAGAATTTCCCAAAACAGAGGTGATTTGTCTTCCCCTTAGGAGAGTAAGCAGACTTCATCATTTGACTGAACGACAGTCAAGCTTGATAAGTGTCCATTTGCATGAGTTTGCAATGTAAACTGAAACAATTATTTTAAACCATCAGTTGGATATTTTAAAATTGGATTTTAAAGAAGCCTGATGGTATGTGCTTTCTTTTCTTTTCTTTTCTTTTGTTTTTGGAGATTGGGTCTCACTGTAGCCCAGGCTGGAGTGCAGTGGCTCGATGATGACTCACTGCAGCCTCAGCCTCCTGAGCTCAAGCAATTCTCCGGCCTCAGCTTCCTGAGTAGCTGGGATTAAAGGCATGCAACACTACGCCTGGCTAATTTTTTAAATTTTTTCTACAGGTAGGGGTCTCACTATATTGCCCAGGCTGGTCTGGAACTCCTGGGCTCAGGCAATCCTCTCTGCTTCAGCCTCTTACGGTGATGGGTTGGATTTTAACTGCCATCATTAGAATGGAAGCTTTCATGTTTTAATTCTTACGTGGTTTTGAGCAAACGTATTTGATGACAACCTTCAAACTAGGAGAAATGAATTTTTTCTTCATCTTCAATTACTTAGCTCTCTTCAAAATATATTATCGTTTTTATTGTTTTTGTTCTTGTTTTTGTTTTTGGAGACAGAGTCTTGCTCTGTCACCCAGGCTGGAGGGCAGTGGCGTGATTTTGAGTCACTGCAAGCTCCGCCTCCCAGGTTCATGCGATTCACCTGCCTCAGCCTCCCGAGTAGCTGAGACTACAGGTGCCTGCCACCATGCCCAGTTAATTTTTGTATTTTTAGTAGAGACAGGGTTTCGCCAGTTGGCCAGGCTGGTCTCCAACTCCTGACCTCAGGTGATCCGCCCGCCTCGGCCTCCCAGTGCTGGGATTACGGGCATGAACCTCTGCACCCGGCCTATTATGGTTTTTAAAAAAGAAACTCCAGGGATTTAATATGTATGAACATAAAGAATTACAACATAATTTGTGGCCACTTTCTTACTAATATCAGTATACTGTCACACAAATCAATGCACTGGGTCTATCAAATTTTCATGATTCTTTTTCTTCTTATACATTATGTTTGCGAATATATTAGGTATGCACTTTCAATATATTTGATAATTGAAAATAAGAAATGATTAAATTCACTTTCATTCATCAATTAGGTTGTATAATATGAAATTGCCAATAATGGATCATTTTGACCCACCAAAATTGCAATCCCATACAGTTTAACCTAATTTGGTAGGATGTTATTTAGAGAACAGTAAAGATCACAAGATTTGAAGTCACTTACTGCATAATTTTAAGCACGTGATTTATCCTCTCTAGTTTCAATTTTCTCATTTATAAAATGGGGCTAAGATGACCCTACTCACCAGGGTCATCAGGCAGCTGAAATGCAATAATATATGAATTTGCACAATTACTAACACCCAGGAAGTTATCATGAAATTATTGTAAAAACTGGAAGAGTAACAGAGGCCTATATAATATATTCAATTATAATTCCTGTTAAAATATCTCTAGAAGATTACGGGATTCACCAGAGACCAAGGACATCCTTTCTTCCACATGCCCCAGATTACGGCCACCATGATGTGAGGCTCTCAAGATGGTCTTTCTACACTGCTGCATGGAGGCAGGACAGACTAGTGATTCAAAACATGGACTCCGGGGTCAGGCATATTTTGACTGAGGACTCAACTCTGCTGCCCATAACCTATGTGATTTTGGGCAAGGAACTTGGTCATCCATAAAAGAGGACCTATTAAACATAAGAAAATGTACTTAAGGTCCTTAGAACGTTGCCTAACATATAGAAAGTGTTAAATGTTAACTGTTACTCGGTTTTTCATTACTGTTACTCTGATGACTGTCTCACCCAAGTCCTTTATTTGTGGCTGCAGTCCAAGGAAACTACTTATCACCATTGATAGGCTTTCCACATTTAATTGAAATCTTTCCTTCTGTTAGGCAGAATACCTTTCTCTTTATGGGGCTTTAATATTCATAACATTATTATTCACTGTTTTTCTGCCCCAAAGATATCAAGAATAATTAAAAGAGAAATCTCAAATAATATCACAAAATAGCAATAGTCATATTGTGCACAGGTTCAAAGCACAAAAATTGGAACAAACTGCCTAGATTCGAGTCTCAGTTCTACCACATGTTGGCTTTGTGGCCTTGGGCACATGATTTGATATCTCCAGGCCTCAGATTCCTCATCTGTAAAATGGGTATAATATTACCCATCTCACAGAAGGGTTATGCAAATTAAAGAGTTAATACCGGTAAAGTACCTTGAACAAGCACCTGGCACACAGTAAGCGCTCAATGCATGTCAGTTATTGTTACCACAGGCACTAGGTTAGGTGAGGGGTTCATTCAGTATTTTTCTTTAGAAACACTCAGAAACATGCCATATCCTATTTGATATAAACGTCAGGCACTTTATTATCTTTGTTGCAGTAGTACTAGTCAGATAATCACTTTGCAGGTAAGTTATGAATAGAAACGATGGTGAAATTTAGGCCAGGTGCGGTGGCTCACGTCTGTAATCCCAGTACTTTGGGAAGCCGAGGTGGGTGGATCACCTGAGTTCAGGATTTTGAGACCAGCCTGGCCAACAGGACGAAACCCTGTCTCTACTAAAAATACAAAAATTAGCTGGACATGGTGGTGGGCACCTGTAATCCCAGCTGCTCGGGAGGCTGAGGCAGGAGAATGGCTTCAACCTGGGAGGCAGAGGTTGCAGTGAGCCGAGATCACACCACTGCACTCCAGCCTGGGACAGAGTGAGACTCTGTCTCAAAAAAAAAAAAAAAAAAAGAAAGAAAATGATGGTGAAATTTAGAAAAATACTTATACATTATGATATTTACACCAGAAGTGGTGTGAATCATAGCCAGTTGCATTCTGTAAACACCTTGGTTACAAAAATGATCAATGGAGTTCTTCAATAGAATGCAAGTCTGCCATTGTTTAGAAAACACCTGAATCGTTTTCAGGATTTAAAGTATGTCAGCATTGTCTGAACACAGTGGTCAAATGCTATCAAGTGAATGAGAAATCATCACTCAGTTCAACATTTATTGAACACCACAATGCTAGAATCTAGGAATTCAACTGTGAATAAGGAAGTTACGGTGTACTCTCTGTAAACTTCTCATAAATAATGTCTAAAATACAACAACATTCCTATATATTGCTTGCTTCCAAAGACTATGAAGCCTGTATCCTCACACGTACATCACCTTTATTCTTCCTATTCAGGTAGGCTTGGTGATGAAGATGGAGTAACGAAACTGACAGGTAAATGATATTGCACCAGACTATAACTGATATCAGGATGATTTCTGCTTTTCAGGAGTGGCCACAGGTACCAAAGGATGGCACATCATACCAGGAATTTGTTGATCTAGTGCAGTGGAACTGCAAGGCAGGTAGGCAAGACCATGTGGAAACTGAACGAGCCGAAATTAGGCTACATTACCTTGAAGCCAACTGTGCATTCATCTGGTCACACCTAGGTATCTTTCACACATGTGCAGTAATTTGAATCCATAAGAAAACCACCAGGAGATGTGGCGTCAGGAATATTTCCATCTCTTTTGTGGATATAGTTTGACCTAGCTGGAAACCACACATTCTGAGGCCTGCATGCTGGCAATCATTTCTGGCTGGTAAATACAAAGACAGACAGTTGGAGTGCCACTGGTGTCTAATGATTACGTGTGGATTATTCACTGGCCTTTGGAGAAATCAACCAGGAAACAAATATTTTAAAGACAGGATTTTCAGCAGAGAATAAGAAATTCTCCATAAACTTTGAGACCACTTGCTGGGGGAGGGGGTAGCGTCGTTTTCTCCAGCTCTGGCTCTTCTCCCTTCATTCAAAATTAGGTTTTCATGTTGTAATGTTTTATCACTTCCAAAGGCGAGTTTTCATAGGGGAGTCCTGAAAACAGTTCAGCCCTAACCCTAGAAAGGTATCGAGACATCAGTGGAACTTGAAATCTGATTGCAAGTTAGAAGAGAAAAGAAATGAAATAATGTCCTGTGCAGTCAAAGGTTATTCTGTTGACACGTGCCAGGTGTGAATAAAAAGACCCGTGTGTGAACAACAATATCCCCAGGAATTTAAGGAAAAGCCTGTTGCCACATTTGTGCCTTAGGCCTTATAGAATCCATAGATTTCTGTGACCCCAACTGCTATCCCACCGTCTACAGATAATTGATTCCAATTTGCCACTCCATAACTGTTTCCATAATGAAATGAACATAAGAGGATTTTTTTCAGTACGTTTTGATTGGCTGTGGGAAGCTGGGCAGATTTGTTTTTTTAATTATGTAGTTGAAAACAGTACCCTTTTTAAAGCAAAACACCACCACATGATGAGCTCAACAAAACCCCTCCATCTGACCTCTACTGCATGTTTTTTAAAAAACTCGTCGAGTGAAGTGGTAATTTAGTCAGTGAAGATAGAGCTCGCCACAATTCAGCTCTAACTGCCTCATTCTGGAGGCGTCGTCTTTTCTTTTTTTCATTAATAAAGATTGAATCAGTCACTTGCACAACACTTTTCCTTTAATGACATTTGTTCTAAGGAGTCAACCAGACTAACTGCTTGTCCTTGCCCACTATTAAAGCTCTTGAAAATACCATTTACAACCCTGCTGCCCCAGTGACAGTGCTGGCTTCTCAGCACTTCATTTGCACTCTAGCTCAGAACCATTTCTTCAAAAGTTTCTGATGTGTTCTTTTACTGTTGAGTTTCACGCCTGTAATCACGAGAAATGACTAGGGTCTTGCAGACACCTTTCTTATCTCTAACTGCAATTTCATTTGTGTGCCACGATTTTGTTAAACGGTGTTAGAATAGAAAATTACTGTAGGTGATAAACTAGGAAAATCCACAATGCATTCTTACATACTGATAATGTCTCTGACCCTCATCTACTCTAACACTACAGAATACATTTAATTTATAAAAAAAAGAATGCTCCTTAGTCATAAGCATTATGATGTTAAGAATAGAACCGCTGTCGCAATTTAAGTGCTTTATTTACATCATTTTTTTCCTAACTCTTATAAATTTGTTGATAAGGAGAAATCTGGAGAGAATTACCCAGACTTCATGAGAGGCGTTGTTAAAAATAAATATAATTGTCTGGTGCAGGGGCTCACATCTATAATCCCAGCACTTGGGGAGGCTGAGGGAGGAGGATCACTTGAGCCCAGGAGGTGAAGACCAGTCTGGGCAACACAGCAAGACCCCCGTCCCTAAAAATAAATAAATAAATAAATAAATAAATAAATAAATAAATATAATAAATAGAATGTAAGCTCCTAAAGGTAAAGATTAATTATGAAAATCCACAAACATAGTAGTAAATATTTCTGATCAAGAATGGAAAATAATAAGGCTTTATGTCTTAAGCTCTGATGTCCATTCAACTTTTCAAGATTTCCAAGGATATCACTGAACTATAGATCAGAAGTCAGGTCCAACAAAATCAGTCAGTTATGTTACAGTTAAATTTATTTCGCTTTCTTGAAGATCACAAGGTAAGCTACATATTTAAGAAACAAAAGGGGTAGTGAAAACTAGAATGATGCGTTTTCTAACAAGTGATGTATTATGCTTCCCTAATGCATCCAAATTTTCATGTAGATTTAAACCCTAGTTACCTAAACTGCACATACTTCTTTCTCTCATTTAAGAAAAGCTGCATTTCTGGCTAGGCGCGGTGGTTCACACCTGTAATCCCAGCACTTTGGGAGGCCGCAGCGGGTGGATCACAAGGTCAAGAGATCGAGACCATCCTGGCTAACACAAGTGAAACCCCGTCTCTACTAAAACACAAAAAAATTAGCCAGGCGTGGTGGCAGGTGCCTGTAGTCCCAGCTACTTGGGAGGCTGAGGCAGGAGAATGGCATAAACCCAGGAGGCAGAGCTTGCAGTGAGCCGAGATCGCGCCACTGCACTCCAGCCTGGGCAACAGAGGGAGACTCTGTCTCAAAAAAATAAAAACATGAAAAATAAATAAAAGCTGCATCTCTTATCTCTAGACAATAGCGAAAATATATAGGCTAATTTTTAAATTCTATTATCGTAGTGGGGTTTGTTTGTTGCTCAGAATTTCTGGCATGCAAATAGAGCTAAGAAGCAGTGTTTCCATGAATGAGATGACATTAAATATGTCTTCATATGGATCGTACTGTATCATTTAGTAGCTCTTCCTAATGAGACATTCACAAACAGCTCTCAAAAGGCAATGAATCACCATTGCATTGAATTGAATCGAGATAATAATTAAGCACATTTGAAACAACCACATTTGTTATGAATTATGGAAAGGCTATCTTAATTTCTTTACACCTTTTGGGGTATGATGGTTTTATTCTGAGGCTAAAAATACTTGTAACCAAATCTTTAACAGTGTAATTATGAAAAAGAATGGCTAAATCACTATGCAACGTATTAGTGGGTGGCACGGTAATTCACATCATTTCTTTTCAATGTTGCTTTTTATCCCATGTTTTTTCACTTACATATAACATTTGAACTGACTCATAGGTTACATGATATTTGAAATATGGTGCAACTACAAGACTAAATGCATTCTGTCTTATCCATTACTTGATAAGTTACAAGAAGTTCTTTAGAAGCTTTACAGAATATTCACTTCTAATAGGACTGCCAGTTACTGGGAAGATCTGGTTTTCCTGAAGTAAGAAACAGTCATCCAACTAAACTTACAGACAAATGCTTTTAACTGCTAATCAATGTGTAAATCCTCCAGTGGAATGCTAGAGTGCTTAAAATCTGGAACATCAAGCAAAAATACAAGGGACGGTGGAATGGTCAGGGCATAGATGTTCATAATGGGGTCCCAACATCAGACTTAGTTTATTTTTTGAGTAAAGAAAAAAAGAAATTGCCTCCTATTGTCTGCCTTGCGTTGTACCTCTTTGGCATTTTTAGTTACCCAAGACAATGACAGAGAACATCCATTTGGGACCAGTGATCTTTGGCACCACTCGTTCTATCTTTGGGAAGTCAAAATTGATTTTCTTCCACTTGTCACACTAAAATCTCAACTCTGTCCTTTCTGTTTCACTCTCAAAGAGTTCAGCGGTATCGGGATCAAAGGATTAGGAAGCCGCAGCTTTAAGGGAGGCAAGCAGCATGAGAAGACTTTGTGGAGGCAGCTCTGAGCATTTTATGTAAGCAATCTATTTCAGCTTCAAAGGAAGCACTGGCTAAGTGGGTGAACAACATGTAAAGTGCTCACTTGACATAAGTTTTTTTTTTTTTTTTAAGTAGCTGAGATAAAGACAGCCTCCAATCACTGACCTTTTATTATTAGTCAGAGCCCTGAGTACAAGAGAGACTTCAGCAGAGGTGGCCAACGGGCGCCTGCAGAGACTCCAGGCGCGTTCTTGCCTGTTGGTGCAACATTTGCAGCTGCGGCACTCTCCTTCAAGTTGTTTGTTCCACTCTCTGCCTGATGCTATGGGTATCTGATTTCTATCTCTGGAAACAGCATGGGAGCCATGTGGCGGTCAAGGCTGGACTTTAACTGCAAAGGAGCACATCACAGCAAGCTCCCAGGGAGCCGGGCACAGCTCAGTATCAGTCTTGGTTTCACTTAAAAATGTACAGACCTTTTATAAATTATAGGAAAGAGATAAGGGAATCCCTATGCATTTACTCTTCTCTTCATAAACCATGGCGAGAATTTTTTTAAAATTCCATGTATTCAGACTAGTTAAAAAATGTGGATGGGCTTTTGCTAATTGTACATTTTACTTGGTTTAATAGATATATATATTAGAGTAGAGCTACCATTTGCTGTATGTCACACGTGCCAGGCTCTGGGCTACGTACTTTCCATGTAAAAACTCACTATTCCTAGTGAAAAACCTTTTGGTTAAGTGTTCTACCTCCTATTTACAGAAGAATAAATTGAGGCCCTGCAAGGAATAAGGAATCTGTACAAAGTAACACGGTAAGTAAAAGATCAATTTTCAAATATTTAAAGACAAAAACAATCAAATGTATTTAATATAAAATAAATATTTGGTAAATCAGAAAGAATTCCGTAGTATATATTGCTTCTGCCTCATCATGATAAAGTTCCATGTTTTCAGCATAACGATCAGTTTTAGTCTGCTTTCTTGATGTAAGGATTCTAGCGCTTTTGAAAAATAAGCTGAATTGATAATGATTTTTTATAGGTGGTGATAGATTTGATTTCTGAACAGCCTACGAAGTCTTACGTGGTTAACATTGGGAGTGTATTTTTACATACACATCAAATTTCTTTTCAAATTCAGTCTCAGACTATAGCCTATGTTTTAGACACATTTCTGTACATAATTAAGCAATTTTCAAATAGAAAAGCGAGCCACTGCATAAATAGAAGACATACTATAGTGGTTAATATTGAATTATGGCATAATTAATCATAGAAACTCATCTGAATCTAATTTATTAGTGTTCCCCAAAAAACACCATCTTTGATTTGTACTAGAAAAAGAAAAGACAAAAGTATAAAAAACAATGCGTGTAATGCATTTATCCTGCTTGTGAACAAGAAAGAGCCACGTCTCTCGTGGGTTGAATGAGCTTTATGAATACTACCTTTACTCTTAAAAACAATCCTGGTTCTTTCCTCTTTCCAGGGAGAGAAGCTAACCTTAAGGGGAGTAATGCTGCTGTGCCTTGTCCCCCGTTTTGGTGACATCTCCTCTGGGGATGGGCTTAAAATTCAGGAGAGATGATGAGGGACAGCGACAACAGTAGGGCCCATGTTGGCCTCGGTTTGTCCAGTCCACACATCACTCCCTTAGGAGGGAAGACCACCTATAGGAAGGGGCTGGAAGGACACACAGCAGGTGATGGTGCTCCTATGGGCATGCAGAGCTAAACAAGTGACCTTCCTTGTAGGGTCATCTTCTGTGATACACACCGGTCTACGGAGAGAGGGTACCTAGATTGAGAGAAGAGCCTGGGGCTTAGGTGCGGAGTTGGGAGCAGGAAGAGTGGGGAAGACCTGCTTGGCAAAATAGAGTGCAGTTTGGAGATCAGCAGAAAAGAAGTGATTTAGGCCCTACTGCCAGTCAGGGCATCGGAAGCCTCAGTAGGTGCTGCAGCTTGATGAACATGGAGTTTTGAGAAGATTAATATGACAATGATACAAAAAAATAAAACTAGAGAGGGGGAAAATGGAAGCAGCGAGACAGTTCTAAAAAATCAGGCCCAAATTCCTGACGTCTTAGAAATCAGATGAACCCCAAGAGACATGATTATAATAATACAAAATATAATAAATACAAAATAATCAAAATAATTTGATTAAAATAATCAAACAAAATATTTGAAGGACTGAGATACTGGACAGAAAGTGAGAGAAGCATAATAAGTAAAGGCTTCCAGGCTTTGAGAGGAGAGAGTAACAGGAAGGCCACTGAGTAAAATGGGTTGGGGGGAAAAGAAGCCTATTTTGAACAAACTTTGGTTTTCAATGTTGAGGTGCTGAATTCAAGGAAAATGCTTGCAATCCAAGTGAAGTGAAATCTGTAGCATGTGAGACCGGTGTAAAGGAGAACTCTCTGAAGGGGAGAGGTCAGAGCTGATGGTGTCGGTGTGACCGTCCATCCGCCCGAGGGTGTGAGAGCAGGGGATCTAGAGAGAAAAGCAGGGTGTGGCATGTAGTGTTGCCAGCACTCATCATTTGGCAGGAGGGAGAGGGAAAGAGAAACCTAGATGAAACAGGATTCATGGCAGAGGATGTGGCACAGAGAGGCTGGGGAGGGCTGGAGGTTGTGGATGCTGTGGGGACCACAGCTGCGGAGACACCTCACACTCTGTCTATGACGCAGCCTGGGTGTAGAGGAGTGGACTGAGACATGAATGAGTTAATTCTACCCCACCTCCCCCTGCAGGTGACTTCACTCACCTAGGTCTCATCAACTGAGAGAGAGAGCCAGTCTTGGATCTCATTCTCTTGAGAATTGAATACCCATCAGTACCCCCACGGGCTGCTATGTTCGTGCACCTTCAGATTCCATCTACCTCTCAAAGCCCCAGACTCCTACCCCAGGCAAGGTCCTATTCAGCTACTGTACTCCCAAGCCCAGTGAATACCCCCATCAAATGGTAACAGACGCATTTACACAATTACTAACTGTGCCTGAAGAATTCTCCCAGGCCACCAGGTAATGTTTCCTCAAGAACTTTACTCGGCCATACCTTAAGACCTTAAGATTTATCGGCAAAGAGAAGTTATTCTGGGGCGAAGGGGGCTCCTAGCAGTGTCAAAGGACAAGCAGAGGTTTAGGACAGCAAAGACTGGGTCTGCCAGCAGGAGTCTTGGCAGCCTTTGAGTGTAGCTTTGATCGAGTGGTGGGGATGGGAGCTCTACTGAATGAGCATGCACAGTGGGGCCACACGCACACAGGGTGCCTGGGAAGCACCTGCCTTGAGTGTGGGGGATGGGATGGGAGGTAGAGCACGGCAGTGTCAAAACAACGATTTTTTTTTTTTTTTTTAAAGAGGGACAGCTGGGCTGGATGCGGTGGCTCACGCCTGTAATCCCAGCACTTTGGGAGGCCAAGGAGGGTGGATCACTTGAGGTCAGGAGTTCGAGACCAGCCTGACCAACATGGTGAAACCCCGTTGCTACTAAAAATACAAAAATTGGCCGGGCATGGTGCCGCGCACCTGTAATCCCAGCTACCTGGGAGGCTGAGGCAGGAGAATGGCTTGAACCCAGAGGCGGAGGTTGCAGTGAGCTGAGACTGTGCCATTGCACTCCAGCCTGGGCGACAAGGGCGAAACTCCATCTCAAAAAAAAAAAACAAAAAAAAGAGGGACAGCTGAGCCCATGTGAATGTGAAGGCTGAATTGAAGGACGTCATGGAAAGTGACAGCTGGATTTCCAAAAGATAGGAAATATACTTTGACCACTAAACCAGCGTTGCAACAGAGGCAAGCACGGGTTTGATCAGATGAACCTGAGAACCTCTGGTGGAGTCTGGGCTCTGCAGGTCTAAGAGGCCACCGCAGTGACATGAAATCAGCTGCTCCCAAGAACACACTTTGAGCAAAGCCCCCTTCTAGGACACACTATGGTCCTGTGGGCCAAATCCAGCCTGCTGCCTACTTTTATATGGCCCTTGAGCTCAGAATGGTTTTTGGTAAGAAATGCTACCTTTGAACTCTAATTAGGCAAAATGTCAACTCTCCCCCACAACAATCCATTCTTCTCATTAGTAGACCTGTATTACATTTAAAAAGTATACCCTATCATTATTACTATATTAAAATTTTGTCAATAAAATGTGTGGAAATGTGTGGAATACTTTCACACTATTCTTAATTTGTACTCCTGGCCTGCAAAGCCTAAAATACTATCTGTCCCTTTACAGAAATTGTTTGCTGACTCCTGCCCTAGAGTCTTCATGAGAAGTAATTGTTGCTCTTGAGATGAGAGAAACACAGGCAGATTCCCGGAAAGTGAATCATGAGCATATTCATAGAAACTGATGTGTAAAGGTACATTCAGATCTGGCATCTGACTTCTTAATGGGGTGATTACCCAGTGCTTTTTATTATTTTGAAAAGTCAAGTTCTTTTACTTCTCACAAATACTTAACATCATAAAGCATTTATAAAGTACAAAGTCTACTGCTAGAAAAAGGCATGTTGGACATTAACTCTGTGCTTAAGCAGCTTGTATTATTAAAAAATATCTACAACAGAAAGGGAAAGGCCAACTCTCTTTTGCAACACTTACATTTTTAAGGCTTATGAAACTGACAAAACTTCTGAGGAAACACACTACTTCAAGGACATTCTCTTGTAAATTACAGCAACAGCAGCAGCAGCAGCAGCAGCAGCAGCATTTTTAACCAGATGACCATTTGAGATAACTTAAACTGCTGGAAAGGTATTTTAAGCACAGCTGTGATGCCAAAAGAAGGTACCAAAGGCAGAGCTTTGGTAGAACACAATACATTACAAAAGATGAAAGTCTAAAGTGATGACAATAATAAATTCCTGTTTTCCAGAAAACCGGTATTTTTAGGAGTTCTAAAGTTAATGCACTTAAAATACTTTTGATCATATTTTTCCCAAGCTTTTACATATTAAGAAATTGTTTCAGACACCCAAAATTTGCTTTATAAGTAGTTCTTAGAAAGACTAAAGGAGCTGTATAGTTATTTTAAAATCCACCCTAAGTGATGTGTAAGTTACTTAGCTGGCAGCTTCAATTTGTAATATGCACTCCCCAAAAAAGCAGGGGGAGCATCAGCTATAATTTTAATAACAGCTCTGCCCCGCCACATATCTTTTTGCATGGGCTGGGAGGCATGCTCACCCTGTGCTGAGAGCTTAAGCTTTGGAGTCCTGTTTAGATAAAGCACTTACATTTAAAAATGAAGTAAATAACTTAATTTGTAAGTAGAAAAAGCTCCCAGCTTAGTTATAAAATATGACATACCAAGTGAACCTAGAGCTGCCTAAATAAGTGTTTGACATTTTCCAGCAGGCTGAACTATGAAAAGCAACAACAGGACAGTCTCCCCCTTGAAGATAATCACTTTTATTGTTGCCAGGTCAAAGATTCAGATTCCACGCAGCAACCTCTGACTAAAGAACAGCAAGTCCTTTCAGGTCAGAAGGTCCAATATGCAGCCCCCTCAGAAGCATAGCATAATAGTCCTAAAATAACAAGCATACATGTAGCTTTCTTAATTTGCCCTGCTGGGTTCCTGTAATAAGTACTTAACAACTGTAGGCTCTGAGCAGCTCAGCAGACATCAACAAGACCATTTGCCAGATGATTTAGCAAACAAATTTCCGAGAGTCTCATGCTTATGTCGAGTGCATGACATTAGAAAACATGCAGGGACTTAGAGATAATAATAGTAGATAGGAATTTTACAAATTAAAAAGAGAGAGAAAGAGAGAACGGGAATTTTAAAGTCTAGAGAATTTAGGCTGATATGCCACATTCTCTGGCTAGAATGAAGTCCCCCAGATGAATACTCAGTAACTTCTGCTAATTTTTTACTCCTTGAGCAAATAATCTGAAATTGAGTTATTGGGAAGAGACAAAAACTCTGGAATGACTTCTAGGGGAGGAAGAAAAGAATAGAAACCACCTTATTTTTTAGCACAAGTAACTGACATGAAGCAAGCACAAAACACGAAAGGTTCTCAGTAAACATTTATTGAATGAATGACTCCATGTCTATGACACGCATGAGGAATTGACATCTCCATAAAGAAAGCTAGCAGATTCTCAACAAATCATAGGGGTTAGGAAAGGGGGTAGGGCGAAGGCATTCATCAAGGAATCCCTCTCCAGTGTCAGGAATCCAAGGCTCAGAGAGGCAGACATTCTCTTGAATCCATCAGCAGCCCCCTGGCCCATAACAGAGTCCTTGAGATGCTTCTAAGTGGGAGGGAATCCAGGTGGCAATGGCACTTACCATTTTAAGAGCTGGAGCAATCCTGAGGCTCTGTGGGGAAAGCAATCATCCCCAAAACAGGAAAACAAATCTGACAATAGAGCAGGGCTGGTCCTCAATAGCCTGGGCATGAGGAGCCAGGAAACCTGCTCTGAGGAGGGAGGTAATTATCCCATCACTTCAGGTCACAGGGAAATTCTATTCTGTCTTCCGAGGCAACATTTTTAACACTTACACAGACATTTTAAATGTGAACAACTCAAGCAATCATCCTATTATATCTGTTAGTTTAACTGATTTCTTTTTTTTTTTTTTTTTAATTTTACAGATTTCTTCTTTCGGTGGATCGTGTAAATTAGTGAGTTGCTTTCACGTCTTTTGGCCAGCTTCAGAGAAGAATGAAGTACCCAATGCTTGGTGAGAGGCAGTCCATGTTCCGGATGTAAAGCACTTCTCACTATATTAATTGTCCGCTGGCTTAATTTTTTCATATTCTGCCGAATGCACTTTGCCTGCGTGTACGAAAGCAGCTTCCTCATCAGATGTGAGTTGGGAGCATCCACATGTACTCCACTGATGCTCCCCAAACTTCCAAGATAAAAATTTCCACAAGGGGAAGATAGCAGTCAAATGTGAGAAGAAGAATTTGCAAATAGATAAATACGCAAATAAATAAAACTGTTCATGGAGTTGTCTACTGGAAAACGATGTGCCAAGGGCACAATGAGCGAAAGTGAAGCTTGACAATGAGTTAGGTTGCCAGATGTAGCGCGGTGATTTGGGGGGGCCCAGGGAAGCACCCATGAGGAGAAAGGCTGGGTGTAAATCAGTCATAGCAACGCTCCACTGCACCTGGGGGGCCCTGAGGAAATTCGTTCGTGGTGAATCAAGAGCCAGGCTCCAAGGCCCTGGGGCCAGTGTGCTGGGAGAGGGGTGTGTCAGAGGCACATGGGAGAGGTGGGCCTGAAGACAGAGAGAAGCTCTAAGTCAAGCAAAGACCCAGGCTTCTAGAAGTGGTCATGCAAATAGCTGAGGTTCGCAGATTCTATTATTCAATAATTAGATGTAAAGAAGCATTTAGCTTACGTCAACTATTTTAGTTAGGAGACCAATAGTCACAAAGCAGCAGTTGTGAAATTTATATGGATTGGAAAAGGGTGTGATAGACACGGGGTGGAAGAGTTTCCATTTGTTTTGTTTTAAGCCATGGTCAATGTGGGCTTTCAAAGTCAGATGCCGAAGGAGGAATTAAATTATCCATTGAGTATTAGAGAGTTATTCTCAAACCGTATTTTACTGTAAGATGGGGTTATTTTAAATTCAGAAA
Organism: Pan paniscus; assembly: GCF_029289425.2. NCBI lineage: Eukaryota > Metazoa > Chordata > Mammalia > Primates > Hominidae > Pan > Pan paniscus. The sequence continues at coordinate 179,949,664 of NC_073252.2, read as the reverse complement.
AGCTAATGAGCATAAAGAAGACTGCAAATCTTCTGGGACCATGTATCAGCTGATCCACAGCTGCTGCAACCGAAAAGTCACAAAGCTTGCTGGGAAATGGAGAACAATGCAGACTCAGTTGTCATGAATATCTTATGTGAAGTTACTTTTTAGAGAAATCTCCAAATGCAATCTCTATAGGCAAACATATATGTCTGTATATAGAAAGAGTAAAGCTGTAATTTTCATTGAACACAGAGATTTGTTTCTTTTGGGTTTTTTTAAATTTGCATTTCATTGTTTTTCATGAAAATGAATTTAATGCTTGAATTCTGTACAAGCATCACAGGAAAAGGCTATCAGGAATCTGCAAGAGCCATACAAGGTGTCCCTTACAAAAATAATGGTCAGGAAAGGAAATGTGTGAATGAAAAGACCACGATGTGCTGACTACGTTGAGGCACTGAGCAGAACAGACAGTGGGAGGCAACGACTGAGACAACCTGAGTTGAAAAATAGTGTCTGGAAGACGCAGGGGTGTATACAGTGTCTAATAAAATTCTGCAAAGAAGCTCAAAAGTGATCACATATTTATTGCAAGTGTATTTTCAAAATAAACTCATTTTGAATTATTCACTCTTCCCCTCTCCCCACCAAAAAAACAACCTATTATGAATTAGTTTGGAGTAAACGTTTTCACAGGTTTTCAACTGGTTGTACCACACACTCTTAAAATAAAGGTATTACACATTCCAAAAATATTTCAACTCTTACATGAGCCTAAAGATAACACCGCTTCAGTCAGCATTATAAGCAACACCACCGTTTGAAATCTGTATCAGAGCCCATTATCACCACACACTACATCCAGCAAAATCTGGATTCCTTACATTTCGTAATCATAATGAGCCTCAAAACCTCATCAGAATCTCTGACTCTTTTCTTTCTTTTGTCCCCCACAGCCAACTCATTACTGAGCCCTGTTGATTTCCCCCTTCATTATCCAGCCCTCTATCCATTACTGTCGGTGCTCTGATGCTTCATTAGTGTCTACCCTTGATGGTGACAGCTTCTGAAACACCTCCCTTCTCGAATCCATGTTATATCTTGGATGAAATTAACTTCCTTGAAACATTTCTCCTTCTTTCTGTCATTCCCCTGCTCTAAAAGTTTTAATGATTCCACGAGGTCTTGTATGCTTCCACCATGTTTAGGAGGGAGGCCTGAGGCCATATGCCCAGGCAATGGTGAAATTCAGCAGCAGATGTCCTTCCAGAAGGGTTGTGAGGCTGTGCCCATGATGAGGGGCCACCTGCCAAAGACACTCCAATGGAGCAAGAACTGTAGCAAATCCCTCCAGTGCAGCCACCAAAACTCTCCCTACTCTCCCTCTCAGGTTAGCGGGAGAGGCGTTGGGAAAGAGGGAGGATACAGGCCCAGCAAAGCAGGGGAAAGGGAGTTAGGAAGAGCAACCGCTGCTCCAAGCCAAGTCTGTTGGCTTAAACTCTTGGCCCCAGAAACAGGAACTCAAGTCTCCCAACTGCCTTTGTCATTTATTGAAGACCTTAAGACAGCTCTCAGCACTCCAGAAATCATGAGGCATTCTTTGCCCTCTGTTCTTTGAGAAATCAACTTTTACCACTTTGGGGACTGGGAACTGGCCAGGGGATGGTGAAGGAAGCTAACACTTAATCTTTCTCTCCAATGCCCTAAACTTTTACCACGCTACCTACCTGTGGCCCTGAAGTTGGGGGTGTGAGTTTATTTTATGTGATAGCTGGGTGGAGGAGAAGGAACCAAAAGATTCTATTTGAGCCCATTTTCTTTTCCTTTTCTTTTTTTTTTTTTTGAGATGGAGCTTCACTCTTGTTGCTCAAGCTGGAGTGCAATGGCACGATCTCGGCTCACTGCAACCTCCACCTCCCTGGTTCAAGTGATTCTCCTGCCTCAGCCTCCCGAATAGCTGGGATTACAGGCACCCACCACTACGCCTGGCTAATTTTTGTATTTTTTTGTAGAGACAGGGTTTCACCATGTTGGTCAGGCTGCTCTCGAACTCCTGACCTCAGGTGACCCACCCGCCCCGGCCTCCCAAAGTGCTGGGATTACAGGCTTGAGCCACCGCACCCGGCCTGAGCCCATTTTCATAATGACACATTGTCTCCCAGGGCTTGGGGATTGTGTAGGCTTTCCATCCACCCTCTTCCTCAAGCCCTCTTGATCTTTCACAATGTTGCCCTGCCCTTACAGGCACAGGTTCTCTGGATGAGCCGCCTGCACTTCCCCTCTGCCTGCCCAGCTGTGGATTAGGTTTAGTCATGGGCACTCTCTCTCTCTCTGCCACATTCTGTGTCTGGCCCTGCAACCCAGCAGCAAGATCCCCTGTGCCTCACTCCAAGGCAGAGTCCCAGATTGTAAGCGAAGCAGTGGAATTGGACCTGGGATTAAAAAGTGCAGTTCAGGCCAGGCGCGGTGGCTCACAACTGTAATCCCAGCACTTTGGGAGGCCGAGGCAGGTGGATGACCTGAGGTCAGGAGTTCGAGACCAGCCTGACCAACATGGAGAAACCCCGTCTCTATTAAAAATATAAAATTAGCTGGGTGTGGTGGTGCATGCCTGCAATCCCAACTACTTGGGAGGCTGAGGCAGGAGAATCACTTGAACCCGGGAGGCAGAGGTTGTGGTGAGCCGAGATTGCACCACTGCACTCCAGCCTGGGCAACAACAGTGAAACTCCATCTCAAAAATAAAAAAAAAAAAAAGTGCAGTGCACACATCTTAGTTGTGCATTCAAAGTTCACCAGGAACTTCAGGAACTTCCAATCCGTTTTAGAATTTTAGTTCTCTCTTTCCCCACTCACAAGCCCACGTTCCAGTTAAACAGAGCTATAAAACTCTCAGGCTTTCCAGTCAACTGGAACAGGCTCCTGGTCTGATTTCGCTTTTAACCTATCCCATTGGCACAGGGACAGGCCCAGACGCTTGTTTCCTTTGTTGAATGAATGAATGTGCTTCACACATACCAAGGGTTTTTGTCTACATATTGGAAGTGGTTGTCCCATTTGTTACTATGATTACATAAAGAACTTTGGAGACTGTGTAGATAAAGCATGCTGGGGTGGTGTTTCTACCAAAATACCTGAAAATGCATAGTTATTTTTCTATTTCCTAAAAGACTCTTTAACATTTTCCAGAAATTTCAGTACTAGAATTAATAAGACAAGTATGCCTACCATTGACAAACCAAAACCCTTGTTTTGTTCTTCAGAGGCAGTGGGTTCTGAAGTATATCTGACTTCAAGAGCCCCATGATGAGACGAATGCTATGTGTATTTTGTTTCTAACCTAAGGGGGGCTTCCAGTAGCTCTGCTTGCCTTTCCAGACCCCCCGCCCTGCCATGGGAATAACTTCAGACCCCCTTCCGCTGCCCCTGCTGGCCAGCCGCTGCCCCCACCCCTGGATCTTCTTGGATCCTTCCCTTAGCACCTGCTCGCAACTCCTGCCCCAAGGTCCGATTTTGAATGAGCATCTCTGGTTGACCTCACCCTCTCCCACCTGCACAGTCCTGGAATGTTTACCCTCCACTCACAGCTCACAGATCCTGTCCTGTCACACAGCATCAGTCAGGCCTATGTCTCGAAAATGTCCATCTTAATCGAAAATGTGTCTGTTTTACTAACTTAAACACTGAGATTGCTTCATTCAGCTTCCACTGTTATCAGTGAATTGTTTGTTTCTCCTTAGAAATTGGAGATGCTTTTGACTGTCCCCGACAAAAAAAGAAAAAAACATTAAAATGAATACAGATTTAAGAGGTTCCTTGAGTGAGACACCAAAAAGTCCCCAAATAACAGAGCTTGTGATTGACTTTTTCTAACGTACTATCTGGTTATTTAAAGTAGTGGTTGTCTCTTCTTTAACTAAAAAAGGAACTCTAGGCTGGGCGTGGTGGCTCACACCTATAATCCTAGAACTTTGGGAGGCCAAGGCAGGTGGATCACCTGAGGTCAGGAGTTCGAGACCAGCCTGACCAACATGGTGAAACCCCATCTCTACTAAAAATACAAAAATTAGCTGGGCGTGGTGGTGTATGCCTGTTATCCCAGCTATTCGGGAGGCTGAGACAGGAGAATCACTGGAACCCGGGAGGTGGAGGTTGCAGTAAGCCGAGATCGCGCCATTGCACTCAAGCCTGGGTGACAGAGTGAGACTCCATCTCAAAAAAAAAAAAAAAAGGCACTCTAGTTTCTAAAGTTATTCTTCCCCTTGGCTGGTTCTGTTTGTATGAATGGCTCATTTCATAGCAATTGACATCACCCTATGAATTCAGGATACTGAAAGGAACAGTTTGCATTTTTAATTGTTCTCTATCAGTCTGTCTGTATGCTTCTAATCTTCCTTGCCAGGAGCTAATTTTCTATAATCTGTGTTCTTTCTTATAGGCTAAGCACAGAGTACAAAAAAAGAGCATCCTTCTGTAGAGAATAACTTAGCCAAGGACACTGTGCTCCATCTTTATGATGAAATACATATTTCCCATTAAAAGGCAAATCTGTCATTTTAAAAGGTTGAATTGGATGTACTTTAAAAATAATTCCAGCTGGTTAAATTGAGAGCACTGAAAAAAAGCTCAATAAGAATGTTCTCTTGGTCTGTAGTATCTTCATTTTCCTGAAGTGTGAATTGGATATATTTTCTTTTACCTTAAACCCTTTATTCTCAGTGTTTGATTCTGAGTCGGTGGAATAAGTTTTAAAGATGATTTGGGTTCAATAATACTATTTCTAACACCTAAGTTTTTATTTTGGCACCATTATTTCTAGTAAAAGAGAACTGGCCCATTTAGATTGATTCCTTTTCTATGATTATGCAAGAAACACGGATATTTTCCCATGTTGTTCTGCCCCCTGTGTATCATTTCTAGACCTTTTAGAGCCTTCCTTTGAGACCACTGTCTGTTTAATATAAATTTTTCCATAAACTAAATAACTAATTATATCCTGATAAAACCCAAGCAATGTATACCTTAAAATATGCGGCTGGGCACAGTGGCTCATGCCTAATCCCAGCACTTTGGGAGACCCAGGCAGGCAGATCACTTGAACCTAGGAGTTAGAGCCCAGCCTGGGCAACATGGCGAAACCCTGTCTCTACAAAAAGTACAAATACTAGCCAGGTGTGGTGGCCTGCGCCTAAAGTTCCACTACTTGGGAGGCTGAGGTGGGAGAAATCATATGAGTCCAGGGAGGTCAAGGCTGCAGTGAGCTGTGATTGCGCCACTGCACTCCAGCCTAGGCGACACAGCAAGACCCTGTCTCAAAAAAAAAAAAAAAAAAAAGCAATGATGTTCCACAAAGCCACCTATGGTTACATGTATCTATAGTACCACGTCAAGTGATTTAAAACTTGCACCTGGATTTTCACACCTGTAGAAAACCTGAGTGCTGAGCTATTATTTTTTTCTAACAACACAAGCAGAGATACAAAAACACACTTTTCCATGGGTCGATTTTCAACTCTTTAAAATTGTATCTGGGCGAGTTTAATCTTCCTCGCTAACCACCAATGATTTTTGCTCCTAAGATACTGAATAATGAAATGGGCAATAGGCAATGTTTCTTCTCTTTTTTTGTTTTTTGAGATGGAGTTTAGCCCTGTTGCCCAGGCCGGAGTGCAGTGGTGCGATCTTGGCTCACTGCAACCTCCGCATCCTGGGTTCAGGCCATTCTCCTGCCTCAGCCTCCTGAGTAGCTGGGATAGTAGAGATGGGGTTTCACCATGTTGGCCAGGCTGGTCTTGAGCTCCTGACCTCAAGTGATCTGCCTGTCTTGGCCTCCCAAAGTTCTGGGGTTATAGGAGTGAGCCACCGTGCCCGGCCTGAAATGCGCAATGATTCTTCAGGTATAGTACTGATCAGTCAACACCATTCAGTCCCCACACCGGTACTTCCTAGGCTTATGGCAGCATTTCTACCGGCTAGCTTTCTCAACTGTGTCCCAACACTATCTAAACTATACTGAAATTTGTTGTTCAAAGTTTACTAACATACACTTTCATCTGGTTTGCAAAATGAGGCAGAAGTAGGCAAGGGCCTACTTCTTCTTTCATGTGTTAAGAACTTTTTTCAGTTATAATTTGACTTTGTCTTCTTCTATGGGAAGGCCTCCCAATCCTCTTTTCCATCTAGCTCCTTCCTCATTTCCACTTGTGTCTTTACAAAATATCTCAGACCATGGTTTTACACCTGTCTCAAATGATATTTGTCATTCCTTTGCTTCCCTCTGCTCTGTCCTTCATCATCGGGTCTTCAGTCTCTCTGCAGCCCAGGCCTGAGCCAGGAGCTGAAAACAGTCCACATCCACTCCGCACTACCTGACACCTGCTCGTCAGGAAATGGTCGCCTGCACCTATTTCCATTGCCGCTGACTTTTCCTGTCAGCTTCATTCCAACTGCTCCACATCCCAGGGCCATTTGTAATTTAGGTGTTATGATATTTGTCCTTCCTCTTCTCACCAAAGTAGTGGGCTATCCGCAGCAAGCTGCACAGTTCACCCCAATACCTGGAAGGGTTGGCTGAATCCCAAAGCCAATCCTGATGTGAGTGTCGCTCTGACAACCGACTGAGGCACACCTCTTTCTCACCGCCTTGAGTTCACAAAGTGCTGCACCTTATTCCCAATCAATCAAAAGGCCCCTGCCCTCAGTAAAAGTCATCTGATTACTTGATTAAAGTAATACAACCTAAGGTGTAAATGGCTGATAAACGAAGCCATCTCTACAGGAATTCCCTTTGGAAGGAGAGTTTATTCGTGCAAATGAACCTCTAATCTGCAGAATGTGTAGGGAAGATATTGTTGCCCAGAGTAAACGGCCCAGGGTCAGAAGCCTATTCTAGGCCTTCCCACCAATTCTTTTATTTTTTAAATTTTATGTATTTTTTATTTATTTTTTTTGAGATGGAGTCTCACTCTGTCGCCCAGGCTGGAGTACAGTGGTGTGATCTTGGCTCACTGCAAGCTCCGCCTCCCAGGTTCAAGCGACTCTCCTGTGTCAGCCTCCTGAGTAGCTGGGATTACAAGCACGTGCCACCACATCCAGCTAAGTTATGTATTTTTAGTAGAGACGCAGGTTCACCATGTTGGCGAGCCTGGTCTCAAACTCCTGACCTCAGGTGATCCGACCGCCTCGGCCTCCCGAAGTGCTGGGATTACAGGCGTGAGCCACTGAGCCCTTCCCACCAGATCTTTATCTCTTTGCTGAGTGGGAGAACAGGGTTGACAAACCAGCACCGCATTTCTGAGAAGCTGTGAAACTTTACTGAAAGGGCATTCCAGATTATATGCAACTAGGTAGCTGCTCTAAATCTGACAAAACTAAAGTTATTGTCACTATTTAAACCATTTATATGCAAAAGACATTTTGCTCTTACCACAGTACCTATTTAGGGCCTTTTACACACTTTTTTTCTTTTTGTATTGTTGAGCTGCAACTTATTATTTCCCTATGCAACACCATGGTGGGATAATTATTTATTGAGTATTTATTAAGTAATTAAAGCAGTGGTTTGGAAACTATTTTATCCTCTGAATAATATCCTCTGATGGTGAAATGAACTCCTAGAGAGGAAAAAACACCCCTGAACTTCTTTTGTTAAATTGGGAGTGGAGCCCCCAAACACAACTGGCTATTCCCTATCTCACATCCCTCCATGGCTAGGCAGGGTTATCGTGGCATAGTTTTCAACCTACTGCTATAGAAGATACTAAATAGTAAGGGTATTAACCCCAAGCTTTGAGTGTAGATGCAAACAATTCACTTAGGAAAATCAGGCTAACCAATGTTAAACACTGAACGCCCGCTGCAGTGTAACTGGTAAAAAGCTTGTAGACAACAAAAATAATAGAAACACAGCTTATTATTTGTATAGGAAATAGATTAACAAATAATGTCATCAGTAGAACCAGAGAACTTTTAGAAGGAGTTTAAATTGTGAAACTGTAACATGCTGACATGAAATGCAACAGCAACTACGAGGATGGGAAACGTGAACAATGGCAGAGAAGGAGAAAGATAGCTTCAAGGAGTCAGGTCCTGAGCTCCTTGGCATCCGAGAAGATGACCGGAAATGATGCATCACATTTGAGGACGAGAGAAAGGAAACAAGAAGGACCAGTGCAGGAATTCTAGTCAAAAGAAGCCATGCTCTTTAGGTTTTGGGTTTTGGTACGGAGATGTGAAACTGACAAGGTATGACTGTTTTAAAAACATCAGGGTATGTTCCTTTCAAATGTGTAGAAAATGTTACAAAGAAGAAAAAGAAAAACTTTAATGATCACAACTTTTCTTAAAGTCACAGTATAAGGTTAAAGGAGCTTCTAGAATCTTCCGCAGAACCAGGGCACAGGTCCTCTCCACAATCGGCCCTAGTTACATTACTACACCCGAGGGCTTAAGCTCAAATGAGACTTTCCAGCCAGAGAGGGCAATGACGGTGAAAACAAGATGGGGAAGGTGAGGCGCCTGGTGCCCAGGGCCAGGCTTACCTCCTGCCACCCAGAACTTGCTTGCCTTGACCCTTGACAAGAGGCTTACCCTTCCTACTTGGCTCACTTCCTGCCTCTCAGATGAGGCGTGGCTATGGTGAATTACCAACCTTCTGAATTGGTAATCCCACACTGACTTTCTGGATGCTACACTTCCAATCTGTCCGGAATCTAGACACGCTACAGATCTTCCTGAACCATCTGAATGTCACATCTAGGAAATAGATGATCTTTAGCAACTCGGTCCAAAAAGCATGTCCACTGGCTTGGATCTTCAAGCGGAAGAGACTTCGGGGAAATGGTAGGTAGGTGTGCTGTCTACCACAGCCCAAGTACATGCACTCCGCACGGGGGATGGCGTGGGGATGAAAACACTCTTTTCTCCTGGTGTCCTGCAGGGAGAATGCTTAGGAGACTCCAAGCAGTGAGACACTAGGGAAAAGCAGCCCAAAGAGGACTGTTAGCTCCTTTCTGAAGCTCAATCCAAGATAAGTTCTCTTTCTAGGGCAGTTAATCTTGGCCCTGAAAAGCAGTTGCCAGAAGGGTTATTGATTTCAAACCTACAAGCTGCTTGCAGGAGTTGAGGTCTAGCCAGAGCCTCAGGTAGATTTTCAAGGTTAGAGATTTTTTTTTCTGAGAATATAATGGAGGCCATGATTTCCTTCATAAATAGTAATAATTAGTGTTTGAAGTTAAGTGAGTTAATGTTTATAACGAGTACAAATCTTTTATTTTTTGGCATTTGAATTTCTTTTTAAATGTCTTTACATGGCATATTGACAAATTAATTTAGGGTTATGACTAGTAATTAATACTGAGAGTGTAGCGAAGTTGTATTTATACTGTTATTTCAAGGTTTTTTAATATTTTTTAAGAGACAGAGTCTTGCTCTGTCACTCTCACTGGAGTGCAGTGGTGTGACCACAGCCCACTGCAGGCTTGACCTCCCCAGCTCAAAGGATCCTCCCACCTCAGGCTCCAGAGCCGCTGGGACCACAGGCGTGCACCACCATGCTCAGCTAATTCTTTCTATTTTTTGTAGAGGCGAGCTCTTGCTATGTTGCCTAGGCTGGGCTTGAACTCCTGAGCTCAACAGATCCTCCCCCTTTGGCCTCCCAAAGTGCTCGGATTACAGGCCCAGCCTCAAGATATTTTTTAAAGTCATGCTTCAAGGTGGTATTCCACTTTAAAATATTCTCCCTCATTCACTTCAAAGACAGGTTGATCAGCCATCAAGGCCTGCCCTAGACATACAGGGTCGTGTGGATAACAGGCACGTTTTGGGGGGCTTCCTTTGCAAATCAAAGCTCTCTAAGAGATGGCAAACACCAAAAAAAGGGATCCATTATAGCTTGCTCATGTTATATGCCCTCACAAAAGGGACAACATTTCTCCTACATGGCTTGCTTGAATAGAACTATTATAAAGAAGTCCTCTGAATATATAAGTGTGTGTGTGTGTGTGTGTGTGTGTGTGTGTGAGATAGAGACTGTGTTGGTCACTTATTTCATAAGCCTTGCAGTGATAATTACAGTCTGAAGTGACCCTTTATGTCTGAATACTTCCATGGTAAAAAATAAATTCTATCACGACAAAAACTTTTGGAAAAAAACATGCATAGCCAGTCTAACCTTTAAAGGTCGCTGAGGAGCTGCAATCTTTATTTGAATTCATTATGAAATCAATAAAACCTCTGGTTAAGATTCATGTAATTATAAATAACACGGAAGACCGTGAGGAGAAAAAAATGTTTGTCATAAATCTTTCATAACTTCTCAAACTTCACTTGTCTCCCATCACAGGGTTACATTTTCCACACCCAAGGAAGACTATTGTACCATTGCAGAGTATTTAGTCTGGCTGGCTGGCATGCTGCCTAAGCTTTTATGAGTTAAAAAAAGATCACATAATCTGTCTTTTGATATTTTGGTTCATGTTTTTCAGCAGGCTTGTATCTTAGCCAAGGAGTGCATATTGAGGCGAAATCCTCATCTTAAGAAGCGTCGTGGAAGAAGCTATAGGTAAACTAAAAGCGTGCCGGTGAAAAGATGTTTTTCTCTTTCTCAAAAGATACATCAATTCCTAGTTTCAGAATATATTCCGGTAACTCTGCGAATTCCATTAGTGTAAATACCGAAGGTTTGGCAACACGCGTGCATCAGTACACATCAGCATGAATGCCACAGTGATTTTCAGCGGTACTCAGCTTCGTCCCAATCAGAAGGCTCACTTAACAATTCTGCTCAGAAACAACGAGGACAAAAAGCAGCTCGGATCAAGGATACCATTTGATTTGCCTGCACTAATAAGTGCCATAAATTATTTAAGGAACTTCAAAGTCTTGAAACTGGTGAAGTACACCAGGGCAAAAGTAGAATTTGTTTGTTTATTATCAATTATTTACACAATATGTTTTACAACATCAGATGTGTAGAAAAGGCATCATCCTGAGGAATGGTGCACAATAAAAAATAGATTATGTTAATTCTGGTGAAAGCTTTTTAACGTAGGCCATGAAGTTGTGGACGCCATTTGATGCAGTATTTATAAACGTTTCAATAACATTCTCAATAATACTGAACTTTGAAAACCATTCTGAAATACATTTCTATTTACGATACCTGGGTGAGTGCACACATAATTTCTTTTTTAAAAAATTTCAACTTTTACCATTTCTTATGTAACTATAATAAAAGCATTTCAGATCTATGCTAAAATGGTGACTCCAAAATAAAACATGATTCTTGCTCAACTAATAACATCTTTGTAACACAGGGTCACACAAAATAGATGAATCAAATCCACATCTACCCAAATAGGTCAGCCAAAAAATAAACATGTCAATCTTTTTAGTCAAGCCAGCACTTCAAATCTAATATAGTAATTATAGATGAAAATGCTGCTCAGATGAAGAGCTACACCCCTGGGATGCATGGAATGTACGCCAGGATGCTATTGTTTTTTAATGTGCCTCCGGTCAAATGTGGTAAACTTCACACTTTTAACCAGTGCTGTTTGTAATAGATTGAATGAAACAGGTCTACAAAAGAACCAATAAATGTAAAGACTGGAAAGAATTAGAGAGGCTCGTAGTCTTGTACCTATTGTCCGGGGGAATTAGATGTCAGTTTGAGTATTATAACTCTGACAAAGGTTTCCGAGCTTTAATTTACTAGAACATAATAATGGGCAAAGGAGAGGCTGGGAAACACAGCCAGTCTGAATACATTATTTAACAAACACTTTAATGAATGTTACACACATTTTTATACTCGTGACATATTCTCCCCATTCATTTTTCAGAACCTTGTTTATCAATGAAACATACTTTTCTACAACAGCATCCTCCTAGGTTCCTCAAATTCCAAACCTGTGATGGTGTATACTTCATGCCAAATAATACACTCATGGGAATACACAATGCGTACCTTAACTTCATGATGAAAGAAATACTGGAAAGCTTATTGCTAAGTTCAGCAGGCACACAAAACACCATCATGATAGGAAGATTAGGTGAGTAATTGCTGGTTCAGCACATATGCCTACACAGAACAAGATTTCACAGGAATTCTCATCCAGTCTTTATTTTTCTAGCCACAGACAGAAGTTTAGGAAAGCTTTGTGGCTGGCATGCAGAAGAAAGATCCAGTGCCTTTTTATTTATTTACTTATTTTTTACCAAATCCGTGGACTTAACTGTGCTTAACTCACAAAGCAGTTGTTCAGTCCCTACATACACACCAGATGCAATTTAGATAGGTTGCATCCCCCACACTTATCTTGGGAAAGGAGAAAACATTCCATTAATCAAAACTAATGCATAAACACCCTAGGGAATAAATGGAAACCACACTGCAAAGTGAGAATTAGTATTTTCTGTAAAACATGAAAGAATGACATACCAGAAAGCTAGCCAAACTATCCCAAGAATAATCAACATGTTGTAAGCCAAAAAGTATTTGATTCTCTGTTGACGTTCACTGTATGCCAGTTAATGAAAGGCACAAATTTCAGTAGCCCTGCCTGATCTTCCACAGTGGTCAAACCTGACTTCCAGCGAATACATCAAAAACCAGTCAATGAACAAATACTGAAAAGTGCCAGAGAGCCATAAATTTGAAAGGGCAATGGGAGATACAAAGATAGTCCTTCCTTGTCTTCAAAGAGTTTACAATCTAAGAAAATAAGTTTTAAGTACTCTACAACAGGGTTGAAAGACTTTATGTAAAGAGCCAGATAGTAACTACGCTTTGTGGACCCTCGGTAGAAACTATTAAACTCTGCTACGTATGTATGTTTTCGTGTCTCTGGCATGAAAGCAGCCACAGACAAGATGTAAAAAAAAATGGGTGCAACGGTGTTCCAATCAGACTCTTTGTGGATGCCAATTTGAATTTCATATAATTTTCCCGTATCATGAAATATTATTCTCGGAGCTTCTTCCCCTCTATTTAAAAGTGTAAAAATCATTCTTAGCATGCAGGCCATACAAAAAAATAGGTGGCAGGGCTGATTTGACCTGGGGACCATACTTTGCTGAATCCTTCTCTAAAACGGTAATTATGTAATAAATAACACAATGATGTATTGGCTCATACAATTATAAAATTAAAACAGTAACCAACTGGGGATGCAATAGTAGATTAGCGATAATCTGTGATCTAAAATGCAGTTACGATTTAGTTGAAGACAACACAGTTATTTCAGGTACAACACTGAAAGGAAATCCCAGTAAAAAGGGCTTTGGATCTCTGGCTGATAGCAGAGTCCCTGATACATGCTAAGAGTATTCAGGGTGAAATTGAGCATGGAAGGCTGGGAGTCCATGGTGATTTCAACAAAAATTGTTAAGTATTTATTAGTACATATGATGTAATGGTAAACCAGTAGGCAGTGCTCCTAATACCTAGGCTCTAACCATCCTAAAAGAATAAAAAAAAATTCTAGATAAAACTAACCGCACTAAGTTTAGCAAGGGAGATGTAACATGTACGTAAGGAGAAGGGAGAAGAATTAGCAATGGGACGGATGATCTGCCTGACACTCTAAGGGAGGCGGCATCTGAGACTGTCTGGTAATCATGGGTGTGTGATTGACTGGAAATGGCAAAAAAGGACATTCTAAGCAGAGGAGAGAGCCGGAGAAAAGGCAAAGAGTGGGAGGCACACAGATTCCAGGGGTCAAGGAGAACCTCTGAATAGCTCAAAGGATGAGTTGGCAGTAGACAAGAAATAAAGATGGATTCATATTAAAGAGAGCTTTGAATGCTACCCTGAAAAATTTGGACTCAATCTTTATGCAAATGAATGCCCCAAAATGCAAGCTCTTCTTATACAAATGAAATTTCAGTAAAGCTGAAATCTTTATCACCCAAGTTTAATAATACTCTAATCACAAAATGAAAATTTTTATAAAATAATTTCAAAGCATACATTTTTAAAATCCTGTCACTGCTCTGAACAGAAATCAACTGGAATTTTGTAACACAGGGCTAAAATGGTTAACCAGGATATCTGGATTTTAGGATAGGGCCTAGCACACAGTAGGTACTCAATAAATAGACAAGTAATTTTATATTTCCTTTTGGACCTATACCAATATCAGGGATATGAAGCAGAGTATAATTTCAAAGCATAAGAGACATGAAAACAATTTTTTTCTTCAATATAACATGAACTTTTAGGATCCTCAAATGCCCCTTGCCCCCATTTTCAATGTGTTTCTTTGTGTGGGCAAAACGTGAATTATGCCAGGGTTATTTCATTGATCATAAATTGCCCTTAATTTTTTTCAATAAAAAATGTTATTTAGTAAGACATAGTATAATGAGAGAAAAAAAAAGAAAAGTCAGAGCTTGGAAACAATCTGGACATTTACATTTGACCCCTCCAGGTAAATGTGGTTCTCAGATTTCCACTGGTCTGTCAATTGTCATGGGAGTACAGTTATCAACGGATGACTGGCTTCCGTCGTCCTGTAAACCTTGTTGCAGCACTCTGCTATCATGAACCACATGAAATGAGGTACTCAGAGGACATCCAATTCTAACCTCACCGAATGAGGAGCCAGAAATTTTACTTGTATCCGGCTGTTAGCGCAAGGTTTCAGACGGGAGGCACACAGAAAGAACAGTGCATACTTGTTTCAAATCCTGGTGGGCTGATTTTTACACACAGTTTTCTGTAGTTATCTGAGTTGCTTATATGTCAGAGCCACACCAGAAATCCTTAAGAAGGTACCGTCAGAGCCAATTAATTTAGGAAAGCTTTGTTGAGTCCCTTCCAGAGATCTAGAATTTCATGTGTAAGGGCAAAAAAAGAAAGACCAAAATGAGGAAATGTTTCTTTTTCTTTAAATTTGCAGCAAAACTCCAATTTATTAACAATTTAAAAGCGTGCATTAGTATGTTTATAGAAAATGAGACAATGTAGGAAAGAACTCAAAATATAATACTTGTTCATCTTCCCATCTCATTAGTCATTTCAGTGATTTTCTAAAGGAAACAAGAAAAGAGTTTGTAAGAAAATTAAAATTCCCAAAACAAAACAAGCAAACAAAAACCACCCTAAAGGCAAAATCCACAAAATTGTATTTTCAAAGATGCAGATGTCTGCCTTACGCATAAATTTGGCTCTAAATAGGTGAGATAATTCTGGATAGAAAGGACTTTGGCACTACTCAGTTCTCAGGAAGGCCACCACTGTGGGCCAGCCAGGGCTATCCGAGCACACTCATGCAGCCTGGCCCCCACCACCCCCAACACACACACCCACACGCCTACTGATTTATGGGCATGACTAATTATGCTTCTTCAAAAACTGCAGTCCACACCCTTTTGGAAGTTTTCCAGACCACCAACTTCTGAGATGTGTGGGGGCGAACTGAGACCATGCTCACCCAGACACATGCCTGGAAAAGCCTCAGAAATGAGCCCAGGAGTTAGTGCCGCGCCCCACATCAGTCTTCTTGTCTCAAGGTTACATGCTACACAGTCTCCACATCTAGTTTCCCAGTGGATCTTTCCCCCTAACTTTTGACTTTCTTATGTGCATACATCTAAATAAGTATAAGCTTTGGTGTTTCTGGTTGGCTGCAATATTACGGATGTAGTATGTAGAGTGAAAATCGTCCACTCATTATGGAGTCTGTGCTTCACAGAATATTTTTTGTATGACACAGAAGTGTAAAGGATTGATGTACTGGTGACATTTGAGCAATCATACCCACTTAATCCAGAAAAATCTCACTGAGCTAGAGTTACATAGTCTTCTAGCACCGGGAGAAGAAAGGCCACCAAGAATCACACATCAAAGTCACCTGTTACACTTTATCAAGTGAAAAAATAGATGAATAGCACTGATAACTCACAATAAATTTCAGTGAATACAAAAAATACATTAAAAATTGTATTAATTTTCATATTTTGATTATTTAATATTACAAAAATTTCCATTTACTTATTTACTTTAATTCACCCAAAGTCTTACAGCTTTTAAAGGCCGCAATATTTTGATTAAAATCAAAATATTAAAATATTTAACATAATCCTCTCAATTATACTATACAGCTTTTAAAAAATGACTGAATTATCAGCAACTAGGTTAAAATTAACATGGCACAGAGAGGCACGTGACAAGCAAAGTGGACATGAGTCAGTCAGTACATGTTCACTGCACATCTCTAGGACTCGGCAGGGCCAGATGCTTTGGAGAAGACTATTACTGGCCTTGCCCCAAGGAGCTCTAATGAGTAGAGGACTCAAATTGCACCATATCATGCTTCCCTTCTGCAATTAGCATTTTGATACCCGGACCATGTGATATTGTCAAATCATGATCTTTCACTTTTTGCCACTTTTACTCACTCATTTAATAATATACAAAAGAACAGAATAGCTCACAAAGTCATACTGGACCCACTTCAAAAGACCAACTTCAATCCTGCAGGAGCTGGAGTTTTAAAATGAAAACAAAACCAAAAAATATCAACTTCAACCTAGTCTTTGCAATGTGTGAGATTCATCTACGGTAGGTTAGACACCTGTGACAGACATGCACGAGATTAGGGGATCAACTGTCCTGAGACATATGGAGCCGAATCTAGGTGTTTAATTTAATGTCAGAAGATGACTTGGATGCTCAAGGTTTCTTGAGAAACCCTGAGATTTGAGAAGAGGCATCGAAATCCTGTCATCTACAGATATGGAAACTGAGGTCTATTGAGTTTAAGTGACTTACTAAGGTCACAATTAGTGATAAATTCTGGGTTAGAATGTAACTTTTCTGACTCTCAAAAGCACTCATTTTATTTACCAAAGTTTTCAAATACTATAACAAAGTGAGGCGGAATGAAATATATATAATGCTAATATATAACATAGATATATTTGCATTTGGTTGTATCTCATCTTACCTCCTTCAAATTATTGAGACCTTCAAAATTGTATTTCAAAACAAACTTTCTGTTTAGTATTTAAACACTGTATCACAGTACAGAAAGGTCTTGGAAACCTAAGCTTAATTTTTGGCACTGTTTCACACGGATTGTTGTTAACATGCCACAAGCTGTAGACACTTAAAAATACTGTTTAATTTTCTTTAATCCATTTCGTTTTATGGATCTGAAGTGGCCATCAGACAATAATACAGCAGTTTCCATAAGGAATAAATTGTTACTGCTTGACAAAAAACTCTTTTTATGCTAGAAGAGGGAAATATAAAAATGTCTTTTTCATACAATTATATTAAAAAATGTGTTAGTATGCTCTCTCATATTACAGCTGTTAGAACGTTTTTTTAAGCCACTGACTTAAGAGCTTTTCTTTTCTTCCTCATTTTTTCCTAATTAATTTCTGTTCAACCAAAGAATTCTTTCCTTTTATGGCTTCTGGTATCATGGCACTGCCTTCATCAAATGAGCATGCCCATTTCTGAGCTCTGCCCTTTAAAAAAAGCGGGTGGGAGGGGGGCACAAAGGTTTCTAAGAAGGAGGCTTTCCCATTTGGATGTCTGTCCTCATTTGGGGAGAGTTGGCGAATTTACTATCCCCTTCAAAAATTTTAACCTCCTTTGACTCAAAGAAGGACAGTGCTGATACCCAGAGGAATATAATCTTTTAAAGCTACTAACATCTCCACCAACATGGTCATATAGGAAAGCATCTGGTCTTAATAAATTTACTACATGAGTTCTGATAATAGTCTTGCTTTTGTTTATAATTATTTGCCAAATACATTTAAGAAAAGAACTAGAATGAATTTAGAATGTTGTTTTTCTTCAAAAGATTTCTGTTCTTGTATTTTCTCATATTTATTTTAGATTTTGTTTATACTTTAAATACCCAGAATTAATGAGGTTTTCTTATGTACTTTGCAAAGTTTACAGACCATTACTTTTAATCTCTTTTTTCTTTTTATGCTTTGAATAACTGCTTTTCTTTTTAAAGAATAGGGAAGAAAAGTCTGTTGAATTAAATAATATAGTCAAACAACTGCTCTTTTTACACTACAATCACTTCACTATTAAAAAAAGGCAAAGCATAAAACTGAACTAATTACATTTATTAGAGATCTGAAGAAGCGGTGCTATCTCTGCCAATACCTCCTACCTCCACCCTCACACCAACTGCCTGAATTTTAGAAAATCTGGAGAAATGAGGTGTCTAACACAAATTATTCAACAGGGTAGGATTATATATATACATATATATATGATGCATTAGTGTATTTATTACCCAAAGTATCTAAGCTCAGATAAACAGAAGTTTTTAAAAATCCATCTATCTCACTGACATGAATTAGCACTTAATTAAGACAAATGTAGTGATCAGTACTGATCCAGAAGTCAATACATTGGCTGTGTGAAATCTATTCATTCTGTGCATATAGACATGGTTTAACATTACTTTCCAGTAAATAACATGTAATAAATGTAAGAAGTTCCAGCAAAGTAAGTGATCTTCTCCTATTAAAAACAAGCAAATTATCTTCTATTATTAAAAATATAAACACATTTTCCTTCTGTCTGAATTCAAAGACATCGATATATACATATTAGAAGTTATGGTTGAAACAGGTGAATTTTGTAAAAGGAATAATTAAAACAATGTATATATTTTATATATTTTAAACATGATCATATATCAGTTTCATCCAAGTATTTTCATCTCTTGGCCCCATCAACCTACTAACCTACTTTCTCTACGTTTTAACAATTATTGACAAAAGATTAATATGAGTATGTTTCATCTCCTGTGGACTTGTGTACACACACAAATGCACACACACTTGCATGAGTGTGCACACACATAGGAACCTGAACACATGAAACAATCATTGTAATACTTGAGGTCAAAAACACCATTTAACAGAGACAGTTTTTCTTTTCTTTTAATTAATTGTGTGATTTTCCCATTTCAGTTTCCATATATATATAAAGGAAGCCTAACTATGTGCTTATACTTATCGTTCAGGCTAGAATCCATTACTTTAATTATCTTAGAATGAGCAGAAAAATCTAATGTATTGGTAAATGTAGTTCTCTTAACAGAAAAGCAGATTTTAAAGGCATTTTCATTTTCTAACTAAGCTGGACATTCCATGTTTTCTATGTACAACCGCTATTTCATTTTGAATCACTTTAGCACACTGCGAAGCGTATGCACTATTACAAGAGGTTAAGTTTTACTCAGTGAATCGATTCAACAGAAGAAGCAGAAATTTCCACAGAGGGAAGGAAATTGCCTTAAAGTCAGCTGGCATCGTTTTGTTTCAGCTTCTGGCTCTGAATGGTGGGACCAAGTACATACAGTGCTCTGTGCTACTTTGAAGAGCAGGAGGCTTGAAGGGCTGTTGGAAAGAGTAATGATGGAATTGTAACTGACGCGCTCTCTGTCTGGTGAGACTACTCAGAAAAGACTAACAAGATTGCAGTGACTAAAAGGCCTTTGTTGTCCAGGTAAGAATGAAAGTTTTTTTGTTTTTTTTTTTTTAGTTCTTCGTTCAAATGCTGACCTTCAATTCATAAAAGCCAAAGATTCAGAGTGACTCACTGCCTTTGATCAGATTCCCAATATAGTCTAAATAACAGATCATTGTAAAGAATATGTAAAACAGTTTCTGTTCAAACAGTGATAAGTGCTTGAAAAGAACGCTCTGTTTTTGCTATGGTGCCTTCAACTTAAAACTTTCTTCAGTTGCTGATCAGAAGCCGAAGATGGCACTAAAGTTAATAGAACTGAGAAAATAGGTTACATTGCTTGGATGACTATGTCGATAAAAGAAAGTAAACGAGATGATTTTAAGACTGATGGAAGACACCCCAAGCCACATTTGCAATCCGTTTTTTGACAGCTTCTGTCCTCCTTCCAAAAGTCTGAATAAAATAGATTTTTTTTTGACAGAGTTTTGCTCTTGTTGCCCAGGCTGGAGTGCAGTGGCGCAGTCTCGGCTCACTGCAACCTCCACCTCCCGGGTTCAAGCAATTCTCCTGCCTCAGCCTCCTGAGTTACTAGGATCACAGGCGCCCACCACCATGCCCAGCTATTTTTTGTATTTCTAGTAGAGACGCAGTGTCATCATGTTGGCCAAGCTGATCTTGAACTCCTGACCTCAGGTGATACAGCTCGGCCTCCCAAAGTGTAGGGATCACAGGTGTGAGCCACCACGCCCGGCCAAAATAGAGGTTTTTCACATGATTATAACAAAATAATTTTAGCTCAAGAAAGAAAAAAGACTAATCTTTCTACTCATCAAGACTATCTCATTTCTTCTCTGTGAGGATTAGCTAGGTAGTTCCATCTGTATCTCCTTCACAAGACAGAAAATACTGGGTCCTATATGACAAATCATAGCAGTAGGCTGGCTATGTTTATCTTGAAAAGGTTTGGCTAAATTTTAAAACAATTTAATTTTTTCAGACACTAAAAATCCACATTAAAGCAATAAGAAATCCACTCCTTTTCTCAAAAAAAAAAAAAAAACTCAACCATGCATCTCTTCATAGTTCTAATTTATTTTTGGCATCATCAAATGTATTTTATTAAGTGCTTACATCTGTCATGAAAGGGCAATTTTTGGAAATTTTTGGTGCTTTCATAAGATTTTATCTTGCTTCTATATCAAACTGAAAACTCTTCAAAGAAAGAAACATCCTATGTAACTCCCCAGAGGCCCAGTGGAATGATTTGCGTACTCAATAAAAGGATTTGATTAACTTCTACTCCAGAAATTTCAGTCTTAGAAACCTGGAGATCTACTGGGAATGAATTTGTAATAATCTTCTAGTACAGCCTGCTTAAAAATATTTGTTGTACAAAAATCTCTGCTTGTCTAACCTATAGTACTCTTGCTGTAATTTCTAACCAGCTGCTATAATATTATTAAACTTTTTGAAGTTGAGGAATCAAACTGCTGGTGAGTATTTTACAAAACTTATCAAACGCTTCTTTTGGAATAATAAAACAGACCTACCACTTTCTATATCAAGATGAAAACATATAACTATTGGTTTTTTTATATAAATGTAGAAAAGGCCATTTGTAGTTTTAATATAGAATATATTTTTAACTTTACTAAACTCAGACATTTGAGAATACTCATATGTTTGCTATTTATTCCCCACTGAAGACTAGAATGTAAAAGACCAACTAAACTAGAACACTTGAATAAAAAACAAATATGTAAAATAAGTACGTGTGGTATTAATATAATATGATCTAGATAAGGTTAGCTGCTTTTTCAGAAATAACTTCCACAATCTTAGTATGCTTCTACTTGGGACAGTTCTGTAAATGTGCACATGGTTGAGGACACAGTAAAAAATGAAAATGCTGATAAAAAATGGACATATGTTATCTGGTCTCTCAGTATGTTAAACTTCAGCTGGAATAACTAGAAAAGAAGGAAAGGAAATTATCCTTCCCCGATTCATTCCTTATCATTCCTGGAGACTTCCCTTGAGTTCATGGGAGAAGAAATTATTTCTCCCAAAGTAGTCCTTGGTTCCGCAACTGCATACGAGTGAATCATAATCAAGGTCCCTTCCTCAAGCAAGAAAAATGAACTAGGCCCTCAGCTCCAGCTCCTTTGAGCATGAAAGCAAGCACTCCTTTAAATAACTGGTTAAACAGTGGAACATCTTCTAGGTGGGTTCTGGCTTGATTAAAGTAGCCTTCAGTGTTTCTCAAAAAATTCTGGTTTCTTCTCAAATGCAGTTCTATTGCTTTCCCTGAGCTATGGGAAGAGTATAAATAATAATAAGAAGAAGAAGAAACAAAATAAAATAAAATGCTGTTCTAATCTTTGAAAACCAAATTTCACCCTTAATTTTCTGCAACTCCCTATTTTTTCAGTTGCTAATATAAATTAACTGTTCCTCCAATTTCATCTAATATTCTCATCAAATTGATGTATATTTCTCCTAACCAGAACAAAGAGTTTGTCCTGTAAACATATGCTTCTTACCCACGTTGTCTTATTTTTTGTATACCATAAAAGTTAACCAAGTATTTAATTCAAATTCCATGTTCCAAAAAGGGTTTGTCCAGGGTCTTCCTTAGCTAATCATAATAGACTGTTGGTACACTGAGTTTAAATTGTATTACTTGTTTGCAACATTTGGATAATTATAAAAATCAGTGATATTTAAAATAACTAACAATGTGCCTTGTAGGTTCTTTTTACACATGTACTCTAACTTCATCCTTCCAACAACCTGATAAGGCAGGCATTTTAGAGGGGTAAAGATAGAGGTTCATGGAAGTTACCTGCTTAAGAACACACAACAGTTAAACAGTGGAACTAAGCTGATAACTCAGGGCGTCTAGGTTCAAAGTCATGGCCTTAGACATCACTGCTTTAGCAGGCAGGCTCATACTTCTGTCATTTAGAATAATTAGATCATCAAGAGATGCATATAATCTGATAAGTCATTCTCCTGGTGCAGAAACACGCTATGCCTGTATCAGAACCATTCCAAGGTGACCCTCCATTTTTCCATTTAGTGCCCTTATCTTACCTCCTGGACCCTCTGCTGATACCAAGAAATCCTTGCCTTCATATTTTCTGTGCCTCATCACCCTGAATCCATTCTTCCCTTCATACATGACAAAATTTGGTATTTAACATTAAGTTCAAGCTTAGAAATAACTGACCAGTAGATATTAACATTTTAATAGGAGGTAGTTCATTCACCCAAAATCAGAATGAAATTCTATTGGCATCATAGAATAATAGAAGAGATTCTTGAAAAAAGGGGCTGCCCTTCAAATGATATATCCCAGAAAACACCCTGCCCTTTGTTAAAATCACATCTGAAATTTTCTTATCCTTTCTCATTGCTGATCTAGGTGGATACAACCATCCAGTTGGACAGTGCAGTGTTTCCCATCAGCAACAATTCCCCAACAGAAGAAAGAGAATTTTTAAAATGCATGCTAGAATTTCCTTATATCAGTCAGAAAACTGTTTCTATCCTGAACATATGGGCATGTGCTCACTCATTCCTGTTTTAAAGTCAAAGGACATACTACCTATCGAATTTTTTCAAAAACAAAACTAAAAACAAAAATTAAAAAAAAAAACAGAACATTAGCCAGAAACAGTGGAACATTTACAACTGATTTATTTTTTATGAAATATCAGTGATTGATTATGCAGTATACTATAATTTGACACTTACCAAATGCACTATGAAAGTAAAGCAATGCTGAAGATAAATAATCTAACAACATATAATACCTTTATTGTAAATAGTCATCTTGAATTTGCAAAGGTGTTCTACACATTATGGGTAAGTCAATGAGAATGACCACTCGGCTCTGCTGAAAATCAGTTAACTATTTTAAAGTAAACATCTACCACAGGGTCAAACTGCTAGGATTTTATATTATATGATGTAATTTCCTTCCAGAATATTACATTCTGCTACTTTACATTTTTCTTAACAGGTTTGATTAACTTTATAAAAAGGTGGTCAAATACTGAGCATACTAGGTGTTTGGTTTTGATCTCCTCACTAATACTGGTTTTGTTAAGAAGCTGAGCTCCGCGGCTCCCGCAGAGAAAAAAGAGGAAAACAACTAAAGCCTCCCACGGGAGGGCCCCCTCTTTCAGCAGAAGATTTGGGGACCGTTCTCATTCATACTCAGTCACAGTCAAATGCCTTTTAAGGGTGTTAGTTTAGTGAGCCATAACAGAGCTTTGGTTTTCTATTATTTCTTATTGGTAGGTTCAAGGTTCAAGGGGAACAGCAAAGGGAGAAATGAAACAGTCCTGATTAGTTATGTATACGGAATGCCTGATGGTCACTCCTAAGAAAGGTGTTTCATTCTTACTGTTTTATTAGTTGGTTGCTGCGTTTTGATTTGTTTTAACACCACAAAGCAGGCTCATATGTCCATGTAGATAAGAAAAACTAGGCTATCTCTAGTAAATTAAAAAAAAAATCACCAAGAATTCTTATCATTTCCCAGCCTTTTGGCTGTGATCAAGTGAAGAAGTCTTCTTCAGTCAGGTGACAGCCAGAAATATGTATATATATTTATGTAATAAAACAAAATAAAAATTAATAAATTGATGTGATTTGTGAAGAGGAAGAGCAATGAAATTGTTTTAATGAAAGAAATTAAAGTTAATGTAGTTTCTACTACAGGTACTTCTGAAAAAAAATGACTATTATCAAGAAGGACAATAGGCCAGGAGCCATAGCTTATGCCTGTAATCCCAGTACTTTGGGAGGCCCAGGTGGCAGGATCACTTGAGCCCAGGAGTTCAAGACCAGCCTGGGCAACATAGTGAGACCCTGTCTCTACAAAAAGAAAAAAAAAAAAAGAGAAACAATAAAATTAATTTATATTTCTACATGCATAGTGAACTGAATATATTAAAGTTAAAAAAGCCTGGCCATTTACTCATATAGAATGACTTTATGAAACTCATCTAAATTAAAGAAGTATTAAAAAAATACTCCTCTCTTTACTATATAACATCACCAGATGCTATGAAGGTAGATGGGAAGATTTAATCACCGCATAAATTTATGCTAAAGAAAGATGTCAAAGCAGGATTTCAAAAAGATAACTAAAGTGTAACAGCAGATAAACATCATATTAACTAGGGGAAAAACACAGAGGCAAGTAATGCAGACACATGGGTGAGATTATCATCCTCCATAAATATGTAACTAAACATCAACATTTTCCAGTTCAAGTCATTTGGTAAAAAGCAAGGAAAGACAAGCATTAAAATGTTATGAATGAAAATAAACTTTGTAAAGCAGCATTTTGGAAAGTTCACGTTAAGAAAACTAATTCAAAATTTAGATTTAAAAAAAAAAAACCCCTTCGATTTTTTTTTTACCCTGAAAGTAGGTTTTATTTAAATTTCTAGTGCATGTGCAATTGCAACTATTAAAGACTTCTGCCCCACAAATACTTAAGTAAGTACATAAAGCAGGCTGTAACTTAGGGAAGTGGATTCCTGCCCTTAGTACAAAGCCCGTAGAGACTACCTAACCTTCTGGGAGAAGAACACAAAAATGGATCTGAATATGAGGTCTGAAAAAATGACAAAGGTGAGGGTTTTCTGACTAAGCCACAAACATATTCTAAACTAATATAAAATTAAAGAAGCATCTTATACCATAATATTAAATTTGACTTATATTTCAAACATAAACAACATTTAGAAGACAAAAACAACACTGAAAAACTTCCTATTTCACAAATACACACACAAAACTGCTTTTTGAACTTGAAAGTTGAATCAAAGGATTAAGTAAATGTGTTCCGTGAGAGGGCAATGACAGTTTCAGAGCAGAGATTACTTTGAGGTTTTCAGTACATTTTGTTGTTCTCTTCTATAAACTACCATAGTCTATTTTGTAAGAATGAAATGTTTAATAATAGATACACTGCTTTTTAAAAATTTTAGTTCTATTATATATTGTGATAAAGTATGCAACAGTGATTCTTAAATTGCCTTTAAGGATATAGCAGTTGAATCGAGAAATGCCTCTACAGTACTGTCTTTCATTCCAGCTGTGGAAGAGAGGGATGTTTTAAAATTAATTCAATGCAAAAACAAGACCATGCACTGCTGACTCACTCTGGTGTGGGTTCATCCTGGCCATAGGTTCCAAGTGGGTTTAAATGAACAGGCATTATGTAAATGGGCACTGCTGAATAAAAGGCAGCTCTCTTGTACTAATCCAAAGCCTGGGGTGCTTTTAGAGCAGGCTGGAGACAATCCCAGACACCTGGCTTTTGAAAGACCACCAGGGGAATAAATAAAAGGGGTCCTTAAAAGCATTTTGAAATGAAATCTAATTTAAATACAAGATTTAGATATGTTTTGCTCAGCAATTTTTACGGTTTATTTTAGTTATTTAATACAAAAATTCTCACCTTAAAGGCACTATACTGTTCTTCAGTCAGCAAATACTTAGGAATTAAAATTTAAAAAAGGAATTCGTTGAAAACAGCAGATTTCACTTATTACTCTAAAATATACACTCTGGTACATTTCCTTCATTCCAATATTGACTTCTGCTTTTAAATATATGGAACAGAAAATTTACAGATGTATACAGGTGAAGTTGCATAACTGCAACACCTGTTTAAGAAGCTGATATACAAACATTAACTAGAAAACATTTTAGAATGCTTACATTGTCCCAGGGTAAAATACAGAGTCATTTTAAATGTCTGGAGAAAGTTAGAAGCTTCAAACACACTGCAGGAAAATGATGATGGAGTTGTTTTATTTTTTTAAGAAACAATTATGTAAGGAGTTTGACTTAATTTTTTCAAACCATTTAGCTTAAATATTCCATAGCTAACAAAATTACTGTTATTAAATTTAGAAGGGAAACAACACACATATTATGAGAAATTACACGACCTAAAACAAGAGAATCCCTGAACATGCAAGACACAGATTCTACGCAGTGTTAGTACGTGTGTTTGTAGGTTCATATTTCTTTAATTCTATTAAACTTGTCCATGGGGGTTAGCTACTGTCACATTGTTTGAATCACTACAAAAGCCACAGAGAAGAGCAACAGTGTTGTGAAGGTAATGATCTTTCACTGGCCTCTCAGGAACTGGTTGTAAAATTTATTAGGAAAGTTCTATCCCTGGCCTACATAATTTTTTGGTGAGGCAGTAGAAATTGATGCCATCTATCTAAAAGAATAAAGTGGGCCATTTAGTTATCTGAATGTTCTCAGCCACCACAAATCCTGAAGACATTTGGTGTTATTAAAGGCATAGAAGTTTGAGTTATAGATGGGCAATTCGATCATGTATTTAATAGCTGATATGTATTAAATAGGGTGCTCTATTTTGTAGGATGAAACATAATTACAAAATACCAATGCTGCAGGGGCTAGGGGTTGCTGATAATCTATTAGGAAGATGCATACATCCTACATACATACAACACTTTGGAAGAGTGCTTTAACAGGAGCTAACTCTTAAAGCAAAAAAAAAAAAAAAAAAAAAAAAAAAACCAAAACATATAAAATATTGGACAAAAGTTTATGACTTTTCGTCTTTTGCCCATAGATTAAATCCCTTGACTTCTCAGGAATCATTTAAATGTTGTCTCATCTGAATTTCAAAACTTTCAATAAGAGCAGGACACAGTGGCTCA
This sequence comes from Pan paniscus, assembly GCF_029289425.2. Classification (NCBI taxonomy): domain Eukaryota; kingdom Metazoa; phylum Chordata; class Mammalia; order Primates; family Hominidae; genus Pan; species Pan paniscus. The sequence goes on along the minus strand of NC_073252.2, from coordinate 179,922,487 downwards.
TGGTTGCAATCCCAGCACTTTGGGGGGATAAGGTGGGCAGATCACTTGAGCCCAGGAGTTCAAGACCAGCCTGGACAACATGGTGAAACCCTGTCTCTATGAAAAATAAACAATTTAAATAAGTAAAACAAACCTTTCAACAAGCAACATCACTTAAGTAGTTTTGAGGGTAGAGCAAAAAAAAAAATATGCATGCCAAATATGTCCCAATTTTAAATAAAATTTCTTTTTCATTTCAATAATGAATCAAAGATCATTTGTAATTGCCTAATTCGAGAATTTTCAAGGTGGTTCCATAGCAGAAATGCCCCAAAACAGTGAATCAGGAGCATCAGGCTGGCTGAAGACCAAGGGCAGCGGGTAGAGCCAGGGCCCGGGGACATGCTCCTCTGAGTGGCTGTGTGTACTGATGCTAAGCAGGAACTCCAATGCAGCCGGGCAGAAGAATGTGTAAGATATTTTTTAGATTGAGAAAGTGAAAGTGTTTGGGGCTACTTCATCTGGCGCAATTGTGGGGTGATCACACATTAAAAATAATGAAATGTATCACTGGGTCTTGGTGTCTGAATCTGGCAATGCAGATGGTAACACCTCGTGCAAGACAAAGGGGAACAAGGAGCCGTTATTAAGCACCACCTGAGCACCAGAGCACAGAGGCCTCTGCTCCGTGCGGGTCCCCATGTGGGTGCTTACAGGCTCATCTCATTCATAATTGATTTTCATAGGTCACCTTTTCTTCAAAGTAGCTTCCACTATCATCTCTAAAATTTGAATGTCTCTCCTGTCCATCTCCTAGGTCATGAATAAAACAGTACACTGGCTGGGTACAGGTGGCTCATGCCTGTAATTCCAGCACTTTGGGAGGCCAAGGCAGGCAGATCACCTGAGGTCAGGAGTTCGAGACCAGCCTGGCCAACATGGTGAAACCTCATCTCTACTAAAAATACAAAAAAAAAAAAAAAAAATTAGCCGGATGCTAATTTAGTAGTCCCAGCTACTCAGGAGGCTAAGGCTGGAGAATCGCTTGAACCTAGGAGGTTGCAGTGAGCCGAGATCACGCCACTGCACTCTAGCCTGGGTGACAGAGTGAGACTCCGTCTCAAAAAAACAAAAAAAGAAAAAAAAGTATACCAAATTTTAAAAACTTATATGTAAAAAGAGTTCTGCTAACTAAAACATTATGTAAATGTTGGTGACTGTTTTAACAAATAATTACGAGTTTATTTTAAAATTTGTCATTCTGAAAGAATATTCATTTTCAAACCAAAAAATATTCTATGTTTCAATTTCTATAATAACAGTAATAATAATGAACACATCTTGAGTGTTATGTACCAGGTACGATTTCAACACGTTTACATATGTAAACTCTGTAAGCCTCATTACAAATCTATGAGGTAAGCAACATTATCATCTCCTTTTTAAACACAGTGACACTGAATCACAGAGAGGAGGTAATCGGCCAAAAGGCGCACGGTGGTGAAGCTGTAATTCAAACACTGCTAGTTCGTTTTGAAGCCCACGCTCTTAACCAGTATGCTACTCCGCCCCTCAAATGTGCCATTTATATATTCATTCATTCTCTGCACATCATTTATTACACGCCTTCTATAGACGAGGCCCCACACTCAGTGTTGTGTCTTTTCTGTGCGATACAAGTCTAACAGTATGTGACCTTAAAGAATGGTATTTATCCTGTCCACGAGACCTAACTCACTAACGAAATCATTAACTAAACTATAAACGATAACTAAAAACATTACTAACGAAAATATTGTTCAAGGCATAGTTAATGTTGATCAAATGAGTCATCCACCTGCAACACTAAATGGCCGGAGCTACCGTACTGCAATGTGCAGCGGCAGCGGGGCGGGGGGCGGGGGTGTCATTCCAATTGTATCGAAAAGCCTCTACTCTCAGAGCCACTGAGCCATCATCCCAGTGTTCCACATGCACCCACGTGCACACGACATGCAAAAGCGTGTTGGCTTTCTATGGAGATGGTTAACCAAGCTACTTTTCAAATTTAGGGGTTCGGCAAACCAATTACACTGGTTCTTCCTACACTGCCCTCATGAAGACAAACTTGGCTAAGCCTTACAGTAGCAATCAACTTCAATAGACACATCATTCCAGCATCATCTGGCCTTATACCAGGGGAAGAAACTGACAATAAGACAGTCAAAACCTGTCCTGTGCTGTCGGTATCTCCTTGGCAGGGGAAAAAGCAGGAGGGTCGCCTCTTAGTTATTTTCAGATGTTTTAAGTAGGCCACGCTCCTATGGGTCTGCCTCTTCATTCTGGTAGCACTTCTGTACAAGCACCCTGAGGAATCTTACCTTTAGAATTACGCAGTGGATAAATGAAAAGAATACCACTGAAAAAACAGCTTGCAAAACATCTCTGTGCATTCACTAGCATATAGACTTTTTATGGTTTGCAAATACTTGTGTATATATATATATATTTTAATGAAGCAGAGCAGAGGCCTGAGGTAACAAAGGTAAAAAGGAGACTCACCTCAAGTGTTCAGTATCACTCATTCAACAGAACATCAAGGCTTGGCCAGCTGCCAATAAAAATCTCTTTAAAAAAATCATAGTAGGTTGCAAGGAGCCACTAAGAAAATTAATTTCTAACACAGTGAAAAGACAAAATATATTATGATCATGTTATCAGCCTCAAAATGCATTTTCTGAAATGTTGTTATGTGCCTGGACGTATTTAATCCTCACACCTGCAAACCCAGAGAACAGATTGCAAGTTCATTACACTGTTTGCAGCCTTTAAAGGATTTTTTTTCCTAGAGATAATATGTAACAAATTAAATATTTCAGTTGAAATAATGAAAATGTCAATACTTGTAATAAAACTTTTCTTTAAAAAAGGAATTAAAAAATGAAAATGAGTGAAATAAAAATGTTTTTCCCTTCCCTTTAGACATTCTTTCAATTAGAAAGGAGACCAAACTTAAATTATAGCTACCAATTAATTTTTCTGCTCTGGAAAGTGAAATAAGCATCTTTCATTAAATTGGATATTAAAGCTCATTGGTTATACAAGGAATCTCCAGATTAATGGACTAGAGTTCTCCAGTTTCAATTATTTTCTTGATTTTCTAATACGCATTCAACTGCCTCCACCTCCCTGGTGGGGCTCTATCTGACCCCAAGTATTTAACTGTTTCCAATATTGTGGGTCATTCAGGTGAGCTTAAGGGGCATAACCTCCCTGTTAAAGTGTGTGTGTGTGTGTGTGTGTGTGTGTGTGTGTGTGTGTGTGAATTAGTAGCTAACGAAGCTTTCCTTAGATGAAATCAGAAGAAGAGAAAAAAAAAAAACACAAAAAGAGTGCCTACAAAAGTAGGCAGCTATCCAGAGCTTTTTTTTTTTTTTGCAGCCACATACATTTAGATTTGTGTTTCAAGAATCCCAGAAGAATGAGGAAAAACAAAGAATCAGTTCCGAGTTAATGCTGTATATAAATTACATTTCTAATAGATGATCTATGTTTGTTTGAATTTTCATGAATATATTAATTTAAGAAATAATTCTTACTCTTAGAGACACTACCCTTAGTATCCAAATGTATTTAGTTAATGGATAAAGAGAAATTTCCCGCGATGACATAATTTGGTCATCAAGATAAACATCAAGATAAAGATAAATGTAGAGCACAGTGTTTAAGTAAATTAATCTTAATTTCTGTGTAAAACAATTTTTTAGTTATCAATTTGCATAAAGTCTGCTTTTTAAATGTTTTATGGCTTACAAGAAAGTGACTAAAGCATATTAATACAAAATAGCATTTTTTTCTATTTTGTACCACCAAAGAAGCAATCCAAAAGTCAAGATTTATAATATATTACATAAAAATCATCCATACTCCAGACATAGCTATAGAGAACTTACATACAAGAAAAATTGGTCTCAACATTTATCCACATTATCTTTAAACCTCCTGGAGATACTCCATGTGTGAAGTTGTCACCTTCCTTTCGCTGCTGGATTTACGTAACAAGCTGTATATGTGATTTTTCTCTATTTCCCATATCTCAGGACTCATTTCCAACCCCAGTGTCAAGTTCACGGGCAGATGATACCCATTTCCTCCTAATCAAGTATAAAAGCTCTCCTCCAAACTTCATTCTTCACAGCCTTCGGTATAGGCTCTCGGTCTTCCTATTTTGAAACTTCCTGGCCACATAGGATTATATCCGTGCACCTGACCTTGATACTTTTCCAAACTCCATAACCATGGCTTCCACTCCCATTCCTCATCTTTTTATTGCTTCCTAATTGAAAGCTTTACTCAAATTTTAGTCCTTAAGTCCTTGTTCTTTTATCTCTTTCCAGGGACAAATTTATTCTCAAGGTTTAACCACAACTTCCTACTAAATGCACATCACCAAAAATTCTGATGTGTTTTCCCTGAACTCTTGTCACAAATCTTCAAGTCCTACTGAATGTTCACTCTGACATTGCATTGTCATCTTAGATGCATGAAGGTGGGAGCCAAGGTCTGTCTTGATCACTTCCGAGCTGTAGGTGTCCAAGTGCTGCCTCTTAGGTGCTGAACCCTTATGTATGTGGCACATCATAAACATTTGTTGACTCCATAAATATTTTAAGATTACTTGTCATTCTCCACTCCCATTTGACAGAAACATGAAAGTTCATTAAGACAGTGAGATTGGGAATAAATAGCTTTTAGTTTTTAACATTTATTCTCAGAATCCAGGATAAAATCTAGTAATCTTCATGGGATTCTTCCTGTCCATTCACATAGCCATATTCATGTGGTCACAAAGTCAAGTCAACTGCTCATGTTTATTCATGTTGGTATGTAAGAAAGAACTGTTAAATTTACTCTGCATTGGGCACATCCATTTCCTAATATTGCAGTAAGGATTCACCAAGATATTCACTACTATTACTTTGAAACTAAACTCTGTATATTTTAATACAAGGTCTTTACCACCCTGGTAAATGTTTCTGGGTGGCAGAAACATATCCACCAAGATATTCTGTTTCTCATTATTTTTAACATGGTCTTTGCATATAGTAGGACTCGATTGGTAACTTTCTGAAAGTATGAATAAATAATTTTAAATTCAGCCAGTAACTTTATGATTATAGTTTCTCGGTTTTTTAGATGCCTTGATTGCCAGTGGCCAAAATAATCAATAAAAACATTTTGAGTATAGGGTTATGCTCCAACACAATTTAGAAGACTGATTTCTTAAATAGTATCTTGTGCATTTGGTTCACAAAATCTTATCACAGCCAGGGAACGAATGAAGTCAAATTTCTAAGGTTGAGTACTAAACAAAGGATACATGGTAGCTACTCAGAAAGAGCCTAAAGCAGCAAACCAACTTCATCTTTCATGAAATATCTCCTTTGGTACCGAATTAGATACTGTTTTGTATTGCAAACTTTAATGGACATGTCTTATCTCACTTTGAAGACTGACAACTGTTTGCAGTCTTTCCCTCCCCACACAGTCCTGACTGTGCACTTACTAGGTCTGCAGTATACCCTTCTTAAATACACATCCAGTGTTAATGCCAGATTAACATGTGTTAGTAAATACAAATTCAAATTTATAAAAACTGAAATGATATCCTATGGAAAACCCATGTACAACATGACAGACATTTCACAGAGAGCTAAATAAATATTTATAATGCTGTACTATAAAAGCCAATTTAGATGTCTCGGTTAATATTTTTAATTATGTCAGCTCATGAATATTTTATATCAAATCACTTCTTTCTCCTTGCCAAATGAAAATGATCATAACATAAGACCTCTTTTGAAGTCAAAACAGACCCTTTCCTAATAAGGTACAATAAAGAAGAAAAAAAAATCAAAGATACAGAAAATTTAAATATTTTCTATATATTCGTAGTAAACCTAAGCACGGTTTATAAAAATCAGTTATTAAGCCATGAAAATTCATTTTAAACTATTTAATAGTCTTGTGATATCAACTTAGCCACTTTTAGTAAGACTTTTACAACACACTATTTATTAAACTTTTGTTTTTTATCTGAATGTTCTAAAATCAAACACTCGAATGATGAGAACCATAGTCTTTGGTGTGGAAAACATACTTGGCACTGAACTATGTTGTGCATTACAACCAATCTATCTGGGTTATAAATTTTAAGTTAAAAATAACTACCCAAGAGACTGAGAGACTGCGGTAGGAGGATTGCTTGAGCCCAGGAGCTCCAGGTTACAGAGAGCTATGATTGTGCCACTGCATTCCAGCCTGGGCAACAGAGTGAGACCCTGTCTAAAAACCAAAACAATAAATTTGTGGAAAATAGAAAGGCTGCTAAACACATTTTTAAAAACAGAAATGAGACAACACTTGGCTCATACAAGAAAAAACAGAAAGAGGTTTCTATTAGGGAAAGGGATTGAAAGGAGAAGTAGGAAAATGCCAAAAGTATAATATGACTAGCTCCCTGACTTAATCTTGGGCTCATAGACTAATTAAATATAACAGTATCTAGTAACTCAGGGAGACATTATGCTTTTTAATTTATTAAACATACTAATTTAAAAGCTCATGTACATTTACTTACGTGGTATTAATATATTTTTGTGTTACTGCCTTGTTAGCTGAAAGCTACTTTTTATTCTGTTGGAAGCAGGCAATACTTCCTGTAAAAATTTTATGGGTCAGAACTCAGTGAATTAAAGGTATTTTTCAAATTTATTAATAAAATTTCTTTGATTTTTAAAGCATGTATTGACCCTGATGATCATTCTACAATAGCTGTTATGGGAATAACATTTAATTTTGCCATGCAAAACTACCGATGATGTATTTTAAATAGTAAGAAGCATCAAAAGTCTCATTAGATAGTTTTAATTGAAAAGAAAAAAAAACTCACTTAAAAATATTTTATGTACCAGCTCAACGTAACACATGTACATCATCACTGAAATTTTACTTTGCCACTTAACATTTTCTGTGATTTATCTAATGAAATTAGCTAATGTGATTTTATTATTGCAATTTCTGCTATAAATCTTACAGGAGCTTTGTGGGTTTTTTTCTTTTTACTTGGAAAAAGATCAAGATGCTTGCAGACTTCAGATTGCTATTAGATGTAATAATTATACACTAAACTAATTACCACTAAACCAAAACCTGACTTACAACTAATTAAATTTTATTACATCATCATAGAGTGTAGGCTTTCAATTTAACACAGGGCACAACTATAAACACAAGAGTCTATCAGCGTGTATATTTATTTCAAGTAAAAGGTGTAGATCAGATTTATAAAGTTTGAATTTGGCAGGGTTTGTAAACCTATTTGTCAATTTCACAAATCTGCTAATTTGCCAACTTCTAAGGAGAAAGAAAGGTGCTACTTGCAAAGCAAATACACTGGATTACACCATAATAGTTTAGACAATAGCTAAATGCATATTATACAAATATAACTACGTTATAGAAGAAAGTATGAAATGCAATGAAAAAATCATTTATTTTCAGTTCAGAGGTACATTCTATTTGTGACATCACTTATCTGACATTACCGACATACAAACTGCCAAGCCCTAGTTTCTTCTGTGCAAAACAAGTAACAACATGTATGCTACCTTAAAGGAATGAAAGACATATGAAACACAGAATCCTTAGCTGACATGAAAGTGCCAATTTGTTTACTGTTCAAGGAACCAATGAAGATCAAATGGCAAAATCAGTTGCGATCTAGTATGCATCTCAAAACGGTGGCAGAATCTCCATTCATTCTTCAATGAAAGTACACTTAAATTTGTCATTCACAACAATCGGAAACTATAAGCGATTCACTTTATAAACTTTAATTTTATAAAAAATGTTTACTTTCTACCAGATGGTAAGATTAAATTACACAAACACTGTCAGCAAGTTGAATCCTCAGATGTATTCATTCCCACCACAGAAACTTCAAAACCTGTCTATAATTTTGTTACTGATGTTTAGAAACAGCTGTAGCTGACATAGCTACATGTTATATATGTCAGCTTTAAAGGATTAAATATTCTTAACCCCCACAGGAGAGGTCTTTTGCTGTTAACAAACGCCAATGTAAATTACACCGGAAGTTATTACTCTAGTAGAGATATCTCACACTACATTATTTGGTAAACAAAATGGTCAAGAATCACACGTTTCTCATTATTACTGGAAATTCTATCTGACTTGGGCAAAAGAAAGATTTTAAATTCACAGCACTTTCTGATAATAAATATAAGATAAATTCTCCTCTAAAAAGCTCCTCACATATATCTTCATTAATATTTTAGGTGGTAGTAAATTATATATTTTTCTCTTCAGAAGAATTCAATCCATCTCAGGAGACTTCTTTTCCTCGTGCAGATTTTTACTTGAATTTTTGGGAGAATCCTGCTGTCTCTCCCATTAGAGTTTAAAAGTATCTTTACAATAAACATTCAAAACTAATGGTAGAAACAGCAGGATCTTCTGAAATGCTATACCCCAAATTTTGTACTCAGTTAAGCTATCTAAAGGAACAGAACCAACCTGACTCGCCAGACTGCAGGCTTCAAAAATCACTTGGTTTATGAATTAATCTCATTAATTTTCAAGAACCACAGATTAATAGTGGTCAAATGTACAGATCTTAGAAGATGGCATTCATTCACACCCACGTGTGTGTGTGTGTGTGTGTATGGCATGATTATATGACATATATCTGTCCATATACGTTTTCCCTCATATAACTGTCACTTTTAAACATCAGTCACTTTGGACCATGTGAATGATTTTTTTAAGCCTGTAAGTATACATATAAACAAATATTCTAAAAAATTGGGCAAATACAATTAATTGTATACAGTGTGTTATTTTTTCAGAACATATACATGAATTTTTTTCAGAAGATATAAATGAAAAATGGCCAACATAAATGAAGAGATAAAATGGGCTGTTGAGCAGCACTAAGAGATATCCACTTAGAGAAGAAAATTCAACACAAATTTCCAAAATTAATGCAATTATCCATACCTATAATTCACGTTCATTTAGTTACATCTTAAATTTTTATATACAGTATAATAACTTTATGCAAATGACTATGGTGGGGATAAGTCTCAATAGTATATTAACAACAGAGACTTTTAGAGATGCTGAAAGAAACCTGTAAGGTGAAGTTTTTCATTTCTTTTAACAGAAGCTAATAGAAGTATCAGCAGAGGTTTCATAGAGATCCGGGAGCTTAACACAAAGCCTGGGTGAAAAAGAAATAAGTCAATAATTGGAGAAAACGAAGGCCAGTTTCCCAGAGAGAAGAAAATACATATGTGGGCTGGGCACGGTGGCTCATGCCTGTAATCCCAACACTTTTGGAGGCCAAGGCAAGAGGATTGCTTGAGCCCAGGTGTTTGAGATCAGCCTGGGCAACATAGTGAGACCCAGTCCCTATTAAAAATAGAAAAATTATCCAGGCGTGGTAGCACATGCCTGTAGTCCCAGCTACTCGGGAGGCTGTGGTGGGAGAATTGTTTGAGCCCCAGAGATGGAAGCTGCTGTGACCCGTGATTGCACCACTGCACTCCGGCCTGGGTGTTGCGAAAAAAAAAAAAGAAAAGAAAATATATATGTGATTAAAAGTGAAGAGTAGAGTGAACATAGCTTTAGGGTCTAGTCCCTTTAGTTTGTAACTACATGTAACTCACCTAGCTCTAATCGTGAGGTGTGACAGGATGAACAGAAATTCAAGTTTGCCCTTTTTACTAAATATCGTTATAATAATATCCAAATTTAATGCAGTGACTAATATTCTGTATCATAAAACAATTATAGTTCTACAAGGGAATTTATTTATTTATTTATTTATTTAAGACAAGGTCTGACTCCGTCACCCAGGCTGGAGCACAGTGGCATGATCTCGGCTCACTGCAACCTCTACCTCCTGGGCTCAGGCGATTCTCCCACCTCAGACTCCTCAGCCTCCCAAGTAGCTGGGACTACAGGCATGCACCCCTGCACCCGGCTAATTTTTTTTTATATTTTGTAGAGACGGGGTTTCACCATGTTGCCCAGGCTGGTCTCAAATTTCTGGGCTCTAGCAATCCACCAGCCTAGGCCTCCCAAAGTGCTGAGATTATAGGTGTGAGCCACCACACCAGGCCTACGAGAAAATTTAAATGTTATTTTTTAATTTTTTTAAGATTCAGGTCTACACGAGAATTCTTTGTCTTTAATGTATTCTTTATCAAATTCTACATCCTGTTATGCCTCCTGAATCTAATTGTACATTTGGACTATAAATTAGCATAATCAATATACTAAAGCAAGGCATTTCATATGTATTTAATACAAGAGCAAATATTTATTCCAACTTTCTGTTATTCATTCAACTTTCTACTAATTATGTAAAATTTATACTTCTAAGCCTAATGAGATGAAACAAACCTTTTGCAGTTTTTAAAAGGAAAAAAGGCATCCCTTTTGATAAATGTCTTCATTTTGTACACCAGATGTCTTTCCTTATCCTCTCAAGCTTTCTGATTTTATTTTTGTAAGTGTGAGAACAGTGAAAATGCCAGCCATTGTAATCAGTTAGCTTGAGCACCAGCAAAGATTACACAGCAAGATCTTATCTTAGTGGTTTTACATAAATACCGCACTTGAAGTACACTTAACTTTTTGAGACCCACAGTTAACCACAGAACACACCAAAACCCACATTAGGCTAACTCTATCTTATAGGTAGCCCACTTCAATAATCTCCTTTTAAACCTAACACAGAATGTCATCCACAAAACAACTTAGCTAAAATTCTAAACATAACTTGCTTCTTCTCTTTACCTTTATGATATTCTAAGTCTTTAAAAAAAAAACCCAAGAGTTTAACAATTATAACAAATAATTTCACAAGAGTAAACATTTGGATTTTTTATAAAGGCAGCAGGAATTTGATTAGAAATACTGTCAAAATCTTGCTTGTAATTCCAGCTACTCGGGAGGCTGAGGCAGGAGCATCGCTTTAACCCGGGAGGCGGAGGTTGCAGTGAGCTCAGATCGCACCACTGCACTCTAGCCTGGGCAACAGAGCGAGACTCTGTCACAAAAGAAAAAGAAAAGAAAAGAAAAGAAATAAATGTCAAAATCTATCATAAAACTACTCAAAATATTACGGGCATACTATGGGCAATTTTGCTAAATGTGATGTAGTTTGGGGTGAACTGACACAAAGATCCCCTTGGCAGCTGCAAAATGATACCCAAATCTACACCAGTTGCTGATGCCATGAAAAATTCAAGATGAAATTTTAAGATTTACCTGTGCAGAATGGCCATGACTGAGGTGCCAAGCTTCAATCTCATGGCAGAAGCCCAGGGGGCCCTCCAGACACACTGTTTTCCTCCCTGCTCTTCCCTCAATCATATAGTCAATGCTGAAGTCCCTAAGAATGGCTTTAGAGAAAGGTGCTATGACATTATCTGCCTTTATAGTTTCCTATGGAAAGCTGCAAATGTGCCTGAACAGAGTTTTAAAGCATGCTCTTTGACGATGTCTCTGAGAAGGTATCTTTATGAAACAACCACATTAAATTTGGTAGTCTTTACCAACGGGACAACGGAGTAACCTGGGTCAACATACATAAACGCACATTTTAAAAAACTGCTTTTACGGGCCGGGTGCGGTGGCTCATGCCTGTAATCCCAGCACTTTGGGAGGCCGAGGCGGGCAGATCATGAGGTCAGGAGATCGAGACCATCCTGGCTAATGCGGTGAAACCCCGTCTCTACTAAAAAGACAAAAAATTAGACTGGCGTGGTGGCACACGCCTGTAATCCCAGCTACTCAAGAGGCTGAGGCAGGAGAATCGCTTGAACCTGGGAGATGGAGGTTGTAGTGAGCTGAGAGCACGCCACTGCACTCCAGCCTGGATGACAGAGCGAGACTCTCTCAAAAAAACAAAAAACTGCTTTTACACCTGCCCTGCTTCACCCCCCAAAAAAGAGTGAAAGGGGAGTTACTCAGTGTGCATTTTAGGTTTCTACCCAATGTGCTGCATGCTGCAATAACAGAATAACTTAAGGGACCCATGGAAGCTGTATACATATTTTCTAAAAGTCCCAGAGTTCCTGATGGAAAGATGGTTTTCTAAGTAGTGCAAGGAGATATCTGTTTAGCCTGTTCCTCCCAGCTAATGACTATGTGTGCCTAAGCCTCAGTTAACCGCTGACTCAGATAGCTCTCTAGCAGCTCAGGAATACGACGGAACGTGTAAGAAAAATTTGCTAGGATGTTAAACCATAGAGGCAGCCACAAATCAGAAGTCAGCTTGCTTATCAACCTGAAGTCTTTCCAAAGTGAGAAGTGAACATGGGTCAAATAAAAGGAAATTATAAAGTAACTTTTTGGTCCTCAGCAAATTCCTAAATATAATGCATAATCTCAGCCCTAATGCATCCTTACAACATAGCTGGAATGGAACTCCAAAAATAATGAAATAAGTATTGATCGTATAATCACTTCACTACCTACTAGTAAGTCCTGAGGAGAAATGAGGGATCTGAGTTTCCCTGGAGTAGATGACGCTTGAGAAGGGACTTAAAGGATGACCAGATTTAAACCAGTGGCTTCTCAACCCTGACTGTGCCTTACAAACACTAGGGAGGCTTTTAAAACTTATTTCCTATGTCTAGAGATTCTGAATTAATTAGTTCGGGGCAAAATCCTGGCATTAGTGTTCTCTGCAAGCTCCCTGGTGATTCTGAGATGTAGCTATGGTTAAAAGTACTGAAGACACAAAGAGTAGAGAGGAGTATCTCATTTCCAAAATGGGAAAGAATGAAATATTCAATGATAGAACAGCAGAACTTCTACCTTCAAGGAGGTTAAAATCCTTGAGGGAAAAAAGAACCCAGAGACTCTGGAACTAGCGGTCTGAAGTAGGTTTTTAGAACCCTGGGACTTTTTTTCATTTGCTCATTCAACCAATAAATATTCATCCAGGACTATGTATGAGGTGCTATGTCATGCAACCAGTTAAACAAAAGGGAGCAAAACAAACAAGGTCCCTGGTTTTAGGGGCATGACAATCAAGTGGAAAAGAAAGACACGTATCATGTCTTCCATTATATATTATGTTTTATGCACTGTTTTAAGCAAGGGATGACAGGATCCTCTTTGCGTTCTTAAAAGATCAATTTGAGGTGTGGAGAATGAGTCGGAGGAGGAGCTCCACAGAATGTCAATTAAGTCAACATGGAAGTCACCGTGCAAATCCAGTCCAGATGCCAAGGGAGCTTGGACTAGAATGGCAGGGGTGGAAGACAAATGGAAGCATGATGATTTTGAGACACTTAGAAGGTAATATTAACTAGACATTGTGATGAGTGGGATTGAGGTGAAGAAAAGACCAAGGACCAGTTCAAGGTTGCTGGCTTGCTAACTTGATGGACAGTTCCTGTCCTGTACTGAATGTGGGCCACCCAGGAAAGATGAGGTTTGCAGGAAAAGATTATGGATTCAGATCCATGTTAGTTTTGGGAGCCTGAGACATGCAAGAGCATACGTGAAATGGTTCAGTATACCAGGATGACCGCAGGTGCCTGCTGGCTCTGGATGCTCCAGTTAATGCTAGTTGTCCTGGCATCCTGTCATTTGGTGATTTGGTGCTCACTGTCACTCTCACAGGGTCCCTGTTTGGATGATAAGTTAGAAGGTCCCCCTGGATACTCATATCTGGAGCTAGAAGTTTTGAGTGGAATATTTGTGAACTGCCTGTTTATGAGTGACCACTGAAGCCATGGGAATCTATGACATTGCAAGAGCTGGGACAGTGGATACAGTGTGAAGGCAGAGGGTCTAAGGGCTTGTTTCTGAGGAACCCTAGTATTTGCAGACCAACTAGAAGAGGACAGATACCAAGAAAGTAGAGAGGCAGTTGCTGAGATGTCACAGAGCAAAGGAAATCAAGCTCTTCTTGGGCAATGATGCTGAGATCAAACTCAAGGACAACTGAAGAGTAGACTCTGGGAGGGCTACACGTTTATCCTCAGTTGTGCCACATTTACAATAAGAGGCTCTGCCTGTATGATCTCTAAATTCCTTCCTACTCCTAGAATCCTTGAATTCTAATAAACTAAAAGTACAGCATGAGGTAAATGCTAAATAGATGTATAAACACTACAGCAGCATGGGGGCAGAAAGAGAGAGGGAGATGAGTACCTAATTCTACTGAGCAAATCAAGGACAATTTCACAGACAATGTTTAACCTGACACAGAAAGTGGGAAGACTCGTCTCGTGCTTGGAAATGCTAACTAAATCCCCTTGTGTGAGGCACACTCTGCCTAAGAGATGGGAGGCGGGGCTGGAAGGGGCCTGGCCAGATCAGGAGGTATGGATCTCGGCTTCCATGCTGAGTTAGGGCTTCTTCGTGACAAGATCGGTTCAGGATTTTAGGAGGCATATTCTCCAGGGGCAATCTAGAAAAATGGATTGGAGAGACGAAAGACGGGTGGCAGGAAGCCCAGTTAGAAGACATTCTGTGCAATTAAGATGAGGGATGAGAGCCCTAGAGAGGAAACTGCCAGTGAGGATGGAAAGGAGGGGCAAGGACCAGAAACTCTGAAATAAGAATGAGCAGGAGGTGATGACTGATTAGTACAGGTAGTGAGGGATGGAGCCATCTTGAAGATGGCTCTTAAGCTTCCAGCATGTGTGAACAAACGGGATAATGGGATAGTGTGCAAATACAGGAGAAGGGGCAGCTTTGCTCCTCAGGCCTGAGAAGAGTGACTGCTATGGTTTGATTATTTGTGTCCCTCCAAAGTTCATGTTGAAAGTTAATCTCCAGTGCAACAGTATGAAGAGGGGCCTTTCGACGGCAATTAGGCCACGAAGGCTCTGCTCTCATGGATGGACTTAGTGTCATAAAAGAGCAGGAGGGACTAGCTAAGCCCTTTTTGCACTTCCATCCTTTCTGCAACATGAGGACACAGAGCTTGTCTCCTCTGGAGGATGCAGTATTTGAGGCAACATCTCGGAAGCAGAGGCAAGCTGCTGGAACACTGAGTCTGCCAGCACCTTGATCTTGGACTTCCCAGCCTCCAAACTGAAAAATAAATTTCTATTGTCTATTAACTGTCTAGTCTCAGGTGTCTTGTTATAGCAGCACGAACAGGCTAAGAGAGTGTTCAGAATACCAACTTGGAAATGATGAGGTTGAGATGGCATTGGAACAAACCCCACCCTATACATTCCTCTCTCTTCCTTGAGTTCCGAGTGCACAGTTTGTATTCCACATCTTCAGACTTAATCCTAGCTCACAGTGTTAGTTTGTCTAATTATTACACATTTCTTTGGAGCTTCTAAAATAGATGTCTTCTTCTATTTTTGTACCCCTTTCTTCACAGAGCCTAAGCCAATGTTGGGCTCAAAATAGGTGTTTAATAAATGATAACTCTGAACACATTAGAGCTGAAAAACAAAAAGGACTTATTTTCACTGGAGCCAACTAACATTTCAAAGACAAATGTTTAAAATTTGCTTTCAGCAAAATATTAAGAAATTCGCCAGGTGTGGTAGCTTGCCTGTAATCCCAGCAACTCAAGAGACTGAGGCAGGAGGACTGCTTGAGCCCACGAGTTTGAGGACAGCCTGCGCAACATAGCAAGACATTGATTTTGTTTGTTTTAAAAAAGAAAGAAATCCATTGAACCAACTAATACATTAGTGGATGTATGTTTGCATCATATATATATATACACACACATATATATGTGTATATATATACATATATGTGTGTATATATATACATATATGTGTATATATATACACATATATATGTGTGTATATATATACATATGTGTGTATATATATACACATATATTTGTGTATATATACATATATATTTGTATATATATACACACATATACGTGTATATATATATTTGGACTGAGCCTCACTCTGTTGCCCAGGCTGGAGTGCAGTGGCGCAATCTCGGCTCATTGCAACCTCCACCTCCCAGGTTCAAGCAATTCTTGTGCCTCAGCATCCCGAGTAGTTGGGATTACAGGTGTGCGCCACCACGCCCAGCTAATTTTTGTATTTTTACTAGAGACGGGGTTGCACCATGTTGGCCAGGCTGGTCTCCAACTCCTGACCCCAAGTGATCCACCCACCTCAGCCTCCCAAAATGCTGGGATTACAGGTGTGAGCCACCACGCCTGGCCTGCATCATATATTTTTAATATTTTTAGATTATATTTTTAATTGACAAGTGTATATATCTATGGGGTACAATGTAATTTCTCAATCCACATGTATACATTACGGAAGGATGTATCAGGCTAGTTAGCATTTCCCTCACTTCAAATATTTATCATTTCTTTGTGGTGAGAACATTTAAACTCCTCTCTTATAGCTCTTTTGAAATATACAATAGCTTATTATTACAGTCACCTTGCTCTGCAATAGGTCACCAGAGCTCATTCCTACATCTAAATGAAACTGTACCCTTTGATCAACGTCTCCCCTTCCCCATGTTCCATCCCAGCCTCTGGTAACCACCATTCTACTCTTCATGATTTCGACTTTTTTAGACTTCACATGTGAGCGAGATCCTACGGTATTGGTCTCTCTGCATGATACATTTTTAAAAGAAACAAACAAGATAGATTCAAATGCTAAGTAATTCTGTGAATGGAACAGAAATAATTTTACCATATTCAAGTTTGTCTTGTAATTTTTTCTACTCAATAAATCAATACATGGTAAATTTACATTGTAAAATTTGGGCACAACATTTCCATAGACATTTTTCTGGAATCTCTAAATCTTTAAATAGAATATTCTCGTTAGGTCATTCTAACCGTAATGTGGAAAAAGGTAACCATTTATTTTCATTTTTTTAAAAAAAGAACCGGAATATACTTAGAATGCTGTCCCTGTATAGGTAGATTTGTTTTTCCCACAAAGCATCCCTGTTATCTGGCATCACTAGGAGATGTGTCTAAGTAAATTTTCTCTCTCTCGAAATGTCAAAAATCTTTCCGTCTTTTTCATATAAATTTTGGAACATGCATCACACACATTGCCCTCTGAAGCAACTGTGGACCGTCAGTATGAGCGTTCACTACGCTAATGCTATCGTGTCGCTGCCCCCGGATAAGACATCACACACTGTCACTTCTCCGGCCATCCACGGGCCAGACTGGAACAGCCTCTCAGCTCCCGTTCCCCTTGAGCTGAGCGCTTCTAATGGGTAACTCGGCAAGCCAGGGATCCATGCTGCTAAGAATTATTCATTAATTAAAAGTAAGATTCTAGGTGACAGGCCAGATACAGCGCAGGAGCTGTGTGACTGCGTTGTGGTCATTCTTCCCTAAATGAGAGCTCCTGTTCCCAGCATTCTGACGGCTGGAAAGCATGTGGCACCATCCTGATACACACACACACACACACACACACACACTCATACACACTATCCACTGCTCACTGCACACCTGGCTCCACTAGGACCTCCCTGTGTGTTAGCTCCTTTCATCTTCACAGCCACCCCACAAGAGGGTATGTTTAACATCTCAATTTCATGGTTTCCAAAGCAACTTCATGGTACAGATGGACTTCAACTTCAGTCTCCAAATTCAATTCCAACACCCTCCACAAAACCATAATGGTAAGCATGACGTTCATTATAAGATGCCGATGACAATGACTCCGACAACTGAAGACACTGCTGCCATCACCATCTCCACCATGTCTGCTGCGTGGGGGCCCCGGGCCAGGCACCTGGCAACAGCAACACCACCAGCCATCGTTACAAACCCCATGTTCAGATGAAGAAATAAGGGTCAGAGACGAGGCAGCTTTGCCCTAGATCACACAGCACGTAAGTAATAGAATGGGATTTGAGGGCTTCTCTAATTTCGGAGCCCAACTTGGTCACCACAAAGTAATGAAAACCAGTGTGCTAGGGGAATTTTATTGATCTTTTTATTATTTTAACATAATGGTTAAGACTTATTCCAATGTATCACGTTTAACATTAGACTCTCCTTTCTTAGAGAATTTAGTATCGGTATTCAGGCAACATTCAAATGCTAGCAAAAACATCCCAATATACTTTAGTTATAGCTGGCCACTGCAGTTCCGCTCCAAACAATAGGTGCATTAAGGGGGTCAAGAGCCTTGTATTGACTCTGGGAGGCAGAGATGGAGAGATAAGCAGACAGGGATGGGCAAGGACAAAGGATAGACCTAAGTGCTACTGCCACTTAACCCGTTCCCTCCCTGCCATGAGTAATTCTTACAGAAGACCTGCCGGCAGCCTAGGTTTCTGCTTTAAAGCAGGAAGAAGTGTACTGTAAACTGAAAACATTTTCTCCTCCAAAACGGGTAGAAGAGGATGGCATTCAAGATTACCCACAATCTGGACCCAAGCTCTCTCTCCAACCCTTCCTGGATTTCTCCATGAGGCAGCCTCTGCTGGAGACCTACTGCTCATTCACAGTCTCCCAAATCCATGCAGATCTCCGCAGCTACATCACAGGTTGCAAACTGGTAGCCCAACTGCCAAACCCAGGCTGCAGACTTGTTTTGTTTGATTTGTGAGTTTTGTATGTTGTGTGTTTTTTATTCCCCCAATGAGCTCACATTTGAAAATCTAGAGATTTCACACAATCCATCTTCTGGCATTTCTTGAGAAATCTCACAATCTGGCAACACTAGGTTTCACCCTCACATGGCAATGACTAGTGGCACCTCCTTTTGGAGAAAGCGTGTGCCCTTTAGTTCACAGTCCTCACCACTCCCCATGTCTCTCTGACTCTGAGGCTATGTCAACATTGTTTATCATCAAACTTGCTCTGTTGTTTTTCTAACAGTAAAGAAATACTTCTCTGTACCAATGTTTCTTTCAAAAATGGGGAAAAAAAGGACAAAGAGAACTACATATTTTAAGAAATATGAGAGGACGCATATCTTGGTAGATGTGAAAATTTAATATGCAAATAATCTGGCCAAATTCATTGATCTGTGCTACCTGCTGGTGTTGCTGTTACCTGTTCGTGAAGTTGGGCTTGCTACCGTTGATGCCTCAGTTGTCCATTGTGTTTCCCTCTCCTGGAACACCCTTACCTCTCCTGGTCAAAGTCTTGTCTTTTTCCAGAGATCTATAGTCTCCAGCCACATCTTTCGTCCTCATCTAAATGCTGACAAGTCTGTGTTGGTACTATCTATTTAACATGAATCACAGGAGATCTTCAAACAATAGAACCATAGACTTTTAGAACCTGAGCAGTCCTAGGTGATGACCGAAGTCCAGAGGCCACAAACCTTTTGTGGAGAGGAGCTATTCTCTAGTGAGGACACTTGACATTGATGTAGAGTGAGGGAAGATTTCATTCCTGCATCAATTATTTACAGTTGGACTCTTCAGGGCCAGGCACTGTGTCAGCAGCTGAGGCTCTACTGAGAACAGGGAAGAAGGGTCTCGGCCTTCACAGGGGGTTTTTGTGGGCAAGCGTGCAACAAACATTTTGCCAAGTTATTCCACAGGGAAGGAGGCAAATGGTCAGCTTTTGTTCTTCTCAGGTCACTGGCTTCCAATGCCCCACTTTGTTGGGTATCTCCGGCCTCGACTGGGTTGGGGGGAAAGGATAAGCCATGTGTTCCTACTGTCTCAGTTCACTATGTTTCGAAACATTTGTGAGCCCCAGGGCCCCTTTGTTATTTGTTAGCAGTTAAGGCCACAAGACCTTTGCAGTGTCTCAGAGTTTCAAGGCACTGCTAACGTCTGCATGCTGCAGGAAGGGTGGATGCTGGAACCATTAGGTTGGGTACTGCCCTTCAGTTCTCTGGCATTTCAAAGACCCATGGGCTATTTACATACGATCTGACCAAAGTAGTAATCCTTCTGTTACCTCTCCTGGCTTTCTTAATAACTTTAATTACTATCAGTTACCTCTTTATATCATGCCTCAACTAGAAACGAAAACTCCCTGTGAGTCTGAGATCAGGCCTTATTTCTTCTCATCTTTCCCAGGACACAGCCACTTGGACACAAGAGCACGGAGAAAACATGTGGGGCTGGATTTGAGTGAATTGAGGGAGAAAAAATGGCTGTGTCAGTAAAGCACACACTATAAATGAAGATATACATTCAAATCAGAGCAGAGATTTATTGTATTTATATTGACTCGTAATTTTTACAGATTCAGTGGCAGTGGTGAATATTAATTTCTAATAATTTAAATAAGATAGGGGAAAATCTTAAGTTTTGACTGGTAAATACTGTATTACTCCCTGAACAATTCTCAAAAGTTTCCCTGAAACCATCATTTTTCACATTTTGGCTTTACATCTGATGCCTCACCCTGCCCGCTCATTCTCCAAAGAGTATTCGTCAGACAACACATATTCTCTAGACCCTCAAGTAAGAAGAAAACAAAAATAACTGCATTATAAACAACATCTTTTACAACTAAATATTAAAATTAATAATTGTGTACAATTTTCTAATCTCAGAAAATATCATTACCTATTTCTAGGGCTATCCAGTCTTACTGTACATGAAGACAGAAAAAATTATGATGTTATAAAAGAGAGATATGGCTGGGCATGGTGGCTCACTCGTGTAATGCCAGTACTTTGGGAGGCTGAGGGAGGAGGACCGCCTGAGCCCAGGAGTCCAAGTCCAGCCTGGGCAACATAGACCCCGTCCGTAAAAAAATGTAGAAATTAAAATAAAAGAAGAAATATTTTAAAGAAGATAGGCTCTTCTAAAAAGTTTACAAATGTAACATTTATTAAAGTTTCTATATGGCCACAGTTTATCATTTTGTTGTATAAATACTATGACTACAACTAAATATGCTGAATTTTTCTACACCGTGAAATCACTGTACAGGTAAGTGTTCATGTGACATCAGTTATTCTCCAACTTGCTACATCAAATTAAATGTAAGGGTTTAATACGTTTCTCTCTAAAATATATTTTAATGGGGTTTTTTAAAAGTAAAAAAAAAACTATCATATTTTGTCTAGATTTTCAATTATGGCATCACTTTAGAAAAATGATGCATATAACATTAGACACTGGAGACTACTAGGGCGGGGAGAGGGGGAGGGTTGCCAAATTAGCTGCTGGATACTATGCTCACTGCCCGGGTGACGAGGTCATCCGTACCCCAAACCTCAGCATCATGCAACACGCCCATGTAACTAATCTGCCTGTGCACCCCTGAATCTAAAATGAAAGTCGAAATTATTCAAAAAAAGAAAAGAAAAGAAACGATTCACAGAAGTGTAGCAATCACTTGCTTCAGTGGTGCGTACCTCATAAAAATGTACTTGTTCTGGAGAAATTGTTAAACTTTCAGTGACTTTTTTTCTGCATATTAGTTAAGCCAAAATTGTTGTGTTTTAACGTTTGCAATTCTTCCTGATAACCACTGTCATAATGACTCGAAAACTAATAGATTCATCCATGGATCTATACACAACATAGCCCTGCTCTCCTTTAATCTTCCTCTATCACCAACATTCATAGGAAGTGAGTTGCACAAAACACATGTACTTGTAATTACATTTGCAAAAAAAAAAAAAAAATCCTCAAACAGCTGTGGAGACAGCAAAGATTAGAATCTGATAGTGGCTTAGAATAATGAAGAAAGGGATTGTGAGGGTTCAGCTACAGAGCTGATGAAAGATGGAAGGAAAACCTGCTCTTCAAAATCCTTAATCTGTATTACTTCTAAACTCTGAATTGAAACACATATATTCCAAGACTCTGAAATAATAAATGATGAGTAATGTTTCTCGACCAGACAATGATTTAAGATATGTATTAAACCTTGTGTCTTACTAGCAATAAATTCAAAATTTGTATATTATTTACCTAAAATGTTTGAAGGTCTTATTTAAATTATTATTCTTCTAAAAATCTCATAAAATAATTGAAATTTGGTTACATCTGGCTCATTTCTAGGCAGTATTATTTATTTCTTAACATTACATTTCCACCAATTATGAAAGATTATGAAAGTCTAGAGTCCTTGAAGAAGCCTTCAATAATCAACTGGCACAGTGAATTGATCACAAAAATAATATTTTAAATAGTTTCCTTATTATAAATACTGAAGAACAGAAAATAATTTTAGTATCATATATCTTTATTATAGATATAAAATATTTGAGAAGATGACGCAGAACAGAAATGTGACAATTATAAAGAGCCATCTTTTGAAGTTGATTGTATGTTTCAATGAGTAAGTACACAGACACCAGAATTATTTATACTGTAGAAAAACTTAACTGTATTCCCTCACTTTGCAATTTTTATAGTGAACTTTACCACTCTTTTAAAACTTTTAGAAGCTTGTAGCCTCAGAAATAAGAGCCCATTTATTAAGGAAAATTAATTCCCCATAATAAATTATGCTTTTTTAGGTGGCATTACTTGTGTTTTACAAGTAAAATGACTCAATTAGCCAATACTTGGTATTTTCCAATTTTGAATAGAATCAATTGTCTTGTATTTGATTGATGCTGACTAAATGAAAACTGATATAAACACAATTATGTAATCTGACCACTTAATTTTCAATTTTCAATGTATTTATTGGACCAAAAACACAGAGGTCTCCTTAGAATGACACATTTTTATCAAACTGTTATGCTGTGCAAACAATTGTTCATTACAAGTTGGGAATATACTCACATAATATAATGTCCTTTCACTTTCTTTTTTAAAATCCATGACCAAAGCAAGCTATAATATGCTCACTATTACATACACGTGTATTACATACATGTTCAGAGAAAATTAACTAACCCTCATATATATGATGGCTTCATTTTTATATGTCACTATTTTCTTCTCAAGTTGCTTTCAATATTATTAACAAGGGGAAAAGCTTACAGGGAACTTGCATCAGGCCATGGACTTTGCAGACTGTACTGAGGAGGTACACCACTTAAATGACTGAGTACCCCGCAAGAATCAATGCCCTGGTCATCTGGCATAAGTGGAAAAGCATTCTTCAATAGATAATCTGGCTTCATTATCTTGCATCAAAATAGTAACGTCTGCATTTCACGGAATCCATTAATACCTAACATATATGTAGACTAAAATTCCATATAAATATTAGATTTAGGAAAGAAACCAATTAACTTTTTAAAGAAAAATGAAATGATAGCCAGCTAGTCTAGTGCTACTTGATAAAACTATTGTGTAACAGATTCTGGGATCACAGATTTAGGGGAGAATGTATAATCCTTCATCAAAGAGTGGCAGCTTATCCACAAAGCTTCCTATCCCCGATGGGCTATTCTTTTAAAAGTAATAACGAGGGCCTAAAAACTATGTAACACTCTCCCACCAAAATTAGCCATTTATACCAATTATTCTTAATAGTAAAAGAACCAGAACCTCATCCTGAAAGCCTTTGAGATCTTTCTTTTAAGGAAAAAAAAAAGAAAAAAAGCATAATGTGCATTAATAATTTATATCTATTCCTAAGTCAAGTGGTTATGTTCCAGACTTAAAATTAAGTGATAAAAATTACATTAGAAGGTATCATTGTTTTTCAAAAGATAAAAATAATAAAAAATAATCCCTACGAGGCTTACATTAGTAACATTTTTCCAAGAGTATGAACTATTTATACTTCACTTTCCTCAACATTTAAAATTTTAAAAGTGAATTATAGAGGCTTTTTAAAGTTGAAGTGGTAATTACACAACCAATCCATACGTCTTACATCACATTTACATGAAATATGTGATACATTCATGATTTGTTTCAGTAACTGACGTTGTCCTTTGCTGATAGCTCAATATAAAATTTACCAAACTTAATATGTTAAGATTCCCATCCGAAGTACAATACAGTGTCTAAAAGCTACTTTCATCAGATAATGTGAGAAGAATTAACTGATGGCATCTCATAGAACAAGCACTCAGTCCTCTCCTTCAGATCTCTCATTTGTCACAAGACATCAAACAACTGCATAGTGGAGCTGAACTAGAACTAGATTTGAAGGCTCAGATTTTATAGAAAACTTTCAGAATGAGAAAATGGACTTCGGTCATGGCTATACTGATGGTTGACCGAAGTTCCTAACATCATACTTGAATGAAATGCAAGACTGTATTAGTTTTATTGAAATTACCTTAAACCAGAAAACCAAGAATTGATGTATCTTAAAATCTGACACTTGTTTTGCAAATGCATTCATGCTGTGTGACTAAAGATGTATCATTCATCTTTCACATTTGTAATAACTTTTTTGTTATCTGTATGGATTTTACATATTGTATATTCATGATATTCTCCCAGTATCTAAATTACATAAACTGTAATATTCATTAAATTAAGGTATTTTTATAATTTTTAGAACACCAGATTTATCGGATCATCTAATTTCTTTTTCAGGCTGCCTTTAAACAGACTTCAGTTAGTGTATGTTTTGATTACTAATATTTTTTAATTCTTTATTTATGGGTTCTAAATCATATTACCAGTATAAAGAAAGATCTGAAGTCCCCTGAAACATATAAAAGATAAAAGCCCAAGTGTAGATAATTTAAATTATTAGGGTTTCTTTATACACATCTTTAGTAAATCAATATTTGAATCTCAAAATATATAAAATTAGGTCTTTTCTGTTTGAGACTGCACCTTTAACTAAAAGGTACTGCGCTTCAAATTTTTACGGGAAGAATTTTTAAAATAAATTTAATATTGAAAATTACGTCTTTTTTCTTTGGTTTAAGTTACCACACTAAGCAAATTCTGTAGCATCTACTATCATACTAATTAAAACGATATAGAAAATTATACCACAACCAAAACACAGGATAAAAAGCTTTAAATTTTTAAAGTACTTTATCTTTAGTAAAGTGTTGACTCAAAGTCCCTGTCACACGTGTAATTTTTTAAATTAGTAAAAATCGAAGAAAAAATCTTACTGGCAAAGCAGCTTAACATACCAGTATTGTTTATTAAAAAACTGTAGTGCCAGAGTCTTTTCATTCAGAGATTGTATATTCTAGGACAAAGTAACAATTGAGGACTAATTTGCTTTACTTAATTTTGTAATCACAAAAAACATGATAGGGTATTCTACTCATATTTGGAAAGAAAAAATATAAGGAAGCATAAAAATCATTCTAAAAGTAAGGACTCATTTCTGGTTTGACAGGTATACCTTACATACAAGTAACAGCTTTAATTTTTGTTTAAATTAAAATTTATTTTAAATGTTAAATATGTTAGTAGCTCCATAGAAGAAAAACAAGTTGAAATTTAAAGCAGAAATATCAACTTATAAATGTATTATAGATAGAAAATGCCTGTTCTATTTAAATTTGAAGAATAACATCCTGGCAGAGGTTCTTTTCAGCTTTCACCCCTTTCTGAACCCTTTCTGAACTATTACATTCATTAATAGTTCTGTAAGGCAACAAATGTACTTTCTTTCTCCTAGTAGGTCTCATTATTTTCAAGAGCTTTTCTAATTATTTTGGAATTTTCTGAAAGTATTAGCTAAAAGATGAGGAATAACATTTCAGTTATTTTCATTGTGTCAACTTGTTCTCACTATTACTGATACCATCATAAAATTCAGCCATATCCTTGTAAGAATGCCTTATTTTTGGGACAATCAAGAGACAAAAATATGGCTGTGTATACTACAGTTTTCATTTCTTTGCAATATTATAGTTCATCACATATCTATAATATGTATTTAGATTACTAGATTCGTTTTTATTATTTGCAGTATTTTAACCTACACAACTATTCTCATCATTACACAAAATTTAAGTGAAAAAATTTTAAAGTTTTAAACATTCATTTCATTTTTGCTTATAAATATAGAAAAATGTAATAACACTGCCCAAGATGCTTTTGTTTTTTCGTTTTTTTGTTTTGTTTTGTTTTGTTTTTTGCTCCTAAGAGAAAAAAAAGTCATAGATTTATTCTTCAAGAACTATAGGAGTGATAGCTTTCTTTAGCTGGAAGTTATTATAAATTCTGAAAGAAATAAAAGTTACAGCTGGCTTCCCCTGGTTTTCATAATTATTTCAAATGGCAAGCTCTGTGCCAATTTTCTTAAGAGCTATTTAAAAGAACCAGTCCCTTGCCAATTTTTTTCTACCTACATGTTGACAAATTCCAAATTCTCTGATAAAAAGTATTAGAATAGATGTTACTCTTTAAAAAGAACATTAGGTAGACTGAAAATAAACAATTAGTTTACTTTTCAATAGCGTACTTTTTACCAAAATAAGCATAATCTCATATTCATATATTTGCACATGCTTCATGCAAAGTATTTAACATGGTTCACACATTTCTCCCTGTAAAGTATATTCTAATAATTCAACCCTGTCTTTTCACTGTCTGCATAACGTACCTTCTAGTATGTAGTCCAAGAACATAAACTCTCCTAAGATACCATCCCAGTGTAGAAGCCACATGCTGGACACGAGAGGATGCTGGAGATGCTCTTGAGTGAGGACCACTTCTTTGGAAACGCCCCTATTGTCAAAAAAGACACCTCCTCATGCAGAGAGGGGGGTCAACAATTCTAGTCACAATATTAGTTGAGCATAATTTAACTCAAGAGGAAATAATTCATTCTAATAAAAAAGTAGCTTTTCTGTTTGGGGGAGGGAACAGAGAACCACAAATCCACGTCACCCTCTTATTCAGAGTGTGCTGCTATCTTCATAGACAGCCACTGCATTCAGAGGTGCTACGGAATCGGACTGAAGGAAGACAGTCACTACCAAGCTGTTAATCCTTTCTAAGTAATGGCAACCTGAAGAGGTATTAGCATAAGAATTCTAACAAATATGACTAGTAATTAAATAAAGGAAAGAATGACTAAAATATATTAAGAGCTGTATCTTTAAAGGTAAGTGGCCTTTATAAGTTACCTCCTAAATGGTCTTTTTAAATAATCAGAGTTGTGTGGGTTTTTTTAAGTCTCTACATAGAAAACTATAACTTGATTTTCAGTCTTATAAACAAAGCAAGCATGCCTGTAAAATAGAGCTCTTAGTACGTTTTCTTTTTTCCATCAGTATAAGCAACTGTATGCAATATTTGCAATCTCTGGGATTACATTTAAAAACTGATCCTCTGGTTCTCCTGCAGGGATTGAAAATACATATATTTAAAAGTGAAAAAATTTACAAGTTAATTTTCTTCTGTACTTACCCAATTAAAATAAATGACAAAATTTTCCCTTTAGTCTGCTTTTCCTGTCACACACCCTGCTACATACAGAAAATGCTCAAAGGGCCATCACTCATTATAAAAGATATTCATTTTCCTATTTTCTGCTCTTTCTCTCTCTTTCTCTTACTCCCCTCCCTTCCTCTTTTCCTTTCTTCCTCCCTTCCTCCTTCCCTTATCTTTTTTTGGTTTTGAGGCAGACACCAAGTAGACCCAGTTATAAAATAGCTGGTTATTATTAATATGATCCCATCCCAGGGCAACCAAATCACATTATCCCCACCTCTCCCCAACTACTCTAACAGAAGTAAAAACTACTCCACAATATTTGAGAATATACTATCAACAAACGCAATTTTTGTATCCCATGACTTTTATATAATTATATAAATGATACAATTTTATATCATTAAATGCAAGTGTGAATACAGGCACTATGTCTTCCCCAAGGTATTTTCAGAAGGTATCACTGTGTTTTTGCATGCTCTAGTACAAACTACAGAACTATGAATGTGGGTCAAATAGTAAGTAATAATAGTAATAAATGCCACATCTCCGTAAGTAATGATTAACTCCTAAACTTACAAAAAAGAATATAAGCATAGTTTAGTGTTATGCTACATTTCACTCCACACATGCTCCTAAACATATAAGAATTACCTATTTTCTGAAGGAAGTCAAGGAACTCGGTTAAGACTGCCACCTATCACAAACTTGTTTGAAAAGTCAGTGCTACCCGATCCTAGCTCTTCCAAGATTCCAAGAAAGTTATCAACAGGGAAGTAAAATCTCATTATTATTATTATTATTACATGATATGGTTTCAGTCATCTACTCATATGACTTATGAGTTCATTCTACGATACTGACATTCAGTTGCAGTGACTAATTTAAAATAGAAAGACATGTGTTTGAGTAGATCACTATTTTTAGTAAATTCCATGTAGCTGTTCTAGCTAGGCAATCACCAGGGTTATTTAACCAAAACTACAGAAAATTTTATTGCAATTCCTTCAAAAGAATGAATCCTATTGTAGTTTCAGTGTACGAAACATCTGTGTATCTCAGGGCATGTTTCCGCATTTTGATAGTTTATACTCTAGCACTTGTGTAAAATAACATTTTGAAAATGGTAATTTAACTGCATTATTTTAGCATTTAAAACTATTTTAAATGGATGTCTTCAGCAGGAAAAACACCAATCCGATGCCAAGAATGTATCATTACAGAGAATAAAATAAAGATACATAGTTCTTATCAAGTTTTTTTCCTTCCTGAAAGTAAAGAGTAATGCCATTGTGGGAAGTTTACACGCACTAGAAAGCAGTTACATCTTTCTTTAGAAATCATATATACTACGGATATATGTTGATATATATGGATATATATTGATATATATGGATATACTGTGGATATATTAGAATGCTAATCTATATTAATCTTATATTCTGTGCTCCTAATCTTTTATTTGATTGGGACAACATGTATCACAATGCAATATGAACCAAAGCCCAAGAAAATCTTAAAGTGGTCTTTCAGAAGAGACTTAAAAGCTGATAAAACCAAAGATGACCAGGTACAGATAAGAAACAAATGCAAATATCACAGTGGGGATGATAACGTTCACCATCTCTTCACATTTCCATTAAGGAATTACCTCCACATGCATTATCTTTCATTGTCAGGATTACACTATCTTATGAAATAAAGTTATAACACACGCACAAGAGGTCCATCCAAAATTCTAAGAAATCTCTGAAAAACTGAACTAGAATGTTAATACAAACAAAAAAGGAAATAACCTAGATGGATTACAATTACTATTAATGACTCAGGCCATAAAATCCTTTGATGGGCAAGAAAATATGCCTTGAGGCATATTGCATTTTGGGAAAATAGGCTATTTGAGTTGAATATATGTTAATGAATTGCTTCCTCATGTTTTATATAATTCTTAGAAAAAGTTCAAATTAGGTCCCCAATAGGATGTTTTAATTATGAGAAGCAATCTTTTGAAACTCATACAAGCCATCACACTTGTTTGGAAACAAATGACTTTTCAAGATGGAGAAGTATCACTATCAATCACCAACAAGTTAATTCTACATAATAAGGCAGGTTTGGATGCAAACTGATCCATTGTGGAATGCTGTATCTAAAATTGATTACAACAGCACTCAAAATGAACGCAGCCCTCCAAACCACTTCTTTGCTCAGAAACATTAATCTCAATTAGAAGGAGAGCTTCATAATGGTAATGCTTGGTATAAAAAAGTATAAAATAAATCAGGTTCTATAAGACACAACAATTAGTTTTCAGACTAAGGTTTATTTTATTTTATTTTATTTTATTTTGAAGCACAGAATTTCCATCAGGTCTGTTAAACCAGCTGATGTTTCCAAAAATAAGTTTTAAATGTATTCTAAAAGAAGCTTACGTAAAATAATTTTTAAAACTTAGTTGTCGAAACTTTTAAATAACGTATTATTGTGTTATCTTTTCAACAGACTTTACTCCGAATGCATGTGTTCAATTTTTCTACGGGCTATCATTCCACTTTATAAGGCAACTATGAACACAACACTAACTTCAACTAGAAATTTAAAGGAATATGTAATTGGTTATGGACCACGGTAAACGTTTGCTGGCAAACTATTATATTCTTTGCTCATATTCTCAACCTAAGTAAAAAAAAGTATGCCCTCGAAGTCAAAATGGATATTTGACTATCAAACGAAACCCAGGGTAGACGAGCAATGTGTAATTCAACATGCTTAACAGGTTTCCACAGCACAGCTTCCAGAAAAGGGCAGACAATTCATCACAGCTGCTGAACACACTGATTCAAATAAATATAAAACCTGGATGATATTCAACCACCATCCAGAAATCAAATTTTTACAGGGTAAAATAAAGTTTAATAAAAAGGAGGCACATGCATTTATTTAAATAACCAATATTAATAAACTAATAAACTTGGCTTTGTTGGGCTTTTATATCAGACAATGACCATGCTCTGAACTTATTCCCTAGTATCCCTATAGGTAGGATAAACTTCAGCATTTCCAAACATACATTAACAGCTTTTGCAAAAACATCATTTTTTGTACACCCAGCCTAACGGTGATTCAGTATTTCTGACAGGTCACTCTACTCACAACCATAGCCACGCGCTTCTTCCTGCTATCTTCTTTGCTTGACTCTTTACAAACAGAATAATTACTCTTGGCTCCCAGAAGCAAAGCTAAGAAAGAGTAGCTTGAACTTACTAACTGGATCATTATTGTTTAGCTAGGTTTCCTTTCTGAATAAGTTTAAAAGTTTTGACTCTCTTTAGGAGCTTTTTTCTATTCAAAGATAAGCATCCTTATCTTTCTTTGTCTTCACCCTAATAAGGCAGGTTCCCTTTTCTAACCAAAAGACTGATGACACGCCTACAGAATCATAGTAAGAAAAGCCTCAATAATTTACCTAAAACATCTTTCTAGAAAAGAAACACAGCCATGCAAAATAATCCCATTTGGAGGAATAACTAGTCACAATTCCATAAATCTATCTGCTTTATTCCCAATAATCAAGTAATCCTCATTAGGGTGCATAGGTTGCTAACATAAAGCTATTGGCACAGGGGGTTCACAGAGTTTTCCAAATATATAAACATTAGCATGGTGATTAGTATAACTACATTTTTTATAAAAACTGTGCAGTGCATGTAAAATGTGTGTTTGATTTGAACTACTTTTTCTAACTATTCTTTTCTAAGTTATTTAACATAAGATATATTTGTTTACTATTAGAAAAAAATCTTTGATTAAGAGGAATAATAAAATTCATGTAAGAAAAAAAGAACAAGATTGTTAAGGGAAATGCAACAGGAAGAGATACAGACAATCCTGAAATACACAATAGAATAACTGAACTCATTATAAACTCCTATCTTTGAAGAATTTAGGAATAATTTGTGAATGCCATGACATTTTAAAGTGGGATTAGCAAGCCTTATTACTGAACTAACCTCTCCCTCTTAGATCAAGAATTAAATATTTACTCTGCATTTAGAATTACAAATCCAAACTTTCAGGGCTCATACAAGAATTTTATATATTAAGATATACATGCTCGAAGTTTTAGATAATTAAAAGTGTATTAAGGAATGCACAAAGCAAGATTGTTGAATTTATAAAATCTTGTTTTAATTGAAATATTAAAATAGATAATTATTATTACACAGTTGCTCTTAATTCTAAAGTCAGTCTGTTCTCAATATATTAATATATAAAGACTACAAATACTTCTCCAAGTAGGCAGTGGGGAAAAAGGGATATGCGTCATTATTTTAAAGAAATTCACTAAGGGATCAAATCACCAAGTTCTGTTCAGCTACAATACCATCTTTTGGGATACTCTTCCAAGCTTTCCAGAGATGCCATATCCACCTTTTTTCTTTTGACAAGAGAAGGGAAAGGTAATGCCTCAACATATGTCTATTTCTAGTGAAAAGACCACCCAGTGGATTCTGCCAGAGTCTACCAATGTTTGACAAAATACATTGTCAGAAGATAAGAAATAGAGCATGATGAAGAGACAGTCCTGTTCTCGGGCATCCCAGCCGTCTGGGGCCCTGTAAAAAGTATAGGACAGCTCTCAGCCTTTCATTTCCATTGCACCTCCTCACACGTACCTGGAAACTTTTCTCTACCTCCAAATTACAGTGACTTGGGGAAACACACGTGTGTGATGTATTACACGGTACAAGTACTTGTTACCCTCTCTCTACAATAAAAATTAACAAGTTACCACTCCAGCTACCTTAAAGGTGAGGCAGTAAGAATGGAATCCAAGCTGCATAGTAAGATGCTCAGCAAAGATCAATCAGACACAACCCGCCTCAACCTAAAATATGTGAAGCTCTTTGTAATCGGTTGTAAAACACGAGAGGGACCTAGAATCTCAGTTGCAGGCTCATAAATTCGTAATTTTTGAAACGCCCAGCTCAGGATATTTTGTGTGTGTTTCCAACCCCATCCAGAGTTTCCCGATGAAGTTTCAGCCGTGATCCATCACTCCCCACGCTACCCCTCGCCCCGCACTCTCCCTCCTTCACTCCTTTTCAACTTGGCTCCCTGATCGCTGCAGAAGCCTTCTGTCCCCTGCCTGCCCCGGAAAGCGGTGACATCCCGGGGCTTTCCGCTCGCTGGGAGCCCCCCAGGATCCTGTTAAGACGCCCCCGCAGAAGACGCGGGGCCCCGCCACACATCGGGGGCCGAAGAGGACCTGGCGGGCTCCCCTCCCCGCCCCCACTGGGCGCCCAGCCTCCGGACTGCCTTCCTCAGGGACCCCGGGGCTCCCCAGTACGGGGGCGCGGCGCCTGGCTCCCCGGGCGAGAGGCGCCGGCGAAGTTCCCACCTGAGCCGGCGGCCGGAGGTGGCTGGCGCGAGGGCGGGGCGGGGACGGGGAGGCCGGACCGTGGAGAGAATCCGCGCGCCGAGAAGATGTCCCCGCGTCCGCCGCCTCCCGGGGCCACGCGCCGTCCCAGCTCGCGCCCGCCAGCTCCCGGCGCCGCGGCCCGGCACTAGGACCCCATAAAGGAAGGAGGGCGCGCCGGCGGCGGCGCCGCACTTACCGCGCTCGGCTCGCCCGCGCCGCCGGCTCGCTCCCCCGCAGCAGCCGCCGCGTCCGCCCGAGCCGCGCGCACACCGCGCCGGGCCAAATTCAAAGGAGCCGGGCGCGGGGGAGGGGGGCCCCGCCGAGGGAGCGGGGAGCGGGCGACGGCGGGGCGGGGGCGGGGAGGGGGCGCGAGTGTTACAACTTCCTTCCCTGCCCGCCCCCGGCCGCGCGGCCCGGGGACGCGGGAGGGGAGGGCGCCCGCGCGCCAATGAGTTCACTTTCTTTCTCTCCCCCGCGCTCCCCCTCTCCCGGCCCGCCGGCCCCTCCAGCCTCTTCCAAGGCGGCGGACCAGGCCGGGCCGGAGTTTTCGGGGTTCAGCCCGCGAGCAGGAGGACCGGGGAGGCGAGGGAGGAGGAAGGCGAGAAGGGCCAGGTGAGGAGGCCCGCGGGACGCCCGGCCAGGGAGCGGCATCCAGGACCGTAATTGTGCGGCGGGGGACGCGCCGGGCCGAGTGTGCCCGAGCCCGGGCGCGTACACGTGTCCGTGTCCGTGTGTGTGTGTGTGTGTGTGTGTGTGTGTGTGTGTGTGTGTGCGGGAGTGTGCGAGGGAGAGGAGGAGAGGAGAGGAGCCTACCATGCGCTTCCCCCGGTGCAGATCGCGGGAGAGCCCAATCACGGGGCGAGCTGGACCTGGCTGTGATCATTTATAATCCTTGACTCCTCCGCTCCGCCACTTGTCAAGATGACAGGTACTTTATTTCTTCTTCTTCTTTATTCAAAAAAAGAGATTCCCCGTTTACTGCCTTTTTCTGTCAAATGGGATTTGCCGGACTGAACCACGTTCGCCGCCCCTCCCTCCTTCCCTCCTCCCGGCCGCGTCGGGTTCGGGAAAGCACCGAGGCTCCCATGCTGTGACCAATCAGTGCCTCTACTACTCTCGCCGTGATTTAGGGGTCATCCGTGAATAACACTTCACGCTGATGAATGGCTCTTGCCGGCTTTCGGCTCTGATGAGGGGTCTGCCCGCCGCGGATCGCAAACACTAATGAACTTACTGCGCCATTTGAAATTCACACGCACCAACAAAGTGCGGGGGTACGTGCGTGGGGGTCTGTCCTTTTCTGCTGCGGGTGGCGGGGAGGCGGCCCTGGGGGAGGGGGCGGGTAATTGCTTTGGACTTAAGTGGAAACACTTCTCTGTGTAATCAAACCTCTAACCTTCTTAGAAAACTACTTTTCTTGATCTTCCGTAGGGTGGGCATTTCAGGTCAGCTGAGTCACCCGAGGAGGTGGCAGTGCAAGACACTGCCGGGAAGACGGATTCCGAGGCAGAAGGGTGTAATTAAGGATTTCCACCCCCGGTAGGCGGCCCGTCCTTTGCAGAGCCTCTGAAAATGACCCGCGCCTTCCTTTCCACAGTGTTCTTTCGTCCGAGACCGAAAAGCGCAAATGACCTTTGGACAGGGAAGGGAGGCAGTAAACACTCAGACTTCCTTACCAGCCCCTCGTCGGCACTGCAGCAGAACAATTGTCTGCCCCCCAGGTTCAAGCACCTAGGCCTCCGCCCCGCATCACCTGGCCAGGGGCGGACCCGGGAGTCCTCCGAAGGCTCCACTCCCCACTTTTACTACTCTTCTTTCCTCTCCATTCTCCCCTCAGATTAGCAGCCGGACACTGTCCCTGCCTCGATTTTGTTTGCTGTGGGAGGGAAAAAGAAAGTATGCTGCTCCTCCCAAGACACCGGCCACTTTCTACTCACTGAAGTTCCCACCGCAGCGCTGGCTCCCGGCTCCCTAGCTCCCGCCCCCTGTCTGCAGGAAAGCCCTCCCCCGGAGCTTCCGAAACTGCTGGAGGTTCCAGAGTTTTGTAGCTCCGAATGGGCGACCTGAGCCGAACCGCTCTCTGGCTGGGTGGTCGGCGGGATCCTTCAGGCTCCTTTCGGGTCCGGGACGGGGCGGCGGCAGAGGTGGGGCGTGCGTGCTTGGGGCTGCCGAGTGAGTGCGGCTCCCTGGTGCGCGCCCGAGCATCTCCCCGCCCTCTCCTGGGACCAGCAGTCGGCCCGTGGAGGGCTAGGAGCCCGCGACCAGGCCTGCCCCGGCCGTCGCCAACCTGTCCTTGGAAGCGTGGCGGAGACTGGTGCGCTCTCAGCCTCCTCGCGCCACCCTCCACTTTCAGCTTCAGAGCAGAGGATTCCGCCGACCTCTACCTGTACCTGTACTCGGCCGTTAGGAAATCCACTTGCATTTTTAACTACCGTGCAGAACCAGAACGAGCACTGGGAGAACAAGGACGACGCCTCCTAGGAAAGCCTGAACCTTTATGTTAGTTTATCCAAAGTTTGGGCTAGAAGTGAGGAGAATCCCTAAACTCGAACTGGGGTGCCCAGACCCACAGCCCGTGTTCCCGAAGTTGCTAAGTGCCCGAGCGCAGCGCGTTAAGTAGAGAAGTCTTGGTAGTAAGCGAACCCGACCCGGCTCTCGGGGCGCTAGTGACGGAAAGCAGCACGCATATCTTTGCGGGAAGAATCTAGAGTCGCCCTGGGATAGATCCATCTCCTTCTGCCACTGAATTTCACACTTGAAAAAGATAAGGTCATGGGGGCGGATGAATGATATCCCCCACTCATTTAGCCATTCTTATTATTATAAAAAAAAAAGGCTTGTCAATTATGAAGATATGTCCCAGATATTACATGAAGATCATGCAAACTACTTGAAATTTGAATCCGGACATGATCGTAAGGAAACTCTTTAATAAAGCACTTTTGTGGCCCAGTTCCCACACACACACAAAAGTATTAGGTCTTTAAAACTTTTCTAAGTATGTAAATAAGTGAGACTCCCTCTTACTGTCTACGAATACACAATAAAGAGATGAGACACTGCCCCAATCCTAAAGAGGCCAGAACTGAAGTGCTACATTGTGGGAGTTAGAGGATGCTTCTTTTTTCCAGCTCTTTTTTCTAGAATCCTCATTACAGGTAACGCTGGTAATAAAGGTAGGAAAACAATAGAACTCATAAAACTTAGAAATGGTAATAAATCTTGGCTCCTGTCTCTAGCCCAGTTCCTTCTTACATGAGATTCAAAGTTTTGCAGTATGCAATGCTGAACATTCACACTATGGTTGCAAAATAGAAAAAAATACTCTAGAACTCATTAATACGGCCCTGCGCACCCTATGCCAGGCGTCGCTGGTGGACAAGGCGCGCAGGGGTCCTCCTCTACGTCTGCCTGCGCCTGTAATCCAGGCAGCTTACGTGTGTTAAATTTGGGTCTCTCTCTGTCTCTCATACAAAGCAGTTCCATCCTTTGAGGCCGTTAGGAAAAGCTGATGTTGTGCAGTGCCAAACTACCACACGCTTCCTCCTTCAGATGAATCCCTGGAAAGCAGAGCGGCAGCTCGCTACGTGACCATCATGCTTTTTTACCTCACTGAGCTGTTGTCAAGAGAGGGCGGGGATGGCGGGCAGCTCACGTCGTGCCCTCCGCAGCAATAAAAACTGGAGCGGGAGAAGAAATGCAAGACATCGCTGTCTGTTTTGCAAGCCTCTGGCCGCTCTCAGCAAACTCTGCCCGGCGCGGCTGGTGACTTTGCGGTGTGAACGCAGCCGGTCGTGCTCGGGATAATGGGACCGAGCTGGCGGCATCGCCCTCCCGTGGGCCCCTCTTGCCACACAGATGCGCAGCTCTCCAAAAGGAAAAGGTGGCCCAGCAACCCTCGCCTAGCCCTAGTCCTAGGAATGCATGCCTGGGGCCTTTGGAAGCCTCTCAAAGGGCTGGGGGGCGGGGGGGGGATATAATGGGCCGAACCTCTGGATTCATTTTGGGGAAGAGGAGCCAGGCTCTTGCCCCACTACTGAGGCAAGGCCAACAGCACCCTGCCCTGCTGCTCCACCGCCTCCCCGCCGGTCAAGTCTCAGCCGAGTGTCGCTGCCCACCTGAAGGTGACACCTGTCCATTTTAGTCAGCATCACATGCGCCTTCCCTTTCTCCCCTTTGGGGTCTGTCCGTTTTCTCCTCCTGTCCTAAAGAGCCAGCTTGGAACTGAAGGGGCCGGGTAGCAGCTGTTTGTGCCTCTTGCCCGTGCAGACTCGAGGGTCTCCGCAGCCACTTCCTCCTTTAACACGCGAGGCTTTCAGGCGTGCGGAAGGGGACCGCCGGGTCAGGCAGGTATTAGGCTCTCCAAGGACACTTGTGGACATCACTCGAGTTTACCTATTGTTTGGACTTTATTACATCTGCTTTAGCAAACGGAGGCATGAGCGGCCTGTCTGCTGGGTTCAAACCCAGTTGCTGCCCCGGCTGCAACCTCTCCCACTCAAGAGACCCTAGGAACGATGAGGAACGGGGTAGAAATGACCAGGGGAGCCAAATCTCAGGTACCAAGACCTTCCAGCTCACCCCTCAGGCTCAGGAAAGCCAATAACCCACATATGCCCAAAAGGAGGTTATGTCTCAACTGAGAACAGCAAATAGGTGATGGGCCACTTTAGAACAGAGGCTAAAGGCTGGTAGCCACTGAGCAAAACCCAAATTCTAGGCACCTGAGGTGTTTCCCTTACACAAGTGGCTTCACAGGTAGCAAGCAATTAATCTGCAACAGTGAACAACACTAAAACTTAAATTTTACATGGAAGTCTCTCAAGTAGACAAAGTTATTATTGGGTGGGGTTTTCCCCCCACTGGCAAAAAAATAACTTATCCCTTGGCTGTTAGATTGAGGGAACTATAAAACAAATATTTTAATTCGATCACTGACAAAGTCATAAAATTCAATGACTGTTTGTAGAGGAAAACATGCTTTCATTATCTTAATTAAAGCAAGATAAGCCTCTCTCAATGTGCATGCATTTTGGAGCCACTGAATGGACTGGTGATGAGACGAAGCAACCTTTAATTGGGACCATGCTTCTCCAGTACATTCGTTTGTATTCCATGGTGTAAACCTGGCCTTACGCGTGGCTCCGACCTTCGGTGGAAATGCATTTGCGTAGCACCACCCAAGGGCTCCCTTGCTTTGGCTAGAGCCTCATAAAAGACCCCAGGTTTTGCAAAGGATTTTGAACACCAGCGTCTTTTAACATGTGGAACTTTCGGTTGTGGTTTAGCTCTGTGAACGTATTTAAAACTTGCTACATTATTCCACAGTGAAAGTTGGAAACTTTTTAAGAGTTATCATAGAGTGCCTTTTAAAATCTGTCATATTTTCTATAAACAACTTTTCAGTGAGAAGCGTATATAGTGTACTCGAGGTAGGCATTAGCTGCTGGCAAGGTTTATGATACAATAGTGACACTACAGGACAATTTTTTAGTCAAACAACACCCGTTAGATATTTCAGGGTCCAGCTTATATGTTAACTTGTAAATATAGGTTAAAAATATAGGTATCAAGTGACTAAATTCAGTATCAGACAAATTGAACATCTTTTTATTTCCCAGAAGTGCCCTACTCTTTCTCCTCCCTTTGGTGACCTCTTAGTCTGGAATGCTCTGCATCCGGGGCCCCTGGAACACATAGTTTTTAAAGTACCTATTAGTGATACTCTCCTCCCGTGGCAGTGCTTCCACTGTGTTTTCTGCATGTAATAAAGGATGGCACTGTTTTTTGTATAGGTCTTTCCTAATAGCTGAGCACTCTTGGAGTGTAGGGGCTCAACCTTATGCCTCTTTGGACACACAAGCCTAGCCCATGGGCTGGCATATAGGAGCTGCTCAATAAATGTTTGTTGAACGAATGAGTGGATAACGAATAAAATATTTTCATTGTCTTTAGCCCCTCTGACTTTCTTTTTTAAACAGGGGCATGTCATAAATAAAATTTACCTTGAAAATGTATTTAAGTACACTGTTCTACTTCTCTGACCATGAAGTTTTTAATGGGACATCGTTTTAAAATTCTGGTCATTACAATGAACCACTTTTGACCTTGGTTGACTTTCCTCAGAAACATAATTTGAAGTAAAGACAAAAACAATGAGAAAAGGCAAAGAGATCAAATTTTGGTTTTCTCTTTTTCAGTAGGATATGATGTTTATCGAAATTTGGAAACAAATTGTGGCAAGCACCTATAACATGTAGATACTCATGTTTTTATATTAAATATGACATTATTTATAAAACCCTGTTGTCCTCCAAATTCCCTTTGGATTTTTAGTGGTAAGAAGTGTAGAGCCTAAGATGACTGCTTTTCATTTCTTCAAGACAAGGGTTCAGCTGGTATTGGGGAAACAATCTCTGTTTGTTCCTGTCTGCTCAGGAGGACTGTTTCTAATTGATCTGGCATGGAATTTAGTTGGAGATGTGTATGTTGCAACTGAAGCGCAGAGCCTGTGTGCTTTGTAAAGTGATAACCATATGGGCCTTATTTGAAACATTTGAGGATTTTCGACATTAACCTGGGTTAAATTGAGCTATAAATTCAACTCAAATGTATATGTCCTGACAAATTCATCATCACTTTGGATAGATTCAATCCATGCTTCCCTCAGATTAATAAAGATGATGACCGCTTATCACACATGCAAAGATTCGTCGTGATAAAGTACCATAATGTTGTACTTTGCACTGTTTAAATGCAAATTGCCCATATTAAGCAGACCTTTTCTACTGTTATCACTTTCAGTAGAATGGAAATGTTTAAAAATGATCTCTGGGTAAAGAAAAGGATATATAGTCAAATCTATTTCCTCTTACACCATTTGCAAGTGCACTTCGCTATCATCATGAAGATTTAATTAAGCAAGCTCAGCTAGGCTAAAAAGCAAAGAGGCTGAAAGTTACTACTTATAGAAACATATTCAGGACTTATACAAAATAATTTATTTACTATTCTTCATTTAGGGATTTGAGCAACCACCGAAGGTTAAAAATACAACAGAATTCTATAGCTCCTTTCCCCATTTCTGAATATCAAATTTAGAGCTTATACTTTGTTACAGATAATAGTACTAAGTTATGGATGTTGATGGGTCTTCCCTTGCAGCTTTAAATTGCCTTGAAAAAGATACAGTTTCTTTAATTAAAAAAGCTGCACAGAACTAATCCCTCTAGCTGAAAAAAGAAAAGTTTTAAGCAATCTCTTTCTGCTCTGAGAGAGAAAGGCAGACAATACCATAACAGATCAGAAACATAAGCTATAGTGTGCAGCCAGGAGCACAGCAGGGAACTGAATACTGCTCCGACTGTGTCATTTTTTAATCCCCCATCCCAGTTTTCCCCGTCTGACCTCATGCTGAGATGAAGTTATCACAGAAGACAGCTTTACTCTCACCAATGAATCCAACCCTGGATCTGTATTATCCTTAGCAGATCAAAACACCGCTTTCATCAAATAGCATTATCTGCATAAAAGGCATGCAATTGCCTGATAATTTCACCCAAACTATGCTATTCATTTAAAGGACAAGAAGAGAAATGTAATTCATTCCTTTGGGGGGGCGGTGGCAGAGAAGAGTGAGACTTGGGGAGAGGCAGAGGCTGGAAAAGCTAACTTATCCCCTTCACTCATGGGAACTTTCCTGTTTTTAACACAAAACCCCAAGAAGGGGTCCATTTAAAAGTCCCCCTACTCCTGCGCTTTAAGATTAATTGTTGGAGCAATTTGGTGCAGTTTGAGTGACAAAAGTGTAAGTTGTGTAGAAAACTGGCAGTGAGAAATTACAAAGCTTGCTGATGTCATTAGCCATGCTTCCATGAACCCCAATAAAAACATCATATCCAGTAAAATTGGAGAAGCATAAGAATTAGCTGGACAATTGGATGAAGTTTAACACAACGTTGTATTGGGTCGGCAGGGGGGGGATCCTGACTGGAGATCTTTCTGTGCATTATGAGAAGTTTGAATCCTTACAGTGGGAAGACAAAAGACAGATCCCACAATTCTGAGTTGACACTTTGAAAAATATTTAAGAAATCTTAGGCATCAAGACTAGCTCTTTTTTAAAATTTAGAAAATACTTTAGCCTCTTTCAGAATGCCTTTTTCATCTTATGTTGAAACAGTGTTCTCATTTGCATTGTAGATTGTATAAGCTGTTATAATGGGCTTCTCTTTAATGGATCCTAACTCCTTATTGAATGACATCAGTTGTTTTGCTCAAGGTATGGTGATAGGTTAGAGCAATCAGCCAAAACCATTTGTGTCAAGTAAATGGAATTACTAAGAAGTACTAAAACTCCCACGTGAGTATGGGTGACCTATTAGGTATGTGTTAATATCCCTATCATATGTTTTACTCACCGTAATTTCAATGATTTTGCTTGAAAATGTAAATCTTCCACCCAGCCCTTTCAGAACTCACTATGTAAACTGACCCTGCAAGAAATTCAGTTTAATCTCTACCCTTCCATCACCCAGACAACATCTATACACAAAAATGTGTAGGACAAAGAATCAGAACTGCTTGAAAAAAGAACAACATTAACATGCTTTAAATCAGAGGCAAGGAACACTCCTGGAAATTCATGAGGCAAGTGACGGGGCAAGAATTTTTCCCTTGAAAGAAAGAAGCTGGTTCTAGAAGAAAGTAATTGTAGCCCTATTATTCGTTATCATTGCCACTTTAACTACATGGAGGTATTCCCTAAAACATTTCAATGCAATTAATAAACAGGTGTTTTTTTTTTTTTCCATACCAGCTTTCCAAAACTACAACTTGATACTGTAGTGCTCTGAGACTAAGAGTCTATGTAGATATATGGTCTGCTCAGTAGTAAAGCTCCAACTGATGTTTCCAAAATACAGCTTCATGACATACAAATTATCTGAAATTTAATGTGATTAAGCATTAAACTGTGGTATTTCCTTGAATTTAATGACAGTACTATTTTCATGTCAAACTTGATTACAAGAACCAGCTTTCAGAGCAAACTGTTTAAAATCCCAAATCATTAACAGATCATTTAGGGTTCAGTCTCACAAAACTTCTTGTCTGTGAACTATCAACTAAGGATATGTAAGCAGAGAGGTGAGTTTCACATTTTTCTTACATATGTGTTGGTTGGGAGAGACTGAATCTACAAGTCACATTTCTGTCTGTTAATGCCAGGAGAGGAAAGATGTTTACATCATCAATACCACCGCCACTCTTAACAACATACTTACGACGAAGTTCGTGGTCATATGCTATTTTCTCAAAGCCTGTCATGGACCGTTACACCCATTTGAAATGGACATAGACAACTTCCTTAAGACTTTAGAAATTTAAAATACAACATAAGATTTTGATATTTTATTTTGTCTTTACTTTCACTTCAAGTCTGTATTCAACTCACAGCTGATTTTTCTAAGAGACTAAACCTGGTTCATCCATAAATCCTGATGTCAGAAGTACATTAGGCCACAGTTGTGTGAATTACCTTAGTCTGGAAACCTAAGCCATCATCACATGGGTCATGGAATTCTTTCTTTCTTTGCTTAAAGATGACACCAGAAACACCACTACTCTTAGGGTACAAACGTCCCAAGTGAGACAAAGAAAGATATTTCTACCAACCTTCTAGGTAAAGCTATCCTCTTGCCTAAAACTTTGGATCATTTTTGGAATTTTTTTTTTTTTGAGACCGAGTCTCACCCTGCTACCAGGCTGGAGCGCAGTGGTGTGATCTCGGCTCACTGCAACGTCCGCCTCCCGGGTTCCAGCGATTCTCCTCCCTCAGCCTTCCTAGTAGCTGGGATTACAAGCGCGCATCACCACACCCAGCTAATTTTTGTATTTTTGGTAGAGATGGGGTTTCACCATGTTGGCCAGGATGGTCTCAATCTCCTGACCTCGTGATCCACCCTCCTCGGCCTCCCAAAGTGCTGGGATTACAGGTGTGAGCCACTGCACCTGGCCAAACTTTGGTTCATTTTTGGTGCTTAAGACAGCAAAGCTTGGTTTTCTCTGTGGTGTGATGCATTTCTGAGAAAAGAGAGTTGTGGAATAAAGCCATGAAACAGTAGAAGAGTCATATTGAAATACAGCAAGCTCCTACGGGTCATGTGATCTGATTTTTAGTTTACCTGATGAAGTCGTAGCTCTGGCTTTGTTTGCTTTAGTGAAAAACAGAAGAAGCCAGGCATTTCTAGAGCAGACTGGGGGAAAGAAGAATCTGGCCTGGGCAGAGAAGCATCCAAATTTCTTTCTGTGTTTACCTAACACTTCTTTCTTAGCCCTGTACTCCAAGTCCAGCACTTTTAATCCACAAAATCTGTGAAAGACCAGGATTCACCTTCCCCTCTTTTATCCTTGGATAAGATATCTAGGAGGAAAAAAAAGTAGGCCATGAGAAGATTATGAGCTAAGAGTCTATAAAGAGGGAGGAAATTGGCAGTGAGAGAATCTGAGTTAGGGGAAAGAGAAGGGAGAACAAGCTTAAACTGAAGATAAACCAAGAGGATGCTGGAAGGAAGAGAGGGTGCATGTGAGATTCCTAGCTTAGAGTCCTGGCTTAATGGAGCTCTGCATTTATCTTCAGTCTCTATTTACACTGATCAGTGAGTGCTAGAATCTTGCCTCAAGAGTTTACAGTGTG
Organism: Pan paniscus; assembly: GCF_029289425.2. NCBI lineage: Eukaryota > Metazoa > Chordata > Mammalia > Primates > Hominidae > Pan > Pan paniscus. Next base: position 179,879,117 of record NC_073252.2, on the reverse strand, counting down.
ACTTAGAAACTAGATTTAAATCAGGCCATGGTACAGGCAATATTTATTTTCAAACTTATTAGAAATCAACCTTTTCTACATTTTGGAATAATGTTGATAATAAAGAGGTTCTTTATTGAAATTTGAAGATTATCTTGATGACAAATATGCTCTAACTATCTATGGTAGCCCTGGACCAATGATTTTCTAATTGTTGCCTTTAGACCCCCTGTAAGCAGAATCACCTGAGGGTTCTTGAGAACATATACGTTTCTGGGCCCTATTTCAGCTATAGGGAATCAGAATCCCCAAGGATAGGACCAATAAATTAGCATTTTAAACAAGTCTTCCAGAACATTCTTACTCAAAGGGAAGTTTGAGAAATATTGCCCTGGGTTAAATATTTTTCATAAAGTAAATATATATTTCAGTTTTAACATTTCCCTATTAAAAAGAAGTTGTTGCAAATAACTGTCATTGAATTATTTTCAGAACTGACACAGTCCAATTTAAGAAAGAAATCAAAATTCACAGAATGAAGAGGGTGAGAGTATCTACCAGAAGAAATTCCAGCTGAAAATTCAGTGACACTTCAAAATTCAATTTTGGATTATATTTTCTAAGAGTCGTAAAATCAATGTTATAAACTGAGATAGCATTTTCTATGTATTTTAATAGTTGGAACACTGTGTACAAATTTTTGCTGGCTCTCTTGTTTAATATTTTATATACGATTCTAAAATTATATAAATTTTGGGATGAACCTTTAAATATGTATTAGTTCTATTTATTATCAGAAATTAAAGAATGCTCTTGTGAAATGGAATAGAAACTAACTCAACTTGTGTAGCCTTTAATAGAAATCCTGAATAAATATATCGAAAAAAATGAAGAGCTTTATTTGGAAGCTAGGCATTGACAGGTCAGCATCCCATGCTATTTCTAGGATGGTTTTCATAAGCATTGCTCATGCCGAAAGCCCTTCAATTTTTAACATAAAGCATTATCACTATCCTGCCATCTTCACTTCCTTCTTTTGCAATGACTTGTCTCTGAAGGATGTGACTTTTAACAAAGTACTGTGATTACACTTAAGGACGTGACCCTGTTTTCTCTTATATTGCAGATTTAAAGTCCTTATGATAAGTAGTGGGAAAAGCATAAAAACAAGTCTTTCTTTTTATGTTGTCTTGACTACTGCAATTACCTGGTCTGCATCCTATTTTCCCTCCTCCTCCTGACTCGCCTGGCCTACACGCATGTTTTCTTGCAGACAACGTGCCCACCACATAGCATACATTGTCTCGTGTGGTCCTCATAACAACTTCACAAGTCGTTACTATTATTTTCCTCATTTTAAAGATCAGTACATTGAAAAGTAAGTAATTTGTCCAATGTAAGTAGAAGAGCCAGGATTAATTACACTTTTTCCAGAGCCCAAACACTAAGAATGACACATATTTCTAGGAGGAATAGAACCTGCTCTGATCATGTTAGTTATACACATATAAAATCATACACACACACAGAACTATGAACTAGAGTTTAATGAAAGAGCAATGCCTCTTAAGAACACATATACATGCCAATGTGAATTCCACAAAGAAAATACTTTATTGCTTGAGTCTGCTTTTGAGAAAAGTCATTTTATAATATGAAAAAAATTGAACTTGACAAAACTTTAGGTCCTGTTCCAAGCAATTTTACTCATCTTCCTTTGTTTTATATGTTGTACAGATTTACAATAAAATTGCTCCTAATATAACACTTTTTTTTTTTTGAGACAGATTCTCGCTCTGTTGCCCAGGCTGTGGCAGTGAGTGCAGTGGTGTGATCTCAGCTCACTGCAACCTCCACCTCCCAAGTTCAAGCAATTCTCTGCCTCAGCCTCCCAAGTAGCTGGGATTACAGGCACTCACAACCAGGTCTGGCTAATTTTTGTTGGTTTTTTTTTAGTAGAGACGGGGTTTCACCATGTTGGCCATGTTGGTCTTGAACTCCTGACCTCGTGATCCACCGGCCTCAGCCTCCCAAAGTGCTGGGATTATAGGCGTAAGCCACTGCGCCCGGCCTATAACCCATTTTATAATTCATTTACCAATTTCTCTAAATAACATTACTGCAAACCTCAGCACATATTTTTGAATGATGGTTGAAGGCTAGACTTACAGAAGATTTCAGCTCCAGAAGGGTGGTTCCCTCCTCCATTATTCATCTATTCAGGATAAAGTAAAATCACTGTTTTAAGGACTGAGTATAGTTCAGGGATGGTAAACATTTGCCAGCCTGATAAAAAATTTCCAGGAAGGCTGTAACTGCTCCAATGTTTAGCTTGTAGAAGTTGGTAATCCTCTTTGAAGGACCAGGGAAGTTAAACAAGGTGAATTGTAAGTTTGCTGCTATTCGAAATTACAAATCATTGAAAAACTGTCCACTAGAACACCTTAGGGAGTGAATGGCAGATAATAATGGTTTATGTGTGGTTGCAAAACAATAATGAACCTGTCTAATCAATTGTTCTGAATAGCAGTAGATCACAGTGGAAGGAAAAATACACATCCTTTATTGACCCCTTGTGTATTCTGTTACATTTCATTCTTGTGACTTTCGAATGGTTTCCTTTCATACTTAATCATGCAGTGACAGATTAACCCTAAAATAGTTACCCTTAACTCTTCCTACAGGCAGCATTTAATATAAATAGCTGAAACCAGAGCAGAAGGTAAACCCAGTATCTTTGCCTTTTTATGGATATGATATATTCATGATAAAAACGCTAATATCGAATCTAAAATGAACATAAAATAAATCAATGCTAATTGTGGGTGAGGTTTTTGATTTAACAAAAGACTTGGTAAAATAACCAATTCATAGTCATAAACAGAAAGAAAAATGAACTATGACCTGAGCTCATTTGAGCTCATTTTATCCATATCTTCTAACAGATCCATAGCAGTGTGGCGAAACGTATTTCGCTGTGATCTGCAATCGCTGATAAACTATGAAATGATTGCTTGTACTGGGCACATTAATTTTACATGTATGGACATGCCATATGTTCAGGGTTAAATTGTAGAAAGCCATCTCTTTGTCTGTTCTGCACACCCCAACCTCCCCCACTACATTTAGAGTTTCTACAGTGTTTACGTTAACACGGTTTATATAAGAAAGGTCTATTGAAATAATTAGTTTAGATTCACTTATGCAGATGACTTGGCCAAAAACCCACTTGAAACACCAAGGGTCACCATTATCACCAACAAACTGAACTGTTATCAAATAACAATTTCATGTCATCCTGGGGTTAAATCTGCCACACAAGAAGTAATAGTCCTCTATCTGCTTAAGATATTAAGAGAATCAAATGAGACAGAATTTAAACTTTAGAGGGTTAGAGTTTATTATTAATATCTTTCATTTATCTAAGCAATTATTTTCTTCTAGTTCAGCTTACGTAGGAAAAATTCAAAATAAATATAATGTAATGATTTGTGTGAAATGATGCTAAAATCTTTCAGCTTCGTCTTAAACATTTATCTAATACCAACTGTCCAGATCCAAAGATGAAAAAAAAAACGGCATACGGGATCAGGATTTATAAATGGTTCTTTTCTTCTTGTGGTAATATGTTATGTTGAGCCATTCCGGCTCATTCAACAACTACTTCTTTTACTTGGTAATGAAAATGTGCACACTGACTGAGGGTAACGTCTCTGACTAGGGAAGTAGACACCTCCAAAAGTGGCCTACATGGGGTTTGATGTGAAGCCTTAATTTATTGCACTGTCACTTAAACACATAGTACAATGTTTTTGTAACTGTTAATTATGTATTGCTAAGTATTAATCAGCTATAAAAAGAAATGTGATTTGTATGTGTGTAAGTTTGATCCATTTATCTTACTAGTATTGATCTGCTATGAGTTTTCTTTTTAGATATCAAATTTTGGTGACAATACCACTAATGGAATTTGTGTCATGTTCACCTATACAAATTACTTTGCAGTATAGTATTTTAATTCAGTAAAACCTTTATTTAGAAATGTCATAATTTCTTTAACTCGATAACTAAATTGTCTCTAAATATAAAAATCTAGATTTAAATTAAATTGCACATTATTTTTGTAGTTATGATATCTGAGACTACCCTCTCCCTGAAGAGTATTTTTAAAAAGAGTTGGCTTTGCCTAGATTTAGATAAAATATCACAATCTAATTTGGAGTGGTAAACTATTCTGACGTTTTAACTTCCTTGTAATTTTATGACTACATTAGAAACTTTACAGTAAGAACAATAGTAGCCAACTCAATATAGATTTGTATACTGTGTTTGAAGATACCCTCACATATACTTATATATTTGTGTATGTATGTGTGTCTGTGTATCTAGATCTCTTTCTCCTACTATAGTGTTATCGTTTTAAGCTAATTGTCTCTTGGGTGCATACAATCTTAAGGAAGATGCTTTTAAACACTGCAATTGAACATTGACCTTCTTTTTCTTAATTTATTATTTACCTAATGCATACTTTTACCTATAAAAGAATCAGTGTAAGATGGAAAACTTTTAATTTGATTACTTATATATCAATTGCCAAAAGGCTGATTTCAGCAACAAAAAGTACAGCACTTAACCTTTTTGTGGAATCCACTCTTTGATTATCCTTTCCTAATTACCTATCCTTCGACACCTAAAGCTTTTAATTTCTGTTTTTTTCTTGATGGGTGATCTATTATAGTCTTTCAAGCCAGGTGGTTCTGCTGATATGTTTAATAATTTCAGTTACTATGCTTTGTAACATTTTGATCATATATAATACTACGCCTTCTAAATTTGATTCTTCTTCATTCAGGAAGCAGGAATTCTGAAGAGTAAATTGATTCATATTTGACAACACAGATTTGTGATACTCTAAAAATACCATGTTTCTCACATTTTCCTTCTCCTTTTATTATATATTATGAAATATAGATTTCCATGTATGTATTATAAATATTCTAAGCTAAATATATGTAGGTAGTAATTCAAATCATTTATACTTAACACAATCTATCTACTGCTGACTGCTGTTTGTGACTATGTGCATTAGCAACATTTTTTCAGATGATATTATGTGAATTTAACATGACAATAGTCATATACTTTGCACAGCGCTAGCTGTCTGTTGCTTCAGGATGTAACCCTATTCCCGCCTTTTCCCATGCTTTGTTGCCACAGATCTTTCTGCGTGGCCTCAAATTAAGGCATTTTCTTCCCTCATGACCTGCTTTAAATTTTTTTGGAATGTGAATAATTGTGATGACAGAATTAGAGTATGAAAATATGAGAGAAAAAAGTCTATTACATTTTGCTCAAGTTAATTGTCAATTTTGTGAAACTGGATAGTAATAACGAACCAACTTCTGTAATGTCAAATCAAAGGTAATTTCTGAAGTTGATTTTTTGAGTTGTTTAAGGGTTTAATACAGTGCCAGTGATGAAATGAAAAGTAACAATTATTACCTATTTAGTGATAAATTTAGGAGAAAATATTCAATTCCAGTTGTGTATTTTAAATGAGGATTTCCAAAATTCTCAAATTCACTAACTTCGTTCTTAGTGTTATACCGCAGGATGTTGTGTCATTTTAGGGACACGAAAAAAAGAACAGTAAGTTAATAAGGAATTGTTCACCTTAAAGAAAACTTGAATCTTAATAGGGAAAAAGGAACAATAGAAGCACTAGTTAAAATTGTTGAAAAGAAACAAGTACAGGCCAGGCGCTGGTGGCTGAAGCCTGTAATCCCAGCATCAGTAGCTCATGTTTGTAATCCCAGCACTTTGGGAAGCTGTAGAGGGAGGATCACTTGAGTGCAGGAGTTAAAGACCAACCTGGGCAACGTAGCAAGACCCGTCTCTTAAAAAAGTAAAAAATAATAAAAGAAAGAAAGAAACAAGTACAAAACTCAAATTTTATTAATAGTTCATATGCTAATAGCATAACTACAAGAAGATACTCAAAAAAAATGCCTACATAGAAAAAAAAAGGATAAGGTAACATCCATTAAAATTGGAAAATGGATTACCATATAAAATAGGGTTTCTGCGTTTTTTCCACAGATTTTACATAAAATATTTAATCCTTTTGACCAAAACAAAAAAAAAAGTGAAACATCATTAATAATATTATTTGGTAATGTGGACCAATGAACTATATTATAAAGTAGTACTATAATACTAAACAAACCTATTAAACTTCCTATAAATTATTTTTTTCACCTAAAGCAAATATTCATTTAATAACTTTTTGATTTATTTATTATACACATCCTGCTGAATTTATATTTAATTCTCTTAATGTCTAAATTTGATCATCACAGTAAAATATACTTTAGCAAAAGAAAATTGACAAATGAAAACAAGAATATTATGACTTTTTTATCTCAAGTTTATATACTTTTCTGAATATGCTAGTTTGCATGCTATATAGACTATACATTGAAAACAAAATTGCAAAACCGTTGCTTGCTTGATAACTCCATTTTTGAAAAAGAGTCTTTCAGTAAACTTTGTTCTGCTCCAAGAGAACAGAGCTCCTTTTAAAAATGCAGCAAATAGTTTCAGCATGATCTTTTCCTTTATGTTTTATTTAAAATGTTAATGGAGTAAATCCACAATTCACGTAATTTATTTTGAAATACTTTTGTTCAGAATAATGCATCGTGAGAACAGTGATATACAGGCAAGTTCCCTTAAAGAACATGCATCAGTTCAGTTCCCTTTTGAAGCATATTGCAAATGCCCTCTAACAGGGCACAGCAACATTACATAAATCATCTTATATGAAAAATTAACATGACATCAAATATTTATAAATATTAATGTGTATGTTAATATAACCAAAGCTGTAACAAACAATCGTAACCTTGCCAAGTTTCCTAGGACAGGCGCTGCTGATAATCATATCCATTATCTCTGGAGGAACGCACAATTATGAAAGTTATACACAGGATGCTATGTTTTTAGCTGCTTTTAAATTTATCCATTAGATGTCTACCTTACATATAATATTAACCCTTTGCACATACATTCTTAAGAAATATGTAGAAGGCAGCTCATGTGGATAAATACTTTAAAAATCATTTTTATTTAATCATTTACCTGGAAAGTCCCTATATTTTAACATAACTTTATCATAATTGCAGTATACGATGTCCTACAGAAAGCTCACTTGGGGTTGATCTCATTAACCTGTGTTAAATACCACATATGCATTTATACATATGCATGCTACGCCTCAAGAAGGCCACACTTTGCAAAGGTAGATTGGTGATTTGTGGCTATGCAATGTGATGTACTATGCTAGCTCCAGTCCCTCAGGAAAGTCTCTGTGTTGAGGATGGGGTGGGGATGGGGAGTTCTTGGGCTTGCCTGGGCTCAGTAGGGCCAAGTCCATAGTTAAAATTTTTAGTGACTCACAGACCGTAGGCATAGTCAGCCAGGCAAAGTTTTGCTTGGGGTTCTTTTTTCACTTCAACTCTTTTCGTGGGTAGGGTGAGTCAATGCATAGTACAGCAATGTGATTCAGACAGAAGGAGAAAAGGACCACCATTTTATACATGTGCATATGGGGCAGGATCAGGCAAGTCTGGCTCAGAGTCCAATAGGTTTTCATGGGCACAGCAAGAAGATCACGTTAGAGGCTAAACATACTTCTGGATTGAAGATGTTTTGCTTCACCAAAAGAGAGTTCTTCAGTAAGCAGCATCTGAATCCACCTGTCTAAATCTGCGCCCAAGCCAGAGCATTCTTCATTCTAAAGCACCGAACTTCTATTTTCAGCCTGACTCCTCGGTGTTACAAAGAGACTATTGTTTTGTGGAGATAGACTCTGATGACTGTGCTCTGCATCACTTACAGGTGGAAATGGGTTTAGCCCTAGGTGTGGTGGGGAAGTGTGACCTTGTTTTCACATTAAAGTTTTTTTGTACATCTCTGGGATCTACGATTGACTTTGGGGCATTTTGACTGTGGATAATAATGCTGATTCAACCTACTTACTCTCTGAAAAACTAAATATGGAATGAGTCATGTCTCAAGTGGTCAGAAAATGCCACTTGAAAATATCTTCCAATTAGAGATTCATTTTATTGCAAATCTGTACAAATAATATGGACTTTAGGTGGGATGTTCAGCCTGACACATATTTTAGTACTAATTGTTTTAATCAGATAAGAAACAAATACTTATCTGGTATCATTTTTAAGTGGGTCAGAATTTTGAATGGGATGCAAAGGAAAAGGGTGAATTAGAGTAGACATTACTTTGTTACTTGTTAATTTAAGTATGTATTTTAGACATACGCTTTCAAATCCCCCAAATTGCATTGTCATATTTTGCTACCAGCAATTTTATGCTCTATATTATCATTTATTTTTGGCCCCTATGGACTCATTCCCATGATCCCAAGCATGTAGTTATTACTTCTATCTTTAAAAAAAAAAAAGGCAAGGAGAGGGGGCTTTTCCTTGATTTCCCTATCAGCTACACCCTCTTTTTTGTTTTATTTTATTTTACTTTCTTTATTTTATTCACTGTTTTTTAGGAAAACTCCTTAAAGGGCTTGCCTATGCTGGATGTTTCTAAATGTTCTACTCTCATCTCCTTTAAATCCAATGAAAGTTTTATCATCACCATTCCACAGAAAACACTTTTGTTGAGATGGCCCAAGATCTCCATGCTGCTAAATCCCAAGGTCAATTTTAAGCCTTCGTTTTACGGTGGCATTTCCCCTTATCCACAGGGAATAGGTTTCAAGACCCCAGTAGATGCCTGAAACTGGGATTATTACCAAATCCTACGGATCCTGTGTTAAAGGAAGCACTTTGTGGTTTCTCTTTGGCAGATCTGCATTGCTAGCCTTACTACTTGCACACTTGGGGGCCATCATTAAGTAAAATAAGGGTGACTTGAACACCAGCACTGTGATACCACAACAGTTGATCTGATCATCGAGATGGAAGCGGCGAGTAGCATACACAGTGTGCATGCGCTGGGCAATGGGAAGATTCACCATCCCAGCTGGACAGTGAGATTTCATCCCACCCCTCAGACCAGCGTGCAATTTAAAACTCATGAACTGTTTATTTCCGGAACTTTCTGTGTAATATATTCAGACCGTAGTTGACTGCAGTTGAACTCAAACATCAGGAAGTGAAACTGCAAAAAAGTGGGAGGGGACTTATTGTACTTGAATCCATCAGGTCACAGCTTCTCACTTTCTCCGCCTGCACACTTTCCTTCATTTGGCTTTCTGGACACCGTTCTCTCCTGATTGTTCTACTATACTGGCCACTCCTTTTCAGCCTCCTTCACTGATTCTTATTCCCACAGTTTTAATGTTGCCCCAGGGCTCAGCCTTTGTTCTTTCTTAATCTTTCTAGACTCACTCCCTTGGTGAACAACACTCTAGTCTCGAGGCTTTAAGTGCAGGTTATATGCTGACATCTCCTATACTTACATTTCCAGTTCAGATCTCTCTTTCCCTTCTTAACTTCAGATTCACATATGAAATTATCTACTCGACATTTCCACTAGATTGTCTAAATGGGTAGTTTCAGCAGGGTGCTGTGGCTCACGCCTGTAATCCCAGCACTTTGGGAGGCCAAGGTGGGTGGGTCACCTGAGGTAAGGAGTTTGAGACCACCCTGACCAATATGGTGAAACCCCATCTCTACTAAAAATACAAAAATTAGCTGGGCATGGTGGCATGTGCCTGTAATCCCAGCTACTCGGGAGGCTGAGATAGGAGAATTGCTTGAACCCAGTAGGCAGAGGTTGCAGTGTGCCGAGATCACGCCATTGCACTCCAGCCTGGATAACGGAGTGAGAGTCCATCTCAAAATAAATAAAAAAGTAAATAAATAAATAAACAAATAAATGGGTAGTTTCAAATAAAAACTCCTGAACTCTAAAACTAACTCCTTCTGCAGTCTTTCCCATCTCAGTCAATGGCAGCGCTGACATTTCAAGTTATTCCAGACAAAACCCTTGGTGGTCTTATTTGACTCCCCCACGCTGTCACTCTTCTCCTCTAATTCATCAGGAAATAGAGTTGTACTTGTTTTATTGTGCTTTGCAGAAATCACATATTTTACAAATTGAAGGTTTGTGGTAACCCTGAGTCGAGTAAGTCTAATGGTACCATTTTTCCAACAGCATGTGCTCACTTCGTGTCTCTGTGTCACATTTGGTAATTATAGCAACATTTCACATTTTTCATGATTATTATATCTGTTACGGTGATCTGTGATCTTTGATGTTACTATTGTAATTGTTTTGGGGTGCCATGAGCCATGCCTATGTAAGACTGCACACTTCATCAATAAATGTTGTGTGTGTTCTGATTACTCCACTGATTGGCTGCTTCCCCATCTCTCTCCCTCTCCTCAGGCCCATCTAGTCCCTGAGACAAGAATATTGTCTTTAGGCTAGTTATTAACATTGCAATGGTCTCTAAGTGTTCAAGTGAAAGGAAGAGTTGCACATCTCTCACTTACATCAAAAGCTAGAAATGATTAAGCTTAGTGAGGAAGGCGGGTACAAAGCAAAATAAGTCAAAAGCTAAGTCTCTTGTGCCAAAGTTAGTCAAGTTAAGAATAAAAAGGGAAAGTTCTTAAAGGAAATACAAAGTGCGACTCCAGTGAAAACTCATGAATGATAAAAAAGTGAAACAGCTTCACTGCTGATACAGAGAATGTTGTAGTGGTCTGGATAGGAAAAAACAAACAAAACAACAACAACAACAACAATAACAACAAAACAGCCATGAAATTCCCTTAAGCCAAAGCCTAGTCCCGAGCAAGACCATACATTTCTTCAATTCTAAGAAGGCTGAGAGAGACGAGGAAATTGCAGAAGAAAAATCTGAAGCTAGCAGAGGTTGGTTCAAGAAGTTGGTTTAAGGAAAGAAGCCACTTCCATGACATAGAAGTACCAGGTGAAACAGCAAGTGCTGATGGAGAAGCTGCAACAAGTTATCCACAAGATCTAGCTGAGGTCATTGATGAAGACTACACTAAAAAACAGATTTTCAATGTAGATGAAAACAGCTTTGCACGGGAAGATGATGCCACGTCAGACTTTCATAGCTAGAGACAAGTCAGTGCCTGGCTTTCAAGCTTCAGAGGACAGGCTGAGTCTCTTTTAACTAGCCAATGTAGCTAGTTACTTGAAGTTGAAGCCAATGCTCATTTATCATTCCAAAATTCCTAAGGCCCTTAAAATTATGCTACATTTACTCTGCCTGTGTTCTGTAAATGGAATAAAACCTGGATGACAGCACATCTGTTTACACCATGGTTTATCGGAAATTTTATGACCACTGTTGAGACCTACTGCTCAGAAAAAATGATGTCTTTCAAAATATGACTGTTCACTGATAACATACCTGGTCACCCAAGAGCTCTGATGGAGATGCACAGATATTCACACCTGCTAATACCACATCCATTCTGCAGTCCATCAGTCAAGGAGTAATTTCAACTTTCAAGTCTTATTATTTAAGAAATACATTTTGCAAGACTGTCACTGCCACAGATTTTTATTCTCTGATGGATCTGGACAAAGTCAGTTGAAAACTTTCTGGAAAAGGTTTGCCATTCTAGATCCAATTAAGAACATTTGAGATTCGTGGGAGGAGGTCAACATTAACAGGAGCTTGAAAGAAGTTGATTCCAACCCTCATGGATGACTTTGAGCATTTCAAGACTTCAGTGGAGTAAGTCGCTGCAGACATAGTAGAAATTAAAGAGAAATAGAAGTGGAGGCTGAAGATGAGTCTGCATTTCTGTAATCTCATGATCAAACTTGAACAGATAAGGAGTTGCTTCTTATGGAAGAGCAAAGAAAGTGGTTTCTTGAGAGGGAATCTACTCCTGGTGAAGATGTTGTGAACATTGTCAAAATGACAATAAAGGATTTACAATATTCCGTACACTTAGTTGATAAAGCAGTGGAAAGGTTTGAGAGGATTGACTCCAATTTTGAAAGAAGCTCTACTGTAGGTAAAATGCTATCAAATAGCATCACACACTATGGAGAAATCTCTTGTGAAAGGAAGAAGTAATCAATGGGACAACTTCACTGTTGTCTTATTTTAATAAATTGCCACAATCACCCCAACCTTCTGCACCTACCACCCTGGTTAATCAGTAGCCATGAACACTGATGCAAGATACTCCACCAGCAAAAATATTATGACTTGCTGAAGGCTCCAATGATCTTTAGAATTTTTTAATGATAAAATTTAAAACTTAAGGTATGTACATTGTTTTTTAGACATAATGCTATTAAACATTTAATAGTATAGTGTAAACATAACTTTTATATGCACTGGGAGACCAAAAGAAACCATGTGACTCACGTTATTGTGATATTAGCTTTATTGCAGTGGTCTTTATTGAAGTGGTCTTTAGCTCTACATTAAAAGCATATCCAGAGTCTAACCTAGTATTACCACTTCCATAGGTATTATCCTTAGCCACCATTGTTATTTTGCCTATGTTATTGCAATAGCCCAACTACTCTCATTATATCTACACCTGCCTCCTTATTGTCTATATTCTCAACCCAGAAGCCAGAGTGCACCTTTTAAAATGCGAGTCAGAGGCCAGGCGGGGTGGCTCACATCTGTAATCCCAGCACTTTGGGAGGCCGAGGTGGGCAGATCACTTGAGGTCAGTAGTTCGAGACCAGCCTGGCCAACATGGTGAAAACCCGTCTCCACTAAAAATACAGAAGTTAGCCGGGTGTGGTGGTGGGCGCCTGTAATCTCAGCTACTCAGGAGGCTGAGCCAGGGTAATCACTTGAACCCAGAGGGCGGAGGTTGCAGTGAACCAAGATCATGCCACTGCACTCCAGACTGGGCAACAGAGTGAGACTGCATCTCAAAAATAAATAAATAAATAAATAAAAACAAAATGGAAGTTAGAACATGGCATGCCTTTGCTCAAAATCCTACAATGCGTATACAAGTCAGTCAGAGCGAAAGCCACGGTCCTGTAATATCTTACTAGGTCTTGCATGATCTGATCCTCTGTTACCCCTTTGACCTCAACTTCTAGAACCTTCCTCCATTTTTATAACACTCCAGGAATCCTGGTCTGCTTGCTCTCCCTTGAACACATCAGGCATACTTGGTACCTGACACTGGCTATTCACTTGCTCAGAACAGTTTTGATGCACGCCCTCATTTCTTTTTAGCACTTCCTTGAAGTCTTTATTCAAATTTCCTTTTCTCAAGGAAGTTTCATTTGACTACCTTTTTTAAAGTTGCAAATGACCCTTCTTCCAACCACCAGTACTGATCCCACATACCCTGCTTTGTCACAAATATATTTTCATAGCTCTTATTACTTTATAACATTCTAGATAATTTACCTATTTGTTACATATATGTATACATACAAGCAAATACATGTGTATGTACACACACGTGTGTATATACACAACACACATATATATGTAGGTACATATGTGTAGTTGTGCATCGCTTGGCAGAGATACATTCTGAGAAATGCCTCCTTAGGTAATTTCATCATTGTGTAAACATCACAGAGAGCAATTACACAAACCTAGATAGTACAGCCTACTATACATCAGGGCTATACGGTAGGGCCTATGGCTCCTAGGCTACAAACCTGTACAGCATGTGACTGTACTACGTACTGTAGGCAGTTGTAACACAATGGTAAGGAATTGTGTGTCTAAGAACATCGAAACATAGAAAGGTTCAGTGCCTGAACCTCTCTTCAAGGGACTATCCAAAAGTGAAGAAGAGAAAGGAGTGTGTGTGTGTGTGTGTGTGTGTGCACGTGCATGCATGTGTGTATTTGTGTGGTAATGAAAAAACTGTCAGTGGACTCACAATTTGTAGATTATGTTTATCTAAAAACTATGGGGAGGACAGGTGTAGTGGCTCACACCTCTAATCCCAGCACTTTGAGAGGCTGAGGCAGGAGGATCACTTGAGTCTAGGAGTTTGAGACCAGCTTAGGCAACACATGGAGACCATGTTTCTACAAAAAATTATAAAATTAGCCAGGCACGGTGGTATGTACTTGTAGTCCCAGTTACCTGGGGATCTGAGGTGGGAGCTTGAGCCCAGGAGTTTGAGGTTGCAGGGAGCCTTGATCATGTCACTGCACTCCAGCCTGGATGACAGAGCAAGACCCTATCTAAAATGAAATAAACTGTGTGTTTTTTTCCATAGTTTCTGATCTGCCATTTAAGGAGCTTAGAAGTCTCCACTCTGTCCTAAGAACAAGAAAAAAACACTGAATGAACTGGAAATCAACAACTTCTTTAGGTCCCTCAAAGAAGGGAGGTCACAGGGAAAGCTGCTGCCCCCAAATTTGGAGAGATAAACAGGCAGATACATAGAATCACAATTCTCTGTATCCGTGGAGCAGAAACCCACCTGCAGAAACCTCTGCTGGAACCAGTGCCAGGGAGGTAAACCGGAACTGTAATTGATGAATTGCTGAAGGCTCCGTGTGGCCAAGGCTGAGAGATACAAACTCCACGGAGACTCAGTCAGGGGGGCCTTCACACTTTTGTGAGTTTTAAGAGCTCTACCAGTTCTTCCTGGTGTATACAGGAGAAATATTTCTTTGTGCTTTTGGCAGGAAGAGAGGAAAAGGAGCCATTTCGAAATATATCAGAGCATTTTGTTTTTCTTAACAAGTTCCGCCCTCAGGAGAAACTTTTACCAGATCCTAACTTGCTGGAATTTTGTCAGAGCCTAATCTACCTGGGGGGAGGGAAATACTCATCTCTAGCCCCTTCCAACCATTCTCTCCTACCCAAGGGAGGGAGGGCTGAGAAGCAATGGTGACAACAGTTCCAGTCCAAAGGCACAGACTTACTGAAAGACTGAGACCCTGTCATGGGACTACGGAATGCTTCCTCTCCCTTGACACCTGACCACCACATCGCTAATGGCCTATTTTTTTGCAGTTCTTTTGTACCCAGGACATTATGTCTGCCTTTCAACAACCTACAGATCAAATCTCTCATGAGCACAGAGACAAAAATCTTCAACAAAGTATTAGCAAATCAAATCCAACAATGTATAAAAAGTATTATATACCACGGCCAAGTGGGGTTTATCCCAGGTATGTAAGGCTGGTTTGACAATCAATTAATGTAATCCATCACATTGACAAGCTAAAGAAGAAAATTTACATGACCATTTTCATAGATGCAGAAAAGACATCTGATAAAATCTAACACCTATTCATAATGAAAACCTCTCAGTAAACTAGGAACAGTGAGAAATGTTCTCAATTCTTAAAAATCTACAAAAAAAGGTGGAGGGGGGAGCTGGCACAATTACAGGCTCATGCCTGTAATCCTAGCACTTTAGGAGGCCAAGAAGGGTGGGATGCTTGGGGCCAGGAGTTCAAGATCAACTTGGCCAACATAGCTAGACCCCCATCTCTAAAAAAATAAATAAAAAATAAAATTTAAAAATCTACAAAAAACCCCCTACAGCTAACATTATACTTCATAGTGAGAAACTTGAAGCTTTCCCACTGAGATCAGGAACAAAGCCAGGCTGTCCTGTCTTACCACTGCTTTTCATCATTGTACTTGAAGTACTAGCTAATTCAATAAGACAAGAAAGGCAAATAAAATGTATATGGATTGGGAATGAAGAAATAATACTGTCTCTGTTCATGCATGACATGATTGTCTGCATAGGATCTGAAAGAACTGACAAAAAAACCTCCTGGAATTAATAAGTAATTAATGATAATCATCATAATTATAATTATTATAATTATAGCAAGTTTACAAGAAACAAGTTTAATATGCAAAAATTGATCACTTTTCTGTATAGCAGCAATTAACAGCACATTAATTTGAAAATAAAAATGCACCATCATATTCACTCTCTTATCCTCACGCCCTCCCTTCCTCTCCCCCACACTTCTCCCACCACACACACATTTGCTCGTATTTATAATACTTATTTGGTGTTTGACTTGTTTCAGACTAACTTTGCTAGCATGGTGGGCATATATTTTAAGAAAATACGGATGTAATGAGATTTTGGTACTTGAAAATAATCTAACATTTTCATTCCATATATTAAAAAATGCATTGGTATATATTCATTATTCATTTAAGTCCAGTCAACTCTCAATTATCTCAGGTAATAGAGAGGAAGGATAGAAGGAACAGGTGAAATCTATTCCTACTCCCCAAACACAATTTTCATTCTCCTCTCTGTGAGTTATTTACAAGACAGTGATACCTCCTTTCCCCTTCTTTGTAGACGCATTTCAATTGTGGAATGACCTTAAGAAAAACAACCCAAGAGAAAAAGAGAAGCAAGCACATGGATGATCTCAAATCCGCTTTAAAATTAAGATAGCAAATGAAATCTTTAAGTCTACTAAAAGAAAACAAACGGAAATGATTTTTCCAATATTGTCTCCGGAAGCACAAGTCACTTCCAGATAAAACAGTTGTTTGTCCTTTGTTAAACTGCACCGACTATTTTGCAAACCATTTAATCATTTAAAAAGCCAGCTTTTTATAAGTATAAATGTGTCTTAACCTTCAGAATACCAGTTAGATTTTTAGTGTGAATGTCTTGATACATTTTATAATCTGCAGATGAGGAGGGCCAATAAGACTTTGTTTAATAACATTATTAAATACTGATGTTAGACAAAGTCTTACAAGCATGTCATCCACACTGTTAGCAGTAGAGCAGGCCTCCTAGCTGTTCCTTAACTAGCAATAATATTGACCTTTTTAGTAAGTGTGAACCGCATTTATCCAAGGGAGGAATCAATATCAAGCTGAAACTCCAAGTTCTTAACAGCTAATCCTAAAAACATCACTCAGTGGAGATTCCGGGATGGCAATTAGCATAAATGCAAAAATGAAAAGATCATGTAAACAAATGTGCTCAACTTTGTATACGGTTTTTATATTTGGCATTTATTGAACAAGGAGGAGAATGGGAAACAGAACTTGAAGACTGCTCTTTGTTTTCCCTAGAAAAGCTGCATTAAGTGGAGTAAAATAAAATCCTTTTAGACACATAGAAAATTACACTATGATTTAACACCTATTGTGCTGAGGGATGTCAATAGTCATTGATTACTTTCTCTGTGAAGACCCAATGAAATCTTATAAACTAGTGTTAACTTTGAGGCTACAAAGGGTCAGAATATTTTAAAACACTATTAGTGATCCTGTTTTTTCTCCTTCATCTGAAGAACCTCATCAAATGAGTGTTGTGCACAAAAGTCTGTTTTCCCCACAAGGTGATGAGGGGAGGGAAAACGGTCAGTCCGTGAATGTGGCTGAGAAACTGCCCTAAGAGAAAACACGGCAGCTCATCTGTGGGGTTGGGGTTTTGTTGGGGAGGGCGCGCTATACTCTATTTGTGGTCAGGTCAAAAAAAAGTCCAATATTTGTAAGAAAGGAGAAAAATGTAGTCACTCATTTTTTATTTTTGAGAGAGAGGATTTCCCTCTGTCACCCAGGCTGGAGTACAGTGGCACAATCATAGCTCACTGCAGCCTGGAACTCCCAGGATCAAGTGATCCTCCGGCCTTGGTTTCCCAAAGCCATGGGATTACAAGTGTGAGCCACCCTTTCCAGCCAGTAATTTTTTAAAATGTAAAAATAGAAGAAAGAAGAGTGTATACCATGGATGGAATTTTTCTAGCTTTATGGTCAAGACTTTAAGAACTGAGAAAATGTGTTACTTGTGGCCTGGGCTGGGGTCTTGAGAGAGAAGCTGAATTAAATGTTAACTCTATTTACAACAAATTGGTCACCAATCCTTCCTCTATGGCTCCACCTTCCTGAGTAAATCTGTTACAGCAAACAGAGCCTGGATCCTCCAGCCTGTCTTGAGGTATGCCAAGACAGCTTCCTTCAAGATAAGGAAATAAATCTCTTACAACTGCCTTCCTTGAAATGGGGAAACTGGCCTTAGGTGGCAGAATCCCAATGGTATGTTAGAAAATAAAGGACCTAAGGAAAAAGCTCCTTTGCCATCTACCCATAGAAGCATGTCCATTTGTGGGTCCACATTTGTCTCAGTGTATTATCTTTCCACTGCACGTGCATCCATAAACACTTTCGCCGCTTTCTTGAATATGAACATCCTTCTTCAATTGAGTACATGCCCTTTAAAAAGGTGTTCTGTATTTGGCTTTCAAGAATCTGGCCATTCTAGACAAAAAGGCACCAGAGGAGTTCTTATGATTTATCATGTCTATGATCCATGAATTAAAAGGCCTCAGTGAGTGAGACCATTATGGTTGATTGCTTCTGGAAGCCGAATACTACAGAGTGTATGAAGAGAAGCTGGCATTAATGCCTGAACAATAAAAGTCCCTAAATGCTGATTTACCTGTCAGACTGAATTGGCTCTGAAAGAAGGCTAATTAAAAAAAAAAAAAAAAAAAAAGAGAGAGAAGAAAACTTGTATATCCAGATAGTCTTTTTATTCCAAAGTTTTAATAAAAATCTACATAATTTTCATATGAAACCATGAGAGAGTTCTACATAACTATTTGTTTTCCATTGTTAGTTGACATGCTTTACTTCGGATTTTAAAAAATTGAGAATACCTACAAAAAATTACATGGAAGCATTCAATATGCTAACAATAGCACTTTTCACTTCTTAGTTGGTTAAACTGTCCTGAAATTGTAGATTTTCACAACATCATAGTCTAAAAGTTACTTATTCTAAGAAAATTATAATGGCCTTATAGTTGCTATAGTTTCGATCATCTATGTGTTCCTCAGGTTCAGGCTAGCCTAAGTCTTAATTATGCCAAATCGTGAATGTCTATTCAATCTTTTTACATCTGTAGAGAATTCCATTATTTTAGTTTGAAAGCTCATCAGGCATCATACTGACATCACATATGGGAAGACCTTTGTTATGTTTACCATCAACCCCTTTTCCATATTGAAAACCCCATTCCTTAATTCTGGATTAGGCTTTTGAGGTTCTGAAAGAGCTACTGGTCCAGCACAGTGGCACATGCCTGTAATCCCAGCACTTTGGGAGGCCAAGGCAGGTGGATTGCTTGAGCCCAGGAATTTGAGAACAGTCTGGGCAATTAGGTGAAACCCAGTCTTTACAAAAGAAAAAAAAAAATTAGCTGGGTGAGCTGGTGCATGCCGGTGGTCCCACCTACTCGGGAGGCTGAGGAGGGAGGATCACTTGAGCCTGGGAAGTGGAGGTTGCAGTGAGCTGAGATCACACCACTGCACTCCAGCCTGGGTGACAGAGCGAGACCCTGTCTCAATAAATAAATAAATCATAAAAGAGCTACTAAAGTAACTGTATTCTTGAATAGGGATCAGTGCAAATAGTAAATATTTTTGCTTTGCAGGCCAACTCCTCAGCTGTGCCATGGTAGGAGGAAGGCAACCATAGACAAGGCATAGATAATGAGCATGCATGGCTGTGTCCCACGACCTTTTATTCATGGACACTGAAATGTGAATTTCATGTATTTTTTTTTTTTTTTTTTTTGAGACAGAGTCTCGCTCTGTCTCCCAGGCTGGAGTGCAGTGGCATGATCTCGGCTCACTGCAACCTCCACCTCCCAGGTTCAAGCAATTCTCCTGCCTCAGCCTCCCACGTAAAATTTCACATAATTTTTATGTCACATTTTATTCATTTTTCCCCTAACTATTGATAAACTCCATTGTAAACTCCATTCTCATCTTGTGGGGTGTACAAAAAGAGGTGGTAGGCTAGATTTGGCACATGGGCCATAGTTTGCCTACTCCTGTTCTTGAAGATGCAATTACATGATTTCTAAGCCTCATCCACACATGCAATTTTAGAGGAGAGGGTCATTAATTTTAATTCACTTTCCTTTCTAAACATCAACACATTTCATAGAGTACTTACTGTTACAAGGTCCAGAGGACAATGGGGGAAAGTGAAATTCGGACCTCAGTATGGCATCCTTAACTAGGTCATGTAACCAAGGCAGCTGTGAGCGGCAGATGTGCCCCTACTCTGGGCTACTTTACTATAGACACATCTGGGAAGCAATATCATACACTTCACCTTATTTTTATGCCAAAATGCATTGATGTCTTTATTGGTTCTAATTGCCAACATTTTAATTAATTTTCTTTCATAGTATATGAGGTTAGGTGTAATATTTTTCTTTCTGTCACAGTGAGAATAAGTTAGTATTCAAAATGATTTGTCTACATTTTCCACATCTCCAGATTCTATATATAGTAGCTATATAAATTATATAATATAATCACTATATGTTGTGATTATAAATTATATAGTATAATCATTATCTGTAGTGATTATAAATTATGGCATATATATTATACTATATGTGACATAATTATAATATGAATATGTTACATAGAGTAAAGCATAATTTATAAATTATAGTATATATAAATATATAAATTATAGGCTTAAATGTATATAAAATATAATTAAATATATAATTATACATAAATTATAGTATAATCACAATATCTGGATCAACCTAATATGAAATTCTTTTTTAGCCTAATATTAGTGTAACCATTGCCAAATTATACTTTCTAAATATGTTTTTTGGTAGAATTGAGGCCTAATATGCTGGCTATATAAGTTAACTGCAGATACTAAAGCTGGTATAATTGGCATGGTATTGATTTAGAAATATTAGTAGATAATAAAATACTTTAGGTATAAGAAATTGAATTAAGTACCATTATTCATACACTTTTCTTGATGATGACTTTTCTATTTCATCATGCTAATATAAAAGTAGACTAAAAATACTCCTTAGTTAACAAAATGATTTACAGTGAAAGACTTGAGGTTGCTTATTCAAGGAACCCTAAGGAGGAAGAGCTGAGAGACCAAATTTTGAGTTTTGCGAGTAGTTATACATTGCATGCTCTCTTGGCTTTTTGCTCTTTTCACATAGCAATTGTATTTGGAATTATCATCTTTGGACTTATTTGGAATTATTTGCTTCCACGATTCCACCCACCCCTCTCCATATTAGCCTACAAGATCTTGGAAGGGAGGGAATAGGACTGAGCAAAATGCTTAGATTAGTGTAGAAGCTTAACAACACATTTTTGTAAATGACTGAATTGCATTATTTTGTGATTCAACTTGTTTGGATTCATTATAAGAATGTTATGTTTCCCAAGTCTGCCTTTATAAAGAGGAAACAGTATTCCTCATTCAGTTGTCTTTGCTTCCAGGAAACGAAGGAAAAACATCCCATGTATCTGAAATCCTTTTATTGGAGCCTTCCTGTCAAAACTTCATCACCTAGACACGTTAAAGCCCTAAATGTGAATTGCCACAGCTGTAGGTATTTTAGCAGCAGATAAACGTTTTCTATAACTTCCAGTATAATCAGGGATGGCTATGAGCCTGTGGGTAAGAGCGAGATGTAGGTGGCTGAGAGCTGGGAATAGTAGCAGGGTACGGTGCAGGCTGGGCACATGCTCTGATGCTGTAAACGGAGTGACAAGCTGGCAAGTCTAAGCGGAGACTGAAGCAATTGCAGGGGTTAACGGAGCCCGTGAAAAGTTATGTCACTTGTTTTACTAGTACAGTATCTGAGGTGCTTCTCTGATTGTGATAAAGTACAGAAAAATGTCAAAACAAATTCAAAGTGACTTGAAGAACCTTGATTTACGCTCCTTGAAAATGCTAAGCATTTTATTGTATTGCACTTACCTATCTAAAAAATGGGTAAAGTAACCATTTAAATATTCCAAGGGCTGTGAAACTATTTGGAAATCAGTCCTTTAGTTATACAGTGGCTCTGACTGAACCCCTCTTGAAGTTAAGCATCATAAGGAAAAAGTTTAAGCCTACTCAGTAAATCAAGAAACTTCCTAGTAGATTTTCTTCAATTCACTCAGAAATGTGATTAACAGGAAAAAAATAAAAGGGGAATATTTTTAAGTACCTGTCCTTCTTTAAAAGCCTGTGACTTTCCTCGCTTCGTGGACAGATTTATCCTTCACTGGATTAATGAGCTCTGTGACTCCAAGAGGGCAATGCCACTTGCAGGACAGTTCTCCAGGTGGCCTTGGGCCAACCCAATGTCCCCCACTTTTCGCTTCCAGTTCTCAAGAATAACTGTCGAATGCGCCAGGAATGCAACATCCTAAGAAAAGGGGAGAACTGGCCAAACAGCCCAGGCTAGAAACCCCCAGAAACAGGATGTCCTTCGATGTTTCAGCCCAGCAGTCACGTGACACCCGGGGCGTAAAACCCAGGGTGGGCTGCTTTCTGGGGTCCTTCAGCTGCGGTGCAATTAAGGCATGAGCAGATGAGACTGTATCCTCCTGGGCAGCTTTCCAGAGCCTTGGGGGATCAGCTCATCATGAATGCTGGGTTTCTGTCCCTTGCTGTTTATCTGTAAGTAATAAATCCACTCTGTGTAGTGTGTGTGTGTGTGTGTGTGTGTGTGTGTGTGTGTATGTTCTGTTTCACCAGACTCAGGCAAGTACTAACCAGCGCACAGTGAACCTGCCTCATAACACTCTCTTTTGTTAAATAAGGAAAGTTCCATACAGTAGAATATATTCTAGACAAGTACAAACTAGATGGAGTGGGCCAGGCATTTGACGGGAGGTAAGCAGGGAAATCCGAGGACAACTCTCAGCTTAATCCTTGGGACTGTATGGTAGCAGAGTTCTCCACTTTCACCTTTTCTTCAATATTCCAAGTTTTTGTCTTGAGATATTATCTCACCCTTGGTGTGCCATGAGCTGAAATATGGTTCTGGTTTTATTTCTGCACATGGTAGGCCAGTTTCCCACAGCTGATACTGATGCTAATACCAATATGAATACTAACACTATTTAATAGTAATCTCTTACATAGCACTTATTATGCTCCCAGCTTCAAAGGTACTCATATTTGGATGTGGTATTTAATACTGTTCTTAAGCTACCCCAAAGACTCTAAAAAACCGACTTTAGGCCTTCACTCATGGATTAGCACCCTACTGAAGAAATAAAACCCAAGGCGACCTCTTGCCAGCCTCAAGCAAAAGGCTCACCTATAGGACATTTAGTTTGATGGCCAAGGTGGTTTTTCCAAAGACAGAAGTCTGACCTTTTGGGAGTGTTTTCTTCTTTGTTTTATTTTTTGGTTTTTATTTTTGGAGGCAGGGGCCTCGCTCCATCGCCCAGGCTGGAGTTCAGCGGCACAACCACAGCTCACTGCAGCTTTGACTTCCGGGCTCAAGTGATCCTCCCACCTCAGCCTCCTGAATAGCTAGGACTACAGGTGTGCGCTACTACACCTGGCTAATTTTTGTCTATTTTGTAGAGATGGGGTTTTGCCATGTTGCCCAGGCTGGTCTCAAACTGTGGGCTCAAGCAATCCACCCACCTCAGCCTCCCAAAGTGCTGGGATTCCAGGTATGCGCCACCGTGCCCCGCAGGATTTAACCTTGCCCTAGAAGAGGTCGGTCTGGCCTTTGCCCTGGTGGTAATATTGATTTGCTGGGGGTCAGGGGAGGGGAGGCTTGGGCTAGCCAGATTGTGACTGTTTGACTTAGGGTGGGGGCCTACCACACCTGAGGGTGAAGGCTAGCCATCCCCGAAGCCCAACAGTATGACTTAGAGTAGGAGGTTTGTTTCGTATAAATGTATGGGGTACAAGTGCAGTTTCGTTACATGCATACATGGCACAGTGGTGAAGCCAGGGCAGTTAGGACATCCTTCACCTGAGTGACGTACACTGTACCTATTAAGTAATTCCTCATCATCCCATTCCCTCACTCTTCCAAGTCAAACTTCCAAGTCAAGGATGGGAGCTTTGAGTCAGGCCACCTGGATACAGAGATCAATCATGTGGACAATCAATCAATCCGCTACATAAGGGTGCCAAATATAAATTCTGAATACTGAGGCTTGGGTGAGCTTCGCTGGTTGGCAATGCTCTATGTAGATTGTCACATGAGGAAACTGGGAGACTGATGTGCTCTAACTCCATGGGAGGGAGACAATGAGAGCTGTGTCTGGTACTTCCGCAGCCTCGGCCCTACGTACATCTTCCTTGGGCTGCATTTGATCTGTATCCTTTCCCCGTAATAAACCATAACAGTGAGGATCACAGTTTCAGTGAGCTCTGTGAGTCCCTGTAGCAAATGATTGAAACTGATGATGGTTTCGGGAAACCCTCAAACTTGTGATTTGTGTCAGAGTTGAGGGTTGTCTTGTGTTGACTGTTCCTTTCAAAGTGAGTAGTTGGCTCAAACTCTTTGCAGTAAGCCCAGATTCAAACTCCAGCATCAGAACTTCCTGGGGGGATTATTTAAAATGCAGCCTCCTATTGCCACTCAAACCTACTGAATCAGAAAGGTCGGGGAGGGCTGGGAAGCTGCATTGT
Organism: Pan paniscus; assembly: GCF_029289425.2. Lineage (NCBI taxonomy): Eukaryota > Metazoa > Chordata > Mammalia > Primates > Hominidae > Pan > Pan paniscus. The sequence continues at coordinate 179,854,708 of NC_073252.2, read as the reverse complement.
CATTATTATTTTTATTTGAGACAGTGTCTTGCTCTGTTGCTGAGCCTGGAGTGCAGTGGCACAACCACACGTCACTGTAGCCTGCACTTCCTGGACTCAACCAATCCTCCCGCTTCAGCCTCCCGAGTAGCTGGGACTATTGGCGTGCACCACTATACCCAGCTAATTTTTAAAACATTCTGTAGAAACGAGCTCTCCCCACCTTGGCCAAGCTGGTCTCAAACTACTGGGCTCAAGTGATTCTCCTGTCTCCACCTTCCGAAGTGCTGGGATTACAGGCAGAAGCTGCATTACTAACAAGTTTCCCAGGTGATTCTTACACACCGTGAAGCTGAATCCCACCGTTTTCAGTGAGAATGAAAACTGAATCTTAGGAGAAAATAACCTGACCTACAACAACAACAAAATACACCAGAGAGTCCTGGCGCAGTGGCTCACCCTGTAATCCCAGCACTTTGGGAGGCCAAGGTGGGCGGATCACCTGAGGTCAGGAGTTCAAGACCAGCCTGGTCAACATAGCGAAACCCCGTCTCTACTAAAAATACAAAAAAATTAGCTAGGCGTGGTGACAGGTGCCAGTAATCCCAGCTCCTTGGGAGGCTGAGGCAGGAGAATCCCTTGAACCCGGGAGGCAGAAGTTATAGTGACCCAAGTTTGTGCCACTGCACTCCAGCCTGGGCAACAGAGCGAGACTCTGTCTCAAAAAAAAAAAAAAGAGTCAACAGTGATAACCCTGGATGATCTGTTAGGAAGGGTGTCTAGTGAACAGCTATTCCTTTCTCAGTTCTCTGACTTTTTATAGAAAAGGTGACAGTCACATTGCAGGTCCCTGGAAAGGAGTGACCTACAAGATATGGAGATGGGATTTACCAAAGAAGAGTGGAGGTAGCTACACCCTATTCAAGGGGATCATGTTGAATAATAAGCACCTGGTCTTGCTTGGATTTCTGGTTTCCACGGGGACACACTGGATCAGAGAATTTTGATTCAGGCTAGTGGTGCCCTGGCTCTGGCTTACAACACGTTTGGGAGCTGATGGTGTGCATCCCTTCCTGATTCCATGTTCAGTGACATCACCTTGGCAGGTTGAAATTGGTCATGGTGTGAGTGTTTACACCACCGTATATTACACCACCACACTGGGTGTTAAATATTTACCAGCACTTCGCTGGTGCAAGCCCAGGATAGTGCCAAAGGGAGGCAATGACACTTTCTCAGCCTTTTTTTTTACCTGATTGAATAAAAGCTGTGATTTACATTAAGACACCTGGACTCTGGAAGGATGCAGAGTGCAATATCTGCAAACACAAAGAACACCCGATAAAATAAAGGACATTTGCATATCTGTGTCAATCTGGGAAAGACAGTATTCATTTTAATTTTATGAGTGACATTACAGAAAGGTTGAAAGGGGCCATTTAGATATCAAGTATTATTTGTCACTCAGTATTCTTATAACCATTATTATAATGGCACAACCATAATGGTTTAAACACAGCCTTAGCAGTAAAGCTTTGATGTCAGAAGAAGGAGTTTTTCTGAAGTTGGATGAAGGATATTCCTCTCCTTTGGCTTTGCTGTCAGCAGAAAAAAGGGACTGCTATGGGCAGGGCAGTGAGTGAGGGGCAGTGCTGGATTGCAGGCTTTGTGTGTAGGGCTTTACCTAATAGTGAAGGTGTAGGTGAGCCATGAATTGTATGTTCCCTAGTATTTCATTCTACTTTATCTTTCACTGTAATTTAAAATTTTGAGCTAAGAAATTTCATTATGAAGGGGCCATTGATTGAGTTCACTTAAAGCTAATGCTGTCAGATTAATGTAAAATTCTGTTTTTCTGAACTTAATTATTAAGATCTTACAGGTGAAATGAAAGAACAATTGATTTCTACCTTCGCTCCAGCCAGATTTTAGTATTTAAAATATTTATCTAGTGCCTTCGGCAATATTAAAAGTGTATCTTAATTGGGTTTACATTTGAATTCTCTAGAATGAACTCACTAGGCATACTTGTATGTCCAGAGACTTTTTAGCTGGTAAGCCTACTTCTTAGAACTGTACAGATTAATATAAGTATTTATAGGAAATGTGTAAATGCCAGTTTAGTGTAATTCCCATGAAACATTTTTTTAAGTGGGTCAACTTTTAGACTTGTAAAAACCATTATTTTGTAAATTTTTTATTTTGAATGGAAAGAATAAACAGAATCTTAACTTTTCATAAAGCTAATTCTCTTTAATACTGTCTCCTTAAATTGCCACTGTTATTATTATGGTTTTCTGGTGTAAAAGGTAATGCAGTTGAGAGGACAGGGAACATTTATTGAGCACTTACTGAGTGCCAGATGCACTCCAAAGTGCAGTACTTGATGTGTCTTATCTCATTTAATCCTCCCACTAACCCTGGGAGATAAGCATAATCCTGATCCCAGTTTATAGATAAGGAGACTGAAGCTTACAGAGGCTAGGAAACTGGCCAAGGTCAGGTTCTGAGAGGCGGAGGCAGGCTCAGACCTAGATGGTCTGATACCCCAGGCTGTGCTCTTAACTCCCTTTGTATTTTGTCTCACACTCCATGCAATACAAAGCAAGGGAAGACCTCAGAATTATTCATCCACTGACACGTGATTCAGAAACAATTTTAGCACAATTCCAGGAGCTCCCAGGAAAGATCTCTTTTTTGTCGTTTGATGAGATTAAATTCCTAAAAAGCACATTTTGATTCTTGGCCATTACATTAGACGGGACATCCCAAATACTTAAATACCAAGCTTTGCTAATCATTGCCAGTAATAGATCACTTAATGGATCAATTGAACAAGTCTAGCAAATCAACGAAGTCATCCTCAAGGGTTTCTAATCTCATGTGGACACATGAGAGGCTATCTCCCAACACCAAGTAGTCTGATTACCACCATCAAGACCAGCTTCCTTACTCCAGGGCTCCAGTGGTCTATGGCTCTTTGATTTTTTAAATAAACTGCTGGAAACTCTTATGCTCTCACTAGCTGGCAGCTCAGTGTCTCCGTCACAACCCACCCCCCTAGCGATTCCCTTACATATCTGGGCTCCTACACAGGCCTCAGCAGTGTCCCACCGGGTTGTAGCCATCTGAGTTCATATTCACATGTTCAGTGTCAGCTATTGTTCCTGAGTGCCTGGGCTATGCCAGGTGGCTGGACCCTAGGAGACTTGCAGCCTCAGTCCCAGCTCTCTGAGAGCAAGCACTCCCTCTGGGATGCTTAGGCTGCAGAGTTAAGCACTGGACACAGTCAAAACTCTTCTACTTGAAAATCAATCATTTTTAATCAACAAATAATAATCGTATATATATATGGGGCACAATGTGATGTTTATGTATATGTATACATTGTGGAATGTTTATACAGTATCGACCTGAGTAATATATCCATCACCTCACATACTTGCCATATTTTTGTGGTGAGAACATTTAACATCTATTCTTTTTAGCGATGTTGAAATATCCACTACATTATTATTAGTTATGGTCACCTTGCTGTCCAGTAGATCTGAAAACGGATTCCTCCTGTCTCACGGGAACTTTGTACTCTTTGGTCAACTATTCCAGCCGCCCTGCCCACCATCCCCCCTGCCTCTGGTAACCAACATTCTCCTCACTACTTCCATGAGTTCAACTTTTTAAGATTCCACGTATAAGTAAAGTGAAGTCATGCAGTCTTGACTGTTTTGATATTCAGTTCCCGTAAGGAAGGTCTAGAGGGTTGGGCTAAGATCAGATGGTGAGAGGGCGAGATGCCATGGAAAAGGGCTTGGAGTTTGAGTTTCACTCTATAAACAGTAAGTGTAACTATTGAAGATTCCTCCCTCCCTTCCCTCCCTCCCTCCCTTTCTTCCTTCCTTCTTTCCTTCCTTTTTTCCTTCCTCCCTCCATTCTTTCCTTCTTTCCCTCCCTCCTTCCTTCCTTCCTCCCTCCCTCCCTCCCTCCTTCCTTCCTTCCTCCCTCCCTCCCTCCCTCCTTCCCTTCTTTCCTTCCTTTCTTTTCCTCCCTTCCTCCCTTCCTCTGTTCCTTCCTTTTTTTGAGACAGGGTCTCACTCTATCACTTAGGCTAGAGTACAGTGGTACCGTTTCGTCTCACTGCAGCCTAGACCTCCCAGGGCTCAAGGGATTCTCCTGCCTCATCCTCCCCAGTAGCTGGGACTACAGGTGTGCACCACCATGCCTGGCTAATTTTCAGTCTCTCTCTCTCTCTCTCTCTCTCTCTCTGTCTCTCTCTCTATATATATATATGTATATTTTTTTTACGGAGACGGAGTTTTGCCATGTTACCCAGGCTGGTCGTTAACTCCTGGCCCCAAGTGATCTTTTTGCCTTGGCCTCTCAAAGTGCTGGGATTACACGTGTCAGCCACCATGCTTGGCCAACTATTTCCGATTCTAGGTAAGGATGAGACATGAAGAAATGGATGTCTCAAGTGAGAGTACTGAAGTGGAAAGGAAAAGGTGGTTTATGATCCTGACATTTTAGAGAACCTGTAAGCATGTCACCATGCTCTGCAAACATGGGGTCAAATCAGACATTTTCTTGGTGGTCTTGGTGGCAGATTCAGGGGAATCTGGGGTCAGAGAAGAGAATTAAAGGCAAATTGTGTGTTAGACTTTTCCAGGGAACCATAAACAGAAATGTATGTAACTTACCTGCAGCTGATTTACATGAAGGGATAAGGCAGAACACTGACCGTCTTAGCCACTGTGGATCAAGTCTTGCGGGACAGGAGTTTTAGAAGTGCTGAGCCCTGCTCTAAAGGTACAATTGTTCAGCTACTCTTGTCTTTTCTTCTGTTCCCAGGCAGCCCTGCCCCTGCTTTCCCCTTTACCTCATAACTTCTGTTTGCTAATGGATTCTACCGCCTTAGAACTTCTGATTACTGCCTTTTTCTCTTCTCTCTCTTTAAGTTCACCCATCTGTTCTCTAAATCAGAAGTCACCAAACTTTTTCTCTAAAAGTCAAGATAGATATTAATAGTAAATATTCGAGTCTTCGCAGGCCCTGTGATCCCTGCTGTCATGACTCAAGGATGCCCTTGTAGTACAAAAGCAGCCTTGGGCAGCTTGAAAATGGATTGGCGTGGCTATGTTCCAATACAACTTTATTTACAAACAATGAGATTTGAATTTCCTATAGGCTCAACATGGTACAAAATATTCTTCTTTTATATTTTTTCAACCATTTAAAAAGGTAAAAACTATTCCTTGCTTATGGTCCATGTAAGGACAGATGGTGTGGCTGAATATGGCTTATAGGCTATAGTTTGTCTATCCTTGGTCTAGATTCTTCTCTAATTCACATTTATATTTTACAATAGAAGATACTCACTGGTTTAACCAGTGATCACATTTAAGGTCTTGGGCTTTGAAATGTTTTTAATTAATTTTTTAATTTAAAATTTTTATGGACACATAAAAGTTGTGCACATATGGCCGGGCATGGCGGCTCATGCCTGTAATCTTAGCACTTTGGGAGGCCAAGGTGGGCGGACTGCCTGAGCTCTGTAGTTTGAGACCAGCCTGGGCAGCACGGTGAAACCCCATCTCTACTAAAATACAAAAAAAGTTAGCTGGGCGTGGCGGCATGCACCTGTAGTCCTAGCTACTCGGGAGGTTGAGGCAGAAGAATTGCTTGAACCCGGGAAGTGGAGGTTGCAGTGAGCCAAGATCACCCCACTGCACTCCAGCCTGGGTGACAGAGTGAGACTCTGTCCAAAAAAAAAAAAAAAAAAAAAATAGAGTTGTGCACATATTTATGAGGTAAATGTAAAATTTTTATACAAGCATACAATGTGTAATGATCAAATCAGGGTAGCTGGAATATCAATCACCTCACTTATTTACCATTTTTTGATGTTGAGAACATTCCAATTCTATTCTTCTAGTTATTATGAAATATACAATAAATTGTTAACTATAGTTGCCCTGTTGTGCTACTGAACACCAGATTGTATTCCTTCCATTTAGCTGAATTTTCAGATCCATTAACCACCCCCTTCTTATCTCCCCTTTCCCACTACCCTTCTCAGCCTCTGGCTACCACAATTCTACCCTCTACTTCAATGAGATCAACTTTAGATTCCACATATGAGTGAGAACATGTGACATTTGTCTTTCTGTGCCTGGCTTATTTTACATAACCCCCACTTCCACCAGTGGTGTTGCAAATGACAGGATTTCATTCTTTTTATGGCTGAATAGTACTCCATTGTGTATATGTACCCTATTTTCTTTCTTTATCCATCCTCTGATAGACATTTGGGTTGATTCCACGTCTTGGCTATTGTGAATGGTTCTGCAGTTAACACGAGAATACAGATATCTCCATGATATACTGATTTCCTTTCTCTTGGGTATATATCCAGCAGTGGGATTGCTGGATCATAGGGTAATTCTATGTTTAGATTTTTGAGGAACCTCCATCCTGTTCTTCATACTGGCTGTATTAATTTACATTCCCACCAATAGTGTATGAGGGTTCCCCTTTCTTTGCATCCTCCCCAGCATCTGTTATTATTCGTCTTTTTGATAAAAGCCATTTTAACTGGAATGGGATAATATCTCACTGTGGTTTTGATTTGCATTTCTCTGATGATTAGTAATGTTGAGCTTTTTTTTCATATACCTGTTGGCCGTTTGTTTGTCTTCTTTTGAGAGATGTCTATTCAGATCTTTTGCCCATTTTAAAATTGGATTCTTTGGGATTTTTTTTTTCCTACTAAGTTGTTTGAGTTCTAGGCTTTGCCATTTGCTTGGGGTCTGAATTCCAGGTCCAGCTGCACTTATGAGCTGCATAAACTAAAGCAAGTTATGCACATTTTGGGGGCTTCATTTTTTTTCCTTTGGTAAAATGAAGATAGCATGAATTCCTAATTCAATGAGTTGGTGCCGGAACCAAACAAGAGACAATGGTGTTAAAGTGCTTAGCTCAGAACTTGGCACATAATAAGTAAACACTCAGTAAGTGTTCGCTGTGATGATGATGATAATTAGATACTCCTTGGGCCTTTTCCAGTCCACAAGGGGCCAGCCTATGCCAGGGTGACCCAGGAGAGAAGGGCCTTATTCTATTTTGTTCATTGTTATAACACATGGTATTAGCTGCTTAATACATATATGTCGAGTAAATCTACAAATCTCCAGTTCTATCAACTAGGCTAGGGTAGCAGATACCCATAAAGCACTGCATAGTGACCTATATATGAAGAATCTCAGGTTTCTACTCTCTCAGAAGGGGTCGGTAGGCTGGAGGAGCACTCAAGGCATCATGTCCTGGGCTGTAATTGTGACTAATATTCATTGATCAACTAATATAACAAACAAGGAAGAAGAAACACTTCAGAGGGCAGAGCCGAGGGAGGCGCAGAAGTGCTAGTGTTGTTGACATGGAGGTGAGGAAGTTGCTTCAGGAAGAGGAGAAGTAACAGAGTAAAAGGAGAAGCTTCTCTAAGGGCTTTATTAGTTTTAAGCTATTTTCATTGTAAAGAAAAACAGAGACACATAAAACATAGAAATCACATGCATGGCTTAATAAATTATTAGAAGGCAGACACCACTCAGATCAAGAAATTGAACCTTGTCAGCCACACCGAAAGCACCCTGCAGAGCCCTGTCCCAATCGCAAACCCCCCTCCCACCATAAGTACAGTAACTATAACCCTCACTTTGACAGTAATAACTTTCTTGAGGTTTTAAAAAAACAGTTTTATCACCCTGATGTGCATTCCTCAAAATACAGTTTACTCCTACCCATTACAAAAGTGGATGTCTTTTAAGTCTCTTTTTAATGTATAGATTTCTCCACCATCCCTTTCATTTTATTCCATTAGGTTGATGAACTCGGGCTGTTTAACCTGTAGAGTTTCCCATAGCCTGCACTTTGCTGATTGATACTCTTGGTGCAGTTCAACATGTTCCTCTGTCTTTTGAATTTCCTGCACATTGGCAGCTGAATCCAGAGACTGGATCAGACCCAGGTTTGATCCCTTTGGCAAGACTAAAGGCGGTCTTTATATGCTCTAGTGTTTCTCCTGGCTTAGTCATCAAGTCATCATTTCAGTAATGATTTTTGGCAGGATGGTAAAGGATGCACAATATCTGATTGTCTCACTTCTTGTGGTTTTCGCATCCATTGCTGCTAATTGTCCATAATATATACTCATTCATTTGTGGATGCAAAAATAGTGATATTTTAATTCTATCATTCCTTTTTCATTTATTAGTTGAAATACTTAGATAAATAGACATGTTCTTTCTTCTATGATTTGGCTCCTATTTGATATGGTTATTTTCCTTTATTTACGAGTTTTGAAGATAAATTGGTTCCTATCTTCTGAAATAGATTAAAAAAATAGCAGTGCAAATCCATGGATTTAAACACATTTTGTAGCTTTAAATGCATTATAATGATGATCAGTTTTGAAGTTAATTTGTCCAGTCTTTAGACAGTGGGGCCTTCCTCACTCACTCTGAGTCCTTATGGCATGACCCTTGCAGTGATTGATAGCTTCTTTGATATTACCTAATATAAAATGTTCCTTACTTATCTTCTTTTTTTTTTTTTTTTTTTTTTGAGACAGGGTCTCACCCTGTCACCCAGGTTGGAGTGCAGTGGCATGATTTTGGCTCACTGTCGTCTTGACCTCCCTAGCTCAGGCAATCCTCCCACCTCAGCCTCCCAAGTAGCTGGGACTTACAGGCGTGTGCCACCGTGCCTGGATATTTATTCTGTTTTTTTGTTTTGATTTTCTTATTCAGAAACTCATATTAGCCATTAAAAAATTTTCTTTCCTTCAATATTGATTGATCTCTTTCTTTTTTAATTTTTAAGTTTTTATGGACATATAGTTATACATATTTATAGGATACATGTGAAATTTTTATACAAGCATACACCATGTAATGATCACATTAGGGTAACTGGGATAGTCTCACCTCAAGAATTTATATATTTTTTTGTTTTAGGAACTTTTCAATTCCACTTTTCTAGTTATTTTGAAATACACAATAAATTGTTAACTACAGTCATCCTACTGTGCTACTGAACACCAGGTATTATTCCTTCTAACTGAACACCAGGTATTATTCCTTCTATCTAACTGGACTTCCGTATCCATTGATCAGTCCCTCTTTTCTTCCCCTCCCCACTACCCTTCCCAGCCTCTGGTAACCATTATTCTACTCTCAACCTCTATGAGGTCAAATTTTTAAGCTTTCACGTATGAGTGAGAACGTGTGATATTTGTCTTTCTGTGCCTGGTTTATTTCACTTAACAAAATGTCCTTTAGTTCCATCCATGTTGCTGCAAATGACAGGATTTCATTCTTTTTTATGGCTAAATAATATTCCATTGTGTATGTGTGTAATATTCCAATGTGTACCACATTGTCTTTATCGGTTCATCTGTTGATGGGTACTTAGGTTGATTGTGTATCTTGGCCATTGTGAATTGTACTGCATTAAACATGGGAGTGCAGTTATCTCTTTGATACACTGATTTCCTTTCTTTTGGATATATACCCAGCAGTGGGATTGCCGGATCATACGGTGGTTCTATTTTTAGTTTTGTGAGGAATCTCCATACTGTTTTCCACGTGGCTGTACAAATTCACATCCCCACCAACAGCATAGTAGGGTTCTTCTTTCTCCACATCCTTGACAGCATCTGCCTGTCTTTTGGTCACTTTCTCTTGAATCCCTTTTGTGTATTTATTTATTTTAGATGTTTAAAAATTTCCTTTTTTTTTTTTTTACCTTCTATTTCCTGTGAGACATTATCTATTGTGTTTATAAGCTCTAGTGTTCCTTCTGGTTTAGTCTTCATTTCTGAAATGATTTTTACTTTAATTTCCAATTCTTTCCTGAAGCCTGTCATCTCATTTCTGCACTTTTCCATTTCTGATTCATGTTGCTCTTTCAAGTATTATGTCATTACCTGAATGTCTTAGGTTGTTTTGAAATAGTGGGTTTCTGTTTTGTTCTTTTTCGAGGACACATCTTTCTAGTGGCTTTCATTGTCTGTTGGGGTATTATTCTATGACTTGTTCTCATCTTATCATAACATTGTATGAGATTTGACCTCAACACCTTTCTGTTGTTCATTTCTATGTGAAATTAGTTTTCTTGAACTTTAAGAATAAGGCTGGCTGGCTGCGTGCCGTGGCTCACGCCTGTAATCCCAGCACTTTGGGATGCTGAGGCGGGCGGATCACAACGTCAGGAGTTCGAGACCAGCCTGGCCAACATGGTGAAACCCCGTCTCTACTAAAAACGTACAAAAATTAGCTGGGCGTGGTGGCGTGTGCTTATAATCCCAGCTACTCGGGAGGCTGAGGTGGGAGAATTGCTTGAAGCCGGGAGGTGGAGGTTGCAGTGAGCTGAGATGGCACCACTGCACTCCAGTCTAGGGAACAGAGCAAAACTCCATCTCAAAAAAAAAAGTAACGAGTGAGTCTGGCTTCGAGGTAGCTGTTCTAACTTCCCAGAACTCCCTCTTCCGTTGCGCCTCTGTGGTGTTCATGAGTATGGCAGCTTGCTCTGAGACTTCTTGGCTCTCTTCAAGCCCTCTTACTGTCGGTGACTTCATCTCTTTTGTCCCTGTCCTGCTCAGTGTTGACTCCACTGCCCACTATTTCTGTGCTCTGTGGGGCCCAGGGCTTCATTGTGATTCCTGTGGGTCCTAGGCCTCTGTCGGTTCCTTCCTCTATTAAAAATGTTAAAAATTATATTTTACAACTGCATTGAATATAAAGGCAAATCTATTATATATTAAAACATTTTCTTTGACCTAAAAGTGCATTTTTCCTTTTTGATTTTAAAAGAAATTGAAATCTTTCATGGTTTCCTGAAAGTACCGTGGGCCCCTGACATTGTGTCTACAGTGCTGGATGGATGACTCAGCCCTGGAGGGACCCTGTCGTGGAAGCGTGCCCTGGTGGGTGGTTTTTGAGCATTCCTAGTGGCTAGACTGTTTCAGCCCCTTCTTAGCCTTTCTGGGCCTCTTGCACTCACCTGGCACTGGATTGGCAAAACCTTCCCCATTTTAGCAGTTCTTTTCAAATGAATCATGCTTTCCTGCAAGTGGAAGTTTGCATGTTGGCTCTACGGGGGCTCATGTTCTCTGGCTCCTCAGATGCCACCTGTCTCTGCACTCTGCCTCCTCCTGCACACGTGTTCCTATCACGTAGTTCTTTCGGCTGCTGGTGGTTTGTCCCCACCTACTTGTACTCTGATGTGTGTGGGGACATGTTATCATCTAGCTTTGTCGCTAATGTTGTCTAGGGAATTTTGGTTTGGGGATTTAATTGTTCTCTCTCCTTTGATGTGTGGATTGAGAGAGACTGAAAAACTGTACTGCTCCTGCCACCATCTTTCTAAGAGCTTTGAATAAACTTCCCGTCTCAAAAATTAATGAGAACCTCTTCAATTGCCCCACAAGTCCAGAGTGAGATCCCATTGCTCCCAAATATCCTCCTTTCTAAAGTTCTAACAATAAGGGATTAATTTGGAGGTGACTAGCATGCTTTAAAGACACCGATATCTTTGGAATGGTTAAGGGGGAGTAATCAGTGTATGAGTAATCACTCATACACTGGAGGGAATTATTTTCAGGGAGATTTTGGTTTACTTAACCCATAGTCAAGTGACATTAAGAGATCAGGGTGAGGTGGACATGAGAAAATTTTGGAGTTGGGACACTGGTAGGGGTCCAGCTTCTGGGCACACGGTGGACAAGGAGTGGGGATTCTTAGATAGGCATGGAGAAATCAGACACACTTTACTTTGAATCTTGCCTATCCTCAGCCAATCCTCACAGTGTCCTATGTACTTGAAAAGCCTTTATGTAGATAAGAGGATTTCTACCTTAACCTTAAATTTTAGTGAATTACATTAATATTTTGTACTGACTAAAGATTTCATTTCTACCCATGGGAATTGAAATTGTGATTGCCTAAAACACCAATCAGGCAGGAAAAAATCTGTAATGGAAGATGCCAGCTTATTCTTTTATTTATTTATAGATTTATGTTTATTTTTATTTTTGAGTCAGGGTCTTGCTCTGTTGCCCAGGCTGGAGTGCAGAGGCACAATCATGGCCACTGCAGCATCAAACTGCTGGGTTCAACCTCGAGGTCCACCTCGGCCCCCCTAGTAGCTGGAACAATAGGTGCATGCCAATGTGCCTGGCTAATTTTTAAATTTTTTGCAAAGATGGGGTCTTGTTATGTTGCTCAGGCTGGCCTTGAACTCCTAGGCTCAAGCAATCCTCCCACCTTGGCCTCCCAAAGCTCTGGGATTATAGGCATGAGCCACCATGCCTACCTTGTAGTTTGTTTGTTTATTTATTTATTTATTTATACAGGCTATTTGTTGCCCAGGCTATAGTGTAGTGGCGCCATCTCAACTCACTGCAGCCTCCCAGGTTCAAGTGATTCTCCCACCACAGCCTCCTGAGAAGCTGAGACTACAGGTGTGTGCCACCATGCCTGGCTAATTTTTGTATTTTTTTGTAGAGATGGGGCTTCACCATGTTGGCCAGGCTGGTTTTGAACTCCTGACCTCGAGTGGTCCACCCGCCTTGGCCTCCCAAAGTGTTGGGATTACAGGTGTGGCCCACCGTGCCCAGCCTTGTAGTTTATTCTTGATGTTCTTGTGCATCCTCAAAATTGCAGTAATCTAACTCTCCCAACTGCCAGGTCACAGGACTGGTGCACAGCTATAAACCTGGAATGACCCATTTTATTCTTTTAAAGAACAAAATCGAGTCTGGGCACGTTATTTCAGGCACACATGTGTGCTGGTTATTTATCAATTGCCTCTCAGCTTCAAGCCCACCCTTCTCTATTTTGTTTGGTGATGCTAGGGGTAGGAGTCTGCAAACTACATTTCTCATGCTCCCGTGAAATTGGCTTCTTTTAAGTTTCTGCAAATGGTAGACAATTAGAAGGCAGGGAGAAGGCAAAAAGACCCTCTATTTCTAGATCCTGTTAGCAACCACCCATTATTAGAAGAGAGCTGAGGCTCCCCATCAAGCTTCGTTGACATTCTCAGCACCAGCTAGGATGTGCCCTCAGAGGCACCATCACCAGCCATCCTGCTCTTTCCTGGCCAAACCACCATTGTGCTGGTTTATCTCAAAGGTTTGAGCACCAGGTACGCAGGTCTCCTCCTTTGAGCTCCTAGATCTCAAAACCTCACCTCTTTCCTTTAGTTTGCCTGGCCTCAGGTTGCAAGGTACTTTCTGCAGTTACCACCATCTCGCTACCTCAGCCCTAGGGGTTGCTTTTGCTTCCAGTGATCACTGATATTTACGTCACCTCAGCATCCCCTTTGCCCTTTCACCCTTGCAACCCATTCCTGGCAGTAAATTTCTTCAATTCAAATCCCTAGTATACTTTTTGTTGATTGGATTGTTTATTGGAACTTGTTCTGCAAGCTCTAGTTATCTTTTGGCTGCTCTTCTCAAATTGGCCTGCCGTGCTTTGCAGTAAGTACACATCAGCCTGTTGGCTCTAAGGGTGGACTCTTGCCTTTCTTTTTATTGAGAGGGAATTACGTTTTCTACTTTTCTCCATTCTGAAACTCAGTCAACTGATATGTGTTTAGTGGGAGCTTTTATATCCTTGTATTCAAATACTCAATGTGTTATTACAAGGGGAAATAATAATTTTATAACTCAATATTGTTAAAGCATCTAATGTATACAAACTATTGTGCCAAGAAAATTAGATTTAGGATAACAGTGCCATTTTAGAAGTAGGACAAAGGGATTAGAAGATCAAACCTAAGAAGAAAGGTTAAATAAATGGTTATTATTTCTCTAAAGAAGACAGAAAGGATGTTTAATACTAGAATTACCAATGATTTTATGGGAGATAATAAATAGCAATTCTACGATCCACCTTGGGATGGCACATGATTGCATTTCTAGGGCTAAACGTGGCATAGAGGCTGAATATCAATGGCTTCCTTTCAGTGAAGGTTGTTAGGAAGATAAGCTACTGAGAAATAATGGGAAATGTCATTCTCTGAACATACACACACATTTCATATATATATGTACATGTATATATATATGGTTCTTGTCTGCCTGGAGTGAGTTACTGGAGTCCTGCCGAGGGCATGGTCCGACCTGTTAACCTCTGTATGGCTTTCTCAGGTTTTAGGACTCTACTTCCAAGAATTTATGATCTCCCTAGCTTTATTCACTCCTGGCTCTTGTTTTGTTGATGAAAAGCATAGCCAGGGATCTTTATTCAGTTGGAGGGGCTGCTAATTGATTTTTAAAAATGCATTTTGTTCCTGGTCACTAATTGACTGATGGAGCAGCTGCTGGTCTGATAAAAACCAGGCTGGAAAGCAGTTCCCACTATGGGGTGGTCTGTCGCCAAACATGATTGCTTTTGCTTATCAATTGTAAAAGCACACCCTTACATATTCCCAGAGACTGGGGTTGTGTTTTATTTAAAAGTACTTCTTCACTGTCTTTAAAATAACGTCACCTTGAGAAAAGGTGAATTAACCTGTGCATATTATATACACAATTTGAAGTCTGTTACCATTGAGCAATTTTGAAGAGTTCAAAAGCATGAGCCTGATTATCAAATAAATAATTTCAGATACTAAACGTTTTAAAGTCCATAGAGATTTCAGTTGGCTAATAATGAAAATAATTATTTTATTTTTTGTTGTAGTCCAGGAATTAGATGGACTGAGTCAACATTGGCTTTGTGAATATGATAGCATATTAAAAGTATTAAACTTTACTACAAAGCAATCAACTATGCCTTTTCCTCAAAGATACTTATAGCTAATAGTCTATATTTACATTTGGTAGCATTGGTAAAATCTCCTAATAATTAGTAACGGACACTAATAAATAGAAAAACAGTGATTGATGAAAATAGAATCTCATATGCAATTAATATCAAATTGAAAGATATAATTATAAATTAGGCAAATATTGTTTATTTTGAATACAGTGGAATGCACTATACCCAGGACCTGGTATCCTGAAGCAACCCAGTGATTATGTATATTTCTTAGAAGCCAAAGGGATTAGAAACAGAAAAATATTGTCTTCTGTTACATGAGAGAGAGTCCAATGGTTTTTTAAAAAAATCAATAAATCCTCACTAGGTATTAGCCTCTTGTTAATTATCGTGGCCAGCAGGGAGCGCAAGTCAGTGTTAGCGCCTTAATTGATTTTTGGTTGATTTTTAGTTTTCTTTTGAGTTCCTGTGGTTGCAGCTGTAAAGATTTAGGTTGGGGCATACCCATTTGAATCTAAGAAAGTCTCTTTCTCTTACCTTTTCTCTGCTGCCTAGGTAAGCTGTGACTGGAACAACTCCGCAGCTGTGTGATATAACCTTAACAAAGTGACAGAAAATCTCTGTGCCTGAGATTACCTGTTTGTAAAATGGTTGTATTCATCTGTTCAGGCTGCTATAACAAAATGCTATAGTCTGGGTGGATTATACACAACACAAGTTTCTTTCTTACAGTTCTGGGGGCTGGAAAGCTCAAGGTTGAGGTGTCAATTGATTCAGGGTCTGGTGAGGGCCCACTTCCCAGTTCATAGACCACTGTCTTCTGAGCCATACCACACTGTAGAAGGGTTGAGGGACTAATTTTAAGTGTGCTAATCCCATTCATTAAGAGCTCCGCCCTCATGACTTGATTACCTTCCAAAGGCCCCACATTCTAATATGACCTTGTGGGTTAAGATTTCAACACATGAAATAACTTTGGAGAGACAAAACGTTCAGTCCTTTGCTTCTTCGCTTTGGCTCTCTCTTTTTCTTTTTTTTTTTAGAGACGGAGTCTCGCTCTGTCACCCAGGCTGGAGTGCAGTGGCCCGACCTCAGCTCATTGCAACCTCTGCCTCCCGGGTTCAAGCAATTCTCCTGCCTCAGCCTCCTGAGTAGCTGGGACTACAGGTGCTTGCCACCACGCCCAGTGAATTTTTTGTATTTTTAGTAGAGATGGGGTTCCACCATGGTAGCCGGGATGATCTTGATCTCCTGACCTCGTGATCCGCCCGCCTCGGCCTCCCAAAGTGTGGTTCTCTCTCTTTTTTAAAAAAATTAGAGATTGTGCTTTAATTATTTTAAAGCAGTGGACACTTGTCATTGAAATACATTTGTACAGAGAAGCCCCATATATTATGAAATGCATTTTCTCTGTTGAAAGGTTGGGGAGAAAGCTGAATGCCTTTGACACTGCCTGTACCACTTTATCTGCCTTCCTGCCTCTTGATAACACTGGGAGTACTTGAAGGAACCTCTGGGTGACAAGGAATACCCTTTGAAGACCACAAGATCAGATGACCTACATGCTCCCTTCCAGCTATATGGTACAGTTTTAACCCAAATTTCTGTAATGATCCAGAAAGCCCTATGCTTATTTTCGTACCCATAATGAAAATCATTTGTAAATATAAGATTTAAAGTATTCAATATCTAGCTTTTATAGAAACATTCACTGTATGTTTTGCTTGGATTCACTGGAGTAAAATTATTCTTAGAAACGTGTATGTGTATGTATAAATCTTAAGATATGTGTCTTCTTACTAGGAGGTGATAAGAAGGTTATAATAAGATCACATGAAACAGTTTAGAATTTGACAATGCGATTTAATTCAGTTTCATTCAGTGAGCATTTATGTAGCACCTACTGTGTAGAAGACACTGTGCAAAGCTGGATCTAAAGCTCCTAAGGGTTACAAAGATGAATGACAGACTCTGTCCTCAAGTTCTTTCTGATGTACTCCTTGTCAGAGATTTTAACTTTTTAATACATTCTAAGTGTAAGAAGTGTAACGTACCTAGGGAGAAATTGGTTTGAAGCACATAGAATAAATAAATGAATGAATAAATGCCATTGAATAGGTCAAACGTCTTGTGGCCACGTATGGGCAATGTGTGCCAAGGGTCAAGTATAAGTGTCCCCAAATGGAGAGCTATTCTGTCCTTCTTGTGTATTAATGTCGATCCATCTATACTAATGGATTTAGCATGAAAGGAAGTAAGGTGGGGGTGGGGAAGTGAGAGTCACTGCCTCTCAGACTTCCATCCTTCATTAATATTAATGCTGTCTTCAACCCGTGCAAGTTGGCAAAACACAGCCTAAAAGCTTAATACAAGAAAAATAGTTCTGATGCTCCTGATTCATTGACATCAAGCACCAAACGATCTCCTGGTATACCACGTGCCTTCGTTTTTGTCCAATGAAGAGGAATTTCCCTTCAGTACAAGTTGGACACAGTAAGGGTTTTGTGTGTTCTCCCGAAAGTTTATTATTTCAGTTTTAAAACAATTTTCCATCTATTGGCCCACACTAACCCTGAACAAAAACAGACTTAGCTTGTAGGAATTAATGTGTTTTGTAAATCAGCATAAAATGAACTCTTCTTTTAATTAGTAAGTGTTTACTTGCATCCTTTGAATTCAATCCTGGGAGTCATTTTCCTGTAGCCCAGGAGCTCCGACAAGCCTACAGACAGGGGGAAACTCAGAATGTGTTTGTGTGATCAGCTAAGGGGGTTTGTGCCCAGATCTGTGTCTGGTGAGCAATTCTGTTCTGAATTTGTGAAACACAATGATCGAAACAATGTCATTATATGTCTTCCTTGGGCCAAACATGCTTTGGTAAGAACTCAAAATATTCACATACAATGTTAGAATAATCTCAGAGATAAAAAAAATCAAGGTCTAGAGGTAATAAGACTTGTTCAAAAAATACTCAGTGAGCAATTGGCAAAGTTGGTACTTTCCAAGGCCTCCTGCTTGTCAGTGTAGTATTCTTCATATTCAAAAGATGTCTTTTACGTTCCCCAGAGCCATCATCTGTGATTTAGAGACCCATTTTATTTCTAAGCGTGCTCAAACCAAAAAGAAAACAAAAGATTAAGCAGGTTTTTGCAACTATTACCTAATTCCACCGCAGCCTACCACTGCATCTGGCTTTTCATCTCCTCTTCAATATTTCTTACTCAAAAGCAAACTCAAAGATAGTTGATGCCAGAAATAAAGCAAAAAATCAAGAAAAAAACACCTTCCTACAAAAAGCCCATAAAATGAATTTGAAAGAAAACAAATGGATGTATTTCAGCTCCCTCTCCACTTCTCTTCTTCCATTGTAGCTTCCTCTCCCATTTTCTCATCTAATATTAAAGTGTCTGCACATGACAGCAGATACATGTGGCAAGAAAAGACACAGAAGGTGGCAAATGTTTCCTTTTCTTTCTTTTTCTTTTTATTATGAAGAGCTTTTCAGAATTTGCAGATGTTAGTACTCGGGTATGGTGTCTTAGCTGTATTCCTGCACTGTATAGAGGTTTTGAGGGTGACTTCTTAATTTGTGCAGTGTCTGAGATGCCGTGTCTGGGTGCAAGACAGACTGTGATTAGCAAGTGGCTTCTTCCGGAGGCCTGAGTCAGGGTCAGACTGGTAGCTGGGAGGTAAAAGACATTATACCGTGTTATCAATTCTTGCTCAAAGTCCTATTTTAATAGTTTAATATTTACATCTAAATAGTCCCCCCAAAACCAACAAAACCCTTCAAATACCCTAACTTTTAGTGTCAGCCCTTTTCAAAGGAAAAGCAACTATTTACGGACTTCTTATGCCGTCAAAATTTACAAGCTATTATTTAAATCACAACTTATAACAATTCCTCAAAGTTAAAAGGAAGAGTTTCCTAATATGAGAGTTGGTGGATGATTTTCAAGATTCATGCTTCTCTTTCTTTTTAGAGGACAAAAGAAAGCAAAGCATAAAAAGAGAAATGGTTTTTAATACTGAGTAGAAAAACGCAATATATATGTAGAAAATATATGCTCCATTTGAATTCATATTTACATGTTTTGTAAGCTCAAATAATATATGTTTTTCATTATTTTAGTAAAATTAAAGAATGGGCATTCAGCTATCTTTAAATTTTCATATTGCTCATGCTAGTTTAGGCACGCCAGATCACTTTGGCATAATAAATTCCTACATGAGCATTGCACAGATACTAAGACACTGTAATATTTTTCTTTTAAGTGTGAATTGAAAAAATATTAATAGATAGGCACATTTTTATGTTAGCCATTATTAGAATTTACTAATGAGAAATCTGACATGCTATTTCCTATTGCTTTAATATGTTATATATTATAAAATGTTTTCCCACATTATAGGCGTTAATTGCATAATGTTAAAAAAAATCGTGCGTAATTTCTTGTGATTTATGGGCCTGCCATTGGTGACTAGGTGTGGGAGAACTTTGGCTTTTGTGGACTGGTTCAGGGAAAGGATGTGTGAAAAGTTGAGGAAGCCCAATTAGAGAAAGGCACTGAGAAAAATTTTTAAAAATCTATCCTGCTGAGAGGCAGGCATTTTTTCTGGATGACAAATGTCTGGAGTTCTCAGTTTTACAAAAAAAGAGTGCTCACCCCTGGCCTCTTATCCTTTTGTCATGTAGGTAACCTAAGCTGTGGAAAAAAGAGACCATCTGGAAAGAATGCTGCGGTTTCACAGAGCCAACATTATTCTCTACCTCCCCTTCCTCTTCCTCTTTCTTTATGGATGGCAAACAGCGTTCAGATGACAGATTTTGGAAAATTGTCTTAGGAGACGCATTCTCAGGCAGTTCCAGTGTATTGGTATTTTGGATGTTTCTCTGCATTTTGTCATATGGTTCAGAAGGGTGATAGGCTTTCTGTGAACTGCTGGGCTTCAAGAAGGCTATTATCTTCCACTCAGGTTTAATGGAGGAATTTATGGGATTTTGCCACCTTGTGAGGTAAGTTAGATATAAATGCCTTGTGATTTATACATGAAAGATTTTTCATTATGTATCGACATAAATCTTATTAATCCACTACATTTCTAAGATGTCATGGTCAACTGAAGAAATTCGTCACCAGTTTTCCTTGTAAATAAAAATTAAGTGCATTCTTCATTTTTTAATGATAGTCAGCATCTACTTATACTCTATCATGATATCACTTCATCTGCATTGTCATCTTAAATAGCATCCTTTTAATTGTTTCAGGTCAACAAATAAGGTTTAATAAAGAGAAATATACAAATTTTGTAGCTTATATTCTAAAAGAGGTGTAATATTTTAGCCAATTAGTGGGAGTGAAAAACCAACTTGAGAAATAAATCTGTAAGTGGACGCTACTGGTTCTCAAAGGCATCTTCTTGACAAGAATCAAATGAACACTATCTCTAAAAATCCAATCTGAAGGCAAAACAGATTTGTTAGTGTGATTATTAAAATAATTGCCACCTTCTGGTATAAAGTGATGTCAACAGTGAACAATCAAGTAATGCCCTTTGCTTTGGTACAGTCAAGCACTCAAAGCTACCGTGAAATAGGATTGGACGGGACCTTTCATTTCATATGAGAATTAATTCTCTAAATGCAGTGGAGAGGAGGCAGCTTATTTTTTCCCCCCAGCAAGCAGCTAGAAACGAGTCTGCGGGAGGCCATATTTTTTCTTACTCATTTCTTAGTGTGTGCATGTATGTTACCAAGTATCATGGCAAATAATTTATTTTTTTCAATATAGTTCCATCAGAAGGGAAAAAAAATGGCAGAATTTTCCCAAAGGTCTTATGGCTTTAGAAAATTACACTTTGACATCTAAATTGTTTTCTAAGGACTGAATTAAAGGTCACATTTTTTTTTTCAACTGCAGTGAAAGCTTCACAGCTGCTTTGGGGTTCTCTGTAAGAGAGCACAGCTCCATTCTGGATTTCCTACAGATCTCCCCAGGAAGAGTCCATACATGTGTCATTTGTGGCAAACCTCAGTTATGGAGACCAACTCTTCTCAAAAAGCTTAAGTTAATAGCCATAAAGAGACGAGTGCCACGTATATGCAGTTACTGAATACCCTGCCCTGTGTATTAAAAAGTATTTTGAAAGAAACAATTCTATAGCTTAAGACCTCAGGTTTAAGAACTTACTGACTTTAAATGTATTCAGAACAAAGAAATAAATATTAAGTATGTGATTTTACATGTAAATTTCTGTCGTTTGCATCTCATAACATTATCTTTTGTGTCAAATCTGTTAACAATGCCTTTAACGTCTAAAATGCGGCACATTTACCACTTCTTGCAGTTCTACAGTTGAAAAAGCAAATGCAAGACTGAAAAAAAATAAAAAATTAGGTGATCAATAACACATTTCTTCTCCATCAGATTATTTTCCCATGTACAGAGTTCCTGTTTGATTTTTCAATTATTCAAAATGTCAGAATGATAGATATAAGAGAGTAGCCAACTAACCAGGGAAATGTCTGCCTAATAATATTCAATATAAAGATTCCAAATGATGCTTTATGATGGATTAAACTTTCCCCTGTTCTGCCTCATTAGGGTTCTCCCAATTTGACCCAATCCAAACCTATTACTTAATACATATCTAACAGTAAAATTGCATAAATGTTCACTAGTACAATAGAAGCTAAATAAGCAGTTTCAGATAATTTAATTAAGTTGTAGGTCTTCTAATATAATTCCTTAAGTATGTGAACTTTTAACTTGTTTTAACTCAATTTCCTTATGCTTTCATTTACCATTTGTTGGGGACATTACAGTGATTAGCCAAAGTCCTTCCAGCTACTAATGTTCTCCATAAATTTTGATTTAAATTGACTGTCACTTTCTCACTATAATAAAGTAGATATTTGACATCTCAAAAAAAGAGAACTGGTCTAGTATATTATGTTGCCAAGGAGTGGCACGTTTTTCTCTATCACACAGAATCCACATAAAATACCCCTTAATAAAGGCCTTTCAGAGTAGGCAGAACGAAGTGGATTGTGTACTACATATTCATAGACATGTACACTTTAGCATTTCTTGAAACACTAGGCTTGTAGATGCCTTTGGTATTGAAAACACACGTGGCATCATGTTCCCATCTTACTGTTTTGTATTTGGTGGTTATCACTGTCAGCATTTAGGAACTCTCTGTATTACAATAGGAAGGTAGCAGCTCTTCTGTTTCAGCTGAGGTCAACAGCAAGATTTGGCCAAGTGGGCTAAGCTCAGATACTTCTCCCATGCTTTCTCAGCTCAGATAACTAAAGGGGCAAATCATATAATTGTGCTTTGAAATTTTCAATTAATATATGTGTTTTTCAATATTGTATGTGTGTTGATAATTGCGAAAGCTGGGTGGTGAGTACATGAATGTACATTATTGCTATGGTCTGAATGTTTGTGTCCCTGAAAATTCATATGTAGAAATTCTGACTCCCAAGATGATGGTATTAAGAGGTGGGGCCTTTGGCGGGGGTGATTAGGTCATGAGGATGGAGTCATGAATGGAATTAGGACGCTTATAAAAGAGATCCTAGAGAGCTGCCTTGCTCTTTCTGCCATGTGAGGACATGGAGAGAAGGTGCCACCTACGAACAAGAAAGCAGGCCCTCACCAGAAGCTGAATCTGCTGGCACCTTGATCTTGGACTTCCCAGCCTCCATAACTATGAGAGATGAATTTCTGTTGTTTATAAGTCACCCAGTTTGTAGTATTTTGTTGTAGCAGCTTGAATGAACTAAGGCAATTACAATATTCCCTCTACGTTTGTATATGTTTAAACAACCCTAAGCAAGTAAAATTATGTTCCCCAAATATATATCTACCCCAAACTCTCTTTAGTTCCAATAAAATGACTCTGTCAATAGGGTTTTGGTATCATCAATTACCATCCTTGAAGTTATCTAGTCACTCCATACACAAAAGCCTCAGTTCAGTGCCCAGAGTAACCTAAAAGACACAGGAATAGTAACATTTTTTTTTCCCTAGGTTCAGTGCTAGAATTTCTGCGTTGGATGGATCAAGAATCTACGGGGAGCCAAGTCACTTAAAAGTATCAGGTATGCTGTAGGATAACTGCTTTCAAGAGACAGGAAATGTCAGCCCCTCTGGCTAATGGTTTTCTCTAACAGTTTCCCATAAAACCACTGCTTCTGCAATGTGCTTGGCATTGGCCTTGACTAGAGACAGCCTTCTTCTTCTTCTTCTTTTTTTTTTTTTTTTTTTTTTTTTTGAGGCAGAGCCTCACTCTGTCGCCCAGGCTGGAGTGCAGTGGCATGATCTCAGCTCACTGCAATCTCCGCCTCCCGGGTTTAAGCGATTCTTCTGCCTCAGCCTCCCGAGTAGCTGGGACTACAGGCACGTGCCACCACGCCCAGCTAATTTTTATATTTTTAGTAGAGATGAGGTTTCACCATATTGGCCAGGCTGGTCTCGAACTCCTGACCTTGTGATCCACCCGCCTCGGCCTTCCAAAGTGCTGGGATTACAGGTGTGACAGGTGTGAGCCACCACACCTGGCCTGAGACATCCTTCTTTGAAGCACTTGGTGCCCACAAAATACAACACTCAATTCTGGAAACTTCTTGGCACCTATTCAAGAAGAGTATTACCTAAGTAATCGTAAGATTAACTAATATTTTTCAGGAGCTTACTCTATGTTAAGCAATTTGTAAGCATTTTTTTCATCTATTCTTACAACTTTAGAATTAGCAACCATTATGATTCTTGTTTTACAAATGGGACAGCTGAGGCACAGTGAAGTCTCCTAAATTACCAAAGGGGGCAAAGCAAGGCAGCGATACTTAGTCGTCTTTGTTTTTTTTTTGAGACAGGGTGTTGCTCTGTGACCCAGGCTGGAGTGCAGTGGTGTCATCACGGCTCACTGAGGCCCTGACACCCGGGACTCAAGCAATCCTCCTGCTTCAACCTCCTGAGTAGCTGGGACAACAAGCGCATGTCACTACGCCCAGCCAACTTTTAATTTTTTATAAAGGCGGGGTCTCCCTATGTTGCCTAGGCTTGTCGTGAACCCCTGGGCTCAGGTGATCCTCCTGCCTTTGCCTCCCACACTGCTGGGATTACAGGCGTGAGCCACCATGCCGGGCCTGCCCAACTTTGAATTGAATGTTCTGTCATTACACGAGAGCGGCCAGGTTATATCCCTATTTCACTGGATGGATGATAATATAGTGAGGCTTCCATGCATGTTTATGAATGTTGGATAGTACATTTAAAAGTACATACATTTTTATAAGACAAGTAGTACCTGTTACTGAACAATTTAAACAATATTGTTAATCTAAACATAGAAAATAAAAATTATTACTAGTTTCACTACCTAGAGATCACTACTTTTAAGATTTTACTTTACACTCAAGTCCTTTCTACACCTGTTTTAAAAATAGAAATTGAATTATACTGAGCACATTCTTTTGTAATCTAGTATTTGATTTAATAATTTCTCATGAATATCTTCCAATGTCTTGAAACATATTTCTATAACATCTTTTTTCATGGCTGTGTAATTGAATATTTTGATTTTGAAAGAAGTCAAGGTACAATATTTTACAGCTCCAAGTCCCAACCTGAATTTCACATCTGGCCTCAGGTGGAACTATTTCCACATCCTTACTTGCAAAGAGTTTTGAAACGTGGGTTAGGCAGAGGTGATCAAGGATCAGCATATTGCAAGAATAGATGCACACACAAAGAGCTCACTATTCAAGCTCCTTTTCCTTCTTCAGTATCTCTGCATGGTTAAGACGAGTGGATTGTTTTACATCTAACAATTCTGTAACTGGGTACTCCTAGGTAAAGGGGTACAATAATTGGCTAACAGTGAAGTTGCATGAAGCTGTGGGAGGAAGGGGCAAAGGATTCTTGACATGTAGTCGAGAGCTTTGGCCACTCAGTTTCTTTTGCTTTCCTCGCTGACTCAGCCTGAGGGTAAAGGGTGAAGTGACATCTTTACTGAGACCTTCCCGGTCAGATGCAATCAGATTGACTGAAAGCTCTCAGAACGAAACGAAATTCTCCCACCTGGGCAGCATGTGCTGGCCAGAGAAATGACTGATGAGGAGTCAGCTCTGCACTACTGCTGGACAACAATTTCAACATCTCATTTAAAACTAAAGCAGTGAGTTAAGGTGGTTTCTGAATTATGTATTAAACTCAGCTTCCAGATATAGTCCTGGTTGCTTATTTCAGCTAAACATCTCTCTGAAACATCAATGTCCACAAATCACGGCTCTTGCTCTCTTATTTGTTGGTCTGGTTGTCACTTCCTATAACTCTTTACTCTTTTTTTTTCTCTTGCTCTGTCACCCAGGCTGGAGTGCAGTGGCACAATCTCAGCTCACTGCAAGCTCTGCCTCCTGGGTTCACGCCATTCTCTGGCCTCAGCCTCCTGAGTAGCTGGGACTACAGGCACCCGCCACTGCGCCCGGCTAATTTTTTGTATTTTTAGTAGAGACAGGGTTTCACCGTGTTAGCCAGGATGGTCTCGATCTCCTGACCTCATGATCTGCCCGCCTTGGCCTCCCAAAGTGCTAGGATTACAGGCATGAGCCACCACACCCGGCCAACTCTTTACTCTTGACTCTGGTATTCTAGCACCTAATATTGAATTTTCAATATCAAGCTACCCTCCACCTCCTTGCTCTTCATCCTTTTTCTTGCACCATGAAAACCTCTGCTTCCCTAAAAGTACACAAAGTCCGCCAGCAATTTTGACAAAAGCACAAATTATTACTCATTGTCCATTGGGGAGTACTTTGCTCTATCAACCTCTTTCCCATGTCAAAGCCTCAGTTACACTCTTACTAATTATCACTAATGGAAATTGTGGTGTTAGCTGCAATCTTCAGATTCATTAAGACCAGCTCTCAAAATACTCCCTGGCTTAGTGGCTGGTGCCAAGAGTAGGTCTGGGCACCTGAATATGTAAACTCTCTCTTCCTTCCAACATGACCTTCCCATTCTACTTCACCCCATGCTTTCTTCCATTCATTTCCACCACTAATAATATCACCCAAGTCCTGTTAAAATTGCTGCTGAAATACCTCTAAAATTTATTCCCCTCTCTCTCTCTATTTCCTCTGCTCCCCACCCCCAGCTCAGGCCACACTGCTCTATTACTTGGATGTCTACAGTAGCATACCAACTGGCCTCTTCACACTGACACAGTTCCTCCCCAGATCAGTTTTCCACAGCAGTGAGAAGGATTGTTTTAAAAAGTATCAATGTGGTCACGTTAAAATCTTTATGTGGCCTGAGTAGGATACTTGGATGTCCAGTTTTGTTTTTTTGTTTTTGTTTTGTTTTTGAGGCAGAGTCTCGCTCTGTTGTCCAGGATGGAGTGCAGTGGCATGATCTCAGCTCACTGCAATCTCCACCTCCCAGGTTCAAGCGATTCCCCTGCCTCAGCCTCCCAAGTAGCTGGGACTAAAGGTGCACACCACCACGCCCGGCTGATTTTTTGCATTTTAGTAGAGACAGGGTTTCACCATATTGGCCAAGATGGTCTTGATCTCCTGACCTCATGATCCAGCCGCCTCAGCCTCCTAAAGTGCTGGGATTAAAGGTGTGAGCCACTGCACCCGGCTGTTTCGTTTATTTTTTGAGATAGGGTCTTGCTCTGTCACCTAGACTAGAGTGCAGTGCCACAATCACTGCTTACTGCAGCCTCAAACTCCTGGGCTCAAGTGATCCTCCCACCTCAGACTCCCAAGTAGCTGGGACTTACAGGCATGGACTGGTTTATTTATTTCTGTATTTATTTTTGTTGTTAGTTGTGATGAGGTCTTGCTACCTTGCCCAGGCTCATATATCCAATTTGCTGGAACGATACCAGTTTTTGCTTGTTGTAATGATTCATAATGCCTCATTTACTGTCAAGAGTGTTCTGCTTTAGAGAATAAATTATATGGTTACATTACCTATGAGGTCACACCTCAACGAGGCCCCATCCACAGTGGGACAGGCCACTGCAAGGATGGTGCCACGCCCCCTCCCACCCAGGATCCTTGTACATGCAGTTCCTTCTTTCAGGAATGTTATTCAACCCCTTTTTCCTTTCAATCTAATTTTTACTTACTCTTCAGCTCCCATTAGAAAACAAGCTCCACCAAGGCAGGAACCTCTGTCTGCTTAGATTGCCGCTATATTCCAAGTGCTTAGAATAATGCCTGGCAAATAATATGTACTGAATTGGTTGAATAAATGGATCTTAATTCAAGCATTACTTCCTCAGGGAAGTCCTTCCTGCCCTTCCTTCCTCTACCTGCCCCAGTATTTGTTTGCTTTCTTTGTGCAATGTTGTTTAAAAATTATGTACTTTCTTTCAGAAAGTACATCTCAATTTATGATGATACAATCATTAGTTCACTAGACTTTGACTTCAGCTGAAGCAGGGGCCATTTCCATTTTGCTTATTTTTATGTTTGTGCTACATATCATCCCACAAACAGTGTTACATGAATAAATGAATGAATATTGTGACAAAAGCACTATATAAAGCATTTTAGCAATCCCAAGAAAAATTAGATATGGCTTATTCTCTAGAAGCTTATAATTTATTTGAAGTGGAGAAAACCCAAATATATACAAGTCGGTGGCAGTACAAGACAATGAACTGACCCATAGGATTTTAGAACAAAAGACTCTGGAAATGATATAGATCAACCCTAATTCATCACAGCAGCATTAAGTGAATATCACACAATGATGGCGAGAGTCATATGAGGAGATACCTGGATACCAAGTACTTGTAGATGTTCAGAAGTTGAAAAATGCTGCTGTGTCCGTGACTGTCAAGGAAAGGTTATGGAAGAAATCAAGTTGAATTGAGTTTTGAGGGATTTATCCTCTAATGAACATTTATTATCTATTATATAATAATAGCAAGAAGACTCTGTCCTT
The DNA here is from genome assembly GCF_029289425.2 of Pan paniscus. Classification (NCBI taxonomy): domain Eukaryota; kingdom Metazoa; phylum Chordata; class Mammalia; order Primates; family Hominidae; genus Pan; species Pan paniscus. Next base: position 179,826,939 of record NC_073252.2, on the reverse strand, counting down.
GTCCAAGCAGGGCAAGAGGTTGGCAAACTGTACTTTCCAGGCCAAATGCGGTCACCTGTGTTTATAAAGAGCTGTATGGGAACACGGCCACGCCTATGTGCTTACATCTTGTCTACGGCTGCTTTTCAGCAGATGAGTAGTTGCAACAGAGATCACAGGGCCCACAAAGCCAAAAGTCTTTCTTGTTTGGCCCTTTACCAAAAAGGTTTGCCAATCCCTGAGTTAAACTCTCAGGGTTGTGTGGAGGAAACAGCCATACAGCCCCCAAAATTAAGAGATACGTGTTTAGAAGAGACATGTCAGAAGCTTCATAGAAGAGTTGTAGAAGAGAACATGCAGCACAAGGAGCCCAGAAGAAAGGATATGTGGGTGATGTCTTGAAGGATCAGGTGGTCACTGGAATTTGATTATAAAGAAGGAGAAAGAGGCTGGGAGTGGTGGCTCACGCCTGTAATCCCAGCGCTTTGGGAGGCCGAGGCAGGTGGATCACGAGGTCAAGTGATCGAGACCATCCTGGCCAACATGGTGAAACCCTGTCTCTACTAAAAATACAAAAATAAGCTGGGCGTGGTGGTGGGCACCTGTAATCCCAGCTACTGGGAGGCTGAGGCAGGAGAATTGCTTGAACCCAGGAGGCGGAGGTTGCAGTGAGCCAAGATCATGCCAACCTGGCAACAGAGCAAGACTCTGTCTCAAAAAAAAAAAAAAAAAAAAAAAAGAAGAAGAAGGAGAAAGAGGCTGGGCATGGTGGCTCATGCCTATAATCCCAGCACTTTGATTGTGTGAGGCCAGGAGTTCGAGATCAGCCTGGGCAACATAGTGAGACCTCATCTCTATAAAAAAATAAAAAAAATTAGGCATTGTGTCACACATCTGTATTCCCAGCTACTTAGGAAGCTGAGGTGGGAGGATTGCTTGAGCCCAGGAGTTCACAGCTACAGTGAGCTATGATCACACCACTGTGCTCCAGCCTGGGCAACAGAATAAGTCACTACCTCTTACAAAGAAAAGGATAGAAGATATATGAAGAGCTAAGGTGAGACTGTAGGAATGTACAGATTTTACTTGAGGGGAAAATGCATAGAATTTCCAATCTGGGCCACAGGTTCCCATTGGGAAGCACACGATGAAACTTTGTAGAGTGAGACGGCAGGCACTATGCAGAGCCTTGAGTGCAGGGCTGAAACATTTGAAATTCACCAAGAAGGCCATGGGGAGATGTTGATGGCTCTTGTCCAGAGCAATGACAGAAGAAAAGGAACGCATGTTTTGATTCTGAGTCTGATGATCTGGATTGGGAGAAAATCTGGGGAACCACAGAGGCCATCTCTTGAAGAAGACAGAAGAAGTTGGAGAGTTGAGAGCAAATTAGCCTACAGACAGGTCTTGCTTTGTTCACAAGGTGTTTGAAGATTATTAAAAACCAACTGTCGGCTGAACGTGGTGGCTCATACCTGTAATCCCAGCACTTTGGGAGGCCAAGGCGGGTGGATCACTAGGTCAGGAGATCGAGACCATCCTGGCCAACATGGTGAAACCCCGTCTCTACTGAAAATACAAAAAATTAGTAGGGTGTGGTGGCATGTGCCTGTAGTCCCAGCTACTCAGGAGGCTGAGGCAGGAGAATCACTTGAACCCAGGAGGCAGAGGTTGCAGTGAGCGGAGATTGCATCACTGCACTCCAGCCTGGGCGGCAGAGCGAGACTCCATCTCAAAAAAAAAAACAAAAAAAACAAAAAAAACAAAAAAAACAAGTGTCCACTGTTTTACATACAAATCTAGATTTCTGCCACTCTGCCACGTCTGAGAAAAATCACAGTCTCTGGCAGTACTGGGCCTGCTTCTTGCATGGTAACAATGGGTTGGAGCTGAGCCATGCTGTGTGGAGTTGGCCCCATCAGGCGCCACTCTGGCCATCTGTAACTGTGTAACATAACCCCTGTGGACACTGGAATTTGCAGCTTCTTATGCCATAATCTGGACATAAAATTTGAAACAGTCCTTAATTGGATGGGAGCCAACACATTCACCTTTCTTGTCCTGCCCTGATCTCTTAGCCACTGACTATTCTTTTTGAAGTTTTCTGAAGATCCACCTCCTTCATTTTTAAACACCATGTTTGTTTTTGTGTTGTAGACTCTTAATTGGAGTGTGATAGATCTTGTGAACATCTGCCTGAGGACATGACCTCTGATTTAATTCTATTGTGACATCTTTCTCTCTTTTCTCCCTCATTAATTTCTCGCAGACCACATCTTACCTGCAAACCAAACATTCTGACCCCACTGCTGCCCCACACCGCCTCATTTCTTAATCTTGTAGTTTCCATCTTTCTTTCTTGCTTAAGCAACAATAGCTTTTGTTTGTGCTTTTCAGCAGAGTTTGAGTTTTAATTCTCCTTCAAACAAAAACTCTTTCTCCCAAAAAAGTTTTAGAGGGTAGCTTATGTTACATTCTCAAGAGAAGACTTTAAATTCCTTCACAAGTCTGTCTCCCTTTGCCTGGCTGTTAAAAATAGGTTTCAATGCATTTTGACTCTTGGTGATGTGTGAGTCAAAGGCAGGTAGATGCCATAAAATGACAGTTCATCTATTGCCACTCCTGCTGGGCTAGGGTGCCTCCCACTACCCTGCCTGGGACACTGCTTCCTGCTGATGCACCCACAGCTCCATAAACAGGCAGCAGAGCCCACAGTGGATTCTGCTGAGCAAGTGGTACAGACACACGTCTGTTTATAAAGCCTGGTTGTGATCTGGTTACATGTGTTTTATGTTTCGAGGAAAATGATTTAGCCCTTGTAAAGCAGTTTAGCCATAATTCTGTGTCAAAAGCAGCCTATAACAGAGCTGGGACCCTGCCAGATTACTTAATAACTAATTTGTATTATTGGTTAAAATGCATATTATAACATTTCTGAGCTATTGAGTATCGAAAATTCAGAGGAAAATCTTATCCTATTTGGAAAAGGCCAGCCACAAACTTAACTTCTTCCTGCCTTGTCTGCAAAGTGAAGGGGTTAAAGTAGATGATCTTGAGGTGCTTTTGTGCCAATTCTGTGAACAAAGAGAGGGATGGTGGAGCTGCACTGTCCATAGGGAATTTGGGTTTTCATGATGCCTGAGCCAAATTTCCTGGACCAAGAAGCTGCTGAAAGGCCCAATTTCTCCCTGGGGTAAGGACTGAGATGGGGCAAGACTGAGTAGTTACACAGAGAACCTGTGTGATGAAGTGGAAGAAAGTGTGGATTTTGACTTCGGACAGACTAAGGTCCCTATTTTTTGAGCTCTTCAACCTCATGGTGATTTAACTCAGTCCTCTGCCTTTTGGTTTCCTCTCTTGCTACATGAGGCCAACATCTTTTGTATTAGTTTGCTTGGGCTGCCATAACAAAACACCACAGACTGGATGGCATAAACAACAGAAATGCATTTTCTCACAGTTCTGAAGGCTGGAAGTCCAAACTCAAGGTGTTGGCAGGGTTAGTTTCTGGTCAGGGCTCTTTCCCCAGCTTGCAGATGGCCACCTGTTCTCTGTGTCCTCACATAGTGATATGGTTTGGCTGTGTCCCCACCCAAATTTCATCTTGAATTGTAATCCTCATAATCCCCACATGTTGTGGGAGGGACCCAGTGGGAAGTGATGGATCACGGGGCTGGTTTCCCCCATGCTGTTCTCATGATAGTGAGTGAGTTCTCACAAGATCTGATGGTTTAAGCACCTGGCATTTCCCTTGCTTGCTTGCACTCACTCTCCCCTGCTGCCTTGTGAAGAGGGTGCCTGCTTCTGCTTCACCTCCTGCCATGATTGTAAGTTTCCTGAGACCTCTCCAGCCATGCAGAACTGTGAATCAGTCAAACCCCTTTTCTTTATATAAATTACCCAGTCTCAAGTATTTCTTTATAGCAGTGTGAGAACAGATTAATACACATGGCCTGACCTTTGGGCCTCTGGTGTCTCTTCTTTTACCTACAAGAACACCAGTCCTATTGGATTAGGGCTTCACCCTTATAATCTCATTTAACCTTAATTACATTCCTAAAGGCCCTATTTCCAAATACTGTCATGTTGGGGGTTAGGGCTTCAAAATGCAAATTTTGGGGAACACAACTCAGTCCACGGCACCTATCTTAGAGGATTGGCATGAAGATGAGACAGAGGAAAATGAGATGACACACAAAAAGTCTTTCATCAAGTTCCCAGGCCATTGCAAAGCCCTACCCAGAGCCACAAATACAACCCAAAGAATGTGTCACCTTAAGAAGCTGTTCAGGCCTCATGATATGTTTGATGAGAAAAAGATTAAGCAGCAGTTGATAACTTTGAGGTTTACTATGCAAGATATCTGATTATGCCTAGAGTGGAAGTATATATTTCTTTAAATATTGTTTCAAATACTTTATTATCAATAATTAGAAATTTATTTGGTTTCAAGAATTAGCTAAGGTTTCGAGGTAAAGCAAAATTGATTGGATAGAGAGCTGCTGTTCACTGCCTACCCTTTGGAGGCTGGAAGTCCAAGCTCAAGGTGTTGGCAGGGTTGTTTTAGGTTAGACATTGCTTACTGCTACAGTGTACCCTATGAGTCAGCACTGACTGCTGGTGTCCACCCTATTGAAAAGAGCAGCCAGATTATGAGTGCAGTGGAGACCTAATGCTTGATTTCATGAACAATGGCTATGCTATTGTTTCCTAGAAGAAATACTGGAGAGCTAGTATCTGTATGGGTGAGAGTGAAAAAATACTCCAGATAGTCCTTGATAGTTGAAAAGTATCCCACAAGGCAGTTAAGCAGTAAGGATTATCATCATGCAAGGAAAGGTAGAAAGACAAGACAACTGGGCAGCCAGAAATGGCTTCAAGCCATGCATGGGTGATCAGACAGTGATGGTATTATCTGTCATTTTTACTGAAACAAACCCCTAACAAATAAGAACATTTCTCTGCAATGTGTTGGCATAGGCTCAAAGGTTAGTGTTTTTTTTGTTTTGTTTTGTTTTGGTTTTGGTTTTTAGATCACTTTAAAGAATCTTTTGAATATGATGTTAGGTTTCTGTAGCCATAAAATCACATTTAAAAGGCCCTGAAGTACAGTAATTGGCCAAAAAAGAGAAGTGATTAAGAAACATCCCTGGTGTTCGACAGATCAGTAGGGTGACTATCGTTGACATTAATCCATTGTACATTTCAAAATAGCTAGGAGAGAACAATTCGAATGTTCATAGCATAAAGAAAAGATAAATATTTAAGGTGCTATATATCTCAATTACTCTCACTTGATTATATAAATGCATCAGATTATCACATGTACCCCCAAATATGTACAAAACTAATATGTGGTGTGGTGGTAGGCACCTGTAGTCCCAGCTGCTTGGGAGGCTGAGGCAGGAGAATTGCTTGAACCCGGGAGATGGAGGTTGCAGTGAGCCGAGATCGCGCCACTGCACTCCAGCATGGGCGAATGAGCAAGATTCCATCTCAAAAAAAAAAGAAAAGAAAAGAAATATCATGATTTAAGTCTAAATAATGGGAATGGGAAAAAAGAACTAAGCACACTTTGAATCTGCAAGAAAAATGTGTAATTAGGCAGGATCCTGGAGGTAGCTGAGCAGATATTGGAATAATTATAATTGTTCACATTTGGAGATGTCTCAAGCCATTCCTGAGATAATCCATAAACTCCAACCTCTAGTGTGAGTTTACGAAGCAATGTGTCAGGCACTGGCTCAAATAAGAACTTATTTGGAAAATAAAACATCCATCTATATGAATATATCCATAGTCTTGAAATAGTATGCTCTTCCTGAATTTATTTTTGTGAAGTTTTTGTTCTTTTTGGGAAAAAGGGACCAACGCTTTGCTTAATTCGAGCGTCAGTAGCTGGAGATGGCTTTGAAAGTGGGTCCTGAGGTTTCTGGGCTCATCCTCAAGAGGGAAGTTAGTGCATTGGCTGGAATGGAGGTGAAAGGAGTTCTGAAGTTCAAGTCCTTGGAAGAGGAAGAGAGCAATGTCAACAGAAGCAATGAACGGAAAATCGCTCTGAAGGAACCAGGAGTTAGACATAGAGGAAAGGGTACCCCCAAATTGTAGCAAGTGAGGATGTTGTGGAATATCTGTACCTCTGTCTACAGCCTGAGTCATCTTTCAGACAGTACACTTCTCAATCATTGGAATTAAGAGAAATAAGTAATTGAAAATCTGCTACCTTTTATTAACCTGGCTTCTTAGATTTTTGTATGACTGACTCATCTGTCACTGCTTTACTCTCCCATTCTATGTTTTTCTTCTGTGTATATGTGTATTCTGCTTTTTTGACACAGAGTCTCACTCTGTCACCCAGGCTACAGTGCAGCGGCGCAATTTCAGCTCACTGCAACCTCCACCTCCCAGGTTAAAGCTATTTTCCTGCCTCACCCTCCCAAGTAGCTGGGATTATAGGCGTGTGCCGCTGCGCCCAGCTAATTTTGTATTTTTAGTAAAGATGGGCTTTATTATGTTGGCCAGTGTGGTCTTGAACTCCCGACCTCGAGTGATCCACCCACCTTGGACTCCCAAAGGGCTGGGATTACAGGTGTGAGCCACTGCACCCAGCCTGTATGTGTATTCTTAAATCTTCAATTCAAAACCTTCTATTTGTAAGGCATTAGCTGAGGCTGCGGAACTATGCAAAAATAAGTAAGATGCTTTTTCTATGCATAAAGCACTTAGAATCAAGGTGGGGAGATGGACATGAGCATAACTAATGGTACATCGTCCCTACCCACAGCTATGACCTTCCCCCACCTGTGCCTCCACTCAGAAATTCAGACACCTGGAATTTCTTGCAGACCCATAATATACTGGGGCTTGTCATGCCTCTGTATCTCCACACAGTCTGCAGCCTCTGCCAAGAAACATTCTTAACTTCCTTCTTCTCTTTACAAACTCTTATTTAATAATCACCTCAAGTATGACCTCTGGGAAGCTTTCCCTGACATCCCAGTTTGATGTCAATGATCCTAAATATCATGCTGTAGTATTATAATGCCTTGCATTACAACAGTCTGTTTAACTGGCTGTCCTTACCTTGAAGAAGAGGGGACAGAAACTCCTCCCTTCATCTGTAGCCTTAGTGTCTGGAATTTAGAGAGTTAGAAGGCCTGTCAAGATTTCTGAGCAGAGGGAGAGCTGTCATGACCTGATTCTCTGTTCTCTTGTGTGTGCAAGAGTGTATTTGTGTGTGTGTGTGTGTGTGTGTGTTTATGCATCTATGTATGTATTTTCCTGAGGGATGTCCCAGGTTTGGTAATAAGAAGAAAGCACTGACATTTACTTGGTGTATAACACACCTGCAGAATTTTGAAAATAAAGTGTTTGAACATAAGACTAAATCTGACAAAGGGGCAAATAAATAAAAATGGGGTGCATATTCTAGTTGAGGGGCCCAACGAGGAAGCATCAGTGATATATGGTAGAAGGGGGCTAGAAGGAATTTCTGGAAATTTGGTTCTGATCAAGTCCTTCCTGCTCATCTCTTCTAATTACAGTGAGCAAAATGAGGCCCAAGGAAGAGGGTATTGAAAATGTTGAATTTATTTCATGATGTTATGATACAAAACAATGTAATATAACATCAAAATACTGTACCATGGAATGCTGATATTTTAATGCCAGAAAGGAAATAGGAATATTCAGCTCTCCATGAAACAAATTATGCTTTGACTGCCTTGTTTATTATTCTCTTTTTTCAGAGTTGCCTCTGCAAATTCTTTAAATTCAGTTTTTACTTTGCTTATTACTGGGTCTATTACTGGCATGGAACTAGTTAGTTTTATCACTTTCAATCTCACTCATGAAGGTGTTTTTCTTTTTCTTGCACTGAATCACAAGCTGAGATTTTCTAATATTGTGTTTTATTTCATTTTGTTATGCTTTTTTCTATCATATTCTTCTAATTTTTAAAATCTACTTTCCATGTGGAAGCTTCTCTAAAATCTAACACCTATTAATTTGTATTGATTTACCTTTATTTTAGGATGTTACAGAATGTTCATTTTTAATGTCTGTACTCATAGATAATGCATATCATTAAGTTTTAATCCTGATCACTCATACATTTATTCACTTTTCACTACCAAAATTCTTCATGTTTAGAGATTACTCAAATATTTTGTAGGGTTCATTAATATGCATCACCAGAAATATGTTTTTATTTACAACATTCTTATGTACATGTGTGGGTAAGACCTATTACCAAAATATTTTAGGGAAATTACAATAAAAAGGAAAGGTTCATCTTCTTATTTAAAAGTTAATTAAATATTCTTTTATGATATAATTCTGGAAGCTGTTTTCATCAAGCAGGAAAAATAATACATTTCTTGCTTTTTTTTCACATTTCATTTGCATTAAGACAGTTTAATTGCTATAATGAAAACCTTTCCTTATTTCTCATCTTAGGAACCAAAAGATGTTTATTGCTTAGTAGTAGCAATGTAGGGTTTTGTTTTTTTTTAATGTGATTCATACTGAAACTCCACATGGAGGTAGCATTTGTTTTTTTAACTTTAAAAAATAAAGATTCTGTATCCTCATTATTTGCAAGAATGGGAAGCTTCTTACAAACTTCCCACTACCATCCTCAAACCCATAATTTTGCAACCATCGTATAAATGGGAAGGGCAAATATGGATGTCTTTGCCCTGCTCACTCTCCTGGCTCCAAATCCATTAAAAAGGTGCCTTATTCTATCCGCAGAGGGTTTGGTGGAGCAAACATAGGCTTTGGGGTTAGACAGAGGTAACATTCAAATCATCACTCTGCCACCCATCAACTACAGAACTATCGGAACTCTCTGAGTCTCAACATCTGTCTAAATTGGGGCTAACATCACTGCCAATTTTAAGGAATTGTCTCATGAATGGTATACCCAGCATGGTGCCTTATGTAGAAGGCATTCCAGAAATCGCTAGTTCTCTTTCCTGGCAGCCACAATCCACTAATGCAATGCAAACAATTACAGCTAAAATCACGATAATGTGACTGCACTGGAAAAAAAAATGACCCTGAAAAAGCCTCGATAGAGAAATCAGACTGCCAGTTAATGGTAACACAAACTTTTTCAACATAATTAAAACATGTTTTAAAGTAAGTAGATTGAAATCATCCTATACTGCAGAGACCAGGAATGGTTAATCCCTGAGCAGAGCAAGGGAGTCCCTCCACATATGAAGGGCCTTGGAGAAATCACCAATATTCCAGCAACAGAGAGTCAGCTCCATCTCAGGAGGCAGAAACTAGGTTTCTTCAGGTAACTTAGAGCTCTTAAAAGCCCACTTGGGGTTTCCTCTATCCTTTGCAACTCCTAGGATTTAAAATCGACAGGAAGATTATTTTTTAATTATTACTTTGGGTTGTGTCTCCCAAAGCCTCGGTCAGGCACATTGTGAGTTGATGATAATGCCATATTACCTTTTTATTTTGGCCTCAAACTCACACTAAATACACGCAGTAATGTCTTTGTAGCCTTCAGTCAGGTGCACTGAACCCCGAATGATGGGGTTTGGGGAGAAACTCGTTTACGGCCATGAATAAGCTGCTGAAGTTTCATGCAGCGGAACACTATCAGGTCCTTTCATGAACACTCCGTTCATCTGAGATGTGTCCCTGCCATAGATGTCATATCTAGTTTCTGCAGTTGTATTTCAGCATCACTCAACAATGAAGAGATAAGGTAATAGCTCTAAAAGTTCCTGAAAGGAATGCTGCCGGGCTCTCATCCCTGAAGTCTTACTCTCCTTCTGTTCAGATCCTAAGGGCTGCAAATGTAAAGGAAGGATGGCAGATAGAGGGGGAAAGACAGAAAGGACCCTCGGACTGGCTGGAGATAAGGAGGCTCCCAGAACAGAGGTATCCACAGTAGGTCCTGGCAGAGCCATGGTCAGTGAAAGGGGATATCAAAGTGTCACTGAAAAGTGTGGCCTGGCATCTGCTAATGTATCCTCTGTGTTCAAACTTATATATATATATTTGAGATGGAGTGTCGCTCTGTCGCCCAGGCTGGAGTGCAGTGGTGCGATCTCGGCTCAGTGCAAGCTCCGCCTCCCGGCTTCATGCCATTCTCCTGCCTCAGCCTCCCGAGTAGCTGGGACTATAGGCGCCCGCCACCATGCCTGGCTAATTTTTTTGTATTTTTAGTAGAGACGGGGTTTCATGGTGTTAGCCAGGATGGTCTCGATCTCCTGACCTCGTGATCCGCCCGCCTTGGCCTCCGAAAGTGCTGGGATTATAGGCATGAGCCACCGCGCCTGGCCCAAGCTTATATATATATATTTTTTACCATAATTCTTACTTTAAGTTGTGCAAAAATAAATAAATAAAATTTAAAAGAGCCTTAGAGAATCAAGAATTTTTTAGACTCCATTCTTAAATTCGTTCCCTAATGGACTTGATTAAAGCCACACATCGAGGCTGTGGCGGAACCCAGACCATTGTCCAAATCTCCTTATCGTTGTTGTTGTTATTGACATCATTATCACTAGTTAGTATTTACAGACTGAGTATTTTCTTTGCAGTATGCTAAGTACATTACACACATGAAAACATTTGAGTTGACTTGAGTAGACATTTCTCCCAGAGGGTGTACAAATGGTCAACAAGCGCATAAAAAAAGGTTGACGTCATCAGGTGTTAGAAAAATGCAAATGAAAACCAAAAGGAGAATCACCTTATACTCAGTGGGATGGTTGGAATATTAGAAATGGGGAAAAAGTGTTGGTGCGGACGTGGAGAAATTGGAACCCTTGTGCATTGCTGGTGGGAACGTAAAACTAGTTGCTGTGAAAAATTGTTCAGCTGTTCATCAAAAAGTTCAACGTAGAGTTACTATATGACCCAGCAATTAGACTCCTAGGTGTATATCCCCGAAACAGAAAACAGGTACTCAGGCATATACTTGCACACCAGTGTTTGCAGCTGCACTGTTAACAACAGCCAAAAGCATATTGCTGGGATCACAGTCCTAGCTAGCAGCGCTGAAGCCCACCTTCCTTATGAGGGAATTCGCTGGTGAGAAAAATGGTTTGGTAACAGATTCAGACAAAAAGGCTAAGATGTGTCCCGCTTGGTCCTCCTGGCAGCCACAGAATCTTGTTGTCAGTATTTTGTTTCAGAGGAACATGGATGTGTGTCATGAAGGGAGAAACCCATGGAAGGAAACTGGAGGGAAGTTCCCGTTTATAACTGATGTGCTTTCTCTGTGTGTCTCTGCCCAAATCTCAGGTCGAATTGTAATCCTTAATGTTAGAGGAGGGGCCGGGTGGGAGGTGATTGGATTATGGGGGCGGATTTCCCCCTTGCTGTTCTCGCGATAATGAGTGAGTTCTCACAAGATCTGGCTGTTTAAAAGTGCGTAGCACCTCCTCCCTTATCTTTGCTCTCTTCCTCCTGCTCCAGCCACGTGACGCGCGTGCTCCCCCTTGGCCTTCTGCCGTGACTGTGAGCTTCCCCAGGCCTCCCCAGCCATGCTTCCTGCACAACACGTGCAACGGTGATCCAGTTAAACCTCTTTTCTTTATAAATTATCCGGTTTTGCCGGGCTTGGTGGCTCACGCCTGTAATCCCAGCACTGTGGGTGGCCGAGGTGGGCAGATCACTTGAGGTCAGGAGTTTGAGACCAGCCTGGCCAACATGGTGAAAGCCCATCTCTACAAAAAATACAAAAATTAGATAGGCATGGTGCCACATGCCTATAGTCCCAGCTTCTCAGGAGGCTGAGGCAGGAGAATCGCTTGAACTCTGGAGGTGGTGGTTGAGGTGAGCTGAGATTGCACCATTGCACTCCAGCCTGGGCAACAGAGCAAGACTTGGTCTCGAAAAAAAAAAAAAAGAAAGAAATTTTTCTATTGCAGGTATTTCTTTATAGCAATGTGAGAATGACTAATACAATCATTTGCAACCAGGTGTCATCCAAAAGAGCACCATCAAAGTTCTGTTTTTGTTTTTCTGCAGTGACTGTTACACAAATAATATGTAGAGACAGCCTTGTGTGGGTGGAAGGAATTTTGTAGGGAGTTAGCTACAATCAAATGAACAAAGCACTATTTTCTTTCCCAAACACTCCTGTTGTGTCCTCGTTTCTATGCCCATGTCAGACCCACTTCACTTCGTGTCTGCTCAGCCGCAGTGGCTTCCTTTTCCCAGTCTCTCCCCGGGGCAAGCAACTGCACCCTGCACACTCACTAGGTTTTCTAAGCCCTGCTTTCATGACATCTCTTCTTGATTTAACCATTTTGAATGGGTCCCCATTGGTTACTCAATGAAGTCAAATTTCTTTTTTTTTTGAGACAAAGTCTCGCTCTGTTGCCCAGGCTGGAGTGCAGTGGCGCGATCTCGGCTCACTGCAAGCTCCGCCTCCCGGGTTCACGCCATTCTCCTGCCTCAGCCTCCCGAGTAGAGTAGCTGGGACTACAGGCGCCACCACGCCCGGCTAATTTTTTGTATTTTTAGTAGAGACGGGGTTTCACCATGTTAGCCAGGATGATCTGGATCTCCTGACCTCGTGATCCGCCCTTCTCAGCCTCCCAAAGTGCTGGGATTACAGGCGTGAGCCACCGCGCCCAGCCCAAATTTCTTAGTTTAGCTTTCAGGGCTCATCCACAACTTCTTAGATTCATTTTCCATGACTTCTCTATGTGAAGTCAAATTGGATCCTTCTTTTACCTTTTTTTTTTAAATCGGTAATACAAATTACTTTCCATGCATTATCTCATTTAAATTTTACAATGCCCAACAAGAAAGGTATTATACGGTTGAGGAGACTGAGGCTAGAGAAGGCAAATAAAACATATAACTGGCAAACGGCAGGGGAAGGATTTGAACCCAGGTCTGTTTGGTCTTCAAGCCCGTGCTTTTAGGTATTGGTCTGGATTTTGCCTTTACTTTCCTGTCTCCATATCATCTGTTCCTGCATTCTATCCCAAATGCCAACTCCATGAATGCCTTCCTTCACTTTCTTCTCCTGCTTTTCTGTGACTAATATTCCTAATACTCTGGCCTGGAAGAGTCTTCATTTGAATTCACATAGGAGAGCACATGTTTTCTGTCTGTGGCTGGCATTTTTCTTTTTATAGTTCTAATCCTCACACTACTAATTCAGTGATAGCACCAAGGAGGGCAGAAACCATGTCTAACGCTTCTTGTATCTCTGACCCTGTCTAGCACAATATCTTGCTCACAATAGTTGTTCAATAATTATTTGTTCTATAATTCTTATAGATTACCTGCCAGGGGAAAAAATTTGTTATATAGATTTGTTTGTTAAGGTTATTTCTTAGATTGGATTTTATGTCCAAGGTCTTTTTCTAAATGTAATACTTCGATGTTTTGGGAGCACTTGAATAAACAGGTTGAACATTAGGACAATATTCCTAATTTTGACATGCGACTAAAGTGCTTAAAGTACTAAGTGCTAAAACTTACTTTTATCCAAGTGCTTACGTGAACCAACATTGAGACTAAAGGGAAAAGAAATTACTGTATGCAAATCTGTTACTTTAAGCCTCTTATTCTCCTGAGTTTCATGATAGGTCCATATAGACAAATTAATTTACAGAAGTAGTCAGCATAACTGCTAAAAATGCAAGCATAAACTACTATGCACTTTTTCCTTTGTGGGACTTCTGCATATTTCGATATTCAGTTCATCACCTTTAAGGTTTCAAATTCACCAGCTGTAGGAACACCTATCAGATTACAGTGCAGCACTAAAAATAAACTGATGTTATTGAAATTGAATGAATCAGCACATTCTTAGCTGAGTTGTTTTCTCATGTGACTCATACTACTTAACTAACTTTTTCTTTGTGATTGTTCATTTATCATATCAAAAGTTTCTTTGGATATCTGCTTCTTTAAGTACAAAAGCACAGTCTTGTGGAAACAGTCTGTGGAAAACAACATAACTCTCTGCTCTGGAGTTGTAAAAGTAAGACATTAATGGGACCAGTTACTATAGATTTAGCTAAAAACCTTTCTTCATTTTTTAAAGACAAGGAGAGCCATATCAATATAGTCTGTTTAACAATCAAATTTCCTTTCACAGAGTTCATACTAAACTTCTCAAAACCCTCTGCTTAGTTTAGGCCAGAGGATATTCTTGATGGAGCTCATCTCAAAATCACTTGGAGTCCAAAGTGTCTATGCAAAACCGTTAATCTGAGAATGTGTCTAAACACCAACCTTGAGACAGGCTGCAATTTACTGTTCTCTATGACAGACAAATAGTTAGGAAAGCTCTGTCATTTAACCCCATTGCTTTCTTTGGTAGTCATGGAAAGGTTTTGTTTCACACTGCCTTGTCATATAAAAGGCTACAAAATCTGTCAACACGATATAACTTTACATATAAAAGTAATACCATGCATAGATATTTCAGTCATCATGTGAAAAATAAACAAGATAATCTTTAAACCAATGTCATTACCAAAGAATCAATGTGGAGACGCATTGATGGATTTTATCGCTGAAATTGAGAAGATATGGACATTTCACTATTTTATTTTGACACGGATGCTACTGGCCAAATCTTCAACCTGTATACACAAATACACAATTGTAAAGGTGTCTTGTTTACAAAGGTAGGGCTTGTCCTCTTTGCATAGTTGGAGCTTTTCACTTTTTTGACCATTTCTAAAAACTAAACATATTCTTGGGTACACATTTCAGGGGTTACCTGTTTAATCTGCTTCACCAGTACTACCAGCGTGTGTTTGATTGCATCTCTTAATCTATGCTAGACTCTCAGGCTAACTTGCATTTTGTGAAATACATACAATATAACCAGACACTTAAGCTCAATCTAACGTAAGGACATCCTTCTTATGTTAGAAATTGTCAAAAAAGTAAAAAGCTCCAACAATGCAAATATTTAATTTTTAATTTTCTAATTTTTTAATTTTTTTGAGACAGGGTCTAGCTCTGTCACCCAGGCTGGAGTGCAGGGGCGCAATGATGGCTCACTGCAGTCTCCCAGGCTCAAGTGGTCCTCCTGCTTCATCTTCCCGACTATCTGGAACTACAAAGCGCATGACACCAACACTGGCAAATTTTTAATTTTTTTTTTGTAGAGATGGTGTCTCCCTGTGATGCCCAGGCTGGCCTCCAACTCCTTGGCCCAAGGGATCCTCCCATCTCGGTCTCCCAAAGTGCTGGGATTATGGGCGTGAGCAGCCACGCCCAGCACTTTAATTTTAATTTTTTACTTTGTGTGATGCTTAATTGTAAGTAAGGCAGTTCCCACTGATTTTGCATAACCCCATGCTGATTACCACGTAAATATATATGAGGGTATGTTGGGGAGCATTTTATAAAGTTTCGGAGGAGGGGATAATATTAAGACCCTCATCATGGATTACAATAGAACCTCTTGTTCAGCACTGAGGGTAATCAAAACTGATGTATGAAATTCACACGCGGTCTAAAGTGACAGGCCAGAAAAAAAAGTAACTTAGATGCCTTTTCAGTAACTTTGCAGTTTTTATTTTTAAGTGACTGACGGCAGAAGTGCAACAAGATAGAAAAGCAAGCAGCTAGATGGAGTGAGTGCCATCTGACCCAAAGTCATGCGAACTCTGCTGAAATGACTACCTTATGTAGGTCATTGTTTTTCACTGGGAGCCCACTTCCTCGCCAGTTGCAATTTGAAATCTGTGCAAAGCGCTAGAAGAGGCTGAGATAAGTGAAAGGACAAAATTCAACAGCAACACCATCTCAAACGGGCCCCCTGCTCTCCTTGAAAGAGTTCCCACCAGCAACGCAGAACAACCCCAGTAAAGGCATGTCATAGAAATGACAACTGAATCATGTATGTGCAACCTCATCTGGTGAATTTCACCTGACAGACACCATTTGAACCACATCCTGAACTTTCTGAGACAGGTGACATATTGAGATATTTGGCCCCCAAATAGAGAGCTAACAAGTAAGTTTCAATATCATATATTACGAGTGCCACATAGCTGGGGAATGCATATACCTGCTTAGAGAACACATGCTTCCTAGTTTTTATAATATTTCAAATCATTGTTTGCAGACTTTAATCCTATAACAAGTGGCCATCAGAAACATTCATTTTGGTTTATACCAGCAATTATGTAATTAGCATTCTTAGTTTTAAGATATTTCAAAATTCATCCTCAGTTTATGTTTCTGTATGTGTGTGTGTGTATTACAAGTTGAACTTTTAAATTGGTATTTGCTACAGAAAATCTGTTTAGGTGATGGTTCTAGGTAACCCATAGACCGGGGGTCCTCAATGTCTGGGCTGTGAACTTGTATGGGCCCGTGACTTGTTAGCAACTGGGCCACACAGCAGGAGGTGAGTGTTGGGCCAGTGAGCATTACTGCCTGAGCTCTGCCTCCTGTCGGATCAGCGGCACATTAGGTTTTCACAGAAGCGTGAATCCTATTGTGAACTGTGCATGGAAGGGATCTCGGTTGCATGCTCCTTATGAGAATCTAATGCCTGATGATCTGAGGTAGAACAGTTTCAACCTGAAACCATACCCCATCCACCAGCGTCTGCCATCCATGGAGAAATGGTCTTCCATGAAATTGGTCCCTGGTGCCAAAAAGGTTGGGGACTGCTGCCATAGACTACTTTTATTTATTTATTTACTTTTAGATACAGAGTCTCACTCTGTTACCCAGGCTGGAGGGCAGTGGTGCAGTCATGGCTCACTGTAACCTCAAACTCCTGGACTTAAGCGATCCTTCCACCTCAGCTTCCTGAGTAGCCGGGACTACAGATGTGTACCACCACCCTGCTAATTTTTGTACTTTTGATAGAGATGGGGTCTACCTGTGTTGCTCAGGTCTCAAACTCCTGGGCTTAAACAATCCTCCCACCTTGACCTCCCAAAGTGCTGGGATTACAGGTCTCAGCCTAATAAGGCCAATTCTATAGACTAGGATTTTTTTTTCTTTTGAGACAGGACCTTACTCTGTCACCCAGACTGGAGTGCAGTGGCACATTCATGGCTAACCCCATCCTCCACCTCCTGGGCTCAATCGATCCTCCTGCCTCAGCCTCCAGAGTAGCTGGGACAACAGGTGTGCACTACCATGTCCAGTGAATTTTTCTTTTTTTTTTCTTTTTTTTTTTTGTAGAGACAGAGTCTCACTATGTTGCTTAGGCTGGTCTTGAACTCCTGAGCTCAAGCAATCCTCCCGCCTTGGCCTCCCAAAGTGTTGGGATTACAGGCATGAGCCACTGCACAGGGTTCCACAGACTATTCTTAAGGAAATACCACAGTACTTGTATTGGGAATACTGTCTTCAAGATGGATGGGTGCATTTGTATGCGGTATCTATATTTTCAGTGGAACTTCCCTTCCAGTAGAGCACCAAAACATTTGTTCCTTTTTTTATGTAAAATTACCTAAATATTTGTTTTAGAAATGTTATTGAAATCTAAAAGAAACAATCACAAAAAGAATTTGTGATGCACTTTGAAAGCGCATTTTGGTAAACTGATTAAAAATTTTGACACTGATTTCCTTTAGGTGATGATGTGCTTCTTAAAACTATAATAGTTTCAATATTCTTTTTAATAAAGGTGAGACAAAGCTTAAGGAAACCAGCATAGTAGTAGCATACTCATGCATCTTGTTCTTGAAAATCAAGGAGATCATAAACTGAAGGTTAAAGTTGTATCTGTAGCAAGAAGGTTGCAGGTATTTGCTTCTAAAACCAGCTGTGTTCTCAGTTTTGCCACTGTAGCAGATGCCACCTGCACATCCCAGCATGCCCTGCTGCTGTCTTCACATCCGCCTCTCCTTAATTCTGCCCCAACACTGGGCATCTGATCCTGGATACAATTTCTGATCTCTTTCCGCTTAGTCAACTCTAGCTTGCCACAAACACACACACACACACACACACACACACACACACACACACACACACACGAGCTATGACTTATTCCTCAAAACTTTGTTTTAGCTCCTTCAAAAACAGTAAAAGCTGATTTCAAATTTCTATCATCTGCTTTTATTATACTCCAGAGCACCTTAACTAATATTTTATGTCTTCAGAGATTAAAATGTTGCCCTTCAGAAAGGGAAAGGAACATTTTAATAATTACAGATTAAGAACCTTAAATAATTTCTTAGGGAATGAAACACTAAAAATAAATTCGATAAAAATATCAGCTTTTTTCCTAGAGATTTATTAATTTCTTTATTCAATTGAAGAGTTGGATCACAGATATATAAAGGTGTTAGAAGTAGGATCTGCTTTTTATTTTTACTATAGTTCTCTCTTCTTTAAAGAAAAAAAGTTGCAAAAGCACATTTGCTAGTGAACTTTATGTTCTAGATAAAGGAGCTTTCTTCTATCTCTGGGGCGAGTTTTACTGTAACACTGTCAAGAATCTAAACACCAAACCTAAATTTTATGAAATATATGTAATAAGTTGCTAAGCTGGGCAAAATGGAGTCAACATATCACCTAAAAACTTAGTGTCTTCTTAACGCTTTTGTAAATTTTACATTTCAAAAAATGTACTCTTTATGCCACCAGAGACATAGCTAGGATGGAAGCAAATGGTATCTCTTGATTCTCCTATGCAATTAATTGGTAGCCATACAACTGTCTACAGCCCCGGAACTCACCCTATGTGGAGATAAAATCAAATGTATTCCAGTGGAATTGCGTTCTTGCCTAAAAAAATAAAAAATTGCCCCCCCCCCCAATATCCTGCCTATTTTATGGCTAAAAAGATAGGGGAATTATTTTGAAAGATGCTACTTTCTTATTTAATTAAGAATTAGCAAAACCTGAGGCCTCATAACATGTTCCATGACTTTACTATATATGCCATCCAATTCTTTGCTTTAGATAAGATGGCTCTTTTAGATATTTAACATAGTCAATGACATATATTTTTTAAAAACTGATTTTTAAAAATACTATTGATTTGCTCTATCCCTTAACACTTGAGGCCTTTATTTGGTTTACAAAGATGCTCAGTTTTCTGGCAGAAATCCTCCATGGGGATTTCCAGTTTGTCCTGGACTCCTTTGAGGTGAAGGGCGCTTCTCATTACGTTGAAGTTTATGCCAAACTGTGTGATTACCTCACGAGGTCAGTCGGCATGTAGGTAGGAAGAGAACCACATGACCAGCCAGAGGTGAAATGAACGATTTGGGGCCCAGTGCTATAGCTCACACCTGTAATTCCAGCATCTTGGGAGGCGAAGGCAGGAGGATCACTTGAGGCCAGGAGTTGGAGACCAGCCTGGGCAACATAGTGAGAACCCGCCTCTACAAAAATTAGCTGGGCATGGTGGTGTGCCTATAGTCCCAGCTACTTTGGGAGGCTCAGGCAGGAGGATCGCTTGAGCCCAAGAATTCAAGGCTGCAGTGAGCCACGATCATGCCACTGCACTACTGCCTGGGCCATGGAGCAAGAGACTTTGTCTCTTAAAAAAAAAAAAGAAAGAAAAGAAAAGAAAAGAAAAAAAGATAAAAGATAAAGAAAGATTTGGGTCTAAGTGGATATAACTTCTTTATTTTCTTTCTTTCTGCAGCAGTTTATAATTTCTCTCTCTCTCTCTCTCTCTTTGAGAAATTTCTCTAACTTTAAAATGTCTGATTCCTCTAGTGTTCAATCCCAGTCTCTGAGGTCCATGCTTTATTCTCCTCCAGGATCCATTCCCCCTCTAAACAGTTATCATCCAATGCATTGTATAAAGAGAATTCCCAGCAGTAGATTTTGAAATGAAAGATGAAGTGTTGAGCATCTGAGCGTTTTCAGGTGCTGGTGTCAGTGCCTGCAATGCCTCCTGTTGACAACGATGGCTATCACTGGGGCATTCGAGATCTCTCTATTCTGAACAGTCTTCAGAAATCAGCCGTATCTGATTGTTCTTTCAGATCAAACGAAGCAGGAAGTCAAAGTAAGCTGAACATATTCTTTCACTCTGCACTTTGTTGTTAAAAGGGGGAGGAATCCCACTAGGACCCCTAACTCCAAACTTTTGAAAGAATTCCTATTCTTCCTCCCCAGCTCCTCTTAGCCCCCACCCACCTCCCTCCATTCTCTGTTCACTGATTGCATTGAATAAATGTTTCTTTGCTCCTCTAAGGATTGTTCTGTACTACTAAGAATTAACAGTGGATAACACCAAGGCAGACCACAGATAAACCAAACTAAAGGACATTTGCTGTTTTCAGAGAACATGGCATGCAGCTGCCGGCATTTAGCTTCAGCCAAGATAATTTCCTTTCTTCAAAAGAATAGTGGCAAACTTTGCAATATCATTCTTGGAGCTAATGTTGCCGGAGTCTTTTTAAAGGTGGTTTATGCTGTGTAAAATGCAAAACACTTCAGTTTGCTCTCAGAGGTGGGTAGATGAGAAGGACACCAGTCTAAGTTAGACTCTTTTACCAGGAGCTAACTCTGTTGTTGATAAATGATCTTTTGAAGAGAGAAGATGCGGCAAAGTGCCTGCCATCGAAAACAGCAAGGAAAATAACAGTGTAGTTGGTCTGCTTCTTAAAACGTATTTCTTACTGGACACAGGAAGTCATTTTCATCAAATTGGAACGTGACATAATGTATAACATGTCAAAGACATTGTTAAAAACAAACAAATTGGAATTGAGCTGCATACAGTTAGTCTTAGATCTCTCAGTCGGTTTTACACATTAAGACGGTTGAGCATGCAGAGCTCATAAATTCTCCTGTTGGAGGGGTTTTTGGAGAATTTCACGTAACTCAGTGGGATCTTGGTGGGGACACTGACATTTACCACTGAGTTCTTTAATGACAGCTAAACAGGAGAACACCACTCCTAATTTACTCAAGTACAATTCAATATCACAAGGCAATTGCAGAACACTGTTCTTTTATAAAACCAATTTTTGTGCTACGATTTTTAACTCTTTTATTTACAAGTGACTTCAGTTTGCTTCTCCAACCCTGTATTATCCTGCACAGGAGTTTTTGTATATAATTATTGTTTCCCTTCCTCTAACACTTTCTGCTATCATTAATCATATTTATATGATATACGCACTTATCTTTAATTTTAAGTGTAACACAGGTTCCAAGTCAGTGTTCCAGCTTAAGTCATATGGATTTATAGCTCCTGTCCATCCACCCCTAGAACTACTTGTCTTTGTGTTCACAGAGTGGCAAATGGTTGATCACTTTTTAATCCTACAAGATGGCCCCGTGTCCTGCCATTTCTCTAGCTGGCAAGAGGTCTGAATAAGAGAGCAGGCAATTAGCGCTATTGCAAGTGAGAGTGGTGGATTAGGGACACATGAACCTCCTAGCCCCAGGAAGGTAGCTGCCTGCCTCTGCCGGGTGTCCAGAGCAGAAAGAGGCAAGGATCATCAAGGCAGGACCTCAAAAGTGACTTTGACATGCATACTATCCTCAAGGGAAGTGAGATAAATAAGCTTAATCGAGTCAGAGCGTGAGTGAGACATATCACAAGAGGGGAACATGTAGCATCTGTGGGAGGTTTATTTATTTATTTATTTATTTATTTATTTATTTATTTATTGTTTTGAGACATGGTCTTGCTCTGTTGCCCAGGCTGGAGTGCAGTGGCACCATCATGGCTCACAGCCTTGACCTCCTCAGGCTCAAGTAATCCTCCTGCCTTAGCCTCCTGAGTAGCTGGGACTATAGGTGTGCACCACCAAGCTGGGCTAATCTTTGTATTTTTTGTAGGGATGGGATCTCACCATCTTGCCCAAACTGGACTCGAACTCCTGGGCTCAAGCGATCTGCCCGCCTTGGCCTCCCAAAGTACTGGGATTAAAGGCATGAGCCACTGTGCCTGGTTGAGCATCCATAGAGATGGAAGGAAGTAAATGTTACTTCCAACTGGGAGCCAGTGTGGGTAGGTTGGTGGTGAGAAGAAACATCAAGGAATAGGCTCACAGATAAACTTCTTCTACCTCCGAGCTCTGGTTCTGGAATGCTCTTCTTCCAGCTCTCACATGGCATTAGTGCTCAGCCTGAAAGGCATCTTCCCCAAGGAGTCTCCTATGACCTCTCCTTCTAAGTAAGATTCTCCTGTTATTCTTTTTTTTAATTAAAAAATTTTTAGTTTTTGTGGGTACATAGTAGGTGTATATATTTATGGGGCACATGAGATGTTTTGATACAGACATATAATGCATAATAATCACATCACATGGAGAATGGGGTACCATCCACTCAAGCACTTATCCTTCATGTTATAACCAATCATGTTATAACCAATCTAATGACAATCTAATATCCTTCATGTTATGACCAATCTAATGACATTCTTTAGTTATTTTTAAATGTACAATTTGTTATTGACTATAGTCATCATGTTATGTTGTCAAATAGTACGTCTTATTCATTCTTTCTATTTGTTTTTGTCCCAATCTCCTGTTATTCTCTATCAAAAGATCCTATTAATTTCTCCCCTAACAGTACATCACACTTGGTAACTATGTAATCAAGTTATTTGTTTCACGTAAGCTGTTGCTAAAGAAATTAATCTCTACAGGTGACCATGAGTCTCTTTCACCTCTTTATTCCAAGCACTGAGCACACCGTCTAACACTTACAGACATACAATAAATATTTGTTGAACAAGACAGTGAATAAATCAGATGGACTGGGTTATACGGAGATGGGCAGTGGGCAGGAGGAGAGAAGGGAGAGGCCATCTTGACAGAGGAAACGTGTGCATCTTCTGTATGGTGTCACCAAGACAGTTCAGGCTGGCTGGAGCACATGGAAGATGTAAATGAGTGATAAGAGATAAGTTTGAAAAGGTAAATGAGGGCAGGAATGCTGGGCTATTGATTTTATGCTTGATTCTTTAGGTAAGGGAGAGTTTTTGAGCAGGTGATCGACATCATTCCCTTTGATCATCTTATGTCTTCAACCTACAGACTTGGGAGGAAGAGCATGTCTTTGCTTTAACTGCATCAAGTGTCAAAGCTATGATCTTTTGACCAGACCCATGGACCCCAGAGAGAGTTGGTTGAGCTGTCAGGGGCCTGGGATTTAAACGGAAATGAGTTCCTATGACCTGCTGAGTCCTACGGTGTGAAGGTTCATATCAGGCCAAGCCCAGCATCTGAGATCAATTCAAGTCAACAGATTAAATGCCTCTAGGGTGTGTTCAGCCCTGTGGTGAAATACAAAATAAATCAAAAGCAGGGTTCTCCTGCCTTAAAGAGCAGGAGAGAGCTGTCTCAGATGAAATTGCTGTAGCAACCTCCCCACTTGAGGGGCTGCAAAGGACTCAGGCAAAGCTCAGGTGCACAGTACCTCTCCTCCTACAGAGCTGCCACCCTGGGGCCCAGGACATCGATTAGTGCCACTGTGGACCCCTGTGGTCATGGGTCTATCCTGGACCAGACACAGCCCAAGAGGCAGTATGAGAATGCCCTAGATGGGCAATTAGCTGGCCAGGGCACTCGAGCTGTCCCTAAGCATCCATGTTTCACTGGGCAAGCCATTTTAATAATCAGAATGTGTTTATCATTTCAAAATATTGGGCATTTGTTAATTTATCAACTACTCATTGTGTATCCACTAAACGCTAAGCACTGTGCTGAAGGAGCCCCAACTTTTCTGGGCTCATGTTAGAAACAAATGAGATAATGAATGGGAAATATGCCCTCCAACTGCAAATTCCTATACAGCGTGAACCATTTTTGGTTTGTAGAGGAGCCTACACAGCTGCCTGAGATAGCCTGGGAGTATTGCATCTCATCCGGTCATAGAAAATACTGCTAAAAAGCCAGGAGAGGTGGCACTCACTTGTAGTCCCAGCTAGTCAGGAGGCTGAAGTGGGAGAACAATTTGAAACCAGAAGTTTCGGTCCAGCCTGGGGAACATAGTGAGATCCCATTAGATCCCATTTGTATTATATATAATGTATATGTATATATACTGCTAAAATGCTATATTTGAATCAGGACTTTAAGACCTAAAACGCAATGAAATATACAAACACAAAAGTTCATCAGATTTTTAGGACACTTTTTAAAGCTGGAACCTCAGAGTTTGATCCCCACGTATAAAAATATTTATGTGGAGAAATGAGTTTATATTCTCATCCTTGACTTACAGAAACACTTTACTCCCAATGCACTCCTGGCAATAAGAGCAGGTCCATTGGCCCCCATTTCCCATCTGCTGTGATCCTGTGATGACTGACTCGCCCAGAGTAGAGAACTCAGTTGTGGGGAAGTCTGAACAGGGTGGGGAGGAATGTTAGGTGAATGTTAGGCAAATGCAGAGCTCCGAGGTGAAGAGCTGAGTGAAAGCACTGAAGGGTGAAGAAGTGAGGTTTGTGGCTATGAAAACGAGGGAAAAGGTACATCCTTGCTGCCATTAAGCAGGCAGCTATTTGTGGCAAGCCTTCAACAGCCCAGCTGGCCCTTGAGAAACAATGCCTCTGAATTTAGCTTCACTGCTGGCCTCTGTGGTCCCGAAGCCCATTTCCCACCTGTTGGTGGGAACGTCAGCTTGCACACTTCTGTAACCTGAGTTCCATGTTTACCGTTTCCTTCTCTCCCACATCTCATTGACACTATGCTCTTGCTTCTGATGACATGACCCAAATCTAGCTGGGCTCTTTGATTGTGTAACTCAGGTGCCTGTTCCTTCATAAGAGGTCTATGGATAAAAGGCCTCTCTATGCAGGATCTTCATGATTTCTGGGGCTTGTAAGTGGTGACTTAAGTAGAAATATTAATATAACCTAGACCAGCATTTTTCAGCTTTGGCACCATTGACATTTGGGGTTAGATAATCCTTTGCTGTGGGGGCTTCTCTATGCACTGTAGGATGTTTAATAGCATCCCCTACCTGCTGGAGGCCAGTAATACCCCCTCCCCAGGCGGTGACAAGGGAAAATGGCTCTTGATATTGCCAAATGACCCCTGAGAGGCAAACCTGTCCTCATTTGAAAACACCGAGCTATACAGATAAACTAGAACAACACTTTAGGGTAATCTTTAGTGCTTTGTCTCCAACATGACTTTCTGAGAAGGTAATTCAATTATTGCAATGATCTTAAGTACTCAAAGTATTAAAACTTCTGAAATCTTCAACTATCTAATTGTGTTATACAGGGCAACCTTGCTATAACTATAAATTATATGCCCAGATAATACCACATTTGTTCCTCCAAAGTAGGCAACTAGAAAATATTTGTTAAGTGAATAAATTATGCTCTTTAAGAAAGGAAAAATAGCATGCCTGTAATCCCAGCACTTTGCCCAAGGCGGGCAGATCACCAGGTCAGGAGATCGAGACCATCTTGACCAACATGGTGAAACCCCATCTCTACTAAAAATACAAAAAATTAGCCGGGCGCGGTGGCAGGCGCCTGTAGTCCCAGCTACTTGGGAGGCTGAGGCAGGAGAATGGCGTGAACCCAGGAGGCGGAGGTTGCAGTGAGCCGAGATAGCGCCACTGCAGTCTGGCCTGGGCAAAAGAGCGAGACTCCATCTCCAAAAAAAGAAAAAGAAAGGAAAAATAACTTCATTTGCTTTTTTTTTTTTTTTTTTTTTTTTTGAGAAGTAGTTTTGTTCTTGTCGCCCAGGCTGGATGGAGTGCAATGGTGCAATCTCAGCTCACTGCAACCTCCGCCTCCCAGGTTCAAGCGATTCTCCTGCCTTAGCCTCCCGAGTAGCTGGGATTACAGGCGCTTGCCATCACACCTGGCTACTTTTGTATTTTTAGTAGGGATGGGTTTTCACCGTGTTGGTCAGGCTGGTGTTGAACTCCTGACCTCAGGTGATCCACCTGCCTCAGCCTCCCAAAATGGTGGGATTACAGGCATGAGCCACCATGCCCAGACTGCATTTGCTTTTAACTCTGGCCCAAGGAGTCTTGAAACATATTTTTCTACCACATTAATCAGCACACCAAGAGCAGATGTGAACTGAGGACTCAACAGAATGTGGGCACTTTGCATTCCTATGCCAGCCACTGTAATCGCCGGTGGCTGAAGATGATCTCTGGAGGCCATTTGAATATTCCTGTGCCATCTGGTTTAAACAATATAATGTTTTTAAAAATTAAAGTTGCATTCTTTTTTGTTTTGTTTTGTTTTTTTCAGGTGGAGTCTTGCTCTGTCACCCAGGCTAGAGTGCTGTGGTGCAGTCTTGGCTTACTGCAGCCTTTGTCTCTGGGGCTCAAGAGATTCTCCCACCTCAGCCTCCTGAGTAGTTGGGATTACAGGTGTGCACCGCCATGCTTGGCTAGTTTTTGTATTTTTAGTAGAGATGGAGTTTTGCCACGTTGTCCAGGCTGGTCTTGAACTACTGACCTCAAGCAATCCGTCTGCCTTGGCCTCCCAAAGTGCTGGGATTACAGGTGTGAGCCACCGCAGTCAGCCACAAGAGAATTTTCTTTCAGAAATTCTGCACTAGTCTCTTTCCTCCTCTTAATTTTCACAGCATGTCACTGGGCCTTTGCTGTATCATGAATCACTGTATTTGATGTGTTTTGTTTATGACTTATTTCCCTTAACAATCTGAGAACTGTTTGTAGGTCAGATAAATGTTTGATTCATCTTTTGTATTCCAACAAGGGATACACACAAATTAAAGAAATACATATTTTTAGGCCAGGTGTGGTGGCTCATGCCTGTAATCCCAATACTTTGGGAGGCCGAGGTGGGTGGATCACTCGAGGTCAGGAGTTTGAGACCAGCCTGGCCAACATGGCAAAACCCCATCTTTACTAAAAATACAAAAATTAGCCAGGCGTGGTGGCAGGTGTCTGTAATCCCAGCTACTCAGCAGGCTGAGGCAGGAGAATTGCTTGAACCTGGGAGGCGAAGGTTGCAGGGAGCCGAGATTGTACCACTGCACTCCAACCTGGGAGACAGAGTGAGACTCCGCCTCAAAAAAAAATTTTTTTTTAATTAAAAAAAATACATATATTTTAAACGTGCCCTTGCCTTTAAGGACTCAATTTCTCTTCTAAGTCAATTTTCTCAACTACAGGCCAATGCCTGGGTTTTAATGTTTTCAGTCTGAAAGGATCAGCACCAAGTTCTTAATTGTTCCCTGATTTATACGTGATACTCCCCAAGAGATATTTGTGTATAGCCACAGATCTCACCCACGGTAAAGATAAACGCCATTTAAGCTGTCGCCGATGCCGAGATCTGTGACTGGCACTCAAATCCTTCTTAGACTTTTCCTTTTCCTCTTAAACGGTAATCAGATCTCTCCTTGAGTGCCACTTTCCCTTGATTTTGAAATTTGGCATTTAATGTAATTGTGATTTTAAAAATCCATCAAGAGCAGGGATACGGCTCATGTCAGTGAGAGACGTTATGCGTCAGTGCTTTGCACGCTGAACTTCCCCGCTGAATCTAATGGGTGATGTTTGAAAGGGGGTAGAGGACCCAGGAGGCAATTCCAGGTGACACTAGGTTGCTGACCACTCTGAAGAGCAGAATAGCTGAAGTGCTTTCTCCGCCCACCTCTCACTGTCCCTTTCCAGGGTAGAGGAAAGCAAGTCTTCTAACTGGCTACAAGCTACACTAAGGTAGGTCTTAAGGTCAAAATCTGATACAGAAGAGGGAGTACTGATTGAGGGTTTTCTTTGCACACCTCATTCTTTGGATAAAGGCCTATTGCACTTTATATAAATCTACCCTAAGATCATGCTTGAACCAAAGAACTTTTGTTCACGAAGTGTGTCAATGGTAAGTAATTGAACAGAGAAAAAGGGTGATAGGTAGATCTATAGCTGGACATAGAAAGAGACACACACAGAAGCCAGCACACAAATTGCCAGTTTCTCCTTGAGTGACTCTGAGAAGTACCAGCTGCTGCCTGACTCCCCCATGCTATGTGGGTCAGAAGGATATGAGGACCCAACTATTAAAAACATCACAACAAAATGTACCCTTAGTTGGTCCTAAGGAGTTATAGAAAGCTCCTCTAATTGGCCACATCAGAGCAGATTTTGAACTTCTTGCATGAAAACAACTTACCATTCCTGGTGATAACACCATTTACAATGAGGTTTTACTCTTAAGTGTTCTGGAATAATAGACACAGTATTTTTAAATAAGTGTGTTGCAACAGGCAGGCAGTGTTTTCAAAGGCATCATCTGCTCTCCTTTTAGAAAGGTAGGTTGCTGCTCTGCTGGAAAAGTGAGATTGGCTCTCATGAAATTTCTTTCAATAAACAGTGTCTGAGAGGGATTTTTCTTTTTTGGCACTTGAATGGTATATATGTAAAAAGAAAAAAGTTTCCTTTATAGAGGTACAAAAACATATCCTTTACCCTGAACATGCTATTCAATTGAAGTCACCTTTGTGAATTCAACTGAGTTTTGTTATGTTTACAAATTGAATATTTTTTTACATCTGACTCTTCTAAAAATTTGCTGTAGTTGAACAATTTATCACTATTAGTCTTGTTCAGATGTTATAAATCAACAAAGAGCATGATTATCTGGTAATATCTATGTGTTTGGATTAAGTAAACATAAAATCGGTGAACTAAGGAGGTGTTATTCTTAGGAAAACGAGAAAAGAAAATAATGGAAGTAGACAGTAATCTATGAAATCCATATTTTACTTTGATACTCACCTATACTTGTAATGCTTACTAAATAAAATATACTCTGTTAGTAGATAACAATTATTTTCTGGCTAATCATATTTTATCATAGTTTAGTATCCATCATCATTTGAACTCTGGAATATCTAAATTTGTACAATAAGGAACTTTGCTAAAATTGTGGGGGGAACTGATGAAAATGTACTTTTAGCTTATTTCACATTGATTAAATGAGTTCTTATATGAGAATTATTATAAAAGATTATTGTTGAATTATCAGAGCACATTAAAGAGGTTTATTTAGGTAATATCTGCATGGCAACCACAAACTCCCGTAGAATATTCCTCGGGGCCACTGCGGGGAATCGACTGGGCTGCATGGATCACTGAGCTCATTTGGTATGACATTTCTTATATAGTCAGGCTCACAAAGCAAGAGATAAATCAGCTGTGGAAAACTGTATCTCATAAATAACGTCATAATTGGAAAGGATTTCAATCAAAAGATCCGAAAGCACCTATAGTCTGATGAGGCTCAGTTTAGACATATACATAGCGGATGAATGGGGGACGATGCACTTATACGATGCTGAAACCCAAGAGCCAAGGTCAGAGAATTCTGAGTTGCTGCCTCTACACAACGTTAAGAATATCAGTCTTGGTTATTCAAAGCCATCTCTGTGCTCCTAGAATAGATGCTGCCTACTATATTATTTCCCGGGAAAATGGTTCATTTATTCGTGCATTTTTTTTTTTTTTTTTTTTTGAGATGGAGTCTCGTTCTGTCGCCAGGCTGGAGTGCAGTGGTGCACTCTCGGCTCACTGCAATCTCCACCTCCCAGGTTCAAGTGATTTCCCTGCCTCAGCCTCCTGAGTAGCTGAGACTACAGGTGTGTACCACCACGCCCCGCTAATTTTTTGTATTTTAGTAGAAACGGGGTTTCACCATGTTGGCCAGGATGGTCTTGACCTCCCAACCTCGTAATTCACCCACCTCGGCCTCCCAAAGTGCTGGGATTACAGGCATGAGCCACTGCGTCCAGCCTATTCATGCATTTAACACATACTTATGGAGCTTTTTCTATATACTTGCCATGTTTCCTGCCAGTGTCAGCAAGTGGAATTATGACAGTCCTTTTAGTAGTGGAGTTCTCTGAAACTAGACATGACCATCCCTTCTAACCCTCCTATTTATCAGGCATATTTACCTCTGGTAATCTTTCCTAAAGCAGAACTTTCTAGTCAGAAGCTAACAAGAAAGATGACTTCAACAGAAAACTGGCAATTGGCTACATTTCCTAGAGGTAAAGCTTTCAACATTCATTGCACCTCCCTAAATCTTATTGCAGTGTGATCAGAGAGGTAGGATCTGCTATGCTTGAATTGTGGCTGCTGCATTAAAAAAGAAAAATTCTTGGCATTGCCTATAAGAACATTGACGATATCTGCACACTACCTAAAAAGTCTTAGGATTGAAAGTTCAAAATAGAAACCTGCTATAGGACATGGTGCTCTTCTGAAATAATTATCTCAAATAATAGTAACAGGCACAAATTATTGTGTTATATACAAAGGTATCTTCATTTATTTATTTATAGGCATGGGGTCTCATTTTATCACCCGGGCTAGAGTACAGTGGCAGGATCATGGCTCACTGCAGCCTTGACCTCCAGGACTCAAGCAATCCTCCTGCCTCAGCCTCTCGAGTATCTAGGGCTATAGCAGCATGCCCCCACACCTGGTTATTATTATTATTATTTAGTTTTTTGTACAGCTGGGGTCTTGCTATATTGCCCAGGCTGGTCTCAGACTCCTGACCTCAAGTGATCCTCCCACCTCAGCCTCCCAAAGTGCTGGGATTACCATGCTTGGCCTAAAGGTGCTTTTACAGTGCACAATTTGTTGAGCATTAGTTTACAGATACCTTAGTAGATTGATCAAATTTTGTCTTCATAAATCAATAGTAGGGAGGTATATTATTTCTACTGTACAGATTAAGAAACTGAGATATAAAAAGATAATTAATATTTCCAATTTGTAAGAATTAGAAAGTGACAGAATAAGAATCTGAATCTCATTCAGTTAGTTCCAAGGCCCATGCTATCTTCATGATTTAAAATGGCACTTCATGTAGCATTTTATTTATTTATTTTTACTGATTAGAAAACTGAAAGCAAAAAGGTACCACATATTTTAAAAAACTGTATAATACCCTAGGAAATACTTTCTCTGATTCCTGAGTTAATAAACAGAAGCTTTTGTCCCCTTGCCTCTGGTCATCTTGCTTTGCTCCTTTCCTGACTGTTTTCTGTTGATGGTTCACTGTGACCTCGACCTCCTGGGCTCAAGTGATCCTCCCATCCTGGCCTCCCAAGCAGCTGGGACTACAGGCACATGCCAATATATCTGGTTACTTTTAAATTTTTTTGTAGAAATGAGGTTTCACTATATAACCCGGATGGTCTCAAACTCCTGGGCTCAAGTGATTGTCTCACCTATGCTTCCCAAAGTGCTGGGACCACAGGCATGAGCCACTGTGCCCGGCCTAGGTTTTAAGTCTGTGAGGTTAATGCTTTGTATCTGATCACAGACTAAATTGAAATAATAAACTTCAGAGTAGTGCTTTTTATCATGTTTCAAAGTGACTTTGCCAACAAGCTCTCTGCCTTAAATAGTTATTTCTGCCATTTTTTCACTATCCTTGGGACAGCCCCAACAAGTCCATTTTGCTC
Organism: Pan paniscus; assembly: GCF_029289425.2. Lineage (NCBI taxonomy): Eukaryota > Metazoa > Chordata > Mammalia > Primates > Hominidae > Pan > Pan paniscus. The sequence continues at coordinate 179,795,626 of NC_073252.2, read as the reverse complement.
ACTCTGTAACCTCCCAATGTAGAGTAAATCGCGATTCAACTTCAATTCACCCTTAAAAAAAAGCAATGACCTAACAAAGGAGAATTTTTTCTAAACTTTGGTCTTCTGTTCCTGTTCTTTCATAGGTTATGTACTTCAGCAAGAAAATCTATTTAGCCTCTTAATCTTTTTTTTTTTTTTTAATTGAGGCTAGGATACAGACATGGACATCGTACTTAGAAATTCGCTTCTACTAAGTCAGATCCAAACATTCACAATCAAAGCATTCAATCAGCCTGAACGCTTCCTTGGGTACAGACCCTCCTCAGGATTCTCTGAAATCAGACTGAAAACTTCAGAAAGTTACAGTCTGGAGGCGTTGAACCACACTCCTCACACCCAGGCTCAGAGATAGCCCTGCTCATTCAGAAGGACAGGACTAAGAAGTAGAGTGAAAAATTATCACCATGTCCCACAGATTTAAAACTCTAACTTTTCCCTTGCACCAAACGCTGTTTGCAAAACACCGAAACATCCAGATGAAAAGTCAAATCTGCAGTCAGCCATTCTGATTTTTGTTCTACAAGACAACAAACATAGAGATACTTGTAATCATCAGAGAGGCTTATGATGTTTTTTGACATTGTTAATTTATGCTGTTTCTTTCATCTCGTCCACTTCTTTGCTTATGCGCTAGATAGTGATATATCAGCTTCCAATCCCTGTTGAGGCAGGGAGGGACTATCCATCTTGAGTATCATGTGGGCCCTCTGATTTCCCTTTCCCTTTCCCTTTTGGTCAATACGGCAGGAAAAAGAAAGAAGAATTTTTATCCAAGCCAAAGGCTTTGCAATCTTGAGTTCCATTCTATAAAGGCCCGGGAAAGGGTGGAGCTTACTGACAAAAAATGATAGCCTTGGCTAATCTGGGGATTTCAATTATTTATGATATTCCTTTTCTCCATTTTGAAAACAGACCACATAACATTTTACATGTTTTCTATCCTCTTCACCACCTCTCGTAAACAAGCAGGATTCTGTGCCATGGAAATTGTGTGATCTTTTCTTCTCAGTGCCCTTTTTGGAAAATATTATTTTGTCATATTTTAATTTAAGACATGTTTCTGAGTATTTGTTAGGCTTAGTTAAAATATCTGGGTGACCTTAGGACATATAAAGTATATTCATAATCACACTGGAAAGCATTAGTTAAAACGTATGCAGTAAGAGCATACCCACTAGATCTGCTGTAAATCAGGACAGGCACACTCAAGACATCTTCCTAAATCATATAGTTTGAAGAAACTCTTTTGAAGTTCTTTCCTTTCTTTTTGTTGGTGTGTGTTTTTTTCTTTTCTTTTTTTGTGCTTTTCCAAGGTTAGAAAGCATGTCGTTCTTCTCCTTGCTTTTGGAAGAGCTTGGTGGTATGTGGATGGTAACTTTTGTTTCCTCATCAAGATATATCCTTATATGTGTATTTTAAAGGTAGTAGCCTACCTCCATAGCTGCAACCATCACATAAGAAAATTTATCCTTCAATATGTATCTCAGAGGAACACTATAACATTCAAGTTTCTATATTAGCTATTAAAGACGAACTGCTTGTCCTAGAGAAGCTTCCAGTGTGGGAAGAGTGGAATTCACGAACTGGCAAGAGAAGGATTTGAAGAGAGAGAACCTACAAGACAAGGGGAGGATGGCGTGTTTTTATTATAGTGGCTTTCGTAGGGAGCGCTTTTTCTAAGGCGAAATGCCTAAGACCTGAAGGAATCTCATCACCAGTGGGCTTCGGAGAGCCAAGGATTGCTTTTGCACTGAATATTGAGTTATATTTTTATAGCAGAAAACACACAGTTGATTACATTTCAGCTCAGAGTGCCTGAAATTAGGTGCGTGGCTCCCATTAGTAATAAGAACTGTGCACCCAATTCCCCAGATACTTCAATAATAATTTATCCTAAAAATTTAATTTATTTGAAGTCTATTATAAAACTAGACAGAGAGATAGGTTTTTCACAGTGTATGCTTGTGTAATGATTCACATTTGAATGAAAAGAGAAGTCAGGAGGAGGATTTGAGGAAAATATCAGCAGAGCAACTTAGACAAATCATCACTTATCTAGGTTACATGTATATTGCATGCACATTTCTAGGGTCTTGGTTTCTACAGGCAGTTGTACAAAATATAGTGCAAAAATTCTTACAGAGGATCTTAAAAGAACAATAACTGAAGAAATACACAATGGTAATTTATTAAAATCTGCCTTGCATTAACTGTTTTAGCTTAACGTGAAAGTCTCACCTTTACCTAAATTGAGATCAAGGGAAGAGAGATACCCTGTATACCGAAGATGGCACATAACATAGCTAGCTATTCATTCCAGAGTTTTATTTTCATTTTGATTAATTACTCACTGGGCATGTAAGAATGTGTATGTGTGCACGCAGGAATGCTTATTAAAGTTCTCTCTTATCCCCTTTCTCTGAGATGCCCTTAGGGGAAATGTAAAAACGCAGAGCTTGAGATGGATATTAAAATAAAACAATAGTAGTTGCTGCTATTTTACGCAAAATTACACCACAATTTTATTCTTAAAAAAAAAAGACGACCTTCTATCTTATCTTCTCTCTTCTTAAATGGAATAGCAAAAAACTCTTTTTGCAATACTGAATTAGTGTCAGCTTCACACACACACACACACACACACACACACACACACACGCACACACGATAACTTGTTTTGGATCGAAAATTAATTCAGATACAGTAACCTGAACACAAAATAGTACCAGTGACAAAACCACAGTTGTTGTCATAGACTGTTAAGATGTATGCATGCCCTCTAAACTTCTGACATCATTTAAAAAACTTAATATATTGTCTTTGAATGAATAGCATCAAAAAGAAATATGCTCATATAACTCAATTTCTCTGATGTAAAAATGTTGACATTCCTACATATTCGTATTTTATAATTATTTTGTAATTTATTTAGAAAGTCCTTTACTTCATGAAAACTTTTTGCTAAATTTTGTATTAAAATAAGAAACACAGCATCGACCAGGAGAAAGCAAAGAAATTCAGAGTTCAACCCATTAAGCCCAAAGAGTCAGGACCTTTGTGAATGACTCCCTCTAGGACACTGGATCTTCTGGGCATGTTACTGTACACCCATCCTGAGCGGGACACTTAGCAGATTTTCTCTTGTAAATTCTTTTGTAGCTTCCTGGTAGAAGACACTTTCCATTTTATGGAAAGCCCTCAGAATATGGTTTTAAATGAATCTGTTCACAAGGTTCAAAGGCTTTAAATTACTAGACCATGGTTACCATTGAGAAAACGCATTGAGCTATATCAAGGAGAGAGAAGAAAGTAACCAGGTACAAGTTTAATTCTATAAGGTTGACATGTAAGTGCTGATCAGAAAGGATTAAGACTTCCTGAGAACAAGAGAACTCCCCAACAAATCACTTCCAAACTGGGGAAAGCACGTGTGTGTGCACTCACACACACATACCACACCACACCATACACACTCTATAATCCATTGTGATCATTCTATCCTATCCTGGTAGAAAATTCTCTCTAGTCAAAATGCAGAGATTCTTTACTTTCGAATGTCCTCATTCATCTGATTTTCCAGAAAAAGAAAAGCCTGTAGAAATAGTATGAGAACCAAATTAATTATACTTTTTGGAATCATTTACCTACAGCTAATTCATGAAGGGTAATAGCATAAGTAACGGACTGCAAAGTGAACTGTAGCTTCGTGAAAGTAACTTATTTTGTCAAGACCAACCAGCTGCATATTTGAAGAAGTCTCTAAGACTGGAGACATTTTGGTTCCTGGGACTTACCTTCTCTTCTTTAAAGAAGTCTTTAGTTCTCTTGCTTGAACAGAAATTCTAAATCACTGTGTCTTAGAAGAGCAGGAAATCTAGAATAAAATAAATAAAACACATAAACTGGAAGAAAATTTGATAAGATGGTTTATATGAATAATTTTAGTTCGAATACTTTTTGAAAATTATCAGCTGTATTATAACAAGGGATTACTATTGATTTATTACAATTATACAGAAAAGATGATAAATAACCATAGGAACAATGTTTGTAGGCTACCCAAGCAGTGTGTTAAGCTGAGCTTTATTTTATGTGTTCACATAGAGTCTTTGCTTTTTTTCCAGTAGTTTAAAATGAATAAATTTATATGGCTATTTATCATTACAAAAAGCGAAATGTTGAAGAATTTACCTAAGCCCTGCCACCTTGCTATCTTGTTTAAAGGCCCTCCCATACCTGTCCCTGTTGCAGATCCCAATGGCATGTTATAGGAATTAGATCAAGGTTATGTTGAAGATCTATAACATATGTGTAGGGATAGACACACACATACACATACATACATTACACACACACAGCACGAGATAGCCTGGAATAGACTATCTTTCTTCTCTTTCTTCTAATTAGATCTTAGGTTACGCTGTGTTCCTGGAGCCCAGGATTAGGTTCACTACAGTGTGAACTTACAAATATTTGCTTCTGGTAATATTGAAGAAAAAAAAATACAGGAGTTTCCTATTTTTGCATGTCACTCAGTCATTTTAAACCACAGTCACAGCAAAAGTAAATCAATGCCTTGAGTTTCTCATTTTAGCAATTCAGCCTTTTGGAGTAGTTTCCAGTGTCAAACAGTGAGTCCCATTTTCTCTGTCCCCCTTCTTTCCCTGATCCTCACCTTACATTAAGAAACAAAAAAGGAACACAAGAACACACAAACAACAACAACAACAACAAACCATGGAGGATTTAGGAGAGGCAAAGAGAAGGAGTAAGAAATTACTTTTAGGTTTGAACCTTGTTGACTAAGAGATAATCAATATGATTATCAGAAAAATGGAAACTGGGAGAAAACTAGTTTTTCAGAAAGCTGGGCAGGGTGTGGTGGCATGAATGAAATTGGTGACTTGGGAAATTGAAAAGGGTGAACAAGGACCGGAGAGGCTGATTGGGTGTTATAAGTAGGTGAGCACAAAAGATTAAATAGAAATCTAGGGAGATGGAGTAGAATAGGTATGTTCTAGACCTTGTTGGGAGGTTTCCATGATTTTCCCAGGAAACTCTGTGTAAGCCACTAACTGAGAAATAACCCAAGGTGGGAATTTGCTTTGCAAAAAACTGGAAAGTCAGGAAGGCACAGAAGATATGGGAAAGAGTAAAGGAGTAGATGACTTTGGAAACCGGACTGTGTTCAATTGATTGATTAAGCCCTTTCCTGCCTTTGTCCCTTCCTTCTCCCTCTCCTCTCCTCTCCCCTCTCCTCCCCTCCCCTCCCCTGCCCTCTTCTGCCCTCCCCTCCCCTGCCTTCCCCTCCCCTCCTATCTCCTCACTTCTCTGCCTCACCTCGGCCTCCCCTGCCCTCTTCTCCCCTTCCCTCCCCTTCCATCCCCTCCTGTCCCCTCCTCCTCTCCTCTCCTTTCATTTCCTTTTCTCCCTCCCTCCCTTCCCAACTTCCTCCTTCTCTTTCTTCAATTATTAATTTATTTAACTGATGTTTGCTGAGCACTTTTTATTCGTTTAAGCATTGTGCTAGGTACCAGACAGGGACAGGAAAGTGGCTCTAAGATAAAGCATCTGTGGAGGGAATGAGGTTACTTTCTGGGCTTTTTTCTTCATGATCATGTCAGTGACAATCGTCTATCCCAGGCTATCTCGTGCTGTGTGTGTGTCATGTATGTATGTATATGTGCATATCTATCACTACAGATATGTTACAGTATCATTCATGTTTGTCTTCTCTTTTGCATTAATTCTTCTGATTTTTTCACACAGTGGGAACCTGAAGTAGGTTACTGCATATATGTCCTTGGTGTTTTTATTTAAAAAGCTTCCCACTACTTCAGACTGGCTGCTGTGTACCTAAGCACACTTTTTGCACCAGTGCTGCCATGGCACAGCAAACAACTGCTAGAGATGAACCCAATGAAGGGGCTTTCTACAAAACATCAAGGGGTAGTGGGAGAACAGATGCGACATCCTGACATTGGAAGTGGTTTCCTGAGCAGGGAAAGGTGATTTAACTCGGGTGTGTGGCAATCCGTGCCCACAGATCAGTATTCCGCTACTGAAAGAAAAAATTTAAAAGTCTTTCAACCAAGAAAACAGGATTCAAACATCTTGAGGCGTTTGAGCCACCATGCCCTGGAAATAAAGCGATTGGTGGAGTGAACACTTTAGCTCCGGACCTCAGATGGCTCTTGAAAACCCAAGATTTTTGAGGCAGTGTTCTAGGGTTTCTAGAAAGTTGGATTTGAATTTCATCTTTTAGACTATGTTATTTTATGGCCGGGCGCAGGGGCTCACTCCTGTAATCCCAGCACTTTGGAAGGCCGAGGCGGGTGGATCACTTAAGGTCAGGAGTTCGAGACCAGCCTGGCCAACATGGAGAAACCTCATCTCTACTGAAAATACAAAATTAGCCAGGCATGGTGGCGGGCGCCTATAATCCCAGCTACTCGGGAGGCTGAGGCAAGAGAATCACTTGAACCCGAGAGGCAGAGGTTGCAGTGAGTCAAGATTGCGCCACTGCATTCCAGCTTGGGCAACAAGAGTGAAACTCTGTCTCAAAAAAATAATCATAATAAAATAAAATATGTATTTTAGCTTCCTGCAGCTATTCAAGAAGTCTATAGCTCTGCATTGGTCTTGAACTCAAGTCTGTGCAGATCTTGCCACATGTAATTGTTGCAATGTGGGCCCTACTATAGCAGGGATGTCATAGGCTCGGTGAAGTGCCAGATGCTTTAAGTGCAGGATCTAAAACCAGACTGCCTGCGAACAGACTCTAACTCTGCCACAGAACAGCTATGTCAGTATAACCTTGAGCAAGACACTTAAATGGTCTATTCTTAATTACTGCCACTTTAAAACGGGCAGGAAATACCTTCTCATGGGTTTGTTATGTGGATAAAATGAGTTAACATTTGTAAAGCACTTAAAAGAATACTAGTACATTTAATAATAATTTGAAATCCTAAATTACAATTATTTATATTTATAAATAAAGATGAAATAATTTTGCCCTAGTTAGCGGAAATCATTGCTTTTTAGACCAGGAACAGAATCTTGCTTGGTAAGAAGAAGTTATCAATGAATCTTTGCCAATGGATGTTTGAAATTGGACTCAGAATGAAGCTAGTCATATTCTTCTAGAGCCAACTCACCTCTCAATTAGCATAGACTACCTTGAGGTGAACAATACAGGATGGAACAAATGTGCTGTGTGTTTGAAAATGCTTGAGCAAAATCACACGAAGTAGAAAAAAGTATAATGAGAGGTGTTTGTTTGTTTGTTTTATCATTAGAGTAGTTAAAATTTGGCCCAGGCACAGTGGCATGCACCTGTAATCCCAGCTACTTGGGAGGCTAACGTGGGAGGATGGCTTGAGCCTAAGAGTTTGAGGCTGCAGTGAGCTATGATGGCACCACTGCATTCCAGCCTGGGTGACAAAGAGGAACCCTGTCTCTAAAAATAAAAATAAAAAATTTTCTTAAATCCTCAGTGTCGTTATGTATGAATATGTCCTCTGCTCCTCACCAAGTTGCAATTTTACCTTCAAACAAATCACAGTGAGCATAACAGTAAGATGCCGATTCTTCCTGTGTAAATTCACTAGCTAAACACCATAGGAAAAAATATATGAAAACAACATTTAAATGTGCCAATACAAACAGACAAATAACATAATTCAAAGAAAGCTGCTGCCTTGCCCTTGAGGTGGTAACTCACTCCTGCAGATAAATGATTAAACTTTATTCTGCTGATACTGAACAACTATCTCCTAGGAAAATACATTTGATATAGAAGTTTGGTGATATGATCCAAAGAATCTAAAACTGTACTTACAATATATTTGATAAAGAAGTTTGGCCAGGCATGGTGGCTCACGCCTGTAATCCCAGCACTTTGGGAGGCTGAAGCGGGTGGATCACTTGAGGTCAGGGGTTTGAGACCAGCCCGGCCAACCTGGTGAAACCCGTCTCTACGAAAAATACAAAAATTAGCTGTTCATGGTGGCACATGCCTGTAAGTCCCAGCTACTCAGGAGCCCGAGGCAGGAGAATTGCTTGAACCCAGGAGATGGAGGTTGCAGTGGGCTGAGATTGCACCACTGCACTCCAGCCTGGGAAACAGAGTGAGACTCCGTGTCACAAAAAAAAAAAAAAAAAAAAAAAAAAAGGAGTTTGGAGGGGGAGAGAGTATGAATTATTCACAGTTTAACAGAATGAGAGTACATCTGTATAGAACTCCATTATTTTTATTTTTTTCCATCCTGTTAGTATAAATGGATATAAGGAAGATTCCTACTTTATAAAAAGTATATAACACACAAGAGGAAGGCACAGTTTAAGAGTTTAGGGCAGTTTTCAACACACCATGAAATAAGCTGGCAAAAATACACTGAGAACTGTTGACTGTCAAAACCATTTCAAAAAGTAAATTGAGTTTGTTATAAAAAAAATCAGCAAGATAAATTAGTTTAATAAAGTTGTGGCTGAGAAGTATTTAAGTAATTTTTTTATCAGGAAAATTAATAACTTTTTTAGGGGTCACTTGCCATTTTAACACTAGACTAACACATGAAGAAAGCAAGAGTAGCGGTTCCTATAAAAAGTGTTTCCAAAATGTGTGCGAGTGGTCTTTGCATGCTGCAGAGATAACACTAGATGATCGAAATGCCAGATTCTTTGAAAAGTGTTTGTAATATTTATTCATTCCATTGTTTAGCAAATATGATTTGTGCATACTATGTGTCATTTTGGGTTTGGGGGCTATAAAGCCAGGCACAGCCTTTGCCCTCATGTAGTGAGACAGACATTAGATTATCGGCCGGGCGCGGTGGTTCACGCCTGTAATCCCAGCACTTTGGGATGCCAAGGTGGGCGGATCACCTGAGGTCAGGAGTTCCAGACCAGCCTGGCCAACATGGTGAAACCCTGTCTCTACTAAAAATACAAAAATTAGCCGGGCATGGTGGCGGGCGCCTGTAATCCCAGCTACTTGGGAGGCTGAGGCAGGAGAATCACTTGAACCTGGGAGGTGGAGGTTGCAGTAAGCAGAGATCATGCATTGCACTCCAGCCTGGGCGATAGAGCAAGACTCCATCTTGAAAAAAAAAAATCAGATTATCACACACAGATGCAGTTGTAACATACAACAACTACGTGCTGTAGGACCACAGCACAGAAGGACCAAGGGACCCAGTGAAGGCTCCTTGAGGAAGTGGCATTTCTAACAGATCTGGAAGTTGGGATTTATCTAGGTTGGATGGAGCAAGAGTGGGATGCTGGGATGGAGAATCTTCCAGAAGGAAGGGAGAGCCTGCACAAGACCCCGTGATAGAAGGGAGAATGGTGAGTTTGAGGAGGTGAGAGAAGTCCAGTTTTGGGGCTCAGAGCCATTGACTTGGTGGTGTAGCAGGAGGTTGGGTGTCAAAGGGACTGAACTAAGCAGTGTGTGGTGGGGCATATTAGGATTTTGATTTTCATCCTGAGAACAATGGAAACCTTTGGAGGGATTTAAGCAGGAGACATAGTCATCATGTTTGTGTTTTGAGAGTATTACTCTGACTGCAGTTTGGAAAAGTGATTGAAAAAGGACGGAAAGCTTAGTGGGAACTATTTCAACAGCCACAGCAGCAGCAAGAGAACTGCTGATACAACAGTTGCCAATGAGCATCTAAAACCCCCACATTAAAAAGACTCGAGTGAAATTTAGGAGGTGAGATTAATGACACTAGCCAATAGATAATGTCATATGCATGTCAAACAGGCAGAATTTTTAGAGTTTTGTTAATTCTATTGGTAGGGAGTTCCAGAATTCATGTTTTCATAAATTCTAATGTTTCAAAAACTAAAGTTTGTTGCATGTTCTGAAGATAAATGCTACAATTAAAATGGCAAGTGAGACCAAAAAATGCTATTAATTGTACTGATTACAATAACATTACTTAAATACTTCTCAACTTCACTGATCGAATTTGTTTATCCTGCTGGTATTTTTAATAACAAGCTCAATTTGCTGATTTAAACTGTGTTGCCATGCTTTCACTGGCATGTCAAGAAGCAGTGACGAAATTTAAACTTTGGACTCAACATGTAAGACAAAAATCATTTAAATAACAAATCAAACTTTGAATTATTTCTGGTAGAAACAAACCTTCAGGTATGGTGGGATTTGAGACCTTACAAAATGACTGTTTAGAATATCTCACAATGTTAAAAGATGCATTTGGAAAAGGAACGAACAAAACCCCCAAGAACCATGAGACTATGTAAAAGACTGAACCTATGACTGATTGGGGTACCTGAAAGAGATGGGAAGAATGGAACCAAGCTGGAAAACACACTTCAGGGTATCACCCAGGAGAACTTCCCCAACCTAACAAGACAGGCCAACATTGAACTCAGGAAATCCAGAGAATCCCAATAAGATATTCCATGAGAAGATCAACCCCAAGACACATAATCCTCAGATTCTCCAAGGTTGAAACGAAGGAAAAAATGTTAAGGGGAGCCAGAAAGAAAGTCCAGGTCACCTACAAAGGAAAGCCCATTAGACTAACAGTGGACCTTTCAGCAGAAACCCTACAAGCCGGAAGATATTGGGGGCTGATATTCAACATTCTTAAAGAAAATAATTTCCAACCCAAAATTTCATATGTGGCCAAACTAAGCTTCGTAAGCAAAGGAGAAATAAAACCTTTCCAGACAACCAAATGCTGAGGGAATTCATCACCACCAGGCCTGCCTTACAAGAGCTCCTGAAGGAAGCACTAAATATGGAATGGAAAAACTTACCAGCCACTACAAAAATACTGAAGTACACAGACCAGTGACACACTATGAAGCAACTACATCAACAAATCTGCAAAATAACCAGCTAGCATCATCATGACAGGATCAAATTCATACATAACAATATTAACCTTAAATGCAAATGGGCTAAATGCCCCAAGTAAAAGACACAGAATGGCAAGCTGGATATAGCCAAGACCCATTAGTGTGCTGTAGTCAAGAGACCTATTGATATGGTTTGGCTGTGTCCCCACCCAAATCTCACTTTAAATTGTAATAATCACTGTGTGTTAAGGGTGGGGCCAGGTAGAGATAACTGAATCATGGGAGTGGCCTCCCCCATGCTGTTCTTGTTGTAGTAAGTCTCATGAGATCTTCTGGTTTTATAAATGGAAGTTCCCTTGTATGATTGCCTTGCTGCCATGTACAACATGCCTTGGCTTCTCCTTTGCCTTCCACCACTTGTGAGTCCTCCCCAGCCATGTGGAACTGTGAGTACATTTGACCTCTTTCCTTTAAAGATTACCCAGTCTGGGGTGTGTCTTTATTAGCAGTGTGAGAACAGACTAATACATCCATCTCACAGGCAAAGACACATATAGGCTTAAAAGAAAGGGATAGAGGAAAATTTACCAAGCAAATGAAAAGCAGAAAAATGCAGGTGCTGCAATCCTAGTCTTTGGCAAAACGGACTGTAAACCAACAAAGATCAAAAAAGACAAAGAAGGGCATTACATAATGGTAAAAGGTTCAATGCAACAAGAAGAGCTAATTATCCTAAATACATATGCACCCAATACAAAAGCACCCAGCTTCATAAAACAGGTTCTTAGAGACATGCAAAGAGATATAGACTCCCACACAATAATAGTGGGAGACTTTAGCACCCCACTGTCAATATTACACAGATCATTGAGACAGAAAAGTAACAAAGATATTCAGGACTTGAACTCAGCTCTGGATCAAGTGGACCTGATAGATATCTACAGAACTCTCCCTCAAAAAACAACAGAATATACATTCTCCTCAGTGCCAAATGACACCCTAAAATCTTTCACATAATTGGATGTAAAACACTCCTCAGCAAATGCAAAAGAACTGAAATCATAACAGTGTCTCAGATCACAGCACAATCAACTTAGAACTCAAGATTAAGAAACTCACTCAAAACCACACAACTATATGGAAAGTGAACAACTTGCTCCTGAATGGCTCCTGGGTAAATAGCAAAATTAAGGCAGAAATCAAGAAGTTCTTTGAAACCAATGAGAACAAAAAGACAACATACTAGAATCTCTGGGATGCAGCTAAAGAAGTAGTAAGAGGGAAATTTATAGCACTAAATGTCCACATCAAAAAGCTAGAAAGATCTCAAATCAACATCCAAACATCAAAACTAAAAGAACTAGAGAACCAAGAACAAACCCCAAAGCTAGCAGAAGACAAGAAATAATCAAGATTAGAGTGGAACTAAAGGAGACAGACATGCAAAAAAAACCTTCAAAAATCAACAAATCCTGGACTTTTTTTTTGAAAAAATTAATAAGATAGATAGAACTCTAGCTAGACTAATAAAGAAGAAAAGAGTGAAGACTCAGACACAATAAAAAATGATAAAGGGGACATCATCACTGACCCCACAGAAATATAACCATCAGAGAATACTATAAACATCTCTATGCAAATAAACTAGAAAATCTAGAAGAAACAGACAAATTCATGGACACATACACCTCCCAAGACAGAATCAGGCAGAAGTTGAATCTCTGAATAGACCAATAACAAGTTATCAAATTGAGGCAGTAATAAATAGTCTATTAACCACAAAAATCCAGGACCAGATGGATTTACAGCTGAATTCTACCAGAGGTACAAATAGGAGCTGGTACCATTTCCTCTAAAACTATTCCAAACAATTGAAAAAGAGAGACTCCTTCCTAAATGCATTTTATAAGGCCAGCATCATTCTGATACCAAAACCTGACAGAGATACATCAACAATAACAAAAACTTGAGGCCAATATCCCTGATGAACATCGATGCAAAAGTCCTCCATAAAATACTGGCAAACCAAATCCAGCAGCACTTCAAAAGGCCCATCCACCATGATCAAGTTAGCTTCATCCCCAGATGAAAGAATGGTTCAACATATGCAAATCAATAAATGTAATTCATCAGATAAAGAGAACTAAAGTCAAAAACCACGATTATCTCAATAAATGTAGAAAAAGCCTTTGATAAAATTCAACATTCCTTCATATTAAAAACTGAATAAACTAGGTATTGAAGTAACATACCTCCAAATAGTGGGAGCCATTTATGACAAACCCACAGCCAACATCATACTGAATGGGCAAAAGCTGGAAGCATTCCACTTGAAAACTGGGACAAGACAAGGATACCCTTTCTCACCACTCCTTTTCAACATAGTATTGGAAGTTCTGGCTAGGGCAATCAGGCAAGAGAAAAAATAAAGGGTATTCAGATAGGAAGAGAGGAAGTCAAACTGTGTCTGTTTGCAGATGACATGATCCTATATCTAGAAAACCCCATCGTCTGAGCCCAAAAGCTTCTTAAGCTAATAAGCAACTTTAGCAAAGTCTCAGGATACAAAATCAATGTGCAAAAATCACAAGCATTCCTACACATCAGCAATATACAAGCACAGAGCCAAATCATAAATGAACTCCTATGCACAATTGCTACAAAGAGAATAAAATACCTAGGAATACAGCTAACAAGGGAGGTGAAGGACCTCTTCAAGGAGAACTATAAAACACTGCTCAAGGAAATCAGAGAGGAAACACACAACTGGAAAAACATTCCATCCTCATGGATAGGAAGAACCAACATCATGAAAATGGCCACACTGCCCAAAGCAATATATAGATTCAATACTATTCCAATCAAACTATCATTGATATTCTTCACAGAATTAGAGAAACTACTTTAAAATTCATGTGGAACCTAAAAACACCCCATATAGCCAAGACAATCTTGAGCAAAAAGAGCAAAGGTGGAAGCATCATGCCCCTGACTTCAAACTACACTGCAAGGCTACAGTAAGCAAAACAGCATGGTACTGGTACAAAAACAGATACATAGACCAAAGGAACAGAAAAGAGAACTCAGAAATAGGGCCACATGTCTACAACCATCTGATTTTCAACAAACGTGATAAAAACAAATAATGGAGAAAGAATTCCCTATTTAATAAATGGTGCTGAGAGAACTGCCTAGCCATATGCAGAAAATCAATACTGGACCCCTTCCTTACACCTTATAGAAAAATTAACTCAAGATGGATTAAAGACTTAAATGGAAAACCCAAAACTATAAAAATCCTAGAAGAAAATCTGGGAAATACCATTCAGGACCTAGGCATAGGCAAAGACTTCATGACATAAATGTCAAAGGCAATTGCAACAAAAGCAAAAACTGACAAATGCAATCTAATTAAACTAAAGAGCTTCTGCACAGCAAAAGAAACTATCATCAGAGCAAAGAGAAAACCTACAGAGTTGGAGAAAATTTTTGCAATATCCACCTGACAAAGGTCTAATTCCCAGAATTTACAAGGAATTTAAACAAATTTACAAGAAAAACCAAAGAACCCCATTAAAACGTGGGTGAAGGACATGAACAGACAATTATCAAAAGAACACATATTTATGTGCCCAATAAACATATAAAAAAACGCTGAACATCACTGATCATTAGAGTAATGCATATCAAAACCACAATGAGATAGCATCTCACCTAGTCAGGATGGCAATTATTAAAAAGTCAGGAAACAACAGATGCTTTTACACTGTTGGTGGGAATGTAAATTTGTTCAACCATTGTGGAAGACAGTGTGGCTATTCCTCAAAGACCTAGAACCAGAAATACCAGTTGACCCAGCAATTCCATTATTGGGTATATACTTAAAGAAACATAAATCATCCTATTATAAAGATACATGCACAGGTATGTTCACTGCAGCACTATTCCCAATAGCAAAAACATGGAATCAACCCAAATGTCCATCAGTGATAGACTGGATAAAGAGAATGTTTTACATATACACCATGGAATTCTATGGAGTCATGAAAAGGAACAACATCATGTCCTTTGCAGGACATGGATGGAGCTGGAAGCCATTATCCTCAGCAAACTAATGCAGGGACAGAAAATCAAACACTGCATGTTCTCACTTATAAGTGGGAGCTGAACAATGAGAACACATGAACACAGGGAGGAAAACACCAAACACTGGGGTCTGTCATGGGGTGGGGTGGGGGGAGAGAGAGCATTAGGAAAAATAGCTAATGCATGCTGGGCTAAATACATAGGTAACGGGTTGATAGGTGCAGGAAACCACTGTGGCACACGTTTATCTATGTAACAAACCTGCACATCCTGCACATGTATCCTGTAAATTGAAGTAAAATACAACAACAACAACAACAACAAAGATGCATTGATTGAACATAGGACAACAGACCAAAAAAAAAAAAAAAAAAAAAAAAAGGAGAGAGATGCATGTAGAAGGTGCTTTTTGCCAAAAAATGAAGACTTAAGTTATATGTGAAACATGTTAACTAACTCCCTCCAACCTGAATATTTATTCAATATAAAGAATGTAAGCAGTTGTTGGATATTGTGAATGATCCAACTAATTTTCTACTACTTATATTTGAAGTTTTGTTAGTTTGATACTAATTTTAAAAAATTAAACATATTCCATTTCAATTTATTTTATTTTTACAGTTCTTCATATGAATATAAGGATAATACAAAGACTTTTACAATGTTTCATGTGCATCTCCTAGTCATATTAATAAAGCAACAGTTTGTTTTATAAATCAGTTACATCAAGATTCAACTACTCTTATATCAGACAAAATAGATTTCAAGACAAAAAGTTTAAGAAGTCAAAGAAAATCACTATATGATGACAAAGGGGTCAATTCAGCAAGAGGATATAACAATTTTAAATATGTATGCACCCAACATTGGATGACCCACATACATAAAGCAAATATTGATAGTGCTAAAGAGAGAGATAGGCCCTAATACAATAATAGCTGGAGACTTCAATACCCACTTTCAGCACTGACAGATGTTCCAAACTGAAAATCAAAAAGGAAACATTGGACTTAATATAGTTTGGATGTGTGTCCTTGCCCAAATCTGGTACTGAAATGTAATTCCCAGTATTGGAGGTGGGGGCCTGGTGAGAGGTGATTGGATCATGGAGCAAGAGGGGGAAATGTTAAACCATTCATGAGAACCCCATGATCTCATGAATGGTTTAGTACCTCCCCTGCTTGTTCTCTTGATCCTGCTTTTGCCATATGATGTGCAAATTCCCGCTTCACCTGCTACCATGATTGTAAGCTTCCTGAGGTCTCTGCAGAAGCTGACGCCAGACGTTTGCTTCCTGTACATATTGCTGAATTGTGAGCCAATTAAAGTGCTTTTCTTATGAATTGCCCAGTCTCAGGTATTATTTATTCAGCAATGTGAAAATCGACTAATACAATACTTAATCTGCACTATAGACTAAATGGACCTAACAGATATTTATAGAACATTTCATCCA
The DNA here is from genome assembly GCF_029289425.2 of Pan paniscus. Lineage (NCBI taxonomy): Eukaryota > Metazoa > Chordata > Mammalia > Primates > Hominidae > Pan > Pan paniscus. The sequence goes on along the minus strand of NC_073252.2, from coordinate 179,779,203 downwards.
ATGATTGTAGGATACACATTCTTATCCTCAGCACATGGATCTTTCTCATGGATAGACCACATGTTAAGTCAGAAAACAAGTCTTAAAATATTTAAAAAATTGAAATAATATCAAGCATCTTCTCCGAACACATGGAATAAAACTAGAAATCAATAACGAGGAATTTCAGAAAACACACAAATACAAGCAAATTAAACAATATGCTCCTGAATGACCAGTGGGTCAATGAGGAAATTAAGAAGAAAACTGGAAAATTTCTTGAAACAAATGATAGTGGAAACACAACATACCAAAACCAGTGAGATACAGCAAAAGCAGTGTTAAGAAGAAGTTTATAGTCATAAGAGCCTACATCAAAAAAGAAGAAAAACTGCAAATAAACAACCTAGTGATGCATCTTAATGAATTAGAAAAGCAAGAGTAAGCCAAACCCCAAATTAATAGAATAAAATAAATAATAAATGAGATTGAAGTGAAGAAAGCAATACAAAAGATAATGAAACAACAAGTTGGTTTTTTGAAAAGTTAAGCAAAATTGACAAGCCTTTATCCAGACTAAGAAAAACAGAGAAGATCCAAATAAATAAAAGCAGAGATGAAAAAGGAGACATTACAACTGATTTCATAGAAATTCAAAGTATCATTGGTGCTACTATGAGCAAGTATATACCAATAAACTGGAGCATCTAGAAGAAATGGACAAATTCTTAGACACATACAACCTACCAAGGTTTAACCATGAAGAAATCCGAAACTGGAACAAATCAATAACAAGTAATGAGATCAAAGCCATGATAAAAAGTCTTCCAGTAAAGAAAAGCCCAGGACCCAATAGCTTCACTGCTGAATTCTACCAAACATTTAAAGAAGGGTAATATCAATCCTATTCAAACTCTTCCAAAAAGTAAAGGAGTAGACAATGCTTCCTAACAAATTCTACAAGGCAATTATTATCCTGATATCAAAACAAGACAAAACCACATCAAACAAACAAACCCAAACAGGCCAATATCTCTGATGAATATTGATGCAAAAATCATCACCAGAATACTAGCAAACTGAATTCAACAATAAATTTAAAAGATTATTCATTCTGGACAAGTGGGATTTATCTCTGTGATGCAAGGATGTCTCAGCATATGCAAATCAATCATTGTGATACATCATATTGACAAAATGAGGGACAAAAAATATGATTATTTCAACTGATGCTTAAAAAGCATTTGATGAAATTTGACATCCCTTCATGATAAAAACCCTAAAGAAACTGGGGACAGAAGGAAGATGCATAATAAAAGCCATATATGACACACCCACAGCGAGTATTATACTGAATAGAAAAAAAAAGGAAAGCCTTTCCTCTAAGATCTAGAATGGAACAAGGATGCCCATTTTCATCATTGTTATTCAATATAGTACTGAAAATCCTAGCTAGAGCAATCAGACGAGGAAAAAAAAGGGCATTCAAATTGGAAAGGAAGAAGTCAAATTATCCTTGCTTGTGGATGATATGATTTTATATTTGGAAAAACCTAAAGACTCCATAAAAAACTATTAGAACTGATAAACAAATCCAGTTAAGTTGCAGGATACAAAATCAACATACAAAATCAGTAGCATTTCTATATGCCAACGGTGAGCAATTTGAAGAGAAATCAAAAAAGTAATCCCATTTACAATAGCCATCAATAAAATTAAAGTAATCCCATTTATAATAGCCATTTACAATAGCCATCAATAAAATTAAATACCTAAGAAGATCTCTATAATGAAAACTATAAAATGTTGATGAAAGAAATTAAAGAGGGAACCAAAAAAATTCTTCCACCATGGATTGGAAGAATCAATATTGTTAAAATGTCCACCCTACCCAAAGCAATCTATAGATTCAATGCAATCCCTATCAAAATAATGACATTCTTCACAGAAATATAAAAAACAATCCTAAAATTTATATGGAATCACAAAAGACCCAGAAGAGCCAAAGCTATCCCAAGCAAAAAGAATAAAACTGAAGGAATTACATTACCTGACTTCAAATTATACTGCAGAGTTATAGTAACCAAAACAGCATGGTACTGGCATAAAAATAGACACACTGGTCAAATGGAACAGAGTAAAGAACCCAGAAACAAATCCACACACCTCCAGTAAACCATTTTCAACCAAGGTGCCAAAAACATACATTGGGGAAAAGATTCTCTCCTCAATAAATAGTGCTGGGAAAACTGGCTATCCATATGAAGAAGAATGAAACTTGATCCCTCTCTCTCACCATATACAAAAATCAAATAAAAATGGATTAAAGACATAATCTAAGACCTCAAACTATGAAACTACTACAGGAAAACACTGAGGAAACTCTATAGGACATTGGTCTGGGCAAATATTTCTTGAGTAATACCCCACGAGCACAGGCAACCAAAGCAAAAACAGATAAATGGGATCACATCAAGTTAAAAAGCTTTTGTACAGCAAAGGAAACTATCAATAAAGTAAAGAGACAACCCACAGAATGGGAGAATATATTTGTAAACTACTCATCTGACAAGGAATTCATGATCAGAGTATATAAGGAGCTCAAACAACTATATAGAGAAAAATCTAACAATCCAATTAAAAATGGGAAAAAGATTTGAACAGACATTTCTCAAAGGAAGACTTACAAATGGCACCAACCCAAATGTCCATCAGTGATAGACTGGATTAAGAAAATGTGGCACATATACACGATGGAGCACTATGCAGCCATAAAAAGGATGAGTTCATGTCTTTGCAGGGACATGGATGAAGCTGGAAACCACATTCTCAATAAACTGTCACAAGGACAGAAAACCAAACACCACATGTTCTCACTCATAGGTGGGAGCTGAACAATGAGAACACACGGACACAGGGCGGGGAATATCATACACTGGGGCCTGTCAGGAGGTGGGGGACTGGGAGAAGGATAGCATTAGGAGAAATACCTAATGTAAATGACGAGTTGATGGGTGCAGCAAACTGACGTGGCACATGTATACCTATGTAACAAACCTGCACATTGTGCACATGTACCCTAGAAGTTAAAGTATAATAAAAAAAATTAAAAAAGAAGACTTATAATGGCAATCAGGCCTATGAAAAGGTGCTCAACTTCATTGATCGTCATAGAAATGCAAATCAAAACTAAAATGAGATATCATTTTACCCCAGCAAAAAATGGCTTATATCCAAAAGACAGGCAATAACAAATACTTGCGAGAATGTGGAGAAAAGGGAACGCTGGTAAACTGTTGGTGGGAATGTAAATTAGTACAATTATTATGGAGAACAGTTTGGAACTGCCTCAAAAAACTAAAAATGGAGCTACTATATGAAAACTATAAAATTCCACTGCTGGGTATATACCCAAAAGAAAAGAAGTCAGTATATCAGAGAGATACCTGAACTCCCATATTTTTTAGTTACAGCAGTGTTCACAGTAGCCAAGGTTTGGAAGCAACCTTCCAAAGCTGTTGATGTGTCCATCCTCAGATGAATGGATACAGAAAATGTGGTACATACACACAATGGAATACTATTCAGCCATAAAAAGAATGAAATCCTAGCCAGGCGTGGTGGCTCACGCCTGTAATCCCAGCACTTTGGGAGGCTGAGGCAGGCGGATCATGAGGTCAGGAGATCGAGACCATCTTGGCTAACACAGTGAAACCCCATCTCTACTAAAAATACAAAAAATTAGCCGGGCGTGGTGGCGGGAACCTGTAGTCCCAGCTACTGGGGAGGCTGAGCCAGGAGAATGGCGTGAACCCGGAAGGCGGAGCTTGCAGTGAGCCGAGGTCGCGCCACTGCACTCCAGCCTGGGCAACAAAGCAAGACTCCATCTCAAAAAAAAAAAAAAAAAAAAAAAAAAAAAAAAAGAAATCCTGTCATTTGCAACAACATGGATGGAACTGGAGGTCATTATGTTAAGTGAAACAAGCCAGGCACAGAAGCACAAGCAGTGCATGTTCTCACTTTTTTTTTGTGGGATCTAAAAATCAAAAAGATTGAACTTATGGAGATAGAGAGTAGAAGGATGGTTACCAGACACTGGGAGGGTGGTAGATGGGTCAGGGGGAGGTGGGGATGGTTAATGGCAAAAAAATCATTAGAAAGAATGAATAAGACCTAGTACATGATAGCACAACAGGGTGACTATAATAATAACAATTGTACATTTTAAAATAACGAGTATAATTGGATTGTTTGTGACACAAAGACACAAATGCTTGAGGGGATGGATACCCCATTTTGATGTGGTGATCATCCACTGCATGCCTGTGTCAAAACATCTCCAGGACCCCATGAATATATACACCTGCTATGTACCCACATAAATTACAATAATACATTTTTAAAAAGATTCAGCTACCTTGTTTTTGAAAGAAGGCTGAGTATAAAGAAATATACCATAAATCATTTTTTAAAAAATACAGATTATAAATAAATACTGCATACATAAATATGTAAACAAACAACCAACCAGATTTACCCATCCCCATAACAGGTAGTAAATATTTGACACTTTTCTAATATCACTTGAATTGCTCCAGTGTTTGTTTTATGGCCTTCCTCTTGACTGTCATCATTAAACTTTTGCTGGATGGGTGTATTTAGTGTAGACATTCTAAAATTTTCACTTTCTTGTAAACAAAACAAATACAAAACAATGTATGACTTTTTGTTTTTCGTTAATAAAGCTTCTTAAGAAAAAATATTTTTTCTTCAAATTCTTGATTTTGCATTTTCTTTCTGACCAGTAGTTAATCTTTTGAATGTTGTTTTTCCCCCAAATCTATATTTTTACATTCAATATTTTTCTTCATTGTTAACAACACATTTAAAAACTGAAATATATAATCATGAGTGCATTATTGCAATGTTCTCTTACAGCGGAATGAAATAGCTTGACACTAAAATGGCAGTAAGGAATTTGTCCCCTCAAGAGAAAGTCCCTTTATTTTACATCCATATAACTCCATGACTTCCATGGGTCCTGGAATTCTTCTAAATTATTTTATTATTAATACATCATATTTATGAGAGTATGACAACCAGTGGATTACAGCTATAATGGATTTTGGTACAGATGATATATTACCCTACTACAAATTATATGAGAAAAATTGTTCTTTGATCTTTAAAAATAAACTTCCTTTGTGGTGTATTGTTCACAAAATACTCCCCTGGCAGGAAGTGTTTAAAACAAACACGCAAACAAATGAACAAACCTTTTTGCCAGATTCCAGGTAGCACCTGCTGAGATACAGTTTTCCATGCACAGGGGGCCAGTGATCAGTGGCGTACACTTCAGCTCACTGCTGTCATAAACCAGGAGGGGTCGGTCAGAAATTCCTCCCTATGATATAATCTATGTTCAAAATTATTTGTCTGGTAATCAGAGTACTTATATCTTTTTTGACCAAAATACCCCAAATTTGTCTGTTCCAGGAGGAGAGGAAAAAACCTATGATAATTATAGTGAGGCAACTCAAAAGCAAATGGTTTCAAGTCAGTATTTACCCTCTAGACTTATTCTCAGATTCATCAAGCTTCAACAAATATAAAAGATGTAAAAATATATAGCAGCAACCCAAACTCCCAAGTGTCTTATATCAAAGCTGTTAAGTATTTTTACATGCCTTCGTGATGTGTGGAGTGGATCATTGGTATTGGTAAGTGGAGGTTTGGAAAAAAGAAAGTTTAAAAGAGGAATGTTTTCTTAAATAAATGGAAGCCAAGAATAACGTTCATGCCATGCTCTAACTGCCATTTCAAAGCTCTACATAAGCTAAAACAAATAAACCAACCCCGTCTTGTTGACCTAGATTACTGCTTAAACAAAGGTACATATTCTTAATTTACATGAAAAGCAATTAGGTCTGCTGCTGACAGCACTGTGGAAAACGCATCTGCTCAGGGCAAGCTTTTATATTTGAAAAAAATAAGCTGGAAGGCGTTTTTTTCTCCCTCCTCAGCCCCTATCCACTTTAGGCCAGAAATGCTATTAAAATTTTTAAACTGGTTTGGGTGGTGGATTATAATTACTGTTATACATTTTTAAGTATGCTTAAAAATTATTTTCTGATTTCAGCCCAAAATCTGACATTTCATGATGTTGTTTGGTATTTAAGAAATGGCTAGGAAATGATATACTATTTTTCCCTCTCTGGAACGCGTTGTGAGCAAGCTAGACTTTAAAAATACAAAAGAAAAAAATAAATTGGGAAAATTATGGCAGGAATATTTATGTTAAAATATGAATTTGTTAAGCTAAATATATTTTTAGAGTCTGGGTATCTTTCTTAGACTTAGGTGTTTAGCAAGACAGTAAATGTCTCTTCTTTTTGGATTTTTTTTTTTTTTTTAATTCAGGGGATACATGTGCAGGTTTGTTACATGGGTATATTGTGTGATGCTGAGGTTTGGGTCTCCTAATGAACGCATCACCTAAACGGTGAACATAGTACCTCATAGGTCTTCAGCTCTTTCCCCACTTCCCTCCTTTTAACATCCCCAGTGTCTGTTGTTTCCATTTTTGTGTCCATGTGTACCCAATGCTTCCACTTATAAGTGAGAACATGCAGTATTTGATTTTCTGTTTCACATTAATCCACTTAGAATAATGGCCTCTTGCTGCATCCACGTTGCTGCAAAGGACATAATTTCACTCTGTTTATGGCTGCATAGCATTCCATGGTGTATATGTACCACATTTTTTTTTTTTTTTATCCAATCCACCATTGATGGGCACCAAGATTGATTCCATGATTTTCTTATTGTGAACAAACAAACATGTGGCTATAAACATACGGGTGCAGAACAATTTGGTGGAACAATCTATTTCCTGTGAGTATATACCCAGTGATGGAGGTACTGGGTCAAATGGTAGCTCTGTTTTTAGTTCTTTGAGAAATTTCCAAACTGCCTTCCACAGGGGCTGAACTAGTTCACATTTCCACTAACAATGTAAAGGATTCCTATTCTCTACAGCCTCGCCAGTATATGTTATTTTTTGACTTTTAATAACTGGAAGTTTTTTTCTGATTAGAAAGGTGATACATGCTTTTTTCAATAAGTAAATATTGAAGAGAGAAAGTAAAAGGTTGACTACTATTTACACTTTGATATTACATTTTCCCACTTAAATTTATTCATTCATTTGTTTATTCATCAAACATTCATTGGGCACCACCAATTTCTAGAACATTCTTAGATGAAAGGGATACAGTGATATGCATGGCTAGCTTCATTCTTGCACTCACAGGGCAAGAGGTCTAGAGAATCTTTAAACCAATGGACAAATATATCTTTATAAACTTTGATAAATTCTTTAATGGTAAAGAATGATGTTCTATGGAAGGATATGCTAGAGGGTCTTTTATAATCTTGGGCATCTTTTAAAGTTTTCTGGGGGAAATTGAGTGAAATATGACTAATCAGTGGAAGTATTTAGGTGAAGTGAGAAAGAGGAGAGGGAGAGGGAAGGATACGCAAAGGCCCAGAATGGGAGGCTGTAATGTGATCAGAAACTGGCAGGAACTATTCACAGTAGCAAAGACATGGAATCACCATAGGTGCCCAGTAGATTGAATAAAGAAACTGTGGTACATATACAGTGTATATGTACATGGAATACTATACAGCCATGAAGAAGAACAATAGTATGTCCTTTACAGCCACATGGATGCCCCTGGAGGCTATTATCCTAAGTGAATTAATGCAGGAACAGAAAACCAAATACAGCATGTTCCCATAAGTGGGAGCTAAACATTGGGTACATATAGACATAAAGAAGGGAATAGTAGACACTAGAGTGGGTTGGAAAAGTTCCTGTGGGGTACTGTGTTCACTATTTGGGTTATGGGTTCAACAGAAGCCCCAACCTCAGCATTGCACAATATACCCATGTAACAAACCTGCACATGTACTCCCTGAATCTAAGAGAAAATTTGAAAAAAAAATCCAGAGGGAGAAATAGCAATAAGAAAATAAAATAAAAATAAGAAAGAAAACTGGCAGGCCTGATTGGCAAGGAGGATGTGGTACCAGGTGAGGCTGGAGAGATGCGTAGGCTAAGCCTTGAGAGTGAGTGCAAAAATGAGTTTTGAGTATTGTCCTGGGAGTGATGGAAAACCACTGGAGGATTTTAAGTTGAGAAGTGATATGATTTCATTAAAATGCTTACTTTGAAAGATGACTTTTCTTTTCTTTTTTATTTTTAAATGGACATAACAGTTGTATATATTTATCGGGTACATAGAGATGTTGCAATATATATAGTGTATAGTGATCAAATCAGGGTAATTAGCATATCCACCATCTCAAATCTTTCTCATTTCTTTGTGTTGGGAACATTCAATATCCTCCTAGCTATGTGAAATGGTATATTATTGTTAACTACAGTCATCCTACAGAGCTATAGAGCACTACAACTTATTCCTCCTCTCTAGTTGTAACTTTTTTATCCTTTAACCAATCTCTCTCTATTCCCCCTTTCCCCCAGATTACTTTTTTAAACTATTTTTTAATTTTTTTTGAGACAGAGTCTGGCCCTGTTGCCCAGGCTGGAGTGCAATGGCGTGATCTTGGCTCACTGCAACCTCCGCCTCTTGGGTTCAAGCAATTCTCCTGCCTCAGCCTCCCAAGTAGCTGAGATTACAGGCTCCCACCACCACGCCCAGCTAATTTTTTGTATTTTTAGTAGAAATGGGGTTTCACCATGTTGGCCAGACTGGTCTCAAACTCCTGACCTCAAGGGATCTGGCCGCCTCAGCCTCCCAAAGTGCTGTGATTACAGACATGAACCACAGCACCTGGCCCCAGATTACCCTTAAAACACAGCCAAATACGTTAAAGCTATTCCCAAAGCAGTTCGGTCTATTGGCTCCCATGAAGACTGAGTCTTCCACAACCAAGTAGAAAAACCCAGCTAGGCACAGTGGCTCACGTCTGTAATCCCAGCACTTTGGGAGGCTGAGGCAGGTGGATCACATTGCTTGACCTGAACTCAGGAGTTTGAGACCAGACTGGGCAATGTGGAGAAACCTCGTCTCTACAAAAAAGTACAAAAATTAGCTGGATGTGGTGTCATGTGCCTGTAGTCCCAGCTACTTGGGAGGCTGAGGTGTGAGGATTGCTTAAGCCTGGAAGGTCAAGGCTGTAGTGAGCCAAGATTCAGCCTGGAAGACAGAGCAAGACCCTGTCTCAACAACAAGAACAACAACAACAACCCAAGTAAATATCTTTTTCCACACTAATTTTTCCAAGAGAAACGAGGTCAAGGCTACAGGTCAACTTTGGTTTGGAGGTTTCTCTTTGATGTTTAAGTACTACTTTGGTTTTTATTTTTTCATAACAGAACTGATATGTATAAGCAAAATGTTGCAGTGGAAAACACTGGGAGAATTGGTCTCTGTGTTGAATTGAGGGGATTGGCATTAAACCTTAGAGAAGCGAAGACATCACACATATAGCAAAGGGAAAAATGTCTAATCCACAGCATTTCAGTAATTCCCGCACTGTAGGTCATGAGGAGCAGAGGACAAGAGGGAGCTTTGACCAGTGGCGCTGGATGCAAAGAACCAGGCCACAAGCTGGTGGCAGGAAATAGCCAGCATGACTCAGAAAGGGCTTGATGTTTTCACATTCGGTTCACAGGAAACTTTGGGGGTTTCCAAATTGAGGGTGAGGTTGCTATCAGAAGTATGGCCATCAGATGCTGTGCAGCCAAAGAAAGACACAATATCCACTAAAGGGTTGGTCTTTGAGAGTGGCTTCAGAAATGGAAAGGGAAATGTTATTGCTCACCAGGTAACCAGCCCAGGCGATAGGACAGTGAAATCCAAATGCAGCCAAGCCAGGACCTTGTTTCATGGACACCTTGCTGAGATACAACTTCGACTTGTCTTGGTTTTGGTAACGCTGGGGGTAGTAGATGCTTGCACTGTGATCTGGACAGTGCCCCCTACTCACTGGATGATTCTGGGAAACTCCCTTAGTCTTTTAAAGCCACTGTTTTCTTTACTATGAAAGTAGGAGTACAATCCTTGCAGGGTTACTGTAGAATCGAATGAGGTTACATACCATGTCTGGCACTAGGTAACCACTCAGCAAATATTAGCTATTATTAAATCTCAAAATATGCAGTAAAATATGATTTCTCTGTGTCTTGGTTTCTACATCTATGCAATAGGAAACAGCAAACTGTTAAATCAATTTTATTTGTAAAGCATGTAAGGAATCTGAAAGGAAAGATCACTTTATCAAAGTGAAATATTCCCAACAATACGATGGAAGATTTAATCTAAGCTAGATAAATATTATTATTCTCATTATACAAAGGTCAGAATGATGCTGGGAACTAAAGCAACTTGTCAAAAAATGTCAGAGTTTGAGATTAGAATGCTGGTTTTCCTAGTTCCTAGGAATACTGTTAGACAGAGGCTTTCTGAAGCAAATAATCCCCATCCATTCAAATTATTTCAAACACTCCAAATGATTACAACTCAGTCAATTTTTTTTTTCTTCTTCCATTGAGCTTACATCTCTGAGTTAGGCAAGTAGTTTAGTTAAGAAAATAAAATCCCACACACTTGTGAGACTGCAGCATTGGCTAATCACGGTGGATGGCTATAGAGGACAGAAGGCGAAGGATCTTCTTTGTAGAAATTTACAAGCAGACCAGAAGAAAGTTAGCAATTCAATCTCATACCACATAAATCAATTAATATTGAAAACCCAAAGAATCATCCCCTTCTAGGATAGTCGTACACGGTAAGTTATCTGGTTGTACAAACCAAATAATTACTCATCCAGAATTGATGTTCCCTAACTTCAAATGATCACAACATCATTTCCAGCTCTCAGGAAATATATAATATAATGTATTTTCCTGCCTCACCATAAATTTCCTGTGGTTTGCATTATCATTGCATATAATATCATAAGCTCCGTGCCTTGCTCAGTAGCTTTAAGACCTTTGTTCTGTTTTCTGTCCCTCTAAAGACATTGCCAATAAATTATAAAGTGACTTTAGTTTGTAAAATAGCAAAAGAAAATCGTCTTAGTTAATCTCTCTGAATGTGTTCATGGGTTCATAGGAAGTTCCAGTTCAGGTGCTAATGTAAGCCTGTTATGCCGCTCAATACCAAGACAATTTATAGGATTTTATCACTCCCTTCACAAGGTCCTCATGCAAAGCATGTAAGAACTACAAGAAAAATTCCTTTAAAAGCCTGCATCATTATTTTATAGTATGGGACTATTTTATTTAGGTCCTAGGCTCTTATCTAAGTAAGGAGGGCATGTGTGTGTGTGTGTCTGTATTTCATAATGTTAACACAATTAAACTTATTAACAAAGAGTTTATTGTGAAAAAATGATTCTTGGAAATCATATACTCCTTTGTAAACAGAAAAGGCTAAACATTATATACAAGTATAATATGATGTTCCTCTTTCACTACAACTTTAATCTTAATGACTACGTAAAACTCAATCCAGGAGAAAGTCCATTTTGTCATGCACACAAGCAAGCCAATTTTCACTAGGTAGAGTAGAAGATGAAAAAAAACAAGCCTCTCAACCAACCTGTATGTTCACACTTCACCAAACTTCCTGCATTTCTCATGCCTGTATTTTGGCAGGACAGGGCGAAGCACGGCGTGTGGCCTGGTGATAGACATGGCCAGGAGGGCAGGGTGTGGATGGGAACAGAGTACTCTGGTGAAGGGGAGAGGACCTCGGGAGCAGGACCAGCTAGCAGGGAAATTGGCTAAAGGCAGCTAAGTCGCTCTGTGGTCTGTATCTAAAATCAGCAAAAGACTTAATTTTGCATGTGGTCTTGTCTATGTTTGGAATATGTGTCCATTGTAAGGCAAACAGTGAGGGTGTATTTGGCAAATTTTATGACTTTTGGTAAATGAACTCCTGACAAAATCCAGAGAAAATCTGACTAGCCCAAATTATGTGCTCTTTTTTACATTTTAAATTATTTTGAAATGTTTCATTTATAGAGACATGAAAATGATTGTTACTTTATAATTTTTTTTACATAAAACCAATCAATTCTGGAAAGACAATCTAAAGTGAATACTAAGAACAAACGTCGAGGTAATTTTTTAAAAAGAATAAAGCATCTTTATATGTTAATGGCCTATATTCATTGGTAAAGGAATCGTTATTAGTTTATGATGCTATTATTTAAAGATATGATGGGTATAGTTTGGACCCAATCACCTATTTCCAATGCTCTGGAAAGCAAGTAAAAGTTGCCTATAGAGAATGTGAGACATAAACTTGGCTGGTGGATCTTATCAGACCCTCTATTTACAACTCAATCCTCTGATTTGTCTGCTGTCAAAAGTCCCGCTGAAGCCAAGGGGAAAATGCACACAGACCAGTCTCAAGGACCCTAAGCAGGAGACATCACTGGGGACGGTAGGTTCAAAGCAGTTGCAAAACCTGCCTTAACAAATACCATCTCAGGAAAATAACTAAAAACAAAGACTTGCCATGCTAACAAGAAGATGAAAGCAATACTGTGTTCCTGTGAGAGAGTTTAGAATTAAGCATATTTTTGTCAATTGGGTAAAAAGTTTTACTGTTTGTGAAATGGTGAATGAGATCATCTCAAGTACCTCAACGGTAGCACCAACATTTTGAGAAATTCAAATAGGAGCATGGCATTAACAATGTTTCGTGTGATAGAGCACATTTCCAGACACCATCTCAGTCATCTGCACGAATAACACGTTGAAGGAGAACTGTCTCTCAAACAGGAAAAAACCCAACACACCCACATTAAGTTGAGTCATCAGAGACAAATCTTTAACCGCTCAGGCATTTTAAGTGGCTGAAAATGACATCAGATTCCCAAAATAATCAGTCAAGACGGATTTATGAAACTTCATTGATACAAGCTTAATGATATCTAGGTTTATGTTAATAGACTTTTAAAGAACAAACCCTGTGTTTTTAAGTTAATGATGGTTTTCTCTAACATACTAGAGACAAAGTACGATGAGGAGGGTCATCTTAAAAATTTAAAATCAGGCCAGGTGCAGTGGCTCACGCCTGTAATCCCAGCCGAGACAGGTGGATCACGAGGTCAGGAGTTCGAGACCAGCCTGGCCAACATGGTGAAACCCCGTCTCTACTAAAAATACAAAAACTAGCTGGGTGTGGTGGTGCATGCCCGTAGTCCCAGCTACTCAGGAGGCTGAGGCAGGAGAATCACTTGAACCCAGGAGGCGGAGGTTGCAGTGAGCCAAGATCGCACCACTGCACTCCAGCCTGGGCGACAGAGTGAGACCCTGTCTAAAAATAAATAAATAAATAAATAAATAAAAATTAAAATCATGAGTTAAAAAATGTAAAAGAATGAAATGACTGGGGTTTTTGGACACCCGCAAAGGAAACGACTGTGCTCAGTGATAGCTGCCATTTTAGGAAACCCAGTAAGGAGTCCAAACAGAGAAAAGCTAAGATGTTCAGGATGCTATTTTTAAATGTGACTTTTCTTTCCTCCATCTCTGATATTAACATTCGAACAAGACAAAAGGGGATTGGAGGAGCTGTATGACCACCTGGCTGCCGTGAGACATAGTTGAATCCTCAGTTATTGTTGACAACTAAACGGCCTTTGTGGGAGCAGGGCAGGCAGCTGGTGGTGGTCCCAGAGGAGCCCTGAGCTCGCACAGGAGCACCCGAGGCAGATCCTGCCATCCGCTCAGGCTGTGACGATGGCCGCGAACACCCCTTGTATTGACAAAGTAGAAAGAAGAAGTAGAGCAGGGGAATTCTTCCCTTAAATTCACTTTTGAAAATAGGGTATATTCTACAAAGGAAACGCATATGTAAATGTGTCATTAGAGGCCTTGTGTCCCTTAATTTAAAATTAGAAATCTCATTTTGATTATTTGCAAGAATATTTTCTCTAATTCCAGACTTTACTTTTATAGCAAATGTAACAGGGATTGGCTTGTTGGGCTTGGTGAACTTTAGCATTAGTTAAACATTTTGCTAATCTCTCTGCATGTCAGTTGGAAAGGTTGATCCTTTCTAGATGGGTCCTTGGTCCCAGGGCATGCTCTCCTGCGCTCAGAGCCTTCTGCAAAGACTCTGCCGCCCCTGGTACACCTCATTAGGACCAGCTTCCTAAGGTTTAGTGAGGCTAAACGCTTCCCCAGTGCCCCATCCATACTGCTGCAACCTATTTGTTTTGTTTCTCACCTCAGGATCAGCTCGCCTGTGCCTTCCAACACGACAATTAGCTAATTTAATAAATCTAATTTAGTCTAATGTGCTGCTGAGACAGACTCATAGGAGGGGCCCTACCATTGCCTCTGGGTTTTTTGTTTTTCTCCTAGGATCTTCTTTTCCTCACAAAATCTGAATTTTAATAATACATTCTAGAGGAAATGGGCTCACTTCTATTTCTGAAATGGCAAATAAATTTCATTTTTTGAGCCAGCTTTGATTGACTGAGATGGCTATGGCATGGATTCCGAAGTCTAGTCTAGGTGTTTTGGGAAAGGGTTTTGTGATTGATTAGTGATGTCACCATAGGTCGAGGAATGGGCACCATATATAGGCTAACCTTGCTCTATTTAATAGAGCTAAGGCTAATGGTAAGTAGCTCCCCAGTGTGTTAGCACGTTAGCTCACAATTTTACTAATTTCAGGGTACCAACAGTTTTAACACTTTATACATATATACACACACATATATACACATATATATACATATATATGTGTATATATATGTATATATATATGTGTATATATATGTATATATACACATATATATGTGTGTGTATATATATATGTGTGTATATATGTATATATATGTATATACACACATATACGTATATATGTGTGTATATACACACACAGATATATGTATATATAATATAAAGTATTATACTGTAGTACTTTATAAGTATTACATATAGCATATAAAGCATTCTATACATAATAATTATAGTTCTATAGTTCTCTATATATTATATAGAGAGTACTTTACTCAAGAGAAAGATTATGTCCTTCATTCAAATGAAAATATAAATGTAGACAAACTTTGACTTCTACTGGTCAGCTTCAGAGTGTTCCATGATCACATCCATGTCACTTGGAGAAGCTGATCCCACAGACCCTCTCTGAGCCCCAGAGCTTTTCTTCCCAGAGAGTTTCTTTCAGTTCCAGGCTGGTCCCTAGAAGTCCTTGATTTGTTGACTTTAGCATCAGAGGAGAAAGGGAGGCCTGGATTAGTAAGCGGTGCTCAGGGAACAAGGGACAAGTGTAGGAAAGAAAAACATTTTGGAATCAGGACAAGTGTTCAGTGGATCTAAAGTAATGGTACTGATATTCTTCTGTCACTGGAAGCTCTTCTCTGATGGCAGTTGCAATGTGCATTGAACAAAGGTAACATAAATTCATAAGGCAAGGGCCTCCCAAGGGAACTCGTTTGGAAAAGGACACTTATTTGATTGTTCTAAGCTTTACTGCATCTGCTAGGAAAAACACGCCAGTGTTAGTGTAGTCATAAATTGAATCCTTACACATTATTTTGAAAAACACAGGAAAAAACTCCAAAACTTCATTTCAGTGGCAGCAGCAGCCTGGTATAAGCCAAAGTCTTGGGCTCAAGACTGAGACTGGAAGACTTGGGATGCAGTTTCGGAATTAAACACGCCCATTTGTTTCTTTGAATGCTCGCCATTCATTCAAGGGGAAAAGTGGAGAATTGTGATATAATGGACAAGTAAATTGATGGCAGGCGTTTTTCGTTGTTGTTTTTTTGTTTTTGTTTTGTTTTGTTTTGAGAGGCTGAGGTGACTAAAATACCATGAAAGTGCAAGGTGAAACGGGCTCTAAAAAAAAAGATGGATGCTTGCTACAGGAAAATTTACAAAAAGAAAAGATTCAAATAAAACAGATATTTTTAGGCCTGTCATGAAAAAAATTACTGAAGTGCTTCTGTATTTCCTTACAGTTATTCCCAATATTCCCTTCATCTAATGAAGTTCCTCCAAATTTCATGATCCTTGTGACAATCCACCCCAGACTATGGTGAGAGACCCAGAGCTGCAGCAGTTTTGGTTGTGGTTATTCTGACATTGACCCGAAGGGAGCAAGAATGTTTCTCAGGAGGTAAGAAATTGCTAAAGAAAACTTTAAAATGATCCAAAAAGTGTTATCCATCACATGTTGCAGGGTATGGTCCATAAAATGTGAGTTTCTTTCTCTCTTGTTTCTCCAGACTTTAGTGAAAGCTTTAGCTTCTAGGATGCTTTGAGGCCATGCCTGGTATCCATGGCAGGTCAGACAATTCCGGCATTCTTTACGTCCATCCCTTTGGTTCAGGATGCGTGGTCTTCTAGTAATGTAATATTCCTACATTCCATAATTATATTGCTATTTGCTGAAATTTGAGCTGATTTCAGAAGGATAAGGAAATATTAAGTACTGCCTGGAATTGGCGAAGATTTGTGTATGGAAGCCCAGGAGAGGAAAAGTGCTAAAGCAGAAGGCAATATTCTGTGAGTTCTGGACTAGAAAGGCCAGGGCGATTGTTCTAACTATCTAATGATGATCACAAATCACCTCATGACTTAATGGTGCAAAATAACCATTTGTTATGCTCACAGAGTTTAAGGGCCAATAAATCAGTCAGGACACAGTGGAGATTGCTTGTCTCTGTTCTGTGATCTCTGGGGCCTTAATTGGCTGACATGAAGGCTGGGGACAGAAATAATCTGAAACCTTGTCATTCATATGTTTGCAGTGGTTGCCGGCTGTCGGTTGGGGGCCTCAGTTCTTCTCTATCTAGGTCTCTCCATGAAGTCTCTTTGAATGGGCTTAGTCTGTGATTCCCCATAACACACTGGTTTATTTCTCCAAATAAGTGTCCGCAAACAAGGGGCTAGAGGGGAATCTATATATTTTTAAATATGACCTATCCTTGAAAGTCATGCAGCATCACCTCTGCCTTAGTCTATTGTTTGCAGCAGTCATGATCCTGCCCAGGCTCAAAGGAAAGCTGAATAGACTCCACCTCTTGATGGAGGGTAGCCAGATTCTGAAAGAGCATGGGTTTGGAAATAGTATTCGACCCTTTTTGGAAAATGCAATGCAGCAGTAATTGGAATGCAGGAGCCAGTGGAAAATTAGCTTGAAATGAAGCTGCCGAGGTGGGCAGGGATTGGATTCTACAGACTATTGTATGCTACATTAAGAATCTTGGCCTTTTTTCTAAAGCACATGGAAAGTCATCAAGAAGTGTAGGCATGGGAGTATCAGACTATAATTTGCTACAGCTCAGATGATGGACTGGAGTGAAGCAAAATTGGATGTGGGGAATCCAGTTAGGAAACTTTTGGTGACCAGAGTTGTGGTGAGATACAGGGAGAAATGAATGAATATAGGAAATAAATAGGAAGTAAAATCAAGTGGATCTGGATATGGGAAATGAAAGAGACAGAGGTGTAAAGAATGACTCTCAATGTCTGGGATGTGCAACTGTGAGTATGGTGGTGTCCATCAGTAAGGTAGGGAAAATTGGAGGAACATCAGGGTTTGAAGTAGAAATATAATGAGTTCAGTTTTGGGCTTTAGAGAAATATGAGTGGACACTTCCAAGTGTGCAGTAGAATACATGGAGCTGGACTTCCAAGAAAAGGTCAGGGCTGGAGATATGCATTTGAGAGTCATCCAAGTATAGTTAGTAACTGTAGCCACTGGCATGGATGGAATTTTCTTGGGAGACTGTAGACATTTAATCTAGCATGTTGACTCAATACAGAGGATAGTTTCTGCAAAGCAGCTGGAGAAGATGCAACTGAGAAGCTAGAGGGAAATTGAAGAGAATGATGTCACAGAAGCCCAGAGAAGGAGTGGTGGAGCCAGGTAACTGCTGATGGCATAGAATGCATCTAACATTTCACATGAACTCTAAACTTGTTCCTTGGATTTAATAACTTCTGTGATGAAGACTCAACTTCTTAGCATGACATATAGGACCTTGCTAAGGAAACTTTTAAGGTTTTATTGTTGTTTTTAACCTTCTAATATTTTTCACTAAAAATAAAATAGGAATTATAAAAAGGTATTAATTTTATAAAGCATAATACCTTGCTGTATAAAACACAATATTATTTATTCCACTAAAGGTATCAGAAAATAAGGGAGAGAACATTTCAAAATAGAATTGGATATCAGGACTTTACTCAGGAACATAATCCACATGAATCCCATTTTTTCTTTGAAAAATCAGAGTTATTTTAACTCACAGCACTTTTTATAGCACATCTATTATAATTATTTATTTGTAAATCAAATTTCTGTATATATTGGAATATGTATAATTATATATGTAATATACGTGAAAATATAAAATATTATTCAAATGTATTCTGACAGTTTCTCTGAATCACATATCTATTTCCGATTGTCAGTTTTTAATATGTTTTCATGTAGAGATTTGTATGTACAAATGTATATATGTATGCATGCAGATGGCCTGTTAAGCTTAATGTGACTGTTTTCTTTTTCAGAATAAAATTCAATTTACTAGTCCTAAACTGAAGAGAAGAACAAAGTAATGCTTCATTATACTTGTATAAATAGCTGTATTTTATCAAGACTAAAATATTTTTTGGGGGCGGGGCCAAGATGGCCGACTAGAAGTAACAGCATTTGGAGGCTGTCATGGAAAAAAGCCATAATAAGTGTGTGAATATTTCACTGGCAACCAAAGTATCCAGGTTCACTCATCAGAACTGACTAGAAAGCTGGCGGGACCCACAGAGAGAAGGAAGAGCAGTGTGGTGTGGCCCACCTGAGAGCCACATGGGAAAGGGGAACCCCCTCCCCCCAGCCAAGGGAGGCGGTGAGTGGGCACTCTACGCAGCTGGGGAAACTGCTTTTTCCACGGAACTGTGTAATCCACGGATAGGAAGCTCCTACTCGCGAACCCAGGCCACCGGGGCCTAGCATCCCAACCCCAGAATGTGCAGATTTTTACAGCCTCTCAGCTGGAATCTGGTTAAGCCAACCGAACTCCCAGGGGGAGGGGCAACCAGCACCAGCTGTGGCTGCCTGGGGTCTAAGCCATTTAAGCTCCTTGGAGGAGGGGGCAGCAGCCAGCACTGGGACTCCAAACACCTAAGCTCCTTGGGCAGGGGAAGGGCAGCACCCATTTCTATAGCTCCAGGCTGCGCTTTTGCCCTGCTGGAGCCAGGGAGGCTGGACGGCTTGGTCCCCAGACTTGTCCCCACAGCCCAAAGCACGGGCGGTGGCAGTCTGTGGCCAGAGTGTATCTTCAGGTCTAACCCTGACCCATCCTTCCTCAGTGGGCGGGGCTTAGCTGCAGGCTCTCCAATAACTCCAGCCAGAGGCTCAGGGACAGAATTCGGATCTCCCAGGACCTGAGGCCCTAGGGGGAGGGGTGGCAGCAGTCTCTGCATACCAGGAGAGCCTCCTGGTAGTTCTGAGGAATCCGGGCAGCCTTGATAAGTGGGTTTCCCTCCAGCGAAACACACTCTCTCCACCAAGGGACAAAGTGCTTCATTAAACAGGTCCTGCTCCCCATGCCACCCAACTGGATGAGACCCTCCAACAGGGGTTGTCAGACACCCTATACAGGAGCAATCCTACTGGCATCAGGTTGGTGCCCCTTGAGGTCAGAAGTCCCAGAAGAAGGAGGAGATACCCATCTTTGCTACTCTCCAGCCTCCTTGAGTGACATCTCCAGGCACAGGAGCAAATCAGATGAATAGGGCCTGAAGTGACCCCCCAGCAAACTGCAGCAGCCCTAAAGAAGAGGGACCTGACTATTGAAAGAAAAACAAACAAGCAGAAAGCAGTAACAATAGCATCATCAACAACAAAAACAAAAAGTCCCCACAAAAACACCATCCAAGGGTCAGCAGCCTCAAAGGCCGAAACTAGACAAACTCACAAAGATGAGAAAGAATTAATGAAAAAACGCTGAAAACCCAAAAGGCCAGAGTGCCCCTTCTCCTCCAAATGATCGCAACATCTCTCCATCGAAGGTGCAGAACTGGAGGATCAGATGGACGAATTGACAGAAGTAGGCTTCAGAAGATGGGTAATAAAAAACTATGATGAGTTAAAGGAGCATGTTCAACCCAATGCAAAGAAGCTAAGAACCTGGATAAAAGGTTAGAGGAATGGCTAGCTAGAATGAGAGGAACATAAACGACTTGATGGAGCTGAAAAACATAGCACGAGAACTTCAGGAAGCATACACAAGTATCAACAGTCGAATAGACCAAGCAGAAGAAAGGATATCAGAGTTTGAAGACCAGCTTCCTGAAATAAGACATGCAGACAAGAATAGAGAAAAAAGAAAGACAAGGAATGAGCAAAGCCTCCAAGAAATATGGGACTTCATAAAAAGATCGAACCTACGATTGATTGGAGTACCAGAAGGAGATGGGGAGAATGGAAACAAGCTGGAAAACACACTATAGGATATTATCCAGGAGAACTTCCCCAGCCTAGCAAGACAGGAAAATTCAGGAAATTTTGCAAATTCAGGAAAACAGAGAACTCCATTAAGATACTCCACGAGAAGATCAATCCCAAGACACATAATCATCAAATTCTCCAAGGTTGAAATGAAGGAAAAACTGTTAAGGGCAGCCAGAGAGAAAGGCCAGGTCACTTACAAAGGGAAGCCCATCAGACTAACAGCAGACCTCTCAGCAGAAACTCTACAAGCCAGAAGAGATTGGGGGCCAATATTCAACATTCTTAAAGAAAAGAATTTTTAACCCAGAATTTCATATCCAGCCAAACTAAGCTTCATAAGCAAAGGAGAAATAAAACCTCTCCAGACAAGCAAATGCTGGGGGATTTTGTTACCACTAGGTCTGGCCTGCAAGAGCTCCTGAAAGAAGCATTAAATATGGAAAGGAAAAACCAGTAGCAGCCACTGCAAAAACACACCAAAATATAAAGACCAATGACACTACAAAGAAACTGTATCAACTAGTGTGCAAAATAACCAAATAGCATCACGATGACAGGATCAAATTCACAAATAACAATACTAACCTTAAATGTAAATGGGCTAAATGTCCCAATTAAAAGACACAGACTGGCAAATTGGATAAGATGTCAAGACCCATTGGTGCGCTGTATCTAGGAGACCCCTCTTACATGCAAAGACACACATAGGCTCAACATAAAGGGATGGAGGAAAATTTACCAAGCAAATGGAAAACAAAATAAAGCAGGGGTTGCAATCCTAGTCCCTGAAAAAACAGACTTTAAACCAACAAAGATCAAAAAAGACAAAGAAAGACATTATGTAATGGTAAAGGGATCAATGAAACAAGAAGAGCTAACTATCCTAAATATATATGCACCCAATACAGGAGCACCCAGATTCATAAAACAGGTTCTTAGAGACCTACAAAGAGACTTAGACTACCACATAATAATAGTGGGAGACTTTAACACCCCACTGTCAGTATTAGATCAGCGAGACAAAAAATTAACAAGGATATTCAGGACTTGAACTTAGCTCTGTATCAAGTGGACCTAGTAGACGTCTACAGAACTCTCTACCCCAAATCAACAGAATATACATTCTTCTCAGTGTCATATGGCACTTATTCTAAAATCAACCACATAATTGAAAGTAAACACTCCTCAGTAAATGCAGAAGAACTGAAATCATAACAAAGAGTCTCCCAAACCACAGTGCAATCAAATTAGAACTCAGGATTAAGAAACTCACTCAAAACCACACAATTTCATGGAAACTGAACAACCTGCTCCTGAATGACTCCTGGGTAAATGATGAAATTAAGGCAGACATCAAGAAGTTCTTTGAAACCAATGAGAACAAAGACACAACGTACTAGAATCTCTGGGACACAGCTAAAGCAGTATTAAGACAGAAACTTATAGTACTAAATGCCCACAGAAGAAAGCTAGAAGAATCTCAAACTGACACTGTAACATCACAATTAAAAGAGCCAGAGAGGCAAGAGTAAACTAATCCAAAAGCTAGCAGAAGATACGATAACTAAGATCAAAGAAGAATTGAAAGAGATAGAAACACGAAAAAAACCTTCAAAAAATCAATGCATCCATGAGCTGTTTTTTTTTGAAAAAATTAACAAAACATGTAGCTTGCTAGCTAGACTAATAAAGAAGAAAAGAGAGAAGAATCAAATAGACATAATAAGAAATGATAAAGGGGATATCACCACTGATGCCACAGAAATACAAACTACCATCAGAGAATACTAAAAACACCTCTAGGCAAATAAACTAGAAAATCAAGAAGAAATGTATAAATTCTTGGATGCATACAACCTACCAAGACTAAGCCTGCAAGAAGGTGAATCTCTGAAGAGGCCAATAACAAGCTCTGAAACTGAGGCCGTAATTAATCACCTACCAACCAAAAAAGCCCAGGACCAGACAGATTCACAGCTGAATTCCACCAGAAAATACAAAAAGGAGCTGGTACCACTTCTTGTGAAACTATTCCAAAAAACTGAAAAGGAGGGAGTCAATAAACAGTTATTGGTGGGACATATCTTAAAATAATAAAAGCTATTTATGACAAACTCACAGCCAATATTATATTGAATGGGAAAAAGCTGGAAGCATTCCCTTTGAAAACCGGTACAAGACAAGGATGCCCTCTCTCACCACTCCTACTCAACATAGTCTTGGAAGTACTGGCCAGGGCAATCAGGCAAGAGAAGAAATAAAGGATATTCAAATAGGAAAAGAGGAAGTCAAGTTGTCTCTGCTGGCAGGCTACATGATTTTATATTTAGAAAACCCCATTGTCTCAGCCCAAAAACTTGAACTGATAAGCAACTTCAGCAAAGTCTCCGGATACAAAATCAATGTGCAGAAATCAGAAGCATTCCTTTACACCACCAATAGGCAAGCAGAGAGCCAAATCATGAATGAACTCCCATTCATATTTACTACAAAGAGAGTAAAACACCTAGGAATACAGGTAACAAGGGATGTGAAGGACCTCTTCAAGGAGAACTACAAACCACTGCTCAAGGAAGTCAGAGAGGAAACAAATATATGGAAAAACATTCCATCCTCAGGGATAGGAAGAATCAATATCATGAAAATGGCCATACTGCCCAAAATAATTTATAGATTCAATGCTATTCCCATCAAACTACCATTGACATTCTTCACAGAATTAGAAAAAACTATTTTAAATTTCATATGGAATCAAAGAAGAACCTGTATAGCCAAGACAATCCTAAGCAAAAAGAGAAAAGCTGGAGACATCACGCTACCTGACTTCAAACTATACTACAAGGCTACAGTAGCCAAAACAGTATGGTACTGGTACCAAAACAGACATATAGATGAAAGGAGCAGAACAGAGACCTCAGAAATAACACCACATATCTACAACCATCTGATCTTTGACAAAGCTGACAAAAACAAGCAATGGAGAAAGGATCTCCCATTCAGTAAATGGTGCTGGGAAAACTGGCTAGCCGTATGCAGAAAACTGAAACCGGACCCCTTCCTTACATCTTATACAAAAATTAACACAAGATGAATTAAAGACTTAAATGTAAAACCCAAAACCATAAATATCCTAGAAGAAAACCTAGGCAATACCATTCAGGACATAGGCATGGGCAAAGACTTCATGACAAAAATGCCAAAAGCAATTGCAACAAAAGCCAAAATTGGCAAATGGGATTTAATTAAACTAAAGAGCTTCAGCACAGCAAAAGAATCTGTTATCAGAGTGAATAGGCAACCTACAGAATGGGAGAAAATTTTTGCAATCTACCCATCTGACAAAGGTCTAATAACCAGAATTTACAAGGAACTTAAACATATTTACAAGAAGAAAACAACCCCATCAAGAAGGGGGTAAAGGATATGAAGAGACACTTCTCAAAAGAAGACATTTACATGGTCAACAAACATGAGAAAAACTCAACATCACTGATCATCAGAGAAGTGCGAATCAAAACCACAATGAGATACCATCTCACGCCAGTCAGAATGGTGATTATTAAAAAGTCAGGAAATAATAGATGCTGGTGAGGCTGTGAAGAAATAGGAATGCTTTTGCACTGTTGGTGGGGATGTAAATTAGTTCAACCGTTGTGGAAGGCAGTATGGCGATTCCTCAAGGATTTAGAACCAGAAATACCATTTGACCTAGCAATCCCCTTACTGGGTATATACCCAAAGGAATATAAATCATCCTACTATAAAGACACACGCACACGTATGTTTATTATAGCACTATCTGCAATAGCAAAGACATGGAACCAACCCAAATGCCTATCAATGATAGGCTAGATAAAGAAAATGTGGTACACCCATAGTATACACCATGTAATACTATGCAGCCATGAAAAGGAATGAGATCATGTAGTTTGCAGGAACATGGATGAAGCTGGAAGCCATCATCCTCAGCAAACTAACATAGGAACAGAAAACCAAACACCGCATGTTTTCACTCATAAGTGGGAGTTGAACATTGAGAACACATGGTCACATAAAGGGGAACAACACACACCAGGGCTTGTTGGGGGGTTGGGGGTGAGGTGAGGGAAATTAAAGAACGGGTCAATAGGTGCAGCAAACCACCATGGCACATGTATACCTATGTAATAAGCCTGCACGTTCTGTACATATATCCTGTTTTGTTTTGTTTTTTTTTAGAAGAAATAAAGAAAAAAATACTTTTAACATAAGCCAACTACAATATGGTTACACATCCAATATTCTTCATATCTCTTTACTTACAAAAATGAATGTTTTTCCCCATTGGCATTAAGACAGTGAGAATAAGAAAACAAGTTAAGTCTTGAAAGGCCTGAAGATTTATTTATTTTTTTAGTATTCATGAATGAATTAGCTAAATAAAATTATATGATATATTGACAATATTTATTGGAACATGAAACTTACACACAGGGAAATATTTTTCAAATTCAAAGAACTATAAGACTAAAAGTTATTTTAAAAGAATTGCATATAGCAAGAAAAGAGTGTAGGCTGGTAAATCTAATCCTTGCTTTATAAAAAGTTGAAGTCTTTGACATGTGTAGTGACTGGTAAACATTAGTGAGATATAATTTCCCTTGTCAGTGTCACAATGTTGACAACCTGAAGCTCACAATGTGTAAATAACAAGAAAACAAAGTCAATATCATGTCCGTTTTGCATGTAACAGTCAAGCATCTGCTTGCAAAAAAATCAAATCATTATGGGAGAAGCTACAATGTTGTCCAAATTTTACTTAGTTTTAAATATATTCTTATAATTAATTATGAGGTATTTTGTCAAAATGACTAATATGTATATATGTTTACTTAGTTTCAAGCTTGTTACCCATGGGGTATAATATATTAAGTCTAATTTTATTTCCAAACCTTTGTATTGGGTCGGCTGACTTCAGGTCATTTGGAAAGAAACACTGGTTGCACACTTCGATCACAGTATTTTAAACGGCAAGAAAATGTTAGTAGCCCACCTGCTTATACTAATTTATATACAGTGTTGTTTTCCAAGAATTCTGAGAAGATGGACATAAAATATAATTGTAATTAGAGAGATGCTGAACTACAAGAAAGTAAATATGGGTACTTAGTCATCAAGAATACCCGCTGATTCCTAGGTAAAGCTGATACTTAACTTACCTGCATGCTGTGCATCTACTATTTGTATTTCCAGAAATACCCATTATTCAAGTCACTAGTGGCCATCCAATTAAAAAAATGATCAATATATCTCACTTGAACAAGCATAATACGTCAGTTGATCTGGTGACAGTTATATACAAGTTAGTTGGCATAAAGGTCTACTACACAAAAAAATTCAAAGTCAAGAGTGGAGGCCGATTTGAGCTTTCGTATAAAGGCTGTGTTTTAGGACATAAGGTAAAGGTATGTGTTGGTTGCTTAAGGGAAAAATATGATGCAGAAGTATGGTTGTGAATGCAGGTCTTCTTTCAGAAAGAATGGGTGGTCTATAGCCTACAGGTATGAATAGCAAAAAGCTTTGCCTCAATGTTTTATTATTAGTATTCTTAAATAAGGGCAGGAGTAACAGTTTTTTGAGGTCCACTTGGGAGTTTGTTGATTTTAAGAAGTTCTTCAGGGATACTGGGATTCAATAGCAGACACAAAGTTAAGTTTGGAATCATGGAATCAGATTAACAGGTAGGAACCTGGTCTTATTGGACGGAAGCAGGACCTAACTACTAGTGAAAGGCAGTATTACCATCACAGGAGAACCAACCGAGAATGTGGAGTTCTTGACTAAAGTGAGCCTCTTCGTTCCTCCAGCCTAAGCCTAGACTTAATGAAGAGTCTGAGGAAAGGTTAGATTTAATTCAACTGGGGAAATGAGGAAATGGGGAAGGTGCAAGGAGCCACAAGGACTTTTACTGACAATCACCTAAAGGGAGAAGCTCTTTCTCTCTGTCTCTCTCCCCTGTGATTATCTGAGCCCCTGGTCTTCATCAACTCTGACTTGTTTCATGGGCATCCCAGGTGCTAGTGAAAGACCAATAAATGAGTTCAAGTAAACATGCTTTCTGTCTTGGAGAAAAACTTCTGTCTATTTTTGAAAGAGTTTCCTTCTGGCAGAGATCTAATATAAATGGGATTGAGGTTGCTTTCAAGGCATTTATATATTTCTCCTATAATACAAAAGAGAATATGATTAACTTTTCTCCTCAATAAGTCAAAAACCAAGGCAACAAGTTCAATTGAAATTTGGGAAAACATTAATGACATTTAAAGCCTTTTCAAAAAGTTTCTTTATTGGTATGTGACGGTTATAGTATTATAAAGTTCATACAAGTTCCTATGCTGAATGATCTATGGAATTTATAAAGTACCAATTGTTGAACCAATCAACTCGATCTCACTTTTTCCTTTCTTCATTTTAGAAATACCTTAGGTCTCTCATATAGAATAAAATCCACCTAAATAGTCTTAGAAAAAAGGCCATTTTTCTCTTTTTATGTGTTGCTTATCTCTGAATTTTTAACAAGTCTAAATATATGTGCCAACATTCTTGAAAAGAACTCAATGCACTTTAGAGATACACATCTGCATTCTCTAAGTGCACAAGTCACTCCTCAAGTACTTGCCAGTGTGATTATATATATATTTTCAGAACAACTATGCAGCAAAAGTAGTAGTTGATGGAAGCTATAATTTACTAAGTGGTACCATATTGGTCTGAAAGAGTCATTATAACTTCTAAAAGAAACACCCTTCACAAGGAAATTTTGGTTTCTTATGTTGTTTGGTTAGTTACCTAACAGTAACAGTGTGATATACCACTTTCAAGTGGAGGCAGGTTCCATTTAATAAACAGAAAAACTGAAACCCAGAGAAATGCACTCACATTCAGCATTTATGCATAGATAGAGAGCAAGGAACAGAGACCACTTCTTTTTATGCCAAGACAAATGAGAATTTCGAAAGACCACCCACATTTGCTAACTATGTTACTTTGTTTCTTCGATGTGCAGCCAATTTTGTAGAGTTTTTTTTATATTGAAAAACACCAAGACCCACTAAGCTAGAGAAAATATTTTATATTTGAACTACCTAATGCTGAACTGGTTGACCGCAAACAGGTTATATAACAGGATGAAAGTGAGACACTTTAGACAGGGATTTGAATACAAATACCTTGGTGGGTGGTGGTGGTGAAGGTAGTTTTGAAGCTTTAGAACAAATAAGATTTTCTGGTTTGTTCTGTTCCGTGAATTATTTAAAAAAAAAAAAAAAAAAAAAGGAAAGAAAACTGCCTTTCTCTGCTTCGGCCAGGGCTTTAATTCTTCAAAACATTCCTGAGATTGCTCTTTTCAACTTTCATGTTCAAAATTATTATTTTAGACTTTCTTATTATATAATCAGCCACCGCTCAACTTATTCTCCCTAATCAACTTAAGATAATAGTCTTCTTTCTGGACTTAACAGATAGTTCTAACAAAGCCTAACATCGCTGACTTCTCTAATTCGGCAAATGTAAACCTTCATTTTTCCCAAATTGTAGACTCCTGTTTTCTTAGATGAAGCAAGAAATATTTTAGAGTCTCAAAATACATTGTTTCTTATGTATTTATTTTAATGCCTATATTTGTACTGGTTTAAACATTTTAAGGGTGGCCCTTGACCAACCATGCATTGGTACCTGGATATTGTGGGTTCATAATAAATAATCAATTGAAGCAAATATCTCTGACAGCAATATCACCTGAAAGCAAGACGAAATGCTTGCAAGGGATAAGTAGAGACCACCCTATAAATATCAGACGCAGTCACATCTAGGCGAATACTCCCCTGGAAAGTGCTTTTCCTGCTTGAGAATGGTTTCCTTTCAAAGGACAGGTTCTCAATTCTTTGGGAGAACCGATTCTTGGCTAGAGAAGGGCTGTGGTGATCAAGGAGGTCCCGGTGGTATAATTTTAGCTTTTGCAGAATTTTCCATTGCTTATTTTCAGCAATACTGCTATTTCATCATTTCAATGATTGCTCCCCCAACACTGACTGACGATTTTATTGGATGCAGAAAGGGCTGAGTTGGATTATATTTCACTGAACAGCTACACAGTCTGAGTAAAAGCAGTCTTTGGAAATGAAATAATCCCATCTAATTGACTACAGTGAAAAAGAAACAATAAAACCAGTTGATATGACGTAGAAAATCCAGCGCTAGAATGTAGACTAAATTTTCACCAAATTAAAATCTCTGAAGTCTATTGGTAATTTTCATCAAATGGATTAAAATAACTATGGATGAAAATTTTCGCAGGTTTGGAAGGTATGGAGTTTCTTATTATTTTATATTTAACATAAAGGTTAAACTCATTAAATACTTAATAAGCATAAAGTTTCTAGGAGTTAATGAATTGCTGCTCTTTTCCATAATGAACTTATATCAAAATTGGAGGACCTAGTTTGAGGTTGAAAATGAATTCTCGATATGTCAAATCCTGAATACAGCAATGTTCTAGTCACATTTCCATAATAACAAAACATCTTCATTAGATTTTGTTGCGAATGAAACTTATGGATGGGCTGTATTTTGAAAAGTGATATAGGCCATTTTAATATTGAAGAATCCTGGAGGTCTTCCCCTTCATTTTATGTCTGATGTGTTGGATGACATATGGTAGCTCATGCCACGTTGTCACTTGTAGATGCAGATAATATAAACTCATATTTTTTCAGGAATGTTATGACACTAACTTTATTCCACGGAAGCACTGTATTCTCATTGCTTCACAAGTTTTGTATACACATAACATTCTTCCTCATCCCTACGAAGTCAACTAAATTGTCAATGGCAAAGTAGGCTGTCCTGCAACTTCCAAGAAATGGATGGTAAAAATGTGTCGGGACAGGCAATACCTTAGGCCAGTCTCAGAACTTTGCCTGTGTGTCCTGGTTTCTTTGCACCATCTACTTATTGAACATTACAGGACAACTTGCCACTCTCTGGAGCACCTGCCTGGTCTTTAAGTCCTGACTTTTTCTTTTCACACTCCTGTCATCATTCACAAAGTCTCTTTTTAGTAGAAGAGAAATATGGAGCAGTAAATGAAATCAAGCATATCCTGTAACAGAAGGATGAGAGACAAGGTTGCTGGTGCCAGGAAAATCTGGCAATTGTGACAGGGGCTCAAAATCTGGAATTAAAGGGAAGGACTCAGGAAATCAAAATCAAGTCCTCAGAAACCAGAATAGCGACTAGCACTCAACCACCAGCCAAGAGCTCTGCTAGCTGCTTTACATGTAGTATTTCCAATTCTTCCAGGAGTGAATGATGTTTTATTTTGACCATTTTACATCTGAAAAAACTGGAGTTCAGAGAGGTTAAATGTCTTGCCTCAGCTCACAGAACTAATAATTGTTGGAGCTGGGAATTTGACCAGGGCAGTCTGATAAAATGCCTATATTCCAAGTAGTATGTTATCCTGCTTCAGGATACCTCTAGGGGGCCCAAGGCTTTGTCATAATAAGGAAGGAAAACATACAGTTATTGGAACTAGGGTGGGAAGTTCTAACAGGAATGGGTTAATGATGATTTAATGGCTGGTGAGGTTTGAGCTTTTCTGCTGAGGTCATGTGGAGAAATTGGTCTCAACATCTAGGGTGGGGTTGTGTTGGCAGGGCTGAATTAAGTAGTCCCCCAGAACCTCTGCAATTGAGGAATTACTCATTAGGGAACCAGACAGCTAATTGCATGCCATAAATTGTAGAAAGGCAGCACAGGCAGCTCAGTTAGGCTATTTGGGTACTGTTTGGTCTTGATACCTGGCTAGGGTACGGGGGAAACAATGTCTTTCTCTTAGGACATCTCGGAGTAAAAGATGGGTTTAGGTACAGGAGAGAACAAAGCCTAATTGCTCAGCTTTTGGAGTTTCCTTATTTATTCTTTCACTTGATTCAGCGTTGGCCTCTGTAGGTGATGTTCACTAAATACTCCTTGTGGGCACGGTCCCTCTTAGGTTGGCAAAGTCATTACCAGTAGAGAACAAATCACACTCAATTAACACATGGATCAGTAGGCAGTCATCAGCTAATACAAAATTTGCATTCTGTGCATGATTTTAAAAAGGGTCATAAATTTGGAAATGACCATGACCCTCATCAGATGTTCATGAGAAAAGAAAACTCATTATATCTCACAAGTCACCAGCGATTAAAAGCATGTTAGTGGCAAACAGCAATATCGCACACAGAACTGTTGTGCAAACAAGTTGTCTCTTTTTTTGGCTACCAATTCCTTTAACTATAAGAATCTAGAAGAATCTTTTTGTCCTGATTAGATTGTGAAATCTTAAATAACTTTTCAATTAAAAGACAAAGCAGAGTAAATAAATCTAATTGTTTGAATAAGATTATAAATCCTGTTCCTGCAGCAATAAAGGAAGTTTGGCTTAATCCTTTTTTGTGCACTTGAAAGTAACATAGATCTTTTTTATTAATTAGTCTTAAATCTCTGTGGAAGAGGTGAGTGTTATTGTCTCCATTTTACAGATCAGCAAACTGAGGAACATAGAGCTGACGATGTACATTGCATCACATAATCTATCACCACAGCTTGTCCTGAAATTCCCAGCAATGCACCTTCAGCCTGTGGATTATCTCAGCGACACATTCTATCAGTCGCTGACTTTACTCTTTACTACCATGTTTTTGGCAAAAATGCATCAATACAGTTTCCCTCCTGCCTGGTGTTTTGATCGGGCCTTTCATGAAATGCAATAGATCTTTAACAGAGAGCCACACAACTAGGCATCTGTGTTCCTCTTGGGAGAATATGAGGCCAATATGATCTCATGATATTAAATAGAAACCTTCCTCTTGACAGCACTTTGGGAACATTGAATAAGTACATGTATGTACATACTCGCCCACCTCATTTAGGTGGTCCATGTTTTTCTTCTCCGTTGAAAGGTATCACACGTGCGCAGGCAGCCTCAGGCTTACGTACTGAGGACCGAATTACAAAAATAACCCATCAAGATAAAATGGCCACTGTCATCTTTGCTGGGCTTGACACCAATAAAACCAACTATTTACGAATCAACTAGAGATGTTAGAAAATCCATGATGTCTGAAGTGGAATAAGTGAAACAAACCTGAAAAGTAGAATATGGCTGATGTGCATAGTAAGTGTGACTCATCTCTAAGGTTGTCTTCTGCCTCTCTAAAAAATCTGTAGACAGCCGAGCCCTAAAACTTTTACTTCACTATTGCAAGGGTTAAAATTGCATTAAATGATGATTTCTTTGCATCAAAGCTTACTGGTTGCACAGGAGGCTTAGGAAGACCATCAGTCATTCATTCATTGTGTGTTGCCCCATTATAATCCGCTCCTCAGAAGAGTCAGTCCAGACCAGCTGCTTCCCAGAGAGTCTCCTTTCTCAGTCAATCCCACTACCATTGATCCAGTTTCTTAGACCTCGAACATAGTGGCCACGCTTGTTCCCGTATCCAGTACATCTTCAAGTTCTGCTGATTGTGATTTCTTTGTCTCCAAAATACACCCAAATCAGAGCACTTAAGTGCTGCTGGAATAACCTTGATCCAAGCCACAGTTGTCTCAGCTTAACTCTTTTATCACCTTCTAAACTGTGTCCCTGCAGTGCATTCTCCACTCACCTGACAGAATGATGGGAAAAAAGGAAATCAAATCAAGTCAGCACCTCTTCCCTAAAAGTGCTCCCCTGGCAACCAGTGCTCCTCTCCCTGGTTCCTGGTTCTCTCTATGTTCCCCCTTTCACTCTCTGCTTCAGCTGTCCTGGCATTCTTTTTGTTTCCTAAAACTGCTAGGCTCCCTGGGCTCTCAGAGTCCTTGTGCTTGATGTTTTCAGCTTGTAAGCATTCCTCCTGGGTCTCAGCATGGCTGTCCATCATCCATTCCTGCTCACAGCCATCTGCTCCAGAGGTTTCCCGAACTCTCCTGGCTAAAGCTGTCCCCTTCTGTACTGTCTCTGCCCCCACCAGCCACTTCATCCTTCACTGTCTGCACAGCTTGGACGGCTGTCCACTTTTGTGTTTCTGTGCTTGTCTTTCCTCCCCCAGGAGAAGGTAAGCTTGAAGGTAGTTTTTTTTGTTTTTTGTTTTTTTTTTTAACCGTAGCGACCCTGGTTTCTCTAGTAGAAGTTGGACTATCCTAGGTGCTTGATCAATAGTGGTCAAGGCCAACCACCATTCCAATGCTTTCCTCTTAACACTCATCCACCATCATCTTCTCTGGGTTATTGAGTTTGCCTGAGGAGGAGGGGAGCCTATTTTAGAGTCTGGAGCTCTTGAGGGAGGAAGGAAAGGGCTGCTAGTGAGGTGTCACTGTGGGAATCACTGTCTTAGTCTCCTGAGTGAGACATCTGGGACCTGTGAAAAGAGGTGGCAGCTTTCTCTTATAAATCTTACTTATTTTGAAATCTGGGCCACATCTGAGTTAAAGATGAAGGATCTGGTTTTGGATCCTGAAATAGATGACTATTTCATCATCTACAAAGTGGATCTAATTATGGTATCTGTCTCATAGGATTATAAGTAGGTATAAAATACCGAACACAGAAGCTAATCTATAGCAAGTACTCAATTTTAAAATAACTTACACACACATATATGGGCGCCACACAAATACAGATGATTGTTTTTGAATTCAATTATATTTGTGGTTAATTAAGCTTAGGACAACCATTTAACATAATTTCTTTGGGAAATTATATACCTAAACAACCAACTCCCATGTAAATGCCTTTTGCAATACAACCTGATTGCCATTTGAGAGTTACTTGCAATGAAAAATATTTGTGCTTCCATTTTGTGAATAAGCTGCTTTCACATACACATTTTCCCACAGTTCTATTTTTCCAGCACTCACCCCATTGTTATTGAACAATTGACTTAGAGTGTATGTTCACTGTACAAATGGGACAAAGGCAGATGTAATTCACTGTATTGTTTCTTTTTTTCTTTCTTTTTTTTTTTGTTTGAGACAGAGCCTCCCTCTGTCACCCAGGCTGGAGTGCAGTGGTGCGATCTTAGCTCACTGCAACCTCCGCCCCCCGGGTTCAAGCCATTCTCCTGCCTCAGCCTCCCAAGTAGCTGGGATTACAGGTGAACACCATAATGCCCAGCTAATTTTTTGTACTTTTAGTAGAGACAGGGTTTCACCGTGTTGGCTAGGCTAGTCTCGAACTCCTGACCTCAAGTGATCTACCCGCCTCAGCTTCTCAAAGTGCTGGGATTACAGGCATGAGCCACTGCACCCAGCCTCATTCTACTTTTCTTAGAAACAAGAAACTAAATATAAATAAGTGTAGTTCAATTCCAATGAATCGTAATCACTCTGCTTTATAATACAACGGAGACAAAAGAAATACAGAAGAAATTGTTATATTCAAATTGTATCTGAAAGGCTTATGTGATAGGTTGTGAAGGACAATTACATTCTAATTTATTCTACTTTTTGTTATTTACTCTGTTTTTCATTAGCTAAACATTCTTGCTCATGAAAGCTGCTTTAATCTTGGAGACTAACAGTTAAAAAGGATGAATCACGCAATTGAGTTTTTGCTTCTTTCAATTTTGTTGATTTTTTAATGATTTAGTTACATGAAAATGTTCATTTTATAGATTTTATCAATACAACTATTGGCTGCCTGAAGAAAACAATTCAAGCCTTAAAGAGTACAAATTGAGTTTACAAAAAAAAAAAAAAAACCCACAAAAAACAAAAACACCAACAAACAACAAAAGACAAAGTAAAAGAAAACAAAACAACAGAAGCTGATATTTCGGGAAGCCACTGAACTATTCTGTAAAACTACCCAGCGAGTATGTCTTTTTACTGACAGACAGACATGTTGAGAATAAAATATGTATAACAGATTACTTATTTAAAACAATGACGTATTTTAAGACATCCTTATTGTATCTCCATCCTATTCAAAGGCATCTGAATGATTTGATTTTTTACTCCCTTAACTACCCCCTACCCCACCCCAATTTGAATTATTTATATACGAAGTTTCCCAAAAGATACTAACTTGAATCAACCTGATAATTGTTTTATTGCTTATTGTAAAACAATGCACTTCGAAACATATAATGTTTTCAGATTTTAAATCAATCCTATGATCTCATTACAACTTTACAATTGTGAAATTACATGGTTTTTCACAGTTTCACAAATATAGTGAACATTGAAAAGTAAGCTGAGAAAATCATTGTATGAATGTAATGAATATATTTCATGATGTAAAGACATGTATACAAACTTGGAACTAAATATATTTATCAAATGGAGAGGGAAAGCAAACTCACTCTTAATATTTCCCCTAAGTCTTCTAAGTTTCATCTGGGGATTCTGCAGAATCTTCTCAATTACTTATTTTAAAAAATTAAAAATTCTGTCTCCAGAGAACCAACAGGCAGCATTCTTAATTCTATGTCTTGCTCTTTGCATATATATATATAATTATTTTTCTTTTTAGGAGTTCAGTGTGAGAAAATTGTACAGATAAGGTAAATGATAATAATTAATAAAATTATTTTAATGCATCAGCTTTAACAAAATGTCTTTAAAGTTTGAGGCATAGGACATGGTTGGGTATAGGAAAGAAAAGCATTTTTTATTTTGTATGCCTCCCGGCTTAAATGCAAAGCACTGGCATAGATTCATGGTAATTCTTATGAATGCTTTGAGGAGTCACAAATGACTGTGTTTCTGAAACCAGTTCATTAGTTTCTCTAATTTATTATGTCCATACAAAAATGCCTCGCCACAGCAGACACAGCGAAGCTGTTCTTTAGCTACTAAATAAGTAGATAGAAGTTGCTCACGATTACTATAACAGCAATATAGTTTTTATGTTTGATAAGCTATATCATCTAATATTTCACCGAATGATGCTTTTTAAGTGGGTAAGTCCAGCTTATCACAAAGTATACTGACCCTTTAATAGGAACATAATGAGTGAAGTTAGCATCTGTACCTCTGAAATAAAAACTTAACATCAACATGCCTATTAACAAAATGAGAAAAAAACTAATTAAAGCAAATTAGCCTAATGTGCGCATGCTGGATAAGACAGATTACTTCTAAAAATCCGAGAAGATAATCGTACCCATATGGGATATGTTTTTGGCATTTTTCATATAAATTGGACAGTTTTAGAGGATAAATATGGTACAAAAGTCCTTACAGGCAATTATGTCTTTACAATGCTGGTGTCTGACATCATGAAAGTATAATTTTAATTGCTATTAATTGCATTAAGTCTACTCTTATTGAATACTTAATGCCATCTCTGACAGTAGTACTAATTTATAGACTTTAATGAAGCTTCATGGTAGAAGTATGGAATTGTAGAGCCACTTAAACTATATTTTAAATAGTACATTTTATCTGTCAAGAAGTTCTGGGTATAAAGGCATTTCATTGGATATTTTTGTTTTTAAAAAACAGGTTTGCATTTCTCCCATTATTTTTGTGTGATAAAGTGATGTTGTCAATTTTTTTGTATGATAACTTTTGAAAAATGCTTCTAGTCATGATTACCGCACATTTGAAACAGCCATTGCCTCCCCATTTGTCATGGATCAAAATATACCTGAGAAAAAATAAAATTATTAACTTGCAAAATTTGCTGCCATAATTCCTGTCTTTTTCAGGAGAAAGTCATTTATAACATGTAAAATGTAAAGAGATACAGAGTAAATAATAAATATCATAAAAGAGGAGACTTCCAATGAAACAACAAGATAAATAGCTCTATCAACATTGCATCTATCAGTTGGCATTCATAGTAATTCTTCTAGTGCCACTAGTTATCGGAGGTCTCTGCTGTTAGTGCGATTTGCATTATTAAATTATGAGAAATTCATTCATCTCCATCAGTGCTAGTTTCAATATTTGTGAATTAGTAATCTGCCTGGTTGCACTAATGAGAGAACGCATCCATTATTGCTTTTTCAATTTGTTTTCGTGTTCATTTACTAAAAACATGCTGTTTGAAAGGGTAAAGGCACCATACAGGAGATAAATTGAGTGCAAGAGAAATCTTTGCTCTCAGATACCGAGACTTTTGGTAAATTCTAGCCTGTTATTTCCGTTCAAAAAGGCATGCTTAATAAAGTGAAGAAGCACAAATGTCAGGTAAAATATGCCATGTACTTTTATATGCCCTATCGATTTTTCCTGTAATTAAAGTGATGAACACACACTGTTTGGTAATAATGAAGCCAGATCTCCATTTGAGAATTTTTTAAAGGTTTAGCAGTCAGTTTCAGCCTGTTGCCTTTTGGTAAAATATCTTTGCTCAGATTTCCCTAGGGACATATAAGTACAAGGCAGGATTGTGAGTAGTAAATCTAAGGATTTTTAGAAGTCTACAAAAGTTAATTTCCTTAGGTTCAGCTTCCACTGCCTATAAAAATAGGGGTGGGGTTGAAATCTCTGGAACTGGACTCCTCTCTTTCCACTGCAGTATCATGGCTGGCTACAGAGGTAACCCCTTCAATGCTGCATGGCCCATTTTCATCCTCAGCCTAACTTTGAAGGTTATTTTAGTTTTCAATCTCTTTATTCACTCTTTCATGCTGAGAATGTCAACCAATTAGTGCTACTTTAGGTAATGCTTTTCATGAGGCTGACACTGGTCCACAAGGAATTAGACTGAGACCACCAACCCATTTCACATGGGCCAGTGAGTAGCCACTGGACGATGACAACTTTTGATCACAACCTGCGTTTGGGTTCAAATCAATTACTTAACAGCGACAGGTTCCATACCACCCGATTAAGCCTGTGTGTCATTCGGGCACCCAGATTAATTAAAACAACAACTAGGCGGAAACCTTTTACATAACTTATTTCCACTGCTCTGCCCACCATGATCACTGACATGGAAAAGGCAAGCTAGTGCGAATCCATATTGAACCTGAGCGCTAACACTGGCTTCATCAATTTTTGCTGCTGTCTGCTAGTGGAAGAGGAAAAGGATCAATCTAAACTGAAAAACAGAACAGGAAATATCTTCACAATTTTTTTAATTTATAAGAGGTTGAACTTTAGGGGAGCATTTTTTCTTCTTAAGTGAAAACATATGTTGTTGAGTAGTTCATTTAATTTGTTTCTAATTTTGCTTTAAAATTGTTTCCTATTTATGAAACTAATTCATGCTTAATGTAGCACTTCAGAAGATATAGGAAAGGCTAGCCCAAATACTTCTAATCCTCCCCTACAGATAACAAATAATTGTTAAAATTTGCTGAATATCCTTTTAGTTTTTTTCTAAATTTAGGTGTGCTTTGACCACATGGAATCATCACCTTGATTATCTTTT
Source organism: Pan paniscus (assembly GCF_029289425.2). NCBI lineage: Eukaryota > Metazoa > Chordata > Mammalia > Primates > Hominidae > Pan > Pan paniscus. Next base: position 179,741,289 of record NC_073252.2, on the reverse strand, counting down.
GTTATTTGCTTGCACCCCTTAGTAAGTATTTTGTGAATCTGTTTCCTATCAGTGATGCTATTGAATGACACAGGTATTTTGCCTTTCTTTCTCCTTTCAAATTGTCTGCTTGGCATTCTAAATTAGGAGTTCCGGGGTTTAATATTAGTGTTGATTATTATTAGTTAGTAATTTTCAGGCTCCTTTAGTTGGGAGCGTCATGGAGTAGGTTGTTGGTGGCTTCTAGTAGCAGCAGCCATCTATTGATACAACCTCCTCGGCATGCCGCTTATTACTACACAACATTCACCCAAAGGGAAAAGCCAGCTTAGTGGGACTTTATACATAATTCTCCCCTGTGGGTTTAGAGGGGCTCCATATCACTCCCATAGAATTGGGTACCTGAACAGTAGGATGCTAGTTATTATTTTCAGGCTGAAAGTCACAGGGTTCTGGTTTCTGTAAATCTAGTGGCTAGAATATGGCACTTATCTATTAGGTCTGATTGAGGACACTGGATTGCTAGTCAAGGACTTAAAAAAATAACTTTATTGAGGACAACTCAGGATGAGGTGCAAATTCTAAGAATTATGTATCAAATCGTACGCACGTAGTTTATCCATGGTCACTCTGAGCTTGCTTACTTCAGAAGAAGAGACATTTCCAGCAACATTTTTCTTGTTTTGCTTGTTTTATGGCTGTATTTCCAAGAATACTTATATGTCTTCTTTAATTATAACATGTGATTAGGCTAGATGAAGCTTAAATAGCATAGTTTAAAGTACCTTTAATAGAATATCTACTTTTATAGAGGAAATATGTACAAGCTTAAAAGAACCTTCCTTTTCGTAGCTGGTTAGTACTATATATTGTACTAAATGAGATATTTACATGTGTAATCCGTAGAGCTTAGCCCTGATTAGACTCTGAAAATATAGATAATTTGGTAACAAATCATTTATGTATGTACAATAATGCTATATAAGACCTAGCCTGGTTTCAGCAAGTGCATCATCCTGTTTGAAACTAGAGAAACTGCATTTCTTTTAAACATATTTAACTATGTAGTACACTATATTTAATTCAGACCTACCTACTCTTTAATTATTCCAGTCACTTATAGGTTGAATTTTCAGCTGTAAGCATTAACAAACATGTCTTAGTGGGACAGGTCTATTCATTTGGAACATTTTGGCCAGTTAATACGAATAGCTGCATCCAAGTCGATTGGTAATCACTAATGATCAGAACAGTTAACATAAACTGATAGATGATGGTGTAGTCCTTTCATTTTATGTGCATAGACAGCCAGTTTGGCTCGACATTAATCCTTTTACATCAACAATCCTATACAACGTGTCAGGAATAGTGAAAAGAAAGAAAACTGATTAAATGGAGATGTTGTAAGTGGACTGGGATATGGGAATCAACCTTTTGAAAATTGTTAATTTAAGTACTTTTACAGATATGTTAAAGAAAATTTCTAAAGATTTTTTTTTAGCAGTTTGTAAACTAGTCTTTAGGGTACTATGTTCTATTCTTGCTACCTCACTCTTTATCCTTAGGTGAAAAGACATGCCTTTTTGCCAGCAGCTGAAGCCAGCTCTCCTTTAAACACAGCTTCCATGACAACACCATCCCCACCCTGCTTCCATCCCTCTTTGTGCCTCAGGACACAGAGCTGCTCCTTGTTTTTCTAGTGTCTGTCCTTGTGAGTTTCTGGACAGTTGCTTTTCCTGGAAATTGTCCTCTTTTATGCAGGGCCCCTACCTTCTGTTCCCCTGGTCTACTTCACTCTTGGCTCCTGGAGACCACGTACATATTTGAATCAAGTCAACATAGTAATTAAAACACCACTGGTCCGCAATAAATATTCATTAAATTAATAAACAAATACAAGATATTTGGGGGTCTTAAGGCCAAGGTCTACTGCAGTAGAATTAAGAAGCTTATAAAAGAGGGTAAGGCAAAGATGTCTTAACTACTAAGTGGGGTCGTGGGGCAATGGACAAGGAACACCCTCAAATTAGAAGACTCTTGATGTGCATTGACCCAGGATACTGATATGTTTTGAGCAGGGAGAGGTGTCTCTGGCACTTCAGTTCAGTACTGATAAACTTGTCCAAAGTCCCTCAAGAGAAGGCGCTGAAAAAAAAAAAAAAGAGCAGGCCCCTTTTTGGGTATTTACTAAATAATCATACCCATGAAAATAAGAGCAAAGACAGGTGACCTTGGGCAAATTACTTAACATACCTGTATCTCAGTTCCTTCATTTATAAACTGGGATTCATTATGATGCCACTTTGGAAGGAGACTGTGAAATTTAAGTGAATAATTTCAAGTAAAATACTTAGAAGAGTACCTGGTACCTAGTCTGCATTCAACTAATATTAGGTAATATTATTATGCTATCATTATCATCATCATCTTCCACAAGAAGAGTGGTGACAATAGAAACAACAGCTGTGTTCCTGGCTTTTGGTCACTGGTTTTTGTAGATGGCAGTAGGCAAGGACAGAGGAAGTTTAAGGAGCTGTTGCTGAATTAAAGCCCCAAATGGGCGAATAACCAGAAGTCAGTGGAGGATCTGCAAAAGCGACAGGTAAGGGGTTGCTACGATAGGTTGATGATTAAAAATGGAAGGATTTAAGATGACATATTATATGTGGAGAGAACTAGGCTATGATAATGATGGCACAGCAGGAAATATGATACAGGCAAAATAAAATCAAGTGAAAGGAATTAGGGAACATTAGGAAGTTCAAGACGTAAAAAGATACGATAGTGAAGGAAGGCGGTAGATGAAATAAGATAGGAAGGCTGCAGAGACATCAGGGGCATGAGGACGAGAGGCGAGGGACAGATCCTATTTCTTTTGGAAATTGGGCTGGGAGTTTTAATTTCTTTCGACTCTCATTTTTTAAAAATCCATTTCCTTATTTAACCCCCTACCCCACTTAATTATGAACCTACCCATGTTTCCATTTCTCTCTTTCCCCTTCATCTTTCCTCCAGCTCAGCATTCTCTACTTTGTGCCAACGATGTCATCTCTGTCCCTTCCATGTTTGTTTGTTAATGCCTTACCCCGTGAGCTCAATGTCCTCCTTCTGCCCTTATTACATTTGCTCGAATATTGTCACTCATCCAGAAAGAAAAGATATCTCTCTCTATATGTATATATAATTTTTGTTCAGCACTGAATCTATTTTTTTGTTCAGTACTGTGAAGCTAAAGGGAACTAGAAATGTGTACTTCAGCTATGACATTTTCCTTATGCTGTTGTCTGACAGAAATTTAGAAAAATAACGAAACCAAAAGGTGATTTCTGCTGCAGTTCTGCATTTTAAATGGCAAGCTGAAGGACAACACTCTACGCATATTGAGAGAGTGGGTTTCTAGTGATTCAGGTTTCAGTTGTCACCTGTGGCCAAATGGATCAAGTGAATAATGGTCAAGGCTGTGTAAAAGGATTGTCATCCAGAGAAACTGGGAAGCCCAATTCCTTTGAATCTGTATCAAACTGAGAAAAAGATTGTTTAGCGCTGCAGTCAGGTGTAGTGCAGGATGAAGAGGGGAAACAGCCTTTTATCTCTCTCAGGGGCTCCGTTGGTTTTCTTCTTATCGGATTCCCTTACACAATTGCAAAGGAAGCTTTGTTCATATTTCCTGATTGCCAGGGGCTTGGGATGATGGAAGGAGCAGGACATTTGGAGTCAGGCAGCCTAGATTCCAATTCTGGCTTTGCCACTTAAAAACTCTGTGACCTTGGGTAAGAGGATAGATGAAGAAATGGCCAGAAGAATAGATTGGGATCAGGGATAAAACAGGAAACACTTGAAGGGAACCAGGTTCAGGTCACAGTTTGGTCAGTTTTGTTTTGGGACGGGTTGGTTTTGAAATTCTGTTGAGACTTACTTCAAGGCAGATATATTAGAATTGGAGATACTGATTCAGGAGTCATGGGCATTGTAGAAACTTTGGAAGAAAATAAAACACACCCATTCTCCCATCATTGCTCCAGAAGTACTGTTCATAGTTTGGAGAATTTCTTTATAGCATTTTTTCTCAATTTCCCCACTAAATATTATGCAAATAAACACCTTTTTTTTTGCCTATAGATGTATATCTATGTCATCATTTAATGGCTGCATATAATTTCCTATGTTCACTCTTAATCCTCTGAGGATTTTGTAGTTCTAGATATGATCTCTAAGAAAGCATACTGAGGGAGAAGAGAATTCGACCAAGAACTGGAACCTTTACACATAGATGACAGGGGGAGTGAGAGTGGGCTGTTAAGAAGAGTGGGAAGAGGACGTGCTTGGAGCCAGATGAGAACCAGCATCCCGCAACGCTATAGGTAAGAGCAGTGGAAGTTTAGAAAATATTGAAGGGGGAGTCATGGCGACTGATACCAAGGGCAAACCCCCACCAGACTTGGATATGAGGATGTTCTTAATTATCATGCGGAAACACTAAAGGTTGGGATTGGGAACAAAAGAGCTCCTGAAAACGTTAGCAGTAACAGAGCAGAGCCAGAACACTCGGAAGAGACTGAACATGCTGGAGAAATGGGATCTAGAGAGGTGAAATGGTGGGAAATGCTGAATGGGGTGGCATCAGGAACACACACAGAAAAGGTGACCCCTGAGAGCAGGGAGAACACTGATCTTCAAGAGAAAAAGGAAGAAGGAGAAATGAATGGAAATGAGTATTTGTGCAGAAGAAGAAACGTGAGGGAAATCTGCTGGTTTTATCTTGTCAGTGCAATAGGAAGTTGAAATAAGAGGCTGGTAGAGATTAGGTGGAAGGGAAGATGTGGGCAGAGCCATCCTGAAAAATGCTTTAGGCAGTTAATAGAAACGGAAACCCTTGGTCGTTCAGCCAACTAGAGCCCTAATAGGATGCTGTGAATTTGTAGCCCATTCAATCTGTGGATTTCGACTTTGGCAAGTGGGTCTTGTCAAATATTTGGACAGTGCCAGAATAGTTCTGGATTGAGGCATATAAAAATATATGAAAGAGGGGGAAAAAGGGTGCAGGTAACTAGAGGTAGGTGAAGAAAGAGAAAAGAAACCTTAACTAGAAGTGCCATGACAAAAGTACTGAATTATAGGCTACACTTGCTTTAAAAACAACCACTAAATCATATTCAAAACTTGTAAAACAGATACATGATGGAGTGCTATTCACATTATACAGGGATTGTTTATGTTAGGGAAAAAACTCCACATTTTGTTGCTTTGAATTGCTCATTGTTTATTTAAAATACAATTTGCTTGACAAAAATTCGATTTGCTAACATTTATGGGGACACATCTATTATCCAAAGTGAGGTTTACTCCCATTGCTCTGCTAATGCAGAAATTAAAACAATGGTGGGCAGTGCACAGATTCAGCACTTAGTATATCATCAGATTCTCTGCTGGCTCTGTGGTTTTTCATGAGACTTTTAAACTCTGATCTATTCCCCTCATTCACAAAACCAAGAGAATAATCTGTGCCTATTTTAGAGATGAGGATTATTTTACCTAGTGATAATTAATGACCTGATATCAGTAAAGCAGTCTCAGCTTCTTGCAGATAAAAAGTATGTGTCCTGAGATTTCTACATTAGTCTATTTTTTTTTTCTTCTCTATGGGAACCTTAGCTGATTTGCTACAATAAAACCTGGGGATATTTCTAGGGGCCATGTGATGTTCTGGGGACATGGAATTTTAAAATGTGTGTGTTTTTTTTTCTTTTATGAGTATTACCATGGAAAATGATGCAATTATATACATTCTTTTTCTCATGAAATTTTTCGAAGCAGCAAAATACATACTTTATGTATGTATCCCTCTGAAAGAGATGAGCTACAATTCAGGTGAAGAGTCAGGACACATAAGACTGAATGAGCATTGCCCATTTTTCTTTTCTTAAAGATTGTATCTGATGTCTTCCCATTAGCAGCTGTCAGTATTGGCCAGTGCAGCAACTGTATAATGATCATTCTTTCCCAGTATAATTCGATTTCTCTGTTCCTTGGTTTAAAAGACTTTTCCCTACTTCTCTAGTGAATTGTTTTTTATTTTCATACAGCAGTGTACACACTAGTAGTCAAATGCATTTATTTCAAAGGCACACACACACACACACACCACTCTTTTAGACAAAAAGCAAGCCATAAAAAGCCGATGAGATTTTGGTATTTCTTTTAAAATTTATGGCTTAGTACATTAATGTCACAGTAATTCCAAATATTGTTACTCTATGAGTTACTAGAGATTACTTTGCTTTGGAACATGCTACTCTGCCCCTGTTGGCTTTAGGTTAATGGGCAAATAATATAAGGTTTATAATCCTTTGCAAAAGGTTTTTTTTTTTCAAACACACAATGAAACATATATACACACACAATGTGAGTAAATAATACTGAATGCATGATTCAAAGCAGGCTAGAACAACTCAGAAGAATTCTAGAGAGGAAAAAAGGAAGTCGCTTTTTCTTTCTTCCCGGAAATTTTAAACAATCCATAAAATAGAAAATAGTACTATTTTTGCACTTACTTATTTTATAGCGCTGTCATAGGCATACATTTTCTGTAAATTGCTTTGGATTTCATGGTTAAAAAGACATGCAGATACAATATATGCTCCAATAATTTTGGTGCATACATTTATTTATTTGTATTTGTATTAAATACAACATGTTAGCAATGGGATGAGTCAAAGGGAGAGGATAGTGGCCCAAGGCCTGTCAAGAAGGAAGAGGTGCTGCATGACTGTTCTGAGATCAGAGGAAAATGCAAAGAACCGAGGAGGATTAAAGAGACTCCAGGAAGCTTTAGGAGTCCCACAGACAAAAAAGGGGACAGAAAGGGAAGTGGGGGTAGAAGAATGAGTGCAGCAATGGGGAGCATTATTCCATCACTAAGAGGGTAGAATTGCTCTTAAAATACATGCCAAAATTGATACTCATATAGACTAGGATCATCAGAGTGAAAAAATTACTTCTCTTTTCAAAAAGTAGAGATCAAGGAGGCATCCTATCAGGTTTTTAAAACACTGCATTATTTTATTGCACAGATATACAGTACAAAGATTTGGGATTTTTGAGATGAGTTCAGTATACTAAAACTGAATTCATCTGTGTTCTATTTTTCTGTATGGCTTTTTTCCCAAGTAGATGTAAAGAATAAACATTATTTTGTCTGAAAAAAAATCGGTCCCAGTGCATATATTCTAATAAATGGAAGTAGATTGCATCGGAAATACAGTTGATGCATAACAGAAAATCATTTAAAAATCATTTCTGCTTGTATTGGTAATTATACTTAATAAACCTTTTGAAAAAGTAAAATGAACTTTGACCTAAATTACTAAGAAACTGTAAGACTCAGCAAGCCTCGGGTTTCTAAGCAAATGAATAAAATATTAACAAACATGATCACATGTTTCTGTTGCTGAGACAGAAGATGTTGATTGTGAATATAACCACTTGAGAGGTGTAAGCAATTATATACTAAGCCTTGTATTTCAGTCATCCTGAGAAAGGGTGTCATTATCTTGGCAGTTTAAAGCTATCTAGAAAGTGTATCCACAAAGTCTGGAATTCTATGTGTTCTCGCTTGTTTGCTGGTATCCCTTCCCTTAGGTCACAAGATTTTTCACGTGAGAGCTCCGTCTCTCTAATATACTGTCTGTGGTGCTGGGCATGTAACATGCAGAAGGAATTTTAAAGAAATTAATACCTACGCAGGTGCTTCTGTTGACACTTGAGCGGTCCTGAACACACGTACCGCTGCATTCTGGCTAAGAATAACTTGGAACTGATTCACTTGTGAGTGTCTTCCTATTCTTCTTTTCTTTATTAAACAGTATTGCATTCAAGTATTCTGGCACGCAGAGAGGTAAAATACAAACATTTGTACAAATCTACGGAATGGCTTCTTCCAGGGAGGAAATAAAGACTGTTTTAACAAATCTACTAGTTTCTTGGTATCACCTCAATCCTATCGACCCCCAACCTTCAGGTAACAAAGCCAAAAGTAAAATAAAATAGTTTTCTTTGGTAAATCAAAGAATCTAAGTTTATTTCTGGTAACAACTTTTCTTTTGAGCATTATAAAAACAGAATACCGAATGAAAGTGTGGCAGTTGGTGCATATTTTTTAAATGAAAGAAATTGTTCCCCAGAACTTTTCAATAAGAGAAAGCATGTGACCTCCTTTCTGTGAAACCCACAGTACAGTAAACAATTGAATCCATATTCAGCCAGATGCTTCCAGTGTGTAAATTACTCCCTGGGTAAATGTTAGGCACTTTTGGAGCCGCATTAACTCTTTCAGGCTTCGAGTATGCAATTTAGTAAATTACTGCTGCCTGTACTTAATGGTGCTCCAGGGACTGAAAAAGATTAATGTAGCTCCAGAAGTGCCTAAGTTACTCTCAGGGAGAGCATCCGACTGAATGGAAGTAGCTTGTGTCTAATCATTCTTTGTAAAAGCAGGTATTCTTTAAAATTCTTTAACATAAAGTTACCTTCATTTTCAATACTGTACATCCGCCTCCCAAAGGCATACATACTAAGGCTCTGAATTGTTTTCTTTTTTCCTATTGAAGACAAGTTTTATTTTTTGGAAAGGTTTTCACTGACCCCTTTCTCTGCAAAACATCATGGTAGCTGTTAGTTCTTGTTCAACGTGGTCTTTTTGTCATTTTGGCTCAGTTGGTTTCATTCTGCTTAATCGCGCCGCTGAAATTCCTTCCTCTGAAATCATCTCTTACTGCTTTTGCTATTACTTCTCTGATAGCCGTCATCTTTCTTTCACATTGTTTTCTCTTCTACTCCCACTGATATTTATTGTGGACCCCAGCTTTGCTCCCTCCTGGCCTCTATACCACAGGGATTTATTGATCTCTCTCAGGTTCAAGGTCTTGTGTGGTGTGATTCACCTCCCAGGCAAACATTCACTTCCCACGTATACCACCTCAAATTTGATTCCAGGCTATGGGTTATCTTAAATAGGAGTCTGATCACCACTTCACTACCTAATGACGGGGCCAACTTGTGGATCAACTCATCACATCTTATCTTCTCTGGCCACAGATTGTCTTGTCAGAAGCCTGGAGTAGTAACCGTCATTATAATAATACTAAACCTTTACTTTCCTCCTAAAGCCTATCCTTGTTATAGTCTCTTGTGACTTTTTCCACTTTTCGTATTCATTGTCACTTTGGACTATCTTTATGTACTCCTTTTTCATGCCTAGAAGATAAATTCTTATTTTGCTTATCAGTTTTCCCCAAATCCTACCAAAGTCCAACCCCTTCCAGCTTCTACCTGACTAAATGAAAGTGATGTAATACTTTCTCTTTCTCTCTGTTTTGATGAAAACTTGTTTCTCTATGTAGAATTTAGAAAACCTCATATAATATTAATGTAATCTACTTATAATCTCTTGTTTTTAATACCTCTGTTTTAGTTTCAATAGATTTGAATATTTATGGTGATTTGTCTTATATACATTTTTAAAGTACAGCTAGTATACCTGTTACATTTAAAAATAGTTATTCATTCTATAAGTCTTCAAGTCCCTCCTCTGAACCTAACAGGACTTGAGGAGCCCCAAAGCCCGTAAGAGAGTCAAAATATGCATGGATTAGATTGGAACCATTAACATGCAAAAATTCGTTAGTTAACCTAATGAAGAAATTGGGAGTAAATATTGTAGGTAGAGACTTTAAGGAAGACGAGACAGCCCGTCAGCTGTAGAAATAAAAGAATAGTTCATGAAAAGATTTGGGACTCGATGGGTAAGAATTGGACAGGCAGAGGAGAGGGAAGAGAACATTAAAAGTGTTGGGAACCACAGGAGGAGGAGAGGAATAAAGGTGACAATTAATGTGGCACGCATGGGGGTGTTGGAGTCCTGGACCGCCTCTTGCCCATGACTAGACATATTAACGCAGTAAGACATATACCATTTCCATCCATTTTTACCTTGTGGTTCTGTGTTTCTTGAAATATCTAATGCTTAGTCCATTAGATTTCTCTTCAGGACATTTAATTCATTACAGTAAACCAATTTTTAAAAATAAAAAAAGAAAGAAAAAATAGGCGTAAGTTTCAGAATTTTGCAAAAGATGAGAAGCAAAACCAAATGCTGTCTTATATAACAGTAAAGGGATTACCAGACCTAATTCGATGTAATCATTTTCATTTGTATTCTAGTTATTGTTAAATGACTAATTGATATTTTACATTTGAAAATTAGAAATTAGATACATGGAAAAAGAGCTGTGAGTTTTAAGATTACGAAACTTAAGAAAACTTACAGGGTGAGACTGAAAATAGAAAAGAAGATTACAAGGCAATGTGAGTAAGCTGATTGGGTCCAATATTACCCTTTAATAAGCATTCTGATTGTGATTGTGGTACATGTATTAGGTTGAATATATGGAATTGCTATAATTCAGCCATTTTTGACCTTCCCCCAAAAGCAGATTTATATAGTTCAATTTAGACATTTTAATGAAGCATGTTTGGCTATGAAATTTATTTTATATTTGTAATTTTGCTCCAGCCCTTGCCTGGACTCTCCTTCCAGACCACAACTTCCCCGGTGATATGGGACCCTGGAGGAGGAAGTCTACAATGTGGGAGAGATGAGTTACCAGGAAGATAACCTTTGCACTCAGAAGGCTTGCGAACCCCAGAGGAGACTGTCTGTCTGAGAGATCACCTTACCCACACTGTGGAATAAAAATATTGCCTCTGACATTAGGGAACTGGCATTCCCCTCCTCCACTGTTTGAAAAGGTCAGAACTGGTCCTTCAAGCCAAATAAGTTACTGCTTTTGAGGTGAAGCTGGTAAGACAGATCTGGGGCCTGCAGGCAAAGTGGGTTCAGTTTCTGTTTGTAGTCAAGGCAACTTCTTCCAAAAGAGGCTTTCAACCTGCCTGGGCTCCTAGGCCCAACTGAGATCCAGTGTGACTCACAGGTTATAACTAGTGGACCTTCCATCCTCACGGAGCCTTGGCTACACCTACCACTTGGCCTGGGTCAGAAGTAAAACAAAAACTAAAATGAACAAACAAACAAACTTAAAAACATAAAGGTAGAGAAAGAAAGAAAACCACCTCAGTTTGAATCTGGGGTTGTCATGTACAGCTGTATGACGTTGAGCAAGTCACTCGACTTCTCTGAGCCTCAGTTTCCACAGATTATAGGGCTTAGTGAGATGAGGGTGTGACAGTGTTTGCCCACTACATTGGACAAGGGGCTGAGCATCATCATTTGGCCAAAAGCCTGACAAACAACACTGGTCCGCACACAAGCAACTCTGGTCCCTCCTGAACCCACGCCAAGCCAAGTGTTCTCCCTGTGGCAGAGCACCTGTGCACAAGAGACCTGGGTAGCTGGAATCAAGGTTTCACCTCTCCGCTCAGACTTTCACTTTATATATACCTGACTTTTTGCTCTGTATGAAGTATTTTATTTCAGCCATAATTTTTTTCTACTTTAGAAAGCCAATAAGAATTAATCAATCAATAATTGCCTTGATGGGGGAAAAACCAATAAAAGTAGAGCTATAACAGGACTTGAACTTAATAACTTTGAAATATAAACGGGAGGCTTTATCCATGGGAATTTACAGATATTATTTGGCCACCAGACGGCTTCTATATTTCTTCATTACTGCAATACAAACATAAGAAATACGAAGAAAAACTCTATATAAGTGCTATAAATTTCAAGCTGAATTCCCTAGTCCATACCATGGTAGTCATCCAAAGATGTCATATATATATGTGTGTGTGTGTGTGTGTGTGTATATATATATATATATATATGTGTGTGTGTGTGTGTGTATATATATATATATATATATCAGGCTTAATTTAGCATATATTTTGCTTCTTCAACAAAAATGTAGAATAGTTAAGTTTAGGAAAAACAAATATTTGGAATATTTCTCCTTTTACAGATAACTATCTTTTTTTTTTTTTTCACTTAAGCAATCCATAAACTTCAAAGTGTCCCTAATCTCAAAGATTAAATTTTGTAACCCATTACCCATTGTGGCTCTCCTCAAAGGTCTTCTTATATTCTTTTAAGCAGAACAAGAGACCACAATTCATACTTCCCTTGTCTATTTCTGGCCCTTTATTTCATACGTTCCTAAGTTTCAGATAGTGAGATGGCCTTTTGTTGCTTAATTCCCACCTGAACTTCCCATATAGGCTTTATATTCTTTCTTTCCTCTTGAACAGAAAAATCAGTCAGTAAATTCCCTTTTGCTCTGGTTTTTTTTTTTCTTTTCTTTTCTTTTTTTTGAGATGGACTCTTTCTCTGTCGCCAGGCTGGAGTGCCGTGGCACCATCTCGGCTTACTGCAACCTCCACCTCCCAGGTTCAACCGATTCTCCTGCCTCAGCCTCCTGAGTAGCTGGGATTACAGGCGCGCACCACCATGCCTCGCTAATTTTTGTATTTTTAGTAGAGATGGTGTTTCACCATGTTGGTCAGGCTGGTCTCGAACTCCTGACCTCATGACCCACCTGCCTTGGCCTCCCAAAGTGCTGGGATTATAGGCATGAGCCACCACGCCCAGCCCCCTTTTGCTCTTTAAGAAAACCTATCAAAATCGATGCTTCACTTATGGCTGAGCCCTTCTCATCCTGGTTCTGCCAGTAACCAGATGTGAGAATGTGGGCAAGTTGTTGGGTTTCTCTATGCCTCGGTTCCCACCATGTAGAGAACAATTCCAGTAGCTCATGCCACAGGACCCTTCCAGCCCCAAGAGTTACAATTCTGTTTTCATTGGTTTAATTTCTCTTTCAGCTACTTTAAAATGATTCATTCTGGCCACTTCCACTTTCCATGATTATTCTTCCAGACTTCATCTTCTGTCACCCTGGCTTGCAGATCTGTTAAAACTATTTTATTCTCTTTGCTTTACTGCAACTTTACTTGGAATGACTTGGCCTCTTCATAATCAACATGAAAGGCCTCTCTCTCAGTCACTCTCCTTGACTTTGCTATCATCTTTGATACTGATTGTTCTTACTTTCAGTCCTCTTCAACCAAGAGCTTGTGAACGTTATCCTATTCTGATTCTCTCTGATTACTTCTTTCAGCACAGACTTTAAACAGATCTTCATGGTCACCTCACCCCTGATGGTGAGCATCCACAGGAAAAAGATTGGTCCCAGGTAAGACAAGAGGGAAGCAAAGTCCTTTATCTTCTTAGTTCCCCCTAAAATACCCACCCCAGGTGCCCTGATTTTGTGAAGAAGAGGCCCTCAAAAGGTGAGTCTTCCCCTATCTTAGACCCAGGGGTCTAGGCCTCTCTTGTGGTTCTCTCTCTCTTTTATTGCTTTCACATTTATATGACAACTTATCCTCTCAAAACTTCATTTCTTATTTAGTAAAACATCCTTAATGCAGCCTTCCAGAACTGTCTCTTCATTTTTCCAAATGATCCATTCCCCTAATTAGATTAATTAATCTATGCTAATGCTAAGGAAAGAGTCACATTCACCGTGATACACTAGAAACAGGATGGGCTTCAAATGCAGAAAATCCTAGGTTCAAATCCTATTTCTGCTTCTTAGGAGCTGTGAGAATTTTAACTTACTTAATTTACATACATTTACTTATGTAACAGGCAATAATGTAGCGTTTGCTGTGCGCTGTGTTCTGTTCAAGAAACTTTAATGGTGGTTCTTTTTAAAAAGAGTTTTAATTCATCTAATCCTTTTAACGATCCTATGGGGGTAGGTACTATTGTATTTCACAGTTGAGGAAACCAAAACACAGAGAGGCAAAGTACTTCGCATGATATTTCAGAGCTAGGGAGGAGGCAAAATGGGGATTTGAAGCTGGGCGGTGCAGCTCATGCTGCTAAGTACAACGCCACGCTGTCTCTTAGCTCGAGCTGGCTCAACTAAGCAAACGAGGGGCGCATTCTCTTTGCAGTGTTGTTGGAATTAGAGATGATGTGTATGTCACATAGCACAGGGCCTGTTCTCTACTCAGCTCTCAGTAGTGGCAAATCATATCTGCCTTGAGTTTTCTCTTATTCTTTCGGTCACTCTGAATCACATTTGTCGGTTCCTTCTTTTCTCCCCTGATTTAACTCTGGAGTATCAAAGGGCTTGGTTTGTAGCTCCATCTTCTCCAGGTCGTGAATTTAAATACTATTCATTTCTATCCGGACAACTCCCAAATTCATATCTTTAGCTCAGATCTGATCTGTCTCCTGAACATTACTTTGTGTCTGTATAATTGCCTACTTGACATTCCCACTTGGTTTCTAATAAATATCTCAAATGGACCATATCCAAACCTGTGAACACTCACAGCCTTCCACATCTCAGTTGACAGCAACTCCATCCTTTCAGTTGTTCAGTGCAAAATTCTTTAATACATTCTCTGTTACAGGTAGGATTGCATTCTGCAAGAAGATGCTGAAGTCCTACCCCCTAGTACCTGTGAATGTGAGATCGGGTCTCATATTCACAAAATGTGGTACAGAGACACAATGAAATACTAAGCAACCGGCTGGGCATGGCGGCCCATGCCCGTAACCCCAGCACTTTGGGAGGCTGAGGAGGGCAGATCACTTGAGGTCAGGAGTTGGAGACCAGCTTGGCCAACGTGGCAAAACTCCACCTCTACTAAAAATACAAAAACTAGCTGGGCATGGTGGTGCTTGCCTGTAATCACAGCTACTCGGGAGGCTGAGGCACAAGAATGGCTTGAACCTAGGAGGTGGAGGTTGCGGTGAGCCAAGATTGTGCCACTGTGCTTCAGCCTGGGCAACAGAGTGAGACCCTGTCTCAAAAAACAATGGTCAAATTAAAATGAGGTCATTAGGGTAGGCCTAATCCCAATGTGACTGATGTCCTTATAAAAAGGGAATTCTACACACAGACAGGCAAACAGAGAGAGAAGACATTGTGAACACACAGGGAGAATGCCGGCTACAAGCAAAGGAATGCCTGAGCCTACTAGAAGCAAGGAGAGTAGCCGTCAGAAGAAACCAACCTCGCTGACACCTTGATTTTCAACTTGTAGCCACTAGAACTGTCAGACAACAATTTTCTATCATTTAGGCCACCCAGTTTGTGGTACTTTGTTATGGCAGACCAAGGAAACACATGCATCCTCCATTTCTGTCTTACATTCCATATGCAGTCTTTTAGCCTTTCTTGTTGGTTCCAGCTTCCATATTTATCCACAAGTGTCTGCTCACCCCCTCCTCTGCTACCACTGCACACTGTGCCTGAGTCCCTCCATCTCTCACCTGGCTCTCTGCAGTAGCTGCCTAACCAGTCCCCCTGCTTTTACCTTGGTCTCCTCACAACCTACTTCCAACATGGTAGCCAGAGTGGTGCTCTTAAAACAGTAGTAACTGCACTCAGCTGTTTATCGCAGCACTATTCAAAACAGCAAAGTCGCGGAACCAACCTAAGTGTCCACCAACAGTTAACTGGATAAACAAAATGTGGCACATAGACACAATGAAATACTAAGCAATCGGCCGGGCATGGTGGCTCATGTATGTAATCCCAGTACTTTAGGGGGCTGAGGAGGGCAGATCACCTGAGGTCAGGAGTTGGAGAACAGCTTGGCCAACATGGCGAAACCCTGTCTCTACTGAAAATACAAAAATTAGCCAGGCATGGTGGTGCTTGCCTGTAATCACAGCTACTCGGGAGGCTGAGGCATGAGAATAGCTTGAACCTGGGAGGTGGAGGTTGCAGTGAGCTAAGATTGTGCCACTGCACTCCAGCCTGGGCAACAGAGTGAGACCCTGTTTCAAAAAAAAAAAAAAAAAAAAGAGCTACTCCACAACCATAAAGCGAATGAATCATGTCCTTTGCGGCAACATGGATAAAACTGGAGGCCATAGTCTTAAGTGAACTAACTCATCAGCAGAAGATCAAATATCACATGTTCTTACACATAAGTGGGAACTCAACTTATAAAGATGGAACTAATAGACACCGGGAACTCCAAAAGCAGGGAGGATGGGAAGGGAGTGAGGTTTGAAAAATTACCTATTGGTTACAATGTTCAATATTTGGGTGATGGGTACACTTGAAGCCAATTACACTCTCCACCATTACGTATGTAATACCCATGGAACAAACAAGCACATCTACCTCCTGAATCTATAATTTTAAAGAAAGAGGGTGGGGGAAGAAGTAAGATCATGTCACTTCTGCTCAGTGTTTGTCACTGGTAGTAAATGTATTCCACTTAGAGTGAAAAGCCAAAGCCTTTACATAGCCAAGGAGCCTCAACGGTCTGACTTTGAACCCGTTATTCCACTGACCACGTTGCTGCTTCCCTCTTGCTCATTCAGCTTGTGCCACATTGATTCTTTTTTTGTTTGTTTGTTTGAGATGGAGTCTCGCTCTGTTGCCCAGGCTGGAGTGCAGTGGCGCAATCTCGGCTCACTGCAACCTCTTCCTCCTGGGTTCAAGCGATTCTCCTGCTTCAGCCTCCTGAGTAGCTGGGATTACAGGCATGCACCAGCATGCCTGACTAATTTTTGTATTTTTAGTAGAGATGGGGTTTCACCATGTTGGTCAGGCTAGTCTTGAACTCCTGACCTCAAATGATCCACCCGCCTCGGCGTCCCAAAGTGCTGGGATTACTTACAGGTGTCAGCCACTGCACCTGGCCGGCATGGATTCATTTTTGCTATTTGACCATACCAGGCACTCTTACCTTACGGCTATCATGAGAACACAACTCATAGCTCCCAGCTGTGTGCTACCCATGCCATGATTATGCTCCTACCCAGCCAATGACTGAGACAAGCCATTTCTTCCGCATGCAGGACTCCTTGAATGAGCAGTCTCTACTGAGTGGCTCCCCACTGGTCTGTCTGAGGCCATCTCAGAGCTGCAGTACAGTCTGAGGCTCTTGCTGACCAAGCTTCCTTCCTTCCCTCTCTCCTTTCACAGGGATTAGGCTGGCATTATGGTTTGCAGGCTCTCCTAGCCTACCCCTGCCGGTGTCCCCTTTATTTGACATGGGCATCACCCTCTATGTTGTTGCTGTTTTCTCCAAATGCTTCTTCTCCAGTTATCTCCTGGGATAACTCTACTTCTCCTTCAAGCCTTTGCTTAAACATCATCTTCCTAGTGAGACCTACCCTGAGCTCCATTGACTGTATTCTACTTATTTTATTCATATTTATTTTTAGCTCTAGGGCCTGGCTCTGTCACCCAGGCTGGAGTGCAGTGGCACAGTCATGGCTCAGTTCAGCTTTCCACTCCTGGGCTCAAGCAATCCTCTTGCCTCAGCTTCCTGAGTAGCTTGGATTACAGGCATGCATTACTGTGCCCAGCTAAATAGTCTTATTTATTTATTTTCTTGTAGAGACAGGGCCTCACTATGTTTCCTAGGCTAGTCTCAAACTACTATGTTTCCCAGGCTAGTCTCAAACTCCCAGCCTCAAGCGATCCTCCTGCTTCAATCTCCCAAAGCTGGGATTGCAGGCCTGAGGCCCAGCCATTTAAAACAGCATTCCGTCTCCGTTTTCTCAGCTCTGGTTCTTTTGCTCGGGGTCCTTTTTTTCTGCTTGTCAGTTTCTAACTTGTTATAATTTACTTAGTTGTCATGCTTACTGTTTGTTTTCTATCCACCCTAGATACCAGAGGTAGAATCTTCATCCTTTGTTCACTGATGCCACCCAAGCACCTAGACCAGCGATGGCAAATTTAAAACATTTAAAAATTGATGCCTTCCAGTTGTTTGCACATGTTTAGAATTTTACTGCATATGTTATAAGAGGAAGGATCTAAAAATAAATTATTATTCTTTCAATGATGTCAGGTTTTTAATTTTGATGTTGCACCATTCCTGTCAATATTATAACATATAAAAGCCCTGGCTGTGATTCTTATTGTCCATTTATAGCTTTTGATTCCAGTTTTGTCAATAAAGTGCCGCTCCACTTGGCCTATTAATGGACTAGATTCATACCTCAAGGTCTGCTTAACACCTCCACTGCAGTCAGGGATTTTTTTTTTTGGCAAAACCAAGTTTTTTGTCTTGTAAAGAGCAAGTGATCAATTAATGTGTATAACAATGTGTAATGAATAGGAATCCCAATCCACAGACTCAAGTGAGCTTAGAATACTGCATTTCCTTATTTTCTGTAGATCACCTTAATCCTGAATCCAACACATGATGTCCCTGGGGTCTGGAAATTCAATCTCAGTCAAGATTGTGTGACTTACAATGGATTCAGGTGCTGAGGAGTTCCCTGCAATCACTGGGCACCAGTCAAAGATATTGCCCAGGTCACGTTGTCTCCACAGGTCTCTGGTCTCTGTGACTTGGAGAATTTTTAGGGAGACTGGAGTTCATTGCTAAGAGTTCAGCCTCCCTAAAGTGTCATCTAGCCATCTTCTTTAGGATCTTTTTGGGGAACACAAACTCATATTTCAAGGTTAGCATTTTAATAAATTATCTTGCTTCTAATAATGGAGGAATGAGTTTGAAATTTTTTTTTTTTTTGGGACAAGGAGGTCTCACTGTCATCTGGATTAGAGTGCAGTGGCATGATCTCAGCTTACTGCAGGCTTGACCTCTCTGGCTTGAGTAATCCTCCCACCTAAGCATCCCAAGTAGCTGGGACTACAGGCATGCACAACCATGCCCGACTAATTTTTATATCTTGTTGCCCAGGCTTGTCTCCAACTCCTGGGCTCAAGCCATCTGCCTGCCTGATCCTCCCAAATTGCTGGGATTGCAGATGTGAGTCACCACATCTGGCCCATTCTTTATTACAGAGAGATGTTAAGCTATTTTCTCTCTCAACTAAGTCTCTGGAAAGTAGTTTCCCATACCTTTTATCTCAATTTCCTCTGTAGCATGAAGAGAAAAAAAAAACTGATGCAGTTTGCTAAGTAATCTTCCTGAATGGAACCATAAGTCATATACCAATATGGTAGGAGAGACGTTGCCAATATTATTATGGTCAAATTAATTCAATTAGCTCAGACTGACATGCTTCTCAGTGGCTATGTCAACTTTCCCATCCCTGGCCAGGTGCAGTGGTGCATGACTGTAATTCCAGTGCTTTTGGGATGCCGAGGCAGGAGGATCGCTTGAGTCCAGGACTTTGAGACCAGCCTGGACAACACAGCAAGGCTCCATCTCTACAAAAATTTTTAAAAAATTAACAGGGCATGGTGGTGCATGCCTGTGGTCCTATGTGCTAGAGAGGCTGAGGCGGGAGGATTGCTTGAGCTCAGGAATTTGAGGTTACAGTGAGCTATGATCATGTCACTGCACTCCAACCTGGGAGACAGGGTGAGACGCTGTCTCCAAAAACAAAACCAAAACCAAATACCCAACAACTTCCCCATCCCTGGACTTTCTGTTTTATGACGAATAAGAGGGTAGAACTATATTAAGTTAGTATGTCCAAAGTCTCTTAAGCATTACTCTGCCATGAATTTTTCTAGATTTGGCTGCACCATGATTTTGGGTGTGGATAATGTTTTGTTTTTCCTGCTTTTTCTCACTCTCTCCTCTTCCTCCCTCCATTTTTTGTCTGTTTCTTTCTTTAAAAAATATTTTTGAGAGCCTACCACATGCCAAGCACCATGCTAGGTACAGAGTATGAAGGGGCAAACAGAACAGACCTAATTCCTGCTTGCCTGGAGCTTATTCTGTTCTTTCCAATCCCATTCCTGATTTAAAAACATTATCTGTTGTGTTGGATAATAAATGCTCATTTTGTGACGGTCTTATATATTTCCTGAATATCACTAAAAATTACCAATAATTGGACTGGGCTCAGTGGCTTAGGCCTATAATCCCAGCGCTTTGGGAGCTCGAGGTGGGAGGATCACTTGAGCCCAGGAGTTCGAGGCTGCAGTGAGCAGTGATGGCACCACTGCACTCCAGCCTGGACAATAGAGTGAGACCCCTTCTCTGAGGAAAATGAAAAATAAACCAGCCAATATTGGAACTGTAGCATTAAAAAAAGCTTAATAAAAATCTTTCCTAGTTGCATGGCACTTATTGTAGGACATGTATTTGCAGCTCACAAAAATATCATTTATTTTTATTTATTTTGAATTCCCCAGATACATGGTATGAAACAAACCCAGAATTATTCTTTTGGTCCAAGGCTTGCTGTCATACCATTGTTTGAGCCGCCAGCAGCAGAGAAGCTGAGGAATGCTGAGACAAAAATCCAAGTGGGGAGGAGATGAAGGAGAGTCCACAGGGCCTCTGGAACCCTGATTAAGTGGGCCCCTGAAATAACTTTAAAATGTAGACTTTAAAAGATATATCATACGATCACATAAAGGAGGTGGTTATGAATCACTGATGGTGGAAAAATTCTCAAGGAGAGTTCTAAAAACTGCTTGATGTTAAGCAGATGCATTATCTTTCAGACTGAACCACAGGAAGTGAAAGTTTCAAGACGATAGACAAAAGAGTATTTTTTTTCTTTTATCTTGATAGTTGGGATAAAGTTTCTGTCAGAAAATCCTAAGGTCGGCAATGATAATTTTAGGTAGTTTTGAAAGCTTAATTTTACTGCCCTGTAGCCTTTTAATAATAGTTACCTAATTTGCTGTAGATCCTGACAGTGAATTCTCATTAATGATAACTCCGTTTTGCAAATATTTGGAAATTTCACGTATAGCAATTACTTACTTACATATTTTTAACCCTCATTATTATTTAAATGACTACTGGTAATTTAGTTTTATGAATCAATAAAAGTTAGAATTATGCCTAGATGAATACTATTTAGCTTTTATAATAAACAAATATTTGAGATGAAGTTGTTTTCTGAAAGCTATCAACTATAGTTCAGAGATTGGCTTTCTGAAATTATTCTAAATAGAACAAATGGGGAGCCGTCTTTGCAAGTTATTTCATAATTAAAATCAGTCATAAAGAAACTCAACTCTATTTCTCTAAGCCTTGCTTACTTGAATCTTGCTAATAAATGAAGAACACAGCTTAATTTATCTTTAATTTAAATCAGTTAACACATTAATGAATTAAATACTGTGTTTCTTAATTGTTTCTTGTCAGGTGGTATCCAAACTTGCAAAATGTTTACTCACCTGGGTGGGATTTCTGCAAAATGAGAAATAGACCTTCTACTTTAATGTAATTACTGAAATAATAGCACCTTACTCAGTTTGGTGCTTACCAATTTATGATGTACGTTAGCACTATGGATCTCAACCTCTTTGCTGTCAAACACTGATGGATGTAACTGAGAAAATGTTATTTCTGTATATTTAGGTATCCTGAACTCATTTGCATTTGTTTACATTCTAACACATTCACTTTTGTGAGAGAGACAAGACAGGTATTGCCGTTAATGCTCACAGTATGCGTTGTACCTGAAAATGTCGTATGTCATGCATATTGCGGTGGCAAAAATGTTGAGAAAGACTGAGGAAACATATTCTACCACATTTTATGCTCAATATATATCAATATTCCCATTTGAAAGATGAAGGCCCAGAAACTCAGACACATTAAATCACTGACTGATGTCGCAACATGGAAAAAGAGGTTAAATCAGAATTTTCCAGCTAGCTAACTATAACATCTTTAAAGGTTCAAAGTGTTTTTCAGAGTTGTTATAAAACATGAATGACTTTAGTAATTTTAAATAATCAAGGGCAAGCTTCCAAGTGATTATCAATGAACACCAGTGTTAGTCAACATTTGTAACGTGTTTGGCAGTGGAACAATACGCCTAATTGGATTTTCTGGATCCTGTAAATTTTCATCACTTGTTTTGAAGCTTAAAAATTAACAAGCTAATGCTAACTTTTAAAAAGGAAATTATGTGTGTGTGTG
Organism: Pan paniscus; assembly: GCF_029289425.2. Lineage (NCBI taxonomy): Eukaryota > Metazoa > Chordata > Mammalia > Primates > Hominidae > Pan > Pan paniscus. The sequence goes on along the minus strand of NC_073252.2, from coordinate 179,719,449 downwards.
TTTCTGTATGGGGGAAATTATTACATACACACACAGAGGCATATATATATATATATATAGAGAGAGAGAGAGAGAGAGAGAGAGAGAGACAAAAGAGGTATTCTAGTTAATGCTCACAGTATGTGTGGTACACAAAAATGTCATATGTCATGCATATCACAGGCACATATTTATATATGTGTGTATGTAATGATTCCTCCAATTTTTAAAAAAATTTATGGTAGGAAGTTAATATAAGATCTACCCTGTGAACAGAATTTTTTGCATACAATTCCGTACTGTTAACTATAGCCACAATGTTGTACGATAGATCTCTAGAACTTAATCATCTTGTATAACTGAGACTTTATTTATACCCATTGAATTGAGACAAATTCCAAAGTAGTAATAATGATGAACTATAGGTAACATGATTCTTAGTCATTTTTCTTTTCATTTAAAACATTTTCTGTATTCTCTGAGGTTAGCCTTCTAGATGCTTTTCATCAGTGAGCTTTTTGTTTTATGAGTCAAGAGGAAAACGCTGGAAGCAAACCAAAGAAGAACAGAAAGAGCTAGATTCTTTCTTTGTTTCTTGCCACTGGCAGAGCAGTTGTGGATTAAGAGCTTCCTAACCCCGAGGTCCCCTCCATGCCTCAGTGGCAGATGACCCTCACGTGGCGAGAGCCAGTGACAAGTGCGGCCCGAATGCCAGTTCTGAACTTACATGTCCTGCCTTAAGGCTCCTCCAGGTATGGCTGGACACAACCTACTGGGGAGGACCAAGCATGGAATTCACAAGCCAAGAAGGAAGGTGCAGATTTGGGTCACTGAAGGGAACTTTAGTTCAGGAGAGGTCTCCTGAAGCAGAACAGGAGGTCTCACTCCTGGTAAACACATATCTCAGGCAAGTGAAGTGGTTGAATATCTTCCATCCATCATCATGCATTGAGTTTTGGGGACCCAATCTGGGCTTCTGGTGCTCGGAATACCAGGACCTCCAGAAAGTCTGTCAGCGTTCAGCAAGACTCAAACCAATGGACTAGAATTTGGGAGCAGAACTGAAGTTCCTGTGAAGAGATTAGTGAGGGCGATGCACACTCCCTGGCCATAGAGAGGATGAGTTTGAGCCTCACGACAAAGGAAAAGCCCAGTGATCTCAAGCGAGGCACTTGGAAGGAGGATGGAGCAGCCAAACCGTGTGAAATATTTCAGGCCTCGGTCCAGAAGTAAGCCTGGGGGTGGAACTGAACAACGCCAGCCACGTCGGTGGCTCTGAGTGGGGAGAACCATACCTCACTCTGTTTGACTCTGAGCCTCTATCCTACAGTCACTAAAAATCTCAGGGGTTTGAGTTTGTGCTATATCATGGGGAAATGTGTTAGAGATTTGAAAATGGCCCTCTTACTCCTCCTGGGAAGAAATCATCAGCCCGTAGCAAGGGCCGAGCCAGCAACGCAAAGTGACAGTGACATCAAGCAGGCACATGCCTACTGTCCCAAGGAAAGCCAGCATGGGAAAGTCAGGGGACTTTGTTTGAAGACTGTACTTGCTTCATGAGATAAAGAAACTTAATGGGTTTTAAACCGGTGCTAGGAATTGGACATTTCCAAAAAAAATTAACAGTAGGAACAAACACTTGTTGAGTCATTTATTGAATATCCTCTACTTGCTACGTGCTCTTTTACACACAAAACGCAAAGCCCCGTAATAATCCTGAAAAATAAATGTCATATCTCCATTTTGCAGCAGAGTAAGCTGGGGGTTACAGAACTGGGTAGGATCACCTGACACATGGGTGGCTGTGCTGGACCTATATTTGGACCTCATTCTCCTGTCTTCAAAACCTGTGCCCCATGTATCTCAAATAAGGCTGCAAAGTTGAGGAAAAGCATGGTCTTCACACATATCCAAATCATGTCTGTAATTTGCAGTTTCTGAAAAAGATGAAGTAGACAAGCAGGGAGCGGAAGGAACCCTTTCATGCAAAGTCTCTGCTGTTTAAATAACTGCATGAAAAGAAATTTGGTGTGGCACACGCATGCTAGAGAGAGAGAGAGCGAGAGAGAGAGAGAGATACGGTGTGAGGGAAGGAAGGGGAGGGAGAGAAGGAGGAGGAAGAGAGAGATTGTCTTCATATGGCATTCTGGAAGGGCTAGAGAACGCTAGCTGTGTTCCTTATACACTAATAGGTGGTCCAGGTGGGTCAAAGAAGAGCCCCCATCACCAAGTAAAGATAATGCTTTGCCATTTTGTGTCTAGCGGCACAGTAGAAGTGGGAGTCAATTTACTAGCTATTGTGAGAAGGGTCTTGCCCATTTAAAAGACAGACTTGTTTTTATTCTCTCAGAGATTAGGTTGCTGTTAGTCCACAATGTCTTCAAATTACATCTGAAACAAGTATTTATTTCATTCTCTGAGCCTTTACTAATTCTTTGCCAGAACCTTACATCTGCCCTTGGGGCTTCTGGGAGATAAGATGATTTCAGCTCGCATTTTATTCTCCTTGATTGGCTTTATTTGGGGAAGACAGAAGACACCAAGTGAAATCTTGAATGGATTTTTCAGCCTTCTGCCTGCTTGACTTTTATATAAAGTGAGAAATAGGCTCAACATTAGCTGTGGCCTTCTGAGATAATCTAATAGAGAAAATCTGCAGAGAGCTTGGAGAATGACTTCATAATATTAAGTAAAGAAAAATACTCCACCATATGGCCCGCTACCAAACGTCTAGAGGACAGACTCATGCCTGGGGCAAGATTTGTTTTTTCATCCCCACCACCCCAAACTGAATGACACAGAGCCCATTTTGCTATCTGCTGAATAAATCTCCCTGTGTAACTCACTCTCCACAACATCCAGTCACACCCCTTCTGAGATTTGTGTGCCATGATACTTCATGAGGTCTGTGGCTTCATCGGGTGTCAAAAATAACCGCAGCCTTTGTTGTTATCTATGCAAAGAATGACACAGCTGCTGGTCTACAGTCAAATTGATATGCAGGCATTTTAAGAAATTGATAAAAGCTGATAGCTTATAAAAGTCACTATTTTGTCATCCCTAATGGAATAATGGCTCTAGGCAATAATCATCCAAAGATACTAAGGCTTCAAGGTGAAAGGACAGGGACTTTTCTAATGGATAGATCAGGCAGACAACACCTGAACCCACGGATCAATCTTAGCATCACTCCAAGTGATGGGATGTGAGAGAGAACACACAGAGCCACTCTATAGAGGTGGAATTTCTTGCCTCACCTTCTCTTTTAAAGATATTCTGAATCTCATCAACAGATAACTGGCATTAAAAAGGGGATGGAGATTAATATAGAATACAGGAGACACAGGAGAAAAATACAAGGTGTGACTCTTGTTTGGAGCCTGACTTAAACAAACTAATTGTAACATGACATTCTTAAGACAGTCAGAGAAATTTCCAGATGGACTGAACGTTGGCTGCCATTAAGTACTTATTGGGGGTAAGGTTGGAGAATGGCATGGTGGCCTTATAAAAACAAGCAAACAAATAGGAGGGTCATAAATAAACATCCTCATCTGTGAGAGCTTTATCTGGAAGTATTGGTAGGTGAAATAATGTGCTTTAAAGTGACGCAACAGTAAATAGATAATAAATAATCTGGAAGGAATAAATGAACCCAGATCGGGAATATGTACATGCTACTTTTGAATATGCTTGAAAACGTCCATGATAAAAGTTAAAATATTCAGAGCTTTTGTTGTCTTTATCAAAATACTCTCTCCTCAAGAAGTCCTGTGGCTTTCTTTTCATAGGGAGAAGCAGAAAGACGAAGGATTAAATGCAGAGAATATGACTTCTTGTTATTATTATTTTTTTAAAATAAGGAGGAAGTTAATTGTCTCTTCCAACAGCACACACTAATTATGACCTGTTTACCTATGTAAATGAATTTATTTTCATAATTTTATAATTAAACTTTACAACAGCAAACTTGTATCAGGAAATATTTTACACATCTAACAGAAAATTTAGGATTTTTTAGTTTCAGAAATTTACTTTCAAGTTTTAGGTTCTGTCGCCTTTCTCTGAACCATTGTTCCTGTTTCACTGGCGTAGAGACTTTAGATTGTCAAGAGAAAGCCTTAACGTGGCTAATACTGATACCACATCATTGAACTTTTTCGTCAAAGGGGTTTTGCTTTCCAAATAGACACTCCTCGAACTCAATGGATCAGTGTAAATCTTGTTCTGCATTCTCTTTCCCTTTCCATTTTAAGTTTCATGTTTGTTTTGTAAATGTTTGTCCCTGTATCTACGTTTACTCTCTCACCTGTGGCAAATACGTGTTTTATAACCGAATCCCTACTGGTACTTGTCCCATGTTGATGATATTCAGCAGTGCATGCAGTATACCAATAATCTCATATAGATGAGAAGAAGAAAATAGCCCGATCAGCCTATTCCCAATTTGAGATCAGAATGGCTATTTTTTTTTTTTCTAGCAACTTTAAGGAACTTAGAGTGTTGGGGGGATGAAGAGAGGAAGAACAGAATTGAGGAGGGATGGCAGGGTTGGGAGAAAGCAATGCTACTGTACTACACAGACACAGGAATGACAAAAGAAGGAACACAGCAAGGCTTTTCTTCAAACAGAACGTGTATGAAAAAGCTCATTCAGGCTAGAGTCATCTGACACACACAAACAAAAGTAGCTGCCACTAGACAGATATAGTAGCTTACCGGAGATTGAAGTTCTAAAAGCTTTGTAAAATTATCCCTCATCTTTTTGACACCCTAAGTCCATATCTTACTTTGTTGGGGGATTGGCCATTTCCTGAGAGGCTGTGTCTAGGTGCAATTGGAGCAAATGCCTCTGTGGTCACCACCTAAGGCAAGAGATACTTCTAATTTCTGAAACCATCTGGTCAAAGGCCCTAATCAGTCTATTTTTTTTTTCAAGGTACATCTTATGCCCCTTAATCCCTGGGGACTTTTGGGAGAGACCTCAAAAAAAAAAAAAAAAAATCGAAAGGTCATTGCTTTAGTCTGAATCAATTCAATAGAAAATTTTAGGAGAGGTGAGCTTTTCTCCAGCTTTCTTGGATTTAGTCTTTTTCTTACATCAAGTATAAAACATCCCATAAACCATAACAGAAGAGGGAGTTGGGCAGTTAGCCTTGACCCATATCTTTTAGGGGTCATCTTCCCAGTGTTAACTACCCCAAATTAATTACTTACAACACACGGGACTCTTTATGAATTCCATGTGAATACCTAAAATGATCATTTTTCATTGCACCTACTTATATAACGAGCACCCATTAAGTTTTAATTATCTCTTCTCACCAAGCCTTTCATCTTTGCGTTCTATCCACTGCTAGGGGCTTTTGAAGATGGAGACTTGGATTTAATACACACAGTTCATTGAAGGACTTACTTTGGGCCATTCAGGTTCAGAACTTGTTGATTGAAGCTATGAGGCTGACATGTTCCTCATACACGCAAAAATTCCAATTCCCTCTGAATTCACATTACTATATTTTCTTAGGGAATCAGGGCCATATTTGGCCTGCAGTATCTATATCCCTTCTAGAATGGAAACTCCATGATGAGATCAAAGCTTAAAAACAGCTTTCTTTGTTCTTTTGGGCAAATTCAGCTTTGAAATTTAACCAAAAATATTGCTGCATGCAAGCTCTGCAGAGTTATATGACAGACAAAAAGAGACCAAAAGAATGAGGGAAAAGGGAAAGAGAAGTGTAGAAAACAAAAATATGCAATTGGAAGCTTCTTTATATTCAACTAGTCATTGCTTTCTTTTAATAAATTACTTGTCTTACTGACATATAGCATTATTTTGAATTTTATTTGTTTATAGCCACTGAAGGATCGGGCTCCCCATCTGTTTGAGACAGCTTTTGTAGAAGCAGTATGGCCAAATCTAATTATTTCTCTTGCTACAGTGGTAATATGCTGTATCTTCAGAAGAAATCGATTCTAAAATGTATTCAAAGAAACCAGCTCACAATCTATGTCAAAGTATTCAATAAAATAAACTTTTCTGCCTGGAAAGTATTGAGGTGCATTACAACTCCAGGGCTGGAATAAAGGGTAGAACTGCTCTTGTTTGAGAGGCTGTAGCAATTCAATATTAAAGAAAACCACTCACTAATCACTCAATAGATAGATGTAGATTCGTTTTTTAAAATTTTACGTACCATTTATTTAATTTTATTTCACTTCCTTTAGTCTACGTGTTGATAACAAAATTGGTATTTGAGTACTGGCATTTGAATTTTGAGACGCTAAGAACCTGGCAAGAATGAAGTGTCTCTTACTTCAAGCATGACTGGAGTGTCTTCTACATACTTGGCTGTGACTGTAGGCTTTACTTTGGAGGCAAAAAGAAAGTAGTTAATTTGTGTGTCTTTTTAAAAAGGTGATCATCACGCCATGTAACTTATACTGGTTGTTTTATCACATGTAAGATAATATGATGAGCTCTTAAGCCATACAGCTGGATATTGTTTGGCACCAAAACAACCTGTTTCATCCAAACCAAATTCCTTTCCTTAATCCACTCAGCTGGGAAACAAACTTTCCTGGCATTGTATCCACTTCAAGTTGCAGATACAACAATACCAAAACTGCTACCACCAACGGGTTAGCACCTATGGTGCTTGATTGCATGCAACAGAGAGGGCAGACCCTGAGTTACAGGAGAAAAAGCACGGAGATCCGATCTGCTTACCCATCTTACAAGTACTTTACTCAACTATTTGCTGTTAATAAAATTCTGGAATTTGGATCCTGGCTGACATTTTCAAACTTCATTGATACGATAAAAAGGATTTGGATGCATTAAAATCAGAGTGGGAGAGGCAACTAGAATAACTTAAAATATAGTGTGAGTATTTAATTTTAGGTGACTTGCTTATGTCTAATTTATGTTAGCTAGAGCTATACACATTGACTGGAGTTTAATCTGCTTTTAAGCTGTCTTTTTCTAAGTGATAACACAGTTATGATAAAAATGATAATCTCACAATGTAGACTGGCTCCTGCCTACTTCCTTTTTTCCTTCCCTCCTTTTTCTCTCTTTCTAACCTGTTTTGGGTCTTAGTGTAACATTTTCACCTATAGTGAATAAAGATTTGGGCTTAAAATTTAAATTTTATCTTTCTAAAACAAATTAGTAGTTTGCCATTATAAAAGGAAAGTAAAACTTAGCAGCAGTAGGCCTATGGTGGAACAAACAAGATCTTTACTCTTTTGAAGAAACTATGTGAAAGTTGTATAAACCAACATGTTGAAATATCCAAAAATAATAGATTTTATAGAAACCCCTACAGAAACATTATACGTTGACTATTAGATATCTTGAAAAACATTTAAAACTATATTTTTTTATCTTGGGAGGCCAAGGTGGGTGGATCACGAGGTCAGGAGATCGAGACCATCCTGGCTAACACGGTGAAAGCCCGTCTCTACTAAAAACACAAAAAATTAGCCGGACGTGGTGGCGGGCGTCTGTAGTCCCAGCTACTCGGGAGGCTGAGGCAGGAGAATGGCTTGAACCCGGGAGGCAGAGCTTGCAGTGAGTCGAGATCGCACACTACACTCCAGCCTAGGTGACAGAGTGAGACTCCATCTCAACAACAACAACAACAACAACAACAACAAAACCACAAAAACTATATTTTTTATCATGTTTGGTAGCTTGAAAAATAAATTCTTTCTGCCTACCCAAGTTTCTGAGTGCATTGATCCAAGGTCATTTTAAATGATGAAATAATAAAATACTCCCATGTAAAACAATTGCAAACAGTTGCATGTTATCACTGAAGTTTGGCTTAGTTACGTGGTGCTTGACCTTTTCTCCTTTATTTGGCTCAGTTCCAGCACAGAAGTGGAGACACAAGTCGACAGCAAGCATCAGGTAGCTTTAAGCAATGTGCACAGTGGTTCCAATTATTTTAAGGTAGTGGGTGCCCATGGATAATTGCTTCCACATTTTCTTATTCCTAATTTGGGTCTCCCTGTTCCTCAGGAGCTTCATCATGCCCTCTCTGAGCAGGCCCTTTGCACCCCTGGGCTAGATCAGACATCCAAAGCCATCTATTCCCTAGCGCAGGGTTACCATTAGCAATCTGCAATGGCTGTCACAGAGCTGTGTGATCAGCCGGTGGTATTCTGTATGACCAGAGTTGCTGGGGAGATGACGCGAAAATAATCTTGTGGGAGAAATAAAAGAAAATATGTAATGAAATTGGTACTCTAAAAAAATATGTGGTCAAGTAAGCTTAAAAGTACATTTACCATACTTCTGTTCTAAAAAGTATATATAATGATTTTACGGGCAGTTGATGACTTGAAACCTAGACTGTCTGTTAGAGTTATAGTGTATACAAAATTATAGATGTTGGGAGATTTCTCCATTGTTTTAGCAGAAACTATCAGCCCTCTTTATTTAAAGGCTAGCATATCCCCAGGCAAATTGAGTTTCCATGCTCAGTTGATTCAGAGCCTATTTCAAGCAAAGGCTGCCAACTATGTCAAAATGTATACTGATTTTGTGATATACATAGTTTTCCAAAGGATGAAGTGAGATCACCAGTCTCAATCCATTTGTGACTTGACTTCGATTTAAAGTTGCCCTCAAGAAATAGCTGGCTGGTATATGTGTACTGAAATATTTTTCATTGAGGTAGGTCGCTCCTTATCCTTTAGTTTACTGATTATGAGTCACTAAAATTATCTTGAAAAATTAGAAAAAAAAAGTCCTATTATTGAGAGAATCCATTACATTAGTATAAGGCAAAACAGCCTACTTACAATCAACAGGAACATTTTAGGGAATTTGTTCTTTTTGACATTTTCTAAAAGAATAGCTCTTCCTACACCATTAATGCTAAATAGATGGAAAGTGTATGAAGTATAAGAATATACACAAATTGCATTTTAATTCCTATTTTTCTTTTAAAAGATGTCAATGACAAATCCAAATGTGGCTTACATATACACTTTGCTTCAAATGTTTAGGAAATGATGCCTAACACAGAGAAAAATAAAGCTATTAATTTTCCATTTGTATAACTTGCCCTTGAACTTTATTTGACATTTGTCATTCGCTTTTGCAATATAAAGTCCAAGATTCCAGTTTAAAGGACGTAAACATTAGTTGCTTCTGCCTCTCTACCCCTATTTTAGGATATAGGCATTTAGTTTTCTTAATGTCTATTTTATATGGACAATTTAAATACCAATTTAAGTGGTATGTGACTCACATCTACTACCTGCCAAAACTCCATATATTTCTACTTTTGAAGGCTTTTAAAACTTCTATTTGGAATATTTTACATGAAAACACATCACCAACAATATAAAATCTGTAATATGAATTAAAATGTTTTTTTCTTTCAACATTTTGTTGGTATGTAAGATGTCCCCCCTCCCAAGTGAAAAGACAGAAAAAGATTAAAAGGTATGGTGTGGGGTGCCGGCATGCCGGTGATCTGCTAACCAAGCTGGCTACCCTTTGTTGCTTTAATGGAACCCTGGATTTATTAAATTCATTAACTGAATTTGAATTTAAGTATACAATTGTATTCCGTTCTCTCTTCCTCCCTACTCTTTTCTTCATTTGCTCCTTTTCCACTCCCTTCCTTCTTCAAACATAATGAACATCTCCTGTTGAAACAGGGGCTGTGTCAGACACTGGAGCTACATGGTTATCCAAACAGAGGCTGCCCCCAGCTTCAGTGAGTGAGTCAGTCAGTGAGAGAGACGGGCAGTCAACAGATACTCATAGATTCCTGTAATTACAAAGTATGACAAGAGCTAGGACAAAAACCACTGGGGGCCTGGAATGTGAGGACTGGGACACCAAATTTAGATGAAGAGTTGAAGAAAGGCTTCCTAGAGGAAATGACATCTGAGTTCAGTGTATCATAACCAAACAACAACAATTTTTTGAAGATATAATATGTACAGAATTTTATACTTGATTCTGAAACTAAAATTAATAATAATCGATTAACCAAACCAAACAAACAACAACAACAAAAAACCATTCAATGCTCTGATTATTCACCTCAAGGATTTTTATAGTATAATTATACTTGTGTATTAAGATTTTATTAGTGAATTAATACATTGTCTAGATATAGTTATTGAAATACGTTTATATATATTCTCCCCCATAATCATCCATTAACCCTGTGCACTAAATAGGTAATTACATTATTTAATAAATATTGATTTTTCACTGTGTCATAGTATGTATTCTGCTAGATTCTGAGAATATGATACTGAGGGGAGACTGTCACTGGCTTCTACAATGTATAATCAAGTATTCTAGTGGGATGAATACTGTGTATGTGAAGTTTTCTCTTGGGGATCAACTCCTGGTGGTTTGAAGGACATGGGAGGGCTGTATATTACTGGCTTGAGGTCAAGGGAGACATTCTGTGAAGCAGTTTCCAGCCTACCCACTCGACACAGGCAGAAACCAAAGCCCATAAATATTAGACAACATGCCCAGCTTCAAACATCTCAGGAATTTTACAAAATTATTAAAAAACTCTATCTGATGTAGAGGGAAACAAGTATGATTTACTCATATCATTACTGTATTATTGACACAGTTACTCTAATCCTAATTTAGGATATTTGCATTCCAAACAGTTTAAATAGTTTACAAACTATCAGGCAACTAGAAAGTCTAATTCTTATTGTTTGATAATAGAGTCCGAAAAAGCAAAAACAAACACACAAAAAGACCTGAAAATCTGTCATTTAATTTATCATTGAACTGATTTTCACTCTAACTTTCTCTGCAGAGGTACTTAATCACCCCCTGCAACTGCCTATATTGGTAAAGATGGAACCAGAACAGGCAAGATTATGTGTCTATGTTGAGGAAGAAAGGCAGATAATCTTCATTTTAAAATTCCCATTTTAAGTATACCCTTTAAGTATAATTTACTTTCTTTAACAGTATGAACAGCTTGAAATGTGCAAAGGATTTTAGTTCAAAGAAGCTTACTTGTGAGTTTTAATGGAGAAGGTTAATTTTTAATTTCTTCCAAGACTTCATAATATGATAGGAAAAATTATCAGGAGATAATTAGAAGAAAATGACATTATAATCCCCAAAGAAAAACATATTTTGTAAGCATTCCAGAAACTCAGCACAATCCGAAACTATAATCCCAGTTGGGTGGGATTAGCATTTTTGCAACACATTGAAATGAGAACATTTAGTGCACTGAGCCACAAGGTTGACTTCGTTGATTGTTCTCTATCAAAACCCAAATTTTTAAATAACAGTACACCACTGCACCCAGATTCAATGGTTTCCCAAAGACCAATTTTTACTGTCAGATGTTAGCAAACTAGTGTCTGCCTAGTTGGATGATTTAGACGTGCCTGAATTGTTAGGATGTTCAGGGTGGCCCATCACCATTGTAAATTACAGTAGTTCACAGCAATGATAAATGTTTCCCGTCTGCTGATATACTGGCACATTTAAATTATGTTGCATTACTATTCTGTCTCTTTAAACAAGAAGAAAATTAAGCTTCAAGTTTAATTAAACATTATTTTAAAAATTGGGTTTTGGTTTATAAAATTCACCCTGTGATTCTTCCAAGTTCCTTCCTTGAGAAAATAGATTGCACGTTTCATTGGGATTTGACCTTAATTAATCCTGTACTTTGTGATCCGCCCCCTTGCTGAAATAGTCTTATGAAAAGGAATGCAAGCTATGGGCTAAGATAACAATCGGTCATTAACTTCTGTGTGTGATGCTGGCCGTGGTCCATGAGCATGGAATTCAAAACCCATTGTACACAGTAATGTCCAGGGCTTAGTGCTCTATGGCCGAGAGACAAAATAAACTGTGCAGAACAGCATCTTTACACAGTCTACATGGATTTACATTAGAGCAAACGCTCTGAAACATTCATAATGCAGCATGTGCATTGACATCGAATCCTGCCGTGTCAGATGACACAGGAGATAGGTCATTCCAGCAATGCCAACTGAAATCAACAAGCAAAAATGATCACTTTCCAGATACCATTATTTTAGTAAGAATGATTTACAGAGTTATCGCTTAACCTTTAAAAAAATCTGATTATTTCCTTCTGCTGTTTTAGATAGTATCCTAGGGCAGTAGCTCTCCTTACTAACATAACTTGACTGCCTTCTAAATAAGAAAAGTGTTTGAATTAATAAATATTTGTTGCCCATTAATCTAAATCATATGTAGTCCAGATAAATATAACACATCTGCAGTACTATTAATAAAGCAAGTGCCTATAGCATCTGAAATCTATTATGTAGCGTAGCTTTTTCTTTTGGCTGGGACATTCATCACCTCCCCAATAAATTTTTAGCCTTGGGAATCTGAAGAATGCCAAGTGTTGATTTCCTTGCATTTGTGCAAGTAATCAAAGAAACATCTTGTAACTCTCCAGCACAGTAATGATGATTTTATAATATCATTTTCAGATTCAAGATGACTTGTCTGATCTTTGGATACTTTTCATTCATCTCACATTTGCTGAATACCTACTATGTGCTGCATACTCTTCTAGCTACTTGGAATATAGCAGTGATCCAAGTTAAGAAAAATACCTGCCCTCATGGAACATACATTATAAAGGCATAGATACTCATACCATGAGAGGTTGGCATACAACTTTTGTCATGGGTGTCTATTGAAAATGGAAGACACTTATGCAATATTCTGAGAGTATGAATTGTTGCTCTTATATTTCAGTTACTAAGTGCTATGGTCTATATATTTGTGTCTCCTCAAAATTTCCACATTGAAACCCTAACACCCAAGGTGATGGTATTGGGAGCTGGGGCCTATGGGAGGTGATTAGATCATGGAAGCAGAGCCCTCATGAATGTGAGTAGTGCCCTTAGGAAGGACACCCTGAGGGCTTTCTCACCCCTTCTTCCATGTGAGAACACAGAGAGAAGGCACTGTCTAGAAACCAGGAAATAAGCCCTCACCAGACACAAAATCTGCCTTGATTGTGGACTTCCCAGCCTCCGGAATTGTGAAAATCTTCTCTTGTTTATAAGCTATGCAGTTTATGATATTCTGTAAACAGACTAAGACACCAAGTGCTTCTGAGTCTTGACGTGTAATACCAACTTGTTTGGTTCCTTTCATTTTCATGTCCATGAGAATAACCTTAGTGTATATCATTGCAATAACCTCCTAACTGATCTGGTACCACCTAACCCTTTCCTGACTCAAACTCACTTTGAAAATTAATTAAATAGTTAATTATTTAGCAGTGACCCTATGCAAGATGGCTCTGAATCTTCTTAAAGCACTCTTTCTACCATGGCAGCCCTTCGTTAAGTGGCTCCCTATCGTCAACCAATTCATGCTAATCTGCTAAATCTAGGACCTGCGCCCCTTTGTCATCTGTGCCCAAGTAGTCTTTCCAAACCCTTGTTCCTCCCCTCCCCACAACATGTGCTAGATTGCCATCAGACCATCCTTTTATCACTGGCCCCTTCTTGCCATGATTAGCTGCACCTCTAGTAATTCTATTGCAGGGGCCCTCTCTGGCTGGTAAGAGGACTGTAAGCCTTTGCACTTGCTGTCCCTCTGCCTGGTATAGTCTTCCAGACATTTTCCTGGCTGATTCTCTCCTTTCAAGTATTGGCCCAAAGACCACTTCTTCAGGGAGGCTTGAGCATCAGGCTCACATCAATTCAGGTAGCCACTCCTGCAGTGCTAGGGAAGGGCAAGGAAGCAGGTGAGGAAAAAAATCAGATTGTTTACAAATATACTAAATTCTGCCTTCCCCTCCCATAATGGGATATCCAGTGGAAGATTTCTTATCTGAAAATGTAATAAGAATCCCTCCAAATTGTATAATTATTATGTCCTAGAATAAAAAAAAGCTACAGCTTCGTGAGTTTAACCTACAAGAAACCTGTGAGATAAATTTCTCAGTTAATGGTTAAGGAGATTTTTAAAAAGTCTTATGTAATATTTATTGCAATGTTGAAACTAAAAATATCAATTTAAGAAATAGAACCATACGTATGTGGTCACTGAATTTCAGAAAAGGTGCTAAGGTAATTCAATGGGAGAAGGATGCTCTTTTGGTAGAGTGCTGGAAAACTGCATGTGTGTAAGTGTATATATATGAGCGAATGTATCTCATGCCTTATAACAAACTATAAACAGAAATTAACTCAAAATACAGAATTATACTAGTTATAGATCCAATCATGAAAACTCAAAATATAATTTCTGGAAGGAACATAGAGAATCATCTTGACTTTGGGATAGGCATATATTAATATTTCTTAGGATGCAAAAAGCAGAAACGAAAAACTTTATCAAAATTGACATTCGTTAGAATTAACCCTTTAGAAAATGAAAAATCAAGCCACTGACCAAGATCTAGAATCAGAATATATAACCAAAGCATACAACTCACTAATAAAAGACAAATAATAAAAAAGACAAAAAGTGTGAATGGAGACCTGCAAATAAAGATTACAATAACCAATAAACACATTTTTAAAAGCTCAGGATTATTAGCCCATAGAAATGCAAATTAAAGTCACAATGATTTATCTCTGCACACTCATTAGAATGGCTAAAATTAAAAAGACTAACCATACCACGTGTTGGTGAATTTGTAAAAAACTGGAATTCTCATAGATTATTGGTAGGAATACAAAGTGATACAAACACTTTGAAAAACAGTTTTCCAGCTTTTTATAAAATTAACATATATTTAGTATATGACTCAATAATTCTACCTCTAGGAATTTATCAAAGACAATGAAGACATATGTCCTTATAAAAACTTGTACACAAATGAACATAGCAACTCTATGCACAGTAGATTAAATTGGAAACAACCTGAAAATATTCATCAACAAATATAAAGATAAACAAATTACAGTAGGTGTATGCAATGGAATAATACTTAGCAATAAAAAGCAATGAGCTACTGATACATGCAACTACATGGACACCTTTACAGTATAAGATAATTTAAATGAAATTCTAGCAAAAGCAAATCTAATCTCTAGTGACAGAAGCCACTAGTTGTGCCTTCCAGTCCTTAGTGACAGAAGACTGTGGTTGCTGGGGAGGAGAGGTGTGTACGACTGACTGAGAAGGGTCACAAGAAAACGTTCAGGGTGATGGAAACGTACTATACTTTGATTGTGGTACTGGATACATGGTGTATAAATATGTCAAAATTTATTGAAATACACACTTAAATGGGTGAATTCTATTATATGTAAATTATACCTCAATGTCAATAAAACATAAAAAAATACAATCCTGAGCTTATATTTCCACTCATGGTTTATAAAGCTTCTTCACATACGTTATTTTCTTTCTTTTTTTTTTTTCTTTTTTGAGACAGAGTCTCACTCTGTCACCCAGGCTGGAGTGCAGTGGCGCAATCTTGGCTCACTGCAACCTCCGCCTCCTGGGTTCAAGCAATTCTCTGCCTCAGCTTCCCGAGTAGCTGGGATTACAGGCACTCACCACCTACCTCAAGCAGGTGGAGGTAAGTATGAGCTGGTGGTGTTTTGTTGCCATTTTGCTGTATCCATCGATCTAGCAGGACAGCCTGGGGATTAAGATATGATGGTAGTGGGCTGATGTGTGTGTGTTTGTGTGGGTATGTGCATGCATGCTTATTCATGCATATAACAAAGTATAGATACATAAAATATCCTTCCTATGTGTTGAAGTGATGAAGTATGGTCCCTTGACATTCACAAAGACTGATGATGATGATGATGGTGGTGGTGGTGGTGATGGTGGTGGTGGTGATGGTGGTGGTGGCCATCATCATTATCCAAATCGCACATAATAATAAGAGCATCCACTTCATGGAGTTATATTGAGGATTAAATCTGAAGCATATAGAAAGCACTTAGGACACTACTTAGCAATTGGTAAATACACAATAGGTGGTAACCGCTATGATTAATGTGATGTCACCCCTTACACTTCAGTGTTCTTGTATACAAAATAAAGATAAACATAAACCTCGTGTTTCAGGATCTTTGTGTGAGTTAATGAGATAACATATGTGAAATCAGTCGCATCAGTAGCCCCCGTGGGGCCATGGCCACAATGACTGTTGAATGCATGTAACTGTGGCCCAGGACAGAAAGGCCTAGCCAGGGAGTAAAAAGACTCTGGAATGAGGATGAGGTCCCTTTCCTAATTAGAGGTGAATGTAAAACAGTGACAGCTCTGCTCTGGACGCCCCTTGGCCCCCCAGCGCCTGCGGCTCAATGTTCACTTTGTGCAAGCTCAACTGATCTCCGAATCTGAGGCCCTTCCCTAAGGAAATCTAGGGAGTCCTGCCTGCAGACTTGGATGTTGATCTCACGTGTCCTCTGCACTGTGTGTTGGCTGAGCTGGAAGCAGCCCAAAAAGGAAACAAGTCAGACTAAAGTCTGTCTGAGTCATTATATCTTCTGAGTTGTTCGTGGGATGGGCCTAGCACAAGGCCTAATGAATTGTCTTCTTTCTTCCCTTCCGAATATTGGTGTCTATCACTTTACAACATTTTGTCTCCTCATTCTCTGTGAAGAGCCTACTCTCTGGAACATGAGAACATAATTTAATTGCTGCTGCTCTGAATTTTCTTTGCTTAATGTGTTGTACAGTAATTCAATTACCAGCGGCAGACAGGTAGAAGACTTCCTCAGTCTATTTATTCACTTAGCAGAGAAAGAAGAAACTGAATTTCCAGGTCTACCTAAAATGGAATGGGCTATGCAACAATTTCCAGATAAGGCTCTTATTCATTATACAAACAAAGAAAGCACAACCTCTCCAATTTAAAAGAAGAAGAAAAAGGCCCCAATTTAGAAACACACGATGATTTGCTTCCAAAAGAAAGGCAACACAAATAGCTTTATAACAATGTAAAAGTATTTCCACAGATCACATCCCTAATTACTTTTATGAGTTTAAAAGCTTGCTTTATTCACGATAGGCATTATGACAAGGATGGAATAAACCACAGTTCTTTAAAAAGTCTAATTCTGTGACTATAATACCATACAATATAATACAGCAATACTTCAGACTTTCAAGTAAGTTTTTTAAAAAACAAAACATATCCCACTAGACAAGCAGCAAGCATGGAAAAACCCTGCAACATATAAAGAACAATTTCCACCCCCTGAACTCTTTCACCATAGGTTTACAGCTTTCGATTACATTTCCTGGAACTACTAAAATCATAATTGTTGTCCTCTTTTCTGTTAGACATATTCTGTTCTCTCTCGTTTTTTTGCTGTTGCGTGTAACTGTAAGTAACTTAAGAAAAGCATGTACCAGTTTGATGAGAAAAATGCACTTTTTTGACCACAGTGAACAAATGCACTTAGGTATAAACAGTTAATAGATATCTTTGTTGAGTTTACATGTGTCCATCTCCAAGCACAGGAAAGCAGAGGGGCACTGGGTACTGTAGAGAAAGCAGAAATGCTGTAGGCTGCCATGATCCTGAAGTGTGGATTTCAAATATGGACTTTGCCGTTCTTCCTTTATTTTGACTACAGAATGAACTGCAAGTCTTAATGCCAGCTGACAACTACACGGTACTCACCAAGTGTCAACCTCTGTCAACATGTCACATGTAAAAACCAGTAGGTTGCATAATTCAGGTCTGTACACTCATGCTAAAGCTCCTGTTTCTAGCACTTCTGATATGCTCTAGAAGACATTGGTTCTTTTCTCTTTGCAACTCTGATTTTGAGACAGGTCCAGGGTTAACAAAAATAAAATAGAGGCTGTCACCCACATGCAAGTTTTTGTTCAATGAACTTGGAGTGGAAGAAAAAAAATGTGTGTGGGCTTCAAGTAAGACACTGAAGAATGAAAGGCATTGAGTGCAAAAGATATTTTTAAGCATCCAATGTGGGAAATTAATAAAGAAAACTGGGAAAAATAACATTATCCAAATTAAGATTTTTAAAGCTGATCTATGGCTGTATCTTCTTTATTTGTTTGTTTGTTGATGTTTTTGTTTTTCTGAGACACGATCTTGCTCTGTTGCCCAGGCTGGAGTGCAGTGGCGTGATCATGGCTCACTGCAGCTTCCACCTCCTGGGCTCAAGCAATTCTCCTGCTTCAGCCTCCCGAGTAGCTGGGACCATAGGCACATGCTACCATGCCTGGCTAATTTTGTTTATTTTTTGTAGAGACAGGATCCCACTATGTTGCCCAGGCTGGTCTTGAACTCCTGGGCTTGAGTGGTCCTCCTGCCTCAGACTCCCAAAGCACTGGGATTACAGGCATGAGCCACTGTGTCTGGTTGTATCTTCTTACATAATTTCTTAATGTAGTTTGGAGAATTTTTCAGATGTTGAGAAAATGGGTTCACAGTTTGTTAGTAACAGTGCATGAATACAATGTGCCCACAATGAGCACAACGATATTTTACTTCATTTGTTGAGTGTCCACTGTGTTTTGGGCACTGTCCAGGGTGCTGGGCCAACAGCAGGGACCCAGACCAAGTGCCTTCATGGAGCTTCCATTCAACTGGGACAGATAATTGCATAATAAATGTTCAATTAATATGGTGTAACATGGTGTTAATATGCAATGGAGCAAATTATAGCAGGAAAAGGCCGGGGGAATACAGGAAGTGAAAAGTTTCATGCACGTCCGTGTGAAGAGACCACCAAACAGGCTTTGTGTGAGCAACATGGCTGTTTATTTCACCTGGGCGCAGGCGGGCTGAGTCCAAAAAGAGACTCAGCAAAGGGAGATAAGGGTGGGGCCATTTTATAGGATTTGGGTAGATAAAGGAAAATTACAGTCAAAGGGGAGTTCTCTGGTGGGCAGAGTGGGGGTCCCAAGGTGCTCAGTGGGGGAGCTTTTTGAGCCAGGATGAGCCAGGAAAAGGACTTTCACAAGGTAATGTCATCACTTAAGGCAAGGACCAGCCATTTACACTTCTTTTGTGGTGGAATGTCATTAGTTAAGGCGGGGCAGGGCATATTCACTTCTTTTGTGATTCTTCAGGCCATCTGCCTGTACGTGCAAGTCACAGGGGATGTGATGGCTTGGCTTGGGCTCAGAGACCTGACAAAAAGTGAGGTTGCTATTTCAGTTAGGATGGTCAGGTATGAGATCTCCGAGGAGGTGGCTGTGCAGAGGCCTGGAGGAAGTGAATTTGAGGGAGAGGAACAACAAGTGGAAAGACCTGGAGGTCAGAGGTCACTTGGCACAACCATAGACCACCAGGGAGGCAGGGGGCTTGAGAGGAGGACTGAGAAGGAACGTGGGGGGTGTGAGCTCAGAGAGGGTGTGGGTGAGGGCAGGCCCATTGTGAGGATCATTGTGAAGCTTTCACTCTGAGTGAGATGGCCAGCCACTGCAGGGGATAGGTAGAGAATGGCAGGCTTGCACTTTCATATTAAAAGGGACATTCTAGCTTTCATGCGGAGGAATAGGGTCCAGGTTATGGCTCTTACAATAATCTGGGTGAGACATATGTTGAGTTGGGCCAGGGTGGTAGAGGTGCAGGTGAAAAAAAAGGGAGGTCTGATTTTAAACTGATTTTAAGGAAAATAATAGGATTTGCAGATGGATTGGAAATGTGCTATGTGACAAAGAGAGAAGACAAGGATGACCCTAGGTTTTTGGTTTCATTCATAAGCCAAATCTTCAACAGCAGTTCTTTCTTTCGATCCCTAGTCTTCTGCCTTAAAGGCAAACATGAATAAAAGGTCTATAAAACCTAAACCTGTTGCAGTTGTTCTATAAAGAAGATGTGGACAGAGTACCTCTACTGTCTACAAATAAATCCAGTTTGTATTTAATTCATTTGAGGAATTGCTCATGAACAGTTACCCATATATACATTCTGCTCTGCATGTAATGCTGACAAGTTCAATTTCTGCTTGGGTTAATGGCCACATAAATGTCTTTTACATGAGTTAAGGTTGCTTGGAGGCAGGAATGATTTCTAATTTTTTTCTACGTTTGGCATTGCTAGATAGGTTTTTTCAAACTTGCTGTTTAAGGTCTAGCCTCCCCTTTGTACTGGCGGGTAAATCTAATTAACATTAATGAGAGTCCTGTGCACATATTGACAGGATAATAGACCTTTTAGGATGGTTCCTCCCCTCCTGCACTACCACTCCCCTACTGCATACTAGCTGATTATTTCATTAGGCAGCAATATAAACCCAGGCAGGAGAACACATACTTTGTGGAAATTAAATGGGAAAATCTGCATTCATCCACACTTTCCTTTGCACTGGGGTGAAGACAGTGGGGGTGGGGGTACTTTTCAGCCACCAGAGAATCTAGTTCTCTTCAGACAAAAGCTTTCATAATTTTCCGGCCAGGCGCTGTGGCTCACACCTGCAATCCCAGCACTTTGGGAGGCTGAGGTGGGCAGATCACGAGGTCAGGAGTTCGAGATCAGCCTGGCCAACATGGTGAAGCCCTGTTGCTACTAAAAAAATACAAAAATTACTCAGGCATGGTGGCGTGCACCTGTAATCCCAGCTACTCAGGAGGCTGAGGCAGGAGAATCTCTTGAACCTGGGAGGTGGAGGTTGCAGTGAGGTGAGATCGCACCACTGAACTCCAGCCTGGGTGACAGAGCCAGACTCCATCTTAAAAAAAAAAAAAAAAAAAAAAAAATTTATATATATATATTTTACATATTTTAAATATTTATATTTTTTATAAATATATATAAATTTTATAAATATATATAAAATATATATTTTTTAAATATTTAAAAATAATTTATTGGCTGTGTATGCCAGCTGATAAATTTGTCTAAGCATTTCCTTATTCTTAAGGTTACAAGAAATTAAATTCGTTTTATATCAGCTTATCCTATTAAAATGTTCTACATACAACCAATAGAAGCATTATAGTCTCTATTTTTTCCCCCCGTGAATTAAATTTGGCAAATGAAGAACTTCATATTCTCCTTAAGAGTTAAGTGTGTTTTGTAACCTCCATAGAAATTGGAATAAATTATTGCATGGCTGAAGGCAAATCAGTGGTACTGGTTATAGTTTTCAAACTTCAGTTACCAAATAAAACTGTGTCTCCCTGAGAGTGAGCGCTCGCTTTTCTTTACTAAGGCTGTCTCAGAGAAGAAGCTGCAAGTATGAATTTATTTTTTTCCCCTTCCCAAACTTGAGAGGTTGTGAGTCTCATGGAAAAAGTGTGATATACTAGAAATATTGAAAGCCGGCCGGTTTGTTTGAATCTAAACTTTTCCTCTTTGGGGTGGTATCAGTTAAATCCATCAGTTAAGAGAACTTGACCCATTTAGCCATGCAACAACTAAACCCTGAATCCGAACAGATTCATTTTAGAGTTCAGATTTTGCCACTGATACTGCACTAATTTAGACTCAAAGGTCAACATGTTAGAGCAAAAAGGGCATTTTTTTTTTCTTTTTTGGCTCTTGAGAACTTGAGGAGCAAAGACTTTCCTATCAAAATAGGTGCAACTATCTGTAAGATCTCATTATTTTCCATTTTATTTATGAACTGAATTTTGCTGTAACTTTATAAGTAACATTTTTCAAATATACAATGAGATGTTTAATATATAAAGAAGAGAATGGTAACACTCCTCAGTATCTTCACTGATTTATTTTATCAACCATCTTTAAGAATATGAATGAGTTAATGAAAGAGTAAACGGGAAGAATAGAGACAGATTGTAGAAATACCAGTGCTCACATAGGTTTTTGAACAAAAACCAATCACAAGTCTAGGAAAATGTCTAGCTTGTGAATCATAAAACCTGCCTATTAAAACAATAAATTTGTCTTTTCTAACAGAATGAAATTTTTCAATAGAAGACAGTTACTCAATTTTGCATTTTTAAAAATAGCAAAATAGACTTTGTCACAAGTGTACATACCATAGTACTTCCTCATCCATATGTATCAATTTATTATTTTAAAAGTGTGTTTACATACACTGTCTCGTGTGATTCCCACAATGTACTCATGTTTATAGCTTCTGTGCCTGACTCACAGTAGGCACTGAGTAAACAACTCTGGTAAAAATAAATAATTATCCTGCGGCTAGGATGGTTACTATGAAGCCCATTTTATAGATGAGGAAGTCAAAGCTCTGAGCATCTTCATGAATTTTCCTAAGTCACAAACACGGTCAGTGATTTACATGGGATTTGAACTCAGTGTTTCTGATGCAACCATAGTGCTTATTACACTGAGTAAGAATAAAAGAATTGTGAGTTGGAATCAAATATTTTTCTCCATCTAAATCAGACATGAACCAAGGAGTGGATTTTCTATGAGATTTTCTCCCGACTTGATTATCCTTTTTTATACCCACTGCCTTCTGAGTTTGCTCAGAATAAATCATAAATACATGTAACACAAATTCTTTATAAAATATTATTCATTTAGAATAGAACTCTATTCATTCTTTTTTTTTCTTCTTGTATTTGTGTATTTTACAAATTATTACCTCCCAGCAATGTAAAAGCCACTAAAATAAGGACCTAGGGGAGATATAAATATAAAGATAAATTGGCCATGGTCTTTGGCCTTGCCTTCAACCCAGAGGTAAGAATACACACTAATGATAAGTATAATATAAAATGGAATGTGATGAATGCAATGAGAGGTTTGGACAAATTAGCAGTAATTCAGAGGTGTAGGGAGCCACTTTCAGGGGCTCTGGGAGGGTGTGGATGAAAGAGGTGTCCTTAGAGCCACGTCTTGAAAGATGAGTGGATTCTGATAAACTGAGATGTGAGATATCCTTCTAGCATGTTGCCAAAAGGTAAAAAGAAAGATAACATCTATTTTTGGCAAGGGTGTATTTTTATGTGGGTACTTTCATACACAGTTGATGTGAGTGTAACTTGGTTAGACTTTTGGAGAAAAACTGAGCAGTAGCTGGTAAATATTAAAATGTATATAACTTGTGGCTTGGTAATTTACTTCCAGGAATATATTCTAGAGATATATTCATGTGTGTATGAGGGTGTAGACTGCATCATCATTTATAATGGTGAAAAATAAAAACAACTTAATTTTCCCTCAATCGGTGACATTCACGTAAACTGAATAATGATGAAGAACAAAAGTGTGCAACATGGAATTATCTTTATGATAAATAGGAAAAGAGACCAAGTTATGGAACAATAGGGACCTATTTGTATATGTAAAGTTTAAAATGATCACACACAGAAAGGAACAATAATAAAATATGTGTGTATATATATTTTTCCAGACTGTATGGGTGTGTGTGTATGTGCACGTGTGCTTGTGTGAGTGTATACATAGGCATAGGAAAAATGTCTTGATATTTACCAATCAAATTGATTACCCTCGTTACCTTTGGGAAAGAGTCAAGGAAAACTTCTGTTTTGTTGTACTGGAAATGTTTTACAGATATTATTTATGTATTTTGTAGATAATTAACGAAATATAAAAAGTCAGTGCTCTATCAACATGAGAACAGACTTTTAGCTGCTTCGTTTCATTGATCTGCTTGACTCCACTTAGTCAACCTGCTTGTATATGAGGTTGGAGGTGCCCCAACCTCATACACAAGCAGATTGACTAAGTTACCTGCTGGTGGAAGTTGTACAGAAAAAGTCTCGGGCAGGCAATCGGAACTAAAATTGAGGACAGCAGGGGCTCTTGTCCGTTAAATAGCCTTAGGCCAATTCACAATGTGAATGAGGAAAGAACAATCTTTCCAACCATGATAACATTCCTACGTCCCCACGTGCTCCGAGCGGCCATCTTGCTCTTCGGATGAAAGCAGCAGTCGCTCCTGCTTATGTGCTGTTCTCCACTCTATTCTGAATTACTATTTTAATTCGCTTCTTCTGATGATTCTCAGGCAGTTTTACCCTTGTTTCTAGGAATATATACTGCCTCTTGGGGTTAGCTAAGCAGCCCATTCTTAACCCCTAATTTTAAGTTGCTGCCGTCTGTAGTTTATACATCTTTCCAAAGCCCTACATTGCTTATCTTTCCGTGTTGAAACAAGCCATTCACATTTCCTTTCTCAAAATTACTTCCCTCCCCAAACCGGAAGTGAACTGGTAGTTTCCCTTTAATTTCATCACATTAAGGTTGTCGTGGTGGGCAAATACATGTGAAAACTTTCTTCACAGTATGCAATATCAGATCAACCACAGTGTCTTCCCTGAGAGGCAAGCATGTTTCAGTCACCTGACAGATGAATGAGCAGTTTAAGTGGAGGGCTCCGTGGAATATTTTTGCAATTAGGCTTCTGTTTCAAGTGGAAGAGGAAGGAGGGAGGCTGGCGTTTGTACACAGGTGCTGCAGGGGTGTGGTGGCAATGACAGGATGGTGTCTGTCCTGCCTGGGGACCCAGGCTCTGTCTGCAAACACTTAGGAGGTTGGCCTGTTGGCGGCAAGGCAAGCAGCTGTTCACACAAAGGTTACAGAGAGGCACGGTGTGGCCCAGAGTGGGCAGTCAGGCATTGTCCCTACGTCGGAGAGGGGCACGGTGGCTCCGGCATCACAGGCAGGATGATGGCTTTAGTCAGAGGGCAGAACGAAGAACAGGCCTATACTCTCTCTGTGATGGTAATTTTATGTCTTAACTTGAGCAGGCCAAGGCATACCCAGATCTCTGGTGAAACATTATTTCTGGGCATGTCTGTGAGGGTGTTTCTGGAAGAGGTTGGCATTTGAATGGAGGGGACTGAGTGAAAAGGATCCCCCCTCGCCAGTGTGGGTGCTCAACATCCCATTCACTGAGGGCCAACATAGAACACAAAAGCAGGGGAAGAGTGAATATTCTCTCTTCTGGAGCTGGGACATCCATCTTCTCCTTCCCTTGGACATCAGAGCTCCAGGTTCTCAGGACTTGGGACCCCCCAAGACTATAATATCAGTGTCCCACCCTCTTCAGACTCAGATGGGATTGCACCACCAGCTTTCCTGGGGCTCCAGCTGGCAGATGGCAGATCATGAAACTTCTCAGCCTCCATAATCCAGCAAGCCAGTTCTCATAACAAGTCCCCTTTATATATCCCTATAGATCCTACTGGGTTCTATTCTCTGGAGAATCCTGACTAATACCTGCTCCTGGTGCCTAGAGACAAAAAGGACTTGTACAACTGACAGAACTGGACAAAACCAGTTCTGTGGGATGAAGTTTATTAGTGAGCATGAGAGACACACAGCTTGGGTCTCTCAGAAATTAAAGATATTTTATAGGAGGTTGAGGTTCTGTGTGGCGAGATAGAGAAAGAGCTATAATTTGAGTTACTATGATTGTTATACCATCCACATCACAGGCTGTGGGCCCTGCGGAAACGTGTTAGACCAAAAAATTGAATAATTGGGGTGATTGCTGTGTCAGCTGATCAGGCTATGATGAAGCTGAACTACAGCTGAATATCAATTATAAAGCCTTTGCATATAATTGCATATGTGTTCAATTGCTTCTACGGTCTGTGGAACAACAGTTTTCAGCATTTAACTCCAGATTCTGGCGGGCAAAGAGGTGTCACAAGCAATTCCCAGAATCTGTTTATGCATCAAAGAAACAGATGAAATAAGTGAATTTAATTAATAACAGCTTGCATACACCACTATTTTTCAAATATATATTGAATTGGCATGGAAATGAACATTCATCCACCACAATCACTGAAATAATAGTAAATTTTTGTTACTAAGCATTTTCTTAACCAACTAATGCTGGAAGAATAATCTTTGGAGTCAGAAACAATTTTTGACAAAATTTTGGAAATATCTGAATGAACCCAACCTCCTGTTCTACTCTCCCCTGCTTGTAATCTGATTGGCTAAAGGCTGGAAATAATAGACACATAGAAACTACCCAGCTCAGGTCTTTTTAAGTAGTTTCCAAGGCAAGGCAAACATAATGCCTAACTCTAGGCATCACTGAGAACCTTGACATTAATCTATAAATCTTCTATGCTCAAATACACAGGTTGTTACAATCTACCCGGGATCCAGGGACTCTACCACTTTCAGGAGGTAGAAAAGCCTGCATACCAAAACCCTTCCTTTGCCCTAAAATTACATTTGTAGACATAAAACACAAGTTTGTTCAAAAGGTGTTTTACTCCCAAAATATTTGAATGGCAATTCTTACAGATATAATCTATGTGCCTCTTTGAATATGCCAAGATTGTCTTTATAATTTCTAGAAAATAAGTGCCAATGTCAATATTATTAACCTATTATCAAAGGTATGAATGTAATGATTTTTAAATTGTGATTAAATGTTGAAGTACCTGGAACTAATTAAAATGTGAGTAACTATAATGCTAAGTACCTTTACAATATGTATTTTATTTTGTACCAGAGTAAGGACATGAAATTGACTCTCAGATTTAAAAATATTTTTTTCCATTCTCCCTCATTTCATGAAACAAAGCAATCTAAATGGACTTTAAGATTGTTTCATGTTGCTTTGAATAATTTAATGGCCAAATATTTTTTCCCAGTCTTTTATCCCCGGGGTAGTGTTTTTCCTTTGAGCTCCTTATCTAATTGCTGTAAATGACAATATGAATTATGTGCAGAGAGCAATAAGAAAAGAAAACTCACTATATGCAGTCTGATATTTGGCTGATACACATCCACATAGCTGCCCTGATGGCTAAGAAAGTCTTGGGTGTTGGTTGGTAAACAGCCACCCCACTGGTCCCTCACCTAGGACTCTGGGCCTCTCTTCAGTCTAGAAAGTAAGTGGTCCTTTAGGCACTTAGAAGGCCTGAAGGACCTCATATGTCACAGAGATTATCAGATATCACCACTGGCTGCACAAATCTTATTTAGCCACTTCTAACTCCAAACTGATAATTTTGGATAAAAGGTAATGAAAAATTAAAAAAAAAAAAAGGCCCAACATCATAGCAATGCTGGAAAGAAAGAATGGGAAATTTCTAGGTGAAAAAAACAGACAGAGATCTTAAACTGATACCAAAGTCCTTTGGGTAATACCAAATTGGTGCCAATTGGCACCTAGAGATTAAGAAGTGACCGTCCATTTCAGGCCAGAAGAGGCGGCCTGGGTCCTCACACAAGAAGGCATCAGAAACCAAGATCACTGCCGAAAGCAGGTCACCGGAAGGGCTGCCTCTTTTGTGGAAATTTTTGTCCATTATCCAGGGGAGAGGCAGGGAAGCCTGTTGTTTTTTAGGTGTTCTGATAGAAGCGTCTCCTGCGAGAAATTTTAACTCCAAGCCTCTTCAACATGCAGATGTGGGGATCAAATTTAAAATATTTACTTATGATATGGACAATCTCATTCCAATTCATGAGACACTCATGTCAGTCCTGTGAAACAACTGGAGCTGGCAGGGAAACAAAAGGTAAAACCAAACCTCTAGAATCATGTCCATAACCCAGGCACAAGGGATATTCCTCACCCTTGGGAACCCCACAGCAACAACAACAAAACTATAAATGATGAAAGCAAATCATTCACAAGTGAGAGGGAGTGATCAGATGAAAAGAAAAGATGAATTAGCATCTGAAGTCATTGACATAATATAAGGCTAAGAAAGAAATGAGAAAATAACTTCAGTTAAAATAACTAAAGCGATAAAACAAATGATAGAAAGAACACACCCATCTAGAAAAGAATGGGTGGATCTAAGAAACCAAATAGAACCTTATAAGTGAAAATTATAGTCATTGAAATAAAAAGTAAATGAGTTTAATAGCAGATCAGGCAACAGGTAGGAAGAACTGTAATTTAAAAGGGATATTTAAGGAAGTCATCCAGAATGCAGCATAGTGAAATGAAAAAGTAATAATAGATGAAATAGAGCCAAATAGCTATAAAAAAACATCAAACAAAAGTTCTGGAAAGAGAGAGTAGAGAATGAGGAAGAGGTGGTATTGGGTGATAAGGACTCTGGGTATTTCTGAATTTAAAGACACGAGTTTTCAGATTATAGAAGTGAACTCTGATGGAGGGATACACATGATCTCATACGTGGCTAGTAGGAGTAAATATTTCCAAACTCCTTTGAGAGTTATTTGTAACATCTAAATTTTTGATTCCACCTCCCATTCCCATTCTCGCAGTCTTCTGAAGCTCGGGGAATGGTTACACCATCTTTCCAGTTATTCAGCGTGATAACCATGAATAAATAATTGATTTCTCTTTCTCACACCCGGTATTCAATTCATCTGGAAATTCAGATGGGTCTATCCTCAAAATATATCCAGAATCTAACCACTTGCCAACACACTGATACCTCTTTGTTTTGAGATGCCATTAACTGTTGCCTGGGAGACTGTAATACTCTCCTCATAGACTTCTCTAAATCTACCCTATTTCCAACACAGCAGCCCCAGTGAAATTTCAAAAGAAGAGTTATGCCATGTCACTCCTCTGCCACACTAAACTGACCTTGAGGGCTGGCTACCACGGGGACTTTGTGCTGTTTCCTGCTATCTGCCTAGCTCACTTCACCTTTGTGGAGTCTTTGCACAAATTTACCTTTTCAATGAGTCCACCCTAGCATAAAATTGCAGTCTTATCACCATATCCTGCCATGAGATTCACAATTCCCTTTACCCTGCTTTAATTTTCTGTAACACATACTATTTTCTATTATGTTATATAGTTTATTTATTATGGTTATTATTTATTACCTGTGTTCTCCTAACAGCATATGTACTGCACCGGACTGGAACTTTTTTTTCAGTAGAGCAGGATTCAATGCGTAGTAAATACTCAATAGATAACTGATTGAATCAGTGATTCTGGCGAAGCTAAATATGTGTACACTGTATGAGTTGGTTTAGAGGACATCTGTATTTTCTTGTATGTTTGAAATATTCCTTTAGTAAAGCAAGCTGAAATTTCCTAAGTAAAAAAATATTTTAATGTTCAGATCATGAAGAAAAGGGAGACTGGCACTATTTATTTTATATTCTAAAGGGACAGACCAACTTTACATTATAAAAAACAAGACACTTTGTGTATGCAGAGATGCTATATTTTCATTGAGCATACTTCAAAGTTATTATTATCACTGTTATTTTTTATTGATGGATTCGCTTCAAAATAGTGCAGCAAAAATCCCGAAGAAATCTAAGCTAGAACATAAAGAACATTTACATAAAGCGTGCATTTCTGCTTAAATTCCTCCAGCTTTCAGTGTTTCTCCACTTAGTCAATTGCTTGTCACTATATTTTGAAAGTCTTTATTATGGAGACCAGGGCAAAAGAAACGAATATTTAGAATATAATTTAAAGCAATGAAATGAAATAGTGGTTGTTGAAGAACACTAGCTTTAATAAAAGGACTAAAATAAAACCAAGGCCCTAAAAGATTCACCCTGGAGGAGGCAGCGGACACCTCTCTGCCTTGGGGTTCTCTAATCAAGCAGGATTCTCCACTCACCCTGGCCCCCGCCATGTGCTGAGCGCCCCGCACCCCAACCCCTTATATAGCTGTCCAACAATAGACACATGCTTCCCCTTAGTTCAGCTGAGATGATTGGAGCTTTTAAAACTAAGAGAAAGAAGTGGAGAAATAAACAGATCACGGAAGAGGTCCAGAAAACAATTTTGTTTTGCTTTTAGAGCACAAGTTTCCGATCTTACCATTTTGCCCTCTCTCCAAGGTTCACAGGCACGCCTGACTGTACTGAAACACTGACAGGCTGATCACAGTCACAGCTCTTTCTCTGCGGTTCTTATTTATATCTTCCTGGCCTGTTTCCCATGGAGGACATCACTCTGAAATCTCCAGGAGCTTTTCCTAGGAATCCTGTCACCTTTTTGGTGAACAGACAGGCTACATGCCGATTCTAGAGCACACTCAAGTGGCTGATACCAGAAACGAGTTCCCGGCATTCTTACACAGAGACACATACCTTCCTTCCTGCAGGACTAGGATTATAACCATATCTTAGTATAAGAAAATACTAGAAAGTGTATAGAACAATAATAATAAGGAGAGGATTTTTCTTTCATGGGTAGAAACAAATTTTCTTTTATACTTTAAGTATGAAAAAGTGCACAAGATTATTGTTATAATTATTATCTTCATTTAATCCATGCCATCTTTTTTTTCTTACATTACTTATTAACCCCTAGAAAATAGAGTTGTCTTTATAGCATGTTCTAAAAATGCAGACTGAAGCAAAAGAAATTCTTTCTGTTCTTTAGTGCTAACGTACAATTTCCAGCAAAAAACTAGGACAATGTACCATTTATGTTTTATATTGCAGTAGGACTTTGAGCCTTTTCCAAAAGCCCTTTCACAAAATTGATAGATTATTCTTCCTATTAAAAGAGTCTTTTATTCTGGGTGCCAGACCTAGTTCTTAGGGTTGAAATATTGCTTTAGCTTTTTTGCGACCACAGTGGCATTTCACTGCTGAATAAAGTTACAAATTGTGTACCTAATTCTCCAGGGCACAAGAAACTCTCAAAGGGCTCGAAATGGGCACGAGGTGGGGGATGCGTTTGTTTGTTATTCCTAAATAGACTGAGGAAGAGTCCATGAACCCATGAAAATTTCTATCAGGCTGTATGCTGTGTATAAAAAGGAGCATTAGGTTGGAAATAGGAGTTTTAGGCCTTTATCGGCTACTAAGTGATACTGTCACTTTAACAGTGGACAACGAAAAGTGAGCATATAATAATGACAATTTATTGAGTGTTTTGTAAATATCATATGCTTGTTGTATATTATCTCTGATCCCCTTGACTATTCTGCAAAGTAGGAATTATTGTCTTTGTTTTAAAATAAGAAAATTGAAGGAGGGTATAGAGATGAATTAATTAGTACAGTTGGTAAGAGATGTGGTTAGAATTAGAATACAGAGCTTTCTAAAGGTTACGATTTTCTGGAGTATTATGACGTGCCCCAAATGAGTTTAACTTTCTACATCTTGGTTTTCTCATCTATATAATAAAGACATCTGATAACATGACATCTAAGGCTCCTTCTAGGTATAAAACGTTATAATGTCTAGAATATAAGCTTAGCTACATGTAGCAGCAAGCATGAAATCAAACTAGCTTAGTTCCACATTAAGATCTACTTGAAATTACTTATTCATACAACCAGAGCCCAGGTATGATAAAAACGGAGAATCGGCAAGGGGTGAAACTGTTGTGTGGCCCAGCTGCTATCCTCAGTGGCTTGGTGATATAGGAAGGGCCACAGAGCCTTGGATGGAAAAGGGAGGAGCTAATTCAGAGGCATCTCTTCAGGCTCACCTGAAAATCACATCTTAAGTGGGGTCATGGTCTCTTCACTGGGGATGGAGGCAGCTTGAAGAGACTTTTAAAACTTTCCACTCTGGGAGAAAGATGACTGGGACAACTGAGCAGCCAGGTTCAAGACTGAAAGTCACATTTACATTTATCAGAGTTCACACATTTTTTCCTCCAAGCTTGTTCTAAGGTCTTATGAACTCAATTTACAGTAAAGAATTCAAGAAAGTTCTCAGCTTTTGTAGCAGTGCCAGGGTGTGAAACAGCACTGGGGCAAAGAAATACGCTTAGAAGGAAGAAGTTAGCAAAAGGCCTTCGTGCAGTCATGATCACGTCTGTCCTCATGTTCTTTATTCCTCTTTTGTTCATCCCCTGCATCCAATGCATGTGTCCTGTTCAATGTCCTTCCCATATGGATGTAGAATTCTCCCACTTCAATCGTCACTCTTCCTACGATGGCTAAGCTACCATCAGCCTAGATGCCCTGCCCCTCTTCTTCCCTCGCTAGGAATCATCTTCTTGCAGAAGTTGTACTTTAAAGTATAAACTGGGTCATGCCTCTCTCCTGTTTAAAGCCCACTAATGGTTTCTCAATGCACTTAGCATCAAAAGCAAACTCTTCCTCTTGGCCTCGGAGGCCCTCCATAGTCTGGGAAGGCCACCTTGCTAATCCCATCTCAGGCTACCTCCTCTACTGACAGCTTTGCAGCCACCTTGGCCTTCCTTCTCTTCTCTGGATGGTCCAAGTTTTCTCCACTGTCAGAGCTTTGCACACGCTGGTGCTTTCGCTTAGAATGCTCCCATACCTGCTTTGCCCAGGGCCACCTCCTTCTTATCCTGCAGATCACAGGTTAGGTGGCATCTCTTCAAAAAGTTCTATTCTGGCCACTGTATGTCATTAGATGGCATTCTCCCCACTTGTTACCTCTTTACAACAACACACTGCTTGCTTTCTTCACAGTGCTTATTGCAAATTGTTTTATTATTTATGAAAGCTTCGTGGGGGGCAGGAAGCATTGTTTTCTTTTCCCCCTTTGCGCCTAGAGCCTAGCATAGGCCTTGGTAATTATAGGGGCCTGCTGCTCTCCCCTTCTGCTTGTTTTAGTCCTGGGCTTTCCTTGGGTCTTGGTTTAAAGCTCACTTCCTCAGGGAGGTCTTTCCTGTCCCCTAGATTAAGCCAGATAGGTCCTCTGCTCTTCGTTTCCATAATTTCCTGTCAATCCCAGCCATAACGCTCAACACATTTCACTGCCATTATTGTTTGGGTTTGTCTTCCCTGCTATTCTCTAAGACTATTACTCATGGTGACAAAGACTGTCTTGTTCACCCCCAGATGGCTGGCACCAACATCTTGCACCAACATAGGACAAAATCAGGAAATGATGAATAGAAAGAAATGGTTATTGAAAGAGTGTGAAGGGTAGGCGAAAGAGATGACTCACAATTTCTACAAAGTAATTAACTAATTAATTAATTCAAATATTACCTATCAGCCACTCTCACATCTGATTCCTTTTCTTTTGATGGAGTCTCACCCTGTCGCCCAGGCTGGAGTGCAGTGGTGCAGTCTTGGCTCACTGCAACCTCTGCCTCCCAAGTTCAAGCAATTCTCCTGTCTCAGCCTCCCGAGTAGCTGGGACTACAGGCACACACCACCACGCCCAGCTTATTTTTTTTGTATTTTTAGTAGAGACGGGGTTTCACCATATTGGTCAGGCTGGTCTCGAACTCCTGACCTCAGGTGATCCACCCACCTTGGCCTCCCAAAGTGCTAGGATTACAGGTGTGAGCCACTGCATCCAGCCCTGATTCTTAATTATGCAAAATAAAGCACTCAGTACTGAGCAACATTCATTAATCCCGTAATAAATATCTATTTACAAATATGAACGGAGTACCTATTATGTGCCAAGCTAGAGTTACATAGCTTGGATATGAACAAGGATATGAATATTTATGCTATGAGGTAAATAGGATACATGACAGATGAATGATGTAAAACAAATGCATTCGGAACCCAGATCTGGAAAGCGACTGTAATGGAAATGAGGTTTGTCTGAGGCTTCAAGAATAGGGGAGATTTCCATAAGGCCCGATGTCAGTAGAGTGCACTTCAAGAAAATGGAAAGGCATCGGTGCAGAGGAGGGAAACCCTGAGATGGACATGAGGCTTGGCTGGGATTTGAGAGTTTTGCAGACCACTGGGAGGTAAGTTTGGAAGGCCTGGTAAAGGCACAGGATCCAGGAGTGCCCGGCATGCAGAGATGAGCATGTGGGCTTGTATCCAATAGAGAGAGGTCACCTCTTGGCAGCTTTGAGAGTGAAGAGTGGCATGATTGTGGGTGCTTAAGGGGACAAGTGCCATAGTGATGCCCGGTAGCTGGGCAGAGAGAGACTAGACTGAATTAGCAAGGCTTTATTTTCAGGCATAAGGTAGCAAGGACATCCTCTAGAAAGTAGCAACAGAAATAGAAAACAAAAGAGGAATGAGAGTTTCTGCAAAAGAAGAACTAGCCTAGCAGGCTATGGTGGCTTATAGCTCTAGGGACAGAGCTCAGAGCTTAAGGTGGAGATGAAACGATTACGTTTTTCACAGTGTAAAGAAGTTGTAATGTTTGTCTCATCTTCCTTATGTATAAAATGACACTAATAATTCTACAGACTTCTTTTCTGGGAATACTATTGCCTTTTGAAAACAATCACAAATGTTTTTAGTTCCATAGAGATACAGGTGTTATTATTAATAAACTGTCTTTTGAATTATACTTCATTTTGCATATCTTGAAAATTACAGTAAAACAAGTTGAAAATTAAATGTCAATAAAATGACTGTGAGTTTCCTAATTCACTATGTGTGAGCCATGTGTAATTCAGAAGTTTTCTTCAAAGATTAGAGGAAGTCCTTGGATAATTTTCTCAGGGAAGAAGCAGAATCCAACAAAGTCTTTTCTGGTTAATCAAAATATAGAATTTAAGCAAATTAAATAGACAAGCTAGCATCATATCAACTTAAAACAATTTTTTTCATTAAAAAATCAACATGTTATGTCTCATGTCAGTTTTCCTTCTGAATAAATGTGAATTAAAATGCAAAATTTAGTCCCTTCTTTTCTAGTACTCGAACACTAGGATCTTAATAATTTTTGAAAACAAAAATTCCACTAATCTTATGCCATTAGACACCACATTCTTTCTATTGTTAGAGTTTAAAAAATAAAGAAAAAAGAAAAAGAATTGACCTAATATGACCTCTGTCTCATAAATTATATTAAAATTTGAAGTTATGCTAAAAATCCTTTTTTAAGCATTGGTCCATCTTTTATTTACTGTGTTTGATAGTAGGCAAATCACTTATTTTCTCATTCCAGTCCCATCCATAACAATAATTTAAAACCAGCTAATAAACATTATGGTTTGTTAGAACTGCTACCGATTAAATCTTAAGTGTCTAATACATACAAATATAAACAGAATGTAATTAGAGCTATTTAAAGAACCCATTTTTAACTTAGATTAACCATACTTTCCATTTGCTGAGGATAAACACTCATAAATGAAACCCATTGCTGAGCAAGAAGCAATTCCTTCAGTTTAAAATATTAATATGCACCGCCTTTTAAAAAGCCATGGAAAATCATTTATGTAGTGCACTGTACAGACTCAAGTCATACTCAAAAGGAAGAATGGGATAGCAATGTGCGTCCTAATCGAGAAGCAATCAACTGAGGTATGGCATGTCCTTACCCTCTACCAGGTCCATTAAACTCTTCACTTCAATTAGCGCATTGTCCAACATCATATTCATATGTATGTTTAAGTGTGATTTAAAAGCGCGCGCGCGCACACACACACACACACACACACACACACACACACACACACAGAGAAAGGGGAATTTTACTATAGAAAAATCAATTTAATCAACCTGTTTCTAGAAATAATAGAGACACATTGATAACCTAATAACTGATTTGAGCATATTAAATAAAGATAGCCAGGAAGAGAAGGAAATGCAGACATCCCATACACCTTAATTTCACATTTCTCACCTAAAAATACACAAAAAATCTATTGAGTTTGATTGAATGCAGCTAACTATTCAATTCTACAATATTTCTTGTGATATCGTAGGCTGACTGAAAAGCTTGGTTTGGGCTAGAATTAAATTCAGTGTAGTTAAATGCCTGCATTTTTAGTTGCTGATACTAAACCACAGGTCAAATCTGGTTACAATGAGCACCATTATCACAAAATGCTTCCAAGCTGGTCCCGAAAGTCTTCAGAATAGGGCTTTGTTAATTTCATCACAGTGACACCCACTAATGGAAGATGCTAGATAGACCTATTAACCCTTGATTTGCTTGAAATGGCTACAGTCTTTGGAAGCCTCTTTGGTTACGTCTCTGAATATAATACAGTGCTGGATGGGGGTGTGGGTATTTCAATATCAGACGACAAAAGTTCATAGAATAGATTTGTGCTATTAACAGTTCATGGTTGTGAGTATAATTGGCGTACTATTTTAAAATGGACCTAGTTTATTCATGACAACCAAATTTCAAGGCAGATGCATTTAGTAGATGATTGGCAGTCATGGTGATATGCCTTGAACTGTAAATAAAATTTATGATTTTAGGATCATATCTTATTTTCTGATTGATAACTGCAAGAAAATATATTTATTACTCTTTCTAAAGCTCAATTCAAGAACTTCTAACCTTGGGTTTGACTGGGCTTCAGAAACGTTCATGCAGTCACACATTTTCTTATTTTATTTTTTATTTCACTGTAAGTTCTGGGATACATGTGCAGAACGTGCAGGTTTGTTATATAGGTATGCAGGTGCCATGGTGGTTCGCTGCACCCATCAACCTGTCATCTACATTAGCTATTTCTCCTAATGCTATCCCTCCCCTTGCCCCCAACCCCCTGGCAGGCCCCAGTGTGTTATGCTCCCCTCCCTGTGTCCGTGTGTTTTCATTGTTCAGCTCCCACTTATGAGTGAAAACATGCTGTGGTTTGTTTTCTGTTCCTGTGGTAGTTTCTTGAGAATGATGGTTTCCAGCTTCATCCATGTCCCTGGAAAGGACATGATCTCATCCTTTTTTATGGCTGCACAGTATTCCATGGTGTATATGTGCCACATTTTCTTTATCCAGTCTATCATTGATGGGCATTTGGGTTGGTTCCAAGTCTTTGCTATTGTGAACAGTGCTGCAATAAACATATGTGTGCATGTGTCTTCATAGTAGAATGATGTATAATCCTTTGGGTATACACCCAGTAATGGGATTGGTGGGTCAAATGGTATTTCTGGTTCTAGATCCTTGAGGAATTGCCACACTGTCTTCCACAATGGTTGAACTAATTTACACTCCCACCAACGGTGTTAAAGTGTTCCTATTTTTCCACATCCTCTCTAGCATCTGTTGTTTCCTGACTTTTTAATGATCACCATTCTAACTGGTGTGAGATGGTATCTCATTGTGGTTTTGATTTGCATTTCTCTAATGACCAGTGATGATGAGCTTTTTTTCATATGTTTGTTGGCCACATAAATGTCCTCTTTTGAGAAGTGTTGTTCATATTCTTTGTCCACTTTTTGATGGAGTTGTTTTTTTCTTGTAAAATTGTTTAAGTTTCTTGTAGATTCTGGATATTAGCCCTTTGTCAGATGGATAGATTGCAAAAATTTTCTCCCATTCTGTAGGCTGCCTGTTCACTCTGATGATAGTTTCTTTTGCTGCGCAGAAGCTCTTTAGTTTAATTAGATCCCATTTGTCAATTTAGGCTTTTGTTGCCACTGCTTTTGGTGTTTTAGTCATGAAGTCTTTGTCCATGCCTATGTCCTAAATGGTATTGCCTAGGTTTTTCTTCTAGGGTTTTTATGATTTTAGGTTTTATGTTTAAGTCTTTAAGCCATCTTGAGTTAATTTTTGTATAAAATGTAAGGATGGGGTCCAGTTTCAGTTTTCTGCGTATGGCTAGCCAGTTTTCCCAATACCATTTATTAAATGGGGAATCCTTTGCCCATTGCTTGTTTTTGTCAGGTTTGTCAAAGATCAGATGGTTGTAG
Organism: Pan paniscus; assembly: GCF_029289425.2. Taxonomy (NCBI): domain Eukaryota; kingdom Metazoa; phylum Chordata; class Mammalia; order Primates; family Hominidae; genus Pan; species Pan paniscus. The sequence goes on along the minus strand of NC_073252.2, from coordinate 179,682,146 downwards.
ATGTGTTGTGTTATTTCTGAGGCCTCTGTTCTGTTCCATTGATCTATATATCTGTTTTGGTATCAGTACCACGCTGTTTTGGTTACTGTAGTCTTGTAGTATAGTTTGAAGTCAGGTAGCATGATGCCTCCAGCTTTGTTCTTTTTGCTTAGGATTGCCTTGGCTATACAGACTCTTTTTTTGGTTCCATATGAAATTTAAAGTAGTTTTTCCTAATTCTGTGAAGAAAGTCAATGGTAGCTTGATGAGAATAGCATTGAATCTATAAACTACTTTGGGCAGTATGGCCATTTTCATGATATTGATTCTTCCTATCCATGAGCATGGAATGTTTTTCCATTTGTTTGTGTCCTCTCTGATTTCCTTGAGTAGTGGTTTGTAGTTCTCCTTGAAGAGGTGCTTCACATCCCTTGTAAGTTGTATTCCTAGGTATTTTATTCTCTTTGTAGCAATTGTGAATGGGAGTTCACTCATTATTTGGCTCTCTGTTTGTCTGTAATTGGTGTATAGGAATGCTTGTGATTTTTGCATATTGATTTTGTATCTTGAGACTTTGCTGAAGTTGCTTATCAGCTTTAGGATATTTTGGGCTGAGATGATGGGGTTTTCTAAATATACAATTATGTCATCTGCAAACAGAAAGAATTTGACTTTCTCTCTTCCTATTGAATACTCTTTATTTCTTTCTCTTGCCTGATTGCCCTGGCCAGAACTTCCAATACTATGTTGAATAGGAGTGGTGAGAGAGGGCATTCTTGTCTTGTGCTGGTTTTCAAGGGGAATGCTTCTAGCTTTTGCCCACGCAGTATGATATTGGCTGTGGGTTTGTCATAAATAGCTCTTATTATTTTGAGATATGTTCCATCAATAGCTAGTTTATTGAGAGTTTTTAGCATGAAGAGGTGTTGAATTTTATCAAAGGCCTTTTCTGCATCTATTGAGATAATCGTGTGGTTTTTGTCATTGGTTCTGTTTATGTAATGGATTACATTTATTGATTTGTGTATGCTGAACCAGCCTTGCATCCCAGGTATGAAGCTGACTGGATCATGGTGGATAAGCTTTTGGATGTGCTGCTGGATTCGGTTTGCCAGTATTTCATTGAAGATTTTGCATCAATGTTCATCAGGGATATTGGCCTGAAGTTTTCTTTTTTTGTTGTGTGTCTGCCAGGTTTTGGTATCAGGATGATGCTGGCCTCTAAAATGAGTTAGGGAGGAGTGTCTTTTTTCTGTTGTTTGGAACAATTTCAGAAGGAATGGTACCAGCTCCTCTTTGTACCTCTGGTAGAATTCAGCTGTGAATCCATCTGGTCCTGGGCTTTTTGTGGTTGGTAGACTACTAATTACTGCCTCAATTTCAGAACTTGTTATTGGTCTATTCAGGGATTAGACTTCTTCCTGGTTTAGTCTTGGTAGGGTGTATGTGTCCAGGAAATTATCCATTTCTTCCAGATTTTCTAGTTTATTTGCCTAGAGGTGTTTGTAGTATTCTCTGATGGTAGTTTGTATTTCTGTGGGATCAGTGGTGATATCCTCTTTATCATTTTTTATTGTGTCTGTTTGATTCTTCTCTCTTTTCTCCTTTATTAGTCTGGCTAGTGGTCTATCTATTTTGTTAATATTTTCAAAAAACCAGCTCCTGGATTCATTGGTTTTTTGAATGGTTTTTCGTGTTTTTATCAGTTCTGCTCTGATCTTACTTATTTCTTGTTTTTGTTAGCTTTTGATTTTGTTTGCTCTTGCTTCTCTAGTTGTTTTAGTTGTGATGTTAGGGTGTCGATTTTAGATCTTTCCAGCTTTCTCCTGTGGGCATTTAGTGCTATAAATTTCCCTCTAAACACTGCTTTAGCTCTGTTCCAGAGATTCTAGTACATTGTATCTTTGTTCTCACTGGTTTCGAATAACTTATTTCTGCCTTAATTTTGTTATTTACCCAGTAGTCACTCTGGAGCAGGTTGTTCAGTTTCCATGTAGTTGTGCAGTTTTGAATGGGTTTCTTAATCCTGAGTTCTAATTTGATTGCACTGTGGTCTGAGAGACTGTTATGATTTCCATTCTTGTGCATTCGCTGAGGAGTATTTTACCTCCTATTATGTGGTTAATTTTAGAATAAGTGCAATGTGGTGCTGAGAAGAATGTATATTCTGTTGATTTGAGGTGGAGAGTTCTGTAGATGTTTATTAGGTCCACTTGGTAGGAGCTGAGTTCAAGTCCTGAATATCCTTGTTAATTTTCTGTCTCATTGATCTGTCTAATATTGACAGTGGGGTGTTAAAGTTTCCCACCATTATTGTGTGGGAGTCTAAGTCTCTTTGTAGTTCTCTAAGAACTTTCTTTATGAATCTGGGTGCTCCTGTATTGGGGGCATATATATTTAGCATAGCTAGCTCTTCTTGTTACATTGATTCCTTTACCATTATATAATGCCCTTCTTTGTCTTTTCTGATCTTCGCTGGCTTAAAGTCTGTTTTATCAGAGACTAGGATTGCAACTCCTCCTTTTTTTTTGCCTTTCCATTTGCTTGGTAAATATTCCTTCATACCTTTATTTTGAGCTTATGTGTGTCTTTACATGTGAGATGGGTCTCCTGAACACAGCACACTGATGGGTCTTGACTCTATTCAATTTGCCAGTCTGTGTCTTTTAATTGGGGCATTTAGCCCATTTACATTTAAGGTTACTATTGCTATGTGTGAATTTGATCCTGTCATTGTGATGCTAGCTGGTTATTTTGCCAGTTGGTTGATGCAGTTTCTTCACAGTGTCGATGGTCTTTACAATTTGGAATGTTTTTACAGTGGCTGGTACCGGTTTTTCCCTTCCATATTTAGTGCTTCCTTCAGGAGCTCTTGTAAGGTAGGCCTAGTGGTGACAAAATCTCTCAGCATTTGCTTGTCTGTAAAGGATTTTATTTCTTCTTCGCTTATGAAGTTTAGTTTCACTGGATATGAAATTGTGGGTTGAAATTCTTTTCTTTAAGAATGTTGAATATTGGCCCCCACTCTCTTTTGGCTTGTAGGGTTTCTGCAGAGAGATCCACTGTTAGTCTGATGGGTTTTCCTTTGTGGGTAACCCGATCTTACTCGCTGGCTGCCCTTAACATTTTTTTCCTTCATTTCAACCTTGGTGAATCTGAAAATTATGTCTTGGGGTTGCTCTTCTTGGGGAGTATCTTTGTGGTGTTCTTTTTATTTCCTGAGTTTGAACATTGGCCTGTCTTGCTAGGCTGGGGAAGTTCTCCTGGATAATATCCCGAAGAGTGTTTTCCAACTTGCTTCCATTCTTCCCGTCACTTTCAGGCACACCCATCAAACATAGGTTTGGTCTTTTCACACAGTCCCATATTTCTTGGTGGTGTTGTTCTTTCCTACTCATTCTTTTTTCTCCAATCTTGTCTTCATGCTTTATTTCATCAAGTTGATCTTCAATTTCCGATATCCTTTCTTCTGCTTGATTGATTCAGGTATTGATACTTGTGTATGCTTCACGAAGTTCTCGTGCTGTGTTTTTCAGCTCCATCAGGTCATTTATGTTCTTCTCTAAACTGGTTATTCTAGTTAGCATTTCATCTAATCTTCTTTCAAGGTTCTTAGCTTCCTTGCATTAGGTTAGAGCATAGTCCTTTAGCTCAGGGGAGTTTGTTATTACCCACCTTCTGAAGCCTACTTCTGTTAATTCATCAAACTCATTCTCCATCCAGTTTTGTTCCCTTGCTGGCGAGGAGTTGTGATCCTTTGGAGGAGAAGAGGCATTCTGGTTTTTTGAATTTTCAGCCTTTTTATACTGGTTTTTCCTCATCTTCGTGGATTTATCTACTTTTGGTCTTTGATGTTGGTGACCTTCAGAAGGGGTTTTTGTGTGGACGTCCTTTTTGTTGATGTTGATTCTATTCCTTTCTGTTTGTTAGTTTTCCTTGTAACAATCAGGCCTCTCTGCTGCAGGTCTGCTGGAGTTTGCTGGAGGTCCACTCCAGACCTTGTTTGCCTGGGTATCACCAGACGAGGCTGCAGAACAGCAAAGATTTCTGTCTGTTTCTTCCTCTGGAAGCTTCGTCTCAGAGGGACACCTGCCAGATGCCAGCTGGAGCTCTCCTGTAGGAGGTGTCTGTCGACCCGTGCTGGGAGGTGTCTCCCAGTTATGAGGCATGGGGGTCAGGGACCCACTTGAGGAGTCGGTCTGTCCCTTAGCAGAGCTCGAGCACTGTGCTGAGAGAGCTGCTGCTCTCTTCAGAGCAGGCAGGCAGGAATGTTTAAGTCTGTTGAAGCTGCGCCCACAGCTACCCCTTCCCCCAGGTGCTCTGTCCCAGGGAGATGGGGGTTTTATCTATAAGCCCCTGACTGGGGCTGCTGCCTTTCTTTCAGAGATGCCCTGCCCAGAGAGCAGGAATCTAGAGAGGCAGTCTGGCCACAGTGGCTTTGCTGAGCTGTGGTGGGCTCTGCCCAGTTTGAACTCCCTGGTGGCTTTATTTACACTGTGAGGGGAAAAACACCTACTCAGGCCCCAGTAATGGCAAACGCCACTCCCTCTACCAAGCTTGAGCTTCCCAGGTCGATTTCAGACTGTTCTGCTGGCATTGAGAATTTCAAGCCAGTGGATCTTGGCTTGCTGGGTTCCGTGGGGGTGGGATCCGCTGGGTTCCATGGATGGTAGACCACTTGGCTCCCTGGATTCGGTCCCTTTTCTGGGGAAGTGAACGGTTCCGTCTCGCTTACATTCCAGGTGCCACTGGGGTATGAAAAAAACTCCTGCAGCTAGCTTGGTGTCTGCCCAAACAGCTGCCTGGTTTTGTGATTGAAACCCAGGGCTCTGGTGGCATAGGCACCCAAGGGAATCTCCTGGTCTGTGGGTTGCGAAGACCATGGGAAAAGTGTAGTTTCTGGGCTGGAGTGCACCGTTCCTCACAGCACGGTCCCTCACGGCTTCCCTTGGCTAGGGGAGGGAGTTCCCAGACCCCTTTCACTTCCTGGGTGAGGTGATGCCCCACCCTGCTTCTGCTTGCCTTCCGTGGTCTGCACCCACTGTCTAACCAGTCCCAATGAGATGAGCTGGGTACCTCAGTTGGAAATGCAGAAATCACTGCCTTCTGTATTGATCTTCCTGGGAGCTGCAGACCAGAGCTGCTCCTATTTGGCCATTTTGCCAGCCACACCAGGACCATATCTTTTGATGCCATTTAAAAAGTTATAAGCAATTATTTTTATTCTGAATTATAGAAAGCTCCATTTTCATTAAAGGTAGGGAAGTGCAACAGCTTCAAGGACCAGGATTTAAAACAACAACAACAACAAAACCCCAAAACCCAAAAAACCTTAGCAGGGAGATTTTATGGTTGGTCTTAGACAAACTTACCAAGCAAGGATGCCAGTCTCAATTTTCTTCAATGATCTATTCTGTCCTGGTATACAGAAATGTCACAAGGTTCTTTGGGTTGCTGGACATATCCCCACCCTACCATACATAGTTTTATGTTACTTTAGCTAGGTTTCTTGCCTCAACAGAACTTTCTTCTCTTCTTTATTTTCTGACAGTATTTTCTCTGTCCCTTCTACCTCTTGCCTGATATCATCTCATCTAAAAATGAATTCTCGTGAATTCAGTGATAAAGACCATTCATATTTCATTCACTGTACATACTATAGTTGCATTTATGGAAGCTTTCTGGATCAATGCCTAACCGCAAGGATTGTTTCTAATAATAGAAATTTCAGGTTTATTTAAAAGATACTGAATTTTAAAGACTTTTCAAAACACACTGTATAGGTGGCTGCATATTCTATAGAACATTTATGGTTCACCATGTGTCTTTCATTAGTTATCTTCAAGTGAAAGGGTGAGGTCATGTGACTTTGGCCTACTGCAACATCATGCCAAAACAAGGCTGTTTACAAACTTTGAAGAAAATTCAAAATAGTGATTTTACTAAGCTAACCACATTATCTTTCCCAATCTCTAGAATCAAAATAGATTCAATAGATTGAAATTTTCACTATTCCACCTTCTGAATCAAGTAACTTGGAAACTGTAACATTAGGAAAGCTTGTTTAGGAATATTCTGATTGATGTCTACACCAGTCCCTCTCCAGTGCCATCCACCCAAACATAAAAGGAGATGCTGGATGTGTTGCTTTGCCAAATAAAATGTTGACCAGAGTTCTAACAAGATTAATTTGAAACAGTGTTATTAATGGTGGCACCTCAAGGAATGACTAAGTTGCACTCCATAACTTTATAAAATTTTATAACCCATCATCTAAATTGCCTGAATTAGTTGACTTTATTGTTTGTTAAATGCTTGACAGCCAATAGATTTAATACATTGTTAATTATCCTGTTCTCCTTAAAATAGTATTTTCATTTTTATAACCAAGAATATTTAGAGGCTAATTAGAAATCCGGTAATGTGAATTGTAAATTATGTGTAATTACAATAAAACTACTGAAGAATAACACACATTACTTATAAATTGTAACACTGTGATAAATTAAAGCAATTACAGGTAAACCAATAATGTTCTTTAATTAAGTAGTTATGAATGAGAATTGGTGCTTTGCATTTACAATAACCTATAAGGTTGGAGATTGCATCTATAGCTTCTGCAGAAATCGATTGCACTCTGCTGTGATACTTTGCTAAGAATAACTTCTAAGTTCATTACTGTCATTATGCCATTATCATGTAAAAACACCCAAGACTGTTAAATGTAAGTGTGCTGACAACCAATCAACCATGCTTCTTAATATAATTATAATTATGTCACTATCTCTTCTTATGCCTTTATGAATCTGAGAAAAAGTTCATATTTCCACCAGTCTTCACTATTGGTTGCAAAGGAATAGAAGATGCTCTGTCACACACTTACTGAAAATACTATTGTATTTGACACCAATAAGGCTATTCATCCTCATAATTATCTTACTTCAACCTGCCGTTTATAAGATTATAGCAATATTTTTATGTTGCCACATCTGTTTATTATTTTATATATTGTTATAAGGTTGAGGTAACTCCTTGACATGTTCAAGTTGCAATCAATGTCACAGTATGAGTAGAGAAGAGAACCCCAACAGACCAGCTCTCTATTTTTAATTCAAGTTGTGTGTTTTGTGTGTTCAGGTCTCTGGAGGAGAAAGAGAGCCAATACAAACTGGTGAAAAGGGGAAGAGTTGGGAGGTTCAAATGATGAGAAATTGTTGATCAAGCTTATTTAAAAGATGAATATGTAAAAAAAGTAAGAAAAGGATTCTGAATTATTCAGGTATATACATGTTACTAATTTGCTTTGAGGCATTAACAATGAACAGTTCTCCAAGAAGTAAGGAATGATTAGACTAGTAGCATAATGTAATATTCCAAATACAGTATTTTGAATATTCTTGAGTGATATACCCAACCAGGGGAAGTCATGCGCGTGGTAAAGACTACACATATCAATGATGATTCTCAGGTCTGAGATTTCACCCTGCATACAAGCTAGTAAACTAGCTAATTAATGCTTCATGGATACTGGCACAAAACACAAGACTCCTGGGTCAGAAACAAAGGACTTCAACACTCAAAGGTCCATCAGCAGCATGAGCATCATCATGTTTGTGTTGTTTCCTTTGTCCCTTCTTCAGATCTCATGGGAGTGATGTGGAGGGGCGAGATGGATGCTATATGCACAGTGGGTTTGCCTGTAGCCAGGGAACACTGAATTTGGGGAATCCATTGGTTTTAAAGCAAGCAGTAAGAAAACAAGCTCTTTGTCCCAGAGAGAGACTTGACATCATCTCTCTAGGTTGCTCTGCAAACATGACCCTGAGAAATAGCCCCAGAAAACAGCAGTCAGTGCTTTGCATTCTTGATAAACCCAGTAAGACATGTAAGAGCCCAAGAGACTGAGGGGGGACTGTCTTTCCCAACAATTAGCATAAATTAGTATACTCATATAATGAATGTACAGTTAATATACTCAGGAGTTTGATGTACAACTAGCTACAACAACAGTTTTTACCCACTGATTTTAAGTTCAAAATTTTGTTCCTAGATCCATGCTTACCTCCATATATTAAAAATTATTTAAAATGACACAAGAAACCCCTGGGAAGCGGTATCTTTTGATCTACTTCCTCGCTGTATTGCTCTTCAAATGATGTTTCCAGTCTATCATTTCTTTTGAACCACTCACTCACACTGTTTCCTTTCCTGTCTTTATTCACTTCTTATCCAATTAACTTTCAAACTGTGCCCTTAATGAAATGGTAGTTTAATATGTTTGTTTACATCTTGATTTACTTGGTATATTTAATAGTGGGGGCTAATAATCGGCTTTGATAAGCCACTTAATACAAATTTCTTAAAGAAAATGCAGAGCATTTGAAGCCATAGTGTATTTTTATTCTCTATGTCCAAAGTCAGTTTTCAGGTTTTAATTAGTTTTGCAGAATGATCCACTGAACTTTTTAGTCAACATGGCCACGGTTTAATGTGTCCCCAGACTTTATGATGTCCAAACTCTAAAGTTTTCTGTAACTGGTCCCCAACTCTTTTCCAACCTTTTTTCATTTTGTTTTCATGAAAATTGTGTTGTTCTCTGCAATGCACACTCATCTCTTTTATTTGGTTTAATAACTGCAACAAGCGGACCTAATAGACATCTACAGAACTCTCCACCCCAAATCAACAGAATATACATTTTTTTCAGCACCGCACCACACCTATTCCAAAATTGACCACATAGTTGGAAGTAAACCTCTCCTCAGCAAATGTAAAAGAACAGAAATTATAACAAACTATCTCTCAGACCACAGTGCAATCAAACTAGAACTCAGGATTAAGAAACTCACTCAAAACCGCTCAACTACATGGAAACTGAACAACCTGCTCCTGAATGACTACTGGGTACATAACAAAATGAAGGCAGAAATAAAGATGTTCTTTGAAACCAATGAGAACAAAGACACAACATACCAGAATCTCTGGGACACATTCAAAGCAGTGTGTAGAGGGAAATTTATAGCACTAAATGCCCACAAGAGAAAGCAGGAAAGATCCAAAATTGACACCCTAACATCACAATTAAAAGAACTAGAAAAGCAAGAGCAAACACATTCAAAAGCTAGCAGAAGGCAAGAAATAACGAAAATCGGAGCAGAACTGAAGGAAATAGAGACACAAAAAACCCTTCAAAAAATTAATGAATCCAGGAGCTGGTTTTTGAAAGGATCAACAAAATTGATAGACCACTAGAAAGACTAATAAAGAAGAAAAGAGAGAAGAATCAAATAGACACAATAAAAAATGATAAAGGGGATATCACCACCAATCCCACAGAAATACAAACTACCATCAGAGAATACTACAAACACCTCTACGCAAATAAACTAGAAAATCTAGAAGAAATGGATAAATTCCTCGACACATACACCCTCCCAAGACTAAACCAGGAAGAAGTTGAATTTCTGAATAGACCAATAACAGGCTCTGAAATTGTGGCAATAATCAATAGCTTAGCAACCAAAAAGCGTCCAGGACCAGATGGAATCACAGCTGAATTCTACCAGAGGTACAAGGAGGAATTGGTACCATTCCTTCTGAAACTATTCCAATCAATAGAAAAAGAGGGAATCCTCCCTAACTCATTTTGTGAGGCCAGCATCATCCTGATAACAAAGCCGGGCAGAGACAGAACCAAAAAAAGAGAATTTTAGACCAATAACTTTGATGAACATTGATGCAAAAATCCTCAATAAAATACTGGCAAACCGAATCCAGCAGCACATCAAAAAGCTTATCCACCATGATCAAGTGGGCTTCATCCCTGGGATGCAAGGCTGGTTCAATATATGCAAATCAATAAATGTAATCCAGCATATAAACAGAACCAAAGACAAAAACCACATGATTATCTCAATAGATGCAGAAAAGGCCTTTGACAAAATTCAACAACCTTCATGCTAAAAACTCTCAATAAATTAGGTATTGATGGGACGTATCTCAAAATAATAAGAGCTATCTATGACAAACCCACAGCCAATATCATACTGAATGGACAAAAACTGGAAGCATTCTCTTTGAAAACTGGCACAAGACAGGGATGCCCTCTCTCACCACTCCTATTCAACATAGTGTTGGAAGTTCTGGCCAGGGCAATTAGGCAGGAGAAGGAAATAAAGGGTATTCAATTAGGAAAAGAGGAAGTCAAATTGTCCCTGTTTGCAGATGACATGATTGTATATCTAGAAAACCCCATTGTCTCAGCCCAAAATCTCCTTAAGCTGATAAGCAACTTCAGCAAAGTCTCAGGATACAACATCAATGTACAAAAATCACAAGCATTCTTATACACCAATAACAGACAAACAGAGAGCCAAATCATGAGTGAACTCCCATTCACAATTGCTTCAAAGAGAATAAAATACCTAGGAATCCAACTTACAAGGGACGTGAAGGAGCTCTTCAAGGAGAACTACAAACCACTGCTCAATGAAATTACAGAGGATACAAACAAATGGAAGGACATTCCATGCTCATGGGTAGGAAGAATCGATATTGTAAAAATGGCCATACTGCCCAAGGGAATTTATAGATTCAATGCCATCCCCATCAAGCTACCAATGACTTTCTTCACAGAATTGGAAAAAACTACTTTAAAGTTCATATGGAACCAAAAAAGAGCCCGCACTGCCAAGTCAATCCTAAGCCAAAAGAACAAAGCTGGAGGCATCATGCTACCTGACTTCAAACTCTACTACAAGCCTACAGTAACCAAAACAGCATGGTACTGTTATGAAAACAGAGATATAGATCAATGGAACAGAACAGAGCCCTCAGAAATAATGCCACATATCTACAACTATCTGATCTTTGACAAACCTGAGAAAAACAAGCAATGGGGAAAGGATTCCCTATTTAATAAATGGTGCTGGGAAAACTGGCTAGCCATATGGAGAAAGCTGAAACTGGATCCCTTCCTAACACCTTATACAAAAATCAATTCAAGATGGATTAAAGACTTAAACGTTAGACCTAAAACCATAAAAACCCTAGAAGAAAACCTAGGCATTACCATTCAGGACATAGGCATGGGCAAGGACTTCATGTCTAAAACACCAAAAGCTATGGCAACAAAAGCCAAAATTGACAAATGGGATCTAATTAAACTAAAGAGCTTCTGCACAGCAAAAGAAACTACCATCAGAGTGAACAGGCAACCTACAAAATGGGAGAAAATTTTCACAACCTACTCATCTGACAAACGGCTAATATCCAGAATCTACAATGAACTCAAACAAATTTACAAGGAAAAAACAAACAACCCCATCAAAAAGTGGGCGAAGGATATGAACAGACACTTCTCAAGAGAAGACATTTATGCAGCCAAAAAACACATGAAAAAATGCTCACCATCACTGGCCATCAGAGAAATGCAAATCCAAACCACAATGAGATACCATCTCATACCAGTTAAAATGGCAATCATTAAAAAGTCTGGAAACAACAGGTGCTGGAGAGGATGTGGAGAAATAGGAACACTTTTACACTGTTGGTGGGACTGTAACCTAGTTCAATCATTGTGGAAGTCAGTGTGGCGATTCCTCAGGGATCTAGAACTAGAAATACCATTTGATCCAGCCAACCCATTACTGGGTATATACCCAAAGGACTATAAATCATGCTGCTATAAAGACATATGCAAACATATGTTTATTGCGGCACTATTCACAATAGCAAAGACTTGGAACCAACCCAAATGTCCAACAATGATAGACTGGATTAAGAAAATGTGGCACATATACACCATGGAATACTATGCAGCCATAAAAAATGATGAGTTCATGTCCTTTGTAGGGACATGGAGGAAATTGGAAATCATCATTCTCAGTAAACTATCACAAGAAGAAAAAACCAAACACCGCATATTCTCACTCATAGGTGGGAACTGAACAATGAGAACACATGGACACTGGAAGGGGAACATCACACTCTGGGGACTGTTGTGGGGTCGGGGGGGGGGAGGGATAGCATTAGGAGATATACCTAATGCTAAATGACGAGTTAATGGGTGCAGCACACCAGCATGGCACATGTATACATATGTAACTAACCTGCACATTGTGCACATGTACCCTAAAACTAAAGTATAATAATAATAAAATAAAAATAAAAAAAATAATTTTCTGTATTTCATAGTGAACAACCTTGGTGGTCCCACATGCCGATCGATTGTGTCACTTCATCTAATGAACAGGACTAGGAAGGGCACCCGAAGGCAACAACGTCATCATTTCCTTCTCCTGCCACCTTTCAAACTACTTTCAACAAACTGTAGTTCCAGACCTTGGGGTAAAAATATCAAGTAATCTCATACTTTTCAAGATTACTCTCAGGTAAAAAGTTAATGGCCCCTCAGGTTTGGCTTTAAAAAGTTGAATTCAGGGTCAAACGAAAACCTCCAATCTTTTTCTAATATTTTCTTCCCAATACACCAGACACACACACACACACACACACACACCTGCTTTGCTTCTGCTGGGGAGGAACCTGATGATGGTTGTGTAGCTCACTCCCAGCTCAGCTCTTTCTGTTCCAGTTGGCCACCACTTTGGTGCTGGAAAAGTCAGACATCAGTCTCTGGGTTCCTGAGATGCCAAAGACACACACTAAACATTTTGGGTGGCTACCCCTTAAGTCCTCCTCAACTGAATTAAGTTTACAAGGAATTTACAAGGAAACACTCCCCTGCCTGGTATCATGGTACCACAACTCCCCAACAACTTCCCAAAGGAATTCTTATCCTCTCGCACTGGATCAGTCTTCAATGTCTGTTTCAGACCTTTGAGGTGGTTTGGCACCTATGGCATTGCTCCCAGGTTTTGTTTTATTTTGGGGAGTGGGGATAGTATCTCATCTGAAAATTCAATATATGCAGAAGAAACAAAGTTAACATCCTATTAAAGTTGCCTTTTTGTATTTAATTATTTTTTGAATTTATTATTTATTTTTTGTCACTCTTACCACGTTGCAAGCCTTTTGAGGAATAGGGTCCATTTCTGATACTTTTTCTTTGATCAATGAATTGAGATTGTCAATTTATATACCTTCAGGGACAGAGGGGAATATAAATATACACATGAATGAGGCAGACAGATAGGAATAAATGAGGAGTATTAAACTTCTTTTTTTTTTTAAAGGAGAAGTCAAGCATCTAGAATTTTATGGAAATTACTGATGTATTAATTGAAAACCTATAAACACATTAAAGTCATGTCTGCCCAAAGCCAAAATAATCAGGACATTTAATTTAACAAAATAACTCCATTATTGGGAATAAATGAAAATAATAATTGAATATTTGACTTTTAAACTTGTTGTAGTTAAGCTTTAACTGATATAAATAATTGGAATCTATTTAACAAACTGTTCTTTCGTTTAAAAAATAGTCTTCCTGTAGACTAAGATAATGAAGAAGTTAATTTATTCTTTTCTTACTGTTTAGGTAATGAGCAATTAAAAAATATATTTACCTTCTGCTTTGAGAAAGTTTCTAAGTAAACAGTGTCTTAACAGGTTGAATTGTTCCAACTGTTTTCTAAAAGTTAAGGAAAAGCTATTAAATATTTATTATCTTTTATTATGTTATTTACTGTTAGAATGAATATGCAAATTTTATTAATACTATTCAGAAAGCCATGAAAAATTATAATTCATGAATGAAAAATTAAATGTAGCACACTAGTTATTTAAAATAACTTTCACCCACAAATAAAATGCATTGTCCAGTGCTTTCCTGTAGGTTAGTAAGTCCATGAAAGACTTTTAGAGAGAAGAAACTGATGAAAAGTGAGAAACACAAAAGTAGCTTAAGAAAATATTTTCAGCCTAAGAAAATATAATAACAAAATTAAGGAGTTGGTTAGAAACCTGAGGAACAGGCCGGGCACGGTGGCTCATGCCTGTAATCCCAGCACTTTGGGAGGCTGAAGTGGGTGGATCATTTGAGGTCAGGAGTTTGAGACCAGCCTGACCAACATGGTGAAACCCTGTCTCTACTAAAAACACAAAAATTAGCCAAGTGTCATGGTGGGCACCTGCAGTCCCGGCCTCTCGGGAGGTTGAGGCGTGAGAATCACTTGAACCTGGGAGGCGGAGGTTTCAGTGAACTGAGATCATGCCACTGAATTCCAGCCTGGGCCACAGAGCAAGACCCTGTCTCAAAAAAAAAAAAAAAGAAGTCTGAGGAACTATGCTGAGATGCTGAGCGCTGAGTTGGGAGAGGAGCTGAGAGCTCCTGAACTGATGTGTAGGGTGCTGGTGCAGAACTCTTCCTCCCAGCTCCAACCAGGAGCTTTCTTCCTGCTTCTGTGATATCTTGCTTCTTCTCTGACCTTGAGGATTTTATCTCCAAGAAACAGATGAGAAAAAGAGCAATTACATTTCACTGAATGCCTACTTGGAAAGTTTCTGGGTTTCATTAAAAGTAAAACAAACAAAAAAAAGAGAGATGCTTTTAAAATTAATACATGTTATGTGCTATAGATAACTGGGGTAGTGCCACTGGGCTGTTTCTATCGATCCCTTTTACACTGTTCTACTTTTCTTTTTCCTATACCTACCGCCTTTGAATGCATACTATAATATGCTTATATCTGCAGTTTACCCTTTAGGTTCTGTACCTTTCTGCCAAAAATGTAAGCTCCACGAATGTAGGGACCTTTGCTTGCTTTGTTTGCTGATGTGTTCAAGCACCCATAAGAGCGCCAGGCACATAGTAGGTGCTCAATAAATATTTTTAGACTGTTCTATAAAGAATGCATAGGATAAAAGGAATGGCTATTGGGAGATACTGTAACAGACCTGAGAAAGGATTTCTTTAAAATCAGGAAAGATAGAAAACCAATGGAACATGCTAAATTTTTTTAAATCAGGCCTCTCAAGTTACTTAGACATAATCCATTCAATAAATTCCAAGTCCTGCTGCTTCTACCTTTTTTTTGTTTGTTTGTTTTTAGACGGAGTCTTGCTGTCACCAGGCTGGATTGCAGTGGCGCGATCCTGGCCACTGCAACCTCTGCCTCCCAGGTTCAAACGATTCTCCTGTCTCAGCCTTCCAAGTAGCTGGGATTACGAGCACGCACCACCATGCCCAGCTAATTTTTGTAATTTTAGTAGAGACGGGGTTTCACCATGTTGGCCAGGGTGGTCTCGATCTCCTGACCTCGTGATCGGCCTCCCTCAGCCTCCCAAAGTGCTGAGATTGCAGGTGTGAGCCACCATGCCTGGCCTGCTTCTACTCTTAAAATACATCTCAAACACACTTCTCCATTTCTATTTGTGTCATACTTTCAATAACCCTTTTACTAGATGTCTCAGCAGCTTCCTTATCTTTTCATCTCAGGGCCTTACATCAAATAAGTCATCTTCAATCATTCATAGGCTTGAGCTGATTTATGTATTACTCTTCTGTGTTAGACATGGAGATAATGTTTATTAGCTGGTTTTACATAGTTCCTGCTTTCATGGAATTTACAGTTTAATTTTGCAGATGGGCATTAAACAAGTAATGATCCAAATACCTATAGAATTATAATTCTAATTCGATGTTAGAAAGGACAGTTTGCCTTGAAGGTATAACTAGAGGAACTAATCTAGCCTAGAATATCAGAGGATAAATTCTTCCTGAGAAAGTGATGTGTATGTTGAGATTTGAGAGAAAGTGGGGCATTTCCCAAGGGAAGAAGGGGAGAGAGTCTTTTAGGGGGAGCAGAATATGTTAAACCCCTGGGGTGGGAGGGCTGGGAGCAGCATCATGAGTTAAAAATCTGCTTGGTTGAAACCAGGTGATGTATGACTTGAAGGGGCCTGATACGGATTTTAGACTTTATTCTAACAGCAATGAGAAGCCACAGAAGGATTTTACTTGAATAATAAACTTGACCCAAATCTGTAAAATCACACTGCCTGTATTGGAGTTTTCTTCAAGCCTCAGTGGCTCCCTAATGCCTGCTGGGTACGGATCTTAATAATATCTTAGCCTGTAACTCAAAATTGTACACGTTACTCGTGGTGTTTAATCTTAGCCTTTTCCAGTGATACACACTGGACTACCTCTGGCTCCCTGAATCACCTTCCTGTTCCTCACAGTCAATCTTCTGTGTTCTCCTCTCCTCTCCTCTCCCCTCCTCTTTTCTCTCCTCCCCTCCCCCCTTCCCCTCCCCTTCCCTCCTCCCCTCCCCTCTCTGCTTCTCCTCTCTCCTTTCTTGCATTCCTTTCTTTCTGATGGAATGGCTATTCTGCCTTCTTCGTTTAACATAATCTCTTCCAAATATATCATTAGATTCAGATCAATTATTGTCTCATCTTTTTCTTTGAATCACTTTTACAGCATGTATAATATTCTTCTCATGGAATAGTGATTTTCTTTCTATCAAAACTCCATTAAAATATCTTTTCCTTAAGGACTATGTCTGATTCTTATTTGATATCTCACAAGAAATTCCCCATACTGAGCACATAATAGCATGTGCTTCGTGGGTATTTGTGAAATAAAGTATCTAATACAGTCTTTCTGAATCCAAGGGAATGTGCTGCAAACATTCAGAAGATTATTGCAAACTCTAAAACATAACAGTAGCCTTTTCTTTCTCAGCCCAAACTGGTAAAGGAGCAGGATAAAATATGCCTATGTGAATGTAAGCAGCCTTCTGGCTTCACTTATCTACTAACCCAGCCCAGATGCACTCTAAGTCATTTTAATTTTGCCTTCTAACAGTTGAAAATGCCTTGTCCTCCTGATCTCCTAGTGTGGCCTCCAACCACTGACAATTTTTATTTCATGGAAAAAGCAGGAGACTGGAAGAAAACGGCCCAGGGCTCAAACTTGACTTCCGTGACTAAAACCAAATTCTAAAACCCTTCAATTTGGCCTGGTCATCTGTAAATGGACAGGTTACAAGGCTTGTAATGCTACATAATGAGCAAAGACACATAAAGAACCTATCCCAGTACCTGGTGCCTAAAAGGGGCTCAATGACTGTCAATTCACTTATGGTCTCCTGTCCACGGTCTCCTGGTTCAGTTGACAATTTGTCTCTTTTTCTTCCCAAGTCTCACTTCACCATCTTTGTTATTTATATCATTCATCCTGTCTTCTTCGGGATGTAGCTCATTAATTATCTCCTCCTTTCCCTCTCTCAGCGTTAGCCATCTTTTCCCTTGACTTATTCCTTCTGTTCTGCCTTCAAACATGCTCAGCTCTCTACATTCCCAAACATCTTATATTTTAGCAGCCATTTTATGCATTCATTCATTCAAAAGCAATGAAAAACAACATATGTGGACAATGCTGGGTACCGGGGCTATAAGAATGAATATAATACTGTCATATGTTTTGTACCACATTAGGAGAGACACGATATATAAACAAATCATTATTTAGTTAACATGATATAATAACCCAATAGCAACCCCTGAAAAGTTCTATGGAAGCATTGAAAGGAGGCATTCATTTTGCCTGCAGGATTAGGGGTGTCCTCACACA
This sequence comes from Pan paniscus, assembly GCF_029289425.2. Lineage (NCBI taxonomy): Eukaryota > Metazoa > Chordata > Mammalia > Primates > Hominidae > Pan > Pan paniscus. Next base: position 179,664,625 of record NC_073252.2, on the reverse strand, counting down.
GGAGGAGATACCTGAGATAGGTTGTGAGGCCATTGGTAGAGATTAGGAGGTATTTTATTTTGAAGGGCCAGTATTAGCAAAGGCAAAAGGTATTAAAAATTAGGACCTTCTAAGGAAGGGCAAATAATATAGAGTTGATTGTAGCAAAAGGTGTCAGTTGAGTGTCACCTCAATTGGGAGAACTTTGAAGTCTTCAGGCAATGGGAGCCATCAAAACATTTTAACCAAAGGAGTGATACCACTAAATTTGGCTTTTAGAAAGATAACTTTGGGTAGAAAGAAGGATGGTTGAAGAAAGGAAAGGTTAGAAGTAGAAAGTGCAGTTGAGAGGTGATCGCAATAGACAAGGCTAAGAGGCGATTTGGCTTTTGCTCTACCACCATCTTCTCCATTGAACATCACCAATCACATTGCTTCTCAGCCTCCTGGCTAAGCTCAAGTGTGAATAGCACCAATCACATCCTATGGACTGTAGGATACAGTAAATTCCTCTTCAAAGTTTAGCCTGTTAACTTCCTTTAAAATCCAAGAGAGAGACAAATTGTTAAGTACAATGAGTTCTGAGTTCCTCTTCAAAGAACCAATATGTCAGTATGTTCAGCTTCCCTGTTCTTTGTTCTCCATTTTAAAGTTTGACTTCCTCATTCTTTACCCTCCTTGCCCCTAGTTTCAGTAAACAACCCCCTCCTAGCCTCTATCGCCTGTTCTGTCCTTAGGCATCCTTGGTCACCTGTTCTGTAACTGTCCTTCCCGCCAAAACTACTTACCCCACCACTCTGACTCGTACCCTTGCTCTCTTTAAAATAGCCATTTGGAATTAGCTTAGACTGTGCGGTCTAACCCTAGCCAATAGGGAAAAGACACAGCAGTAGGGACTACTGGGTTAGGAATAAGACCCCCTTCCCCTTCCTTGTCCGGTGTGCTCTCGCCATTGCTCCATCCACAAGATGCAACCTTCTATAGAAGTAAATTGCCTTGCTGAGAAAATTTTTGCCTGAGTGCTATTTTCACTTGGCGGCACTGAGCATTTACTTCCAACAGGACCAAATTAAATGGCACTTTCTCAGTCCTTGACTTCCTTTGTTTGCAAGGTATATTTTATATCTCAAATCATCTCAAATCATTCAGTTCTTCTCAGATCTCCTTCCTGTCTAGGCTCATTAACCTTATCACTATTTCATTCCTGCATTGGTTCCTGCTTCAGTGAGATGGACAGCTCATCCCGGTCTATTTTCTTTTCCTCTCCGTGTTATTTTGCATATATTCCTACCCTCACCCATGTATTCAAGTATCCTTTCTAAGCAGATTAAAATCAAACATGTGACCCTTGTGCTGTTACTGCTTTAGAGCCTTCACTTATGCATTTCCGAAGGTCTGCTGGATATTTCTGCACAGAAGCCCTGCCAGCTCATTGACTTCAGCATGCTGTAACTCTACTTCAAACTCACGTTTCCTTGCATCCTCCCCAGTAGTACCACCTTTCTTCTTATCTCTCAAGTAGAGATTCAAAATCCTGAGCTGCACCTCTTACTTTTCTTTCATCCCCTGCAACAATCTTTTTTTTTTTTTTTTTTTTGAGATAGTCTTGCTTTGTGGCCCAGGCTGGAGTGCAGTGGCATGATCTCAGCTCATTGCAACCTCCACCTCCTGGGCTCAAGTGATTCTTCTGCCTCAGCCTCCAGAGTAGCCAGGATTACAGGCTAATTTGTATTTTTAGTAGAGACAAGGTTTCACTGTGTTGGCCAGGCTGGTCTTGAACTCCTGACCTCAAGTGATCCACTCATCTCATCTCGGCCTCTCAAAGTGTTGGGATTACAAGCATGAGCCACCACACCAGACCACCTTCACCAATCTTAAAAACTCTCATGTTGCTTCTTCCTGAGCAACGGTTCTTCAGTCATTTTGTTCTTTTCATCCCCGCTGCTACTGTTCTAGCTGTACTTATTTTATTGACTCATATCACATGTATCACATACCATTTCATATTAGAGAAGTCTGTGTATGCTCATCATATTCTCTAGATTTTAAGCGTCATGAGGGCAGCATGTATCAGAGCTTGGAATGAAAATTCCTAATGAAGCTTTGAGACCTATCCTATCAGAATCCTGTCATGTAAGTTTATCCAGCTAAGTTGTCAACTTTCCCTTGCCTTTTCCCCTTCCTCATTGCTGAAATCTCCAATGTGGAATTTGAGCTGAAGATCAGTCCAGTGCTTAAAATCACAATAGCTTAAATAGCTTTGTGGCCCTGGCCCACCCCATCTCTGCTTTTAATAAAGTACTAGGTTTCTTCATTTTGGAGACAGTATCCCCGGCGTATGATCCTAAAATACACTTGAGGTACAAAGATTCTGTGTCTTGTGAGTTGTAGCAAGATGCCTTATTTGTAGTAGGCCATAATTATTTGCTGAATGACTAACAATTTATCTAATCTAATTGATTTCTAAGCCACTGATATTTGTATGTTATTTGTGTATTTTAATGTACATAATTATTAAAATATTAGCAAGTATTTTCTGCCCATTTTAATGGCTCATTACCTTCTATATCATGTTATATCCTGGTTTATATAAGAACATCTGTGTCTAATATATTCCTGTAAATCATCCCTGTTCATTTTCATAAGGATATTAGACTCAGCAAATATGTGTCATGTGGATTTTTATGTGCCAGCCTCTAAACATCACAAAAACTTCCCAGAGCCAGAGATAACTGCACTGAATCAGCTGTTCCCAAGTTTACTTTTAACCGTCGCTCAAATTAGATATCTATGAGCTCCCCTTAGAGTCCAATCCCAGGCTGCCAGCTGCTCCAGATGTAAGGAGCTTTTATAGCCTTCAAACACATTTTATCTGTCATCATTTTCATCAACACGAATATCTTTCTCTTTATTCTCTGTCATAGAACCTGGTAAACAAGGAAGAAAAAAGCTTGGCTTTATTGTAACTCCAAAGAGGTCAGTCTGTGGGGGAAAAAAACAACACAGCATGTCTTTCTTTGCATCTTTTTCCATGCAGTTCTTCAAAGGTTTGTCAACCACCACCTTAATCCATTTATTGAAGACGCCCAATTTTCCAGATGACCTTTTCTTTGGAATTCATTGGAAATGCAGCTTGAAGTGATAGAAAAGAAATGAAGAATGCAGGCAGGTTTCAGCGCTAATTTTGTCTCTACACGTTAACCGATCATGTGTTCTGACCAAATTACCCGCTTTTTCTCATCTGTAAAATGGGCAGTGATTTTGGGAGGGTTAAACATGAAAAATGATTATAACGTTTTTAAATAAAATAAGCTACAAATAAATTTACATACCTTTTGATCCTAATCACAGAGTTAGGATGTACTCAAATAAGTTTGCCAAGATGTAAAGTTAAAGGAGGCACATTGCAGCAGCATTGATAATAGCAAACAACTGGAAAAAGCTAATGAAACTATGAAAAGGGAGCTAGAATGGAAATGATGAGATAGCCATATCATGGGATATTATGGAGTCACTTTTTAAAAGTCGTGTGGTTTTGCATAGCTTATAAGGAAATGTTTCTAAGGAGTAGTATTAAGGGTAAAAAGTGAGGCCAGGCACAGTGGCTCACACTTGGAATCTCAGCACTTTGGGGGGCTGAGGCAGGTGGATTACCTGAGCCTAGAAGTTCCAGACTAGCCTGGACAACATAGTGAGACTCCTCTCTAAAATATACACACACACACACACACACACACACACACACACACGTGTATTTATATATATATACAAATACATATGTACATTTTATATATATATATATGTATACACTTTTTTTTTTTTTGAGACGGAGTCTTGCTCTATCACTCAGGCTGGAGTGCAGTGGCACAATCTTGGCTCATTGCAACCTCCACCTCCCAGGTTCAAGTGATTCTCCTGCCTCAGCCTCCCAAGTAGCTGGGACTACAGGTGTATTTTTAGTAGAGGCGGGGTTTCACCATATTGGCCAGGCTGGTCTTGAACTCCCGACCTCGTGATCTGTCCTCCTCAGCCTCTCAAAGTGCTGGGATTACAGGCATGAGCCACTGCACCCGGCCTGTATATATATTTTATAAAGAGTAAAAAGTGAGGTATAGAGCACTTATTTAGCATGTTATAAGGTATAAATAAGAAAAGAATGTGTGTGCACATAGGCTACTATATATATGCATGGATATATTCTGGACTAAAACATAAAACTGATAAAATGACCAACTTAGAATAGAATAACTGAGGACAGGAAGGTGTCATTACTTTATGTTACACATGTGTCTACATTTGCATACGTTTTATTTTCTTTATAAAAATAGCAAGAGTAACATGAATAGTATAACAATGAGATTTTTGATATTCTTTTGTATACATTTGTTTAAAAAACTAATATATAACCTGAAAATAAATGTAAAAAATTCTACAAAATTTCAGTGGATATATTGACATAAAAGATTGTTTTGTCATACAAAGAATATCAACATTCAGTCATAGACTCAAAGAAAATTAAGTCTGGAAGATGTGCTGCTTGTAGTGATTTAGTATTGCTAAGGTTAATGCTATACACTGTATTGGGGAGAGTATTTATGTAATCAGCTTTTATCAAGTACCTGCTGTTTCCTTTGCCCTCGAACACCTAGCGTGTAGGCATAAAAGGATTGGAAGGCAGCTCTTGTTCAATGCATCATATTGCTTTTTGAAATCTAAAAAATCATTACTAGATGATACATGAACAAATATAGTATGATGTGGGTGGGGAAATTCTCCCCAGCTGTGCTGAGGCAATGAGCATGTGGATCTGGAAGAACAGCAGCCAGGCTGAGTCACCACGTCTGCCCCCTGAGTTGTTGGGTGAGGCGGCCGGACTTAGGGAATTCTGATGATTTGCCCAAGGTGAGCTAGATGAGCTGAGCAGGGACGGTGTCTCTAATCAGCCATTTCAGTATGGGGCTTTGTCTGTGGCAACAAACATTCTGTGGTCAAGATGTGGGGAATAGACCCACCTGATCTAGTCCCCACAATACCACAGAAGGTGTTTATTTTATGAATAAAGATATTCGAAATCACAGAGATTAAATAATTTGCACAAAGACACAAGGCTAAATGATAGCAGAACTGGAATTTAAACTCCTATCTGACTCTCTCCATTGTTTATTGTCTTAAAGACAGGAGTGAAGATACACAAGTGGGAATTGATATGGTGTGTAGGCAAAACAGTCAGCTGAAGGCTTGTTAAAATAGTCGAGAGAAATTCTTCTAGGTGCCAGTAGTATGACAGTAAGAAATGAATTCAGAAAGGAAAGGCAGAAGTCAAGTTGAAAAACCAGTGAAATAAAGATTTCCAGGAGACTCTATGGAGCTAGCCTATAAATGTTATGTTCAAATATTCTAATACCTATAACCAAATAGTGGGAGTACTAATAAAAACCTCTACACCTCGCTTGCACTTCTTTTTCCCACAGGCCAAATCTGCAATCCACTTTAAGGTTAATGGCTCTGTCTTTGAGGTATATTTAGTGTGTTCACCTTTTAAGGGTCACACACATAACTATGATAACCTGATTTATCACCTATACCGTGTAACACTATCTTTTACTCCAAACGAAAAATTAAACTTCCTACAAACTCCATAAAATGCATATTAAAATATCATGCACAGGGCAAATAAAAATTTTACATAATGACAGGTTTAATTTTGTTTATTCTCTTAGCATCTATTCTTGAAAACTAGGCCCCGAATTTCTCTATTTATGCTTCTAATTTCAGAATAGTCTAAAATGTCATTTTTATTATTCCTTATATTAGAGCGCTTAAAATTAAAAACATTCATCAGAAAATTGCTGTCTTTAAAATGTATCACCCAATATGGAATGTAAATATTATATTTAAATATTTTAAAATTAAATTATTGTTTAATTTATGATTGCATGAGCACAGTGTAGTTGGGCTATGTGTGGGTGGACAGCTCTGTTCTCAGGCAGAAATATGTCCCTTAACACCACTTTAAAAGCCACAAACCAAAAACCTTCAGCTGCCAGACTGAGGACAGAAAGGTTACTGAAAGCCAAAGAGAAACTGTCACTACTAGACATTTCGAATCAGTCCCTAATTATTGAAAGTCACTTTAAAATATATGGGCACATTGAATTTTCAGAACTGCTTTTATGGAACTAACAACCTAAGAATCAACTGATTTTTTTTTCAGCAAAGAAACTATAAATAAATGCAAAGGAAGAAAGGATGGGATAAGACAAATACAGTGAGTTGCACTCCCAGGTATAAAATATAAACATACAACCATTTGATTTAAAAATAGAACTTGTATAGCTTTAGCACTCTGGTCAAAAATACACGTTGTCTTAATAAGATGGTAACAAACCCTTATGTGCAAGAAATAGACAATATAAACTTCATATAGGATGCCGGTTCTAGTTTGTAAATAGGAAATACTTCTTTAAATGCGTAGAGTGTCTTATGCATTTCAGAACATTACATGTTCATCGTTTCGTCTGAATCTTGAAACGCGGAGGTACCTTTCTACTCATTCAAGCAGTTGGCCTCGAATGTTCAGGGTCTGCTCAGATCCCGCTGCCTCTATGATTCCTGCGTTGGCTGCCCCAGATGGGAGTAATTCTCCCTCCTCTGAGAGCTTGCGGGGTGATGATCTCATAGGGCAACGGCGCTGTCTTGTGTTTGTCTTTCCTTCCTTCCTTATGGTGTATCTCCGAGCTGTCTCTCAGGTCACCTTCTCTCCCTCTTCCCTTCTCCACGTCTCATCCCTTCACTGTAATACCCAGCACAGGACTCTGGTCAGGATTTACAACTACGGTGTCTGTGGGCTGACATGCCTCTGTGTCCTGGCCTGCAGACAAGCCTTGTATGGTCTCTAGTGCTTGTCTGTGTTTACCTAACATTGAAAACCTTGGGAGATTTCATAGAAAAATCTGAATTTCTAGTTTCTTTTGAGGTAGTGGGAGATTTGGCTGCTCTGGGCCAGTCTTACTTCATGGCAGTGACTGGCTAGGGACACGTGGGATCTTCCCCTTCAGGATTTGCCCATACACTCCAACTTGCCACGGTCCTCCTGGCTCCCTGTTGCACTCCTGCTTTGAAGCATCATCATGAATTAGTGACTACCATTTTTTCTTTAATGACAGAGAAATACCTATCTGCATTCTGATTTCTATTAAAAGTGAGTTGACAGGCTGGGCTCAGAGACAGGCGAATTACCTGAGGTCAGGAGTTCAAGACCAGACCGGCCAACATGGTGAAACCCCAACTCTACTAAAAATAGTGTGGTGGCATGTGCTGGGTGTGGTGGTGGGTGCCTGTAATCCTAGCTACTGGGGAGGCTGAGGCAGGAGAATTGCTTGAACCCACGAGGCGGAGGTTGCAGTGAGCCAAGATTGTGCCAGGGCACTCCAGCCTGGGCGACATAGTGAGACTCCATCTCAAAAAATAAAAAATAAAAAAGTGAGTTGACAAAAGAAAACAAGAACAAGCCTAGTACAGTGGTGGCACATGCCTGTGGTCCCAGCTACTTGGGAGGCAGAAGCGAGAGGCTCGCTTGGGCTCAGGAGTTCCGGTCCAGCCTGGGAAACATAGCAAGACCCATCTCTAAACAAAAACAAAAACAAGAAACAAGAAAAAGCAAGAACGGCCACTGGATGATTCCCAATCTGCAGCCCTCATTTTCAATACGGCTTGGCCCTATTGGCATTTGAGTTTGTGCTTTGTGTTAAAGCGAGAAACTTAGGAGCACAAAGTCTGTGATTCGTCACTTACTTCTTAACTGTGAAGCCCATCCTTCTGGTTTCTCATCTGAAAAGGAGAATCCGAGGTAGTTTTGCTTGAGGATTAAGTAAGGTAAATAAGTAATAACTATCACTCCTGGATAATAATGCTCACATGTGCATTTTTGGCCTACAAAGTAGATAAACTGAATGTATCTAGTCCCCAATTTGTTGGAAACCTTCGGGAGAGTTCTCTCGTACAGGAGGAGACACTTGAACAGAGTTTGGAATACGAACTACCTTTTATACAGCAACGTAAATTTCCATCTGACTGTCCACAACCCCTATAGACCACTGGAGTGCTTCCTCACTGATTTAAAGACTTACTATGCAATGCTGGAGAATCCAGACATTTTGAGGAAAACAGATGATGAACTTCTTAATAGAATCACATTGATGGCTGCTTACTGTTTATACACACCTTCCCAAATTGCCCTGCCTGCCATTTTATCCAGTGCCTTCAGGACTGGAATTACTACGGAAAGTTATTTATTGGACAGTCTGATGTTGAGAGAGAACAGAACTTGCTTGTCACTGTTACGAGATATAATGAAAAGCATGAGAAATTGAGTAAAAAAGTATGTACCACCCAGATCTGAAGAAGCTGCTGTTCTGAAACCGAAGTTGGAGCAATGTCATTCTGCTGAGCTTGCACTTAATGTAATTATGAAGAAGAGGAAAGGCTGTGAAGATAATGATGATATCTCAAAGAAAGCCAGACATGAGGAGGAAGAATAGACAGATGATGATATCTCAAAGAAAGCCAGACATGAGGAGGAAGAATAGACTGATGATGACCTGGTAGACTCTCTCTAGCCATTTCAAGTTGACTTGTCAATGCTAACTAATCAAGAGAATTAGGAAGCATACCAGGCTTTTAAGGTGAGCTGTGGTTGTGCCACTGCACTCCAGCCTGGGTGACAGAATGAATGAATAAATAAATAAATAGTATATCATATGAAAACATCAAAACATATTAAACATTTCTATTTGCTATCTAATTTTTTTCTTTCATAGTAGTTCATGTAAAAGAAAACATCTTCAAAAAAGCCAGAAAAAAAAAAAAAAGCTCAGCTCATTATCTGCAACATAGTGGGCACGTGTTGTTACTATCCTTATCATGTGTGACATTAGACAATCTTCAGAACTGAGCTCTTCCATGGGATCACCTCAGCAGCACAGGTTAGATTTGCCCAGCAGCTGGAACTCATGAATCAAGGCTATGAGTCATGATCTAATACATATTTGTTAGATGCCTACTATGTGTCTGGCACTGTTGTAGATACTTGGTATCTATGTTGTAAACAAAGCACATCTGCTCTTATGAAGGCTTACCACCAGTAAGTGAAGGAGATAAGAAATACATACTTAAATATATATAATTATGCCAGGAACAATATGTGCTGTAAAAAATAAGGCAAGGCAGAAGAATAGAGAAAACACAGGAGCATGTACTATCTCTATTAGTCCGTTTTCACACTGTTGATAAAGACATACCTGAGACTGGGCAATTTACAAAAGAAACTTTTTTGACTTATTTGACTTACAGTTCCATGTGGCTGGGGAGGCCTCACAATCAAGGCAGAAGGTAAGGGAGGAGCAAGTCACATCTTACATGGATGGCAGCAGGCAAAGAGGGCTTGTGCAGGGAAACTCCCATTTTTAAAACTATCAGAGTTCATGAGACCCATTCACTATCATGAGAACAGCATGGGAAAAGACCCACCCCCTCCATGATTCAATCATCTCCCACGTGGTCCCTCCCACATCATGGGAATTATGGGAGCTATAAGATGAGATTTGGGTGGGGACACAAAGCCAAACCATATCACTATTTTATATAGCTTGGAACAAAGAGATGGTTCTCCAGCAGGGACCTGGATGCAGTGAGAGTGAATCATGGAGCATTTGAGGGAGGGACATGGCTGGCAGCCAGGACAGAGTGTTGTGAACAGTGACAAAGAGGTCAGTGAATGAGTGACAGAGACTTCAGAGTTTTCCAGGGGTCACATCCCTTTAGGCCTTGTAGGCCATACATAAACACCTAGATTTTAATTGTGATCAGAAATCCTTGGAATCCTTTTTTGAATTTTTTAATTTTTAATTAGTATGGGCATATACTAGTTTTATATAATTATCGGGTACATGTGATGTTTTGATACAGGCATACAATGGATAATGATCATATCAGAGTGATTGGGGCATCTACCACCTCAAGTGTTTATCCTTAGAATATTTTAATCTTGTAAGTTACATGATCTGCTTGGTTCTAAAAGGCTGCTAGGTGGGTCATAGGCTCTGGGGAAGACAGAGAAGAAGCACGAGAGTCAGGAGGGTGTTAGATCCTCCGTAGATCATGTGAGGGCTGATAGTGGCTTGCATCCAAAGGTGGTGGCGGTGGAGGATGTGAAACAGTCAGATCGTGGGGACGCTCTGGGGCTGCAGGCTTTGGAAGAGATCTTGATACTGAAGAGTATCAAGTTTTTGCAGTAAATATGGAAGTGGATATCAAGAGCTCAGTTTTCAACTTAAGTTTTAGATGCCCAAAGGACATCCAAGAGGAGATGTTGAATGGACAGTTAGATACACATCTGGAGTTCAAGGGAGAGGGTGGGGCTAGAGATATACATGGAAATCATTGTTTTATAGAGACGACATCTAAAGCCATGGAATTGAACTCATCAAAGACTCGAGTGCAGAATGAAAAAGAAGAGGCAGGAGGATTGAGCCCTGGGTCACACACTTAGTGATCAGGCCCAGAATGAGGATGCATCAGTCAGATGAGAAGGTGTAGCCAGCACAGTAGGGGTAGAACCAGGAGGGGCCCTCCTCAGGGCCCCAGGTTGCATTCAAATCTTGACTTGCAAGGAAGGAAGCTTGCTTCCCAAGGTGATGTATGTTTAGACCAAAGGTATTTTAGGCATGGAAGGACCTTAGCAGCAATATTTTTCAAGTCCTGCACTTTACAGAAGTTGAGACTGAGACACAGGGAGGTTAACTACCCAAAGTCACACATCAATTGGTTTGAGTTGATTAGGGATGATGTGTTCCGTTGGAGAGATGACAGGCTGGGCCAGAGGTGAGTATCGCCTAATGAAGCTGGAATTGTTACCAGTCACTCCTATCTCTAGCCAAGAAAAGGAGGGGACAGGAACAGTCACAGGCATCAGCTGTTGAACTTGTTTCTTAGAAATGCAGACTCTTACAGAGCACTTTCTGTATGCATAATATAATTCTAGACACTGTTCAACTGTAGAGTGAGAAGGTAAATACTCTTTCCTCCAAGGTTGTTTTTTTCTTCAAATTGGTGGAAGAGTTGAACAATCATAGCAAATATATATACACATATAAAAACTAATTCAGAAATTGAGTTTTTTTTTAAATCAGAAATTAAGTAGATCTTAAAGCAATATAGATGCTTCCTTAAGAGAGTGTGGTGAATAGGATCCCTAGTACTAGGTGGGGCATCCAGTGACTATTTGCTGAGTAAATTAAGGCCTTCTGTTTTCCTCAGTAGGAAACCACTCATGGATAAAGCAATCAAACTGTGAAAGAATAGAAGCATTTTTCCCCAAACTTAAAATTAAAAAGTTATATTCATACAGGTGATGCTGAAATCAATACCGATTGTAAAACACAATGTCCTTAAATATTCTACAACGAATGCTACTTTCAGTTAATCTTCACCTCATCACTCAGTATCATGTGAAAAAAACTTCCTGTTCTCCAAGAGCACATGCTTTGAATATCCAAATGTATGTGTGTCTGGATAACACGAATTAGGTATTTATCCTAATGCTCTCCCTCAACTGGCCCCCAACCCCTGACAGGCCCTGGTATGTAATGTTCCCCTCCCTGTGTTCTCATTGTTCAACTTCTACTTATGAGTGAGAATATGTGGTGTTTGGTTTTCTGTTCCTGTGCTAGTTTGCTGAGTATGATGGCTTCCAGCTTCATCCATGTCCCTGCAAAGGACATGAATTCATTCCTTTTCATGGCTGCATAGTATTCCATGGTGTATATGTGCCACATTTTCTTTATCCAGTCTATCATTGATGGGCATTTGGGTTGGTTCCAAGTCTTTGCTATCTCAAACAGTGCTGCAATAAACATACGTGTGCATGTGTCTTTATAGTAGAATGATTTACAATCCTTTGGGGCAAAGACTTCCTGACTAAAACACCAAAAGCAATTACAACAAAAGCCAAAATTGACAAATGGGATCTAATTAAACTAAAGAGCTTCTGCACAGCAAAAGAAACTATCATCAGAGTGAACAGGCAACCTACGGAATGGGAGAACATTTTTGCAATCTACCCATCTGATAAAGGTCTAATATCCAGAATATACAAGGAACTTAAACAAATTTTCTGCTCTTTTAATAGGGTTTTTTTTTGGTTCTTTTAAGATATACAAATATACCTATCTCCAAATTTTATGTAAGTGTGTGTGTGTGTGTGTGTGTGTGTGTGTGTGTATGTTCACATGGACATGCATTTACCTCTTTATTGAGAACATATGGACTCCCAGATTTTTATGCAAAGCCATACGTTTCTGTCTGGTATCATATGGCTCTAATTCGATTAACACTATCCAGTCCTGTAATGTGCTTCTTTGTTACATATTATCTAAGTCATATGAGTGAAAATTCCTATTACAGAAGAGGGGAAAAAGAACTTGCTAAATAATCCTTTTGCAGTTTTTTTTGGGTGGGGGGAATGAAGGATGTAAAAACTTGATAAAAACATAAAACTTTATAATAATAATTTGAAGACTCTGACATACCCGGTATTTTTGCTGGTATTTTATATTTTAATCCATAACTTTACACTAAACAAGATCCAAAAGTGGGAAAACATTGTGGTGAAATTCTGTGATTTTAAATTTAGCGGGCAGCTGGAAAGAAAGTGGAAATGTGTGTGCTGATGTGAGGGGTGTGTTAGGGGCTTTCAGCTGTGAGTATTTTCAGTAAATATCTGCAAATATTATAGAGCACATGCCATGGAAGAAAGATCATAAAGCTCATAGACTCTTACGACATATTGAGTAATTTCCATTGGAAATCTCTAAAATAATTCTTGTAGGCAGGATCAGAGGCTCATCTAAACAACTGTTTTGGCCAACACTGATGCCTTTTCCTTTCGTTCGGGAGATCAGATATTGAATTTAGCCTTAAAGGTGGATCCCATTCTGGGTAGCCCCAGAGGACAGGCTAGAGGCTTGGTTTTGGTTGGGTTTTTCCCTTGTGGCAGAGGAATTGTAAAATTTATTTCAAGATCCTTACTAGGGTGGCGTGAGTAGTGGATATGGTCACTCCATGAGTGACATCACCAGGTGACTTTGGCCTTGTGATTCCATCCAGTAATTTTGATTCATCATGACAGACAGGCTCATATATTTTTTTTGGTACAGAGGTAGAATATACTTGGGGCACCTCACACCATTAGAAGTTTCTTAGTTATAGAAGGGCTATGATTTTTGGGAGGAAGCTTAGTGTCAAATTCTTCCTGTCCCTTGATCATTGAGAAGGTTTGCTGCAAGTCAGCATCATTGGTTTCCTCTCTGTACTAAAAATTGGGCTCCAATCTGAAAGAAAGTTAAAAATATGGAAGTCTACCTGCCTTGGAGAAAATGATGGAAATGAGAGTGTGTGCACATGTGGGCAGGTGCACAAAAACTCAGGCAGAAATAGATGCCTCTCATTGAACTGATTTGCCACTTGAGAGAGAATAAAGAAACTAGCAATATCCAGATGTTATAATTCTGTTCTCAACAATACTACTGGCAGCTCTTGAGCTCCGGGGGAAAGGAAGGGAGCAGGTCTCTCCTGTGGTGAAATCACGGAGGAGAAAGACGGAAGCCTATTCTTTGTTGCACTTCACACTGAGTGCTTTACACAGAGCAGAGGCCCAATTAATGCTTGTGGAATTGAATTTATTGAATTGCACTGAAGGAAAAAGAGGACTCAAGGGGCTTGGAGACTTCAAGAGTATATTGCAAGAGGGTCAGTTTCAAGTCAAGACTGAAATTCTAAATCTCTAGGTATGTCTGTTGTGAACTGGAGATATATATAGGTATATCTTAAATGGGAAACAAACAACAAATATACGTATTGGAACTGCTGAATGTTTGGTATTGGACCATATTTATATATGATATGTGAAAGAATATACTGATTTTCAACTAATATTATTTTAATACATCTTGAGCCAAAATTTATTTACTTTCCTTTAAGTTTTTGTGAAATTTTGAATGATGATAATCAGGTAAAGTGATTAAAGATGACATATTTTTTACTTAATTAAAACTCTTAATGGAAAAAGTTTTTCCACTAAATTTGAAGCGTAAGTTAAGCTATTTTTGAATCTAAATTAATCAAGAAGCCAAAATATTTTTGGCATTGGCAATCAGGATGCCTTTAAAATGTTCTCATAAATCAATGAAGATTTAAGATCTTCCTCAAATTTTGAAGATAAACTCATATTTGGGCTGTGATGAAGTGTGAAAAATTTCAGCATAGAAGTTGTTATTTTCATGAATTTATGAGTGTGTGAGAACATCTCTCTGCTAAATTAATTACAGCAATAAATACTACAACCAATATAAAATGAAAGGTTAAAAAATTTGTCCTAAAATTTTTAAAAATCAAGAAAAAAGGTCAGTGGGAAAAAATTAGGTTTACTTCAAGAATAAAATATTCAGGGTAGTTGATAAAAATACTGTTAGGATCCTATACAAAAAACATAGCCTGTAATCCCACCACACTGGGAGGCTGAGGCGGGAGGATCACAAGGTCAAGAGATTGAGACCATCCTGGCCAACATGGTGAAACCCCATCTCTTCTAAAAATACAAAAACTAGCTGGGTGTGGTGGTGCATGCCTGTAGTCCCAGCTACTCAGGAGGCTGAGGCAGGAGAATCACTTGAACCTGGGAGGCAGAGGTTTCAGTGAGCTGAGATCGCGCCACTGCACTCCAGCCTGGTGACAGAGAGAGACTCTGTCTCAAAAAAACCCCCAAAAAACAAAACAAAACAAAAAACAAAACAACAAAACAACAAAACAAATAAAAGAAAAAACCCACATAAAGAATTGGGTAAAATTAGTTTAAAAATTGTTGTTGGTTTTCTTTCACTTTTTTGTAAATACCGTATCAGGTATTTTTCTTTCTATGTTTCTCTAATTCTTGTAGTTCTTAAATACTCTTTAATTTTTAAATTTATAGGCAAATAAAAACAAAATTAAATTCTTTTACCTAAGTCTTAAGGATAAAAAGACAATATATACCTCAAGATTTTTTACTTTTAACTTCTGAGATAACATGTGGACCTAGAACTAGTCTTCTAATTAATCTAGTACTTTCAGTTCAAAATATTCAAAAACTGTTAAAAGAAGAAGAGAGACAGTATTAAAAGTGACATAAAAATCACATGGTTTTTACTTCTTTTCTCTGGAAAAAAAACATTAGCCCAAATTATTGGTATTTAGATTAAATCTTTGAAAATATTCACTATAAATATTTTAGAATGTAGAAAACAAAAATCTCTATTACAATGAATAATATGGTAATGTAAAATTGTTGCTTTTGTTTTACAAATTGTTAAATAATAAAAGTTAAATAATACATTAAAGACTACCTTATAATTTAGCAACTGCTTCATCATTTCAGCAGAATGTTCTTTTTTAGAATCAGTAAAAAACGAAATAAAAGATGTAATTGCAATATCTTCAAAACACCACTTACTTTGAAAAATAGTGAATGAAATGCATTTAATGGTAAAAATTTTGATATATTATTACAAGCAGAAAGTTTGGGCCCTTGGAATCACATACACATGACAGATGAAAAATATTAAAGGAGGTATTTACCACAAAGAATATTTTCCCAACAGAAATTTAGAAAGGGGTCTGGTCTGATAGAGTAATGGGTTATATGAAAACCTTCAAACATCTTAATTCAGAAAGATGAATGCCAGGAAGCTTAATGAGTTGGGGGAGTTCAAGTTTGCTGATTAGAACATATAGCAATATACATTTCAGTGGGACCAGAGAATATTTTACTGATCATGAAAATGTGAATAAGCAAAGTTGATGGGTCTTAGACCACCTTCACTTTCCTTTCCTTTATGTTAATAATCAGAGGAAATTTAATCAATGGAAAATATAAACCAGGAACAGGTTTTAGATATAAATATAGAAGAGACGAGTAAAAATGTAGAACAAAACAGTAAAAACACCTAGAATAAAACACTGGAATTGGGTAACTATTTTATTATCTGTTGACAGAAATATCACAAAGGTGTGTGTGTGTGTGTGTGTGTGTGTGTGTAGCTACAGATGTGTTGACTCACCTACTACTGTTTTTTTCAAAGATTATATTTAAAAACCAGCAATGAAGTACCACTAAAGTATTTTTAGTATGAACTGATCCTTTTCCATTTTCTCTTTTCAATGAAGTTGGATTGCATGAAGTGAATAAAGCTGCTTGACTTGATCTTATCAGCCTACAGCAGATAAAGAAAGAATTTCTAATGGTGCCTACGTCATTGACTGCAGTTGTTAGAGAAATAGAGAAATAGAATTGTTGGTGAGTCATATGGCTCTGATATTGCGCTAATGCGATGGCAGTTTTGGTGAGGATTTTGATATTTAATGAGTGAATAAGGGCAGAGCAAGTCTTTTAAGCCCATTTCTGATGGAAGCATAACCATATAAGTTTAAAATAAGAAAAGAAAAGAAGGGGAAGAAAGAATGAATAAATTTATTGATCAGATAATGCTGAAGGCATTCGAAGATGCCAACATTAATACAGTTGATAAATACATTGTTTACACAAGTGTGTCACTATCACTGGCCAGCATAAAAACTGTCCTTGCCCAGCAGTGTTTCCTCGAACACTTGAAATTGAAGAAGATAAAGCTCAGTATTTCCAGTGATCTCTAACTTTCAGATTTAGATGTAGATGATAAGCTTTTTGTATCAAAATCTTTGATCAACGCTATGAATCTTGTTCTTGCAAAGCTGTAAGAACACCAAGATTCTTCTAAATTTTAACTTAAAGTCAGTATCATAAGAATGCCAAGTTTAAAAATGGAACAATGTTCTACCTTTTAGTTAGTATGAAATTAGTTGAGAAGAGACTAATTGGATAGTCACTTGTAAATGTATTCCTGGATACACTTAGGCAAGAATGATGCAGGAGCTCTTCTTTTGACTAATAACACACTTCATGCTCTTTAGTATGTCTTTATATCTGCGTCAAAGCTGAAATCAATGAGGTATGGATAAAAAACGGGCTGAATATTGGAAGATGCCAATAAGACCCATTCCACTAACCCCTTCATGTGTGCCAAAATAATTTGTTTGAAATGCTGAATTTATGTGCTGAATAATTTGTTTGAACTGCTAGGCTGTAGATCTGGGGGCAGAACTAGTGAAAAATAGCCAGCTTTGGAGCTGGCAGGCTGAAGGGAAGAAGGAACAATTGGGCTAGGGTGAATCCCTATGGAGGAATCGAGCCTTTTCAGGAAGGGAATGTCAGGGTGAAAAGCAGGAGTTCTTTTTCAGGGCGAGGATGGATAACAAAGGCTGCACAAGGTGGGTAATAGGATTTCAGTTTCTGAAAGATGAATTCCAGGACGAAGGTCTCCCACAGTGTGGAGACATATCTTGGGGTTTAAATTGAGCCCTCATCCTGTAAGAGGTCTGTGATGCTGCAGATTCTTTCTACCAGGCAAGGCCTCCTGGTATTAATCAGAGCCCAGCTATGTGGAGGAGGAGCAGCTGGAGCATCTGGGCAGAGGCTGGCCGAGGGCCTGGTAAGCTGGTGTCTACTGAGAGACAGCATTCCTTCGGAACACCTAAGCCCACTGCTGTAGCAACGAAGAGAAGGGAGCCCTGGTCTTCCACTCTCATCAAATACACCCCAGTGGTCAATGCATGCCTCTATTTCTTGTGAGAATCCTCATTTCTCATGTGTGTGCATTTAGCGTGTACCATGGCTTCAGATGGTTCACACTTATTATTTTCCCACCTGGCTTTGAGATGCATCTGGGGAAAGCTGGTGCTGTCACCTTTCAGGATGAAGAGCAAACGCTAAATTTTAATTACAAAATACCAGGATGTCTTTGAGAACATTGTTCTTAACTTCAGTAAGACTTTTCAGTTCTTTTAAAAATCCTTTGCATGGTATCTCAGAATCACAAAGTTTAATTTTAAAAGGGATCATCATGATGAGCTTATTCAACACTTTCATTTCATAGGCAACAGAATGGAGGTCTAGAAGGATTAATTGACTTACTTAAGGTCAGTTTTATAGAAACGAAAAAAAAAATCTTGAACAAATTCTCTAGCTTTTAGATTGGGGGAATAAGACTATTTACTCATTCACTTCCCAACAAATCACTCACCCACTGTCCCGAAGCCCAAGGCCTGCTGTCTTCCATGGATACCCACTTTCCCTTGATTCAGAACTTGACAGTAAGTGGAGTGGGGAGGAAAGGCTATTAAAGCCTATGCTCTTTAAACAGAGTGCTTACATTTTAGACACAGTAGGAATAACCGTAGAGAAAGCAATTAGCAGGGGGAATGTCAGGAAGTCAGTCTGTTCTATGAAGAAAATCAACTACCTTTAAACAGTCAAAGAAAGCTTGGGTATATAACAGAATTTTGCCAATGGAGACACAATTAAAATAAACTTTGAGGCGGGCATGGTGCGGGGGAAATGTTTATATAGAGAATACAATCAGGCTGGGTACAGCGGCTCACAACTGTAATCCCAGCACTTTGGGAGGCTAAGGCAGGAGGATCACCTGAGGCCAGGAGTTTGAGACCACTCTGGCAACACAGTGAGACCTTGTCTCTATAAAAAATTTAAAAATTAGCTGGATGTTGTGGTGACATGCCTGTAGTCCCAGCTACCCAGGAGGCTGGTAAGGGAGGATTGCTTGAGCCTAGGAGTTCAAGACTGCAGTGAGCTATGACTGCACCACTGCCCTCCAGCCTGGGCAACAGAGCGAGATCCTGTCTCAAAAAAAAAAAAAAAAATCAGCCAGATAGAAAGTTGCACAGAAAAGATGGAAAGATGGAAAAATTGGGGGACTGGGAGCGCAAGTGTGTACTGAATGAGGGTGCTTAGAACCGCTGTGTAACTGTGTGTGCTGAGATAATGTTTATTACTGGAATAGCTAATGATAAGTTAATTAGGTCATCTTACATAGTTTGATTCAGAAAGAAACTTATTGTTTGCCTCATGGAACGACCTAAGCCTTTACAGATGTCTAAATTTGCGAAAATACTAATTTTGTTTAGGCCCTCACTAAAAGATAAAAAATAGTCAACAGACACATACTTACACAATGCAAACACATTATTTCCACTGACAGGGAATGAAATCCAACAGTTAATACGTATTTATTAATTTAACAGCGTATGTTAATGTGTTAAACCTAACCTCCTGCTTATTAGAATGAAATGAATGAATGTTATTAGAAATAACATTATAGGTCAAACAGAAGATAGCCCTACACAATATTCTTGCTGAATGAATAAATAACTAACTATGGCGGATTGACTTTCTAAAGGAGACATCAATTGAAAGAAGTGATTAAAGTTGACAGTGGAATTGTACAAATGACCCTAATTAATGAATTTTCTAATTTTTTCGTGTTTATAAACATTAGCCCCGTTTGCACACTGTGTGCATAAATATGCATGCATTACAACCAGTGACGTCCATAACTGGATGCAAATCACGCTCAGACACCTACTCTGTGGCATCTGTGAATTCTGACATATCATTCTATCGTAAGCTGCAGAAAGTTCTAATTTCCCCGTTTTTTTTTTTTTTTCTGCCACTGACTTGGAGACCGTTGACTTGGCAAAGCCCCTAACACCAGATCTCAGATAAAACTGACCATTTACAAGACATCAAATCTTCTGCAGCTTTGGATTAAGGATTCTGACCTTAAAAAAAGAAAAAGTTCGACTTCCAATCACTTCTTCTCTTTATAAATACGATAAACCGATGGCTGTTTTGCTCATACTCCCTGACAGTAGTAAGATAATGTCACTCTTCAAATAAGTTCTTACTTATTGGTTACCTTTTGATGGGTTTATCAGCTGCCAACAAATAATAGAGAACTATTTTGGTGAAGCCAGTCACGCCAGGCCTGTAAATGAGAATATCTGTGTGTGAAGTCCAAGCAGTACAGGTAGGTCTCCACGGCACAAGCTTCTGAGAGAATTAGAGCTACCTTCATGCTCTTACTTTTCTCGCTAGCCCTCATGTAATTACGGTAGAAAGTGCCATTACTCATGACATCATTACTGCTAATGATGACCAGAATATAGGCTTAAGTTAAAGGGTAGTGTTACTGTTTCATTAGGAACTCCGAAATTAGTAACATCATCATTGCCTCATATCCTATTAATTAAGACCAGCTCCTTATCCAAAAACATGAGAAGCTCATAGCTGGTGACATTCTCTTTGCAGGTGTTTAGGTTTAAAACTGTGTTTTCTTCTTACCTGCTAGAACTCAATTTTTTTTTCAACTTCTCAAAAATGTAGACAGGATTATCCAAGCCTGCTTTTTCCCTCCTACATATAAAACACAACATCTTATGTTTGATGTTTGTTTATTGGTAGTTTTATGAGCAATAAAAATGCTTTGCTAAGTGTATAGTTCTCTAAAATATACATATTTTAAATGGATAGAAAAAATTACAAATTATTTCAAAGGCTTTGGTAAAATATCGGGATGGCTCTGTATAGTGTGGGACTGTCTTGTGTTGCTAAAACATTTTAACCTAAAGCTGTGCTCTCCTAT
This sequence comes from Pan paniscus, assembly GCF_029289425.2. NCBI lineage: Eukaryota > Metazoa > Chordata > Mammalia > Primates > Hominidae > Pan > Pan paniscus. The sequence goes on along the minus strand of NC_073252.2, from coordinate 179,644,019 downwards.
TCTGATTAATCATTTAAAAACCAAATACAAATCAAATGTAGAAACAGGACCAAATACTAACAAAAGCATTTTCCTTGCATATTCACGAGAACATTTCATTTGGGATTAGTAGTTTCATAAAAGCACAAATATAAATGTCAATGAATTTTACATTACACAGATGATATTGCAGAAGTAAAAATCTTTGCATTTATTGATACCTAATTTGGAAACCACAAAATACTGGATGCATCCTAAGAGGAATGGTGGGGGTGGGGGGGGGGGGCAGGGGAAAGTGGAAGTAGAGATGCCTGCCTGTATATTTTTGAAATGTGTCTTCGATGACTATAATTTATTAGCTATATTATCATAACGTTAACATTATAATAAAAATTAACATTCAGGTCTATTCCATAGGTTTATAATTTTAGTGGGCAGAATAATGCAAAACAAGTTCAGAGTGTGGGTTCATGAGTGGAACCCCACTTGTTCTGTATTTTTGCCTGGAGTTACATGAGAATGTAGACATTAATTCTTACATTTATGGAACACCTTTTTTGTCATTTAAATTCATTTTTATTCAGTCTTTTTCATTTAAGCATGCTTCAATGTATTTATAATAAATGAGAATACATATAAACCTTCCAGAACATCTCTGGGAATACGGAATTATATTAATGACACTTTTAATGTCACTTATTTGACATGGGATCTGATTATGCCATTAAAGACCTAGTTCCTCTGATACTCACACAGGGATTAGAAATAACTGAATTGGGGAAACATCCCAGAAACTAGGAATAGTTATTTTTAAATTCAATGGTAGAATTCACACATTTAAAATGGTACAATTCACAGTTCTTCCTCTTCTGGAATGTTAAATCTTGTTTGAGAGGAAATTCATATATTCATGATAAATTAGAAAACAATTTGGAAGCAACCTATAAAATGTATAGAGAGTTTCAGCCTGTATGTGTCATTCAGAGGCAATTCAGAACATGAGAAAAACCACCGCGGGCTCATGTTAATTCAGACAAACTTCATGGAGAGGGAAAATTTTGAGCTGAGTATTAACGATGTGTAGGATTTAGCAGAAACACAGAGAAAAAAGACTAGGAGTGAATCGGAGCATGTGAGGGGCCAAGGTGGCTAGGAGTGCTCTAAGAGGCAAGAAACAATTCCTCTTAGGATGCATCAAGAATGTTCCAAGATCGAGAAAGTAAACTGGGACCAGTTCATACGGACCCTTTCTGTGGGGTTGAAACTTTCAAATTTATTCAAATATGCAAAAGAAGCTAATATAGATTTTTAACAAATGGAATACATGGTGAAAATTACTCTATTGTATAGCCACCATTAAATAAAATGGTGACACTCAGAAACTAGGTAGTCTACTATTAAAAATGAGAAGTAAAGTCATGATGGTAAATTAGAGTAACCATAGTATGACACAGGAAGGAGAAATAAACCAGAAACTTTGCGAAGCATGTATCCTAGGACTCAGTGGCCACCTGAGTGTGGGATGGGAGAGAGATGCAATTCATAGAAGCAAGGAGACGTTCATTGAAGTAGGAAGTGTCTTAGTCTGTGTTGGGCTGCAACAATAAAATCCCACAAACTATGTAATTTGCAAAGAATAGAAATTTATTTTTCACAGTTTTGGAGGCTGGGAAGTCCAAGATCAAGGCATTGGCAGGTTTGGTGTCTGGTGAGCCTCCAGTCTATCCTGGACAAATGCTATGCCCTCACATGGCAGAATGTCAAAGGGTAAGAAGGTTGAATTCCCTCTGTCAAGTCCTTTTCGAAGGGTACCTAATCCGATACATGAGGAAGGAGTCCTCGTGGCTTAATGGCTTAATCACCTCTTAAACAACCTCTCCCCTTTCCCCCATACTATCACACTGGCCACACTGGAATTTTGGAGGGTACACATTCAGATCCTAACAAAAAGTCAGACAAAGGATTCATTTTTGATCATCACATACACTAGATTTGACTTTACAAACATGACCACCTGATTGGACGTGTTCTGTAAACAACTGGAAATAAATGAAGGATAAAGGCATGGGCTGAAACTGCAGGTTTAATAATGAGCATATAGGTGATAGTTGACATGGCAAGAGTGGATGAGCAATCTAAGGATTTGGATAAAGAAAGAAAATTGAGCAAGAGTAGAAAGTCTGAGAATTTGATCTGAAGAGAACTGGTAGAAATAGAAGCAAGAAAGGAGATAAAGAAAGAGAAAATAAGAAAGGTATTAGGGTGGCTAAGAGAAGCCAAGGAAGAGGTTGTGAAGGAGGGAATCATGGTATCAAAAGCTGCAGAGATGGCAGGTGCTGAGTGGTAGGAAAGACCATCTGGATTTGTACTACAGGGGGTGTAAATATTAGATTAACTGGGTTGTTTAGGGAGGGAATAATTTAGTGCAAATGTTAGTTTCTTAGGATGACAGGGTTTCAATTTATATTTTAGATGCATTTTCCTCCTATTAGGGAACAAGTAGCCAACTCCTTAGTTTGTTTCTTATTGGAATTTAGCAGTTTAGCTGAACTAATTTACGTTTTTGAGCTTATGAACAGCTGCAATGTTGTATTTAAATTTCATCTGCTCTCTGTCCTACTTAATGTTCCAGTAACAATCCATCTTACTTTCAAGTCTGACAATTTCATAAGGGTATTGACCACCCACAGAGAGTATGCCTTCAAAAGGGAAAGCCCTTTAAGAGCTGTGTTGAATGAAGCAAAAATGCTTAGATTGTAGTCAATACTATTAGAACTGAACTGGGATAAGAGTGCAGTGATTCAGAAGAATTAGTTCCATTATTTTTACTGAAGCTTCAGGAAAGCAATAGCATCCAGGAAAACAATAGAATTTAGGGCACTGTGATGGTCATTGGGATACTATTCACTGTAGTTGAACAACCCACTAAAATATTTCAGTAAAAGTGCAGTTAAACACACAGAGCTGAAAACTTCACCAACCCTACAGACACTAATGATTTTCCATACAAATGGTTGGGGCCCCTTTAAGTAAAAATAATGAACAAGACTATATTCTGCTTGCTTTATAATAGACACTTCTGATAAGAAGTGATTTCATTCTAATAATAGAGTGGGGGCACAGTTTAGTCTAACACGTTAGAATAAATTGCTTGATTTTAATAATCTTAAGTGCAAAATTTTTTTTAAAAGCCCACAATGAATATTGACATTTAGAAACCTTTTAATAGTAGCATAATTCCTATATATAAAGCTAAGATAGTAAGGGATCTATTTTTTTCTTCTTTCAACTGAGCAGCTTTGTATTTTAGTAGTCTTTTTTTCTTTGAAAACCAGATTCCTATTTATAAATATTTCTGCATCAGGACAGTACTCCTTTAAATTAAGTGTGTCCTGAAGTGACCCATATCTGGCCATCGGGTAACCTGTATCAGGTAGTACCACATGTTCACAATCAACCCCAGCATGCACCCCTTGGGCTGATAACTAAAATGTGACAATTCTGATAATTAAACCACCTAAAGCCGGTGGCTGATGTCTTGCATTAATTCAAAACAGCTTAAGGTGAAACAGCACACTATCCAATTACCAGAGACATGCCTCTGTATGCTCTCAGCCATGTTGGCATGGCTTTCCTCAGATACACTGAACCTCATACCTGACAGAAACTCTAATTTAAACAAATAAAGGGGGTTGCTGATGGATTGTAGCCTGCTTAATCTAACTATTAGTCCCTCTGAAGACTTCTCTTGATTAGCAAGGCTGAGTAGGTCAGAGGATGACATTTTCCAATCAACCTAACATTCATGGAGAAATTATATTTTTCTGTATCATTCATTAAGAGCTAGTGGAATTCAGATTTTTGGCTTATAAGGAAGATCCCAATTAATTAAAATAATGAAGAAGAAAAATAAAAGCAAATTATTTTATACTGGAGTATAGTTTTAACATTTATATGCATAGATTCCGTCAGCAGTAGAGGATGTTAGGATTTCCACACTCTTCCCAAAATGCAACCAGAAAATACTACAATGGAAGGCACAGTTCCAAGGATTATAGTTTTCTGTATCTTTGCTGTTCAAAGCAAGAGCAGTCCTGAAGCACCTCACTAATTTGAGGATTAATTTATAATTATTGCCCGTTCAATTAAATTGTTCACACCTCTTCTCTACCACGACTACCACGATCATTAAATAGTATTGATTGTATGCCAAAAACAGCCTCAAAAAGCATACCATGTGTGCTAGGCTGTTCTTGTGTTGCTGTAAAGGAATACCTGAGGCTGGGTAATTTATAAAGAAAAAGCGATTTATTTCTGCTTGCAGGTCTGCAGGCTATATGGGCAGGGTGGTGCCAGCATCTGCTTCTGGTGAGGTCCTCAGAAAGCTTCTAATCATAGCAGAAGGGAACGGGGAGGCGGCATGTCACATGGTGAGAGTGGAAGCGAGACAGCAGGCTGGGAATGGGGGTGCCACACACTTTCAAACACCCAGGTCCCATGTGAAAGCACGCATCGCCAAGGCGATGGTGCTAAGCCCCTCATGAGGGATCCGCCCTGTGATGCAATATCCCCCCACCGGGCCCCACCTCTAACACTGGGCATTACGCTTCATTGTGAGATTTGGAAGGGACAAATATCCAAACCATGTCACCATGTAAGTGTAGTGTGATGGTTGATTCAATGTGTCAACTTTAGTGGGCTAAGGGATACCCGGGTAGCTGGTGAAACAGTATTCCTTGGTGCGTTTGAGGGGGTGTTTCTGGAAGAGATCAGCATTTGAATTGTAAATTGACAAAGGAAGATCCCCCTCCCCAGTGAGGGTGGGCATCGACTAATCTCTAGAGGGACCAAATAGAACAAAAATGTGGAGGAAAGGTGAATTTTCTTCTGTCTGAGCTGGAACACACATCTCCTGCTCTTGGACGTTGGCACTCCTGGTTCTCAGGCCTTCAAACTAGAACTGTGGCTTACACTGTTCCCCCCTCCTCCAACGGACCCCTGCCCCAAGGCCTTCAGACTGAACCACCGGCTTTCCTGGTTTCTCCAGTTTGCAGATGTCAGACTGTGGGACTTCTCAGCCTCCATAATCATATGAGTCTATTCCTGTAAGTCTCTCTCTCTCTCCACACACACACACACACACACACACACACACACACACACGCATATATATATGTGTATATATACATATATATATACACACACACACGCATATATATGTGTATATATACATATATATATATGTATATATACACATTTCTATTGGTTTTGTTTCTCTGGAGAATGCTGACTAATACAGACAGTGAATTTAACCTGATTTGAATTTGTTCTTTTCACAGGCTATCTAAACGTTTACCTACAAGCCTAGGGTCTATCCGGGTGCAGGTTGGGAAATGACAAACTAAAATTGAGCCTTGGCCAGGCACAGTGGCTCATGCCTGTAACCCTAGCACTTTGGGAGGCCGAAGCGGGTGGATCACTTGAGGTCAGGAGTTCAAGACCAGCCTGGCCAACATGGGGAAACCCCTGGCTCTACTAAAAATACGAAAATTAGCCTGGCGTGGTGGCGGGCACCTGTAATTCCAGCTACTTGTGGGGCTGAAGCATGAGAATCGCTTAAACCTGGGAGGCAGAGGTTGCAGTGAGCTGAGATTATTCCACTGCACTTCAGCCTGGGCAGCAGAGCAAGACTCTGTCTCAAAAAATAAAATAAAACAATAGGATAGAATAGAATAGAATAGAATAGAATTGAGCCTCATCTGGGAAGCTGTTTAAGATTATTGTGCCTGATTTTTATTGCTTGCCTTTTTTCTCATGTGTACATATATAGTGCATATATTGTAGGCATGAAATAGCCAAAAGTTAAATCCTTGAGGTCCTTCAATCAAGGGAATATGCTTGATAGTTTAAGGAGGAAGAGTGATTTGAATTCAAGATTTTTGTATTGTAAAGGCTATTCTAGGTTGTTCCCCATTTTGAAGCTGCATCTCATCTTTAAAATGCCAAGGGATATAAAATTATCCAATGTATCCTGGAGTCCAAGAGGCTGATCAGAGCGCGTGCAGAAGAGAGACACTGTTCTCAGATACGAAGCACTGAACTTAAAATTTTGTCGTGAAGAATGTCGGAAGAAGGCAAATGCCCTTGGAAATACTTTAAGCAGTTGTGGTTGCAGCCAGGATATAAAGCATGATTCAAGGGAACACTCACTCCAGTGAAGACTGGATAGAGAGGCACAGAGAAAGAAAGAGAATGAAGAGAACTAAACGGAAAAAAAGAGAACCAGAATACTCCTGTAGCCACCTACTAACAGATTAAAGGTATCATTAATTTCCTACTAAAGAGAAATTGGAAATAGTCATTAGAAATCTAATGTATTTTGTCAAGTCTATCATTAAGCTTACATTAACAGCCTTGTAAATACATTTAGTTTTTAATGCATACTGTAAGTTTGGGTTCTGGCTGTAAAATGTCCTATTTAAAAAAAAAAAATCACACAAGTACGTGTAAAGATAGCCATATAATTTGGGAAGACCCGACCAGTAACTGAAGCTTAGAATCTGGGGCTCAGAAAGGACATTTTTTTTTCTAGTGTTTCTAATGCCCATTATAATCAGTCTTTTAGACTGGCACTTAGGGGAAATAAGGTGAGCAGGAAGAAAAACTTTTTAAAGTACACTGTAGAAGAACTCATGAAATAAAACAGGAAAGTATTTAAAGTATTTGCTGGGTTCTTATGAGCCAAGTTTCGTCAAGGTAGCTATTTTCTCTAGCTTCCAGATTTTATTTATGTTGGCTCAATGGAAAACTTTCCTCATGGTAAAGGACATTCAAGCAGGTGTCAGGCACTAGGAATAATGTCAGATATTCATTACCCAATTTAGAAATATCACTGAATTAAAACTGAATTAAACTGAGTTGAAACTGATGATTAACCCAAAGTTTATTAGTAAGGTGTAATATCAAAATTAAACCAGTAACGACGTAAGATTTTTAAACCAAATTTTTAAAATTACTTCTAAGTTTTAGTTTGAATATGAAATGAAGGCTTGTGAAATTAGAAAAAAACCTAAGAGATTTTTCTTACTGATGGTAATGTATAGCTGAATATTAAGTGCATGTGCATATGCATAATATACTTGATTTGTATCATATATAATATCAGATATGTAGAATACATATAAATTATTAACACTGGGTGAAATAGAGAATCCAGAGAAAATGCCAAGAATCCATGTGATTTAAATGTTATTTAATTAATGATTTTCATGTATTGAACCAATATTTATCTCAAAAGTTTGCTTCAAAATTAAAATACATTTCTAGTTCATTTAATATCTAGCTACCTTCAAAATTTTTAGCACAACTTAATGAAGAAAAAGTTGTAGAGGCCGGGCACGGTGGCTCATTCACGCCTGTAATCCCAGCACTTTCGGAGGCTGAGGTAGGCGGATCACTTGAGGTCGGGAGTTCGAAAGTAGCCTGACCAATATGGTGAAACCCCATCTCTATTGAAAATACAAAAATTAGCTGGGTGTGGTGGCAAGCGCCTGTAGTCCCAGCTACTCAGGAGGCTGAGGCGGTAGAATTGCTTGAACCCGGAAGGCGGAGGTTGCAGTGAGTGGCGATCACGCCACTGCATTTCAGCCTGAGTGATGGAGGGAGACCCTGTCTCAAACAAAAACAAAAACAAAAACAAAAACAAAAACCCAAGAAAAACCACAACAAAAAAACTTGTAGGAGAAAATGCTGCCAGATCTTTTTCCAGCAGGTTGATCTACCTATTGAAATGTTAGGCAAGAGATGACTTGCCTAAAAACACATGTGTGGGACTGCACTTTCAAATCCATATTCAGAAGATTAACTAGCTTTTAATATTAAGTTTATTCTTTGAATGTTTTATCTCTAAGAATGGCCCAGTGAAAATACATCATATTATTTTGTTAACATGTTATGAGATATAGGTATACCTAATAGAACAGTATTTTGTAAGTGGCATTTAATTTTTGAAATATTTAATTTTTGAATTGATAGTTTCAACTGAAGATGTTATTTGATATAAACCTTGGTCTCTATGCATTATTTTTATATGAGTCAAATGAAACGAACATGTAGCTATGGGAGGGATTTTTTTCATGCTCAAGTAGAGGTTGTGTTGTTTAAATTCTAGTCAATGGTCTTAAAATCTTGAATCTCGGCCAGTCGCGGTGGCTCACCCCTGTAATTCCAGCACTTTGGGAGGCCGAGGCGGGCAGATCACGAGGTCAAGAGATCAAAACCATCCTGGCCAACATGGTGAAACCCTGTCTCTACTAAAAATATAAAAATTAGCCCGGTGTGGTGGTGCATGCCTGCAATCCCAGCTACTCGGGAGGCTGAGGCAGGAGAATCACTTGAACCCGGGAGGAGGAGGTTGCAGTGAGCCGACATCTCACCACTTCACTCCAGCCTGGCGATGGAGCTAGACTCCTCTCAAAACAAACAAACAAACTTGAATCTCTTTAAAGTTTTTGAACTTTTTGTATAGTTTTTGCTTAGGCTGTGGGACTGAGCAAGAAGATTTCAATGATTGCTAGTGGGCATTCTCAGGAAGTAAGTAGCTGCTCAGAACAAGGGGAAAATAGATACAACTTGTAGTGCTCATACATTATACAAAAAGCAATGTGAAAATATTTGATAGTTATATTGATCAATGAAGAAAATTAAGAAAAATTTCACATGATGCCCCTTTGAGACCAAGATCTAGAAAGTGTAATTTTTTAAACAAAGAAACAAAAATAAGATTTAAAAAATGTTTTCCATAAAAACATTTCCAAAAATTTTTATAAGAATTAAGAAAACATTTTCCATACGGAAAACTGCTTGCAATGAAAGTCTCAAATCAAATCATAATAGATAAAGGAATAGTATCAAAGGAAAACCTTGAGGTCAGCAAAGTAACTGAGACAATGATTTGAATTGTAGGGCTTTTTAAGAGATAGGCAGATGTTATTTTAGATTATTTTGCTAGTATTTTGACAACTCAAGGAACAGGGAAAAAAATCTAAAGACTGAAAAGATTAGATTATTTTTTTAAAAGAAAGGGATAAAATTGAATATTATCCAGCCATCGAAAGAGATAAAATTCTGATACATGCTACAACACGGATGAACCTGAAAACATTATGTTGTTAAATAATCCAGATGCAAAAGGACAAATATTGTATTATTCCACTTATATGAGGTACACAGAATAGAGAAATTCATAGAGACAGAAGGTAGAATAGAGGTTACTTGGGACTGCGGACAGTGAGAATGGGAAGTTAGTGTTTAATGGGTACAGTTTCTATCTGGGATGACGAAAATGTTAAGGAAATAATGGTGATATTTACACAACCTTGTGAATATACTTAATGTCACTGAATTTTATACTTAAAATGGTTAAAATAATAAATTTTACATTATATATTTCTTATAATAAAAATTAAAATTAGAAAAGTTTCAGAAATAAACGGGAAATTCGTAGTAATTCAAGTCAGTTTAGCATGCATTATTCCTAGATATTCAAGACAGGAGACCTTGAACTAACCGGGGTAGCCACATAAACTGGTTTTCTGGGATAGAAAGTTTCATGTGATGTCCAATTGCCAGATAAACTTACTTATCAGTATGCCACGAAAAAATTATCATCTAGAGTTCCATGTAAATATGAGAATTGTTCCACAGGGTTTTGTCCGGGGAACACAACTATTTAATGTATTTATCAAAACTTGTTACTTCCCCGAGGAACCAGGATGCAGCCTCCCATTCATTAATGGGGACCTTGCAACTGAACACGCTTCCATTTCTTTCTTCCGGCAACCAGAAAGCTCAAACAAAATACGATGTTCAGCAACCAGACTCATCTTAGGATTGGCATATTTCTATTCTCCTTGTTCCTGCCATTAATCTTCTACTTCTATTTATAGTTTATTATTCCACTGTGGGATGTAAAAATTGTATATTGCGGTGGCTCACGGCTGTAATCCCAGCACTTTGGGAGGCTGAGGCGGGCGGATCACAAGGTCAGGAGATCGAGACTATCCTGGCTAACACAACGATGAAACCCCGTCTCTACTAAAAACACAAAAAATTAGCCGGGCGTGGTGGCGGGCACCTGTAATCCCAGCTACTCAGGAGGCTGAGGCAGGAGAATGGCGTGAACCCGGGAGGTGGAGCTTGCAGTGAGCCCAGATCACGCCACTGCACTCCAGCCTGGGCAACTGAGCGAGACTCCGCCTCAACAACAACAAAAAAATTGTACATTGCCTCCAATTCTTTGTGAAAAGAGGTGGGCTGTAAATACATAACAACGTAAAAATACCTGGAGCAGTGACATGGAATGTAGTATTATGGGTATACTCATTAAGTTTGTAGAGCGTGGCTAACATGCACGATTTGAATGAGTTGGTGGACCTCTCTTCAATTCAACTAAACACACACACGTGTGCACCCACACAGGTTCTTAGCACAATGCTTTGGTATTAGTTCCTTGGTCTCTCCTCTTGGGGAGTTTACAATTCGGTCAGAGTAATAAGCTTCTTTACCCGTCATTTCAAATGTTTGTTAGATGAACTAAACCAGTTATTAAGAAGCAAAAAAAAAAAAAAAAGATTAATTGCAAAAACAGATAATATTTAATAAGCACAACTGCTTCTGAATACAAAAGGAAACACAAAACATGCCATTACTTTGAATAGGGACAATCTGCAGGAATATTTATCTATTGAAAAAAATGAAATTATAACTGAAAAATTATTCTATCCAGGGTGTGCTGCTGTTAATTTGACACTGGTGGTTGTTTTGAAATCACTGCCTACTCTGTTGGCTTGTTTCTCTTAATCATACCTTTTGAGAGCTTAATCTGACGATTATAAGTCATTACTTCTATGCTTGTGACTACAGGTTACATCTCCCATTTCCAATGTTCAAAACTCAATCCATTGGACCGATTTAGAAGAAAGGGTTGGACTAGATGAGTGGACTGCGGAATTATTACTGAAGCCCTTTCTAGCAGCCAAAGCCTAGAATTAATTATATGGAAATATAAAGTTTAGAATTAGAGGAGACCTTAGGAGTAACTGGTTTTAATCCTCTGATTTGATAAAGAAGGCCTTCAATGCCAGGTGCCTGAAGTCTAACTAACGAGGGTCAAAGTCAGGGTTAAAAACTCAGCTCTTTTGTTTTCACAGCTGAACTATGATGTACTTGAGAATGGGCACCCCTGTATATCAGTCTTCACCCTCTAATTCCGAGAAGTGGGCCTATGTGGCAGACTGTGCAGGCCCCAGTGCTAAGAACAGTTCTCTCTTCTGGAACACTGAAATGGAAGTTCCAACACTGAGAAAATAAAGGCTCACTCCTTTCATTTCTCATTTAACATTTCCTTCCTGCAGAAGTCCAAGAGCACACAAAGTGATGAGGAACAAACGTCATGAATGAATTCCCAGCTCCCATGTAGAGGAATAATTAATCCATTTGCTTCTCATTTTGATTCTGCACCTCCCTTAAAATTTATTATTAGAGTCGAGCAGATGCCCTCTACAAAGGGTTTTCCTCATAATGAAGTCACAGCCTGGAGAGTCAGGGTCTTGCAGCCGAACTCTGCAGGCGAACGGGGGGACTCAGAAGCCCTTGAAAACATATGTTCTTTTTACTAAAACCTTGAACTTGCAGAATTATCTTGAAATTACACTTGAGTATTTTCACCCTGCAGTGTCTGACTTTCTGAATGGTGTGCATATTTTTCTCTCAATCAAAAATTTACAAAATCATGGAAGTTGCATGAATGTGAGGAATAATGCAGAAGATAATTCTAATTGAGAAGACTGTCATTAAAAGTTTGAAACTAAAAAGTAGGCGATTTTTATGGTCTAGATGCCCAGTAAGGAGATAAATATATCAATTGTTCAGCTTACGTGTTACAATTTTTGCAACCACTTCATTTGGCTGTGAATGTTAGAAAACCCAGGCAACCCAAGGGTTAATATCTGGCACTTTTTGTTTTTGGAATTGTCTCTGTCATAGTTCTGTAAGTCTCCAGGAAACACACTCAGTCCCACTCATATTTCATTGACTTGTGACAGTTTTAATATGTGCTACTAATGCTAATAAAAGTAAAGCAAAATAAGCCAAGGGGGTCAAAAACAAAGATCAGTTTCAAGATCTCGAATATATTTCAGGACCTGGAATAACGCTTTGTACATGATATGTGGTCAACAAATACGAATCCTTTCTTTCTAACTTCAAATATCACTTTTTCCTGATAATTTGAAGACAGACAAAATGAACTTGAAGACATGAATAAATATATTCATGTTCATTTTGTCTGTCTTCTGAACTACTTATTTTAACTTATTCCCCTTAACTTCCTTTCTTCTTTAACTTGTCCTTATGAATTACTTTCACTGAGTCTCTTTCTTCTTATTGGTGCTAGGTTTAGAAAATTGGTGAGAAGTAACATAATTGACTGAGTCATCACACTTGCCTCTAAATGGTTTTTAAATCCCCACTCCCGAAGGGTATCCTAAATTGTGCTATTCTTGTAATCAGGTGGGCAGGGAATAAATCTTCCAGGGAATGTGGAGTTAAAGTAGAGATGAGTTATCCCTAAATGGAGAGAGTGGTGGAGGTTGGGGGTAGACTTTCATGCTTGGGATTTCCCCCAGAATTCTAGCTTCAAGTCTAAGGCTATTTTATAATATATTAGCTCAATGAGTTATTCTCATTACATACTCAAATGAGCTTGGGTCAAATAACAGAATGATAAGCCAGAAGTAAAACCCAAAACATGACTCTTATGTGTCAGGAACGGAAGAACTGATCTGACCTCTATTAGAGCCCCGGGGGCTGGCATTGCAAGTTGGTCATAGGAGGAGCCCTGCACATAGGCTTTGTAGATTTTATTGATTTTGTCACAAGGAGAAGGGCTTGTCATTTGCCAGGTGAACTGGAACTCCTTTGTGAATTTGTATGAATTTTTAACTAAAGTAAGGGTCTATATATTTTTTTCTCATCTGTTTTCAAAGGGTAGGAGTTAGAGCTTACCAAATAATTTTTTTTAGCAGCTACTAAAGTGCCACGGACTATTGTAGTTGTTGACAATTTTCCTGCATTCTATGACTTGTCACTATCACCATATTCACTACTTTTACTATGTTACTAAAAATTGGGTAATAAACTTGAATACAATAAGTTGTCACTATTTTTTAACAATATATCAGTCAAAATGATAAACCAATTGATGAAATGATAATCACACTTTAATTCCTCTATGTCTTTTCTTAAACCTTTTTCTGTATCAATTTTTAATGGTTAACATTCATATGTTTGTTAATTAACATTTGCATATTTATTATGTGCATGTGTTATTGATATTTACATATTTGTTCATATTTGCATATTTAAATATTTAAACAATTTTCCTATCAATTAATCTAACATATATTTCTAAGAAGTCAGGAGTATCATCTTCGTTTTATAAATCAATAAGACCACAATCATCTGCGTAGGTTATCAGTGGATATCAAACTTGCTAACTTCCTTAGAAAGGAGAGAAGTAGTAGAGGAAGGTGCCTTTGGCTGGTATAGGTCAGGAATCAACATGAGGCAGAATTTAACAACGTTTCAATTATGAAGTGAATGAATAATATTATGAAGTCTCATGAAAATTATAATAAATTATTTCAGAGAACAGGAAGGGCAATGCAAATGAAAATCCCATAATATTTATCCCATCCCCATTGACTATGCAAGAGTTGAATTTTGGAAAATTAACTTAGACACACTAAAAAGAAGTTCACTTATTTTATTTTTAAAATCCAATCTGAACATGTTAAAAAAACCACTTTTTTTCTTAACTTTTATGTGCATGACGCTTGCAGGTGCTGATTTTTGACAGATCACTTTGGACTGAGCAATCAGCGAAGTGCCACAAGTGTGTCTACTAATTTTATGAGAGGGAATAAGAGTTCAGGGTCTCTTTTAAGTATCACAGGAGTCACATCTGGGGCTTCTCCACAGTGATCTCTAACGTTCTATGAGTTACAGGGATACAAGATATTTTGAAGAAAATAAAATTTACCTCATTAACTATTGTTATTGCTGTATATGAATTTTAAAAACCATGTCTTCTCAAATTTAAATGTTACTGTAGATATTAAACACTTTCCCATGAGAAGAGATTACGAGCAGTGTCAGTAGCCGGGCACCTTGTTCTCTAAGTGGGTAGCAATTTTCCTTCACTGCTTCTGTCAGTTCTACCTAGTGTTTAGTAGACTGTAGCTACTGCTGGGAGAAATGAGAAATTTCCAGTGCTCAAAATCAGTTAAGAAGGTCATTGAAAACATTTTAAATGTGGTTGGAGGTAATTTCTTCCACTGAAAACTCCTCAGAGAATTTCTTTTTTCCATCATCCTTCCTTCCTCCCTCCCTCTCTCTACTTTCTCTCCCTCCCCCAACTTTCTTTCTTTTTGCCTGTAATGATTTCTCAAAAAACAGCAGTTCATTATACAAATTGTATGGAATATTATTCTTCTGAATTTATGTCACTTGACAGTGTTGATTTCTGTAGGTTGACCCATATATTTCTGCACGTGGACTCATCAAATAGTAACAGTCTTGCTCTTCTGTGCCAGAGAGATATTTACTGGGATAACACACACAGTATCATGGAGCTACCCAATGTGGCAATCCCACTTTCATCTGAAACTAAGTGAGGAGTTGATTCGTAACTGTGAAAAGAGAATAGACTAGAACTCTACCCTTCCACTAGATGAGAAATGCAGCTGCCAAGAACAGAGACAACACTGATTAGGTCATAGACCAATAGACAAAGAGCATTCATAATATAGATAGATAGAGAGGTAGATAGATAGACAGACAGAAAGATAGATAGGTAGGTAGGTAGGTAGATAGACACACAGATAGGTAGATAGGCAGACAGGTAGGTAGGCAGATGGATGGATGGATGGATGCATGCATGGATGGATGGATGGGCAGATGATAAATAGATGATTTGATAGATGAATAGGTATATAGATGGATGGAAGGATTATATATAGATAGATGAATGAATAGACAGATGAGCCATCATCTTATTAAGAAATAAATAAGGAAGACAACATATTATAAAATATTAGGGAAAAAAGTTTCTTTGGGACTATTTAAGGTAAACTCTCAACATTTACAAGTGTGGAAGTAAAGAATCAACTACCAAAAACACTGAATATCATAACCAAAACAGCATCCCAGAGTAGAATGATGTGTTACACCATGAAACTAAAGAGTCGAATAGGTTAATACACAGACATACATTTTGATTAGACCATAGACCAGACTATCCTTGATGTACTGCTAAGAACTTTCCCCAATTCCATTTCTCCCTCTTCTCTCCTCCCTTCCTTTTCCTGCCCCCCTCATTTTCTTTCCTTCCCCCCATTTTTCTATCAACCTAATTATACAATATGTTACCTATATACATACCTACCTATCCATTCACCCAAATATAATGATACACAGCCTTGTATATAAGTTAAACACACAGCCAGATGTCCACCATTCTCAAACTAGGTTCAGTCATTTTCAGTGAATTCTTTCATGATCTTCATCTGAGCAGACAACTAGAATGGGTGGATCCTTCCTAAGGACTGAACAATATGTCTGGTGCCTACAATAGATCCACCCAGTGAGTGACGGCCCTTATGTCAGGTGTCTCGTTTCAAATTAGTAACACCTCAATGTGCATCAGGAACCTTAAACATGTTTAGCAGGAATGACAGAAACAGCCATACGCCTACAGTAGGCTCCTCCGTTTCCCCACTACCACCAAACCCTGTCCTTAGTCTGGGCAATCCACATCCATCTAGAAGACTGCATTTTCCAGCCTCCATGTAATAGATGTGGCTATTTGACAACCTCTTGGCCACTGGTTGTGTATAAGCAAAGCAGCATGTGGTACTTCCTTAAGGCCTTCAAGGAAGGGCTGGCACCCTTCTTTGTTCCTTCCTCTTGCTGTAGGCCTGGAAGAGAGATGTGATGACTGGAGCTCCAGGTGCTGTCTTGGACTTGATTCAATACCACAGGGGTGGGTGGTTAAAGGGCTAGAAAGAAACCCCAGTGACATCATGGAGCTGCTATGCCTTGGGATTTGCCTTAAGTGAGAAAATCAATCCCTGTATGTTTAAGTCACGATTTTTTGGCAATCTCTTCATATGGATAAACATAAATGCTGACTCATAGAGGAGGTAAAACTAAATATAAAAAAACTAAAGAAAGTACTAATTAACAGAGTTTTTCTGCTTCTAATTTTTCAGTTAGCATGAAACAAAATATAGCTATAAAAAAGCATCTGCTGTAATTGGATTATTTTGTATCTTCCACCCTTATTTTTTATATCCAACCTAAGTTGCTTAGATTTAATAAAACAAATATTGCATTTGAATTTGTCATTCAATATTATTTTTATCACGAATTACTATTATGTATCACCTTTATTCCTCAACTCAAATCCCGCTTCAGACATAAAGTCTTACAGGAAGAAAAAATTGTTTACCCCCTCTAAACTCCAACGGTACTTAAGCCACTCCTTTGACATGTATATTTTTATACATTTCACTACATCACAAACTCCTGGAAGGCAAGACCTGTGTATGTTACACAGCTCACAGGCAAACGATTGATATACAATGGGTTTTAGGTAAGTGCTTACTGATATTTGTGGTTATATATATATATATATATCTTATATAAAATACACTTTCCAATAACTCTGAGAAAAGATAAAATTGTTATTAATCATATAATTATTTCTTTATTTTTCTTTTCCCAGTTTCCTTCACAGTTCCAATTATTTCCTAAAGGAGAAATATAAAGACCTAAAATATATGACCTTGCGAATCAAGGAGAATACAATCTATGAATATCTGAAATCCTAAAACTTTTAAATGCTATTAATAAAGACATCAAAATTCTGTTCAAAATACTTTGCATATCTAATGTTCTTAACAAAACATGCATTTCAAGCAGAAGTTTTAAGGGTTTTAAATCACAGATTTTCACAGCACTTCCTTCCGGCAGCTGATGAAAATTGGATAATATACAATCAGAACACTTTTTCTACACATTTTAAATTGATTGAAAAATAGAAACAGATTTAACATTCAAAAAAACACATTTGCAACCGTTATGTAAAAATGGCTTGATCTGATTTAGTAGATACTAGGTATAGAAACTTAGAGCTGACAGCATTCTTTGGGATGTTTTAAAACAGAAGAAACGTATTACAGCACCCAAGCTGCCACTCTCTCAAAATAAGTGCCTCTGACTAACAGTTTGAATCTTCTATAAGCTCTATCATAAAAGAAAACCTTCCACTTAATGAAAGGTGTTCCCCATATTTCATGGTAGGTACAAGTCTGACAATAAATAGGTTATAAATAGTTTCAAAATAAAAACATAAAAGTAATAAATTGCCAAACATGAGATATATGGAAATACAACATATTTGCATAAGATTTGAAAGTTCAACATTTATTACTATCCTCAATATGATATATAACTTGGTCATTGAAAAATAACTGGATAGCCATTCAGGTTGTCAGTCTGCATTAACTAGGTGTATAGTCAAAGAAAATAAATAATGAACAAGAGTATTTGTCTTATATCATGTTTACTAAGCTTTCAAGGCATGGACTCCATGGCCAGAAATATAGTCCAGAGGACATCGTACCTTTAAAGAGGAGGAAGCATATTTACGGCCAAAGATACCACATTTACTTTCAAATGCTGTTTTGCTTAAGTAATTCATTCTTTTCCAAAGGTAAGGAAATGTGGGACAGATTTCTCTGCATATTTTTTTTTTCTGTGGGATGTTTGGGCATATTCAAGTTATTATGTGCTTTTCATAAGGCCAGGTAATGATAGCTAAAATGTAAATCACTAAGTTTGTCAGGGGAACTGAGAACAGAAGCTCCAGAATTAAGAACAAGTCTTAACTTCTCCCCCTAATAATACTTTATGGCCTCTGTCCATTGGCACACTTATACCAACCCAGGGCTCTGAACGTAGAGTCCATGCAGGAAATTCCATCAAACATGGCAGGAAAGATCAATGTGTTGTCGTCTTTTGACTCATTGAGAGGGAGAAATTTGTGAGTAAATGGGACATGTTTTTCCTACTGTAAGAATTGTCTAATAAAAGTATGGTTTGTGTTGTGCAGTTTATCTCTCAAAGACACATTTTGACCACATTTAAAACCTATTTCAGAGTGTTAGAGAATGGAGAGGTAGGTTGTATGAAGACTTACAAACTGGTAAAAAAAAATAGATTCCTAAAGAAGAAATAACAATATTAAATTTGGAAAAGATAAACTGAATATGAAAAACTAATGAATAATGAAGGTAAATTTGGACTATGGGATTCTCTAACAAATTGCTATTACTAAGATTTATAAATAGGATAGCCAGGTCATTTATTACAAAAGTGAGGATATTTTTGAGAGTGAAATTAATAATAGGTATTAACTGGGACTACGTTAGGTAAACAGCAGACATATCCGCCTTATTTATGAGAGATTGGTGGGTATTTTATTTGGCTAGATTTGAAGATGATGAGATGTCCTTTTACTCTACCAAAATGCGAACAGAGACTTGCTGCAATTATTTTGTCTATCACTAAAAAACATGAAAAAGCAGAAGCGCTTCAACACATGGCCATGAGGGAATAACTGGCCCTGGATGTGTTCTCCCATCCTAAACAACAATAAAACTGGACACGATATATACAATAACTGTATGGAGGGAATGAACAACAGGCAGTGCAGGACGGATCTTTGAGAGAAGGGAAGCACATAAAGGGAACTCTATATTTGTCCTGGCTCCCTGCCTTGTGGCAGTTTCCAGATTGCATGCAAAGAAGTAGAGCCCAAGTAGAACACTGTGTTAACATTAAACAGAGGAGAAGGAGATCAGCCACCGGGGCTGCTGTAGCATCTGGAACAGGCATGGTAGGGTACCAGAAAGGAGGACGGTACAGGGTAGGGATAGGAGGAAGGAGTGGAAGTCTGTGTGGAGTCTCTGTGGGTCTTTGGCTAACGCTTATGTTGTACAAATGGAGGGCAAGATTCCATGTGATCAAGCAGGCATTGGCTATTCTTCCTGAGGCTGAGGGCTAATCTCTCTGTTTATCTCTTTTATCATGCAGGATGGAGAGAAGTTGAAGCCAACCCAGTCTGAGTGGTAAGGGTGAAAGAGAGACATTTTATCATAACAAAAGTCTTCATTGATTAGGAACTTAGAACAGCTCCAACAACAGGTATGTGTGTATGCACCTAATAACAGAGATTCAAAAATATGTGAAGCAAATGTCGACAGAAGAAAAAAGGGAAATTGACAAAATCACACTAATAGTTAGACATTTTTGACACTTCTTTGTCAGTATTTTGTAGAATAAGTAGATAAAAAATAAAGAAAATGTCAACCACATGATCAACCAGATTAAATAAATTGATACTTATAAAATGCCATACTCGGCTGGGTGCAGTGGCTCACGCCCGTAATCTCAGCAGTTTGGGAGGCTGAGGTGGGTGGGTCACCTGAGGTCAGGAGTTTGAGACCAGCCTGGCCAGCATGGTGAAACCCTATGTCTAATAAAAATACAAAAATTAGGCTGGGCTCGGTGGCTCACGCCTGTAATCCCAGCACTTTGGGAGGCTAAGGCAGGTGAATCACCAGGTCAGGATATTGAGACCAGCCTTGCCAACATGGTGAAACCCTGTCTCTATTAAAAATACAAAAATTAGCTGGGCGTGGTGGTGCCCGCCTGTAATCCCAGCTACTCTGGAAGCTGAGGTAGGAGAATCGCTTGAACCCGGGATGGAGAGGTTGCAGTGAGCCAAGATCATGCCACTGCACTTCAGCCTGGGCGACTCCATCTCAAAAACAAACAAACAAATAAACACAAAAAACAAAAAACCACACACACACACACACACACACACACCGTACTCAAGAACTTCGGAGTACATATTTCTTTCAAATGCACTTAAAACATTTGCCAAGATAGATCTTGCTGATGCTGGGCTATAAAATAGAATGTCTAAATAAATCTCCAAAAATAGAAATCTCACAAAGTACATCTCTAATGACAGTGGAATTCAATTAGGGATCAATCAGAATAGGAGATATAGAAAATCCCCAATTATTTGGAAATAAAACAACATGCCTCTAAATGATGCATAATGAAAGAATAAATCATAAGAGAAATCAGAAAATATTTTGAGTTAAATGATGATAAAAACACCATGAATAAAAATTTATGGAATGCAGTTAAAGCAGACATTCAAGGAAAATTGGTAGCATTAAAATACTTATATTAGGCCGGGCGTGGTGGCTCATGCCTGTTACCCCAGCACTCTGGGAGGCTGAGGAAGGCAGATCACCTGAGGTCAGAAGTTTGAGACCAGCCTGGTCAACATGGTGAAACCCCATCTCTACTAAAAAATGCAAAAATTATCTGGGTGTGTTGGCATGCCTCTGTAATCTCAGCTACTCGGGAGGCTGAGGCAGGAGAATCGCTTGAACCCAGCAGTTGGAGGTTGCAGTCAGCTGAGATCTTGCCACTGCACTCCAGCCTGGGCGACAAAGCGATACTCCATCTGGAAAAAAAAAAATGCTTATATTAGAAGAGAAGTAAGACTTAAAGCTAATAATTTTAATTACCTCCTAAGTATCTGAAAAAAGGTCACATAAAAATCAAAGTAAGAAAATGAAAGGAAATAGTAAAAATAAGAGAATAAGGCAATTAATTAAGAAAAAATAAAAATAAAGAAAATCAACAAATCCAAATGTTGATACTATGTGTTTTTCATAAGGCCAGGTGATGACTGCTGAAATGTAAATGAGTAAGTTTGTTAGAGGAGCTGAGAACAAAGGCTCCAGAAGTAAGAACAAGTCTGAACTCCTCCTCCCAGTAAGACTTCAATGCCTCTGTCCGTTCTCATGCTGGTACCAAGGCTAATAAACTTAATGGGCCCCAGCAAGACTGATCAAGAAAAAAATCTGAAAACAAAAAATAATATCAAAGATGAGAGAGGGAATATGATCACAATTCATAGAGACATTCAAAGGATAATAAAGAAATATTATGGACATTTGTGTAAATACACTTTACAACTTAAATGAAATAAGTATATTGAACAACACTGTTTGTCACATCAACACTTGGAGGGAAACAACACACACTGGGGCCTATCAGAAGGCAGAGGGTGGAAGGAAGGGGAGGATCAGGAAAAATAACTAATGGGTACTGGGCTTAATACCTGGGTGATGAAATAATGTGTACAACAAACCCTCATGACACAGGTTTACCTATGTAACAAACCTGCACATGTACCCCTGAACTTAAAATAAAAGTTTAAAAAAAGTAAAACCCTGCAAATATTAACACAAAAAGCAGAAAACCTGAATAACTTTATATATATATATAAATATTATATACGTATACACACATATATTTAAATTGCAATTAAAAAGCTCCCCACCAAGATAACTCTAAGCCTACATGAATGCTCTGGTGAATTTCTATAAAAATTTTATGAAACATATAAATCTACACAAATTATTTAAGAAAACACAAAAGGAGGAAATATTTAAATACTTTCCAGCTCATTTAATGATGCCAACAGTGTCTTGGAATAAAACTTGACAAAAATATTTCAAGAAAATATAGAAACCAATATTTCTCCTGAATATAGACATAAATAAGTTTTAACAAAACACTATCAAGTCAGATCTAGGATTACATAAAATAGCCATACCTTATGATCAAATGAGGGTTTATCCCAGGAATGCAAGATGGGCTTAGCACTTAAAAAATCAATTTAATTCACCAAATTATCAGAAAAGGAAGAAAGACCATAGAATCATTTCAATGTATGCAGGAAGGAAAGCTTTTGACAAAACTGAACACCCTTTGATTATAAAACACACTTAACAAAGTAGGAATAAAAAGGAACCTCCTTAGTCTGAGAAAACATCTATGAAAAGCCTGAAGTTAATGTCAAACTTAATAACAAAATATTGAATATTTTTTCCTTTCCTGAGATCAGAAACTAGGCAAATATACTTTGTTCTCACCCCTTCTATTCAACATTGTATGGATAGTCTGAGACAGTACAATAAGTAAAGAGAAAGACATAAAAGGCATAAAGTTTGGAAAAGATGAAGTAAAACTCTTTATTCATAGACAAAATGACTGTTTACATAAATATTCAAAGGAATCTATAAAAAATCTACTAGAGAGCTCTAAACTAAAAAATACAAAATATTATAAAAGATCTAAATAAAAGGAGAGAGTTACCATATTCATGGATTGGAAGACTCAAAATTGTTAAAATAGCCATTTTTCTTCAAATTGAACTATAGATTCAATGTAATGTCAATCAAAATCTCAAAAAGCTCTTTTATAGAAAATGACTAGTTGATTCTAAGCCATATATGGAATTGTAAAGGATCTAAAATGGCTAGAAAAGTTCATGAAAAAGAAGAATAAAATTGGGGGACTTATATCACCTGATATCAAGACTACAGTGTTCTTAGTGTGGTATTGATATAGGGATAATAGAATAGATCAATAAAATAGAATAAACAGTTCAGAAATAGACACATATGACCCATCAACGTTCACTAAAATTCCAAAGCTATTCAATTTGAAAAGAAGTGATTTTTTTTGCTATATTGAAATAATTGTGTGAACATATAAAAATGAATGCATTTCAACCCCTACTTCACACTATGCATAAAAACTAATTCAAGATAATCATAGATCCAATTGCATCAAAACTATAAAGATTTTCAAACCTGGTATTGGCAAATATTTTTTAGAGAGGATACAGAAAGCACCAAGAACAAAAGAAAATATTGATCAATGTCATCAAAATTTTAAAAAGCCTATTTATCATAAGACATCATTAAGAAATAAGGCAAGTCACTAACAGAATGAAAATATTCATAGTACATAAAATCTGACAAAGGTCTACCCAAAAGATATTTTAAAGGAAAATATCCAAAAAGCAAATACCCAAATACCCAAGAGATATTTTAAAAGCAAGTCAGACAAGCATATCTAATGGGCAAAGGACTCAAATAGACACTCCAAAAAAGGCAGACTCATGAATGGCTAACAAGCACATGAAAATATGCATCATTAGTCATAAGGATAATGTAAACTAAAGCCACAGTGAGATCACAAGAAAGTTAAACCCAGAAGAATAATAACACCAATTGTTATTTGGGACAAATGGAATGCTCATCCATTTCTAGTGAGAGTGTAACATGGGACAAAGACTCGAAAATACTGCTAGACAGTGTGTTATAAGCTAACCAGCAATTTTATTCCTTGGTATTATCCCCAGAGAAATGAATACATATGGCCACAAAAAGACTTCTACAACAACTTTCATAATAGCTTGAATCATAGTATCTAAAACTTGGAAACAACCCAAATATACAGGAGGAGAATGATTAAAAATTTGTGGCATATTAATCAATGAAATACTATTCAAGAGTAAAAAATAAATGTATGACTACTGTCATACTCAACAACAGGCATGGAACTGAAAAACATCACGTTGAATGAAAGAAGCCAGAAGCAGAAATGCACACGTTGCATGATTACCTTTCAGTGAAGGTCAAGGGTAGGTAAAACCAACCTTCATGGTAGACAGAATGGTGCTTGTTCATTGGTTGTGGATAAGTAGAATTGCCCTTGTCTTCATTACAGAAATAACTCCTTGTTTTTCACATTAATGGCTCAATGGAGTATTTCCATGTGTCTACTTCTGCAATTTCCAACATTTTTTTAAGTTGAGATACTGTCAAATTGTGCATTTTAATGCCAATTTTATTATTTTTATTATTTTTTGAGTGTTCTTGTGATATTTTATTTACTTTCTACTAATTTAGACACAAATCCCATTAGGCAGTGACTAGGTTATCCCTTTTTTCTGAAGAATATCAAGCAAATTCTCAGTGCACTCCATAAATGTTAAGCTTATACATCTCTCTAAATCTCAAAGTCTTGGTTTCAAAAAATGTAAATTTTTAATTTTTGTGGGTACCTAGTAGTTGTATATATTTATGGGTGGTTACATGCGATGTTTTGATGCTGGCATGAATGTGAAAAATGTCATGGAGAAGGGTGTATCCATCCCCTCAGCATTTATCCTTTAGATTACAAACAATTCAATTATTTAATACCAATTTTAACTTTGCAACTCACTAACTGCTTTATAACACGCATAACCTTAAATTAATTAGAAGACTCCTAGATAGATTTAAACAAAACTGAGTAGGAATTATTACTTTAAATCCTTTTCTTGCATACATGATTTACATAATTAAAGATAAATTAAATACATGTTTAAGAATATGTAAGGTGACATAGGTATATAGAGGACTGCAAACCCCTCTAAACTGAAGTGTTTCCTAAAATTTAAGAGCAAAGTCAAGAAGTTCTTCTGGGTAACAGATAATTAACATATAATAGATAAGATGAGATAAAATATCGCACTGTGATTTGCAGATTAATAATGACACTAAATGTAAAGAAATGGTTTAGATGAGAA
The DNA here is from genome assembly GCF_029289425.2 of Pan paniscus. Lineage (NCBI taxonomy): Eukaryota > Metazoa > Chordata > Mammalia > Primates > Hominidae > Pan > Pan paniscus. The sequence continues at coordinate 179,619,400 of NC_073252.2, read as the reverse complement.
ATTATTTTTATGAAAGGAAACAGATAACCTAAAATGGAAATTAATAATGTAGGATTGGAACCCTAACATTTAATAATAGTATAAGAAAATTGGTCAGCAACAGTTTTTTTTTTTTGGAAATTTAGGATAGGTAGAAATCCTAATATTAAGTGGAGCATTCGAAGTGTTAGGATTTAATTGCTATTTCTTAGAAAGAGGCCTAAAAATTAGCAGGAATCTAGAGGCTGTTGGGAAGGCCTTCTCTGGAATAAATAACTGGAAATGCAATTATCTTTCTTGAAATAAAGAAATGCGATCCTATTTTGTCATTTATTATGCTAAATACAATAAAGTCTTTAAGAAACATGTTATTAAGCCGTTTGCTGATCTACCTCTCTCTTCTTGGTTGCTTTGAGAAACCATGCAAAATCTTCATCCCATATTAATTACCAATTTAATCAGTCAATGCTAAAAGACAATCTTTTGCTTTAATTATAAAAGGCAGTTGCTGTAAACATTTGACGTGATGAATACCTTTGCTGATCTTGGGCAAGTTGTAATTTATTAAGCACAAATATGAGAAGAACACAAGTAGAGGCTGAAGCAGTAGCGACCCTCAATTAAAACAGGTGATGTTTGCTGGGGTTGAGAGTAAAGGTGAGAGAATGCCAATTAGTTGTCAAATCATGTGGCAAAACAACTGTTACATAAATAGAAAATCACTTGGCCTTCTTGTTCATTTTCTCAATTTCGTCTTTTTTAAGGCCTTCAAAAAGATAGTTCCTCTGTTTATATAAAATTTAAAAGCAGGGGAAATAAATTTGCAGTGTTAGAAGTCATGATCCTGGTTAGCCATGCTGGGGTGAGGGAAGGGAAGTGGGAGGGGGTGTGACTAGAAGGGGCTGGGGGCTGGAGATACCTGTTGGCGTGTGGAGAATACGCTGTTTGTTAATGGGGTGGGTCCTGGTTAAAGGATGTGCTCCCTTTGTAAACACCCATCAAGCTGTGCACTTATGGTTCTCACATTTGCTGAATGTATGTTATGCTTCCAAAAAATTTCCCGTAAAATATAAATTATTTCCAGAAATATAGGGAATTACCTCAACATTGTGTCAAACCTGAAAGGTTTTATACAGATGTCTGGAAGAAATAACAGTTTTCTTGAAAACTTTTCCTCAATTCCCTCTCCCTCCAAGAAAATATACCAGAACATCTACAATTTTTATTAAATAGGACTTTAAACAAAATGGAGGCATAAACATTAGCTTTGTGCTTACCATCAGATGTAGAAATGCATATGCTACTTACCAAAAAGGTGTGTTCTCTCTCAATTTTGTGGCAGTTTGCTCATTAGAGTTGCCAAGCAGGGGTATTGGTTATGGTACAAGCCTGGAAAAACAGAACAAATAGAAAAATTGCTATCCTATACAACATTAATTTTATCATAACAGTATATGTCACCTATTTCCTGATGTATTTTTCTACATAACTATAAAATGATAACTCGTTTGCTCAGTCATGTAACAAGCAATTGCTATCTTTGCATGTACCAGGTGGTACAGGAGATCTGTAGCTGTCTATTGTAAAAATTTTTCTTCAAGGAAATTAAGCAAACAAAGAAGTGTAATAAATATACCAAACTGGTGAGTATCATAAAAGAGGTATAATCAAATGTTCTGGGAGTCAGGAGGCAGAAGAGGTGACTTCCAACGGGAGAGGTGATACTTTTTGGAGGAGGTGGGGCCTAAATGGAGACTGAGGATGAGTATGGTCTTCAAGGCAGGGCCTGGGGCAGGAAGATTGGATGGGGGCAGCCCAAGTCCGGGGGACAAAATGACCAAGCTGCAGAGTTTGAACGTAATGGAAATAGGAGGGGGAATTTGATGTATTTCAGTTTGATTGAAGGAATTTTCCAGAGGGATTGGAACTGAGGTGAAACTGTGAGAGTAGCGACTAAGTCACTCGTAACAATTCGGGCACTGTGCTAGAAATTCCACAGTGAAATTAGAAAGCTATGAGCCCAGGCCTCACGGAATTCCCAGCTTATGGAGACAAACTGATAGAGAGGATTATAATAATGCATGATGAGAAGCAGAGCTTTATTGGGGGATCTGTAGCAGGGGAGTCAGTGTGGTCCAAGGGTCAGAGATTTAAAACAAAACAAAACAAAACTTCAAGTCTCAGAAAAGTGATCATTAAGGCAATGAGGTTAGATGAGATCGCCGAGGGACAGTACAGAATATAAAGGGAGGGGGTATATGGACAGACTCCCATCTAGGAGGGAGGAAGCAATCAGAGAAGAGGCAGGAGTCCTTAGGAAAGACAAGTGACAAAAGTTTTATGGAGGAGGCTGTGTTCAAACGCAGAATGTTTTAAAATTCAGGCAGGGTTAATACGGAAAAGTGGTTATTTGTCTTGTTTGTTGACTTGGATAGATGAAAAAATGACAGTAAAAATTGTGGGGCAATGGAGCTGGCCTGATATTCGGTTATTCTACACACACCAGGGCCGTTGTTCTCTTTTCTGAAAAGCAGCCTCTCTTGAACATCACGCAGTGATTCAGGACTTAGCCTGGCTAGGGTTCACAGATTAGAATAAATGACAAAAATAATCATTTCAAAAGCTATAAATCGTACATATATAATTGCAGTGACTTCTCATTCTTTTACAATTACAGGATTTTTATTACTTGCAATTATATGCCGAAGAAACAAAGCAAGGCAGTATCTAGATAAACTAAGTAACCGCGTGGAGGAGCAGTTGGTTTGGTTGTTTAGTCCATCCTAATGAGGAATTAGCCACAACTGATCACCACACAGTTAACCAGGAGGATGTTAGAAACTTCTAGATTCACTGTGATTTTAGCTATAGCTTAGAGTTAACAGCCTTGATTTCTTGAAAATTACAGAAGATAGAAATAGTACGTTAATTTACGGAGAATAATTACTTAAGGGTGCTATTGAGTTTAGCCATGCAATCAAGATTAAGGTTTCCAAATATCAAATGAATTAAAATAATCATTTACTGTTAACTTTTCCCTTGCAAAAACCATTTTCAGCTTTCAGGAATTTCATACCCCTTGCAAATATTTAGAAAAATAACTAAGACCTGTGGATTTAAAGAGAATGAATATAGTATACAATTTAGAGCCATTCGTATTCTGTACAGGTTTATAAACAGTGGTAACCAAACTGATTATTTAAAATGGACTTAAACTGACCAATTTCTCTGTTCATAGATAGATATTTTTCTATATTCTGAGATTTTTTCCAATCAAGTCTCCTTAAATATATATTTGGGGGATTTTGATAAGAATCATAATGCAAACGGAAGAAGAGTACACTGACCGGATTTCTAAAGCGCTACAAACCTATGGACCTGTATCATATCTGAAGATCAGAGGAAAAAGTGTCTATGATGAAAATAGACAGAGTGGAAAAAAACGGTTATTTCTGTCAGTGCTAAAAAGCTTAGAGAGTCACTGATTAAGGTCACTGCCTATTTTGTCAACGACGAAAGTGCTTTAGCAGGCCTTCAGCCCCTCATCTTTGCCATCCTCTGTGTAGGCATGCGGATGACGGTACTGTCAGCGTGTCCATGATCAAACACTAAGAGGATTCGGGGTCAACCAGACTAGAACTTTTTAGCAGAAAACTGAAGGTGTCTAAACCCAACTCCAAAGAATGCATTTTGTGTCTTCTGTCCCTTTTTCCCCTGAAGGGCCATCATGATCGGCAACAAGAAAAAGAAGAAAGGAGAGAAAAAATTAGCTATTAGTCATATTCACATTTGTTCTTGGCTTTTCTGGAAATAAAATGTAAAATCTCCAGGAATGAGCCTTCCTTTAAAGATTTATTAATAGAATGACAACTGTTCACAACAGCTAGTAAGATCTAAATCCCGTGCTCTAAGCTAATATCCAAACAGCGTATTGGCAATCGACAGCCAGCACAGTTTGCCTTGTTACTCAGGTGAAGTTTATTAAACACTTTTTCTATCTGTAAGCTCCAAAGAATGGTGAAAGATGCTTGTAAGTCAATTCCAGTAGTATTTGAATAATGTAACTGGAAATTAGAACAGGATAAGCAATAGTTATTTCACATTAGAACACACTTTCTATTACTTTGTAAGGGTGGATTGATATGTTCAGACAAGCAGGTGTCACCAAGCCTTTATCTGAGCCACAGAATCAGCTCACTGTAGAGCAAGTGGAGAACAAGTAATGAAAGACGCGGTTTGCTAATTTGGCTTTGATAATTCAGTCTTGGGAAAAGGAGGGTGCCCTCTGTAAAACACTGACTTAAATGGGTGAGAGCAATTGTAACACACAAAGCTCTAGTTAAGGAATTGCTGGGCATCGAGATTCCCCATCTGGAATATTAGGGCTCTAAGATCTCAGTTCATACCTATACGGGCGGTTTAACCCATCAGCTTGTTGTTGTCCTATCAGAACTCCCCTATTTTATTTGGCTCTGATCCATATCTCAGCTCATTTGACCACTGACTACTTTGCTGTCAGCTCTAGTTGTTACCCGCACCGGTTTCCCAGTTCGTGGTCTAACTGGATTCTGATTATAAGATGTTTTGTATAGTAAGGTAGATCATTATTCAGATAGACCACTGCTGGCTTACTGAGACACAACTCTCTCTCTTTTTCTTTTTGCTTTCTCTCTCTCTCTCTCTTTTTGTCTCCTGGGTTATTCAAGTCTGTAGCCATTGGCACCCAAGTAGACAGGGTGAAAATGAAATCTCCATCTGGGAACAGCTTCTGACTCAATCAGGTCATTATCAGTGCATTGATGCTGAAATCCCTCAAACGCAAAGTATGACCCTTATACTCCTGCGGAAATTCAAAGTTCAGCCTGATGGACAGAACTGGTAGTTCTTTGCCTTTTATAGTTGAATAATGTGCAGTTTCACAGAGGCTAATGGATACTCACTAGTATTTGCTGAGTTGGTGGAAGATGCTATTCATCAACTAATACTAGTGTGTTACCAGAATTAACTGAGAACTCTAAGCCAGGATTCCACTAAGACGTTTGATTACAACCTCATGCCTGAGAGCCTTGCAGTGGTCCTGTGATTCATGTTCACATGAAACTTGTTAGAGTTCTTGAAATCTAGGAAGGCATATGTGGTTATTACTGCTGTTTTGGTTGCAAACTGACATGAATTAACATATTTGTGACATTATTATTAGATTTTATATTTGCTCATCATGGGCTGTGCTGTGTTGGTACTATATTATAATATGTTGATTGTTATTTTGTTTATCCCAAAGTATTTTGTTACTATGGGGTCTTTTTCGCTTGGAAAATGGAAATAGTCTGGGGTATGTATATCTGTAAGTGAGCCACAATCAAGAGGCTTGAGAATCACTGCCATAAAGAGACGGAAGTTAGCACACAAAAAGTTTCATAAGTAGGGGACCTGCAATAATGATTCTTGCCTGTGGCCAACTACACTTAGATCTCTGGACCCAGGACAAAGGCTTAAGGGAACTGGGTACCCAAGGGCGAGTGTAAAGGGCAGGTAACTCACTTGTTTGTATATTGCAGAGAGCCCAAATTTCTTTCAATTTTGCCTTCTTATTCAGGTATCATGAGAACCATTAACTTTCTGCCTATAATTTGTTTTTACCTAACATTACTAGAAATGCATTTTCTACCCAGAATGTACATTACATTTCCTATTTGTCCTCAAACCAATGTAGCGTTTCTTCATGCTTTTTATGCATGATATTTACTGTCTTTGACATTTTTATTTAGTAGTCAGTATTAATAAATCTTCATGAGAGTAGCAGAGTCATTGTGATTTTGTTAAAAATGCATTGCCTACAGTTCTTTGAAGAAGTATGAATGTTGGGCTAAAAAGACAAACAAAGGAACAAACACTGTCCTAGAAGCCATCTAATTCATCTTTGCCTTGGTGAAATTAATATATTCACTGAACTGTTAATTTTATTCTGAGCTCTATTCTTTCAAATTCTCAAAGTATTAAATTAGGGTTAAGGTAGCACTTATAAAAGTTAAGAATGTATATAAATCAGCCCACAAATATAGCTACCTAGTTTCTCATAAAAACACCCCAAAAGTATTAACATTTTTCATGCGTATTTGTGAAAGACACGATTCACGTGAGCATTCTTTCTGATGTCTGAACTAAATTTCTCTTGTTTGTACCTGTATTTTTGTCCATCAATAACTTCAGTGAGAACCAGGATATTCTTTACTTCTTATGGGATAGACTATTTTATAAAAAACTAAATCCACTAGAGTTACCTTTCATGTTTCATATGTTTTATTCCCTGGGAACAGTGCTCTATTGCTCTAAACTGGACATAATAGTCTAGTCATCAAAATAATCGAGGAACAATAATAGAAGAAATATAATACAATGTCATATATAATATAATGAAGTAGCAATTTGGAAAAACACATCGTTTTTATTCCATTTTTTATTGAGAAAACACATGGAAAAGAAATTTGCTACAGTGCCTGGCACATCGTAAGACCTGAAAATAAGTTTTGTTTCGTTCCCTTTTTGTCTTGCTTCTCACAGCAGTTGGCTCTGTGACAAAGCTTGAGATATATTTTTTTCTGCAGGGAGGCACTTTTGTTAATGAAGCTTAAAAGCTTAGATTGGGGTGAGAAAAAAGAAAACGGTGGTATTGATAAAAAGAGATGGAAAGGGAAATTGAAAATATATTTTAGTGTGTTATCAGATAAAATAAAATGATTTACAGGAATTCTAAATGTTCTATTGCATTTTATGCGAAATATAGTAGCATATGGGAAAATGGTTTTAGTTTATGGCCTTTCGTGACCCTAAGCTCTTTTACATGCAGTTCTTCCTAGTTTCATATTTGTAGAAAAGTGTGTGTGTGCGCTTGTGTGTGTTAAGTTTGCGTAATTAAAAGACATTATCCTGCTCCTTTTTAAGCTTAATTAAATATCTATTTTGTCTTTAAGAAATGCTTTGAAGAGATATCACTTTGTAACACCTTATCAAATAATGACAGTATCTACAAAACACGTCTTAAACGTTAACACAAAATTTAACAGTTTCCACCCAAGCCAAATACAAATCAATATTGAAGAGGTGAGCATAGATCAGAAGAGGAGGTCATGGGTTCAATCTGTGGGGATATTTCTCATAGAGACTCAAAGCAAAGAATACAGAAATCACTGTGGCAAAATTCCACAAATGAGTTATCCTGCTGACAGTGAAATTATCCTATACTAATTGTATGTTAACAGAGAAACTCACACAAAGGATAATTTCACAATAAAGTGATTACTTAAAATAACTGGGGTAGGTTGGTCAAAAGAAAAAGAGGAAAAATAGAAGTAAAAGAAATATTTTCATGGTACAAAATATATTCTTCCATTAAACCATCACAGAGCTAACCAAATCAAAGACAATGTTTGAGATGTTAAATGCTATCAATAAATTTACTTATCTGGGTATATTATAGCCATTTTGACAAGTCATGGACTTAGAAGTATTAGGGATGTTGGAAGATAGAAAGAAAAAAGAAAGAAAAAGGAAAACCAGAAAAAGAGAAAAAACTTGAACAAATAGGTAGCGGTTGAAACACTCAGCAAGTTCTAGCCCTGCTTGAAGTATTGTCCACATAATGAATATTTCAGGTGCATCTTGAGATCCTTATATTTTTCAAAGACAAGTAAACAAGATGTATTTTACATCTGTTAAAGACTTCTGATTGGCATACATGTTGAAAGACTGCCTCAAGATCGAAAGGCGGAATGTTCCTCAAAAGCCATAGCTATGAAATATTTATTCCACCTTCTTGCAAGGAAAAGACTGAATTGACTTCGTGACATAAAGCTCTACTAATAATGCCAACAAAATTACACACCCTGTGTTAAACGACTATTCTTAAAAGGTGAGCCAGGTCTTGTGTGTTGTAGATGATCACAAAGAATAATGCAAGTTACAGTTTACAGTGTTCTTGTAAAAGATAATAATGTATTTTCAAGCTTTATAGCACAAGGGACACAAGGTCTGCTGAAGATTTCTTAAGAAAGATACCGCTGGATGATGTTTTTCCCCAGGATTGTTTAGTTTCTTTCTTTTTAATTTCAAAATTACATTTTTTTCGATATCAACCCCTGTTTGTGAGAATCTTTTGTGTATAAAAATGCTGGAGCGATACCTTTGAGTATACTTTTTATTAAGCAAGGCAAAGACTTGTGTGCCTCCAAATATTGCTCAAATCTCCAAAGCCAGCTGAATAAATAAACATAATGTGATCTGTAGCCCAAAAGTCTGCAAATGACTCCATATGATGTTAAAAAAACTATGATTCCTTCTAAGTATTTCTTGGAGCCAATGATTAGCAGTTTTGTTTAAGTTCTGGGACCCCGGAGCCCCCATAAAAATAACTTTGAAATATTATATTATGTGTGAAAATTTTACACACATGCACATTTATAATCAGCAGACAGGGCCTCTGCCCTTCGTCAACCTGATAATCAACCGTAGGGTCTACTCAAACATGAAAAAAATAAAAGATGGAGAACTTTAAGCACATAATCTCAGAGCCATTTAGAACCATGTGTATTTCTGAAATCCTCTATTACCACAAATCTCTTGGTTGTATTTTCTATGGCATTGTCTGTTTCTCATTATCAAAGTCTAAAGAAATTTGATACAGTCATGTAACACTTGGCGAAGGAGCGTTAGAAAAACGCATTCCAAAGTGCTCGGCTTATCTTTTCTTTCCAAAGCAGTAACTACTGTCTGGCTTTACTCTTCTGGAGAAGCCAACTGGGAGAGCGGAGAGAAAAAAAAAATCAAACCAAAGTAAATTAAGCAATGGCCCTGTGCCTGAAATAATCACAGATGTCAGCTTTTAAACAATGCATTGTAGTTAACGGGCGCTTAAGGCAACATGAACAGGGAGAATTCCTACTCTGTAAAGTCACCTTTTGCTTATAGAGTGTGTACCATGCCATTCTTGAAAGCAGGTTTCAGATGGAACCAGGCAGAATAAGATGAAATGGGCAAAGTCTAAGGTTTGCATTGCCTGTAACGGTAATAATCAGATGGCAACTGGCTTTAGGAAATCAGATTATGAGTTCCCAGGAATGGTCTAAGGGACATCTTATTCTTTATTTTGGCCAGAACTCAGGGACTACATGTCATTCTTTCTTAAGAGTCAAGACATTAAAGAAAGTCTGAGGAAAAAAATGATAAATAATAGCTTTGAAGGAAGTTTTGTGTGTCTTACTCCAACAGGTGTTTTTTTTTTCTGCTCATGTAAATTAGTTAAGTTATTCAGATATCACACAAATAGTATTTAGACAATTCTAGAAACGCATATGATCAATTAAGATAAAACTCTGTTTTTGCAATTCAAGCTTTTAAAAAGCATTATAGTTAAAATACACTGCAAAGACATGCTGGGATAATTGGTTGTCAAAGTACATTGGTACCACTGAGTAGTCTTAAAATAGCGGGAAATGCAACTGAATACTGGAAAGGAAATCACTATTTCACTTTCTCAAATAAAACATATTGCACCTCTGAGTTCACAATGGGATATTTGCTGAGAGCCTGTAATTAACTCATAATGATGAGAACCACAGTAATAAACATTTCCTTAGCAAAACATTCACTTGTTTTCATAATTTCCTACTTTTTTGCTGTTTCCTTATCAGTTTTTTATTAGCTTGTCACTATTACTCAAGAAAATAATGGAGAAAGGGGTGAATAATTTTTCTAGAAAGGGACTATTTTAAAATGTTATATAAAGAAAGGACACTTCTTGATAAAAGCTATCATATCGTCAGATAGTTCATATGGCATAAGGAAAAACGAGGGATTTTTTTTTTTTTTTTTGAGACCGAGTCTCACTCTGCCACACAGGGTGGAGCGTAGTGGCACGATCTCGGCTCACTGCAACCTCTGCCCCCTGGGTTCAAGTGATTCTCCTGCCTCAGTCTCCTTTAGTAGCTGGGACTACAGGCGCATGGCCAAAAATGAGGGAATTTTGACATATATGTAAAATTATTTTACTTTGAAAACCCAGAACCAACAAGACCAACACGCCCCTCAACTGAAGATCACCTACAGCAGCTGCTTCCTGCCCCCTCTCCTGCCTGTCTGGCACACAGCTGTTGGATTAATCTTCCCAAATACCTCTTCATCATGTCACTCCCTTGCCCCAAACCCTTCAAGTGCTGCCCAATACCAACGGTACAAAGCTCACATTCCTTGGCCAGGCATTAAGCCCCCTGTACAACTGGTTTCAATTTTCTTTTCTTGCCTCATATCCCACTATTCCCTTATAATGCAGCAGCCCATGTGAATTCTCTGGCCCGTCTAGTCAATCACCTTTGAAAAAGCTGTACCTTTCTTCTTTTGCTGTCATCTCCTCAAGCTGTTCACTGTCTGGGGTGCTCCCCTCCTCCATCCCCTGGCATATCCTTCAGCGCTGGTCTGGATCTTAGCACAAGCTGTCAGGTAGGATTACCTGTTCTGCAAACGCATCCTGGCTCTGCATGAGATTTCAAGCTCCATGAGAGCAGGAACGTATCATATGCTTCTCTGTGTCTCCTACCATTTTTAGCACAGTGTCTTGTATTGTCCGGCACTGGATAAATAGCTATTGGTTGATATAACAATGGCTACTCTAACACACAAAGCATTAGCCCAGCATCTGATGTGCCTCACTAGTGTCCTTTAGAAATAGCTGGTTCATTATCAAAACCCCTAATTTCTGCCCCCCAACAAATTTTCCAATAATATCCTTAAAAGTAAGAGCAAGGCAAGGAATGAAGCAAATAAATCTTGCAAAGTATTTGGGCTGAATTTGCAAAACCTATAAATCTAAACTTCATTTATTGCATATCAACACATATGCCAAAATTCAGGAGGCTGAGGTGGGAAGATCCGTTGAGCTGCTGCAGTGAGCCATGACTGCACCACTGCGCTCCAGCCTGGGTGACAGAGTGGGACCCTGTCTCAACATAATATACACATGCCAAAATTAAATGATTTTAATACATGTGAATAGTTATTTAAACACTTAAAAATACTCTAGATATTTAGAAGCAGCTGAATGCAGCATATGTTCAGGATCGCTGGGTCCAGTTTTGGCTATAAGTGTGATGGCCTGGCTTGGGAAGGGGACTCTGGTTACAACTGCCTAGCAGGACTCACTGCTCCACATGTCTCTCTCTGTCCTTTCTCCTTACAGCAGACAGAGCCATGTTTCTCTAATGAACGTCAGGCCATGCCACTCCTCTGCTTCAACACTGCCGATGGCTTCCCCATTACACCTGCATAAAAATCCAGTCTCTCTCTCTCTCTTTTTTTTGTTTGGGGGAACAGGATCTCTCTCTGTCACCAGGCTGGAGTGCAGTGGTGTGATCTCAGCTCACTGCAACCTCTGCCTCCCAGGCTCAAGGGGTTCTCCCACCTCACCCTCCCCAGTAGCTGGGACTACAGGTGCACACCACTATGCCTGGCTAATGTGGTTTTTTTTTTTTTTTTTTTTTTTTTTTTTTTTTTTTTTTTGTAGAGACAGGGTTTCACTATGTTGGCTAGGCTTGTCTCAAACTCCTGACCTCAAGTGATTCTCCCGCCTCAGGCTCCCAAAATGCTGGGATTACAGGCATGAGCCACTGCACCTGGCCAAAAATCCAGTCTCTTTTCATGACCGACAAGGCCCTTTGCTCAGATCTCATCCACCCCTCCCCTGGTCCACCCCTCCCCTCACCTGCCCCCTCCAGCCACCCTGGCCTTCCCTCTGCCATCTGTCTTTGTATTTACTGTTCACCCAACCAAAACCTCTGTCCTTGATCTTTTCCTGGCTGGTTTCTTCTGTTCATTCTCAAACATTTCTCTTCAATGAGGTCTCTCTTAATCACCAAATCTAAATTCATTGCCTCTCATGCCCTCACCTTCCCCTCCATCACATCACCCAATTTGAAAAAATATTCCCTACTGGTATCTGAAATAATCTCAATTATTAAGTAATTTACTTGCCTATCTTCTTCCATTAGAAGTAAACACCATGGAGCTTAGTATCTTTTCTGTTTTGATCACCATGGTTTGCCCCAGAAATTGCTTTGGCATGGAGCATGTGGTCAATAACTATCTGTCAAATGAATAAACTTGCCTAAAGTACACAGCAAGTAAGTGACAGAATAAGCCCTGAAACCCAAGTCTGCCTGTCGCTATAACCACTATGGTGCTTCCTCCTACTCTGTCCAGGTGCTGCCGTGGCCCAGACTTCACTTCATCATCCTTATGCTGAGTGCCGACCTCCTCCGGTATGTACAGAGCAGAAGCTAGGGATTCAAGATAAATACAACAGAGAGAGCCAGTATGCCTGTCAGTCCAGGAGGAGCAGCCTGCCCAGGGAATCACACAGGACTGGGACCACAGAACCTCATGCCACACCAAGAAGTCATCCCAGAAGTATCAGCTGGAGGGACAATCACACCAAATCACTTATAACTTTGTTAGAAACAATTCGGCACTATTGCCAGTGCATAAGGCACGGGCATTGATAGAATGGGCAAAAAGGGAAACATCTATGTAGGGTACACTACAGAAGATAAATCAGCAAGATTTACTTATTCATGAGATATTGGAGAGAGTAGGTGCAGGCAATAATAAAATCTCAAATGGGTTGACTGGGAAGAGGGGGGTGTCATTGATAGAGCTCATGCACTTAGAAAGCGGAGGAGGCTTTGTAGATGAAGCCGGGGGGAACACCAAGGACTGCTTTAGATTTATAGGTCTTGGCATGTTGTTGGTGCTCAGAAAGGATTTGTCCAATGTCCCAGATTCCCTTGGGAAGTTAAGAGGAAGGAGAACATTGAGGTAGGGGTAACTGTAAATTCCTCAAGGTCTGGGACCATGTGCCCCTCCCTCCCTTCCTTCCCTTTCCTTCCCTTTCCTTCCTTCCTTCCTTCCTTCCCTTTCCTTCCTTTCCTTCCTTCCTTCCCTTTCCTTCCTTTCCTTCCTTCCTTCCTTCCCTTTCCTTCCTTCTTTCCCTTTCCTTCCTTCCTTCTTCCTTTCCTTCCCTTTCCTTCCTTCCTTCTTCCTTTCCTTCCTTCCCTCCTTCTTTCCTCCCTCTTTTCCTTCCTCCTTTTGTTCCTTCCTTCTTTCTTCTTCCTTCCCTCCCTCTTTTCCTTCCTTTCTTCCTCCCTTCTTCCTTCCTACCTCCTTCTCTCCTTGCTTCCTCCTGTCCTCCCTCCCTCTCTTCTTTCCTTCCATCCTCTCCCTTTCTCTTCTTCCTTGATTCTCATTTTCTGTTTTCTTTCTTTCTTCATAGCACTTGATATACAACTATTAATATGACAAACACTCCATAAATACTAGTCACATAAAGATTTGAAAAGCAAGACTTAACTAGTTTCTACATCTTAAATATCATTCATGTTCCAAGGAATTTAGCATAGCATGAAGAATAATAACCTTAAGTTCAAATAAATCTGCCCACTACACTTTTTCAATATCTTAGGCAATTATGATTCACTTTCCTTTTTTGAAACTGGGAGCCAAACAAACCCCTGTAGGGTTCTTCTGAGAGTTACCAAAAATAATGTACTTGGGATGGTAAGCAGGATGCTTGAATCATAACTGACACTTAATAAGTGATGAATCATTAATATTGCCTCAATTTTCCTCATTTCATGTTGGGCTTTTGAGAATTGTTATATAAGTTTAGAGAAGTACATGCCAATCTTAAACTTGAGCTAGTAATCTTACCTTATCTTCATTAGAAAACATCTATCAAGTGTCTAATTTCATGTGGTATTTTGAAAGTAGAACTATAAAATTAAGGAGTAATGTTACCACTACGAAACTTTATCCAAAACACAAAGAAAGCTTACAGTGTCTAATAACACAATAACAAGTTAAATGTTAAATTTTACTTCAACCTACTTCCACTGGCCCATTTATGTGAATATCATCTTCTTCCCTCTGAAAATAATATTGCATCAACATTATTTCACAAAACAGAACAGAACTCAGTTCTTGTATGTTTATTTTCTGTTATATTTCTCCATATTCGCTTGTCTATCTCAACCACAGTATATACCCAACCAATTATTTCACTTTTCCTGTAAAGAAGCAAAAGTAGAAAACACAGCCTTAAAAAAAAATCCATTCTTGCCAATATTCCAATCAAACCCTTATGCTAGCTAACGCGTACTCTGTAGTCTCTATTATTAATCTGAGAAGGCGGCCTTTTGGGGACAGAGTATTCCTCATATAAGTTCATCACTAGCTAGCACTAACATTGATCATTTTGTGATCCTTCATAAATGATGACCAATTTAAAAATTAGAAAAATATTACATAAGAATACCACGGGGATTGACTTCTTGGGCTCTACTGACCTAAAATTACTTGAAATGTTAAATGTGTTGGAAAAGAGTAATGGAACACTACCAAGTCTCAGACAAAGGCATGCAGATTATGTTTCCTGGTACAGAGATTGCTTTAAAGACATAAACGTCTATTATGGCATGATTCGGCAACAATTTATTTGCAATTTAACAGTGTAGTAAAGTCAAACATTACCATTTATTGCCAGTTGGAAAGGGGAAAAAAATGGGAAACTCTGTGTCTAGGGAAGGATAGTGTAGTTTGGCACATTTGCTGGTTCTTAAATTAACTGCTTTTCTGAACGAGCTTGCCTATGAGTGTGTGGTAGCCCAGTGTTCTTCTGACTAATTCGGATTGCTTGAGGCCACGGAATCATTGAGTGGTTCCATTCATGAACAGCAGATGAAGTATGACAAGGCTGTAATGCTCTTAGGAGGAAGTTAGCTACCAAGAGCTGTACTATACCAGAGGGGGTTTTGATAAAACTTCCATCCAGGCTACAAATTGTAGACATTGATTTGAAATAAATTGTGACTGATGATTAGTCGATGACGATTTCCATAATCATTATGCCGTCAGTAATTTATCAAGGTAATGATATTTGTGTCCCTGATGTCACATTCATCCTGTACTAAGGGACTGAAGAACATGCTGTGATTTTTAAAAGCCCTTATTAAGAACCAACTGGTTGTGTTATACTTCCAACTGTAATCAGTGGGATGGCTACAAGTGAATAAAACATTTAAAAAATCCTGCTAGGTTTGTAATAAGATTCTTTCAACAAAATCTTCTATAGCACGAAGGCAGAGATCTTATGCTTACAGCATTTTAATTAAATCTCCCTTATCAAGATCGTTCAGCATAGTTTGCCAATATGCTTTGGAAAGGGCTATTACAGCATGCTGGGCAGAGCAATCTGCCAAAGCACCTCCTCTTAACCCTCCTGGACCATTTTTTACCCCCAGTATATTTCCGTTCCCTTTTAGATTGCTGTTATTTCTTAACAACTGTGATTCTTCAGCATGTGTATAGTCAACAGATGCCTCCACATCCTGCATTTATTCCTGTTAGATTTCAAAATTGCTGAACAATATTCCCACCCTTATTCAGAAAAAAAGCTAATGACATTAAACACTAAATGTCATAAGTATCTCTTCACCAAAAGGGAAAGTGAGCTGAGAAAGTCAATGAGAGTGATATAATTAACACAATTAACAAACGTGTTTTGAGATTGCCATTATAAAATGAATTACGATTAGGTTGCAAATATTATAGGATCATTTATATTTTCATGGAACATGGTTTAAATACATATAACCCAATATAGTTTTGAGAATTTCATGAATAATTCTAGTTTGGCAACGTAAAAGTTTAACTAAAGTCACAATAAAGCAAAATACTTTGGTTTGAATCAGAAAATAGAATATCAGATATTTGTTTTTAAAACTCTATGTATCCAGTTCGTGGAGATAAATTCCCTTGAGGAGATCATGCATCTACCTCATGTCCAGGAGAGCCACAGTTAGAGATCAAATAATCAATAAAATTGCTTGACATTGAGTACACAAACTTCAGTTTTTCTAAACACTAAAAAGTAAGTAGATAAAACTATAGATCTACAAATGCCTATTTGTTTTAGAAAAATAAATGCCTGTCTTTGCTAGTCTGAGATAACTGGCATGGCCCTGTGATCTCACCTCTTAAGGTATTTGCATACTGTCTGGCTTTGGTTCCTGGCTTTTATTATTTATTCTTATTGTGGTAAAATACACATAACGTTTATCACTTTAACCATTTGTAAGTGTAAGATTCAGTGGCATTAAGTACGTTCACAGTGTTCTGAAACCATCACCACTACGCTGGCTTTCTTATTTTTAAGGTGTTGCTCATCCTCCCTTGGTCACCTGTAAAACAGGCACCAGGATTATAATAGCAACTTCATATTGTTTTGTGAGAATTACATGAGATGATATGTGTAATGCTTGCCTGGTATATACGAAGCGCTGAAATATTAATACAGACTATTGTTCTTTTGAGTTGTTTTCTTCTAATGTAGACATTACCTCTTTTAAGAGCAAAAATAATTTTTGGAATAGCACAAAAGAATAACTTACATTTATTTTATAGAGAAGGCTATGTATTACAAGTGCTTCCACAAATATCTCATTGGTACCTCACCATAAAACCCCTTGCAACAAACAAGAAGGCCATATTTTGTTTTTTGATTTTAAATAGGAAAAGTGAACCCCATGAAAAAGTTTTAAATAGGAAAAGTGAGCCCCCTGAAAGAGTAAATGATTTACCCAAAGTCCCACAGTCAGTGAGTGGTGGAGGAAGGACCTGAACCTAGCACCTGCCACTCAGGGGGTACCCAGCTATAAATGTTTGTTGAATAATAAACGAAGGAAAAGAAGTTACGGTTTCTGACATTAAGTTCTCTCTTCCTTCTGTCACACAACACTGACTTATTCATGTCCAGCCAATCAGGTGTCCACACATCACCCGACGTTTTAGTGTCCCACTTTCATTTAGTACTCCCATTCGCTAAGACCTTCTCTTGTAAGGTATTAAAAGCCTGAGGATCCACTGTGGGTTCTTGCTTCTTTAAATTCTTTGAAGTTGACCTTTCTCTTGGTTTGGCTGGAAAGACGTGCCCTGAGTTGACTTTTCTCTTTTGGTTTGGTCAGAAAGAGGTAAATTTGGTAATTAAAACTGGAGCTCTGAGTTTGATGGTCTACTCAACAGGTAGGCAAGTGGCTTTGGAGGTCATTTAAAATCTATGATCCAGGCTTTCTTTGGGCATGTAGAAGATATTTGTCAAGGGGCAAACAGCGTTGTAGACTTAAAATGTCGCAGTGGTCGCTGTATTTTATGTACTTATAGGCTTCTGAGCAAGGTTTAGAATTCAGAGGATGATGAAAGGGGTACCAACCCTACACAGTACTGATGTTTTCCTAAGCGTGTTTAGTTAGGTAAATATGGCTTTTCCTTACTATGCTTGTATGCTTATTCTTTTTGAAAATTATTGTTTGTCTTTGAGTAGTGTGGATGTGCATGAGTGTGTGTGCGTGTGTGCACGTGTGCATGCGTGTGCGTGTGTGTGCGTGCGTGTGTGCGTTTGCGTGCGTGCGTGTGTATATGTGCACGCACACATGCGCACACTGTTGATTCAGTGCTTGTTGGAATACCAGGAAAAGGAGGGCTCGTATCTATCCTACAGATGGGAGATCTTTAAAAGCATCAGATTTGAAATGACACAACCCTGTCTAATGGTTTTACTCTTCTGGGAGTGCTAAAACTCACCTTGGCTATCCTGATGCAGCATCTATCCCATGAGGGTTGTGGTGTATTTCTATGCTGGGTAACTCCGACTTTGGGACATGGAGTGCTACAATCGACTATGTTGTATGGGTTGAACTTTGAGAGTGCTGGGAGGGGTAGGGCATGAATGCTAAGGCGATTTGGAACCTGCGAGTAGGTGGGTTTGCCCCAAAGAAAGTTAGAAAGTCATATTACGATAGTTTGTAAAAGTATTCTCCCAGAAGGAACAAAGCCTGGAAATAAGGGGGTCTTGCAGTGGAGAAGGAGGCTAACACTTGAGTATTTTCTATAAAAGAGGTATCTCTTTGGGAAGTGGGTTTCCTATCACTTGCACCAGAGTGACCTGAGACTGAAAATGCAATTCATCCTTTTCCCATTCCCAGCTTTATCCCGTCTGTCCAGTCCGGCAGCAGCTAAGCATGGGAGATGAAACGGCTTCACCTCCAGTGGTGATGTAATTTGAAAACTAAATAATTTTGGATGTGTGGAATGGAGTGAAGGAGAAAACTGGAAATAAGAGGCAATATACTTAACTATTTTAAGAGAAAGGTAACTTGGGCTGTGTCTTAAAAACACTCAGTGGAACAAAGGATGCTTTATTAGAGTAATGGAAAATGAATTCTAAGACCAATATTTTACCCATCATATTTAGAATATTTTAATATCAAAATTTAAAATGTAGAACATATTGGCACATCACAAAGCAGCAGTAATTCACCTAGTTAAAAAAACACGTAAGGAGAATATATGTATTTCATGCAAATAATATTTTTATAGCAATAACATGGTTTGCAGAGTTGTAAAAATTATAATTCAAAATCTAAAAAACCTCTCAATATAACAAGTACTACTGTACTATAGAAATATGGATTTTTGTTCAACTTTTAAAGTTTTGAGAAATATAAATTTCCTATGTGGCTTTTTCAAACAAATGCCATTTAAAAATATTTTAAATGTCATATGAAAGAAGCAAATACCAAAATTTATTTCTAGACAAATTTGATACAAAAATGTATCAAATTTATATTAACAGCATATAAGATGACTTATATGCTATTAAAATTTAATCTCTTGTTAATCAAATCATGTTGACTAACAAAGTACATTAAGGCATTGGAGATATCGTCATAATTTTTAAGTAAAGAAAGGTTTACTGAGAAATAGGAGAAAAATGAGAATTGAGAGTAAGGAGAGTAGAAATAAGTAAAAATAAAATTAAAGATAAAAAGAAATCAGCAAGGAAGAAATAATGAGTGAATGAATTGGGAAATATGGGAAGGAAAAGGGGGAAGCAGAACGGAGGGAGGGAAAGAGAGAGAAGAGAAAGGCAAGAAGGGAGAAAGAGGATTTAAATTTGACAAGGAATATTCAAGGTCGGGGGCTGGAGGAAGACTCTGTGTGTGTGTGTGTGTGTGTGTGTGTGAGAGAGAGAGAGAGAGAGAGAGAGAGAAAGAGAGAGAGAGATGCTTTTAATCCCAATATGCAGTCAAGCCAAACATAGCAGCCATGCCTAGCTAATCCGCCTTCCTCTTAAAGGGGAGTAACATTAATTTTGGTCTTTCATTCAACCCATGGCAGA
This sequence comes from Pan paniscus, assembly GCF_029289425.2. NCBI lineage: Eukaryota > Metazoa > Chordata > Mammalia > Primates > Hominidae > Pan > Pan paniscus. Next base: position 179,600,145 of record NC_073252.2, on the reverse strand, counting down.
ACTATAGAGATTATCCTTGTGTCTGTCAGCAGATCATAATGGGTATTTCAGAATTTTCTAAGATAATTTAGAAAAATTCCAATGATGTCTGTGTAATGTCATACAAAAGGACGTGGGGGAAACTCAACATACATCAACTTGAAGGATGACACCATCTTCCATTAGCTTGCTTTTGCTTTGACTTTTTAAGTGGCTTTTAAAAACATTTTTGAATTTTTAAATACATTAAAGAAATACTATAATGCTTTTTAGTGTGTGAGTATGTAAAGTACATTTTTTTCTGCAGCATAATTGAAATCTAATTAATCATTTTCTCTAGAGATTTTTTTAAAGACAACTTATTGTGACAACAATAGGAAAATGACTTTGCTCATCATTGCTGAAAATGTTTCTGTTGGGGCAACAATATAATTTTATGAAAGCTCGCACACGTTTATTAGTTATAGTCACACAATTTACAAATGAAATTAACAGTCCAACTGAGATGCCTGTAAACTCTCACATCTTTCTCAGAATAAGAATTGTTTCTTCATCTTTTAAAACAAGAAACTGATTTATATAGCCATTTCAGTTATACTAATGTCTTTTCCATTCACTAATTAGGGGAGTAATGTTCCTCCTTTGGTTGTAGACAGGAATATTAAGCACTTTTACTTATGACTGTGTTACCACTGATACAATTCTCTGGAAGACCCCTCACTGTAGCTGAAATGTGAATGCTTGGTTGTACTGTTTATGAGTGAACTGTAAATTTTAATGTCAAATGGTTATTTTCTGCTTATCCATCTGTAGCTCACAAAAACAAATGGATGTGTGGGTTGTTCTATACATTGGCTCGTAAAGGAACTCGGATTGTGGCATCAACTCAAACAATCCCTAAAAGCAGCCTGTTCTCTCTATGAGAATTCCAGAAGCAAAAAGGTTTGGGGCTCCTGGATTACTACTCCAGTAGCCCCAAACCGTGTTTGACATTCGAAAAATTAGCCTTGGCGATTCTGGGCTGAGCCTGATTCATCACATCACTTTTATTCCATTGTAAACACATTCTTACATCCCTCAATTTATTTTTGTCCTTAAACAAATTTATTCTTTGGGATTTGGATATTTCCAATATGTATTATATAATTACACTTACCACCAAGAATCTCAGTAATACGTGAATCTAAAAACCTTTAGTATTCGTTTTGATGTTGGGGTTGATTTGATGATTGACATCTGTCACGGTAAAAGCACTCAGCTTTCCATTATCATGCAGTGTTAACACAGGCAGCTAGAACACTGTTTGTGGACACATGATAACTGAGTTGGATACTGAGTACCCATCATCCTTCATATTGCACTGCAGTGAGGTCATGCATGAAAATAACAACGTGGACATTTCTAGAAGAGCTCGTTTCTGTTGTGTCCCATCGATAGACTTTAAAGGACTTTGAATCTACTTCTGGCTTCATCACCAACAATCTTAGCCCAAGCTTCCTCATGTTTCTGTTTCCTTGTTTGTAAAATAAGAGTCACTAGATGACCTATAAAGCTTCTAGCTTAAGTGTTCAACTCCGTGCACTTGGACGTGAACTTAAGGTTTCACAGGAGAGTACAAGAGACATTAGCAGGTTTTGTTCTTTCTTAATTCGCTTCAGTTTTAAGATGAGATTCTAAACTCCACGATTTCTAAAAATAGAAATGTATTGATTTGTCTGTTGGCACTAGAATAGATAAAGGGCGCAATGCAAAAGTGTCACTATATTTCATACAGTTTCGTGCACCCAATCAACAATAATAATTTAAAAATAACCAAAACAACTCTCTGGTCTTTAACTTCAGTTTCAAATAATATTTCTTGTATAAACAAGGACTGACATTGTGAATTTTAGTCTTTTCAGTCCTGAGCAGGTTTTGCAATTACACATATAGTGGAATACAACTTTTTGACTTAAAAATTGTACTCTAATATAGACTTTCTTTCAAGTTATTTATAAATAATCTTTAAAAGAAACTCTAATTTTAGCTCTAATATACAAGCTTGGAAAGTTAATATTCTTAATCAATATTATATACATATGTGTACGTACACACATAGTATAGTTTGCCAAAATACATATAATTTATATATAATACATATTTATACAAAGCACATAGTTGGTATGTCTATCAATATATTTCTATTTGCATATAAATATATGTATTTTATAGATGTTATATCAATCATACATTATAATATGTTATATAATATGTTATGATCAATATAATGTTTTTCCCCCAAGAAAGGAGGAAAGGTAAGAAGTAAATGCAACAATTTTCGTTGTTAAGGGGATTTAATTTTTTCTGAAAACATATGGGTCATAGAAAGCCCATGAGTAGGGTAGGATTGCAGACAGATTGAAAGGGAACCAATGCAAATGATACCTCCTCAAATTTAATAGTTATCTCTTTACCTTTAATATGATTATGGCACCATGTCTATTTTTACTTAAAAGAAAATAGTGACCCTCAAGAGCAAGGCGGATTTACTCTTTTATTTTCCAAATTTAACCAGTGAAAATTACCTTAATGCTAAAGGTTTAGGTGTGTAAAGCTGTGAAATTACTAATTCACTTGTATTCTCTGTTATAACGTTTTCCATATGGATGGGATTTTCATATCTAAAATAGATCCATATGGAAATTGTGAAGCCATGAATTTCCTCCTGATGTAGCAACTAAGCTTCCAGCTGCTGGTGTTCGGAAAGCAGCACTGTCTCACTGCAGGACAGTAAGGTCATTGCAAACCCCACCGTTGCCACACTTTGGGACACAGGGCCTAGGGGATGGGACAGCAGCTCCTATTTTGGCTGTGTTGAACAAAATTTGTTTTTGTTAAAGGATTAATTCCATTGCCACAATTTACCAGTTCTATATTTAAATGCACTTGTACACAAAAATATTATTTCTTAGAGTGTGGTCCATAAATCATTAGCATCAGAATCAACCTGTGGTAGTTGTTGTAATACAGATTCCTGGGCTCCAAATGCACGATTTAGGGCAGAGATCCTGTGTGGGGTTTCTCTCCATTATTTCCCAGAATGTAGTACATAGTCTAACACACAGTGGTCAATTAATAAATATTTGTTCAGGGAATCAACTAATGAACACTAAAGAATCAGAACCATTACTTTAAAATAAAGAAAAAAATGAATTGAGGAAATGCGGACCCAGGCAAAATTGTCTTGTCTCTTAATAATCTTCAAACAATTGTTTATCTCTTAATAATCTTCAAATAATCATTTTCTCTTAATAATCTTCAAAAAATTGAACCAAAATGATTCAAACAAAATTCTTACTAAATCTTGAAGTTGAGTCAACAGGAAAATTAGATTTATGTCACCACAGTCGTCTTCCCTGGAGAGAGCCTCACAAAGACATAAAATATCCTATTAAACAATCTAGAATGCAACCTACAAACAAGCTGTTTCTAGAAGTTTTTTTCTCCTTCAGTCCTGAAGAGAAGCTCATATTCTTAGAAGTATTCTATATTTTTTTCAAAGCAAGATTTTTTTAAAAAGATAGCATTTCAAAATTTCAAAATATTTTCATATGTTTATTTTTATTATTTATAGACAAACTCCAAATGACTTATGAATTTTAGACAATAAGCAGTTCTAATGTTTTAAAGATATTCATAGTCAGGGAAATAGTAAAAATGGCAGGAAAGAGGCCTTGAAATATATTAAAAAACCATGTAGGAAAATGACTTCAAATGCCTACAAGTAAACAGCACAGTGAAGAAAGAGCATGCACATGAGAGGGTTCAGAAGGGGCTTTCAAATATTACAAAGAACCTTAGCGTAAATAGGAATGACCAGGCTCTGAAAGCTTATTAGTAGGAAAATGAAGAAAGGTGCAAGATGCCAATAGGAAAGAATAAGAGGCTCAAGCCACTGAATAATCCTTCTCTGAGAGAAGCACATTTGCCCTCTTCCAGTTTGAACAGGATTCAGGAACACTCGCTGTAACCTGTAGTAATGACTAATATGTCTTTGCAGAAATTCAGGAAATGGTTTATCTTTAGTGTGAGACCAACTAAATTTCTTGCTCTTACGAGTCTTGCTTTTAGGTATAGAGCGTTAATAAATGCATGAATCCAGGAAGGTCTTACCAGTCATGTGGTGCAAAGACCAAAGCAGGCAGAAATTTTATAACTGGATCTCCGTACCTGCCCTTGCACTTGATAGAGAGGAATGGCAAAGTAAGTGTGCCAGATAGGGAGGTTGCACAAACGCTTAATTCTGTATTAAGGTTGTATGTATATGTGTGTATGTGTATATATTAGAGATATAATATATATTTCCTTCCTCATCCACTAACATGTTAACCTAAAAAATAGAGATTTATCTAGTAGATTTCACATTCTAGCATTTAAAACAATCACTACAGAGATGAGTAAATGTGAAAAATTAAGTCTGTGATCTACAGATTTCCTGGTTATATAGTAAAATTTGTACAAAATCACCTCACTGTCATCACTTAACATTTCATAATTCAAATTCATTTGAATCTTATTACTATAGAGCTTCAATGCACATAATCAAATACTCCTGTTAAAATATTTTTTAAAAAATTTTGCTTACTAAAACATAGTCTCAAGTTTTGAAAAGGATAGAAAAAATTTCGTAGAAAACAATTCCCAGAACAAAGTCGATGTAGTAGGATATTTAATTGAATGTCTTTAATTATACAAATTTAGAAACAAAGTAGACTTATTGATCCCCAATACTTAAATATCACATTGCATGAATAACAAATTATATAAAATATGCAAAATAATAGTACATTAGCTTAAATAACACTAATAAATTGCAAAGCTTAGCATGAAATTGAAAATCACTAATGGAACACTATGCAGTTTGTTCATGCAACAAGCGAAGACTCATACATAATGTAAGAGTACAACTGTTAGCAGCAGGCTGAGGGAGGACCATTTAAATGCGTTTTTATGGACAAGCTGGATTGATCTGGGAAGTGGTTCCTGAGGAGATTTCACTTACCCCGAAGAGCATCTTGGGAGATTGTCATAATTTTCCACTTGTATCTGAAACTCCTATTATTTAGATCATCTGTATCCTTTACATTCAACTTATTTTATTTTATTTTATTTTATTTTATTTTATTTTATTTATTTTTTGAGATGGAGTCTTGCTCTGTCGCCCAGGCTGGAGTGCGGTGGCGCAATCTCAGCTCACTGCAAGCTCCGCCTCCCGGGTTCACGCCATTCTCCTGCCTCAGCCTCCCGAGTAGCTGGGACTACAGGCGCCCGCCACCAAGCCCGGCTAATTTTTTGTATATTTAGTAGAGACGGGGTTTCACCGTGTTAGCCAGGATGGTCCGATCTCCTGATCTCGTGATCCACCTGCCTCGGCCTCCCAAAGTGCTGGGATTACAGGCGTGAGTACATTCAAGTTTATAAGGAGAAATAAATAGAATTAAAGAACTGGTATAAAATCATCAGTAATAAAGGTCATTTCATCTGGGGTGTTCTCCCACAGCGTATTTCCATGTCGTATTTTCTATGGTTTGAATGTGTCCCCCCAAAGTTCATACGCTGAAAACTTAATCCCCAATGCAACAGTGTTGAGAGATGGGGTGATTACGTCACGAGGGCTTTGCCTTCATGAATGGGTTAATGGCCTCATCTCAGGAGTCGGTTAGTTACTATGGGAGTGGGCTCCAATAGAAGGATGAGTTTGGCATCCTTCCCTCTTTCTCTCTTTCACACACTCTTTTGCCTTCCGCCTTCCACCAGGGGATGAGGCAGCACAGTAAGAAGGCCGTTGGCCGGGCGCGGTGGCTCATGTCTGTAATCCCAGCACTTTGGCAAGCCGAGGCAGGCGGATCACGAGGTCAGGAGTTTGAGACCAGTCTGGCCAACATGGTGAAACCGTGTCTCTACTAAAAATACGAAAATTAGCTGGGCATGGTGGCAGGCACCTGTAATCCCAGCTACTTGGGAAGCTAAGGCAGGAGAATCGCTTGAACCTGGGAGGCAGAAGCTGCAGTGAGCCAAGATCACACCACTGCACTCCAGCCTGGGCGACAGGGAGAGACTCCGTCTCAAAAAAAAAAAAAAAAAAAAAAGAAGGCCCTTACCAGAGGCGGCGCTTCACTCTCAAATTTCCAAGCCTCCAGAATATTTATCCAGATCCATTTCTTTACTTTATAAACTACCCAGTCTCCGGTGTTCTATGACAGCAGCAGAAAAAAGACGAAGACAATATTCAAGTTCTATCTTCTGTAAATTTCATAAAAAGTTCTTCATTCTGCAGACAACTCTTACTGTGATGAAAGCTAAAAATTTGCCTAAAAGATGAGACTCAAATTCTTAGTATACTGGAGCCTCACAAGATTTAAGATTCAATATCATACAGAAGTTAGTATATATCAGGGGCTACCTTGGACCCCATTCAAGGAAAATGAGTTATTGAACATATTACAAGCAGCTTGTTAGGACTATGTTTCAACCCTAAGTTGGTCCCCAGGCATGGAGATTGATGATAACATTATTAAGTAAAGCTCTAGTGTTTTCTACTTTCATTTTTACCTTAATATCACCTCTAAATTTAATTGGTATTTCAAAAGAGAATATAGTTTGAATTTGAACATTTTGTATCTAAAGGTGAGTGTAAGGATGAGTTTGAAGGTGATATGAAGTTGTCAAAAGTCATAAAGCTGCTACTAATTTCAAGATAAAAATAAATTGCGTTACTGAAGGAAAAGCTTAGTTAATACAACAGGGAATATAATAACGAGTTCACCTAATATAGTCCCTAAAAGTGAAGAGAAGGTTTTAGTCAAAGGAACTTAGAGAAGATGGAATCTGTTTGTAACAAAACGCTCTAGGGATATAGAGTAAGTAAAAATAGAGGTTTGTCCTTCACTCATTTCTATCCTCAATGGCTCATTTCTGAGCTTCTTCTGAATTATCATCCTGCAGGCTCACTGAAGAATTAGGAAAGATGCAAATGTATACTATGTCCATCCATCATATTGTCTATGATACTTTAGTGATCAATAATATCAATACACACAATTTCAATGTTAACATTTCCTCAAAAATGATAATTTGAAGCATACTTAATACCATGATGTGTACCTAACCTTACAGATGTCTGGACTTGGTCTACCATAAACAATTGTGATTATGCTCAGGTGGCCTCTTAACATCTTAAGCTAATTGACCCAGCCAGAGGACACCTGCTTCATGCATATGATTTGCTGCTACTGAGCTTCACATAGCAAAAGGAACAGCGAAAAGGGAGTTGCAGAGAAATATTTAAAATGTGGTGCAAATATTAAGATTTAAGAGATTGTTATAAAACTCATATATGGGGAATTGGTTAGTTATGCACTTCAGTCATGCCAATTTAAAAGCTTGTTATAAGAATAAAAGAAGAGAATGAATTAAACAGGCAGATATAGAATTAGATATTTTAAATAGAATAGAGGCTTAGGGTAAAATAGATATCAATAAAATAAAAGTAAAAAATGACCACTGGTAAAAGAGTAACAGTAGCTTATTTCCCTCTTGATTTTCTTGGACAATTAAAACACACTGTAATTCCCAGCTTTTCTTTTTAGGAAGATCACAGGTAATCCTACAAAGCATCTTATCTATTATTTGATTATTTTGATAATATGTAATTATTACATTTGACTGGCCTTTTAATTTATTTAGTAACAATGCTTATAAATGTTATCAGAAGAATATATTCTTTTAATTTTGCATATAATCAACAGTCTTCAACTCAGAAAAAATCTGTGATACAGTAAATATATATAGATATGTGAAATATGAAGAGAATCCACATATATAGATATGGAATATGATAAGTCAAGGCCACTTTATCTGTTAAAATCCCCTTTGAGTTGATTTGAGTTTATCGGTTTCAACAGTTAATAGGCTCCAGTGCCTGCTGCTAACATTCAAGGGGCCTTATTTTTGTAAATGTCAGTGTTTGGATTCTTTCCATGGTGAGTGGCACATAAAGTTAATTGATACATTGATGTAATTTTTTGGCACTCCAAAGAAGAAAGCCCCCAAATCAGCCTTATGCCACATTTTCTGAATATACAAAAGAGATGGACAGAGGAAATGTCAGGAGTATATTGTTGTTTTAAATGACATTTAAACTCCATTTCAAACAGAGTAATATTAAGAATATTTAAACACCCAAAAATATAAGAAAATTGAGATGTCAGAAGAATACTATAAAGAAAGAAAAGCATGTAAGTGCCAGAAAACAAATACATAAAACCAAATCTGCATTTCTAAAATAAATTTTAGCATATGATTCTCAAACTTGATGATGTATGGGAACAAAGAGCATTATTTATTTAAAATGGAGATTGCAGGCATTACTATGAGAGATTCTGATTCAGCAGACCTGAGGAGGGACCTAGAAATAGGCATGTTTAATTACCTCTCCAAGATGCTCTGATGCAATTGATCCTTAGTACACTTTGGAAAATGCAATTTTAACATGTGAATATTTATAGAGCCAAATAAGAGATACTATAAATTACTGTCCCTGAATTTTAAATTGTTTCAAGAAAATATATTTAATAAAAAAGAAGAGTATTTATTATATGACACAAAGAATCAAATCATAGAAGGTAATTTTACAAAGATATTCAACTGAAAATGCATAGATTTAAGACCCTATACACATATATCTACATCCCAAAAGAATATTTTATTCCAATTCTAGTCTTACTTATAGGTTCTCCAAATTCAGAGGAGAACCCTGATTGAACTAAAATGCCTATTAACCTACAAAGCATTGACATTTCCTAAAACAGCATGGATTGCTAGAAAACTTACAAAACTTTAAAAAAGTAGACAAAGGAATAAACCTCTTTCAAATACAGTCAGTGCAGAAAATACTCAGGCTAGTGACTGAGTGCAAGTGGAAACCAGCAAAGTAACTGAAGCATTAAATTATGATTTTGCTTTGTGGAGCATGTGTCTAGATTGTGATCTTGACATTTGTGTTCTCCTATCTTCTAGAAGTAGAGGGGTTCAAAGCCCATGGCTCATACCATGTGTGTATTCTAATAGGAGAACCTTTCCTGTCCATGAATCTGCACCTAAAGGGGTAAATAATTAGCAGCAAGGGAAACGAAAAATAACCCCCTGCCCAGAAGACTGCAAGAAAAATACTCTATATCATATGTTGGAATTAAACAGGAATAAGGTTGGAAACGTACCCTAGTAATTCATAGTTACAAGCCAGACCTCACCAACAGTTGCAGCCTACTGTCCGTAATTCATAATTTTGAGGCTTACTCAAAAACCTCAAAATAGTATTTAGTTTAGAGTAGACTCAGACTGGTAGTGCTTCAAAAACAAATACACTCACTCCTGAGAAATCTGGTTTATATAAACAAACAAATCACAAAACACACAAGGTAAACAAGATGTCATAAGCAAAAGCCAGTAGAAGTTACAAACAGCAGATTTAGACTCATAAAATGTTCGCTTATTAAAATTATCAGCCACAGAATGTTAAATAAGTATACTAAAATGTCTCAAAAAGTCAAAAAGAAAAAATCAAGGGAAGAACTTTTAATATAAATGTGTAATAAAGAAAATGAAAAATTTAGCTGATAAGTTGAACTGTAGTTTAGACACACCTAAGGAAAAAACAGGTGACTTGGAAAACAGTAAAATATTTATGTATATAAAAATTTGATTCCTGAGACAAAAGGCAATAAAAACATGCAAGAGAGGTTTAGAGACTTTGAAGATAAGGTGGAAAAGTATAACATACTTCTTGCTAAAGTTTCAGAAGAAGAGGAAGAGACAGAAAATGACTGAAGCAACATTTAAAGAGATAATGGCTAAACTTTTTCAGACTTATTGAAAAGACATCAATCAATTTATTCCAGAAATCTAGTGAAATACAAGAAAGATTCATAAGAAGAAATGTAAACCTAGGCATATTTTAGTGAAACTGCAAGATACTAAAGACAAAGAGAAGATCATGAATGTAGTCAGAGAGAAAAGACAGATTAACTTCATACGAGCAAGAGTTAGGATATCCCCTGAATTGTCATCAGAAACAACAGACCAAAGAAGATGATAATATATAATAATATATTCATTATGCATAGTGAAAAAGCACCCCCAAACTTCTCGATCTAAAATTCGATTTTTTTTAAAGTATTGAGAAGAAATAAAGAATTCCAAACAAAAACTGAGAAAGTGTAAGTTTACTACCTGCACACCCTCAACAAGGCTAATTTTAAAGGCACATATGAGCATGTGTGTATATATAATAGTATATATCATATGTATTATATATTATATAAAATGTATTTTGTATATATATAGATATATATATCAATGCACACAAAATATATGTATATGTATATAAGTATACATACATATATATGTATATAGGTGTATATATATATATATATATATATATACCCTCAATACATATATGCACATAGACACCCATACAGACAGAGAGAAGATATAAAAGCTAACAACTATAAGTCTGGGAAGGGTAAGTGGGAGTTCTTTATATTATTCTTCTTTTCTATAGATTTAAAATTATCTTAAAATATTAAAAACAAAACAAAATAATAAAAATGATAGTAGAACTTTCCCATATGTTTAGAAATTAAGAAATCTATTTCTAAATTACTCATAGTCAAAAAAGAAATTATAATGGGATTTAGAAAAAATGAGAAATGAACAAAAACGAAATAGCCAAATTTCATTACCGATTTACCCAAACTTGTAGAATGCAGTTGAAAAATACTTAGAGGAAAATTTAAAGTCATAAATGCTTATATTAGAAAAGAAGACTAAGAATTAATAAATAAAACATGCATTTTTAAGAAGTTAGAAAAATAACAAAATAAGAGAGAAACACAGACAATAAAGAGCAGAAGTAAAATAAAAATGAAAATAAAAGGAGAGAATCAATAAAGCCAACAATTTTTTCACTGAAAAGCCTAATGAAGTTGCCAAACTCCTAGCAATTTTTCAGGATAAAAAGAAAGACAGAAAGAGAAAAGAAATAACATTAAAATTTTAAAAATAAGAATGCTATAAATATTAGATTCACACGAATACATTTTTGTCAATAAATTTGAAAACTCATGAAAAGAACAAATTCCTAAAGTATAACTTATCAAACTAACTTGAGAAAGAATAGAAACTCTTAATATTGTCAAGCTTCTAAAAAATTTCATCTGTGGCTCATCTTCCTGTCAATAAAACTCCAGGCCTAGTCTTTTTTACAAGTTTGGTCTACCATACATTTAAATAACAAATAGCTCCTATTCTATACTAGCTACTCCAGAATGTAAAAAAGAAGAGAAAGTCTCAAACCCATTTTATAAGTCAGCAAATTCCAGATGCCCAAACTCGACAAAAAAGTATATTAACACATCAATTCTTTTGAAGTGAGCAAATCCTAGATGCCAAAACATGGCAAAAAAGCGTATTACCAGATCAATTTCATTCATGAATGTAGGCGAGAAGATCCTAAATCAAATATTGGTGCAGGAGATCCAGTAACATATAGAAATGTAATTCTTACAACAAAGTGCAGTTGTTTTAGAAATGCAAATCTGCTAGAGGCTTCTAAGGTTTTCTTTCTCTTTTCTTTCTTTCTTTTTTTTTTTTTTTTGAGATGGAGTCTTGCTCTGTTGCCCAGGCTGCAGTTGCAGTGGCGCGATCTCTGCTCATTGCAACCTCCGCCTCCTGGGTTCAAGTGATTCTCCTGCCTCAGACTTCTGAGTAACTGGGATTACAGGCGTGTACCACAATGCCCAGGTAATTTTTGTGTTTTTAGTAGAGACAGGGTTTCACCATGTTGGTCAGGCTGGTCTCAAACTCTTGACCTCGTGATCTGCCTGCCTCGGACTCCCAAAATCCTGGGATTATAGGCGTGAGCCACCATGTTTGTCCCTAAGGTTTTCTTATACTGGTTTCCCCACTCCTGGCCACATGGTAGACTTTCATTTTCCCCACTTCCATATAAGGAGTTCTGGCAAAACAGCTGTGGGCAGAAGTGTTATGAGCCACTTTTGGGCTAGAGCACTCAATTGCCACAGAAAGATCTTTCTTTTGATCATCTGCTCCTATGCGATGATGAACGTGGAGGCATGTGTATCAAGGTGGTTTGTCCATCAGCTCAGATCCTGGAATGACTAAAATAAGCATAGGTCCCTTGCTGAAACCTGTTGGACATGCAGCAATGATTGCTTTAATTGAAATGGTGATGATCAAATGCAGCACAGTCTAGCAATTAATGACAGTTCCACATGGTTGATTTAACATTGGAACATCGAATGTAATTCAACACATCCATAGTTAAAGAGAAAAAAAAAAAACTTAATAAATGTGAAAAAAGCCTGTGATAAAATGTAATATTCATTCATAATGAAAAAAACTCTTAAAAACTAGGAATAGAAGTATTTTGAAAAAGGACAGTATGATGCAAAGTAGTAAAACATTTAAAATATTCTAAGACCACTGTAAGAGTGGCTCTCAATACCACTTCCATTCAATATTATGTTAGAGACCATAGACAGTCTGCTAAGACAAGAAAGAAAAACTAGTTTAAAAATCGGGGAGGAAAAAATAAACTTTCTATTTAAAAAAATGATATGATAGTCTACGTGTCTTCAAATATGAAGATAAACCATTAGTATTCATAAGAAATGTAAGTAAATTTGCAAGAAAGTGATTATTTAAAACTATTTGCATTATCTGTACTTCTGAACAGAAGATAAATTTAAAATATATTATTCACAATAGCATCAACAATTTACAGTTCTTAAGAATAATAAAATGTGAGCAAGAATGTTACAGAAAAATCATAAAACTTTATTAACAGATATTAAAATAAATAAAAAAGATGAACCATATTCATGGATTAGTAAACTCAGCATTTTAAAGGTATCAATTTTCCTTCAGATTGAACTATGGATTTAGTGTAACCTACCCTCCCCCAAAGAAGAACGTTTCTTAAATTTTATAACTTGACACATCAATTCTGAAATACATACGAAAGTGCAAAATCCCAGGAATATCCAAGAAATTGTTCAGAAGAACAGTATGGGAGGGCACTGGCTTTATCACTGAGGCTAAAGTTATTAAGGTATCATGAGGCTAAAGTTATTAAGTCACGGTGATATTGGCATAAGCTGACTAATGAAATAGAGTAGTATCCAAGAAACTGAGTTACGCATGTGTAGCTGAACAAGCGATAAATGTCAAGGTGGTATTGGAAATCAATGAGGAAAGGATGAACTTTTAATAAATGATACCATGATCAGTCATTCATATGAAAAAAGAAATTGAACCCATCCCTCATACACAACATGCAAAATCCAATTCCAGGTTAATGAAAGACCCAAATGTATTATTTTAAAAATATATTATTTAAGAAGTTTAAATGCTGTGATGCATTACACAAGGCCATGAACTGGAGGTAGGGGTGGAGAGTGGTGTCTGTATATGAAATTAGAAATGGCTATAATTTCATTTTAAAAACAGACTAGTATCTCAAATAATTCAGTAAGAATATGAGTATTGTGACTAGAATTACCATTACCCAGAGAATTTATAAAGGGGAAGTGGTGTGTGTGTGTGTGTGCATGTGTGTATGAAAACAGTGTATAGCAAACATGATCAGAACGGTATTGGAAAAGATTCTGGGGAGAGAATGATTGATGAGAGTCACTTTTGTCCTCAAGGAGCTTGCAGTCCATCAGGTAGTACCCATAGGACTTAGGCTGCAATGAGCAGACATGTCCACCACTCATATCCTCCCCACTGTCAAAAACTGTACAGAATAGGGAGACAGGCAAACATAGTTACCAAGGTCAAAATGACCAAGGGTTTGGGATCACCTAGAATAGATTCCTGAAAGTAGAACTTCTTTGGAAGAAAAAAAAATGTTCCCACTGTTGCATTCTTAATCAGACAATTAACCAAATGTAATTACTGGCTACTGAATAAGATAACTTGTAGTATTTATGTCAATTACATGCACATCTTTTTAATTCTTTTAATTATGTACCTTAATGGTCTTACTGCCGATAACTAAAAAACACCAAGGTTTGGTAAACATGCAAGCCTCATCACGTTCTTCATTAAATAACTGGAGTATTAGATCATTAGACCTGTCAGATTTTAGCTGAATATGCAATAGATTCTCCTGAACCACAGGAAAACGTCTTTGACTCATACCAAGCAACCTGGAAATGATTACATTGGTCGCCAAGACTGGTTGACTTTGCTCATCACTTGCGGTAAGTTGTCTTTTTGTGATCACTCAAGCCTCATTATTCATGTAATTACTGTGATCATTATGACACTAATGACTGTTGAAGTCTAAATGTGTGAAATTAATTCACTAACAAGTGTAAATATGTGTCCACGAAGGGCCAATATATAAACTGGAAAATGAAACTTTGGTATTCTGCTCAAAATGAGAAATTAGCACCAACATTAGAATATCAATAGGGTATATGAATGTTTTGTGAATGTAACCATAGGTTGACCATGGTTAGATAAATTTAGTTATTAATAAAATTAATCCATATGGGAGTGAATACTCAGAGTACATATAACACTTCTCTAACAGACCGAATTTGAAAATCTAGTTCAGTTTCTTGAGCCCAAAATAAATTAATTCATAAAGGTGACCTAATGGTGGACACATTTTAGAATTTGAGGGTGACCCAGCTTTGACAAGCCACCCCACTGATCACTAGTGTTTTTTCAACTGATCTTACTGGCTTGTTGGGTGCCCCCTTCCCCTCCACACTTCTGTGTCTGTCCTTCCTGAGGCAGAATGCTCGGTCAAAAAGGACATTTAAAAAAATATATTACAGAACTCCTCATGTTGATTTCTGTTTAGATAATGATCAAATTTCTAGTTTTTCTGAACCTACTAGGATGGAAAAAAATGGCACTTGAAAATTAACAATAGGAATAAGACATCCTTTTCTTTAGAGCTCCTATTTTTAGTAATCTACTCCTAGACCAACCCCCAAATCTGTCCCCAACAGGTTGGCTGTAGAATAGTGTGAGGCCGTTGTTCTCTGATCAAAAGGATAAACACCTGCCTGACTTTCCATCTCTTGAAGAGCGGTTGGTGTACGAACGCATGACAGGATCACTCTCAGGTTGGCTAGGAGGCCAACCCTTCCTTCCCCGCTTCCCCCACCCCATGCCCAGGCTGAGGGCAGGAACTCGAGTTTGTCCTGGTGAGGTGGGATCCCAGGTGCAGGTGCATACCAGCTGGAGGCTGCTCGTATGCCAGTTGGCGCCTATGAGCCCAGACACACACTTGCTGTGATTCTGAGCCTTCCTGCAGCCCAGCTCCCTTATGCGGTAAGCCCCCTGGAATACTGGTGATTAAGCCCATATTTTAAAATAGTTTGTGACTGACAGGACAGGAAAACAATGCATTTGAAATAGCAGCATAAGTCTTCCTTACAGATTTAGTTGAATAAGTTGGGCATCTCTCTTTAGTCTAAAACAAACAAACATGACACAAAATGTGTTGTTGAAAATGCCATATGTCTGAGTTGGAGAATAAAAGGTTTCATTCAATAAGAAGTTGTCAAGCAACCACCAAGAGTGAGGCAATAGGGACAAATGCTATGGGCCATAAAAATCCCCTTCCATTCTTTCTTCATTTTTTTTTTTTAGCCAATTTATTTTTTCTCGTAAGTCTCATTTTCCTCCTGCTGCATGTATGAATCTAAAATGCACGTCAATGGAGAATACAATTGGTCTTTTCCTTAAAAACATCCAAAACTGACTTAAAATAAAAAGCCACACTTTAACATTCTCCAAGTTGGAGTTGCCTTAATTAATGAGTCAAATTTTGAAAGCAAGATTTAATAAGTTCTCAACTAAGTGCCAGGTGCTGTGTTAGGAACCAAGTAGACAGAAATGATAGCAGGACACCCCTTGTCCTTGAGAAGCCAACAGGCTACAGAGAAAAGAGACATATTACCGAGTAATTCCAATCTCATTTAATACACGGGTCAGTGCAAGTTGTTAAGAACGTGACTAATTATGTCAAGGAGAACAAAAAAAAAAGTTTCCAGAGAAGAAGTAGATAGGCATAGAGGAACAGCAGAGAGCAGAATGAAATGCAGGAAGGTCTAAAAGCAGGGTCTTCTCCCCCTCAATTAAAGGTGTGAATTTGTCATGATTGAATGTCAAAGAAGTGGAATAGGAGAGGTGGGGCCATATTTGAATGGCCTGAGTAGCCTTGGAAATGAGTTTGAGTTTTATCCTGAAGACAGCTAGAAACTAATCAGAGGTTTTAAGCATGGCAGCGACATGCTCCCCTGCCCCCCTCTTTTACTTAGATAACTCAGCATTTTCCAGATAACATGGAGAGGTTGGAGGCAGAGTACAGTAAGGAAGCTACTGTGATAGCCCCGTTGACAGTAAGTGGTAGCCTGAGTTAAAGCTGTGACTGTATGGATGAAGAGGATGAGAGGATGAGGAGGGTAGAGATGTGACAGCTGGAATGAACCGGGCTAGTGATAACTCACTTGAGATTTGAGGATCAGGAGAGGGAAGGAGATGCCAGCGCCAGTGATCTCTGATAGCCTCTCCTGGAATTATCACCTCTATTTTCGGGAAGTTTATTCTTATACCAATATAAGAATATTGGTGTAAAATTTCCCTTCTCTAGATTACGCATTCTCAGTTCTTTCAGACCTTCTCTAGATTACACAATCTCAGTTCTTTCAGACCTAGAATATGTTACTGAGTTTGTTTTGTTCTGTGTTTCTCAATTATTTTTTGCTTGCTCACATCTGTTTTTCAAATGTCCAGGTCACACTCAGGGTGACTGTGTCCACCACTAGTTTGGTAAAGATTCCTCATCTTCTGGAGCACGGTCCTTCCATGCTTGAGTGAATGTTGTTGGTTATCGACGGGGTTCATTTCACTCTCTTCAGGCACTGGGCTGCCCCCCCACACAACCCGCTCATCTCAAGGAATGCCACCCCGTTCCCGCTAATCCTCGACCAGCCCCAAGGCGGTTCAATTGATTTAAAAGCAATTCCATCCCAATAGCGAGTGACTCGTCAGGATCCAAGAATGTGAGGAAAGGTTTCCTAGGAGAATCTTGGAAAGTTTATCTTTCCTTTCTCCTCTGCAAGAAATAGCTGAAGCAAGTCTCTTAGCGTATCTATAGACGGTAGATACTTCCTAGCCATAGAAGCAGATGTGTCATAGATATTTAGCCTGGAAATAGCCAGCTGCTGGTTTATGGAGGTGGAGAGAGCTAAGAGGATTGCAGAAAAATGGAGCCAGTTACTAGGCTAATAGAACACTGAAACCCCGTCCTTCCTCCCGTGTTGCCATTTTGGCGAGCCAGTTTTCTTACGCTTTAAGCTAGTTAGAATTAGGTTCTGTAGCAGGGAAACAAAAGAAACCCAGCTGTTGCATATTGTAATCTTATTAACACATGCTGAAGTCAGATTTGCTTTTAAAAAAATGGACCACATTGCAAGTCTCCTATTTCATTGTTTCAGGTCTTTTTCCGATATATTTTAATCCGCCTTGTACGCAGCTCTTGGGGACCCACTGTGGAGAACATAAACACATTGGAAAACCGTGGTCTCCACTCTGAGTTCATAATGTGGTATGGCAGACACGAAACACATTGTGCACTTCAGTAATTTCCTCCCATATAATTACCTATGGCTTCCTATTGTTCCTCCAAATTTCTCCATACCATGAATGACCTGAGGGCAGGAGCTGGGTCTTTTACATTTTATACACACACACACACACACACACACACACACACACACACACACACACACACAATGTAATATATATATATATATTACTGTATAGATGTATATTCCCTGATGCTTCATGCAGGGTTGACACAGAGTGTGCTGAATTAACTCTGGGATCTTTTCGGACTCTTAGTGTATTGCTCCTAGTAAATTCCTTTTCACCCATGGTAATATCATCTTAATAGTCCATATTTTGTCTGTTGTGTAACTGATTACATATTAGCTGGTTTCAACACAAGCAATACTGCTTGATTGGTTCAATCACTCCTGCAGAATCTGTTCTCTACAGAGCTTTGTTCTTTGTTAGCCAGTGTCCTGTGATTGATGTTTCTGAAATCAGATTTTTGTAACATTCCTAGTATTTTTCAAAATATGAAAATTAAGGTCAGTGATCTTTTAAAAAGACTAGATAGCTTATTTTAATTTTTTACAGTACACATAAAATTCCCTTATGTCCAGTCTTTTATAACTCTAAAAAATCAGGTTTTTTTTTTTTGGCACATTAGGCAATGTTAATTAAAATGATAGGTTAATGCTTTCAGGGTTAAACATCTGATAGCAACAATATTAAATAATAAACCATTTGGCTTTTCTAACTTCTGTAGCCGAAATAAAACTGGAGAGATAAGAACTCCATGACTCTTAAAGGTGGACTTATTAGAATAATACATGCAGATGACAAACTCACCCCAAAAGAGACACTGCTAATCAAGAGATTACCAAAAACAAAATTTTTTGCAATCTTTAAATGTAAGCCCAAAAAGTACAAAATTTGATCATAAAATCTTAATATTTGTGGGAAGTGAAGGATAAGAATTAAAGAATTATCTGTAAGTCATAGTAAATCTATTTTTAAACAATATACAAAATGAAAAATTGATTATTTGTCTGTGTCAATAATATTAAATTAGAAAAACATTGTCATGAATTATGAAAAACCAGTTTTTTGGGGGTTGGAAAGAGAGAAAGATTTTTAAGATGATAAGATTATTTTTACTTTGATGAGGCCGGTGTCTAATTGAAATGCTACCTATGTGTATGAGAAGTTGTAGGAAAAAGTCCCCCAGAATTTAGGCACACAGTTAGGGAAGAGTCATTCTGAAACTGAAAATAGTAAAAACTCCAGTCAGCGTAGATAAGCTTAACATTACAGGAGTGACCTACACTCAGGAAACTTGGTGACGGGATCAAGCTGGACAGGAGACTCTCCAGGACTATCAAGTGGTTAAAGATTTCAGTCCATTTGGGAAGGGCAAACTTATTAAACAGTGTTAGGTGTTACTGTGTGGCAGGCACACAGCAAGGCAATTTATATAACATAATATAACCCCATCTTTGTCTCTTTACTCTGAGGGATGTTATTTCCCCTAGTTTACGGGTGAGAAAACTGAGGCTAGAGAGACCGAGCAGAAGAAGCAAGCTGGGGCAGGGCACAGTGGCTTATGCCTGTACTCTCAGCACCTTGGGAGGCTGAAGTGGGTGGACCACCTGAGGTCAGGAATTTGAGACCAGCCTGACCAACATGGTGAAACCCCATCTCTACTAAAAATACAAAAATTAGCTGGGCATGATGGCACATACCTGTAATCCCAAGCTACTTGGGAGGCTGAGGCAGGAGAATCACTTGAACCCGGGATGGGGAGGTTGCAGTGAGCAGAGATTGTGCCATTGCACTCCAGCCTGGGTGACAGAGCAAGACTCTGCTCAAAAACAAACAAACAAACAAAAAAACAAAAAAAGCAGCAGCAGCAAGCAGGATGCAACAATTCTTGTAGAAAATATCTACAGTGAAAATTCCCTCCACCTAAACGTAGCACTCTTGAAAAGCTCACACAGAAAGCTTTCTATGAAGACTCAGGTGCTCTTCCACATTTTTCCATCACACCCTCTGCTTCCACTGGGTGGAGAACTTGTCACCCAGTGTCTGAATTACTAGTGTGCTTTTCTCTCTCCTGCTAGATCCTTGAAGGACAGCACTGTGCCTTGGTCTCCAGGGACCCCAGAAGCACACCTTGAGACCATGACTCAAGAGCAAGTACTTAATTTGGAAGGTGAAGGAACTGCTGGTAGGTAAGTGGGGACGTGAGCTAAGGGAGAGAACGTAACCATGAGCAGGCGAATAACCAAACCAGCTCCCACCATGGGGACTGGAGCTTCCTCACTCTGGGGAAACTCAGGGGCTGGTGCAGAACCTGAGAGTTAGTCATCTCCCACTCCCATCAGCACTGCTGGAGGCTTGCTCCTGTGGGGTGGGCAATGTAGGGGCTGGCACTGGGACATGGGAGGACTGAATGGGAAGGGGATGGGATAGGGTGGTTCAGCAGCATCTGCTACACTCTCCTCCCTACCTCGCCTGGAGCCTATTGGGCAGCATCTCAGCAAGAATCATTTGTTGAGTGAGACTGTCCTTTTCATTTATCAATCAATACTGAGCGTCTGTGTAGAGTGAGTTCGTTCTCCTAAACCTGATCAACTTTAGGCCGATTGACTACATTGAGTTTCTACACATATGAAGTTCAGGACCAAACCCCAAACTATTGCAATTTTACCAATGAACTGTCTGAAGTCAACAGCAGGTCATCCCCTTTAACACATATTTAGCCCCATCAATATATCTCTTTATTCCTATCCAGGTATCAGCACCTAGCAAATACAACATTTTAGACAGAAACGTCATTATAGTTGCTGCACTTCCTGAAACACTGTAAAATCTAGAAAACAGGAACATTTCAGAAGTTCTGAATGTAACTGAGAAGCATCCAGTGTGGCTGTTTGTTAACAGTGATAGTGTTAGATGTAAAGACAGAAATAATTCACTCTTTCGTGATCTAATTTTAGTGAACAATTTAAGGTGAAGCAAAAAGTCACCTTATGAATTCAAAGACCCTGTTTAAGAGAAGGCCTGTGTGCGTGTGATTTAAAGTACTATCTCCCCTATGTCTGTGAGATGAATGAGAGCGGTGCAACGGGTCCATGTCACCTTGGCTGGGGTGGTGACAGCACCTCAATGCACACAGGGTAGCAAGTGTGTCACCAGAGGGGGTCCCTGACAGACAGGGTGGTATCATGGGAGGACAATGGGACTTAGAATTAGAAATCCTGGGGCTGGGTGCAGTGGCTCACTCCTGTAATCCCAGCACTTTGGGAGGCCGAGATGAGTGGAACACTTGAGGTCAGGAGTTCAAGACCAGCCTGGCCAACATGGTGAAACCCCATCTCTATTAAAAATACAAAAAAATAGCCGGGTGTGGTGGCACACACCTGTAATCCCAGCTACTCGGGAGGCTGAGGCAGGAGAATCACTTGAACCTGCAAGGTGGAGGTTGCAGTGAGCTGAGATGCTGCCACTGCACTTTCTCAGTGCCTGGGCAACAGAGTGAGACCCCATCTTATAAAAAAAGAAAAAAAAGAAAAAAAAAGAAATCCTGGGTTCAAGTGTTGTTTTGTCATTTACAGTGTGTAATCCTGGGCAAGAAACATGAACTCTGAGCCTTAATCTCAGCACTGATCGAATAGAATCATAATGGCTACTTCATTGGGATATTTTGAAGATTTATGCAAATAGTGGGCTTTATAAACAGTAAAGCACTGTACAAATGCCACTAGTATTGAAAGAAAGAAGAAAGGATATTATTTGGCATCCTCCAAACCCCAGAGAAAAGCAAAGGGGCTTTTTGGTGTGGAAGTCTTTGGCCTGGGCCATCAGAGAGTCCATTCACCAGAATGGCACCTCAGTCAGGGGCGGCAGAGGGGACGGCAACCTTGGCAGTAAGGGAAGGAGCACCTCAAAGCCCACACGTGGCAGGGGCAGCTTGGCTTCAGCTTCCCCTCCTGGAGCCAGGGCATTCATCAGGATACTATGAAAGTTTGGTTTAGTCAGAGAAAACAGCTCTGCCTTTTCTCCTCCCTCAAAAAGGGTCAAGGAAGAAACCTCAGTTCCTAGAAACCAGTTTCCAAGCAGGCAGAACTCTTTCTTTCTGGAAGCCAGGCTGGGGACATGAATACGGAAGATGCTATCCCTTACTGAGAAGGAAGAGGAAGAGATCATTTTTTTTAATGAATTGGTTCCCACTACTGTTCCAGTCACAAGCCCTGTCTTGGCCTCTCTTGTTTTCATACTTGAAAATGATCAACATGAAAACATGCAACAATGACTCTCACAGCTGCTCTGTCTATAAAAGACTGTTGCTTGGTAGGCATCGCCCTGCTCTCCTTACCTGTTTCCGACTGCCTCATACCTGGGGTGAAGCATCTGCCACAGGGTTCCTCCCTCAGCCGTGGAACCTGGTGAGCTGGGGGTCACCCACTCAGTCTCACCGAAGAACCAATGATTGAAATGATAGTCTGTTTGCAAATCGTGACTGTCAGGGAGGCAAGAGCTTCAGAAGACATTGCTTGAACTGGATTATTCTTTGTAGAGGAGGGCACATTAACAAAGAATTTGTTGCATGTGCTAAGTGGGCATTTTAGCAGAAAAGCGCTGTGCTGGTGTATGCAAATCTTTTGTGTGAGCTACTTTTAGGCTCCTCCGGTGGTACACGGAGCCACGCTGGCTTCTGACTCTGCCGACTGCTCACGGCTGTTTGCAGATAAGAACAGAGGTGAACCTGAACTCTACATAGTTTGTTTCTTCTTTGCAAATAGATGTGCCTTGAATTAACAGGGAGAGGGAAAAATCTTCCAAAGTATATTATATTTGACGAATCACCAATACGGATCTTAAAGAGTTACCCCTGTCTCCCACCATCTGTTAGCACTAATTGATAGGTGTTACCAATTAGTGCTAACAGACACAATCAGTTGGGAGACTAACAACAGCTTTCCCATTTCAGGGCTTTCCTGTACATGACCTTGTTTGTTTTGTTGAATTCTGCCCCTTGGAAGGTAGGGAAAAGAGGAATTATTGCGACTCCTGCTTTATAGGACTCCCTGTCTGGTGTCACCCAGCTAGGAAATGACAGAGATGAAATCAGAGCATAGCCTCCTGGTTCTGAATTCTTGCCATTTCTGCAACACCACACTTCTTTCCTGGGAAAGAAGAGGAATATCTAAGAAAGGCTAAAATTTTCCACTTTCAGTGGGGACGAACAACAGAATTTGCAAATTTTATCTTCCCTTTACAGCAGTGGCTCTTAACCCTGGTTGCACGTTAAAATCGTCTGGGGAGCTTTTAAAGAATACCTTTGCCGGGATCTCACCCCATACCAATTAAATCCAAACCTCTGGGGGTGGCCTAGGCAGCTGTATTTTTCAAAAACTCCCTGGGTGATTCTAATGTGTAGCTAGGGTTAAGATTCGCTGCTTTACAGTAATAATCAACAAAACACTGGTTGCCGTTTTTCCTCTTTTAAACCACTCTGGGAATGTAGGAATGAGAAATCCTAATAGCCACTTTGCTGATGACCTCAGAAGATAGGCCCTGGCCCTGGTCCTTAGTAGGGATTCAAATTTATCTAGAGATCGACTGTCATGAGATGGGAAAGAAACGCTTTCACGCCTGGATCTGTAACAAGTGGAGCTGTCAATCCAGAAACTTTGTGAGACAAATAAATTACATCCTGATCCCTTCACACCTTTTAATTATGTTACCTTAATAGTTTTACTACTGATGACCAGAAAATTAACACTTATCATTGGTAGTGTTACCAACATCTAACAATTGTTTTTCTTTGTTAAATAACTAGTGGCTGTTTTTTCTCCTGCTTATTTTTTTTAGTTATCAAAAAATTACAGATAACTATTCATTTCAAGGTTAACTTAGTAATCCACTGTGAATACACATCATTCTTATGGAAATTTTATGACGAGTTATGGCTTCATAGGAATAAATATATGTAACTGGAATGCTTTTATAGTTATTTACAAAATAAACCCATTACTAACAAATTTGTGCTGGATGTTTACATAAAAAAAAGATTCACGTTCTATTAAGTTCATTGTTTTCCTTGCATGGGTCTCTTTAAAACATGCACGAGTTGGCAAGTGTCAGTCCTGCGCTAGGTTTTGGGGTCACTATTAGAATATACTCTGGATAGTCCCCCATAAGAAATGTGACGATGCAGATATCAAAAAGCGGGAGTGAAGAAGACAGAAGGACTTTAAGAAGGAATTGGTTTTTTCATTGAGTCTGTTTAAGCCATTTCTAAATAAACAATTTTGGTCTTGAATCTCCAAATCACCATATTCATCCAGTTCTAAGGCATATGTTCACCACATTTTATGTAAAAAATAGGAATATTTACAAATTGAATCTTTTTGTTCTTTTGAGTACACTTATGTTAACTGTGTTTTGTGATTGAGGGTATTTTACTGTCAATAGAATCTGGCATTACATTTGAGAAATTAATTTCCTTTCTGAAGTTTACCAAATATCCAAATTCCAAATTAATAATGCCTTTCCTAATCTCCTTCAGTGGGACTACAATTTGGAATACCTTCCAAATCCCTGTACTTCTATTTCTATACCAATAAAATGGTGGGAAAGACCTGATTTAGTTTTCTCTTACTATTTTTAGAGAAAAAATATTAATGTCAACTATTCTCTGTTTTTTTTTTTTTTGAGATGGAGTCTCACTCTATCACCCATGCTGAAGTGCAATGGTGTGATCTCGGCTCACTGCAACCTCCACCTCCCGGGTTCAAGTGATTCTCCTGCCTCAGCCTCTGGAGTAGCTGGGAGTACAGGCTCACGCCAACACAACCAGCCAATTTTTGTATTTTTAGTAGAGATGGGGTTTCACCATGTTGTCCAGGATGGTCTTGGTCTCTTGACCTCATGATCCATCCACCTTGGCCTCCCAAAGTGCTGGGATTATCGGCGTGAGCCACCGCGTCCAGCCTGAATCTTTTAAAAATAGTTTTTAGTGCCAGTAGGACTACTGTAGTTTCTTATGCTAATGACACCTGGGAACACTTCCTAGTAGGGCCACTGCTATCATTTCTGAGAACTGAATTAAAAATGTGACAGGTAGCCCATAACTTCACACAACTATCAATGACATGGACTTGATGTGCGCAGTGACTAAGTCTGTCCTCAAATGTCAGTGAGTGCCCGGTGGTCTTAATGCATTGTAACCTGGTGGCCTGAAATAGTTAATGTGCTTCCCTAAGCAATCTACTTTCCACCAGGACATGGCTAGGACACCGAATAGAATATAGAGTCTGGTGAATTAGAAGATCATTTTTCCTTAATTTTGATTTTTTTCCATTGTTGTAGGTGCTTTGAATATTAAGTCTTGCCTGATCAGCAACTCGTGTTGTTATGATTTAGCCATTTTTCACCTTTCCCCTTCATGTCATATAAAATGGGAAGAATATGACATTTAAGTGTATATACTTTTCTGGTTTTAGACTTGGACAGTTGAGATTGTGAAATTGTTATTCTACATAGTGCTGTATCACTACCAAAAAATGTTTGCTGAGAGAACTGTCTTACAATATGCATATTGGACCAGCATACTTGTAGCACTCTTAATAGATTATGTTGGTCGGGTGCAGTGACTCAAGCCTATAATCCCAACAATTTGGGAGGCCGAGGCAGGTGGATTGCTTGAGGCCAGGAGTTGGAGGCCAGCCTGGGTGACATCAAAAAACGCATCTCTTAAAAAAAAAAAAATTAGCCAGGTGTGCTGGTGCACACCTGTAGTTTCAGCTACCTGGGAGGCTGAGGTGGGAGGACCATTTGAACCCAAGAGGTGGAGGCTGCAGTGAGTTGTGACTGCACCACTGCACTCCAGCCTGGGTGGCAGAGTGAGACTCCACCTCAAAAAATATATAGATTATATTATTAGAAAAATATGAAAAATCCCCGGTTGCAAGTCCTTTGTAAGACTGAGCAGCATGTTCAGCAGGAACTGTAAGTGTCTTCATATATCTGTATCTTTTTAGGATGCACCAATTTTTAAAATGATGTTGTTTTCCCTGTACACAAAAGCCATCACTTCAAAAGCCTTTGATTAATTTGTGCACAATCAAGGGCATATGAGATAGCTGCCATTTAGTGAGCCAAAGCAATCCAATGCCAACTGCAATAAACCTATCAAGCTGTCATCGAGTCAAGCTGTGAGAAAGGCGGCGACGATTACAAGCAATAGTTTCCTTCAGTGGTTTCATAATTTCAATTTGTTGTTACATTTCCAGATTTTCAATACTTACAGTAAGAATGCTTTAGTAGAGAAATATTTTCCCCAGGGGTTACTATCAACAACTTAGTGTATTGGTTTTTTTCCCCATCATTGCTTCAAGTATAGAAGCTCATCAGGCAAGAAACATTGTGATTACAGTCATATATAAATTATTTAAAGGGGTTCAGCCAATCAAAACAGAGATCTAAGTGACTATTTTCCTTATTTTCCTCTTGATGCCTTTGTAACTCCTACTCAAAAAGCAGATTTCTGATTGATAGAATAGTTTTGAAGTTACTTCAAAAAGACCATTCTTTTGGATGGGAGGAGGATCTCAATATGAATGGTTCACATACTTCCACAGTAACTCTTTCATGACAACTCTTTACAGAGGAGGAGGAGAGAGACCAAAATAACAACAAGCAGGGGAATAGGAAGTGGAGGGACACAGTGTTAGAAGGCAACGCAGGTAATTAAGGTCTATCCTGGAAAAAAAGAAGATTCATGTATTCAGAGGTTCCTCACATATCCCAGTTCTGGCTAAAGAAAGTAATCACTGTTGAATAATCTGTTACCAAAAAGTCTCATTCAATAACCAGCTTTCACTCATGCCTTCCAATGGAAGCATTTAGCACTCTGCAGATAGCCGCTATCATGCTTGACTTCGTACTCTGAATATCACCTGCAAGAAACAAAATGCTAATCGCTTCTCATCTGTCTCAATTAATCCATTCCCTGCATTTTGAGATCTTTCTTTTTCTCCCTCCACCCTTTTTTTAGATCGTATTCTCACTGCCGCATACGATTGTATGTCCACTCTTAATTAAAGCTAATAATCATAGGATAACTCATTTTAGATAGGATCTGGGGTAATATTTTTTCTACAATTTTGTAGGAGAATTAATACAGCTCCCCTTTTATTTGCCCAAAATTAAACCTGGAAAACCTAGAACTTCCTAAGAGCTAGCAAAGATATCCTCCAAAATTGCCAATAGTGGATGCCTTATATTTGGAAATTCATTTTAAAACATTATTACCTTGTCCTCAAAGGACATTCTGCAAGTGTCATACATACTTCTCATACGTTAAGCAGTGGAGTTAAGACAGAAAGCTGAATCTCCTAACTTACAGCATTAGTGGAAAAGTGAAAAAATATACTAAATAACCATTCTGAACAATATGGAGAATGAATAGACTAGTTTGATAGATAAAGCTTTTATTTATATTTTAGTTTTTGTAAAGGGCTAGTTCAACAGATATGAGCTTTGAAATTACAAAAATGTAGGGATTACACAAATAACACTCTCTCTTTAAATAAGTCTGTTTCCTTTAAAAGCTTATAATACAGCATCCCCCACTTTTGTGACTCTTACGGCAAATACTTCACCAAAAACTCCAATCAATTATTCAGTCTCCATTACAAAGTTTGAGGATTTTAACGTATCAAAAAGAAACAAGAGGTAATAAACTCACTATTAAAGCATTTAGCTTGGCAAGTGATTTATCTCTGTTCATTTATCTGCTTAGGGTTTTTATTTCACTGTGTGAGCAAATTTCTACTGACAAGCAATTTCTGGAGAACAGCCAGAAGTGGGGGGGGGGGGTGGGAGGGAGGGGGAAAGATCTCCTAAGATATCAAAGACCTGAAAAAAGAAACCTGATGAAGTGACATTTGTGGTTTCAAAAATAATACACCTCCTCTAGTCTCCTGTTCATTTACCAAAGAAAAGCTCTCTTGTTCTTTAGCTCCCATTATATAATGCAATATATAGAATAATTGTGAACAAAATAATTTTCTGTATGAGATATATAAAATCATTTTGACCCAAAACAATCCAGTTAAATGATAGAAACATGATCTATTGTTGCCTTGTACTTCCAAACATTCTCCTGTTGATACTAATCCTGTCTGAGTATGAATAGAACCAAAGAAGAATTTGCATGGCAGAGTAGCCTAAACAGAAACTAAAATGCTAGCCATGTGTGAGTTACTATTATTATTCATTCATTTGGGGTTCAAATCTTCTGAGTAATTTACACATAGTAGACCCTCAAGAGATGGATTTCATTAAAGTGACTTCTCATTGCCGTTTTCTATAAATTATTTTTATTCTTAACATGCTACCTCATTTAAGCTCTCTGTACAGCAGCTGTATAAATACCGCTCAGGCAGACTTCTTGGCAAATACAGCAAGGCTGCTACAAACAGGTAAGTTCATATATTCCACAAATGCCTGTATTCATTCGACTTATAAATATTTACTCTGTGTTCACTAGCACTAAGCCCTCTGCTAGGTGCTGTGGAATTTTAAAGAATAATTAAGATGGAGTTGTGTCTTCAAGGAGTCTCATTATTGACAAAGGATTATATCGCAGGATATAAGATGAGAAGTGTGACAAAACACCAAAGGGGATTCAAAGGGGGAAGAGATTGTTTCCTTCCAGTGGAATCTGGGAGGGCTTTTTTGGAGCAAGCGGCACTTCAGCTATGCCTGGACGAGAGGCCAGGAGCGGGGAATCTGGGGATCCTAGCAGACTGAGATGCGGTGAGGAAAGCCACCAAAGCAAGAAAGCACAGAATGTGTGCAAAGACCAGAGGGAAGTCAGTTAGTCCAGCATGCAAAATGAGAAGGTGGCTATCAGGGACTTTGGTGCACTGGGGCTCTAGGCACTGCCACCCATAGTGGGCAGGAGTGGCTCTCTCTGGAATTCCTCAGAGAATATTCCACTTGAGTAACAGGCAGAACTGCCCAACCTGGAAACTGAAATAAAGATAACACCATGGCAGTCTATATTCCACTTTTCTTTAAAGTGTCAACATAGACACTTACATCTGAGCACCTTTAAAATTTAGATTGTGTCGAAGGAGGTCTAAAACTCTACAGAAGGAAGAATTTTTTCAAAGGCGATGATATAAAATACATAAGGGAAAAACATGAGCCGCTGAACCACATGTGCTGCCACTGGCATTCAAGAAAAAGCTAAACCAGTTGGGGGGTAAAGGCCCCAACCCCCTGTTCTCTATCTCTAGCACATAAGAAAGGGATATTGTTTCCTAGAACAACACCCCAAGGCCCCCATTAGAACATGAAAATATTTACAGCGGTGGTGCTTTCGCTATGGGATTGCATGTTTTCCTTGCAAATATTTAACTTACGCTTTTGTGAGCCATGGCACATGATGTAAAGAAAACAGTACAATCAAAGCTGATGCTGAGGGGTGAAGGCTTTTTATCCCAAACTACTGTGTGTGTGTGTGTGTGTGTGTGCGTGTGTGTGTTTAAAGAAAATTTCTAGTTAAATGTGCCCATTACCACTAATCATTGCAACTAAGAAAATATGAAAAAGTTTCTTGCACTTAATCTACTGCGAAAATAGACACTGAAATAAAAATAGCCCAAATTATTGGAGTCTTTTGTTTCATAATTTAAGAATAATAAAATTTCTTTTTCATCTGTTTTACCCTGTCAGCCAAAAACAAAGCGGAATTGTTCTAGGAAATGAACTACTTGAACAGCGGAGGAGACTTTGCCCTATTTGATATGGAAAGCACAGCCAAGGGTATGGATATCAGAGCCTCAGAGTTAGGAGCTGCTCCAAGCCTTCTTCCCTAGATGCCTCACACCCCTCCTGGACAACTTCCAAGTATCACAGCTCTGGATGGCCACTCATCTTCCGTGTACAGACTCCAACCCAGCTGAAACCCATTTCATGAAATGTACTTTATATAAACCTAATTTATTAAAGAGTTGCATTCATTAATGGATTTTTTTTTTTTTTTAGTATTACTACTCATAGAAGCTGGGAAACTGAAAAGGCAATATTGTCCCAGTTACTGTTTTTGTTGATAAAAATTTTGAGAACCACAGTTACTTCTAGATCAGGGGTCCCCAACCCCTGGGCCAGGAAATGGTACTGGTCTCCAGCCTGCTACCAATCGGGCTACATATCAGGAGGGGAGCTGAGAGCAAGTGAGCATTATGGCCTGAGCTCCGCCTCCTGTCAGATCAGCCATGGCATTAGATTCTCACAGGAGTGTGAACCTTATCGTGAACTCCACATGGGAGGGATCTAGGGTCAAGTGCTCCTTACGAGAATCTAATGCCTGATGATCGGAGGTGCAACAGTTTCATCCTGCAATCATCCCCCCCGACCCTCCATCTGTGGAAAATTGTCTTCCATGAAACCAGTCCCTGGTGCCAAAAAGGTTGAGCACTGCTGTTCTAGGTGGCACAGGTGATTCTTTACGGAAAATTACGAACAATCCCGATGGCATGTCAATGAGATTATAGCATATCTGTTCTCCGTGGTTGTGGGAATACATTAGCAAAAAACTGTCACCTCTTTGCCTGTGTTCTTTCTCCCTTTCCAGGGGTGAAATATATTGAATGACCTATTATTTTTATTACTTTTATTCTTTCTATGGAACTTCTAATTAACTTGTTTTATTTATTCATGTGGCATTAGTAATTGGATCTCATTTTGGGTGGGACTAGGCAGATTGGGGGGGCAAAAAAACTTGAGAATGGACAGACCTGTCATTTAGAGGAGGTAGCTTGGGCAGATTCAGAGTGTAGGCACCAGAAGGCAATCCCACAGGTGTGCAGACATCAGAAGGAATCTCATGGTAGATGACAAGAGGCACAGCCAGGAAGGGAGGTAATTGGTGTCAGAGAGGTCCTTCAGGGCTCACCTTCATGGGCAAGTGAAGAGCTAGAGGCAGGTGGATGGCAATGAAGGGGAGTTCTAAATACAAATAGCTGGGACCTAACCATGGTCATGGTCTTCATGGGCAAGACTCACACATTAGTCAGGTTCAACCAGAGAAACAAGCCAGTAGGAGATACGTATTAAGAGATTTACTGGCCAGGCACAGTGGCTCATGCCTGTAATCCCAGCACTTTGGGAGGCCAAGGCGAGTGGATCACCCGAGGTCAGGAGTTTGAGACTAGCCTGGCCAAAGTGGTGAAACTCCATCTCTACTAAAAAATTTGCTGGGCATGGTGGCGGGCACCTGTAATCCTGGCTACTCAGGAGGCTGAGGCACGAGAATCACTTGAACCTGGGAGGCAGAGGTTGCAGTGAGTCGAGATCACGCCACTGCACTCCAGCCTGGGTGACAATAGCTAAACTCCAACTCAAAAAAAAAAAAAAAAAAAAAGAGATTTACTGCACCATGCACTATGGCACACATTTACCCATGTAGCAAACCTGTACATCCTGCACATGTACCGCAGAACTTAAAATAAATATAAAAATAAAAAAGAGATTTACTGCAAGGAGCTGGTGTATGTGGCAATGTAGATTGGTGAAGCAAGACCACAATCTGTAGGGCGGGCCGTCAGGAAGAGAAGTTTTGAAGTTGGAACGTCTACAAGCTGAATCTGCAGTCCCCAGGCAGAATTTATTCTCCAGGGAAGCCTCAATTCTGTTTTCACTGCCTTCCAACTGATTGAATCAGGCCCACTCAGATTATCAAAAATAATCTCCCGTACTTAAAGTTAACAAGTATGGACTTAATTAACATCTACAAAATACCTTCATGGTAACACCTAGAATAGAATTTGAGTGAATAACTGGGGACTATACTCAGCCAAAACTGACCATCGCAACTCATGTCTGAAGGACTGAGAAAAGCAAGATGAAATATTTCAACCCCAGAAGAGTAGTACAACTCAGCTAAACTATAAAACAATGTGGGTCCCCTAGTAAGTTTGAGTCAAGGACAAAATGATTTGAACTAAGGAATGAGGAAGAGAATTTGCTAGAAGGAAAGTCCAAAGCAGATATCAGGACCAAAGAGACCAGCAACAAACCACTACAAACACTGGACTTTGTAAAACCCCTGTCTACAGGGAGTTTTGGCCCTTGTCTAAGCCTGTTTGTGCTGCTATAACAGGATACAGCAGACTGAGTAATTTACAAAGAATCAAAATTTATTTCTCACAGTTGTAGAGGCTGGGAGGGCCAAGGCCAAGATGCCAGCAGGTTGGCGTCTGGTGAGGGTTTGGTCTCTGCTTCCAAGATGGCACCTTGAAGGTTGCATCCTCATATGGAAGAAGGCAGAAAGGCAAAAAAAGGATGAGCTCCCTCCATCAGACCCTTTTATAAGCGCGTCTAATACCATTCATGTGGGTGAGCCTTTGTAACCCGATCACTTTCCTAAGGGCACACCTCCCAATACTGTTACATTGAGGATTAAGTTTCCAACGCATAAATTTTGGGGAACACACATTCTGACTATAGCAGCCCTTGAGTCTTCATCTCTAGGTGTGGGTTAAAAAGCACAGTCTACAAGGACCAGGAGACCTTAGGAGTAGGGCAGTAGTTCTAAACCAGAGGCAGTTTTGGTTCATCTCCCCAAGGGACATTTATCAATGTCTACAGATATTTCTGGCTATCACAAAGGTAGGGAGGTTGCTATTGGCATTCAATGGATAGCTACCAGTGATACTGAGGAAACTTCCTATAATGCCCCCTGTGGCACCCACAATAAAGAATTATCCAGCTCCAAATGTTAATAGTGCTAAGGTTGAGAAGCCCTGGAGTAGAGTAATCATCATAGGTAGAAGGTGCTCAATATTCAATTTAAAGTAATCCTAAACTTTTATATAACTACTGAATATCTACAGAGCTCATGAGGAGGCAGCAGCCACAGCCCTGTGTACTCTCTGGATGCAGCATGGCATAGCGAAAGGAGCATGAATTTAGAGTGGAGTCCTGAGTTCAAAGCCAACTGTGACATACACTTTGCACGTGCAACTTGGGCAAGATGCTTAACCTTTTGCAGCCCCAGTTTACTTATCTATAAAATGAGAAACTATCTCTCATAGGATGATTAAGAGCATTAGTGATATTACCAGATATATGTTAGTTACTTTCACTTTTGTCCCCCAAAAAGTATTCGGCAAGTTATGACAATAATCTAGCCAAGAGAGGATAAGACTATAACTTAAGCAATGACATTATCGATGCATAAAAGTGATTCAAGTTTCAAAATATTTCTTAGAATCTACAAGACTTCTTGGCCTAGTGGATGGGGAAGAGAGGAGGGAGAAAAGGAGCCAAGGATGAATAGAGTAGATGGGTGGCATTATCAACTGAGACAGGAAATCAGCAAAGGACCCAGTTGATGGGGGAAGATAATGACTTCATTTTTAGACATGTAATGTTGTGGGTGCCTTCAAGAAAGCCAGATGGAGGTACAGTGGTCATATTTACAGTCTGCAAACCAGTTTCATATATGTTGTTCCTTTTAAACTTTGATCCTTATAATAACCTGACGAAGGGAAGGCTTTATTATTTATAATTTTATGGATGTGGAAACTGGGCTCAGGGAGCCTAAGTAAATTACTGAAGACTGTCAAGACAGCAGGGGATAGAGTTTTCCTTTGACTCCACTTCTTGATAATAAGATTTTAAAAAGCAAAATGTCAGGTGTGATAAGTGGCAAATGGAAAATGAGTAGAGGAATGAGGATTGATTTTTGTTGGTTTGTCTGTGAGGGGTTTACCTGCTCCTCAAAGACTGGAAGGTTGGGCAGAATGGAGCACTCAGATGGGGGCTCTGAAGATGGTACCAATCAGCCACATTGAGAAGACAGGACACAGGTTGCTGAGGCCACTATGAGTGGAAACGTTTTATAGTTTATTAACTACATGAACACAGGGGCTGAGAGAAATTTGAAACAAAAATGTTAGCAGGCATTGCCAACTCAAAAAGAAAAAGTTACAATGATCCTGCAAATCAATGGAAAGATATGAATGAACAAATTTTGATTTACCCGTAAGTTTTTAGAAACACATTTACTGAGACACATTTTAATCTCTGAACATTGATGCTCTTTCATTCCAATAGCAATATAAAGCATGCTATTCTGAGAAAGAGCTCTGAAAAGGCTGGGTTTTCACAGGTTTGTTTTTCACAGTTTTAATGTTTCTGAAGACTTACTTTTGGCCGTGAGACATATATTCAAAAATGCTCTAATGAGACCAATTTGATTTTTAATTTAGATTTTCTAAATCTGAGTTCCTGAAAATCTCATCTAAGCAACCCCCACCCTCTGCTTATTTCTTGGAAAATGACAGCCTTCGGTCTCCCAGCTGTGTGATCAGTGGAGGGGCTCTTCCTACTGGTTACAGCAGCACCATCAAGACTTTCAAAGGAGATGTGGACTGTATTTTAATTAACCTCTATATTTTTCTAATATCTTCTATATTCAAGTTTCCCACATTTGGGGGGACCTATTAGACCATTTTCACTTTGTTAATGTATCATTCGTTTCCTCTACACCTTTTTTTTTTTTTTGATAGGGAGTCTTACTCTGTCGCCCAGGCTGGAGTGCACCGGCATGATCTTGGCTTACTGCAACCTCTGCCTCCCAGGTTTCAAGCAATTCTTCTGCCTCAGCCTCCCAAGTAGCTGGGATTACAGGCACAAGCCATCATGCCCAGATAGATTTTTTTTTTTTTTTTTTTGTATTTTTGTAGAGATAGGGTTTCACCATGTTGGCCAGGCTGGGCTTGAACTCCTGACCTCAGGTGATCCGCCCCCCACCCCTTGGCCTCCCAAAGTGCTGGGATTACAGGTGTGAGCCACCATGCCTGGCTTCCTCTACACTTTCACAGACTGCCATAGCTGCATGTTGTATTTCCTTAACATGATTTTAAACCAATCTCTTTTGCATCTCTTGTTACACTTCCTTTATTCCTAACCTTGAATAGATGTATTTTCCTTTTTCTCTTTTCCTAAATCAGGCTCTTGAGGGGTTTATCTATTTTATAGGCCTTTTTCAGATTTAATTATACTTTCTACTCTTTTTGTTTTTCATTTCATTAGCACCAATTTTTATCTTTATCCAGTCTCTCTTAGGTTCGTATTATTTGAACTTTTGTTCTTTCTAAATGTTTGAACTTGGGTTCTTTATATATTAAGTTCCTCCTCCCTCCCTCTCTTCTGCTTCTGCTCTGATTATGGATGTTGCTAGTCCCAAATGTTTGCTATGGGAATAGGGCCTAGATGTTTTGGGAAGGTCACCTCTTTGCAAATTATTTCATAATTTTCATTTGATTATGATCAGGAAAAGTTGCCTGTCAAATCTCTACTTTAAAAAATGTGTTAAGGCTTTTCTTTCCCAAATAAACTATGGATTTTTGTAATTGTTGCATGCACACACACCCACACACACACACATTTAAAAATATATGTGTTGTAAAATTTGTCTATTTCCTGTGAGGGGCTCTGCAGGTATCCATTCAGTGAAGTTTACTAACTGTATTTTCCAGCTCTTCTATGTCCTTACTTATTTTTCATCTACCCAATCTGTCCAATCTTGAAAGAGGGTTATTGAAAATGCTCACAAAGTTTGTGTTTTTGTTAAGTTCTCCTTGCATTTTTAATTGTTTAAAATTTGCTAAGGATTTTGGTCCATACTGGTTTATGGCTACTATTTTTTGTTTGTAAATTGTGTATAATAATATAATATATTATATCTTTTTATAATGCTCTTCATCTTAAAGTCCACTAGTCATACCCATATACCATTAGTATTGCCCTTGTTGATTTATTTTGTTTTACATGTGTCTAGTACACATTGCCTTTTCCTTATTTTCAAATTTATTGCTGTTTTATATACTTTTTCTGTAAGCAGCATAAGGCCCCATTTTGTTTCTTAACCTTCTCTAAAGCCTTTAATGGGATGAGTTCTTTTATGTGTAGATAGTGTAATCATTGAAATACTTGACTTTGTTCCCTTCATTTTCCTTTATGGTAGTATATATTTCACTACATATTTCTTCTTCATTAGTTTTTCATGTTTCGTTAAGCTACTATTTTCTTCTCCCATTTTTTCTTACTAATTGAAAGTTCTCTAATTTTCTATTCCTTTGCAGTTTGCTTTCCCTTTCCCAACACTTATTCAGACACATATTTACCCACTATTATTTGAAAACAAGATGCTGACTACTTCCCTTTTCTCCTTCTACCTCCGTAAGATGAGACTCAGAGGAATACTTTGTCTTTTCCCCCGAATTTTCTTCTTTGCACTCCCCTCCCTCAGAGGCAACACTGAAACTCATTGTCCCCATTCTCAGATTACAGACTTCATTGAAAATGTGGTTAATATTTCTTTCTTACATTGAAATCCGTTTCATTTCTGGACTACCCCTTACTGGTATTTTGGTCTGTTGGATCTTACTTCCTGGTCTCTTAACTTTTTCTTCATGTTTTCATTTGTGTATGCTGAATCTGGGTTTAAGATACAAACCACCTTTATTTAAGTCCACTAATTTGGATTTCAACACTGCCTTTCTCTTCTTCAAACAACCTATTGGAGATGTTTAAGGCCTACAATGCTTGTGTGCTTG
Organism: Pan paniscus; assembly: GCF_029289425.2. Lineage (NCBI taxonomy): Eukaryota > Metazoa > Chordata > Mammalia > Primates > Hominidae > Pan > Pan paniscus. Next base: position 179,563,822 of record NC_073252.2, on the reverse strand, counting down.
ATGATTTGTTTGTTGTTGCTTTGGGCAACGTGCTTGATTGTTATCTGCCCAGATTATTCCTAAGTGCTCAGAGTTGTGGTCTAGCTCTTCCAAGGGCTCTGCTTTCCTGGACAGTTTGTGTTTGATCATTTTCTTTGGCTTCCCACTCTCTTCCCCACTCCTCTGTGCCACCCCTCCCCACAACATGAATGGGATTGCTACCCTTACAAGAGAGAACTCAAAGAGATCCCTTGCCTTTTCCATTGTGTGAGGTGACAGTGAGATGTCAATGAGGAAGCAGGGCCTCACCAGTTGCAGAATCTGCCAGTGCCTTGATCTTGGACTTGCCAGCATCCAGAACTGTGAAAAATACATTTCTGTTGTTTGTAAGCCACCCAGTCTATGGTATTTTGTTAAGGTATGTTGAAGGAAACACTGAGAGGTTATCTTCAAGAGATGGAAGGTAGACCATTCTCTTCCACAGTGGGTTGGCTGGGTGCCTCAGGAGGCAGCTATTCCCCCCAACTCAGGTATATTCACTTTCTCCTTTCCCCGGGAGACAGGGGTTTTAGCCCTAGTAGAGGACTTCTCCTTGGGTTGTTGGGGCCAGGAAGACTATTTTTCAGTCATTTGTATACCGTGACTCTGATCATGGGTGAACCAAATTCCTCTGGATCCCTGAAATTCTGATCCATGCTCAGTGAATGCCCAGGGTGGTATCCAACCTCTCATGTGACCACTCTGGACAAAGACCCCAGCTCAGCTGTCCTCCAGAGCCGAAAATATTAATGATACTCACGTGTGTGCAAGCGCAGCATCTACTGGACGTAGGAAAGGCACAGAAATTGGCACTCAGAGTGCACAGAAAGTGAAATATTGAAGTCCAGTCACTGTCTCCTAGAATCCTCTCAGTGTGATGCTTTTAAAAACATACACAAAAGTTGTCTTTTAAAAAGACCCTTTGGGTCGAACTCTCTATAAATAATCAGCATAACTAATTTTTTCCTTTATAAGCATTGAAGTAGTATCAGAAAGTTATAAATTATCAGCCAAATTTTTTCTAAAGTTAAAAGCAGCAACTGAAAAACTAGTATTTCATTCATGTTAGTTTTCTCATCCTTAGAACAATGACCTGATATTCTCAACAAATACTCTAAGGTATTAGGAGGAAAAAAGTTTAGTTAGTGTTACTCGAGGATATTGGAAAAGAAAACAAAGTTTAGTTAGCGTTGTTACAGTTATTACGATATCTCAAAGCTTAATGAAAGCCACCAGCTCTAAAAAATTTCAGGACACTTTAAGTGAGCCAAAATATTTGGCCAGATTTGTGTCATTTTGACCTAGGCCTCTTAGTTCCTAGTGGCAAGAATGAAGAGGAAAAGAGAAACAAATTAAAAAAATGTGTTAACTCCAGCCAGATACGGTTTTTAAGAAAAGAGAAATTAACCATCATCAAAAGGCAATATTTGCCCTAAACATTAAATATTTGTGTTTAATCACACTCAATCTAGTTTTCGAAGAATGTACAAGTAATTCACAGTCTAAATATTCACGGCAATGAAGTCCAGGGTATTCTGCAGGCCTAGTGTTGTGGTTTGGCTCTGTGTCCCCACCGAAATCTCACCTTGAATTGTAATAATCCCCAAGTGTCAAGGGCAGGGCCAGGTGGAGGTAATTGAATCACGTGGGTGATTTCCCCCATTCTGTTTGTGGTAGTGAATGAGTCTCATGAGATCTGATGGTTTTATAAGTAGGAGTTCCCCTGCACAAGCTCTCTTGGCTGCCACCATGTAAGACGCCCTTTTGCTCATGCTTTGTCTTCCACCATGATTGTGAGGCCTCCCCAGCCATGTGGAACTGTCAGTCCATTAAACCTCTTTCCTTTATAAATTACCCAGTCTCAGGCATGACTTTATTAGCAGCATGAGAATAGACTAATACACCTAGTTAACTCAAAATGCATTTCCGTTACTTTGAAAGTGCTTTCAGAACTCTTGTATAAGTTTATGCCAAAATAACTTTTTGGCCAAAGTGTTGGAACCAGTGTTGGAAAGATACAGTCTTAATTACCACTTCTGTGGGCCATAATTGAGAAGAGATACATGAAGAATTTTTGGACGCTGTCTGAACCAGGTATATATAACAAAAGTAACAGTAAATATATGTGAGATGTTCACAAGATACATAAATAAGAATAATTGGGAAGAGAGGTATTCAATTCTTAGGGTAGAAAAATAGCCTGTCAAGTGATCCTTTCAATTTTCAAGGCTGCTGCCTCTAAAATATTCTGTAGTGCATATTCATATGCTTATAGGAAGGACACTTGGCTTGGCAGACATATCTCTTGAGTCAAAATAATTCAACCTACTCCAAATTTCTCGCTGCTTACTGCATCTCTCCATATGCTGCTTCTGCCAGCCTCCCAAAATCAACTCATCCAAATTTGGACACATTTTCTTCTATCCCCTCTTTCCTCATAACTCATCTTTCCTCTAGCAGCCTCTCTCTATATTGATATTTCCATGTAGTCACCCAGGCCAGGGAAGCTGGGACGCTACATCATCTTCCCACACTCCTTAGATCCAACCACACTGGAACGCTTGCCGCTCCCTGAACAGCCTCTGTCCCTGGCTTTGCATATACCGTTCATTTAGTCCAAGTCTTCAAGCAAATCTGACTTGAGGAAATAACGTCCCTTCTTCAAGGCCCACTTCAAATGCCACTGGCATAATTCTGTCCTGTGGATCTGTGTTTACATCACTTTCTTTCTGTCTACATTTTGTTCATTGCACATGTATATATCTCTCATCAGACCATACTCTGTAGTGTTTAGGGACAGGGTTCCAAGGACAGTTTTATCTTTCAAAGTCTAAGTGCAGGGTCTTGTATGAATAACATAATCAACAAAAACATTTGTTGATTCTAAACCTATTACAGCAGAAACATACTGCACTCACTACCCCCTAAGCAGAAATTCAGGAGCTACGAATGAGAAATCTAATAATTTTAGATTTTTTAAAACAGAGAGGAAAGGGGACTCAGATTCGTTCATTATTTACTGGGTGCCAGATGTTTCAGATAATTTGCTGGTTCCAGAAACCTGCTTGCCTGTTTCTTTTGCAGAGGATCGTACACAGCTGTCGTTGTTATTCCCACTTCATGGCTGCAGACACTGAGGTTCAGAGGTTAAGTAACTTGCTAAAGGTCAAATAACTGGTAAGTACAAAAAGGAATTTTGAAGTCCCTTGTGTTTGGCTTTAGAGAGTGCTGCTTTTCTCCCACAGTGCACAGTCCTGGATCCCGTGCTTGTTACTTTTCATATGAATTGTCATTGCTTTTTTTTTTCCCTGAGAGAAGATGATTTATTTACCTCGAGCCACCTTTGCATTAGTTTTTTATTGCTGCTATAACACATTATCACAAGCTTAGTGACTTAAAACAACACAAATGTACGCTCTTATAGTTCTGGAGGTGAGAAGTCCAAAATGAGCTTTAAGGGGCAAAAAAGAAGGTGCCAGTGAGGCTAGTGGCTTCTGGGGGCTCAGGGGAGAGAGTGTGTTCCCTGCCTCTTCTCCATTCCAGAGGCTGCTTGCGTTCCTGGGATCAGGGCCACATCGTCTCTGCTTCTCACATAACCTGAGCTGCCTTGGGCGTTCTTGCTTCCTGCTTATAAGGACCCTTGTGATTACAGTGGGCCCCCCAGATAATCCAGGAGACTCTTTCCTTCTCAGGATCCCTAATTTAAATACCTTTTGCCATGCAAGGTAACATTTGTAGATTCTGGGGATTAGGACGCAGACAACTTTGCAGGTCATCATTCGGCCTTCCACACCTTCATAAGTGAAATGTGTATTGGTAAAATAAGATCTTTTCTTCAGCATAGTAGCACAGGAAACTAATTGGTGGATAATGAGGTTGAATCAGGGATGTCCAACTCCGTAAGTAGTTCAGGGCAATACACAATCGAACCAACGAGCCACAAACAGAGGCACCTGTTTATACAAACACCCGAACCGTGGATAACTGTGATAATTATATGTAAGCACTTATTGGCTCTAAAAAATTCAAAATATACTTGACGTTACTCATGGCCTATGATCAAAAAGCCCCAGAGCCATTATATTTTAAAAACGAAATTTATGTTCTTCACTCCACTCTGCTGTGCAGTGGTCCTTTTTGAATTTGAATAAATACCCTGTGGTCAAAATTCCCCACAGAAATGCTCACTTTCCTTATAAGTATATGTTTGTTTCCAGCCCATCTGAATGGGAAGTGGCTCTCTTTAACTTCTTTCTTTGTGAGCTTCTTCAAGTGAACTAATCATTGAAGCCACTCCTGTGATCAACTGGCAGTTAAAAGACTCAAATGTCAAGATGTTTTTATCAGCCACATCAACAGTAACTTCCAGATTGAGTATTTTTCTCTCCGGTGTATGTCAAATATTTGGCGTGGCTTTTGTACCCCCCCTTGCAAAACAGAAATTGCTTACATGCTAATAGGAACTTCCTTGTCCAATTGTTGACACATCCCATCTAGAATACCCTTCACCTGTTAGTGAAAAAGATGATGGGACGTAATGTCCTGTAGCTGTTGAATGCCCTTTAGCCCTGAGAAGCAAGTATACCTCCTTGTGTGTACCCAGGATGTGATCGTAATAGAATTCCATTTTGTGGTTTGTGGAAAAAAAAGTATTTTAGAGCCAACCCACGTGTGTTTTCAAATTTCATACCAATATACACTCAGCTTCCGAGCTGCTCACTTGCTCGCTGGCTTGTATCCCATTTTCACATGCAATTTCTTTATGAATTGAAGGGAATATGTAGGCAGGCATCTAGCTGTTTAAGAAAATAAATTTCTGTATTTCGAGCATGTGCCTTGCTGTAGATGCAAGACAAAATAGATAGGTAGACATCTCAGATTGCCAGTGAGGTTTTATTTTTAAAGATAGATTACAGAAAGTATCCTTCTCCATGCTGCCCAACCTGAATGCTTCTACTAGAATTTTTTTCCTATTTAAATATTGCTCTGCTCCTCAATCAGTAATATAATGACCTATCTGAAAATGCCATATGTCATCAAACTATTTGGCACCAAAAACTTATTTGAGACCCATTATTTAGTGACAGCAGTGTCTACTCGAATAAATAAACTTCATTATCTATATGCTCCAATCCATGAACATCTGTGAATGAAGAGATATAGCATATTGATTTTGCTATGGTCCTTCGCTGCAATGTAGGTGGCATGACATCCGCTTACAATTTCAATGACCAGCCACAGTTTAGAAATAAAAAATCGTTATCTGGAAACCTCTCAAACCAACAGAAATGTAATCAATTTTTTATCTGTGGTTAGGCACTGGAAGTCAGTGGTGGATTTTCTATCCTCAGTGTTCTCATCCTTTTGTTAAAATATTTAGGGAGCTCCCATAGGAAACAGTATACCTAGATTGAAACTGTTTACATTAGGAAGTGAAAAATCTGCCCTTTGTATCTTGTTAGCCACAAACACATCCTTGTCTCATGGAGTCACTTCCCCTAGAGGATTATGGGATATAGTTCTCCTCTAGTTTCTGAATATCCTTCTACTGAATGGCTGAAGCCACAGGGACTCACTACAACCTTGATTATTATTTAAATTCAGCATACAATTTCACATCGTGTAACTTTAACTCCCATTCAGGTGGGAACATACTAATTTGACATCTAGAAGTATTCCCAATAATGTTCTTTTGATGATTATGAAAGAAAAATAATCCTATACTGGAAGATATGATAGAAATGCTCCTAGGATTGGCCGGGTGCGGTGGCTCATACCTGCAATTCCAGCACTTTGGGAGGCCGAGGCAGGCGGATCACCTGAGGTCGGGAGTTCAAGACCAGACTGACCAACATGCAGAAACCCTGTCTCTACTAAAAATACAAAATTAGCTGGGCATGGTGGTGCGTGCCTGTAATCCCAGCTACTCGGGAGGCTGAGGCAGGAGAATCATTTGAACCTGGGAGGCGGAGGTTGCGGTGAGCGGAGATTGCGCCATTGCACTCCAGCCTGGGCGACAAGAGTGAAACTCCCTCTCAAAAAGAAAAAAAAAAAGTGTTCAAAGGATTGGTAACATGTCTTAGGTAAGTAATCGTTACATTTAATATGTTATTTCTTTTTAATTTTTGTTTACTTATCCATATTTATGGAAGATACGCTATTGTTCGAACATAGTCAAAGTGATGGAAAGGTGAAGAAGTTGTGCTCTCTCCTGTTGAGGAATTTGCGATTTGTCTAGTAAGAGGAAAGACACATGCTTTCAAATAACTACAACACGGGGTAGAAAAGAACAGATGCCATGGTAGAATTATAAAGGAAAAACTCTCAGGTATCTGACACGGGAAACTTCCTAGAAAGAACAGCAACAGGAGAAGGCCTGGTGAAGGAGGAGCATTTGTGGTGAATGAAAGTTAAGAGTGACTAATTGATGGAGTATCTACACTGTGTGCCTGACAGTGATGGGTGAGACAGATACAGTTCAACCATGGAGAAAGACCTGAAATAAGACTTTACACAAAAATGAATCAGTTACAGATATGATCCATCCCTGAGGAAGGACAGAGTTTGAGGAGCCCATGGAAGCAAAGGCCCTAGTTGAAGGATTCTCCTATTACGTGGTATCTTAGTCTGTTTTGTGCTGCTATAACAGAACACGTGAAACTGGGTAATTTGTTAAGGACAGACATTTATTTCTTACAGTTCTAGAGGCCAGGGACTCCAAGATTAAGGCACGGGCAGGTCTGATGCCTGGTGAGGGCCTAGTCTCCACTTCCGAGATGCCATCTTGAAGGCTGCGTGCGCCGAAGGGGAGGAATGCTGTTCCTCACAGGGCAGGAGGGTGGAAGAGCCAAGAAGCCCTTTTTAAAAGGCATGAAACCACCCAGGAAGGTGGCGCGTTCATGGCCCAATCACCTCTTAAAGCTCTCACATCTTAATACTGTCACAACGGCAATTAAATTTCAACATGAGATTTGAAGGGAACAAACATTTGAATGTTCAACCATAGCATGTAGTATTTAGGCCGGGGGTGGGGACAGCCAGAAGTACGAGAGACAGGTAGCACAGTCGAGGAGGAAATAAAGGGCAGAATTAAGATCCAGTCTGTCTCAAGACACAGGCATGGGGATGACAGATGTAACTACAGTAAACGCAGCTCCTTGGGGCTTCAATGACATATGGGATTCATGAGCAGGTATAGGAATTTATGGGCTCAGGAAGCTGAACTGAAAAGGGAAAAAGCAAACTGCGAATTATTGATTAAGTACTACGGACCACGTATTTTATCAAGTTCTTTATACATACATATTACATTTAATTTATAATGTTCTTATTTTATGGATGAGGGAAATAAAGATTTAAAAGGCTGAATGATTTCCCTAAAATGATACTGCAGGTTTGTAATGTTCACTGTTACCTGAAAATATCGGAGGGTGGCTTAGGGGAGGGACTCTGAATCCGGGTGGAATCACCCTTATTTTACGGGGAAAGAGATGAGAAGATACTAGGCTATTCTTCCACAGATGGAGAGCTGGATAGGCAGAGAGTCAGGATTAGAAAGTTGATGTCAATATAAGTGTCATCAATACAAATTAGAGAAAGGAAATAAGGTGAGAAAAAGTTTAAACATGGAACCTTCTAACTCTTTATGGCTTCAGAATTAAGCCCCCATATTCCATCAAATTCCACAGCAGAGCTTCGCTAAGGCTCCGCTGCAAATGGGTGACATGTGCACTGAGATATTTATCCTCTCAGCCCTCATGGTGGAGGGAACAAATTTGTTGGGAGATACACACACACACACACGCACACACACAAGTGCACACACGACATTTGTTTTTAAGGATCAGTTGAACGTTGAGAACATAGAAACTCTGAACAGAACCTCAGAACAGGAGCTAGTCTGCGGATTCTGCAAGGAAATTCTTCCCTGAGGACATGACCTTTCAGTGGGCACTTGAATGAAGGCAAAAGAATGGGGGCTCTGGGAGAAGGCTAGAGAGACTGGGAACTACAAGTAGAGTGAAGCCTGAGGCAAGGGGCTTCCACCGCAGGGAGGTAGAGGTGGCCAATGTGGTCTGCACTTTAAGAGGAGAGTCCCAAGCAGCACGTGGACGGGTCACAGGGGAGACTGGAGGGGGTGGAGTGGTGGTAAAGGTTTTGTGTGAAGGTTAAAGGATTTGGGTTTTCATCCTAATAGGAATGGAAAGTCGTTGAGTCAATGAAGGTAGGTAGGTTGTTGAAGCTTTTTCTTGGGGAAGGATGTTCATATGATCAGGTTTTCGTTTGCAAATAACTCTGTGGAGCAAGTGTGAGCACAGCAGAACTCTTAGGAGGCTGCTGCAGGTACAGCTTTAGGCTGTATGACGGCAGCAGGGGCAGAGAGAAGCAGATGCTTATGAAGACCCATAGGAGGCTGGATGGAGGAGAATCAGGGGACGGGTGAGAGACAAAAATCCAGCAGAGTGAGGCAGGGAATTGGGGAGGGGTGAGAAAAGGCACCGGGAGTTTTCTCACAGGCTGCCCCGGATACAGGCATACGGTCTGACCTCCTTTTTTTCCTCCAGAAAGACAGGTTTCTGGCAATGTTGTCCAGGATGGAATCAAACTCCTGGGCTCAAGAGCTCCTCCTGCCTCAGGCTCCTGAGTAGCTGGGACTACAGGTGCCTGCCACCACACCAGGCATCCACTTCTGACTTCTTTTGCCCCAAAGTTTTAGTTAAAGTGGTCTTTTTAATTCATTGTGACTACACCCAACACTCTCCACATCTCTATCCTAAATTTACTTCAACCACCTGGAATTGCCTTTCCCTCTGTATCTGCATTTCAACATCTTATTTATTCTTAAAGTCTCAGATCAAATACCCTGCTTTTCATGAGATCATTCCTAATTTGAAGTAATTTCTCCTTCTGTGTATACCTTAACTTTAATGATCTGTGTATCTCGACACATATATTTATCACATTTTTTCTTGTGTTTATTATTTGTGTGTCTGTCTGCTTCCCCTTTAGGGCTGGATAGAGCAGATTTTATATTTTATCTGCAAACATCTACTAAAGTTATTTGCAAAAATCTACCAAAGTTTGCAAACCAGTTAGAATTGGACTGACAGTATTTTATTTTTACAATACAAATTTTGTATTATTTGTCAATTAATTCCACATAAAATCCAGATTTCTAGTTTCTCTGGGGAAACAAAGGCTTGGCCATCTTTTATTTCCCTCCCTCCCTTCTTTCCTTCCTTCCTTGGTTCCTCCCTCCCTCCCTCCCTCCCTTTCCCTCCCTCCTTCCCCTTCCTTCCTCCCTCCCTTCCTTCCTTCCTCCCTCCCTTCCTTCCTTCCTTCCTTCCTTTCTTTCTCTCTCTCTCCTTCCTTCCTCCTTCCCTTCCCCTCCCTCCCTATTTCTCCTTCCTTCCTTATCTTTCTCTTTCTTTCTTTCTTTCTTTCCTTTCTTTTTCTTTCTTTCTCTCTCTTTTTTTTTTTGTTGAGATAAGAAGTCTCAGTCAGTTGTGCAGGCTGGAATGCGGTGGCACAATAATAGTTCACTGCAGCGCTGACCTCCTGGCTCAAGCAATCCTCCCATCTCAGCCTCCCAAGTAGCTGGGACCACAGGCTCATGCCACCACACCTGGCTAATTTTTTTCATTTTTAATTTAAGGGACAAGGATCTCACTATGTTGCGCAGGCTGGTCTCAAACTCCTGGCCTCATGATTAAAGGCATGAGCCACGGTACCTAGACTCAAGCCATCTTTTGGAGTAGGTGCCTGCCCTCTGACCTCTATGCTCACTACTCCTTATTGTCTATTAATTCCCCTTACTGGCCTGGACCATGGAGGCATCTGAGTTTAAGGCACTGGTCTAGAAAGTCTTATTGAGTTTAACAAAATCTCATCAACAATAGTATGTTGAGCTCCTTAATTCAGGACTGATTGGTGAGGTCACCTCAGGTAAAATGCGTCCAATATCATTTCAAGTCCATTATTTCAGATTATTTGTGATGCCTTTAACTAGAGTGAGGGAGGTGGGTAGATATGCACCTAATACAACGGCTCTGTCCTTAGTCTAAACTTCAATTTCCAATATAAAAACATATAAACGTATGTGAGGAAGGAACAGAAAGCTGGATACATTCTTGATTGAATTAGCATTGCTTGCTTGCTTTGTAATTGTTTGGATATTTAGCAAGCATGGGAGGGGGAGTTGGGTTGTCACTGATGGAGACTGTGGCTGTAGACAATTGGGTCTAATTGAGTTAGTGTGGCTTACACAGCGGATGTTGCTTCCTGGTTGGAATCTGGTGCAAGTGCATACATAATCAATTTTAGTAATAGAAATGTGATGGTTAGAAATTCTCACTAACACATATGTGTAATGATGAAAAAAGGATATACCATTCTTAATCCCTTGTGCTCTAATGTTATAAAATAGCCTCTAGTCTAATGATATGCTCATCCAGATGACTGAAATGTAGCATCGTTTGTTGGTAGATGAGAAAAGTAAAAATAAAACCCCCCAAATGGAGTAAAATATCAGGAGGAATCAAAGTAATTTATTTGATATTACTGTGTATTAAGCACTTTTTCCTCCCTGCCTAAAACAGAATTTAAAGTTTATAAATCACTTTTTGAATCATTGGGAATCTTGATGTTTTCTGAAAATGGAACTATAAAGAGTTGAGATGATAAAAATAGAGAGCTAAAGCACTTGACTGCTCACAAAGGTATAAACAGATAATTAAATTTGAAAGACGAAAAAAATCAACAAAATGTGAGTGCCTCACTGACAATACAGAGACCAGAGAAAAAGTGCATCAAGATAGTCTCAAAACTATATCAAAAGTTAATATATTTTTGAGTTTTCGATCACAGAAAATTTGAAATTTGCTTTCAAACTACAAACTAGTTATTTAAAAACAAATCATTCTGATTTCTGATCTAAAAGACCTATTATTTTCTCTTCTCAGAATCTATTTCTTGGCTCTGAAAACAATGATCATGATAAGAAGTATTCTGTTACAAAGCCTTCTATGAACACAACACGTTTTATGGGCTACAGCGGATTCCACTGAGTGAAAAGTTATGGCAAAATCTTTATATCCTGTGAGGTTACATAATTCTTTCCATAATGTCCTTGGCTGAAGACATTTATATAACTTGTCCTGCTCCAGCACCGTCTCTGAGTTCATCTCCCAGGAACACAATAGCCATAATAGTACCCATTATAGCTGCAATTCTTCTCAATTGTAAAGGCACAGTGAAATCGTGGGATGAAGCTGTGCCTTGATTGGCTGTTAAACTGCGATCAATGAAAAGTATTTGTGCCATAATTTTACAACCAAGCAAGAACCGGCCATCCTGGTGGTAAATCAGCATGTACATACCATCAAAACTAAAGTGTCTCACTTGGATAACTGAACTGAATTTTCTTTAAGACAACAGGGTACAATAGAAGGTGCATTTAAAAAAAAATCTGCTTGGGCATTTTTCTGTCACCTGGTTAAAAAGAAATAACATATGAACAAGGACAAAGTTCAAATAAGAATGGTGACTTGCCTCTAAATTATAGCTTAGTTGCATCAAGTTATAAGGGAAAACCAATGCTCCTTTTAATCTAATAGGAAGTGAAAATGACAAACCTGCAGAAACCATTCTCAAGGGTCAGCAAACTTTTCCTGTAAAGGGCCAGGTAGTAAGTATTTTAGGCTTTGTGAGCCATATATGGTCATTGTTGCATATATATATATATATATATTTTACAATTCTTTAAAAATGTAAAAACCAGGCTTACAAAAGCAAGCCATGAGCCAGCCTTAGGGCTGCAGTTTGCAGACCCCAGATTTATATGAATGCTTATAGATATGAATTTTAATAAAAGTATAACACACATCTCTTTTGATCTCCTCTACATGGCCCCCTCCACCCTCCTCGGGTTCACCACCTGGAGAAATGAGCTGGAGAGTATTCTTAGTTTTTAGACCAGTGCTTGAAAACAGTAGCCAGGGCTATGTCTGTGAAGTATGGCTGGAAAATAAATGCAGGCAATACAATAGTACTTTTCCTATTGCACGTATCTATAGACTTTCTTGGTTTTGCAGAACCTGTCACTGTTCATCTCCGTCTCTCAGAGGTGTAAAGAGTCTTAGAGAAAACAAGCAAACAAACAAACAAAGAAAAGACAGAAAAAATGAGCTTCCCAAAAGTCCACAAAAAAAGCCAAGAATCCTCAGTCCCACACACACACATACACATGACCAGATAGTGCCTAATGCCTGCTTGCCAAGCCAGCCTGTCTACCATGATAATTGCTTCCTTGTCCAAAGGAGGGCTGTTTGAAGCTGTGCTTCACTGTAACTTTGAACTATTCCTTCTACCCTCTCAGGTGCTTCCCAACTCACCATAACACAATTACTTGGTTATCTTGCTGTTATTTTTTCTTTGCCAGCAGTTATACTGCTGGCAACAGGTATTTTTCATGTTGTTCCACTGAGTTGCCCCGTTCTGGAAATGCCATCTTGCCTTTAACATTCAAGAAATACACCGGCATTTTATTCATAGTAAGAGTAATAACAGGTTACAGTTAGTAAGTACCTGTTCTAGCCTAGGTACTGTTCTCAGTGCTTGATATAAATAACTCATTTAATCCTCCCAATGACCCTAAGAGGTGGGTACTACCATTGTTTCCATTTTACAGAAAAAGGAAGTGAGGGACAAGAGTCAAGCACCTGAACAACCAGGAGCAAGTCACCTGAACTGTTCCCTCTATAGGTAAGGAATTCTTTTTTTGAGATGGAGTCTTGCTTGCTCTGCTGCCCAGGCTGGAGTGCAGTGGTGCGATCTCGGCTCACTGCAACCTCCACCTCCCGGGTTCAAGCAGTTCTTCCACCTCAGCCTCCTGAGTAGCTGGGATTCCACGTGTCCGCCACCATGCCCGGCTAATTTTTTGCACTTTAAGTAGAGACAGGGTTTCACCATATTCGTCAGGCTGGTCTTGAACTCCTGGCCTCAGGTGATCCGCCTGCCTCGGCCTCCCAAAGTGCTGGGATTACAGGTGTGAGCCACCGTTCCCGGCCTAGGAATTCTTATTTCTTATTCCCATATGTCCAGTGTGTACTCTGGTTGGGTGGCTGTTCTTAGTATAATTGTTTTCGGAATAGTTTTGGCCATTTGTTCATCTGGTGACCATGGTTCAGTCTACGTAGAATACGCAGATATCCTGGTTAGGTCATTACATGGTTAGGAGTTTGCAAACACGTGGCTCCCATCTTGAATCTAGTCCTCATTAGCATTATTGTTTTTAATAACTTAGTTGCAACACTGACAGTTATGTGTACTTCACAGGAAAATCTTAATTTCTGGCTCTTTTTTGAAGAACCAGAAGCTCTGGCAATCCTGGGTCTGCATTCTGGCACAGCGATAATTGGCTCCATCAGCCACCTTATTCTGGGCAACCGCTTTCCAGTTCGCCTGTCTCCACAGACCACTCTACTCATCCGCATTATCTGCCTAGCTCCCGAGGGCTTTTGAATTCCCACTTCCTAATAGGCAGGCTGCTTCCGACTTGTTCACCCAAACAGAGCACATTGTATTGTGATTCTTCTGGAAAATGTATAGACCTAGTCAAAGATGCCGCACTAGAGCTTTAGATCCTTGCAGTATAATTTAATAACCTCTCCATACTTTCCTTTGTACTCATCTATTATTATCCCAGGCATTTACCTGCTAAGAAAGTGTTTGGCGGTGTCTTAATGCGCTAGCCTCTTTCTGTTCCTTTGCAGTTTTGAATAGCTGTGTCAGCGTTCTCAGTGCTTATATGACTTAGGCAATACATGTCTGCTGCTATTTTCTGGTATATTTTATAAAAGTTTATAAAAGTAATTGTCAGAAATGATCATGCTTAATAAATATGCTATTGAGGAGTTAGGTACACAATTTAAATATGGCTTGAATAATTTGTTGGCATATCCGCCAACTTATTTCAGTAGCTTTAAATTATAGATACGTTTGTGGAAGCACCATCCTATTTTGCAAATTTGACAGCAATAGCTGTTTCCTGAATGCATTTGACATTATTTTCTACATTGTTTTATGCCAATCACATTTACTGCAAACTGCTTATTACTTCATTGCTGAAAATGGCAACATGTATTTATTTAGCTTTTTATTTTAGAATCAGCAGGCTATCACTCGCTTTATTAATCAGATCCAACCTTGAGGATTACAGCCACTCGTTTCAGGTTTATCTAATTGCTGCTGCTCAAAAACTGAGAAATCAGTAATACAGTTATGTCATCTCCCTTGAGGAATTATTGTTTCTAAGGATATTACATTTGTTAGTGGGAAAAGGGAGCCTTCCAATGTATACATTATTTTTCCATAGAGAACAGTGCATAAGCGGCCGTCTACATTTTGCTTTAAGGAGGTTACCCTTGTTAAAAGTCAGGCTGACATTTCTTTATGCATCACTTCTTTTTCTGGTTCTTACAATTTAGAAAGGTTTCCTTTTCTGGTATTTTCAGCCATCTCCCTGGCTCACACTGTTACATTTGTTATAAAATTAAAACTACATTTGTTAACTCACATACCATCGTTTTTATTAGCCCAGCAGAAAAGTCAATATTTCTAATTTGTTGCCTCTGGATTTATGCCAGTTTTGATGTATAATAACAGCCCAACAAGGCAACATAATATATACTAACCCAAATCTATAAAGAAGGGAAATGAAAGTCAAAGCAATAAAAAAACATTACTTGGGAACCAGAGATACGTGAAGCAATCTGAAACAACAGTTACACCAGCCTGCATTGGTTTTTGACTGTTGAAAAGGAATATACCTTAAGACATTTAGAATTTTAGAAGAGAAGGTATTGAGTCTTCTTTTCCTGTGGAACTCACAGGGGCCTTTTCCTAAGCACCATGATGCTATCCCAGATGTACTAGCGGAAGCCCAATATAAAGTCAAGAAAGCTGGGCTCCCAGCCACTAGGGAGTCTGAGGGTGGATAATCACTTGAACACAGCAGGCAGAGGTTGCAGTGAGCTGAGACTGTAGCACCGCAGTTCAGCCTGGGTGACAGAGCAAGACTCCATCTCAATAAAGAAAGAAAGAAAGAAAGAAAGAAAGAAAGAAAGAAAGAAAGAAAGAAAGAAAGAAAAGGAAGAAAGCAAGATAGCTGGGTTCCAACTTGTATGACCCAAGATGCGTCTCTTAGCTGTGCCTCAGTTCCCTCGTTTGTAAAATAAGAGGTTGGTTGAGACTCAGTTCTTGTACTTATCAGTGTGTAAATTCTATGAGTTTGATTCTTAAGAGTAAAAAAGACAAAACTATACACACACACACACTTATTTTGAAATATGCGTTAACATGTCCTTTTCAAGAGAAGAAGAAAAATAGGCAAGAAAGAGAATAAATAATGATAAAAGATAGAACAGTGCGAACTGCTGAAAAATGTAGATTCTATCATCCATTCCCCCCACTTCATTCCTGAACCATAAATGTCACCAGAGAACATAGAGAAAGCTGGTTGCAAATTTATTATCATAGTCAGAAAACACAGGTAGGGTTATCGCCTCACAGGTTCCTTCCTCTTTTCCTGTCACATTATTGTCAAGGCGACGTTAAGGCTGTGCCAGGCAGAAGCCCCCACATTAGAAAGCCATGCATGGCAATAACAGAACGTATTTTCATCCAGTTTTTAGTAGTCTCATTCACTGAAAATAAATAATCACTGCGAAGCCTATGGGGATGAGTCGAAACACATATTCAGACACTTCAGCTATGAAGTGTCCTCTTTCTTGGGCTCAAGTCCTTCTGCCAGTTTTACTTGTTAATGCCTATGAATTAAATACAAAGTCACAGCTTATAGACAACATACTGAGGAAAGATGGGGCAGCGTTAGAGTTAAATATATACACATTCATGTATACGTTTTGCTGAAGGACTGAATTCGTCATACCGATAGAGCCTACCATACTAAATCAAAAACAACCAGAGGAAAAAGGAGAGGAAGGAGAAGGTGTGTCAGCTTGGATCAGAGAGCAAGGAGACAATGGTCTCGGGAGCCCTACCTGGAGTCCAAGGCCCCTTCTCTGTTCTCCTGAGGTGTCCCTTTCACCGTTACGTATTGGCCCTTTTTTGTTGCCTGCAGTTCAATACTGAAAGCAATGTTGACCATGGTGAGCAGTAAGAGGTCACGTTATCAGTAGCAAGGTAAGCTTCATAGACTTCTTTTAGGATTGAGAGGAAGGGAGCAGTTAAAAAAAAAAGGAAAAAAAAGATAAAAAAAAAAAACCCTCCCTTTTACAAAGAAAAATCCCTATGTACAAAGAAAAGGGGAGGGAGCATATTTTGAGATAGTAAAACGTTGTGGACTGGGCACCACGTGGGCCCTGGACTGGGGAGGGGCTCACACTCTGGCCTGTGGGCCTCCCTCTTTGCCGTCTGAAATAAACTCACCCACAACATGGAAACAGCACAACGTCCAAAAATCATTCCCCGAGAATACAAAAGGCAGTTTCTAGACTTGCTCTGACATGACGTAAGAATTTTCTGAGATGTAAAAGTGGATGCATATATCTGGGCAGGATGAAATGAACGTGATGATGCAACACCACCCTTAGGAAGGAAGGATACATTTCTTAGTTGAGGTTGTCCGCCTTATGCAACGTCAGTGTTCTGGACGGGTTCCAAACTGCTCATAGTCTTGTTTCATGAACTCGCTCCTACTGAGTGTCTAGGCTGTGTCAGAGGTGATCATCTCTCTCACCCCCATGGTCAAGTAATGATGTCATCCTGCTGATTAATTCTACTTCGCCTCTCATGTGTGGGCCCCACCCCTCCCCTTCCTGAGGCTCATCCTCTAGTGCACATGCTCATGTCCCTGCCTCTGGCATAACCCTGGCCATCTGTGCTGCGCCCTCTGCCTTGAAGATCTTCAGGCCACTCTCCACATGCCTAAATGCTATCCCACTTTCAAGGGCAGAATCCTCAAAGACCATCTCATTGGTTATTCCTGCTGAACTCCCAGCTGAAAGTAACCATTCCCCCACTGAACATCACAAACTTTTCTTTGAGCTTTTCCAGCAGTATGTGTCCCTTTCTTCTTGTATAATTCATGAATGTGCCCTCTAGTGAGGACAGAGCACTTGTCGGATTTGCTGTGATTGGGTCCGAGACCTAGTGGCTGTCTAATACACTTTTGATGAATGAATGAAGGAATCGATGACTATAAGGAACATAGGTGACAATAAGAAGTTTAAACTGTTATATTTAATACTATTACGCTCCTCCTCCTTGATTCTGTACCTTGGTTGCTGGCAGCTGCAGCCCATTACAACAACCATAAAACATTTCTGACATTTCTGATGCCACTGTTTATTCTGTAGCCCATATCCAATCAATTGCCAAATACTCAGATATATTCCATCCCCTTTCCTTCCCATACTCAGGCCTCTAGCCTTTCTTGTCTGGATACTACAGTGACTCCCTACTGAGTCTCTCTGCTTCTGTGCTTTGCCCATTGGAGTCATTTTCTGCCTAGGTACCAGAGACATCTATCTAAAACACAAATCTAACCCAGGTCACATCCAGGTTATACTTCCCCATGGATTCCCATCATGTAAAGGTATTTTTACATGGCATATAATATCCTCTTTGGCCCCTTGGCTACCTCTCCAGGTTTAGCTCCAACTTCTCTTCCTTTCCCATGTGCCATGCTATTTATTACCTTGATATTTTTCTCAATTATTGTCTTTTGAGTTATCAGTTGGGAAAATATTTGTTTTTACCATTGGCACAACCAAATTACATCAGCCACTTGGTGATAGCTCAGTAGTTCAGCAACTGGTATTGATCATACCTTGAAAGAGTTGACTGAATGCAACATATCACATCAGTCTTCATTTAGGCCAAAGTTGCTATGGACTGAATGTTTACATCCCCTGAAATTCATATATTGAAGCCCAAATAACCAATAAGATTGTATTAGGAGGTGGGGCCTTTGGGGAGTAATTAGGTCATAAGGGTGGGGCCCTTGTGAACAAGATTAGTGGCTTTATAAGAAGAGACACAGGGGAGATGATCTCTGTCTCTGTCATGTTAGTATACACCAATAAGGTGTCTGTCTGTACACCAGGAAAGGGATCCTCACCGAGAACCATGTCAGCCAGCACCTTGATGCTGGGCTTCCCAGCCTGGAGAACTGTGAGACATAAATTTCTGTTATTTAAACCACTCAGTGTAGGAAACTTTTGTGATAGCAGCCTGAACTGACCAAGACAAAAGACATCCATCGAAAACACAAATCTGAATATTCAGAGACATAGAAATAACCTACAGCAAGCATGCAAGAGTAGAAATGACTCTGCCTAAATAAACTATCAGAATAGCCATCTATACAAGGGATTGCAGGCTATTGTTAGTGTAGGTGTTAACTATAGAACAGTTTCCCAATCCGAATTACCTTGCAAACTGGTAGGTGAATTTCTTCTGTGAATTTCTGGACTGATGCAGCTGGGATTTGGAGTGGAGTGGAGAAGCACAGCCTGTGAAAAAGGTGCTCTGAAGTAACTTGAGACCACTTGCAAATTACTGGAGATTATTTAAGGTTTTAGTTCCTGAAATGAATCCTAAGTGTGATTTTCTTACATCCACTAAATTTCTTGGATCCAACTCGACCTAGACAGAACTAAAATGTTCTTCAAAATACTACATAATAAAAGTAATAAAAAGTGCTGTACACACACACACACACACACACACACACACAGGGATATTATTCAGCTTTAAAAAAGAAGGAAATGCCTTAAAAAAGAAGGAAATGCCATTATTTGAGACATGAATGAACCTGGAGGACAGTATGTTAAGTGAAATAAGCCAGGCAAAGAAAAACAAATACTGCAGGATCTCACTTGTATGTGGAATCTAAAAAAGTCAAATTCATAGAATAGAGAGTAGAAGGGCGGTTGCCAGGGGCTGGGATGTGGGACATGTAGGAAGATGTTGGTCAAATTGTGCAAAGTTTCAGTTGCACAGAATGAATAAATTTCTGGAGATCTAATGCACAGCGTGGTGACTACAGTTAATAATAATCTATTGCACACTTGAAATTTGCTGAGAGCAGATCTTAACTGTTCTCACCACACACATACACACACACACAATCACAAGGATAACTATGTGACGTGATGGAGATGTTAATTAGTTTTACTGTGGTAGTGACTTTGCAGTGTATATATATATATATAGTACACCATAAAAATATGTAATTTTTATCTGTCAAATATACTTCAGTAAAGCTGGGGGAAAAATAAAAACAGTGACTTAAGATATGTAAACTATAATAACAGAGAAAGGGAGTGGAGTGCTAAAGATGTTGCTAAGCTTGTTTTTGATGCTTGTTTTGTACTTATCTTAAATCAAAATGTTTTTGGATGTTGCCAGGTGTTATTAATATGGAAACACTAAAACAATAGGAGGTATATAAAGTAATAAAAAAGGACTATAGGACCAGCCCTAATCATAAGCTAAATAATGGGAAATACAATAAAACAAATGAACTGAAAACACTGAAAAATACTCAACAGCATTCCAATTGAAAGAGGCAAGTATTACATTTGCTAAAATGATGTGAGCTTTTCTTGATTCAGACACTCATGCAAGCACAGCATTTTCTTCTTTGTATGTATGGGAAAGCCAGCCCTTTTGAGAGTTAGAATAGCTTTCAAGACTCCTGATTTAAATTTCAAACTCTTGATCATAGCTGGGGAGCAAAGGTTTTCATCTTGGAATTGGAAATTGAGTTCTTTAGCTCTATACCAAGTGATAATATTAAGCATTTTGTTGTATCCACCATGCAAGCCAAGTTCCCTACTGTGCCTTCAAAGCCACAGTGAATGAACCATATTTGGATTTGCTTATCAGGAAGAGACATTTAGAAAGACAATGCACTTGTCCTGCGAGACTGAGACTCCTGATGCTTTTAGATAGGCCTGTGGAGAGCTGCAAAATGGGCCCTAAAATCAGGCTGACATGGTCGCTTAACAAGCCTCAGCATGCTCTGTGGGCTCAGCGAGTTTGTGGTGTCACCCACAGGGCTGCTGATGGCAGCCATCATAATTAGAACACATGAATCAAAAACACCAGGTGAAGATTTTGCCTTAGAAGAAAGAAAAGGCAGATGGAGGGAATTACCATGGCCTTTGACTATTAAGCTCTTTCATGCAGCTGGATCGCCGGCCAGCCCTGGATGCATGAATGAGTCTAGCGCAGTTTACAGAAGTCTCACCCTTCCTGCTACCAAGCTTCAAAGGGGCAAGGAGAGCAGAACATCTCTTCCTTGTCAATTCATTGGAAGAAGTAAAATCTTAGCGTCTCTCCCAACATTTGGTAAAACAGGTAACAGTGTTTGTCTTAATTTATTTTTTTAATATGGAAAATGACTTGGCAATCTTTTCCAGGAAAAAAAAAAAAAACCGTCTATAACTTCAAGGGCTATGACCTTGAAAGAGATTTGCTGAACTTTAATATGACTGGATTTTTTCCAACCTTTATGGGCTCTTGATTTGAAAATCTCCCTAACAAAAGCTCTGCCAGGAAAGCTGTTATTACAGAGGTGCTGCTCAATAGGGAGAAGTGGGTTAATTGCAAGCTCTCCAGTAAAATAAAGGAGGGTTTTGAAAACAAGTGCAAATTTGACAAAATGTATTGCATTGCTGCTGTGGATAAAAACTGTGAGGGAGAAACATTAGAAATGGCAAAATGTCTAAAATAAATAGATGTTACAAAACCTGTTGGAAGAGCCTATTCGAGATTTCAGATTACTCATAAATAATTGCCCAACTGACCTTGATATGAATACAGAAATCCATTAGCAATCAAATTTTCAAACGTAATTGTATACTAAAAAATACGTATTTTTTTCCCTATCAATCTATGCTGACAGGACCTAGTTTAATACCACAATGTAGACTTATTTACGTCTTTATCTTCTTTTCCGGTATATTGCTTTTGAGATTAAGCGTAATTCATGACGAAGAGCTTAACAGTAAATTGTGAATTTGTTCAGAGAATTTCCTTATAACATTCTATGACTTTCATGAAAATTTAACTTCCATTTTTGAGCCAAAATAAAAGCTTCAAAATACACAAGAATGTTTATGTTTTCCTATTTACAAGCAGTCGAGATATTTTTCTTCTAAGAAAGTTAATCTTAAGGATATTCTCCTGAGCTTAACAATTTTAAGAGAAAAATCACGCTGTATTTTTACATTGTGACTTCACTTACAACAATATCATTTAATATAATGTCAATGGATTTGGATTATTTTGAAAGGAAGACTTGATACTATTTGAATGGGTTTATTATAGGTAAGCCAAAATGCAGTCGGAAACTCAGAAACACTTATCATGTAGACTAATAGGAATCTACTGAATCCATCAAAGAAATTAGAGAGAAAATTGCATTTCTGTTCACATGTCCTAAGAGTGGCTGTCCCTGGAGGACACATGCCTTAATTTTGCCTATTAAATAAATGAATATTCTTGAGAATCCACAGAGTCAGGCAAAAACAACACAGTGTCCGTTGCCTACTTTTGTTTTGGTACTAGTCAAAGTAGACATTTCTCTGTCTGATTTGAGCTTCATTTGGAAGCAATTAACTATTTTATATGAGATATAATAAGGGTCTCCAGTGCAGGGACCACAGTTACCTGCATCAGTTGTTTAGGACTTAATTAGTAAAATCACGTTCACATTCAACATAGCTCTGATGGTAACCAGTTCCTTACTGCCGAATGCTGTTTCGTCTCTCATTTCTTAAAATGTGCTGGACTGGTGAAAAGAATCTGGGGTTAAGAGTAGGCTAAAATTACCAAATACTTTTATTCTTATATTACTTTCCTGAGATTTATATTTGATCCTCAAAATGTCCAGAAAGCACAATAAATAAAATTCTTCACACTTTGTTTACAAACACTACCCCGGATGTTCAACTTTATCTTCATGTTTCATTTTATAAAATTATGATTTGTATTTTTGTGTAAAATTTAATTTTTGTTGTTATGATTAAAGCAAAGCAGGCTAGAGACTTCAAACATGATTTAAAGTCTATTATTTCATTGTAGGAAAAATAAGAGGCATTTAAAGAAGTCATAAAATGTATCACATAAATGTGGCAATCGAAACAATAAATACCCCCCACAAAAGAGACCAGAACTTGAGTAGCTGCACGGCCCGTGTTTCTCCGGACCACTATCCTGAAGACATCGCCTGGTCCAGGGCAATTTGCCCACCAAGCAAATTATCTAGCCCCTGAGCTTTAAAAACAGCTCATTCCAGTTTGACTCCATTCTCTGGGAAACTGGTTCACTCCTTTCTGAGGGTTTCCAGTGTATTCTGTACATGCCCCATGAAAGCATTCATCATATGGCCCGTAATCATCTTTTACACAGTTTTGCCCACAACTAGACTATCAGTTGCTGGAGTATGGGGGCCAGGTTTCTTTGTACTTGAACCCTAGGACTAAGTAGGGGATCTGGCACAAAGTAAGCAGGCAAAGGTAAGCAGAGGTAACTTGCCTCTAAATATCACCAGAAATTTCCATTGAGGAAGATTCTCAGTGAGGGCCAAAGATGGCCTCCATTTCCTCTCTCTGTAAGCAGATATTAAGAAGAATACAGTCCAGTTTAGAGCCATTTCTTGGTACTGAATGCCTCTGAATGTTTACTTGTCTTTGCCTAAAAAATGTTGAGAATTAACTAAGAAAGGCTTATTCTTCTGGGTCTAGATTGAAATGTCTGTGATGGGATGGATAGGTTTCCTTCCATTATCTTCACTTTATTTTTTGTTTTTTTTTCCACTCATAAGCAGTAACTTTTCTATTTCTATTCTCTTTTCTATTCTTAAAGACAGAAGTTACACTTTGCAGCTTGGACTTCTTGACTCTAACCATGCAAGAAACTTAACAAATAATGATAACTGATAATATACACAGTGCAATTAATTGTTGTTAGAGTTCGCTTTTAAAAAGCAGCACGTTGCAGACACAATCTTGAAAAAGTTTTCAGGAACAATGTTCTATTTAGTGTTCAGCAAATCAAATTGTTTTTGTGTGATTGGAGAAAAGTGAGCCACTTCTTATACCATCTCTAAAAGAAAAAACAATTTTTTTCTCTCTCTACTGCCACACTCAGTGCAGAACCCACGTGTGGCCAGATGTGTGAGGGTCTTTCCACACACACCAAGCAATCCTCCGGGGGCCACCAGCCGGCTATGCCATACTTCAATTCAATTCTGACACTATCTACCTGAGGTAGAGTCAGAGTGCTCAGGTGGGGCTCAGTCCCACAAGACTGCACCCTACTTCTGATGCCAACTTTCAGAAGTAGATTGTCACATACACTTCTGACCCACCCACTGTAAATTGCACTCCATGACCCCATTCTTAGGTTCCATTAATTTGCTGGGCTGGCTCACAGAACTCAGGGAAACACTTACATTGACTGGTTTGGCATAATGAAGAATACTACAAAGGATATGGATGATGTGCCAGGTGAAGGGATGTGTAGGGCATAGGACATGGTACCGGGGAGGGGGTGGCATGCCATCCTCCCAGCACTTCCATGTGTTCAGCAACCTGGAAGCTCAGCAAACACACCTCCTCCTCCTGTTCAGCAACCGAAAAGCACATCTCCTTGTCTAAGACTTTGTATAGAGCTTGATCTCCAGCCCTGACCCTGCGTCTCCTGGAGGTTGGTAGGCGGGGCTGAAAATCCCAACCCTGAAATCCTATAACTGCTTGGTCTTTCTGGTCACCAGCTCCATCTGAGTCTAGCTGGGGGTGCCCAGTCTAAGTCTTTCATGAGCATAAACTTAGATGTTACAAAGGGGGCTCTAGTGGCTCACGCCTGTAATCACAGCACTTTGGGAGGCTGAAGTGGGTGGATAACGTGAGGTCAGGAGTTCAAGACCAACCTGGCCAACATGGTGAAACTCCATCTCTACTAAAAATACAAAAATTAGCTGGGCATGGTGGTGCATGCCTGTAATCCCAGCTACTCAG
The DNA here is from genome assembly GCF_029289425.2 of Pan paniscus. Classification (NCBI taxonomy): domain Eukaryota; kingdom Metazoa; phylum Chordata; class Mammalia; order Primates; family Hominidae; genus Pan; species Pan paniscus. The sequence goes on along the minus strand of NC_073252.2, from coordinate 179,539,751 downwards.
GAGGCTGAGGCAGGAGAATTGCTTGAACCCTGGAGGTGGAGGTTGCAGTGAGCCAAGATCACGCCATTGCACTCTAGCCTGGGTGACAGAGTAAGACTCCATCTCAAAAAAATAAAATAAAATAAAATAAAATAAAATAAAATAAAATAAAATAAAATAAAGGGGGCTCTTTATAAATAACAGAAGACAGTCCTATCACTCAGAAAATTCTAAGGACTTTAGAAGCTCTGTGACAAGAACTGGGACAAAGAACAAATGTATATCATATTAATCGCCGTCTTAGTGCAGTGGCTAGCATGTCAGTTTCATATTTCACATTATACCATACCACCTAGCCAGTATCCCAACAGCGTTCTGGCCTTACCTCTACACCTAAACACCAAAATTAGCAATGGTTGGAGTTTGCCGGAAATGGAGCTGGTGGCTTTAATTGTGCTACATGCTATGCAGGTATGGGATAGTCAAAATTAAAATATAGGGCCAGGCACAGTGGCTCATGCCTGTAATCTTAACACTTTGGAAAGCTGAGACGGAGGGATTGCTTGAGGCCAACAGCTTGAGACCAGCCTGGGCAACATAGTGAAACCTCCTTTCTACAAAAAGTTAAAAAATTAGCTAAGCATGGTGCTGTGTGCCTGTAGTATAGTCCTAACAACTTTGGCAGCTGAGGCAGGAAGATCGCTCGAGCGATTCCAGGCTTCAGAGAGCTCTGATTATACTACTGCACTCCAGCCTGGGCAACAGAGCGAGACCCTGTCTCTAAAAAAACAAAAAGAAAAATGAGAAGATGGGAGACACTTTCCGCACTGTACCTAGAAAGTACAGCGGTGGGCTACATTGTGTGGGTTTCCATCCTGGCTCCTCTGCTGACTGACTGTGTTTCCTCGGGCAAATTTCCCATTCAGAAAATTGGAGTATTAATGGGAACCTATTTCATCAGGTTGTTGCGAAGATTAAATAAGGAGCAGATGTAAAGTGCTTGGCATCTAGCAAGAGCTATTTAAGTGGTTACCTTGATCGTGAGGAAGAAAATAAAAGATCTACCATTCATAACGTTCTGTTCTTAGTCCCCAGCAGAGTGCTAGGTACTTAATATATATTACTAGTCATAATCATCCAAGATCAGAGGCAAATAAGGGATGATGATAATCATCATCAGAGGGTGGTAAAGATTCAGATTTAGATCTAAGCAGCTCCCCAGTTAGTGCTTTCTTTAATTTAAGGGTGTTAACAGTGAAACCAAACTCCATAAAATATTTTACAGAGGTTTATTCTGAACCAATATGATGAGTGACCATGGCCCAGAAAAAACACAAACCCAAGAAGCCGTGGGTAAGTGATCTCGAAGTGGCTGGATTACAGTTTGGCTTTGTATATTATTATTATGATTTTTGACACAAGGTCTCACTCTGTGGAGTATAGTGGTGCAATCTCTGCTTACTGCAGCCTTGACCTCTGGGGATCAAGTTCCGCCTCAGTCTCCTGAGTTGTGCGGACTACAGGTGCCCACTACCACGCTTGGCTAAGTTTTATACATTTTAAGAAGGCAGGAGTTACAAGCAAAGACAAATCAACACATGGAAGGTATACGTTGGTTCGGCCCAAAAAGGCAGGACATCTTGAAACAGGGTTTATAGGTAATAGGTGGATTCAGAGAGTCTTTAATTTGCAATTGGTTAAAATAGTGAGGCTCGGTCTAAAATTTGGAATCAGCAGAAAGGAATGTTAAGGATTGATGGGCCGGGTGCAGTGGCTCACGCTTGTAATCTCAGCACTTTGGGAGGCAGAGGTGGGCAGATCACCTGAGGTCAGGAGTTTGAGACCAGTCTGGCCAACATGGTGAAACCTCATCTCTACTAAAAATATGAAAAAATTAGCTGGGCGTGGTGGCATGCACCTGTAATTCCAGCTACTCAGGAGGCTGAGCAGGGGAATTGCTTGAACCAGGGAGGTGGAGGTTGCAGTAAGCTGAGATGGCGCCATTGCCCTCCAGCCTGGGTGACAGAGTGAGACTCCGCCTCAAAAAAAAAAAAAGATGGATGTAGCAAGATGATGATGGCCTGCAGGTAAAACTCAGCCCTTGCCTGCCATGGCCTTAGGTCTTGTTTATCATTTGGTATCTTAATTGCCACAAAGAATCTGTTCTGTCAGTCTTATGATCTCTATTTTAATATTGATGCTGGTCTTATTGTGCCGAAAATTCAAACCAGAGGGGGTGGAACAAGGCGTGTCCGGCCTCCCTTCCAGTCATGGCTGGGAATTCAGTTATTAAGGTTTTTCTTAAAACCTTGATGAAGAAGGCATCTGCCAGGCAGTGAGGTGCTTAGGGTTTTATTTTTAGTTTACAAAGGGGACATGAGAGAGTGCCACAGGGCAAAGATCATTCTTACTTGTTCCAACATTCCTTAATATCTAGAGAGCCCTTTCTGGTCAGATGAAAGGAGAGTTATCCCTGTGTGCTTTTGTTATGTCTTATGGTTGTCACAAGGTTCTGTTGGGGCTCAGCAAGCTCTACCCCCAAACACTGACACTTTGACATGCTGAGAGGCCGCAGAACCTTCTTCAGGATCAAGATCCCTGACCATTGCCTTGTCCCCCACCAAGTGCTGGGAGCGACGCCCTATGGAATTTTCCTATCTGACCATGAAAGCTACTTTCCAGAAAAAAAAAAAAAATGATTGTCTTAAACACTCTCCCTAGTTCCCTAGAGATCTCATCAAATAACCAGGAAAGATCAACCACCAGAGAAGAGACTGGCAGTCCTCACCTCGCCCACACAGACTTTGCTTCTGTTCTTCTGAGGGCAACTCCAAGAGATTGCCTGGGGGACTTCATCTGCATCTTGGTTTCTGTGCGGCTCCACCCCTCACCCCTCACCCCTCATCCCTCACCTTCTTTAGTGTCTGCCTCCCACCTCGTGGGTCCACCCATTTCTCCACTATGAAGAGAGTATTTAGGTATCAACCATCTGGCCCCCCTCTGAGCTCATATTTTGTATGACTCCCGTGCACATGTATGTGCATGAATACATTTTGTGTGTCTTATCTCCTATGAATCTGCCTTTTGCTAGATTTTCAGTGAACCTTCAGAGGGTGAAGGGGATGTTTTCCTTCGGCCTTTACAGGACAATGCCTTTTTGGTACCACATAACGGTACAAAGAGTATCACATTTGCGTAGGTAACTGTTTGAAGTCTGTAAGTCCCAAAGTTAATAATTACTATCAGATTGTTTTTTCCCTTAGACAGGATTTTTCTGAGAATTCAACTGGTGTAGCATTTTCTTCCTTATGCTTCTGATGGTTTGGCTTGCGTATGGAATCACAGAAATGATGTGATAAGATCAGATATAATTTTTTCCTTATAGCCCAGCGTCACTTCATATCTTTCATGGCATTAGCTTATATTCAGGCATTGTTTCATTTATATGCGGTGATATTTAAGTCACGCTTGTTAAGGCAAATTGTTGCTCCACTCCCACATTAAGACACTGTGAGACTATTCCGCTTTACTTAGAAACAAAAAGTGTGTGTGTGTGTGTGTGTGTGTGTGTGTGTGTGTGTGTGTGTGACAAGACAGAAAAAGAGAGAGATACAGGATGAGTATCCCTTATCTGAAATACTTGCGAACTACAGGTGTGTCGGATTTCATTTTTCAGTGGCAGGGGTTGGGGGGAGGCAGATTTTGGAATATTTGCATTATACTCACTAGCTAAGCATCTCAAATCTGAAAATTAGGAATTTGAAATGCTCCAATGACCACTTCCTTTGAGCTTTATATTGGTGCTCAGAAAGTTTCAGATTTTGAAGCATTTTGGATTTTGGATTTTCGGAATAGGGATCCTCAACGTGTATATGCACATACATATTAATTATGGTAATACGTGTCAATTCAAGGCCAAATCTGAACCACACTTTTTAGGGATGCCACAGTTGGCTTGCCTCTCTTGGGTCCTGAGCCAATGGGAGGCAAGCTCAGAAGAGCATGAGGAGACAGTCTGAAAGTAGCTGTGGCTTTCTGGGGCAGGCAGGGCTTCGCTCCGACCACGGGCCTGAACACAGAAATACCATTCCACCCTTCCTGATTTCATTTATTAAGCTTTCTAAGATGCCTCCTGTAGCCTCAGATAAACAAATCTGTATGTTATCATCTATCTATGCATCTACTTATTCTTGTTCTCCTGCCTGGTCGCCTACCATTCAAAGTATCATCTCCCGGCTCCAACTTCACACATGTGCCTTCATTCACTATTCAGCTCAGAACTCACTCTCCCCTTAAGCCTTTTCTAAATCCTCTTAGCTCTTGTCACTCAGCACTTAGGCACACCCTTCCTGCACTCCCATACTCATTTTATGCTTTGTCATGAAGAGTTAGGAATACTCTTAGTTGTATTTTTCTTAAATCACTTCAGAAGTGTATGTCATTTCTCCAGCCACATTTTACGTTTCTAAAAGCCAGGTGATAGATTTTAAGTCTGTCTTAAAATAACTTATCTCTCACTCCTTAGGTCCCATTATGTTACTCCTTTTACACTCAACAGTAAGTGTTCGTTGAATAAACTTAAAAATGGTGAGGGGGCAATAGAGTAGAGAGTATATATATCTTCTGAATCATGAATTATCACATGGGATGATTGTCCCTTGGTTTGAAATAATATAGTCCTCATGAGAAATGGGCAGAAAGCGTTTATCTGAAATGAGAAAAAGGAAATTCTCCCGTGAAAACATTTTTTTTGAGAGATTAAAAATTCAAATGAATTTGATGCTTGGGAATTCACAGGGGAGAATAATTTGAAAGGACAAAACACAGTTGGAAAGGCTAGAATAACTATAAATAAAAACACAACAGAGAGAAAATCAAACCTGAAAACTATTCACCAATCTCACTTGTGAATATAAAATGGAGAAACTATAAATAAAATTCTAGGAAATTAAATCCAATAATATATTTTTAAAAATTATCATTAAGTATGTTTTATTGTAGGAATACAGACAATATAAATTAAGATATTTTATTAATATAGCATATCGAGGAGAGCAGAGATAAAATCACATGTTCATTTTCATAGATACTGAAAAACTCTTTGGTAGAACTTGTCACTCATATGTGATTCAAATAAAAACAAAAATTCGACAAACATAAAGAAGAAATATTGCTTAAATAACAAAGGGCATGTGTCAGAAAACAATTCATTTAGTGGTTAAAAAAAAAAAAAACAAATGACTCATTTCCATTTAGAGTAAAGAATAAGACAAGAATGTCATTATTGCAGCTATTTTTCTTTGTTGTTTTGGATGTCCTAGCCAGAGCAATAGAATAAGAAAAGTAAATTTGAAGTGCAAATGTTGAAACATAGTACGTAAAATCACACTTCAGAAAATGCTACAAGTTTATACTTAAAGAGTCATGTGGCTTTGGGAGGCCAAGGCTGGAGGACTGCTTGAAGCCAGGAGTTCAAGACCTGCCTGGGCAACATAGTGAGACCTGCGTCTCTTCAAAAAGTAAAAAATTTAGCTGAGAATAGTGGTGCTCACTTATAATCCTAGCGACTCTGGAGGCTGAGGCTTGAGGGGCATCACTTGAGCTCAGGAGGTCAAGGCTGTAGCAGTGAGCTATGACTGTGCCACTGCACTCTCGCCTGGACAACAGAGGGAGGCCCTGTCTCTAAAAAATTCCAAACCAAACCAAACAACAACAAAACAGGCAAGATAAAGCTACATATTTTTGGTTCAGAAAATTCAATATTTCTTTCCAATTAATATAAAAATTAAATGCAATTCTGATAAAACTTTCATGGAACTTTTAGGATGGGAATAAAGAGAAAATGATTCTGAAACACATCTAGAAGAGGAGCTACGTGCTAATAGCCTTGAAAAGAAAAAATAATGCAAACATTTGGGGAGAAATTTTTCAAGCAGATTTGACAATGAATTTTACATACACACAGCATATAGAATGGTGAGGTATTGTCATCAGAATTGGCAGAGTACAGAAGAAAACAAAGCAGTCAGAGGAAAAAGATACAGAGACAGGCACCTGGCATAGGGTTAAGAATATATATACACCCAATACAGGAGCACCCAGATTCATAAAGCAAGTCCTTAGAGACCTACAAAGAGACTTAGACTCCCACACAATAATAATGGGAGACTTTAACACCCCACTGTCAACATTAGACAGATCAACGAGACAGAAACTTAACAAGGATATCCAGGAATTGAATTCAGCTCTGCACCAGGCAGACCTAATAGACATCTACAGAACTCTCCACCCCAAATCAACAGAATATACATTCTTCTCAGCACCACATCACACTTATTCCAAAATTGACCACATAGTTGGAAGTAAAGCTCTCCTCAGCAAATGTAAAAGAACAGAAATTATAACAAACTGTCTCTCAGACCACAGTGCAATCAAACTAGAACTCAGGATTAAGAAACTCACTCAAAACCACTCAACTACATGGAAACTGAACAACCTGCTCCTGAATGACTACTGGGTACATAAAGAAATGAAGGCAGAAATAAAGATGTTCTTTGAAACCAATGAGAACAAAGACACAACACACCAGAATCTCTGAGACACATTTAAAGCAGTGTGTTGAGGGAAATTTATAGCACTAAACGCCCGCAAGAAAAAGCAGGAAAGATCTAAAATTGACACCCTAACGTCACAATTAAAAGAACTAGAGAAGCAAGAGCAAACACATTCAAAAGCTAGCAGAAGGCAAGAAATAACTAAGATCAGAGAAGAACTGAAGGAGATACAGACACAAAAAAACCTTCAAAAAATCAATGAATCCAGGAGCTGGTTTTTTGAAACGATCAACACAATTGATAGACTGCTAGCAAGACTAATAAAGAAGAAAAGAGAGAAGAATCAAATAAACGCAATAAAAATGATAAAGGGGATATCACCACCGATCCCACAGAAACACGAACTACCATCAGAAAATACTATAAACAACTCTATGCAAATAAACTAGAAAATCTAGAAGAAATGGATAAATTCCTTGACACATACACCCTCCCAAGACTAAACCAGGAAGAAGTTGAATCCCTGAATAAACCAATAACAGGCTCTGAAATTGAGGCAATCATTAATAGCCTACCAACCAAAAAAAGTCCAGGGCCAGACAGATTCACAGCCAAATTCTACCAGAGGTACGAGGAGGAACTGCTACCATTCCTTCTGAAACTATTCCGATCAATAGAAAAAGAGGGAATCCTCCCTAACTCATTTTATGAGGCCAGCATCATCCTGATACCAAAGCCTGGCAGAGACACAACAAAAAGAGAATTTTAGACCAATATCCCTGATGAACATCGATGCAAAAATCCTCAATAAAATACTGGCGAACCGAATCCAGCAGCACATCAAAAAGCTTATCCACCATGATGAAGTGGGCTTCATCCCTAGGATGCAAGGCTGGTTCAATATATGCAAATCAGTAAATGTAATCCAGCATATAAACAGAACCAAAGACAAAAACCACATGGTTATCTCCATAGACGCAGAAAAGGCCTTTGACAAAATTCAACAGCCCTTCATGCTAAAAACTCTCAATAAATTAGGTATTGATGGGATGTATCTCAAAATAATAAGAGCTATCTATGACAAAGCCACAGCCAATATCATACAGAATAGGCAAAAACTGGAAGCAGTCCCTTTGAAAACTGGCACAAGACAGGGATGCCCTCTCTCACCCCTCCTATTCAACATAGCGTTGGAAGTTCTGGCCAGGGCAATCAGACATGAGAAAGAAATAAAGGGTACTCAATTAGGAAAAGAGGAAGTCAAATTGTCCCTGTTCACAGATGACATGATTGTATATTTAGAAAACCCCATCGTCTCAGCCCCAAATCTCTTTAAGCTGATAAGCAACTTCAGCAAAGTCTCAGGATACATAATCAATGTGCAAAAATCACAAGCATTCTTATACACCAATAACAGACAGAGAGCCAAATAATGAGTGAATTCCCATTCACAATTGCTTCAAAGAGAATCAAATACCTAGGAATCCAACTTACAAGGGATGTGAAGGAACTCTTCAAGGAGAACTACAAACCACTGCTCAATGAAATGAAAGAGGACACAAACAAATGGAAGAACATTCCATGCTCATGGATAGGAAGAATCAATGCTGTGAAAATGGCCATACTGCCCAAGGTAATTTATAGATTCAATGCCATCCTCATTAAGCTACCAATGACTTTCTTTACAGAGTTGGAAAAAACTACTTTAAAGTTCATATGGAACCAAAAAAGAGCCCGCATTGCCAAGTCAATCCTAAGCCAAAAGTACAAAGCTGGAGGCATCATGCTACCTGACTTCAAACTATACTACAAGGCTACAGTAACCAAAACAGCATGGTACTGGTACCAAAACAGGAATATAGACCAATGGAACAGAACAGAGCCCTCAGAAATAATACCACACACCTACGACCATCTGATCTTTGACAAACCTGACAAAAACAAGAAATGGGGAAAGGATTCCCTGTTTAATAAATGGTGCTGGGAAAACTGGCTAGCCATATGTAGAAAGCTGAAACTGGATTCCTTCCTTACACCTTATACAGAAATTAATTCAAAAAGACTTAAATGTTAGACCTAAAAAACCCTAGAAGAAAACCTAGGCAATACCATTCAGGACATAGGCATGGGCAAGGACTTCATGTCTAAAACACCAAAAGCAATGGCAACAAAAGCCAAAATTGACAAATGGGATCTAATTAAACTAAAGAGCTTCTGCACAGCAAAAGAAACTACCATCAGAGTGAACAGGCAACCTACAGAATGGGAGAAAATTTTTGCGATCTACTCATCTGACAAAGGGCTAATATCCAGAATCTACAAAGAACTCAAACAAATTTACAAGAAAAAAACAAACAACCCCATCAAAAAGTGGGTGAAGGATATGAACAGACACTTGTAAAAGAAGATATTTATGCAGCCAAGAGACACATGAAAAAATGCTCATCATCACTGGCCATCAGAGAAATGCAAATCAAAACCACAATGAGATACCATCTCATACCAGTTAGAATGGCGATCATTAAAAAGTCAGGAAACAACAGGTGCTGGAGAGGATGTGGAGAAATAGGAACACTTTTACACTGTTGGTGGGACTGTAAACTAGTTCAACCATTGTGGAAGACAGTGTGGCGATTTCTCAAGGATCTAGAACTAGAAATACCATTTGACCCAACCATCCCATTACTGGGTATATACCCAAAGGATTATAAATCATGCTGCTATAAAGACACATGCAAATGTATGTTCATTGCGGCACTATTCCCAATAGCAAAGACTTGGAACCAACCCAAATGTCCATCAGTGATAGACTGGATTAAGTAAATGTGGCACATATACACCATGGAATACTATGCAGCCATAAAAAGGATGAGTTCATGTCCTTTGTAGGGACATGGATGAAGCTGGAAATCATCATTCTTAGCAAACTGTTGCAAGGACAAGAAACCAAACACCGCATGTTCTCACTCACAGGTGGGAATTGAACAATGAGAACACTTGGACACAGGAAGGGGAACATCATACACCGGGGCCTGTCGTTGGGTGGGGGGAGTGGGAAGGAATAGCATTAGGAGATATACCTAATGTAAATGACGAGTTAATGGGTGCAGCACACCAACATGGCACATGTATACATATGTAACAAAACTGCACATTGTGTACATGTACCCTAGAACTTAAACTATAATAATAAAAAAAGAATATAATTTAAGTTAGACCGGCAGAACTCTTCCTGTCATGGTTTACCAAATTATATAAATAAGTATTGAAGATTTAAATGTATAATATAATAAAATCAAAAATTATAATATAAAATTGAAAATATATGCTAAGAACCAGAATTGATAGAAAAGAAAGGATAGAACTTTTTATTTAGAAGATACATCCCAGGGTGGTTTTGGACTGTGTCAGCTTGGTTAGGTTGGAAAATGAAACTATGTTTCCCAGAATTCCCCTCCTTATGTAGTTCTTGTTTAGAACTGGCTAACAGGAAACATTGATCAAGATTCGGAAGATGCCTGGGTTTATTCTTGGCCCACGTAGCAAAAGGAAAAATAAATAAATAAATAAATAAAGTAAAAGAAAGAAGAAAAAAAGCTTTGGAAGATGAAAATGGAGCAGCAGCCTTTACCCACTAAAGGACATCATGGCTAGAGGCAGTGAAAACAGATGCCAAGGTGCTGGTAGATCAAGCGTGTCCTTCCTCTCCCCAGATGGCCCATCACCAGGTACATAAACAAGGCCTCCACAGACCTGTTCACTACTCTCCTTTGTGGACGCACTCCAGTAGCTGGATATACCTCACTTCAGGAGTGCTGGTTAATGACTTTTTTCAAATCCTCCAACTCCTCCTTTCAGACTCTTATTCCTTCTGCTTCTTCTGCAATGATATAAGCCCTAATTCCTATTATAATTCCTCATTTCATAATATTCACAGTGGTTCCTCATCTCTATTTGAACTGATACACCCAATGAGGACATTCATCAACCTGAGGGCGAAATTCCAGTAAGGAACTCTTGGACATACAAGAGAAGGTTCCAGGAGCAAAGGTACTTTTATTCAGAGAAATGGATGCTGCTGACATGAACTGCATTTCTTTTAGATATTTCTTTTTAGTGAGAATCCAGCTCAAAGCAAAGATTCTGACTATGCTTTCCTTCCCTCGCTAAGGATGTCTGAGCAGGGGAAGAAAGGATTTATTTCTCAATCAAGGCAAAACTGACTAATAAAGTGGGAGCAAGGAAACATTAGGAGAAAGTGGCCATCCCATCATAAAGACACTGAGTCATGCCAGGGAAACATGGCGGGATCTGCTGCATGGCCTAAACACCAGAAAACCTTTTCATTTTTAATTAGATAAAAGGCTGGTAAGTTTTCCCGTTCTTCATCTCTGAAAGTTTATATAGATCAAAGAAGCGGATGCTTCTATAAATTGAATTCTTCCAATAAAGTTACCAACATTGTACATTTCTTACAATAAAAATACTAATACTAATACAAGTGTCTATGCATTAGTGAATCTTGATATAAACTAAGAATAAGAAAATATTTTTAAGTAGGAGTTGTGAAGAACACAGATAAAAGGCCATCCTTTTTCTGCTGCGGAGGTACTATGATTTTTAGCTATGTTACATCAGGGATATAAATTGTAAGGATGTATTTTTTCATGGGTTTCTTATTAATTAAAATAAAAAAATAAAATTCAATTATCAGAATAGTGCCTGGCATATGAAAGTTTGGTACACATTGTTGAGCAAAATTTTTTTTCTCTCCTTCTGGTATGAATCCTGTGCAGACATGGATTGCTCTAGGAAGAGCTGAGTTACAGCATAAGTAACGGGTAGGTAAAAGCAAAGTTAACTGTATTTAATTATAAGCTAAGTCTCCTGTCTTAAACTAGCTGTATTTTAGAGTGTGACGATAATTTGCCAATGAGATTCTGTCTCAGCTACAACTAATCTTTGAGGAACTGTGGTATAATCAGACAGAACTTGGGTAAGGTGGAATGGGGCAACTGTCGTGATTTTCAAAAGTGGAAAGAAGGAGGGTTTCACATATTATAGACATAAATGTGACATATTTAACAATTTCTATGTGATATTCAAGTATATTCAGCAATTTTTAAGAAGTTGAATACATTAGTAATAGGAATCAGCATATGTTCACCCCAAATAATCATTGACCTACTAAGAGTATAAACTAATCCATTTTTAAAATCAAGAGAGCTGACAAAACCTTGCAAAATAATCTTGTTGACAATAGCAGGAACAAATGGAAATTCATCCCACGTTCATGGATCAGAAGAATTAGCATTGTTAGGGTGACCATACTACCCAAAGCAATCTAGAGACTCAATGCAATCTCTATCAAATACAAATGACATTTTTCACAGAAATAGAAAAAAAATCCTAAAATTTGTATGGAACAAAAAAAGAGCTGAACAGCCAAGGTAATCCTGAGCAAAAAGAATGAAGCTGGAGGCATCACGCTATCTGACTTCAAAATTTGTTATAATGCTATAGTAACCAAAACAGCATGGTATTGGTATAAAAACAGACACATAGACCAATGGAACAGAATAGAGAATCCAGAGATAAACCCACATACTTCTAGCCAACTCATCGTCGGCATACATGGGAACATACATGGGGAAATAACACCTTGTTTAATAATGCTAGGAAAACTGGATATCCATATGCAGAAGAATGAAAATAGCTACTTAAATCTCACCATATACAAAAATTAACTTAAGATGGATTAAAGACTTAAACATAAGACCCAAAACTATAAAACTACTAGAAGGAAGCATAGGTAAACACTCCTGGATATCGGCCTAGGCAAAGATTTTACGGCTAAGACTTCAAAAGCATAGACAAAAAAAAAAAAAAAAAAAAAAAAAATAGACAAATGGGACTTAATTAAATTAAAAGACTTCTGCACAGCAAAGGAAATAATCAACAGAGTAAAGAGGCAACCTGTTGAATGGGACAAAATATTCACAAACTATTCATCCAAAAAGGGATTAATATATCCAGACTGCACAAAAAAACTCAACAGCAGAAAGAAAACAAAACAAAACAAATAATCTCATTAAAAAGTGGGCAAGGGACTTGAATAGACATTTCTCAAAGGAAGATATAAAAATGACCAACAGGTACATGAAAAAATGCTTGATGTCATTAATCATCAGAGAAATGCAAATCAAAACCACAAAGAGATATCATTTTAATGCAGTAAGAATATCTATTATCAAAAAGACAAAAATAACAGATGCTGGCAAGGATGGATGCAGAGAAAAGGGAACTGTTATACACTGTTGGTGGGAATGTAAATGAGTACAGCCATTATGGAAAACCGTATGGAGATTCTCAAAAATCCAAAAATAGAACTACCACATGACTCAGCAATCACACTGCTAGGTATTTATCTAAAGCAAAGGAAATCAGTATTTCGAAGGGATTCTGGGATCTCTGTATTTATTGCAGAACTATTCACAATAGAAAAGATATGGAATCAACCTAAGTGTCCATCAATGGATGAATAAAGAAAATTGGTGTATATACATAGTAAAATACTATTCAGCCATAAAACAGAAGGAAATCTTGTCATTTACAGCAACGTGGATGGAATTAGAGGTTATAATGTTAAATGAAATAGGCCAGGCACAGAAACAGAAACATTGCCTGTTCTCACTGATATGAAGGACCTAAAAGGATTGATCTCATGGAAGCAGAAAGTTGAATGATAGATATCAGAAGTGGAAAAAGGTGTGTTGGGGAGGTGCATAAGAGAGGTTGGTTAATGGGTACACAAACATACAGTCAGAAAGAGGGACTAAGATGTAATGTTCAATAGCAGAGTAAGTAACTATAGTTAACAACAAAGTATTTTGTATTTCAACATAGTCAGTAGAGAGGACTTAAAATACTCCCAACACGTAAAAATGATAAATACACGAGTGATTGATATCCTAAGTACTCTAATTTGATAATGACATATCCTAAGCATATAACAAAATATTACATGTACCCCCATAAATATGTACAAATATTATGCATCAATAAAAATAATACATAAATAAATAATGCTGGTGACAACATGGAGGAAATGTAGGCTGGGTGACAAAATGATGAGGGTGAATTTTGTAAGCGTCCAAATGAAGACATTCTAAACCAGGATTTATTGGTGGTTCAGCATCTGCTTATGGAGAAGAATCCACAGCTTATTGTCAGACTGTGTCTTTACTTCTTCCTGCTTGATAATTTAATAACTCAGTAGAAAACATAATTGGTACACTTATTAAATTTCCCAATATTACTAAGTCAAATGAGGCAATTAATTTATCACGTGACAAATTCAGGAACCAACAATCCAAAAAGATATCAACCAGACGAGATTTTGCACTGTAACCAATAAAATGAATTCCAATGGGCGTATATATACATAATCCTCTGCGTAGATACAAGAAACTCAGCCCCAAACGAAAACTAGAACCACCATCTCCAAAGCAATTGAAATCAAACACAGAAATACCAACTGTGTCTATTAAGGCAGGGAAAATTCTTACTAAAAAGAATTTAATAAGGACTCTTATGGAGAAGAGACCAGAGGAGTGAGCTGATATCATACTTGGTATAGTCAGAATGTTGTGCCTGATAGGAGTGTAGTGTCAAGAGAAAGGAGAGTGACGGCCCTGTATGGGGGGAGTCAGGACTCTGCCCCGGCCTCTTTCTGCAGTTGACAATATTTAGTCCAGAGGAAGGATGAACTGATAAAGGGATTACGACTCAGCTGAAGGACTTGCAGATTTTTAGCACACAGTAGATGCCTACAAACACAGCCACCAGAGGTCCTCTGATAATCAAATTAACAAGTTATAGCTAAGTGGAGGCTGATTTGGGTTTAATTTTGAAAAAGAGGCTCAATGTCTATTTCTTCACGGGGAATACTGCAGAGGGCATTCACGCTCAGAGTTGGACAGGATACATGCCAAAGGCCCCTTAAAATTGGACATTAAATTTGTCATTTAGTGTCATGGTTATTCAAAGTACTCTGAAAATTTAAAGAGGTAGGCAGTTATAAACAAAACCTAATAGAATACAAATAAAATCTGCTAGAAAAAACACACACAAATTTTAAACACAACAGACCTCACCCTACTGATGTGTAGAAGCATTTGTTTCACGGTCACAGTGAAGTAGAAATCACTAATTCAGTACTGGTGGTGTGGAGAGACCAGCAATTCAAAGTTAAGAGATAGGAGTTTTCATCTCAATATTCTAAAATCTTGTGACCAAAACACGAAGCAACTTAAATTTCTGGGGCTTTGCATAGAGCATTTACAGCATAAGTTTGGAGCAGATAGTCTTTAAGGTACATTTCAACTCTCAGTTTTATAAATGATACACAGATAGGCCTGTCCTAAATGGTAGCTGAACTCCCTGACATCAACCGTAGCAAATACTGATCGGATTCTGCAATGTAGAAATGGGAGTGTATTCCACAAAGCAACAACTTTCGTGCTGCTATTGACCGTATCTCAAGAGTTCCATGACTGATTTTGGTCTCTACAAAGTAAAGAGAAAGAGGTAATTTTGAGTCTATCTGATACTGAAGCAAAAAAGGAAAAACTCCTTGGGTGAAGGAGTTTTTGAGGGAAGGCTGAGGAGCTGAGACTTAACCTGAAGAAGAAAAATCTGGATGAGTGGTTCGCAGCAATAATCAGTTACAGGAAATCATGTGGGCGCTGGTGAGCAGATGTTTTCTGTGTCAGATGAGAGCCAAACAAGGGAAATGAACTCAGAGACTTAAGAGTAAAGTGGAGGTGTTTATATTTTTTTGGGGGGTGCCCTATGTCTCTAAATGTTTTTGAGAGAATGAACTATGTTAGCAGGGAAAGTTGACAAATCTCCTTATCTGAAAGTTGTAAGAAAAATTGCAGGGCATTCTCTGCCAGATTAAGTGTAGTTCTAGGTGACCTCATGATATTTTCCACTGTATTACCTATATAATAAGGTGAAAATTCAGATAACATATGAAATTCAAAATATGCCCATCTTGAAAAACAACCAAGGTCTGTAATATACCAGCTGATGATGACGTGATTTCATTTGGTTGTTCAAATATATTCTTGAAGATACTGTCTAACCTTCGTACCTGAGAAGTGCTTTGCTCTCCTAAAACTCAGGGCTGAGTATATTTTTACTTTGGCTGACAAAACCAGGGATTATAGTGATAAAAGTCCTGTATTCCTTGATGAAGTTGAACTACTTGAAGTTGCTTCTGCATTTTAGTTGTTACAACACATTAACATTTTTTAAAAATCAAAGTATTAGCTCAGTCAGTATCCTTGCATATTTAGGAAAGGAGCTACAGTGCTATCACTTAATTTTTCCTAATAGCTCATATAGTTTAAAAATGATTTCTATTTTTTAAATTATTATTATTATCATTTTTTTTTTTTGAGAAGGAGTCTCACTCTGTGACCCAGGCTGGAGTGCAGTGGCCTGATCTCAGCTCACTGCAACCTCCATCTCCCGGGTTCAAGCAATTCTCCCGCCTCAGCCTCCCAAGTAGCTGGGATTACAGGCGCATGCCACCACACGCAGCTAATTTTTGTATTTTTAGTAGAGACGGGGTTTCACCATGTTGGCCAGGCTGTTCTCGAACTCCTGACCTCATGATCCACCTGCTTTGGCCTCCCAAACTGCTGGGATTACAGGCGTGAGCCACCACGCCCGGCCAAAATTATTATTTAGTACAGTCATATCATAGATTTTCTTTGCATAATACCTGTTATACAGTACGTGTTGTGCTATTTACATAATTAATCTGATCTTTAAAAAAATCTCAGCACCTAGATGCTTGGCTAGGTTTTCTTTCCTTAAAGAACACAGAGAAATTGTTTCAGAACGTTAGCCAGCCCAGATGTTTTGCACAGGAGCAGGTTTTGACGAAGGTGAGTGTAGCATCTTTAGAATTTAAGAGAAGAGCTTGGTAAGCAATTCTTTCTGCTGTACACCAAAGCCTTGCTTCGCAAAATGTGGTCTGCGGGACTGGCAGCATCTGCATCACTGGGAACTTGTTAGATAGAAACGCAGAATCTCAAACTACTTAACCAGAATCTGCATTTAAAAAACACAGCCGGTTGATTTGTGTGTACACTGAAGTTTTAGAAGCATTATACTAAATAACTCTTGGGAACAGAGACGAGTTGCTTCCTAATCAAAGACAGGCAGAGATGCAGTTTGTCTGCTGGGCATCTCTGAGGACAAGGCAGAATTGTTTCAGTCAATCCAAATGAGAGATTGATACATTCCCATCATTGACATTGACACCCTATAACAGTGAATCTCGCTTGGAGGCCTCTTGTGTACCTAGGCTACACCTTTACCAAGCTTGTTTTTTTTCTTCAACCCTTGGCAGCCACTGGCCTAGAGGATACAGTCCAAAGTACATGTAGCATAACATAATTGAATATTACATTTCCAGTGCATCACCTATTACATTTGAACTAACATCTCTTCCTGCTGTCCTTATACCCTCCATTTGTACAAGATGACTCAACATACCTTCCATATCTAATCTACGCTTGTTCATGTCTTTTTCTCATCCTGGAATTCCTTTCTTTCTATTTCTGTAGAAATTCTTCACATATTTAAAGGCACACATTAAAGCATATTGTGGCCATGAAATCTTTCATAATCAGAATTCATCACATTCTACCAGGTGAATCCATAACATCTTGTTCTCTGCATGTGCAATGGTTAAGAGCTTTGAAGATTCAGGAACCCGGACTGAACACCCATTCCTTACTGGAGCTGCAGTCTTGGCCAAGTTTCTTAGTTGGTTGGATCCTTAGTTTTACCATCTGTTAAATAGGGACAACAACAGTATCTTCCTCAAAGGATGATCATGAGGATTAAAAGAGATAATTGTATAAAGAGTTAACAGAGTGTGGGGCACACAGTAAGTCTGCAATAGATATTTGGTGTTATTGAAATGAGAACGATCTCAAGCTTTCATGTACTAACATACATATCATAGATAGTGTTTGTGGGCTACGTATGCATGTTTCCATCATACTAGGTGATAGATTTCTTGAGTGCAAAGATAAAATTTTATCTGCGAACTTCCTCACTCTTTTTTTTTTTTTTTTTTTTTTTGAGACAGAGTCTGGCTCTGTTGCCCAGGCTGGAGTTCAGTAGCGCAATCTTGGCTCACTGAAAGCTCCACCTCCCAGGTTCATGCCATTCTCCTACCTCAGCCTCCCAAGTAGCTGGGACTACAGGCACCCGCCACCACGCCCATCTAATTTATTTGCATTTTTAGTAGAGACGGGGTTTCACCCTGTTCGCCAGGATGGTCTTGATCTCCCGACCTCGTGATCCGCCCACCTCGGCCTCCCAAAGTGCTGGGATTACAGGCGTGAGCCACCACGCCCGGCCAACTTCCTCACTCTTAAGACAGTGAGGTTAGCACTGGCAAGTGATAGCCTTACCACAATAAATTGCATCTAATCATAATTTTTTCAATCATAATGTAAGCCAATTTGTTATTTTGGTTTCAAAAATATTATGAATAGTCACATTCTCTGTAAATTATTTATTCATATATATAACCCCTCAACCTTCCCATCTCCACAGTAATTTTTAAAAGCTTTCCTCAAATGCCTTTTCTGCAATATCATAATCACGTTTATGGATCTTCCTTCCAAGATCCTCCACACTAACCCCCCAGCCCCAAACTGCATATTCAACAATTAGATTTTATCGGGTTCTACTGCTTCCCCGTTCTAACTGGGCACAGCCACAAAGGGTTCCAATGTGTCTCATGACTTTTAAATACAACTGTATTTTATTTTCCAAAAATTTTACCATATTTTTGATGTACAAATTTTTAACTATTAAACATACATGACATGCTTTCCCCTTAGTTTTAGGCTCTATAAATTTAATAGACATTGGTTAACATAAGAATTATAAAGATAATCTCCACAAAAGGGGTGTAGTAAATGATTAAACATCCAATAAGAGAAACATCCAATTCCTCCTGCATATTATGGCTGCAAATAATAATAATACATTTCAGATGTATTTTATTCTCGAAACAAATGATTAAAAATAGGGCAAAAAATTCCACAAATTAGTTATTAGAGACTACACCTAATCACTGCAAATGGCTTGAGTCAATTTATTTCTACCTGGATATGAATATATCTCATGGCTTTATGTAGATATTTAATGTTTTAACCCATTGATGAATGATCGGATTTTAAAATCAGAAAATGTTTTAATAATAATTACAAATAAGTTTTATTAAGTGCTAACTGTAGCTTAACCACTCGACAGATTTATACTATTTAACCCAATGAGGAGGAGCCATTATTATATCCACTTTGTAGATGGTGACACTGAGGCTTACCCAGTTAAAGTGCCCAAGGTCAACACCTAGTAAGTGATTTAGCCAGAATAAAACCCAGGCTGTGTCATTCTAAAGTTTACATTTTAAACACAGCAATCTCTCCTTTGCATGTGGAAACTGAAGCCCAGAGTGTTTAATATCCAAGGTTAATATACCATTTGTTAGTGACAGACCAAGGCTTAAGTCACATGACTGCTATTTCTATGCTTTTTCGAGATTCTTCACAAGAGTTGAGTTAGATTGTCTGCATGAATATCTTTTAAAGATAATGAGTAAAGCTGACTTAAACGACCCCCTTAAAATCGTGGCTACCCTATAAAATCCAATCAAACAATTATCAATTCCATAATGAAATTCACATATCAAAAAGCTCAGATAAGCGCTCCCTGCTAAAAGAGAAAAAAATCTCTTGAAAATGAGAGCTAAGTTTCAATGAAGGTCATTATCTTGAAAGCTTTCAAATGTTCACAATGAAACAAAATTTCTAAGTCAAGATTTAAAAAAAGGGAAGGGAATGGAAACAAAGTAAATGAGAAAGATGGCAAGATGGGTTTCATCTTCTCTATACATTTTATGTATTCATGTTGTTCTTATATTTTAATTGCCTATAAGATTGAGAAAACATTGAGGGCCATAAATATTTTATGTCTCCTGCTATCACATCGTAATAAATCATTTGATATTTGTGTCTTCGATAGGAATGTAGCCAATATAATAATAAAAGCATACTTATGAATAACTTTTGGTTTGATAGAAAAAAAGGCACAGCATTTTGTCATATAAATTGGCACTGGTATCATAACATAATACCATGCTAATGAGGGAAAAAAACTAAAACTGTGATAAAGGAACATTGAATTTATCTAATATTTTAGTTCATTCAGAAAGACTTTACTGTTGAATAATTGCAATTTTGCCTTTAAAACTAAGACATATTTTTGTATTAAGACTATGAGTAAAGAGTTCTAATGTTTTAGACAGAATTGCTTAAACACACAATAATTAAAACTGTAAAGCAGAGTTTTTCAGCCTTGGCACTATTGACATTTTGGGCTGCATAATTTGCTGTGAGGAGCTGTCCAGTGACTTTTAGACCAGTTAGCATCATCCCTGGCCCCTACTCACTAGAATCAGCAGCAGAGCACAAATCCCTCCTCAATTCCTGATAATCAAAAATGTCTCCAGACATTGGGAATATCCCCTGGGGCACAAAATTGCCCCTTATTGAGAACTACTGATTAAAAGTAATAGTCTAAAAGGTCAAATAATTGTACTTCATGTCCTTTATCCAAAACTCTGCTAAATAATTTTCAGATTGACTAGTTCTTGATATTCACATCCGCATGTCTACAGACCAAGGTTTAAATAACATTTTCCACAGTTTTCAGTTGAATAGGCATTTGTCTTCTGCATTTACATTAAAATTATTACTTGTCAATATGCATTAATTTAAATTTACAATCAGTTACACATATAGATTTTTCTTAAATCTGAGGATACCTAACCATTTTCATTGATGTCCTCTTATTCACTTAAATTTCTCAATCTTCCTAATTAGATGAATATGGTTTTCTCCTTCTCATTTAGATTAATAGACTATTAAAATATGCCTTGAAGATAAGCAGTTTGGGATTTATCTAAAATCACAATGAGTTGAATAACTAATTCATAGACCAATATTTCCCAAAACTGTGGTCTATGAATCACCTGTCTCAGAATTTCCTGAGATGCTTGTCAATGTTATAAATGATTGGTTCCCTTCCTAGACCTACTGAGTAAGACTCTCTGGAATAGGATCCAGTGATCCACAGCTTAAGCCCCCCAAGTGATTCTGAAGCCTCCACATTCAAAAGCCGTATACATAGGCCACAGAGACAAGAAAAGCAACGTACTACTGAAATGATCCGTTCAACGGAAATTATAATGTATTTATTCCTTGCAGGACCTCGTTTGATTCCAGCTTACACATCATAGCCACCTTATGTTGATTGATGATAAATTCCTTATTGGATTTTCACTTGAATATATTCTCCCTTTGTTATTACTAAATTATTTCTTATTTCTGAGATGGTTTTGTTTTTTCTTTCAGTATACTTCTTGAATTTATTTGAATTTCATTGACTGTGTTTTTGTTTTCTTTTTTTTTTTTTTTTTTTTTTTTTGAGACGGAGTCTCGCTCTGTTGCCCAGGCTGGAGTGCAGTGGCGCGATCTCGTCTCACTGCAAGCTCCGCCTCCCAGGTTCACGCCATTCTCCTGCCTCAGCCTCCAGAGTAGCTGGGACTACAGGCGCCTGCCACCACGCCCGGCTAATTTTTTGTATTTTCAGTAGAGACGGGATTTCCCCTTGTTAGCCAGAATGGTCTTGATCGCCTGACCTCGTGATCCGCCCGCCTTGGCCTCCCAAAGTGCTGGGATTACAGGCATGAGTCACTGCGCCCGGCCTCTGGTTTTAAGTTTTGAATTTCTCATTCTATTTTTAAAAATATCTCCAAATTCTTGTTTGATGATTCGACATTCAAATTAGAGTATTGTGTTAACAATTCTCTTCTGCTTTGTGGTGGTGTTTTGGAGAGAATTTTGATAAGCTCATGTTTTGATTTACAGGATCTGTTTTCTCCTTAAAGTGTCTTTGGATGGAATTTTGCTTTTTTTTTGGTACACCTACATACTTTATGTCAGGGTTCCTAGTTCAAGCACACCCTCTTCTGTTGGTACAGTGTTTGTGTGGTTTTCCTTTTAAAGTATGCTTCTGACGAATCATTTTTCTTTGACTTCTTTCCCTTCACTCTCATTTTTGGTGGTACACTACACATATTTCCATTTAACTCCTTTTCTCTCAGAAGAAATAGATCTTGGAGCCTGCCACCTCCACTCTGCTCACCCCAAGCTGCTTTTCTGTACCTGGTGCTGTGAACTACCAAGTTTTAGACCTGTGTTTACTATTTCGGCAACAAGTATTGCACTTTCTCTTTCTGGGGGTAATTTTTTTCACTGCTGCTTGTGTTTCCAATGGAGTTACTTAAGCCCCTACTCCCCCATTCTCTACATCCACTGCTAGCTGGTGGCAATGGTAGGAGCCCCGCTGGAATTTGGAGTTTACTTTGTCTGTCTCCTAGTAATGCAAAAGGCATGAAGTTTTATTTGCTGTCCTTTATGTTTGCTTTTTAGCTTTTGCGCAGAGGATTTATGGAGAGACTTGGATCCCAGTTGCTGGTCTTATCCTCCAGTGGCTCAGTACTTCCTGATGAGGAAGTTGTACCTTCTTGGAGCCAGGCATGGAGGCGCATCTGGGAGTCCAAATGAGGGCTCCCAAACATGCAGAGAAATTTCAGAGCCTCAGTTCACACGCTTTCACCCTTTCCATCAGAATTATGTTTCCCAAGTTTCTTTCTGATATAAACTAGGTGGATCACTGTTCTCATTTCAGAATGAAAGCTGCTTTTTGACTTCCTGTCCTCTTCTGCTTCCTGCTGATCCACATAACTTAACACTTTATAAAACTCTAATCCAGATATGTATGGTAAATTACACTAGTGCCTCTTCCACACTGTATTATATCTTTAAATTATGGCAAATAATACCAGGATTGATAACATTTATTTTCCTTTCTAAACCTTTTCCCTCCAAGATTGCAGCTGTACTGCATTTTGGTGGTGATGATGGGGGTTTAATCAGAACATAATTCCACATACTCTGCAATATAAGTGTTTATTGTGCCTCATTATTTATGTATTTTTCAATTCTCATTGATGACCGAAGGGAAGCTTAGCAGCATATTACGATGATTTGACTTGAAAGTAGCTATTTTTTCCCCAAAGTCATTGACAACAGTTTGCTTCTTTTTGAATCAACGTTTGTGAAGTCATCTTATGTTATGTTTTTCTATATGTAACAACATATTGTGTTTTTCTTTTCCCTTTTTATTCTTCAGTCATGAAATCAGAGATGCATAGCGGGTTGTTGCCGTAATCATTAATATCAATGTGGTAATTCTATGAATGCTTCATTTCTTTTCAAATGAACAAGAAAGAAATGATTTTTATGAAGTAAGAAATAATCCCATTTTTTCCACTATCACACTCAAAGGACTTCACATCACAGATCCTGCTTTTTATGGTCATACATACGTCAATTTACACATAATACATAATAAACATTTCCCAAGAGATCAGACCTCGGAATCAATAAAAAAGATCCATGCAAAGCATTTTGTTAAGAACAAAGTAACAGGACAAAATAGAAATTTGTTGGGAAAAACACAAAGCTCAGGTACATCTTTCTGAATCAAATAGTGTAGGAAAAATGAAAAATAGCTAATTCTGCTTTTCTTTAAAATGAAACGTCCTAAGTAAATTTAAATTGAAAAATCATTCTTAGGGAGCATGATGATTCTGGATTATGTTCAAAGTCACACACTGCTGGACACAGTGGCTCATGCCTGTAATCCCAGCACTTTAGGAGCCTGAGGTGGGAGGATCCCTTGAGCCCAGGAGTTCAAGACCAGCCTGGGCAAGACAGTGAGACCTCTTTCCTACAAAACATAAAAATAAAAATTAGTCGGGCTTGGTGGCATGCCCCTGTAGTCCCAGCTACTCAGGGGGCTGAGGTGGGAGGATCACCTGAGCCTGGGACATGAAGGTTGCAGTGAGCCGAGACTGTACTGCTGCAGTACAATCTGGCAACAGAGCAAGACCCCATCACAAACAAAAAAAGCAAACAACAAAGTCACATGTGTACATTCATTCTCTAATAATTCATAAAGGTTTTAGGTAAACAAATATGAAAGCACTATCTTCTGGGGGAATAGTTGCTGAAAAATAATTCTTAACAATCATGTGCAGAATGTGAATAAATTACAGTGGATTTACCAACCACAGTAACCATAAGATGGCCAGATAAAGTACCAACTCTGAAATAATTACTCAAAGCTTAGATATTCTAAAATCAACGGTCTTTCGTTGGTTGTTGTTGATGTTAGAAAAGCCCACTGAAAATCACTATTGCTTACAAAATTCCATGATGGGGTGTTCTGTGTCATAAAGTCAGACTTTTTAAAAGGCAGCAACATGCAGTGGAGTGGAAGCAGGTAAATCAAAGGAAAGTGTGAGAGGCTTTCTGAGATTACATCCTTTTACCATGTTTGCCAACCATGCAACAACAAATCTCTCTCTTCTCCTGTTTCTCCCTCTTCTTGTATGTCTTATAATTATTAGGACATTTAAAATTTGTGAATATAATATGAAGTTTTTTCTTTTGTTAAAAAGACATAACAAATGAAATCTTAATTTGAATTTTCCCCTTGAAAAATCTTTCTTTTAGAGGAGCAGAATATTGTAATATAGCCCCGAGTCAAGTTTGAATTGTTCCACTACATGTATACTGTTCTATAACCAAGGAAACAGAATAGTAAAAATTATTCATTTATATTTTTCAGTTGGACAAATCAGCTCTAGGCAACAAACACTGGCTGTATAGAAAGTCATTATCAAAATGATCTATAACAGTTCTGCCAATGTGTATGTCAACACACTCCTGCATTCATAAAAGTTTTCCATAACTGAATAAGAACATAAGTTAAAGTTCACAAATTAAGTATTCCTGTAATAAACAGTAACCTGATTTTGCCAAATAATTTTGACTTTGTTTTAGAATTAACTTGAGTTAGTGCTAAAAGGGATACTTATCAGCGAGGACAGAGGTTGTCAAGCTTCTTCTGTACAGGGCCAGATTGTAGATATTTTAGGCTTTGCAAGGCATACAGTGTCTGTTGTGATCACTCAACTCTGAAGACGTAGCAGTAAAAGTAGCCATAGATAATTAAGTGATAGGTGTAGTTCTGTTGCAATACAAATTTATTTATGAATGATAGAACTTGAATTTCATATAATTTTCACATTACAAAGTATGTTTCCTTTTAATTTTGTTCAATTATATAAAAATATAAAAATATTTCTTAGCTCATGGGCCATATAAAAACAGATGTAGGACCAGATTTGGTCCAGGGGTTATTGTTTTTTGACACTTTATCTGGAAAATTATGTTAATTGTTTTAGGGGTATTTGATAAATATGATGTTGATGCTAATTGTACTGAAGACAAAGAGGATTAACATGATGATGATGACTAAGAAGATAACTGGAGTGAACACTAGAACCAATCCAATGCATTTACCATTTAGAATATGAAGGTCAAATTTCTTGACCTTATGCAACAATTCCTTTAGTAAAATTTTCTTATTTTGTTGTAATGGTAGTTTAGCTCTCCACAGTAGTCCACCAATTTCTTAGATAAAAAAGAAGATTCCTATTTTTGTTTCAAATATAAATAGTCCTTGTCATTCATAGTCATCAATCATCATCCACTTGCTAAGGTGTAACAGAAAGTATTATATATTTGTCATATTTGTTTCACAAGGTTTCAATCATATTTTTCCATTATGTGAATTTTTCCCTTGAAAGTAGAATATATATTGCTAGTAAATATGTATTAATCTCGTTTTTTTTTTTTACTACCACTGTCCCTAATATGTAAATTGTAAAAAGTCTTCCATGTAATAATAGCTTTCCTACTTTAATTCAAATACAACTAGAGAACTAAAATCTAATCAAGAATCTGGCACCATGTCTAGCCATATCATTCTCTACTTGCTGTACTCCAACAGTGATTGGTTCAGGTTGTAAAAGTCACTGGTAAATAAAAAGTTTTGATAATGGGGTAAAAATGGTGATCATTTTGCAGTAATGTCCTGGCCAGTTTTGATGCTGTGGAAAGAAACATGGCTTTTTGTCAGTCTCTGCTTCTCACCCAAGAGTTGAGGAAGCTGGATTTCAGCCAAAGTTAAACTCTTAGCAGTCTCATTAGTTGAGCCAAAAATGAAGTTGACCTGCTTGCCTAAAGCAAAATAATATCCCAAATCAACAGCCAGTATGATGGAGTCTTCAAACCATGGCTTACAGTGACCTTTTCTAACTGAGAGCATGATGCATTAAGCATCAAGGACCCCCAAAACAGACTGGAGTATGGACGTGGGCAGGGGGGAAATCCAGGTGGAATGGAAATGAATACACATATGGTGCAGATGTTTTTCGTCACTGATTTATTCATTCAAACTTTTATCCTGTGCTAGTACATGCTTGACAATGAGGGAGAGATTGTCCAGGAACTTGGAGTCTCATTCTACTGCTACCCACCTGGACTCCATCTTTGAAAAATTCCACCCATTAGACCAGAAGAAATTTCACCTTTCCCATCACTTCAGAATGACCCAGGAGGCAATTTCAACCTGTCTGCTTCTTTTACTCCCTTCTGAATTCTGTGAGAAAAACTTCCTAATAGCTATGATATTGACGGAGTGGTTGGTGCTGCTCACATGTGGAGGTAAACAAGAATTGCTTGTGAGCACGTATCATCCAGTGAGCCCACGTGGACCAACAAAGTGGCCACTACAACTTGACAATAAAAGGGAAGATATTATTATAAAGAATCATTATGTCCTGGAAGTATTTTCTTGAATTGGTATTTAAGATGAAGGATAATTTATATTTCAAAAGACACAAACATATTGTACACTTAGATTCATGCCTTAAATGTTAAAATCTATGTGCCAGGCAATGTGCTTGACATCTTAAAATAGATTCTCTCTCATCTTGCCCTAAGTCTGAATATGTAGCATATACGCCCAGTACTTAGGAATACTCGATAGGAAGCAGTAATTGAAAACATTTGGTAAATCACATAAAGATTTCTTCAAACATCTTTGTGAAGAACAAAATAAAATAACTATAATATGGTTCATGATAAAATCACTAGTTTTTAGATGTGATGTTAGAATTATAGATCTATTTTTAGATATCTAAATTTAGTGGAATATGGTTGTGGAGAAGTAGGTTGAAATCAGTTTTCAAAATGATTATTTTTTTTCTAGTAAGTCCATTATTCATGATAAAGGCTTCAGAGAATATGAGTCATTTCTCCATTTTATTTTGATGGTGAACTGTGGTGTGCAAATCACCAGTGCTTATCTTATTGTGCACAAATAAGTGACCTAAGTAGCTGCACAGTTGTTTATGTTGGACCTCGTTCCTAAATGTCACCACGCTAACTTGCTATTTACTTTATACGGCAGTTATGAGAGATGATTCATCTCTCGTGTATAAGCACGATTTTTATTTTAGCCATCAATAACCGTGACAATGATAATACACTGTAAGACTGATAATGATGAGGTTTTTCCCTACCAGCTTAGTATAATCGATAGTAAAAATAAAAAGATCAATAAAACCGTGAACTCTTGCCTTGACTAAGCAACTGACAATATAGAGACGTTTAGAGTAATTTGATTAAAATATGAACAACTAAATTAATCATGAATGATAATTTATAGAACAGACTTACCAAAATGATTATTCGGTGTGTGTGTGTGTGTGTGTGTGTGTGTGTGTGTGTGTATGTGTGTGGTGGGGGAGATAATGGAAGAAAAAAAATCAAAGAAAGTATAAATAATCCTCATGGGTTAAAACCCAGGGTAAGGAAGGTAATAAGATGTCAGAAGAAATAATCATCAACCATATGATTCTCAAGGGAGAAGAAGAGGAGAGGAGGACCATATGATTCTCAAGGGAGAAGAAGAGGAGAGGAAGGGAGAAGAAGAGGAAGGTAGTGGTCATCAAGGGCAGGCAGATTACAAGGGAATAACAGCTAGTTGGTCAAATTTACCATATCCTACTTATCAAATGTCTCCAAAGTGACTAGGAAGCCCTACCTTCTCCCTTGAAGCTCTAAAATGACTCCTGGATTGGGACTGATTGAAGTTTTTAGGTCATACATCTCACTATCATAACCATAATGGGCCCAACTTAGGAGAAATTAAACTACAAATAATATATACTTACAAAGGTATAAAATTAATTCTGGGATAACAGTAGGAAATTACACAATCGTGGTCTATTAAATTCAACTTAGATATACCTAAGTGACTAGATTAGTGCAAATAAAGGGAATTAGGGGAATATTTAGAAATTTTATTAGCAGTTTAAAAACAATAGAGTGGGGAGTGAAAAGTGTCATGTATAAGGGCAATAATTATGGCAGATTTAACTGCTAAATTATTTTTAATCTTAGTTTGGGGATCCTGTTTTGATTCAGAAATTAATGATAATATGTTTTAAATCTATATGTGGAGATTTTTTTTTGGAGGAAGAGGGGGAAATCTTTCCATTGGTGACTTTTAGTTTAACTGGCTTATGGTCAGAGTATATGGTCTGTAAATCTCTATGTTTTGAAATTTGTTAAAGTTTGTTTCATCAAATTCATGAGTAGTTTTTAATATTTTTTCATGGAATAAGAGAAGTGCATATATTCTCTGTAGGCAGCATGGTGGTTGAGTCTTAAGACCATAGGCCCTAGAGCCAGACCTATCGGCTCTGCTGCTCTCTGGCCATGGAGTATTAAGCAAGTTACCTGTTCAGTCAGTGCCTCAGTTTCCTATCTATAAAAGGCTGTTAGGAAGAGTTTATGAGTTAATATGCCAAACCTCAGAAGAAAACCAGCATGTCTTTCTTGATGTAAGTATGATGTAATTGTTTATTAAACATCTATTATTTTTTCTACCTACTGTTTATCCACATGCATACACACACACACACACACACACACATCTGTTGATTGCATTATTTAAATCCTTGCTTTTTTCCTCTTTACTTAATTACAACTCTTAGAATTTTACAAACAAAGTCCTTATTTATCAAATGGTTTTATCCAGTTGTATTTCTGGAAGTTTGCATTATGTATTCTATGGCTATATTGCTTGGTGCAAATACATTTATAGTTCTTCATGTTTATGAACAGAACATTTTCCACTTCCATAATACTCCTTTTGTTCTATGGCTATAATCTTGAGTTCCACTTGAGATGATATTGATAAAGTAACTCCAACTTTTTTTTGGTTTTTACATTTACCAGGCACTTCTTGTTTATCCTTATACTTTCAAACATGTTTTAAAGCTTTATTTTAGATGTGCTTTTTACAAGCAGATGGGTTTTGTCTCTTATCCCAATCTAAAAGTCTTTGTCCCTCTATTGGAACCCTCATTTACACTTATTATCACATGAATTTCATTTCATTCTCACACCTTTAATAAACTATTTAATATTATATACTACTTAATTTTCTCATTTCTTTAATTCTTACTTTTGCTGAGTTCATCAAGTTTCTTTTAACTCATTTTGCAATCTCTATTTCCAACCTCCCCTGCTCCCCGCCCTGCATTAAAGGAAAATTATGTGAGGCAACTGTTATAAGCAGTAGATTTTAAATGGTTAAATTGTATTATGAATAGTTAAGAGCTACTGGTAGAAGATTTTATGTCAAAGAATGAAAATAAAACACTTAAACAATTTTTGTAAAACATGAGTTTTTTTAACAATGGAAAGAGTTGGTATTGATTTTTAAATGTGTTCCCTAAAATAGAAACTTGGTAGAAGACACAGTTGGTTTTTAAAAATTTACTTCTTTAAAAGTGGAATTCCAGAGGGTGTTGAATATTCTTTTCACAAACCACTGAAAACAGGAGGAAACAGAACTACATGTGCTCAAATGTAATATCTTTGTGAGGCCTGATGTAGGTGCTGGCTTTTAGTAATCTTTGCTGTCCAATGACATCAGATGAAAGCAGGCTGGCTGTCAAATATTTACAAGCTTGCACTTAGCTCAAAGTTGGGTATACAAAAATCGCAGTGATTCTCTTATTTATTAATCTATTCTGTTCCGTAAGGTGCAATTATCCTGTAAACATAGCGTCTTAACACAGCTTAAAAAGCTAATTAGTGTAAGCCCTTCGGAAAACCTCAAACATTTTGGTCCTTCCAATTCTTCTATGCAAATGCTGCTCTGTGGAAAGTTCCCAGGCTGAGGAAATGGAAATCTTTCCAAAAATTCGTAAAGGCTCTGATCTGCATCCCCTCTTCACATTATCTTTACACTGTGTGATTTTAAAATAAAATATGTTTAAAAAGTTAAGCACATCAGTGGTTAGAGATCTTTCTTGAGCAAGCTAAGAAGCCTCCTTCTCCCTTCCCCCGAAGATGTGCAAAAACTTTTAACTGTCCTCATGCTTCTGCTGGGCCTTCTGTCCTTTATCCCATACATGTCCCCAAAGGAGCTCATTGGGAGGTAAATGAACGCAACAGATTCTCACTAAGCATTTTTATTCAAGTCCATCCATCGTCACATTCTGGAGAGCACTGGGGAAGTGAGGTGGGGAGCAGCAGTAAAAACAGTAGCGAGCTGTCAGTGGTACAGTTTGTCATTGTTCCCCACACAAAAGGCAGACTGTCACAATAAACAGCATTTACGCCTTTCATATTTGTGGCTTAGGGCTGGAGAAGGGGAGGTGTCACTGGTCGTAATTGTAGAACACATAAATAATAATAGTAGCTTGCAAATCATAGATGAAAGAAAACAGAGGGAGTTGGCAGTGATGAAGGCAAGAAAATAGATGCTTCCAGCACAAGCTAATTTACTACCCTTTAAAAAATATGTTCTTCTTTCTAATAGTAAAAGTGGAATGATTGTGTTTGCCCTTTCAGCTGCAGGTAAGGGAGATGAAACTTCTAAATCTCGGTCTCATGAATTATTTTGGGCACACAAGTATGGGTAGACTGTTTTTCATTCAAGAGATATTTTATAAATTAATGGGCATTACCTTTACAAAACTAGATGTGAGTGGTAATCCTTTTGCTGACTGTAAACACTACTGTGTTGCGCACACCAGCTTGTTAAAGCCTGTAGGAATGCATGCATGAGGCCTTTCAGATGAGCTTTCTTAGAGAGAAAAATTGATTTTGTGATCTGAAAAGAATTCCTGGTTTCTATTACATTTGGAGAGTCTGATCTCGTCAGAGGTAAGACATCCAGCACCCTGACGATTTCAGGCTTGAATTACACCTTCCCTTTTGGACTCTCCAAAACATGAGAAATATGACAGCATGCAATGCTAAAATTGAGTCTGCATATGATACAGACCCTGGGCAACCTTGTCATTCTCTGCAACCTATGGAAACTCAGTGGGAGAATTCCCATGAGATGACAGAGACTGAGAAACTCTCCCCACGCTATTACAATATTGGAAGGTGTGCTGCTGGTGAAGGCATTTACTGCTAGTGAAAAGTGTGTATTGTGGCTTCTAATAAAAACCTGTGAAACCACATGGGTGTAAAGTAATTTTTTTTCAACTTTTCAAGAAACTGGTGACAATGCTAAGTTCACTGTTTTAGCTTTGGGTGTGAAGTATTTCACCCTATTTGTGATGGCGGGTTTACATCTGTGCTGTAACCTATTCTTACAGCAACATAATTGGAACTAGATTTCACACACAGACAGGGTTTCTCTTTGTGGATTGCCTGTGATTGCCACCAACACAAAATATGATAAACTGTGTATGAATCACACATGTATATTAGCACTCTATGTGAGTATAGGAGGATTAGCTAGTACTTTTCCAAAGAAAGAATGCTTTGTCCTAATATGGAAAGTTGACAATCCCCAGGGCACAGAAGGAGCTAGGCAGTCCTGAGCATAATAGTGGAATGCCCTAGACAGGAGAATAACCTGGAGTTTACTTGTGAAGACATTTTGGCCATCAGCATGTGAGTAGTCAGGCTGCAAACTTTGCTGGTTGTTAGCCCTAACATTTGCTTTCGTACAGCAGTTTTGACAGTTGGACTGCTCACAGCAAACTGCCATCGGAGTTTGTTCTGCTTCAGTGCCACTTGGCTGTCACAGCCTGTCATGAGGCAAGAAAGCTCTAAAAACCTAACCCCATCCGACAGGGTTTAATCATTCCTATTACTCCTGTTGCCTGCACAGGCCATCTTGGAGCACATAGCATTCAATTTTACCCTTCCAGCAGCACCTGTTTCATAGGCTTCCATTGTTTTATTATTATTTTAAACAGAGTGATAAGCTACATTGTTTTGAGGAGACAAAAATTCAGCAAAGAAATTGATTTATTTATCAAAACAATAATACTGAAATTGACCACTGATGAACCAAGCCCAAATGAAATGAAGGCTGTCTAAGTTTAAGTTGCTTTTTTTCCTATTTATGCTACCGGGCAAGAAGGGAGGTAACCCTTCCACTGTTTCACTAGGATAACAAGGAAGAAGGGAATTGGTTATTTCTCCATTAGACAAAGCATATGGGAAAAGACATTAGCAACTTTTGTCCCCGTCACCCTTTGTCTCGGATATCTTTACATGCACTTACTTGCTTTTCTTGATCTGTGAAATTAGGAGAGCCCACTTCTTGGTCAGTGGCCAACTCCTCTAGCACAGAGACACTCACTGAGGATTATTTAGAGATTTGGCACGTCATCGTCACATATTTCCCAAGAAAGTGGCCTCAACTGCTATCAATGACGTGATAGTACACCAGAGATCACATACTTAGCCTCCTTTTTGCTTGTTAAAATAAGAGACAGCAATCAGGGGCAATATAATATTCCCCACCATAATGAAATGCAGACAGTCTTGTAAACACTACTAGTATTGAATTCATCAAGACCCAACAAACCTTGGTTGATATTTACTCTTACAAACACATAGTAGTCTATTCCCACAGCAATCCACAGAGAACGGGAAAGGCAGGAGAGCAGCATTACTAAGGATAAAGTGACAGAAATGCATGTATTGATGTCACTTAGCCACATATGTTATAGTATCTCTTCTGGAGTACATGTTTGAGTTAAAAGTTGCTTAATTTTGGCCAAATATAATGATTTCACAGAATTAATATAAATAATTGGTCTGATTTCCGAATGGTCACTTCAACTTTGTGTTTAGATTCAAGCCATCTAGCACAGTATGTGTACTCAGATTTTTAGATTAATTGGCTCTTATCCTTTTAAGAAGTTTGACAAATTTCTTAGTTTATCCAAGGTATAATAGATTTTTAATTAGAACAATCTGAGTCCTTTCCTAGAATCATGTTATGCCAGAAAAATAATCACATTAAGTAAAAAAAAAGTAAGAGTACAAAAAAGGAAAGAACATTTGCAAAACTAGTACATTGGAAAGTTTTAAATGGAAATAATAAAGAAAAATCGACAATAATGAAAAAACTAACTGAATACTCTGCAAGTAAGTGAATGGTGAACAACTGGATACATGATTAGGAGGCCTTTTGTTCCCCTCCTTTTAAATATCATTAGATAAAATGCAATAAACACAGGCTAGTGTCTAGGATATGTGGAGAGACCAAGGACTTCACCACTTTAATTTACTGGCATTTTGGCAATAAAATTGCCCAAGCAACTGGTACTGAGCTGACCCTCACGTCTGATACAGGAGAAACTAGCAAGAGTTCACTGGCAACCAGCAAACCCTCAGTTTTGCCCTTGAGAGCTGACTTTCCAAAATCTAACAAAACACGTGACCTTGATAATGTCTTTGGAAAGGTAACAATAATCAAGGCTAGAGGAATCCTTTGGCCTGTACAATAACATTTTCGTATTCTGGGGGTTGCATGTTATATTAATTAAGGGTCATGACTAATAATGGAATAGAAAGGTCAGACATGGATTGCTATGAGACAATTAGAAACTCTTTAGAATTGTCCAATCCTGAAACGAGAGTCATGACTGTAGTTGCGTTTGCCTGCTATCCAAGGCCCTCCAGAACATGGTTCAGCCTACCTTTCCAGCTTTCTATAATCACCTCCCAATCACAACTCTCACATCCAATCCAGATTGGCGTAGTAATCTTTCTTAAACATATTTAATACATCTCCACTGTCATTCCTTTGTTAACGGCACTTTCTATTGAAATGTTCTTCCCTTCTTTACCATTTGAGATATTACCCATCTTCTGAAGACCCATTTCACAATCTTTCTTATCCATGAAATATTTCCTCATTTCTCCACCCAAATATGTCTCTTTCCTCTACTGAAACATCTAAAGCATAGTGTTTGTATTTTCCTGATAAAAATAGGTTATTTTACATCTGTCTTTTTCTCCCTATTGTTTTATAAGCAATTTAAGAGCAAGGATTATGTGATTGTCTGTGTGTGTGTGTGTGTGTGTGTGTGTGTGTGTGTGTGTCATTGGGATATAGAACATAGTGCTGGCAAAGGCATTAAATGAAGATGATAAGTTGTTTCTTTGTTATTGTTGTTTCTTTTATTTTGTTAAAACCATCATAGATAACTTCAAGACTTGCTTTTGTCAAATATGCTCATGTGATTGCCAGTCTAGTTACTTGATGGAAGACTTGTGCTTAGTAAACTGATTTATAGCATAAAAGATAGTTTAAATATCTGCTG
Organism: Pan paniscus; assembly: GCF_029289425.2. Classification (NCBI taxonomy): domain Eukaryota; kingdom Metazoa; phylum Chordata; class Mammalia; order Primates; family Hominidae; genus Pan; species Pan paniscus. The sequence continues at coordinate 179,505,476 of NC_073252.2, read as the reverse complement.
ACATAACTATATGTATAAAAAGTGTTTTTGCAAAAAACATACTTGTCAATCTCATACAGTTGCTTCTTTCTCCACATCATTTTACTTCCTAAATGAATCAAGCCTCATTAAGCTCCCAAATTCTATTAATTCCCCCCGGTGTTGCCTGCCGGCTGAGGAATCCCAGCCCATCATTTTGACGAATACAGACTTACATAGTCCCTCCTCTGTACCTAGTACAATGTGTGGGTATGACATGCAAGGAGATCTCTAAGTCACTCTGCCATCTGCATGTTCAAAGTAAAAAACAACAAAACTACACGCAAATAATAAGCAGTACCTAAAACATTTCTTTTGGGACCTAAAACTGTAATACGTTACTAATGTTACCCATAGTGTCTTTTCAACAGGGTCTGTTTGCTGTTGATTTCAAAGGAAGTCTGTTTGATAATCAGCAAATAATCTAAAATTGAGAAAAATGGCTCATGCCAAAGCACCAACCTGTACAAATATTTTTATATACCGAACTCAAGATAAATCCATCTTTTTTTTTTCATTTTTGCAAAAACAACTGTGGGTATTATCCCAAAATAGCTGACTGTTAACTAGACCACTAGTCAGATCTCTGATGCTCCACGCGGACTCTGGCTGTTGCGTCTCCATCTGTACAGCCTGCTGCCTGCCTGTTTTGAATTATGGGGAGCAGAGAAGGGAATCCAAGAGATAAGGATTCAATGGCATAGGTTGCCTCTGCTCATGCTTTCATGGGGGAGATATTTTTCTCTTTTATGCTTTGACAGTGTCTGATTATATAGGATTCCAACCAACCTCCTCACTTTTAAAGCATTTCTGTGTGAAGAACACCTGACCTATAGTTTGCTCAATACCAGGTGCAGATCTGATTACCTTCAGGTGTCCTAATGCTATTTGTACACATGTATTTCAGCTCTTTCTCATCCTTTGAGTCGATTTTTTTTACACTTCCAAACTTGAGGATTCTTACGTCCTTTAAACAAATAGAATGACACTTATTAAGCAGAGGAATGCATTTGTAAGATGAATCAATGAATCATAATCACATACTTCCGCACCCAATGTTAGGTTTCAGCTATGAACACTAAATCTCTATGGTGTGAGTGACAGCAGGTAAAGGTTTTAAACTCATTCCAGCACATGGGATAAGTCTCGTCAGTTATTAAATTGCCACTGAGCTATTTTTAGTTTCTTTTTCTTTTCAGTACTCCTTTATTTTTTCTTGATCACATGATATGCCATGATTTTAAAAGATCTATTTTTTTTCTATTTTGGAAACAAAAATAGAAATTCCTACCAACTGCTGACTTGACTTTTTCATAATTTTACTTTCTGTTCTGTGCTGTCGGCGGCAGGGGTTTGAGAAAATAAAACAGAGTATGTTGTGAATGACTCACACTCCAAAAAAATAAAATGATACCACTGGAGTGTGAGATAATAAATATTACTTTCCTTATTCTGTTTTGATTGATACCTACATTCTATTTTTTTTTTTTTTTGAAATGGAGTGTCGCTCTGTCGCCCAGGCTGGTGTGCAGTGGTGCGATCTCTGCTCACTGAAACATCCACCGCCAGGGTTCAAGCAATTTCTCTGTCTCAGCTTCCCTAGTAGCTGGGACTACAGGCACCCGCCACCACGCCCAGCTATTTTTTTTGTATTTTTAGTAGAGATAGGGTTTTACCATAATGGCCAGGCTGGTCTCAAACTCCTAACCTGAGGAGATCTGCCCGCCTCGGCCTCCCAAAGTGCTGGGATTACAGGCGAAAGATACCTACATTCCATTTTAAAATCTAAACGTAGTAACAAGGAATTTCAACAACTTATGTTATGGGTGACCTTGTCAGAAACAAGTCTCATTTCCTTTCTGCAGAGCTGGGGTGCTGGAGAGAACCGTAGTTGGGCCACAGCCTGAGATTGAGAATATCAAAAGCAATGGCCTTTATAAAACAGAAATTAGGAATGTGAGTCCAGGCTGCTGCTTTTAAGCTAACGAGTTTAAAAGCAGCAAATCTGCTAAAGGGAATTGAAATAATATGCAAGAAAGCCAAGTCAGGAAACAGGAGGTAAGAATCAAGGTGATGGATTACAAAAAACCTGTGGTATACCTAGTGGAGAGGGGTAGGCTCAGGCTCCTGCAGGCAAGTTGTGACACTGGCTCTGTGCCTTCTTTTCTGTTCTTAATTTACAGGTTAGTCTTCGTCCCCAACAAAAGATCATGACAAAAATTCTCAATCAAAACTCCCACCCCAACACAAACAATGCGTGATACCAACTAATTTACGTGGAAAAAAACCAAACTTGGATGGAGGAAAGTGCCAGCACCTGCTCTATGGCTACAACTGTAGGATTTTTTCTGTAGCAATGACTGTTGGTTCTTGGTGTGATGAGGCCAGTGCTCATGCCCGCTACCCTAGGGCTTCCCTTAGGCTGTTGTACTTTCGAAAATGTGCAATCAGCGAGGTGGGATGGTTAGCACTCTGGACTCCGACAACGTGTAATCGGTTCTGGATCAGAAAGCAGGTGCGTAACAACACTGTGAGGAGACAGTTCCTAGAATGGGTCATAGAAGAAGTGTAATAGTCTTGGATTGCAGACTGGGAAAATGGCAGTTTCTTGTTTTTTTTTTTCCTTTGGAAGGCTGTAGTAGTTGCTAAATTCAATTTAAAAACGATTCTAACTTTAACATCAGCAGAAAACAAGATGGTTTGTTGGAAATAATTTGGGCTTCCAAATTAATTCTTGAGTTAAAAGACTGGACCCTTCATTTACTGAGGAGCTTTACATGACTCCATTTTCCAGTCCCTAAATTAACCCTAACCCCGCAATGCTATTGTTAACTTTGAGGAAGTAAATGACCCTGAATCTCTAGCATGGAGATTTTAACAAAATAAGTGCTAATAATGTATCCCAGTAAACATAAATATGTAAAATACAATTTTGATCATCCTACTGTGTGGTATGAGTAGCTGAAACTTAGTCAGGTGGCCAGTTTGAAAAAGCAGCCAGCTGGTGAAAGGAATATTTTCACAAATTATTGCATGCTGGAATATTTTAAAGTAGGGGTCTCTCTGTAGAAGCAGATACAGCCTAAGTCAAGGGCATGCTGGTATGAAAATTAAAACAAAGTAATTGATTGTCCTTTTCTAAAAATGCAGAGATGCTCTTCAATCACTCCTGTCGTGTACTGATCTTGCTGGAAGCCAACAGCATTCTTTTATATCATAGTTCTCTAAAGATAAGGCTATGGGTATCTGTTACCATTTTTAAGAACTACCCAACATGTGGGTGGCCCAAAACTGACCCAACAAATCTCAGAGAAGCATAAGAGAAAGTTGCGGCCTCTTTGCTTTATTTGATATCTACCCAATATGTGATATTTGGTGGGGAACCCTGGCCTGGAAATCTGTGGGGTGTTATACAAGTAAACATTTTGGGCTAATTAATGTCCTGGAATGAACTAGAATGAGTGCTTTCCTAAGGCTGACCTGACACAACAAAAAGTTTGGAATAAAATCCTGTGGAGATGTATTTCTAGAAAAGGAGTAATTGGATCCACTGAGTAGAAAAGTTAACTCTGCCTAGTTCAGCTAAACAGAAGCCAGAAGAAAGGGCTAAAAAGGGTTTTATTTTATTGTTGTGATAGACCTAGGGACCTATTATAAGTGATAAAGTTGGTAAAACTGTTAAGCACAGAAGATGAAATTTTCTTTAGCTTTTCCTAACTTTTTCATCATTTAGGACACATACTAGGCACCAAATAAGACATGGTCCACCCTTGCCTGAAGAACTCATAATTCTGCTCTCCTCTCTTGAGGTTCTTCTACCCCCCAACCATGAACAAAGTGAGCTTTCAAGCCACCTTCCAGTAGCTCAGGATCACAGTAACACCTCACCCAAGTTTCGGGGCTGGAAACCTTTACTTTTCACGTCCAATAAAGCATCCCTTTCCCATGTCCTTTCTTCTCTGCTTTCCGCATGGACCAAAGCAGGTGGACAAACTCCTCTCTGTTAAGAGGCTGATCACTGATCAGTGGGTTCTATCTCATTGACTTGGGAGGGATTTCGTTTTAATAAGGGATCACTGAAGACACAGAGATGAATCCAGAGAAATAAATAATTAATGGTACTGTGATAAGACCGTAAGAGACATATTTCGGGCAAGTGGGTGGTTCTGGAGCCCCTTTAAGAGCACTTTGTTAAGGACTATTTGATTCACACATTAAGCTAACTCTAGTCTTCCCACTTACAGAAAGAGGTCAAATTTGATAATAACGGGGATTAATTTAAAGAAGAATTTGAGACAAAATTAATGTTCTGAAGTTGCAATATAACTTTCATCTTGCAATATTCACAAAAGAAGCTGAGCTTGTTAACACACCAACCATCCTAAAAGTATACAATATTGACAATAAAAGCACAAAATATAATAACTTTAAAAAGAAATCTTCTTTTGAAACACTGCTAGCCAGAGTGCTCTGCAGATGAAAAGCAGAGAGAGACTTTCTCTTTATTACAGTCACATACTTGCCCTCAAACATTTTGCTTTTGAATGGGCAGAAATGAGTTTTCTTTTTTTTTTTTTAAAAAGCAGCATTTCAAACAATGTGTTTGCTTGTGATAAGAGATCTGTTTTAATGTCTTTACAAAAGAGGACCTTCAAAATGGTATGTTACAGGGGAAAGCGTTAGGATTACAAATCACACTGATTTTAAAGGACCCCAAAATCTGTAAAATTGCCCCACCCTTGCCAAGTTCTTTCTGCAAGATGCATTTTTCTTTTTCCTCAGGAAGATTTATGTTAGAGTTATTTGTTAGTGCTGCTTTGTGAAGAAAAAAAAAACCAAAAAGGACCTCTTTTAAAATTTCTCAAAACAGTTCCCACCATTTTTTTTTCTAATCACAAGGGATAAAGTCAAATTAATGTATTTTCTTCCTAGAAATCTCCTCTAGAACAATCTTGTTTAGAGAATAACCACTTATGAAGCCAACTTTACTATTACATTTTTCTTGCTATGCCTTTCCTTGAAAGTAAATGCTTCACTTTAGCATCTTGATCTTATACCATTATAATAAATGTCCTCTAACATAGAATTTAAAAAATATGTTTGACTTATGTGTCTTATTTAGCAAAATTATTTGAAAAATATTTTAGAATTATTCTATAATATTCTAGATTTAAGTTACAGCATAATAATTTATGCATGGTGTATGCAGTGACACCTGGCCCTCGGCCTCCTGTCTAACAATATACTAGACAAGAATTATTACTCCATAATTCACACCCTGTCATGTCTTATTGCTTAATTAAAGCACAGCCTTCCTCTACATGACAAGCAATTGGACTGTTAACGTTATAGATGATTATCCAACCTAACATATTTTATTTTTACAACTTACTTTTTTTATATACACAGGATGCTTATTTCAGGAACATCTACCTCTGAAAACATGAAAAATCTGTTTCTTTACTCGCCTTCTGGCTACTGTATAAACCGTCACTAGCAAAAACACGGGCAAAATATTGTGTGTTAGGAATTAGTAATTTCAATACAGAAATAGTCATCTACCATCTATAAAACAGATTACTATGTGAGTTTGATGGCATTTGAGTGTTTAATATTTTCTTTTCTATGTTCTATTATTGACCAAGTGAACACTAAGGACTATGTATAGATGTGTGTACTTGTGAAATAAATGTAAATAAATAAAATGTTCAGGGTCTGTACAAGAAGACCTTTAAATTCTACTGGAGAATGCAAAAGAGAATAAGTACATGATCAAACCTACCATGCACTTGGATAAGAAGATTATGTAGTGCAAAGATATTATATTTCCTCAAATTTATCTAGGAATTTAATAATAATTCAGTTCAAATTAAAAAATCAACAGCAATATTTTTAACTTGACAACGTGATAATAAAGTTTTTGGGTTAAAAAAAGTATTTAAAAATTACTAGGAGAATCCTTGGGGAGGAGAGGAGAAAGCAGTAAATAAGGAGCACTTACTCCTGTCCTGTACTAAAACAGATTAGAGTGGTACAATAATTAGCATAGCTAGATGCTGGTAGAGACATGCCAAGAGAATGAGAGAGATCAAAGTGAGTGTGGAAATGAACCCAAATGCAAATAGAAATTTGGTGATGACATAAGTAATATTTGAAATAAATGGAATATAAAAAACTAGTTAACTATTTGAAGAAAAAAGAAAACCGGATTCTTACCTAATTCTCTACCTCAAAATAAATTTCAAATGAATCAACATTTTAACATGAAAAATAGAATCATAAAAATTCTAGAACATAAATTCATTTATAAAGTTGATAAGACTTTTTCAAGAAGGATGTAAAACTCACAAGTCATAAAGACTGACAAAATTAAGCAGGAATGTAACAAATAAAAGCAAAGGGCAAATGGGAATCTGGGAGAAAATATATATTTGATACATGTAAAATAATAATTTTCTTAATTTTCAAATAAAATATTTAAATCAATCATAAAAAAGATAATTAGCACAATAGAAAAGTGGGCAAAAATTAGGAAAACTACATTCTTGACTATGTCAATATGGCCTTCTTGGATATGATATTGTACTCAAGTTTTGCAGATGTTACCACTAGGGGAGACAGGACAAAGGGTACCTGGGATCTGTCTATATTATTTCTCCCAACTGTATGTGAATTTACAATGATCTCAAAATAAAAACTTCGATTTCATTTTAAACAGTACAAAAAATTTAAGAAAGGCAATTTATAGAAATAGAAAAATTCTAATGCCCAATAAACAGATAAAACATATTCATTTTTAGTCAAAATGCAAATAAAAAGGGGATGCAATTTCTCCTTCTATTAACTTGGTAAACATTTAAAATGCTCAATAAATAATGTTGTTAAGGGCGAGGGTATGAGGAAAATAGTCTCTCTTTTGTTGTTGGTGGAAGTATAAATTTGCATAATCTTATTAGAAGGCAATTAGGCTATATACATAAACAAATTTTAAATGCACTTGCCCTTGACCCTCTGATGGGAATTGACTTCATGAATACAGAAGCAAAATTTCTCAAATACATACATATGCAGAGATATATAACCACACTCTTTGTAATAGTGAATAATTGGAAATGACCAAAGGGTACATCAGTGGGAAAAAATACTGACTAAATACATTTTGGCACACCCGTAAGTAAGCAGCTATTAAAAAGAATGTGTCGAATATCTCCGAGCTAATAATATACATCAAAAGTAAACAGGGAGGAAGCAATGTGTAAAACAATGTAAACATTTTAGTATAAGTAAAAAAAAAATAGCTGATTAGTAGGGAAGTAGTTCAAGGGATAGGTATGATAGATGATAAAAAGAGAGGCAAATAGATTTCTGCATAGGGAAAAATAAAGTGGTACCTAAGTAAGCAGAGTCATAGTTATACAGGTAGAATAAGATAGGTAGATAATTAAATGGCTGTCAATAGAAAGTATAGAGCCAAAGAAAAAAAATTTTTCAATTTTTTTCCTTATTACTACCCACAGACTACTGTACCCACCTCCTTAAATACCCTATCTTTGAATCATCAGGTTCCATCACCATTTATAGCCATTCTTTGTAATCAACTGCAGACCCCCCAGGCCATTCGCCTGCATTCCTTGGAGATTTTCTATCCTGGTTTACTCTCACCCTTTCCAACATTACTCCTGACAAAATCCTGGGTGACTTGAATATCCACACTGGTCCTTTCAATAGCCTGGCCTCTCCCATTTGAATACCAAAGTTCTTGGACTCCAGCCTCCTCCACTCTTCTTTAACCACTCACTAACACGGTTGCAGTCTAGATTTGTTCATTACAAATAACCTCTCCATTATCTCAATGTTTAGCAGCCCATTGTTAATGCTCCCTCCTCCTGCTGTTCAGTTCCAGCTCCTTCCCTAGGGAACTCAGTCAGCCTGCAGCTGCACCTACACTCTTTTGATCCTAACACCATTCCTCTGCCTCTCACCCTCTCCCTTATCTGCTTATCCAGTTTCAATTTCACAATCCTGAACTAGAGTCACTTCCTATCCTACACTATCAACTCACTTGCTCCACTTGAGTTCCTAAATATTCATTTGGTAAAACCCCAACTATTGTTAAATCCAATTCTCTGTCAACTCCTTATCTGCATGTGCACAGCTGAATGTCCTGAAGAAAACTACACAACACACAGACCAAATTGGGGATCACTCACCTCCACAGTCCTTTTGTGCTTCTGGGTTTTCATATTATTTCCCCATTCTGTTTATTCTCCCTCCCCAATCACAATTTCATGCATTTTTCTGTATCTTCAGAGCTTCTCCACAATCCTCAGCCTCAGCTGATGACCTTGTACGTAGCATTAACAAATAAAACGGAGAAGTGAGCTAGAAGAGATCTTCCCCAAGCTCTGTCCTTATCTATCTGCCTTTCTGCATTTGTGCTTACTTATGGCAATTACTTCGCAATGGCTCAGCCTGCAGTCTTGCTGTGGGCCTGATCCCCTCTCATGGACCTCAGGGAACCTCAACAGTTCTTCCTTCTTTCTTGCATCATCCACTTTCCCTTATCAATGGAATCATTCCTAACAAATATAACAATTTTAAAACATATTAATACGGTTCTTTAAAAAACGCTTTCTCCCTTCTTCTGTCTATAGCTACCATTTCATTTTTTACATTCTGATTTCATAACAAAATTCCTTCAATGAGCAGTCTCTCCATTTCCCAATTTCTCTCCTCTATTCTCTTGGGCCTATTTCAGTGAGATTTTCTCTCTCACCACCAATGACCTAACATTGCTAATTTAAGCCAATCTTCCCATTCCCTGACATAATGACGGAATTTTACAAACAGCTTCCACTTAGTGTCCAGGAAACCACCCTTTTCTGGTTTCTTTCTACTTTATTGGCTACTCTGCAGAATCCTGAATTCTTAACATTGGGGTGTCCACGTTTAAACCCTCGATCTTCCTTTCTTCTCTACTCACAATCACTCCTTTCACAATTTTACTCAGTCAGATGACCTTAAATACCATCTATATGCTGAGAATTCCTGAATTCCTATTTTCGACCAATATCTAAAGTAGACTCACAGATTACACTGTTCACCTGACATTTGCAATTAGAAATCTAAGAGGCATCTAAAACTGGGCAGGTCCAAACTGCAACCCAACCCACTTGGTCTCCTAGTCTTCTTTACCTTAGTAAATTATAACTCCATCCTTCTAGTTGCTGAGACAAAAAACTTTGGAGTCATCTTTGGCCCTTCTTGATCTCTCATCTCATACCCAATCTATTTGCAAATTTTGGCAGTTGTGCTTTCAAAATACATTTGGAATGTAAAACTGCTTGGGACCAGTTCTTCCTCTACCATTCTATTCCAAGCTGCCCACATCCTTCACCTGGACTATTTTTTGCAATAGTCTCCAGGTAGCATCTCTGTTCTGCCCTTTCTCTTGTTTAGTCTGTTTTGAGTTTAACAACCAGGGATATCCCTTAAAAATACCCATCAGATACTACACCACATCAGTCAGAATAGCTATTAGTTATTAAAAAGCCAAAAAACAGATGCTGGTGAGGTTGCAGAGAAAAAGGAATGCTTTTACACTGTTGGTGGGAGTGTAAATTAATTCAACCATTGTAGAAGACAGTTTAGTGATTCCTCAAAGACCTAGAGGCAGAGATATAATTTGACCAAGCAATCCCATTACTGGGTATATATATAACCAAATGAATACAAATCATTCTATTACCAAGATACATGTATGGGTATGTTCGTTGACGCACCATTCACAATAGCAAAGACATAGAATCAACCTAAATGCCCATCACTAATGGACTGGATAAAGACAATGTGGTACATATACACCATGGAATACTATGCAGCCATAAAAAGGAACAAGATCATGTCCTTTGCAGCAACATGGATGGATTTGGAAGCTGTTATCCTCAGCAAACTAAAACAGGAACAGAAAACCAAATGCCGCATGTTCTCACTTGTAAGTGGGAGCTGAATGATGAGAACACATGGACACATGGCAGGGAACAACAGACATTGGGGCCTGTCGGGGTTGGGTGAGGGGAGGGGAGGGAGAACATCAAGAAGAATCACTAATGGATACTGGGTGTAATACCTAGGTGATGGGGATGATCTGTGCAGCAAACTATCATGGCACACTTTTACCTATATAACAAACCTGCACATCCTGCACATGTACCCCTGAACTTAAAAGTTGAAGAAAAAAAATATTCATCAGATTATGGCATCTCTCTCCTCAAAGTCCTCCAAAATTCCACATCCAGGAAAAATGTCCTTTAAAAGCTCCCCATCTTACATAGATGAAAAATTAAAATTTATGTGTGGCCCCCCATTTTCTGAGTCTGTGGCTGTCCTGCCACTCTTGCCCTGGTGCCCACACTCCTGCCTATTCCACCTCTCTGAGCCCCTCTGCTGCATTCACCTCACCAGTGTCTTTTCTGAGAGCATTTGCATCAGCTTCTTTCTTCCCGGAATGATTTCCCCAGGTATCTGCAGGCTTCCTTCCCTCACCTCCTTCAAGCCTTTGCTCAAATATCACTTTCTCACGAAGACTTTCCTTATTTATAAAAGCACTTCCATGCTCACCATCACTGGCGTCAGAGAAATGCAAATCAAAACCACAATGAGATATCATCTCACACCAGTTAGAATGGCAATCATTAAAAAGTCAGGAAACAACAGGTGCTGGAGAGGATGTGGAGAAATAGGAACACTTTTACACTGTTGGTGGGACTGTAAACTAGTTCAACCATTGTGGAAGTCAGTGTGGCGATTCCTCAGGGATCTAGAACTAAAATACCATTTGACCCAGCCATCCCATTACTGGGTATATACCCAAAGGACTATAAATCATGCTGCTATAAAGACACATGCACACGTATGTTTATTGCGGCACTATTCACAATAACAAAGACTTGGAACCAACCCAAATGTCCAACAATGATAGACTGGATTAAGAAAATGTGGCACATATACATCATGGAATACTATGCAGCCATAAAAAATGATGAGTTCATGTCCTTTGTAGGGACATGGATGAAATTGGAAATCATCATTCTCAGTAAACTATCGTAAGAACAAAAAACCAAACACCGCATGTTCTCACTCATAGGTGGGAATTGAACAATGAGATCACATGGACACAGGAAGGGGAACATCACACTCTGGGGACTGTTGTGGGGTGGGGGGAGGGGGAAGGATAGCATTAGGAGATATAACTAATGCTAAATGAGGAGTTAATGGGTGCAGCACACAAGCATGGCACATGTATGCATATGTAACTAACCTGCACATTGTGCACATGTACCCTAAAACTTAAAGTATAATAATAAAAAAAATAAAAAAAAAACAGCAAAGAAAAGCACTTCCAATCATCCTTCCTTATTTTATTTTTCTCCATAGTACTTATCACCACACCACACATACACACATACATCTTTATTCTTATTTATTCTGTCCATAGTCCGTTTTTTCCCACAAGAATATAAGCCCCATGAGAGCCAGAAAGTCTTTTTTAAAAAATTCGTTTTGCTTAATATTACAATCCTAGCACCAGAAATAGTTCCTGGTACATAAAAAGCCCTGACTAAATATTTGTTGAGTTAATGAATAAATGATATATAGATATTTTTTAAGTACGCACTTCTATGAAAGAAATTTTAAGAAAGTATAACTAGTAATTATTTTAGAGGAGAGAGAATTTTGTAAATTTCTGTATTTTTTTCTAACCATGTATATTGTTACTTTTCAGAAGTCAGAATTATAACAACACAAATTATATTGGCAGCAAAATGATAGGATATCTGTTACTTTTTTTCTATATACTTCTGTTTTTTTTAAAGGTAAAAAATGTTTTAAATAAATCTACATGTTTTAAAAAATTGCTGTTAAAGTTACAAGCAAGGTCAAACAGTAGTGGAGTAAGGAATTGCCGAGCTCACTGAATAGCCCCACATCTGAAGAACTATGTCAATTTTAAATGAAGAAACAGTATAAGATGCCTAACAAATGACACAAGCGATAAGTAATAAGTGTTCCGATTTGAAGTGCAGAGAAGAGTTTACTGAGGTTTGATTATATTATGTGTAGCTAGAGGGTGAACACCATCTCTCCTGCTATGTTCATTCACGTATCAACTAATAATAATATGGTTGTGATGTAATGTAGCAATGGAAAACTTGGATCTAGTAGTCCATGTTCAGAAACAGAACAGACTGAGCTGGTTTTATTAGTTTGAGTGATAGGCTATTATATTAATGGTTCCACCCGAGACAGGGTTGCCCTCGCTCATCCTAGTGCTGACTAGGCCCCATTTCATAATGAATGATGGCCTCTGTCAGGTACCAGCACTCTGATCATCCAACACGTACAAAGAAAAAAGTTAGTAATAATTCAGGCACATTTTACCAACTTACATCCAAAGGTATTGACAAGGCAGTATTGTTAAAGCATGCTGAGTTTTCAGTTAACTGCATTAAAAATATGTGAACTCCAGTAGAATTATCTGCCAATATTATGAACATATGGCTCCTTTTTTTAACTAATAAATATTTCTACAGATATGAGACTAATGAAGCACACAGTGATACTGCCTTTTCATGATTATTAAATATACAAATTCTCAAGAGCTACTAATAGATTTAGGTCATCTCAAGCATAATTTCATAGAAAACCACTTCAAGTACCAGGCCTTACTTAGCATTGTATCTATGATGAATGAATGTGGTATGAACACACAATTACAGAAATAAAAATAAACACCTTGGCTTGTTGAGGTATATATTTCATTCTCAATGCACCTAAATAACTTTTTAAAACAGAAATGTTATATTATTGATATTTCAGTGGCCTTGTTACATTGTATTGGACGCTGGGCTTCACCAAATTACAAAAAGATCTTACAGTCAAGAAGCTGTCCCATTTTTATTCCATTTCAGTCATAGAAAGACAGCCTTGATGCTAAAAGCTTTTTATATTTTTTTTACGAGATCATCAGCTCAGGATTTTCTGATATCTCTCAATTTTTCTCCACTTCAGCTTTTCTCACAGGTAATAATAAAGCTATTTTGATAGAAATGTAGCCATCTTACGGTTTTCTTTTTAAGTGGGGCTCCATATTTTTCCCAATTTGAAACAGTAGGTACAGCAAAGTACAGCCGAGTGGAAAGAGGGCAATGTGTGGAAGCAACATGTTCTCCCGAATGTTTCAGGAATCCAGTCTGAATTCTCTTTCATTTTTGTTACTAGTTCATGGTGGTCCCTCCTAAATATTTTCTGAAACTAAACTTGTTTCCTTCTACCACCTTTTTCTTGACTTTTTTTTTTTCCAGTGCTGATTTTTTGGAATGTGTAACAGGTTTGGTAATTTTTATCATTTTCAAGACTGATGGCAGTGATCTCTATTGTTTGGTATTTTTTCCTTTGGTTTTCACCATTTGCTTTTTCTACTTCTGTTCATTTTGTTGTATCACTTATCTTTCTTATTAAAGTATTAAACTATCACTTAATACTTTCTTAAACTAGAGTTCTTTGTGGTCTTCATTCCCTTGCTCTCCTTTAAAAATATATGTAGTAAGACTCAAGTCCCATTTATATTTTGTCTGAATAACACACATATATTCATAGTGAAACATGTTAAAGTTAATATTCTGAAATTGTCATATCATTCCTATTTTTCTAAAAAATAATCAAAACTGAATTTTTCATAATCGTTAAGATATTAAAAATATCTGTCATTAAAAACTTCAAGACATAAACAGAGAAATCTAATATAGTATAATTTTGTTCATTTTTAGCAAATGGTTCTGTCCATAAATTTTATTTCAGACTACTAAACCACCTAGATCATGCCAAGTGGTTTATTAAATTTCATGGAAGTAAGAGGTTTAGAATACCTGTAGATTTCATTCAGGATGAAATAAACATAAAAGAAACATTTCGGTATGTGCTTTGGTTGAGGCTGGGGATTAGGTGTGTTTACAGTTAGGTAAATTTCTGAAAACTAAATTCAGGGACTAAAATTGGATTTGATTTCAAACAATCCTTCCATAGCATATGCACCGGTTGCTACGCAACACAATTTAATATCAACAAATGATGCCAAGTGATTTTTGCATACTGTAATTGGCTTGCAACTTTTGCTGCTTGAAAATTGTGAAGAGAATGCGATTATTTAAATTTCAATGGCTATGTTAAAAATGCTAATTTTTATAATTAAAAAAACCTACAACAAAAAAACCGACATCTTAAAACCGAAGCAAAGAACTGTCTTCTGTGATAATAAATGTACGACAGTCTGCAAAGTTCTTCTTCCACCCCTTGGGAAAGCATAGACCATACTGAGGTAGCTTTTGATGCTGGTCTACTCACCTAGCTTCTCTGATGAGTTGGATGTGGAAAGCTTATATGGAGGCAGAGCTCAATTAGTGTAATTTATGTATCCTTGGACGTCAATCATTCCTGTTGAGAGGTGGGACTCGCAGGCTCTCAGTGCATTAATTAAGAGCTCATCTCAGCAGAGCCATCTTTCTACCTAAGGACCAAAAAGAAAGTTTTAATTAGATTTTTAAAAGCAAGTATGTCATATATGAAAGCAAGTATAGTTCTTTAGTTGGTACGAGAGGCAACAATTCGAAGGGGCTCTTCCAGACAATACAAAGGGCACCAGTTCTCAGTCATCTGTGACATTATGAGTAAGTGGGGGAGCTTCAGTCTTAAACATTGGTTTCGACCTTTGGACAACCATTTCATGAAATCGCTGAAATTCTGACTATGTTGTTTCATTGCCAACATCATTATTGGACCCCTGTCTAATTATTGATGCAGAGCTGATGCTGATTGAATGCAATTACAACGTCAAGGACAGACAGGAGTTTTCTCTGATGGCTGGCTTTTTGTTCCAGGCTAGCTTCTGACTGAATATGCAGTGGGCAATACAATGCAAGTTCAGCAAACGGGAGTGAGGGAACTTGCACAACACATCAATTTCATGGGTTCAGTGATGGAGTGAGTGTGCCCTTGCCGGCTAACCTAAAAATATAGGGACTCGAGAGAGGTAAAAACTAGCTAGGCTCACTGGTGTCAGCTGCTTGAGAGAGGCTGTTCTCCTGGAATAGCTTGTGTGAGGCCATCAAACATATTCCTTAGGGCTCACTTGGGAAATAATAGATACATTATTGATTAAAATATTTATAAATTAAGGGAGGGAAAACAAATTTTAAAAGCTAGTTCAGATTCTACAAGGGAAATATATCTACTCATAGCTATTAACCCCTCCCCCTCCATAATTAAGGAGGGGGGTTCAGAATGCATGCTTGGGAGAATGAAAACAAATGTTTGTCAATAGCCAGAAAAAAGCAAATAGGAAAACTAATCTAAAAATACAGGGACTCGAGAGAAAACAAAAGGAAACACTACGAACAACCAAAACACTACATCTTAGAAATAGTGAAGAAATTACCAAACCTAAACATTCTAAAACATCAGCATTGGAAAAAGCAGAGGTACAAAATTTCTGCTTTCAGAAAGGTTATAGACGATGGGGACATATAAACCCAAGAACAACAAGCACAAAATAAAGGACTTCATAAGAGGAAGGGGGTTTCTAACAAACAGGACCAGTACAATGGACAGGTGATTCAGAAAGCAAGGAAAGCTCTGGCTCAAAAGAACAGAACGTGTGTTCCACTGTTTCTCATTGGTGTTATATTTCATTTTATTTTTTCTAAGGGAGGATGTTTAGGAAATCCAGTTACTGTATACACTATAAATTTACCACCTAACTAGCATACTTGACATGTACTGAATAACAGCCACAAACCTGACAAAAGAAACTATAGATTTTACAGGTGTATAGCTCGTGCAGTATGTTTCTAAATGATAGTGTACGATGAAAACATTACTGTATGGACAATTTGTCAGAAGAATAAAGCTGAAAAATTGTAACCCATCATTTATGTTAATGTTCATAAAGATATTTTATAATCCTTTCTCAGCTCTTTCCCTTCACATATTTTTCCAGCTATTTTTCCTCATTTATTGTGCTGTATAATGTTTATTGCACAATACATAGAGTAGTACTCCCCAGATACGAGTTGGCAATTGTGCTGGTTACACCAATCTCGTGTGCCTGATAAATTTATGTAATACCACATCCTGCATTTGAGTACCATTGCTGTGTCTTTCAGTGCAAAATTTTTATTTGCATTTAAGCTAGGGCATATCCCAAAGTCAGATGACCGCTTGGGCATATCATACTCAAGGATGTCTAAATGGTAATATTAATATATACAGTGTCATGTCTTGTGGTTACGTGCAAGTTATTTACCTCAGGAATCTCTTTGTTTGCCAAGGAATCCTTAAATTATCTTTATGATAGACTGAGGACAGAACATGTTAAAATCAACAGACACTGAATGCAGTTATTTTTAAAGGAGAAAAACCTCATGATGTGCCTCTTCATGTGCTGTCAGCGTTTTTTTCCCCCTGAAGAAGTTACATGTGGTCTTGTGATCTGAAGACATCTTCCAGCGACATTGACCAGGGCCACTCTACTATACACTCCTTGTCAGTTCCTATGAGCCTTGTTTCTTAAGAGCATGACAGGAGGAAAAGGCTTCAGAACAGGCAGCACACTTTTGTGCTTTTAGCCAAAAGTATGAATTTTCTTATTGCTTAAATGTGTAGCTTCATAGGAACCTAACATTAGGATTTGGGGTAAAAGTAAGCATTTTCCTGAATGAGAACTTTTTTGTTTTTCTACATGAAATCTCAACTGGATGGGACCTTTCAAAGTTCGCTAAAGTGGAAGTTCGGGTTAAATTGTAAGTGGAACCATGTATCTGTACTAGACTTTGGGATTTGTTCTGAAATTGGTTGCAATGGTGCCATGGTGTTCCATGGAAGAGAACTTGGTCTGTATTTGAAGAACTACCGGTAGCTGATGGAAGACCTGAGTTCACCTCCCCAGCCCTTGTTTCGGAAAATTCACATCGTTTTTCAAAGATTCTTGTGGTCTGAGACTCTATTAGATACTCGACTTGGTCCAAGACTCTCACCACCCCAGGAAGTGATTGTGTTATGGGCCACGTGTTTCTCCTGGCTTCTCCTCCTAGCAGCCAAGATGGCGGCTTCAGGACAAGAAAGCACGTGCATCGCCTCTTCCCCTAAGATTTCAGTGGGCCTCCACTAGTTCCTGTCAACATGGCAGGGGCTGTTTTATGTATCCATTTGGTGAACTGGGGGTTTATGAAACAGTGAGTCCCCACAGAGAATCATGGAGGCTCAGTCGGCTCCAATTCAAATTTTAATTTGTTCGTGATTTAAAAATAACCTAGTTGAGGCCAGGATTATTGGGTTTTAATGGTATTTGGGTGTATACGCTCACATAAAGCTATGTGGCCCTGGAAAACAAACAGATTGTATCTACTCACAGAATAGTTTTTCCTAGGTGAACCAGTAAAATTTTTTGAACAGTTAGCTAACTCATTCAGAGAACTCAGCCACGTTAGTATATATTAATTTGCCATGTTTTCTATACTCATGGGACTTACATCCAAAGGCAAGCTATAACAAAGCTCTGGATAAAATGGTCTAGTTCTGTTGTCTTATCATTGGCAATTACATGTGAAAGAGCAGGTTTACTTTTGTGTGACAACCTCTACTCTTTTTGCATAATTTTATCAGAATGAATAGAAATTTATATTTTCTTTTTTCTTTTCTGAGATGGAGTTTTGCTATTGTCACCCAGACTGGAGTGCAATGGCGCCGTCTCGCCTTACTGCAATCTCTGCTTCCCAGGTACAAGCAATTCTCCTGCCTCAGCCTCCCAAGTAGCTGGGACTACAGGCACGTGCCACCACGCCCGGCTAATTTATGTATTTTTAGTAGATACAGGGTTTCACCATGTTGGCCAGGCTGGTCTCGAACTCCTGACCTCAGGTCATCTGCCCGCTTTGGCCTCCCAAAGTGCTGGGATTACAGGCTTGAGCCACCATGCCGGGCCAAAAGTTCTTATTAGAATATGTTATAAGAAAAAAAGATAGACATTAAATTAGAACTTTGGGTTCAAAATCACACATAGCATTTATAGCAGAAACTGGGACTCCCGGAAGTCTTTAAACGACAAAAATACCAACTTTGAGTTTTTATAATTTAGTTGGCAATTGTGAAATTTGTTATCAGAGACATTTTTATTTCTATTAATGAGAACCCATACAGCAAACTGTACAGATACTAATTCGATCTACTAGCACTAAGGAAAGACAAATCAAGTCTTGCTCTAGTGTCTACTAGAATGTGTGGGTTTGCAGAACAGGAATGGGTTAGTGCTGTGTAAAATCTATTTATTTAGATAGAGTTTGTCCCAGGCCATATAAGAGAGATGTCTGGGTGGGTTATCAGTCTTTCATCATTGACATTTTATTATTTAGTTTTAATGCTGAGATATCTTATTCTATATATGTCTAAAGGTTTTCTGCTTTGATATGTTTATAAGACAGAATATTAAATAAATGATGATTTAGTCCAATATTGATGCAGCATTACAGTAAGTTTATATATTTTAAAACTTTTCCCAATTCTGACTGAGGAAAAATGATTAATTTGTAGTGACTTTCTTGACATCTAAATTATTGGAGGGAAAACAAGCATCAAATTGTATGGGCATTAGGTTATGTAAATAATGTCAACTAATATTTGTTTCTATGGGATGCTACAAGTACCACATTATTTTCTTGTAACTCTTTTACAAGTTTAAAAACAATGGGGGAACATAATTAAAGTACTCTATTAAGGACATGTTCTAATGTAATTTTTGAATGAAAATAACTGCTTATAATAAAAAAAATGGCAGTTAGTGTAACTGTAGAGGTAAAGCCACAGTGAGGAAAAATAGTAGAATAAATCTATATTTATTTTAAAAATAATATATATTTTTTACATACCCAGTTCTTTGCATTTCCTTGTAAATTCTGTATGTGGGCATATGAGCACACCTCATTCATACTTGTTAATTGCTTCTTTATTAACAAGTTTAAATGATTTTCTTTTAAAGAACATTCAGAGTGTTTAACTTTTTAATATTCAACAAGTATTCCATATTTCCAAATAATCTTGTTAATGTCATGACATTTGAAAAGCTTTGCTTCTATCAAGCCATTTCTTTGACATGCCCATAGAACCTATGCACAGGAGATTTTAAAGAGACGTTTTGGTTATTCTGTGTTCATTTTCACTCCTTACCAAGAGTTAAGGTACAGCTAAGGCTTGTATCTCTTATTCTCATATTCTCAACAATTTGAAGCAAGGAATAAAATAGCAGAGAATTCTTTTTCTGCGCTTTGGAAAATATTGATCCTTTTTTCCTGTGCTTTGGAAAATCTTGATCATATTTAGCCAGTTGTACTTACATGTAAAATATGAATCTCTCTGAAAATTGGTCTTCTGCAGTCAACATCGCCTAAACAACAAATTTGGTCATATATACATATATGTGTGTGTATATATGCATATATATGTTTAATGCCAAACCCAAAAATCTTCAACTTCCTCCATTGTTAGTACTAAGAAATGTATGTATGTGTTGGTGATGTAGGGGGTGAAAATGAGGCTTGATTGATTCATTCACACACGTATTTATTCAATTAATTTTTATTGAACTCCCAAACAAGTGGTGAGCGCTATGCTGTGTTCTGGGGATTAAAAAATAAATGAGCAAAACAGATGAGGACCCTGCCCTCATTAAGCTTCTATTTTAGTAGATATATATATAGGTGTTACCTAAGACCTCAAAGCACTTTTACCTATTCAGTCTTCACATTTACCTCTTTTATTTGCCATGGCATCCTGAAATATTATCAATTCAGTGATGTTCACTTTCCAAAAACATTCGTAAACATACTTGGTGTTGAAGTCTGATTTGCCACATAAGGTGATTGAAAAAGCAATTCTAAATCACTTCTAGGCATTCAGTATAAAAGGAAATTTTCAAAGATACGTTTATGGCTTAATAATTAAATCTGGATGAATATGCCTGCTGGGAATTTCTACAATAATAAAATAGAACGGCAGGTTCCAAACCGCAAACAAGGAACTTTTTCTTTCAAAGATTTGAGTCACAGCATATTAGTGTTTAATGGATTTTGCATTTTTAAGCGCATAATGTCAGAATTCCTTGGTAAGAAGTCTTAATAATTATTCAAGTACAATCCAAGTGGTCCTGAAAAACAAAGAATGGGAAGCAGATACTCAACTGCATCCCTCTTCCGGGGACTCCAAGTACCTGAAACAGGAAGATACAACTTTCTTGATTCAGATCTGGAGCCTCTCCTTTCCCCAACCATAAGCCCCATGAGATACTTGGATACTCAGTCTTTTTCTGCCTTCTACAGACTAGTCCAAATCTGGTAGCATCATCCAAACAAGTGATGCCCACAAGATGAAATGGACATCTGGAGACAGTCTTGATATGGACCCACAGATCTCAGTATGCTCAAGCGTTATCTAAGGCAAAAACGAGGAGAGTGTAAGAGGATGCATGACAACTTCTCTTGAGAATCTGGTGATTTCAGTCACTCCTTTCTTATAAAACTGATCACAGAAAAATGACATTAGTTTCTAGCAATGAGCAACGGCTGAGATTGTAAAGATATACAAACTTTCCGAGTCTTTCAAAAACATAGCCTAAATCAATAAGAGAGAAGATTTTGGAAAATAACTACATTTTAAGACCACTTTTAAACATAAATAGATGTCAGAAGATTGGACTTAATGTGTGTTTTTATCTATGTACATCTATCTACCTTTCTTCATTTATCTGTCTTCAGAAGTCAAAGAAAAATAAGGTTCTACTTTCATCCCAGGATAGCAACTTGAATAAATTGCTTATATAATGACTTTAATTCCAGAGGCCCAAAGACAAAAACGCAACTCCCAACCCTCATCTGCATTTTCAGGCCATGTAAAATCACAACACTTTAGAGTACTCTCAGTACAGTTAGGCGATTCTCATTGGTGTCCATTCTCCTCCTTCTTTTCCTTCTCAATAAATAATGGATAAAGCAACAACGGGTCTTCGCTGACTTTTTAATTCTTCGAATATACCAAAATTATCTCCTGGAAATAAATGAACGTCTATACAATAGTCTGCAAATGGTTTGAAAGTAATTTAGTGGTTCTTAAAATGCTCCATGTGTTCTATTTTATATTTGAGCCAATTAATCACTCCACGCATCCCCCGCCCCCCTACTCATCCCACCTCAAAGCGCAAGCTGTGTCACTCTGAAAAATAATCGAAGAGAGAGTCCTTCAATTATTTTTGCCCTTCTTTTCTTGGTTTGCTATCCAATTTTCTATTAATTGGAACTAACTGACATATTAACAGTGCAAATGCAAACGTTATGCAAATCTGAAATGGAAAGTTCTTTTTACCGGAAACACAATTGATAACTATATAAATATAATAACTGTAACTACAGCCCTACCTGATTTATGAAAAAGGTATCCTTTTTCATTATAATGGCTGCTTAGGCCTTTAAGATAATCATTACGTTTTTGTTCTACCTTTTTTGTTTGGAATGTTTAAAAAATGATGGCATTGCACATTTCTGTACATTAAGAAACTGACATAGGAAATGAAATTAAAATAACCTGAGTCAAGTTAGTAGAGGGATGTTTCTAGAATGTATTGAAGTGGGTGAAACTGTTTTGGTGGGCTGTTCCTCCTGGAGTCATTTCTGAGTTCTACAGTCATTTCTTGCCAAGGTCAGTTGATGTACCTCTTTTCTACCATGCATCTATCCTTCTAGCTCCTTCTCCCATCACCCATCCAGTCATTTCTCAGCCAATCACCCATGACTGCTGTTGGGTTTCCTTCAGATTGTAATGAAAGCAAATTGGAACACTGAATTGGGGAAAATCGCCTCATAAGCAAATTATATGCAAGATAACTTTTTTCTTGGACTCATATTCTGTTTCCTTTCCCATTTAGTTTTAGATTCCTTTTGCATTTGAGGATTTTATGTAAGTTTGAGATTGATATTTAAATAAAATACAGCCTGGCCATGTCCCATTCATCTTATGGTCCCTTCAGTTATAGAAATCACTCTGGTGCCCAGGGAGGTAGGACTTTTAGGACAATCATTTTCCATGTAAAATTTATTCGTAAAAATGTTCATTTGTCTCTTAACTGCTTTGTTAATATATAGTACAGTGGACCATGGTGACTTGACTTTATTTTCTTTTCTATGTGTATGCCGAGCAAAGACAACAGTTGTTCCTTTTAATCAGTCACCTTTGGGGGACAAAAAGTCCACGTGACAAAAGCCATACTAATTCAACACATTTAATTTAAAATAAGACACACATTGTCTTGAACAGAGTAGGCATTTAATAAATACTTGTTGATTGGGAGGCTGAGGCAGGCAGATCGCTTGAGCTCAGAAGTTTGAGACCAGCCTGGGCAACATGGTGAAACCCTACATCTACAAAAAAATATAAGAAACTAGCTGGGTGTGGTGGCAAATGCCTATAATCCCAGCTACTCGTGAGGTTGAGGAAGGAGGATTGCTTGAACCTGAGAGGTCGAGGTTGTAGTGAGCTGGGATCACCACTGCACTCCAGCCCGGGTGACAAAGTGAGACCCTGTCTCAGAAAAACAAAACAAAACAAAAGAAAAACTTGTTGAATTTAGCTGAAGTTTATAAAATATACTCATGCATTAAAAATTTTACTCATCCCTTAAAAGGAATCTTCATTAGTATTAAAATTTAGCAGGAATTCCTAAAAAATAGCACATTTACCTATTTAATACAGTTATGCAGAACTTTAAAAGTATTACCTGTCCTCTTTTTTAAAAAAATGTATCTCATATGATATTCTTTTTTGCCCCTATTAAAAAGTGGATATAATCTGAGTAAAGAATCAACAAGCTGTAAGTTGTGGTTCTGACATACATCTCTTGCACAGACGTGATTTAGATAATCATAATGCATATCAAATTCATGCTTTAGCTGGGTGGTCTACAATTCATAATGTGGAACAGGATTCTTATAATCTTTATATTATCTTCAGAAATGCTCGTTTTCCATACTGAAAACTGTTGTTAAGGAACAGTCAAATAAATACGAGAATTGCCGATCTTATCTTGTGAAACATATAAACAGCATGAGTCGCATTTTTACTTTGGTGGCTGCATAGCTTCAATTTTACAGCTTAATTTTTGGAGTTGCATTAGCCACATGGAGAAGTCATACTAGAAACTCGTTAAAAATGTAGTATGTGGCTTTCTGTGTTGCTTATAAGATTTAGATCATATTAAATTATAAAGGCATAAAACCCCTCTAAACAGTGAATTTTCTATCAATCCTGAGAAATTATAAATCAAAACAGAACAACAAAAGTCTATCTGGCCGCACCGCACTGTGGGTTTTCCCCCACTTCCTCCACATCTGTCTCCCCTTCTTCCTGGGAAACGTGGCTGCTGTGATCTGAGAGACCAAAATAGACACCCCTTTATCCACGAAGTTAGACCCCAAAGTTACGGGAACAAAGTTACCTACAGGTTGGAGGCCAGCTGGCAGGGTAAACTCTAAACTCCTACGACTAAACTCCCTAACAGTAGGAGCCATCAGCTCGGATTTACAACTCAGACCTCTGCAACTCTAATTGTGGAAAGGACATGCATTGCAAGCGTTCCTTCTGGATGATTCTTTCAGCCACCTTCTAGAGACTGTGCACCAATGGGCTTTGTGGCTTACAGTCCACCTTTTGTGGAAAACAGCCAAGTGCCATCTCATTTTAATGCTGCAACCCTGCCCCAAAGTGCACATGGGCTACATGTTATATTTATGTTTACTCATTACATGCACTTGACTCCCCTCAAACACGTGTATAGCTTTTCCCCGAAACCTGCTGAATGTGTATGACTATTGTGTGATAGGGGCCCTGGGAGGCATAAAACCCAACCTCTCCTGCCCCACTTTGAAGAGAGAGCACCTTTGGTCCCTGCAAGAGACTGTCTCTTCCTGGCTTGCAAACTGATATCCCCAATAAAGCTCTCCTTTCTACTATTTATCCATCCTGGTGGTCTTTTGGACAACATTGTGTAGCTAGAAAATAATTTTCCAGCTTCTCTCAGACATCGTGTGGCCAGGTATTTAAATTCGGTCTAATGGAATGTGAACAGTCATCTGTCCTTGGACTTGGCCATGTCTCCTGTCACCATTGGCTGGAAAATGTACATAGCAGTGAGCTGGCTCCGACAAAGACAATGACAATAATGCCCTCGTGGGCCGGGAGGGCAACAAGACCAAAGCACTTGGTTCCCTGAATAACCCAGTGGAGAAGAGCCACCCTGGCAGCCCAGACCAGCTGCTCTGTCACGTGAAAGAGGCATACATCCTATGTTTAACATACCAAATTTGGGGTTTTCATTGTAATTTAACTGAGCCTTTACTCGAATACATCTGTTAATGATAGAGCCACAAAAGTTGCATCTGAAATTTAATTTGTAAAACAAATAAAAACAACCTAGCTGCCTTTTCGGTTCTTCTGAAGAAAGCATCTTGAGCTCTCATTAGTTCCTGTGACCCGGGCTTCTGCTACATTCTTTGATTTGCTCCTCACAGGAAGGCTTGGAGGAGGCAGGAGCAGCCATCACGACATTTGCTTCCAGAGTCATCCTGGGAAGCACGTTTAGAGCAACGACAGTCATGTCATTCCCCTTCCATTGTCCACATAGCTTCAATGACCCCTAAGTGTCTTTTGAGGCCCAGATCAAATATCACCACCTCTTCCAGAAATAATATTTTGACTTTTTCAGCAAGAAATAACTTCTCATATTTTTTAAATGCAAAATGAATCACACAGAATTATGTACAGAATTATATCTGTGCATGGGACATCACAGCATTTATTAATAATTACATATGTATTTTCTTCACTTCCCTCTTATTAAAATGTAAGCTTCCTCTATGTCTGGTTTATTTTGTAGTGTTCACAGTGTTTTGCATGTACTTAGAGCAACATAAATTGATTGTTATACTGAATGAATAACTTCTTATTTGTTAAATAATAAAACAGTTCTTACTATGCTTAGGGAAACAACATAATAATGTATCTTAAATGTAAAAAAAAAATTTCACACTCATCTAGAAGCCATATAAACTACTACTGTCAGAGGCGTTTGAACCAGAGCGACTCCATCTTGAAAAGGGGCTGGGTAAAAGAAAGCTGAGACCTGCTGGGCTGCATTCCCAGGAGGTTGGGCATTCTTAGTCACAGGGTGAGATAGGAGGTCGGCACAAGATACAGGTCACAAAGACTTGGTTGAGAAAACAGCTTGCAGTAAAGAAGCTGGCCAAAACCTTCAAAAACCAAGATGGTGATGAAAGTGACCTCTGCTCCTCCTCACTGCTCATTACATGCTAATTACAATGCATTAGCATGCTAAAAGCCATGCCCACCAGCACCACGACAGTTTACAAATGCCATGGCAACATCAGGAAGTTACCCTATATGGTCTAAAAAGGGGAGGGATTCCCTCAGTTCCAGGGAATCTCCATCCCTTTCCCAGAAAACTCATGAATAATTCACTCCTTGTTTAGCATATAATCAAGAAATAACTGTAAGTATATTCAGTCAAGCAGCCCATGTTGCTGCTCTGCCTGTGGAGTAGCCATTGTTTACTGTTTTACTTTCTTAACCGCTTTCACTTTATGGACTGGCCCCAAATTCTTTCTTGTGCGAGATCCTAGAACCCTCTTTTTGGGTCTGGATAGGGACCCCTTTCCCGTAACTGCTACTACTACTATTAATGATTTGGCCATTCAACTGAGACACACCTAGATGTATTAATATCAGGTAGAAATAATCGTTTTCATTAAATTGAACAACACCATCTTTTCAACTGTTTTTTGATAAAAGTTTTAAAAGGCAAGAACATGAGTCTATTACAGACTCTAGAAACATTATGTTGTTTATCACAAAAAGATCAGACTGATCTGATTTCAGTGGGAAAATCTATAAGCAATTTTAAAAATCATGTCTGATATTTACTCAGTGGCCGTCTTATTTACTAGGATTTATAAGATTGAATCATGTGTTACCTACCAAATTAAGGCATAGTAGACTTGCGATTGCTTCTGAAGGTAACATTAGGGCTAGCTGTCAAATCTGAGAGTCAGTTGATCCTTATTAGCTGAACTCCAGCTTAATTAGAACATGGAGATATATATAATTTAAAAAACGTATCCTTAATACTTAAAAGCTTGGGAACCAGAAAGAGAAGTCTCAAGGAGGCTTAATAATGCATTTATGGATTTTATGTTCTCGATTCTCAAATGCTCATATTTGAAAGTATTGTAGTAAATCTGACAAATAATAAAATATAGTAAATATTATCTTGCCCTAATATTCTAAATGCCAGCTTTCTCTAAGGGTAAAGAAATGTATGCTCTTCAACAGATTATGTGAATGAGATAGTGTTACATTATAAAACCATCTAATTATTTTTTCTCAAGCTGTGATATTATAATGTATATATTTTGGGTTTTGTCCATGATTCCTGGCTCTCAGCTCCTGGAACCCTTGTATTCCCTAAGCGACTAGAGAATATCTTTTGTTAAAGCATTTGGTCTTTTATCCTTGGTTCCTGAAGTAGTTCCTAAGCAATAAAAGTGATAGACAGCTTCTGTTATTTACAACAAGCTCTTTCAAGCACACCTGAGCCTATGTTAATGAGGTGATTTTTGGAAAACTCTTAGATACCACAAGATGGCGGTGGGGCCTGGGTGCCAGGGGAAGCAGCCATTTGCTCAAAGGGTTGGAACTTTTAATCCCAGGTCACCCAACCTCTGGGGAAGGTAGAGGGGTTGAACATTAAGTTGATCACCAATGGCCAATGGTTTAATCAATCTTGCCTATGTAATGAAGCTTCCATAAAAAACCAAGAGGCATGGAGTTGGAGAACTTCTGGATAGCTGAACACACGAAGGTTCCTGGAGGGTGACGTCCCTCCCCGCATACCTCTCCCTTCTGTATGCATCTCTCCATCTGCATCCTTTGTAATATCCTTTAGAATAAACCAGTACATGTAAGTAAGTGTTTCCCTGAGTGCTGTGAGCTGCTCTAGCAAATTAATTGAAGCCAGAGGGAGTGTCTGGGAAATGCAATTTTAGCCGGTTGGTCAGAAGTGCAGGTAGAACAACCTGGGGCTTGCTGTTGTCATCAGAAATTTGGAAGTGGGGGGTGATCTTTGGGACTGAGCCCTCAACCTGTGGGATCTGACTATCGCAAGGTAGATGGTGGCAGAATTGAACTGAATTACAGGACACCCAGCTTGAGACTGCTGCAGAATTGATTGCTTGCTTGCTGGTGGGGAGAAACCCCTACAGATTTGGTCACAGAAGTATTGTGTGTTGATTGCTGTGGTGTGAGAACAGAGGAAAAACAGTTAGTTTTTTTCCTCCAATAAATTTATTTCTTATACTTGTGGGACTGGAAGAAAGTGAGTTTGACATTCAGAAGCAATATTTCATAGCTGAGTGAATTTATGCAAGTTACTTAACCTTTCTGAGCCTCTGTTCCCATATCCTTGAAGATTGGGATGATAACACCTACATAGAGTGTTAGTATAAAGCGTATATGTGAAATTGCATGCAAAATACCCATTACAGGCCTGGAACAGCAGACACTCATTACACATAAAGCCCTCTGACATTTCTACATGGTAGGAAAGAAAATTGGTGTTCTTCTACTCATTTTGACTCCCCAGGGACCTCATTTAGCATATAGTAGGTGGTTAAAAATTATGTGCGTTTTATTTTTGAATGAATAAATTTATATTTTGAAATAATCTTTGTATTCTGTAATTTTTAAATAAAATTTGCTGATTTCATAAAATATATTTATATTTTAATAATATGTAATTTGAATACTTGTATTTTCTAATGAGTAAATCTTTTGAAAAAATCAAATTCTCTCTCATTCTATCATTAACTTATATTTCTTTCCTTCTTTCCTGTTAGCATTTGAAACACTTTTGAGTATATACATTTGTTTGAACGGCAGGCAAAGACATTTGAAATCCATGTCTTGAGTCTTGGCATTCAAGATATTAAGCTTTTCCCTAAAGTGTCATTACTAAAATACTATCGTACTGGTATTAGGATTGAACGATTTGATGAATGAACCCAATAGATAGTCTTGAACTACATCTTAGCCTTTAGTAATCACAAGCCATCACAAACCAAGGGACAAAGAATAAATCATTAAAAAATGGTTTGAAAGGCTGGGTGCAGTGGTTCACGCCTGTAATCCCTGCATTTTGAGAGGCCGAGATGGGTGGATTATGAGGTCAGGAGATCGAGACCATCCTGGCTAACACAGTGAAACTCCGTCTCTACCAAAAAAAAATACAAAAAAATAGCTGGGTGTGGTGGTGGGCACCTGTAGTCCCAGCTACTCAGGAGACTTAGGCAGGAGAATGGTGTGAACCCAGGAG
Source organism: Pan paniscus (assembly GCF_029289425.2). Classification (NCBI taxonomy): domain Eukaryota; kingdom Metazoa; phylum Chordata; class Mammalia; order Primates; family Hominidae; genus Pan; species Pan paniscus. The sequence continues at coordinate 179,476,924 of NC_073252.2, read as the reverse complement.
GTGGAGCTTGCACTACTGCACTCCAGCCTGGGTGACAGAGTGAGACTCCGTCTAAAAAAAACAAACAAACAAGAAAGCTGGCGATTTCAGAAAAAAAAAAAAAAAAGAAAGAAAAAGAATGTGAATGTCAGATCCTTATTTTGCAGTTTTAAATGGTGTAACAATGTATGTAAAATTCATATAAAGACATAAACCACGTTGCAGGGAAAGATGGCAATTTGCATGTGTATTTTCAATACTTTTCTTTCCTGATGTCCCGTAAACATCAGTAAAAATACTCACAAGGATAGGAAGAGTGAGAAAAGAGAGAATACCACAGAATTTTGGAGGCTAAAAAGCAAAAGATGGGCAGTAATGTATTTTGTAGGCCCTGGGATGCTGAATGCTAAGCTAAACATTGGGAAAGCTGAGAAGCAGCCTTGATTTGTCCTGCACAATAGCCTGAGTCTAGAGGTTTACTCTCTGGAGGGTAAAATACAGGAATTCCAGACTGGGAGGACCCCAAACACAGTAGAGAGTACAGTTACCTTTCACCAAACTGGAATTAAAGAAATAGGTATATATTGAATGCTGAGAACACCTCTTTCCTTCCCATCACTTTCCTTACTCCCTGAAAGGTGGCAATCTGGCCTTTATCCCTCAGACAGAACAATAATAGAGAATTTTGTGTATATTCTGATCTGCCAGGAGAGAAACACCAAAAATATCTGACATGAAATTGCAATAAAAGGCAGCCTGATTTCCCCAGAGTCAAGTTCAAAGTCAGTATACCTTCCTTAAATGAGTAGAATTTTCATTTAGTATTTTAGTCTCCAAATTTTAAATATGAATAGTCAACCAATTGTCTAACAAAGCTTTTAGTGTAAAAGATAGAGATCAAAACTAACAAACAAAATCCCCCCCAAGTCAGTCACTGTGTGGGCAAAGGAAATCTTCAAAATATATGAATTATCTTACAGAGATAAAAAAGATATTTTATTTATGAAACAAAAGCAAGGTGTTATTAAAAATAAGTTACTTTAGAAAACAAAGAGCTTTTGGAAATTACAAATATGATGGCAGAAATGAAAAACTCAATAGTATCTTAGAAAATAAAATTGAGATAATTTGAGTTGGAAGATAGGCGAATACTTAGAGAACTAGTCCAGGAGGTATGATACCAAGAAAGAAAAAAAAAAGAGAAAATGGACAAGAGATAGCCATTATTAAGTCAGAAGACTTGAGATTTTACTCTAATTGAAGACAAATGAGTTATGCTTACAACAGATTTAAATACATATGTTGACAGAAGATGCAACATCCCTGAATCAGAAAAACAAATCATTTCTTACCCACAACAAAACCAGCAGTTGGAAAAGTTCTTTTGTGGGTTCTCTAAGCATCAAACGCCACAGGGCAACATGAACGGAACTGGATTTTACCTGCGTGTGCAGTAAGGTGAACCAGTGGAGAAGCATCCCATATTTTACATGACTCTGAGCTTTTATAGGCCTGCTGGCACATCTGCTCATTCTCTCTTCCAGAAAGAAAGAGATTGCTCGTTATCCTGAAATGTAAACAAATACCTCCAGGGAAAAAAGTAGATGGCTCTTCTTTACCACTTTAGGATGTCTCTTTAGAGGGATACACTATCTCTAGTTTCTAAAGTTTGCTAATAAAAAATGTTCTTTTCTCAGAATGTCCAGACTTTACAGGTCTGAAGTATCAAAAATCCACTGAGAATTGTCTTCCCACAACCATCAATAAAATAATTCAATAAAATTTCCAGAATCCACTTAGTTCTCTGCCCACTAGATAAATACAGAACATTACTGGTGCACATCACTGTGAAACTTAAGAACTTGTACATAAGCCAAATTTCAACAAGATTTCAGAGAGACAAAAACTGGTCATACATAAAGTCAGAAGAACTTTTGAACTACAACACAGAAAACTAGTGACAATAAAACAACACCTTTCAATATCCTGAAGGAAACTCTAAGTTTCCAACTTAGAGTTCTATACCCAGCTAAATGATCCATCAACTGGGGGCAGAATAAAGGTATTTTCAGATATCCAACAGAAATACATTTACCTCCATGTTCCTTTCTGATTAAGCTACTGGGAAATGTGCTGTACCAAAAAGAGGAAGAAAAATCATGAAAATGAAGGAATGGACTCCAAGAAATAAAAAAAGCCATCACAGAAGAAAGCCATCAAGAATCAAAGGAAGATAACAAATGGAGATTCTAAGAAGACAGGGTCACACGAGATGCAGTAGACAGTCAGTCTGTATTGCTTCAGAGATTTAAGAGACAATTCCAAGGGCTGACTTCACCAGCATACCCAACATCATTGTACAATCATTGAAATTAAGGACAGAATGCCTGGTTGAGTCTGATCTAGACCAGTACTTTATTTATCTTGACGATTTGCTGATGACATTTCTGGTGTCCCCTCCATGTTCCTGTTTTCTGGCTTAGTAGAACACACATTTTATCGAGTCACTGTTGTGCTGTAATTAAGTCCTGAGCGAGGAGGTAGGCCATAGTGAGCTCAGAAGCCAAAAATAGAGCAGCTTCCTTCCCTGACAGTGGTTCCACTGTCCATCTAGCCTGGCCCATTGTGGTCCTTCTAGACCCCTACACACAATGAGTCCTGTGCTTACCAAGACTCACCTATGGCTTTTCCCAGTGACTTCCCCAGAGTGTGTTGTTGAGTACCTGCAGCCATTAAAAATCATACTTTTGAGGAATATTTAAGAGCAGAGAAGATAATTAATCATCATGAAATATAAAGATTGAAAAAGGAGACAGATTGTATCCACACTATTATCACAATTTCATTTTAAAATGTACTATACAGATAAAATATATATACATTAAAATATGAGTAATTTTAATTTCATTGTTTATGCTTTTCTGTATTTTCCATGTTTCCTACTAGAAGTAATTATTAACTTTCAAATTAGAAAAACATATTAGACACAACTACTCAAAAAAACAAATCTCTGATCCTTATGATACTTCTAGCTACAGACTTCCTTTTCTTTTCCTTTAAAATTATGTTTCCTTGAAAGAGTGGTCTATAGTCAATGTCTCTAATTCCAACCCTCCCACTCACTGCTAAACTTCATTGCAATAGAGTTTCTATCCATATACTCCACAGGATATACTCTGGCAATTGTCATCATTGGAGGATATTCTTAAGTCTTCATGTAATTTCACCTAGGAGTTTCACCCAGCCAGTATTTATTGAGTGCTTACTATGTGCCATGAACTGGTCTAGGCTTTTGACACCAGTGACCTCTTTCTTCTTCTTAAAACACCCATTTCCCTTGGATTCCATTATGCCCTGATCCCCAGTTCTGCTACCCTTCCATTCTTTCTATGTGTCCTTTGAATCTCTTCACACTAGCCTGACAGTTGTGGCTTCCTAGAGGTATTTCATGATCTTCTTTTTCATCTCAGTTTAGAAACCCTTGAATACATGGATTACATTCACTCTGCAGCCTCATCACTGTCCACTGTTGACTCTAAATTTTTATGTCCTGTTAGATTGCTCCTCAGATCTCCCAACCAAATACTGACCAGCCTTAGTGGTAAGTCCACATGCATCTCCCACGGGCACTACTGCATCAGCACATCCTAACTGAATGTGGGTTGTGTTTTCCTATCCTATATTTTCTAAGTCAGTGACAGCCACACCATCTACCCCATAGTCTAAGCCAAGAGGCTACACGCTGTCTTGTAGTTCTTGCTTTTACATATCCTTATTGCCCACACTAGGCCACCAGGTCTATTAACTTTGCCTTTTTGAAATCTTTGTAATTACTCCCTTTCTGCTATCCCTACCTAGGTTTGACTTCCATCTTCCCTGGCTGCATTCCTCTTCCTCCCCAGATCTTACCCTACCCACTCCACTTCTATACGACTGCCAGAGTGAGCATTCCATCATGTAAATTTGACCATGTGGAGGTAGGGGCCTACTTAAAAAGAATCAAGACATGAGCTCAGCTTTCAGGATAAGGGTTGAACTTCAGGCCATGACATTCACAACTCTACCTTGACCTTGCTTCTTTCCTGAACATCATCTCCTGCCAATCTTACTCTCCAGCCTTCCAGAATGATAGTTTACATATCTTCTTGCCTCTCTGCCTTTGTACATAATGTTCCCCCCTCCCGGAATGACCCTTTTTTTTTTTACCCTTGGTATTTATCTGAATGCTATTCATCAGTCATAAATTCAGGAGTTGGTTCATCAGAGACGCTGTCCCTGACTCTGCCTTCATGCTCATCTGGATCAGGCATCTCTCCTATGTGCTTCTGGCAGGCCCCGTTTTGGCATCAGTCTCTCAGAGCCTGGCCATCTCACTTCATGGTCATCCCACTGGAAACCTTGTTTCAGTGATGGATCTTTCACTAGCTCTTCTCCAGAGAGATTTCCTTCAGAATTAGTTTATGACTCGCACAAGAAAACTTACCTTTATGGTCCGACCTCATTTTTTTTCAAAAATAAAATTGCCCAGTGTGATCACCAAAATTATTTCACAGATTTGACATTGAATAACTTTTGGCTGTTTCAAAAAATTCAAATATGCTTTCAAAGGACAAAGACTTCCTCCCACTGAGAATATTCAAAAGACTATTGTCAGATGTAAGAATTCTTGAGTGTTTGTTAAAAAAAATCAGTCAAAGGACTTTATAGTTTTAAATGTACACATGCCACCCAATACATATTTCAATACAAAATCATTTAAAATACAGCTTGTCAATGAAAAATCCAAGCTAATTTTTAATTTCAGAAAATGAATGCCCTGTATAAATACTTTCAATCAGTGGGTGAGGGAAAAATGGTATAAAAATGCAGCCTGTAACACCACACATAACTGGAATGTAATACTCTTACACATCAAAATAATCACAGTAAGGATACATGAAATAAAAAATGACATCAAATAGGAATATCTTGGGAGAATTATAATATTGGCTTAGAATATTAATGGGAAAAATATAACAGTACTAACATGGAATTTTAATTCATTGTTCTCTGTGTTTATTCTTAGTCTATTATCAAAATAATGCCATGGAAACTTATTTGTTATTAGTATTTTTTCTCAAAGAATGCGATTCTGTTTCAGAAGAGGAGAAAAAGAATGAAATACTGATTTTGAAGTATTTGTTGCTGAATATTTGAATATTTTAATCTAAATATACGCTAAAAATTAGATACATATATGATCCAGCTTCATAAAGAGTTGTTCTTAGAAAATGGTTATCCAGCACATTAAGGTATCAATGTCTTTTGAGAATGTCACACAGTAGAGGCATTGCATTAATATAAAACAAATGAAACGTGCATGCAGTAGGCACATAACACATATTTGTGAAATTGAATACCAAATACGAATCCAAGGAGGTGGCTGTGAATCAGCAAAAAGACCCAGAGGTATTTACAGAGTCATTACTTCCAAGATTCCAGATTTCATTTTAACGAGCATCAAGGCATCATTTAAATTCTGTGTAAGTTGAATTTATGATAGAGACTATTGCTTACAATTACATGTTATCTTCTATCACCGGGAAATACTACTGTCTGCCCCTGGCTGAATGTTTGAATCCCCCCAAATTCATATGTTTTAACCTTAACCCCCAAGGTGATGGGCTTAGGATGTGGGGCCTTTGGGAGATAATTAGGTCATAAGGGCTCTGCCTTCATGAATGGGATTAGTGCCCTTCTAAAAGAGGCCGCAAGGAGCCCTTTTGCGCTTCCACCGTGTGAGGACACAGTGAGTCAGCATAGCCTATGAGGAAGAAAGCCTTCACCAGACACTGAATCGGCTGGTGTTTTGATCTCGGACTTCCCATCTCCAGAACCATGAGAAATAAATGTCCGTTGTTTATAAGCCACCCAGTTTGTGGTACTTTGTTATAGCATCCCGATGGATGAAGATAGTATCCAAGCCCTTTCAGCATGATTTAGAACTTTTTTGGTTTGGGCATGCAGATTTTCTAAGGAGAATCCTGATGCCTGAATTACATACATATATATATTTTTTCATTTTTATTTATATATATGAACTAAAGGAGAAACTATGGCCATGCATAAGTGGTGTCTGTTTTACTGGACCTTTAATGAACACATAGCTAAGGGCTACAGTTTCCTACTGCTGACTATACAAAGATGAAAAGCAAAACTAATCCTTGCCTTCAGGAATGTCCAGAGGGCCAGCTGGACACATTCCACTGCAATTTAATAGAGTGAAACAAAGAAAAAAAATGTGAGATTACAGATGAGAGGCTGACCCAGGTAAGCCTAGAAACTCTGGAATAATTGACAGTCATCTTACATTTATGAACCTAAATATGCAATTTCCATTGCGACCAAACCCTTGGTAAGCTTTGGATTCATTCTGAATTCAAATCCTGGCTTCATCTCTTACTAGCTGTGGCATTGGACATACAATAATTTAGCAAATTAGGCTAAAATCCACTATAGGAGGTAAAAAGAGACATAATCATGAGCTATGGAGGTTTGAGAAGACTTAATGGGTGAGATGGGACTCAAACTGAACCTTGGGTGACATGTAAGAATTAGGTAGACTGAATTTTTCATAGGACATTTTGCTTATGTGGAAGAAACAAAGTTTCAGTGACGGGTACACACATGGTGTATGATCCAAAAGCAGTCAGCTATAGAGGTTTCATGCCGAGGAGAAAAAGATCCAATTCCAAGGTCACAGGAAATCTTTGAATGTTATTTCATAAAAGATTGGCATCATGTCTTTCCAGACTTGTATTCTTCCATTCTTTTATACTCCTCACTAATTTCTTTCAAACATACATTTAGAAATATTTAACTGAATGTAATATTTTGCCAGCATTTATGATTATTTCCTTTTAGTTCTTTTTTTAAGGAAAAACACAATATTATGTCGAATGCACAGCCCAGTGTTCTCAGTTAGCAAGTTATCTGATGTATCTTGCAGTAAACCAGCATCCAGAAGAGGCATTTTTCTGCTATAAGAGGAGAACACTGTTTAAGATTTTTAAACATACAATCTTGCACTATTCACATGTTATCCCGCGAAGGTATAGAAAGAAGTTAATTCATCTTACTCAAATACATTATCTCTACTCCCCTCCTGCACAATGTTTTATTTTTTTAAATACGATTGAATTGGTTTTTGTGCCACATCGTTCAGTAAGGAGGAATAGATACACATTCTAGACAGAGATATACCAGATGCAAACAATACCTCTGCAAAGTTCACAAGAGATTTATCACAATAAAAGGGGCCAGAAGAATCTGGACATTTCTAGGTTACTGTGCTATTACCTACAGCTATTCTCTAACCATCTCAGACGGGCTGACAGAAACTATTGTTATAACTTCCGCTGGTGTCGTATTCATATACCACATTGGTTAGACTGCAAGACCTCAGGAAAGGCAGGCACTATAATGTGCTCTTTCAATTTGCACACAGAAACTTTAAGAGTCTATTATCTGGTTTACTTACAGTGCCTATCAGCATCACTAAAAAATAGAAAATGGAAGCATCAGGTTGAAAGTAAAAGAATGTCTGTTATGTATAGAATAAAAGAAAAACTTAAAATATCTCTACTAGGACATTTTTATACCCCGTGATCATCTCCTGCAATTTTCTCTCTGACATGAAAAAGTTTCTCATGGACAAAGAAATAAAGACAGAACTCCTATTACACGGGGACCTGCCAATAATTGTGCATCCACATTCAATTCCTAGATCATTCACATACTTCTAATGTGCCATTCAGCAAGGGGCTCGACAATGAAATAATTATGTGAATGATCTTGTCTGCATAAATTCCTGTTTACTTAGAAGTCAGCAGGCAACTTCTAGATTCAAATCCATACATCCCTTAACACATGATATGTGCTAAGGGATCAAAATCAAATCAAAGCTCTAAGACTCAGTATCAGGAGGGGCTAAAAGACTAGTACATTCTGCGCTTCTGCTTATCCACCAAAGTTGGCAAGAATATGTGCTAATAATCCCAAACTGAAAGGAATATTCTGAGAAACAGTTTTTGTTGGTGAGGTATTGGGGGAGCGGACCCAGAGGTGGGGTGGAGAAAGGAGAATTCATATGTGTTATGATATCAACTGATGAAATTTCTTGTTTTCACCCCAGCTTTTGAGATTTTTCTGTTATTGTTTTGATAAACTCTGCATAAATAAGTTAAGCCTGTATAATATTGATTACCCTCTAATGAGGACTTACTTTGTGTCAGTTCTGAGTGTTTTATACATGTTATCTCATTTAATTCTCACAAAGCCTTTTGATGTAGACTATTTTTATGACTCTGATTTTACAGATAACCAACTGAAGGCACAGAGAAGTTAAGAAAAATAGTCCAAGGTACATAGCTAGTAGATGGGGGATCTGGGATTCAAACCCAGGAAGTCTTATTTACGTGCAACTAGACTTGTGCTAGTCAGTGTTGTGGGCAGAGCCATGGAAGGCTACTGAGCAATTAAAATATGGTTGATCAGAATTGAGATAGGTACTACATGCGTAAAACAGACACAGGACTTCACTTAGTAAGAAAAACAATGTACTATATCTCATCAATAACTTTTATATTGATTACATGCTTAAATAATATTTTGGATATATTGGGTTAACGGCATATTATAATTAATTTAATTACTAGACAATATAATCCACATATTACTTTATTAAAATTGGTTGCTTTTTACTTCTTTAATGTGATTACTAGAACATTTTAAATTATGTATGTGCCTAAGATTATATTTCTAATGATAGGTCTGGTCTAGACTCTTAACCACTTCGGAATATTGCTCTTAAAATCAGTACATTTTAATCCAAACATAGATGCTTCCTTCATTTTTATTGTACATTTTGTTAGCTTGTTACATATGAATAGTAGTATAATTTCTTCAAGTTTAAAAATGTAAACTGAGCCTTTACACAAAACCATGCAATGGACTAACTGTAGAGATATTAGTTATTTTCAAAGGTTGTTGATGACCATGTGACTGATGAACAGTGGAGTCAGGCATCATCTCTATGACAAATAAGTGTGATCCTATTATTATCTGTGGGGGCACTAAGAAAAATAATAAGCATCATATCACCAATATCTATTAAGTACTTACAAGTCAAGCATTTGCCAAGCCAGCGCCATCAATAGAGTTGGAACTGCCCACTAGGGCATTTTGGAAATTTGTGGGTATATTTTTGTTGTCCCAATGATTGATAGGAGGTCCTGACATTTAGTGGAAAGATGCCAGTGGTACAAGAAGTCTTGGGTCACTTCTACCCAGTGAAGAATCTCACTGCATACCCAATACAGATAAAACAGCATTTTACAATCGTTTCAGCCTAACTGTAGTTATTTTGTTGTTTGGGATAGGATCTCTTTGTCTTGAATTATTAAAGAAACATGAATTTAGGAATAATGGATTTTTTCCATAAAAGTATAATATTTACAAACTATTTTGAATCACCAGCTAAGAGGAAGTTAAGTATTTACATATGCATTTATCCTATATCTGAGAATTCCCAGTTTGAGGAATGTATCCCAATAGTACTAGATTAGCAAGACTAGTAAAAGAAATAGACACAAGGCTATTCACTGCAGTACTATGTGTAACATCTAAATACTTAAACAGCTCAAATGTGCAACATTTGAACTGGTGGGACAAACTCTGGTATATCATCACAATGGAGTACTATGCAGCTACAAAAAGAAATAGAACTTCTCTATTGCTGAGGTGACCGACATAGTAGAATCTTAAGTGAAAGAATGAAGTAAAGAATAATGTATACAGTAGTGGTTCTCAAAGTGTGGGATTAAACTGAAGGTTCCAGACCCTGCTCTACCACGTATAATTAAGAAAATGGGCAAATATTGGTAACCCTCAGTTCTTTTTCCCACTGGAATATGCCAGCAAAATCTTAAAGAATTATCTGTGAATGTATTTTTCAAAGTGCTGTAAAACAATTAGTTGGTATTAGTCTTGAGTTCATTGCTTCTGAGAACTTCAATAGAAATGAAAATTTATCTCTTTGTAGATTTTAAAACTTTGCAAAGTTTCCTAAACTAGAATCTCACAGGCAATAAATATATTTTATTTGTCTTTGCTCTACTTTTTTTGCATAGATGGTTCTCAATAAATATGCATTGAAAAAATAAAAGGTAAACAAATAAGAATGGTGTTATGTTGCATATATTTATAAATATTTAAATTTTCATAAAGAAAGAACTCCAGCATCACAACCACATTTTAACAGAAAGAGCTGGCCTATGGAGGGAGGAATGGGTTTCACCCACTTTATTGTGTTCTTAAAAGGAGGAGAAAGCAAGAAAATATATACTGGTCACAGACACAAGGTTGGCTTCTTCCTGAACTGTCAAACCACCTACAGGATAGGATGGTCTGGTCTGCCATCATGGCTCTGAGTCATCTGTTCCTCCAGTGAGCCTGAGGTTTTCTCTTTCTGTCTGTCTTTCTTTTTGAGATAGCATCTTGCTCTGTCATTCTGATATCCAGGTTGGAGTGCAGTGGTGTGAACATAGCTCATTGCAGCCTCCACCTCCCAGGCTTCAAGTGATCCTCCCACCCCAGCCTCCCAAGTAGCTGGGACTACAGGCGTGTGCCACCACACCCAGCTAATTTTTTTTTTCTAACTTCTTTGTAGATATGAGGTCCTAACCTGTTGGCCAGATTGGTCTTGAACTTCTAGCCTCAAATGCTCCCCCTGCCTTGGCCTCCCAAGGTGTTTGGATTATAGGCATGAGCCACCGCACCTGGCCCCAAGTTAAAATTTTCAATGCACCATCTCACATGCAAAGAAATGTTCTCAGTGTTTCCCAAAGTGTTTTCTGAGGACCACTATGCCCAGGGGATGCTCTGTGTAAAAAGGGTTTCTTCCTCAAGTAAGTTTATCTGTGGGTACGTGTGCCTCCCTCAGCAGGTCATGAAGCAGGTAGCATATGAAAGACCCCACAAAGTACCTGTCTTAACCTGTGAAACTTATTTGATCCAAGCAAAAGAATAATGACATTCTGTGGGAAACGCTGGCTTGGCTAAGGGTACCTTGATCACCGTAAGCATTTAGAAATAAAAATGAAGTATGATAGGATAATACAAAAAATGGCAATAACCAATCTAAAGGGTTTTTTTTCTGTGAGAATTTGAGAGTATAATTATGTATCTTGATGTTAGGGAATAACTGAATTCTGAGGTCAGAAGAAAGTATAGGGACATCTAGTCTACTGGTTCTCAATCTTGGTGGCCCAAACCACAAGTAATATAGTGGTAATAATTAGTTATAAAGATGTGGCTGTTTTACATCTTTTCGAGGGCAGGTGGTACTAAGTACTTACCAACACCAGGAGTGATTTCCAAATATTCAAGGCACATGGAGGCCTTACTTTTGGTGGTAGTGACCAAGAAGATTTTCCCTCAACCAAGGTAAAGGCTTCACAACAAAGGAGATACTACAATACCTCCTTTGACTTCTCTCAGGGCAATATGACTGACTGCTGAGGTTTAACTCCACCATCCCACATAATGGGGTTTCAAAAAGCATATATCTTTGTTCGTGACCAGCAACATTTAGGAGTTCACCAACTGTAAGAACCTGTTGGTGGCCTAACCAAGTCCATGCCTCCCATTTCTTCTCTGCAGATGAAGACCTGCTCTTATTCAGGTGTTCACCCTCTTCTTTGTAGCAATGGGACCATGGAAAGTGACCCTTCGAGCAGTGACAAAGGCACACTTAGTTTCAACCAATCATTTTGCCTGTAATTATTTTTCACTTTTAGGAGGTGCCAACAGTCTAATTTTGGTCCATGAGATGTGAGGACAAGTTGGCTGTGAGGTACTCTGGGAAAGGTTTCCTAGCTTTCAAAAATACAATGAGTAAATAATTTCCTTTTTTACCTGTGAATGTTCATAGTGATGATGGGATAGTTGGAGAGCAAAATAGAACTTGCTTCCCCTATGATGGTACTGAGTTAATCAGTTAATCAACCCTGAAGCCCCCCTCTATATCCCAACTTCTTGTGACATGAGGAAAGAAGTCCTCTTTTTAAACAAATCAATTTTTAGCTGAGGATTCTGTTACTTGCTAAATCATTCTTACTGATATTTCCACAATTTTTAAAAGAGAAATTTTGTAATTTCTATTTTAAAAAAATCAGATATTTATTGCTATGAGAAAGATAAGCCAAGATCTTCATATAACATACATTGGTATAATAAACTGCAGTCCCACTGCACTTATTAATTCTATCTGTTTCCCAAGAGAGCGAAAAATAAAACAATTAAATATGGACTGAGGGAGTAATAGGGCTTATTAGTCTATTCTCTCGTTGCTATATAGAAATACCTGAGACTGGGTAATTTATAAAGAAAAGAGGTTTAATTGGCTCACTGTTCTGCAGGCTGTACAGGAAGCATGATACTGGCATCGGCTATGCTTCTGGGGAGCCCTCAGGAAACTTACAATCATGGTGAAAGGCAAAGGGGGAGTGACGCCTCTCAAACGGCAGGAGTGAGAGCAAGAGAGTGGGGAGGTCCCACAAACTTAACCAAATCTTGTGAGAACTCTATCATAAAAATAACACCAAGGGGATGATGCTAAACCATTTATGAAGGATCCACCCCCATGATCCAATCACCTCCCACCAGGATCCACCTCCAACATCAGGGATTATAATTCAACATGAGATTTGGGTGGGAACATAGATCCAAACCAGATAAGGGCCTTAAAGTCTACAGAAGGTATCAACACCAAAGGTCCCTCAATGCTCCTTCCTTTGATCTTGCTATTGACTGTGAACTGACTGGCTGGGGTTGGGGAGGAGTGAGGAAGAGGGAATAAATGAAATATTTTCTCTTTTGACTTAATACAAAACTGAAAATGGGGAATTTGACCAATAATTGTATGTTTTGTATTTACACCACAATAAATATATCAAAACAAAAATAATAGGGATCACTGAAAACATTTTCCTAGGGCTGACCACAGGCCAGGCTCTGTTCAAACACTACACATGATTCATTCATGTGCTCTTCACAACAACCCTTTGAGATCGTTTTCATTACCCACCCATCCTGCACAGTTGGTCAAACAAAGGCACGGAGATTGGAAAAGAAGTTATCCAAGGTTACACAGCCAAGAGGAAGTGGGAGTGGGATTTGAACCTGGGCAAACTACCTTCAAGGTCTGTGCTCACAAACTTAACAATATTGCCTTCTAAGGAAATGCTGAGCTTAATGAGAGCAAGAATGGAAGGTCCCCAAGTCAGTTTTCCCTTAACTTTGCAAATTTGTAAATCACAAGGTAGGGGTCTTCCATTCATTCATTGACTTTATTGCTGATGTTGTTGAATTTTAATTTTATAACTGCAACCTCTTATTTTGTATGACTTTTAAAAATGTCAAATAGGATTGTTTTGTTTCTATTTGACATTTTCAAATAGATTCAGCTTCAGAAGATCCAAGAACTGAAGCAGATCTCAATTCTAAAACACTTGGGTCTAGAAATAGTATTCTTGGCTCCCAGGAGTTCTGACTCACTCTATCCTTTCAGAGGCAGGCTTTCTAGGTCCATATGTGCTGTGGCCCTCCTGGAGGCACATAGTGGATTGAAACTGATATATGATTTATTGACCAAATGATGGTATTTTTAGTATTTTCCCCTTTTCTAGAGATTCTAATTATTTGCAATAATTTCAATCACATTTATATTAGTTCTTGTGCATATGTGGCTTGTTGGATAGCCTAGCTTACTGCATAATTGCTTTGATCAGCTAGAATACAAAAGCCAAAGCATGTGAATTTGTAGCTATTTTAGCCCTAGGTAATTTTTCTAATGTAGAAAAGGTAGTTTATATTGTTCTACCCTACCCCAGGTCTAGTGCAAATGGTGAGGATTAACTATATTTACTTAAATTTAGTAAACAATATACACATTATATTTAAAAGTACCCTTCTCTGACTGCCAATTAGAATCAGAGATGTCTCATATTTCTCCTCAGCTACTACCTCATTTCTCTTTTTTTTTTTCTTTTTTTCTTTTCTTTTTTGAGATGGAGTCTCGGCCGGGCGTGGTGGCTCATGCCTGTAATCCCAGCTCTCAGGGAGGCAGAGGCGGGAGGATAGCTTGAGCCAAGGAGTTCAAGACCTGCCTGGGCAATATAGCGAGACCCCGTTCTCACAAAAAGGAAGAGATGGAGTCTCACTCTGTTGCCAGGCTGAGGTACAGTGGCGAGATCTCAGCTCACTGCAAACTCTGCCTCCCAGGTTCAAGCGATTCTCCCGCCTCAGCCTCCGGCCTCCCGAGTAGCTGGGACTACAGGCACGAGCCACCATGCCCTCTAATTTTTGCATTTTTAGTAGAGATGGGGTTTCATCATATTGTCCAGGATGGTCTTGATCTCTTGACCTTGTGATCCGCCCGCCTCGGCCTCCCAAACTACTGAGATTACAGGTGTGAGCCACCGTGCCCAGCCTACCTCATTTCTTTGGTCTTCTTACAGGAATACCTTCATGTGGCCAGATCCAATGTGCCCCTCCCAGTCTGCATCTTATTTGGTCCTCGTCAGCATTTTTTAAGTTTACCACTCTCTCCTTTGAAATGCAACCTGACTTCCTGGAAAACGCTTTTCTGATTTTCTTCCTGTGTATTGACTCCTCTATCTTAATGGCTCTTGTTTTATTCCTCTAACTCCTCTTGGCCTCTAACTGGTGGTACCTCCGGGTTTAGTCCTCAAGCTGCTTCTCTGATTTCTATCTAGGTTCTTATTTGGCACCATGGCATTAAAAACTGTGTATGTGCTGATGGTTCTCTAATTTCTGTTTCTAAAGCCAGCATGTCCCCGAGCTTAACTGTGAAATATCCCACTGTCCCCCCAACACTGGGATATTTAATATGCATGTCAAATTTAATGTGTCCAGAGTAAATTACTGATTCTTCCTGCTCCATCCACCTCAAATACACTTCTTCTTCAGTCTCTCTAGCTCAGGAAAGGGCACTGCTCTTTACCAGTCATGCAAGACAAAAACTTGATTCATCCCTGATTTTCTCCTTTCTCCCATATGCTACTCCCAATCCATCAAAAAAATCTTCTGAACGCTACTTCAAAAAATAAGTCCTGAATCTAACCACTTTCCACCTTATCTGTGCTAATCTCTAGACTCCCAACTAGTCTCCCAGTTAATCTTGTTTCCATGGCTGTCCCCTCCTATGATCCGCATCTGTGCAGCAGTCAGACCCTGTCCCTCCAATGTCCTGTATGTGATCTGGCCAGGGGCCACCCTTCTGATCTCAATTTGTTGCTTCAGCCATGCTGGTATTCTTGATGACCATTCATACCACAGGGCCTTTGCACTTGCAGTCCCTCAGCCTGGAACATTCTGCCTCCCTCACATTACTCAGTCGTTGTGCACTATTAAACTTTTAGAGGCATTCCCAATAGTGATCTCTTTAATGGTCTCACACTTTCCTACCTCTCTATCTTCATACCCTGGGGCTACTTTTCTTCATGGCATTCACTGATATGTTATTATATATGTCTGTCAGCCCAGTCTTCTCCAGCTAGAATATGCATTTCTTGAAATCAACAATGTATCTCTTGTGTCCTCTGCGTCCTACTGTGTAGCAGGCAAAACAATACCTGCAGCAGGTAAAACAATACCTGCTACACAGTAGGCATCCAAATACTTTTGAATAAGGAATCTAGGAAACTTTGAACAAATAATTTAGATTGATTAATATGTAGTGTCTTCTATAAATATTACTGGAAACACAGCTTTCCTTTAGCACAGTTTTATATCTGTATTCCTCCTCAACATACACAGCTTTTGTAAGTATTATTACAGACTTAGTGGTCTTTATAAATTCTGCTTACTCCAATTGACTATTTGTTTTCTATTTAATACTCAAATGGCAGCAATTTTGGAAGTTCTTTTAAGTTGGATTCCTTCTACATTTTAGCCCTATCTCAGATACTTTTGAAATTATCCTTGCTTTTTGGCAACCCAGAACATTCTAGGCCTGTCTTGATGTTGCTGACTGCAAACGTGGCATCAGCCATCCTCCAAAAACTCTCATTTCTTTAAGGCAGTGGTTCTTAAGCATGGCTACACATTAGAATCACCTGGGAGCTTTAAAACATCCTTAGACCAGTCAGATCAGAGTCTCTGGCAACAGGATTCATGTATCAGTACTTTTTTTTAAAGGCATAGCCAAGATTGAGAACATTACTGGGGACTCAGATCAGGAGAATAATAAGGTCATATTTGATTTTCATAGAGTGTTGGTTTTAGGACCAAAAAAAAAAAAAAGAATCCTTCAGTTATTTTAAAGACAGAACAAAACAAAACCAAAGAACGCCAAACAACCCCCCAGAAACCCAAACCCAAACCTTTTCTTCATGAAGGTTGAATTGATGTTCATGTTTTCTTTGTAATTTATTCAACTAAGTTTTCTCTTATCTTGTTTTAATATAAAACATTAAAATTTATATGTACTTCTAAAGGTACCGGTTTGTCTAATCTGGCAATACGATGCTATATATTGTCAAACCAAATTATGTCTGTAAATTATTATATCATTTAAGATAATGAAAGCATGCCATTTTCTTAAACCTAATTATATCTTATCAAAATACATCTATAAATCACTATTTTGCCATTCCATTTAGGGCTTAAGAACAATTAGCCCATGCTGCTATAATTAGACAAGAATATTTAAGCAAAATATATGTGAGGATTACAACATGATATAGAAAACTTTTTAAGATTATTGACCCACTGTTTTTCACCCACTTCAATATACTTTCTGGAATGAAATGAAAAGTAAAATCATAGGTAACATGTTGAGAAGTTTTCATAGCTTTGAAGGCATCAATCGAAACAATCCCACTAATGAATCATTTGCTGCAAACAGAAAAAAAAAGACTAAGAATTATTACGTATTTGTTCACTTCTGCTATATCCTTTATTTTTTCCATAATTTATCTTTTCTGTATCCTTCTATGAATCAATTACTAGATTCTATTAAAATCCATGAGATATGCATAGCAGACTGCATATGCTAATTTTCTGTTTGTACTTAATGTAGCATTTAGACCAATAAATACTTAATAACAGTGGTTAAAAGAAGGATTCAAAACAGGCACATAGTGTAGCATCTATAATTATTGAATGCTAGAGCTGGAAAAATATGGAGGGTTGAGGTCATCTGACCGGATATTTCTTACACATTTTTAGTCACTGATGCCTTTGGTCATTGAAGGAAGTTGATGAACTGTCTATTCAGAAAATTCATACATGTATGGCCACTGACAAAATTTTCATACCACTCTTGGATGCTTAGCTGTGGACTTCTCAAAATCCCACTTTCGATAAGAAGACCAAGATCCAGAAAGGGACAGTGACTTTTGTTATCAATAATTCTAGATTATATTATACGGGTGTTTCATTTATTCTGTGTGTGAGTTTCAGACGAGTCTCTAAAGATGGTGTTCTTCTGCCATATTAGCACGTGGAACTTTTTGTTTGTCTCTGAGATGCCAGATTCTTTTCAATTTAGAGAGAAAAATGGGTCCGGCAGAAAATAACTGTTCAAACTTATTATAAAACCCAAAGTACAAAGCAGCCTTCCATTTCCAGACCGTGTATTCGTTTTGCTTTGTTTTTAGATTCCACGCCCTGTTGCTACTTTCCAGGTAACTTGATTTTGGGCCAAGCAAAGCTGCCAGCCAGAAAGGTAGAAAAATGCAGGTCCCCTTCCTTCTGATAGGCTCTAAGAGCCCACCCATTTATCTGCAAAGCATTTTCTAGTACATCTCCTGGAGAATATAACAGTATGGCCTGCAGTCTAGTATTTCCATCAGATTCTCTCTTGTGGAAGATGAAGAAGTGAGACACATTCAACATCCTTATGTGGGAACTTCCAGGACCAGGGAGATGGCAACCTGGCTGAGCTGGGGCTAATGTGTTTGGGCTCAGGACATCAGTAACCAGATGAAATTGCCACAAATGAAGAAATGAGCTAACAAATATCAGAACACTTAAGACGGCCCCGCGATGGAGAAAATCCAGCCAGAAGCCTGGGCTAATTCATTTCTCCCCTATTACTTCTTGTAATTCAGGTTTTAGCTGTGATGTTCACAGGTCTCAGATAGCAGAGGAGAGACACTCCCTGTTTCTCACAGCGCAGTGAGGTCAACCAATGTGGAACCAGCTTCCTTCGCCTGTTTTTTTTTCCTAGTTTATCACATTGAATATATAAAATTGCTTTAAAATACTTTAATATTTATTATATTTCAATAAAGAAGAATACTTATCTGGGGAATCCTACCCATCAGTGGGATGAAATTCTAATATGTTGATTGTATATTTCTGTAGGCTTGTGTATAACTTTACTATCTCTGACTAATATTATGAAAATTGGGACTGTGCTGTGCCACAACAGTCACAACCAGTCTATGGACGACTTTACAATGATGACTGTTACAGGCTGAATTTTGCACACTCCCCATCCCTGCATAATGAAGCCCTAGCACCCACCGCCCCTGGATCTCAGAATACTAGGGATTTGGAGATTTGGAGGCGGGGTCATATCAGAGGTAATTAAGTGAAAATGAGCTCACTGGGGGTGGGCCTTAATCCAATATTACTGGTGCCCTTATAAGAAGAGGAGATTTGGACACAGACATGGACAGAGGGAAGACAACGTGCAGACACAGGGAGACGACAGCATCTCTAAGCCAAGGGGAGAGGCCTGGAACAGATCCTCCCTCATGGCGCTCAGAAGGACCCAACCCTGCCAAAAGCTTGATCTCAAACTGCTACCTGCCAGGATGGTGAGAAAATAAATGTCTGTCGTTTAAGCCATCCAGTATTTGTTACAGCAACCCTAGCAAACTAATACAATGACTTATTATTTTTTTTTTTAGATGGAGTTTTGCTTTTGTTGCCCAGGCTCAATGACTTAAATTTATATTAAATGAAACCAGTACATGATAGTGTAGGGTTAGGAGCCCAGGGTGGCTGCACCCTGTGAATAGGTCCATGCTATTCACACTCACAAAATTTGCTCCCTCAGAGGGGAGATCGGGTAAAATGACTGTTAAACAGGCATATAAATTTTATTTTTATTTTAAGTTCTGGGGTACATATCCAGGATGTGCAGGTTTGTTACATAGGTAAACATGTGCCATGGTGGTTTGCTACATCTATCAACCCATCACCTAGGTATTAAGCTCAGCATGGATTAGCTATCTTTCCTAAAGAAATATATAGATTTAAGTTGAAAAAAGAGAGATAACCAATGTTTAGAGATCTTAAGATTGAGTGTCATGGTTTTTACTTATCAATCAAAGAGAAAAACAATGATGAAAACATATAAGTCATTTCTCATCAATGAAAATGATGGTTAGGCAGCAGCAAGCTGGAAGTTAGCTATACTTTGTCCTGCTATACAGACTCCAAAGCTTTCCCTTTCAAGTGTTCCATAGTGGAAACAATAAATTCAAAACAGAACACAGAAAAGATAAGTCAGACTTCCCCCAAATTGGTATTCCCTAAAGCCTTGTATATAATATTTGAATGTGTTGATATATTAAAAGTTAATCGGTAAACTCTTCATAATGGCTAACCTCCTCCGCAGTTTCAGGAGATATTTCACTCTTGCAATTTTAAATGCAGATTTTACTTTTTCTTATAGTTCTTGTAATAATTGGAATAAATGTATTATGTTGATGTTGATTTATTTAATGACCATTCCCCATCCCTCTACCCACCCTATGTCCAATGAGGAGAGAGATGGGGGTCTCTCCTTTTTTGTTTTTTTTTGAGATGGAGTCTCACTCTGTCACCCAGGCTGGAGTGCCAAGTGCAGTGGTGTGATCTGGGCTCACTGCAACCTCTGCCTCCTGGGCTCAAGTGATTCTCCTGCCTCAGCCTCCCGAGTAGCCAGGATTACAGGCACGTACCACCAAGCCTAATTTTTGTATTTTTAGTAGAGACGGGGTTTCGCCATGTTGGTCAGGCTGGTTTCAAACTCCTGACCTCAGGGGATCTGCCCGCCTCGGCCCCCCAAAGTGCTGGGATTACAGACATGAGCCACCGGGCCCTGCCAGGGGTCTCTCCTTTATCACTAAAATCCCATCACCTAGTGTAGCACAACGTAGGAATATGCAGAAAGAGCTCAAATCAGCTGCTGGGTAAATATTATAGGCTAGGAAACTTTCAACAACCAATGATCAAAGTGGGAGAATTCCTGTATGGGTCCATCCGTTATGATTTTACTTTGTGTTTGTATGTTCAAAGGTCTACCAGAATGAAAAAAAATAATTTGTATTTGAACGAAATTATTTGGGGGTCACAGTGAAGACAGGAGGGAGGAGGAGGAAAGAGATGGCATACTGGTGAGGGATAAAGGGTCTTCACATACAAGAAGCTGCAACTTTTCCCTTTCCCTCAACCTGGTAAAGAGAATTTATGTTTCTCTCTTAATCTCCTACCCACACCTACTGCTGACAATATTCCTCCTGGGACAGGTAAGTTCCTTGACTTTGCAAGGCAGAATCAGGAGGAAGGGAGAGAGAAACATGGGTTGGACCCTGGAGCTGAGGAGGTTCTTCGGGTGGGCTCAGGGGTAGGTAGGAGGAGTGACTGGGAGGGTAACATAAAGCAGTGAAAGGGAAAATACAAACGCGATTGCTTAAAGAGGATGGGCTATGTGACAACTTCACAGCCTCAAGAGATAAGAGGGAAGCATGGAGTTATTTTGATGTTATTTGGGTTGTTGAACTGAGCTCTTTAAAGTGCCAAATGACCGCATCCACCTCCCTCATTGCAGAAGTTGGTACTTCCAGAGAAGACCAAGGAGAATGCTATCTATGTGTCATTCCGTTCCTGGACAGTATGCCTGGGACAAGGCTTTATCCACATCTGAATATTCTGTCATATTTCTTACGCAAGCGAACACTGAACCATTGGGTCATTTTTCAAGGTTGAAATGCAATTTAATAAGGTCGAAGAAAACAATATGCTGCTTTTCTGTTTTCTTACACAGGTAAGGAAAAAGAAAAAAAACTCCCCAAAGAACTTCCATCCATTAAAGTGGAAGGAAGATAAGTCCTGGATGCCAAGAGGAAAAGGAAAATTAGCTTAGCTAGGCAGACAGACATTGCTTCCACCTGCTCAACACAGGAAATGTGAAGTTAGCCAACTCAGCTGTTAGAAGGAGGAAACAGCCTCCCAAGAACCCCTACGCTTTCCTCTGCTTTGGGGAGCAGGAAACACAGTGACCCTGATCAAGTTTCTGAGTCTGGGCGAGAAAAGTCATAAAGGGAAGAGGGAGAAGGTTTTAATGCATCAATATGGCACCTCGTTAAAGACAAAAATCTATCATCCAGTAACTAGGTCTTATCTAGTTCCTCTCTTAGATCTGTATGCAACCATTTATGTTAAAACTATGCAATCTTACTTCACGTATATTAGAAATAATATTTTGCACTGTAGGAAAGAAAGCCTGAGGGTAGGTTATTCAAATCCCCAAGCACTTAGCAGAGAATAGAAGGCTCTCTAACAGTAGACAAGTACAGTCTATTGAAAGGGATCCTGCCATTTCTATGCAATGTACGACTCCCACTTCTGAAACCAGGAGAGACTTGGCTGGTATGCGGTGTGTTAACTTAGAATGTGAACGTGCATCAGGGCAGTGTCCTTTAGTGACTGACTGAGTAGCAGTGAGTCTGGCTGATCTGCTTCGGTCTGAAAGCAGCTCCAGTGCTTACTGTGTGATCCTCATCAAGATACTGAAGCCCTCTGCCCCTATACTTCCTCTTCCATAAAATCCCGATGATGATATCGCCTACCTTATCTATTGTTGCAAGGATTCAGTGAGTTAATATGATTGGAGTACTTAGCATATAGTTAGTGCTTAATAAGTGTTAGCTTTTTTTTCATACTGGCCAGGGACAATTCATATGTTATGTAAGTGTCAGTTTCATTAGATGCTAAATGCTCTAAAATGACCAATATTTAAAAATTAAATATGATAAAAAATTAAATATGATAAAAATTAATGATCACAGAAGTTACCCTAATATGAAATGTGAACACATGTTGAAATCTGAAGTTCAAAAAAAATAGAAAACTACACCTGTATATGCAATGAGGACTAATTATTTTAATGGTAAGTAAAATATGTTTTTATATGTTTACATTATGTATTATTATTATTGGCTGGATTTTTAAACTTTAGTTTTCTTTGTGAAAATGCTTCTTCAGAATCAATAAGCTATTTGCAAAATAGATTTTACATAAGAAAATCACTCCATTTGTTTTTTACAAAAAGAAATCTGTATATATCTGATCGAATTACTTTTTCCATTCTGACAAAATATGGTTTTCCCCTGTACTAAATACCATGCTTTTGTTTGACAAGCATATTATCCATTGAGAAAACTTTGAGAAGTGGAGTTTGATAATATGTTTTCTTTTTAAGAAAAAACAATCTTTCCAATTTTGTCTTTTGAAATCCTCTTGGCAGTTAGCACTTACTGTTTGTGTTGAATTCTTCAATTTTATTTATGTATCGTAATAGCAAAGAAAGCAGTTGTACACATTAGCACTGATCTGACATCTTACTGAGACCGAAGGACAGAAAAGCGAAGGAATGACAGAGAGGACCAGAAGCCTCAGAACGTTGTCCATAGCCTCAGTTTCAGTTCCTACTCTATCTGCATATCTGCAACTCACTTCTATTTGCCGTCACAACCTACAGTGTTAACAAGACCATAGTGTGCACTGTTCAGTGGCTTTGTCGTGTGCCTAGCAACATTTGCATAGTGCCCATTGAGTATAGGCTGGCTGCTGGGGTGGGTGGATGGCACGGAACTAGGCTGCTTCTAGTCAACAGATCCTGTGCTAATGGCAAACTGGACAAGGACCTAGCTATAGGAGAACCACAAGCCATCACATGGCAAAAGCCTCCTGTTCCCCAGGCATATTTTAAAGTAGCATTACTTGCTTTACATGGGTTTTAAAATTGGGATGTCCTGATAAGGAAAAGAAAAGTTTCCTTCACTGTGTATAAATAAATGTATCCATTTATTAAAGAAAGTTGGAAAGCTCCGTTGATTTACATGAATTCTCAGCTTCCAAAATCATGTGCAGGCACTTGAACTTAATGAAATATTTATTCAAAATCAACAAGCTGCCCTCTAGGAGTCTTTCACTATAAAGGCAAGCATTTTGTTTCGTGCACCTGGTTCTAATCCATGGCAATCTCGCAGTGGCCTAACATTAGGGAAACTGATTTATTTCAGACTGGGAAACTGATTTATTTCAAACCAGGCAACTGAAATAGAACGTAAGCTTGCCATACAGGTAAAAGTGCTTGCCCTTGGCTATTACCTAGTCTGACTACAGGGTTTTCTGGAAACAGCAAAAGCTTTATGAGTGTGAGCTCATGGCTAAATCAATGTTTATGCATGATGTATCTCTGAATGGCAAACGCTTGCTGCCTGCAAGCTAAACAATGTTTTTATCTGTTTGCCTATTTCTGGTTCTTCAACCACTGCACTGAGTGTTGCGAATCACATTTAGTAACAATTATCTGCTGGTATTTCATGAAAAGGAAAGTGGTGGGATTAATGAAAAGTGACACACACCGATTACTTTGTCATGCCAGTCTCCTTGGTGGGAGAGTGCCTCTGTTGAACTCAAGTCTGACCTGCCTTACCTTTAACAAGGTCAACGAGAATACTAAGTGCCCGGAAGATTAGCTCCTACAAATGCTCCAGTATGACTTAACGATGCTGCCTCCACTAATGAACTGTAGGTAGCCAATTAAATAGAATGACACCACTTTCACCTCTGTAGTAAAGGTGGAATTAAAGACAAAAGATGACCTATTTTCTATTGAAGTGTGTAAAGTATAAAAATTGCTGATTTGACATGGCAATACTCCTTACTAAAAATAAATTAAAAAATTGAAATCGAAGTTCATCCAAACACAGCAGATGATTTGCTTCAATATTCTCCTTTTCTAGTTCACATCAGAAATGTACCTCCGCCCCAGTTTCAGTGACGGGAAGTCCTGATACCTTTCTTTTTTATTCCCCTGTGGCCATGCACAGCACCAAGCTGACAAAATGCTAGTGACTGCTACTATAAAGGGGACTTTACTTTTTGAAATATATTTTGTGTGACCAAAGATGGCTCATCATTTTTGCAGCAATGTAGTAGAGGTAGGTCACAAAAAATGAAGGGAAGGGAAAAGATGATCATCTTTGAGGAGATTAAATATTTCATCAAAATTCTTATGCTTCTGCTTACGTTCTCAGTTGCAAGAACGTAGCAATGAAATGAGATGCAAAATGGAATGTACTGCATTAACTATGAAAACATGCCAAATCCAAAGCCTATGCTTAATGAGATCACATATCGAAACATATTTTCTCCTCCCCTTATATTCTACAAATTTTAGCAGATGGATTCTTTTTTGGATCAGTAGTATTTACAACTCTATTTAGAAGCAATTGATTCTTTTTAACTTGATTAAAATCAAGAAATAAATGTATTCCTGAGAAGCAAAAAATTACGTATTATTTTGTCACTGACTTATATTAGGAATGCTCTCTCACAGAAAAGAAAAAAAAAGACCCTGAAATAAAATAAAAATCAAACTTAGAAATGCTGACGTTCACTTCAAGGAGGCAATTTTCATGAGCATTTTATTTTCCCACTTGCAATCTGCACAATCTAGCGACACTGTTTCATGCGGTCAGTGTCTACTTTATTGGAAAGTCTCACTGATTCTGAATGTGAATGATGGAACAGCCACACTGGAGGGTCACTTTTCAACTTTTCAGGCGAGTTTTCTCTATCTTCATAGAGAATTTGCCAGGACGACCGAAACAAACAAATAGGCCTACCTCATTAGGAATGCTACACTCATTTGTCATTATCTTTCTCTTAAAAGAAAGAGAAAATGTCCTCTTCTGAGGACTTGTTAATCTTCATCTGGATTTAAGTGTCTATTAGTTAGGCAGCCTTTCGTTAATTGTGGAGGTTAAACTAGCAGGTGCTAATTGTCTCACAGGGCATATCCAATTTTCTTTCTGCAGTTATTAGAATTCAAATACTTTCTGTACAGATTTGTTTTGTTACAAAAGGAAACAAAATCACATCTACATGAGATGACTGTAAGTTTATGTCTGATTGATTTAAAGCCTTAAAATTAAACTGCATAAATGTATTCAGAGTTCTTGCCCTAAATTTCCTTCCCAATTTAAAGGAAATTATATTTTGTATGTATCTCAAATGTGAAAAACTCCTCAGTTAATTAGTCTCTATAAATTGTATAATGATGTATTATATTAGCAATATATCTAAAGTATTTTCTTTTTCTTTCTTTTTTTTTTTTTTTTTTTTTTGCGACAGGGTCTGGCTCTGTAGCCCAGGCTGGAATGCAGTGGTGCTATCATTGCACACTGAAGCCTGGAACTCCTGGGCTCAAGATCAAGCTTCTGGGATCCCACTGTCTCAGCTGCCCAAGTAGCTAGGGCTGCAGATGTGTACCACCATGCCTGGCTAATTTTTGTATTTTTTCTAGAGATAGAGTCTTGCTATGTTGCCCAGGCTGGCCTCAAACCCCTGGCCTCAAGTACTCCTCTGGTCTCAGCTTCTCACAATGCTGGGATTACAGGTGTGAGCCACTATGCCTGGCCTTGTAGTATTTTCTTATCTCTGTTGCCCATAGGCCTGAATCTTGATGGAGAAATGGGTCAGGTACTGGAGTAGACACACTAACACATAAATTAACATTATAAACTTTATCTTAAAACTGTTCTCTTTGTTCTTCTACTTACTTCTCCAACACACAGTCCTCAGCAAAATAGTCTCATCTGAAGTCTGTGTTTTCTTTTAAAAAAAGTTAAATGTCATCTTCATTTATATTCTTTAATCATGTTAGTATCTATGACTTATATCAGAAGGAACTTAACAGATCTATATTCTTGCTTTTTTGAAAGCAATGTACAATTTTGCATTAAATGAATAATTGAAAATCACTTTTTAAATGACAAATAGTAACACATAGATAATGTCTAGAATCGCAAGGCACTTTGAAGATCATCTTGATTATATTGGAGTGGAAATTGAGGTCTAAAGAAGTTAGGTGATTTGCCAAGATCTTACTGCTAGTTTTTGGCAGATTTGAGGTTAGAATCTTGGTCTGCTGGTTTCCATTACAGTGTTGTATTTTTCTTTGTATTCCATACCACCTTTCAGTGTATTACCTGGAGACCAAAAATGTAATTGTTTTGAGTGTTGAGATCTCTGAATAAGAGGGCTACTATTCTGGATGAAGTACAGTTCGGCAGTGAAAGCATGCCAGAATGATTTTTTTTTTTTCTAAAATAAAGCCTTTAAATGCATGGTTTGTGGGAAATGTGTATGGAAAAGTTTGTTGGCATTAAAATAAATAACTAGAAACATTTTTAAGACTTGGAATAGACAATGGAGAGAATCAGAAATCTTTGGAATCAGATGTTAATAGTCTTTTGCTAGTTTTTGGCCTTGAGCACCTTATTTCTGTCTTTGAGCCTGTGTGTCCTTATTCACAGAGGAAGACATAATACATTTTATCTTTTTTTTTTTTTTTTTTTTTTTTGAGACAGAGTCTCACACTGTCACCCGGGCTGGAGTGCAGTGGCATGATCTCGGCTCACTGCAACCTCCACCTCCCGGCTTCAAGCAATTCTCCTGCCTCAGCCTTCCAAGTAGCTGGTACTACAAGCGCCTGCCACCACACCCAGCTAATTTTTTGTATTTTTAGTAGAGACAGAGTTTCACTATGTTGGCCAGGCCGGTCTCAAACTCCTGACCTCGTGATCCACCCGCCTCGGCCTCCCAAAGTGCTGGGATTACAGGCGTGAGCCACCACGCCTGGCCAATACATTTTATCTTAAGCGCTTTTAGTTTTTGCTTTTTTTAGATATTAGGAGCAAAAACCATACCTAACGGTGGTTTGCACAGAGTAGGCATTCAATAAATGTTATTTTCTCTTTGCTTTTAGAAATTAACACATTCAGCTAGAAAATCTGATTATTCTGCACATTTCACTTAATAGTGTTTAATAATATAAATGAAGTGAGATTTGTACTGTAATACAACATTATAAAGCTAGGAAATGGGCTGGACGCAGTGGCTCACGCCTGTAATCCCAGCACTTTGGGAGGCCAAGGCAGGCGGATCACGAGATCAGGAGATCAAGACCATCCTGTCTAACACGGTGAAACCCCTTCTCTACTAAAAATACAAAAATTAGCCGGGTGTGGTAGTGGGTGCCTGTAGTCCCAGCTACTCAGGAGGGTGAGGCAGAAGAATCGCTTGAACCTGAGAGGCGGAGGTTGCAGAGAGCCAAGATCACGCCACTGCACTCCAGCCTGGGCGATAGAGCAAGACTGTCAAAAAACAAAACAAAACAAAACAAAACGAAAACAAACACACAAAAAAACCCACCAGGAAATGGAAGAAACACTGTGATGCACTTCCTGCATCTACTGATGGCTTCAAAGGAAAAGCCCCTCCACCTGCTGAAATCGGTCATATGTTGCAGGAAGAACCTGTGTCCCCTCCACAGAACTCCCTGGTCTCCAGAAAATGGCAGCCAAGGCACTCGCCACTCTCAGTTCACTCCAGAACAAAAGACCATGCCCGTCCTGGGCCTGAATAGCATTTCATTTGAAGATTCTCGGGCCATAGTTGTAGTTTTGAAAATGTTTAGTTATAGCAGACAGATAATTGTTGGTCATCAAGGGTCCCTAATTAGTGGAGGGAGGCAGGGGTGTGAGCCACGAAGAGAGAAGTTAGTTAATACCAGACAATTTGTAACAACAACAACAAGATGAAATCTGGCTTCTGAAACTTCCTGTTCTTCCTTCTTCTTCGTTTCAGGCTCTGTCCTCTTGTTCACTGGCGTGCCCAGGACCCCGTGCTCTGACGCACACCCTTTTGTCTATACCTTTGTGGGGTCAGAGTGCTGAAATGCAGAGAGCCCGGAGTGCTGAAGTCACAAGTTCTGAGTTCAATCTCTGCCCCTGTAACTCACTAGCTGTCATCCAGGATGCTTCAATTCCCGAGCCTCAGTCCCCTCATACATAGAATGAAACTCATAATAACTCAGTTTGGTTAACCTTAGTGAGTGCGTACAGTCTTATGGGCCAGGCCCTGTGCTAGGCACTGAGAATATAAGTAAATCAAATTTGGCCCCTTACTTGAACATTCTACCTAGTCAGATATTTATTAGAAATGTATGAAAAGAGACAAATAAAGTAGTCTACATGAGCCGTTGTGATACATAATTATATGTACATGAATCTGCGGTGCTGTTAAAGTGGGTAGAATGTTTCATGTTAATACGTTTATTGATGGGCTTAGAGGGCATTCCTAATACAATTTTCATGTATGCAGCATATTACTGTGGCCTTTGGAGACAATGTCCCCTTTGGTCAATACATTGGTGGATAAATGTCAGGTAATAAAGGAAGTATTGATGAGGGAGAGGGGAGAGAGGGGCGGTAGGGCAGCAATGGAAAGCCGTGTTGCCTTCTCTCTGCTGTGTGCTGTAAGTCTAATGGCAGCATACTTTATCATTACTAGATTTCTATTATATGCACTATAAAACTGTAACTCTGTCAGATAAAATGTCTCAAGTTATTAGTTCTTAATGTACATCGATAGCTGGAATGTAATTCCACTAGTCTTACGATTCACCCTGTTGCCTTGTCATAAAATGCCCAAAGAATAGTCTTTGAAAATACAAACGCGTGTCCGGCTTTAAGGGGCTCATTTACACATGACTTTACTTCCCATTATTCTACTTCTAAATGACATTTCCAAAATGGTAAAGTTATATTCTGACTTGCATGGAAGTGCTGTTTTACCCCCTAAATTAAAAAAAAAAAGTCTTTCCTCTAGAAAGCACTTAGCCTATAAAAAGAATACAGTCAGTAATACTGCCCATTTCCCTGGCACAAATTGTTCATTTTCCTTTGGCTGTGACCAATGATCCATTACATGGTAGATTAGCGGTTTCAAAAAAACCTGTTTTTTAATCTACAAAGTTAACCTGCTCTGCTTAACGAAGTACTTTGTTAACATAAAAGAATCTTTGTCTGTTCTGGCTTAGAAGTTGGAAGACTTTCAACCCCAAACAATTATCTCTCTGCCCTAGGAGAAGATATGAACACAAACATGGATAAGGAAGCTCAGTCTTCAGCATTAGTTTGGGAAGTAGGATAATTCACACTCAACCACATAGTAGGGAGTGGGAGAGAACATGCCAGTGGAAAGAAAGAAAGTTGAATAATCACACTGAACTCCAAGGATTTCATTATTTTGCTTGCTCTTCCATGAAATACCTAAATATTAGAAATACTATATTTAAATATACAGTAATTAATGAAAACATATTCAAAAGCTACATGTAATTGATTTGGGGATTACTCATGATTTTGAATTGTTCACATGACTGCTCCCCCTCTGTTGGGTCTGTTACCAAGAGTTGAGTCTACTTGCTAAATTGTCTTCCAGTAAATTCTGGATTATTCCACAATGCTAGAGTTTGAGGGACAGAGAGGCCATCTTTAGCTATGTGTCCTTCCCAGACATTTCTGGAGTCAGATTATTTTGATTATTACATAATCAATTGTACAAATAACATACTAGCAAAATTATTTGTTAGGCAAATATTAATAGCATTTTTAGGATGTTGAAAATAGTCAATTATAACAAACAGAATGATAAGAAACCACCATTTTATCATACTTTATATTTCCCATGCATTCTGAAGTCAACAAAGTGCCTACAATAGAATCAAAATGAAATTAATCCAACAAAATCTTAATTATAGGTTGGACTGAAGAGTATGGAGAGAGAAAATACTGACTTTGAAGTAGTTTGCCTTTGAAGTTAAGGTGACAGAGAGGCAATTGGAATAATACTAAAGTGGATAGATAATTTTCTTTCTTCTAGGATAGCAGAGTCTTAAATCACAAAACAGCCAGTGATAAACATGTTTTTATCTCTTAAATAGATAAAAGAACCGAATAAGAGAGAAAGTTGGGTTGAACAAATTGGTTGTTGTTAACGCAAAGCTCTGTGTATTCCTTTCCAGGAAGAAAAGCTTTCCTGGGGTCATTCTTATTCTCTGGCTGGGTCACATGTGTGTTCCTACCAGACATTTTAGTCATAAACAACTGGTTCTTACATTTGGGGTCATGTGATCTTCATCCTGTATAACTATTTTAACTGAAAGCAACCTGTAAAGAAGTGCACTGTAGTTCAGAGAGAACTAGCTAAATAGCCCATTGTAAATTCTAAGCTTGCCTTTGCTTTAAAACTGGAAATGGATCATTGGTTAGCTTGTGAATGTACACAACGAGCCTGTTAACATCTTGAAAGTAAGGATTGTTTTTCTTTATCCCTTTATCCTTAGATCTAGCCCAGGAGTAGGTGCTTAGTAAAGGTTTGTGCGGCAGTACATAGTTATAGACTTGAGTAAAGTTTCTAAAATTGTAATTAATAAATGAATCTGTTGTTTTGTAGTGATAGCTTGAGCCAGCAGCAGACCTGGAGCCAAATCTCAGGTTTTTCTGATGTAGGCTGTGTTTCTTTGTGTGCATAGGTCAGAAACCAACTTATTTCAATTCTTCTTTATTTTCCTTACTAATAACAGCTGATTGCTACAGAAACTTTACCATGTTTTGGCACAGTTCTAAAAAGTTTACACATGGAATAATCTCATGTAATACTCTAAACAGTTCTGTGGAATTGGTACTATTATTATCCCCACTTTTAGATTAAGATGTGAAAGCTTAGTGGGATGAAGAAATTTATTAAAGATGCCCAGGTATTCTGACTACAGATTTTGTGTTCTTAATTATCACACTCTGATCACCCCCAAATAGTATGTTCTGAAAAGAGAATACAAATTAATAAACTAGGTCCACGTAGGTTTATCCAAGAAGACCTAACCAGCCAGTCAGATCTCTACTGGTGCCCATTACATGCAAGGCTATTCTTATCCTCTCTGCTCCATGTAGGAGGAAGGAAATCTTTCAAGTCCTTCTGCCTGAGGGTAGGATTTCCAGAAGGGACAAGCTGTTGTTGACCTAGGCACCATGGAGAGCTCTCAGAAGCTAGGGCAGAGTAATTCTGCTCAGACTCCCACTGCAGAACTCTACTCAAGGATCCAAGTTGTGAGCTGCTGGAGCTTCAAAATGAGGACTCCTGAAGGTTCCTTTTCTCCCGCTGAGAGCAAAAATAATTCACTGCGCCACTTCTTTTCCAAAGTCAAAGTCAGGAGACTACATAACTGCACTCTTCCTGGATGGCTACACGTTTCAGATGGGATGATGACAATGCACCAGGCACTCAGGGCCACCTCCACTGGGTGTCTGAGGAATGGACTGTCAGTGGTAATTAACACACCAACATAAAATTATGGGTGATGGATCTGATTAGATGCAAATGAACCTGACAGGTCACCTCTGAAGGCCTGTGAAGTCTCTAAGACGAGTCATAGCGAAATTAATATTTTGGATTTTAATCCAATAGGCACAACCCCATAAATGTACAATGGGCTATTTAGCTAGTTCTTTCTTAAGTACAGTGCACTTCTTTACAGATCGCTTTCAGTTAAAATAGTTATACAGGAGGAATATCACGTGACCTCAAATGTAAGAACCAGTTGTTTATGACTGAAGGGTCTGGTACATTTGATTTGCTGCAAATTATCCATGTAGCAAAACTGCATGGCTGGGTCTGGGAACGAGCACAGCCTGACTCTTTGACTACTCCTCTGGTTCTTCTATCCCTTGGGGCTCCAAGGGGATCCCAAACTGTCCAGAATTCCCCTTCACAGTGCCTGTTCTAGCACTGAACTCTTCGAGTAGTTTCTATGTCCTCTCCTCTCTAGCTTCTGTGGCAAAGGCAGCATCTCTTAGCACAGCTGATCTCACCTAACTGTTGGAAAGCTGATATCTCGCCTTGGGGTTTTAAGAGTGTTATTAAGCAAATAAAGAGCGATGAATTACCAATGATAGATTTTCAGTGGCAGCAAAGACCCTCTGATGCCCCGCATACCATCCTGTACCTCCATGCCTACTCTTTCCAGCCATAGATCCTGATCTGCCTAGGCTCTTTGGTATTACTCTCATAGTATGCTATTAATATTTTCCATCTAAATTAACTGTGCCTATGCATACAAGGACACAGATTTTTACAATTAATGCAATACCAAACTAAATACGTGGTTTATACCCAATAAGAGCAATAATGTAAAATCCATGTGCTTATGCCCTCTATCAATGAGGAAACATAAGTGAGGAACCTTATGTTTTAAAGTTAAGTGCTCAGTTACATGCATCTTGTTAGAACTTTGAACTGGTAATTACCTTGAACATTAGACTACAATTTAAAATCCTAGAACATGACACACGTAATGCTCTGCATTGATTGTGAGCCTCTGACATCTTATACTTTAGCCTCTTAGACTTGGAAATGATAGAGTGTAAGACAACACAGTGAAAATTAATTGTGCATGCCAAACACTTATTCAACAGTGACTCTTTTGCAGAATGCTGGAATATCTTTACTTGAGCCAAATTTGCCAAGTTGATTATAAATGTGATATCTTACCTCTTAATACATTATACAATTTGCACATAATGGTTCCAAGGGAACTTGCAAACCATAGTAAATCATAAGATTCATTTTGCTTTGCATCAATTCATTCATCCATGCGCCAACTAATCACCTCATTTCAAAATTCAATAAGCCTAAATACCTGGATTTATGACGCTTTGTCAGAATTAACAAGGGAATGTCAACAATGTGGAATTAGAAGTCTATTGCAACTTAAAGACAAGCACCTAGTTGAAAACAATTAAAAAGACTAGGCAGCAATAATTATATCCACAGTGTTAGCAAATAAAATAAATTAAAACTGATTTAATTTCTGCTCTGGGAGATGGGGTGGGGAAAGACAGAAAAGTCTTAATTTAGTCAGTTAAAATACTGAACTGGTTTGGAGGCAAAACTTTAAAGTGACTGTGAATTAGATTTGTAGTGTTAACTCTTATTAATTGCAAATAAAAATGCACACACAGGGTATATTTTTAAGAATGTATTGGTTGGTCACATTGTATAATGGTCACACTAGTTCTCGCAACTTTTGTTTTTCTTACAAGAGTTTTGATGGTGTAGATCCTATTGCAGGATTTATTTGTATAAAACCCATTTACCCTATCATTAAAATAAATAGTATAAGGAAAAAACCCTCCAGTTTAGGCAAGTTACACACAATTCATGCTAAGGGGGCCTCTTTGCTAAAACTGCATTTTACACTTACTTTTATAAGATGTCATTCACCTTCTACATACTCTAGGCTTTGATCTCTAGTTCTGTTACAGAAAAATGTCTATCATGCTGATATGAAATGTATGATCTTATCGTGTGTGTGTATAATAAGTATATACACACTTAAACACACAGCTTGTGTATATGAGTTTGTGTGTACATATACTTATACACACACTTATTATGCACACATATACTTATACATGTACTTAATTATACACACATACACACACACACACAAGATCATATTTGT
Source organism: Pan paniscus (assembly GCF_029289425.2). Taxonomy (NCBI): domain Eukaryota; kingdom Metazoa; phylum Chordata; class Mammalia; order Primates; family Hominidae; genus Pan; species Pan paniscus. Next base: position 179,443,224 of record NC_073252.2, on the reverse strand, counting down.
CACTTTGAATTGCAGAGCCAGAAAGAAAAAGTACAATTATCTTTGATTTTATTGCAAAAATAAAGCCTGAAGACATTGGCTTGGCAGCTGTTCTTCTTCAGTCTCTGAGTGTATATTTAAACTAAAATAATTTTTCTGCTAATAACAACAATGCATGACTTTGCATTTGATTTTTAATGTTTTCTTACTAAATTTTCCTTGGAAGCCTAAAATAGCATAAAGAAAAAAATAGCACGCTTGAAGATGCATAGAGCATTCAGTAAAGACAAAGCAAAAGGAGAGAGCCGTCATATAGTTTTCTTTAAAAAGGCTTAAAAAGGTATTTGCTTGTTAGAGTCACAAAAGGTCTATATGGTTCTGTTACCCCTTTAATTAAATTCTTAAAAATAATCAGATGCAAAATGACAAATGACAAGAACAGAACATACCACTGCTGAATAATTTTATCATTTATACCTATAACTGTCAATCCACGAAGGGCTATTTTTTATATGTCACCTAAATCATAAGAGCTGGTACCTTTTTCTGTGATTCATGTTAGCCCTGCTCTATGATTTACTGCTAAATTATTTCCCTTCCCTTTCAGGGAATTTTTTTTTATCTCCTTTCTGTGATTAATCTCTCTGGTTTGAATGAGCAAAGCTTTTCAGATGAGTGAGTGTCACAATTTCGTTGAGCATAAATTTTTTCAGTATGATTTTTTATACATATGTTTTTTTTAATGTGCTCAGAAAAGACAATTATTTATTTAAAGGCTTATATGTCCATTAAAAAAATCCTTGCCTACCTCAGTTATATATCCCTGGCTTTTCTTCCAGAAACAAATGGTCTTTGCTTTGACAAGATGCAGTGACAATGGTTATTGGTGGTGACACCACACAATCACAGAGCTTTTTTACAAAGCGACGGCCCTGGTTGAAATGATTGAAGACCACAGAACACCTCAGTGTCTACCCTCCCTGTGTGAGAAAGTGCCAAATAATCCTGGTGTGTATGTGTGTGTGTGCACGCTCATGTGCATGTGCCCTCATACTGGTTCTCGAATACTCACAGGCTTACCGTCTCTGTGAATGACTGACACATCAGTCCCTGAATTTCAGTCCTTTGAACAGGGAAAGCAGGTGTTTCAAACTGCTTTAACGAGCCCCATCAACTAGACTCTGTTACCACATTGGGTGCCTGGGAATCACATTTTATCTCAGATTGACACGTTCAATATGCACATGGCAATCTCCCTGAAATCAATTGAAACCGCACCCCTGCATCACCTCTCCATCCACATACGTCTTTTCTCCCTTCTCTTACTAGCAAATTTGACCTCAACTTTTTACGTGTATATACCTAAATGCTTATGTTGTCCATGTAAGCAGTCAACTTCCTTTAGTGTGGTAGGGGGATGTATCCGTAACCGACCTCCATGACAGCCACCAATAAGAAGAAGAAAAGCACACTTTAGTGAGTCTTTTTCTTTTTTCAGTCCATCAAACCTTTACAGTGAAAACTGCTTATCGATAATTGAGTGACTTTTATTCCCCTTCTCTTCCTGTGCCCTTTATTTAGTGAAAGGCTGAAAGAAAAATGTCCTCAAGGGGAGTGAATTCTTAAATACAATAGAGGAAGATCATGCCATACTTTTACCGAAAATCAGATTATCCATGATGGAGTGATCTGAGTTTGGTACTCCATCTGCTCCCCGCAACCCTACTTCACCAGAATTGTACCCCGGACATAGGGGAAATATTTAGGTACAGAGTCTATGCCTGGTAGATGTGAATTTCCCCTTTCCTTTACTTCCTGTGCCCACTGACCTGAAGACCAGCAGGGAAACCATCTTGACAGGTGTGGCTTTGCCGAGTTGGATGGATTTCCAGTTGGGTCACACACTTTGGCCAGATTTCAAACAACAAACAGAAAGAAAATTTAGTTGGATTAAAACAAGCACTGTCAGAAATTGGATTTTAAAAAATAGCTGTGCATTCTAATTTTCAGATGAGTTTTGCTCTGTCTAAAATGCTGGCATATAATCCCGAGATTCTGTGCAATAAATTACTGGAAACACGAATTCTAAATATAGGTATTGGCCATCCAGGCAGGGGGTTCTGCATGTGGGGCGGTGTCATCGCCTGCATTCTTTGTGTGTGCCTTAGTCATTGATTCACTCCTCAGCACCAGCCTACTGCTCTATGAATGGGGCTATACATGTGGATGTAAAGATAAAGTGTATGTATGTCCTGTAGAGGCAAAGAGAAAGCAGCAAAGTGAATGGGGGAGAGATTATTTGATATATCCTCACTCTGAGGGAAAATGTGAAGTCTGAGACTAAGGGTACCCAGGATGAATGGGGTCCCGTGAAAGGGAGAAGTGAATTGGAAACAGAAACGATAATCTGGTATTTTCTTTTCCTCACAAAGCTCTTCAGAAACTTTGTTGTCTGGTATCATCTTGCTTAATAGTTGGAGACATGCACTTAAACCCCGACTGTTGCAGTTTCTCCTGTCTGTGCTACAAACACTCATGGACATACACAGATACTCTGTGGCAGGCCCCCTTTTCAAGAAAAAATATTGTTTCCCATTGTCCATTTTACAACAGGAAATGTTGAAGTCAGATGCTCAGTGGACCACAGTGACATTTATGGGTCAAGATGCACATTCAAATGCAAGTTGATTTTCACAGCAGGGGATGTGAGACACAATGACACGTACTTGCAAAACCCTAAGGGCTAACTCTGAACAAATAAAAAAAAATGTTTTAACCACAGACTAGAGCACATGAATTGGCTTCTATCAAGAGAAAAACTTTAACTTTGTTGAGTTTGAAGATACGACTTACACAAAAAGTACTGATTTTTCATTTTTTCCCTAGTTACTATTGCTATAAAAAAATCAAACTTCCTTTGTGAACTAAGTAGAACTGAAATGGAAACTTTCAAAAAAAGGCTTAGACTTAGGCAAAGAAACTTACCCTAGTGAACAGATTTTTAACCATGTTCAATTTTGGGTTAATGAATACCTTTGCTCTGGTTAGAAGATTATGATAATTTTGCAAGAAGTAGATGAAAGTGATGACAAAGATAGCTCCTATATACTATGGAATTTATTCGTCCAAAATTAAGGCAGTTCATTCCACAGGTTCTAGAAATAGAGTATAGACAGCAGATATTTCAAATTGTTCCACTTTCTGTGAGTAAATTAACTCACATACATAAGTGATTTGCCAAAGTGATTTGCATAAATTAATGCAAATCACTGACAACAGCACCACGTACACTCAGTAAATGTTTGCTAGTATTATTGATTATTTATCGAATATGCTTAATGTTTTCATCACAGATCAAAAGACTTTGTTCATCCCTGATGCCACAAATGTGTTACTTTAAATAAAATACCAAGGGTCTGCACTTGTAGAGGTCTTGGAGCAGTTAGCCTAATGTTGGAGGTTAGTGCCTTCTGTGGCTGTCTCGGGCTGACAAGGCTTTAGTGCTAACTCAGAAATTACAGTAGAAGTAAGTCTTACCTCTGCCTAAAAGAAGTGATGGCTTCATGGGAATTTCTGATATGAAATAATTCAGGGCAGGGTTTTTGAGCACTGCTCCAAACAGGATATACATCCCAGACTTCACCTAGACTGCCAGCGTCTAACAAGTGGCTGCAAACAAGTGGCTGGAGTCACCAACAATGCCCGGATATAGATGGCTTTTTAAAGACATGAACAAACAGATGAAAACAAGTCGTCAAAGGAATTCTCAAATTTTGTATTTAAAATGTTGTTGAAAATGATAAGAATGTCAGCATTTTATAAGACTATGAAGCTGAAAAGAGAACAAAAGAAAACAACTACTTTTAGTTTCTACAAAAGTTTGTGCTATCTTTTCAGCCAAGCTAATTTTGATGAAATGGAAATCACTATATACCTAACGGATTAGTCATTAGAGTGTGGGATTAAATCGTTTCATTACAATGCAGAAATGAACAAAATAACCACTAAATAATAGTCATTTTCAGTAACAGCTGGCCTAATGTCTTTCTACTAACACATGTAATGGTCAGTCTTATTTAAATTGGTATTCTTCTTCCATTATATGACTATTAAATGGTTTAATAAAATTTTATTTGGAAGGTCTATAAAATTACTAATTTGGCATCAAAGGGTACATTTCTAAAACTCATTTTATAGGTAAGCTCTATGCATCTCTCTCTTTTAATAAGAACCCAGAGAAGCAGCATATATGCAGTTAGATGGTAAAGCAGAAATCACTTTTTTATAGAAAGCAACTATTCATTTACTGAATGGAACAATGTACAAAGAAAACATAAAGTTTAAAAGAGGGGAAGAAAAAGGAAATATACTTTGTTCTATTAAATCAATGAGAAAGCATTTTCAGCAAAGTACATGCCAAGCTATAGTTCATCGATGAGTATAGAAATGGCCAACAGGAGTCTATTATTTTATTTTAAAAAATTACAGTGATTTTAAAAATAAACAGGAAACCCACTAGATGATTTCCATTAAAGAAGATAACAGATGAATAAATGAAAACAATTACTTCAAAAATGCAGCTACATGAATTTTATAGAATCATTTTTGTCTTTCTCCACAGGTTTATGGATATGCTGCCTCTTCTGCTGAACTGTAAATCTTTGAAGACCGGGAGCCACGTCTTACTTATTTGTGAATTTCCATAACATCTAGTAGAGTGTTTTCCACCCAATTGGGCGCAATAAATGTTTATTGAAAAAATAAAGAAGGCTATGGGGAACTTTTGTCCTTTATGTTAAAAACAGCCTGAAATATGAAGTTCAATCTGAGAAAAAGCAATTCTAGTTCTTCTCACTGAGGGAAAAGAAGAAAAATCTGTCTGATTCAACAACAATTAAGTGGCAGTGCTTACATCACGAACTAAGAAGATTTCGAAAGTATTCTTTTGAAATAAGGAATTATCACAAAGAAAATGTTCATCTCAAAAGTGTAGAGTGATCCTAAAACATTTAACTGAAAAATCTTGTTTCCTGTTATTTATGCTGTCGGGATGTCTGGGTAGCAGGGATTGGTATTTGAGTCATTCCACTATCTGCAGCTGCTGACTTCTAAACTGTAGATGTTGTAGTCATTGTTTATTATACTTCGCCTACAAAGATGAGTAAAACTAGTTTGCCAGAGCCCAGCAAAGGGCACAGTGACTCAGAAAAAATATGCATACTGATCCGATTTGATGATTTTCATTTGTCATCCTGCATTTTGTTTCCCATACAAAAACACCTTCGATGGCTAAAATGTCAGAACAATACAGACAAGTAATACTAACACCCTGAGAACAATATTTGAAAAGTTACAATTAAACGTGTTCCCTAGGAACACCCACTAGTAGATGAGAAAATGTGCAGGGATTTCATATAGGGGTTTCTGAGATTGGCAAGCTGAACAACTTCCAATGTTTTGGGAAACCACTTGACTTATTAATTACCTGCTGCGTTTACTAGCTATCAAGGGGACATAAGCACATTTGCAATGTCAAAAACTCATTTCTGGGGTGGGTGGGGGCAGGGTGCCCATCCATCCTTTGGCATTATTCTGGATTGCTTGCTCTTTAAGTATGATTCAGTTTGAATCAGCCTTTTCTTTTGGAGATCTTTCCACACGATGCTCTCTGGGTGTGAATGTGAAAACTCCTAGCCATCTTGTTGAGGTATTACTTCTAAAACAAGTCTGAAAAATTCTTACAAAATTGTAAACCTGCCTAAAGTATTGAAAGTGGATTTAACCAAACATTACAAATGTAATGAGATTAATAAAATAATATCAACATTTTGTTTGGATTTCACTATAGCACCAACTAACATACAATGCCATCTCTTATGGAATAAGTTGAGATGGTAGATTGTGCTTCCAGGGACATGATTTTCAGCAGTGCATATTTGAAATCTTCAGTTTCACTTGACAGTTTTTCCTCTAGAAATGTACAGTTAATGGGATATAATTTTGTAACATTAGGACTAAATGAGCAAAATATCTTATTAAACAAATAAAAATCTCCACCAGAGGTGAAGGAATAATGAATTCTACCAAACATTGAAGAGTAGAAGAAATGATTTTAATCACATTCTGTACACTTAATTGACTCCTGGCCTCTTTTTCGATAACTATGTTAAAACAAACAAACAAAACAAAACAAAAAAACAAGCATTGGCCAGGTGCAGTGGCTCATGGCTGTAATTCCAGCACTTTGGGAGGGTGGTGGGAGGATCTTTTGAGCCTAGCAGTTCAAGACCAGCCTGAACAACACAGCTTGATGCTGTTTCTACTTAAAAAAAAAAAAAAAAAAAAAAGCCAGGCACGGTGGTGCACACCTGCAGTCCCAGCTATCTGGGAGGCTGAGTGGGGAAGAATACTTGAGCCCAGGAGTTCGAGGCTGCAGTGAGCTATGATGGCACCACTGCACTCCAGCCCAGTCAGTAGAGTGAGACTCCACCTCAAAACAAAACAAACAACAAACAAACAAAAAACAGACACTAATGTAAGTTCTTAATTTCCCAAAGAGCAAAGGGTATTGCATACACCACTTTTTATTTATCTCAGTCTTAATCTTAAAACATCACTGACGTCAGTCTATGCAGAATAAGGGTTGCCCCATCGGAATCAGCATCCGTGGTTGAATCCAGCTCTTGATGCACGGTGTGTATTTTAATGCATTTAGGGGTTGCCTAAGAAATCTAATGTGGCCAGTTACATCATCACATTCCTTTACTTTAAAAACACACTTCTCACATTTTCACACAAACAGATTCGCAAGAGATGATTTAAGTGAATGGGATGTGAAAACATTAGATTCAAAGTCACAGGGTTTATTTTCTTTACATATTGTGAAGGGTGAGCAATGGGATAGTAGGAAGGCAGCAGAAAGAGGAGGTGTCCATAGATCACATTCAAAATAATGGATTCCTAAGCCTACTTTTGTATCTGTAAAATGTTTGGTAAAAAATTAGGGCTTTTGGCCTTCACTGTTGTCACGGCCCCTTCTCCTCCCACATGCACTCGTGAATAACACTGCATAGGAACCGGAATCAATCGGATCTGGGACGCAGGTTAAGTAAGCACCTGGAGGTGTCAACCTGTGTGGAGGATGCCAGGAACGCTGAGCAAAGCAAAGCAGTCCACTTGGACTTTTCAGCTAAAAACTGCCTCAAGTGATCCCAGAGCTGTCCTTCTCTCACCTACAATAATAACTACTATTTGTTAAATGCTTCCCCGTGGTGGGTATTAGGTTAATTTCTTTATGGGTTCAACCCATTGGATTCTCATGAAGACTTCATAAGGAAGACTTTCATGTTAACCTCAGCTTAAAGAAAAGAGGAACAAGTCAAGCTGTGTGCTCGAAGGCTGCTCAGGTGGTGGAGTTCCTGATCTCACAACAAGGGCTCTGAACCCCCACCTTCTGTCCCCTGTTTCAGACAGCACAGGGTCCGTCATCGGGTAGTACAGATTTCACCACTCTCTATGAGGACTCTGCTCCATTCCTGCAGCCACGGTTTGGGATCATCCATACCCTCTTCGCCTCTCCTAGACCATTGCCTTGCACGAGTAACTGAAAGCTTCGTCTGACACATCTCATCTTTCGATGAAGTCGCTTCATCTGCTTTTATTTTCTAGTGCATAGGTTCTCAAAGGGTGGCCCAAGGACCAGTCACATCAGCATCAGCTGGGAGCTTATAGAAGCACAAATTCTTGGGCCCCCCCTAGACTTACTGAAGAGTAGGAAAATCTGGGAGTGAGCCCCGCAATCTTTGTTTTAATAAACTTCCCAAGTGATTCTAATATAAAGTGTAAGCTCTTAAGCAAGACATTTGAGGCCCATTAGAATCTAGGAGTCCACCTAGAACAGTGGTTAGAAGTGTAAGTTTTAGGGTCAGAATGCTTGACTTGCACCTTTGCTCCATCAAAGATGACTTGGGCCTCTAGGTGAGTCATGATTGACTTTCAGTATTCTTATGTGTAAATGTCGGAATGAGCTATTTCCTAGGTTTTACACAACAATTGATAATAGTCCTCTACCTGGTATATAATGAGTGCTCAATATACATTAGGGATATTATCATTGTTATTAATTCTCCAATGTTATTTGCTGTCACTTCCTACTTCCAATTTTATTTTTTAAAATTTTATTTATCTATTTTTATTTAATTTTTTTAAATTTTTATTTATTTATTTATTTAATGATGGAATCTTGCTATGTTGCCAAGGCTGGTCTCAAGTGCTCATTCCATCTCTGCCTCCCAAAGCACTGGGATTACAGGTGTGAGCTACCATGCCTAGCCTTATTCTAAAAGTTGTTACAAGCCGCCCCTGAGATCTCAGGAGTCTGGCACTGCCCTCTTGGTTGGGTGTGCAGGATGTGCCTGACCATAACATGAATTCCAGTGAAGCCTCTCCCTTTACCCACCTCAGCTCAAGCACTGCATCATGTTTGGCTGGAATTTGTGCTCATTTTCCCTCTTCCACACACCCCAAATGAATTGCCCTATTTTTTAAAATTTAATTCATTCTACTTATTTTTAACCACTCTTCCAATCTACCAAGGTCATTTAAAAGTCTGATGGTATTCCATGTGGTACAAGTCAATCCAATAGATGAATGCATATGTGCATATATATATTTTTTCTCTTCCCATCTTGACAATGTTATTTGAGTCAAACCCAAAACCACATCCTGTTGCTTTATTTTAAATAAAAAGAGGCCATGTTCAGGTTCACACAAATGTCCGTGTCTACATATAGAGGGGTCATGGGATCAACTGTTTTAACAGTCAGTCAGTCAATCTGGTGAAACAACTGCTTTTTCTCATTTTTTACTGAATTGACTGGTAAGCTGCCTAGAGATGCATACTTAAAGGAGAAAAAGACAAGGAAAAATGTCTTGGAAAAACCCTGCTGTCACTGGACAGAAGACCACCACAAAAAGGGAAATTCAAAGTACAGACTCTGGCTGGCTTAGTGAGATTTTGCGTTCGATGATATAAACACCCTCCTTGGCAGTGGCAGGATACTCACAAGGACTTTTTGTTGGACTATTTATTGAATTCTCTTTTTGTTAATTGTTACAGTTGATTTCAATTATATTGTGCTCCACTTGGGGGCCTTCAGCACAAGTCATATTCAAGTGTCTGATGATTCGCATTTAGCAGGTTTCAAGAGCTCAGCAATATTCTTATATTTTTTTCTAAATTCAGCTCAAAGGAATTGTTGAGCTTTCATGTATGACATTTGCTAGCAATGGCATCAAGCTTTCCTTTTTGTATGAGATCATCTGAAATTAGAACACAGTCCACTAGAGTGTTCCCTCATCTCACATGTGCAGATAATTTTAGGAACACTGATTAACAAAGGTATAGAGTTTCATCACAATATTGCCATATTTCAAATTGAAATATTTAAAACATTTATAAATATTTAGAAAAATCACCCGCTTTATCTTGTTTTATCCCTACTGGGAAAAAAAATAGCTGAGTCTACCTAAAACCAAATTTTGCCTGTGAATTTCATTTTCATAGAGATGGAAAGCATTTACTTGATGTATCATCATGAGTCGGTATTTCCTTGACTCATTATCACCCTCAGGTTGAAGTAATATTTTTGGTGGAGTGAAGAAGAATTCTGATCTAGACAGAGTAAGCATTAGCTAACTTTATTGTAAAGTTACTTATACAGAAAGGATATTGCATCTAGGCAATAAAGAAAAATACTTTCTAGTTGTGGGTAGCAAAAACAGTACTCAGGAAATCATGGCCCACTGAACCCCTAAGGCTTTTCAGAGTTGAGCAATTTTAGTGATAAATGCCTTCAGAACAGGGGGGAGAAAAAGACTGGTGTTCTTTACACCTGCCTGTGAGCATAAAGCAGTTTCCTTCCAAGGGAAGAAAATAATCAAGGTCCAGTGAAATGTTAGTTATTTCTACTAAAAAAACTGAAATGGAATAATCTTTTCATTTATTTCAATTAGACTACTTCATAATCCAGGCAAGCTATGAGATTTGACTTCCAAAGTCTTTTTCAAATGCACTTGCTCCTTTACTCTCTTCTGCCCTCTGTTCTGTTTGGCTTGGAAATTTTGCACATGGACTGTTTCCATTTAACAGAAATATGCTTACCTTAGACAATCTATGCTAGTTTTCTTATTAGCTAAAAGAATGTATAAATATAACATTTAGTATACCTCCACATATACAGTTTCCTATGAGGAACAAATAAAATAGGACAGAAAGATCATGTTCAGTTTATCTTCCAGCTCACATTTTAGCTGTTAAGATGTCCTAATTTCTGTAGGCTCTCTGCATGTGATTCAGTATTTACCTTCATGGACAGTTGACATAATTATTTGGATAATTGAGAGGGAAATTCCCTTTTGGAAAACATAAAGTCAATGGGAAATTTAGAATGTTGAGATTAAGGATGCATCTGTGAAACTTGACAATTTGGATTGACTTGAGTAATGGCAATATCTCACATCTAGCACTGTATAGTTTACAGAGCACCTTGGCTCTGCCTGGCAATCTTTTATAGAAAAAAAAAACACCAACCTAGAATAACTTATTATGATACCTTTACTCTCTAGACTTTTTCTATTTTTATAATTCCCTAACTGATTATTTGAACTATAATGTAAAACGCATCATAGTAAACATATCAAAGATAGAAGCAAGATAAAGAAACACACAAAAACAAATGAACAATATCCAACAATTGGTTGCTTCGGCAAGACATCCTTAATGAAGTTTTCCTCTGTCTATCGACCTGTAGTTTGACTGGCTTATTTTAGCATATTTATAGATCCAATCAAATCTCAGCTTACAATTTTTTTGACAAATTAAAAGTGATTAAAATATATTTTTTAGAAAGATGAGTTAAATATTGGATATTCTTTGGGACAATTTTTACAAAACTGTAACAAAAAAACTTTAGGACTCACCACATGAAATGTATTTACTATTTACAGCCTATATACTTGAGAGAGAAAGAAAGAGTATTAAAGCATTAGTTTATAGATTGTAGAGTTCAGATATAATTCTGGAGGGTATTTGCCCAGAAATGAAGCTTAAGGCGGCAAAGGGTTTACCTTCACGAATATAAAATAGAATAAAAATACAAAATAAAATGTTTACACCTATGACACAGTGTGGCAGCAAGCTGTAGGTAGGTGTAGCTGAGAGCTACACTGACAATGAGATACAATTTGGAGGGGGAATTGATTAGACATGATCATGACATACATGAGCAATTTGCCAGGTAAAACTGTCATCTCAGTCAAGCCAGCCAGGAGATTCAAATGATGATTTGTGTATCAAGTCTCATACTGCCTGAACCCCACTTGAACTAACTACATAAATAATGCAGAAGTGAGTGTTTAAATTATCTAGACAAACTCCCACTTTATTTCCAACAGAAAGACTTAGTTTTATGTATTATTTATATTATTATTACAAATGCACTATTTAGTGTAATTCAGTCCCAATAATACACTTGATCAAATGTTTTGACTTGTCATACATTATGAAAGTATACACTTTTAAAGTGAATTAAATCAGTGTCATATATATTCCTTCAGGAGGAAGGTGAGTTGTTTCAGAATAATCTAGTCCTGATAAAAATAGCTTGAAAAACTCTGTTTAATTAAATTTCCATCTAGGACAGTGAATCAAATCATGGAAATATTTCCAGTGCTACACAACATATATTTTGCTTGTTTATACTCATCTGGTTTTGGAAATGTGCATAAGAATTTTATGTAAGAAAAACGTTTTATTTTAAACCGATGTGTTAAGAAGAAGGTTTATAATGTACTACTAGGAAATGATAAGGGAAAAACTTAAGCCAAATTAAATTTAAAGGAGTTTAATTGATCAATGAAAGATTCGTGAATGGGGCAGCCCCCGGAATCACAGCAGACTCACAGAGATTCCATTGCAGCCATGTGGTGGAAGAAGATTTAAAGACAAGAAAAGGGAAATGAGGCTACAGAAAATGGCAGTGAGGTACAGAACGGCTGGATTGGTTACAGGTTGGTGCTTGCCTTATTTGATCAGTTTGAACACTCAGCAGATGAATGGTTGAAATACCCTTGCTGGGACTGGCCAAGACTCAGCTTTTGTTACAGGCATGTACTCCTAAGATAGGTTTTCAATCTTGTCTACCTATTAAGCTAGGTTACAGTTTGTCCACAAGGACTCAATATAGAAATATGGAGTCCCTGGGCCATATTTAGTTTGCTTTAACAGATGTATTGGAATAAGTTTAAAGCAAAATAATTCAAAAATTAATTTGTATTATCATCATATTGCTGTTATTTACAGCTTTTATTGGTAGATAATGATATCCCCAAATCATGTTTTCTCTGTTTTGTTTTGTTTAAAACATTCTTGGGAAGCTTTTCATTCAAATAGCCTAAGAGAGATGATATAGATAGATACAAACATAATAGATATTTTATAAAGAAAATTAAGCAAATATTTTTTAAGCAAAAGTATATATATAGAACAACCTAACAAATAATTTTGGTAATTTTTGTAATGATTTATGAAATAATTATTAAATGATACTTTTATTTTAAACTTATACATTCAGTTTTAGGATGAAGTTACTTTGTAAAGTAAGTTATGCCTATCTATTTTCTTTCCATAAATACACCCCAGCTAATGAGCTTGGCACTAGAGTTTTGATAGAGAGAAAAACAGACATGTTCCCTCATCCTCAAAGTTTGTGGATTAGAGGAAAGGACAGATACAAAATTGCCTCCTAAATTCTTGCCTTCCTCGTTGCCTTCCTCAAGACCTCCTCAATTCTCTTACCTCTGCAGGAAATGCATTTTCTCTGTCATAAGCCCTACCAACCCCTCACATTTTCGAGTCTTAGTATGAAAGCTACCTTCTCAGAGAGCTCTTTCCTGATTCCTAAAGCAAGTCTTCCCACAAACCCCTTCTTCCCTTGCACTGAACTCTATTTTCTTCAAAAAAGTTATTACAATTCAAAATGTACATATATTTTTGTGGTGTTCAGTGATTTTTCATCTTTCCTATGAGATTATAGGCTCTGTAGCTGCATAGAACTTGTCTCTTGTTCACCAATGTTTACTATCACCTTACCATGTGCCTCGCACACAGTAAGTGTTCAATAAATATTTGTTGAATGAGGGCAAAAAATAATTGCTAAAATAAATGTAAATATCTGACTGAGATAAATTCTCTCAAAGAAATCGGATGCTACCAAACCATATAAAAAGGAAAGTTGACCTAGGGGATCAGATAATGTTTTCTGGTGAAAGGAAATTGGGAGACCAGAGGCATGCAGAAGAAACAGTATGTGAAGATTCCTGTGTAAGGAGAAGTGCAACCTATTTAAGGAACTGAAATAAGGCTAATGAGTCTGGACCTCAGGAGAAGAGGAAGGTGGGAGTATGAAATGAGACTCCAGGGTTAAGTATGGCCAGATCATGAAAGACATGGCTGATCATTTAAAGGCCTTCTTTATTTAAAGAAAAACGAAAAGGCATTCAATTCTTTTAAACAAGAGAGAACCAGGTTTGAACTTTTAGAGAAGCACTCCCACTGCAGTATGAAAATCGACAATTTGGGGACGGCATGAATGGAGGCACTTAAGGCACATATGTTAACTAGGAGGCTATGTTGTCCCACAGCTAAAACAAAGGAGTATCTTAGACTATGGAAGAGGCATTGGACATGGTGATAAGTGGATACATTAAAAGACCAGAGGACGTCTTAGCAGACTAGACAATGTGAAGTGAAAGAGGGACATTTTCAAAGGAATGTCTCTTTTGCACAGCTGGATAATGACTATTCCATTCTCTGGAAGCTGACTCTGAAAGAGGAGCAGGGGGTGGAGGAAGACCAATGAACTCTAAAGTTTGGTTGAAACATGGTAAATTTTCAGTGCCTATGGAGACACTCAGTGCCTATGGCAAGATGTCAAGAGAGAAGGTGAAGCAGGTACTTGCATACATGAGTGAGAACATCAGACGTCGGAACTGGAGATAAAATTTGTGAATCATGGGCATTAGGTGTTAAAGAATGCAATGGACACAGGTGGGTTCACGTAGGGAGAATTCTCTATGGGAAACAATATTAAGATGAAGTTTTGAGGCACTCCCAATATTTAAGGGCCAAGTAGATGTCAATGAATCTGAGATGAATCTGAGAAAGGACTGAGCAGGAATAGTCAATGAGAAAAAAAAAAAAAAAAAAAAGATAAAATCGGGAGCATAGGTCATGTGACTGAAGCTAAGGTGAAAAAGTGTTTAAGGAAGAAAGAAATGGTTAATAAGGTGGGTCATGAATGAAGATCTCTAATGAGGACTAAAACATGCCTCCCAGATTGAATGATCTGGATCGCACTGGTCACTTCAGGGAGAGTTATCAAAGTGAATCATTTTGGGCTCACATAAAACAGGGTGTGTTGAGGAGTGTTTTGGCTCCATTCTCTGTGACTAATAGAGCATAGCTTATACCTGTAATCAAATAAATAATCTCCTTTCATTTTGAAATATTTGTGATCTTTTACATTGATGGGAGTTTCTGACTTATAGTTAGAAAGGGATTCCTTACATTTTAGTAATGAAGATATGATCCATTCTAATCCAATGTTTCATAGCTGAGGAAAACAAGATTAAGAAAAAGTCCTGGCACTGGGGACTACCAGAGAGGAGAGGGAGAGGAGGGGGAGGGTTGAAAAACTACCTGCCCAGTACTATACCCACTACCTGGGTGACAGGACCATTTGTATTCCAAACCTCAGCAGCACACAATTTACCCATGTAACAAACCTGCACATGTACCTCCTGAAACTAAAATAAAAGATGAAAAAGAAAATTCCTAGCATTTTCCAAAGTTACAGAGCCTGAAAGAGAACCCAGATTTCCCAACTGTTAGTATGTCCTCCCCTACTCCCCATTTTTAATCTCCCATGTTATATATTGTTTGTGAAGTTTTCTTTATATAAATCCAATATCAACAGCAATTTAGGCCAGTATGCATTTCACTGCACTATACTTTAATACAGAATTGTAAGTCCAATTTAACAGCGCATTTTGAAGCTCAAAACTACCCTGGAAAAATGGTGTCTGTCAATTAAATTACAGAAAAAGAAAATGCACCCCCCTTCCCGCAGCCCCACAGAACACTTTAAGAGTGCTCATTAGTAATGGTTCTATTGGAAAATATATTGAAAATGAGTCAGTAGAGGAAGAAACTTGGTTTATGAGGCAACATTTCTGTTGTCTATGTACTCTTTTCTAAGGTGTTTTTTGCATAAAATATTTCCATATTTCTCTAAGGGACTTTTATTATCAAACCTTCCAATTTAACCCAACTCAAACTGGAGCAGTTACTATGGAATCTAAACTAATTGAATTGAAGAAGTTCAACTATATTTCTTCACCAATTCCACCCTCATTTTGCATGCAGATATTATTTTCAGAGAAAAATGTTTACCCCTCGTGCGGCAACGGTAGAGCAATGATAATTTTCACGCAGTATATGAAAATCAGGCTTTCTACCCGATGGCCACACGCAAGAGAAAAACTATCCTGATGACCTTTCGAGGACCTAGAGTGTCTCTGCCATGTCTCTTTCTGCAGTGCCCATCATAGTACCTGGCCTAGTGAGCACTTAAGGCACATATGTTAAGAAGATAAAATATACTGTCACATGTACAATTCCATACATATTTTTATTCCATTTTGCCTTATATCTAATTAATGTTTATTTCCCAAATTGTAACAGATAGTAATAATCATAATTAAAGTTTGTAAGTCATATTAGTGAAAAATATTTTTAGGTATATTGCTAAATTCTGAAACAATAAAAAGGGCCATATAAAACATTCATATTTATTACTACCTAGAAGCCACAATTCCTCCAATATAACTCATTTTCCAAACTGCAAGGAAATGCAGTTTGGAAATGCAGGTTATAAAATATAAATGATTATTGAAAAAAAGCTCTATCTTCCACATAAAGCACTAGTCTTATATCTTATAATTTCAAAAGGGCATTCTATCTGCTCTTTGATTTGATAATATTTCTGAGAAATAACTTCAATTCTAATATACCCGGATTCAGGCATGTGTATCAGCACTGGCAGACCCAGACTTGCTGTTTAGCCAGTGGTCCACCTGAGAAGGATTTAAAAATTATAAGTCATTATTGTCAAGTAGATTTTACTTGAGGACCTTCTGTGTCTCCAGCACTGAACTAGGTGTTGGAATGATTTACGGGACAGTGCAAAGGGTATAGAACCTGTTTCTAATTCAACTTTTGAGTGAAAAAAATATGTGATAGCAATTTGGGAAAACTTGATCACTATGCAATACATATAAGGGGTCCCCATGGTACATTTCTATACAAAAATTCTGTTAATTATATTTTTAAAAAAGCAAGACATTTTGGAAGCACAGTGCTATGCTGAATGTGGTCCGAAACACTAATAGAGTATGCACATTGACCTGCTGGAGTAGTGCTGTCTACTCAGAATAATCCTGGTCTGAAAAAAAATCGTCTGTGGCCTCAACTGTCCGTTTTTCCAAATTAGCATTTCCAAGATTCTGTTTTGGGGAAAACCTAATAGAAAGTCTGTGGGGAAAAAGTTGCATATTCAAATAATTTCATGAAGTCCTGCTTGCTGAATTACCTTCTTGGAATTTCACAATGCATAGCAGCTTAATAAGGCTTCTGAGAAGTCTTGCACAAAAGGAAACCATTTGATGTTGTCTGACTCAGCATTTCCAATACTTAATTTAACATGAGTTTTTTTTTTTCATAGACCATGTACTAACACCCCAATAAACTCCAGTTTTGAAAACTTAAGCTAGATACACTAATAAGATTATTATTGCTGTAGTAAGTCTGTATTTTGTCCTGGGTAGAAATTCACTAGGCTGGGTGCAGTGGCTCACGCCTGCAATCCCAGCACTTTGGGAGGCCAAGGCAGGCTGATTACTTGAGCTCAGCAGTTCAAGACCAGCCTGGGCAACATGGTGAAACCCTGTATCTACAAAAACTACAAAGAAATTAGCTGGGTGTGATGCCATGTGCCTGTAGTCCCAGCTACTTGGGAGGCTGAGGTGAGATGATGGCTTGAGCCCAGGAGGTGGAGGTTGCAGTGAGCTATGATTATGCCACTGCACTCCAGCTAGGGCTACAGAGCCAGACCCTATCCCCTTTCCCCAAAAAATAAAGAAAAGAAAAGAAAAGAAAAGAAAAATTCGCCATACTCCTGCTGTGGTTGCTTTAGAAGACTGCAACCTCAATCATGTGTAATGTCGTGGCCTCTTTGCCATAATTCTAAAACACACACACACACACACACACACACACACACACACACACACACCACACTTCTGACTTTCCCAGGTGGTCACTACTCGTCGTATCAAAATCTCCCTATGGAAATTGGTGTAGTCTAGGAGATTTTGAATTAAGAATGAAGTTACGATAACTACCCATGTTAACAAACAATAGTATGAAATAATGATGATACATTTATTTTATTAGTATTCTTAGTTCTTCTGTTTAAAAGTTGTTGTTAGTGGTAAGCTTCTTTCAAACACGATGTTCTGGAAATCCTTACTTTAAAATGAGATCAGATTCTTGATCTCTGTAGGAACTGACTTCGTTGCAATTGCTCTCTCCCCTGAGCTCTGGGTATCATGTTATTATATTGTAGATATTCAATATATGATTCCTAAATTGATAAAATTGCTTAAAATTTCTATTATAATTCTTATCACCAACCAATAATATTTATTGAATTGCTTGTTTTTATATGACGTTACATGATACACAGGTTTTTTAATCAAAGGCAGGATTTGTAAAACGTATATTCTGAGACAGATGTTTGGTTGAAACACAGCTAAACAGAAAAAAGTCCATGGACTGAGACACTGTAGAAATTATAGAAACATCAATAGGGCATGGAAAAATCCACATTCCCCGTGGAAATATGTTTGCGACACTACTGAGAACAGACTTTGGTTTGTTTACAACACAATAGTAGGTATACAGCATAAAACAGGGAATTTCATGAACCTGTGGAACATGGCTGAATTTTTGCAAAGTTCATTTTGGTGACTACTGTGTGTTGGTTAGGGCTATGCCTAGGGTCCTAGTTCTAGCTTTTTTACTTTTAGGTTATTTCGTTGAGTTTTGATGTCCTTATCTGTGATATGAAGACCGAATAATCTGCTTCTTTGTTTACTGTGTTGGTCAAAATAGGCTGACACAGCAAATACAGAGAACAGAGACAGCTACAGAAAGAGAGGGCATCAGTCCTCAGCTAGGGTGCCAGACCCACCTTTGTAAGCCCCATGACAAGGGCAAAGTACTTAACTCTTTGAGCTTCAGTTTCTACTTCTGCAAAATGAAGATCACATCTGCCAGGCAATTTATTTTGAAGATTGATTATACTATATGCAAAGTACTTAGCACAGTTCCTGGCACATATAAAGGGAAGTTATTGCTAGCACCTATAATGCAGATGCAGGCGCTTCTGTAAACTGTTATAGAAATAAAATAGAATTAGCAATAATCATTATGAAAACACATCATGCTAACAGCTAGAACAGTCTCCCCTTTAATCTGAGTACTCTTTTATACTTTGTGTGAGAGAGAAGGAAGTTGGGCTAAATTACTTCTTAAGCTATGCGATCTTGGTTAATTTCACTAAGTGCCGTTCCAAGGATTTTCAGGGAAGTGAATATCACTTCACTCACAGAAGTGCTAAGTGGGTTTAAATGAGATGTTATACGAAAAATCCTTAGTATGGCACTTGACTGACAGTGGGTACCCAATAAATGTTAATTTTCTACTTTTTGTTTGAAAAGCTAGTATTAGTACCAAATATAGAAATAACAAATAAAGCAAATATTGCATTTATAGAGTTCCAAATATGTGTTCAATCTCACTTAAAAATCACAGTGAACTTTGTATTATTATTCTCTATTTCACAGAAGAAGTGAAGCTCAAAGAGGGGCAAAGATCTGCACAAGATGGGACACTGGAGCCTTGTGGCAGTTTTACTACATTACAGAGTCATCTGGGCAGACTATCACAGCATTTTTATCATGGTAGTACATATTTGCAGCATATTCTTCTGCAGGTGCAAACGTGGTTATTGACCTCTGGAGAGGGGCAAAGATTTTAAGGTGCTATCCAAAGTATATATTTTGGAATTTTGCAGTCTAAATTTCAAGAGATGTTATCTTTTTATCAGGAAAAACAAAAGCAGGGAATAATCCTATTCCTAGTCAGTCTTGAGATACAATCTATCCCATGAGCCAGAGACAAGTAAGAAATGTGTCCCTGGGCCAGGCTGATGACTGTCCCTGTCTGAGACACTGGAGCGCATCAGAAGGAATCATGTTAATGTATGAACCAGAGCTACCAGGTGCCAAGCCCTTTGCTCATGGCAGGAAATGCAAAGATAAAAAAAAAAAAAGTAAAGTTTGCTTCCTAGGAATAACCAGCTGGATGGGAAAAGTAGGCAATTAACTGGGTACTAACCTGCTATGCAATAATTACTGTAAGCTGCTTGGACATAAAGGGCCACAGCAGGAAATGAAATAATGTATGTCGAGCACCAAGTGCTAAGGTGCTTTACATGGTTTCTCTTATTTCATTCTGCTACTGACTCTGTGAGGCAGGTATTATTGTTCAAGTGAAAAAACAGAAACTCAGTAAGGTGAACAAACTTGCCCTAAATCATACGAGTATTAAGAGGCCAAGCCAGGAGTTATTTAGGTATGTTTGCTCCCAAGATCACACTCTGCCCATTTACTGCAGAGAGATCCAGATGATCTGAAACTTTCTGCAGTACTCTGCGACAGTAAATACAGCTGGTACAGATATTTACTCCTATTGGAGTAAATATAACAGCATTCTCATATTACTTTATGTGTATTTAATATATGGGTCAATTTATTCATGACAAACTAGCAATAATTGCTCTCATATTTATAATAGGAGGTACGTTGACCATAATTTTTGGAAAACATGAACTCACTTGTTAAGGAGTCTAATTTACTCCACCTCATATTAGGCAACTCTCAGAGCTCTTCATCACTTTCTAATTCTAACCATTTACTTTCACGGGGAACATTACCTATCCATGTTGGTAGATCATTTTCTATAAACTATGTACAACACAAGCAGCAGTGTATAATGCCACTACTTAAATAAATATGTATTCTTTATAGTGTCACAGGTGAAGTATTGAAAGAAATGATATAATTTGCCAAGAATCCCATTTTGAAAATAACTTGTCCAGAATGCCGAACCTGTGCAATGCTGGCTTTTTTTTGCTGTTAAGATTTTTTTGTAATAAATGTGTGTTATAATAAAATATTTCAAATAAACACTGCATTATTAATGAACTTTGTGCTTGCCCTAGGGCAGCTGAGGCATAAATGGTTCATTTAAATTCTGGGTTCCTCCTGCGACAGACACAGTACTTCTAATAGTTCACTATGTGAAGACTGTACCTTCATTGTTTCCATTTCTACCCAAATGCTACTTGCTGATGTAACACCTACAGTGTTTAATGCCCTGCAACCAAGTACACATTTTTTCCCTCTTAACTTCAGTGCCTCGTGTCTACAGCAAAACTAGTATTATTTAATATTGCTAGTATTTTCAAAAGATCACATATATGGGTGAATTTCTTCTCTAGTTCCATAAGATTCACTGCCTTTTTTTCTATCTTTCATTGGGTTAAAAACAATTTTAAGTGATGACAAGATGCATGGTTCTTAAATTGTGCTGTAGATCATTTCGAGGCCAAGAGAATTAATACAGCAGTATCACTTTGTGCTTTGGGACATTAATAACCCAGAATTACCAGAGAAGAAAACACGGTTACAAACCGGTCACTCTTGGCAATTACTTTTACCACAATGGGACTAAGGGACGGACCCTTTTACCTCCTCATTTTTCAAATTCATATCTATGGCATTATGCAGTTTCCATTAAATATTACCTAGTGGTTAATTAAAAATTATGAAATGGTATTCATTCCAAAGTATTAATCAATACTTGCAATCCATTTACCTTGAGTGTACAGATCAATTTCTAGAAGTCAAATTATAAGCTGTTTATCTTCTACATTTTTTCTTGGCTAAGATATACTTTGGGAGATAAAAAGTATATCTATGAAAATAAAATTTCATAGCTAAAATTAGAAATTGTAAACTGCCCTTTAACGGAATAATCATAAGATGTGTTTTATTAATAGCCTGCTAAGAAAGCCATCTTTTACATTCTTTCTACACCAGCTTTCAACCTGTTGCTGATGTGCTGGAATGTTTCAGCAGGCTGATACACACCGAAGTTCTCCCTAGAGGTCCCATCGAACAAGGATTTCAACACACTCATAACATTCTTAAACAGAGTGGGCTTCATCAGTGGACTCCAAAGTCAAGGTCAGATGAATCCACTGAACAGGCAGCCAGGTGTGTCAGGACTAGATAGACATCCCAAGTTTGCAAGTCAGAAAGGGGGCAGAGAAGCAATCAGTTCTTGTAGGTTCCTCTGTGCTGATACGCTGGGGGTATCTGGTCTAGCAAAAGTGATTCTCAAGTCAGAATGGGGTAACACTGGAAAATTACGGAGGAGGGAAGAAGGGGAAGAAACCCTCCTTGCTAAGAACCCTAACTCAGCTTCTCCATTATATCTAGTAAAGCTCTACACAAAGAATGCCCCACATAAGCTGTATGACATGGGGGTATATTGTGTATTTCCTTAAAAGGCAGGGAATTAAGAGGAATAATTAGGAGTACATGGTCTCTGGAGCCAAACAGTCTTGGTCCAACTCCCAAGAAATCCTTAGTTGTGTACAATCTTCAGTAAGTTACATAACCTCTCTGGGAATCCCTTCATCAAATAAAGGTGGATGATAATTATACTATCTCCCTGGGTTGTGGTGAAGATTAAATGCATTAGTATGTAATGAATTTACAGCAGTGTCCCACATGTAGTGAGTCTTCAAGAAATCTTAACTATTATCGTTACCAAATATTCTTGGCAAGTTGAGGGATTTAAGCTTTGTTATCTAAACAGGGCTCAATTATTGCTGGTAATTTTTTTCAGATATTGTCTTTGTTCCTGACAATGCTGCGAATTGAGGGGAAGCCTGAGTTACCAGTAATGACCTATGATTAGAGGTTATTTTGCTTCAAACACTCCACTAGGTAACAGAGAATATTCTCTATCTATCTATGATTCTATTTTCAAGGACCTTGCTATCAAGGAGAAGGAACAAAATGAAAAGGTGTCCAGCTAGTGAGGTGTAAGTTAAGTTAAACTTTCTGATATTATGAAAGTTGAAGTTTTCGAGTAAGAGATAAGGAGAAGGCAGAGCAGGACATTCCAGGGAGAAGGAGTAGCAAGGGCAAAGGCCGAGGGGTAGGAATGCTTGTGGGTTGGATTGTGTTACTCCAAAATTTATATGTTGAAGTTCTAACCCCCAGCACCTTAGAATGGAACCTTATTTGCAAATAAGGTTGTTGCAGGTAGTTGAGATGAGGTCATTCTAGAGTAGGGTGGGTCCTAGTACAACATTCCTGGCATCCTTAGAAAAAGGGGACATTTGGGGACAGACACACTACAAGAAGGACACTATGTAAATATTAAGAGTTGTGCTGCCACAAGCAAAGGAACGACTGGAAGCTAGGAGAGAGACCCGTAGCAGCAGCTTCCCCAGCACCTTTGGATGGAGCATGGCCCTGCCTGCACCTTGACCTCAGACTTCTGGCCTCCAGAACTCTGAAACAATACATTTATGTTCTTTAAACCACTGGATTTGTGACATTTTGCTATGGCATCTGTAGTAAACTAATACAGGAATAAAACTGGAGCATGCAGAGGACTGAGTCAATTTTAGATCAGTAGAATTAGTGGGAAGTAAGCCTAGTGATAGGGTAGAAACAACGTTGGAAGAACATGAAAGCCAGACAGACAACTGTGGACGTTATATTTGAACACATTGTATGTGTGTGCTTATGTGTACTTCTTCACATTCATATTCATGTATTCATCCATCCAATAAATATTTGAGCATTTACTCTATGCCAGGCACTGTTTTAGGCACTTGGGATGCATTGGGCCCAGAATGAAATTCTCATACAGATAAAAATTCTTGCCTTCATGGTGCTTATGTTCTAGCACATACACACACACAGTTTCTCAGTAGAACCATTTCGTCAAGTGAAACATTAAGTGGAAGCTCTCTATATAAGACCAACATCAGTAAAATTGCCCTGGTAGAAGAGGTAAGTGGTGAAAGTGAACAGGGGACAAGTGGTTACTACTTGACCCACCTGTCTCATACCTCAGTGCCCTTATGACCGGTCCTCAGCCACCTTCAGGATTTCCAGAGTTCTCTCTGTAAAGGACAGTGTCTTAGCCCATTCTGTGAGGCTATAACAAAGTACCTAAGACTGGGTGATTTATAATGAAAATAAATGTATTGGCTCTTGGTTCTGGAGGCTGAGAAGTCCAAGATTGAGGGACTGGCAACTGGTGAGGGCCTTCTTGCTGCATCATGCCATGGTAGAAGGTGAAAGGGCAAGAGAAAGTGAGGGTGGGAGAACTCATCCTTTTATAAGAAATCCACTCCTCTCCATAACAAACTCACTCCTGAGATCACAGCATTAATCCAACTTGAGGGCAGAGGCTTTGTGGCCAAACCACTTTTTAATGGTCCCACCTCTTACATGGTTGCATTGGGGATTAAGTCTCCAACACATGCTTTTTGTGGGATGCATTCAAACCATAGCAGATGGTTTGCGAGCCATTGTTATAAACAAACAGCAGTAGTGGTAGGTTCTTGAACAGAGGAATAACATAAAGAAAGGTCTGTTTTGGATGACCAGTCTGGAAGTGATGTGCAGGATGGGACAGAATTAGAAGACATTAAGGGAAGAGCAGAACCTAAGAGGCTGAAAGTAGGAATTAATGGACGGATACCTCATCAGTGATGTCCTGATGAGGGCACAGAGGTAGACAATGAGGAGCATTTTGTGTAGTGGGACTTATGGAGAAGAATATGGGATCTAGGAAGAAGCAAAATTAAAAGTTTTGATCCCATACAGCTATAGTTCTGTACAAAAATGCATGTGTAAGAATGTACATTACAAGACTGTTTGTAAGCATAACAATGTTAGCATTTGTCAAAGTATGATGGTATGTCTGCATCTGTACGCTGAGATATGATACAGTCATGAACGAGATAGACTTATATGTGCTGATATGAAAACGTCTCTGTAGCGTTTCATGAAATGGGACTAGTGCAGGAGCAGTCGATGAGCCAAGGGCAGAGCGATGGGAGTGTCTGCCCCAGGTGCAGGTAGCCAGGGGATGTGTTATCTGTAGAGTATTGAAAAACAGTAAGGAAACTTACTAAATCCAGTATTCTTTTTATCATCACTGTGCAATGGCAATTGTTAACAATGTCAGTGATCAAATACTTCTTTCTGAAAAAAAAATTTTTGGTCTCAGTTTGAAACAATTGCTGCAGCTACTGTTGAGTTTTAATAATATATGCAAGCTTCAAAGTAGTACATTTTTATTATGTACCCCTTAATAAGCCTTGTAGTCTACATAGAAATTGATTCAGAGAATTTCTAGTTATAGAGTTGGCCTCTGACTCAGTAATATATGTTCATTTTGAGAGTAAAAATGCCAATTCTGCTTTTTAATCTTTCTAATCACTGTGCTATCATTGTTGATTGTGAATCTACTGCTTAATTGTAGGAATGGGGGCACAAGCTGCTTTCAAGGACAGGTTGAACAGTTCTGAATCATGAATTTTGGAAGTTTTTATAAAATGGAATGGAAATGTATAATACATTTTCTGGTGAAGATACTTTAGGAAAATTTTTTTACTGCATATGTATTTGGAAGCTGCTAAAAATCTATCCGAAATAAATAAAGACATGGACAGTATAACAATTTCTTTCTGAGTTTTTTTTGTTAAATGGAATTTTATGAATCTCTGCCAGATTTTTCCTCATGGTTAAGACTTTACTTAATTTGTGTATGTATTTTCTCATGTGAAGGAAACTTTTCAAAATAAAGATTAATAAAAAGTGTGTTTGAGTCAATGATAAGTGAGAATACATTAACAAATCTAGCTATACTTTCCATTAGACATGACAATGCAAAATCATGATTAAGTTTACAGAAGTTAACGCTTGAATACAGAACTATTCACTACTGTGGAAGACCAATATATAGGTGTAAGTTTTTTTTAAAAAGTCAATGTAGCTGAAATATTAATTATTTTATGCATTATTTTACCTATTTTTAGGATTTTTAGATATGTACGAAATTTAATAAAAATTTTCACTTCTTGTTTTCTTTCTTGAGCATTATTATTTGCTTTTAATTTAATCATTATTACCAAAAATAAAGAAGAATGGTTAAAAATTGTCTCCAGGTGTTAAATGTGCTAGACTTTTATGTCTCTATGCAGAACCGGGTACATGTGTATATATATACATATATGTGTATATAATATGTCTGTATATGTATATATATGTGTGTGTGTGTGTATATATACACATTGTATATAGACACATATATAAACATACATGTAAATTTGTATATATACACACACCGTATGTATGAAAAAGTATATACGTATACACACACGCACGTGATGATTCTAATTAGCAAACAAGTATATATGCATGTATATGTATACGTACAACATATATAAATGCACATATAATATTTGTACTGATGCTTAAATATGCAGAGCATTTTGGAAGGATGGCACGGAATATTTCTCTTAAGGAATGGGACTAGGAGAAAAAGAGAGGAAGACTTAGTTTTCATTTTATATCTTCTGTTCTATTTGCATTTCAAGCAGCTTATATACTACTTCAGTAATATTTTAAAGACTAGTTTAACTTTTAAGATAAAACGACCTGATATTTAACACCTAGGATGTTCCAGGTATCTGTTAAAAAGTTTATCAAAGAGATGATGTTCTGGTGCCTCAGTGCCTAGGGTATGCACCCTCACAAGCCATGTCTGGGAACCTGACTTCACCAACTGCCAGAATGCGAGCTTGGGGACATTGTGAGGTGCAGCTTCATCTATCTGAGCCTATTTCTCCTTTAGTGAGGTTAGAATAAGAGTGGCACCCCCCTAATAAAGTAGACTTGGGTATGAAAGGAGTTAATCCCTATCAAATAGTTGGCACTGTTAATGTTACCTACTAGTGAGAACGTGATCTCGCTTTTTAAAAAAAGAAAGAATTCCTTAAGGGAGCATAAGAATTAAAGGAGTTGACAAGGAGCATGGGGGTAAAGCAGCACTCATCACCTGCAGGGTTCTTCCAGGAGAGCATGAGGGCAGAGGGCAAGAGCGGGGTCAATGTGCAGCTTGCACAGCCCAAAGAGTAGCTCAGGAGGGAGAAAGCCATGGACATCACGGGCCGCCAAGTCCTGCAAGGAGGCTGTGAATGAGAGGGGTGCACTGAATATCAGATCTTTGGCTGCTGAAGCCATGTGCTAAGGTTTGGCCAGGAGTGAAAGTTGAGCAGTGAGCTTGGAAGTCTGTAGAGACATTGACGGTGCACAGTGACAGCTAATAACACGTCGGGTTATCGTTCTAAGCATTTTTCATGTACCAGTTCATTTAAGCCTCACAATAGCTTTCTGCAGTAGATTCTATTTTTTTTTTTTTCTTTTTTAGACAGAGTCTTGCTCTTGTCGCCCAGGCTGGAGTGCAGTGGTGCGACCTGGGCCCACTGCAACCTCTGCCTCCTGGGTTCAAGTGATTCTCCTGCCTCAGCCTCCTGAGTAGCTGGGATGACAGGTGACCACCACGACACCCAGCTCATTTGTATAGTTTTTGTGGAGACGGGGTTTCACCATGTTGACCAGGCTGGTGTCTTGGATGCCTGACCTCAAGTAATCCACCCTCCTTGGCTTCCCAAAGTGCTGGGATTACAGGAGTGAGCCACTGCGCCCAGCCAGTAGGTTTCATTCTTATCCCCTTTAACAGATGAAGAAACTGAGGTACAGAAAAGGCAAGAAGCTTGCCTGGATCATTCAGCTAGTATGTGGGAGAGCCAGAATTGGAATCCAGATGGTCGAGCTCCAGAGGCTAGTCTCTTAACCACACCACTAAACTACCTGCCTGAATGATCATGAAGAATTATGTGTTCAAAGAGTCTGAAATGCCATATACCTGACAACTGAAGTAATCAAAGATAATTGTGGAAGAAAAGAATAAAAGGAAAACACTGGAATCATCTGCAAAGATGAAAGCGGTGCTGCGGGAGGCAGAGGATGACGGCACCATTGCTAACTCAAAAAGCATGGCAAGGAAATCACACACTGGAAGCTGAGAAAGGGCTGTCAGTCACTAACTCAGGAAGAAGTAAGTCATGGGAATCAAGGAAAAGTTGCCCATTCTTGTATGTTTCTTTCCATCCCTCATTCCTTGCCTACACTGGACACTGGTGTCAAACCTCACTCAGAAAAACTCCTTCCTTTAATTTTGAAGGATGTTCTTCCCATCTTTGCTTACCGAAATCTACAGCTCTTTAAGCATAGATGAAAAGCTGTAATTCATAAAATATTTATTTCCTAATACTCTCATTTAGAATTTTAAATTCTACCCAGCTTTTTGTTACCCAAACTCTGTAATGTTTTTTCTCTACATAAGGTCATTGATGAGAATGAGCATTAAGGGACAGGAAGTTTCAAATTATTTATGCTATGAGATTGATGAATTTTAAAAACCGTAACATTAGAATGCACGGTTGCCCCAAATCCGTGTGCCTTTGGAGAAATTCAAGTTGTTGCTCCCGTGTTAGATAGGGGAATGTGCAGAACCCAGGAAGATTCAACCTCCATTTCCACCAACTGAAGGCCTCTGGAGCACAGGCAAACCCAGAAGGAAACCACAGATGCTTCAGGAACAGGAAAAGGAAGAGTTCCACATGGAATATTGCCTCAAAACCACAGAAAATGTCCATGAAGCAGACCCCTTGTTGAACTAGCTGATGAGTGACCAGTGATAATTTTTCAGACCCTGCAGAAAAAAATAGATTTTTAAATCATTTTACCAATTAGAAATTGGTCCAGTATAACACAAAAATGGAAACCAGGAAATAAATAGTCTTGAAACCCTTCTGGCCAATTTATCAGTAGTGTGCAAGTTCTAAGCTCCGGGTATCGTTGAGCTATAAAAACTATGGCAGTTTTATCCTTATCTTTTATCTTTAATTGGTCTATGGCCATTTCCTATCCATACTATTTGGCAGCTGTTGAAACACTTTATCCTCTTTTCCTACCCTATCTGTGTTAATAAAAAATAGGAGAGGGTAAAATAGTAATCCTAATGGGGCAAAAAGCCCTCTTAGAATAAATTGGGCAGAATCAATGTATAAAACACTTCAAGGAGACTAATATAAAGCACTTAGTTGTTGATTGTTCCATGGATTACTTCAGCCCTTTCATTATGCAGCTGACATGAGACACATATGGTTCAATTGTTTTGTGTCTTCATAATACTAAAATTATGCAGTAGAAGGCATACATTAAAATCGTGACACAATGTCCTAATGGGAGAATAGTCTTGGGTCTCTGCCCAGGCCGAGGTCAGGAACAAAGTCTCTCACTCAGATTCCTGACATACCAATATCCGAGAGAAGGACAAGGAACATTGTTTCAAAAGCTGTGCAGAGAAGTAATAGACTAATATGATGATTGCAGGACATATATCATATTAAAATAATAAACACAGTCAACAGAAATAATCAACACACATTAAAGTAGGAAGGCCCAAGGATTTTGGCAAATTGTTAAAATCAAATGAAAATAACTCATTTATTTTAGCCCACTTTGTACTGTGTATCATGCAAACTCAGAATTGAATACAAATACTGGAAAAACACCTTGCCTTTATTTAGATTGGCATCTAGATCTGAAGTACAATTATTCACATATCAGCCAGAGTGGATAAAACCTCCATTTGAATTTTTAAATAAGTACATTCTGGCATGAAAAAATTAAAGCTAACAAACACAGCCAGGGAAGTAGTTCAATCCTGTGCCATTCTTTGCTTCTCTGGCTATTTTACTTTTAGAACATCTGGAAAACTTGTGAAGGGTGGCCCCTTAGAAAGAAGTGATGTTACTACATGAAGAATTTTGAAACAATTGGAGTCTGTTATCTTATATTTGATGAGGCCAATTTGATAAGGTCAAGCCCAAGAACCGAAAAGCAGAATGAGTTTTTTTTTTTACAAACTGCCAGTCCTTATCTCACTGCCAAATGTGTACCTTTTGGACTCTCAAAAGGACTCTTTTGGGAGAGGAAAATGGCAGAAGAAAGAGGGAAAAATCCACTTAATGTTTTATGGACTTATTAAAAGAAAGTCTCTCCTTTCATTAACTGTGAAAAAACCCTCCATTAATATAGAAACTACAGCAACCAACTGGAGCAGACCCTGATAACTGCACCTCCCAGGACAACCATATCAGCATATCAGCAATCATTTTTCTGAATTTTAATGATAATTTTCAAACAGGGCTCACAATTCAGTAGGGGCTAGTAAAACTTTACACTATCGGTTTAAGACTTTCTGTGTCTTTTGGTACACATTTTTGATTACAGCTTTGCTCTAGATATTAGTCCAAAGACTGAATCATGCCAAACTTTTTAGCAAAACAGCCTTTAAGAACTAGGGGAAACAGGGTGTTTTGTGCAGAAATTTAAATGGAATTTAGTCAACTTTTGTTGTCTCAAATAATTTCTCAACTTAGTATGGAAAGATTATGTGAAAAGTCAATTTTCGGAATATTTTTAACCTGAAAGTGCATGTCCACTAGCCACTTGAATGAGGAAATGAGATGAATAAGTCGTGGGTTTAACTGACTCATAAATAGTCAGCTCGTGAGCATGTGCTGATTTCAAAGTGTAAAGTAAGATCAAGGAAGAAATTGTGCCCATCAATATTAAAGTCAGTTTTTATGCCATTAAAGATTTTCACCATTACGCAACTGATTTAGCATTTTACTTCCAAAATCTGACAATTATTTATCTTAACTTTATATTGTTGAGAAATGTATCATTGTCCCTTCCATTTACATACTTACGTTTGGGGTCCGAATTATTAGATGATTTCTTATTTCTAATGACTTGAACTCTATATCTGCGGTGCTTTTAGAAGCTTGTTGCATTGTGGCTTGATGCAAAAAGAAATCATTTGTGTTGATGTTTTCACACAAAGTAAGATAAAGCATGGATAGAATGTAATCCTTAGAAATACAGACTTTAAAAATATTTGATATAATAAAAAGATACTGAATATTAGCTTTTGTATTGGTTGCTATAAATTAATCCATCCATAATGCCTCAACAGGTGTAAAACATATTGAATGAGGGATTTTTCCAGTAACGTAAGAGGCATTAAGCAGATGTGCTTTGTACCAAACGATTTCATATTTCAATGTGACAAAATAGATGAGCCACATAAAGCCTAATTTCAGCTGCAAATTGCAAGCTGGAATAAGTTCCAGAATAGTAAACAATTAGCTGCTTTATTTTCTTTTTAATAAGACTAAATTACCAGATAATATCTACTGGCATCGCCTTGGCTAATAAAAATCTGTTTAATAGGATTTGCCATTTTTCCAATTGCTATCATGATCAGCTTTGCATTTTGATTATCTCTAAACTTTGCCTCAATTTTCTCATAGAAAAGCTCTCAGTGGTAATTGCTTTAACATTTATTCCAGGTCAAGTGGTTAAGTATGAATAATGATCTGTCAAAAATGTACAGTAATGCCGTCAATAGAGCAATTACCATTTCGCTGAAGATTATTATGGCAAAAGAGCACATTAACTGGGCACAATAAACAGAACAACAGAGAAAAAGGGGGCAAAGGGACTGACTGTTTGCAAAACCTGTGTGTGTTGTACATGTTCTTGACAGATATTAATTGTCTTTCAAGACCAATTAACCATACCC
Source organism: Pan paniscus (assembly GCF_029289425.2). NCBI lineage: Eukaryota > Metazoa > Chordata > Mammalia > Primates > Hominidae > Pan > Pan paniscus. Next base: position 179,412,182 of record NC_073252.2, on the reverse strand, counting down.
CCACAATGGTGTTCCCAGTATAGAGCGAATTAGGAACGTTTCATTGCTGATAAAAAGAAAACAAATGTTTATACAGCTTACATTTAATATTCCCAAAAAGGTTGTCTCGCTACATTTTCTGCAATGATGTTTATTTCTGCAGCTCCCTTTTCTCCTAGGAAGGACCACCGCAGAGCCGTCTTAGTTGTCTATTGTAGTGAATCACAGATTAAATTAATGCTAATGGGAGGTGACAACAACTGCTTTTGTTGTCAATATTACTACAAAGCCTCAATTTTTCAAAGTGTCTTTCTATAGAAGAAGCAATGAATAAGACTGTAACTCAATACAGTACTACTTGGGGGAAAAGTGATAAAAAGGAAATATGATGTTTACCCAGTCAACACACCACTGTTTAGTTGTGACTCTCTTACTATCTGGGGCTAAGGGGAAACCTTCAAACCAATATTCAAGAGCAGATGAAAAACAGCTCTTTACTTTGAGGTAATTCTGTAGCTAGCTGTACATTTCAGCACTTTTCCTGAATACCTTTTATATAATTCAAGAACAGGCTGCTGTTAGATTTACCTTTTACCTTCTTTGACTAATGTTTAGTTAGAAGAAATAGTCTCAGATTTTAATTTTAATGGAAATGCACTGAGAAAATTGGTCATCAGACACCAAAAGAATATTTGTTTCTTCCCTCACTCAGAAAATAATTCTCTAATTCTATTCCCCATAGAATTGTTACCGGAAAGGGTCATGATTCAAACCCCAAGAGAGTGTTCTTGGATCTTGTGCAAGAAAGAATTCAGGGTGAGTTGACAGGGCAAAGTGAAAGCAAGTTTATTAAGAAAGTAAAGCGGTCAAAGTAGGCAGTTCCTGAAAGTAAGAAGAGGAACTGGCCCACCCTAGGTAAAATGCTTGTTTATTTATAGGATAACAATAACAACAACAACAAAAAATCATGGGGAGATGATTTGCTACAACGGTTTGTGACAAAGGATTAATTTTCTTAATTACTATATTTTGCAATAATTGATATTACTAGCTTTAAAGCAAAATTAGGAATGCTTCTGTTCTTACGATATTGGGATATCAGGACATTCCTGAGTCTGGGTCTGTTTAGTAAACGTTATCAATCTGTTCTCTTTAATGGCAAACATCCAGAGCCTAGGAATACCTAACTTTTGGGGACTGTGGCTCAGCAAGTCTCAGCCTCACTTTTCCTAGCCCTCACTCAAGATGGAGTCGCTGTGGTTCGAATGTCTCTGGCAGAATGATCATTATAGGCGCACGCTTTGGGTCACACAGAACTGGGGTAGAGTGTCCTGGCTCCACCTCCCACAAGCTGGAGCTTCAGACAGTTTCTTTAAGCTAAGTCTCAGTGTTTTCTTTTTTGTTTTGTTTGTTTGTTTGTTGTTTTCATTTGCAAGGTGGGCTAATTAAATAGCTTATCTGCTATACAGATACAATGACACAATGAAGGTGAGGTGTTAGGTAAAGTGCCTGGCACATGGTAAGCATTCCAAAATGCTCTCTGCTCCATCGTGCTACGGAAGCTAGAGAATCAATGTAGCAAAACCCCGCCTTCAGAGATCCTAGAACAGGATTCGTATGCAGCAAATAAAATTACACACTATGAAGCATGACTAGCACTAGCTGTGGTGGAGGTGGGAGTGGGGGCATGAATGTGCCAGAAGAGTCCAGCAGGGCTTTTCCTTTAAGAGTTGAAGGTTGAGAGGCTAAGAGAAGTTTCAGGTTGCCCCAGTACACTTGAGAGACTGCCCTTTCTCTGTGCTTCCTCAACCCTCAAATACATGGACGGTTATTCTGTAAGATTTCACCACCGTCTCACTTACTTGCCAGTGGTTCCACCAATCTCCCGAAATGCTTTTCAACATGTGATTTCTTAGTTTAACAGGTAGTATGAAAGAAAATATCTCGATGATCAAACAAGCTAGGAAAACACTGGATTAAACACAACAACATTCTTTTTTTCTAGTGACCTTCTCATGTGTTTTTTTCTGTATTAAAAAAATAATTTCAACTTTTAGATTCAGAGAGTACATGTGTAGGTTTGTTATAAAGAGTATATTGCATGATGCTGACGTTTGGGCTTCTATGGATCTCATCACTGAGATAGTGAACAAAGTCCCCTATAGGTAGTTTTTTAGCCTTTGTCTCTTCCCTCCCTTCCTCCCTCCTTTTAGAGTCCGCAGTGTCTGTTTCTCCCATTTTTATGTCCATGTGTACCCAACGCTGAGCTCCCACTTGTAAGTGAGAACACACAGTATTTTTGGTTTCCTGTTTCTGCATTAATTCACTTAGGATAATGGCCTCCAGTTCCACCCATGTTGCTGCAAAAGACATAGATTTGTTTTTTTTTTTAATATATAGTTGCATAGTATTCCATGATGATTATGTATCCCATTTTCTTTATCCAATCCACCATTGATGGGCATCTAGGTTGATTCCATGTCTTTGCTATTGTGAATACAGCTGTGATGAACTTGTCTTTTTCGTGGAAAGATTTAGTTTTCTTTGGATATATACCCAGTCATGGGATTGCTGGGTCAAGTGGTAGCTCTGTTTTAAGTTCTTTGAGAAACCTCCAAAGTGCTTTCTGCAGTGGCTGAACTAATTCACATTTCCACCAACAGTATCACCAACACCTGTTATTTTCTGACTTTTAATAATGGCCATTCTGACTGGTGTTAGACGGTATCTTATTGGGGTTTTGATTTGCATTTCTCTGATGGTTAGTGATGCTGAGCATTTTTTCTTAGGTTTTTGGCCACTTGTATGCCTTCTTTTGAAAGTGTCTGTTCATGTCCTTTGCCTGTGTTTAAAATGGGGTTGTTTTATGCTTGTTGAATTGTTTATTAACTTCTCATGTATTTATTAAGTTACTGTGTATTATAAATTCCCAGGCAAAGAAAGTATTGCTATGGTGTTTCCCAAATTCATGTGGCCACAGAATTATTTTTTCCCGGTGCAACTCATTGGCATAATGCTGCGAGAAGCAAATATAAAGATCACTGGTCCTCTAAGCTGCTCTCATCCTGTCCACATACAGACTCTTAACAGCCAAGCCCAACAGTGTAATTTCCCTCTTCGTTCTTTTTACTACGCGCACAGGCTAGGGAGCTGATTGCCTGCATCTCAATCCCATCGCACTGGGTGAGCTTGAAGAACTAACTTAGTCTTTTGGGATTTCAGGTTCCTTGACTGGAAAATAGAGGCCAAGATGAAACATTACGCCATTGTGTTGCTACAAGGTGATGCCAGGAAAGAGCTTAGAAACCTACCTGGCACATACTAAGCTCAAATCTATTTTAGCTACTCTCAGACTTACTGCACCTTTTCCTCTTGAAATCCTTCTTCCCTCGGCTTCCTTGAGATGTTTCTGTCCTGGCAACTCTTCTTTGTCAGTTTTCTATTACGTCTTCTTCCTCACTTCAATATTCAGTTCATAGCTCCACCCCTGCTATTTTTACATTGTCCTCAGATGAACAACACAGTAAACATCAATTATCAGCTATTCCTTGTTGTCTCCTAAACATCCACCTTCACCTCTAGGCCTATATTTTAAACTGCCTGATGGATCCTTTCAAAACCGAACTCAGACCCTCCCCGCTGCTCTCCTGGGCCCATCTGCATCCGCGGCTTCTCCTGTGTTCTGAATGTCAGTCATCACACCATTGCCTATTCTATTTTCCACCGCCAAATCGCACTTCCTTTATGCTAACTCATCTCCTTGCCTCAAGTTTTGCTGTCTTCTAATCCTTTATTTACAATGCTGGCTACAAATATCTTCATGTTACTCTCTTGCATAAATCTATGTAGTTATTTCAGGAGGTTGTGTGAACTCTTTACTATTGCTTACAAGCCCTTTCTTTGGCTGGCTTCTGTCTCAGGCTGCTGTGTCATCCTTTCTACATTGTGGGGTCTTAGCTTGGCCTGGGGCTCCATTTCCCATCTTCCTCTGCAGATAGGTGCCTCAAAAGCCTGCGTTCTGATTAATGGGGTGACAGAAGAAGTGATGTGTGCCATCCCCAAGGCTCGCCGTTACAATGACTGGGCCTTTGCTCACTGGTCTCCTTCTTGCATCTTTCTGGCTGGAAATGACAAGAACTGCATCAGCTGTTTTGGGCCAAGGGAGATGGAAACTCACATGTCAAGGATGGCAGAGCCTCCTCAAATGCACCATCATCCCGGTCTGCTCATGTCTGTTACAGTAGGGACAAAGAAGCTTCTAGCATATTTAAACCCTTTGTTTTGTGGTATTTTGGTTATTAAAGGGTGGGCACTCCTCTGACTAATCTGTCCCTAATAGTTGCTATCTTATTCCTTCACCTCAGCTCTGATAAGCTTACTTTCAGTTCCTCAAAACACCATGTACTTTATCGCTTCCGGACTTTGCATATTTTGTTTCTTCTTTTTGGTGTGCGTTTTCTCTTGTGTTCTTCTCCCTTTACCTGAAACTCCATTATACCCTTCAGGTCTTAATGGGATAACACCGCCTCTGGGAAGTCCTCAGGGACTGTCACCCTCCATTCCAAACTATGAAAGGGGCCTCTGCCATACATGCTCAAACCACATGGCAGGTGGCCATAGCACTGACCCAAGAGTATTTTAATTATGTAATCAATGATCCCCAGAGGTGGGTGGTAGGCTATGTGAACAGGCATGCTCTCTCTTGCTCACAGTTGTTTCCCCCATTGCCTTGCATGATGTCTGGTGCATAATAGATCCTCAATACAGCTTTGTTGTGTCAGAATCAATTCAAATGTAGCATGACCAAAACCCTGCTAATGATCTTCTCTCCTTAGCCTCCGACTGTTTTCTCTCCTGCAATTCATGTCTTCATTAATGGCACTATCATCTCTCTAGTGAGCCCAGAAGAAAATTGAGCATCCTCACTCCTTACTAACTTCCTTTTCCACTCTTCTCATGCTCCTTGGACACCATGTTATTTTTAAGGTCCCTCTGAAACGACTCCTAAATTATCTTGACTTTTGATTCTCACTGGCAGCTTCCTTCTCTTATTTGGATGATTCCAGAAGTTGATTTGCAATAGCTCGTCTCATGACTGGCCTTCCTGGGTTCCAGGGCTTCCTCCCAAAATGAACACAGTCGATTACTCTCATCTCTTTAAAAGTCTTTAACAACTTGATTGCAAACGGCTGAAAACGGCCAGTTAGCTAGTTGTCTGTCTATCTCTAAACCTGGTCTCACTTTGTGTTTCTACATTCACCTCTTTCCTCTTCTTGATCTAGGCCAGTAGTTTTTCTCATGTTGGACGGAAGGGGCCTGTTAACAATGGAGACTGCTGAGCCCCAACTACTCAGAGTCTGGGTGAGGCCGAGGAATCTGCATTTGTAACAAAGATGGGTGAGTGATCTGAGGACCACTTCTTTTTTTGTTGTTGTTGTTTTTTTGAGATGGAGTTTCACCCTTATTGCCTGGGCTGGAGTGCAGTGGCGCGATCTCGGCTCACTGCAACCTCTGCCTCCTGGGTTCAAGCGGTTCTCCTGCCTCAGCCTCCCGAGTAGCTGGGATTACAGGCACCCGCCACCATGCCCAGCTAATTTTTGTATTTTTGGTAGAGACAGGGTTTCACCATGTTGGCCAGGCTGGTCTTGAACTCCTGACCTCAGGTGATCCACCCGCATCGGCCTCCCAAAGTGCTGGGATTATAGGCGAAGGACCACTCTTTGAGAAGAATTGGTTTAGCCGAAATGAACTTGTCGATGTAGCCCAAATAAATACATCATGCCATTTTACACCAGAGAGCACGTATCCTTTTCACATCCTGGAATATTCTTTTCCTCCAATTAAGCTCGAATGTCTCAAAACTCTGTGGCATTTTTCTTGTTCCATCAGGGATCTTAATGAGGCCAAATCACTGAAGCCTGAAATGGTGGGGCCCACGAGTTTGGACTTTTTTTTTTTTTTTTTCCTGAAGGCAGTAGAGAATCAGAGGAAAGTTTATCACATAGAATTGACATGATTGAGCTTTATTTTATGACTATTACTTGGGGAGTAGTATGTAAGAAAAATTGAGGGAGAAAAAGACTAGCTAGACTTATATTAGTCCTGGAAAGAGATTGAAAGAGGGTGGCAGTGAGGATGTAAGGGAGGTGTAAGGAGGAGTAAAAGGTGCTACTCAGTTTGCCAGCCTGACTGGCTGGGAATATGATGGCACCAACCAAAGAAGGACAGGCATTGTGACCACAGTACCAGTGATGAAAACACTAGACTGTGAGAATGCATGGACACAGGGAAGGGAACATCACACACCAGGGCCTGTTGCTGGGTGGGGGGAAAGGGGAGGGAGAGCATTAGGGCAATTACCTAATATATGTGGGGCTTAAAACCTAGATTATGGGGGAATAGGTGCAGCAAACCACCATGGCACATGTATACCTATATAACAAACCTGCACGTTCTGCACCTGTATCCTATAATTAAAAAAAAAAAAAAAGCTGGTCTTATGGCTCATGCACGCCTGTAATCCTAACACTTTGGGAGGCTGAGGCGGGCAGATCACGAGGTCAAGAGATCAAGAGCATCCTGGCCAACACGGTAAATCCCCGTCTCTACTAAAAATACAAAAATTAGCCGGGTGTGGTGGTGGGTGCCTGTAGTTCCAGCTACTCAGGAGACTGAGGCAGGAGAATCGCTTGAACCCGGGAGGTGGAAGTTGCAGTGAGCCGAGATGGCGGCATTGCACTCCAGCCTGGGCGACAGAGTGAGACTCCATCTCAAAAACAAACAAACAAACAAACAAACAAACAAACAAAACAAAACAATGGATTGGACCAGTGACTTCTCAAGAGTGGTTTCCAGACCAGAAGCATCAGCAGCTCCTTCTACCTTGTTAGAAACGCAGATTCTTCGATCCTGCCCCAGACCTACTGAATCAGAAAAGTCTGGAAGTGGGGCCTAGCAATCTGTGTTGTAAGGAGCTCTTCAGATGACACTGAATAGTGCAGAAGCCTGAGAGTCCCTGGCCTAGACTGAAAGTGCCATGCAGCAGGGTCCTGGTCAGCCCTGCCGATCGCTGCATTCCCAGTGTTTGGAGTGGTGCCTGGCATGGAGTAGGCTCCGGGTAAATAACTCCAGAGTGAACAAGGGTTATAATGTCAGCTGCCGATTTTTTGAGACAAAATTACATATTGTGCTGTATGCTAAATCATTTCATGTATTGAAAGAATTGCTATTTCCAACAATCCAATGAAGTAAGATCTTTTAAAAAAATTTCACAAAAGAGAAGAATTTTAGAGAGGTTAAAGATCTTGGCAAAGGTCACAGCTGTTCGTGTGTGAAGATTCGGTGTAAATGCAAATCTTCAGACTTTAGAAACTGAGCAATTAGTCATTACATGTGTTTGTTTTGGGGGTGCAAAGGAATGAGTTCACTTTTGAAAACATTGATTACTTTTATTATTATTTAAGGTTAGCGGAACAGAAAGTACTGTTGTTTGCTTTTGTACTTTAAGTTTTGGAGGTTTCTAGATGTTTCTAGATGAAGGGGAAACAGCCAAAACCATAGAAATCACTGGATACAGTCAGGATGCATGAGAAAGAGGAAGAAATTCCTGACAATGCTGGAAAGGTGCAGTCCAACGTGGGATTAACGCTGTTTCAGTCAACGTGGCATATTTCCTATACGGCAAAACACTATGCTTGATAATGAGAATACAAATGTAAGATGAAGAGTATTTTGGAGGGGACAGTGAAGAAACATGGCATCAGTGGCATTATTTGGTCTTTGTCTTGATTAAGAAGGAGACACACAAACTTACGTAGAGAGTGTAGGTGAGGAGGAAGAGAGTTTGTAGATGAAAGGAGTCAAGATGTTTGGAATAGCCTGTATATCTTATTGTGCCCTTACTGACTTCTGCAAAGTGCAACATTGCGATTGGTCCAATAATGATGACTTTGGAAACCCTCTTCTTTGAAGAAATATCAGAATGAATTATGGGCTGCCTTCAACCATGTCCCATGGAAGACTACAACAGCCTGAGTGGATTTTTTTTTTTTTTTTTACCCCAAAGTGCTTCATGATTTGCCAAAAGGGGAAAGAAATGGGATTGAAAGAAAAGAAACAATTTGATAGAACAACGAAATGCATGCTGAATAATGATTTTATATTAGATGTTATAAGCTATTGTGATACACAAGTATGAGATGCACATGTAAAAGGCAAATTGAAAGCTAATATCTTTATAGTATAGTAATTACAAAAATATTTGGTGTGAAAACCTTAATGTGTCCTGGGTTCATTTGTACAAGAGTCAATTTTTGTCCATTGAAGTGCAATCAATACAGTCAGATCAGTCTTATTTGAACGGATGTTTTATCTGAAATAGGTATTGGAATTATTCTGTAATATGGTATTGAAGAACAGGCCCAAATATCACATTAGACACGACACCAGCATAATCCCATTAGTTTTAAAATTCAAGAAGTTCAGCATTCCTTGGTGTTAGATGTAACGCATCTTGTTTTTTCTATCTACTCACACCTACTGATAGAGTTCTCTATGCCTAGTATAGGTTACAAAGATGTTGATATCAGGTTGGAATTTTTTTTTTTTTTTTGAGACCAAGTCTCACTGTTGTCACCCAGGCTGGAGTGCAGTGGCGTGATCTCAGCTCACTGCAACCTCAGCCTCCTGGGTTCAAGTGATTCTCTTGCCTCAGCTTCCCATGTAGCTGAGATTACAGGCACATGCCACCATGTCCAGGTAAATTTTGTAATTTTAGTAGAGACAGGGTTTTACCATGTTGGCCAGGCTAGTCTCGAACTCCTGACCTCAGGTGATCCATCTGCCTTGGCCTCTCAAAGTGTTAGGATTACAGGTGTGAGCCACCGTGCCGGCCATTAGGTTGGAATTATACACTGCTGCTTTTTATTACATGGGATTATAGTTTAAAATGACATGCCTATTTAGGCTGGTTTTGGAAAACTTAATTTATATTAATTTCCATTTCCATTTTCATATCCATGCAGCTTTTGTAATTGTTAAATTAGTACCATTGATAGAAGTTGTAAAGTTTATGCTGTACTCATCAACCATAAGTTAAACTTTTCTTTCACTTTGAAGCTTTTTATTCCCAAAATTTCAGTAACCTTTCTGGCATTCTGGACAGGAAGACACACATCATGCTTGATAGAAGGCAGGAGAAATCACCTAACAAGTAAGAAGCCGCAAATGGCAAAGAAGAGCTGAAATAGCTGAACACTTAGGAATTTACTTGTGAAACAATCCATTACCTTTTTTTTTTGTTTTGTTTTGTTTTGTTTTTGTTTTTGTTTTTGTTTTTGTTTTCTTTTTTTGTTTTTTTTTGTTTTTTTTAATTATACTTTAAGTTTTAGGGTACATGTGCACATTGTGCAGGTTAGTTACATATGTATACATGTGCCATGCTGGTGCGCTGCACCCACTAACTCATCATCTAGCATTAGATATATCTCCCAATGCTATCCCTCCCCTTCCATTACCTTTTTGAATGCTTGCAAAACATACATTTTAATTCGAACAGGACTCAAAGGGAAGATAAAGAAAACAACTGTTCTTTCACTTTCCAAATACTATGTAACATTTTGTTTTAAAAATAGGAATGTGGCATTTGCTCTTGAACAGCATTAAATGTGCTGGTATTTTTTTCTAAAATGTCTCTTACACCTCATTCTAGTGCTGTAGCTCTTGTAGGAAGTTCTAGATTCCTGTTATTCAATTAATTCTATGAAATGACATCTGGGGTTTGCAAGCTTCTTTGAGTCACTGCATATTTTCCTGTGCATGTTAAGCCAGAATTATCTAAGTACTCCTAATGGGGATCTGCAGTATTACAGGTGACAAGGAAACAAAGTGATTGTAGCCATGACAACTAAGATAGGAAGAAAGAGAAATGGATGATGAACACCCCGTCTCCAAATGATAAGGTTGAGGGTGAAGAGTGTTCCTAAGTACAAGCTTCTAGGCAAGTGGAAAAGGTCTAACAAGCCCTACGTGACCCCCATGTAGCAGACAAGTGTAGTAATTGACAATGCACATGGTATGTGTCTGTATACTGGCTTTCTACATGCTTTGTTTATGCTCTGTCCTTTAATTTGTGTTCTGAACACCCCAATCTGAAACAGAAGTCTAAGAAATTCTAGTGAGTAGGATTACAAAGGCAAGTTTGCTGACTCATGTAGGTCTTGGGTGTAACTGTTAGTAAATCCGTTTCAGAAAATGCAGTATCCTGGGAATTTAAGAACAGCCAGAGTGATACGCCAGTTTGAGGCTATTATGCATAATCTTTGAGTGACAGGTATTCCTTTCCTACTATCAAACCTTCTCAGATTCTTATAATCAGAAGCACATATGCTCTGAAAAACTATACCTGACTTGTCTAATGAGTGACTTCCCCAAAACAAAGTTTGTCTCTGCTGTCAAAATTCCTCAGCCAATGATAGTCACTCCTACCAGAACTCCATCAATTTCAGCTACCGCTTCCTTCTGGGTACAACTTTTTAAGGACCCACAATCCACTCCTGATCCAAGTTGACTGGGATGACACATTATCTCTGTGCCACGACAGCTCTACTTCACAGAGACTGTAGACAATATTGTTATAAAATATCACCCAGTTTCTGCACTGTCAAACATTATTTATCCCCAGGTGATGGAAAATGAATGAAATTTTCCAAGTGGTACCGAAATACATTTTTCACGATCAACTAAACTTGTTCTAGTTTAAAACAAACAAATCACGGATTCTCTTAGGTCTTTCCCTTCCTTTTATAAGTCAAAACACACGAATACATCCCGTCCATTTGGGTTCCCATAATGACACCCAACTGTCCCATACTCTTCATTAGCAGTTCCCGAAGGATTTTTTCTAGCTTCTTTTAGCCAAGAAACCAAGAACTACAAATACCAATACAAATTTGTCAACACATAAGGCCTAATGGCATGTAATACTGCCAGTCTAGGCCGATACAGAAATAGTCATTTAGAAGACAACTCAGAGAAAAAAGAAAGAAGCCTTCATCAAATATGACTTATTGCTTTTTCCCACCTGATCCCATTTATATGCCTCATACCGGTATTGATGGACGGGTGAGAGAGAATGGCTGTAGGCCTCACATTACTCACTGTAACCACCAGCCTCAATCACTGACGGAAAAGAGGCTCCGCTCTGGCAATAGGGAGCCAATGAAAACTATTTTCATGCAGCAGTTAACCATTTATTCAGATACTCGGCCTGATGCATTTTCAAAGATTGGAAAATTCCTTCTCTGCTAGAAATGGAGATGGGGGCAGGTAAAAATGATACTTAAATGCAGAGGCCTTGCCTTGCCCACAGTAACCACAAGAATACTGCCCCGAATGATAATGATAATAATAATAACAATATTTTTTGAAGTGCACCTGCACCAGCTCTGCGAGAAAGGCTGACAAATGGAGGACATGTTTTAAGGAATGTCAGTGGAGTTTCTCAGTTGTTTATAATCACCGCATTGTCTTTGATTAGGGCCTCTCAGCTTGTCCATGTTCATGCACAAAACTCCAAGGCCTGGAATGTTGCAGGGTCTAGATTTCTATCTGATGGGTGGTCTTGGCTCAGGCATCTTTGCTGGTAACACACCCAGAGGTTATTTGGGATGGGCACCACATACTGCAATTATTAATCATTAGAAGGACACAGGTTTAGAATTAATTCTCTTGGGTGGCTAGTACAGGATATACCTTAACAATTGAATGCTCCCTAGTCAGAGAGAGAGAGAACTAAGAAAATAATATTAAGTTTCCTTACCTCTATCCCTGGTAAATCAGAATTCTTTTGTAAATTGGAAAGAGAGCTCCCCAAATGCAAAATGCAAACCCAGTTTCTTGCTCACTCGAGAAACTGCCATGAGAGTTTTCATAGCACAAAAGCTAATTCTGTTTTGTTGCTTCTTGTTGTTGTTTTGGAAGATCGCTAAATACCACTTTTTTTGGTATTTGAACTTTATTAAAGAAAATGGCAGCTGAGGACATCTAGCGTGCTTCATATGAGTCAGTTTAGTGGCTCAGAGGAGGCAAAGGGGAAACCCTTTTTAGGAAACCCGACTTTTCTTTACAATTTGTGCGAACTTTGCAGCAGTAGAAGGATTAGAGCCGTATCTCCATATTCTAGTGTTTAGCAGCACTCTTGTGAATTAGAAACTTGTAAAACCTAAATGAGCAGCGTGCGGACATAATAATTACCATACCAGAACAGACCAATGGAGCAGGGAGTCTGCTACCCTGTCTCCAATATGGCCAGTGCTGCATGCTCCAGAAGACGCAAGTCCCCCATCATACACCTAAATGTGCAACACGGGACTACAGGGGGAAATTTCTCCCCATCCCCAGCTGGTAATCAGCAGCGTGTGCCCTGAAGCAGTCGAGTTGAGCGTCCCTGTTAATTTTATCCTTGACAATAAACTGCTAGAACTCACAGCAATGTGGAATCCTGTTCTCAAACCTCCCCCAAAGGTTTGACTCAAGCTGAAACCAAACAAACACCTCGATGGAATTACAGACACTGTGTTCAGAGCCTATTTCCCTCTCTCTCTTCAGATTCGCTGCCGTTCGGTTTCCCTGAGCGCCTTCGTGTTTCTTCGCTACCAAGAAAAGAAAATAGGGTATCAGCTTGTTTTCTTAACACTATTCCTTATTTCCCACAGCACATCCCACGACGTGTCCTTTCCCTTGCCCCCGTTTCTATATTCATCACTCCTATTTCTCTTCTAGGAGGAGTGACTCCCCCTTCACAGCTCTTGCAAATTTCATGACACATTTCTGGACTGTTTTTTTGTTGTTTTATCTTGCGGCTGTTTCGTTTGTGAAATGAGTGACAAAAGCAAACATAGGATCAAAGTGTAAGCATACAACAGATTCAGAAAACCGTACATGAGAATATCACACATATTGCACCCTTTTGCTACGCTTCTTAATTAATATGGTCTAATATTACTCTACATATTGCAGATACACATTTTCCTCTCCTAGAGCTGCTGCCATGAAATAGATATTTTTACCCAATTCTCAAAACTGATGCCTCTATCTTTGTCTTGGGAGCTTTATAGATAATTTGGAATTCATCATGGAGACAGCACTGTTAAATGTTCCATCAAACAAAATCAACGTGTATGTTCACACACATATATCCAACGTCTATGTTGTTTTGCACTCATCTACCTAAAAATTTATCTGTGAAGTTGTTGCTTGGTCTTAGATTGTCATCATGTTCTTTGGAAACTTTTATCATATTTTTTCTTCTGAACTTATCCTAAAAATGTGTGATCAGCAAATATTGTTACTTAATATTCTGTATGTCTTCTTAGTCATCATTACAGGCAGCATCTACACTCTGCTTAGACATTCTTGGGGCGCTTTACTCATGATCTTTCCTGACGAAAATGCGTCATTTTAAAATAATGAGTTATTTCCCCTGTCCATTTAATCCACAATAGAATTTCCGATTTGCCTGTGTGACTCAGTTTCCTTAACCGATTCTACTGAAAATGTATCCTAAGTCTTCTCAATGTTTAAATAAATTAGATCTTTTTTTGTCACTGATGCTATAGCTCTCAGAAAATTAATAAAGCATTATAAAAACTGTGATTCTGCTTATATTGTACCCAGGGGAGGCAGGGTGAAATAATAGAAAAGGCAGGGGTCCCAGAGTCACACGCGCCTGGGTCCTAACCCCACCTGTCGCCTGTTGTGGTCCTGCACTGGCCACTTCATTTGGGAGCCTCAATTTAAATAGCATCTTTAAATTATAGATAATGCCTTCTGCCTTGAGTCTTTAGAAGAATGAATGGGACAAGAGTTGATGCTCAAGAAATATGAATTCTCTCCCCTTGTTAGGTTTGGGCTGAGTAAAACTGACAGTAAGGTGCAGAAGAATGCTCCTTGCCCCATGATCCTAGAAATCATTTTGGCTGCTTCCATTTCCCTCTTTCCACAAAACTCTGTCAAAACACCTTCCTCTTGTTTTGACTTTTTTCCTTTCAGATCACCACACTCTGTGGGGCAGCAATTTCTCTAGATTCCTAGATCCTGTGACCCAATAATCCTGTCTTGTTCTTGAGATAAAATTTCTGTGTCCTCCATGTAGGGTAAAAGAGGGAAGTCCTAAAAATGGCAAAAATAAGAACGAAGGAAAATAAAAGGAAGGTAGATGTGAGCAGGCTCACATAAGTGCTCGTGTATCTTTTAATGTTTGTGTGTGTGATTCATAACCACCACACAACAAAACAACAGCAATACCTAGCACCCCAAATTTTATCTTTGTGTTGCACTGGGGTACGCTGTGTTCAGGGCTTTGCGCATGTGGGAGGGTTTAATGCACAAATGTGCGTGTCCATAGTTTGCCTGCACCTGTGAGGATCCGGACCTCTGTTGGGTATGTGCATGGAAGCTGATCCTGTGAAAGATCATGTGGGCAGCACCCAGGCCAACTTTCTAGACCTAATGAAAATTTAGGTGGGTTTTTTTAAAAGACAAAAAACGATGTGCAAGGCTAGATGGGAGATCACTTTAATTGTAAAGACATTTTTCTTAGCATCAATGTGAAACTCACAGATGTATAATTTCTGAGATCACCTTTGGTCCTATTAAAAAGATGGGTATCACCTTGGCAGTCTTCCAGTCTTCCAGTTCAGCGGCTGCTTTAAATGATAAATTACATATTTTTGTCAGTAGCCCAGCTACTTCATTCTGTAGTTCCTTCATATCACTTGGACGAGTTCCACCTAGCTGATGATTTATTGCAATGTGGTTTTTTTGAGAGGTTCCCTCACTCCCCCTCTCATATTTTTAAGCATTTCACCTTCAACAATAGTAAAGGGTAACCCAAGTTCTGTAATAATTTTGAGAATAAATGAGAAATTTCACTGTTGTCCTGTTAAAAGCGTGAGATGACCGGGGACCAAATGTCCCTCCATGGCAAATGCCTGTGACAGTGGGAACTGGAGCTCTCATGGAGTCCCAGCCCCAGATTCCTCCTCCTGAGTTCCCAGGACCCCTGCCCAGGCTCTCAGCGGTGGCCACAGAGGGGCACCATGCTGATGTTCTTCGCCTCTAACCACCAGAATCCTGGGAAACGGGCTGATAGCTGGCGATGAGGAGAGGCAGGATCCAGGTAGAAGAATCAGGTCTAAAACTGTAATCTCCCAAAGAGGTCTTCCAAAAGCTTCTAACATCCTCTCCCTACTGGAGATTCTTGGTTCAAGGAATCGATTTCATTTTTCGCCCTAGAAAAATGTGATCATCCAGGAATCTTCCATTTTAAGCAAATCCTTTGCAATCCACATCATTCACCAATTTTTGGAAAACACTTTATTCTACAAAATTGTCCTCATTTAGGAAGGTGCTTAGAATATTAATTACTCAAATGCCTGTTGATTTCATCATGTACATGGTCTGGGGCAACCTCCGTCAAACCTTTTGAGTCTTACCAGCCTCTCCTCCTCTCCCAGCCTTTCTACAAAGGAACATTTTTATTTGTCTGTTCAAGCTTTCCTCTCAGTGGCCCTCTAAGTAGAAATTTATCTTTCTTTAGCTACATTCCAGGGCTTTTAAAATCAGAGAGGAGGTAGACAGAGATTGGACTAGAAGGAGTCTTTCTGGTGGAGTCAGTTCCTGAACTCACCTTTATGGGTGAGAATCTGGGTAATAAGCATAAAAGAGAAAAAACAGAAAAACAAAACAAAAAAAAGCAATAAGCCAGATGAAATAGATCAGCCTACACATTACAGATTGGAGGGAGGGGTCACAAAGAAGCCACTTTGTGTCTTGGTCCCCTGAATTTGGTGAGGCAGGCAGAAGGTGTGAATAGGACAGTTTGGAACTACAAGTGGGCGAGAAAGCAGAGAAAGACAAGATTGCAGAAGCATGGGGTATGAATTTGATTATCTTTCATCTTTAGGAGACTCATGTGAAATGCCCTTATAGTAATTTTTTTTTTTTTTTTTTAAGATAAGAGATTCCACCTTTTTGCAGGCAATTCTGTTTAGAGACCTGGCAATATGGGCCCACTGAGTATATCCTGCTGCCCTGAACTGTGGACAATCACAGTTTCCCTCCCTGTCCGCCTCCCTCCTCATGACCTGGTGCATCTTGAGAATATTCACCCTTCTGTTCATAATCAGAAACTATTACGGGCTCTATCTTCCAGGTAAGGAACACTGGCTAGTTGCTTGGAAATGTAGGAAATGTCTCTTTTATAGGCACTATGGAACAAGAAAAGGAGGCCTTTGAATTCTAGCCTCTTTGTCTTTGTTCACATGCAGAATTCCTTGCTCACCCTTGACTTTTTTTTTTTTTTTTTTGAGATGGAGTCTTGTTCTGTCACCCAGGCTAGAATGCAGTGGCATGACCGTGGCTCACTGCAACCTCTGCCTCCTGGGTTCAAGTGATTCTCCTGTCTCAGGCTCCCAAGTAGGTGGGCATGCACCACCATGCACCACGCCTGGCTAATTTTTGTATTTTTAGTAGAGATGAGGTTTCACCATGTTGGCCAGGCTGGACTCAAACTCCTGACCTCAAGTGATCTGCCCGCCTTGGCCTCCCAAAGTGCTGGGATTACAGGCGTGAACCACCGCACCCAGGCCACCCTTGACATTTCTGCAATTCACTTACACAAATGTAAACTCACTGAAGGCCTTGTTTCATGCACATTCTCTTATGAGGTGCTCAGCTGAAAGAGTTCTTTATCTTACTAATGTTGTAATTATTGACCCTTGACTCAGGGCTCTGGAACCTGGCTCCACTGGTGTAGATCTTCTCTGTGCAGCTCTGCTCCATTTTGATGCAGTCAACTCCTCAGTCCAATTAGAATTGTCTACACAGAGCCATCAACCAACTGGTCTAGCATAGATAAGTTCAAAAAAAGTAACACTCTGGCCAGGGCAATCAGGCAAGAGAAAGAAATAAAGGGTATTCAAATAGGAAAAGAGGAAGTCAAATTGTCTCTGTTTGCAGATGACATGATTGTATATTTAGAAAACCCTACCATTTCAGCTCAAAATCTCCTTAAGCTGATAAGCAACTTCAGCAAAGTCTCAGGATACAAAATTAATGTGCAAAAATCACAAGCATCCCTATATACTAATAACAGACAAACAGAGAGCCAAATCGTGAGTGAACTACCACTCACAGTTGCTACAAAGAGAATAAAATACCTAGGAATCCAACTTACAAGGAACGTGAAGGACCTCTTCAGGGAGAACTACAAACCACTGCTCAAGGAAATAAGAGAAGACACAAATAAATGGAAAAACATTCCACATTCCATGCTCACGGATAGGAGAAATCAATTATCGTGAAAATGGCCATACTGCCCAAAGTAATTTATAGAGTCAATGCTATCCCCATCAAGCTACCATTAACTTTCTTTACAGAATTGGAAACAACTAGTTTAAACTTCATATGGAACCAAAGAAGAGCCCACATAGCCAAGACAACCCTAAGCAAAAAGAACAAAGCTGGAGGCATCACGCTACCTGATTTCAAAGTATACTACAAGCCTACAGTAACCAAAACAGCATGGTACTGGTACCAAAACAGAGATATAGACCAATGGAACAGAACAGAGGCCTCAGAAATAACACAACACATCTACAACCATCTGATCTTTGACAAACCTGACAAAAACAAGCAATGGGGAAAGGATCCCCTATTTAATAAATGGTGTTGGGAAAACTGGCTAGCCATATGCAGACAACTGAAACTGGACCCCTTCCTTACACAAAATTAACTCAAAATGGATTAACTCAAAATGGATTAACTCAAAAATTAACTCAAAATGGATTAAAGACTTAAATGTAAGACCTAAAACCATAAAAATCCTAGAAGAAAACCTAGGCAATACCATTCAGGACATAGGCATGGTCAAAGACTTCATGTCTAAGACACCAAAAGCAATGGCAACAAAAACCAAAATTGACAAATGGGATCTACCTAAACTAAAGAGTATCTGCACAGCAAAAGAAACTATCATCAGAGTGAACAGGCAATGTACAGAATGGGTAAAATTTTTGCAATCTATCCAACTGACAAAGGGATAATATCCAGAATCTACAAAGAACTTAAACAAGTTTACAAGAAAAAAACTAACCACCCCATCAAAAAGTGGGCAAAGGATATGAACAGACACTTCTTGAAAGAAGACATTTATGCAGGCAACAAACGTATGAAAAAAAATCATCACTGGTCTTTAGAGAAATGAAAATCAAAACCACAATGAGATACCATCTCACGCCTGTTAGAATGACAATCATTAAAAAGTCAGGAAACAAGAGGTGCTGGAGAGGATGTGGAGAAATAGGAATGCTTTTACACTGTTGGTGGGAGTGTAAATTAGTTCAATCATTGTGAAAAACAGTGTGGCCATTCCTCAAGGACCTAGAACTAGAAATACCATTTGACCCAGCAATCCCATTACTGGGTATATACCCAAAGGATTATAAATCATTCTACTATAAAGACACATGAACACATATGTTTATTGCAGCCCTATTCACAATAACAAAGACTTGGAACCAACCCAAATGTCCATCAATGATAGACTGGATAAAGAAAATGTGGCATATATATATATATATATATATATATATATATATATGGTGTGTGTGTATATATATATATATGGTGCGTATATATATATATGGTTTGTATATATATGGTGTGTATATATATATGGTGTGTGTGTATATATATATACACCATGGTATTTTATATATATAATTTATTATATATAATATATAATATATATAATATATTATATATATTTTATATATATATTCCATGGTGTATATATATATATTCCATTATATATATATATACATACACATATATATGTGTATATGTGTGTGTATATATATGTGTGTGTGTGTGTATATATATATATATATATATATACACATATATATACCATGGAATACTATGCAGCCATAAAAAAGGATGAGTTCATTTCCTTTGCAGGGACGTGGATAAAGCTGGAAACCACCATTCTCAGCAAACTAACACAAGAACAGAAAACCAAACACTGCATGTTCTCACTCATAAGTGGGAGCTGAACAACGAGCAAACGTGGACACAGGGAGGGGAACGTCACACACCGGGGCCTGTCGGGGGTGGGGAGCTAGGGCAGGGACAGCATTAGGAGAAATACGTAATGTAGGTGACGGGTTGACGGGTGCAGCAAACACCATGGCACATGTATACCCATGTAACAAACCTGCACGTTCTGCACATGTATCCCAGAATTTAAAGTATAATAATAATAAAAAAAGTAACAGTCTTTTCATGTACAGGCCATTTTTATGCAGTTATTGGTACCAATATAGAAAAAAAGATAATCTTTTATATGCATTGAAGAAAGAGGAGCTAAAGGAAGCCCTGCTTCAATATTTTGATAAAACAGTCCCTTAGTAATGAAAATAGTCACTTGTGTGATTACCAGTTTTTCAAGTTTATGTTGTCATGCACTAGTCTTTTTTGAAGAAATAGTTCACCCTTTCAAAAGAAGTAGCTTGATACTACATGGGGCTCAGTGTTATGGTTTCTATGGAATTCTTGACATGTGTGGTCAAAAACTAGTCAAAGAAATTTAGCAAGACATAGAATTGGAGGAAAGGGTTGCCCAACCAAAGTTCAGGCTTTTGGTAGAGGACTGTCAACCTGGTGGTCTGGTAGAGGGGAAGCCAGAGCTCCTGCTGCTGCAACGCTGGCATCACCTCCTATAGTTCCCATCAGCCAAACCCAATCAAGAATGAGATGACCACAGAGTCTGGGTGACTTAGGTGCACAGAGCTGAGTGGAGATTGATAGGGAACTCGTCTGGAGGGGCAAACAAAAATACCCAGTGCAGCAAGGGAAAATGCTGGGCCTGCTGGTAATCATGCATAAGTATGATAAAGGGTGTTGTGTTGGAAATTTTACATCATTTGAGACAGCTTCAGAGACGTGGCAGAGGAGGTATAAGGAAAAGGATGGCTTGTAAGTAAATAGATGCCTGCAGGAAAGCACTATAACAATCTCTATATCATGAAAGCAGTGATGGGCAATTGTGAGTCAAACCTGGAAGAAACTAAATTTCTTTGACCAATTTTGTTTTACCTTTGCACTTTCCAGTTGCTTCTTTTGTTAGGATGTGCCATGATCCATTATTACAGTGGTTCTCTAACTTGCAATCAGAATCACCTGGAGAGCTTGTTGATGCACAGATTACTGCATTCTATCCCCAGAGTCTCAGGCTCAGTAGGTCTGGAGTAGGGACTGAGAATTGGCATTTCTATCAATTTCCCAGGTGATGCTGCTGTTGGTCCACAGAACTCACTAAAGCTCCTTCATCTTCTTGATGTCCCTGCCTACCTGTTCACTCAACTGTCTTCAGCTTCTCCTTTTGGTGAGTGCTGTCTGTGTACCACCAGGACGTGGCTGATACACTTGGGTACCTTTTGCCAATTATTATGGAGATAAATGTATTCACTGCATTACAAAATAAATGGCAAAGAGACACGGCATTGTAAACGGCACATGGCACAGTCCTTATCCAGCCCATACGCCCACACATGCAGGGGCTGCGCAGCCCTCAGCCTTACTGGCAGGAGTTCATCTGTTGGGGTGGATCTCCTTGGCTGAGAAGTAGGAACAAAATCAGGAGTGTGTAGTGTCACAGTAGCTAAGGGAAGGGCACCACTCCGAGGGTGGTGGGGATTTATTTATTTATTTATTTTGAGAATAAGTCTTGCTCTTGTCCCCCAGGCTGGAGTACACTGGCGTGATCTCGGCCCACTGCAACCTCTGCCTCCTGGGTTCAAGCGATTCTCCGGCCTCAGCCTCCCAAGTAGCTGGGATTACAGGGGCCTGCCACCATGCCTGGCCAATTTTTGTATTTTTAGTAGAGACGGGGTTTCACTGTGTTGGCCAGGCTGGTCTCAAACTCCTGACCTCAGGTGATCCACCCGCCTTGGCCTCCCAAAGTGCTGGGATTACAGGCGTGAGCCACCACAACTGGCCAGTGGTGGGGATATTAACAGGACCCTGTCATGGGATGATGGTGACATAGTGCTGCAGGGAGTGGAGCTGCCTTGGCTGCATTTGGATGGTCACAATGAGGTGCTCATTTGTATAACTAACTAGGGTTCAGGGGGCTTGATGCATTCATACAAAAGAAATAATCAACAAACAAATAAAATAGCTCTTAATTCAATATGCCATGATATGCTTGCTATTTCATTTGGGTTATTATGCCTGGTTATCTTTTTGCTGTGCCATTTCATTTCTTACTCCATCATTTCCCATAGCCTTTTGCTCTTGATACCCAAGCAGAGTCCAGAAGAACTTTCTGCTATGTCAGATTCATGGACTAAACAAGGACAAGTGATGACAGGAATATACTTGAAGTATTCCCCAACAATCAAAAAAATGCAAAACAAAATGAATTCTAGGCCACCCTTTTATTTAACAATTTGTCCAGTTAGATCATCTGTGAATCAATTAGGTACAGCATGATTAGAATAAGTTCTGCAGTTTCATGCATGAACAGTCTTTCGATATGACCTTTGGGCTACTACTAAATGTCAGTTATTAATACACGGATGTGTTAATTTAGAAGCTAATTGCCCTTTTTCATATATGAGACCACAATATGCAGGTGCATCTCTGCTGATTTAAAGGAACTCTGGAATATATACATTTGCAGTTTTTCTAAATAGTGATTATTAAGGAAAGTAACATTTAAAAAAAACCCACCATCTCAAACTATGATGATCATTACAATTGATGTATTATGTTTTCCAATAAAGTTTCCATTTTTACTATAGAGAAAATGGAGTACAGTAGCAAAAAGAGCAAATCTCTCTGCTCTCATAATGAATTTTTAAGGTTCTAAAGCAGTGAAAAGGTTCAGACAGACTAATGATCTTTGGACTTCAGGATTTCAACCTCTGACTTGGATTTGTTCTGCAGATGGAACATTCTATGTTGGTGAGAGCAGGAACATGGAAAAGTTGACATTAATAATTTTTATACTTCTTAAAAGAAATACTGGGTGATCCCCAAACACAGGGGGGCATTAAGTATTTTTCTATGTAGCCACAACTTCACAACTTTCACGGCCTTATCTGTACATACTTGCTGAAGATTGAATGAATGAGTCCCAGTGCTTACGCTGGAGGAAACCTAATCTGATGCCCACTTATTCGTGATTTAATTACTTATTTGGCCAACATTTTCTGTGTGTCTCTCAATTAGGCACTATGCTAGTCTGTGTGGGATAAGTAGGTTCTATTACCAACAACCAGTTTAAGTAGAATGATAACCATGTCTTGATTTTGAATAAACCAATTTTTAAAAGTTACATAGTAATAAAACTCAATTACTAGGTAAAGGGAATAGGATAAAGTCACCAAGGGCAAGTGTGTCCTGTAGACTGTCTCACATCTTACTTTTCCCCTTCCTCTTTGCCAAGAAAATGCCTGCGTGTGGTCCAAATCCCTTCTACTGATGAACTACAGCTGGGCAGGATATACCCTGTCATGCCTATGCATCCATCCAGCAACTCATCTATCTACCCATTTACTCATTTGTTCACTCAGAAATTATTTATTTCTGTTCTAGGCTCTGAGAATGTACCAATGACTGAAATGAACAAAAATGCATGTCTCACGGGCCATAGATTTTAGTGGGAGTGACGGACAACAACAAAACAATAAATGAGTACAAATGTAACATGTTACAATTGGTAAGTGCTTGCTGCAGACAATGTCTGTGTCCCTCTCACATTTGTATGTTGAGATTCTAACCCCTACTGTGATTGTAGGAGGAGGCAGGGCCTTTCGGAGGTAATTAGGTCAGGAGGGTGGAGTCTCGTCAGTGTTCCACCAAAGTTTTTGCTTTTCCTCCCACAGTGTGAAGATGTTACTGGAAAAACACGGGCTCCTCCAGGGACTATATTTCCAGGTCTCCTTCATGTCTGGATAGGAACATTTGACAAGTTTTGCCACTGTCATGTGCATAGAAGTGACGTGTGTCATTTTCTGGCTTAAGGAGTGGGTATAAATTTCCACCTACTCATTCCCCACCCATGTGCTGAACACACTGGACTCCACAGCCCGGAGTTGCTGGGGGAGCCAAAAGACGTGTTTTGTTTCTTAGTCACCACATGGAGGAAAGTTGCTCGTGAATCAGGAACACTCACATAAATAAGAAATACATTTCTATTTTGATAAGACACTGAAGTTTTTTTGTTGTTGTTATAGAAACTATAGAATAATTATAACTAATTTTGCAGAGGAAAAAAGGATAGGAGTTTCTGGGGAAGAAGGGGCTTCGCAATCTTGTAGTGTGGTCAGAGAAGGTCTTCATGGGAAGGTGGCCTTCACGTGGAGACCTGAAGGCGGCAGAGAGCAAGCCATATGGGTATCTAGTGGGGAAGCCTTTTTAGAAAGAGGAAACCGAATGTGCAGTGTGTGTAAGTGGAAGTTTCTCGGGAACATCAAGCGAAGCGAAATGGCTGGAGTGGTGTAAACCAGAGGGGTAGGGGCTGAGGTCAGAGAGGTCATGGGGAAGTGTAAAGGATGCAGGGCATGATAGCACTGTAAGTAATTTGGCTTTTAATCTAAGGGTGATGGGAAGCCATCAGGGGCTCTAAACAGAAGAGCAGTGACATGATCCATTTAGCTAACAGGATTACTTTGGTCGCTGCGTTGAGGATAAACCAAAGAGGGAAAAGCAGAGAAAAGAAGAACTGTTAAGATGCTATTCCAATAATCCAGTAAGACACGATAGGCGCTTGCACTGAGGGGCTGCAGCAGAGGTGGGGAGAAGTGGGGGGAGTGTGGGTACATCAAGAAGGTAGCACCAAGAGTAACTGCTGATGGATTGGCCGGGCACGTGAGAGGAAGAGAAGAACCTGTCATGACACAGTGATGGTTTGCTTTGTGTGTCAAAGATCAGCTAGAATGTGGTGTCTGTTATTTGGCCAAACACTAGTCTAGAGGTTGTTATGAAGGTATTTTGTGGATGTGACTAACATGTGCAATCATTTGATTTTAAATAAAGCAGATTATTACCCTCTCTAATGTGGGTGGGCTTCTTCCAATCAGCTGAAGGCCTGAAGAGCAAAAAATGGCCATGGGCGGTGGCTCACACCTGTAATCCCAACACTTTGGGAGGCCAAGGGGGGTGGATCACGAGTTCAAGAGATCAAGACCATCCTGGCCAACATGGTGAAACCCTGTCTCTACTAAAAATACAAAATTAGCCGGATGTGGTGGCACACACCTATAGTCCCAGCTACTCAGGAGGCTGAGACAGGAGAATCGCCTGAATCTGGGATGTGGAGGTTGTAGTGAGCTGAGATCACATCATTGCACTCCAGCCTGAATGACAGAGCAAAACTGTCTCAAAAAAAAAAAAAAACAAAACAAACAAACAAAAAAACTGAAGTTTCTCTCTCTTTCCTTCCACATATGGGTACATATATATACATGTATGTTTATGTATATTTATATATGGCATATGTGTATCTATATGTTAGCAGGGAAGAGGGAGCCCACGATGTAATTTCCCCCCAGCTGCCACAAGAATGGCCATGTCTGTTCAGTTCCTGACTGTGGCCTCCTCTCTTGATTTGATCTATGTGAGGAAGCCCCGTCTCCCTCCAGAAGCCTATGCTATTACTGTGCTCTGCAACAATTTTTTTTAAAGCTCTTGCGCCCTTTCTTCCCAGGAAATCCTACAAAGAAAGCTAAAATGTAAACATGTAAAAGGAGAAGCATCACCCCAGATTGAAAGCGGAAGTGGTAGGCCTCTGTCCTGTCTGTTCCTCTCCACTCCACCCTCTCAGCCCATAGAAGTTCCCAAGGTAGCTTGGTGGCTCTCTGAGCCTAGCTTGACAACCACTGTCTTATGGAAGAGATCCTCTGACAGGTTTCCTGGGGATCAGCATGGTGGAACCCACACTCCCCACTTCGGTAAGACCCTTGTTCACCTGCAGCCATCTCAGCTGAACTGCAGCGAATCCCTTTTTCCGTGTCAAATTAGCATGTATTGGGATATCCTCTTTTCATCAACTTGATCATTCGATGGAAACTGACTACTGATGTCCCTCATGAAGATTGATTAGTTTTTCAATCCCATGTTTAGCTATGATTAGCACATCAGTGTTTATTTTCACTGCAGAGTAAATGCATACCAGGTATTTATACCTATAATGAGGTGAACTAGTATTAAGGTGCAATATTAATTATGTAATAATTACAATAAAAAATTTAGGTCACGAAAATTCATTTTTCAACTTTCTCGTTTGCTATGCCCGCATGCCTCCCTTCTGCTGCTGATGCAGAGAAAATTTTGACGGCTAAATCCCATTAGAATTAATGTGACTTACTCCTGTAAATCTCAAGGGGACAAATAAGAAATAAACAACCTCATGTTTTCAGAGATAGGTCTCACAATATTTATATAAGTCTGTTAGTAGAATACATATATTTTTCTCTTTCCTGCTTCTTATGAAATCCCCTAGCAGATGAAAAACAGGGTGAAGATGAATATAGAGTATGTTTTTCATAAAAGTGTATATGGAGGATGCTTACTTCAAAATAATACAAGTAATTCATTAATTAATTTCAAAAACTAAAATGAAAAGTACTGTGAAAACTCAGATTTTATGCTAACCAAAAAATTGTAAACAGCCACGACTGAATTGTTTTGTGAAAATCAGAGCAGATTCTAGCAGCTTGATTCATTAAGGAAATGGCTATATTAATTTAAAGTGATTGAAATTTTGATGTAAATTATGGATCATCCATTAGAGATAAGCAGAGGCTTTTAGCACATTAATCTGAAAGAGCAATAGAGGGATATCTTATTTCCTACAAGAGAGACTTAAAATATATGTATCCTTAGTTACCTCACAACAGTAAGATCAATCACTTGAGGCATATGGTACTAGCAATACAAAATACATAGGAAAACTGATAACATATGGTTTGCATTTGCAAGGTATGCTGTGTGAAAAAAAAGTGTTTCACACCTTTCCCCTTGATGATAAGTGGCTATAAAGGAAATAAAGGCTCTAGCAAAAAAAAAAAAGAATTAAAAAAGTAAGACTCAAACAGATGTGTACATTGAAAATGGATCCGTTGGAGAGGCTGAATTTTTTTCAAAGGATTGAAGAAAGAATGCCACATTTATGACTTCAATATTTCTTACACAGGGTGAACTTTCAAGGAGCAAATGGCAAATGTTTACAGCCCCATAAGGCCAAGAACGATAAAAGGGAAATTTACAGTTGGCAAAGGCAAATATGTAAATAAGGTTTATAGCTCCTCCAAACATCAGACATTCTAAATTGTGACAAGACAGAATATTTGTTAACTGAATGAGACCATTGCCAAATGCTACCTACCATCGATGTGTTAGACTGAGGCCACGGATGTGGCTGAACTGAAGATGGAAGTCACATTTTTCTCTTAAGAGCAAACCGCAAATATGGAAGAAAGTGAAAGAGGAGATCTCCTTCACTTTCCCTGAAAAAAATGGCAGCATGACCTTAAATAAAAAACAGCATATTGCATAAAGAATTGATAAAGAACATTAGTTTGTTGCCTCGCAGGGGTTGACACGAATCTATTTAGTGTCCCGGTTGTGTGGGGGAACAAACGCTGCTGAACCAAATTTATGTCCCATGTGATAAAGCACTCCAGGCATAAATTCCCAAAACCCATTTCAGAGCATCTTTGGAATCTTTTGAGAAAAAGGACATATTAGTAGTGCCTTCAGACATCAGTTCTGAGTCTATAGAATCCCTTTATTCTTAAATATCTCCAAGTAGTCATAACCCTCAGGCCCTGGATGAAATCAGATGAAGAGACATCTTTTAGATTAGTTCTGGACTATAACAACTTGATAATTCCCATTTAGGGCTCAGGGTCATTTAGAATATTCTCTGGAAAAGCACCAGAGACCATAATATTTCTGGAAGCATCCTGTACGTTTCGGAGTGTGACTTCTCCAGGGACCTATTTGCACCTGACTACAAATAAAGAAAAAATTCAATGTCAGGTGCACTATTACCCAAATATACAAGTCCTCTTGTGTACTGCAGCTCATTTGCACCAGATGATCTAGAATAGCTGCTAAAATAATTATCTACCCTCCCTTTCAACCACAGACTACATAAGCTTTCTTATCTTTGGTGGTTTTCCTCGGATAATTTGCCTTTGAATTTTAAAATACTGATCGACAAATCAACAGCATTTCCTGTGAGGCTACCGTTGCAAGTTTGTTGCTGAGGGAATTCACAGAGCAATAACTGCATAGCCTTTGTCCTCAACAACCGTATGAGACTAATATCCGTATGGTGTGAGTGGATTGGGCTCCTTCTGAAGTTTCCCCCAGGGGAGAGAAATTGGGCTACTTCTGGAAGGATAACCAAATTTCAGACAGGAATCTGAGAGCATGTTTGTCATGGAGAAAATCCTCACCTAAAGTTGCTATTTTAGCACTCTACTTCTCCTTTAAGTCAAGGAAACAGAACAAACCCAAGACGACACTTATTTTAATTGGTTATAGGACTACTACTGAAGATTTATTCTACTGAAGTTGTTTCGTTTGGTTTAAGATTTCCAACTCAAAAGGGTGCCCACTGTGGCTCATGCCGTCATATTCTTAACCGCCTCCTTTAAAATGGAAGGGCTCTCAGTAAGGCAACATTCAGGGAATCAGGGAGGTAAAGTCCAAGAATGCAAACAACCCAAGGATGTTATACTACCCCAGATAAACATCTACTAACATGGGGATCATGTGTGATTCATACTGAGGCAGAAACTAGATCCCAGGAAGAAGATCAAGCTAAAAATCATGTTATTCATGCATAACTTTTACAAAAAGATTCTGGCTTTCCATTACGATATAGATCTCCTCTCATTTTCCCATATTTCTGTGCACTGGAATCCTGGAATCAGAATATCGAAAATTGGTTTACTTAATATTTTCAAAGCTCTTTTAAAAGCTTGGTGTAGAATGCAGGAGTCTATTTTTATGATGGAACATATGCCCATATGATATGGTTTGGCTCTGTGTCCCCACCCACATTTCATCTGGAATTTTAATCCCCAAATGTCAGGGGAGGGACCTGGTGGGAGGTGATTGGATCATGGAGGTGGATTTCCTCCATGCTGTTCTTGTGATAGTGAGTGAGTTCTCACGAGATCTGACGGTTTAAAAGTGTGGCACTTCCCCACTCCACTCTCTCTCTCTCCTGCCACCATGTAAGACATGCCTGCCTTCCCTTTGCCTTCTGCTATGATTTCCTGAGGCCTCCCCAGCCATGTAGAACTGTGAGTCAATTAAACCTCTTTTCTTCATAAATTACCCTGTCTCCGGTAGTTCTTTATAGCAGTGTGAAAACAGACTAATACACCACACCTCACACTCAGCTAGTGGTAACAACCTGGATTTGTGTAGTAGCAATAGGTTTATCTTACTCTAAAAAACTCATGGCATTTTTTGTGCTCTAATGATTTTAGAAATTGCTTTTCTCCCCAGCTCCTGCATGACCATAAATGATAGGCTGTGAAAAACAGCCACAAAGTTGATACACTAGAGCAGTGAATGCCACACTTTTGGCAATGCACTTGTGGTAGGCAACCTTTGGAAATGACCCACAAGATTCCTGCCCCTGGTGTACATGCCCTGTGTAATCCTATTCTTTTGACTTAGTGGGACTCTGAATATGATGATTAGATCATTTTGTATAGCAAAGGTGGAGGGATTCACAGATGCATTTAAGGTCACCAAGTCAGCTGACTTTGAATTGATAAAAAAGAAGAATGTCTTGGGTGGGCCTGGTCTAATCAGATGAGCCTTTAAAAAGAACTGGGCCAGGGCTGGGCACAGTGGCTCATGCCTGTAATCTGAGCACTTTGGGAGGCTGAGGCAGGTGGATCATGAGGTCAGGAGTTCAAGACCAGCCTGGCCAAGATGGTGAAACCCTGCCTCTACTAAAAATACAAAATTAGCCACCCATGGTGGTGGGGCATGCCTGTAATCCCAGCTACTCAGTAGGCTGAGGCAGGAGAATCACTTGAACCTGGGAGGCGGAGGTTACGGTGAGCCAAGATTGCGCCATTGCACTCCTGCCTGGGCAACAAGAGAGAAACTTCGTCTAAAAAAAAAACAAAAAAGAACTGGGTCCTTCCTAAAATAAGAGATTGGTACTATGAGAGAGCCTATGGTGGAGATTAACAAGGAGCTGAGATCGACCTCTGGGAGCTAAAAGTGGTCTCCAGCTAACAGACATCAGGATGCTGGACTGAGGACTGAGGTCCTACAACGACAAAAAGATGGACTCTGCCAACAATCTGGGGGAGCTTGCAAGTAGTTGTTTCCCAGTTAAGTCTGTAGATGAGGACGCAGCTGGCTAACTCTTTGATTTCAACCTATTGATACCGCAATCAGAGAACCCAGCTCACTTATGCTCAGGAATCTGCCCTGAGTTCACAAAACTGTGAGCCAGTAAGTGGGTATGTTTCGAGCTGTTATGTTTGTAGAATTTTGTTATGCAGCAATAGAAAATGAATATGGCACCATATCAATAAAAAATGTGTGCACACCAAGCGGACCTAATAGACGTCCACAGAACTCTCCACCCCAAATCAACAGAATATACATTCTTCTCAGCACCACATCACACTTATTCTAAAATTGACCACATAGATGGAGGTAAAGCACTCCTCAGCAATGTAAAATAACAGAAATTATAACAAACTGTTTCTCAGACCACAGTGCAATCAAACTAGAACTCAGGATTAAGAAACTCACTCAAAACTGCTCAACTGCATGGAAACTGAACAACCTGCTCCTGAATGACTACTGGGTACATAACGAAATGAAGGCAGAAATAAAGATGTTCTTTGAAACCAATGAGAACAAAGACACAACATACCAGAATCTCTGGGACACATTTAAAGCAGTGTGTAGAGGGAAATTTATAGCACTAAATGCCCACAAGAGTAAGCAGGAAAGAGCTAAAATTGACACCCTAACATCACAATTAAAAGAACTACAGAAGCAAGAGCAAACACATTCAAAAGCTAGCGGAAGGCAATAAATAACTAAAATCAGAGAAGAACTGAAGGAGATAGAGACACAAAAAAACCCTTCAAAAAATCAATGAATCCAGGAGCTGGTTTTTTGAAAAGATCAACACAATTGATAGACCACTAGCAAGACTAATAAAGATGTAAAGAGAGAAGAATCAAATAGATGCAATAAAAAATGGTAAAGGGGATATCACCACTGATCCCACAGAAATACAAGCTACCATCAGAGAATACTATAAACACCTCTATGCAAATGAACTAGAAAATCCAGAAGAAATGGATAAATTCCTCGACACATACACCCTCCAAAGACTAAACCAGGAAGAAGTTGAATCCCTGAATAGACCAATAACAGGCTCTGAAGTTGAGGCAATAATTAATAGCCTACCAACCAAAAACAGTCCAGGACCAGACGGACTCACAGCCGAATTCTATCAGAGGTACAAGGAGGAGCTGGTACCATTCCTTCTGAAACTATTCCAATCAACAGAAAAAGAGGGAATGCTCCCTAACTCATTTTATGAGGCCAGCATCATCCTGATAGCAAAACCTTGCAGGGATACAACAAAAAAAAGAGAATTTTAGACCAATATCCCTGATGAACATCGATGCAAAAATCCTCAATAAAATACTGGCAAACCGAATCCAGCAGCACATCAAAAAGCTTATCCACCATGATCAAGTGGGCTTCATCCCTGGGAGGCAAGGCTCGTTCAACATATGCAAATCAATAAACGTAATCCAGCATATAAACAGAACCAAAGACAAAAACCACGTGATTTTCTCAATAGATGCAGAAAAGGCCTTTGACAAAATTCAACAGCCCTTCATGCTAAAAACTCTCAATAAATTAGGTATTGATGGACGTATCTCAAAATAATAAGAGCTATTTATGACAAACCCACAGCCAATATTATACTGAATGGGCAAAAACTGGAAGCATTCTCTTTGAAAACTGGCACAAGACAGGGATGCCCTCTCTCACCACTCCTATTCAACACAGTGTCGGAAGTTCTGGCCAGGGCAATCAGGCAGGAGAAAGAAATAAAGGGTATTCAATTAGGAAAAGAGGAAGTCAAATTGGCCCTGTTTGCAGATGACATGATTGTATATTTAGAAAATCCCATTGTCTCAGCCCAAAATCTCCTTATAGCTGATAAGCAACTTCAGCAAAGTCTCAGGATACAAAATCAATGTGCAAAAATCACAAGCATCCCTATACACAAATAACAGACAAACAGAGAGCCAAATCATGAGTGAACTCCTATTCACAATTGCTTCAAAGAGAATAAAATACCCAGGAATCAAACTTACAAGGGATGTGAAGGACCTCTTCAAGGAGAACTACAAACCACTGCTAAGCAAAATAAAAGAAGATACAAAGACATGGAAGAACATTCTATGCTCATGGGTAGGAAGAATCAATATTGTGAAAATGGCCATACTGCCCAAGGTAATTTATAGATTCAATGCCATCCCCATCAAGCTACCAAAGACTTTCTTCACAGAATTGGAAAAAAACACTTTAAAGTTCATATGGAACCAAAAAAGAGGCCGCACTGCCAAGTCAATCCTAAGCCAAAAGAACAAAGCTGGAGGCATCACGCTACCTGACTTCAAACTATACTACAAGGCTACAGGAACCAAAACAGCATGGTACTGGTACCAAAACAGAGATATAGACCAATGGAACAGAACAGAGCCCTCAGAAATAATACCACACATCTACAACCATCTGATCTTCAACAAACCCGACAAAAACAAGCAATGGGGAAAGGATTCCCTATTTAATAAGTGGTGCTGGGAAAACTGGCTAGCCATATGGAGAAAGCTGAAACTGGATCCCTTCCTTACACCTTATACAAAAATTAATTCAAGATGGATTAAGGACTTAAATGTCAGACCTAAAACCATAAAAACCCTAGAAGAAAACCTAGGCAATACCATTCAGGACATAGGCATGGGCAAGGACTTCATGTCTAAAACACCAAAAGCAATGGCAACAAAACCCAAAATTGACAAATGGGATCTAATTAAACTAAAGAACTTCTGCACAGCAAAAGAAACTACCATCAGAGTGAACAGGCAACCTACAGAATGGGAGAAAATATTCGCGATCTACTCATCTGACAAAGGGCTAATATCCAGAATCTACAAAGAACTCAAACAAATTTACAAGAAAAAAACAACCCCATCAAAAAGTGGGCGAAGGATAGGAACAGACACTTCTCAAAAGAAGACATTTATGCAGCCAAAAGACACATGAAAAAATGCTCATCATCACTGGCCATCAGAGAAACGCAAATCAAAACCACAATGAGATACCATCTCACACCAGTTAGTATGGTGATCATTAAAAAGTCAGGAAACAACAGGTGCTGGAGAGGATGTGGAGAAATAGGAACACTTTTACACTGTTAGTGGGACTGTAAACTAGTTCAACCATTGTGGAAGACAGTGCAGGGATTCCTCAAGGATCTAGAACTAGAAATACCATTTGACCCAGCCATCCCCTTACTGGGCATATACCCAAAGGATTATAAATCATGCTGCCATAATGGCACATGCACACTTAATGTTTATTGCGGTACTATTCACAATAGCAAAGACTTGGAACCAACCCAAATGTCCATCAATGATAGACCGGATTAAGAAAATGTGGCTCATATACATCATGGAATACTATGCAGCCATAAAAAAGGATAACTTCATGTCCTTTGTAGGGACATGGATGAAGCTGGAAACCCAGCAAACTATTGCAAGAACAAAAAACCAAACACTGCATGTTCTCACTCATAGGTGGGAATTGAATAATGAGAACAACTGGACACAGGAAGGGGAACATCACACACTGGGGCCTGTCATGGGGTGGGGGTAGGGGGTAGGTAAAACATTAGGAGATATACCTAATGTAAATGACGAGTTAATGTGTGCAGCACACCAACATGGCACACGTATACATATGTAACAAACCTGCACATTGTGCACATGTACCCTAGAACTTAAGTATAATAAAAATAAAAAGAAATGTGTGCACACTTACTTCCCTTTGTGAGTATTTATAGCATATTATTATCAATCTCAACATCAAACATTGAAAGAGCTTGTTTTCTTATACTTTTAGTAAAATACTGTGTATAGCAGGTCTAATATTTTCTTTCTGCACCCCATATATTAAGCACCCCTCAGGTGAAAACACCCCAATTTGTAAACTTCTCACTGCCTTAGAAGATTAGGAATGTGGGCTCTCCTTAGAAAATGTCTTGTGGTTGGCCCTTCTTAATTAGCCACTAGAGTCAGATAAGATCTCCGTGTTTCTCCTGTAGGGAAACCTTGTTAACGCCTTGTCTTCCACTCACCCCACATTTATTTTGTCATAAAGTCCTGGAGATTCAGCCATCTGTCTCATTCTAGGCACCAGCATCTTTCCCTTAGATTCCATACAATAGACCTGTTCTGCTTCTATCTTGCCCTGGTCCAATTATCTATTTTTCACGCAACACTTAGAGCGATCTTTAAATGCATCTCTGATTATGTCACTTTCTCGTTCAAATCTTTTCCAAATCCAAACCCGTTTGAATGGCCCCTGATATGGTTGACATATTTGTTCCCTTCAAATCCCATGCTGAAATGTGACTCCCCATGTTGGAGTCTGGGCTGAGTGGCAGGTGTTGGATCACAGGGGCAGATCCCTCACGAATGGCTGAGCTCCATTCCCATGGTAATGAGTGAGTTCTTGCTCTGAGTTCTCATGAGATCTGGTTGTTTATAAGAGCGTGGCATCTCCCCTCCCCGCCCCCTTGCTGTGCTCTCACAATGTAACATGCAGGCTCCACTTCCCCTTCCGCCATGATTGTAACTTTCCTGGAACCCTCATCAGAAGCAGATGCTGGAGCCATGCTTGTGCAGCCTGCAGAACCATGAGCCAATGCAACCTCTTTTCTTTATAAATGATCTTAGACTAATTTTCTTATATAAATTAGTCTCAGGTATCCCTTAATAGCAACGCAAAAATGGACCAACACAGTCCCTATCCACCTTCCTGTCCTCAGCTCCTGTCCCTCCCATCTGGCACCATGACCTCCAGCCACACTGGCCTTTTCTTGCTCTTTAAGCATGCTGTGCTGTTCCTGCATGAGGGCCTTCATGCACAGTGTCCCCTCTGCCACCGCAGCCTTCTTCCAACCTAGTCTTGCTCCGCCCTCCTGATCCTTCAATTTACCCAATTGTGGCAGAACCAGGTGAGATCATTTGCCAAATAAGCTCAGTTGGCAAAGTTTTGCAAAGTTAGCTTTGGCTTCCTATTTCTCTATCACATGACATCATAGAAAAACTGATGAGTTTTTCTATTTCTATGAGATTGGTTATTCACATTGCCATTGCCTGTGCAGACCTTGGCAAATAAATGTCCACAGTAAAAATCCCTGAAATGGGTGACATTGGCCACTGCTTATATTGGTGTAGAGGGTTTTATTCCCACTCTACTTTGACTGAATTTTCAAGATATACAATATTATTATTATTATTATTTTTTTTTTTTTTGAGACAGAGTCTTGCTCTGTCGCCCAGGCTGGAGTGCAGTGGCACCACCTCGGCTCACTGCAAGCTCTGCCTCCTGGGTTCACGCCATTCTCCTTCTTCAGTCTCCCGAGTGGCTGGGACTACAGGCGCCTGCCACCACACCCGGCTAATTTTTTTGTATTTCTAGTAGAGACGGGGTTTCATCGTGTTAGCCAGGATGGTCTCAATCTCTTGACCTCGTGATCAGCATGCCTTGGCCTCCAAAAGTGCTGGAATTACAGGCATGAGCCACTGCGCCCGACAGTATACAATATTATTTCAAAAGGAAAACAATCAGAGACTGCAAAGTGCAGGTGGCTCACGTGCTCTGCAAGCAGGCAGAGATAGTTGCTGGGATGGAGTCCTCTGCTGATGGGCAGGACGTAGCAGAACAATCAAGGGAAAAATCTCTGCACTTCTCACAAATGGAAAATGCATTTTTCAGTTATTTTCCAGACTGCAGTCCATTTGTAACAGAAGCAAACCTGTTGAGAAATCTCTGGAATATCATGCTATATTTTCTGGGCTGGTTATGCATTCTCAAGGCGGACCCCAAAGCCAGGGATCATCCCATCCTCTGCAGGCGTGCTAGACTGTTTGCAAAGGTAGACACAGCACTTCCTCCCATCCCTGGATCCCACTCTTCTGCCATGTGAAGCTGCTGCTTCTCCCATCAAAAGTCTATTTCCACTACCCTTGAACAGGATGGGCCCTGTACTGGATTTGGTGAACAAAACGCAGGGAAAGTGAAGTTGTATGACATATTAGCTTCTCCTCAAGAAGGCTTTCGACTTTCACTCTTTCCCTCTTGTTGCTCTGAGATTACTGTATAAAGTGTCCTGGGTTGGACTACTTGAGGAAGAAAGATCCTTGAGGAGAAAGAAAGCCAGGCACCAGCCAAGATCAACTACCAGAGAGGTGAGCGAGCCCATGGTGGACCTTCCAACCGTTCCTGCACCACACAACTGCAACTGTGTGAATGAGCTCAGCAGATCCAAGAGAAGAATCATCAGCTAAGCCCAACCCAAATTGCAGAACTGTGGGCAAGTCAATTGTGCTTATTTTAATTACTAAGTTTTGAGGTGGTTCATTATGCAGCAATAGATGGCTAGGGAGAAAGCATAGAGAAAATCCACATCCGAGTGCCAGCCAATGTTACCATGGCTTTATTGCTCTTAATTTTATAAAATCACTTTACATGTTCTTTGCTTCTTTCATAATAATGATCTTGGATTTGTTACATGTCTTCTGGTCCTATCAGAGAAAGTGAGCTCATAAACATAGCACAAGAAATGAACAAAGAAGAGGTCAGTTATTGTTGCAGTCATGAGGCTGTTTACTAATTTTTTTCCACTTCTCTCCCTTCCAGGACATGTAAAACATCTCTTCCTTGCTTCTTTAAGGGTAGATGTGGCCATGGGATTTACTTCGGCCATTGAAATTTGAGTTGGAAGCCTTAAGAGCCAGTGCGTGGTTGGACAGCTTTCGCCTTTCTCTTTTCATTTGCCAGCGAGTAACATCAGCCTGTATTCTGGAGCGAGGACAAGTCAAACAGAGCCTCCAGCTGACCTGAGATGAACTTGTAGCCAGAGGGTTTGGGGTGTCTCTTGCTGTGGTGCAACCTCGCCCATCTTGTGGGATACAGATGTTCATATAGTAGACGCTAGGCTGGTTATGTGACAGATACTTACTTTGTGAAAAGTTCTCCTCCCACACCCAACAAATTTGCTCAGAATATCAAAAAGGCAATTTCACTCCTCTTTAAATGCTTGTGCTCAAAAAGGAGCAAGGACAAGGCCTTTGTTGAGAAGAATAAAAGAACACCACCAAATCACAGGTATTCTATCACTATATCCTATGAAATAGCACATCAATATTAAGACTGTAGACATTTTCTATGCATCATATTCCACTTTTAAGCTCATTTTGTGTCTCAAACATAAAATTGCTTAATATCTGAATGAAGATTTCTATAGCTCAGAGCCATCAAAATACTGCTTGTACATGAACTCCTCTTGCTGATAGCTTGATATTTTAATTTCCAATGAATATAACAACTGATTGTTTACAAAGCATAAGAAAGCCTATAGCTCTGAATAATTTTAGCAGTGGCTGCTACACATGAGATGGTGACTTTAAACAGTGATTTCACAGATTTTTAAGAATGATTTTCATATCAAGTGTCTCAATAAAGAGGCCAAGTTTCATGAGTCATTGCCTTGACATTGATAACAGAAGTTGATAATGGAATAATTTCTCAAACATGACAAAGAATAAATACTTGATGTTCACACAGGCAAAAGTTAGCCTAACTCTCCTCCTTAGTACTTTAGCATTTTCACCTCCTCCTGTGATAGACCTGCTCACACTGTCCTGTGAAGTAAGCCTGTTCCTCCACTTGACTGTGGGAACTTTACAGGGTATAACACACTGCTTATGCTGGTAAGGACTTTACACGTAATAATTCACTTAATCATATCATGAGCCTATGAGGTAGGTATTAATTATTTTCCCCATTTTACAGCTGAGGCACAGAGAGGTTAAGTAACTTATCTAATGTCGCACAGCTTGTAAAGAGCAAAACTGCCATTCGAGCCCAGGTCTGATGGAATACTGATCCTGAATTTTTTGTCAACTTTGTGTGATTTAAATGGCATCCAAAAAGTATTTTTTTAATTCGAACTTATTTCCACAGCAATTTATGTCCCATAGATTTGTCTGGAATGTTACTATTAGAAATGAATTCCTTAGGGTTTATCAATGTCCCTTCTACAAGTTATTTCTAAAAAATGTAATGCCACTGGAAGGGTAACACATGGCATTGTTAATGTGTATTAAGTTAGTAACGTGTGTACCTCAGTTAAGAATTAATTCTGGGAGAGTTAGAGGCATAATGACTTCACTCGGTACCTAACAACCAGGCATTCAATAAAAATTGGAAAGTACCAGAGAAAGGGAATGTGGAAGGTTGGGCGCCAAAGACCAAGGGAAACCTAATTTATATGCCCATTATCTCAGGGCTTGTTCTATTTCAATGAAGCCCTCCCATCTCATACAAAAGCCATGTTATCATATTTATTTATTTATTTATTTATTTATTTATTTATTTATTTATTTTTGAGACGGAGTCTTGCTCTGTTGCCCAGGCTGGGGTACAGTGGTGCGATCTCAGCTCACTGCAACCTCCATTTCCTGGGTTCAAGTGATTCTCCTGCCTCCGCCTCCCGAGTAGCTGAGATTACAGGCGCCTGCCACCACACCGGGCTAATTTTTGTATTTTTATTAGAGACAGGGTTTCACCAAGTTGGCCATGCTGGTATGTAACTCCTGACCTCAGGTGATTCACCTGCCTCAGCCTCCCAAAGTGCTGGTATTACAGGTGCAAGCCACCGCGCCTGGCCTAGTTATAGTATTTATTATAAGAAGAAGGTTTCAAGAAACGTGTTTTGACTCTTGGTATTTTGTTGCTTAATTGATTGCCAGTATTGTGTTTGGTGAGTACAATCCAAGAGCTGCAAGGGTGAGAGGAAAGGGAAACACGGCAGGAAAGAGGCAGTGGGGCACACATAGCGATGCATGACCTAGCTGACCACTGACTGCTTCCTGGATGCTCTCCAGATGACCAGTTGACCATGTAGGACATCTCAGGACTGACTAATACAGAGAAATCACTATCTTGGAAAAGTCCATCAGACAGAGGATTAATCCTGTGTCTAACATTGCCCAAAGTTTACATCAGAGGAGCTAGTATTACCAGTATGTGATATTTTAAATCTGGCTAAATGCTTGGTTTTTTAGATTTTACCGGAAGTTATTGTGTGCGTATGTCAGGTGAATTAACTTGGAAGGTATCACAGGCTCGATTTGAACTGTGAGAAAGAGAATGATACTCGCCTTTCATTCTCATTCTCACAGTTCAGGGCCACCTCCCAGCTGCTTAAGCTTTGTAACCATGACACACAGGGAACCTCTTACCTTTGCATCTCAGTTTAGTAAAAACTTAGGAGTTCCTTGCTCAGGTAATGGGAGTTCACTTCCCTGTGGTTGGATCTTTTCCCTTCTTGACTCCACGAATCTATCTTTAATATCCACTTATAAATGATACAATTCTGACTTCTGAGAATATTGGAGGGATGGAGCAACATACAGAATATATTACATGATTTTTTTGTGTGTGTGAGACCCTGGACAGAAATTGTAAAAGGAGTTATCGACCTCTCGAGGTTTTCACTGTCAGGAGGCTATTCATAAAAGCACACTGCTTACAATGGCAGAGATCTAAGGTAGCCAGCCAGAGGGTAATTAAAGTTAATTGATATGTTATTGTTCTCTGTATTATAGCATTAAAATATGGGAAAAATGAGCATTTAACTCGTCAAATTGCTCTTCTATGTAATAAATCTGAAAACAAATAAAGATATAGTTATGAAAAAAGTATTAAACAAATATTTTTCTTGACCTTGTCATAAGTAAGCAGCTGTCTCCCTTAGCAGTGTGGTAAGGCATGAAGAAAATCATTCATTTAACATGCACTTTACAGGGTGCAGATTTACTTAAAATGGTAGTTTCTGATTATGAAGGAATCGTTAAGTTGAAGGACTCTTGAGGCTTTTGTTAATAATTTCATCCACATTCCGGTTCAATCATAATTTCTTAACTATATCAGCAATTTGACCTCTTTGATTATTGCCAACTGGGTTCCCTTTTTCTTCTTTGCTATTCCTTCTATCTCCTCTGCTTGCACATAATGAGAAAAAACTAGTTAAAATGTTTCATTGTAAGTCTGTGCCATAGAGTTAGCTAAATGCAGAAGTCAAGAGGACAGCTGAATTCTATTTGTGTTACAGGTATGACATCCATCCATAGATCATGAAGGAATTCTCAAACATTTTTTGTTTTCCATAAGTGGTAACATTAAAAAATTCTATTTGAGAAACCAGTAAAATAGTTAGGATACATAATAACAGTTCACATTTACAGAAATCACATGTCCCAGGCACACATTCCTAATTTTTAATTCCTGCAATTTAGGTATTGTCATTTTTTCTACTTAACAAATAACGAAATCAATTCAGACATTATGTTGCTATTAACTATTTCTTTCCTCCTCTTTTTCTTTTTTTTTTTTTTAAGGACTCTGTGAGAATCTTTTCTCCTCACGTAGGCTTTTCCCTGCCAAATGTCAGGAATCTATTCCTGGCAAACAGGCTTTCTGCATGAAACATTGAGAGTTCATTTCCAACTACAGTTGACCCTTGAACACTGCGGGGCTGACCTGTGTGCGTCCACTTCTATGTGGATATTTTTCAACCCAGAGCCAAACCCGGATTGGAAATATATTATGTGTGGGCTGAGAAACACGTGTATAAAGAGAGCCAACCTTTTGTGCGTGCCAGTTCCACATGGCCAACTGTGGACTGGAGTGTGTGCGAATTTGGGTATACGCGGGTGTCCTGGAACCAATCCCCCGTGTACATCAAAAGATTAGTGTATTTTATTTTATTTTATTTTAATTTTTATTTTGAGATAGAGTTTTCCTCTGTCACCCAGGCTAGAGTGCAGTGGTGCAATGACAGCTCACTGCAGCCTCGATTTCCTGGGATCAAGTGATCCTCCCACCTCAGCCTCCCGAGTAGCTGGGACCACAGGCATGTGCCACCACGCCCAGCTAACTTTTGTATTTTTTGTAGCGATGGAGTCTCACT
The DNA here is from genome assembly GCF_029289425.2 of Pan paniscus. Classification (NCBI taxonomy): domain Eukaryota; kingdom Metazoa; phylum Chordata; class Mammalia; order Primates; family Hominidae; genus Pan; species Pan paniscus. Next base: position 179,371,786 of record NC_073252.2, on the reverse strand, counting down.
ATGTTGCCCAGGCTGGACAGAAACTCCTGGGCTCGAGTGATCTGCCTGCCTGCCTCGGCCTCCCAAAGTGAGGGAGAAGAGCATATTTTAAATGAGAAAAAATATAGCTTGTTACACATCAATAAAAACCTCCAATCAACTACCAGGTTAGGATGTCAAATGCCTAAAGTTTCATTTCCTGACTGCCACAAGCTCCCGGAGCCTGGGGCTCCTCTCACTTTCCAAATGACTCTGATGGCCCATCAGTTGTATTTGGAAGATAACTGCAGGTTGACATGCGCATTGATTTGTTTAAAATGAGTACTGAGGTTAGGTACAGTGGCTCATGTCTGTAATCCTAACAGTTTGGGAGGCTGAGGCGAGAGGATTCCTGGAGCACAGGAGTTCAAGACCAGCCTGAGCAACATGGTGAGACCCCCGTCTCTGCAAAATAAAAAATAAAAAAAAATTGGCCAAATATGGTGTTGTGTGCCTACGGTCACAGCTACAAAGGAGGCTGAGGCAAGAGAATTGCTTGCACCCATGAGTTCTAGGCTGCAGTGAGCAATGATCGTGCCACTACACTCTGGCCTGGGCAATAGAGTGAGACTCTGTCTCTAAAATAAAATAAAATAAAAATTTAAAAATGGTCATTAAGTTTTGATGTTATAAAGAACTTTTTTCCTTTGTAAAAATTAGCCATGGATTATTTATATATGTGAGAAATACAAATAGATCACACAAACAGGATCACAGAAGTCTTTAATAAAGGGCTATTGATGAGGGTATGGACAGGGCTGGTCCCCCAGCCCTAAGCCTGTAAAGTCGAGGGGCACTTTGTGGTCCCCAGCAAAAGGAGCTGCAAGTGGAGCAGACGGCCACTCCGAGGAAGCTGTGCCTTAGCAGAGGGACAGTATCTCCTCACAGCCCCCTTGGGAGAGGCTTGGGTAATGCGCATCCCTACTACACTCTCCTTCCTGCTTCAATCTCTGCTGGCCTCCCATTGGTTAGGCTCAACCGGAAGTCAGAGAGCAAGGAAGCCTGCTTATGTGGTCCCTAAAGGTCAGCCTTCCAGGATGCCAAGCAGGGTGCAGAAGTAGAGAGTGGATCTGCAGGGGCAAAGTGGAAGCACCCATCACAGCAAGCAGTCTTGTTTTGCTCTGAATTCTCCAGTGTGCCCACTTTGTTGAGTTGGCATTCATAAACAATCCCAGTACTCTTGTCTTTTCTCCCGATTTTCCAGAAGCAAAACACTGAAGTGGGAACCTGGTTCACCCCACTAATCAGTTTCGTGTTGTAAGATCCCTTTTGTAAAAACTGTAGCCACACACCCACTAGTCTGACCAAAGACCACTTTATTACATGCTCCAGATGAGGAAATCCCAAGAGAAATAAGTTTTAGGCTTTCCCTTTGCAATGAAAATATTCGTAGGATGAGTTCTACCTATAGAACTTTATTGCATTCAGACCTCTGAATTTTCCAAATTGGCTTAGAAGCCTTAGGCATTTCAAAACTACCATTGCCTCCTAAATCTTTGGCCAAAAATAGACTCCCACACTGCAGACATTGGCAACTTGTAGGAAGTTAAAACTGACACTGAAATCACCCTCTGGTCAACAGCTGATAAGCTAATACCCTTGACTGCCTTTTCCAGCAGTGATCGAGCAATGGGATGGATATATCTGTGGAGTTCTAGTCGTCTTAGAAAGTTTTTGCTGCTTTCCCTGAATGAAGTGCTGCAGAGCGGACACAGCTAATTGCTCGCTAGCTGGATGAGTCTGCCAAAGAGTGATGAGAGGACTGAAACCGGTGTAAGTCATCGATGTTGATAAATTGGCTCCCAACTCACCCTAGAGTGCCTGCGGGAACTCATAAGGGCCATGGTCTGTCACAAATGCAGCCTCCTTAGATAAGAAGCCTGCTATACTCAGGGGAAGTAAATGTCAAAACCTGAGCCGTTGACTGCAAACTTTATATTGTTGCACTTAATTTTCAGATGACACCACTGATGCTGATTGTGCTATGTATATGTAGGTAGGGTGGAAGCTCAGATATAGAACTTCAAGTTCAATCCATACTGTGCACTCAATAAAGATTACCTTTCAGCTTGTGGCTGCTGGCATTATTTGCAGAAACATGCAATCCTTGTTTCCCTGCTCCACCAAATGAGCTATCATTTTCTGATGTATCTGTCTTTGTAGAAATCCTTTTCAATAGTGGTGTTGGCTTTACTAATGCGAAGTTGTAGGCTATCCAGTTTACTCATGGTAATTCCACATTCCCATGACTCAGGACATAAGGAGAAATTTTCCTTGACAATAATTAGTGCAGTTGTAATTAGGTGTTCCATATTTCTAGTCGTAGTCCATGAGCTCATTGACGATTATGTCACTCCCAGCTTACACCTTCCAAGGGCCTCCCATTGTAAATAGAACAGAACTTCCAACTAATAACCATGGTAGACAAAGTCCCTGTCTGGCATCTTTGCCCACTCTTGCACTCTGTCTGCTCTGTAGGCACCGGGCTTTCCCACCATGGCCCTTGGTGCTTCCTGTTCCTACTGCAGGGAAGCGTCCTGCAGCTCTGTCCCCAACCCAGTCTCAACAGTCTAGTCTCTGCTAAAATGTTTGTTACCTTTGCAGGGCTAATCTAGAAATATTCCCTTCCTTTGATCATTCCCTATCACATCACCCTGTATAGTTACTTTATGACGCCTACTGAAACTGAACATTTAAATTGAATTAAAATATTTTTGGTTATTGGTTACTGTCTGCTGCCTCTATTTTTTTCCCCACAGAATTCCCAGTTCCTAGCACAATTCTTAACAAATAATATTCTCTGAATATGATGAAATATTTGATGAATAAATTTCTCTAAATCTAAATTCTACTGGACCATCTATTATCTGTCTTTCAATCATTTTACAAGATTTATATGCATAATTTTGTGAAGATTTGTGCATTAGTGTGTGTGATAGTGGGTGCCGCAGTAGCAAGATGATAGGAATATAGAAGACACTGAAGACATGCCAAGTTTGCATAAGGGGGTGTGATCATTAATTTTAAGGTGTCTACTTGACTGGAATAAGGGCTACCCAGAAAACGGTAAAGAAAGCATTATTTACGAGTATGTCCATGAGGGAGTTTCCGAAAGACATTGGTATTTGAATCAGTGGACTGAGTAAAAGATCTGCCTTCAACTCTGTGGGTGGGCACCATGCAAACAGCTGAGCACACACGTAGAACAAAAAGGCAGAGTGAATTTACTCTCTCATTTCTGGAGCTGAGACACCCATCCTCTCCTGCCCACGGACATTAGAACTCTAGATTCTCCAGCCTTTGGACTTCAGGACTGGAACCAGCAGCCCCCAGGTTCTCAGGCCTTTGGCCTCTGACTGAGTTACATCACTGGATGCCCTGGTTCTCCAGCTTGCAGACGGCCTATTGTAAAACTTCTCAGCCTCAAAAATTGTATGACCCAATTCCCCCAATAAATCCTCTCATGTAATATACATGTATTATATGGATAATGGATATTATATTATTATAATATTATATGGATAATGGATATTATAGTATATTAATTATATGGATAATATTACATTATATGGATAGGATATATATATGAGTATACCCTATTTATATATATAGGGGTATATATATATCCTATTGATATATATATATCCTATTGATATATGTGCATACGTGTGTGTGTGTGTGTGTGTGTGTGTGTGTGTGCGTATTCTATGGGTTCTTTTTTTTTTTTTTGGAAACCTTTACTAATACAGGGAAGGTCACATCACCTTCTCAGATTTGAGAAATATTAGCATATGGAATACACTGACTCCCTTTTCAGCCTGTGTATGTATTCATTTTAATACAAATTAACATCACATACTAAAAATTACCTAAAGGATTAAACCAAGTTGGAAACAAATTGTCTCTGTTGACATTTTGCATTTGTGTTGTTATTTACATTTAATTGCCAAAGGGTGGGGGGGGAAACATGTTCTCTTTCTCTCTCAACCAAAATCAAGAAGATCTGCTCTAATAACCACAAAACAAATGTAGGAAATGAGACTATTAGTTACCACTGGTTATTAAAAAGTACTTAAAATTTTTTCTGTCTCAGTTTTCTCACAGCAAACTTCCTTCTTTATGTGGATAATAAAATGACTTTCACAAAGTAAGAAGTATTAGCTCCTAGTAGATGGTAAAATATCTTCCCTACAGGAAATTTTTCAAAGGTTTCACATTCTGAGGTCTTTCTTATTGGCACAATCACGACGAACACAATCAACTAACATATTTTGTTCACGAGGTACCCTCTGACCTTGCAGAATTAATACTGTATTTTAAACTCATGGAAAAATTCTCTCTAAGCATTAGTAGGAGCACGGCTGGTGTAGAAAGGCCTCATAATGCATTTTGAGCTGCTGGGAGTTACTATATTGGATGTTTGATGTACCCATTCAATTTTGGTTTTTGCTTTCCTCTGAAATAATTCATTTGCCTTCTAAATGGAATCATGAAAATACTTAATAAAAATGGTAATACATTCAAGGGCACATGGTTATAACTGAAGGATTGATGTAGAGAAAACTTTAGTGAGTGAAGGTAGGGGGTGGTAGGTGGTAGTTGAACGGGCGTAGGATATTCATTAAGTGATAGTAGACTTCACGACATTTTTCTTTTGAAAGATCCTGAGCTGCGGTCAGGATTCTTTTTGTAAATTTTATCTGGGGTTAATGCGTCTTTCTCTGGTAGATCTTTCATAACCAGTCACAAATCAATCAGAATACAGTAGAGAGCTGCTATTTAGAAAATTAAGCTGGAGGATGGTTTTGAAGGCTTGGACTCTCACACCCAGTCCTAGTAAGTCTTGAAAATAAAAGCTTACAGATGAACCTCTCTGATCCCAGAGGAGTGATTCAAGGTAGGTAAATACAAATGTTCACAAATGATGAACAGTGATCAACCTGGGAACCTAGACATTCAGCAGCAAGCTATGGATTCTACATCCTGTCTCTCTCCACTGCCTTCCATTTCCAAAAGAGAAATAAAAATCATGCCGTGAGAACTCAGGCCAGGAGTCTGATTCACTCTACAAGCTAGCTGAGTCCATCCTCAGCCTTTCTCGGATCTTCCCCACAACCAGTCTTCTCCCTATACTTTCTCTTTTACCTCCATCATCCTCAGAGCTTAAATGAGCCTGGAGGAAATTTGCAGTTGAAGGAGCTACTTATGGCTGCAAAGTTAATTCCTACTGGGCTATGCAGACATCTAGAAAGCTGGTAGATAGTTTTCGCAATCCTCAAAGTTGCAAACCGCCCATAGAAGTCTGGGAGGTATCTGCTGTGCATTTTGATGACATCTCTCTGCTACAAAGACTGCTCACCCTTCAATGAGGAAATGTGGTAAGCTCACATTGAGCAGGAAAAACAGTTGAATGCAGAGACTGTGTTAAATCTGCGGAGATGAATACGGAGATCCTTGGGCAAGATTGCCTTTAAAATACATGGTAATATCTCAGCATCACTTAGAGTTTAAACATCCAGGTTCTTGGGTCTCATCTAAACTTTTGGAATCAGGATTTCTGGAGGTAGAGCCCAGGAATCAGAATTGTAAATACATTTGGTTGGTTGTGTCTGGTGATTTAAAAATTACTGCCCCCCAAAATCCTATAAAAACAAACAGACAAAAAAAATCAGACCTTTTTTAAAGGGAGAGATGTGAAGACAACATTTCACTAGGCAGGCAGTTTGCAGGAGAAAAACGCAAAACTTACAGGTGGGAGAAACTGATAGTCATAATAGCTTATATTAGTAATTCTTAAATATTTGGACTTCTTTACATGAAAAAAATCTTTGAGGACACCAAAGAGCTTTTGTCTATGTGGGTTATATTTATCAATATTTATAATATTAGAAATTTAAATTGAGAAATGAAACAAATTTATGTATGAATTTATATTTAAAATAACAATAATAGCTCCATTGTATGTTAACAGAAATAACATATTTTGGTAAAAAATAACTATGCTTTCCAAAACAAAATCATAATGAGAAAAGTGGCTTTGTTTGACATTTTTGCAAAGACCTTCCTTTCTGGCCTAATAGAATACAGCTGGATTTTCCCATCTACTTCTGCACTCAATTTGTTATGAAATCACAGGTCACGTGTGTGGCTTTTGCACACTCTTAGCCCACTAATGAGAAAGTAAGAGTAAAAAAGTCAAATCACATCTTAATGTTAAAGTGAAAATAGGTTTGGTCTTATGGACCTCCTGAAAGGCGCCCCCCAATCACAATTTGGGAACCAGTGGTTTATCTGAATAAATCAACATGATTCTAAGCTTTTTGCGTTATTTCACCCTCATAACAACCTGGGGAAGGACGTGTTATTTTTTATCATTTTCCCTGTTTTGCATTTGAGGAAACTGAGGCAGAGAGACATAATACAAAGTCAGCGGCATAGCTGGGCTTACACCCAATAGTCTGTTCCCAGCACAGTAGACCTTAACTCTGCTGATATACTGCCTCTGCGTTAGGAGAGCTGAGGGCAGGCACACTCCCAGGACATCTGAAAGAAGAATTTAGGCAATCAGCAAGGTCTGGGGAGACTGATGGGCCTGGAACTGACAGCCAAGTTTCCCTCAGCAGCCCCTACATTCCCGCAGCTGGTGGCTCCTGGGCTCTGATCCCACCAGCTGGGCTTTGCTAGTGTGGGTTTAGTTCCCGAGGGGAAGGAATCCTTTGGCAGAAAACATGCCTCAAATATTTAAAACACTGAGTTGCAAATCTAGGAACAAGGAGAAGGAGATGTCTCCCCTTCACGTACGTAGCATCTAAACTAGAGGCAGCAGTGTTTTCCACATCTAACTTCTGTCTTTTGAACTTAGACCTGTCCTAGGGAAACAAGGTCCTCAGTAGAACAGCATTCACAAAGGCATGAATTCTCTTAGTGTTTTTCAACATACCAAACGGCATGATAGGCATTAGAGTAACTATACATTTAGAACAAATAAAATGTTAGAAGCTTTTAAAAGTTGCCATGTAGAGAAACTTAAGACCTATTAAAAAGGTACTACAAATAGATGGCTGTCATATTTTTAGGTGGAAGTATTTTCTTATCCTGGCAACATAGGATTTAACGTCCCTCAAATTGGTATGAAAATAGTGTTGTATCTTTTTTATTTAAATAGGTAATGTTTTTCTCATCACATAATATTTAGAAAACTTTATCTTCAGGTTGTCTAGGCCTCAACTGAAGTAATATTATGACTTTCTGTTAAGGAAAAATCAATTAGTATGTTAAGCCTTTAGACAGTCTTCTCTTCTTGCTATTCAATGGTTTAACAGACTGTGTATCCTATCACATAAAAAGAAAAAAAGAAAAGGAAAACACACACATACAAATACTCCTACTTAAGGTTTGATAAAACACAATAAGGTATTGCCCCAGCCGTTGGTGATAAAGACCACACTGGCAATGAAGAAGTTAAATATTGTCAGATCTCTCTCTCTCTCTCTGACACACACACACACACACACACACACACACACACACACACATCTTAACCAAAGAATCATTTGGATCTCTAAGCTGTTTCTAATTAGGTGTTAATGACCTCAGAGTAGTGTGAACTTACCATGTTCTGTACCTCATTTGATTTCCCCCCTGGGCTAAAACAATACCATGAGGACTGAAATGAAGATAAAATACACCTCTATGGTCCCAACGGTGATGGGATCAGAGATATATAAATACAGAGAAGTCCAGAGGGAAAGATGATTATTAACACTAGTTCCATGACCTATGCTAACCAAGAAATGAAAGTAATTATAGAGCTTTCGTGTGTTGGGCGAGGGGACCCTCATCTCTGAAATGATGAATGAAACTATGACACAGAGGCCACTGGCACTGAGAGGCTGGGGCTCTGGGGGCGGACGTCTCCTCTGTACAGCAGGAACGGAGCAAAGGAACACGAGATCCCTGAGAAGTGTCAGAAAAAATATGTTTTTCCTGAGGCGTAAAGGCCACACTTACCATTAACTTTTGCAACAAGAACTAAGTAAATGAGAAAATAATCATGTCAGAAAAAAATAGATATATTATGTATGGGATCTGATGGCAAAATGCCACACTACCCAAGAGATTTCCAAAGTGATTTTACACAGAATTTAAAGTGAATTCCAAGTGATCAAATGTGTCTTTTAGTTGGTGAACTGAATAACCATTAGATGCAGATGTCTCTGTGCCTTCTGTACCCTGGCTTCCTGTTTGTGAATTAGTGAGGATGAAGTAAATATTTCATCTCTAGTAGCCCTGAGTGCAGCATTTTATTTGCATTTTAAAGTTTGCACTCATTATAACTCTATAATTGTCAAATGCCTCACATTAAGTACTCACGTGGTTGTTTAAAAAAATAAAGCATTGTCCACAGATTTTAGCCAAGGATTTGGAGGAAAAAGAGTTACCAAACAGACTCCGTATCGTGTAATACAAGACGAGTCATTTTGAAGTGCCATTCTATCCGTAAATCTTGAATAGACTAAAAAATATGCCTTAAAATAGAGTGGCCTGGGTATCTTTTAAAGAGGAGAAAGGAAAAAAGAAAAAACGCAGAAGAGGAGGAATAAAAGTCTGACAACATGACGGGACAGGGTATTGACACAGTCGGTAAAGTCACCATGATTAAAATACAGTAATTCACTTTGAACTAACTCTAGATGACTCCTCTAATGTGCCTGAGGATTGTCTGCGGCACGCCCAGAGGATATCTTTTGTGCTTCAGTTAGCAATAAAGCTTGGAAATAATTATTCTTCCAAAGATAAACATAGATAACGGAGAAAACCAGAAACGTCTGGGCTCTCCCATGTTCGCCTACAAGTACTGCAGCTATGACGCTTAGGTGTACTAATTTAAATCCATCAGTCAATGAATTTAGGTAATTAACATGGCACAACATGTTCCTTAGCATGCATCCAAAATATAATCAAGAGTGATAAAGATAACTCTCTGACTTGTGAAACCTACTAATTTGGCTAAAATCATTGGAACTAACAAACTTGAGGTCAGTTGACCTTTGGGTCTTTTCCAGTGGCTTTCCACATGGTAATATTTCCCACTTTGATTTATTTAGTAGAAAAACCAAACAATCTGTTAGGAACAGATGTTTTGCAATCTTTTGGTCGGAGAGCAGTGGTGGGATTAAGGAGCACCTGTGATTCTTATACTTCTTGTTCTGCCCTGATAAACAGGTAGCTTCCGTTCCAGAGGGCTGCTTGATGTCCGCACATCTGAGTACCTACCGTGTTATTAAAGAAAAGCCACACACAGACACACACACACCACCCCCCAGACTTGTTAAATATCCTGCTTCCCCCTTCTCTGAAGTTATTTATGAGGTAATTTTACAACTTATTTTTACAGGTAGTCATAGTGTCACATCACTCATTTCTACAATTTTTGGTGCAGAAATGAATTGTCTCTGTACTTCAGTGGGATAAATGTCTTCCTTTTTAATGCTTTTACGCCTCTGTGTAAAAGACAGTGAACTGAGGTACATGAAACTATGCTAAAAAGCTTGATATAACTGCACTAGGTTGACAAAACCCGGGATTAACATTCAGTCACGCATGCAAAAAATGTAATAAATGAATGGAAATGTATGTTATGGGTCATTTCTGCTTTAATGGCACCTTTGTGCTATAGAATCCAAATAGCAACAGTCATCTTATACACGCCTCACAAATGAAATAACATTAGGTTTCTAGGAACCTAATGACACACAGCTAGCCCAAAATGAGGATTGTGCCCATAGATTTATTTCATGCAAACATACAGGGTGTGTAGAGACAACTTATCAGTCAAAAAGAGGACTCCATTTAAAGCTGCTGCAACATTGATGTGGTTCGTCTCCATTTTTCAGCGAAATAGAGGTTTTCTTTTTCACTTCACATAAAGTCTTCAACTTGCTCAAGCCTTCTAATAAATTGCAAACTCTGTAACAATATATCTTCTATTATGCTGCTTGTTACTTTACGAAGACAGGAAATTAAAGCAATAAAACACTTTCTAAATGATAGGGTACACTCAGGCAGTCGTTTTTCTTATGTTCCAGTATTATTCTTCAAAAGACCTTTTATGGTACTAATATTAAATTCTTTGAAGTCTGAAGAATCTGTTGAAAGTGTTGAATTTCTAAAATATAGAGCTCAAATATTGCAGCTCCTCATACATTTGTTAAAATTGAATACGTGGTGGAAATTTTTAAAACACAAAATACAATGCAGTTAAATAATATAGGACCAGATACATTTCAAATCCACATTAGAGAGCCCATTGTGTGGACATTGGATTGAATGCTCAAGAAAATCTATTTTGCTTTTTCTCACCTGATGTGGCCAAATGCACAACATATGTGGTCATTCATATAAAAGGCTGGGAAGTATGGAATGAAGCAAGGAGAAGCAGACAAATATCATAATGGTCACTTGTGCAGCGTGTTCACATAAAGGAAATTGAATCAGGCTCATGAGGCTGTGCATTCTTTATTAACCTCCTAGAAACAGGTCAGACAACTGTTCTCCTAATGGTAAGAACACTAAGTGAAAAAGGCTAAAAGGGAAATGCAAAAGACTGCAATATATTCTAGGCAGTATATTAAGCAACTGTATTAAAAAGCTTACAGAGTGATGTGGAAAAAAACCCTCTTCATTGGCTATTATGAAAAAAGCATCTTATTTCCCTTCCAGCAATAAGCATTTCTATCCAACTTTATGGAAAAAAGAAGTCAAAAGAAAAATAAACTAGCAAGAGTAAAACCATGGACAGTATAAATTTGGGAGAAATGGGAGCTCATAAAAAAGGTCTCCTCACCGCCTTTTCTGTTTCAGCACTTCCTTCACACCCACATTCCTGGCCCCTGCCTTACTCCCTACCCTACTCCTTTTTCTTTCCTTACTTCCTTTCTCCCTTCCTCCCTTCCTTTTGCAAAGGTTTGCACAAAAAGCAGGAATGAAGAGTGAGTACTCCTTCCCCTAATACTAAGCAAAACCGTAACTTCCCATTAGGTAAAATTGCCGAGTTGCTTTTGTGATTTTCGTCTTTGGAAACCCCCCAAAACAGTGGATCTCTTTGTTGATGTGTCATTTTAAACAACTACTATTAGCGGGTGTGAATGTTCCAATTAAATAGCAAATGCTTTTTGAAGAGATGCTAAGCTTTTCCAATGTCAGGCTCCATCCCAATCAACTACCTTTCCTCGCTCAGCTGATTAGGGTCAGCACTTTAAAATTAAAAAGCAAAGCCCTTGAACCCCTTGTCACAGCTTCATACGCACTTGATAACATTCAAGGATCTTCTACACACCAAAGGGAAGTCAAACTGGGTCTGTATGCTCCTAATTTACTTCAATTCTTTACCAATTCCTCTCCCTGTCTCAGAAATACCTTTTTGATATTTTTTGAAATATTTTCCTGAATTTCCAGTGATAAAATTAGCCGGTCCAATCCAAGGCATTAGTTCTCAATAACTTCTGTTTCCTTTCTCATATGACACAGTTACTCTCTGCTGGAACTCCAAAGCAATCAACTACCTGGGGATACTTTTCCCCAGAGACCTTTCTTAGCACACTACATCAATTAACACAAAAGCAATTTTGGACCCCCTCCAATACACTGCACGACCATCTGGTCTCCTGGAACCTCTTGGAAAGGGGCAGATTTCAATTTGTCAAAACAATGCAAATTCCTCAAATTATTTTCAAATTATGCATGTTTACTTTAATATTGTACTCATTCATCTCTTAAAAGGTACTTTGCAAATTTCTCTAAATTGTTTCTCTAGCCTGCATGCCCTCTCTTGCTCTCTCTCTCTTAGGCAAGTAGAAACTGGGGTTACAAAGGCTAAAATTTACCTCTAAAGAAACAAGAGTTTGTAAAATCTAAATAGCTTACTATCCAAAGGTGACAACAAATTATTAGATGTGTTTGCACCTTACAAACCTACATGCCAATTGCTCAGTGATTACTTTGGGAACATAATTTTTATGCAGCAAAATATTTGATATGATTTGAGAGGTACCAAGTAGACTTTTGCATCAAGGAAAAATGTCCCAATTGTCACCATTTGCCACTCTTTTCCTTTAAGGCTTTGAAAATTCCTGATAGAATATAAGCAATTAATTTGAAAGTATTAATAAATGAAGTCATTTTTCACTCATTATAATAAATTGATTTGGCAGAGCAATTTGGCTTGAAAAGTTTTGATGTGAGAATAAACTGCAAGAAAGATCTAGAGTGGCGCTGGCCAGTGTGGTAGCCACTGACCACAGGCGGCTATTTAAATTTAAATGCTGGCCAGGCACGGTGACTCACTCCTGTAATCCCAGGACTTTGGGAGGCTGAGGCAGGCAGATCACGAGGTCAGGAGATCGAGACCATCCTGGCCAACATGGTGAAACCCCGTCTTTACTAAAACACAAAAAAATATTAGCTGGGCATGGTAATCTCAGCTACTCAGGAGGCTGAGGCAGGAGAACCGCTTGAAGCCAGGAGGTGGAGGTTGCAGTGAGCCGAGATCGTGCCACTGCACTCCAGCCTGGCAAGAGAGTGAGACTCCATCTCAAAAAGAAAAAAAAAAATAAATGCCAGTTAATTAAAACTAAATAACATTCAAGAAATTGAGCTCCTCCGTCATTAGCTGCATCTCAAGTGCTCCATAGCTGCTTATGGCTAGTGCCTACTGTATTAGTCAGCACTGACATAGACTATCATCAAGAAAGCTCTACTGGACAGTCTGGTGAACAAAAACATAGGCTGCTCCAAGGGAAGAGTGGCTGATAGTATATGTGCAGGAATATTCTTGATCTTAAAGATGGCAAATGGCCCCCAAAGCAGGCAGGATAAGGGCCAAAGACCAAATTCCAACTCTGTCTAGTTTTGGCTGAGAGCAGGCCCTTCCCATTAGTACGAAGCATAACTGGAAGTTGTGAGAACATTCTGGTTCACTTGGTTTTGTATAAGTGAACAAGCTTGTGTTATTTTATTCATTGTGTTTGGCTGGCTGGTATCCACTCTTGTCTCTGCTGGTAACGATCATCTCTCCACTATACTCAGCCAAGCAGTGTAAGTGGAGCTGATTCTACCCATGGCTCCTGCAAATGGCCCTGGGCTGGTGAACCGAGTCTTGCAACTCCCTAGCCACAGTAAGAGATTAAGACATTCTGCCCTTGGAACCCTGGCTATGAGGCCTCATTAGAAGTCATTCTGGCCTTCTGCTTGAGTGGCTAAGTATGAAAAGCTCCTCCTTCTTTTGCTAGAGTTGCTAAGAGGAGACCACATAAGACTAGCAACCATCTTACCATACAAAAAAGACTGCCTGGCACTGGTGGCTACAGAAAGAACAACAAGAGCAGAGGAAATGAGAATCAGGCTCTAGTACCTGCATGTGAGGCCATGGATCCATTCATGAGCAAAGCCAGATTTTCCCTGAGTAATGCAGTTCTCTCCATTTCTTACAGACCACAGTCTTCTCTCTCATGAATGAATATGCACATACACACACAGACATGCACACAGTATGTAACTGAGAACTAAACATTGTCTAGAGTAGATTCAAGGGCATTCTCCACAAAGAGAAGAACACCTGCAGAGGTCCTGGGGCTGGAAAGCAGCTGAAAAATGGAAGGAACAAGAGGAGGTCAGTGTGGCTGAAGAGTTGCAAGCTGGGTTGGTTGGCATGGCACAGAGAGAGACAGGGGCATGCTGTGGAGTTATTCAAACAGTGGGACAACATGGACATTGACTGTCCCTTTGGCTGCTCCAGTAGATTGGAGAGAGACAAGACCGGAAACACGATGTCTGCTTAGGGGACTCTGGTGGCAGATTTTGGTGGATTGGACCAGGAAAATGGCAGCAGGGTGGAGCAAAGCAGGTGTATATAGGATGTAATCTGAGGGTAGAATTGAAAGGTCTTAGAATCAAGAGCTTTGGCTGGAGCATCTGGATGGGTACTCATTTACCACCATGAGGAACTGAGGAAGGAAAAGAAAGTGGAACTCACTTCAGCACCCTCAGGTCATTTGAAGAAAAGGGTGATGTGGACGGTCCAAATTAAATCCAAACCTATAAATGAATCCCATGCTCTCAGAGTTGGAAATTGCCCCGAGGAAAAATCAAGTCAAAATTTAACTCATGCTTGAATCCCATAGGCCCAATACTATCAAAAGATTTTAACTGCTAACTTGTTTTTGGACAATTAGGGTACCACTTATTAGATTATAATAATGTTCCAAAAATACCATTTCTAAGATGAGAGTTTGATTCTATTCTAGTACTTTTCTAGTACTCTTGCATTATATGCTTTCTCTTATGCTTAAGAATATGAGTTGATTTTATTATAAATGTCATATGTGGTGCTGGTTTGCTTGTTCTTTCTTTCCTTTCTCTCTCTCTCTCTCTCTCTCTCTCTCTCTGTCTTTCTTTTGATGGTGTCTCGCTTTGTTGCCCAGGCTGGAGCATCGTGGGGCTATCCCAGCTCACTGCAACCTCCACCTTCCAGGTTAAGAGATTCTCCTGCCTCAGCCTCTGGAGTAGCTGGGACTACAGGCACACCCGGCTAATTCTTTTTTTCTTTTTTCTTTTTAGTAGAGATGGGATTTCACCGTGTTAGTCAGGATGGTCACTATCTCCTAACCTCGTGATCCGCCCACTTCGGCCTCGCAAAGTGGTGGAGTTAGAGGCGTGAGCCACCACGCCGGCTGGTTTGCTTGTTTTCTTACCTGGTCCCTTACGTATTTCTTTCTTTACCCCATGAGCTAATAGGGTTACATAACATTGTACACTAATGCTGCATTTATAATTTCAAGTGACTCTAAATCACATGGTGGATGTAAGATTACATGACTATATTACACCACAGTAATAATAATGGCCATCATTTAATAAACACTTTGCGCAATAACACACATTAAATCAACCTCCACAACAATAATATGGGGTAGTCTTATTACCCTATTCTCCAGATGAGGAGAGTGAGGTGCAGCAAGGTTAAATGATTCCCCAACGTCTCAGACAGCTGAGATGCCAGCTAGGACATTTTCACCCAGAAGCTACAGCCTGATTCTGTGCTACCTCTTAGGCTATATGACTAGGATGCATTCCACACCAGATCTCAGTCAGATCTTGGTAAACAGTCGTGGTGATGAAATGCCACACATAAAGCATTCTTACCTTTCTGTTTAGAAAACAAGTACTCTTACAGCAGAATGTCAGCTGAGGAGGCAGGGGCACTGGGTAGGTAGGATGGCCACACTCTGGCGTGGGCACTCCAGAACGGGTACACTTTTTGGACTTGCTGCTGGAGGTGGACTCCAGTGGCCCCGAGGAACGCACAGCCATCCCATTTGAGGCTTGAAGCAGGAAAATGTGTCTTAAGTAAGAGGGTGGGGAAGACTGAGATGTCTCCTTGGGAAACAGTAAGATCATTTGTATTTTGAAGGGTATCACAGGGCTTTCTGTTTTGTTCTCCAAATGCAAGCGAAATTTCTGATTTTTGTTTTGTTTTGCTTTTGAGTGCCTATTAGTTAGCAGAGAGATTACTTTATTCAATGAAAGATCATTCAGATATCTTTTTTTTTCTTTTCTTTTTTTGAGACGGCGTCTCGCTCTGTCGCCCAGGCTGGAGTGCAGTGGCGCGATCTCGGCTCACTGCAAGCTCCGCCTCCCGGGTTCACGCCATTCTCCTGCCTCAGCCTCCCGAGTAGCTGGGACTACAGGCGCCCGCTACCACGCCCAGCTAATTTTTTTGTATTTTTAGTAGAGACGGGGTTTCACTGTGTTATCCAGGATGGTCTCGATCTCCTGACGTCGTGATCCACCCGCCTCGGCCTCCCAAAGTGCTGGGATTACAGGCGTGAGCCACCGCTCCCGGCAATCATTCAGGTATCTAATCAGGCCTTTCTATCTGTTAACGAAGACTTCTATTTTATTACATAGCTATGATAGGTCCAGGCAACTCAAAGCTCTATCCACAATAGGAATTTCTTCAGGCAAGTTGAAGTCATCTTTATTTCTAGCCTTCTTTCATGCAGTTTATTAGTGATGGCAGATTCTCTTCTGAAGCTTGTACTGAAAGTTCTATTTTCTCTATGATTTAATTTCCAACGGGTTTTAAGATTTTTGAAGGCAGGGATTATGTCTTTATGCTTTTTTATACTTATCAAAGCAGCTTCTATAGTTCCTTGCTTGCAGTAGGTGCTTGTTGGATGTGAAGAAGCACCTTAATATTTCATTATTTCTATGTTTCATATCGTTTTTACTGAGACTTTAGAGGAAACATTGAGAGACTAATTTTCTATGCTCACTGCTGCTGTATTTGCTTTTCTCCTTGGACTTAACTTTTGTTCAGGATTAGAAAGCCCTGGAAAGTGCCAATGGTATTGTTGTCTTTCTTTTATGTGACTGTTGATTTCTTTGGGGCAAGCAAACCAGTCCTAACTGAAGTGCTAATAATGACAATATCAAATACATAAATCATGCTTTCGGGTTGATAGTTCTCCTTTATACCCATCACCGCACTTCCATAGACGCCCCCAACAATAAAATTATTGCCCTATTAGGATCTTCAACTGAAGTTTTCTGCTCTCAAGATTCACACCATGATATGTGCAGGATCAGCTGATTGTCTCAACTGGAAATCAAAAAGTTCTACTGCTTCATATAGAGTCAGTAAATGAATATTGCTATAATTTCAACAAGTATGGAATTTTGTCATTAAGAGCCTCTTCATTTCCTAGGAGTTGCATGTTGAGTCATCCAGATAGCCTGGTTATATCCCTAATAATCGTTTGGAGAGTGGCAGGAAATAGCCATTTCAGCAGGTGGCACCGCACATATTTGCAGTGTCTGAACCTCCTTTAGGCAACACAGTTGAAGGCAGCATGATGAATGAGCAACCACTGATTGGTCCTATTGTGCATTTCTGATTCTTCTTCTTTTTTTAAAAAAATTTCTAACTTTAGTATGCAGAAGATGCTGTTAGTGATCAAAAGCAGATATGTGGCATATGCACTAAGCTAGACTATAACAACGACATGTGGTCAGATGATTCTTGTCTTCAGGACTTATTGGGCTGAGAGAAAGCTCTTATAGTGATCCATATGTCCAAATTGGCTAGAGATGTTGACATTTACTCCTTAACACTAAAACCCTGAGTTTTAGATGTACCATACAAAGAATAACTAGTACAATTCTGCCACCTCTTTTTCCCTGCCTATTTCTTCTTAACTTTGAGTGAAATAGTTCTCAAGAGTGGATGACTTGTCTAGCATCACACAAGATGGCTTTTGACAGATATTAAGAATATTTCAATTTCTGATGATGTAGAATTTCCATTTCAAGTTTAGACTTAATATAAAACTTGTCACTAATGACTCAAAAAAAATCTTGGCAAAATCTCATCACAAATGATGGTTTGCAATACCGAATACTAACTACGATGCAAGAAAAACTCTTCAAAAGCAATCACCTCAGAAGGAACCAGAGAAATGCAAATGAAGGCAACAATAAAATGCCATTAACCTTCATTTGATTGGCAAAAATAGTGAGGACAAAGCTTGCTGGGTAATGGATGTAAATCAATGGAATTTCTTTTAAATGTTGCTGTGGGAGTCTAAATTGTTACATGCACTTTGGAAAACACTTTATCTCATAAAGTTGAGTATTTATATATTTTCCTGCTCAGCAATTCAATTTTAAAGATATTGTTTAGTTTTAGTTGCTTTTCATTTTATAAAAAGGTTATTATAGGGGTTAAATTTTGGCGTCCAAAAGATTTGTCCACTGGAGACCTAAAAATATAACCTAATTTGGAAAAAGGGCCTTTGCAGATATAAATTAAAGATCACAAGATGAGATTTAGGGTGGACCCTAAATCCAAAGACAAGCGTCTTAGAAGAGAAGAGGATCCCTAGAAGAGGTGATATGAAGCTGGAGGCAGAAATTGGAAGGATGTTTCTACAAGATGAGTCATGCTGTGTGTTATGGACTGATTCATGTCCCCCTACCCTTGAAATTCATAGGTTGAAGCCCAACCCCCAGTATCTCTGAATGTGATTGTCTTTGCAGATAAGGTCTTTAAAGAGTTCATTAAGTTCATATGAGCCCAGGAAGGTGAGCTCCAGTCTAATGTGACGGGGCCAAAATGGAACCCCTATAATAACATTTTTATAAAGTGAAAGGCAACTAAAACTAAACAATATATTTAAAATTGAATTGCTGAGCAGAAACATATATAAATACTCAACTTTATGAGTAAAGTGTTTTCCAAAGTACATGTAACAATTTAGACTCCCACTGCAATGTCCTTATAAGAAGAGGACATTAAGACATAGAGATACCAGGGATGTGTGCATGCAGGGGGCTGATGATATGAGGACACAGCAAGATGACAACCGTCTGCCAGCCAAGGAGAGAGGCCTCAGAAGGAAGCAATCCAGTCAGCTTCTTGACCTTGGACTTCTGGCCTTCAGAATTGTGAAAAAAATAAATTTCAATTTGTTTAAGTCACCCAGACAGTGGTATTTTGTTATGGCAACCATAGCAAACGAATATACCAAAGGTTGCTGGTAACTACCAGAAGCTAGAAGAGAGGTATGGAGTAGAGTGCAGCCCTGCCAATACCTGGATTTCAGACATCTGGCCTTCAGAACTGGGAGAAGATAAATTCCTGTTTTGTTTTTAATCACCCAGTTTGTGGTCATTGGTTACAGCAGCCATAGAAAACTACTGCGGGTATCCCACCTGGGAGAAATTCTTGCCGATGTGCACCAGTAGTATTGCTCTTAGATCATGGCAGATGGGACCCCACTCTGGGCTCTGCCCACTGGAGGAAGCTGCAAATCTCAAACATGGAAATGCAAAGGGCCATCCTATCCCCTAGACCACCATGCTTCTGTGACCTGAGTGGGCAGAATAAGCAGAAGCTAGACCAGACCCTAGCACTTCTGGGAGGAGAGCAGACCCACCTGAACCCAAATTGAGACTAAGTCAAGCTTTGTTTTTTTTTCTTTTTGGTAATATAAGACATTTTCTTGAAAATTGGAAAATGGTGCTAATGAGAATGATAGGCAAGGAACTCACCAGGTACCATCACAAGTCGAAGGATGCCTGTCTGAATGTGAGAGAGTGGGTGTGTGTCCACGGCAGCAGGGCGCAGCCACAGCCCTGGGATATCAAAGAAAGAATGGCTCCCACCCAGAAGCCCCAGCATCAAGGGCCAGGCAATCAGAGTCCCCAGAAAATGCATACTGCCTCCCTTCAGGCAGTTTTGAGAGGTGCTTAGGACTATCTGAAAATTTCAAGTCAGAAATGCAAGGAGCTAGGGAAAGTGTTTGCCTGCCGTGGCTTCCGGGAAAGCTTGACTTAGTCTGAACTCGGGTTCAGGAGGGTCCAGTCTTCTCTCAAAAGTTCCAGGGCCAGGAACAGGCTGTGCGTCTCTGGGTATAAGGAGGGCTGGGGCAGTGGTTGGAGCTGGATTTACAACACTTAGTATGAGATAACCATGTGCGAGCCTCCATTTATCCTCTTGCTCTGGAGCCCTCAGATTTTAGAGGTAGGTCTGTGTCAATCAGAATGTTCAAAACAGCATTCTGTGCAATAGCAAAAACCTGGAAACAACCCAAGTGTCCCCAGAAGAATGGATGAATTCACACAATGGTATATTACACAGCAGTGAAAATGACTGAATCACAACAATCAGGAACAATGTAGCGTAATGTTAGCAATATAGTATTTGGTGACAAAAGAAAATCACAGGAGATTACATGCAGCATTAGCTGTATAAATCTGAAAATAACCAAAACTAAAAATATCTGATTGTTAATGATACACACGGATGTGGGTTAGAAGAAAGAGGGCGATACAGTCACGATTCAGAGGAGGGGTTTCTCTGGTCTGGGAGACAGGGAAGGAACTCACCGGTAAATGTAAGTTATTGTGAATTGTCTAGGTCTGGGGCTTGTAAGATATATTCACAAGTGTTAATAAGTTTGTGCAATAAATAAGTAAAAAAGGAATAAATAATAAAAGAAGGTCATAGATGAGTAAAATATAGAGATGAAGCAAGTATTATTTAATTTTGTGCACAAATGGTCAAATAATTAAAATACAATAAAATTAGCAATTACCTTTTCCAATGCAGTGTTCTTCACTCCTAAATCTGATCTTATTTTTTAAGGTGCTATTACCACACCTTGCCCAAATAGAATAGCACAGAGGTAAAAAAATACTAGAGAGCTATATTAATTACTTAGTGCATCAAAATTCTTGCTTGTATATACAAATGCAGTTGTGTAGGTAACAGGAATATTTCAGTGGTAGGAGAATGTGTGCAAGTTACTTTACCACTGATAAGTTGTGTTCAGTGTCTCTCTTATATTTGCCTGTAACAAAGAACTGGATCATGTAATTTATTGTGGCCTTTGAGAATGTTTCTCTGTTTGCCCTCCTTAACCATCGACGTTACAGTGTCCTGCTGTTGCTTTTGTTCCATTTTTTAATGTGGCATTTATAATTACAGTGTGATTCACTGGAATCGTCTCTCTTTGTGCTCTACGTCTGCTGTTTGCACAGAACGAAGGGAATAATGGTACACTTTTTCAATTGGGGTGCCTTGAGATAATGAGGTCCTTGAATAAGGTAGCTCTGCTCAATGTGGTTCCTTTATTCTCTTTAACTTGGCAGAAATATTCTACCTATGTGCTTGTTAGTATTTGGGGATAACTCGATATTTTTGCCCCTGCCTGGATACTTACACAACCTTTCACCTGACTTGTCAGTTTCAACCATAGTTGCTGAGAAAATAAAGCTGAATGAAAAGCTTCAGGTAGTTAGACTGTCCATTGGTTAACATTAAGCACTATTTTTTGAAAAGGGCAAGGTAAGTAAAAGAAGACAGAAAATTTTGTTTTCATCAAAATTTTCACCAGAGCTATAATGAGATTACTGTACATACATTTGAAAAACCTGCGTGTTTAAAAACAGAGTCCAACAGTCTCTTATTTTCATAATACTTGAAAAATGGCAAATTGTTCCTTGAATTAATAAGCAAATGATTACTCTCTTCATACTCATATTTTCATTCTGGTCAAATTTCATAGCTGTATTATTACAAGATGTAATCTATTTCACTTTTATGGTTTTCTTTTTTTTCTTTCTTATGCTTGTTTAATGATGAAATCAGGATATGTTAAACATTGGGCTTTTGATCATGGAATAATGGTTACACAGGCAACATCTACAATTCTTTGCCTCAGTTTCAGATGTTTACCTTTGTCAAAATATCTTTTCATTGTGTCCCATTAAATCATAAAAAATCCTTTAAAAATATTCTTAATTAAAAAAATCTAAAGAGGAGTAACATTAACATTTATTCTGTTTAGCTGGGGGTTAGGGGAAAAAAATGAGCTTTGTTCAGAATGTTGTCATTATCACCCCAAATCCAATGTTGAGGAAGGTGGTCAACCACTGTTGTGGGAAGGATAGAGATTTTAACTGGGATCTGTAGTACACGTAGTTCAGGAATGAAAGCCCTAGAGCCTTAACTGAAACTGTGACTATGAAGCTGCTTAGAGAAATACTATGGGACATTAATAGCTAGAGTTAGCAGTTTGTTGAATTTTGTGTTGTAAACGGAGAAGAGAGGGAGTAAGAGAAATGTAGAAGAAAAAGTAGATCATGGAACTACAAATTCAGGGAAATTGCATTGCTTAGCAAGTGAAATTAGCCTATTTTGATTAGTTTAATTTCCAAATGTCTGTCCGGTATTCAGTAGACCACGTCCTACTAATAACCTAGCAGACAAAGTTGGTGGTGCCCACTACATCATACATCTGCCAGAAGCCTGCAGAGATCTGGGGATGACCCACAGAATGGTATCAAATTTCCTCCTTGAGCCTGATTGCTGGAGATGAGCAATATTATTCTTAGGGCGAAATGCATTAGAAACAGGGTGGCAAAAATAAAACCTTCCAGAACATCTCTCTCTTTGATATTGGAAAAGCAGAAGGATTTTTTCCCATAACCTTCTATGGCAACTCTGGAGCTGAATTACTGATTGATGGAAACATTTAAAACTGAGAAACGTTTTGGACTTGTCTATGTTAATCAAAACTACAGCTTTAGCTCTTCCCAGTGTGTTTCAAAACAACAGGAACTCTGATTTATTGAGGGAACCTTTGGTAAGCTATTTTACAACACTCCTTCTCCAGGGAGACTCAGTGGTATATCAATTAGGCAATATGTGACATTCTGAAATATTTCATAGACAACTGTTAAGGAATATTTAAATGGGATTAAAATATAGCCTTAGATATGTTAATACTTGAAAAAAAGGAAAAGAAATGTTTTCTCTACAGGCAGAAATTTAATAAAAGATAATATATAGATGTTGGCAGATAAAAGATAAAGAGGAACATAACGTACAAAGAAGCGCTGGTGTTTTCCTAAAAGTAGACGTGCTGAGTTGTCAGGTGTTTTTGACATTCAATCTAGCACCACGTTTATGCCCTGTTGCAAACACAGTTTAGGGAAGGCTTAAATAGAGTAAATTTGATTTAGAGTTAAGTGACTTACTTCAATCACTAAATAGTAAGACTGGATCTAATTTTTTCCTAAAGAAATAAATACTCATTGTTTAAGAACACACTATTCTTTAGCAGAAAGATCAAGGAGGATTTAATGTTAGGCATGGGAGCCATGTAATAACATTTAAACAAAAGTTTCATGAAACAATGGTTGAATATAACTGTACAAAAGGTTTTTTTTTTTAACTTTCATTTTAAGTTCAGGGATATATGTGTAGGTTTGTTACATAGATTAACTTGTATCATGGGGTTTGCTGTACAGATTAATATTAAGTACACCAAATAGTTATTTTTCCTGATCCTCTCCCTCCTCCCACCCTCCACCCTCCAATAGGCCCCAGTGTATGTTGCTCCCCTCTAAGTGTCTGTGTGTTCTCATAATTTACCTCCCGCTTATAAGTGACAACATGCGGTATTTGGTTTTCTGTTCCTGTGTTAGTTTGCTAAGGATAATGGCTTCCAGCTCCATCCATGTTCCTGCAAAGGACATGATCTCATTCTTTTTTATGGCTGCATAGTATTCCATGGTGTTTATGTACCACATTTTCTTTATCCAGTCTATCATTGATGGGCATTTAGGTTGACTCTATGTCTTTGCTATTGTGTACCCAAGTTTTATATATGAGGATCTTATTTTTTTTTGAACAGTTCTTTTTTTAAGCTACAAATAAAGAGGTTACTTTAATTGGGATCAGGGTCAAAAACTTAATAGTTGGGTTTCATTAGTGAGCAAATGTTAGCTTACTTGTTGGCTGAATACATGGTGTGAATGGTAGAGACCTGGAGGCGGCTACACAACTTCTCCTTGTTGTGGCTCTGAGAAAAGGCAGACCTAGTGTTGCCAGATGTTCAGGATTTTTAAAGACACCCAAAACTGGGATCTGTAAGTAAAATCTTCCTGTATTTGGAATCAGTTTACAAACAAACCGTGCAAGCTTGTGAAAACACATCTAGAGACAAAATATCAGCTACTTCTAGATCAGATTTGGAGAATAATTTTGCCATGTTAGGAGTTTAGGAATAAATACATATTATTCACATTGTTTCCTTTAACTAAAGCAATACATGTATGCATTTTTCATAGTCTACAAAAACAAGACTTCAGTTACTTATAATTTGGTTTTATTAAGCATCTTCTTTGTGTCAGGAACTGTTCTGGGTGTTGTAGATCTATGAATGATTGAGATAAACAAAGCCCCTATCTTCAAGGTGCTTATAACCTTGTGAGGAGTGATAATAAAAGTCATAAAGACAAACAAATGAGAAATGCCCAAATACTTTTTAAGAGCAAGGAAAAGAGAAGTAATGTGATCCAGTGACTTGGGTGGGAGCACTCTCGCATGAGTGGCCTGGAATAGCTCTCTGTGAAGTGTTATCTGAACCGAGACCTGAATGACACTATCTGAACCGAGACCTGAATGACACGTGGATTCAGTCATGCTAAGATTTGAGAGAATGGAGTTCCAAGTAGAAGGATGAGCAAGGAAAAATCCTCTAAGATAGAATGCACCTACTGTGTTGGACAAAAAGATAGGAGGTCATTGTGGCTGATTTTGGTGAGAGAAGAGAAAAGAGTAGAGAACAAGTCTGAAGAGGAAGTCAGGACCCAGATCTTGTAGGGCCTTTTAAACCAGCGTTTTTTTAGACTATAATGCACATATGAGTCACTTGGGGGACCTTATTAAAACACCATTTTTGGTTCATTATGCCTGAGATTGTATATTACTAACAAGCTTCCAGATGAAATCCACGTTGCTGGTCCTCCTACCACACTTCCAATAACAAAGCTTTGAATAACGGTGAAGAGTTGAATTAAATTGTACTCTTGCTTGTTTTTTTTTTTTTTTTTTTTTTTTGAGATGGAGTCTCGCTCTGTCACCCAGGCTGGAGTGCAGTGGCGCGACCTCAGCTCACTGCAGCCTCCGCCTCCTGGGTTTAAGCGATTCTCATGGCTTAGCCTCCCAAGTATCTGAGATTACAGGTGGACACCACCATGCCTGGCTAATTTTGGTATTTTTAGTACAGATGGGGTTTCACCATGTTGGCCAGGCTGATCTCGAACTCCTGACCTCAAGCAATCTGTCCGCCTCAGCCTCTCAAAGTGCTGGGATTACAGGCGTGAGCCACCACACCCAGCCTAGTTCTACTTTTAGTAGAAAATCATGCAGGGTGAAGTGGTAGATGGAATGAGCCTGCAGGTGGGCAGAGGAAGCCAGGGAGACAGTTAGGGACTGTTTCAGTAGTTCAGAAAAGAGAATATAATGGCTTGGGCTTCCATGGGAGATGCAGTATATATATATTTTGAACACAGAGGTATGGGCCTTTCTGTGAAATTCTACCATAAACAAAGAGAGGAATCAAATTTTGGCATGTACATTTTTTGGTCCAAGCAACTGGGAGGGTGTTAGGACAAGTTTCTGTGATAAATAAAACTTTGGAAGAAGTATATTTTTTGTGAGATGTGTGTGGGTGTTGGGGAAGAAAGCAAGAATTCTATCTGGCCATGTTAAATTTTGGATGCCTCATGGTTATCTAAATGAAAATATCTAAAAGGCAGTTGTACAGTGAACCTGGGTTAGGAGATAGATTGGCACTGAAGAAAAGGATTTGGGAATCTTCAGCATACTGAGGGCATTAAGAACCATGGAACCCGTTGAGGCTGCTTAAATAGAGCATAGATGGGAAAGGACAATGACCCAGCAGACAGTTTGGAGTTCTTGACATTGAGAGATCTTGGAGACGGAGACAATCCAGAAATGGAGTCTTGGAATGGGTGACCAATGGATAGTAGTAAGGAGGCTGTTTTGTTTGGAACACCTAGAAAATAAAATATTTCATGAAGAAAGGGGTGGACCAATGCTGATGAAGGTCAAGTAATATAAAGCTTGAGAGTGGACCATTGATTTGATGACATCAGCTTATTTGTAAACAAATCAAGTATAACTTTTAAAAAGTGTTAGCTATTTAACTCTTAAATAAAAATTGCTATGGTGTTTTTTGAAAAATAAAAAGCGAATTAGCAAATTTCAGCTGAGTTACTATGAAACACATTATTGGGTCACGTAGATAATTCACACTTCACCTTATTCATCATGCTTATTCATCATTTGTAAAAAGCATAATAAGTTTTCTAGTTTTAAATCATTACATGTTTTCTCAGTCTAGAAGCAATTAATCAAATGGTTCTTCTTACACCTGGAAACAGCTACCTTATTAGGTTGATTATCACTTCTGTATTCACTGATCTATGGAGGCATTGAAGCAGCCACCACCAATTTCATTATGTAAAAAAAAAAAATCTCCTGCAGAGTTTATCTATAACCCTTCTATTTATCTTAATGACCATTGTGTCAGGATTGCCAGAACATGCCTAGATCATAATTAACGCTTATTCAGCATTTAAAGATTTAATCTAACACCAATAAGAAAACTGAAAAAAAATTAGTTACTGTTAATCATATTTTCCATACCTCCAATTATCACATCAATATATACCACCTGAATCTTAATCTGTCTCCCAGCTTTCACATGATCTGATGGCCTGCTGGCAAGGCTGGACTAAGAAAAGCTTATGGTCTCCTTCCCATCTATGTAATTCAAAATGAAACAAAATTAAAATATACAGTAGCAGCAAAGTACTGTTTCTTCTGATTTTCAATAGTTTAAAAATATGTATACTAACAAAAAATTTTTGTGATGTTAATGCTTAAATTTCTTTTATTCAGTGCCATGTAATACTGGTTTCCATTGTAAGATCTGGCCATCATTTCAGGAGTACCATATGTACAAGTGTACTCATCAACTTTTCCTAACAAAGCAGCTCTTAAGTGCCAGCAGCTCTTAAACTATTTTGGATCAAGTGTCTCTAGAAAGCTGATGGAGGCTAGAGACCTCTAAAAAATACACAAAAGTGTATATGCAAATATTTCCCACAGCTTAATTTCCTTTCACTCCACGTTCATTTCCAGCACATGGCCAGTTTATAAAAACCTAGGAAGCGTCCAGGCACGTTCATTCTTGATTTTCATAATGATCACTTCCTAATCGTAAAATAGAAATGCCTCCAAACTCTGCAACTAAAACAAAATAAGCTTTAATTCTGCTCAAAGCAACTTTTAATGAAGAGGATTATGGTTTGGTTTGTATAAGAAGTGATTGTGGCATAACTGGAAATGTGTAAACAATCTTTGAAAGCCAACTGATGGAAGATTTGGGCTTCAAGAAGTGAAGAAAACCTGTACCTACAAAGGAAGGCAGAAGCAAACCGAAATCAAACTCCCATGGCTTACTTTGTCATATGAGGAGGAGGTTTGTCAAGGAGCACCGGAATCCTATCCCATAATTTCTTTTGTGTTCAACTCAAAGAAGACATTGTGGTAAGGCTTGAATCATTGAGACCATCTGTGTTAACAGCAAAAGGATTACAATTCTGCTTTTCAATTTTAAAGCCTTCTGAGCAGAAGTAACCTTCAGAAAAGTTCTGCAGATTTCTGCCTGCTGAGAAATTGAAAGGCTGAGTTACTCTTGACACCAGCCTCCAGAAATGTTTCCTCCACATTGAAAAGTTTGCTTCTCCATTTCCAATCTTTCCTTCCAGAGAGGCAACCGAGACCAAAAAAAAAAAAAAAAAAAAAAAAAAGAGAGAGATTTTCAGCAGTCTCCAAAATAGTAACTTCAGAGACTTGACTCAAAAGTTTTACTTCGTTCTTTTAGCTGAAAATACCAGCCAAACCCCAAGTCAGGAACAAACTCCTTCCTGTCACATGGTTCTCAGAATGGGCTTCTTTCTTTCTGAAAACAAACAGGACTCCTTCCTGTTGTTCAGTCATGGGCTTCGCGACCGGTCCTCTGTCAAGCATCCTTGCACAGCTTCTCAAGTCTAGGCTTTTGTGACCAGGCAAAGTAAATTGTGGGTACATTCCAGCCTCTTTAAACTTAGTCATCTTAATAAAAAAAAAAAAAAGAGCCATATGGTCTGCTGTATTTGAGGAGGAGCAGATAGAAGGGGACTTCTCAGCTGTGTGTGTGTGTGTGTGTGTGTGTGTGTGTGTGTGTGTTTGTGTTTAAACAGCTTTATTGAGGTACAATGGACACATAAGAAATGGCTCATTTTAAAAGTATATAATCGGCTAATTGACATTACGTATGCACCCACGCAACCATGACCACAGTCAAGATAGTGAACATATCCACCACCTGCAAAAGTTTCCTGTGCGCTTTGTAATTCCTCCTCTTATCCTTTGCAGTCGCTCTTCCTAGGCAACCGCTAATCTGCTTCCTGTCACTGAAGATTAGTTTTCATTTCCCAGATCTTAATACAAATGAAATCATAGAGTATGGACTCTTTTTTTTTTCTGGCTTTTTTCACTCAGCATAGCTATTTTGAGATTCATCCACGTTGTTGTGTGTTTCAATAAGTCATTTCTGTGTATTGCTGTGTAGCATTCTACACTGCAGCAGTCTCCAACCTTTTTGGCACCAAGGACTGGTTTCGTGGCAGACAATTTTTCCACAGACAGGAGTAGGGGATGGTGGTGGCAGTGGTGGTTTCATCAGGCCTTAGATTATCATAATGAGTGTGCAACCTAGATCCCTTGCATGTGCAGTCTGCAATAGGGCTCGTGCTCCTATGAGAATGTAATGCCCCGGCTGAAATGATGGGAGGCGGAGCTCAGGCAGTGATGTGCGCTCAACTGCTGTTCACCTCCTGTTGTGTGGCCCAATTCCTGACTTGGGTATTTGCTGTGTGGTACCAGTCCATAGCTTGGGGGTTGGAGACCCCTGCTATAGTATGCTTGAACAACACAATTTGTTTATCCATTCATTTACTGATGGACATTTGGGTTGTTTCCAGTTTTGGGCTATTATAAAAAACTGCTATGAACATTCACATACAAGTCTTTGCATGGACACTGGCTTTCATTTTTTTGAAGTAAATTCCTAAGAGTTGAATGGATGGGTCATAGACTTGGTATATTTTCAGTTTTTAATAAACTTCCAAACTATCTTCCAAAGTGCACATACTATTTTTACATTCCCATCAGTCATGTGTGTGAGTTTCAGTTATTCCACATTCTTGCCAACACTTGGTATGGTGAGTCTTTAAATTTTAGACATTCTGATATGTGAATAGAGGAAGCATTGTAGTTTTGGTTTTAGTTTCATGTTTTGATTTGCAAGAATCTTGGTCAACAGGCCATATTGAACCTTTGGTGTTCCAACATGTGTGTCAATGCAGATTAACCAAACGTTGCGTAAGATTCATTTTATTTGTTTTTCCTTGACATTGCCCTGTGTAATCAGGCTTGATGTAAACAAAGAATAATATCAATATAAGTAAGGAGATTATTCATATCAAAAAATGTTTTAGACATCATAGCATGGTAACAATAGTGTATTTCTATCATATCCATCTCTATCCATGTTAGGTGTAAAACTATTTCTTCATAATAAAATTGAACCTGGTTAATTTTTATTATTGATGTTGTTTTGTTGTTTTCACCCCACATAAATAATCTTTAACATATAAGAAAGAAATCAAAGAAATGCTTCCTTGGAAATCCAGTTCAAATATCTGAAATTTCTCTGTGAACTCCTTGCTTAAGTATCTGTGCTGTAGACTTTTATGTTCTCATCTGTTGGGAAGGCAATTCCTGTATTGTTTTCTGTGTCTTCTTCACTGGCTCCTCCTAAAGGATAAGGAGCTGTTAATCTCATTGGTCAGAGACCAAAACATTTATTAAATTGCATTTTACTAGTGGGAAGGCTCCCAGTATGTTAAAGGATGGTGCCCCTAGCTGTCCTTTCTTGACCCTTCCTCGGTAAGGAGCTCCCCAAGACAGGGTAGGCCTGGCTCTTGGCACAGACCTGCTATTCACTTTCTGTTCCAAGATGACCATCTGTGACTGGGTAGGTAAATCGGACAGGAGTTTGTTTTCTCCATCTGGAATGGCCGAGAGCCGTAGAGTATGGGGAGAAAAAAGAAAGTAGAAGTTTCCTTCGAGCTTCTTGGCTGCAGCTGAATTTTCCACTGATGCTTTTTCCCAGGAGCCTGTGTTGGGGGATATAAGGCCCTTGATGAGGTCATGGAGTGGTACAACCTTCTGCATTCTACTTGGCATTGTTTCTTATGTACATGGTTTCTTGGTCAACAATCGTGAAAGAAAGAAGGGTTGAATAAAAGGACTTGTGGGTACAAATAAAAATGATCTCTTTATACTTCAAAGTTAATTTTATACTTGTTCACTACCTCTTTCTTATTTATAACATTTGCAGGATTTGAGAAGAGGCACCCTCAAATATGTGACTCTTGCAAACTGACTATTTTGAGTCAAAAGCAGTTGAGAAGTGGGAGGGGCAAGTAGATCAGGCTGACCTTCCTTCTGTTTCGAAAAAGCAGGAGATAACATTTCCATGTGAGAGATGTCCTCTCGATACTAGAAGGAAAGTAACACTTCTGTCATCAGAAACAGGAAGTTGAGGCTGAGAGAATCACATACGGTCTTTATTAAAATCACCCATCATCTAGTCTCCCACATAATTTGGTTGCTTTTTTCACAACTTACTTTTGTTGGATTCAGTGCATAAGTGATCAGCTCTAACTGCATCTGTGGGTCTTCATTTCCTTATGAAGGCTCCTGTGCGAAACCTGCATTACATACATTTGTACGCTTTTCTTCTGTTGATCCGTCTTGTGTCAGTTTAATTCTCAGGTCCAGCCAAAAATTCCTAAAAGTGTAGAGGTAAAATTTTGCCTCCCCTAAACATTATAGTCCTTCCTTCCTTTTTACATTTTTAGTTTAATCTCTCTAATCTAAGTGTTTACCTTACCATGCTTTGAACCACAATTGTTTTAAATCTTCCTTAAAGTGTGTATATTGTACATAGCGTTCAATGTTCTCCCTAAAGAAACCAAATATTGAGCAATAATATTAAACATAGCATAAGGGATATAACAATTTCTGCAAGGACTAGCCCTTCAGTAATTTATAAACCAAAGTCACAAAAACGACATAGAGTCAGAACAGTTCATGATAAAAATAAAACGTATGTGTTTACATGAGGCCACCAGATTAGAAAAATGTTCAGAAAATTATTTACCTAAAATTCCCCGATCAAATTTATTTTGTCCAGTCTCCTTTTCCAAGACAAATTACCACCAAAATCATTTAAGACAGATGGTTGCCTCTATTTTTAAAATGTTCTAGAGTCGGTAATTTCACAAGCTCCTTTGGTAGAGTCTGTTTCAGTGTTTAATCACTCTTACACTCAAGGCACTCTTCCTTATGTCTAATATATGATGTCTAAATAATGAAATACACTGAGTGGAATAAGGAGGATAATTTTAACTCTCACAGCCGCTAGAACTGGAGACCTAAACAATTTTTCAATGAGACACATGATTCAATTATCCTCTCTATGGGGTTGACATCTCCATCCCTGACCTCTCACCCTCTTTATAAGTCTATAATTCTTTCCACAGGATATGGTCTACTGAATAATACCCTACAGACATTTGGAAATTAAACTAATCAAAATAGGCTAATTTTGCTTCTGAAGGAATGCAGTTTCCTTGTATTTGTAGTTCCATGATCTACTTTTTCTTCTCCGTTTCTTTTACTCCCTCTCTTCTCTATTTACAACACAAAATTCAACAAACTGTTAAATCTAGCTATTAATATCCCATAGTATTTCTCCAAGCAGCTTCATAGTCACAGTTTTGGTTAAGGCTCTAGGGCTTTCATTCCTGAACTACGTGTACTACAGATCCCAATTGGAATCTCTATCCTTCCCTATGACAGTGGTTGACCACCTTCCTCGACATTAGATTCGGGGTGATAATGACAATATTCTGAACAAAGCTTACTTTTTTCCCCTGCCCTCTGGTGTCATCTTTTCTCCAGCCAGAGATGTCTCCTGAGTAGCCAAGACTAGTGTAAGTTTTTATTCTCAAGGTTCTTTTAGGTGTCAACGAATCCTTTCAAAAGGATTCAGAGATAATTAAATGTTAGGAAATACAGCTTAAAGAGTATCCCTTCCTAGGGAATGTGAACTTTAGATGTGTTTGATGTGCGGAGAAGGATTGCCTTCCTGGTGTGTTCTGTTCACAGTACACCGCAGGGCATTCTTGCGGGACTGCGAGCAGAGGCCGCTCCCCTGTTCCTGCTGGCTTCAAAAGAGTGGCCACTGGGCAACGTGGCATGTCTGGCATGCTCCTCTAAAAAGCGCGTGCCCCTGCCTGAGTGGATGCTCCCTGCTTTCCCGTGACCAGGTGCAGATGGTGGCTCACTTCCACCCTGCAGTTTGCTTTCCTGCCCCCCACAATCAACGTCCCCACCCCTTCTTTCCATCTCAGGACGGCTAAGAACTGCTCCTTACCCCTGTCACTGAAAGTCATGGCTGCGGGTCCCAGAGTGAGTCCTTCCAACTTCCCCAGAATGCAAGGGTTCAAAATAGTACTCATAATATAACAAAGATGAAGGTAGGTGTTAGAAGAATGAATGCTATTTAGGATCACTCTCTCCTCACTCTCAGATTAGGAAGCTATGTTGAAGTTACTGATGTAATTGAAACAAGGTGGAAACAAAGCGAGGTGCCCAGATTGAAGAAATCCTCAACATTCAACTTAATATTTGAGGGCAGTAGAGCTTCTGGTTAACAGTGGGGTCCCAGATGGCCCACTGAATCCTTATTTCTTCCGTTGCTGGTGGTCATGCTTGGCCACATCACTCAACTTCTTTGCCCTGGTTTCTTCATCTGTAAAACGGGGATTGTACCAACATCATACGTGGGTTTTAGGCTGAAATATCAGGCGCTAAGGTAGTGCTATGAAGTATTAGTTGTACTCACTGATGAAAGATAAGAGAAGGCAAATGGAGGCTTCATTTTCTGGACTTGGCACCAAAGAGAAAGAGAGGATAGCGCGGGTCTTCTTCCAGGATAGGAGTGGCTTCAGCAGGTACAGAGCCCATGAAGACAGAGGCCTTGGCAAGGTGAATGGGAGATGATTGATTCGATGGATAAAAGGTGCCCAGCCCTGAGCATCATGCCTGGCACTGAATGAATGATGGCTGAATTTGTTAAATTGGTAAGGGTCTGTTTTTCCTCAGCTCTAGGAATAAGGAGAGAGTGCGGGAGTATAGAAAGACTTCAGAAATAAAAAGAGAATTTAATGTTAAATACATTGGCCTAGACATATTTTATTAGGTAAAAAAGTATGGTTTGTTGGTTAAATAGGAGGAAGACTGACCAAATACAGTAGAAATGGTGGAGAAGGTAGTTTTCACTTATTTTAGTGAGTGCAGATAAGAAGAATAAAGAAAAGTGTACTTGGGTTGAGCTGATTAACGTGTTATTGACCAATAACAGCCTAAAATAATATTCTTTGTTAAGAAATTTCTTTTAAGAAAAAATAATAATCTGCTTCTTTTGTTTTTTTTTTTTTTGTTTGTTTGTTTGTTTGTTTGTTTTGTTTTTGAGACAGAGTCTCAATCTGTTGCCCAGGCTGGAGTGCAGTGGTGCGATCTCAGCTCACCGCAACCTTTGCCTCCCAGGTTCAGGAGATTCTCCTGCCTCAGCCTCCCAAGTAGCTAGGACCACAAGCGTGTGCCACCACGCCTGGCTAATTTCTGTGTTTTTACTAGAGACAGGGTTTCACCGTGTTGGCCAGGCTGGTCTTGAACTCCCGACCTCGTGATCCACCCGCCTCAGCCTCCCAAAGTGCTGGGATTACAGGTGTGAGCCACCGCACCTGGCCCTTTGGTTTTGTTTTTAAGGGAACTCCACCACTTGAACTGGGATTTGAATGGAGACAGTTTTAGACAGACCCCCGTTTTCGCAGATTGCCTGGTCGTCGTCTCTTCCCGTAGCTCCTCTGCTTTCCTTGGACTCATTGTCTAGTTGCGTCCTCATAACAGTTATGTGAAGTATGTGTTCTTATTATTCCTATTTTACAGAGAAGGAAGCTACCAGGATCAGAACCTGTGGAATTCAGGTCTGGGGATTTCCTCAGGTCTCTGAAGACGTTCCTTCAAATGCTAAGGATGTTCCACTATATTTCGTGATCATTAGCTGTGTGAGAACCGACACATACCATGGACGTCTGCCCGTCAGGGAAATCTTTCAAACATCCATTCATCTTCAAGGCTGAGATATCAGATGGAAACTTTGGCCAGAGTGGGGTAGGAAGTGAGTTCAAATCTTCCCCTTCCCTCCATCCCACCTACTTAAATGCAAAGAAATAATTACTTTTCAGTTTTTTTGGTAAGTTCTACCTCTGAACCCTACATTCTAACGATTAAAGCAAAAGCTGGAAGCCACGGGTTTCTTGAATTAGAATTATTACTGAGCCTCCAACACTCTAGGCTACCTGATGCAGGTACCCTAGCCTCTGTGGACTTCAGCCAAAGCAGTGACAAAACTGGGCAACATAGAAAACCTCACTGAAAGAAATCCAAGCTAGGGGACCCTCCTTTTAAATTAATAGGAAGAAAAGTATATGGAGGAAGCAGAATATATAAAGAAGTGAAATAAAGGTTTCTTTCACTTTTTGGTTGAGAGTCGATCATAGAGGCCAAATATACGGTCCTGCTGACAACAAATGCTTGATTAAAAGAATCTTAGGCATTTGATTGAAATGGCCTCATTTGCTATTTAGTTTTCTAGAGTTAATGACATTTGTTCTGCATTACATTATTTTTGTCCTGCTTAAATAATAATTTTAAAAAGAAAAGAAATGAAAACACGAGACCAAGTGCCCTTTTGCCTTGCCGGAGGGAAAGTACAATGCTAAATAGTCTAATTTTTTAGTATATCATCACATTTAAAATAGAGTTTTCTCACTACTTAAATCAACCTACAAGTCTCAGTAGTTCAATGAATTTTCTTGTTGGTCTTTCTGATCCCTTTCCTCCAAACATTTTTCCTGACCGATGAATGTAC
Source organism: Pan paniscus (assembly GCF_029289425.2). Lineage (NCBI taxonomy): Eukaryota > Metazoa > Chordata > Mammalia > Primates > Hominidae > Pan > Pan paniscus. The sequence continues at coordinate 179,337,215 of NC_073252.2, read as the reverse complement.
AATGTCAAAAGCTTCAGGCTGCGATATACAAATAAGAACAACACGTAAGAGATAACGCAAACTAGGATTAAATTCAGAGGCTGCATTTGTTTTCCTTGCATACTTAATGTGGTCTCATATTGTTGAGAACTGTAAATTATAATGATTTTTTAAAAATTGGTCGATCTATGAATCAAGTACAAGGTGCTCCATGGCTTCTAAAGTAATTTTTTTAGTTGAAATATGCATGTTTAGTTGCCAAGCTCTGCACTTTTCCTACCCACAAGGAAAAGTCACAAAGGCAGTTAGTGATCACATCATATATAAAGGAAATCTTTGTTTGGGTAAGTAATTGGATGATTGAAAAAAGGAGGATTTTTTTTTTTTTTTTTTTTTTTCGCCACTGGATATGTTTATTTTGCATCACTTCCTTAATTTAACTATATGGACATTCATCCTCCTTAGCTTTACCGCATCCCGACAGATTAATCAAATCTAATAACAATGCCAAAAGCGACCTATTATTTATGCCTTTGCTTTCTGCTGCTAAATATATAGCTAGCTGTGTCCAAAGGAAAAATGTTCATTAGGCACCCATGTTCATGCATGTTGCTATTGTTACTAATGAAACAATGAGGTGCGATTGTAATTTTAAAAAGAACTTCGGCAAACTTTTATTTCAAAACCTATAGGATGAATATTGTTAGAGGAACAGAAATTTGGATGAAAGTTTGAGTCCTGGGGTAGCCTAGCACCTATTGAGAGTTCTTTAACTTAGGGATAGGACCGTAGTAGAAATGTCAAGTTTTCTGCATTAACTTAAAACATTTTAGTTGGATATTTTAAAGGAGAAGAAAATTCTAACCAATGAGGGTGTTTAGTTTATGTCATTCCTAAACCACACACTTAGGAAAATATTAAAAAGTTATGATATAGCTGAAGCATTACCATCAAGGCGGAATGTTGGTAGTGGGATTAAGGAACACAGAAGAAGCTTGGTGGAGGCCACACTCTGGACAGTTAGGTAAGAGGACTAAATGAAATGTGGTCACTGAGACTTCCTCAGAAGTTAGATCTCAATACACAGCAGTTTATACCCGTTTCCGAAGACCTGAGGTATTCTGGCTTTGTTAGCATAGAATTTGAGCCTCTGAGGGAAAGAAGGGCCACTCTCTTCTTTCCCCACCTCTTTTATAGCTGGATCCTTTGGTTTACATGTGAGATACTAGAACCCCTCTTCTGGCTTTCAGGCAAGATATTGCTTTTAATTCTTACAACAAATACTCATTGAGTGACTATGAATATGTCAGTGCTACTCACGTAATATGCTTGGTGCTGGAGAAATATTGAAAGGCAAACAGGAGTGCTCACTGCCTGCAAGAAGCTTAGAAGATTGGGAATACAGATCTTAATCAACTAAATCTTTACAAATGGATAACTGCTTTGAAAGGGGCTATGAGAGTATGTAACAAGAGAAATTGATCTAGCTAAGAAGACAAGGAAGGTGTCCTGGAGGAAATGGATTTTGAGTTGAAAACAAGAACAAGATTTGATTCTAAAATCTGTATTAAGTCTATCTTAGAGGTAGGAGGATATTATTAGAATTACGTAGACATTAGGAGTTTGTGTGTGTCTGAATGTTTCGAAAGGACAGACACAGTTAATAACATAGTATGACTGAACTTCTGAAATCAGCAGGTAACACAGTCAAAATCATGGGCAAGTTATCAAATCTCAATTTATTTGTTATTAGTATAATTTCACCAACCTCAAAAAGCCATTATGAGATTAAGTTAAATAATCTATATGAAGTACTTTTCACAGTGACTAGGAGGTGGCACGCCCCCACGTTTTTTAACCTAAAGTGTTATTTTCAAGGGTGGTTTAAATGAACAATCCATATAGCTGCCTATAATTAGGGTGGATATACAATTTATTGTCCAGGACATTTTTGAGCATGAAAAGTATCAGGATGAGAGGTATAAAATGGAAAGTGTGGTCACCGTATCTGTATTTTACTGCCTAGCAGAGATGATGTGGAAAAGCAATTAGCAAAACATCCATGTTGCCCACACAAATCATAGCCAGCTCCCTCAAAAACATGGTTTGTAATATGGCCTGGTGGAACTTTGCCTAGAATATTCTGATATTATACCACTCTGATCACACAGATCACTTTAAAGTATATGGATATTAGAAGGGAAATCTCGTGGCTATTACTGCTTTCCTTTTATTAATTACAAAGTTGATACCTGCCCAAAGTAAAAAAAAAAAAAAATTAAATACTACAGAAGGGTATAAAACAAAAAATAAATATTTTCTACCTCTTCCCCTAGTCCCACTGCCCAGGGACTCTTTCTTGAACATCTGCCCAAAGATGTATGTGTGTGCATGCACATGTGTGTGGGTAGGTCCATTTATATATATGCAGTAATGCTACATGCATAATAATGTAGTTCATATCTCTTGAGAAATAAGCATGTCTAGAATAAGTAGTTTTTGCTCAGACCACATAACTTTCTTCAAAGGTGACCGAACAACATCCTTCCTACCTTACATCCAATGACCTCACTAACAAGATGGCCGCTTTCCTTTTCAGACTGAGCACCTTGGCTACCAGTAGGGGGCAGTCCTTGTGCAGCCTGGCGGCTCCATGACCCTGGGCTGCTATTCTCAGTTTCTTTCTTACTAACCGCAAAGGAGTTTTCTTTTCTTTTCTTTTCTTTCTTTCTTTTTTTTTTTTTTTTTTTTTTGATTTGTTTTGCTTTGTTTTTTGAGATGGAGTCTCACTCTGTTGCCCAGGCTGGAGTGCAGTGGCACTATCTCGGCTCCCTGCAACCTCTGCCTCCCAGCTTCAAGCGATTCTCCTGCCCCAGCCTCCCGAGTAGCTGGGATTACAGGCGCCCGCCACCACTACTTCCCAGACCGTGGGTGACTGTTTGTTTGGTTTAAAGTCATAGCAAATTCGTCTTGATTAACTCAGACCAACTGCACCTGCCTGGGCCTCTGGTTCATTTTAGGAAGGTACATCAGTATCAGGCAATTCAGATTCATTCCAGAGACAGAGTGGGAGAGGATGAGCTAGCACTTGTTCACACACCCATCACAAATGATTTTTTTTTTCTCTCCCTGCTCCTTTTTCTTTTTCTCAATGCAAAGCATGCACAACAGCTGTGAATGTGAGAGACAGGCCTGTGCCCTATGCAAAGCAAAACAGTCACCAGGACTTGGAAAACATTATAGTACCTGCCATCATGAGCTGGTGAAACCAGGAACAATGAATACATTTAGGCATTAACAACTTTATCCCGAAAGCAAACATATGTGCTTACAATATGAGCTTGTGCTCATTGAGAATTAACTGCTTGACAGAAGTAAATGTAAGGTGGGGCCAGGCACAGTGTCTCATGCCTGTAATCCCAGCACTTTGGGAGGCCGAGGCAGGCAGATCACCTGAGGTTGGGAATTCAAGACCAGCCTGGGTAACATGGCGAAACTCAATCTCTACTAAAAATACAAAAATTAGCTGGGCATGGTGGTGGACGCCTGTAATCCCAGCTACTCAGGAGGCTGAGGCAGGAGAATCTCTTGACTCCAGGAGGCGGAGGTTGCAGTGAGCCGAGATGGCACCACTGCACTCCAGCCTGGGCAACAGAGGGAGACTCCGTCGCAAATTGAAAAAAAAAAAAAAAGTAAAGCGGAACTTTGAAAGAGGGAAACCTGGAGGAAGAAGTTCACCACACAGAATAACAGGTAGAGTATTTTTCCACAGGTTCTACTGAGGAGCCAATGAATTGTTTTGTTAAATTTTTAATAAATGCAATGGTATTTTGAGAGTTTGAAAGGGGGAAAAGTTTGGTCTTCTTTGGTCTTCTATGGTATGTCTTACAAAAGACTGCTAAATGCAAGATAGTAGGAAAACCGGGATATTTGAAGAACAAACTGTGGGTGTTTGTTTTGTTTTGTTTTTGAGATGGAGTCTCTCTCTGTCGCCCAGGCTGGAGGGCAGTGGCACTATCTCGGCCCACTGCAAGCTCTGCCTCCCAGGTTCGAGTGATTCTTCTGCCTCAGCCTCCCGAGTAGCTGGGATTACAGGCGTGCACCACCACACCAGAGTAATTTCTGTATTTTTCACAGAGACGGGGCTTCACCATGTTGGCCGGGCTGGTCTCAAACTCCTGAGCTCAAGCGATCCACCAGCCTCGGCCTCCCAAAGTGCTGGGATTACAGGCGTGACTCACTGCACCCATTCGAACTGTTTTTTTTCCCCTCACTGATAGCTCCTTGTTTTTCCAGTTATTTTCCTGGGGCTGCACTTGCCTTTCTTTGCTATGTATGCCATTTTTGCTGTTTGCCTTGAGCTGAGAAGCATGGGGAAAAATGATCTGTCCCTGGTTGTATGCCCTGGGCTTTCAAGGAAAACAGACGAAATACAAGGCAACTTGGCTTCTTGGATAGTTTTCTGTGTTGTGTGCAACAAAACCACACATACATTTTCTGTCCCCTGATGTCCTACTTGGCAAAACCTCCTCTCCTCATTTCTTGACTGAGCAATTCTGAACCTACAGGCACCACCAGCTTCAGTAGGAATCTAGAGTTTATGAAGAGAGGCCACCAAGTCTGGGTCATTTCCTGCCTGGATGAATTCTGAGCCAGATTTATGCTGATACTCCATGGGGCTAACCCTAGGCAAAGTGATGAACATGAAGCATCTCTCTCCTCTCTCTCTCTTTCTCTATCTCTCATTACTGTACGATCTCTCCTCTCAGGGGGGTCTGGGACTCCCTCGTTTCTCCTTCATCCTAGAAAAAAAGCAGTGTGATCTTCTTAAGCATAGTCAGGTGCTGGGGGCCCCACTTCTGCTATCTGAGCTGTTAATGGGGGTTATCTTATTTTCAAAACATCACTTATTATTTACAGCCATCATCTGCGAGACAGTAATACTTTGCACAGAGACTCCCCACTCTCTTCCTGCAGTTTCATGTGGAGAGGAGCTGCTGGGCTCCACAAATGGGTTGGGGTGGCAGATGGAGAAGATCTGCTTATGCCCAGGAGCCTCTCAGTGGGGGGAAGCCACCACCCTGTGCTCCCTTTAATTTTGTAGGTACTTCTTGGCTGGGCACGGTGGCTCACGTTTGTAATCCCAGAATGTTGGGAGGCCGAGGCTGGTGGGTCACCTGAGGTTGGGAGTTCAAGCCCAGCCTGAGCAACATGGAGAAACCCTGTCTCTACTAAAAATACAAAAATTAGCCAGGCATGGTGGCACATGCCTGTAATCCCAGTTACTCAGGAGGCTGAGGCAGGAGAATTGCTTGAACCCAGGAAGGGGAGGTTGCGGTGAGTTGAGATCGCGCCACTGCACTCCAGCCTGGGCAAGAAGAGCGAAGCTCCATCTCAAAAAATAAATAAAATAAAATAAAATAAAATAAAATAAAATAAAATAAAATAAAATTGTAGGTACTTTTCCTAGAGAACCATAGTGGCAGTCTCCCAAACATGGGGATGGTCCTGGGCACCTTGAACTTAGCCCAGGTGGGTAGGTTTACTATGAAGGAAGAAAACTTTTCTACTCTTTTTTTTTTTTTTTTTTTTTTTTTTTTTTTTTTTTTTGAGACGGAGTCTCGCTCTGTCGCCCAGGCTGGAGTGCAGTGGCGCAATCTCGGCTCACTGCAAGCTCCGCCTCCCGGGTTCACGCCATTCTCCTGCCTCAGCCTCCCGAGTAGCTGGGACTACAGGCGCCCACCACCACGCCCGGCTAATTTTTTGTATTTTTAGTAGAGACGGGGTTTCACCGTGTTAGCCAGGATGGTCTCGATCTCCTGACCTCGTGATCCGCCCGCCTCGGCCTCCCAAAGTGCTGGGATTACAGGCGTGAGCCACCGCGCCCGGCCAACTTTTCTACTCTTGATGAACCTAGTCTCTTCTTTCTGGAGGTGGTCTATAGGAAAAAGCTACTCAGAAATTCTGGCTTAGGAATTCCCCTCAGCCTCAAACACTTCTTAAATCTGAAGGCTACCATTATTCTGGCCATCTGTGCATTTCTGAAAAAAGATGCCGAGTTGAAAGTTACTGTGAGGATTTGGAGATAATTTACATTTCAAAATTCAAAGTGACCAATTTGGTATAGTTATGAAAGATTCACTAAGAAACCCATAACTCATCATAGTTTCTTTAGAAGTTAAGATGGAATCCAATCAACCTTCCCATCCTATTGCCTGCCTACTTAAATCCATAAAGAATACAATTTCCAGAATTTTCTCGGAAGAGATAGTGTATCAAGGAATATTATGGGAAAAAGTAGAATGTTTTTCCTAGGATTTCTTAAATTACAAAATTCGAGCTAGGTATTTTTAAAAGATCGCTCTGGTGGCAATGGACAGAACAGTTTGCAAACAAGTCAGAGTAGATGTGGGGGGAGTGGTTAGGAGGCGTCTCTCATGTGAGTCTGTTTCCATGTGAGGGGTGAGGGCACCCTGATGTGGGCGGTCACAGTGGGGTGGGCTCAGTTTCTCACAACTGATGCTTATTTTCCTCTCCTGCAGCCTCTGGTGAGCAGGAGCCTGACCTGGACTTGGCCAGAGTCCGCTTCTTCCTGAGACTTCCATGTGGAGCAAATGACTGCAGGGAGCCAAGGACAGAGAAATCCTGTGATCAGGAAGCCCAGGCAGGGATGGGAGAGGGGAGCCTGCTTTTCTCATGAGCGCTGTCTCACACTGACAGGAAGCTGGCTATGTGCAGAGGCTTTTCCAGCAGTTTGCATGTGTGAGGGGCTGAATCGTGCCCCCTTCCCCACCTACCAAAAATGTTTGTATTGAAATTCTAGCCCCTAGTACCTCGGAATGTGACTGTATTTGGAGATAGGGCCCTTGAGGAGGTGAATACGGTGAAATGAGGCATAATGAGTTAATCCAACATAACTGGTGTCCTTATAAGAAGAAGAGATTAGGACACAGACATTCACAGGCAGAGATGACCACAGGAGGATGCAGAGGGGAGGTGGCCATCTGCAGCCAAGGGAAGAGGCCTGAGAAGAAACTTCTCCTCACTGCAGTCCTTTGATGGAGATGCTGAGATTACGCACTATAGAGTGGCAAAGTCTGAAGTACAGAGAGATGAGGACCTTGCAGGAGGTGACATCCCTGGTCAGTGGCAGAGTCCGATCTCAGCACTGGCAGCCTCTGGCCCTTCCCTGCTGCTGAGCAGTGCCTCTCCGCAGCGGGCAGTGGACAGAAGCTTTCGGGATAACCATGGGCTCACGTCAGAGAAGCCAGACCCTGGCCGCTATTCCTCCGTCTCTTGCCAGGGCTGAAAGCTGCCTCTTTTGCTGTCAGTTAAGCTCAGAGACTCTTCTCTCAGGGAGCAGGCAGAAAGGGCTGCTTGGCGAGGAGGCCTAATCAGAGGGCTTGGGAGTCCGGGGAGAAGCAGTGCAGACCTCCAGACAAAGCTGGACTTCCACACTGGGCCAAGAGGGAAAACAAACAAACAAAGAAAAGGAAAGACATCTTCCCCACAGAGCTCAATCCCCAGAGAAAGGCTTTCTTTAACTATTGACGGAGTCCTTGACCCTTCCACTTGTTCCCTGCTCACCTTCCCAGCACAGAAACCTCTGGTTCATGGGCCTGATACAGCCGCTTCCAGGGAGCTGGAGGGCCCCTGGCCACAGTTTAGTGCACCGGCCTGTGGGGTAAGTAGACGTGCAGGCTGTGAAGAACTCCAAAGGACTTGCTCATCAACATGAAAGAGCAATGGAGGATTGACGGACTGAAGGATTGACAGACTGGAGGAAAACTGAAAGGGTGGAGGGTAGAAAAAGAAAAACAAATTTCTGGGAACAAAAGAGACTTTTAAAAAGTTAGAATTCTTAAACAGTTTCCAGAGGAGACTACATATATCAAAAATTAGATCACATTGGTATTAAAAAAAGAGCAGAGTAGAAAGAAAGAACTCTCATGTATTAAAAATATGGTCACAATCCTTCACCCCCACCAAAATGGATAGAGCATGTAATAAAATGTAAACAGTCTTGGGCATCTTGAAGAAAAAGTTGAGGCAGTCAGTGTATCATCAATACAGCAAAAAACCCAGAGTGGCATAGGATATTAGAGCAAAGTGTATAGGGATGGAGACAAGTTTCAAGAAGTTCAACGTCTATCTCATAGGAGTTCTAGGAGGAGTGAGCAGAGATAATGTTGGGAAAGAGTATGTAGAGAAGGAATAGCAGAAATGCTCCCTTTGAGTATTTACAGTGAGAGAACTGATCAGAATCCATGAAAGGTTCTGATCAGAATGCATGAAAAATTCTCAAACCTAGACTTCTTAGTGGAATTTCAGAACTCCAAGGACAAAGAGAAAATCCTTAAGAAAAATCCAGAGAGGGGCCGGGTGCGGTGGCTCACGCCTGTAATCCCAGCACTTTGGGAGGCCGAGAAGGGTGGATCACCTGAGGTCAGGAGTTTGAGACCAGCCTGACCAACATGGAGAAACCCCATCTCTACTTAAAAATATATATATATAAAATATATAATATATATATAATATATAATATATATTATTTATGTATATTATATATTATATTATTATACATAATTTTTTATTATATAATAATCAATTATATTATATTATATATTATTTATATATAATATAATATAATTGATTATTATATAATAATATATATATATTATATATTATATATATATTATTTATATATAATATATATATAAAATATATATAATATTAGCCGGGTGTGGTGGCACATGCCTGTAATCCCAGCTACTTGGGAGGCTGAGGCAGGAGAATCGCTTGAACCTGGGAGGCGGAGGTTGCGGCGAGCCGAGATCGTGCCATTGCACTCCAGCCTGGGCAATAAGAGTGGAACTCCGTCTCAAAAAAAAAAAAAAAAAAAAGAAAAGAAAGAAAAGAAAAAGAAAAATCCGGAAAGGAAAAGAGTGGTAGCTGCTATAACAGATATAGGTAAGACTTATAATTAGATGTTTCTTCCTCAGGCGCTTAATAGTTTAAAACAGTTCTCTGTGGGTGACTTTCCCTTACATACGCATTCAACACCCAGGTCCTTCCTTCCTGTGGTTCTGCTGTCTGTGGAAAGAATGTGTCGGAGGACCAGAGTTGCCTCATAGAAGCCTTAGCCCTTTTCTCTGCGTCCTTCCTTCCACACTGCTGGTGGAATGTAAATTAGTACAGCCTCTATGGAGCACAGCGTGGAGGTTTCCCAAGGGACTAGAAATAGAGCCACATGATCCAGCAATCCCACTACTGGATATCTACTCAAACGTAAAGAAATCATTAGAGCAAAAAGACATCTGCACAGTTCAGGACAGCAAAGAAATGGAATCAACCTAAGTGCTCATCAGTGGATGACTGGATGAAGAGAATGTGTATATATACACAATGGAATACTATTCAGCTATAAAAAAGAATGAAATCATATCTTTTGCAGCAACATGGACGGAACTGGAGGCCATTATTTTAAGTGAAACAACTCAGAAATAGACAGACTGCATATTCTCACTTCTAAGTGGGAGCTCATTAATGTGTACATATGGCCGTAGCATGTGGAATGATGGACAGTGGAGACTAGGAAGGGTAGGGGTAGGAGGGGTGAATGATCAGAAATTAGATAGTGGGGACAATGTCCATTATTCAGATGATGAATACACTGAACGCTCTGGCTTCACCACTGTGCAATATATCCGTGCAACAAAGTTACACTTGTACCCTCTTGAATTTATACAAAAAACCTAACCAAGCAAAACAAAATGTGTCCCCTAAATGGAAGCTATCACTCTTGCTATTGATTCCTGGCCATGTCTAACTGCAAGGAAGGCTGGGAAATGCAGTCTATCTGTGTCCATGGAGAAGATAAGCAGATCATCAGTCTCTCTGCAGTCTGACTGCAGGCTGCTGAAATGGAGCAGCGGAAGTCAGGAAACAAAGCCATACTTTGAAATTCTGAAGAAAAAGGAGTTGAACCCCAAATGTCATATATAGCTCAGCCATCAAATTAAGTGTAAGAGCACTGATTCAGAAAGCTTCCATACCACTCAACCTATATGAAAAAAATTTGCTCTTCAAATTCACCAATTAAAATCATACATAATTCCAAGAAAAGAGGCAACATGGTTTGCAAGAAAAAGCATAGTTGAGAAGGATCCAGAAGATGCTAGAAAGAAAATAATAGAAGAGGTAGTATACTGGGTTGCTTGCTAATGTCTTTTTTTCAGTGGTACCATTTGAAAGACTTGGGATTACACTTTATTTTTTGATGGGTCCAATTCTATTTAGTTTTAGAACCCAAAAAATGACATTACCATCGAATTGTAAAATCTGTTTATTTCATTTTAGATCAACCTATTGGTATACCATGGAATAATTAACTACAATATAAATAGAAAAAACAAGAAAATAATTGATACATCAGAAAGTGTAATTAATAAACTAAATTCTTGAAAGTTTTTAGTGGAGATGTAGAGCTTCTAAATTTCCTAAATTAAGAAGAAAAACAAATATATAATGAAATATTATATCAATAACTACAAGGATAACAAAAAACTTAAACTCCTGATGGACTGTGGAGAGTGGAATTAGGGGAATGAATGGGGGACTGGTAGCAGTCAAGAATTTTACTTTATGTTTTATATGTTCTTACATTATAACACTAAAAAAATTACTTGCATGAATTACTTTTATAATAAAAAGTGCCAACAAAATTCCATTCGATGCAAAAATAATAGCATTTTAAATGACTGAAAAACAGAACTTGATGTAGACTTCTTTAGAAACCCTAACAATAATATATTGGCATCTCCATAATTATTGACCTAATCTCTCAATTCTGTTGCAGCTAGATCTTTAGTCCCATGATGTACCTTCTTTAGTACATTTTCACTTTTGTAAAATGAAGATTGCAACCTAAATCATTCCTAAGTTATCCCTCTCCAGTTCTACGTTCCTACGGCTTCTATATAATGATCTATATTTAAAAACAATATAATTCTACCTTTAACAAAAGGAAGTAATTAATTTTATTTCCATGGTGGTCTAATAACTTGTTCTCTCATCTTTTCATGGGAAGTTTGTCTCCTATGACCTTTGTGGAACTCACTTACTTCTGAATCAATGATCATATCCTGATAAACTGGAAGACATTTATATGAAGGTGAAGAGATTGTTTTTCTTCCTTGATAGCCAAGACCTCAAGTAAAGTGATTAGGTAGGAACTCCTGAAAGGATTTTTCCTCAACTGAACAGAAACATAAAAGCAGTTATCAGAGTTAGCTGTGGAATTGCTCACTGTGTATTTCACAATATTAAATCTTTGGGGAGTTTCAATTTTATTAATGGACTTTTTTCTGAGTCCTCAATTTCTGTAAGATTTATGAATACATCTCTAAGTTTCTCAGTGTGCAAACTATGCCTGTATGATATCTTAAGGAATTTTTTTTCTGCCTGTGAAAGTACATTTCTCTGAATCCCATGAATTTGTCCTTTGAGATATTTGGGACAGGTTTGTTCTGAAAAATATACTTGTACCAGCAAGGGGGTTTGCTCAGCACACAGAGGGTGTGAATAGGAGTATAATTTTAATGCTTATCTGTTTTTGTTTTAAAAGAATAAAATATTTTAATCACTAAACATGTATTAAAAATTAAAGTATTGATTTTCTAATATAACCTGCGTTTGTTATTGTTTGGGTTCAAATTTTGGCAGCAAATTATTTGTGCATTAAGACGAGAGAGAGAGAGAGACAGAGAGAGAAATCTCTACCAGGTGACACTATATTAGCCTTGTTCTAGTTCCTTAAATATTCATTTTCTATATTTCATGCTTTCACTAATTCATATCTTTTTAGCAAGGATTTACAGTTTATATCATTATTACCACATAATTATCCTCTTCTTGAATGAAACAGTAATCATTACTCATGTGGCTTTATACATTAACATCAAGATTCATATTTCTTTAAAAAAAATATTTAAGAAAGACAGGCAATGCTGGCCAGGATGTGGAAAAAAGGGAATCTGTGTACACTCTTGGTGGGAATGTAAATTAGTAAAGCTACTATGGAGAATAGTATGGAGGTTCCTCAAAAAACTAAAAATAGAACTACCATATGATCCAGCAATCCCAGTGCTAGGTACATACTCAAAGGAAAGGAAATCAGTAGATCAAGAGATATTTGCCCTCCTGTATTTACTGCAGCACTATTCACAGTAGCCAAGATTTGGAAGAGACCTAAGTGCCCATCAACAGATGAATGGATAAAAAAATGTGGTACTTACACACAATGGAATACTATTCAGTCATAAGAAAGAATGAAACCTGTCATTTGCAACAACATGGATGGAACGGAGGGTCATTATGTTAAGTGAAATAAGCTAGGCATAGGAAGACAAACTTCACATGTTCTCATTCATTTGTGGGAGCTAAAAGTTAAAACCATTGAACTCATGGGGATAGAGAGTAGAAGGATGGTTACCAGGGGTTAGGAAGGGTAGGGAAGGGTGGGGTGACTGGGGATGATTAATGGGCACAAAAATATAGTTAGACAGAATGGAAAATGTCTAGCATTTGATAGCACAGCAAAGTGATGACAGTCAACAATAATTTATTATATACTTAAAAATAACTAAAAGAGTATAACTGGAATGTGTGTAACACAAAGAAATGATAAATGCTTGAGCTGATGGATGCTTCATTTACCATGATGTCATTATTATGCATTGTAGGCCTGTAGCGAGTATCTCATGTACCCCATAAATATATACACATACTTTGTTCCATCAAAATAAAAATATAAAGTAAAACAATAAGGAATGTACTCATTGACAAAAAAAAGTGTGAAACCGTAAGAAAGTAGCAAGTTCAAATCAAAGAAAGAAAAACTATTTAAGGAGCATATTGCTTCTACCACAGTTGTAAGGCAGTCACATGGAAACTTAAACATTTGACACTATTTTTTTCTTTTTCTAACTGAATATAGACCTACTTTAGTTTATTATGTTTTATATATCTTCTTATTTTTCATATGTTTCTCAAAAGAAGAAAACGTGTCAATGCCTTAACAATAAAAATCCTACCTTTGGGATTTTCTCCCTGAGCCCCTGTAGGAAGGACTGAGAATCTTGACAGGTTTCTTCTCATGAGATTCTCAGCCCATTTGTTCAGTACTTTTGTTTTTAGGAAAGTTTTACTCAAGCATTCCAACTTTGGGAACTGCTAAACCAAATCTCTAAAACCGATAGAAGTTTCTAAGTAGAAAAATGCTTATAAACTTGTTTAATTTCATATTTGATCAGAACAGTGGTTAATCTATAGTTTGAATTTTTTTGCAGCATCTCTAAGGATAAAATATAAGTAAACTATGCTACAGCGATAAAAATGCCGGCTTCTTATTTGAGCCAATATATACTATAAAGAATCCTATAATCATATTGGTGAAATATATACATATATTCTCTTTTTTCTTCTTTTTTTCTCTAAAAGGAAAAAGAAGATGACAATAATAGATATAACAAGAAACTGCAATCTGTGCTGTTATAAATCTAGTAAAAGTTTCATACACTATAAAGGATGGAACAAAACACTTTGTAAGTTATGCCTAATAAAAACAGAGCTTGGTGTTAGAGGGAACAGCTGATTTGCCTGATTTTATTGTTTTAATTATTATTCAAAAATATAGAATTCATATCTAATTGTATTTACTCATGATCAATAACAAAAAATGTTGTAAATAAAATAATTAAAACAGGGCCAGGCACGGTGGCTCACACCTGTAATCCCAGTGCTTTGGAAGGCTGAGGCAGGAGTATCTCTTCAGCCCAGGAATTCAAGACCAGCCTGGGCAATATGGAGAGACCTAGTTTCTAAAAATTTTTTTCTAAATTAGCTGGCTGTGGTGGCAACTACCTGTAGTCCCAGCTACTCAGGAGACTGAAGAGGGAGAATCATTTGAGCACAGGAGTTCAAGGTTATAGTGAACTATGATTGCATCACTGCACTCCAGCCTGGGCAACAGAGTGAGACCCTGTCTTTAAAAATATATATAAGATAAAATAAAATAATTAAAACAATCAATAGCATTTAATGAATGGCCACTGTTACTGTTCACGGACCCAGCAATAGTTTATCTAGGAAACGGATGTAGTTGCTCTTCTGTCCCTTTCCTTTCTACTTTCCCGACTCCAGCTTCCTCGAATTCCGAAGACACTAAGGAATGCACTACTCAGATATCCCACAGTGGCGAACGCAATTGAGGAACAGCACCGGCTACTTCCTTTCTCAATCCACTGTCTCCTTTCCAGGGGGACCATAAATCCACAGAACACTCCCGATGGCACAGCAGAGGACAAATGTAGGTCCACTCCTAAAAGACAGATACCTCAGCTGGCCACGTTGGCTCAGTGTCTCCCATCAGCCTGGACGTCAGATCTACACTGAACAGTAAGACACTTCTTCCCCAGTGCCAGTGCTCCTGCCTTCCCCCATTTCACAGGGTCAGAACTTCACGGAGGCTTGAGTGCTTTCACCACCTTCTCTCGCTCCATCCCCTTTTCCCTTCACAGGTGTTGCCTCCAATAAATCTCTTGCAGATCGAATTGTGTCTTGTGTGCCTCAGAGAGGACCCCAACTGACACCAATCCTGTTGGCATTCCCCTTAGGAAGCTTCTCTGCCTTTACCTACTCCGCTGCCTACCAGAAGCTTGCTCGCTTGCTTGCTTGCTTTCCTTCTTTCTCTCTCTCTCTTTCTTTCCTTTCTTTCTTTCTCTTTCTTCCTTCGTTCCTCTCTTTTTCTTTCTTTCTTTTTCTCTCTCTCTTTTCCTTTCTTTTTTCTCTCTCTCTTTTCTTTCTTTCTTTCCTTCGTTCATTTTGTTTCTTTTCTTTGTCGCTGAGACAGGGTCTTTCTCTGTCACCCAGGATGTAGTGCAATGGTGTGATCATGGTTCATTGCAGCCTTGACCTCCAAAGCTCAAGTGATCCTCCCAACTCAGCCTCCTGAGCAGCTGGAATGACAAGCATGCACCACCACGCCTGGATACGTTTTTTAAGAAATATCTGTAGGGATGGTGTCTTGCTAGGTTGCCCAGGCTGGTCTTGAACTCTTTTTTATCTGCACACACCTCCTAACTCTACAAAGTCTCTTTTTCTTAGTTAGGTCCGTTACTGTCTGTTTTGTGTCCTGATTCTTCCTGAATGTCTAAAACTGTGGCTGACACATAGTAGGTACTCAGTAAGTATTTATCAAATACACAAATGTCAGTCCTGAGAAAGATACGAAAACAGTTCTGGAGGCTGGTTCTTTTCTGTAACATAGATACAAGCTGACTCTTATTGTTCCTGACATCTAGTGGCAGGATGAAAAACTATCCTGAGACCAGAAATTATTTCATTGGCTGGCTAAATGACACACCACAGAAAATGTCAAAAGGCCTACTCCTTAGGGCCTATACAACTTTTACAGGGTTAGTACACCTTTCAGATTCTTAACTGGTTGTGTATTCATCAGTGAGAACCCAGGTAAATTCTAGCATGCAAGACAGAAATCCAGTGCAAAAAGGGGAACAACCCCAGGCTGGAAAATGAGTTAGAAAATGGGCTGAACCTTACCATGACAGAGATTCTACAATCCTTACATTCTGTTCTATCCACTTATGGAAATAAAAATGTACACACAAAGGCACAACACTTTCAACAACTTGCAGTATAATAGTAACAGGATTTAGAATATAAATAAGTCAGATTTTAATTCCCAGGCTTATCGTGGTCAAATAGTCCACTTGAAATCAACAAGAAGCTTAAACAAGGACGTGGTGAACTGTATGCACACCATGTTCTCACCTCGGAGGACCAGACACAATGAGAAAGAGCAGGGCAGCAGGGAGACCTCACATTTGTTGTTGCTGTTTTTTATTTTAAAGACGGGGGCCTCACTATGTGGTCCAGGCTGGTCTTGAACTCCTGGGCTCAAGTGATGGTCCCACCTAGGCCTCCCAAAGTGCTGGGATTATAGGCATGAGCCACTGCACTGGCAAAAACCTCATTACTTTTCTCGTTGCTATTACTCTGCATTCCATAAATATTAAGTTTTGAAGTGCCAACTCTGTTCCAGGTACTGTTCTAGGCTTTTGGGATACACACATAACAGAACAGACAACAATCCCTACCCTTGGGGAGCGGAAGTCTCTCATTCCTCTAATCCTCCAAAGGATTACAACTTTATAGGTGCCTTGGCATGACCTATGTGTGCCCTTTGTGTCACAGGAGTGACAAGCCTGCTCTTGGGAGTGGTGAGATCTGTGGGAGCTTGGAAAGGATTAGGGAAGTGGGATCTGTTTGTTGGTGTGGGACAGTCTATCAAGCCAGCTACTCCAAACTGCTGAAGAAAGTATCGGATTTTCTGCGAGGACTCTATTGCCTGAGAAAGAAATATGTCAGCACAAGATAGTTCCAGGGGGAATAAAGGTCCTAGGTACCAGATTTCCCCGAGGAGTTTGCTTGGGGTTGGGGTGGGTCACACAGGGTCTGCAATGGCAAGAGGAAACATGAGGATACATGGACCCCAAGATGGTAGCAGTAAAAGACATAGCTGGCGGCCAGGTGTAGTGGCTCACGCCTGTAATCCCAGCACTTTGGGAGGATGAGGGGTGGATCATCTGAGGTCAGGAATTCCAGACCAGCCTGGCTAACATGGTAAGACCCTGTCTCTACTAAAAATACATAATAAAACAAAAACAAAACAAAACAAAACAAAACAATTATCTGGGCGTGGTGGCAGGCGCCTGTAATCTCAGCTACTCGGGAGGCTGAGGCAGGAGAATCACTTGAACCCAGGAGGCAGAGGTTGCAGTGAGCTGAGACTGCACCACTGCACTCCAGCCTGGGCAAGAAAAGACAAACTCTGTCAAAAAAAAAAAAGTATTAGTTGGCATGAGTGACTACCCACAACCCTTCCTATGGGGAAAACAGGCTCTAAACCTGTCAACTGTAAAAAAGGATGAGAAAAACTGCTAGATGCTTGATCATTCCTTAACTCGTATTTTAAGAAACACAATGCATTTCCTATTTTCTGATGTAATATATGATTTTTTTTTTCTGTTTTCATCTCTTAGAAAGCACGTCTCTGACAAGTAAGTTGGCCAAAGATGCTATGGGCTTTGTCAACAGAAGATGAAGATATGAGCTCCACAGCTTCATAGTTTTATAACCCTGGACAAATTATTTCGCCTTTCGGATCCTCAGTCTCCTTAACTGTACGGTAAGCAGTAATAGTATTTATCTAAATCCAATATTATATGTAGAAAGACCTCATGTGTCACACACATACACAACATATCAATTTCCTTTTACTCTATAAAAGAGTAAAAAAGAAGTTGTTATCAACTTCTAGTTCATGAAGATACATATACTGTGATTTTTCTGCTTTATTCTTAATCCTAAATAAAGAGATACAGTTTGAGAAACAAAGGAAGTCACCTCAACATGTTTATTTAGCCCTAAGATCAGAATTTTCTTTTTTAAAATCACTTTTGGTGTTTTGGTAGAAACTGTCTATGAGGAAAGTTAGTATTACTTAGTTACAAGGTTATCCATTTGAAGGTGTCTGCCTGATGTGGTAATTAAATAATTTATGTTAGAGTTAATAATTTATGTTAGTGTTAATAGTGCTAATTAGGCTTCACATTTTTGCTAAAAGTATCTAAGTCAAGATAAAGTTTCTACATTTGCAAGAGACACGAACAGAATATATGCAAATATTTTTGGAAAAGTCATTTTACGAATTATAAATTAAATCTTTAGAATTTACTAAGGGCGCAGAACTTAAAAGGAGTTATAATGAAAGGTTCTTGAAGGTGATGGGGTGATCCTTAAAGGTGATGATGAAGAGATAGCCTTTTAGGTATGCTCCACTTTGCCCACAGGCTTTGATAATACCTATTAAAATTCACTGACTATATTTCTACTCTTATTGATCAGAGTATGGTGTCTAAAGCGGGATCATTTGCACGAATCCCTCATATTCCAACCCCACTACCACCTAGCTTTTCTTTAAGAGGGTGGAATGACTTCATGCCCAGGTAAGCTCTGGGAGGCTAGAACCCTATTTGGAGTCTCGGAAGATGGCATCTTCACAGACAATTCCTGGTACCTGTTGGCATCCAAGCACTATTAGAGGCAGGGCTGGTCTTAGGCAGCTTCGCCGAGCTTCTCATGGACGTAGAGTGGTGTGGCGAAGCAGCCTAATTCTTCCACAGTTTGAGTAAAGCACAGAAATTAGCTAAGAGAGAGTTGGCTGACCTGAAGTAGTCACTTAATCAAAAGGAGGTGACATTGTGGTGGATGTAGTGTGAACACACGGCTGGAGAGCCAGATGCAGAGGCAGACATCTCAGAGAAGAATAACAACAGCTGAAAACCAGACGGGCCTGTGTAAACCACAGCTGGTCGCTGCATGGACAGTTACCAGATGAGAACCATATGTGCTATCCCAATGCTACGAGATCCTGCAGAAGCTCACCAGCACTTTGATGCCCCTCTGAGAAGGGTGGGAAAGAGGAAAATCTCAAACTGATGGTATTATATCCTGAAATCAAGCTTACCTGTCATTGATTACAGAGAGAGCTCTTCAATCAAGCAGAATAGAAGCCCAAGATTGAGATTCAGCTTAGTAACAAAGATTTTTATTTTTCCAAACATGTATTTAGAAGACATTGATTTCACTGGCAAAGGTCTAGTTCTCTTTCCCAAAATTTCTCCTGAAATTCTCATGTCAGTATCTCTCAAACAGTTTTTCTGAAACACTAGTTTGATTGCATATTAGTAAGTGTTCTGGAGAAAGCAACAATTTCCTGATCAACAATTTCAGGGAGATATTGCTTAGTATACCAAAAGTTCTAAAAAATCTTGCAAAAGAAGCAGCTCTTTCTAATTTTATTTAAGCTTATATTTCCCCAAATTATTTTAATACAAAACATTTTTTTTTCTTCGCCAAACATCTATAAACCTCTTTGGGGGAAACTAGGTTTTTGTGGAAATAGTTGGACTCTGCTGTATTCTGCATGTAGTAGTATGTGGTTTCTATCTCCTTTTTTCCCAACTTAAAACAATGTGTATGTGATTAATTTCTGTCTCACTTTAAATTAACTAATTCAACAAACATTTTGTGATTACTTCCGCACTTTATCATTCTGGAGCTCTCTAAACTTTATTAATGGTTTCAGTAATTCTTCCTTTCCATAAATCATAGGATTTTCCCTTGTATTAATATGCACTAACATCATGGATTTTTGTAAGAAAATAAATTGATTAATTGCAATCTACTTTTCTAATATAATTCTCTAGCATGAAATCATTCTAGTTAACATAGAAATAAAATCACAAATATGATAATACCTTCAATAAGATATTATATATAAAGTGTACACGTAGTACGTGCATTCTTTAAGATTTAGCTCAGCTGTTTCTCTCTACAGGGAGCCACCCTGATACTCACCCTTCAGCTTTTGACTTTGCTGTGTGCCCTTGTCTGCATCCCTGTAATATTCTGCACATACTTTGCCATTGCACTTCTTATACACTAATCACTTTATGTACCTGTTTCCCACCTTCTAAGATTTACTTTTTCGGCAAGAATTGTTTTGCTGATTGATGTATCTCTAAGACTAAGCTTAGTATCTGGCAATATTGTAACCATCCAGTAAAATTTATTCTCTAAGTATGTCTCTTCATAATACCTGAGTTTAAATATGTCCATGTAACTTTGATCGTTAATGGTAGGTTGAAATTATGCAGTGTTCTGGTCTAATGGAGAGAAGAGTATTAGTCCTCGTTGCCTGTACTCTCCTATCCTGCAGCTTGCCCTCTGATGAAGGTCATGGGACAGTTTGAGGGAGAAAGAGCAGTCTTTAACTCAGGGAATTATTTGACTGTAACAAAAATCAACTATGTCAGAAAGCTGCAGTTGAGAACAGTTTAAACGGGCTGTAAATTATCTTGTTACAAAGTGACATATTCACAAATAAATAAGCAAACTGAAATATTAACTTGATATATACAATTGCGGTAATATCTGGGGATTTGGAGGTCCTCGGATAAAAGGATGTCACATTGGACTAGACACATATTGATGAATTCCATGTTGGCTCCTTCAATGAGAGAATAGTTTGATCAGAAAGCCACAAAGCTGCCCACTGAGATATTACAGAGAAAAAAAGTGGAGATTCATTAATACTTTAAAGGTGAAACTGCCTAATGCCAATGACTCACACAGCAGGATACTGCGGCTTATGTAAATGGATGACTTCGTTAAGGATACAAAAATATTTTGCAAATTATGGGAGGTCAGAGATTGATTGACTGGGTTTAACTATGAACTCTTTCAGTAACATTCTACACTTTCACGGCAGAGAATTGCTCTGTCCACTGAGACAGATGGGGGAGGAGGAAGGAGGCTGTTTTGACGAAGACCCCTTTTCATGTAAGACACTGGGTTGTACGCTCTATACACACTGTTTAATGGCGAGCTTGTACATAGGTACAGTTGGTGTCATTTTAGAGTTGAGTGCACTGGACATGGGGCTTATTCCATGGCGTTTAAGAGCTTAGGGCCTGAGTTGGATGCACCTGGATTTCACTCCATGCTCTGCCCCTTGTTTAATAGTTCTGCAACTCTGGGCAAGTCACTCCAGCTCTCTGTGCCTCATTATCTTCATTCCTTAAATAGGCAAAAAACAGTGCCCGCTTCATAAGTTAGTTGTGTGTTTAGTAACCACTGAATATGTGTGTCGCTAGTACCATAATGAATGACTCAGTCTATCCTAAAATATAGAAAACATTTTCTCAGCCTGGACAACATGGTGGAACCTCATCTCTACTAAAACTACAAAAATTAGCTGGGTGTTTGTCCCAGCTACTTGGGAGACTGAGGCAAGGAGAATCACTTGAATCTGGGAGGCAGAGGTTGCAGTGAGCTGAGATCCTGCCAGTGCACTCCAGCCTGGGCAACAGAGTGAGATTCTATCTCAAAAAAAAAAAAAAAAAAAAAAAAAGAAAAGAAAACATCATTTTCATTTTCTCTATGGAGAAGTTACAATTATTTTCTCACTGAAGTTACAATACACAAATATTATGTGATTCCAATGAATGTTAGACAAGATCAATGAAATATGATAGAAGATACAGGGAGTAAATAGACCCTGTTGGTCTACTGTATGGTTAGATTGTATGATCTATTGTATGGTTACAGTATGGTTCAGCATGCTACACATATCTCACTTGGGGTTTAAGAGCATGGGCCTTATTTTGAACATAGGAAATATGTCATTTTAAATAGTGAGACAATTTGGAGTTATTAAATGACAGTGGAAAATTGGTTGTAAAAGTTGAATAAAAATGAATGTATATCTGTATCTCAAATGCAGGATTAAAATAAATTCAAGATAAATGAGACCAATAGTTGGCTTTCAGTTCCAAATTCCCACATCCTTTCTTTTGCTAAGGTAAAGACTATCTTTCAAGGTTTTTCAGGTTGAATTACTCCTCTCTTCATCCCCATTTATTTGCTGATGTTCAATAGCAATATCTCAGAATATGAACTTATTTGAAAGTAGAATAACTGAAGATATCATTAGTTAAGTCAAGATAAGGTCATTAAGGTGGGCCCCAATCCAAAATGCCTGGTGTCCCTTTTTAAAGGGGAAACTTGGGCACAGAGAAACACACATAGTGAGAAAACCAAGTACAGATGAAGCCAGAGATCAGAGTGAGGCTTCTACAAGCCAAGAAATGGTGAAGATTGCCAGCAGAACTCCAGAAGCTGAGGAGGGACTGGGAACAGCTTCTTCCTTACAGCCCTGGAAGGAACCAGCCCTGCTGATGACACCTTGATCTGAGACTTCTACTCCCCAAAACTGTGAGGCAATGAGTTTCTGTTGTTTAAGCCACCCCTCCCCGTGTGTGGTACTTTGTTAAGGCAGCCCTAGCAAACGAATGCACCCAGGTTCCATCGCAGCTAGCTGTGGTCATATGATGAAGTCCCAGTCCAAAGAACATTAGCAAAAGTATCGTACGCAACTCCCCAGTGGCCCTAAGAAGGGCCCGGCACGGTGGCTCACGCCTGTAATCCCAGCACTTTGGGAGGCCCAGGCGGGCTAATCACCTGATGTCAGAAATTCGAGACCAGCCTGGCCAACATGGTGAAACCCCGCCTATACTAAAAATACCAAAATTAGCCAGGCATGGTGGTGGGCACTTGTAATCCCAGCTACTTGGGAGGCTGAGGCAGGAGAATCACTTGAACCCAGGAGGCAGAGGTTGCAGTGAGCTGAGATCGCGGCACTGCTCTAGCCTGGGTGACAAGAATGAAACTCCATCTCAAAAAAAAAAAAAAAAAAAAAATTAAGAAGAATCTATTTGTTCTCTGTTCTCCTTTTCCTGCCATCACAGGCTGGAAAGTGGCTATTTTGCTGGTGAGCCAGCTTTGATTCTGAATATAAGGGCAAAAATAAAAAACTAAAATAGAGAAGCAACATGATGGAAAATACATGGGTCCCTGGAAGACTACATATACCAAATTGCTTGCTGTTTTAGACAACTGGCCCACATCTAGATTATTATGTGTGAGAGAATTAATTTTTATAGCATACTTTTGAACAACTGTGCTTTGGGAGTTTTGTCTTATACCAATGTATTTTATTCCTTAGCTGATATAGTACATTAAAGTGATAACTGGGAAAGATGAAATTAAAAGAAATTAAAACGAATGTTGATCTAACTGTATGTATATGAAAATTTAAAGCTAAAAACCTGGAAGTAAGAAAAATTTTTAAACATGAAGACAAAGTAAAAGAAAACGTAATAGATAAGGTTTCTATATTTGACTACAAATAAATTTAAGTATCTGCATATCAAAACAAAGAAACTAATTAAGTAACATAAAACTGGGAAAAATATTTGAAATATATGATAGACAAATGTTTGTTAATACACAACATAAAGTACTCTTAATCCCTAAAAATGATAAATGCATTCCTCATCCTAGCAAGATATAAAAGTGATCAACATCACAAAATTAAAACCTGATATGAATTAGACAAAATTAAAAAAGAAAACACCCACAATTCGCAAGGATCCAGGGGAATGTGTATATTCCCCCATCCTGCGAGTTGGAGGTTAAATTGTTATCTTCCCAGATGGTTATTTGACAACATGTATCAAAAGGCATAACAGTGTTGTTCATACTCTTTGAACCGGAAATGCTACTTTTAGGAAAATATTTTAAGGGATTTATCTGAGAATAACAGAAGATGCGGCTCACATCAGTGTTATCCATAGCATAAATTAATAATAGGAAGTACAACATTAAGTTTCATAAATTAGTTATATGTAAAATGCCTAAGTAAATCACAGCACATATCTAGAATGTAAAAATCATGTCGTTCAAAAGAAAACAAGGAAACTAGTGTCATAGAGTGTAAAGTTCTACTAAGTGAAGCAGTGATTTATAAAGTAATAATGTACAGAAAATTTGTGAAATGTTACTACTGATTGATTATCCTGCTGGTGAAATTACGAATGATCTTTAACACTTTCTTTGCTTTTGCTTTTCATATGTTCAAATTTTCTGTCATATTTTGTAATCAGGAAACAAAAATCTAACTACTCACCAAAAATAAGGCTACATGCACTCTCAATTTCAATTTCAATTTCAATGTCATACTCAAGAAAGTTTTTGGTTCATTCACACAGCATGTAGCTGAAACTGTCTTTACATTATATATTAAACTACATGTTATTGGATTTTCTTAATATTGAGGGATAAAGGTGGGGCACAGTGGCTCACACCTGTAATCCCAACACTTTGGGAGGCCGAGATGGGTGGATCACCTGACGTCAGGAGTTCAAGACCAGCCTGGCCAACATGGCGAAACCCCATCTCTACTAAAAATACAAAAATTAGCCGGACGTTGGTGGCACACACCCGAAATCCCAGCTACTCGGGAGGCTGAGGCAGGAGAATCGCTTGAACCCAGGAGGCGAGGGTTGCAGTGAGTTGAAATCGCGCCACAGCACTCCAGCCTGGGCGACAGAGACTCTGCCTTAAGAAAAAAAATAAAAATTAAGGGATAAAAATTATTAACTTGTGGGAAGTCACAGCCTTCCTCCTCCCTCCCTTGTTGTTGTCCACAAAAAAAGCTTTAGAGCCATGCCCTCCTGTTTGATTTGCTTTGCCCTGCACCGTGAGCAGAGAAAGAGCTGCTGTCTGTTCCTGAGCAGAGCAGGCAGGGTGCTGGGCACGCCTTCCCGGACCTTCCTGGTTGGGGGAACTTCACTCAGCAGCTTGGTTTCTCACGGGTAGAGTCATGCAGCTGTTAACGAACTGAGGTAGGTCAGTTGTGCCGCTGATGTGGAAAAATTCTAACCTACTTCCTGAAGCACAAAAATAAGGTAAATCATATTATGTTTCCTGAGTCCCTGTTTGTTTGAAATAGTGTGTGTTGTAGACATACACACTTGAATATGGAGAGCATGTCTCTGGGAAGGCAGATTGGGAGTTGACATATGAAGGAGGAATTGATCTCCTTTCACAGATACCCTTCTCTAGTGTTCGAATTTTTCCTCATGTGTTTATATAATTTCAAAAATAAAACAAAGCAAATGAATGGTAGCCCAATACCCGTGTTAGAGACAGAATGTTTGTGTCCCCACACCTGCTAACTCATATGTTGAAACCTGACCTCACAACGTGACGGTATTAGAAAGTGGGGCTTTTGGGAGGTGATTAGGTCATGAGGGTGGGCCCCTGTGAAGGGGATTAGTGCCCTTACAAAACAGAGCTCCCTCGCCCCTTCTGCCATGTGAAGCCACAGTGAGAAGACAGCAGTCTATAAACTGGGAAGCCAGTGCTCACCAAACACTGAGTCTGCTGGTGCCTAAACCTTGAACTTCCCGGCCTCCAAGACCACGAGAAATGCATTTCTGTTACTTATGAGCCATCCAGTCTAGGGTATTCTGTTACAGTAGCCTAAACAAACTAAGACAAGTCATTAAAATAAAAGCTAAAATATGTCATTGTTATTCTAAAAAATGAAGGCCATGACATTTAATAATTCTATTCCTGTTTTAAGATCCAAATATTTAAGTGAATTAATTTAGTGGACATTACACATATTCATTACTTCTTTGAGCCAGCAAGGAAGCCTGTGGTTTCTCAATGTCTCCTGTGTGTGGTTTGTCAATGCCCTTAGGCAAGCTGCACCTTGAAGATACAGTTGTAGTTTGGCTGGTATGTGGCTGAGTGCAGCCTTCTAGGCAAACAAAATAGCAGGGGCAAAGGCACAGGGCGTGGAGCAGAATGATGCAGGCATGACATTGCCACGTTAGAATCAATACTCGATAGTCATAATGTTAAATATATTAGTAATAGCTAATGCTTCTTGAACACTTAGTATATGCCAGGCACTGTTCTAAATGTTTCACATGGTATTAATTCATCTACTCTTCCTAATAATGAAGAAAAGTTATTATGAAATTTTTCAAATAAGGAAACAGTGACTGGAAGAGCTTTAATACATTGCCCAGAATCACAAAAATAGTGACTGGAATATCTGGGATTTGAACTCAAGTCTTCTGAGTCTAGAATCCCTTTAATCGCTACTCCAAGCTGCTGCCTATGTAAAATCTCATAGAAAATTACAAGGCATAATTTAAAAGGTCAGAAAACAGATTGCATCAATTTGCCATTGTGGGTCGGTATACACATTCTTTCTTTATTGGGCTATTTATTTTTAGTAACTTTTTTTCCTGGTCTCAGGGTTAAATCGTTGAATAATCAGGAGATTATCAGAAAGAATCAGAAGAAACACATTTTAAATCCTTATGTTTTTCCCTTCGTCATTAGTGGATAATTATTCCAATTACCCTTTAGGAAGCACTTTGCTTATATGTGCTCACTGGAATTGTGTATCATTTTTTTTAATTCGAAAAGCAAGTCGAATCCTTAAAGTAAATCCTTCACATTTGAAGGATTTGAAATACCAAACAGAAGATAAACAAAGGTCAGATGTCAGTGTGCTATCTACCAAAAGCTCTACTAGCCAGCACGTCAACATATTTACAGTAAAATAATAAGTGAGATTCATAATTATATCCCTGAGGCTAAGTTTCCCAAATGCTCTTGAAATGATCAAATATTAAGCCATGGTTACAATATTTCTTTTTGCATAAACTGGATTTTAATTCCTTGAAAACTTTTCTTGCATGCAGGTATTAACCATAAAATTTGATTAACCCAAATATCTTCTGCCTGACCAATGCCACATTGCAGTTGGTGATAAAGCTTTGCTCTTCTATGCATTTGGAGAATAGCCAGGTGTTTCCCTGTTATTGCAGAACATGGACTATTGATAAACGTTGCAACCTCACAACACAGGCATCATTGCAACCAGGAATGCTCTAGAGGGGTCCTCCCAGGCATACCTATTATTTCATAAATGCATCCATTTGGACTGACAGAAAACTGTCTGCATGGATTATGGAATGGTTTGTGAAAGGGAGTATTCATAAGTGCTTGCCTAATAGTTTATAATCCTGTATTGAATAGTTCATATACTAATTTATTACCCATGTCACGATCCACATTTGTATTTTAGCAGAGCTGTGGCCAAACTGTTTATTCATGTTCAGGAATCACATCAATAGTGGGTTTTACAAGCCTCTTGGAATTTATTGTTGAACTCAGTTGTGGAGTGATCTGTGCTTTGACAGGACATCATACTCTGTAAGTTCAAATCTCTATTTTTGTCCAAAAGATGAGTGTGTTGACAAATTTTTGGCATGGAACTTCTATATTCTGTGTCAAGTGAGACTCTTGTCTGAGGCTTTTACAAAGTACTTGTGAAATTGATCTTCCATATAGATTTTCTCATACACTCTTTCAATAGCTGAACTTTCTCAATAGTACTCAGGCATCAAAAATCAAATCCCTTCAAAATCTCTAGAGGGTCACATCTCCCAACTGCTTTGGAAACCATTAAACAGAACAAATTCACAGCCTCTCATTTGAAGAGGAATACTTTGGCATCAGCAATCACTGCAGGAATACAGGAACATGCAACCCTTTAAGCTTCAATAGACCTGAAAGTTCCTTCACTCTCCTACAACGTCTTTACTTCTGGAAATCTAGGGATATCTTTGCTTTATTTTTATTTTCTAAATTTTAATTTATGTAGAAATATATGGAGAGGTCAGGCGTGGTGGCTTACGCCTGTAATCCCGACACTTTGAGAGGGCAAGTCAGGCAGATCTCTTGAGCTAAGGAGTTGGAGACCAGCCTGGGCAACATGGCAAAACCCTGTCTCTACTAAAAAGACAAAAAAAATAGCTGGGGGTGGTGGCAGGCACCTGTAGTCCCAGTGACTAGGGAGGCTGAGGTGGGAGAATCACTTGAGCCTGGGAAGTCGAAGCTGCAGTGAGCCGTGATTGCGTCACTGCACTCCAACCTGAGCAATAGAGTGAGACCCTGTTTAAAAAGAAAAAAAAGAAAAGAAATATATGGAGACGTGTGTACTTTGCCCAACACATTCAATATGTATAAAGTAACTTCAATAAAATGTAAATGATAAAATATTTTCAACATGTGGTTTCTCTTACTTTTAAGCACAGTTCCATACATAAAAGTTGAAAAGGGATCTATTACTTTGGAATGGGGCTGCATATATAACGCAACTGCAAAGTAGGAATTGGCCTAGGTGGCTATGCAAGGGTTAAAAATATATCCATCATCTTCTAAATACTGACATTGTGACCCATTGACCTTGTTTCTTGAAGACACAGTGGAGACAATAATAATGATTCAAAGAGTAACTCCTCCACATTTTTACCTATTCTATTAAGCAAATAATGCTATGAGCCTGTTATGTTCTGTGTAGTACCTGATACTTTTTCTTCCCAGTATTATTCTGTAGACCATACCTGTTGCAAATTTGCACAAAGAGGGCTAATGGGAAAAAAGTCCAGAATGTGGAATTTTTAACATTAGTGCCAAAATTTCTGAGATACATTTCTGACTTAACCATCATTAATAACAAGATTTGTTTACATCAAGGCTGTAGGGGAAAGAGATAATATTATATGAAATCAAAGAGTTGGGAGAGCTTTCATAGGGTCAAAACTGTTACGTTTTCTCATTACACTGAATTTGGTATACTATGCACTTGAGATGTTGCAAGTTATAAAGTCTTATAAAAATGAAGACAATGCAAAATTTCGAGAAGAACAAATGAAAAATGTTATGAAATCTCATGATAATGACCCACTGAGGAAAGAATAACAGATTAATTTTACCAAAAATGCATCAATGCTTCCGGATGAAAAATTCATAATAATAAAGAATCGAAGTGCAGGTAGTAAAACAAAGAAAACAGTAGATGTGTTCACATTGGTTATCTTTATATACTAAATCATGCCTTTTACTATGAATGCACATTAAAAACTAGTTGTAATAGAAAAAATGTCCAGAGTATATAATTTTTTAAATGATGTAAGTCTTTAACGAATAAAAAAGCTTGATTCTTAATATCTAGTTACTGTTAGAATAGCAATAATATGTGTATATCAATGTTAATTAAAATTTATAAATTATTGTCAAGTCTTCATAAAGTAATGTTGTAAAATTGATATACTGTACATTATTCAATTTAGAAAAAAACCCCACAAATTAGAATCTACTGAGCATCCAATTAGTAAGCTATCAGGCATGAAATTCCACATTAATTTCATACATCAGCCTCTTACAATATAAAAAAAAATTCTGTCAGGTACTGAAGATATAGGGAAAGATAAAAGTCATGGGAAGTTCTATAATCTTAAGGAAGAAAATACCAAATAATAAAATGTATAAATTTTCCTTGGATTATTACCAACCAACTTGTTGGCAATGCAAATTCCACTGTCTACAGATTCAGAGCTGAGGAAAAACATGTTAAGGACAAACATCTTGAGAATAAAACATCCCTAAGGTAATAGTAAACACATGAAGACCTGGAAAATATTTTTTGACCTGAATGCTTTTTGAACTTGTCGAAGTACCTTAAGGCTTATAAAGGCATGGCAGACTGGCTAGTTATTTATTCATCAATACCCATGTTCTCTCTTCTAGGTTCACTGCCAAGCTTCATGGCCCACTCTCCCTTGCATTTAAGTGTGGTCACCCAACTGAGTTCTGGCCTATAGTATGTGAGCAGAAGTGATGTATGACGTATGCTATTCAGATCTCTAGTCTGATCTTCCACATTCATTTCATTCACTTCATTCAATATCTGGCCAGAGGTACAGGATATAGGGGAGAATTCCAAGGCTTTAGGAGATGGTAGACACACAGATAGAACACCTGGAAGAGAGAATGGGCTAATCTTCACTGGACTGCAACCTAAACTTGAACTAACCTTTTCTGTATCTCGTAATTGAGGCATTAAGGATACTTGTTAGAACGTTGATTAATACACAAGGGAAAGCCTAAGTTAGAAGCAGAGATCACTAACTTGCTTATATTGAAGAATTTTATTTGTTTTTATCAATTAAATATGGTTGCTTGTTGAGTTATTTAAATTGGATTTCAAATTTCTAAAACTGATCATACCTTAAATAAAGCAAATCATAGGAATTAACACAGTTGGAGCAGAATGCCAAGTATGGTACTTTTCTGTCCACTTACAATAAGAAGCAACTAATTTTTAGTGGCTAAGATAATATAGTCTCGAATGAGACAGAACTCGATTAGTACCCTAACTCAAGCAGTAACTAGCTATGTGGCATTGCACCAGTCTGCGAACCTCTATAAACCTCACCTTTCTCCTCTGTAAAGTGAAGAAAATAATAGTATCTACTTCATGGTTATGAGGATGAAATACAGCAATGCATTTAAAGTGTTTGGTCTGCCTACCATGTAGGAATCACTCAATAAATGTTAGCACTCATTACTGTCATTATTAATAACAGGCAATACTGCTAGAAAAGGTTCATACTTTAAAAAATACCCTGTACTATGGAAAATGATAAAAATATGAAATTATTACTGGTTAAATTCTATGTCTTGTCAATTTTAAGTGGTGACATTTAATCTGGCTAAGTGCAGAGACGCATTCAAAGTATTAAAAAGTAAACTGATCCAAAGTAAACTGATGTTACAATAGATGGCAAAACAAAATCAAGCTGAGTTCTTCTTCTGGAATAAGCACTTGGAGCTGGATTAGCCATTTAAGTCCTTTCTTTAAAGCCAACTTGCTTCCGTATCAGCCACTACTTCAAAGGGACTATTTAACAGGTTGTCAACTTCAGTATGAAACGTTTTCCACTTTAGAAATCGAAGATTCATTATTTTGCATCAAACATTCTCCTCTCACTGGCACAGTGTTTTCAGAAGGCTAAATTAATAAAGAATTTAATAACATCCATGAGGTGAAATGGGATGTAGACATTGGAAATGGACAGAATGTCTGGTTTGGGACTATAGCCACACCATGACAACATTTTCTTCAATTCTAGGAAGAATTTATCTTAAGTTCAGAGATGAACTAGATTCTGTTGAATCTTCTCAATTTATGTTCTCATCATAGATATTAGTAACATTATAATTATTCTGCTCATCATCAAACTATTATTATGCATGTAATTGTAACCAATTGATTGACGAAGCCTAACTGAGTGAGTTACAAGCAGGAAGCATGCTTATTCTTTCTCAGCCCTCCCCGTTAAACTCGCTCTGTTAATGTTTTCTTTAGCTATACATGAGACTGACATTCAGGCAGACACCGCCCGCAGCTTTTCAGTGGGTCCTTAGACAACAAAAGTCCAGATCAGAGTGATGTGGATTTCACTCTATTCTAGTAATTACGTAAGTGCCAAATATTTATCCAATGGAAAGCATCTACCTTTCCTCATCTCGGGCTGGCTTCAGCCTCTGATTTTCCATGGTAATGTTCTACTTATCCTCTTCCTCCTCCTGCTAGCCCAACCACAGAATCATTAGGTTAGGTTTCTATACAGTTAGAGCCGCATGAGGGAAGACAGGGGAAAAAAGGGAGCTGAGTCAGTAGCTGAAGGCAAGTAAGGGGGAGGAGGCACGGAGAGCTGGCAGAGAGGACAGAAGGGTAAAGTAGTCAATTCAGAGAGTGGGGGGATGGAGCAGGATTGCTGGGCAGCGCTAAGAGCCCACTTAAAGGGAGAAGTCCTGAATTTCAGGCTTCAGAATTATGAGTTTGTCCCCAGCTTCATCTAGTTGCTTCACAATTACTTGACAGCATGACCCGCTAAACTACAAACTCCATGGGAATAAAGACCCTTCTATTGGCCAGGCGCGGTGGCTCACGCCTGTAATCCCAGCACTTTGGGAGGCCGAGGCGGGCGGATCATAAGGTCAGGAGATCGAGACCATCCTGACTAACACGGTGAAACCTCGTCTCTACTAAAAATACAAAAAATTAGCCGGGCGTGGTAGCGGGCGCATGTAGTCCCAGCTACTCGGGAGGCTGAGGCAGGAGAATGGCGCGAACCCAGGAGGAGGAGTTTGCAGTGAGCTGAGATCTCACCACTGCACTCCAGCCTGGGCAACAGAGCGAGACTCTGTCTCAAAAAAAAAAAAAAAAAAAAAAATTAGTAAAAAGCCCTTCTATCTCATTCTCCATTGAATTGCCAAGGCCCAGTACCATGCTGGGATATATACATAAAATATATCTATATTACATATATGTGTGTGTGTGTGTGTGTGCGCATATATATATACGCATACATATACACACACACTACACACACACACACACACACACACACACACACTTAATGAC
Source organism: Pan paniscus (assembly GCF_029289425.2). Classification (NCBI taxonomy): domain Eukaryota; kingdom Metazoa; phylum Chordata; class Mammalia; order Primates; family Hominidae; genus Pan; species Pan paniscus. The sequence goes on along the minus strand of NC_073252.2, from coordinate 179,305,387 downwards.
TATAATAGCGACCTGACTTCCCAGGTAAAGAGCTTAAATGTACTCTAAAATTTTCTGGATCTTCAGGATCTAAGATACAGAGACTAGCCTAATTGTCCCAAGGCCATTCATTTAAAAATAATTCTCTACAAGGATGAAAGGAACAACATAACTCCAAACCAAAATGTTCAAGCCCCATATCAAGTGATTTTCAGCAGTTCAAAAATCAAACATGATTTGTGCAGGGATATTTTTATTCATCAGGAAGGGCCTAGAAGGGAGTCAGAAAAAGCACCATCAACATAAGGAAGTGTGTGTGGTGTGTGTGTGGTGCGTGCGTGTGCGTGTGTGCACACGCACGTGTTTACACATGGAACTCCCTAAATCATGAAATCAAATGAATTAGCAAACTTGTTGTAAATAAGCCAGTTTTGGGAAAGCCCACATTGGAATACGGAAAGACTTCTGGGACCTCTGAAGTTTGTCCTAAGGAAGTGGTTTCGCTGCCTTTTTGCTCTCCGACTCCTACTACTGTTTCTGTCCTTTAATCTCTTACACAGTAAATCTTTCTCTTCTCAACCATCCAGAAGAACATAATAATAAAGTCCATTTTCCCTCCAGTAACTGAGAATGCAGAAAACATACAAAGCTAAAGCTACAGCCTACGATATGGCACGTTCTCAAAATAATAACTCAGAGAAGCTTTTGGTTTATAGAAAATCATTACAAGTGTTGACAGGACTTTAGTGAGTGCTTTGAGGAAGCTCTTACGACAGGAACTAATGATGTTTCTGAATCAGGGATTAGAGCCTTTGCATTCGTGAGCAAATCGGCTTTCTATTGCACCATCACTTTCTAAACAATAAAGAAATGGATATCGGAAAGATACTGCTAACGCTAATGACACAGGAAATGCTTATAAAACGATATGCCATCATATATTTTAATCTGTTTTTCTCAATATACTTAGTCATGCTTGGGGAAAGTCAGTGTAGTTTTCTGCCAAAGAATGAAGAGTTACCAGTTTGACTATTCGAAAGAGCCAGTATGATTTATGTCATAAGCATTTTTGGATGAAATTAGGAAAACTTCCCTTATCTTATTTTCTCCCATATTTACTGAAATATATTTGCTCAATGTCAGGAAGAAAATTACTCTTTCTATTCTTAGAGGTATGTATTAATGTTCTTTACATTTAAACACATTCACACACACACTGTCTCTCTCTCTCTCTCTCTCACCTCCTCCCACCCCACATATACATCTGCAAATAACTTAAGGCCTAATCTTTTGAACCAAGGACTAAAAGCCAAGAAAAGCACCTTGAATATTTTTCAAAACTCATGTGATAATATTTGCTGGAAAGAATACAGGCAAAATTTATACACACACACACACACACACACACACATATACATATATATATGTATATTATTAACTGCCTATTTTGCAAAATACAAAATAACAAATAAAATCCCAGCAATTCTGGTTCAAAGAAAGTTTAGACATTTACTGTTGAGCCTTTTTATTCACCATTTCCCATTTCCCAGCACAGTATATTGACAATTTAGGCCATCTCTTTTCAAACACTGTTTGTGACAGCAATTGCCCTATATCCCTGACAGAGGCTATTCTCCATGAAGTTTTCTGGAGTGATTGAGATAAAAATTAAAATGTTCTGATATTTTCCCCCAGGAAAAGTGCCAGTGGTTGCCGAAGCTCAAATAAGCTTTAACTACATCCCACAGAGCAACACTTCATAGCGTATTATTAGTGTGATCAAAAAGGATGACAACATTTCCAGGAAGACCTAAGTAGCAGCCCACGTTAAACATTATCATGTGAATGTGCCATACAAAGTTGCCAGTCCCTGAGTGTGTATCTGCCTCAAATTGTGCATTTATTTCAAGTAAGACCTTCACTAATTGTAACTAGAAAAAGAAATTCTCATTCTCAGGATGCATTTTTACCTCCTTCAGGTTTTTTGTATTAGATCTTCCAGAAAGAGCAGGAACAAAATATATGCTTCCTCAATCCATTGGAAATTGAGTTGGGGTAACTCCACATTCACTTTAAGAATTTGTTTCTGCTTTAGTCAAGAGAGAATGGGAGCATGCTACCATAACCTGCTTCCCAGGGGTGGGGGAAAAAAAGAAAATTCCTTGTTCCTGTTCACTAATGTTGTAAAATCCATCAAGGTGCGTCACTTTATCAATATATGCTGAGTTCCTTACCCAGTAACTCCGAGATATTTAATAGCACAAATCATCTGAAAGGTAACGGGGAATGAGCCCACCGACTTACAGGTATTGGGACATCATGCACAAAACATATAAATTATTAAAGTATGAGTAGTTTGCAGGAGAGCATGGACTTTCTGCCTGATAGATCTGAATTCAAATGCTAACACCGCTTGTCATTACCATGTAAATATGGGACCATTACTTAGTCTCTTCAAATTTTTTTTTATTTGCTATAAAACTAGAGTAATAATAAATACTGCTTAGAGAAATTCTGAGGAATGTATTTAATGACATATAAAAGACTTGGATAGACTCTAGGCTATCTTTCAATATCCATTCTCTTCTTCCTCTGCAACCTTGTGGTCATACCATGGCATATTTTTAATGCCAGTCATTTCATGTTCCTCTGCCCTGTAGGTATCCAGGATATATCAGTGCGTCAATGTCAGCATGCACTGGACCTGAGCAACAAGCAACATTCAGAAAGAGTCGATCATTGACCACCATCAATTCATACTGTTCAGTCACAAAAAGATGGTTGCAGAGCATGTGCTTATTTAGTTCTTTTGGTAGAGAATTTTTAATAATTCCATTACAGAGATGCTTGAAGTTGATTTCCATTTGAATGCCACCTTTGATTAAGAGCATTTAGCTTGTTTGCTGTAGGTAGGTGGTACTAATCATTGGCTATGATCAAAGTAGAGAATCTTCGTAAACTGAAATTTAGATTCCTGAAAAGAAAATAATTTGAATCCAGGGAATTCATGTTATAATCCAAATCTCATACTGGGGAAAAAAATCTGTTTCTCATGAACATTACTGTAGTCCCTTCTGTGGACTTTATGAAAAGACATTTTGTGACTTCAGTGAAAACATACTGTCTCCCATACACTGTTACTCTTTTGTTTAGGTTACCACATTTTTTAGTCAATTGGAAGTGTTATCTAACACTTTATTGGAAAATCAGAAGTGTAAAATGAACCCCGAGCACTCTTGTCACCATGGGAAATGCTGACGAGACATATTATATGCATTATATCTTTAAGTTGTTAAAAGAAAAAAATACTGTGTGGTTTTTAAAAATCACATTTGGGTATTAGGTGTACCAGAATCAGAGAAATTCAGTGCTGAAAAGATATTTATAGAGGATCTAATCCAGCTTCCTTGTTTTATGGGCTGAGGAAACCAAGATAAGATTACTATTAAATATGCAAGTCTGTCCCCACCCCAAGCACAGGGAAATTTTGAACAGGATTAATCAAAGCATGGGTCGTGGGGATCCAGTGGAGGAAATGGGGATCACTTAGAGCCTATTATGTGTTTTCCTGGAATAAGTCAGGTCATTATCTAAGAATCTGGGGTACAGGAAAAAGTGAAATAATTTTAAAAAGAATATACCATATGATCCATTTTAGAAAAGAAAATACACATGCTCACAAAACCAAACACATTCATATGCATACATGCCTGGAAGGGCTGAGCACAGAGCTTGGCCTAACACAGACCTGTGTTGGAGAGAGGCTGGTGGCTTCATGAAGGCTCTGGTCCATACTGGTAAGCCCCACCAGAAACCTTATTTAAAGAAGCACAGTGCGTGCAGGGAAAAGTACTACCAAGGATAATAATGATGTAAAATGGCATGATTGCATGTCCATGTCATTACGCTAGAGAATAAAGAGGATGTGAGTCATCCTCCTGGCGACTGCCAGCAGTCCCTTGTCTCTTTCATGTTCGTGCCTCTGGAGCTGAGCCTCCGGCTTCCAGTCCAGGTGACTTACCATTGGCACTGTTTCTCCCTGGTCAAAGGGACCTCTGGCGGGGCAGCCAGTAGGTTGGGGTGGGAGTATAGGGTAAGGTGGTGAGGGCGGAGATGGAGGAAATGTGTGTGTTCAGGGACAGCAAGTAAGCTGAAGTTCCAGCATTCTCAGGGCCACTCTTTGGAAGCATGGATGTTTGTGAAGAATGTGTTACCATCGCCCCACTACACAGATGTCAACTCTGCCAGAATGCCTTCCAGGCTGACAGGATTACCCATCCTCCTTTGGGCTCCAGTTACCTTCTGTTTTTACCTTGATTCTAAGGGAAGGAGATTTAGAATAAATGTTGTCATTAACTTGCATATTTGCCTCTTGTAAACCCTTTCAGTCATACTTTTAATATCACAAATGCCCTGGAGCAAGAGCTTGTCAATGAACATTGACAATAAAATCATACTTGCTCCAATGGCATCTCTACTTTAAAATGTTTCCTTGCTCCTCCCATTTCAAAATTGTCACGTGGTATGTCTGTTTATTAATGTTCTGAGATGGCTCTTATCTTCCTCCTAGGGTTGACTCTCTATATCTCCCTCTTTCTTGGTTTAATCTTTTGCTTGGGAGAGGCGCATCATCAAAAAGCTTCCTGAGGAATCCACGTGGAAATTATATTTCTGAGAACACCTCTCAGTTAATTTTAAACCCTGTACTCTCTCAATCAGATGAAAACCGAAAGAAATGTTAAAAAGTTGGGATATCATTTTTTATGGCTGCATAGTATTCCATGGTGTATATGTGCCACATTTTCTTAATCCAGTCTATCATTGATGGACATTTGGGTTGGTTCCAAGTCTTTGCCATTGTGAATAGTGCTGCAATAAACATACGTGTGCATGTGTCTTTATGGCAGCATGATTTATAATCCTTTGGGTATATACCCAGTAATGGGACGGCTGGGTCAAATGGAATTTCTAGTTCTAGATCCCTGAGGAATCGCCACACTGACTTACACAATGGTTGAACTAGTTTACAGTCCCACTAACAGTGTAAAAGTGTTCCTATTTCTCCACATCCTCTCCAGCACCTGTTGTTTCCTGACTTTTTAATGATCGCCATTCTAACTGGTGTGAGATGGATGAAGCTGGAAACTATCATTCTCAGCAAACTATTGCAAGGACAAAAAAACAGATACCGCATATTCTCACTTATAGGTGGGAATTGAACAATGAGAACACATAGACACAGGAAGGGGAACATCACACACCAGGGCCTGTTGTGGGGTTGGAGGACGGGGGAGGGATAGCATTAGGAGATATATGTAATGTTAAATGACGAGTTAATGGGTGCAGCACACCAACATGGCACATGTATATATATATGTAACAAACCTGCACATTGTGCACATGTACCCTAAAACTTAAAGTATAATAAAAAAAAGAAAAAATAAATAAATATCAATGGAAATTAAAAGGTAAAAAAAAAGTTGGGATATCTTTGGAGCAAATATTATTTTAAGATATTGAATAAGAAAGTTAACTATAACTAAGGCATTGTTTCATTTTCTTAGTGTCCAGTGTACTAAGTGGGAAAATCTCATGTTTAATTGTCTTTCATATTAATGATCTTTACTCTCTAGAGGCTTTTAGGATTATTTCTTTATTCCTGGTGTTCAGAAATTCCACAACAGTTTTACTTGGTGTGAATGCTTTTTAATTCTTGCATGTTTTTGTACATGTTTAAAATAATTTTTGATTTTATATTTTCTTATTTCAACTTTTTGGAATTTTTATTAGTTTGATATTACATATCTTGGATTGATCCTCTAAATAACATAGATTATCCTAGATATTACATATTTTGGATTGATCCTCTAAATAATCTAGATTATCTTACTACTGATCATCTTCTTTATTTTCTGTGAGATTTCTTCAACTTTGTCTTCCAAACCTACTACTATTTTTTAAACTTTGGATATTTGTATGAGTCATTTCTTTCTCTCTATATAAAATGTCATATTTTATGTTTCTGAAGATATTAATTATAGTTACTTTGAAGTATTCTGCTTTCTGTACTTTTTCTCTTTTCTCTGATTTTATTTTACTTCCTCATTTTGTTCTGCTTTTCTGCCTTTCACATGAAGAGGCTTTTCTCCAATGTTTTAGAATTCTCAACTAACTCATTACATTTAAGAATAAAGTGCTAAAAAATGGGGGTAGGATCATTTGTGCACATGGGCAGGGCTTACTGGCAGATGATTAAGGTTTTGAATCTGGATGGGTCAAATAATATTTAGGAAAAATGAAATGTGAAGTAGCAAGAGCAGCAGGAATAAGCATCCCTTCCCCAATACACAAACAAACAAAAATCCCCAGTACACACAACAAACAAAAACAAAAAAACAAACAAAAAAAGAAGCCCTACTAGAAGGTAGGTTGGAGACATGGGGAAAAACAACAACTGTGCAGTATCTAACTTCAGTCTATAAAGATCTACACATGACTCAGGTGCCATTTCTTCTTTTTTTTTTTTTTTTTTTGAGACGGAGTCTCGCTCTGTCGCCCAGGCTGGAGTGCAGTGGCGCGATCTCTGCTCACAGCAAGCTCCGCCTCCCGGGTTCACCCCATTCTCCTGCCTCAGCCTCCCAGGTAGCTGGGACTACAGACGCCTGGCACCACGCCCGGCTAATTTTTGTATTTTTAGTAGAGACGGGGTTTCACCGTGTTAGCCAGGATGGTCTCGATCTCCTGACCTCGTGATCCAGCCGCCTCGGCCTCCCAAAGTGCTGGGATTACAGGCGTGAGCCACCGCATTCAGCCTCAGGTGCCATTTCTGTAGAATAGCTTTTTACTAAAATAACCAATGTGATAAAAAATGTGTTTAATGGTAAATTAATCACAAGAATGCTAATTTTTAATGATGGTGTGCAGTTGTACTGTGAGCCCGAGTTTCTCAGACAATATAATACATTTTGGACTAATCAATGGCCATGAAGAAGGAAAAAGAAGCTGCGACAGCTAAATGAAGCTATACGAAGGGAGAAGTAGGAGCCGGCCTGAAAGGAGCTGAGTTGACAAGCCTCTAGAGGCCACTCACATGCACACTATCATGGTCTAAAAAAATAGATTTGCACTCAATGCATAAGAACGCAAGACCTTTGCAGTGGCCACCAGAGAGAAAATGTCAGATAGAGAAACCGTGGCAATAACAGGCCGTGTGTGAAAGCTTCCTCTGTATGTTTCCAAGACATGGTGAAGAGAACTATCCCATCAGTATATTTACTCCTTGCATATATGTGCACTTTTTCTGCAGAATAATGGTGCTTCTCAGTGGATCTTCTTTATGCAAAAAGAATGGCTGCAGACACATGAAAAATAGCATGAAAACATATACTTATATTTCTTTCTTCAAATCAAAGTATGTCATTAAGAAAATACGAGTAGAAATGATCTAGGACTATTTGCATAAAATAGATTTACACATGCTGAATTTCTTTCCATTGTTATTCTGCTGTAATGTAAAAATAATTAAAAATATCTTTAATTTTAAACATATTTGGTATATGCAGCATTCATCAGGTTCTGAAAATAAAACGTAACCCAAAGGACTCTTTTTAAAAGATTGAATATAGACCTTGTCTCATAATACACTTCAATTTCCTCTTGATTTGTCACTTAAAGCCTCTAAAAGCCTCAGAAAAGCACTTCATTTTCTAAAATCGACTATTATCCTTAACTTAAAATAAAAATACCTAGAAGTAATACATTCTGGGGTAGGTGATCCTTTAATCTCCTAATTAAGGACAAATAATTTTAATTTTTCTTTCCGTTACTTCTTGATGGAATCCCAACTTGAGGTGCCTCGTTTTATCTGTCCTCTTACTCAAGAAACAAAATGGCTACAAACCACGGACTAGTAAAAGTGTTTCAAATGGAACACCTCATTAGGCAGAGGCACTGTTTGTCATAAAGGGGAAAAATCCACATTAAAGTTTTACATATTTGTTTACTAGCAAAATCAGATGAGATAAACAGAACACACAACAAGGAACCTAGGATTAAACAAAATAAATCTCTCTTGACTCAAACCTAATAACTTGCTCCAAAAGCTCTCATAAATTATTAGCTTCAAAATCATTCAATGTATCTGAAACGGAGTGTGTGTCACTGATGTACTTGAAGTTCACCTAAGACACTATCATCAAAATGTGCCGACAAAAAACTGCCAGCAGCGATGCCACCTTGCAATCAATCAAATATCTGTTTCAGAATTATAAAGTGTCTGAGAGCTATAATTTCATCTGCTTCTAGCTGCATATCATTTAAAACTTCATATTCTCATGCAGGAAGAAAAAGTAAAAACATTTGTCAGCTCTAATTCCCTCTCTATGAAGACCCACTGTTTTTCACAGCACTGTCTGGCTTCCTTATTTTAATTTGTGTCTTAGAAATCATTTTTTCTCATGGACTACATGTGGTCCATAGTTTACGAACACTGTAGTATAGTCAATTCTCAATTATCTGTCTGAATGGAATCCTATGGTGGCACAGATAATCCAAAATCACTTGATATTTGACTTTAGAATACATTATGTGAATTTCCCCTGGGAGGTTTCCCTTCTTGCTAATGCGTTGCTAGAGCTAATATTAAAATATGTTTGTATTCCTTGAATGCATGCCAAGTGACAGCGGCAGGGGGCAGCCCAGAAGTGGGCGGCAGGGGTAGGTGAGACTGGAATTAAATGCTTCCATGAAGAATTGCCAAGGTGAGTTTTTCAAATGTGGGTAATTGAGACTTGGTTACATATGAGTTATAGTTTTTTTTTTTTTTTTTTTAATCCTGAAGGAAAGAAATCGCTTTGAAGTATTTGAATGCAAAAGACCGTATTTTAAAATATTAAGTAAAAGCCATTTTAGCTTAACTAGTTAGCAATGGATCAGAAATTCGTTTATTTTTAAAAGACACAATATGAAACACTCTTGCAAGAGTTTATTTATAGTTAGAAATTTATTATTATAGAACAGATATCCTATATCATTTTTACCTTGATATGATGTTAAGAAATGACTTGCCACCATTGATTATTTGCAATCAATTCTTGAAGTATTATTTGGCATTCTGGGGTAACGGAATTAGAACGAAAGGCAATAACGAACTAATCTTCTCAATCTATTTTTAAAAATTAAATCATCTCATTGATTATTCTCTTTCTTCATTTCTGTTCTCACCACATGTTTAAAAACTGTGTAAATATTCAGTTCAGCGAATGGACTCATGGGCTTTCATGACATCCTGAAATTTGCATTTCAGGAAGATAAAATTATATTTTTTTCTTTATTATTCAAACAATATATAATTATGGGAAGTATTTTAAAGTACCATGTTGCTCATTTATTTGTTGATATGACTTTAGTTAAGAAGGAACATATGTAGTTATAATCAACAAAATGTGGCTAGCAGTGGCCCTTGGGCTTCATCAGCCTAATACGAAACACTAAAAACTACCTTACAAAATAATTTCTCCAGGGAGCCAGGTTGAAGAATGGAGGTGCCAGGGCCTGTTTTATAATTGATACTCACCTACGTGTTGGATTTATAAGACCTGGCAGTAGGCCAGCAGGTGGCTGGCAGTAGAATTTAGCTGGGAAAAGGCAGGTGGTGGATTAATATTGTCAAAGTCAGAAAAGCACGGTGCAAGGCAAGCTGAGAGAGTTGGTCATCACGCGGAAAAAATACCTTCAGAAATTAAGTCAGAGCTTTGGACTGAGAAATCAATGCCTTTCATAGTACCTTGAACAAAAAGTTGCTCAGACAATTCTTAAATCCATATCTTAAGGTCTTTTTGTTCATCTGCCACCTCCTTCTGTATCTTCTCCTCCTACTCCTCCTCCTCCTCTTCCCCTCCCCTCCCCTTACATTTTATCCTTTGTGTATTCTAAGAGCTCCAGTCCTACCTAGAAAGCTCTGTAATTCTGGTGACCAAAGATCCCCAGTCTCAAGCTGGACGAAGGCCTGGCTTTGAGTACACACGTTTGAAGGAATTTCTGGACAAAATGTGGAGAGAGAGAAGAGAGAGTGGGAATACATTTTATAAGACAGAATCTGGGGAAAATTTTAGGGGTTCTGTCTTTCCATGTATATTACATTTTGTAGTTGCCTTGCTCAAATTTCACAGTAGATTTTCTGGAGTTTGCATTCATCCTTGCTCAAATGGATTTGAGTTAGTTAGTTGAGAGTTGGCTGGAATAGACAGAGAAAGAGATGGACCAAGCAAGATATATGGTCTGAAGAGGAAATAATACGATGGGTAAGTAATGTAGGGGATGGGGGAACCCTTGATGGGCTTCAATGATTGGGAAAGGACTTTGGTTTTTTTGCATCACGGACAATACAAAACTCAGGATAGTCTCACCCCAACTCTAACATGCAGAGATATTTGAAATTGACTATGAAAAGAGAATATACTTTTAGTTGGACATCAAAGGCTGGAGTCCTTGAATGCGCTCTTAAATGAATGAATTCTTCTGCTGTTATTGGATTAAGTCATCTAATCTAGGCAAAGCCAGTTAATCTAAATTTTTTCATATGAAATGAAAACCTAGAAGTTATCCTTCATTCTATAACATACCTCATCCAATCCATCTACAATCGCGTTAGTTCTAAATACATGTGCTTCTCTCCATCCCCACTTCTATTTGCCTAATCTAAGCTACCCATATCTCTTTTCAGAGCAACTGCAATATTAACAGGTATCCTTACTTCTCCTACAATTCATTCTTCACAGAGTTGCGATTATTCCTTCAAAAACAGAAATCAAATCCGCTACTCAAAACCTTTAATGGCTTCCCACTGCTCCTAGAATAAGACCCAAACTTTCTATCATGGCTGGAGACGCCCCACACAGGATTTAGATGCTGTTTCTGCAAACTTGCCTCAGACAATTATCTGTCTGGCTAGCTGCTCTCCAGATCAAGGGAGTCCCCACTTCTGGGTCACGTTTTTCCCTATACCTAAAATGCTCTTCACCTTGTTCTTTGAATACGTTATTCTCATCTTTTAAGCGCCCATTCAGAAGACACTTTCTACTTTATTTCCTCCATAGCATCCGTCATAGCATGAAATATCTTGTTCCTTTACATGATTATAATTTGTCTTTCCATGCTAAAATTTAAGCTCTAGGAGGGAGGGGTTCATAAGACTTCTTCCCTAAGAAGAATACCTGCCATGTCTTTGATACTCAGCTAATGCTTGTCGCATAAATTCTTATAAGGTGGCATCTTTCCATGAGCACCCACCTTTTGACACAACTTCCAATTTGTGTATGCAGGCAAATGGTCCATCTGAAATTGAGGCACATAGGGAATAATTAGCAGATGTAGACTGTGACCCAGAACTGGAGGTCTAAATTCTTTCTTAGAGTAAAATTATCTTCAGCAAAAGAAATCCTTAAAGGAACTATGTTGCATGGCAGAGGAAGCTGAGGTTCTGAGTGTTTTGGAGGAGCTGTGTTCTGATGAGACATTCCTGGAGATATCAGTGAGGTTCCTGGAAAGAGCGTAGTTAAGGATACCACAAATAGGCCAGTTGTGGGAGGGCCATCCTTGGCATCTTACAATTTGTTCTTTCTCTCTTGTGCTGTAGCAACTTCTCTGCAATAAGATGCAGTGGGATTATTACTGTTAAGTGTTCTTAAGAGAGGGGTTGCAATTGCCAAACCATACACAAAGGGAGAGAGTTCCATGACTCATCTAAATCAGTCAGTAGGAAACAGAAACTCAAGAACGAGTTTCTTGAGTGTTTAGTGAATTTTGAGTAGCTGCTCAATTGTTCTAGATTTTGAACTTTTTAATATTTTTTAAGAGACAGGATCTCGCTCTGTCACCTAGGCTGGAGTGCAGTGGGAGTGATCATGGCTCACTTCAGCCTCAACCTTCCTAGGCTCAAGCAGTCCTCCCACCTCAGCCTCCCACACACCCAGGAATACAAGTGCATGCCACCATGCCTGGCTTTTTATATTTTAATTTTTATTTTTTGTAGAGAGAGAATCTCATTATATTGCCCAGGCTGGTCTCCAGCCCCTGAGCTCAAGCAGTCCTCCAGCCTCAGCCTCCCAAAATGTTGGGATTACAGGCATGAGCCACTGTGCCTGGCCTGAACTTTCAATGTATATACTTTAAATGGATTTCTCACTTATAAGCATTCTCAGACAGGAACTTTTCTAAAGAAACATTTAAAATAACACTTTTAGATTTACAGAATTATTGCACATGTAGTTCCCATATTCCCACATTCAGCTTCCCCTCATTAGTATAGTAATTTCATTACAATTAATGAGCCAATAGGGAAATATTCCTACTAATTTAAGGCCATACTTTATTCAGATTTCCTCTGTATTTCTTAATGGCCCTTATCTGTCCCAGGATCCCATGATGGGTACCACATTGCATTTAGGCATCACGTCCCCTGAGCTTCTCTTGGCTGTGACAGTTTCTGAGTCTTTGTTTTTGATGACCTTGGCAGGTTTGAGGAGCGCTGGTCACGTATGTTGTAGAATGTCTCACTATGGGGATTCAGCTAATGTTTTCCTCATGACTAGACTGGGATAATGTGTGTCTGGGAGGAAGACCACAGGGCTAAAGTGAGCTTTTCATGATATAGAAAGGGTATGTGCTACCAACATGACCTGTTGTTGGTGTCAGCTTGCATGGCCTGCTGGACGCTGTGTTTGTTGAGGTCCCGACCGCAGAGTTGCTCTTTTTCTCTCCCTGTCCGCTCTGTACTCTTTGGAAGAAAGTCACTATTCACAGCCGCACTTAAGGAGTGGGGCATGTGCTTGATCTCTGTAATGGTGGAGCATCTATAAAAACCATTTAGAATTTTCTACCACCAGGGGTTTGTCGTTTCTCCCCCATCTATTTATTATTTATTTATTGAATTATGTGCTTATATCAGTACTTGTGGCTCGTTATTTTTATTATTCGGATTATAATCCAACAGTTCTTTATTTTACTACTTTAATTCGTTGCTCCAATTGCTTCAGCTTTGGCCCCTGGGGACCCTTTCAGTTGGCTCCTGTAACAGGCCCTTGAGGTCTTCTCATCATGGCGTCTGTTCTGTCTTTGTATTCTTCTCATCATGGCGTCTGTTCTGTCTTTGTATTCTTCTCATCATGGCGTCTGTTCTGTCTTTGGCACTTCTTAGTTTCTGGCACCAGCAGGATGCTCCAGATTCATTTTGTATGTTCCCCACTCCAGCCCTAGAAGCAGTCATTTCTCCAAGGAGCTCTGGTTCCTTTTATTGGAAAATGATATTAGAAACCAAGACCTGAGGGCTTGGTATTTCAAGGAGGAATTTTGATGGATAATTTGTAATATGCCCAAATAGTTGTACTTGTAAATAAAAATCTACCATGAACTATCATTTAAATGTCATCAACATTTTTATAGATCAGCTATAGAAGTAGGAATAATTTCATCATACATTCTACAGCAACTAACTCATGTTCATTTTTGATATAAAAATCTAGGATTATGGAAAGAAAAATTAGTGACATAAGAGTTAATTTATCTTTTGGACCATTTAATGTCCATCTGCATTAATCCAACATATCAATTATTTGCCTACTTCTAAGATCTAGGACATTGTCATTTCTTTCTTTCTTTAACAATTTCCTTACTCATTTTTACACTTCAAATGAATAATGACAACAAAAATGCTTAATGTCACTAACATGGATTTTTAGAGGAATAAACATATTAAGTTTTACTGGAATGGAAAACACTCATCTCATTATGAAGAGACAGTGTTATGTTTTTGCTTTGGTTTGTTGCTATTTATAAAATGAGACTTTCTTTTTCAAAATTACTTTTGAGAATGCATGATTTATATTCTGCAATCATCTATTTGCTTTAAATAATATTGGCAATGTTTCATATTTTAACCATATCAAGTAAATTTAATTTTAAACATTGTAATAATTTTTAGTAATTTAGAAAAAGTTGAAGAACTTTTGGGTAATTACAACTTTATTTCTATTATATAGGCTCATTCAACTCCATTAACACGTTCCCTCCTTTTTAGTTTTCCCTGGTTGGTTGGTTCTTCCAATGCTGAAGAAAAATTATTTGACAATATATTACTGAGGATTCAGTGGTGAGCAAGTCATGAACATTGAACGTAGTCTGCCAGGATTACTGGATGAGTGTGAAAAATACAAAGGGAAGGATAAGTGTTGGATTTTAGCCTATATATGGGACAATATAAAAGATTTGTATCCTCTGCATAAGTCAAACATTAAGCCTTTTAGTTACTACTCACTTTTTCCCCAATAGAATTAAAAAGCCAGTTGGTTTGGTGTAATCTTCATAATTAAACAACTAAACCAATTGGATTACACCTGTTATTGTGTTCATTCAGGATTTATTTAGAACAAAGAAAGAAGTAATTATTCAAGGTCAAGAATCAAGAAGGCAAATGGTAAGAAAAGCTACTCTGAATTCTACTCTCTGAAAAGGAAGAAGAAAATGAACATTTCACTGAAACAGCCACAGTGCAGTTCTTGAGTGCATTCTTTATTACATTGTGCTTAGATTTCTATAGGCATACTCCGTGTGCTGGTCACAGCTCAGGTGTCACTTCTTCCTGGAGTTCTGGACACCTGCCCCATAGTCTCATAGGTGTTCTATGGAACAAACTCTCATAGGTGTTCTGGACATGCTTCCCATAGTTCCCTGATGTTCCGCCACCCCACCCCTACTCTGCTTCCCACATGGCACTGAGATTGTTTCTTCTTTCCATTAACCACTACGCCCCCCTCCCCATCCCATCCTCTTCATATAGTACTCCAGTATTCATTGCATTTGCTTTTATGTTCCGAGCGTTTACTATTGCTTACGAGTGCCTATGAGGCACTTAATAAAGATATTTTTTGACTAGATGAATGTTTAATTGAATAAATGAATAAGTGAGTAAAAGAATGAAGGATTTCAGCTTATTCTGGCCATGCTTGCTACAAGCCAAGTACCGATCGTATTGTGAGAGCTGACCAATGTAATCTGTGTATTGATCAATAAACATGGTAGAAAACCGATTAAAAGTGCATTTTTAACATTTGAAATATTTTTATTAATATTGGAAATACTTCTCCATTGTATCTTTGCCCATTTCTCGAAGGTTTAGCAATTATAATTGAAAATATTGTGCCAATAAATTTTGATTTTACTAATTATGACACAGCTTGGACTGAAACAAAAAAATTCACCAAATATATCAATAAGCCTTCTCCTATGCCAAGCCTTCCCATTCCCCCTAACATATGAAGGGTACATTTCACATTCCCAAAGAAAAGCATATTTCAAGCAGTTTTACATTAAGCATTTGTGTAAAACCAGTTATGAATGTGTTACTGTTGGTAAATTAATGCAGACAAAGACAGGATTTTGTCTTGGCAGCTTTAGTTAAATTTAGTTGTTGTGTTACCTTAACTAGGAAGGCTGTGGTAAGTAGTGGTGGAAAGCAGATTTTCTTAGCCACCGTCTCTTGTTAGTTGCCTGACCTTGAGAAATTGCTTAGCTTTTCTGGTTCTTTGTTTCTTAAACTGTAAAATCAAGTTAATGCCATCTTTATCACCTGGAGGTTGTATGTTACTAAGTATTGTAGGAAGAGCTGCCAACATAGTACTTGGAATATAATATGTCTAGTGACTGTTAGCTTTTTTCTTTGCTCTTTTCTCTAGATACACTATAAAGTAATAACACAATTATAAGATCTTTTAATTCAGCCTTTTTATTCACTCAGACTAACCCTTATTTCAATGAGTTTGAATTGGTGAGGTTTACTGACTTGCTCATGTTTTTACAAGGACCCAGATGCTCAGTTAATTTCGTCCCCGCTAGCCTCACTGGCATTTGTAAATTACAGTGTGTATGTGGTAGGAAAATGTCTCATGTAGAAGCTCTTTTCAGAAAATACTAGGCCATATTCCCAGGGTAAATTGCAGTCATAATGGCAATATAAAATTCTGTCTTGACCATTGAACTAGGAGTCAGGAAACTTGAAAGTGATGTCAAAGGTGTAGACTCCCTTTCTTAACCAAAGCCCAACCTTAGTCTGCCTCAGTATTTCGGAAAAGGTCATTTTTCTTTTTTTTTAAAGGAGGGTGAGGTTTATAAAGTACTTTGAACTCACTTAGGAAAGACAAATATAAACATATAAAGTTTTATTACCTTTAAAAAAAGTTCTCTTTACTCGTTAAAGGGAAGTCTTACTTTATCATTACCAGTTGACCTAGGTGAAGTTAATAAGTTGATGAAGCTCTGATTAAGGTTTTATGAGGCAATCTGTATCACTGAGCAGAGTTCACCAGGGTCCCTTCCTATTTCCTCATTCCATATTTCTCATTGCAAATTAATACTATACTTTCAGGAAACACTGCCTTTTTAAAGCCAAGGGAAAAAATTCCAGGTGCCTACCATGCAAAGCTATGCTTTATTGAATAATTCTGCACACTAGAACCCACCAGTAGTACAGAATAATGAAAGCTATTTTAAAGATGTATTAACTCCTAATGCTATGAAATGTCCTAGAAGAATCAAATTATTCAATGGTGCATGTGTCTAAAGAACTAATGACGTGGTAGAAATAAAGAAATTGACCACTTCCTCATTGGAAAGATGAGGATTTATTTCTACTGTAACAGTTCCTTATCAGATTGCCTGTGTCCCAGATGGCAAGGAGCCATAGGATACAGTGCCTTTTTATATTTGATATGACAATATCTCCAACTCTAACATATATGTGTGTATATTTGAACATGTGAATCCACAGTGACGAAATTCTAGAATGCTCCTCTCTTGGAGACACTGCAGTGACGTCATCTCAGAGCTGGGGCAGGATTTGTCACTTCAGATGAGCAGTAAGGGAGCAGCTTGCTCAGGATATCTGAATTATTCCTGACCTGCATAATGGCCGAACATTGCAATTACTCCTCATGCGGGAACACAAAGTGAAGAGGCCATTCAAAAGGCAGCAGTGACTTCCAAATGTGGAAAAATGGGCATCTAATTAGTAGAAATGGAAAGACACTAATGTTAAATAGGTGGGACCCTAAGATTGCATTTACTGAGCACCTATTATTCACCAGAAGTTGTGCTAAGCATATGGGATTCAGTAGCAAACAAGTCGGAGATGGTTTTTGGCTTTTACGTTTCATAAAATATGCAGGTGCGGGGAGAAGGCATACTGCAAGTATTACCAATTGGTAATAAGATATTGAGTGGAATTTTTTTTATTAGGGAAATGTGGCTAAAATCCAAAGTTGAGGACTATAGGAGAAAATACCTCTCATTTTCAAAATGAGAAGCATTCAGAAGCAGCCAAAAATTAGAAACAGACTTCTCCCTCCCCAGGGGCTTAATGAGGAGCTGTGGTTGGAGAAGACTTATCTGGGTGATCTTTGAATGACATCTAAGGAAGTAGGGACTGAGCTGAGCAAGGGTACCAGGGAGCATCTTGGCAGATGGAAGAAATAGGAAGTCCATGGTCTCTGAGGCAAGAGCTTGCTTGGTGTGCTTGAAGAGCACTGAGAAGGTCAAAGTGGTGAGGGCAAAGTAAGGGCAGGCTAGCTTGAAGAAAGGCTGAGGCTGAATCATTTGGCTTTGTAAGCCATTATAAAGAATCTACCTTTTACCTGGAGTGAGATGGGGAGCAGCCATTTAAGGGTTTTGAGCAGAGAGGTGATGTGACCTATCTTCCATTATCACAGGATTACCCTGTTTATTAAGGAGAGATTGTAGGGGCCAAAGATGGCAATGGCAGCTCAGTTAGAAGGCTATTGCAAGAGCCTAGGAGACACCATGCTGCTGATTGGCCTTTAGGCCTATCTCAACTGGGACAAGAGAATTGAGGTGTGGTGGGAGTGGAGCAGGCTGCATGACCAATATTTGGTGATATGGGAAGGATACATAAGTTTCCAACAAGTGACATGGACACAGCAATCTTAGTTGATACTGAACATCACCAATCCCTACTCCCAGGAAGGTCACCTGGTGGGTCGGGAAGCCTCAGCAGCAAGAGGCTGCAGATGAACCACTGCCCAGTCGCGACTGTTGAGTGGTGCAGCCAGAGTGGGGACATCCCGGGACTGTGACATCTGGAGACTCTTTCTGGCTACTTAAGACATCCACACACAGACTCCATGAGAACACTGCGTTTGAAGTCATGTTACCCAAAAGACATGAACCGCTGCGTAGGGTTAGCCAGGGAGGCTGAAATTACCAGTAAGCAGGGTGCTAGAGCTATGGCTGTGCAGAAAGAAAGGCTCACCCTCCTTTCTGGCCACAGCCTCCAGAAGAGCTGGAGCCTGGAGAAGAGAGGAGGGAAGTTTTGAATCAGATATAAAATTGGAAGTTACAAGGACTGTTCTGAGTTTGAGTGCCTGAAAAGCTATGGGACCTGCCTAAGATATCATTCACAGCCTGGAGAGGAAGATGCAACAGGGCCAGGTGGAGAAACAGTGAACGGCGGGTGGAGGGGGTTCTTTACTGACTCCAGCGGGGTTTCTGCCCTGAAATAAACTGTGTGGTAAATGCCATGAAGGAGCATTGCCAGGTACTCTGGGAACACAGCTCAAGAAATCTTTCCTTCTCTGGGCAGTCCGGAAAGTTTTCCTGAGAAATCAACACCTAGGCTCAGACCAGTCATAGCAGACATTACTCATAGCAGGCATCACAGGAAAGCACATTCAGGAACAGCCAAGCTAAAGGTACGAAGGCAGGGAAACAAAGGTATTTTTCTGTGGGGGGTGGGAAGACCTCAGGGAAAGTCTCCATCCACTGTAAAGACAACATGACCACAAAAGGAACTAAAATGTCTTAGTTTAAAATGCTGCCTTCATCACTGTGCTTAGAAATTGGCTGGTAAATGTATTTGACCACTTTGGACAAGTCAAACTCTCCTTGTTTATGTTCTATACCAATTTAGAAAAATCTTCCTTATAACTCCCAACATCCTGAATGCAATTTTTTTTTTTTTTTTTTTTTGAGGCGGAGTCTCAGTCTTGCTCTGTTGCCCAGGCTGGAGTGCAATGGTGTGATCCTGACCTTGTGATCCACCCACCTCGGCCTCCCAAAGTGCTGGGATTACAGGCATGAGCCACTGCACCCGGCCTTGAATGCAGTTCTTTTATAAGTCTGTTTTGTGTCTATAATTTTGTTTTCAAGTTACAATTAACCACTTAGTTCTCCCTAGTCTTTGTGGGAATCTCAGAATGACTTGGAGTATTCACTAGATTCACTGAGATCCAATTGCATTAATTGTGTTCCAGAGGTGTAGGTTATGTTTTAGATTTTAATAGAGGGTTTTATCTCTATAAATGATAATAGCACTGGTTAAAGCTGTCAGTGATAATGGGGAACCCAAGATGGGAGTTTATGCCAATGGATCCAATAAGACAGAGTTTGGAAAGGAGGTGGAAGTGAGAAAGACTGGATCTGAAGGAAGGTCTACGTCAGAAAACTAATGAAAGTTTTTTTTTTTTTTTTTTTTTTTTAATTTAAAGGCAGGGGTATAGGCATGCAATAAAATGGCTCTGAAAATAGTTTAAAAATGTATTTTGGATTTGGCAGTAGCTTACAGCTGTCTCGTGCCTAGTGTTGAGGGATTCTTTGGAGAAGAAAAGAGGGTACGGAGAGGGAAGGAGACCCCAGTGGAAGATCGTATGCCCAATAACGGGTGTTGGGGGCTTCTTTCTCCCTTCTAAGGGGCCTATTACCTAGAAAACCAATCCATCCTTAAGGGACCAAGAGAAGATATGGCAACACATGTTGGTGTTGAGAACATAAAGGTGAATGTTGACCTTCTGTCCACCTCTTCTTCCCCAGAGGGTGACTGATCATCCACTGCACCCAGGAGAAGCATTTGTGCACGAACGAGTGAACTCTTTTGTATTAAAAGTGATGATGGTGGCGATAGTGTGACACGATAGGCCAGTGGCCTGTAAATTCTTCAGTTCTGAGCAGGGCTTCTGGCTTGCAATTCTCCTCCTTTTTGACCCAGTATGCTGGGCTAAACCATAAGGGTTACATTTATTTCCTCACTATAGACACCAGAGCAGGCTTTGAGTAGCTGGATCCTTGCTTCTTCCCCTCCCGGTCCTGCCCTAATAACTGAGTTCTCCAGGAGCAAAGAGACTTTATTAGGAAAGGTTACCGCTAGTCTCAGTGCTTTCCCCAAAACCCCGGGTAGAAAAGCCATGTCTTCACGTTTGTAAAATGCTGTTAGTAGTTTACGTTTATAAAGGGGTTATAGAGAGAATTTTGAAAACATTTCACAGTCTTAAACAAATCCTTTTAATATCTAAGAACAATTTTAAGAAAATCATCAAAAAGAGTTTTATATACAGAATTCTCAGAATGCATAATAAGATGCTGAAAATAAATGTTATTCTATAAATGAAACAAACAATATCATAAGAGTTAGGTTAAATATTGTAGTACTCAAAAAACTATATAGCCATTTATGGTCATTCTTGTAAAATAAAAGCTACTAGGATATAAAATAGAAATGTCCTCTCCTCTTTGGTGGTTTCATAAAGCTCTGAAATATTTAACAGGACTGATTTCTAATTCCTTTACTTTTTAAAAAGGGGCACACTCAGAAAGACTTGATACAAGTATAAGATATACTCAAATAGGGTGTTTTGTTCCAAAATTTATATCTCCAACCAGAACCTGTTCCCTCCAGAACGAAACGCCATTTGCTATTGAACATTTTCCATTTGTATGGCTCTTTGGCACCTAAAACTCACCAAGTTAAAAATGGACCCCAGTTATGCCTTATTTCAGGAGACGGCATGATGAATCACCTCCAAGCCAGGAATCTCAATGTCATTCTCAACCCCTCCTTAGTTTTTACCTCCCGCACCCAACTACTGTACATCCTGCTTCCTAAATCTGGCAGGGTCCTAATCCTGGAAACGAAAATTCTCATTGTAGCTGTGATAAAAGTCTACATCTTAGTCCTAAAGCCCAATTTTGCCCTCCTCCATTTAGATCTTCTTCAGGGGTAATGTTTTTGATGCATTTCATACACGTGGCTTTCCATTTCTTTCAGGATAAAAGGACACATCTGTAATGATGTGTATAAAACCCAGCCGGTGGGACCCCACTTTCTTTCCCAGACATGCTCTACTTCTATTATAACACATTTTTCTGTGCTACCTCAAAGACATAATGCCTTTCTTTCTGCAATATTTTTCTCCCCATCTAATTCTGCTAATCGGCTAGCCAACTCCCACTCCTGCTCAGAGACACCTGGGGATGGTTGTGCGAAGCGAGCCCTGCAACTGCAGGGGTGAGCCACATACTGACATCATGGTCTAAGTGCACGGTGCCTCTCAGATTTATGAACTAAGCACCAGCACTGCAGTACTGACAACTCTGCTCTGTCCTTCAGTTTTCTGCTTAAGCAGCAGTGCCTCAGGAAAGCCTTCTGCACACTCCCTTTCCCCAGTCCCGTGTACACACATTTACACACACTTGGTTAGATCTTGCGTTTTATATTTCCACAGCATCCTGGGCTTCTCCTTTACAGCATTGAACATTTGTAATTATTTGTTTAATGTCTTTCTTCTCCATTATACTGAAAGCCCCATAAAGTAAGAATCCCAGCTGTCTTGTTTGCTGTATTCCCAGAGCTTTCCACAGTGTCTAGAACTAGTAGGTGTTCAATAAATAATTCGTTACAGTTCATACCCTATGTGTAAACTCCTAATTTAAAAATATAACGTTATGGAGCCTTAATCGCCCTCCCTTCCAGAGGGTAGAAAGAACATGAGATGAACAAAACCAACAGGAACAGACTCTGGGATATTTATGCATAAGTCCCCTGATATGTGGATAGTTGTCATAGCACCAAAGCTAAGCCAAGAATTGAGGAAGACAGAGATTTTATCTGGCAACTTTGTCTTTGGGGGTCACTCCTGCACTCAACTTTTATTTATTTATTTTTTTCACTGCTCAGATGATCATCGTGAGTTTCTGTCTGTTTTCCCCCTTCCTTGCTCTATAATTTGAACCACTTTTATTCTGTGGGTCAGTTAAAGTTAAAGTCACTCTGGTTCTGATTGCTATCTAATCCACAGGGCAGAAAATAACCACATGACATTTACACATGTAATTGAAGGAGAAATTGATGGTTATTTGGAATGTAATAAAAATTGATGCTAATAGTCATTCATTATGGATAAAAAGGCATGATACACTCTCAAAGTCACTAAGAATGGTATCAGAGTAAGACGAACAATTAGGGCTGACATTAGAAAAAAGGAAGTAGCAGAAACCAACTTCTAATTTGTGAAACACAGAACTGGTGCAGGTGTCAGCTTCCAAAGGCCTTATGAGGAGAATCATAACTAGGACTTCTTAGATCAGTTCATGTTTTCAGAAACACATGACCCACGTACATACATGCACATGCACGCACACACATACAACACATTTACTCCTCCAACGAATATGACAGTTAAAGAGGCAATATCTTTGTTGTTGAATCAACATCCATTAAAGATTAGTTTTATTTTTATGGTTATGCCTGTTTGGAGGATTACATGTCTACAGAATTTGAAAAGGAAGATGCATATTTTCCATATTATGCACTGAGGGTCCCCTTAAAACTCATTAAGAGTTGCTTGAATTCACAAATTCTACGACTGTTAGCAATGGGGGGAAAAATGCTGAGGTATGTTCTGCCGGCAGGATCTACCTTAGGACCAGCTTGATTTGTTAGGGTGAATATGAGTTACCTGTAACTCATGCATTGCAACTCATCTATACCTGTAACTCTTGTTTCTCTTCTTAAGAGATATCAGTGAGAACTCAACTTTGCTGCTTTGCTTTATGTAGGAAAGGCTGGCCACCTCCACGCGCTGATGGCTACTAATGAGAGATCACTTCCTAAGATCATTACTTGAAATAAGTTCCCTTGTAAAAATTAATCTATTGGTGCCACATAATGCAAAATTTCAATTATTCATTCATCTTATTTATTACCCTGTATGTAGGGCTTTTAAGCATCTCACTGTCCTGACTTCAGAATGCATGTTTTTTATGATCACTGAGAAAGAAATAATAGTTTAATATGTCTCTTCTCTGACACTTAAAATGCTACTTTTTAAAAAGTGCTCTTTCATTTGGAGCATAAATTAAAATGTAATTGTACACAGTTATTATTCCAGTTCACCAGAATAATAAAGAGAGTTAAGAGAAGAGCCAAACTTTATGATTTCCAAACGCTCCTGTATGTGTCCTATTCTTACTTAGTTTTTCTTTGTTTCATGACACACTTGGAATGACTTTGGTCTTTTCTTAAGGCCACATAGGAAGTTTGTATTTTAGAGCAAGGGATTTCTGCTTATGGACAACCTCATCAAAGAGTTCAGTCCAATTCTGCTTAATTCAACAAATATTTTCCAAGTACCTAGTGTGTACATAGCACCGTGCCTATTGAACTCTGGCTGAAAGTAGCCATCTCGCGAATGTTTGCCCCTGGCCACAAGGGAGGCTAAAGTGGCCAATGAATGGCTGAGTGTAAATGCAATACTTGTGGCCTCATGTTATCTGGTCAGTAAGTGGTATCTTTATTTCCAAGTGCAGCTCATTAACAGCACCTATTTATCTGGTGTCATTAGGAATAATTTGTATTATAATGGGGTGAATAACAACCCCCCACCCCACGTGATTGTAGTTATCTTAGGCTGTCAGTTGTAAGTTCTCATGTCTCCTGAAAGGATTTATGTCTGTAGTATTTACATTACCCACATCTATTTCCCTTGAGTTTTCTGTTTGAAGTTAATCCTTCTCACTGAAGAGAATGGAAGCAAAACATGAATTGAGCAGCTCTTCCTTCTCTGTTTTCTGTTAACACTACACTGTCATCGCCCAAGAGCAGTTCTCTCATTTCCTTCTGGATTCTAGATCTAAACAGATGGGAAGGCAGACCCTTTTTCCTTGTCTGTACCATTTCTCATTCATTTTTGCTCATGCCTTTGGACATGTAGGAGAGGTACTGCTGGGGAGGAATAAGGGGAGCAGAAGCTCCACTGCACTAACAGCTGGAATATCTGGCTTCTAATCCCCACACTGCCTTTCCCAGCAGTAGAGCATTGGGCAAGATGTTTTAACCCTTTTGAGCCTCAGTTTTTTCACCTGTGAAATGGGTTCAATAATCTCCGCTGTGCCTTCCTCACAGATAGGAAAATATAAATAAAAGCTCTTTAAACATTTTAAAGTATACTAATCTTATTTATGCTACTCATATACTGTTAAATATAGACATATATTTATATCAACTATATATATGCCTGCAGATATGTGTGTGTATATACACGTGTGTGTGTGTATGTGTGTGTGTGTTTGGTTATCAGCCCTTCATTCCACATTTCTGCCTTTTTCTTCCTTATGAGCAGCCCCTCAGGGAAGGAACCTGAGCAGCGTGTATGCACACTTGCACTAGGGGGCAGCATTGCACAGTGGTGGAGAGTGCAGGCTTTGCAGCCAGGCTTTCTGGGATGGAATTCCACCTCCTCGGTGAAATACTTGGGAAAGTGACTTAACCTCCCTCAGCCTCACTTTCCTTATTTGTAAAATGAGGTGAATAATTCAACCTACCTCGTAGGATTGTTATGAGGATTAAATGATTTAATGCTCATAAAGCACTTCAAATTGTGACACTAGTAAGAAGGCAACAAGTCTTAGCTATTCTTAGTGTTGTTACAGAGCAAAAAGTCAATAATTTAGCTCTTCCTGTGCTTTGCGAGTCTCATTTACAAGAGAAGGTCGTAATTCTTATCTCTAAATCTCTTCAATTTTGTTCACCCGAAGTCTATAGTGTCACAGCACTGTGCTAGAGGGTCTCTTTTGTAGTTATCAAGATAGAACTTATAATACTTAATTTTCTTTCTTTAGGATCAAAATAATAATTTTATGCTACTACTTGATCTGAAAGTCATTGATTATAAAGAGTCCTGTGTAGAAACTAGATAGCTTTATTTTTAAATGCCATATTGGGCGGGGTATATACCAAAAAGTAAACGTCCAATATACAAATATGTATATTAAGTATCTATTTTATAAAAACAGAAAATTTTAAATCACAGAATGTTTTCATTTGACAAAATAATTTCATTTCTATTTTTTTCCTAAAGGTAATCAGAGATGTATGTAAGGATTTATGCCTTACACAGAGAATTTTATCCTCCTTTAACCCCCCTTTTAAAAAATTGTTTTAAAAAAGTAAACAATTTTTAGTACACTGTGGTACATCCATACAATGGAGTATTGTTCAGCCATTAATATATTTTTAAAGAACATTTAACAACTCAGAAGTATAAGTTTAAATGAAAGAAAAGGTAATTTACAAACTGCTTTACAGAGTAAAATGTCAAATGTGTGTACATATATTACATTAAACGAAAAAAAAGACTACAAGCAAATGTAACACAATGTAAAATACAATTTTCTTGGTGGGAGAATTATGAATGTTTCTATTATTATTGTATTCTGAAGATGAATACACACTTTCATATATACATATGTATTTATGCTTGTGTTTTTCAAATTTTCATTCTATTATCCTTTTATATTTAAAAAAAAAAAAACAAAACAAAACCTGGCTGGGCATGGTGGCTTGAGGTCAGGAGTTCGAGACCAGCCTGGCCATGGCCAAACCCCATTTCTACTAAAAATACAAAAATTAGCCAGGCGTGGTGGCTTGTGCCTGTAATCCCAGCTGCTTGGGAGGCTGAGGCAGGAGAATCACTTGAACCTGGCAGGCAGAGGTTGCAGAGAGCCGAGATCAAGCCACTGCACTCCAGCCTGGGTGACAAAGCGAGACTCTGTCTCAAAACAAAACAAAACAAAAACAAATAAAAACACCCAAAAACCTGATATTAAATATCTCAACTTTTTAGCTCATTATGTCTTCAGATAGGTAAAACAAAATGCTTTACTGGGAATCCATTTACAAAAAGTCATTAAAAATAGTCTAATTAAAAGTTAAAAACTTTCAAAATCATTCATCTGTGAGATCACATTTAATGTTTTCCAGACATACAAAAGACATTCATGAAAACACTTTGTAGATTGGAACTGTTTTGCAATTGTGGACCTAGCAGCTGGTCTCTGTGCAAACACAACAGCACTGACTGGTCGCACAGGGGGCCAGAGGAGTGAGCTTCAGCAGGGTGACTGCAAGGACCCAGGGCTAAGTCACTGAGCAAGGAGGACCAAGTTGGGAAGGGCCGTAGGATCAAGACAGAGACAGCACTTGGCCATGAACTTTATCTCCTAACTGAACTATAAGGACACTAAAATGTTTTTACTACTACTCGAAAGAGAGGTCACAGACAAATTGAGTCAGAGACTGATAGAGAGAGAGAAACTTGGAGAAAAAGGGAGACAGACACATGCTGGAGAGAAATTTAGAGGAAGAAGAAATTAAGTGCTATTAATCTATACACAGCTCTCTCTGTAATAGTCTCAATTCCTCTTAACCAATCCTATAGTTATAAAGTCCCAATTACAAATGACAAGAATCACCACCACCATCACCACCATCACTACCACCACTACTACCACAAAAAAATCTCAAAACATTGTTAAGAGTAAGTGCCCTCGAAGAGTGCAAAGGACCAGAGCATGCACCTACTATGGCACCCCAGATGGATAGATAAGATGAACCCCTTAATCAATGACAATTGAGCAAAACCTACTCCTACTCCTGTTTGGCTGAGCTTTACATTTGAATCACGTTATAAAACTTCCAATCTCTCCTGGCTACAACTTAAGCAGATACAGTGAAGTGAAATTTATACTCGAAGGAAAAAGGCCACACTGCTTTGCTTGTCAAATATGGGTTTGACAGGGTCAAAATACAAAGCTGCTAGATTTTACATTTTGTAGATTTTGAGGTCTTCATTCCTCACTCACTACTTTGCTGGTTTTTTTTTTAATTGGATTCTTTTGTTAAAAATTATAAAGCAAAAATGATTAAATTCCATAGAACTCGTCTTCTTAGAAGGTTGAAAGAATGATTTCCTTCAACCAGGGAAATGGGCCAATCGTTTAAATTCACGATTATGCCAGAGGAAAACAACAGTGAAACATTCCATACTCCAATGTCTGTTTCCTTGAACTTGTTAGAGTCATACTGCTAGTGAATATTTTGGTTTACAACTGTCTGGGAAAGCTGAATGAGAGATTCTAGAAAACGTGCTTCTCTCAAACCTTCTGTATTTACATTATTTGGTTAAGATCTATTGTGCTTTGCTTTCCTCCACTGGAAAAATATCAGCCCAGGCAAGGGCTGACATTTCCTTAGCAGGCTGGAGCACCACACCACTTAATTACCCACAGGGAGATGTGAGAAGTAGCGCGTGCAAAGTTTAGTTCTGCCTGAGGGCACTCACCCAGCTGCCCCCATTAGTATGTGGTAAGAAAACCTGCCACCCCACAGCTCTTGACTGCTACATTTGAGAAAAGGAGATTTGTATTCAATAAGCTGGTCAACCCCAATTTTGTTCTAAAATGTCTATACAATAGAAACATTCTAGTTATACAAAAACAAAAAAACACAGGGGGAAAAGGTAACAGGCAAAGGGTTATTACAGAGGAGCAAACCATCAGGATTTCTTGACATAAATGTTCCATAACATTAGGAAGAATGATACACAATTGAGGTCTACCGAGTGAACCCTGGCAATTAATCTCTACTCAGTTAGCAGCTCCTCAGCCCCTTCAAAAGTCAGGGGGAGATATGATTTGAAAGCTTCACTTTTTGCCCTCTGTTCTTCTGCATTCCTTTTTTTTTTTTGAAACAGGGTCTTGCTCTACCGCCCAGGCTGGAGTGTAGTGGCGTGATCTCGGCTCACTGCAACCTCCACTTCCTGGGTTCAAACGATTCTCCAGCATAGCTGGACCACAGGTGTCTGCCACCACACCTGGCTAATTTTTGTGATTTTAGTAGAGACGGGGTTTCACCATGTTGGCTGAGCTGATCTGGAACTCTTGGCCTCAAGTGATCCACCTGCCTCGGCCTCCCAAGGTGCTGGAATTACAGATGTGAGCCACCTACCGTGGCTGGCCCCTCTTCTGCATTCTTAATTAGCACTGACCTGTCAAACTTTCGATATTCTGTTTTTAAAAAACTGCTTAAAAATCTGCATTAAACAATAGGTTCATGTTTGAACCATAAATGTCATATAATCAAGCAATTTCTTCTAATCATCTGGTGTTAGGGAAATACATTTTTAGCTCCCAGTGAGAGTCATGTGCATACTTAAAGCTTGGCAAACCACAGTGAAAACTTCTAAGCCTTCAAGACTTGCCAGGGATTGAGGGTGCGTGGTCGGAGGAGAGGGACTGGCTGAAAGGAACCGTGCAAAATTCTGACCTATAGGCTTTCCTCTTTTCCTCCCCCTCACTTCCCATCTACTCTTTACCCCCTACCTGGTAAACCAACCTCCAAGCACAGAAAACAAAACAGAACGGATAAATGGCCCCTGTTCTGTTTCATTATTTATGCCCTTCTCATGTACCACACTAACCAAGGGATGCTCTTTGATGATTATATCTCCAAAGAACATTACTGTGATCATGGTATGTGCTGGGGAACCATAGATAATTAATCAGTCAAAGTGAGAGATACAGATAAGAATAACTTCTGGATTTTGTAAAAGTAAATTTAATGCATAAAACCTGCTAGGAACTGATTAATCAAATAGCCTTTTTACTTATAGTTAAATCAGGGCATATACCACAGCTGGCTGCAGACCCATGCCTTCATCCCAAAGACGCGGAGTTCGCTTTTGCTTCATTTAAGCCTTTCGTGTCAATTCCAATAGCAAAGGTATTTGCTAAAGAGGTTTGCCCAGTATGGAAGTTTTTGTTATCCTAATCAATCCATTAGGAAATAAGCAACCAACTTATTTGACGTAGTATTTTCTACTCGCCTTGTGAGAAATTGGTGAGTCATTGTCCCATCCACATTTCTATTTGTGAAGTGGAGGTGAAAAAAATTCCATACTCCTACACCACCCCCAAAACCACGGAAATCACGGGAAGTGCTGCTCCCCCACATTTTCACAGGTTAATCTTTATAAAGAAAAATTTGCATGATTTCCATGTTAGTGTTTCATGGATTATAAAGAAGGTAGCCACCTTTGTCTTCCATAGCAGTGAGCCACGTAGAATTCTGTGAGTGTAAGATGGAGAGGAAAAAGGAAGAGAGAATTGAATGGCCTTTTGTTTCTTAAAAAAAGGAAACCAACAAAGACTTGTTTCCTTTTCCCTTTTTGTCAAATGAAAGCTCTTCAGAGATGATTGAGCTCTTGTATGCTACTGTTTGAATCCTGTAGGATGGTTTTCTGTGTAGCTTTGCTCTAAGTACACCAAAGGACGCAGATACTTCTGAAGGTTAAAACTACTTTGTGGCGCATAGGAGACCTGTCTGAAGATTTCTGATCCTTGAGAGAAGAACATCATACTCTCCTCTTGGTTAGAGCTTGCTTTAAGGAAACACATTTGGATGCCAGTTTATCAATTTGCTGTAGAAGGGGAGGGCCAGGGACATTTGGGAACAGGTAAATCAAGTTCCAGAAGTATCTGAAGAAAAGTGACACCCAGAGAATGTACAATCCCATTTTCTGATGGTTCAGGCTTGTTTGCCACTGAGATAGCCTTGACAACGGTATGAGGGCTGAGTTTTTATTTCTAGTCCTTTCACTGTCCCTGACCCTCCCTGGCTGTCTCACTTTGGTCTTCATCTTATCCCTGGAAAACTTTTTTTTTTTTTAATTTTAAAATGTTTTATTTCATAGCTCATAAAAAAATTTGCATGTACTAGACTCAAGTAAATAGAAAGGCAGCTTTCAATCACAAATCAGATAGTAGTTTTTCAAACTCTACTGTGGAAGCATATTTAATGCATTCATTTGAATGTTACGCATAAATAATTTTAACTATGCAGTCCAAGTTCTGGGTTTTGTATTAGATCTGCATATATAAAAGACAATTGTGGTCAAATGTTGAGATTGGTAAAGCCAATTTCAAGCTGCTTGTATTTTGAGTACAGGCTTCACTAGTACAAATACATGATGTTAAACTAACAAAATAGTGACCTTCAAAGATGTCTTTGTCCCATGCTCATACATTTGTAATCTAAGTCCGTTTGCCATTTCCCTTCTTCTACAATCTTCAAATTATAGTAGTTATGCATTGAGTTCCCTATGCATCCTACCCATCTCCTTTATCTCAGCCTTCTCATACTTTGCCATTCTCTTCTTTCTGAAAATAACCAGCACAACAATTCCAGCAACAACTGCTATCACCGCAACCACAATAACAGCATAAACACCAGCTTTTAGAGCCTGCGTTGAAAATTCAGGTGCATTTCTATCAACATAATAAATTAAAGTTTGACCAGGATCCAGATCCAGTTGTTCTCCATTTACTCTCAGGTACATTTTCTTAGAAGAATGAAACAAGGATTCACCTTTAACATCTTTTTCAAAATAATGAGCCACATCAGCTATGTCCACATCATTCTGCATTTTGGTTCTGAAAACTATGGCTACAACATAGTTGGAGACCTCAAGAAGAATAGATGCTGGATTTGTCTATCTATTTCTCCAAATTTACTGGCTTTTTAATATCAGTTCAATGCTACAAGAAATATCAAATCCTTACATTTCTAACCTTAACGAAAGACATATCACCACAGTCTTTCTAATAATCACCATTTCTAAAAGCAAGATGTTTAGAAAAAAGGTTGGAGGCTCTTTCTGGAGGATCTGCTTGATGAATCAGGGTGGAACAGAATGATTTTCATAAGATCATTCTAATCATGTCAGAACATTTTAGAAGCTTGAGAACAGATAATAAAAGTAACCTCTCTCTTTGACCATGTGTACAAGCACAAAATGTCTTCAGCTTTAAAGAGTACTGTTATGATTTTTGAAAGATCTTCTCATTGATGTGAAATTACGTTGAGTATAACATGGTGATATTTTAAGTATAATGATGTATCTGCTCTATACATAGCACCCAGCCTGAGTAATACACTCTCTCCACATTGGCTTCTTTTTTTTTTTTTTTTTTTTTTTTTTGAGACGGAGTCTCGCTCTGTCGCCCAGGCTGGAGTGCAGCGGCGCGATCTCGGTTCACTGCAAGCTCCGCCTCCCGGGTTCACGCCATTCTCCTGCCTCAGCCTCCCGAGTAGCTGGGACTACAGGCGCCCGACACCACGCCCGGCTAATTTTTTATGTTTTTTTTTTTTTTAATTAAAGACGGGGTTTCACCGCGTTAGCCAGGATGGTCTCGATCTCCTGACCTCGTGATCTGCCCGTCTTGGCCTTCCAAAGTGCTGGGATTACAGGGGTGAGCCACCACACCCGGCCCACATTGGCTTCTTAAGTGACGTTAGCAGATGCAGATAGAATGGACCATTTCATACATGCTTGGTAATGACTGACATGTGGGAAGAAGGGAGGAGAATTGCAAGCAAAGCATGGCAGTGCTGAGGAAGGGAGGGAGTAGCTTGTATGTACAGTTAGAGACTAATGTATTCATGGGGATAGTCATAGTGGTTCCAGTGCTTAAGGATATTGTTGTACACAATATAATCTTTTATCCTTGAGTTACGATTGCGCATGTCAAGACAGTCTGTGTCCTTCAGTAGAGGAAACAATACAAAGCAAAACGGGAAACTTCTGTATAAAATCGATCATTCATTACACATCTCATCAAAATAGCTTCACATTTCACCTTTCCAAGTAAACTGTTTCAAGTAACCTTACTGCAAGCCATTTTTGTACACCAGACCACACTTACAAAGCTTATGTATTTAACAAGAACTAAAGAAAGCTAATGGCATTGGTAAGAGTTATTTTTGCTCAGAGCAGCTCATAACAAAGAGCGAGGAACCACATCCGAATGAAGAAGCTGCCATGCTCCTCCAGGATGCAATCCGCCTGAGTCTTACAGGACGTGGTTCAAGTGTTGTAGAAGGTGCTCAAGAGACAGGGCTCCAGGGTCTCAGATGTAAAGAGCTGAATCTTGCTTTAGCCCATGGCTGCTCAAATTAAGCCTTTTGATTTAATCTGAAGTATTCAGAGAAAAAGCCCTGGCGGTATCAGCTTCCCATTGAGGAGAGCTGTACTGCTGAGTGGCTGAGAGCTCTGGGGAGACCTACACACAACAGAGGAACACATGTGGCATGCCCTCTGGGATTTTCTCTTTCCTAGATGTTAATGAAGATTAAAGTGTAAGAAAGTGCAGGCATCAGTGGAACAGATAATTAATGATGATTGATGATTTACTTTTAATTTATGCCACATGATTAATTCAGGTAAAACATGCAGATGCTTGGAACTTCTGGGGTCGTGAAATTGTTGAGCGTTCAACATGGACAGACAAGAGTCTACACCAAAGCCTGCATTTGGGGCCTGATATTATCCATATCTTCATTTTCATTAGGTAGATATTGAAAGAGAAAGCTCCACCTGTTCAAAAGAAAAGACTTTTCTTTTTCTTTCAGGATTGATTTTTTTTCACCTCTGCTATTCTTTTATTTCCTGAAAACCTTTGCTCCTTTCTTGGGCAAAGCTATTTAAGTGGTTTTCGTGGTTATTTCCTTACAAAAACTACAGGTTTTTTTGTTTGTTTTATTTTGTTTTGTTTTGTTTGAGGCATAGTTACTTGCCTAATTGTTACAAAACTGTCTTTCAGTCATGTGCCTTTCAATCTCCTTAGAGATATATGTACACATGCACGCACACACACATACACACACACACGCAGGTACCCCATGACAGTTGCAAAGGTGAAAGAGTGACAGCAGTATCTCCTGGACAGAAATATTCCAAAATTCAGGCCATCAATCCAGCAGAAGGAAGCACATCAGCATTTTCTCCCTTCTGCCAGGGTGGCACCGCTTCCCACGGCGCAGGATGCTACTGTACTGTGCAGAAGTGGTGTGTCAGTGCCACATCAAATGATAAGGCTGTTTACAAGTGGTAAATTTGAGGCCTTTATGGCTTCTCAGAGTTTATCTCTCTAAGGATGGCTAAGCTTGAAAAGAGTAGAGGATTTGGGGCTTTGCCACCATCTTGTAGAAAAGCTTCATGCTTCATTTGCTAACCCAAAACCTAAAATGACTTCAGTGGCCAGGCAGCCTCACAGGCCTGAGTTCCATGTGGGTATTTTTTGCTGCAAATATTGGGAAATAAGAAAGAAATTCTGACTTGAGCAATTCTAAACCTTGCATGTGCTGAACGAGTCATGTGGGTATTGTCTGTTTGATTCCTACAGGCTTTGCTAAACTTCCTTCACTGAGGTTTGCTTTCCAACAGCCTCTGCTTATTGTGGTATTTCTATTTTTCAGAATTTTATGGCTTAGAGGCACTGACACTGAAATTCAACAGCTAACATTCCTCCACCCAACCCCCACGAACAATTTCAAAAAAGTCAGCAATATAGTAATTACAAGTAATGAGTATTTTCATTTCCATAAGTGAAAACGTGATTGATCTAACACTAAATAAACATGATGTAACAACAATCTATAAGCTTAAAAGTACTCAATATCACATCACAATCTCCGAATACTTCATCTAATCCAACATAATTATGCCTCTCAAAAAACCTTAAGTAATCATAATCATAGCATTTTTATTTTTAAACTTACGTGTTTTGTTTTGATATAAACAGTAATGGGGAATAAAACATTTTTCTTCTGATGGAACTAACAGAAGATACACAAAAGAGAATAAAAAAGACTACTTTTAGTGTCAAGCCAATTTGTACTAATTATGAGAATAGCTACAACAATGCTTTAATAAGTTATCTTTTCAGAGAGGAAAGAGCAAATACACGTTTGGAAATCTTTATTCATAATTAAGTTACATCCCGCCGCTCCTAAACACATCTTAAAACACAGAGCACCACACGATCTCTGCCTCACTCTGTTTTTCTTTTATTGTTTTGCCTTAGCTTTCATTGTTGTTGTCACTTCCCATATCCCGCTGGTACAATAAGTTTTCACAGTAAGGAGGTGGTTTTCCACTGGATGTGCTTGCCCAGCTGCAGATTTCCAGTCTAAATAGCTGCCACAATCTCCTTTGTCAAAGCTAGCAAATATTTGCTTTTTCCCTAAGTTAAACATATATATTTTTTGTTACGCACCAGTCTTGAGGTTTAGTGAAAAACGAACTCTTTTATTAATCTCCCTGCTAAACCTTGTATCTCGATGAGTATTCAACGTATTTAAACAGCTCACTGTCCATATTGTACTACGGGCAATTAGAACCCAGGTGCTTTGTTACGTAACTGGTACCTTGGATGGGAGAGTACGATTCTCCCAGTGTGGCTGGAACCACAGAACTCTGTCATTCATGGACATACAGGAATATATTTATCAGTATGGATTATAGGTGGCTAGGAAGGATTTTCATAAACACTTTAGGATTATAAAAACCAAGCCCTGGCCAGACAAGGTGGCTCACGCCTGTAATCCCAACACTTTAGGAGGCTGAGGCGGGCGGATCACGAGGTCAGGAGTTCAAGACCAGCCTGGCCAATATGGTGAAACTCTGTCTCTACTAAAAATACAAAAAATTATCCGGGCATGGTGGCACATGCCTATAGTCCCAGCTACTCAGGAGGCTGAGGCAGGAGAATCGCTTGAACCCAGGAGGTGGAGGTTGCAGTGAGCCGAGATCACGCCACTGCACTCCGGCCTGGGTGACAGAGTGAGACTTCGTCTCAAATAAAACCAAACCAAACCAAACCAAACAACAACAACAAAAAACAAGTCCTATCGAAACCTAAGAAGTGCCATTAAGCAAAGAATATATACCATCTTGTCAGATTCTAAATCTAACTATATTTTTAAAGGGTTAAAAAAAAAACCCCACATGCTGACAGTTTACATATCTGTTAGTGAGGAATACCCAGTCCAAATTTTTTACCACAAAAGCTAATGACCCTATTAACGCTAATTTGTTTACTCACCAGTCTGGAACAGTTTCTTCCACAGGTACCTCTTTGATGTTCAAAATTAAGCTTCCTAGAGGCTTGAGAAACTAAATGCTAAAGGAGGTCAATTATACAACCGTTGCCTAAAGACAGGGATTGCCACTCCCATGTCGCTTTAAACTGACTATTTTTTTTCCGTTGATGAAGAGATGAACACAAATACAAGATTACTACACAACACGTGTTAAACCCTGTGCCTGATTTGCTTGGATGTGATGGATAGCTTTGAATGAGTGAACCTGAGCGTGCTGGAAAGGGCTTAATTAAAACCCAGAAAAATAGTCAGTGCTGGTTCCTTAGGTGAAATCTGAAATATACACCAAGATATTATTCAAACCAAAACAAACCAAAATGAAAGGGCATGTTTCATAAACATAGAGAATTCTTCTATTATCACTTGCAAAGCCGCCTGTGGGAGAAAATTTGGTACACAGGATAGCGTGTGTGAATCATTCAGATTTTTCCCTGTGGTTGAGACATCAGCACTATTATGAAATAGTTGTGAAGTGGAAAAAGCATTCTGCTTATTGAAAAATAAATGAACGAACCAATTGTAAAACTGTTGGGATGTGCCAGGGGAATAAACCCTACCATAGATATGTGTGTGCGAAGAGAAGTTTTTGTTAATATCCTGAGTCCTGTAGCATTTCTGTAATAATTGGTAACAAAAGCATTTTGCAGAGGTACAGCCTGGCTCTGCAGGGCCAGTGCTAACTTCTATGCTCTCTTTTCAGGCTTAACACAATTTCTCTGTCCCCAACTTTTATGGGTACCTATTCTCTACACTCTGGGGCCATCTCCTTCCCAGATAGGAGCTTTATTTGACTTTGGAAAAGATTAGTGATTCAGAAATAGACATTGCACATATCATTCCAGAGGCTCAAAATTGAGTCAGATAATGTCAATTCCTCATAAAATAAGAAAATGGGCAATGGGTTGAAAAGGCCTCATCATCTGCTTCTAGAACAGTCTTGTCCTCCCCTCCATCTCTTACAGAGCCTGAGGGATTTTTTTTTTTTTCAGTTATTTCCAGTATCTGTTTAGTTACATTCGTTAAGGATATAATTGTCACTCTTTGGCTGTTGAATACATGACAGTGTACAAACCAGAGTATAAGCCCAGGATTTTAAGGGGGCATTACAATGGCTGAACAGTGGATCAGTACAAAAGAGGGTAGTGTTTGAGTGTAGAACCCCTGGAATCAGGCTGCAGAAATTGGAATCCCTACTCTGTTATTTGATAAGTGGGTCTGGGCTTAGTTCTTTTATCTGTAAAACGGAAATAATAGTAATATTTACTCTAAGGTGTTAAATGAAGCAATACACATACAATGGTTAGGATACAATCTGGCACATAGTAAAAGGCTGATAAATATTAGTGACTTTTTTTTTTTTTTTTGAGATGGAGTTTCGCCCTCGTTGCCCAGGCTGGAGTGCAATGGTGCAATCTCGGCTGACTGCAAACTCCGCCTCCCGAGTTCCAGGGATTCTCCTGCCTCAGCCGCCCGAGTAGCTGGGATAACAGGCATGTGCCACCACATCCAGCTAATTTTGTATTTTGGGGATGGGGTTTCTCCGTGTTGGTCAGGCTGGTCTCAAACTCCCAATCTCAGGCGATCTGCCCGCCTCGGCCTCCCAAAGTGCTGGGATTACAGTTGTGAGCCACCGCGCCCACCCATGACTATTATTATTTTGGGGCCTGGGACTAAGTATCTAGCTCTTCAGTCTATGCTCTCATTCCCTCACAGAATGTGATTTTGGGTCTGATTCCCTTAGCCTTAACTGTTTCTTTCTTTTTTTTTTTTTTTTAATATTTTTTATTTTAAGTTCTGAGGTAGATGTGCAGGTATGTTACATAGATAAATGTGTGCCACGGTGGTTGGCTGTACCTATCAACCCATCACCTATGTATTAAGCCCTGCATGCATTAGCTATTTTTCCTAATGCTCTCCCCTCCCCTGACCCCAACCCCCAACAGGCCACAGTGTGTGTTGTTCCCCTCCCTGTGTCCATGTGTTCTCATTGTTCAGCTCCTACTTATAAGTGAGAACATGCAGTGTTTCGTTTTCTGTTTCTGGGTTAGTTTGCTGAGGATAATGGCTTCCAGCTCCATCTATGTCCCTCCATGTCCCTGCAAAGGACATGATATTGTTTCTTTTTATGGCTGCATAGTATTCCATGATGCATATGTACCATATTTTCTTTATCCAATCTACCATTGATGAGCATTTGGGTTGATTCCATGTCTTTGGTATTGTGAATAGTGCTGCAGTGAACGTAAGTGTGCATGTATCTTTGTAATAGAATGATTTATATTCCTTTGGTATATTCCCAGTAAGGGGATTGCTGGATCAAATATTGTTTCAGGTTCTAGATCTTAGCTCTTTCTTTATGAGATTCAGAACAATGTCTCATCATGGAATAAACAGTGAGGAGGTAATGGAGATGCAGCAAAACCACTGAGTTATAAGGAAGAGGTATTTAACAGTGTCACAGGAAAAGTATTAGGACATGAATATTTTAAAGAGTGAACTGGAGTCATCTATTTTAACCCCTAGACACAATTCGAACTCTCAAGCCACTATTTGGACTTCTGCTTAGAAGAACACATTTAAATGTCCCTTTCACCATTTTTGGGACTCGACTCTGATAATGGGGTAGAACATATAGGCAGCAAGCAGAAAACAGGAAAAGAGACAGTGTGCTAAAGATAGGCCTTTCCTGGGTATTTGCGGCAGATCTTTTCAATGCATATTGGAGAAGGGTCCTAGAAATACAGCCTTAGGAACATTTTGCTTCAAGTATGCGCAAAGGAGAAGGACAATGATCTTCAGTGAATGCAATAAACTCTAATGCAAGAAATGACAAGTCCAAACTGTCCCAACCACTTGCAATGATGAGAGCAAAGAGAACACAGTAAGACATGGCAGAAATGATGTTTCCAAGTAGAAAAATGTGAGCCGGGGCAAAGCAGAGGCAATTCCTTAATCATTTGCACACACTAAAATTTTTCATACACTTTGTTGTAAGACAACTGGAACTTGATGTGTGAGCCCCACTACATATTGTAGAAGGTTGGTTGTATGCAGTTATGCATATGAAAGTTTCATGCAATTGAAGATTGTCTTTAACCAAAAACTGACTTGGACTTCAGCCCTGGCTGTACCACTTGTTAATAAAGCCAGTCCTTAGAGAATTCATCTAACATCGTTTGGCGTCATTTACCTGACATATAAAATAGGGATAACCAAGACCTGTCTCACAAGTCTGTTCCAAGGTGTTGCTGTAATATATGGGAAATGCCTAGTGTGTTGCCTGAAATTTCCATTCCATATCCATTCTTCAGCCCTCCCGAGTGGCTACCACGCCTCAGGTTTTGCAATAATAAATGTCAGAATGTTTAGTAAATTACCTTTCATTCACACTCTGAAGTGTACATTTAGCCTTTCTAAGCAGATGGTTTTGTTTTTTTCTTAGACTTTGCTATAGTTACAGAACTGAGGAGTCACGAACAGCTGCCATTTTGACCAGAATCCCCCATCTCACCCTAACACACCTTCGCACGCTGCCTCAACAAGGCTCATTGCTTCAAAACTATAGTACTCTTACAAATATTTGCAAAGCCAAGTGAGCTAAAGTAAAACTCCATAAATGGAAAAATCTCTTAAATTTTTATAAAATTCAAGGGAAAAATGTAATTATCTGCTACTGATTTTATTTCACTTTTTTAAATAGGAAAATTTGTAGCAAAAGTACAGATTAGACTGAGTTGAAGAAAAGAGTTCAATGCTCTGAATATATGACAACCTTTCCTCCACACCTGGAATTTTCAATATGATGTTAATGAGGTAGGCACAGAGTAAGTCAGTGAACCAAAGCTTTAAATTTTTTTTAAAAAACTTTTTACTGTAATTTCAATTTTAAAAATGGAATTAAAAAGTTTATGTTTTCACAGTAACATAACACTGTTGTGGAAAGGGTCGGAGTTATAAGTGAGAGTCAAAATCTTCAAAAATCTCATTTGAATTAGGTTTTTGAAGGATTAAAAGTGTTTACTGTTTTCCGAACTCTAAATTCTCATTTCATACAATTAAAATACATATTATTTACTCTGGATTGACAGGATTATGTGTGTTGTGCTTGTGGTGTTTCTTTATTTGATGTTTTTAAATATTTATATGTTTCTTAGTTGAGGTGGAAAATTATTTTCTAGTAAACTTTTTAGTAGTCAGCTTTGCTTCTCTAAAAGGAAAAGGAATAAAAGAAAACCTGTCTCATGCTGTGGTGTGAACCACCCCTTACCAAGAGCTAGCCTACGTCAAGTGGCTGGTTTTAGGTGGTTGTACTCAGGATGTGTTTAAATGGTATGAACTTCAGGAACGATTACAGGGACAAGAAAACAAGCGACAGGATTAGATGCAGGGAGGACCTGCTGTCAAAGCCTCAGCTGTTTTATGACAATGTGAAGATTTTCGTTTTCAATAAAAAGCTCATATTTTGTGTATAGTGCGGAAGCAGAGATTTGAGGTTATTTATTGTATGTTTTATTAGGTCAGAAGTTTGCAATAAGGTGTTCTCTTATTGTTCCCGTCTTTCTGGACTTAACATAAGCTTGTTGGGACTATTTCCTTCCTTTTCTGTATATATTTTATGGTCACGACTAATTGAAACAAATTGCACTTACTTTTATCTGAGTTTTCTAGGTTAGTGTTGGTGTGAAATGGAGCTAAACCCTGAGGGCCTCCGGTTACATTTTTAAGAAAATTTTGATTGAGTTCTAGTTGTTCTGCTTCTGGCTGGTAAAAGTAGAATATATAATTTCTACAGAAATTCTGAAAAGTAAAAATATTTTTAAAAGCCTATAAGATCCTTGCATTTCCCTTGCATGTGAATATTTATATTGCTTTGATTTTTTTTTTTTTGTAACTATGAATGATTGAGAACTTGGCAATGAGAGCCCTCCAAACAGAGCACAGAGTTTAGCAGGCAGAAGATGCTCCAGAACTGTAGGCTAAATGACTCAAAATGGTATAAATAACACCACAAAAAAAGTCTCAGAGGAATGTTTACTATAGACAACTTTTTGTAAACCACGGGAATGTCCTCCTTTGATGTGTAAGTTGCAGAAAAATGTAAAGAAACGTTGTCTATATAATAGAGATTTAATGCATTCAAATACCCTTGCCCATTTGTTTCCTTACATTTTGCTTGTTCTAAAAGACAATT
Organism: Pan paniscus; assembly: GCF_029289425.2. NCBI lineage: Eukaryota > Metazoa > Chordata > Mammalia > Primates > Hominidae > Pan > Pan paniscus. Next base: position 179,265,104 of record NC_073252.2, on the reverse strand, counting down.
ATAGTCTCAAAAAGAAAGCACAGACACTTAATTAGTATCATTCTGCAGCTGCTCCTTAATAAATCAAGATGATAAATATGCGTCTAATATGCATTCTGGGCTGTTTCTAATCTAAATGAGTCTAGACTTGTGCACCTGATGCATTACATAGGAACTGGAGGGCAAATTAGTACTATGATAGGAGAGTAAAATGTACTTCACTATTTATTATTTATGCTTGGTTGTTTCCTATAAAAACACTTTTAGGTGCCGTAGATAAGCTGGTTCACAGACTGTGGCAGAAATATATTCTGGTTTCAAACGCAGGTGGAAGCACAGGAGCCTGGGTGATAAATGAGTTAGCGACGAAGTGGGATTTAGATGTTTGTAATCATTGAGCCTTTCCAAAAAGAAGTGAACTTTTGTATTAAAAATGTAAAGGAGGAAACTGGAGCTGAGCTACCAGACAGCATGAAAGTCTGAGTTACAATAATTCATAAACACACACTTTAGGTAACAAAGATACGTCAATTCCACACTCTTCTTTGCTCTTCCATGGCGTTTTCTTACTAAGAAAAAAAAGAGGGGGCTCTGTTTCTACTTCTGGCTCCTGCAAGCTGCTGCACTATGCTTTGGGAATATAGAGAAAAACTGTGTAGACCTTGGCCTCAAGGGAACGTGGTAGACTGTTCTAGAAGAGAAATGTTAGGCGACAGATGACCACAACACAGCATAAGCACCTACATGAGAGACAGAAGTAGTGAGGAGAGTGTAGACTGGGGACCACAGCCTGGAAGCATAGTCCTGAATGGGTGGCGAGAAGTTTCCAGAGTGGCACAGGAGCTTGGCCTATCTGGGATGTTGACCTCATGAGGGCCAGTAGTGAGCAATGAAGAAGGCGAGAAAGCAGGGATGAGATTGTGGACAGGCCTTTGTAGGACTGTGCTGAGGACTCCGAACTTCATCCTGAGGCTGATGGAGAGTCCCCTGAAGGGTTTTTGAGCTGGGAGTGATGCTGGGCACCCTAACACAGACTCTTAGGGGCCCCCGGTGCCATCTTCAGTACAAGTCCATGCAGCTCTGGAATGTAGGCCAATTTTGTCTCTATCCCATTTTAAGCCTTTCTTTTGGAAATGCTTTCCGTGACGGGATACACCCCGCTGGCATTCTGACCCGCTGGTGGTCCACAGTCCTCCACTATAGAGCTCCCGACTACCCTCTTCTCCCTCTTCTCCTAGCAGGTCCCCAGGGCGAGTTCTTCTGAAAATGTCCTGTACTCATTGGCTACCCCTCCTTTCTTGCTGGTTTGTCATGTAGGCAAGTAAATAAGCATGTAAATAAATAAATGAATGTATGTATGAACCGTTTACATTCTTGAAGTCAGAGTCAAATCACCCGGAGCAAGGTACAGACATGGCTCTCAGAGTGAAGAGGAGGATTGCTGTTTCAGAGGGCAGCCTGTGAACCCAAACAAACGTCTCTTACGAGGGAGGGAAAGGAAGAAGTGAGAACACCTTCTTGCTGTACCCACGCACGAGCTCCTTCTGTCCTCCTCCTCCAGGCCTGAGCAAGGAGAGGCCCCCAGTACTCCAGCTTCTGCTGACCCATGCTAGGATCCCTTGGGCAAGTTTCCCACGTCATCATCTTCTCATCTGAGAAAGATTCCAAATGTCTGCCTATGGCTGCTGTGACAAGGTTTTAAAATTATTAACCACAGGTTTGGTATAAATTGCATGATTACATTGATAAAAATAGTTGTTCCTCTTACGACACAAACTGAGCTGGTGCCATAGCACTGCCCTGTCTATGAATTTTTCTTCCTAAACAGAGTAGCTTTCTCCTCGATTCTAGAATGAGGGCTTCCTCTGCCCATTGGACATCTCTGTGGCATCCCTGGTTCCAGCGACCACTCATATTCTTCTGATATTTTAACTATTTTCTTGAATGCTTGCTTTTTCTTCACCCTCCCCCCCAAAGTAAATGTGTATTTCTTAACATGCATATGGGCCTTCTTACCAAAAGGGGGAATAAAGTTGACTTAAGGACATTACCATATCAGATTTCAGTTCTGGATATAGCTTCTACATACATTACAGTTCTAAATATACCAGGATTAAGATAATTTAAGAAACATGGAGCATTAGCTCCAAAACTTTACTCTAGAGTGAGAAAAAGGATGAACCTTATCTTTGAATTCTCCTTAGAGAGTCACTCCCTCCTCACCAGAGTTCTGCTTTCCTGACTTTTAAGAAATGAACCTCCCATTGGCTGAGTGTTACCTTTCAGATGCTTCTTTCTCTTTCTTAAATTCTGCCCTGACACCATTCCCTAGAAAGAACGGGGTCATTTCCTTTTAGTTGTGTTTATGAGGATATCTGACACATCTCTTTCCTTTTTGTTACACTTTCTTTTTTAAAAAAAATGTGTGGTTATTCATGTTTTTTATTGAGTAATTTTATCTATCTTTAGTAGGTTTAATTTGTTTTGTTTCGTGTTTATTTTGAGGCTACTATGGCAAAACACTTTTACCCCTTGGAGAATCTGGGGTGGATGGACCAGAAAATTATGGACAGCTCTGAGGATAGCAGGGGGAAATCTCTCAGAGGCTTTGTTTTTGGGTTTGTTTGTTATATTTGGTATGTTGTTTGTCTGGACCTCACATTTTTTTTTTCTACTTGTTCTAATGGTCAGTTTTCTGACTTTGGCTTTAAATGGCCTAAATACCATATCAATGTTCAAAGGGAAGAAAAAAATAATTCAAAAATATTTTCTGCTGTGAAAGTTAACTACCAATAAATATGGTCTAACTTTTCAGCATCGTCTGAGTTCCATGTAGCCACTGTGTCACTATTTCCATTTTATGTAATAAGCATTGTACACACACCCACATAAGACATTTATATCACTATTGAACTCACATATGGAGGAGATGGTGCTAAGCTCTAAAGAGTGAAATTAAATGTTGACACCGATAAAGCTTGAAAAGAGGAAAGTGAGCATTTAATTAGGGGGTTTGCTTGCATCTGTTCTGCGGCATTCAGTTTTAGTTTTATTTTACTCTCTAACTCTGATGCTCTACTCCACTGAAATAAATTATAGAGTGACAAATGTTTCCACATTCCCCTCACCCTTGTGATTGTAGGGGAAGGATGGATTCACTCTGGGCACTCACATGTGCCATTGAATGAACTGTTGGATTTCATCTACTCTTTCTTAATTTGTGTCAACTTTCTCTAAATATCCCTCACCCTTAGCACCTCCGTAAATTCCTTCCTCCCTATGCACTGCTTTGACCAGAACTGAAATCATTCCACTTAGAGCAAGGCAGCTGTCAAGTTCTGTTCAATCCTTTTCCATTCCTTATTGTGACCTTAAGAAGGCCCACCTGCTGGGTGCCAACCACCTGCAAGAAGGTCAATTCTGTGGATGGAATCTATAAACAGTAGTGATCATACCCTAGGATTAAACTCAGAGGCTTAAAGCTTTCTCGCAGGGGACAAGGAGACAAGGAATGAGCAGTGTTGGAAGGAAGCCCAAAGAGTTACAAAGAGATCGAACAAAAATACCAAAAGTGTAAAAAAAAAATTGCACCTTAGCCAGAAAGCCTAAGTTTCATAATTTTAGGAGAGTAATAAACTCTATCCAAGAAAACATTCATTTCAAATTTTCCATCCCACAAATCAGAGGCCACCCCAGTAATTGTCTCTGATAACTCACCCACATTCCCTTCAACAAACAAATTTATTGCCCAATTTTGACCTCTGTAAATAAAGAAGTGTTGCCTACAGATAGGGTTTTTGTAGGTCGTGAAAATTGCCTTTCAGTTTACACCTTTGCTTAGAGTAAGTGAAAGTGCCATGTTCCACGTGTAGTTTCTTTCCTCCCTATGATCTTGGGTTGCATGCTTTATTTTTTAACCTTTAAAACAAATTCATCATTCTTTCATGATAGGGAATTCCTACCCAAAGAAAGGTGGGAGGCAGCAGGGACGTCAAATTGCCTGTACGTGCTGCTCAATTTTGTTAGCATTTCCCCCTTCCCAACTTCTTTTTTAATCCTGGCCAAAAAAAAAAAAAAAAAAAAAAAGAAAGCGTTGGAAATAATCCCCATCGTCACTCTTGATGTCAGAAGTGCTTTTGGATTCACTGAAAAGAATAGATTAACATCAAGCAGTGACGGATCAAGTCAGAGTTTGACCTTCCTGGCATCAGTGGGATGACATGAAAATAGACCAAGCTACATTCAACATGGCAAAAGTGGGACAAAACAGGGGATCCAGCCGTATTTGGTATTTTTAGCTTTCTGCCATGTGACAATTAGCAGTTTAAAATAATTCACAGTGTCACCCTTCAGAGCCGACAGACAGTTCAGCACACTTCCAAAAGTGTATGTACGTATTAAAGCTCATGTGCAAATGATTAATAGCATTACAAACACCGAAGTAAACAACTAAAAAGTTAAATAAATAATTCATTTCTTTCCCCAGAATCCTCCCTATGGTCAACCTTAAAATACTGCTTGTAAGGCATCATACCCACTTCAATCATGTCAGCTGCTGATCATTAATTGCTTCAGAAAAAGACAATATTTTATCCATCCTCTTTGGAGTTCCAGTGTGAATGGGGAAGCAAAAGAGAGTGAAACTGAGTGAAACATGAAAAGCTTGATTTGTTAGGACCCCTGCTGTCTGAAAAGAGATCAAAGCTCAGAGGGAGGCTGTAAAACAGCCGAATGCACAGCACTGAAACATGGCCCGTGGCAGCTGCTCTGGGCACTTGCTCACAACCCAGGTGTGCCTGCAACTCCACTCTGCCAGCTGAATCATGGGAGTAGGCTACCTCTCCTCTTCCTTCATTATTTCAACGGCAGTCACGGAGGAGATGCGGGCTCCATCCATCACAATGCACAAATTCACAGTGCGCAGATTCAGCACAGGCCTAATTAAAGCTTTTCCTTTCATTTGTGGAGATAATTAGACTTTCATCTCACCAGGAAGCTTCAGAAAGATCTATTTCTTTCTTCAATAAAAGCTACATCAAACAAAAGCAGATTTTAATCGCCTTTTCTTTGGGGCATGAGTCAATAATGAAAGATGTCACGGGTAACCAGAAGTTGTGTGCAGAAAAAAAGAGAGAGGCGAAGAAAACCGCCTAAGCAATGTTCTTTAATTAACATCATGTTTGCAAACACCATTAATTTCTCTCATTAAATGATTTTTATCTGCAACTGATTGTTGATAAAACAATCGATTTGAGCATCTCATCTGTTTCACCGCTATTCAAGAACCCATCTGCTGTGCTGTAAAGCAGTAATCACGCAGGCTGTTAAGCAACATGTGAGAACAATAAAAAATGCATGCGTGTGTGTCAGGGATTTGTGAGGCTGACTGCAGGGCAAGGGCCACCTTTCCACAGGACATGTATAAAAAATGACTTGGTGTCAGGCTAAAGGACAAAACGTCACAAAGATCAGAAGTGCATAAATAAAAACACAAATTAATATGTGCCGGCAGAAAAAGCTCCATCTGTGTTTAGGAATCGTTTCGTAAACAGATTCTGAAGAGGAAGGCAGGGAATTTACATGCATTTAATAGTGTGCCATTGGCTGGTGTGTGATGTAATTTCAGATGACACACGTGTGACTTGTCTACTGTTTAAGAGACTCTTGGTGTTTCAAAAGGAAAATTCTCACCCTGAAGGCTTTTTGAGAATTGTTGACGTTAGCTTCTTCTCCCCATGACTTTAGCCATGTGAAAATAAATACTTGTGTGGGATAGAGATGAATCTGGGGAATCAGTTGTGAAATCAACTTGAGAGGCAGAGGAGTTGAGAGCAAGTATACATTGAAAAACTGTAAGGCTGGACCAGATGCCACGAGATCAGGTACGGATACCAAAATCTATCTGGGCACAAGTTTAAAGGATTTGCTTAGAATCACCTGGAAAAATAAATTTTAGCCTTTTGGAAGGAAACCTTCAGGTGGTCTGGTCCTAGTTCCCACAGCTCCATGCTGAGACTTTGTAATGCTGCCTGTTGCTATTTTAGGAATTCTAATAAGAGTTACTGAGATCACATAATATTGGAATACACACTATTTGTAATAGTTTTAGGAATTCTAATAAGAGTTACTGAGACCACATAATATTGGAATACACACTATTTGTAACAGTTCTCAGAAAGAGTAACTTCTTTCTTTTATTGATGTAAAGGCTATCCCTCTCTGACTTCCAGTCTCTGGTGGTGATTCTGTCTTTTGGAACCACGGTGTAAGATTAGAGTTGTCCTCATCATGGCCCTTCAATCCCTGAGATTTGGCCTTTTTACTCTGTGACATGCATGGTGAGGCACTGTTCTGCCCAAATCTAGGAGGGAATGTCCATTTCTGGCCGCTGTATCAGAAGTGCATCTTCTGAGATGATGCCGGACAGCGTATCTCGGTTTTCCCCATCCCTTGACTTCTCCATGATGAATACCTTGTTCCTTCAGGCATTCTTTAGATGATATTTTTTCCCAGCTTTTTGAAGGACTGAGTCTTTCTCTTCAAATATATTCCAGGATGTCAATTTCCCAATTAAGATACAGCGGCCAGAAATGAACATTCCATCCTGGATTTGGGCAGGACAGTGCCTCACCATGCATGTCACTGAGTAAAAAGGCCAAATATTCAAAGTGGATTTTTCTTTTCTAAGAAATAAGAATGATTTGTGAGAAATCAAAATAGTGTTATATCCCAAGAAGTCCCTAAACTTTCTGGCAGGATGAGAGTACAAAGTTTTCAGGAGAAATATTGTTCTTTATTATTGATACAGTCAGTAATTTAAACTATTACTCCTAGGTCATTATTTGCAGAGTATATTTGTCTTTAATATCCTGTACTTTAAGATCCTATGCTATGGAAAGTTTCTGCCAAGGACAAAATCTTGTCTTCATATGATCAACCCAACTGGCTAAAAAGTAAAAGGTTTTTTATCAATCTATTCATTCTGCTTCCAGGACTGGAAATAATTTTTTGACCTATTAAATAAGCATTTGACAACTGATAAAAAGTACATGATTTTAGTGTCACACAAATCCAGGGAAGGAAGTGAGGCCCTCTATTTGTTGTTTTTAGGATGTGAAAGTATAATTTCGGCTGAAAGTTTTGGGATAGCTGATGTTTTTAAGCAAAATATAGAAATTTACTAAAATAAAATTGGAGAAGTTAGCAGAGAACCCTAATTGATTTTCTGCTTAATCTTTTGCAAAGATTTCTTTGCAAAATCTTTGTCTTTGGATCATTAAATTTAGAGAGCTTGGTCCTCTGGTTCTTTTAGTTTTCTAAGCAGAGAAATATAAACATCTTTATCACACAGCCCATCCTATTATGAGTTATACAAAGTTCACTAGAAATAAATGGAAAGTTTGCTGTGTTATCACTGTTATTCAGTAAAAAGAAAATAATGCTGCGGTGTATCACTGCAAATTTACTTTAAGGCTTAACATGGAACAAATAAACAGCTTATTGGGGAAAATAGGAAAAAAGAAAATAAATAGATTCTCAACAGTTGTTCAAACAAAATTAAACTCAATCCTTGTGCATTTGTAGGAACTGGTATTATTGCATTTGTAGGAATTGGTATTATTTACTGTTGGGTGCCAAAGTTGCAACTAAAAACATATTTGCAATTATCTACTCAGGATGTGCTGCCACACCTGCTGCCTGCTAAAGCTACCAGCATTTTAACAATTTCTTCCTGTGGGAAGAGCAAACAGTGCCATTTCCAATGAGAGTGCTGTCCATTAGCCCACAGATGAGAAGTGCTGAAAAGTGGTGTGAGTGTTCCCCAGAGACTGGGCTTCTCACAGCACACCTGATATCGAGCAGAGCAAATTGGTGTCTCGAGGTCATTTCAGAAATCAGATTATGTGCATGACAACACAAGGCACCGCTGCTATGCCATCTGCCCGGCCCACACCTGGCACATTTAACCCCAAATGCTTTTTGTGGAGTCGAATCAGTGTGTTCTCTTGGGCCAGTGTCACAGGCTCTGTCAGGCAAAGATCAATTGCATGTCATCACTCAGGCTAGCAGGGCTAAGTAAACAAATTTATGATGTTATTAGAGATTAATATGATTTTGCAAAACATACAATGGCTTGATACTTTAGTATACTTCGGGGATTGTCTTGATTTCTTAACTATAGGAGACAGCTGTCCAAAATACACCCAGCACCACAAGCTGTACCCAACTTCAGAGTGGGTTGAGGTCTTCAAGGTAAGTGCATTGCCATTTAAAGTGTATTTCCCAAGGAAACACCTAATACAAGCTGGTTTGGTTCCTGGCCTGTGCCCCTGAAGCCTATTTAGCTAACCGGATTGTAGTTGCACTGTAATACTGCTAGAACTATCCTGAATTCTGGGTCTTGAGAAGGGAAGGTGGCAGTGGGAAAGGAGGAAGAGGATGAAAATGAGGAAGTAGAGGAGACAATAGGAGAAAATAGAAGAGGTAAAGAGGGGGAGGAGGAGGAATTTTCTTCTGCTTTTCCTAGAGAAGCATTTCAAACCAGCAGTTCCTGTTTTCTTCTGCACTGGTTCCTTACTCTATTAGAAGGAGCCTGCTCTTGGGAGCTACATTAGAAGGGAGAAAAGAAAAAAAGGATTGGGGGAAAATGCAGACGAGGCCAGAGTAAGAAGAGAGACAAGCGTGAGCTGTGGCTTACGCGGAGGCTCATTCCGCAGTCGGGAGCAGCTGCAGGTCAGTTGTGGGCCATCTGGAAGTTGGGTGTTTCCAAGCCAGGGGGCTGCTTCTATTCAGAATGGCTACTCCAGTTTCCCTGCACTTGACCATGAGGGCCACAAGGACAAAGCGAGAAAATGCCTGGCTAACAACTCCCAGCCCCCTGCTCAAGTGCGGCTCCAGTGTAAACCAGGTAACCTAAAGGATGATTAAGGCACAGTGCTCAAGTGGAGCCTGTTTTGTCACGAAAACCTTGGATTAACCAGCAGGAAAAGTGGAAATGCTGCTGTCACTTAGGAACAAATAAGAAATAAACAGCATACTACACTGCTTGGAGACACTTCCAGCCATGGAAGGGGTGGTTTCTAAGGAGCCTGACAGCCTCCTTCCGAGCGGAGCAGGAACTGTGCAGCGAATGCAGCTACTGTGGTCAGAAAGGAAGGGAAGAAAGGCTTTAAATGCCAAGCTCTTGGCTGAGAACCTCTGGCATGAGAAGAGCTTCTGTCCCCACTCATATAGACAGATAATTTGGCGGAAACTAACTTTGAGCGGAGAAAGTTTCCTGGGTATTAGTTAAAAGCAGGTAGAGAACTAGGGAGTCCCAACACCAGACGCTCCCCATCCTCTGCCTGAGGGAACTCCACCCTCCCTTTGGGTCAGAATAGTTTATGGAAATGGGAAAAGTTCCCCGATACATGATGCAAACTTCCCACATAACTTGCTTTCAAGATAATATCTGACCCCTTTAATCTTTGCAGATCACTTTCTGAGGTTATATCTCACCATTTGGTTTTGCAATCTACAAATAAAAATGGGGGAAAGCAGAAGAAAATTTTATAGCTACAAACTATATTTCACTGTATAAATGATCATATTTAATTTAACTTTTTAGAGACAGAGTCTCACTGTGTTGCCCAGGCTGGAGTGCAGTGGTGCAATCACATCTCACTGTAACCTTGAACTCCCGGGCTCAAGCAATCCTTCCACCTCAGCCTCCTGAGTAGATGGGATCACAGGATCAGGCCAGCACGCCCAACTATTTTTTAATTTTTTTGTAGAGATGGGGGTCTTGCTATGTTGCCCAGGCTGGTCTCAAACTCCCGGCCTCAAGGTGGGACCTCCCACCTCGGTCTCCCAGAGTGCTGGAATTATAGATGTGAGGCACTGCATGTCCAGCTGAATGATCATATTTTATATTTATGTTAGTGTTTCCAAAGTGTCTTCCCATTTTTAAGAAGAAACAAAGGCCAGAGAAGGGAAGCTGTAAATGGTCACGGCCAGCGAGTGGTCTGCAGTCTGATAACCCAGTGGGATGTGCTTTTGCTGGAAATTATGACGAATGCCAAAAAACTCCCTCTTGAGGCTGTTTGTTCACTCTTGCTCTGCTTGCTCCCAGCGACCCTTTATTGTCAGCAGCACACCTGTGAGGCCACCTACCTGATGCTGGCCTGAGGAGGGTTTCTGTAGGAACTGAGCTTCCGGTAGGCAAATGCTAACTGCTCCCCAGCAGGGACTGGCTTAGCTACACTCCTGCTTCCCTCTTTCCCTATGGGTCAGGTAAGTACTAGAAGCCAGGCCCATAGCAATAAATGAAACCCAGTCTCCACCACCAAGCAGGTTAGAACCACACCATGCTAGTTCTGGCCAATGGAAAGACTGTCTTCCAGGACATGAGACATATCATCTCCACCCACAAATACAGGATGCCATTAGGGAGAATTCCCACTAGTTCTGTTCTCAGGTTCCCACAAGGAAATTTAGGAAACCTGAATACCTGTTTCCCTAAGCCTGATTTTCTCATTTTACTCCAGACCCTCCCATTAAGAAGACAGCCCTATTTGTGGCTCACACAGCTTTCTGTCCTCATTCCACAGAGAGCTCCCATGCACCCCTCTCCACCACTCACAGCATCCCCAGCCATCAGCATCTTGTAGCAGATGTTGGCCCATGTGCTACAATGGATGAACCAACATTAACAATCACTATCATCCGGTGTCCATAGTTTACATTGGGTTCACTCTTGGTGTTGTACATTCTGTGGGCTTTGACCAATATATAATGGCCTGTCTCTGCCATTATAGTATCACATAGAAGAGTTTCGTTGCCTAAAATCTCCTGTGCTTCACCTTCTAAATAAGGTTTTGCTTCAAACTGACTGAATTTCCCAGAAAATTAATACAGTCACTCCTTGACTCCAGAAGGCAATGATGCCTGGAAATCCCACCTTCTTGGGTTCTACTAGGTATTGATGTGGGCCAGAAACAGGCACTGTTAATCCGAATGCTTGTGAGTGTCCTGGGCTGGACCTCCAGCTGCACCTGCCCTTCACCCTGGTTTCTTTCCCTCCTGACTTACATCCCGGCTCGCCCTGTAGCTGAGCCTGCATGGGTTATGGCATCTACGTCCTCAGACTCTATAGCACTGACTTGAAATTATTGAACTCAGTTTATTTATATTAGATTGAACTGGATTGTCCAATCAATTAATTCAATTGCCCTGTTTTCACCTTTGAACTCATAACATTTTAGGGAGATATTTATGGACATGACTGGTCCTGTGCATAGAAAAAAAACCAATCTGGCTGGGCGTGTTGGCTCACGCCTGTAATCTCAGCACTTTGGGAGGTCAAGGCGGGCAGATTACGAGGCCAGGAATTCGAGAGCAGCCTGGCCAACCTAGTGAAACCCCGCCTCTACTAAAAATACAAAACAATTAGCCAGACGTGGTGGCGGGTGCCTGTAATCCCACTACTCGGGAGGCTGAGGCAGGAGAATCAGTTGAACCCGGGAGGCGGAGGTTGCGGTGAGCTGAGATCACACCACTGCACTCCAGCCCAGGCGACAGTGCGAGACTCCATCTTAAAAAAAAAACAAAAAAGGAAAGAAAAAAGAAAAAAACCCAATCCATTCCCTCACTAACATTAAGAGAACCTTTAGGGCTTGGAGCCAGGGCAAGAAAAATCTACTTTCAAAAGGCTGGGACATCTCCCAGATCTTCCCTGCCTCTGTGTCCTCAAGTCATCCAGCTGGAGGTCTGAAACAGCTGCCTTCTCCACCACCCGCCACCACCAGCAAGGTCCAAACGTGGTGCCAACTCCTTAAGTTGCCACTTTTAGCCAAGTCCTGAAGTCATTTTCTGCCATGGTAATTTCTTTTCTTTGATTGGCCCAGAAAGGCAGCTGGTGACTCTATGAGGTGGGCGGGAAGCCAGGCATGGGCAGGTGGACCGTCCGGTCATTAGCGGCTGGGCCCCCAGGTAAAAGCCACAACAAGAGATTAGGGGTACTGACAGGTGGGGCAGGGGCTCCCTGTAACCATGTTGTCAGGCTAGCCTTGCATATTTAGGTTTTTCTCTGAAAATATAAATCTATCCCCAATGACTGAATAGGGAGCAGGCCCTGCTAGAATTGTATGAACTTAAAAGAAACACCAAGCAGTTCCTAGGAAGACACCCAAAATGATTCAGTTCTAACCTCTGCAGAAAGAAGAAAACTGCATTCTGAGCAGAATAGTTGTCTCGTATTATCGATAAAAGTAAATACAAATGGGGACAGAGGATATAAACATGTGAATATGATACCTTTGAGTGCAAATTGGATTATCCTAAGTAAACCAGAGGGATGACAATTTTATATTTCCTTTCTACTGATATTTTTCAGTAATATACAATAAACATTTGATTTACAAAATGGAAGTGACTGAAATTTATAGTGTAAACATCTCAATTGTATGAACATCTGACTGATGATCCAGGGTGACTAACCTCTCCAGATTTGCAGTCTTTTCATCCATAGCCACAAAATACACAGTGACTTGAAAGAGCATACTTTTTGTTTGTTCCCTGTGTCCAGCCTCCCCCACTCCCCACCCCCCGGTCAGGGCTATCTGCCTGAGAAAAGCTGCAACATTTTTTTTTTTTTTCCATAAGGCCGGGTGCGGTGGCTCACACCTGTAATCCCAGCACTTTGGGAGGCAGGGGCAGGCAGATCTCCTGGGGTCAAGAGTTTGAGACCAGCCTGACCAATATGATGAAACCCCCTCTCTACTAAAAATACAAAAATTAGCTGGGCATGGTGACACATGCCTGTAATCCCAGCTACTCAGGAGGATGAGACGGGAGAATCGCTTGAACCCAAGAGGCATAGGTTGCAGTGAGCCGAGATCACACCACTGCACTCCAGCCTGGGCAACAAGAGTGAAACTCTGTCTCAAAAAAAAAGTGGATTTTGTTTCATCAAAAGTTTCAGTGAAAAACAGTCTCTTAAAAGAAACATAATTCAAAATCACTAATGCCAAATAAAGAAAGGGTTTGAGAAGATGTGCTCGAGCAGTATGAGGGGTCTCATTTTCCAGACTGCGTCACTTCTGAAAGTTTACCTTTCTTTGGGCTGAAAGATTTCCCCGTCTGAAAAGTCACTTATCTCTTTTATCCCAAGTATAAAACTGAGGACCATACAGGAAGCATCCGAGTGTCTACTTATTTTTTAAAGTTCTTAATATACAGCAATCATATCCATTTCTGATTGTATGGCTTCAGGCACATCCCTTTACCCCACCCAGCTTCCTTTCCATCATCTGAGATATTTTTTGTGGGTCATTGTGAATATTGGAACAAAGTGTGTAAATTCCCAGCACTCTTTGGTGGCTGTTTAAGTCTCCCCTTCTAGTTTTCTTTCATGCCTCATTCTAGTAATAAGTTGCTCACAGTCACTCATCATCTCCCTTCTCTGTGCCCCTTCATGTCAGCCAGCCACATATTCTCACTATACTGCATTTTCCTTGTTCAAGATAACAACGATGGCATGGAATTATCAAGGAGTTGCTAAGAATCTCTGTTGTAACCCTTCCCTTTAGATGCTAGGTTTTATTGTTGGATGCTATCATTGACTGAAAATAGGTTGTTTATAGGTACCCTACTAAAGCATTCCAAATTATTATATTATAGTTCTAAATTTAAATTGAAATAAAAAATGTGAGAGAAGTCTGAGGAAAACTCATGATATTGCTGTCCATTTGCTTATGACTGTCAGTCACGTGGGAAGCATCCGGTTCACACCCTGGGAGATGTTCGTCCTCTGTGACATCCAACAATAGAATCATGGAGTTGGAAGTGGTCATCCTGTTCAGTGTTGGCTAAGTTGTGGGTCATTATCTATTATTGGGAACTGAAATCAATCCAACAAGATGAAATAGCATTAAAAACTGAATTCGGTTAAACCAGAGTAGAATGGAATATATGAGTAAACTGTGTGTGATTAAGAGTTATTTTTTGAACAATTGTATTTCAATTCTATAGACTTCTATGTGTGAATACATCTAATATAAAATGTATTGCTTACTGTGGATCACAGTAAAAAGAAAAAAGATAGAAGTTATTATCTAACCCTTCTCCTAGTTAACGCCTTACTAATCAATACTTAAAAGTTAATGCTATATGATATCCCCTTGCCTTCTTACCCCTGACAGGGTGATATTTAAACATCTGCTTGAATCCTATCAGTGGTGATGAATTTTCATGTTCATGAAATTGTCAGTTCTATTTCCAGCCCTAATGATACTACTGGTCCTTACAGTGAGCCATATCTGTATGAGGTGTGGTTCTGTAACTGCATCCTATTAGACGTGACTCTAAACGCTGGAGCACCACAGACTAAATGTCTCCCCGCTCCACATGTTAGCCCTTTAAGTATTTGACAACAGCTATAATTTTCCCACTGATTTAGAACCTCTATTTTCTTCAGCATCTTCTCATGTGGCATCCTTTATCATCGTCTTAAGCTTATCATGCCTTTTTTCTGGGAGCAGGGAGTGTGTAAATGCCTTCTTGAGACAGGATGTTTAGAACTGAGTAGAGTCCTTCACATCTGACCTACCAAACCAGGGTACAGAGGGATTTTCACCTCCTTGATTTTGATACCATGCTTTTGGTAATATGGTCAAAAAATAAATTAGTTTTTTTTCACACACTTGACTATTATTGAATTTATAGTCAACTAAAATGTATTTTTCACAGATGTTTCTCCAAGCCTTATTGACTCCTCTCTGAAATTTGCTTATCTTTTTTTAGGGGTAAGGCTGTAGGTTGAGGACCATATTCTTGTTAGATTATATTCAAGCTGGTGTGGCTCTATTTGAATGTAGATGCTTCTACCTCTGAATTAATTGCCTGTCACAGTTATATATCACCTATAAACTTGAGAAATATGCCATTTATGACCCTAAAAGTCGTGACTGAAACTTTGACCAGGAAAGAGAGTACCTGTTTTTGAATTCTTGTACTGCAGTAGAAAGCCAGTGAGTTGACTATGTGTAACTCAAAACATTTTCTATTTGAAAACACCATTATCAATGATGTTGTGTTTCCAGCTCATCCATTTTCTTTTTAGTGGAATACCTACCATTGAAATAGAAATAACATTTATTGAACTTATTCTTGGTTAGCAACAAATGTGAAATTGTAATTAATAGAAAGCAAGAAGTGGGGAAGAAGTTTGCGGGGTTATTAAGTTTGATCATTAAAACAAACAAGCAAATCAATCTGCTATTTCTTGAAGCATAAAGGACAATAGGTACTGAAGTTTCAAGATAAAAGGACAAAATAGTACTCTAGTTTCCTGATTCCTTTTTCATTCGATTTGAACACCCTTCCTCCATTTTTGTTTTGCTTCCTCTGTATTTGAAGGACTGGGCCTCATGATCACTTTATTCAGGCATTACAGTAAGATTTATCGATTACACGTGGTTGCAGCCACAACGAACTTATGTTTTCTTTCATTTCAACCTTTTCCTTTTCATCCATCCAAAGCCTCCTACCCGCACCTCCAACCAATTACCACTGGAACAAAAATAAAAGGCTGGATTAGGAATGAAAAGCAAGGAAAAAAAATGTGCATCTTCTATAGGGTAGTAGACAGTCTTTCAAAGCTCATAAATAGTGTGGGATAGGTAGTTTCATTATAACTTCGCTGATGAGGGAGTTGCTGTTAAAAATATAATGATTCCCAGGTCAAGTAATTGAGTCACAATGAACATATGTGTCTATGTGTGTGCCTATGTATGTATGTGTCTATTAGAATGAAGATTAAATATGTATACATGTGCATATGTCTATCTATGGGATGCTGTCTATTCTCAAGGAAAGAAAAATACAAATGCCTAGAAAAAGTCGTGAGCTGCTTAAATTCTTTATTCTAAATATCAATCATGGAAAAAATATGTCTACAGGCTGTAACATTTCAGTGGGTGTGTAGGAGGCATAATATAAATGCCTTTTATAATTGAAATCTAAAATATGAAATCAGTCTTCAATGAAATTTATAAATAATAGTGATTTCTCTGTGTATAGGGAGCTAGAAAATTTTACTGTCCACAAGGTTGCTAGACCAACCTTTGATTATCCAGATACAATTAATATACAAGGGTAATATGTGAGTGTCATTTATCCTCAGGGCTCATAAGCATAAAAACAGTAACACACTGTGAAAGTAATGGTAACACTTAGAGGTCCCATTATTATTAATTCATTTGACATTCACCGTAATCACACTGGTCTTAATGAATTCATTTGGCACGTGCATATTACATGTACCTTCAAACACACGCCATAGTAAATCAATGCTAACGAAATGTGTTGAATTCAGATAAACTATGACTTCTTTTTAAAAAAAGGAGCATTTAAAATTATACATTGAAAAGTTACATCTCAATATTTTATTTTAATGGCAAGAAACATTGTAAATAAGGAGCAGTTAAAATAATTTTATTTTATCATAAAAATATATTTTAGTAAATGTTTAGTTAAATGTGGTCTGTGGGCTACTGATTTCCGAAGCCCATTTATGTACATACAGATGTATGTGTACAGAATGTTCAGAATAAAACATCAAAGTAATGCATGGATGAACAGTGAAGAAATTTAATCATAAATGTGCAAGCACTATAAACACTAAAGGGAAGATAAGTGTTGAATAGCTTTCAAATATCACATTGTCAAAGATTTAATTTTGTCTGCAAAATAGATCCACATTTGCCAAACTAGTCTTTTTCTGCTCTTCAAGTTTCGTTTCTCCTACTCTGTTATTTTTTCCTTGGGCCTCTTCAGATTTCTTGAGGCCCAGCGTTCATTTTTGTGACAGCTCTAAGTGATCACAAAGTATATTCAATACCTACTCGCTAATGACTGGGACAATATCTGTGGCTTGTCATTTTCTGGTCATTTGCTCTGGCAGGTGTCTGATACTTTGCTGGTAGCCACTCTGAGTTCATTTGGGGGATATTTTATCTCCAAATGTAAACAGTAAGCACCCCAGGTAGACTGGATGAGCAAAGTTTAATGTTTCTTTTTTTTTTTTTTTTTTTTTTTAATTTGTCTCTTCCTACCCTTCCAAAGTGCCTGGAATTTTGCTGGGCATTTTCTAGCTTTTTGCCAGTTTAGGATTCCTTAGATGATGGGTATTTATATTTTAAACAAAAAATTCTCTCACGCATCCCCATATTTTCCTATAAGAAGTTTGTTCTTTGTTGCTGACCTCAGTCCCTTTAACAGATTCATTTTACCTGCACACAGGGGCATACACACAAAATCTAAGACTATAATTTTATTTTTATTCAACATCAACTTTACACGCAAAGTGTCGTCGTCATACACCATTGCTGATATTTCTATGTCTTTTAAAATGAATGTCTCTCTCTCTCTTTCTCGTGTATACTAAATGTTTGCAAAAGACCTGTCCTAAGGAGCTTTAGGTCTAGTGAGGAAGAAAGCAATTACTGTATATAGTCATCCTTTTTCATAATGGAGAGAAATAAGGGCTGTTTGGGAATCTCACTGGTCACAGAAGAGGAGAATGCTTAGAAGTTTTCTAGAGGGACTTCATTTCTGCATACAGGCAAAGTTCTCTGAAATATTAAAACCCTCCAGAACGTTGTAGGCATTGTCCCTGATGCCTGAGGTGCTGATTTCCCAACTCCTTCGCTAACTCCTATGACTCCTTTAGTTTGTAGCCCAGACTTAACTTACTCCTGGAACTTTCCATTTCTCCCCCTTAATCTGCATTGAAGGAATGTGGTTCTTCCACTGTGTAGTTCTTACTCACTAAGAACCTGTTTGTCTTGATAATTAACTAAACTATAAACTCAAGGAAGAAAATATCTATGTCTATATTGATTTTCCTTACTGATTATCTTTAATTCAATGCCTGAGACTTAATAAATTCTCAGTAAGTCATTTTGAATGATGAATAAATATGGGTATAGTATTGGAGTTGAACATGCAAGAAAAAATAAGAGATAACTTCTCCGAACAAGATGAAGGAGGTGGGAATTGGGGAATAATTTGGAAAGATGGCACGGAAGTGGCAAGCAGAAGTTTCCGATGAAGTATTCACGACATCTTGAAGATGAAGGGGACCTATTAATGAATTTTAATTGGGGAAATTAACATGAGGATTTATAAAGATGACACCAAAGATGAGTATGGGAAGCACTTTGGAAGAAAATGAGTGGCTATATGGTGACAAATTGGAAGTCTTATTTTATTGGTTCAGAAGGGAAATTATGAAGAACTTCATAACTTGATTAGATTGAAGGATAAGGAAAAGGGAGGTAAACATTTTACGTGTAAGACCACTGAACATGACAGATAGTAGGGGCAATAAGAAAAAGAGAAGCTGAGCCGGGTGCGGTGGCTCATGCCTGTAATCCCAGCACTTTGGGAGGCTGAGGCGGGTGGATCGCCTGAGGTCAGGAGTTTGAGACCAGCCTGGCCAACATAGTGAAACCCCATCTCTATTAAAAATACAAAAAATTAGCTGGGCGTGGTGGCGGACACCTGTAATCCCAGCTACTTGGGAGGCTGAGGCAGGAGAATCACTTGAACCCGGGAGGCGGAGGTTGCAGTGAGCTAAGATTGTGCCATTGCACTCCAGCCTGGGCAACAAGAGCAAAACTCTGTCTCAAAAAAAGAAGCCAACGGACTTTGGCAGATTTGAGTTTTCAGCTGTTGACATTTTAGTTGGTGTATATAATAGTTAAGTGAACAAAATTCATGGAGCACTGACGGAGAATACAAGTCATTAGTAGCAAGTATTATAGAACCAGACTGCTTGGTTCGAATCTTGAGTTCACCACTTATTAGGTGTATAACCCTTGGCAAGTTACTTAATGGTTCTGTGCCTCAGTATCCTCACTTATAAAAGAGATAAGAGAAACATATGCACCTCACAGGGCTGCTGTGAGGATTAAATGAGTTAACATGCATAAATTTCTTTGATTACTGCCTAGCCCTATATGATACTGCCTAGTGAGTCCTCTATAAGTATTTGATATTATTATTGCAGTGGTTGTTCTTATTGTTGTTATGGTAAATAGAGGTATGGAGGGAGCTCTGCAGAAAGATCTTGAATAGGCACGTTAATTTGGGATCATTGGTACGTAGGCGAATGTCAAAGCTTTAGGGTGAAATAGATCAAATACAACCTATCTCTATGACTTTATTTTATTTTATTACTTTTTGAGATGGAGTTTTGCTCTTGTTGCCCAGGCTGGAGTGCAATAGTGTGATTTCGGCTCACTGTATCCCGCGCCTCTTGGATCCTGTGCCTCTTGCCTCAGCCTCCCAAGTAGCTGAGGTTACAGGCATGCACCACCATTCCCGGCTAATTTTGTATTTTTGTTGTTGTTGTTTGTTTTTTACTAGAGACGGGGTTTCACCATGTTGGTCAGGCTGGTCTCGAACTGACCTCAGGTGATCCACCTGCCTCGGCCTCTCAAAGTGCTGGGATTACAGGTGTGAGCCACCACGCCTGGTCGTACCTCTATAAATTTAAACCACTCCTCTCCAGAGACTTCAAAATCTTATCTGTCAAAAGAAATTAATTCTATCATTTTTGTGTTACCTTAATCTTTTGGCATGCTTACATTTGGCATGCAGACTTCATCTCGAATTTTTTTTTTTTTTTTTTTTAGAGACTGATTCTTGCCCTGTTGCCCAGGCTGAAGTGCAGTGACATGATCCTAGCTCACTGTAACTTTGAACTCCTGGGTTCAAGTGATCCACCTGCCTTAGCCTCCCAAAATATTGAGATTAAAGGCATGAGCCACAGTGTCTGGCCTCATCTAGGCTGTTTTGATGCACGAGTTCTTATCTAGGGAAGATAATTCCTGCACACATTTAGACCAAAACCTCCCTAGTGCTTATTCTTCATTATGTGTCACCTTCACTGTTCTGGGTTTGGGCATCCAAAATTTTTTTTTTCTCACAATGGTCTGGTTCATACTTATCACTGCTTCTATTTGAAGTTTTGAGAAAACTTGGAACTAATCAAATGATATATAGAGAAAACTTCTTATTTACTATAGCCAATATATTTATTGGCATACATAGAATTAAAAAGAGGTTATCTTGATATATGACCAGAGAAAGTAACATTAAATAGATATACATGAAAATGTATAATTTCAAGAGAACTAAAGTTTATCTAATCTAACTCTCTCATATTACAGATGGGAAGAGTGAGTTGAGAAAGATGGAGTGACTAGCCTGTGATAACACCGAAACTTGTTTGCCTGTTGTATTTTGCAACACAGTTTAGCTGGGATAAAAAATCTGTAGAACAATGATAGAATCTATGTCTAATTGTGTAAATAAAACTGAAAATATTCACTATGGAAATCAGAATTTTTATCACAGCCAGCCAAGGATGTTTACTAATATTTTAAAAGAAGCACCGTTATGTTAATGGAAAACAGAACAACAAACTTGCCAGAATTAGACTGCTAAATGCATTCTTTCTAATTTCATTCTGTACTTACAAAATGTTTATTACTGAAATAATTAATATATTTCGTTTATGTTTCTATACTGTCAATACTATCTGCATTTATTGTTTCATACTTACAATGCCTCTTGGTTAAAAAGAGATGAACTGAATTTCTACAGACTGTTCTTTTGAGACTGGCTAAAATATGTGGTATTTTGTGAAAAAGAGAAGCAGTATTTAGCTTTTTCTCAAAATGTGTACAAGCTTAATTTTGTCACACCTGAAAAAGATTTTCAAATTAAAGAGGTCTTTTTCAAGAATTGTGGCATAGACCTTCTCACGTGCATAAATGCACAAACCTATTGGTTCAAGCATCCAAAGAATATTATTGATGACTGTCTAAACATTATAGGAGCACAGCAACACTATGTTTGCCTAATAGTAAATGCTAATAAAATGACAACAAAGTTTACCTACTACTACCAAGAAGAAACGGCAGCTTAAGTTAATTTGGCCAAATATAGATTTGCTTCCAAAACGCCATTCACTAGAATAGGAGAATTGATGAAAGTAACATTATCATATGAGTTTTAATTTTTAAAGCTTTTTATAATAAGGAAGTGGTATTCACTTTTTCCTTGTTAAGGCTAACTGTCAGAATACATTAAGTGAGGTGATTTACATAAGTAGATAAATTACTAAGGTAGAAAACTACAAATTAATGTCCACTTTTCTGGCTTAAAAGCAAAATCAAACATAGAATAATGTATTTTAATAGCACTCATCTCTGCAAACTTTCAACAATGAATTTCAAGAAAATCATTACTTAACCTACTTTTCAACATCCTTCAAAAGTGATTAATTGGCATGACTATTTCTGTATCTATATCTTTAAAAGAAATCCTAAAGTATATATCTCACATATGGGAAATACTACCTGTTCCTTACTCTGTCTTTGCACAATTTTAAATATTTATATACAATATAGTTGAGAAATATGAGGAATAACCCATTTCTAATTGTCTGGTCTTAGATTTTTTTCTAACATTTGGGGTAAGAGAAGCAGAGAAAATGAGAAAATATATGTATATATAAAGCAAAATTCCATTTTATTTTGAATAATCAACATACACATTTACTTTCTCAAAAGTGCTTCTATATTTATATCTTGCAGTGTGAAGATGAATTATGACTTCATTTTTTCATAGTGAATACAGCTTTTACTTATATTTACAAAAAAATGAAGCCTAAAACCAACCAAGAAAAATTGTAAACTTTAATTTTACTATAATCTTTCCTGTTTAATATAGCATTTACCACTCCCATTCCGTCTTAATAAAGTCAGTAAATAAGTGCCACACTTATTAAAATTTAGAAAGCTTTTTTTTTTCAGTTAGACCATAGATTTTTTTTAGGCATTCGTAAATCACGAAGTCTCAGAAGGTATTTTTTAAAACTTACAAACAGAGTCAAAATTAGTTTGCAAGATATTACAAAATGATTTTAACTTTAAAATACATTGCATGACACATTTTTTAAAATACAAAATGCAAAATTACGCTTGTTTTGGAGGGTAGAGGGGAAATGCTTAGAAAATTTCAAATCACCAGAGAGCATGATACTTGAAAAATCTGAAGACAGATGGAAAATTATTTGCTCCATAGCACAAGACTCTAGAGACTCATCAAAGGGTAAAAGTTCTGCACTGCACACATCACATTATAGATTCTCATTTTAAAAAATAACATGACTGGTAGGAATAATGTAAGTTATTACTGATAACAATTATAAGCACTGACATTATTATAATTCTTACCAATATGCAGGGTGTTTTTACTGAAATGATTTTCTGTACTCATGACGAATATCAGCATAAAATGAGGAAGAGTTTCTGTAGCTCTTTTTGAAAACTCCATAAAAATGACTACCACTAGTTCTGTCCTCTTGCTCGGGATTAGGGCAATTAGTCCGGTGCATTGTTTCTGAATGGAATGCCATGCCTTATTGTATTAACTGATTTTGTTGGAGTAGAAAGAAACCAGATACTGTTTAAACTCATAAAGATGTTTGCAGTATTAGTGTTGTCCCAGACACGTTATTGACTGGATGGATGCCTCAGCACATCCCCGTGGGCTGTCACAAACTTGCAAAACAGGCAAAGTGGAACCTGTGGATGGCAAGATACCATCTGGTGATACTGAGTCATCTCTAGGTAGACATTAAAAATATTCCCTCATCAAACTGCAAACAAAAAATAGGTTAGGTTCAGTTGCACAATAGGGCGCGTATAGTTAATAATGTGTTATATATTTCAAAATAATGAAAAAAGTGAAATTAGAATGTTCCTAACAGAAAGAAATGACAAATGCTTGAGGTGATAGATAGCCCATTACCCTGATTTGATTATTACACTTCGATTTAAGATATCACATGTGCTGTACAAATAGCTACAACTAATATGTATTTAAAATAACAAAAAAATGAAGACCTTTAACTAAAATAGGTCATATTTACAGAAGATAAAATATAATCTTAACTCTGTGCAAGCATACTACAATATACACTGCAAAATTAAAATGAATTTTATTTAACCTATTCTGAAACCAAATGATTTGGAAATATTACAAATGTCATTACTAAATTAAAAATATATCCTGATGGATAATTTATAAATGAACCATAATTACTAAATTGCAAGCTATGTTGGGCTGAAAATACAATTTTCCATGAGCTTTACTTTATTATAAAGTTTAAAACCTGGATTTTAAAAAAGTGAAATTAGTTATGTAAAGAACCTTAAAAGATTCTAGCTTTCTATGTATGGAATTTCTAATTTTATACACACACATGCATGCACACATATATCTGTTATTAGATTGTTTTCCCTATTATACGAAATAGGGTACAGTGTGTAGTCAAATATTTTGTGTAGTCAAATATTTTGTACAACTTCTTAAAATAAACAGTGAGACTTCCAGATGATTCAAACAGAGCTCAGATCAAATGTTAATGTTCCTGAACTAGGAATATGGCTATAAATAAATTACTGAAAGTAAAGAACCCGCATTGATTATAATTTAAATTGTTTAGTCTCAGCGTTATTTGAATTTAACTATTGCACACCCATGCACACACACACACGCCTATGTGCACATACAATCGTACTTTTAAAAGTCCAATCTGGTTTCTCTATTTTTGAAGTTAAGTAGCTTATTCTAGGGCTTTCTGATAGCCATTGCCAAGGAGAGCTTTGTCTCATGAAAGGAAATTGGAAGTGATACAAGTATGATTCTTTTAGAGACAGTGAAGTCCTAAAACTCAATATTGTTCATGGAGCAGAAAGAGGTTGAGGTTTTCAGGCCAGAGGCTGCCTTGGGAAGAAACACTGGGCATTTACAGAATTGTAGTGCCATTGCCTACAGATGAATGAATGGTTTTCTCAGCACCCTGCCAATTTCCAGGGAAGTCCCCTCTGGTCACTTGCCACTGAGTCTGTCAGCATTCTTGAGAGGATATTATTGCAAGGCTCAGAGGACCTTGAGGCTGATCAAGGCAGCCATGGCAAGAAGATTTTGCTGCTGGTTGATTTCTGCCCAGTATAGGATGTGAGAGAAGCAGCTCAGCCAGGTTCGTGACGAGGCAAATACCATTACTTTGGCAAAGATTTCAGTTTGAAAAATTTAAGAAGCGGTATTATTTGGTGGCTCAGACACTATCTGCTGTGTGCATTCAACCTGCCAGATAAGAATTCTGAATCTTGCAATGGGTTTCTATTTGTTATAATCCATATCTATATAAGACTATGTATAAAAAAACAAACTGATGGTCAAGCCGACTTACCGAGAAATTTGCATAAAATCCAGTTTAATCTATTCTATTATTTAAGATGGTCAAAATATGCAGTTTTTTTAAGTGGCCACATAGGTGGCTAAAAGACAACTTGTTTACCAAAAGTTCTGGAAATTGGCCCAAATCATGGTAAAATTGACTACATTTCCTACAGTTTTTTTCCCAATTCAAAATCAAATTATAAGTACTGCTGATTGCTGAACCAAAAAACGAATCTTTCCAGAGAAAGAGGTGATGTTCACCCTGTGGTTTGTTTCAAATCCCCACAGAGATGAGAAATCAGCAGGGTCAGAGATAAGAAAGGCTTGGAGATGACCACAGAAAGCAGAAAGACTTGCTGCCAAACCCCGACTTCTCACCAATTGTACTGATGAAGCAATGAAAATCACCATCTCTTCCGTCTATAGAATGCATAGTATATTTATGGATACATAGTGTATGACGTGTATAGAAAAATATCATTCAGTCCTTGAAATCAACATGCAAGGTGAGTATCTTTTATTCCATTTCAGGGAAACAGATCTCAGAGAAGTTAAGTAGAGGCTCAGTACAAAGCCAAGAAGAATCCAACTGGCTGCCTGACTGCAAAGCCCAGGTTTGTTCTACAACCTTCCCTCTAGAATCTCTGAAATAATCTACCATGACTTGGAGACCCAGCCCAATATGCAATGCAGTTCTCATTTGGTAGGAACTAGACATTTTTCATGACTTTCAGGAGTCATTATTACCTCTAGAGTTTTGGAAGCCCAGCTCTCAGAGTGGGAATTTTTTAAACATCTATATTGTTGCCCAGAGGCAGGTCCTGCTAGCAGTGTTTGCTGAAGCCTGGACGCCATACCTCTTTTCCCGCTAGCAGGGTTTATTGAAGCCTGAACGCCATACTTCTTTTCCCCGCACACTCTGCAGGGGCATACAGGGGTCTGGATCTAATGAGGCAGGACCACCCAGATATGCTTTTCTGGACCCTGTGCCTTCAATAGATCTGAATTTCTGGGAGGTCAGATATCCAGAGATGCTTCAGGTATTGCTATGATCTGAATGTTTGTGTCTCTCCTCAAATTCATATGTGGAAATTCTAACCCCCAAATTAATGATATTAGGAGGTGGTGACTTTGGGGAGGTGATTAGGTCATGAGGGCAGAGCCTCCTTGAGTGAGATTATTACCCTTGTAAAAAAGGCCTAGAGACCTCTTGCCCCTTCCACCATGTGAGAACACAGTAAAAAGATACTGCCTGTTAACCAGGAAGAGGGCTTTTACCAGATGCTGAGTCTGCTGGTACTCTGATCTTGACGTCCCTGCCTCCAGAACTGTGAGAAGTTAATTTCTATTGTTTATAACACATGCAGTCTATGGTATTTTGTTTCAACAGCCCAAACGCACTAATACAGGTGGGGTTGTCAGATTTACTCATAGGCGTGCCGGCATTAGAGACTAAAAAGTAAACAGTCAAACAAACAAAAACCAACCACCAGCCAATCTACTAACCTATCTAAAACAAGCGTGTTGGATCCGTCACACTTTCTGCTACACCCCCTCTATCTTCTAGTTGAAAATGTTTTACAATCTCTAATTGACAATATAAATTGTTTTAAGAACAAAGATTATATATTATACATGTTTATATTCCTCATGCTTTTATATGGTACGTGCATCATTTATGAACTGCAGTTAATTTATAATTGTGATTTTAAACAATTATGAATCTTATTTATGTATTTTTGGCTACATTCCATCCATAATGAGTCACATTTAAATTTTTACTCACAAACAAACATATCTCAAGTATACATTTTAGACAAATAACTTTCTATTAGAAGATTATATTTTAACCTAGAAGGATTCATTAACATGTACCAGATGCCAATGTAATTGTACATTATCTTGGAATTCTAATACTTCGAAAATTGTGTAGCTATCGTCTTTAGGTTTATTAGCTGGATGTAATCTACCACACTGCTTTTCTGTTTAACCTAGAACGAATTTTTATGTTAAGACTATGCACCCCTGAAAATAGAGGTTGGTAATGAAAACTGTAACACAACATCAACTGTGGTGTTGTAAATAGCGCCGCTATAAACTTTCTTTATAGAGATCCATCTAATGTAAGTACATAAGAAAGGCCTCAAAAGCTTAAAAAGACCTAACTTGTCCTATTTGATTTTATCTGCGATTCATTTAGCTGAAGATAAGACAAGTGCAAGCTAATGACCTCCTTTTTTATATATCTAATTTTCAGCTATGCTTCAGTATGATCATATACACTTTTAAATGAGCCATATTCTTCACAGCTAATTGGTGGGGCCAGTGAAGTGCATCAACATGCTATGGTACTTTGTCTTCTTCCCAGTTTGAGTCCTTACTGGGTATTTAAGCTGACAATGTGAATGTGGCAAGTCTCCAGATTTCAGCTGTGCTGGCAGCGGAGGCCACTCTGAGAGATGGGCAATATGGCTTCTGTGTGTGCCATTCATCAGAGCAAGCATTAAAGGAGAAGAGTGTGTGGTTTGCAACCTTCTGTACCTGGTGTGTATTGCTTTCCTGCTGAGGTGTGTTCAGGCAGCGAGGTCTGAATTTGGTGTATTGTCAAGGTGGTGAAGTGTGAATCTGGTGTCTTGTCAAGAAAAGAAAGATATTTTTGCAAAATGTTTTCACAAAATAAAGTCTTAGACAAACTCAAACACATATTGCAGGTTTTTTTTTTCTCTCAAGTTTTTGAATGGCATCTTAAGGTCTTTATTCCTGTTAGGAATTTCACATCTTAAAATTTTTCACGCAGTGGCTTAAGGTAAAAATTGAAGTCTCTGAAATGAGAAATCTTTGCATTTAACATTTTTGTTTTAGTAAGGATTGGTTCATTTGAAACAGGTGTTCCAATTATTTTGAGGTATAAATTAGATTTTATCTTATTTTACTGATGCAGTAGGCATTGCTTTTATATTTTTAAACTAATTCCCTGTTGATCAACATTGAAATACTTGGTTCACCAACTGTGATATTAGGCATCAATGCAGCATTAATGAATTAACTGTGTTATTTCTATGTGCCAATTTCATACGTTAATGATGTTATCCGTATTATCTACCTAGAATGATTTAACAGTTACTTTAGTATTGGAAAATATACATTAAAATATTTAAAGTTTCCACTTTGAAAATCTGTTTTTTTGCCATCAAATAATTCTGTTTTTCACAAGAAATGAAAAATCAAAGTGATACTCTTTTTTTTTTTAAAAAAAATCTTCTTCTACCGTACCTTTAGTACATCTAATATAAATTAGACAAGTGATGAATAATGCGTCAGCAGGAATCTTCTTTCCTTTGGCATTAATCTCTTAGTTTTATATAGAAACGTTACTATTTCTAGCTTCGAGAACACAAATGTGTACTAAGAGCAATGAGTTATAGACCTGACAGGTTACAGACAAGTTAAAATCCAGTTTAAAAGTGTCCTTATTTTAATGCTTTATTGAATTCTTAAATTAGGAAAAATATTAGCTAAAATTAAAATAGTTTGTTTTGATTTACGTTTATTTTGATAGAGGCCATCAGTGACTACCGTTTAAAATCACTGTCAATGATTGACACTTATGTTTTAAATTCTCACTCAGAAAAATTAATACAATTGTTAAAACAAGGACGCTTCCAGCTGTCAATTAATATTATCTAAACAAAAACACCTGTGGTTTTATTTGGGGTAATCTTTTATTTTTCTTCCTGGATCAAGAGTCTTTCTGCCCTAAGTAGACGTGTGTATTGTTTCAGTTTTCCATTTACAAAATAATCCTTGAAGAAATCTCATTGACTTTTAATTTTCATAACTCTTTATATCAATATTTAACAGAGGTAGGTAATCATTTCCAGCATAGCTAGTTCGGCCTTACATAAAATTAGGCAGGGTAGGAAATTACTTTCATTACCACCTCTTTCCCTTATCCTTTTCAAAGAGGAAGAAATTAATTCATCTGTTAGGCTACATGTAAAAAAAAAAATTAGTTCTGATCTTTATATAGTTGAGTAATTTAAATTAGTACCTGATTCTCTAAAGTCCACAATTTAGGACAGAACAGAATCTACTGCAGCAACTAATTAAACACTTACTGTAAGGTTAAGTTTTTCATTAAATCAATAGGCCCCTAGTGTCAGTTACAAAGCCCTAATTACTATGCAGTAAATTTAGATTGAATTTGAATTAAGGACTGATTTCAATCTAACCGCAGCATGTAAATATTGTAAATTACTAGAATTACAGTTCAATAAAATTGAATGAATTTCACTTTAGATAAACCAAATGCAAATGAGAAGAAAAAAGATCTGATGAAAATTCCTCCAAATATCTCACCAGAAGAGTCACACATCACATATAGGATATTGTTTTGGCAATGAGCATGTCACAGCTCAAGAGTTCCTTTAACATGTTTTAATATTTGATTATCTATAGGAAAAATGAATAAATTTAATCTCTCCCGAGTGATCAAGCAAAATGATGGTTAATGTGGCCGCTTACTGTGTTGCTTTAGTGTGATGGCTGTATTGTTATGTTAAAGCACAGTATGAAATCAGGTTATCAGGTTATAACTAGCTGGGATAAAATACACACACGCAGGCACACATGCGAGAGCTGGAAATACAAACCAAACCGCGTTCTTAGCACAAGTCAGATCGTTTTAAAGTTAAAAAAAATCAAATGTGCAGACACTCATCCTGCCATTGAAACAATGTAAAACTGAAAATAGCTTAAAGTTTGTGAACCTTTCATTTTGCTTTAAATATGTATTCTATGCATAGAAAATAGACTAAAAAACTGTAAGGAATCAGGGCAAGTTTTGACTACAGAGAAAAGAAGTTTACTACCGATCATCTATTGGAGATAGAAGTTTGCTGATAAAGAACTGCTTGTAACACACAATTACCGCATAGCCTTTTGAAAGGGAAGGCTGAAGGATTTTTAGAATAAGATGAGTCACATGGCTGAGACTTGTATTGATACTACTGCATGGTCTTTCTTAATTTACCTACCCTGGCATTTTAAGTTGGGCTGAAGAAAAGCCAAATCAAATATAAAATATCAAAATTATATATGTAAAACCATGTCTGAGAAAATCTAAGGAAATACGATCTATAATTAGAAAAGCGATAAGCTTACAATTAAACTTTAAATCAGTCATTAAAAAATCCCTCTGAATATTACATATCTTTTGTTTTCAATTCTTTGGTATATTTCGGTAAAACTTTTTCTCAGAATTATTTCTAAGACTTGCAGATGAGTCTGAAAGAGTTCCGCTTTATTAAAGCTACGGATTTAATCCATAGAATGACTACGATTTTTTTCTGCCTTCCTTTCTGATGATGTTCGCTCAATTAGCATCATAGTGTGAACGTACTAATTGCGACAACAAAGGATAAAATTATACCTCTCACCAGAGAAGTGTCACAGCAGTCTTAAGCTGTAAAAATAGTAATTAAAAATCACGTTCCCAAAAAGCAATATTAACTGGCAAAAACGGTACAGGTTCTGGACAATTTAGTCTGAAACTACTGGAGAAATATATGTTCAATCTCAATCTGCCAGTAGATATTAAGTTCTTCCAGTAGAAAGCCCCAAATTCTTTTTACACTTGTTTCAGAGAAGAACTCAGAATTATTCACTCACAGCTGTAGTTTTACATTTTAATAACGTTTTTCTGCTTTTGCCTGAGAAGGTATTAATATGCCCAAAGAATGGTGTCACTTATTTTTTGTGTCTGGGATACCCTCTGCTTCGTGGTACAAAAGGTGGAATGTTCATATCTCACTCTAGGTATCGGCCGAACACCGTATGTCAAGAAGAATGATTGCTTGGGATTGGCCTGTGTCTTCCTTCCATTTATATTTATTTCTGCTTCTGTGAGATTTTAGTCAATGGATGGGAGTATAATTGAAGAATGGTAAATCATGCAGACATATAAAACGAAAGGTCGGTAAAATACAGAGACAAAACATATGCAGTGGACCTTCTAGAAAGTACCAGGCGGAGGCAAAAGTGACCCAAAGCATAGGTGAGGATATCTTTCCTCTTAGAAAGGGAACCTTTTTTTTGAGGGAGAAAGGGGAAAACAGTCATCAACAAAGCATCTCTTTAATTCTTCATTTTCAGTAAGTGTAAATTAATAAATAAGCAGATCAATACCTTACAGTTAGGGATTTATGATTTGGAAGAATCATACATATCTCCACAAAGTAGCTACACTGTATACCTATGCATTTGTAACTCTGAACCATCGTTACTCATTTCCCATATGGTTTCAATGATGAAAATGAGCAAAATAAGTGTATAGATTACAGTGAAACAAAAGTCAAACCAATGCTTGCAGGAACAGCAAAATATTTACAAGTTATGGAAGTTAAGGCCAACAGAATTTTAGGTTGATGTATTAAGTGATAATGGGATAATAAATGTGTGAGACTGATTTTCGGCCTAAGTGTAGAAGGGAGAAGTTGTCGTTTCTTTTTAAAGTACACATCATTATGCTAATTACCTTGATCTGATCACTATTACATTATATGTATCAAAACATCATTACATACCCTATTAATATATACAATTATTATATGTCAGTCAAAAAATAAAATTAAATACAATTTTTTAAAACTATTCATCACAACTTTTTCCTATAATGTGAAGGCAGTTGATCTGATTTTAAGCATGGATTATCAATCAATACTTCCTAATTGTTCTGATGTTCATTTCTATTGGAGTAGCTCTGATGACTGCTTTGCTAATTAACTAACAAAGAACAAAATCTGAAACATACAATGACTTAGCCACATTGTTTCTAAGGATTTGTTTTGTAGACATTTTTGAAGAATATATTAATTTAAATGTCAAATTAATTCTAAGAATAATGATAATTCACCTTTATTGAGCACTTACTAAGTGCTAGACACATAGAATACGTATCTCTCCTTTTTGCACATGAAGAGACTAAAGTGTAGACAGAATAAAGGTGCTCAGTGCCTCAGAGAGTGAGCAATAGACCTGAGGTCCTGGCCAAACTGCTGGAAGAGAGAAGGTACTGAAACTGGATTTCACAGCCAGCCTGGCTAGATTGTTAGCTTTCTGGTTTATGTGGTTTTACTCTAGTTAATTAACCTCTCTGGGCCTTAGTTGCATCACTGTAAAATGTGGGATACTAATAACTATTTCCTAGGATTGTTGAGCATATGAATGGGTTACAGCAAATGGCTGTGCCTCCTCCATCTCTCAGTCTATGTAGCACATTTATTGAAATATGTTTCCAAAGTGGAAAATTACAAATTACTTAAATACCCTCATATATGAACAGACAAACGGAAATGATAAAATCTTTGAAAAGGTCTCTCTATATTGTCAAATTAAGCCATATACTCATAGAAAACAGAGCCTGGATAGCATCGGCATGAAACATCATGTTACCTTTGAGGAGGAGGAGATGGTAGTGGGAAGAAATTTTACTTTTGATTTGATACATTTGTGTATTCTGTGAATGTGTTACAGGTAGATTGTATTACTTCTGTTATTTGAGCAAAAGCAATAAAGTTTACAAAAAAAAGAGTTTTTTATAGGTTTTTTTCTTATAAAACTCTACAAAATTCTTAAAGTGTTATCCTCAAGTAGGTATGCTTTCATTCAACTTTTTAATTTTGATTTATCATGAAGAATTTTTTAAGTCAATTTTATTCTAGTCGTTTCATGGTGAATGTCAATCGCTGTATGAAAAATCTCCATATTCATTTTCAGTTTTGAAACATAATTATTTCCTTCACCCTTTACTCATGGAATAATAATGCTGCCAAGACCTTTCAACCTCATCATTCATATATAAGTGAATGACACACATGAACAGTTCTAATAAACATATATATAACTATTAATATACATCTATATTATATATATATCAATACATCTATATTATACCTCTATATCTATATATAGCTATATATAGTTTCATCTGGATATATATATTTAAAACTATATGCGTGGTTTTATATCTATAAAACATATCTATATATAGATAGAGATAAAACTACATATCTCTATATATACAAAGCTTTCATTTAACTTTTAAACATATACCAAAAAGTGGGGACTTCTTCATGCATATGTTAATTTTGGCAGAAAGAAATAAAAAAATATTCCTTCTAAATAATGCAGCCAACTTATTAATAGTGGATGTCTATTCTAGAATAATATCACCAGTTCATTCACAAAATATCACCAAAATTAACACTGAATCGTATGTTTGGTTAACATCAAACGTTGATAACAAGTGTCAGTAAAAGTTAAATCTGTCTTTCAATTTAATGGTTGATTTTAACCTTGTGTAACTTAAATTTAGTTTTTTACAACACATTTTCCCATTATTTGCAAATTGAGACACAATTATAAGCTTTATGCTCTCATTCTCATAACTTTGGTGACCTTCTGCATGAGCAGCTATTTCCAGGTGGTAATCTGAATGAATAAAACATGTGTCTTTATTTTTATAGATGGTAAGCAGAAAAGAGAAAAAAAATAAACATTTTAAATAAATGTGGTAGGATCCTTAGCAACTCAGTTTATAGGAATTGATCTAGGTTTCTGTGTAAGACAACTGTGCACATAAACTCACAGTTGATCCTGAAAAAATATTGGAATTAGCTATCAATTAATTTTATTTGTATGATGATTTGTACTTTGTGGTCATACAAATAAAATTAACATTACTGGTTACTGTGATTGCTAGGTGGTTATTGGTCACTGTGATTGCTAGGTCATAGCTTAAAAACATACAGCGGCATAGAACTGAAAATTTTACAAAGCACTTTGCAAATGTTCTCTCACCCATTAAGCCTCACATCTATCCAGTGAAGTGAGTTAGAGCTATTTTAATTATTCTCACATGATAGCTGAAGGAACTGAACTGACATCTTCGAATGTAATTTTATTTTACATTTCAATCTTTTTATAAAAAGAAAAATATATACATACATGGAGAACAGTTCAAAAGATGTTTATTTTTCAGTATCAACAAGGTAGGACAAATCATGATTTTATGTTAAAATGAGTCCTATTAATTTTTTTGATATAAAGCTATAATTCCTCTGTGTGTTTTTTTTTTAAATTTTATCTGAAAGAGGCCATATTTATGACAGTAGAATAAAGTACAGGACCATTTTTCCAAGAGAAAGGAAGATAGGAGGGCTAGACAGATAGGTCCAGTATGACTGAAGTGATTTTAATAAAGTGATTTTAACTTTATTAAAATAAATGTTTTTTAAGTCCTCTGGCAAAGACCACAGGGTTTCTCTCCAAAATCCTTCTCCTAGTTTTCACAGCCATGCTATGTATAGGTAATTAGTTACTTGCTTTGTGATGCGTAGGCAATTGAAGCATCCGGGTTCTACAAGAGAATGCTTAGTTGTCAGTCTCTGCCTTTTGTGACATATATACCAAGGAGGGTACTATCTACTATTCCAATTAGCATTTTTCAAGATGTTCATAATGGTTACCTAACATGATATTTACAAATATCACTGTTTAAAATAACCATATTAAATTAAATGCTAAAATTGGGAATATTTTCCTCAATCATTTAAAATTTGACTTTAGCAAAGTGCATTAATTGGATGGCAAACACCACCAAGTATTTATCTATTAGAATGTTCTTCACTACTGAGTCAAATTCTGAATGTTTGTGATGTGTCATTTCTCTCTACTAGGTGCAAAATCTAGAAGAGAAAAACTTGCATAAGAATGTGCAAAGCATTACTTATTTATATGTAAAACCCTTATTCTATTTTGTTATTTTAGATTAAATCCCTTTTCAATTCTATTCTCTCAGGGAAGCATTAACAGTTTGAGCTCAGCGTGAAAACCATCAAACACTTGAGCTGAAATTTAGATTGGGCAATTTTGTCTGGTGAAGTAGAAAAGGACATGTGGAATGGCAAGGAACAGAATGGCTTATGGAAAGGCAGATGTTTTAATAATGTGTCATCTAGCGGGAGTTTTCAGATATCTAAATTTAAATCTCTTGATATACTTAAAGAAAGTATGCTGAAGAGAAAGTGTTCTTTTACTGAAAGAATTAATAAATTCCTTGAAGATCTGTCTTCAAGGAAAATGAAGGATTGAAAATGGCCGGTGTATTTTCAAAAGCAAAGGTTGAAATCAAAAGCGGTTACAACCTGAAGCTTGCAAATGTGAGCAGACAGCACGGACGTTCAGGGCTTTCATGGTGATCCCCGTTGTTGGCCAACATGGCATGTTGCAGCAGTAGGAGCGTGATCGAGTTCCTAGGTGTCTTAGGCAGCAAGGAGTAGCAGCAACATTACCAAAGAAATTCTGAGTTCACTTAAAGATGACATTTTAATGAAAGACCATACTAATGTATGTCTTTAAATCTGGTTTTTATAGCTTTTTCAAAAGGCACTAGTAAGGTTATTATAATACCGTATGATAATGTTACATTAAAATAAACTCCAAGCTTGTAGCACATTTGCATTTTATGGACTGATTTTTCATGAGCAAAACTATAATTGTGGCTTTTTGAAGAGAATGTCTACACATAAAGTACAAGTAGTCTCCCAATCTGCTCATTTATAAGCTCTGTCCCATTAAGGATAATTGAAATATTTGCCACTAGCATTTAATTGATATGGTTATAATTTTTATGGAATGTTTGGAGACAACTTTTCATATAATCCAATTCATTTCTCATGTACACAAGCAAGCTGCAAACATTTTTGCATCGTTAATGATTTAAATAGGCTACCCTGTCTTTCTGTGAAGGACAGGGGGAGGGTAAGGCCATTTAAAAATCTCTTACTGCACACTCAAAAATATAACACCAAAATTGTAGACTCCTGTTTTTCTCCTTTAAGTATTCACGTGATTCAGAATGTATAAATATGTATGAGTAATTGGAAGCATCATCAGTGACAATGAATCACACCCAAATACTCATGCTCTAATGCTTTCCAATTAGTTGGATCCCAATTTTTCATTGTTGTTGCTGGCAGCAATTTGGTGACTGAGGATTTCAAGCCCTGACTAAAATATTTTACGTATATAAAACAATTATTTTTTTAAAAAATGCACCATCTGAAAGCAACA
The DNA here is from genome assembly GCF_029289425.2 of Pan paniscus. NCBI lineage: Eukaryota > Metazoa > Chordata > Mammalia > Primates > Hominidae > Pan > Pan paniscus. The sequence continues at coordinate 179,229,689 of NC_073252.2, read as the reverse complement.
GTCAGGTCATATATTGGGTGACCTCGAATATTTGGCAGTGGGAAAAATCATTTAGGTAGATATGTAAGAGTTGTGGGTATTCAAACCTTTACATATTTCTAATAAAATATCCCAAATATTTTATTAGGAAAAAAATCCAAGAAAGTTTATTCTAATTCAATTTTAATTCCTCCTGAACTTTCAGCTGCAAAATAAACAAAAGTGAGAAACTGTATCCTCTGAGTATATATGGCAGTAAGTAAATTGGAAGAGGGAACTGTCAACAATTTTAATGCAAGTATGAAAATTACAGCTAGAAGAGATCTCAAATAAGGATCACTTATTCAAGTCCCCACTTTTCAGGCCTTCTTCTCATCTCAAGTTCTTATTTGAAATCACTAGATCATAGGAGCATTTCGGGGATTTGCTGAGCCACAGAACTAGCCGGTGGTGGAAGGGAAAATGTAACTGGCGCTGAGTAGAACTTGATAAATATTCTTTCAATAAGTGTTTAAAAAGATGAATGAATGAATGAATGAATGAATTGGGTTTTCCTTTCTTCTCTTGAGCAAATTACCTAAGCTCTAAGAGCACAATTTTCTTCTTGATAAAATGAGACAAATAATGCTGGAACCTCTGTAGCTTTTCAGCTCAATGTGATAACACAGGTGTGGAAAGCATGTGTGTTACATGAGCTATTAGGATTGCTGCATCTCATTTGGAGAGATGAGTGCCAAATCCCAGCCAGAGACTGTCCTTCTGCACCAACTTCCAAGGTAGAAAGGGCTTCTGTATTAGGTTTTTCCTCTCCTTTATGTGGATGGAAGAGGTAATTTTGAAGTCTCAGAAACCTTGACTATGGCCATCACCAGCTCATTGGAAACATATTTATGAGCACATTCTTTAAGAAAGTGTAACAAATAGTTCTCCAAAATGGGCTGTGCATTCTTTTAAGCTTAGCACATAATTCTCTCTTACCTCTCTTGAATGGGATGTATAATTTAAGATTATTGCATGCTGTGCAGGGAAAATTAATGCTGTTTTCACCCCTTTCACCCTGCAGAACACTAAAGAGAGAATTTCCAAAGCTGCTACTACTTTCCTACCAGATGCTACTTTCAGGGTCAAAGCCGCTCATTGAAAATATTTATCACACCCTATAAATGAATCAGTCATAAATTGATAGGATTGCATGTCCATAACTGACTGGAGGGAGGAACCTGCCCTCACGTCCCAGTAATTATATATTAAAAGCCGCATGGGTAAACAGGCTCAAGAATGAGTTGTTGCTGCATTCGGAGCCAGCCTGAATCACACCTCTCCCACATATCTAGCATTTCAATTTAATATTCTTGGTGCTAGGGTTGCCTATATTATCAATGTCAAAAAAAAAAAAAAAAGAAAAAAACCTAAAATGTCTTATCTTTAACTTTCATTCCGGGGCTTCAAAAGAGCTTTGAATTTGCATCTTACTCTAGGGAAGATGTAGCTTAAACATTTTTGCCTAGCTTGCTCCATTAATTTCTGAGGAAATGCACCTACTGCTGTGAATATGACAGTTCTCAACCATGGTGTTTTTACAGGATGTCCCTCCCCAGGGAACAGTCAGCACCATTCTGACTTCCCCGCTGGAGCCGCACCGCCTGCTGGGTAATCAGCTCTGCGCTCTGCAAGGAGAGACCTCGGCGGGGTGAACCCGGTGCCCCTCGCCACAGCCAAGGAAAAGGAGAACATCAAGCTTTGGGGGGGTAGAAATGTTTTAAGTGATCACCTACATTCAGTTTGAAGGATAATTTGCAGGTGCCTATACTGGCTCAATTATGAGCAGCACTTACTACTTTTTAAGTACTAGAAAGCTTTAACTTAAGTTAATCTTCATCATACCTATCAAATATTTCTCCCCAATTACTTCCATTGAGTCAGGAACAAAATTCATTTTGTAATGATTATCTGACTCAGGTAGAGCTGATTTTCTATAACTCTAGGCTAAAGCCACTGACAAGGGCACAAAAAGGATTATTTTTCAGCAGTTTTCAGCCCAGCTAAATCAGCAGATAATGGCATCTATGATGCAGAGTGATTCTGACCTAAAACCCCTCTCATTGTTAATGTGTCTCACATCTCAAATACGCCACAGAGGCAAAAATATTCTATAGACATCTCTACTGTCCCTAGAGAGCAAAAGGACAGGTTTAGGAATTCTTGATTTTTCCGTTTTCTGTCAATTATGCAACAGCAATTGCTCAATAAAAAAACCCCCAGAACTCTGTTTCTTTCTTCATAGTATTTTCATCTGAAAGAGCACCAGATGAATACGGAGACAGTGGATTTATTTGCATGACTTTGTAGGGTCAGGTCCTAGTGGTCTATAGGGGCCCAAATAAATAAAGACACCAAACAAAATTTCTGAATGCTGTAGCATGGGAAATAGAGACTGTCATTGACATATATTAGAGATTATTCAGAGATAAGCGGATGCCTGTTTCAATGTGAAACAAGAGAGTAGATTAGGCTGTGGTACATAGAAAAATTACATTCAAAATCATTATATTGGCTTATAAAATAGATCTCCGGTAGGTGTACCTTCTTTCTGTCTTTTGAGGACTATGCTGCTATTCATTTTAAGATATTTATTGCACAGTTATTAAATTAGTGTTTTTCATACGCTTAGAGTCCAGAGTCTCTTCAGTGGCCAAGGCTGTAGGTGGGGAATATGAGGTGGGGGGAGAAGAGAGGCTGCCATCTCCATTTCAATCAGAACAACTCAGAATTTATCTGCTTTATCTGTTTGCCATATTAGGTTTCCACATAAGAAGGAAAAATTGAAAATCACTGGACAGAGCTATGGAAACTTTCTTTGTTTTGTTTTGTTTTTTTTTTTTGAGACGGAGTCTCACACTGTTACCTGGGCTGGAGTGCAGTGGCATGATCTCGACTTGCTGCAACCTCCGCCTCCCAGGTTCAAGCAATTCTCCTGCCTCAGCCTCCCAAGTAGCAAGGATTACAGGCGCCCGCCACCACACCCTGCTAATTTTTTGTGTTTTTAGTAGAGATGGCATTTCACTATGTTGGCCAGGCTGGTCTCAAACTCCTGACCTCATGATTCGCCTGCCTAGCCTCCCAAAGTGCTGGGATTACAGGCGTGAGTCACCATGCCCAGCCGGAAACTTTCTTTACATATCTGGAGTCTAGCCAAAATTTCCCATTCAATATATATTCATTGAATGGATGAATAAAACTATGTATGTAAGTTGATTTTATTTTTTAGAATGACTTTCTAGTCTTTAAAAAAAATTTTTTATTATACTTTAAGTTCTGGGGGGTACATGTGCAGAACATGCAGTTTTGTTACATAGGTATACACATGCCATGGTGGTTTGCTGCACCCATCAACTTGTCACCTATATTAGGTATCTGTCGTAATGCTATCCCTCCCCTAACTCCCCATCCCCCTACAGGCCCCGGTGTGTGCGTGATGTTCCCTTCCCTGTGTCCATGTGTTCTCATTGTTCACCTCCCACTTATGAGTGAAAACATGTGGTGTTTGGTTTTCTATTCTTGTGGTAGTTCTAGTCTTTTACAGTGTATCAGTATTAACTGGCAAAATGTATTTGTATTTTAAAATTTTTAAAATTGAGCCCATCACAATATTCTATGGTAATTTTTATACACAGTATATATATACACAGTATATTTTTATATATACAGTATATATTTTATACTGTATACTTTATACAGTATATTTTATATATACAGTATATATTTTATACACAGAATATATACTGTATATATACAGTATACATATATACTGCATGTGTGTATATATATATGTGGGTACACATACATAGGTATGTATGTGTACATACACATAATTACATAATTACAATTTTGTCAATGGCTAGATGGCTAGAGATATATATTGAAAAAGGGCAACCCATAGGCATGTCTTGTCTCTTTAGTCAGTCTTTGCAAGAAGACCCAAAATCTGCTCAAGAACGATTTTTTTTTTCATTTCATTTTTTTGGTTGTTGTTTTTTGAGACAGAGTCTCACTCTGTCACCCAGGCTGGAGTGTAGGGGACAATCATTAGCTCACTGCAGCCGCAACCTCCCGGGCTCAACTGAGTCTCCGACCTCAGCCTCCTGAGTAGCTGGGACCACAGGTGCGTGTCGCCACCCCCAGCTAATTTTTTAAATTTTATTTTGTAGAGATGGGGTCTCCCTATGCTGTCCAGGCTGGTCTCAAACTCCTGGGCTCAAGAGATCCTCCCACCTTGGCCTCCTGAAGTGCTGGATTACAGGCATGAGCCACCGCACTCAGCCCTAGGATGGCTTTCTTATTTAACAGTTACCTCAGCCAGAGGTGTCTGTGAAAAACAACCAAATAAGGAAGCTGATAGAGTCTTGTCTTTGTTTAAAATTGTAATATTTTGTTCATCATAGATTATTTTTACATTCATCTTGATTTTTTAACATTATTTCATTAAAATATTGTTTAATGAAAATTTTAATGAAATAAATGAAAATGTTTAATGAAATATTGTTTAATTAAAATCTTTATTAAATTTTTGACACTTTCCTCTTTCATTTTGTGTCTGATGGAAGTGCCTCAATTACAAGCAGGATTAAGAAAAATTATGTCTAGATCAGTCAAATCCAAAACTATCTCTACTTTTATGACCGGAGTTTGCACAAGCACTCTTCTAAAATGTATGAATTCCATTTATTCTCGTAAGAATTCTACTCATAACAGATATAATTATTTCTATTGTTCTGTAAGGAAACCAAGAGTGTAGGTAACTTCCTAGGATGGACATAATTAGGAGGGAGAAGAGCCCAGGTTTAACCCGGCAGGCTGGCTGCAGGGCAGGGCTCTCAGCCTTTACGCTGTGAAACAAACAAAGACCCAATGTTCCAATTCCAAATAACTCAAAGAACAAGAAGATGCTTACACTCCTACTCCCAAGTCAGGAGGATTTCCTGCCCTTGCCCAGCATCCAGAAGTCACCTCCCCTGTGCTCAGGAATCATCCCCTTCAAGTCAGGAGGATTTCCTGTCCTTGCCCAGCATCCAGAAGTCACCTCCCCTGTGCTCAGGAATCATCCCCTTATCTGGCCTCTTTGTCCAAAGAGGAGCCTGGCTGCAGGCATTATGGCAGGGGGCCTTTTGGGGGGCCCACCCTTCCTGCTCTCTACTTGCTGTTCTATATTGAAGTAAGGGGAATACCTTTGTCCCATGTGGTATGACAATTTGCCCCCAGGTCCCCAATTTCTCCAGCCACTCGAATGTCTTGTTGTAAGGGTCCTTCCACCTTCTGCCATAATACCATTGCCCTACTACCTCCCCTGTGTTTCCATCTCCACTGTCCTCTCTCAAGCATTGTCAAACAGCCTCCTACTTCCTCTCACAAATCAATGAAAAAGTAAGTATATACACTCACACATATCGTAATTTTGGACAGGTCTGGGCAGGTGGCTATAGGCCTTGTTGGGGCTCAGAACATGACACCCCAAAGTATGGCATCTTGGAAACTGAGAAAATAGTGGAAGCAGGTAGGTCACTCTTTGACCTTCTCTCTCCTTTCTCCCAGGAAGACCCTCATGTGACAAGTGTCCTGCCCTACACCTGGAGGGAAAAATGACACATAAGGACACCAAGAAGCATCTGAACTAATAAGCTTTGCTAAGTTGCCCCCAGCTTATTACCATTAGATCATTCCCTTGCGTCCTCCAATTGTACTTCTGCATGACTGTCCATAAAAATACACAACTGTTTCTGGGTCTTTGGGTCTTACCTTTCTGAGGACTCACATGTTACATAAAACTTTGGTTAAATACATTTGTTATGCTCTTTTCTTGGTAATATGCCTTTTCTGATAGGAATGTCAGCCATGAGCCTTGCAATAGGTGAGGAAAAGATACTATTTTTCTCTCCTATAACCTTATATAGCGAATATTAGGATAGCTACAAGTATCCAATGGGGTACCTCTTCCTATAAATGCCTGAAGTCGGGTGAAGTTAAGACAGTTAAACCAAAAGGAGCATCCAAGACTTGATCCCAGGTTTTTATAAACCAAGTTCAAAATTGTATTGGTTTCTTTCTTTCTCTGTTTGTCTTAACCTCACCATGCCTGCATTTAAATACCCAGCACAGCCGCCCATACAACTACCAATTCAGTAGTTGAAGGGAAGAGAACACGGCTCCAGTTCCTGAGTCTTCTTATAGACTGCTGCAAAATAATGCTTTAAATAAAATAATTAAAAAATTTAAAACAGTAACTAGAAATGTGATAATCTCCAACAAAGTGGATGTGGAATCTGAAATTTGAATTGAATTATCCTTCTGTCTATCCATGTTTGTATCCTCTAATGGTTGAAGCCATGTGCTGGAACTGAGATTGGTAAATGTAAATTCTAGACTCTACTTTTCCCCTCTTTTTCCTTGAAATAAATTTTATTAACCATTAAAAAATGCAATACTTGAAGTTCTCTTAAAATTAACAACGTGGAAGATAATAAGGTAATTTGTCATGCCAGTCCAGGAGTGGGCATGAAAAAAATCAATATTCATTGGTTCTGTTTAAGTTCTCAGTAGTCAGTGCCGATGGGGGCCTTTCTAAGGATATGTCTATTTTCTTAAGAAAAAAAACCCCACAAACCTAAGCAAATTATGCAATAAATGAAAAAAAATTATGTCAAAAGGTAAGGTAGTAACTGGGGCAAATAAATTAGTTATTTCATGTCAAGGATGTTAAATTACTGGTATTTAATAAAACTTTTTTTCACCTTACAACGTGTCGTGTTGCCTCTTGGTGAGCATGCTTTGTAGATATGCTGCTGTTGGAATTTGACTTTCCAAGGCAATTATCATAGGAATCAAAGAAGAACAAAAAATGGGAATAGCAAATACTTTTAGGAAACCATATTACTAAAGGGTTGATTAATGTTCACATATTTCTGAAGAGAGAAAGGTTGAAGACGTTTAAATCCAAGATCTTTAACAGAGGAAATAAATTTAACCTTAAAATGGAAATCCTGAGAAAGAAATGCTTCAGTAGGTTCCAATCAGCACGGGCTCATATAAGGTTGTGCTGCTCTCGGAGTAAGAAGGAACATGTGTTTTTTGGAATTTTGTTACTATATCACTAAGCAACCTTACAGGGTACATTTCAATGACCAGCCTTTTGTGCCACAGTGACAGAAAAATAGTACTTTACAAGAGAAACAACTTATCATCAAGCACATAGTGTAAAACAAGCTCCAGTTATACATACGTTTTGTGTATAAAAACGGGAAGAGTTAAACAGAGGGCTTTCAAAAGAAGCTTAAATGTACATTTTACTCCAAATTTATTCTCCACAAAGACCCAGTAAACTGATAATGACCAAACATATTTAAACTATTTTCTGTCTATGAAAGCTAATTTATTGTAGAGTTTAAAATTCCTGATTTGATCTTACAATACTTTGTTTAAAACACCAGTAAATAGAATAGTTCCTTTTGAATAATGATTTTTTTTTTTTTACAGAAGCTATATTTCATTTTTCTCAATTAGCAAATCTTGCACTGTGAATTGGCAGAGAGAAGACACAGTCACATGTTGGGAAGGAAAATGTTTCATTACCGCATATGTTATGATCTGAGATGAATCATGTCGACCGGAGTGATACCTTGTGCTGTACATAATAATCAGACTTAACAATAAAAAAACAGGCAGGGTCTCCTGTTTTCTTGTATCTGTACATAAAATGACTCTGGGGTTATAATTAAGTGATGTTTTAAAGGTTTAAGTATAAAGATACGAGTCTCAGGTATAACAATTTAATATGATTTTGTTCACTTGTTCATTTTGAATAAGAATAATATTGTTAAAGGGAAATGTGTAAAATACTGTTATTTTAACATAACAGGGAAATAACCAGACAAATTAGCTTTTTACTTAACTATTCACAACAATTTTCTGGAATTGGTATTTAGTAATATTTATGCAAGGCTACAGACATTTCGAAATGTCTTACAGCTTCTCCAACAGCTTGCTCTTCTGGCCATGAACTATGGCTTACTACCCTTAACTATAATGCCGTTCAAAACTGTTCCTGGGCCCAATTTCTTAGAAAAAATATGCAAGTGTTTTCTAAAATAAAATGTTAATAAGCAAGTGTTTTTAAAGCTGATTATTTATAAACAAGCTTCATTTCTGTCCAAGTAGGAATATTATATTTGAGCTGAAGTAAAAACATTGTTTCCTAATTGCCACAATAATTTATAAAAGTAGCAGTGATCACAATTCATATTATATATATGGAGGGAGATGTATATAGATATATTTTTTCTTTCATATGTATACAAAAGAAAAGAGAATTTAGTGATTCTGATTGTAAAACTGTAATGCAGTTTATTTCAGTTTAAATATGACCAAGATTATATTGTACTCTTGAGCCAGGAAGCACAGCATTGCATCACACCAAGTCAAAGTTTATGATACAACCAGAGCAACCCAGTAGAAAATATACCCATGACAATTGACAACTGCAATAAAGCCACTCGATCAAAAACTAATTTTTAGCTCTCTAACACCTGCAGTTCAATCATTTATTAATTTTACAAAGAAAGAGATTATGTATGTACTGAAAAAAATTCTGACATCCAGGTTGACATCTTACATTTACAAACTGATATACCAAAAGGAAGCAAAAGGCAAATTTACATAGGAGAGAAAAATGGGTCCATTGGAATCAAAAGAGGTTAGTAAAATGTAACGACTTTTCCAGAAACTGTATTTGTGAGGAAAGCTGAGGATTCCATGTGAAAAGCGTGTTAAATCAGTGAGTGCAAAGGCAAAATGCTAGCAAAAATAAAACACTTACAAAAAGCTGAAGTTTAGATTGGAATGATAAAAAAGATCGGCATCTCCATCAGGGACTTGGCAGCAATATGGAGTGAGAAACAGATCTAAGACTTCATTTGTCTGCTATAGATCCTGGGCATGGTAGTTGGAGAAAAATTCCAGCACTAATGTGTCATACTATACAAATGTAGTCGCTAAAGGAAGCTAGCGAACTGAAAATGGAGAAGTTTCAGAGCGCACTATACAGATGGTGGTCAAACATGCACGCTCAGTTGTGGCTTCAATTGACTGGAATTCCTATCTGAGGATGATACATGCAGAAATAGAAATTGCTCTACATTTGTCCCTGATTTTGTAAAATAAAATGCAGAAAATTGAAGCACATTTGCAATAACTGGATACAAGATGTAAAAAAGAAAATAAAGGAAGGGAATAAAACCAGTGGGCTAGCTAAGGGACTAGTCCATCTTTTGCTTTTTGGTTATTTAATTTTAATTTTAATTTTAATTTTTTGAGAGAGGGTCTCACTCTGTTGCCCAGGCGGGAGTGCAGTGGTGCAATCATGGCTCACTACAACCTCTGCCTCCCAGGCTAAGCCTCCTGAGTAGCTGGAACCGCAGGCATGCACCACCACACCAATTTTTTTTTTTTTTTTTTTTTTTTGTACAGATGGGGTCTCCCTGTGATGCCCAGGCTGATCTTGAACTTCTGGGCTCAAGTGACCCACCTGCCTCGGCCTCCCAGAGTGCTGGGATTACAGGCATCAGCCACTGCACCAGGCCTTTTTTCTTATTTTTAATTTTACCTAGTACTGTGGCGATATCACTTGAAACTGACCCAAGTAGTGCTTTTGGTTGTAAGGTCTAAAATTTTTTATTCTGGAAAATCTTTAACATATATAATATAGGGTCAATCCAGATGAAAGCAATGAAAATATCTGCGTCTTTGAAAGACAACTTTTATTGTCATAAAAATCACTAACTTAAGACTTAACACTAAAAAGCACTCACATCACCAACATCTTTTAAATATATATCAATGCTAATGAGTCCTCAGCTGCTTCTTTCTTTCTTTGTGTTCTGCTCTGTTCCTTTCGACTCAGGCACCAGAGTTACAATTTTCTTGTAAGTGTCACCTTATGCTCATTTTCCTCATTTCTCCGTCATCCACACTTGAATCTTTTTTTCTAGAAATATACTTTGCAATTTGAATATTTTTTACTCTATTTAATTATTTTTTGTACCATACTAAATTTTTTAATTTATTGAAATGGAACAATAAATTGTAATAACTAGATATCTGTCATAATATGCTTGTGATCTAATCCCTTGGATAACGTGGTGATTTAAACATATACTAGTAGGCCGGGTGCGGTGGCTCACATCTGTAATCCCAGCACTTAGGGAGGCCAAGGCAGGCGGACCACCTGAGGTCAGGAGTTCAAGACCAGCCTGGGCAACATGGCGAAACCCCGTCTCTACTAAAACGTACAAAAATTAGTTGGGCACAGTGGCAGGCGCTTGTAATCCCAGCTACCACCTGGGGGGCTGAGACAAGGAGAATTGCTTAAACACGGGAGGCGGAGGTTGTGGGGAGCCAAGATCGTGCCATTGTACTCCAGCCTCGGGAACAGAGCGAAACTCTGCCTAAAAAAAAAAAAAATATATATATATATATATATATATATATATATATATACACACACACACACACATACACACACGCACACACACACACACTAGTAAAATATTACCCAGTTCTCAGTTTTCACATGTAATAGAGTAAGTTCTGAGTTTTTACCTAAAATAGATTTGTAAAGTAATTTCACATAAATGCAATCTATGATATTTTCCTAAAAATAGCACCAATAAAAAGTTTGAGAGAGGTGGCAAGGAGGACCCACTGTTTTAGATAAAATAGAAGTACTGTGTTAATGTTAAACATTTTTACAAGAAAAAGAATTCAGATGTAAATATGAGGGGACTATTTTACTTCAATCTATAAATGCTTAGGGGCAATATTTCACATTTTAATCAATTGTTTTCCTAAACATCAATATTAAAAAGTGTAGTAACATGTTCTGTCTCAAGTATGAAATCAGAAAGCCATATGAAATGTGTAAACTAGATAACTGTAGAGGGCTTGTTTTTCTAATATGGAGCTTGATGAGTGATTTTAAATAGTCCAAATAGTTATTACAATCTGACTGTGATGTGTTCTTCTTTCTACCTTCCAGGGAGTTTCTTATATTATAATAATGGATTCTATAGGAATAAATTACATACATACAACCAATTACCGTAAAGTGTAGGTGGCTCACACAGCATGATGGAATCACACTGTGGCATATAGTTTCCTTAGGACAACATCACCCTTAAATTCCAGGCCGGCGCGGTGGCTCATGCCTGTAATGCCAGCACTTTGAGAGGCCGAGGCGGGTGGATCACAAAGTCAGGAGTTCAAGACCAGCCTAATCAACATGGTGAAACCCCATCTCTACTAAAAATACAAAAATTAACTGGGTGTGGTGTTGCATGCCTGTAATCCCAGCTACTCGGGAGGCTGAGGCAGGAGAATCACTTGAACCAGGGAGGCGGAGGTTGCAGTGGGTTGAGATCGCACCATTACACTCTAGCCTGGGGGACAAGAGAGAAACTCCGTCTCAAAAAAAAAAAAAAAAAAAAAAAAAAAAAAAAAAAAATTCCTGGAGACTCAGGCTCCTTCCACGTAGGCATTATCCACCCACGTTTAGGTGGATGTCAAGAATTCCAAGTGATTGCTTGAAGTTAGCTATGGCATGTAGGCGGCTTCTGATGCACAATTTGAAGGTAAAGTGTGGAGTCAACTGAAGAGTTTTAAATAAGTCATTTTAGAAGGGAAAAGGTTATTTCCCAAGGAAGAGCAAGTGGCACAGTGGCACGGCGGGACCTAAAACCACTGTGTCCCAGTCCTTCACTCTGTGACATGGTGTGATGTGATGTGTGCATCTAGCAACTTCCTCATGTGAACTTTCCTCCGTCTGGTGCTCACTGTAAGCGCTACTAAAGTGAAGGGGGAAGGTGGAGTTTCAGCGCTATTCAGAGGCCTTGGGAATGTCAGTCCTATTGATCTTTTAAAATATTCGGTTGGTGCAAAAGTAATTGTGGTTTTGGCTATATATGCCTACAAAAATCTAACTTTTTAAAGCATAAAAGTTCTATGGGCTCTAGAATTCCGCTAAGAAATAAATATAACATTTATGTAACTATTTTTGCATATTTTCATAATTCTAAAATTATGTAGTTATTTGCATTTGACTTTATGTGATGTCACCTTTTCTGACTATCTTTCAAGGAGAGAAGTTCAAGAATAATCAACACAAAGGTAATTTCTTAGTAAAAGCGCTCTTTGTTTCTGAGCAATCCCAGGCATCAAATGTTTGGTTGATAACTGTCTGAAGAATGTGTTAGTCAGTCTATTCCATGCAAGAGAAAAAAATATATATCTTGATGAAAAAATAAATATGTATTTCTACCAATTTTTTTTTTCAGTTGTCTTTTTCTCTGAACACATCTTCATGTTTACCCAACTCAAGAACATGATTATGGAAACTAAGTTTTAAAAAAGGATGGGTACAATTTTTTTTTCTTTCAAAAATCGTATCTTTGAAGAATGAGGTTGAACTCCTTCACATCATAAGAAAATTGACTCAAAGTGAATTATAGTCACAAATTTAAAGGTTAAAACTATAAAACTCTTAAAAGAAAACATAAGAGATAATATGCTTCACCTCGGGTTAGATGACAGTTTTTTAGATATGACACCAAAATCATCAGTGACAAAAAATAGATAAATTGGACTTTTTTTCTTTTTTTTGAGATGTGATTTCACTCTTGTTGCCCAGGCTGGAGAGTGCAATGGCACGATCTCGGCTCACTGCAACCTCTGCCTCCTGGGTTCAAGTGATTCTCCTGCCTCAGCCTCCCAAGTAGCTGAGATTACAGGCATGAGCCACCATGCCCAGCTAATTTGTGCATTTTTTGTAGAGACGGGGCTTCACCATATTGGCCAGGCTGGTCTCAAACTCCTGACCTCAGGTGATCCACCAGCCTTGGCCTCCCAAAGTCCTGGGATTACAGGCATGAGCCACTGCGCCTGGCTACTTGGACTATTTTTAAAATTGAAAAAAATATATGCTTCTAAGAAAATAATTAAGAAAATGAAAAGAAAACCCACAGAATGAAAGGAAATACTAACAAATCATATACGTGATAAGGGAACTTGCACCTAGCATATTTTAAGAACTCTTGCAACCAAAAAATAAAAACACAATTAGCCTAATGAAAAATTGGGTCAAGAGTTTAAATGGACATTTCTCAAAAGAAGATATACACATGATCAAGAACCACCTGAGAAGATGCTTAACACCAGTCGTCATTAGGTAAAGGCAAATGAAAACAATGAGACACCACTACATACCCACCAGAATGGCTAAAATAAAAAGGACAGACAATGACAATTGTTAGTGAGGATATGAAGACATTGGAACCCCTGTATATTGCTGGTGGATTGTAAAGTAACACGGCTACTTTGGAAAAGAGTTTGGCATATTTTCAAAATGGTAAGCAATGATTTGCCACGTGAGTCAGTAATTCTGCTTCTGGACATATATCTAAGATATATGAAAACATGTGTCCACACAAAAATTTGTACACAAATGTTCATAGTAGCATTATTCACAATAGTCCAAAACTTGAAACAACTCAACTGTCCATCAAATTATAAATGGATAAACAAAATATGGTATATTCATTCAGTGGAGTGTTGTTTGCCAATAAAAGGAGTAAAAAGTACTGCTACATACTACAGTACAGATGGACCTTGGAATCATTATGCTAAGTCAAAAGGCCAAAGAACACCATGTCTTGTATGGTTTTATTTATATAAACTACACAGAGTAGGCACATCAACAGACATTGAAAGTAGACTCATAGCTGCCAGAGACTGGGGGAGGGGAAAATGATGAAAAGTGACTGCTAAAAACTACAGGGTTTTTAGGGGAGGGTGATACAAATGTTTTAAAATTAGATATGGATGATGGTTGCACAGCCCTGTGGAAATGCTAAACACCATTGAATTGTCCACTTCAAAAAAGGTAAATGTTATGGTTTATGAACCATATCTCAATAAAGATAGTACACTAAGAAATTTGCTACCAACAATGACAACAACCAAAAATCTTTTAAAATTGATATCCACGTTTTATTAAATACTTATTGAATGCCTACTATTTTAAATATAGTTCTTAAATAAACACATAGTTTTTACCTTAAAGAGAGAGACATCCAGTTGAGTGAAGATAGGTGAACTGGGTAGGGCTGTAGGTAAGCCTAATGCAGCCATGGAATAATATGATGGAACAGGAAATACTCATAGAATGGGAAATGCATAGACTATGATAAAATAGAGAGAATGTATACAACAGGCAAGATAAAATAGGACACATGACCAGGGTAAATAAATTGCAAGGGCATTACAAATGCTGGTCAACCAGCATAAGCATCAAGGAGGATGTGGTATTTGACATGGATGTTAAAGAAAATAATTTCGATAGATAGGATTTGTGGAAAAGGAAATTCCAGGTGGAAGAAATTGCATAAAAAAGGGCCATGGGTGGGAGGGCTATGTTGTTTTTTATAAATGGTGGGCCTAAGCTTTGCTGATCATAAAGGTCTTGTAGAGAGAGATCAGACTATGATAATGAATTATGTCACGTTACCAATGGTCTTGAATACCAAGATGAGCTATGTGTGCTTACTATGTAGACAAGACAGAATAATTCCAGCTGTTCGTTTGCTGTGGAGTGGTACATTTGATATATTCAACCCAATACAGGTGATGCACTAGTACTGAGGTCACAGGGATGAATAAGATAAATATGTGCCAGTTCCTACCCTTAAGGAACACAATATATAGTGATGCAGAAAAGTAAACCAACGTTCAGCATGCAATGGAAAATCAGTGGCATCATTGATGGAATCCCTACAGATGGAAATGCACAGTGTGGGAACTTGACTCAGCTGGAAAAGTGTGGTCAGTAGGAGTTTCCCAGCGGGAATGACACGTGAGTTATGTTTCAAAAGGAAAAAAGGAGGGAAACAAATCCAAAGAAACAAACAAACAAAAAATTCTACTTCTGGGGACAATTTAGTAACATGGACCAGATATATCATGCTGCCTTTAAAAAATCTGAAAACCAGGCAAAATATTTGAAAAGACAGTTTTCAGACATTGGATGACGGCAAGCATAGGATTCTGATCCTTGAGAGAAAAGAAATAAAGAAGTGAGTCCTAAGATTGTCCAAAGCTACTGCCTGGAGGCAGTTTTCAAGCCACAGCACAGCAAGTGAAACCCCAGAAGAGCCAAACCACCTTACTGGTATAGAACACAGAGAACTGAGTTCAGGGAGATCAAGGCAGCCTGACATGCAGGGCAGGGAAATGGAAAGGACTCTGGATGTCGGCAAACGGGTCCCATCCCCTGGATCTTTAATTTACACATGAATAAGAGGCAATTACCCTAACTACTACTACTGGACATTCCCGGCTATTTCTCAGGGTTCCTAAGAGCTTCTGTTCTCGCCATCTAAAAGGAAAGACATCATGACACATAAAGAATTTTCTACATTTCTCAAATGGGATATCACTTTAATATTGAGGTTAAATTAGCCCTGGATCAAGTTGCTTTGGACCTTCCCTATCACAGCATAAAAGCAAATCGGTCAAATCCATTCCAAGTAACTGAACTGTACCCAGGACAAGGCCCAATACTTTTGTTGGAAAGGAATACGTACAACGGAGTCCAGAATCCAAAAATGTAAAATTCATAGTGTCTGGCATTCAATTCAAAATTACTAGGCATACCAAGAAGCAGGAAAATATGACTCACATCCAGGAGAATAATCAAGCCATTGAATCGACAGATTTAGACATGAGAGAGGATGGAATTATCTGGAAAGAACATTAAAACAGCTATTATAAATATAGTCCAGATACTCAAGGATGTTGAAGAAAACACAAACATGATGAGGATAAATATGAACCATAGAGAAAAGAAACCCAGTGGAACTTCTAAAGATAAAAAATACAATATCTGAAATGAAAAACAAACTGGATAAGATTAATAGCAGATAATACATTGCAACAGAAAAAACTATTGACCTTGAAATTGTAGCAATAGAAATAATCCAAAATGAAGTGCAGAAAGAAAAGACTGAGGAAAAATCAGCAGAGCATCAATGACATGTAGAGGAAGCTGTTTAACATATGTGTAATAGAGTTCCAGTAAGTAGGGGCAGAATAGAAAACATTTGAAGAAATTATGGCTAAAATATTTTCCAGATTTGAAGAAAATCATGATCCCTCACATCAAATTAACCCAATCAATTTTAAATGCAATAAACAAATAAAACCATACCAAGGCACAAAATAATCAAATTGCTAAATAGCAACGATAAAGAGAAAAGGTTTAAAAGCAGACAGAGAAAAAAAATAAACAGGTATAGCAGAAGAAAGATAAGAATTACAATAGACTTTGCGACAGCAGCTATGAAAGCTGGATGACAAAGAAGCAAGATCTTTCTATCCCAGAAAAAAAAAGATAAACAAAAAGCAAGTCAACCTAGAATTCTATATTTCTAGTGAAAATACTTTTTCCGATAGTCTGATACAGTGAAGCTTTTTCTCTTCAGATAAGCAAAATCTGAAAGAATTCATTATCAGCATTACAAAAGCTATTAAAAGATGCTTATCAAGCAAGAGGAAAATCATAAAGTCAGAAATTTGAATGGACATAGATACAGAAACATAGATATGCTATGTAATAAATAGAAAATAAACTTTAAAAATTTAAATCTCTTTATAAGATAACTGACCCTTTAAAATAAAACCAAGTAATGATGCATTATGGAGTTTATACCATACACTGAAGTAAAATGTGTGACAACATTCCTGCAAAGAAAGAAGGGAGGAAATGAACCTACACTGTTGCAAGTTTCTTACCTGAAATGTGAAGTGGTATATGTTACTGAGTATGTGGTAATTTAACTGTGTGTATTGTAAGCCATGAGCAACCATGAAAAAAAAAAATAAAAGAACTATAGCTAGTAAGGCAGTAATACAGATAAAATGGGATACTGAATATACTTATTTAATTCAAATTAAGGCAGAAAAAAGGTAAACAAAAGAAAAAATATCTGGGCAAATGGCAAAATATAGTAAATTAGGAGATTTTCACCCAGTTGTATCAATAATGACATTAAATATATTTTATAAGCTATAATATATAAAGAAAAATAAGCACCAATTAAAAGGCAGAGATCATCAGATAATACAAAAATACAACACTCCACTATGTGCTGGCTACAGTAAACCTACAGATAAAGTCATGTTAATGGTGAAAGATGGAATGCTTTCTCCCTAAGATCAGTAATAAGGCAGGTCGTCTATTTTCTCCATTTCTACTCATATTTTAACCCTAGCACGTTTGGAAATTAGAATTAAAACTGCCTTTATTCACACATTGCAAAGTTGTCTATTCACTTTTCCCATGGAATTTACAAAATAGTTCACAGAACTAATAAGTAAATTTTATTACATTGCAGAATACCGTGTCAATTTGCAAATGTCAATTGTATTTCTATGTATTTGTGACAATATAATAATGGAATTTATACTACAATACCATTTAAAGTAGCAACAAATGTCATGAAATATGTAAGGATAAACTGACTAAAATACATACAAGATCTTTACACCAAAAACTGCAAAACATTGTTGAATGAAGAAAAGTGAAGAGAGGTAAGTGAAGTGCAAATTAGTGAAGAGAGATACCATGATCAGGGGACTCAATATCGTTGATGTGTCAATTTTCCCAGATTGATTTATATTTTAATGATATGCCAATAAAAATTTCAACAGGTTTTTGAGGTTAAAAAGAAGATTCTAAAACTTATATAGCAATGCAAAGGAGCTAAAATAGTCAAAGTAATTTTCAAAGGAAAAGCAAAGTGGGAGTATCTGTGGTACCTAATTCAAAATTTACTATAAAACTATGGTGGTGTGATGTTGGCGTGAAGACAGACATAAAGATCAATGGCACGGAATAGAGTCTACAAATAGGACCCATCTTATGTGGTCAATTCCTGATCCCGATAATCCAGTGAGGAAAGTGTATACTTTTTAACATGTAATGTGGGAAATATTGGATATCCATATGTAAAAAAATGACTGTTACCTCAGATCATTTACAAAAAGTAACCTGAAATGAATCAAAAATCTAAATATGAAAAATTATGTAAATTCTAGAAGACAATATAGGAGAAAATTTTTATGGAATAGAGAAAGATTTCTTATATAAGTTACCAAAGATTGAAATCATAAAAAAATTGATGAAGTCTACCTAATCAATTTTAGAACTTGTGCTCTTCAAAAGACACTTTTCAGAACGTGAAAAGGCAAGTCATGCTCTGGGAAAATTACTTGCAGAACATATAGAAAGAACTCCATAATAAATATTAATATATTTTTTAAATGGGCAAAGGAGTTGAACAGGTACTTTACAAAAGAAGCTATCCCATAACTAATAAACACGTGAAAAAATATTCAATGTATTTAGTCTTTAGGGATGTGCCAATTAAAACCATAATCAGATACCACTATACAACCCTTAGAGTGACTAAAACTGAAAGGACTGACAATACCAAGTTTTCGTGAAAATCTGGCGCAAATAAAAATCTCATATATTCCTCATTCAAATGCCAAGGGCTAAGGCAACTTTGGAAAGTAATCTGGCAGTTTCTTAAGGGTAAGTATGTACTTACCATAAGACAAAGGAATAGCACTCTGTAGGTATTTACTCATTGGAAATGAAAATACATGTCTGCACCAACAATTGTACTCAAATATTCATAGCGTCTTTATTCAAAATAACAAGGGAATTGATTACAACTTAAAAGCCCATTCATTGGTGCATGAATAAATACATCACATATATGGATTTGATGAAATAATACTCAGTAAAATACAAAGCAATGTATTACCATGCAAGGAAGAAAATCTTTATGGAAGATTATATTATACTGGAGCAATGCATCAGATGGATTGGATTAATAAGGAGTTTCAAGGAACGAGTGGGGAGGCCAAGTGGTCATAAGGTCTCAAATTAAGGTTGGAACAGAAGAGAGAGAATATGCAACGTAAACTGTTCTTGCCTTCCATGGCTATTTGAGTAAGTTGTCACAGGTAGCTACTATGCACGCATCTCTTGTTTTTTCAAAAAGCATTTATTTATGACCATCCAAGAGGACGTTTCACCCAAGCAGTTTACAGCAATGATGGGTTCGGTTTCACCTTTAATGAGAAAGTTAGAATAATGGACGACTAGGGCAGATATTGAGGTTAAAATGCAAATTGTGACCTAAAATATCTACACTAATTCACTGTTCTAAAAGCAAAAAACCTCACTCAAAGATCAGTTTTTTTTCTCCGATCTGATGAGCAGTAATATTCTATCTTGTAAAACAACTTAAGATATAGTACTTTCCTTTAACCCTCATTTCAGATTCTTTGTGAATACTGAAAAGAATATATTATCTTGATTTTTAAGCTAACACTATATATGAGGATACAGATTTGCAAGATTAGAAGGGTATTATTCCCTTTATAAACCAATTGTTTGCGGTACAATAGGAATTACTTTAGGACATCTTACAGTGTGAACTCCACTAGTTCTTTTAAAATTTGCTTTAACAGACAAGTATGTAAAACACATACAGTATCAAGCAATGTATAGGTATACTTAATTTTAAATTTAAAAATAAGCTATGTAGTGGTAATGGGAAAACTAAATACTATAGAAATACTTCTATTTCACATAGTGAGTCACAAATGAAATTCACACCTAGAATCTGGTATTCTTTATGTGAAACCTTTTTAATAATTACAGGTCATCTGATTATATAATCTGAACAGGATACTAAAATGTGAGAATAAGAATTTAAATTCAATTGTATTCCTCTTTTAGAACCCTTATATTTAATTTTTTTTCTTTGTAATTGACTACCTGACTTCTTTATTTTGAATATAACTCTTGTGTCACATATAGACTATCTACCATGTCTTCCTAGAGAGGAAGAAAATCAATGAAAATAGTATGAGGAGCTCCAGTAAGCCTGTTTTTGATGAATTATGTCCTTAAAGATATACTCTGTATGTGGTTCAAAACATATTGATCAGTAACAACTGTTTCTGTAATATCAATAATGCACTATTCTCTTGAACTTCCCCTGAAGTGACAGGGTTTAATCGAGAGAGCCCCAAACAAAAAAAAATGACTACCAAGAAGGAGAGAGAATAATGAAGTTGACTGAAACTTCCAAAATAAATACCAATTTTAAACTTGAGGGAAACATATTGATGTCTCTGTTTACATTGCCCTTTGTATCTTTCACACTAAGCCGCTCACTGAAGGAGCAGTTATATCACCAAGTTTCAGTGCCTATAGAGTCCATTTGTCATCTACCTTTTTATATGTTATTAAATATCAAGAAATTATTAATAAATATAAATCATTTTGAAATACCACTTTCGCCATTTTAAAATCAGGTTTTTCTAATATAAAATACTAACTTAGAATAAACTCTCCCTATTAGGTTTGATTTACTTTCTCTTGCAGTGTTTTGTTTCATGACCAATTAAGTAATCTAGGAACTCCAGTACTTTTAGAGTCTTCCTCTAGAGGAAGACTTCCTGGTTGATGCTGTCCCTTAGATGTGGAAAAATTTCTCTACTGAGTGTTCAATCTGCAAATAAATTACTCCAGTGAAAGAGGTGAACTATATAGGGTAATTTTCTATTCCAAATGTCTACCATTCTATGGATAGTTCTTAATTAAATTTTGTATTTATTCAGAGAAGTTAGAGAATGTAGACTTGCAATTATAAATGTAGTCTTGTGATTTTTTAAATGTAAAAATTTCTAGTACATTATTCATTCAAAATATTTTCTAAAATATTGTAAACAGAAAATTGTTAATAATCTGTTTTACACATTTTTAAATCCTCCTCTAAAAATTCTATAATTTACATATTTATATATCTAATCTTCACTCAATTCATCAATACAAGTACTGAATAATCACAGCACCAGTATTGCCCATCTCCACTATCAACCAGCTCCCATTTACTCATCTTGCTCACAAGTTTATCATGATAGAAGAGTTGATATAGAGATACTAGCTTAGAGTCCTGCCTCCTGCTTTATCAACCTAAAAGCTATCAAAATAAAGTGACACATTTTGACAAAAGTTGTTTTAGTAGTTCTGCTGAATTTTCTAAGCCCTCATTCGTTCCTTGGTTTTAAACTCTTAACTGCCTTATCTGTGTTATGTCAACATCAGAACAAATCGGTTAAGAGCTTGCAAGGAATAGGTTAATGGTCCAGGGCTCTCTAGACAATCGAAGGATAAATTGAGGTTTTATACATCAGGGATCAGAATACTGGCTTTGATATCTGACAGAATTCAGATCTCAACTCTGTCACTTAATAGCTTCATATATATATACACATATATATATACACATATACATATATGCATATATGCATATATACATATACACACACACATGTGTACACACACACACCTACACACACACACACACATATATATATATACACACACACACACATATATTTACCAAGTAAATCTTTCTCAATATCATATTTTTACAATGTTAAAGTTGGGAACAATAATTAATGAATGATGATTTAATGAAATATGCCACATAGTGTCCAGAAGATTCTTTGGTTAAGAGACATTCTCAGTGAAAGCTGGCTACCTTTGCCCTTCCCACTGTAGTGTGAGAACAGTGATTTAGCTATCAAAGCTATTAATATAGCTGATTTCTATTGTTGGAAATGCCCCCATTCTATAATCTCACTTGATTCTCTTGTTAGGACAACCTGCCGTTAATATAGAAAAAGTTGAATCCACTACTTTCAGAATCTTGAGCTTCTTTTCTCTGTTGAGATTTTTTTAAATGCCATTAATATATATATTAAAGAATAAATACCTCGACACTCCACTAAACCCTCAACAGATGATAATGCTTTGTTCCATCAGATTAGCACCAATATTACTTATAGTATATACAAGCAACCAGATAATCTTTAATTTAATTACAATTTTAAAAGACTGAAGTTTTGCTCACATGATTGGTTTCCTATTGGACTCAACATCTTAAAAAGTGATTCCCTTGAATACTAATCTAATATTAAACTTTGAAATACTAAGTCTTTTAAATATGTGTTTAGAGGAGTTCATGTTTTATAAACCTTTGTCAAATGTTACTCAAACATCTTTTCTTTGTATTTGAGATTTTGCTGGTAAGACCTCTGCTCCATGGCATCATGTGGGGATGTTAGAACCTAGAAATATTCTTTTGAAGACTGATTGTCATAACATCATTGTCTATCCTTCTAAACCACTGTAACAAAAAACAGCACTTAACATGGATGAAGAAAGGGGACCTCACTCTCCTCACTCTTTCTAGATTAACAGGCTGCCTCTCTCCTGCATTGGTTTGCTATACCTAGTACTTTTAGAAGTAAAGAACCAGCCACATGTCTTTTAGTAACCTATCATAAGTTCTCTTTTTGTACCATCTTAAATTAAAATATTATTTAGCACCTACTCTGATCCCGGTTCTCTTTCAGGTGAGGGGGATACAAGATTTATTCAATAAGGTTACTTGTTCCGTGTCTGGAGGTTGAGCAGAGAATAATTTGGGGGTTGGCATACAGTCATGTATTGCTTAATGATGGGAAGGTGTTCTGAGAAACCTGTTCTTAGGTGATTTTGTTGATGTGCCAACTTCATACAGTGTACTTAAACAAACCTTTAATCTGACCATATCATATATCTAACCATACAAAAGTAGGTAGAACTGACTACACATCTAGGCTGTAAAGCACAGCCTATTGCTCCTAGGCTGCAAACCTGTACAGTAGGTTACTCTACTGAACTGTAGGCAATTGTAACACAATGGTAAGGATTTCTGTATTCAACATAGAAAAGGCACACCAGAAAAAAAAGTATAAAAATGGTAAAAAAAAAAAAAAGGTATAAAAATGGTATAAAAAACATAGAAAAGGCACACCAGAAAAAAATGGTATAAAAGTGATATACAAATGGTAAAAAAAAAAAAAAAAAAAAAATTGTACGTCTGCGTAAGGCACTTACCAGGAATGGAGCTTACAGTACTGGACGTTGCTGTGGGTGTCAGTGAGTGGTGAGTGAACATGAAGGCTTAGGACATGCCTACACACTACTGTAGACTTTATTAACATTGTACACTTAGGCTACCCTAGATTTATTTAAAGCTTAAAGTAATTGCACTATGATATTACGATGGCTACACTACCACTAGGCAATAGGAATTTTTCAGTTCCATTATAACATTAGAAAACAGCAGTCCACTGTTGACTGAAACATCGTTATGCGGTACATGACTGTATATTAAACCAGTTTAAGATAATGTGCTAGTCAGATGTAGAATAAGGGGCACCTTGACGGGTATTTCATGATGTAGAATGTTATAGGGCAGGAGACAGTGTGGTTTGCTTCAGGAAGCCTTGTAAAGTTATTTGAGCTTAAAATATTAGTATATGAGTTCCATGACATTAATAATGATAATTATGCCATTAGATCCTACTCATTAATACTGAATATGCAACAGGTAATGTCAGCCTGGTTTTACAGACATTACTTCCATTAATCTTTACAATCAGACATTAGAACTTCTTATTTTTATTCCTATTTTACAGAAGAGAGGTCAAAAGGTGTAGAGTGTTAATGAACATGCCCGTGATTGTTAGCTAGAATACACCATAGTGACAGAAACACATTTTAAACCCAGGACCTTCTGATCACTGTGCCAAAGAGTCTCCTGTGAGTTTCTTCTAAGACTTGGAGCATTCCTGTGCTGGCCAAGGGGAGTTCCTGAAGACCTGACTGTCATAAAAAATTCAGGCATCCCTACAGGACTAACAGAGGTTATTGGTTGGACTGAAGACTTTGCTGTTTCCTCTCAAACCATGCAGGATAGAACAGCGCTATTTATGAACATCCCTGCTTTGCATGCTGGTCCACATTCGGTCCACTACATCATCTCTTCATCCTCTTTGGGTGGGCAGGGGGAACTACGCTTTGAGTCTTGTGCACTAGTTATGTCTCCCCTGACCTTTTTTTTTTTGCTGTCAACTTTTACATGACTCTTTATTAAGAGTTTGGCAACTGGATGTCTCCAACCCAATCACTTCTGTCATCAGATGGCATCATCTGGCCTCACTATGTCTTCATATCCACATTCTTAGTGACCTTTTCCTCCACTCCATCTCAACTATCCTCTTTCAGTGTCACAAAACAGGATGTCCATACCTAAAACTCCACGTTGAAATATAGAATTCAGACAATCTGCTGTCCCTCCCCAAGCTTCCCTCCACCTAGCTTGTTTGCTCACCTATTCTCACTAAGCCTATTATTTGACTCCATCAGGACCTTTACACCAGACACTTCCTGTCTTTCCTTTGTTTTCTATCTTGGTTAATATCCATGGCCTCATTTGTCAATCACTCCCTTGTCATCGTCTTGCAGTCTCATATACCTTTGTTCCTTGCACAGCTATTTGGAGAATTCCATTGTGAATTAATACAAAGATCTGAGTTTTCCTGCTCTAGAGCTTCTGGAGAAAATCTTTCAGCACTCTAAATACTTATAGTCATCAACCTTAATAACCTCTCAGTAATGCTGGGCAATCACACTGTATATTTCTCTAGTTTCTCTTTTTTGTTGAATGCCATGATTATTTCAAACATTCTTTACTTAGCTCAAGCCTATGACTTCATATTTTCCCATTATTCTCAAGACTATCTTCCTTCATACAAATACTTCGAAATCCTGCCACCAAACCAATGAAGTCTTTTGGCATTAGTATCTATGCTTTCCTCTTTTCTTTTCTGTGAAATGAAAGTGTTAGCCCTTTTCCTTTTTTGAACTATGCTCTGCACAAAATTGCTGGATCTCATCTCAGCATTTCCTCAGGAATTTTAAACTATCATTTTGTATTAGTCTGTTCTCATGTTGCTAATAAAGACATACCTGAGACTGGGTAATTTATAGAAGAAAGATGTTTAATTGATGCGCAGTTCAGCCTGGCTGGGGAGGCCTCAGGAAACTTACAATCATGGTGGAAGGGGAAGCAAACATGTCCTTCTTCATATGGTGGCACCAAGAAGCACCAAGCAAAAGGGAGAAGAGCCCCTTATACAACCATCAGATCTCCTGAGAACTCACTCACTATCACGAGAACAGCAGCATGGGGGTAACTTCCCCCAGGATTCCATTACCTCCCACCAGCTCCCTTTCACAATACGTGGGGATTATGGGAACTACAATTCAAGATGAAATTTGGGTGGGGACACAGCCAAACCATATCACATTTTTAAAAATTGCCTTTTACTTCACAATTTCCCATACACATTCCTATTTATCTCTTCAATTTCACAGCCAACTTTGGAAACAGTTGTATGTGTTTATCAATTCTATTCTTTATCATCCTTAGAACAACCACCTTCAATATGGATTTTGCCCACTCCTCTATCAAAACTCTGTTGCAATGGCTACCAATGATGTTACTGATGTTTAATTCAAGGGATACTTCATAATCTTCATCTCACCGCGCTTTTAGCACCATATTGAAATGCCCTCTTCTTCCCTTGGCTTCCATGTTGCCAACTCTCCAGGTTTTCCTCCCACTTCTCTGGCTGTTTCTTCTCATTCTCCTCTCCAAGGTGCTCCTTCAAGTCCCTCAGGTTGCTTTCTGTTCAAGATCTTAAAAAATCTCCCTATGTTCTCTCTTTGAGCAATCTCATTCACTATTCTGGCTTCAATTACCATCTAAAAGTCAATGTCTATAAATTTAGATCTTTGGCCCAGATTTATGAGTTCCAAAACTACAAACAGAACTTTTTTCAGGATATATGCATCTTAGGTATTTTGCATCCACTTCAAACTGAACATAAAAATGAGGAATATTACCATGTTTTCTCCATCCAAAAATATGAGAGTCATTGTTGGCCCTTCTCTTCCTCATCTTTAACCCACCCAGTCCATTCTCTTTCTGATCCAGCTGGAACTCATGCACTTGTCTCCAGTTCCTCCTCAGACCCCTACACCTTCACTCTTTTCTTCTTCCTCAACTGGTGTAAAATCTTCCAGATTGGTCTCTCCTATCCTTTCCTTTCTACATCTGTTGTATTCTCCACGCATCAACCAGTGTGATGATTTTTAATAGAAATCTGACCTCATCACTCTCCTACCTAAATTCCTCTAATGGTTTCTCACTGCACTTGGAGGAAAGATCAAATTTCTTTAATGGTGTCTGCAAGGCCCTGTGTGACCTGTCCTTCATGCACTGCACCAGTGTGTTCTCTTCCTGTTTTTTTCTCTGTTTGCAGTCTGTGCTCTAGACATCTGGGTTCCTCTCAGTTCCATGAGAATGCCAGGCAGTTCCTCAGCTCAGGAACTTTGTCCATGTTCTTTCCACTGCCTAAAATACCCACTCCTCCTTACGTTGCTAATTCAAGCTTTAAGTCTACTCAAATATCACATCCTCTATGTAACCCCCACCCTTACCCTCTATAATGATGGTTGCTTTGCCTGTTACATGTAAACTCAGGTAAAATGTTGGACTTTAGTTTTTTCATCACTCAGAACAAATGGTGATGATAGCACAGTGTAGATGTAAGAAGCTCCATGACCCCCAACACCTGGAAACACGATCCCTGGCATATAAATATGTGTAACCTGAAAGAATGCTGCTTACATTAAACTTCATTAACTGAGGACTAAAATTACTTTTCTTAAGTGTTTCTTTTGTTGCCATCATTCAGATCAATTATAGCTTACAAGTGAAAATTATTACAGTGGCATATTCAAAGTGAGATTTTCATTCTCCTCAGTGACACCACATGTTATGAAAACATTAGTTCTAGAATCGCGCATGTAGGTTTAAAGAATGAAGATTCAAGAGGTGCAGTCTGATGTGTTCTATGCCTTCTACTGAGGAAGGCTGTCAAAACATGAAATGAAATTTAAATGATGACATAAGAGTATGAGAAACTGGTGTCATCTGAACAAGTCAGGTCGCATTCTGAATTGGATGCGCAAACACTCAGATAAGTAAAATGATACCGAATGGCCACACACTTCTCCTTGTTTCATAGCAAATTACCTTGATCCAGAAGACAAAAAAATTGTTAGGCGGAAAAGGAGCAGATGCCCTTTTTCATTTAAAAATCCTTCTGTCCCTAGGAAGAAAACGATTGTGTTCCTTCACAAGTTGTTTTATTTCTGCAAAACTACACCGAAAGTGTTTGCAATGAATATTACTCAGGTATGTAATATTGACCTTATTACTTACCCCAGTAATAAGGAGCAAATACTCAGATGTTACTCCAAAAACGTTATCATAAAGAATAGAACCCATTGTATCATTAATTATAGTTATTTATTAAAATGACACATTTGATTATAAATGTTGCTATGGCGACATCATCAGACAAAACGCAGGTATATGCCTGAACTTAATTTGGATATTCATAACTTTCAAGGGCTTAAGTTTTTTCTGTGCTAAGGGATGCTATTCTTTAACCTGTTAATGTAATATTTTCTAAGGAAATAAAGATAACATTTAAATGCATCATTTCTCCTACATATTAAATAGTAGTTTAACGATAATTTACTTAAAAATATGCGGAATGACATAAGCATTTAACTAAGAATGTACCATATCATTTTGCTCTGAAAGGAATTTGTTTCTTAATTCTATTTAATTTCTGCAGAACTTAATGAATGCTGTCAATGAAAGAATATGAAGACTGATTTGGGGGTCCAAATACCAAACAAAATTAACTCCTTTCTTAATCATATGTTGTTATTTATTTATCTATTCATTTATTTTTTGAGATGGAGTCTCACTCTGTCATGCCCAGGCTGGAGTGCAGTGGCACGATCTCGGCTTATTGCAACCTCGGCCTTCTGGGTTCAAGCAATGTTCCTGCCTCAGCCTCCTGAATAGCTGGGATTACAGGCACCCACCACCAAGCCCGGGTAAATTTTTTTGTATTTTTAGTAGAGATAGGGTTTCACTACGTTGGCCAGGCTGGTCTCGAACTCCTGACCTCAGGTGACCTGCCTGCCTCGGTCTCCGAAAGTGTTGGGATTACAGGCGTGAGCCACCACACCCGGCCCTGATTATATGTTTCTTTCTAACTTTCAACTACAACTTTTGTTAAAATATAGTTTCCTATAATACTCTTATTACTCACTTTTCTCCCCCTTCCTTTTTGAAATAATTAGACTACCCAAGTAGTAACTCCAAATGAAATCTATTCCAAGTTGACAGACAGGAGCCGCATCTCAGGATCACAGTATGTAGTTAGGTCGGCTCAACCCACCAGCAATATTGAAAAATGATATATATCATAGATCTACATGACAGGAGAAAAACTGCACCGTCTTGATTTGCCAAATCATTCATGCTCTTAATTTCATAAGGGTATTTTTAGTTTTTAGTAATTTGGAAAAGGTGATAGGTGACAAAGTCAAAAAATAAAGTGTAAAAATATGGTGTAAAATTCTAGCTATATGTAATACCTATAAAATGTATTAAAAAGTTCATTTCCATTCCAATAACACCTGTGACATTTAGACGTTCTATAGAATTTCTGCTTTCAATCTCTGCCAGTATCATATGCTGGTATTTAGTCAGAGACCTTAAAATAGTTGAACACTCAGAGGGTATGTGGTGGAGCAAATAGTAAAATTTTCTGCTCTTCTACTTTTTATAATTCTTGTTTATAAAGTGTCTAATAAAATTATAATTATGTTTAGAAAAACTTAAAATTCCAAGTAAAAAAACTTTAAATGCCCACAGTAAAAAAACGTGAAGCTGCAGTCTTTATAAAACTTTGTAATATATTCATAATCACCACGACCAACAATAGTATAACAATAAAAATTAGATCTACATATCCTATCTTCTGAAATAAACTGCTTTTATGCAGATGAATAGAATTTGCTCATCAACACAGCCAATATCCTTGATTTCCATTTAACAATCTCACTAATATACAACAGATTTTCCTTCACATAGTTCACTACACACTTGTTATAGATTTTTTTCCTGGTGACATTTATCTTTCCTGTTTTATGAACCAAAGCTATTTTACATTTTCTACCTCTTCTGTATAAAATTCCCATTAATAATTACTGGATTTCAAAGACTCCTGTCAGTTGGACACTTGATAACAGCTATTTTTAACTGATGTTAAAAGAAATATGATGGTAAGGTTGAAGACATACAAAATCACCTTCTCTCTCTCTTTCACTGCCACTCTCTGCTTGCGAGTTTCCATTTGTAGCATTGCACACTTACACGCACAAAGACAGAGATAGCAAGATGTAATTGATTTACAGAAGTACTATGGCTATAGGCAGGGTGCAGAAAAGGTATAAAGAGAGAAAATAGTTGTTTGACAGTCTTTTAGAAGTGTGTCTGAAAGAATGACAGGAATGGCTAGAATATCAGAAAATAAGCTCTTCCAGAAGACAGAGCTATCAAAGCTGCTGGCCTCACATGGGTACTCACCGCTCCCCAGTCTTCCTAGGAAGCCGCTCCGGAACTCCAGGGTAGGTTGGCTGTCAGCAAACACAGCGGGTTGTGCCTAGGCCTTCTGGCTGGCTCTGCCAAGGCAAAGGATAGTGGCCACCCAGCCTTAGGGTGCTCTTCCGAGGAAGCAGCTCTTCACCTGGAGAGAGAAGGGCATTTTTGACACAGGGGCCAACAAATACCTAACAATTACACTAGGTAATTCACATGAATTGCATTTTATCGGTAATCCTTCTATTTACACATTTATAATTATTTGAGTTTTAAAGTATTTTTATGGAAAAGAGAAAAAAAAACTAGATTTGATATAACCATGCATGCGTAGGTATACAATATCCACTCAAGATATAGAAAAAACACTGAAAACTTATGGTTGGCTATAGTTAGGTAGCAGATTCATCAAGACCCTGGTTCTCATCTTGCTGGCATTGGATTTAATTTTGCTAGGATATTCAAGTTATAGCATTCAAGTCATGTGATAATGTATTTGGGCATATCTAGCTTGTTCACTTTGTAATAACACACATTATGGATTCTGGTAGAAACAAAAAATGTTAAATATGTAAGGATTTTTTCTTCTAAAAGGACAGATTATATTATTACTTCCAGAGAGTGTGGGAGAGGGCACAACTGCTGGGAGAAGTCCCTTCCTCACTCCTGGTGTTCCTCTCCACTGTAAGGCTACTCCATTAGTAAAACAGTCCAGGCAACTTCTGCTCCCTCATTTCTTCTGCCATAGGGAAGGAGAAATTATTTGTTTGATTGTGAATTTACGAAAAATTCCTGGGCAATTTTAGGCCAGATTCTTCTTTTCTCTTTCTCTTGGGAGCTGGCCTCTCTTGAGAAAACATTTGCTCTTTGTTGTTTTCCTATATGCCATAAGCTTATTGAGGATCAGGTGCCATCCAGGATGTGGGGAGGGGAGGGAGTAGTGGCCATGTTGGTTGTGTAAATTGAATTCGGGGAATGCTGATGATGGCTCACTCTGGCACTACAGTCAGGATTCCTGATCCCTGTCTACCTCTCCAACCTCATCTTGTGCACACTACCCTCATGTACACCACCACACATGGAAGAGTGGCCGTTTCCAATTACTGGAGCATGCTGCACTCTGCTGCATTGGACTCTTTCTGCTGACATCCTCTGCCTGGAATGCTCTTCTCATTAATTTTATTATAAAATTACATGATTTACAATAAATTATAAAATTATATGATTTACAATAAATTATAAAGTTATATTTTAAATAATTTTATATAGTTATAATACATAAATTATATATAATTATATATAAAAAGAGGAAGTTGAACATTATTTGGGCGCATAGTGAGAATTATATTCCAAGACCTTCAAGACTGCCTTAGAGGTGAAATTTCCCTGCCTCTTAGTATGAACCCCCTCCCTCACTGCCATACATCAAATTCCAACAAAATCCAGAGATTGAGAAGTACATGAGACATCTCCTTTCACCTTTTTACTTTCAGCTGCCTCCTTTTTATCTTTCAGCCCTGATTTGAATGCCACCAGCTCAACTAGTCTTCTTAAACACCCTATCTAAATACTAACTCTCCTTCCAGTACTGAATATTGCAATAGTCTGTTCGGTTCCTAATATTTAACACATTCTGCCATTATATTGTGGTTATTTTGTTGGTTTGGCTTCTTCTCCTGGACTCTACACTCCATGAGGGCAGGAATCATGGTTGTTTCATTCACTTACTACATGGTAACTATTCACCCAACATTTCTAGCATAAATAATTGAAAAGGCACTCGGAGATGTGGAATTTTAAAATATATTTAATGTCTCAGATATATTAAGAGGGACGTAATTGTTAAAGATCATCATGAAATGTTTTTGACATGAGAGTATAAGAAATGTTGTGTTGAAATGATACTATCTTCACAGATTAAGCAAGAGAATACCCAGAAAACATATGAAATGTTTTGCTGTATCACACAATGTTAGTAGGTAATAAGCAAGCTGGAGATGGAGTATATCATTCACCACCAGTATGTACCTGGAAAACTTTGCATGAAGCAAAACATATTCACAGAAACTATAGTACTCTTTGAGTCTTGTCAATAGATTCCAGCACAAGAGAGAGTCTCCAAAGATACTCCAAATGGCCAAGAGGAAAACTGAACAGACAATTGCAGCATTTTCTTTGGGAGACAGGTGTACAGTGGGTAGAGCCAACACAACCTGTTTTTTACACTACTCAAAAGAATTGAGAAGTAAAATTGTGCATGTGGTTTTCCCCGTGAGCCAGCAAAAGTCATGGTAGCCATCTCCGTGATGGTGGCCACAACCTTGAAGACCACGGCTGCAGTGCCCACAGTATTTGACGGCCTCAAAATAGGGACTAAAACCACAATTTGTAACATGTCATAAGATAATAGGTTTTGGCGAATGGCAGTTTACTTTGCAGATGAGTTTTTAGTAATTACATTTACCAAGGAGTGTTTTCTCTGCTTATAATCAATCTGTATCCCCTTGTAAATCCTCTAACTCATAGGAAGAATACAACAGCAAAGAGGGTTTCTGAAAACAAACACAATGTGAAACTCATTATCGAGTAAACTATGACTACATAGGAAAGGAATACAGCCACATTTGTCCACATTCTGGGCTTTCCAGGGCCACCGGCGTGGGTTGAGCTTTGGACCTTCTTGGATACCAGACTGGCCCTGATCAGAATGAAACATCTGGTTCATCTAGGGAGGAAGCTGTGCAGGAGACGCTGAACAAACTAAAATCAGACTGCACACTGCCCCCAAAGACTAGAATTTAACAAAGGGACCCGCAATGCAGTCTGGTTAAACAAGGAGCCCCAGAGATGTACCATGCACTTCTCAATCTCTGAATTTTGTTGGGATTTGATGTAGGGCAGTGAGGGAGGGGGTTTATACCAAGAGGCAGGGAAATTTCACCTCCAAGACAGTCTTGAAGGTCTTGGAGTATAATTCTCACCATGTGCCCAAATAATGTTCAACTAAACTGTAGACAGACACTTACATTATGAAGGATATTCGTTAAATTACTATAAATTCAGTGCTTTTTGAGAGTAAGTTATTAAACAATTATCAACAGGTGGTGATTATATGTTATATAATAAAAATATACAAAACATAAAATGTAAATATATAAAATAGAAAATAGAAATATATTTTAGTAAATATGTAAATATATTGGTAATATAAATATATCAATAGATGCACTTATAATATTAACATATATATTTATGGATATATATTTTTCATCCTGAAAAAATATAAATATTCCTTAAAACAGTGAGAAATATATCACTGTGCCACTGCACACTTCAATTCCTCATTGTAGTCTTTTTTCTCAAAACATTGGGAAGGTTTTTTTTATACAACAGCTTCGCTACATCAATACAATTATCACCTCCAAATAGATGCAAAGCTCTGTGGTATTCAAAAATACATGACATCTGAACTTGTTTTATATGATGTGTTTCCTTGCGTTATTTTTTCTTGGTTATATGCATGTGTGTACATACACAGAGCACGTTAATGTGCTTCATTTCCAACCAGTGTGTTCCTGGAAGGATTCCTGCCCATAGAGTGACTGTGGAAATGAGATATTTGGGCTTTCATGTCATTCTCTCAGAGTGTGGGTGCATTGCCAGGATGTAATGGAGATTATAGCTCAATAAATGACTCAATAGCCAACCTTCTAGAAATGGTCGTATTTAGCTTTCAGGGTAATGTTAACTTCACTGTGGTATTAGTAATCTCATCAACTTTTTGGTTAGGGATGGATAAATAACTAGCTTTTAGTATGTAAATTACCAACAAAAACGTTTTGCAGAAAATGGGTCAGGTTAGAGATGTAAATGAGGCCTAAAATGTCTCATTAGGTTTTGAATTGCTTTTTTTTTTTTTTTTTTCCCCAAGCATTATAAATCTTGTAAGCTTTTGGGGTAATTTTCTTGCTTGAATAAGCTAGTAAGGTCTTTTCCAGTAATAAATGAACTAAAATACTTCTCAAAACTAATTCTGCTTGAAAAGATAGAACAAATTGAATATCAAAGTATAATTTATTTTAGAGTTACTCGATATTTCTGTCTCCTAATATTTTTAGGTAATAAGTTGTAGAGATCCCATGTATAGATTTCATCACGGACGTTGTGTTTGGGTACAGAGAGATATCTTTATCAATGGCTCTCCTTTAAAATCAATTGTATATCTGAAGGATACTTATCAGATCTTGCAACAAATCATTAACTACAGAATATGAGTCTATCCTTTGTGAAGGAACGGATCTTCTTTGATTTAGCAAAATGTCTCTCTGGTTCTCTTCTGACAAGTCCCATTTGTAACACTCATTACTAATCCTTATTTTCAGAACAAATAAGATGCAAAAACATGGTCTTGCTCACAGCCCTGCTCTTGGGCCAGCTCGCATAGTTAAAGGATAACTGCAGATCCACACCCAAGGTGACACTGCCTTAGATCTTAGGAGATGCTAATAAAACAGCGTCACATCAGAGTGTGACTGTCACTAGGCAGTCTCACACATCTCACTTTTACCACACTGGTTTCTGTTCTACAAACCACTAATTTGCAGCAGCCTAAATTAGCCCCGTGTGACAATGTAGGAAGTGTTTGTTGGTTACTCTCATCTCTCACAGCATCGCCAATGTTTAGGACAGTTTAGCATTTCAGACTCATGACAGGGGGCTGCATTTTTGTCACTCTAAAAGCTGCAAAAGTGAAATAGTAAATATGCAATTACATCAACTACCTATATTTAACTAGCTTACAAAAATCTAAAAGGGAAATCAATCAACTCGTTGTCATCATTTGGTTTGTTTCTGTAGAGAGCCTAATTTAGTACAAACAAATACAGTTCATGATGATAAAACCTCATTAGGATGGCTTTCATTTCAATTGCCAGCAACAACCAGTACCACAATTTGCCACCCCCAGAGAAAGTCAGCTCTTTCCCAAATATCCACTGCAGTATTTGCCTGCTCCTTTAGACATTTATCTTGTTTATATTTATTTATTTATTTATTTATTTATTTATTTATTTATTTATTTGGAGATGGATTCTCACTCTTGCTGCCCAGGCTGGAGTGCAATGGTGTGATCTCAGCTCACTGCAACCTCTACTTCCCGGGTTCAAGGGAGTCTCATGTCTCAACCTCCCGAGTAGCTGGGATTAGGGGCACCTACCACAATGCCCGGCTAATTTTTGTATTTTTAGTAGAGACAGGGTTTCACCAAGTTGGCCAGGCTCGTCTCGAACTGCTGACCTCAGGTGATCCACCTGCCTCTGCCTCCCAAAGGGCTGGGATTACAGGCGTGAGCCACCGCGCCCAGCCAGACGTTTATCTTAATACTTTGCTACAGCAAGCTTTCTTATAGATGTTTACAAAACAAAGCCTTTTCTATTTTCTCTAAGCAGTCCACATTACATGAATGTATATATCACATGTTCTTACAGATAGAGTTTGTTTTATTAATTTTATACCTTAAGAAAAAGAGATGAGATTAAATTCTTCACAGATGGATTTCATTTCAATTGCCCTGAGCTGCCTACTGAAGTTTTACAGGTAAATTAAAGACATTCTGACACGTTTTAGCAAAGGGTAAGTGAAGGAGGTGACGCAAATACAGGCAATAGGCAGACCTCGTCTCAGTGGGTTGAAAGAACAGAGCTACTCAGGTGTTATGCTGCTGTTTTATTTCATGTATTTTGATGGAAGATAGTTACTTCAGATAGACAGGGCAGATAATCTGTGAGAGAAATATGAGTCCTGACATGTATTCATATAGGCTACATTTTGCCATGTCACCTTTTTCTCCTCACTACTAAAGTTCTAGTATTGGCTTCCCTAAATCTTACACAGCTTTTCTTGTCTAGCTTCAGTCCACTGGGTATTCCTTACACTTTCACGTTGGTTATGTCTTCTTGTGGAAGTCTAGTTGGGCTCTTTATTCAAACACTGACCTCCTCCATAAGGCACTGGGAGGCAGGAGGCACATACTACCATCCCTATCCTTTTGGTTGCAATTACTGATTTAGCTCTCTTATAAATGCAGAAAAGACTGTACTATATTTTCCACTTATTTAGAAATAATAATAATAGCTAAAATCCCCTGGACACCCATAAGGGGCCGGATGTTCATTTTATCCTTCAAATATTCCAGAGGCAAGTATAATTATCGGTCCCACTCTCTAAATGAGGATTCTAAGGTTTAGAGAAACCAGGTACCTTGACCAAAAATGTATAGCATGTGGTGGTACCAGAACTTGGAAGCAGACAGAATGACTCTAAAATCAGCACTCTACATATCATCAACACAGAGTCTCTGTTAATCACATGCTTCTTATGCTCATCCTACCTTCTAACACATGTTGTCACCTGCGTTTGAGCATATAAAATCTGGAAGTGTTAGAATTCTGGTGCTCTCCTGAATCCAGACCAATGAGTCCTTACTCCCAGCTCCAAGTTGTTGTGGAGGGGCATTTGTTCTTCCTGATATAAAGACTAATACTAGCTGGAACCCAGTTTAGGTGGCAGTTCATTATGCTCCTGTCATTTATGTGACTAGGTAATGTCTCTGGGAGTATGATTATATTTTTGGGTAAAGTCTCTCGGCATAATGAGTTCAAGAATTCCATTACCAATAATAACACCTCTCATTTGTTGAAGTCCTTATAACATCCAACGTTTTCACAAATATGAACTCATTTTATTCTCAATGTAGCTCTCTAAGGTAGGCAGAACAAATATTATTATCCTATTGTGCCAAATGAGTACAGAGAAAGGATGGAAGAGAAACTGACATTTACTTAGCATTAACTACTTGGGAACATGATTCTAAGTACTTTACTGAATCCTTCCTTTCTGTTCTTATACCTTCCTTATGGTGTATACGTATTTAACCACATTTTACAGAAGACGTAACTGGAGTTCAGAGAGTCTAGTTAGCAGCTTGCGAAAGAGGTGAGATTAGAGATTAGAAGTCACTGAGATCATCATTTTTCCCTTATAACTCAAATTCAGATGGCAACACTTGTTCAGTGATTACACATAGCCTTGTGTTATCAGCTATTTCATGCACAGGTTGGCATCTTGTTTCTCTGGGTAGGTCTTCATTTGGTTAAAAGAAAGAATCATGTTTTATTTTCTTTGAACCACTTAGAACACACACTTTTAAGCTATGCATGAAAGGCCAAGTTAATACAAATACCTAGAATTTGAATGTGGTCTGGAAGTAAGAGGAGGCTTTCCTTGCTTGCGCTTTTATTTGTTAACCCAGCAACTATATGTCTCAAGCAATTGCAGACATGTACTGTGATCTTAGAAATTCCTATTTATTCGTGGGACATTCCTCCTTAGGTGAGATTTCAAGGGCCTGAATTTCAGCTCATTATATTGTCCTATATCCCCTGAGACTCAGAGAGTTTAAAGTGATGTGTCTAAAGTTGTGATTAGTAAGTAGCAAAACCAAGGTTAAACCACATCTTTGGAAATCTCTTTTCACTGTACCTCTGTATGAACTAATGTTTGTAACAAACTGCTATTTTTGTTATATATATGAAAGTATAGGCTAGGTGCAGTGGCTCACGCCTGTAATCCCAGCACTTTGGTAGGCTGAGGCAGGCAGATTGCCTGAGCTCAGGAGTTCGAGACCAGCCTGGCCAACATGGTGAAACTTCATCTCTACCCAAAATACAAAAATAAGCCAGGCGTGGTGACAGCACCTGTAATCCCAGCTACTTGGGAGCCTGAAGCAGGAGAATCTCTTGAACCTGGGAGGCAGATGTTGGAGTGAGCCGAGATTGCGCCATTGCACTCCTGCCTGGGCGACAGAACGAGACTCAGTCTCAAAAGAAAATATGGATCCCTAGAAATTTGAAGGATACGTTTTACTTAGTAAATAATCAATGTAATATCATGATGACAAGTGAAATTGTTAAAAAAAAAAAGTCTTCTTTAAATAACAAGTTATCACAATATTGATTGGCTAGAACAAGAAGAAACATTTACTGGTTATTGTAACTAAAAATCAGTGAGCTGCATATAGGAAATGTGACATTTTTCTCATTGGTCTTAGTCTGTGTACACGCATGTGTTTATAAATAACATTTTATTTTGAAAGTACTCATTCAAATCAGCTTTCTATTTATGAATCTCATTTTATTTCCTTCTGCCTCCCTCATGCTGTTTAGAGAGAAACATAATTCTCAGAAAAAATATGAAGCTCGGTTGCATCACAGTACATAGCATACATTGGTCAAACAACATACGTTTGTTGAATGAATAAAGAATGATGATAGGCCAGGTAGTTAGTTTCATTGCAGTGGCTGAGCTGACCATTGCATACGATATAGTAACATGGAGAAAGGGATTAGGAGGAATACACATTCTTAGCCATATTCCATGAGTGTAGGACAATTCTCCAGGTAGCTTTGGACTGACTCACTTCTCTTTCCTTTCTCATTTGTAGTTCTCAAGAATAACTGCAGGCTGGTCACAGTGGCTCAAACCTATAATTCCAGCACTTTGGGAGGTCGAGGCAGGAGGATCCCTTGAGGCCAGGAGTTTGAGACCAGCCTGGGAAACATAGTGGGACCTCAGTTTCTACAAAATAAAAAAAAAAAAAAAAAAAAAGAGCCAGACAAGGTGGTATGCACCTATAGTTCCAGCTTCTCAGAAAGCTGAGGTGGGAGGATCATTTGAGCCCAGAAATTTGAGACTGCAGTGAGCCTTGATCATGCCACTGCACTGCAGCCTGAGTGACAGAGTGAGATCCTGTCTCTAAAGAAAAAAAAAAAATAGAATAACTGTAGAATGTGCGAGGAATGCAGTACCTTGAGATACGGAAGAACTCCAGAAATAGCCAAGCCTTATTTGTTTTCCTCAGAGGAAATGCAACATCTTGAGATAGGGAGGAACTGCCAGGGGAGCTGAGATTTGTTCCTGTCTCCCCAAGGAGCAGAATGTCCTCAAGGCTTTCCCCGTGAGTCATGTGGCCAGCCCCTGAGATATATAAAACGGCCCCTCCATCTGTCCCAGGCAGCTTTCATGAGCCTTGGGAAACCAGCTCACAATGGATCCTGGGCGTCTTGGCCCCTTCCTGCCCAGCAGTAACAAATAAATCTGCTTTATATAAAACCTGCTGCATATGAGTGTATTCTGCTTCACCAGACTCAGCCAATTGGCAAAACTGCAGCCCAGGTGCAGTGGGGACAAGTGTTCAATTCCTATGCCCGGTGGTTGGCACAGTGATAACCTTTGCTATCACCCACATGGTGGAAGTCCTCCCTTGGGATTGGTTATTAGTGAACGTGCTTCCCAGTGAGATCACAGATTGTATCTGAATCTCACTTCTATATGCCTGGCATCAGGTAGAGTACTAGGACCATGTTAGACATTCAGTGCAGATTTCTTGCACTGATGAATGCTTCCTGCTCACAAGCAGCCTGTAATCCAGGGGAGCAGGCATATGGAGAATGTTTTTCACCATCTTCCCCGTTTCTGGGTTCAGTTCTTAAAAAGGATGACCAGCCTCCTGCAGATATCAGGGAAGAAGCATTGCCTTTTCTCTCACTCACTCATCACTTAGGCAAACCCATATTCTAGCCTCATGTGTTCTGTTGGATTCTCTCTGCGCACAGGTTGCAGGATATCTTCTGACTCCTACTGGTCAGGGCAGGGTTTTCCAGCCCTATGGGCAGGCCAGAAATCTCTACATCTGGCGAAAGGTTTGCTGTGTAGTTGCACCTGTTCCCATGCATTTATCTGAAGCTCTAGATTGGGCAAGGATATAGCAAGAGGCTCAAGTCCCAGCCATGTTCTTGTATCCAGCTTGCCACTTATATATTATTTACATCCGTATCGGATTCCTTTGCCTATTCCTCATTATTTTTCAGAATGCAGAATGTAGCAATCACAGCCCAGTGATTACGCACGACCCAGACCTCAACAGGAGATGGGACATGTGTCTAGAGTTGTTTCATTTTTTCAAAACAAGCTAATTTGATTTTGTTGCTCAGTGAGAAGACTTGTTACAATGGTGTATTGAAAGATTATTTTCAAATCATGTTTTCGACTTTTGTCAAAAATACCCAATGTTTTAGCTATAATACAGTTCAAAGGGTCAAAAATATTCCACCTTCAAGGATTTAAAGTTCAATTCGTTCTCCAACCTTCCTCACGCCCAACTTGAACTATTATGTGTTAGATTCCAGGAACTGGTGATCAGGATGGGGATGCCATCATTTCTGAGAGTCAATTCAGTTACAGCAGAAGACAAAATAGGAAAATCTGGCTCTGCCTCTTTGAGGTTCATGACATTGGCCAAGCCATTTAATTTCATGAAATACTAGTTTCCTCATTTGTAAAACTGGGATGTTAGACAGTTGCCTCCAAGATAACTTCCAGTTCTAATATTCCACTGTGGGAGGTTCCAACTGTGGCATAAGATCCCAGAAATCTATAATTGCTTCAAAGATTGTGTCAGGAGACAAATTAGATCATACAAGATTCAGAATACAGACTTACCTCACCACACAAAATGCCATCAGTTAATTTTTTATTGTTGCCATAATGGCTTTGGCAAAGTCATCCCACTTTTGGATGGTGTCCTTTTTCATTATAACTACTTTACCATCAAAAATAAAAACTAAAAATACAAATAAAAACACCTAAGAAAACAAAAACAAAACTCCACACTAAATAAATACACTCTAAAAAGTGATATTTTGACATGAGGGTTTCAGGCAAAGATAGAATACATTTGAATCATACACCATGTTTGGATGAACGCAAGATGTTTTCGCTCTGGATAGATCATTTTTGTAAGAGAGGCGAAGAGTAACATTTTTACAAATTTTCAGTCTGATATACATGTGCTACTTCCAAGTATTTCAAAGGGCTCTTGTACTTTGCTAAAGTGGTGTTTTTCTGGACTAAAATTTTATTTTTAAAGTTCAGTTTAGGAGTAAAAAAATCCATGAGCTCCAACAAAATACTGGCAAACCGAATCCAGCAGCAGATCAAAAAGCTTATCCACCATGATCGAGTGGGCTTCATCCCTGGGATACAAGGCTGGTTCAACATATGCAAATCAATAAACATAATCCGGCATATAAACAGAACCAATGACAAAAACCACATGATTATCTCAATAGATGCAGAAAAGGCCTTTGACAAAATTCAACAACCTTCATGCTAAAAACTCTCAATAAATTAGGTATTGCTGGGACGTATCTCAAAATAGTAAGAGCTATCTATGACAAACCCACAGCCAATATCATACTGAATGGGCAAAAACTGGAAGCATTCCCTTTGAAAAATGGCACAAGACAGGGATGCCCTCTCTCACCACTCCTATTCAACATAGTGTTGGAATTTCTGGCCAGGGCAATCAGGCAGGAGAAGGAAATAAAGGGTATCCAATTAGGAAAAGAGGAAGTCAAACTGTTCCTGTTTGCAGATGACATGATTGTATATCTAGAAAACCCCATTGTCTCAGCCTAAACCCTCCTTAAGCTGATTAGCAGCTTCAGCAAAGTCTCAGGATACAAAATCAATGTGCGAAAATCACAAGCATTCTTATACACCAATAACAGACAAACAGAGAGCTAAATCATGAGTGAACTCCCATTCACAATTGCTTCAAAGAGAATAAAATGCCCAGGAATCCAACTTACAAGGGACGTGAAGGACCTCTTCAAGGAGAACTACAAACCACTGCTCAATGAAATAAAAGAGGACACAAACAAATGGAAGAACATTCCATGCTCATGGGTAGGAAGAATCAATATTGTGAAAATGGCCATACTGCCCAAGGTAATTTATAGGTTCAATGCCATCCCCATCAAGCTACCAATGACTTTCTTCACAGAATTGGAAAAGACTACTTTAAAGTTCATACGGAACCAAAAAGAGGCCGCATCACCAAGTCAATCCTGAGGCAAAAGAACAAAGCTGGAGGCATCACACTACCTGACTTCAAACTATACTACAAGGCTACAGTAACCAAAACAGCATGGTACTGGTACCAAAACAGAGATATACACCAATGGAACAGAACAGAGCCCTCAGAAATAATGCCACATATCTACAACCATCTGATCTTTGACAAACCTGGCAAAAACAAGAAATGGGGAAACAATTCCCCGTTTAATAAATGGTGCTGGGAAAACTGGTTAGCTATATGTACAAAGCTGAAACTGGATCCCTTCCTTACACCTTATACAAAAATTAATTCAAGATGGATTAAAGACTTAAATGTTAGACCTAAAACCATAAAAACCCTAGAAGAAAACCTAGGCAATACCATTCAGGACATAGGCATGGGCAAGGACTTCATGTCTAAAACACCAAAAGCAATGGCACCAAAAGCCAAAATTGACAAATGGGATCTAATTAAACTAAAGAGCTTCTGCACAGCAAAAGAAACTACCATCAGAGTGAACAGGCAACCTACAGAATGGGAGAAAATTTTTGCAATCCACTCATCTGACAGAGGGCTAATATCCGGAATCTACAAAGAACTCAAACAAATTTACAAGAAAAAAATAAACAACCCCATCAAAAAGTGGGCAAAGGATATGAACAGACACTTCTCAAAAGAAGATATTTATGCAGCTAAAAGACATGAAAAAATGCTCATCATCACTGGCCATCAGAGAAATGCAAATCAAAACCACAATGAGATATCATCTCACACCCGTTAGAATGGCAATCATTAAAAAGTCAGGAAACAACAGGTGTTGGAGAGGATGTGGAGAAATAGCAACACTTTTACACTGTTGGTGGGACTGTAAACTAGTTCAACCATTGTGGAAGACAGTGTGGCAATTCCTCAGGGATCTAGAACTAGAAATACCATTTGACCCAGCAATCCCATTGCTGGGTATATACCCAAAGGATTACAAATCATGCTGCTATAAAGACACATGCACACGTATGTTTATTGCGGCACTATTCACAATAGCAAAGACTTGGAACCAACCCAAATGTCCAACAATGGTAGACTGGATTAAGAAAATGTGGCACATATACACCATAGAATACTATGCAGTCATAAAAAAATGATGAGTTCATGTCCTTTATAGGGACATGGATGAAGCTGGAAACCATCATTCTCAGCAAACTATTGCAAGGACAAAAAACCAAACACCGCATGTTCTCACTCATAGGTGGGAATTGAACAATGAGAACACTTGGACACAGGAAGGGGAACATCACACACTGGGGCCTGTTGTGGGGTTGGGGGAGGGGGGAGGGATAGCATTTGGAGATACACCTAATGTTAAATGACGAGTTAATGGGTGCAGCACACCAGGATGGCACACGTATACATATGTAACTAACCTGCACATTGTGCACCTGTAGTCTAAAACTTAAAGTATAATTTAAAAAAAATCCATGGGCTCTAAAATAGTTTCAAAATTGGCAAATAAAAATAATTATACTTTTGTTATATTACCTTTTGTATACAAATTATATATAAAATTTGAAAATTCATGTTCTAGTTCTTTACTTATAAAAGTTTGCTTGCTTTTATTTTCAATTAATATATTTTTTGAAACTGTGAACAATCTTTGAGTATCTTTGCTTGGCATAAAATGTATCATAAATTTTTCTAAGCAAATTGAAAGACATTACTATTTTTTACTTAACTCTGTTTTAGAAACTTAACTTAATGGCAGGTTTTCAGGAATGAGTTAAAATTGTAAATTCATAAAGCAAGGGATAGGTGTATTCATGTCCGTCTCCCGACCTGAATAAGATTGTATGTATCCCATTCTGAATATTCTGATTAAAAGAAAGATATATTCCTTTTCAGCAGACTGTGGCAACTTCAATGCTTATAAATGCACTCCTGGCATCTCCATTCCAGCGAGGGTTACTGTGTGTGTGTATATGTGTGTGTGCGTGTCCATGCATTGAAAGTATGTCAAAGCTAAACTGAGTTTATAGAGAGGTATGGAGAAAAGAGATGAGTGTCCCTTTAATAAGCAAAAAATTGAGAATTAGAGAGCATAGACCTAGCTGGAAAAGGCTGAGA
Source organism: Pan paniscus (assembly GCF_029289425.2). Taxonomy (NCBI): domain Eukaryota; kingdom Metazoa; phylum Chordata; class Mammalia; order Primates; family Hominidae; genus Pan; species Pan paniscus. The sequence continues at coordinate 179,186,030 of NC_073252.2, read as the reverse complement.
CAGATGAAACTTCAAGCTGCCTTCACACTCATCAGCAAAACTTCTCTCCAAAGTTTCTATTCAAACGACTAACTGCCTATACGTAGAGCTCTCTGACCTCTGGAAATGAAGGAGGAAGGAAGGAAAGGAGGAAAAGCACCTTCTTTCTGGAAACCTGTCATTCAGTCTCTGACAGGAATTTACAAAAACAGGTGCAAGCTCATGTCCTACTAAGGCAACTGAGTTTTGCCACAGTGATTTACATATGAGTAAATACTGCTTCTATCAGCATGGTTTGTATAGTGTTAGATCCCGAACGCTTCCCGCATCTGACGCTATCCATGCATTCTTCATTCATTTCATCAATAGCATCCGCCTAAACTTTCTTTGACATGGCTGCCCCATTCTCTTAATCTGGTTTCTCAGAGGTATCCAGTTTCATCACATCTCTTTTATGAAATATATATCTACTTCTGCTATACAAATACAATAGGTAACCAGCACTTTTTCTTGCATAACACAGAAATGTAATTTATCTATTTGAAATTTCTATATTTACTTCCTTCATTAAGAATAATTTTTATCAATGTTTTGCCATAATCAAAACCAATATGGCAAAGCTGCAAAATGTCAAATATCTTAAGAAATAATAATTTAATGGATGGTGCATGAAGGGAGAAACATCATCATATAGCAGGCTTATATCTTCTAAAAATGTAAAATAAAAACACAAAATGTTTTAGAGAAACAGTTATAGATGGTAACATTTACACGGATCAGATCTTTTAATATGAGTACACGACTTTAAAACAATCAGAACTCTCAGCTTCAATAGGCTTGTTAGGTTTTTTACATGCTGGTTATTTCCAGATCATCTTCCTGACCTTTAGTCCGCTTAATTCTCAGTGGCAGTGCAGTTCAGGTGCTCAGAATATTGCAGTTTCAGTTCATCTCCTCTACCCCAGACCCAAGTCCTACCTGCATATGAACTATCATGTCTTACAGGAGGTCAAGGCACTCACTCACTACAAGTGTTCCTTCTGGAAACTGTGATGCTGTCTAATGTACCTGCTCACAACGGCTACACAAAGCAAGATATCACATTGATCCAGCCGTCACTGGAAGCTGGGCCTTGTGGAGGCAGAGAGAGCTGTCTTGCAGGAAGGGAGACCTGGTCGCGACATGCATGCACACCCCTCTCTGGCAAGAGGCAGCCCTGCGCTTGTCACTAGCTTTGAAGGCAGCTCGCTTCACTGACACAATGCTCAGCAAGGAGAGGGAAAGACCGCAGGGAGTGTGCTGATGGCCACTCTCTAGGACAGAGGAAGAATAGAGAGTCAGGAAATTGAAAATAAATAATACAACTCCCTTTCTGATGTAAAGTGCCAAAGATTTCAGAAGGAAATGCAAATCCAGCACAAAAGACCTTTGTTTTCTTTGCTTGTATTTTGACATTTTCCTAGAATCACTTGATAGCACGCACATTAAGCTTCATTTCAGATTCCCATCCAAAGTCAAACTACCAGATGCAGCAGAGTGTGACAAACCTTTCCGAAAGAAAAGACCAGAATGAGTGTTTTTGTCTGATATTTTTCCTCCACGGTTTTCCGGAGAAGACCAATTAAAAAAATTAGAGGTCGCATTAGAAAACAAACTTCATGCTAATAAACGACTTTGTTCTATCAGTGCAAAAACATGGGATGGAGCATTTAATTTTTACCAACTCTCCAGCTATCCTTGCAATTCAAGTTATCTCGTGTGTGCTTTTACACCATCACCAGCACAGTTTCACAATCTATAATAACTCTAAGCATGAATACGAACACTGTTAGCAGGAGTCAACTGTCAGATACAGTCAGGAGGATTTTCACATGCAATGGAGTGAAGCTGTAACTGCGGAGCATGCTATGCATTTGCAATAATTGTGTAAATGCAACCTTATGGGATTCCACACAGCACATTCTAAAAGCACGAAAGTGTGTTTGAAGGATAATGCTAAATGGTGTGAGGTATATTTTCCAAAAAGTGCACATCAAGAATCTAAGAATAAAGAAATAAAACCCAGAAAACCATATGTTAAAGCCTGTTTCCTCTCTGAAGTTGCATTAGAGTTATTTAAAAAAGAAAGAAAGAAAGAAAGATAAAACAAACAAAAAAAAAACAGGAAGGAAATTAAATTTCTATTTTCACAGGCAATAATGTGTTGTACAATTTGCAATTAAAAATAAATTAGGCACAAAATCTGCAACAGATTGTTTTGAAACTTTCATTAAACCTCTTGAGTTATGCTGCTAGATGCAATGTGCTAACAGAAATGCTAGGGTTGAAATGAGTTTCTGGCATATGAAATAAAACTATGCCTTCAATCTGCAAAAATTTAATTTACAGCTTAGCTGATTGGATGTAGCATTTTAACACCATTTTGGAGGTTTAAGAACAGCAAGTGCCATAATCCTCTGAGTATTTTGATCACTAGCACACAAGCATGTAACATACTTTGTGTTCAAGGGGAACCTTTATCCAGGATGCAAAGCTGGTGCTGAATTATAATCACATTCAAAAAGATTGCAATCCTGTGGGTATTAAGCTTTGCACTCTCAAGCTTAGCCAAGAAGATTTAAGCAACCTACTCTGGGACCATACGGTTGATCTGATAAGAGTATTCTGAGACCTTGAAGTTTATTTTTATCAGAAGTTTTGCATTCAAGGTCTCAAACATTAGACCTTTTTAGTGCTAATCAAAAGTGTTTCCTTGCAAGCTCCTGCAATGACACTTATAAGCAGATGGAATTCATAAGAGAGAGACAAAGAGGAGAGGGACAGGCACAATGGTTTACCCCCTAAATAAAAGAAAATCTTGAAGGTCTACAAATAACTTCTGATGTCTTAGATGTTATTCCAGTTTTCTTTGCTGTACTAGTCTGAAAAAGATTTGTCAGGTATTTTCACTACTCAATTTAAATACTTAAGTTATTTAAAAGACAGATGCCATCTGTATCGTAAGGCAGTCAACTATTTTGTTGAACTTTTTTTGTCCAAATGATTCAGTGAGTTATTTACAGAGCAGGTACTGCTCACATTCAGTCTGTAAGATAAGATGCAAGGATAAAATAGAGTTCAGAATTTATTTTTACATATTGTTTCATAAAAATTATAATTGAACATAAGAGATTAAAAGGCGGTGGAAGAATCACATCAAATAATCATACCTAAATTTCTCTCCCTTGAAGAGATGAGCAAATAAAGGTCTAGGCAGCCCAGGGTCCCTGGGTCATCTGGAACAAAAGTCGTGGACCTAACATCTTGTGTTCTTTCTTTGCTCTTTTGTAATCGGTGACTATTATGGGAGTTATTTCTCTTACATTTATGTCATTTTGATTGAAAAAGATAAAGGACTAAGATGATTTCACAACAACAGTGTATCTATTCTTACTTATTTATCATTTGTGGGTGTTTTTTCCCTATTTTTAACCAAAAAAAAAAAAATGAGTGCAATTCAAACTGGCAATATTTTGATGAAGGTCCAAGAAATAATATTTTTTTCTCTTTCAATTGAAATGAAATAGAAGTTGCCCACACATATGTTTTTTAAAAACACATAGCAAGTAAGGCACAGATTATCTTATTCATGGTCATTGAGGCTTAGTGTGATCTGTTAAGGTCTATTTGTGTCTCTTTCATCAATGAAAGTGTGTGACATAGTCACAGTTTTGTATCTGGTAGGCTCAACTGCCTGGGCGATACGGGGGGCATAGTTCAGTTAGAATAAGGAAGAGGCAGGGGTTAGGCCTAGGCTGGATCACATAGGGAAAGTTGCCTGAGTGGCGTGTGGGTTGGATGTAGTAGAGAGATGACCCGAGACAACTTTAGCAATTCCCTGCCATGTTGACTGGTCAAGGCAAGTGGTAGGCCCAGTGAAGATCTATCTGGATACACAGACTCAAGTAGATACATAGAGATCTTAGCCAAGCAAGAACAGAAGTCAGAGATTAAGTTCGGGGTTTAAGATTCAAATAGGGCCTGGGAATAGATGTACGTATATCAATGCTTCATATTCATAGTGTCAGAATCTTGAAGCAAAAGGAAGGCCTGCACAATGACACCATCTGCACACACATAACTATGGGCCCCGGGCATAGCATGCTTTCAGCTCCAGTTTCTAGCAGACTTTGCAGTGTTGTTGAATAAAGACTTAGAATGATCCCATTTTTTTCTCCATCCCTCCCTTTGCCAAGAGGGTAAGACAACTTTCTTCAGGTGACTGTAATTGTAAAAGGGCTAATTCCTCAGGGGTGGCCTCAGCTTTTAAAGGAAGAATCTGCTGGTTCATACAGAGGCTTCCTTGATTAATTAAAGAATAAGGACAAAAAAATCCATCTAATGGTGGGTGGGAAGTCCACATCCTATCCAACAGCTGAATTAGGGTCTGAGTAGAAACAGTAATGAACTACACAATCATTGCAGGTCTTTTTTTCGGTCATCACTATGTCTGATCTCTAAAATATTTGACACCACTGAGGACTCCCTGATTTTGAAACCTCTCTCCTCTCCTATTTCCTGAAATGTAGCTCTCTGCTCGTTCTTCTACATTTCAGACTTTTCATTTTTATTGTCCTTTCTGGTTTCTCAACATCCTCATGAGTTATCCAATTATTGGGACATTTCAGGCTTCTATACTTGGTTCTTTGCCTTTCTCAAATACCCTTCCTGGATGCCCTCATTTTATCCCATGACTTCGGCCTCATCAAATCCTGATGATTCTGTCTCTGCCTTCAGGTATTAGCCCTCTTCTGAGATCCAGAGCTGCATTTCTGTTGCCAACTGGACATATCAAATCTGGATGCCTTTAAGTATTTGAAAGCTAAAATGTCATAAACTGGACTCCTTTCTTTCTTTCCACTCCACCCCTCACTTCCCTACCATGCCTGCCTAAGCTTGTTCTTGCTACTCTAGTCTTCACCTTGGTTAATGGGGCAATTTTCTGCCCAAAGTGTTTATCTTGTGGTCATTTTCAAAGCTCTCATCCTCTTCCCTAACATCCAGTGTCATAAGAGTCTGTTAATTCAACCTGAAACACATCTCTCTGATCTGGTATGGCCTCTCCTGACACCTTGCTGCTACTCTCATCCTACCCATTGCCTTACCATTAATCATTTGCAATAACTCTGGTATCTGATTCCTCCATTTCATGGCACTCACCATGTGGTCCAAGAAGGGCAGCATTAGCATCACGTTTGCTAGAAATAGAAACCCCTAGGTCCCACGCACACCTGTTGAGCAAGAAACTGGGTGAGGGGCCTGGCAATCTGTGTTTTTAACAAGTGCTCCAGATCATTCTGAGGAATGCTCAATTCGTGAATCACTGATGCAGTTGATCTCTGCTCTGCTGGCTGAATAATTCCCTGTATAAGAAACCCAACTGTGTAATTCCTCTCATGCATAAATCTGCTTGTAACCAATAAGATTAGCCAGTGTCTTGTGAAAAGCTTGTGTGATGGTCAATAGTGCTGTTTACCAACCTTCAGGGCACATGCTCCCCTTCAAAGTTAGGAATGCCCATGTATATTGTTTTGGTTAATGAAATTTAAAGTAAGAGATTTCTTTCACTTTTGGTGAGTGGTTTGTTTGTCTTTTTGAGACAGAATTTCACTCTGGTTGCCCAGGCTGGAGTGCCATGGCACGATCTCAGCTCACTGCAACCTCTGCCTCCCTGGTTCAGGCTATTCACCTGCCGTGGCCTCCCGAGTAGCCGGGATTACAGGCATGTGCCACCATGCCCAGCTAATTTTGTGTTTTTTGTAGAGATGAGGTTTCTCCATGTTGGTCAGGCTGGTCTTGAACTCTCAACTTCAGGTGATCCACCTGCCTCAGCCTCCCAAAGTGGTGGGATTACAGGCGTGAGCCACCATGTCTGGCCGGTGAGTGTTTTTTAAATAACCAGTGCACAACTTGCCCCACCTCTTTCTCCCTGTCATGGTCTCTAGCAGCATTCAGGTGATGGAGGGTCTGTTAGCCTGGGCCCTAGAGAAAGGATGATGAGGAGCAGAAGTGTGAGCTGACTGTGATGGCTATGTATGGGAGTGAGAAATAAACCCTTGTTTCAAGTTACTGAGATGTGGGAGTGTCTGTTCCTGCTGCACAACCTAGCCTATTCACAATGATTCACTTTACTTTCTTGTTCTTGGCCCCCATTCAGTAATTCTCCTTTCCTATAGTTTGTGCACAAAGAATAATAAATTCACTGTTCAGTCAATCTGCCAAGCTTCTTTATGACATCACAGCTTTGCAGATCCTACTCTCTGTGCTTGGAAGACTTAACCTACATTTTTACCCAGAAAATTCCAGCTCATTCTTTTGAGTCTCAACTCAGATATTTAATCTTCTGGTTGTTTTCTACTGACTTCCTGGGGCAAAGTCAATTGCTCCATCCTGTCGGCTATCACGGTAATCTTTGCATGCTTCTGACATATTTTGTATCATGGTTTAGTATAATTTAATTGTCCAGGCTTTTGCTCTTCTTACTAAATAGTAATTTTCTCAATGATTGGGGCTGTGACTTACTCATTTTTAGTCCATCAGGGGAATGTTATTTTAAAGGAACTTTAAATATAAAACATATAAAATATAAATATAAATATAAAACATCTCTTATATTTTTCTAAAAATAGAGTAACCTAAATCTTCTATAGCTATCATAGTACATATGTGTGTGTCTGTGTGTGTGTGTATATATATATGTCTATATATATGTCCATATATGTCTATATATATCTATATATATCTATATATGTGTGTGTGTGTGTATATATATATATATATATATATATATATATACACACACATTCAGTAGTTCTTTAAACTTTTTTCTTGTATTCTTTAATTTTTTGGTTGTTTTACCCAATGTCATATTGGTTTAAGGTCTTCATGAAGCAATCAGCAATAATCCCCATGTCCTTTGCTTAGGTGGCAACAATGACTTGGTATAATTAACCCCTTGAATATTGAAACTACAAATTTATATAGCAGAAGTGACAGTTTTATGAGCGAACTCACCATGCTAAAATTACAGTTTTTATCTCTTTCACCTGAATGCATTATCTTATCTGACCATAGCATCATTCATCTGCCACTTTTTGCCCACTCCACAATTTTGTGAGGACTTCTCGTACTTTATTCGTGTCAGTTTCATATGTCACTGCCTCAAGCAGTTTAGTTCCATATGCTAACAAGTATTTCATCATGGGTTTGCCCTTTGTACATCATAAGTAAGACTGCTTTGACACATATTCCTTGACCTGGACTTGCCAAAAAATGCTGCTTCGTCTGGATGCAGCCCATTCTGTTGATGATGGCATCATTGTTCTGAGACATCCAGGACACCATGTGACCCCTTCATCTTCTTCTTCTTCTTTTTTTTTTTTTTTTTGAAATGGAGTCTCACTCTGTTACCCAGGCTGGAATGCTGTGGCTGGATCTTGGCTCACTGAAACCTCCGCCTCCTGGGTTCAAGCGGTTCTCCTGCGTCAGCCTTCTGAGTAGCTGGGATTACAGGCACCGCCCCCCCACCACACCCAGCTCATTTTTGTATTTTAAGTAGAGATGGGGTTTCACCATGCTGTCCAGACTGGTCTCGAACTCCTGACCTCAAGTGATCCACCCACCTCAGCCTTCCAATGTGCTGGGATTACAGGTGTGAGCCACTGCGTCTGGCGCCCTTCGTCTTCCTGGCTCCCCATAGCTGATCTAGTATCCAATGCCCTTCACACTTATTTCTTTTCTCCTGTTCTATGTTTAAAAATTCATCTTTCTGAGTTCTCCTCTATTTATCCCCCCAAAAATTCTGAGAACAAAACAACAAAACTAGATTCTTAAAACAATACCAGCTCACTATTTCTTTGCCCTAAGGCCTTCAAAAACTCTTACCATCAATATAAAGTCAATCTCCTTACTGAATTATATAAATAACTCCACAAATGGCCTTTACCTTCCATTCTACTTTCATCTTCCACGCGTCTCCCAATTTAACCATCTTCATTTTAACACCTCTCTGTGGCATTTCACCAGCTGGACTTATTCATTCCGACTTCTGTTCGTTTGCTCATAGGTTGCCCCTCGACTAGAATTCTTTTACTTGTTCTTGTTGCCTTAATAACCATACTCATTTTTCAAGATAAGGCTCATTTCTCTCCTTCATTAAGCAAGACCTTTCTTGCCTATAAAACTCTTTCCTCATTTAAACTTAAGGCACCTACAAAATACATTATTCATTGAACAATTACGAAATAACATTCTTACTTTTTAGTCTCAGTTTAATTGTCTCCCTGATCATAAGTTTGCTTACTATTGGGATGCCTTATAATTTTTCCCCAGGAATTTTTCTCAAATACTTAATACTTAGGATAATTTCAACAACTTATTGAACACATGTTGTATTGGACGGGCCAAGCAAGAAACTGTCTGTTACAGTATTGTCTTTGCTTCAGGCCTCTGCCAAGGGCTTCCTTACCCTTGGTTCTCTCTGCTTTTTTCCATGTGACACTCCCTCCCTAGAGGTGTGCAAATGTCCAGAAGGCAGCCAATCTGTGGGCTGACCAGCAGCCTTAGATTGGTCCTGACCATAGAACTCGGTTTATCACGGTGTTGAATATTGGACCAGTGGAGTCAACCAGATCCTTCTTCTCTGGAATTTTGAACTTTAGAGACGAAAAACAAAAGCATTATTTAACACAATATGCAGGAGAAGCAGAAATAGAGAATAGCCTATTTACTACAAAGGTAGAGCCCTAGAATTAGGAGATGGCCTTTGCAGAGAAGACAAGCCAGCTCGGCTGGTTGTGTCCTGATCTGTGCTCCAGGCTCCGACAGGCCTGCATACAGGCTGAGCTATATTTCTCATGGGGCACTCTAAGCAGCTGACCTGGGGCCTATAAGACTGTATGGGCCTACAAAAAATATATGAAACCTAAAAAAAGCCTAAAGGGCTAAAAAACGCAAACATGAAACTAATACAATATGTATAAAACATCACAAGAGTTGGTACATTTGGTATTTGTAATAATTTTGTTACTTTTGAAAACAGTGTACAGGTTAGATTTTCTCATGTATGCATGATATATTTTTCCCTATGCTTGCTTGACATATGCAGCTTTGTGACTCATGTGACTCATGGACAAGTTATTTTAATAGCAGAATTATAATAATAACTTCAATTTTTATAAAAGTTTTTATTTACCACAGATTTTTAAATTCATTTTTATACCTTTGCTATGACATGAAATTGAGTATCCAAGTTAGAAGAGCTCAGGACTTTGTAAATTCATTAAAAAAAAATATTGTGCTCCTATAAGGAACTATTAACTGAGATAATTTTAGTTTGTCTTAATTTCCTTGCATGTAAGACCCTAATATATATACTATGAATCAAATGCTTTGCCCATATTACTGCCTGTCCTTACCATAGGCCCATGAGAAACCTTTATTCATTTTGTAAGGGAGTATATAAAAAATAAAAAAATTCTCAAGACTTGGGGATTAAGTTTAGCTTCCTAAAGCTAGGACATGGCAGAAGCAGATTTATGCTCATCTGTCAGGCTCCAGAGTTCTCTCTCTACCATGCTGCTTCCTCATTGTTAGTTGCTCTCCACCATTATAAAACCTTTCTCTCTTTCTTTCTCTCTTTCTTTCCTTCTTTCTTTCTCTCTCTCTCTCTTTTTTTTTTTTTTTTTTTGACAGAGTCTTGCTCTATTGCCCAGACTGGAGTGCAGTGGTGCATTCTTGAATCACTGCAACCTCTGCTTCCTGAGCTCAAGCCATCCTCCTGCCTCAGCCTCTCAAGTACTGGGACTACAGACCTGTGCCTCCATGCCCAGCTAAATTTTGTATTTTTTATAGAGGTGGAGTTTTGCCATGTTGGCCAAACTGGCCTTGAACTCCCAGGCTCAAGCAATAGACCTGCCTTGGCCTCTCAAAGCGCTGGGATTACAGGCGTGAGCCACCATGCCCGGCTGATATCTTTCCCTATATTTTCTTTTCCTTTATCAGTCAATTATCTAACGAACAATTAAAAAATAGGGACAGCAGAGAAGAATAAATCTGATTGATGCTGGATGGGCCTATCATAATAGGCTGTGGACTGACTTACCATTAGCTCACGCATTTAGTGTGTTCCTTTTACTTTTTGATACTGTGTTGTGTGAAACTCTTTTATCCTTTGGTTTGTTCTTTTGTTTTTGTTTGGGGGGGGTGTTTTCCTCTGCTTTGCCCAGACTTCTCCTTTAACACAATTGTGTTAGCCTGTGGCTAGAACGCCCTCTTCCTACCTCAGCCTCCCCTCACTTGTCATATCCTCTGACATGCTAACATTTCTTTTGTTCATCTCTGTTGCCCCCACAGAAAGGTCCCAAAAAGAACCAGTCAGGGTTCCTCCCCAGTGCCTAGATTTCTGGGATAGGTTTCTGTTAACATCTTCTTTAATAGCCTCTTAAAAATGTTTAGAAAATCTGGAGCTCAAAAATGCATTTGGCCATGTTGATAATTTAGTAAGTTAAGAACATCAAACATCATGACAGGGCTGCGTTAGAGGTTACTTACTTGTGGTAACAGGACTGATTTGATTGAAATTGCTACCATGTGCATTGACACCACATAAATAATCAACCAGCCTACTGGGTTGCATTGCACTTTCTACCCTTGCATGAAATTTACAAGGCTTCTTCTTAGCTTTGTATCATGGCCAAAGGGGTACTATTGGGTTGCTTGATACATACAAAACAGAGGAAGAAGGCATTTGGTCTGGCAGGTGTGTCAGATGGGAGAATGATGGGTGCTGAACTGCTGGGAGAGGTCAGAAGATACCCATGCTAAAATGTGACTATCCTCATGTTTATCCCAAACCAATCTTGGGTTTTCCATTCATTGGCTTTCTTTGTTTGACCCTTATTTCCCTTGAAGGTTTTATTAAGTTCAACTATATTCTGTCAACTTTTCCAGTTTCAGTAGACTCTTGTATTTCTGGTTCATTATAACGAATCCTTCCCTCAAATCCACCCAGGATTCTTTCTTTATTTGGGGCTCTTCAAAATGCTATGGCTACTTTAACAATGTCTTCATATACCCCTTGTATAGTTGAAAGAGTCTCCTTCTTCCTATTTGTATACAAGTTCTGGAGAGAAAAAAAATATTTCCCCAATCCAACCATAAGTTACTATATGTCATTATGTGTAACTTGGTATTTTAAACCTTGGATTTTAGGAATGGTGTCAGGATCAGAGAAACTGAGATAAGGCAACAGTTGAAGGAGACACAACAGTGACCAGAGCAGCCCAGATCAAGGTTAAGAGCACTCCAATCCCAGGCCTGGAGCCAAATGCACAGTGCTGTTAGGTCCCAGCCCTGCCTTCGGCCTAGAAGTCCATTAAACAGCATCTCACTATACAATCGGCCAGATCAAAATGAGTAGCAAGGTGTTTTTTTTTTTTTTTTTTTTTCTGAGACAGAGTCCCTCTCTGTTGCCCAGGCTGGAGTGCAATGGTGCGATCTTGGCTCACTGCAACCTCCACCTCCCTGGTTCAAGTGATTCTCCTGCCTCATCTAATTTTTTGTATTTTTAGTAGAGACGGGGTTTCACCATGTTAGCCAGGATGGTCTTGATCTCCTGACCTCGTGATCCGCCCACCTTGGTCGGCCTCCCAAAGTGCTGGGATTACAAGTGTTCTCTTAAAAGGAAAAGTTGTAAAAGAGAAAGGCAGACCATGGGTGTGGGCAGGAGAGAGGAAAGCTCGTCCCTCCTTGTGTGGTCTTGGTGAGAAATTGAAAAGAGAGAGGGTGGTAGACTGATTGTCTGTGTAAGCCTCTGATATTTTTTGTTTGCTTGCTTAATTTAATATCTTAGTATTTCTTTTTTTTTCAGCCTCCTTGAGGTTTAATTGACAAATAAAACTGTATATATTTAAAATGCACAATGTGATGATTTGACATATGTGTAACCATAAAATGGTTACCACAATCAGGTAGTTAACACCATCTCACCTAGTTACCTTTTTTTGTTTGTTTGTTTTATTTTTGTGGTGAGAACATTCAAAGGGTACAAACCTTCAGCTATAGCCTATGCTCCAGCTAAGTGCTCCCAATGACTGCACTGACTCTCATTCCTGGATAAAAAATTAGAATCCATTAGAAATATTTTTTAAATGTTTGCCTTCAGCACCGCCCCTCCTTCCCTACCCCACCCAGGTCATGCCTTAGTTTTTGAAGGGTGAAACCCAGGCTTCAGTACTTTCAAAGCAAAAACCGCAATTACTTTTGCACCAGCCTAATAAAAGATAGGATCTGAGGATCTCATGTACAGCATAGTGACCCTAGTTAATAACACTGCTTTGTATGCTGAATTTGCTAAGAGAGTAAATCTTAAATCGCCTCAGATCATTTGGTCATTGAGCTAGAGACTGCCAAGCTACTAAATCAGAGAATGTGGGACCAGTAAGGACTGGGGTTAGGGACAGCACCAGGGAGATGGTGGCATCAAGCATGTGGTCAGTCCAGATGAGAACCACAAGCTCATTTTGAAAGTCAGAATCACATCTGCATACTCAGCAATGACAGATTCTGAAAAGAAGGAGAAAACATCAAGTCAGAAGGGCAACTCAGACCCGGAATCCGTGAAGAAAAATCAGAACAGGAAATGTGAAAAATGGTTCAGGAACTTAGAAAAAATGGGCCACAGAAATAGGCCTGCTGCAGCGGACAGGGCTTGTATCCTAAGCTACATTTCTGTGGCAGTCACAGAGCTTTTATAGATTCCTGATGGGAAATTATAAGCAACATAGCTTACTAAGGATGCCAAGAGCATCCTCAACCATTGCTGCTTATAGAAGTCACTGAGAAATATTTAAATAGTACTGAAGCCTGGGACATACCCTACAAAAACGAAGTCATGACCAGGATGGAGTAGAAAAGGAGGGGTGGTGCTGAGTACAAACATTTAAAAATATTTCTAGTGAATTCTAATTTTTTGTCCAGGAATGAGAATCAATGCCGTCATTGGGAGCACTTAGCTGGAGCATAGACCGTAGGAAATGAGGAAACCCCAGCAGTTTCTGGTAGGTATACTCCTGTTTATTAATGTGACCTCAGATTACAAGGACAGAGATTACAGAAGTTATGTGGGAATCGCAGCACTGTCTATGCACTAGACATTTATTCTCATGAGGTTAGAGACCATGCCTTCTTGTTCTCCCCATTATATTTTTAGCAACCAGCACAGTGCCTGGCCCATAATAGATGCTCAGTAAATAATATGTGGAATGAATGAATGGATTCCCAGCAGGAACTGGCACTTGTACTTCGAGTTTACTAATTTTAATTGATGTCTACCGTGCATTTTTGGTAAGAGCATTGTGCTTATTTTTGCATTTAAACCTTCAGGTAATAATTTACATCAGTCTGGAGAAAGTTAGGGAAAGAACACAAACTGTTAGTCTGCATTTAGGGTTCAAATCATAGTTCTGTCTCTTCTGAACCAGGCAACACTTGACAATTCATTTAACCTCCCTGGCTCTGTTTTGGATTTGCAAAATCCACTCATGACTTTGAAGGGCTGTTAGGAAGATTAAAGATAAGTACGTAGCCAGGTGTGGTTGCTTATGCATGTAGTCCCAGCTATGTGGGAGGCCGAGGCTGGAGGGTTGCTTGAGCACAAAAGTTTGAGACTAGACTGGACAACATAGTGAGACCCCATCTCTGAAAAATACTGTTTTAAATAAAAAAGATATAAGTATGCAAAGCACGCAGAGAAGCACATGCTGATCAGGAAGTATTGTGAATAATGAATGATTATTATTATTAATAAATGCTATTTCATTCAACAGACCTGTATGTAGTAGCTCCACTTTTATCGGGTATGAAGTTGACAGGGATCAATACTAAAAATAAATTAATGAAGTTATAAACCGAAGAAGCAAACACCCACTACTAAGAAAACTGTGACCTTTCAAATATATTTGAACATGAAGGAAATAAAATACTTTTTTATATTGGGATGCAAATATTATTTTTCTTTGTTGCTCACGGTATCAAGACAAACATTCTAAATAAGGAATAAGGAAGTTAAATGTAATATTCAGAGAACTTAGAAATGTACCAAACCAGCTGGGCACGGTGGCTCACGCCTGTAATCCCAGCACTTTGGGAGGCCAAGGCAGGTGGATCACCTGAGGTCAGGAGTTCGAGACCAGCCTACCAACAGGGTGAAACCCCATTTCTACTAAAAATACAAAAATTAGCTGGGTGTGGTGGCAGGCAGCTGTAATCCCAGCTACTTGGGAGGCTGAGTTGGGAGAATCACTTGAACCCAGGAGGCAGAGGTTGCAGTGAGCCGAGATTGCACCCCTGCACTTCAGGCAAAAAAAAAAAAAAAAAAAAAAAAAAAAAAAAAAGTAACGTACCAAACCAGAATATTCCTTGGGTGCTCTGAGAGAAAACATTCCACAATTCTGTTTGAAGAATTACAGTCAGGCAGTTTACAAAAGTGTAAGTATGTTCAAATTTCTGAAGCTTTGCCAGAGACCCAAATGTCATAAAAATGAGAATAAGGAGTTCGGTATAAATCTTATGAAAATATTATAAGGATTTTTTCCCTCCAATTAGTCTTGTTTACCTGACACTGGTGATATTTTAAATTTTTCAAAATAATTTTAAGAAGTAACTAAATCTACACTTTGGGCTAGGACTATATCTTTAAAATAGTAAAGTATTTACAGGTATCTTAGGACTTGAATCTTTTCAAACTTCAGAATAATTTCTGATTTAATCTTATCATCCACATTTTTGTAAAAGAATATACAGGTAGAATCTGCTCTGAAGTGGATTCTAGGGACCAGCGGCAAACAAGAAATTTCAGGGGCTGAGCAGTTGATCATTGTCCATGAGAGTCCACTTCACACATGAGTGAGTGAGTGAGAGCCTGATTAATGATGTGCTCAAACATAAGAAAAGCCCAGGCCTCCCCGGCTGCAATTGCCTAACTGAAATGAGGGTGAAAAAATAGCAGAGGGCAGACAGAGAGAAGCGTGTTTGTCTACTGGGGGAGCAGTGTTTCTAATGTCACTGTGCGTGGAGGTAGTCTTTTTCTCCGTATGCATTTATAAAGATCGATCAGCTTTAGAACAGGCTGAATATATTGGGCCAGTCTCACCAGTGAGATAAGATGGACAGGGAAATTAATACGAGGGAAAACTGGCCATTTTGCTGGAACATAGCCAAGGAGGACCCCTGGAGGGTAGGCTAAGGTGTGTCCTTAGAAGATTAAAGCAAATGTCCACACCACCACCATCTTTCATAAAGAAACATTAGAAAAAACATAAATATCAGTCAAAAAGTGTTTAAAATATGGTATTTCTGAATGGTAGATATTATATAACCTTAAAGATGGTATTTTAAATGGACACATTTTATTTTCACAAATTTTAAATGGACACATTTTATTTTCAGAAATACTTAGTAACATGCAAATGTTTCACAATTGTTACAAATGAAAAAGTGGACATAGAATTATTCTATTAAATATATATAATGAAAGACCTTTATTTAAATAAATGTGTGAGCATGTATAAACTGACATAAATAAGCACGCATTTATGCACACTATAGTAAACAAAATAGCAAAACAGAAATATCCTAGAAAATAGTTTTTTTCAGATTATGGAATTATAGGTAACCTTCACTTTTTTTTTTCTTAAATATCTAACATCAAGGACTTGGAAGTTTAGTGGAGTTAGGGTCAAATTCCAGCTTCTGAGCTTTCTAGCTGTATAACCTTGAGGAATAGACTTAACTGCTGAATCTCATTTTTTTTCCCATTTATAAAATAAGAAACAACCTTTGCACCCAGGATTATTTTGGAAATATTTTAAGATCACGTTTGTAAAGTGCTTTCCACAGAGTCTTGTATGGAACAAATACTCTTTCAAAGTAAATTGGTATTATCTTTCATCCTACAGAAAATTTGAATTGTAATTAAGAATGTTTTTTTAAGTCTATTAAAGATGAAATAAAAAGACCGTAGGAACAACAGAATAAAAACACAGTGTGGGAAGAGAGCTGATAGGAAGGACACAAGACAGTGTCTGGGGTGTTTGACCAGGCAGAGTTTAGAGAAGAAAAAGCAAGTCCCGGTGACCCCTGACCAGAGAACAGAGGTGGGAGAAGCAAACACCTCCAGAGCACTTATTATTATTATTATTATTATTATTATTATTATTATTATTTACCCTTGAAATCCGATCAGACATCAGTGGCTTTCAGGGATCAAGAAATAGACAAAATAATCAAAGAGGAAGACAAAGGATTCAAGTGTAAGACCAAGAGTTGAGCTACTCCTGGGAGAGACACAATCACGGTCTTGTTGAAGAATCCACATTAGTTGCAACACCACTTTTATTGTTTAGTAAATCTTTATATAATTTATCTTAAGTGTAATTGCTTATTCCATAATAATTACTTTGTTCCCAGAGTTCCCAAATCAAGAGTCCCTTTCTGGGAGCATTCAGAGTGCACACAGAATGTTCTAAGCCCCAACCTGGAGTCATGCCGGGCAAAATTTTTCCCTGGAAAATTTACAGCCTGGGCAGAGGCATTTTGTCTAACTGTGTCCTGACTTTATTCTTCCTGAGCAGAATCAACTAAAAAAGGTGCTGCTCTCATGAAGAAAAGCCTAGATTATTTTTTTCCTTTATCTCTGCTTATTTAGCAGGTAAGGATACCTCCCAGAATTAGTACCAAAAGTGGAGTGCTTCTGTTACATGAAGACTAAAAGTGATGAACTGGTGTAACTCAAATGAACAATCTGAAAACCTTGACTACAAATTTTCTGACACCTCCATCACCAAAAGCAGCTCCCTGTGAAGTTGAAACATCAAAGATCAAGTTTAGTGTGGTCAGATATTTATGAAATATTTTTCCTAGGGGAGTTTCCTTTCATAGATGTTCAGGAGACAGATTCTGCTCTGATAGGGTGAATACGAAAACAGAGCACATTATTTCAAGGTTATGAAGTGAACATATTCTTTAACCTTCAAGCAATAACATGTTAGAGGTTCTGCACATTTTTCTTGGAACTTTAGTTAAAACAAATAAAATATTATTATTGATGAGGAATAGTCAACTATGAAATAGACATCGCAATTTGGCAACTCTTCTTTCAGGCATTTTTCTGCCAGGATGGGGGGATCAGAAAAAGTAAAAAATAAAATTTAGCAAGATGACATAGATGCAGCAACTTATGGCCTCACAAAACAATTCAGAAAGTGCTCTGGCTTTGTATTTTCTTTCATTAGCACAAGCAGATAACAAGCTACTGAATTCTTTATCCCTCCATTCCCACTGTTTTCATCTACCTACTGGTGAAACCATCCATAAATAAGCCAGTAAGGCAAATTTTATTACTGAGTTGTAAGAGTTAAAATATAGCTGAATCCCCCTTCTCATTTTAGCCCCTTGCTCAATTTCTTAAAACTTCATTCATTCATCAATGTGTTCAATAAACATAATAGAGGCTTGCCATGAGCTGAACATTGGCTAAGCAAAAAGACAATCTCTGATCTTCATCTCCAGGTGTATGTATTCACTGGGGATAAAGACAGATACACAAAGCAATAGTTGACATGTGGTTTGGAAAGCATTAAGTTAGATTCAGGGATGCCCAGGATTCTCCACCATACAGAAGAGGATGAAGTGGAAGCTGGTGATGGCAGGAACGACCTACCAGAGAACTTGGCAGGTTAAATTTTCTTACAGTTATGTAGAAGCCATTCCGGTTTGGGATGGAGAATTAGCCACAGGCATTTACAACTGAAGTAAGAAAAATTGACTGTTTTGTTCATAAACTCACATAGATTGAGATAATTGGTAACTGACTTAGCAGACCTGGGAAGGCTGGATCTTCCATCAGCAGTGGAGAAAGCTTGGAAGTGGCCTGATTTATACCATGGAGTCACCAAAGGGCACATGTATTGGTTGCACCAAGTAGCCCTGGAGTTGGTACACAGAGCATTGGCTGAAATCTGCTTAAGTAGCAGTTAGGCCTGCAGATCCTGGCCTACAACCACGTTACTTCCTTTCATTTTTCTCCAGCACAGGAATGGAGGTTTCATCTCCGGAGATGACAAAACACTAGGGTGATTGAGAAAGGAGATCACATATTGGAAATACATGTCTACATGATGAATGTTGAGTGAAATTCCAATTTTTTAAACTCACTTAACTCAGTATGCTGGCAGCAAGATTTTAAATTTCCAGGCAGGACACTGAAAGAACCTTCTCTGGTGAATCTGGCCAGCCCTAGAGAAAATACACTGACTCTGGGGGTTTTCCCATGGAACTGCTCAGTCAGGCCAACCCACTGTGGGAACCACAGCAAACACACCTACCAAAGCACAGAGAGCTTGCATACAGTTCTTCCTTTCTACATTTGTAGGTATAAGTTGACGACAAAGTTTTCTAGTCTTTGAGGAGAATATGTAAAATGAAAGGCAAAGACGAAAACAAGAAAGCCAGCATACTAGAAGTCATGCAAGAAAAAAAGAAAACAAGACTCATCAATTAACAACAGTAGCTTCAGAGGAACAAGAAAATATATGCACTTGTGACAAAAGAATAGAATATTATAAAAAAGAAAAACACAGACATTTTAAAATTGCTTTGAAATTGAATGTACAAGGTAGGAGGAGTCTTGGCAAACAAAATGTTATAAGAAAGTTGAAAAGCCAAGAGATGGGAAAATGGAGACAAAATATAAATGATTAAAAAAAAAAAACATTTAGAGGACTTATTTAGGAGGCACACCATCCAAAGAATAAGAATTTCATAAAAGAAGACTTAAGAAAATTGAGATGGGGGAGTTTTCAAAGGATAAATTCAAACAATTTCTATCAAACTAAAGAATGTGATTTTACAGACTGAAGTACCTTACGCATGCTCAACACAATGCATAGTAATAGATTCATGACCATTTGATTCATCATTATGAAATGTCAAAATTTCAGAAAACCAGGAAAAAAACAAGAAGGTCCTATAAACTTTCAAAGAGAATTAAAAAAAAAGATTGGAGCAAAATCTTGAAAGTTTTGGGGAAAAATATTATTTCTAACCCAGATTCTATACACACTCAAACTGTCAATCAGGTCTGAGAATGTGGTGAGATAGAATTCTTCAAGATGAAAGTGACAGAACATCTTATTATTAGAGCACAATGAGGGAAATTTACCCAGTGGGGGAGAGTTTGAGGTTGAATTAATGATATGTAAATAGAAAATTAACCAAATTTTTATATGGTTAGAGTATGTTTAGTTTTGTAAGAAACTGCATACCGTACTATTCTGCATTCCCACCAATAATAAATGAGACTTCCTGCCGCTCCACATCCTTGCCAGCATTTGGTGGTGTGAATGTTTGAATTTTAGTCATTCTACTATGTATGTAGTGGCATCTTCTTGCTGTTTTAACTCCCAGTTCCCTCATGACCTATTATGTTAAGCTTGTCTTCAAATGGGTATTTGCCATCAGCGTATATCTTCTTTGGTGAGGTGTCTGTTCAGGTATTTTACCCATTTGTTAATTGGGTTGTTGTTTTCTTATTGTTAAGTTTTAAAAGGTTCTTTTGTGTGTGTACTTTGGATGCCAGTTCAATAACCTTTATCAGATATGTGTTTTGCTAACATTTTCTTGCAGCCTGCAGCAGGTACTTTCATTCTTTTAGCAGTTTTTTATTCAGATAAATTTTTGATTGAATAAAATGAAATTTTTAAAAATGTGGAATAACTTTCAATTTCAAAAGAAAACCAAACTTTCTAGAAAAAAGAAAAATAGTAATAATACATCTCTACTCTTAGTGTTTATATAGTTTAACTAACATGAACAATATATGTATTTAACCAAATTATGATATAATTATATTAGAGGAATTGTGGAACAGGAATGTTTGTGCATCTCTGTGATATTAATGCCAGTGAAAGACACTAAATCATCTTCTTCCATTTTGAAAACTGAAGAGACAATGCCCAAAATCAAATAATCAAGAAACAGCAGTATAATCATATGATTAAAAGTTATTGGCCAGGCATGGTGGCTCACGCCTGTAATCCCAGCACTTTGGGAGGCCGAAGCGGGTGGATCATGAGGTCAGGAGTTCAAGACCAGCCTGACCAACATGGTAAAACCCCGTCTCTATTAAAAATACAAAAATTAGCCAGGTGTGGTGACGGACGCCTGTAATACTAGCTACTTGGGAGGCTTGAGGCAGGAGAATCGCTTGAACCCGGGAGGCAGAGGTTGCAGTGAGCCAAGATCATGCCACTGCACTCCAGTCTGGGCAACAGAGCGAAACCCCATCTCAAAAAAAAAAAAAAAAAAAAGTTGTTGCAACAAGTCCCAAAAGAATCTACTGCAAACATCAAAAATAGTTGCTTCTAAAAAGCAGGAGATTGGAGATGTGAAGGTGAACAATTTTTTTTTAACAAGCTTTGTGGAATTATTCTTTATATACATATATAATATATAAAAAACTAAATGTTAAAAATGAAGATGAATATCTTCTCAGAGAGAGAATGGGGGCACAGGACTGTGTTCTTTGCAGATTGACTTGCATATGAGCAAATATAAAGATGAAACAGATCTTAGTCTTTCAGATTTGTGCCAACAGTCACCACGTCTGGTATAGAGATGGTTGTCTTAGATGGGTTTTTCTAGAAGCAAAATTTGACACAAGGATTTGAGTCCAAATAGTTTATATGGGAAATAGTGCGAACACTGGTAAGGCATTGCGGAAATCACACAGGGAAATAAAGCTTGCCAATAAGGGGACCTCATTAAATCGGCTACCACAGTGGATGACAACAGCTTAATCATGTGGGAGAAATTCTGGCAAATGGTGCAAAACTGTGCATGATGTACTGAAAGATCAGAGGGATAGGACAAGGCACTGACAGAGTCTGCTATGATTGTAAAAGGAGGAGGTAGAAATTAAACAGGAATGGTGACTCCATATAATTTGGCTTCCTATTTCTGTGACTCTACACACTGAAGATATCAATCAAATCATAGAGTGCTATTTTAAATAGAAGGAAGCTCGATTTTCAATCACATATAACTGAAACCATAGTATAACTTTTTAAGTATTTTAATTCATGCTGTTTGGGCTATTCAAATATATCCTGAATTTAAACTATAGTAACCCTGAACCCAGTATTCATTTGCAAAAACTATCAACATCTACATGATTAAATACTATTTTCCAGCAAACATTCCAAAAAGTTGCTTCTGTGAACAGTATGAATAGAAAAGTCTAGAGAAAGAGGCAAAACTTTTAAAAATAAACGATAGGCTAAATCCATAATATGAGACATTCTATTGTACAAGATATCTATGTCTTGAACATGTCCATATCATGAAAAAATAATCCATGACATTCAAAAAACAACATGAGAGAGGCTGAAAAACCAGTCTAGACTGAAAAAGATGTAACACCAAAATGCAATGCCTAGACAGTGACTGGATCCTTCTATAAGAGATATTTGGGGACAATTAAGTAGTTATTAACATGGACTCACTCTCAGCTGGTATTAAGAAAACTTTATTAACTTGGTGAGGTGTGATGATGGATTCGTGATGCCATTTTATATGATTTGACTATGTGTCCCCACCCAAGTCTCATCTTGAATGGTAATCCTCACATGTCGAGGGAGGGACCTGGTGGGAGGGATTGGATCGTGGTGATGGTTCCCCATGCTGTTCTCATGATAGTGAGGAAGTTCTCATGAGAACTGATGATTTAAAGTGGCAGTTTCCACTGCTGTCTCTCTCTCTCTCTCTCTCTCTCTCTCTCCCCCCCCTCCCTCTCTCTGTCTCTCTCTCTCCGGCCACCTTGTGAAGAAGGCACCTGCTTCCCCTTTGGCTTCCACCATAATTGTAGCTTTCCTGAGGCCTCCCCAGCCATGCAGAACTGTGAGTCAATTAAACTTCTTTCCTTTATAAATTAACCAGTCTCAGGCAGTTCTTTATAGCAGTGTGAAAATGGACCAATACAGGAAATTGGTACTGAGATAACCTGAAAATGTGGAAGTGACTTTGGAACTGGGTAACGGGCAGAGGTTGGAACAATTTAGAGGGCTCAGAAAAAGACAGAATGATGTAGGGCAGTTTAGAACTTCCTAGAGACTTGTTGAATGGTTGTGACCAAAATGCTTATAGTGATATGGACAGTGAAGTCCAGACTGAGATGGTCCCAGATGCAGATGAGGAAATTTTTGGGAACTAGAGTAAAGGTCACTCATGCTATGATCTAGCAAAGAGCGTAGCAAAATTTTGCCCCTATCCTAGAGATCTGTGGAACTTTGAACTTGAGAGAGATGATTTAAGGTATCTGGTGGAAGAAATTTCTAAGCAGCAAATCATTCAAGATGTGACCTGGCTGTTTCTGAAAGTGTTCAGTCATATGTATTCACAAAGAGGTGGTTTGAAGTTGGAACTTATGTTTAAAAGGGAAGCAGAGAATAAAAGTTTGGAAAATTTGAAGCCTGCTCACGTGGTAGAAAACAAAAACCCATTTTTCTGGGGAGAAATTCAAGCCAGCTGCAGAAATTTTCATACGTAATGAGGAGACAAATGTTAACAGCCAAGACAATGAGGAAAATGTCCACAGCACATGTAAGAGATCTTTACAGCAGCTCCTACCATCACAGACCTGGAGGCCTAGGAGAAGAAAAATGGCTTCGTGGGCTGGTCCAGGGACCAGCTGCTGTGTGTAGCCTTGCGACTTGGTGCCCTGTTTCCCAGGTGCTCCAGTTTCAGCTGTGGCTAAAAGGGTCCAAAATGCAGCTCTGCTGTTCCTTCAAAGGGTGCAAGCCCCAAGCCTTGGTGGCTTTTATGTGGTATTGGGCCTGTGGGTACCCAGAGGTCAAGAATTGAGGCTTGGAAGCCTCCACGTAGATTTCAGAGCATGTATGGAAATGCCTGGATATCCAGGCAGAAGACTGCTGCTGGGGCAGAGCCCTTATGGAGAACCTCCACTAGGGCAGTGTGGAAGGAAAATGTGGGGTTGGAGCCCCTACACAGATTCCTTACTGGGGCACCACCTAATGGAGTTGTGAGAAGAGGGTCACTGTCCTCCAGACCCCAGAATGGTAGATCCACTGACAGCTTGCACTGTGCATGTAGAAAAGCCACAGGCACTCAATGCCAGCCTGTGAAAGTGGCCCCAGGGGCTGTGCCCTGCAGAGCCACAGGAGTGGAGCTGCCTAATGCCTTGGGAGCCCATCGTTTGCATCAGCATGCCTTGGATGTGAGACATGGAGACAAAGGAAATCATTTTGGAATTTTAAGCTCTAATGATCGCCCTACTGGGTTGTGAACTTTCATGGGGCCCCTTTGTTTTGGTCAATTTCTCCCATTTGGAATGTGAACATTTACCCACTGCTTGTACCCCCATTGTTTCTTGGAAGTAAGTAACTTGTTTTTTTTTTTTTTTTTTTTTTGTTTTTTTTTTGAGACGGAGTCTCGCTCTGTCGCCCAGGCTGGAGTGCAGTGGCGCGATCTCGGCTCACTGCAAGCTCCGCCTCCCGGGTTCACGCCATTCTCCTGCCTCAGCCTCCCGAGTAGCTGGGACTACAGGCGCCCGCTACCACGCCCGGCTAATTTTTTGTATTTTTAGTAGAGACGGGGTTTCACCGTGTTAGCCAGGATGGTCTCGATCTCCTGACCTCGTGATCCGCCTGCCTCGGCCTCCCAAAGTGCTGGGATTACAGGCATGAGCCACCGCGCCCGGCCACTTGTTTTTTATTTTACCAGCTCATAGGCAGAAAGAACTTGCCTTGTCTTAGATGAGACTTTGTACTTAGACTTTTGAGTTAATGCTGGAATGAGTTAAGACTTTGGGGGACTGTTGAAAAGGCACAGTTGGTTTTGAAATGTGAAAAAGACATGAAACTTGGGAGGGGCCAGCGGCAGAATGATATGGTTTGGCCCTGTGTCCCCACCCAAATTTCATCTTGAATTGTAATCCCCACATGTCAAGGGAGGGAGCTGGTGGGAGGTGATTGGATCATGGGGATGGTTTCCCCCGTGCTGTTCTCATGATACTGAAGAGGTCCTCATGCGATCTGATGGTTTAAAAGTGGCAGC
The DNA here is from genome assembly GCF_029289425.2 of Pan paniscus. NCBI lineage: Eukaryota > Metazoa > Chordata > Mammalia > Primates > Hominidae > Pan > Pan paniscus. Next base: position 179,161,883 of record NC_073252.2, on the reverse strand, counting down.
TTCCCCTGCCCTCTCTCTGTCTCCGGCCACCTTGTGAAGAAGATGCCTGTTTCCCCCTTGCCTTCTGCCATGATTGTAAGTTTCCTCAGGCCCCCCAAGCCATGCAGAACTATGAGTCAATTAAACGTCTTCCATTTATAAATTACCCAGTCTCAGGCAGTTCTTTATAGACTAACAAATAGCAGAATGATATGGTTTGGCTCTGTGTCCCCACCCAAATTTCATCTTGAATTGTAATCCCCACATGTCAAGGGAGAGACCTGGTGGGAGGTGACTGGATTGTGAAGATGGTTTCCCCCATGCTGTTCTCATGACAGTGAGGAGGTCCTCATGAGATCTGATGGTTTAAAAGTGGCAGCTTCCCCTGCCCTCTCTCTGTCTCCGGCCACCTTGTGAAGAAGGTGCCTGTTTCCCCCTTGCCTTCTGCCATGATTGCAAGTTTCCTCAGGCCCCCCCAACCATGCAGAACTATGAGTCAATTAAACGTCTTCCATTTATAAATTACCCAGTCTCAGGCAGTTCTTTATAGACTAATACACCATTGCATAATGAAGTATTTAGGAGCGAAGTGTCATGATGTCTGTCGTTTACACAAAAATGTTTCAGGAAAAGAAACAATAGGTAGTACATCTAGTTTATGAGATATATGCTATTCATTATCCTATCCCCTGTATCTTTGTGTATATTTGAAAACTGTTCTATCGCAAAGTTTAAAAAGTTACATGGACCCAGAAGAACTTAGTGGAACTTTTTTTAGTTTTAAAAATATTTCTTACATATATATACGTATATATATATATATATATATATATTTGCATTTATGAGATTCAAAAAATTTCATAGAATCATAGAATTTGCAAACTCTAAGGACTCATACGTAGAGAAATCAAGGATCACAGAACTGAATTGAGTTGCCTAAACTGACAATGCAATTTATTTGCAGAAACAATAGTGATTTGAATATATGTCCTTTTCTCCTGATGTCCAATATTTCCTTGAAAATGAGATTCATATCTAATTAATCTCTGTCATCTTTTCAGTCCCCAGAACATATCCATTGGATTTAAAATACATCAATAGTTTGTTTATAGAATAATTTTATCTGTTTTCCAAATCATTGTCATAGAAAGTATCCAGTTTTCCTCAATGAAGAAAAATAAGGTCAAATAACTTTCAAATCAAACATTTGTAGTTTGCTAAAATTATTTTGCAATTCGTAACTGAAAACAGAACAGTAAACAGCAGGTGTAAAAAGTAGTAAAAAGTTAGCTATATGATTCATGGGTTTTTTGTTTGTTTGTTTGTTTAAACTGATGTATGTTACCTTCTCCATCTACTCTTTAACTTGAAAATACCAACATTTAAGTTCAGCAACACTCAGTTGCCAACCAAAAAAAAGATGTTAAATTTTCAAAGTATGATTCTTTAGAAGGAAGGTCAACCTCATCAATTAATCCTCATTTTTCATAATAAAAAATGTGGGCAGCTGCTGAATCAGGTACTTGGACAAACATTGCTGCCTATTTTGTAAAATCAGCTGTAGAACATTTGTGCATGGAAAGAGTAGCTGATTTTGCAAGATGTTGAAATATACAAACTACATATGGTTCAATGTATTTCTCACTGTATTGTTATTTTCAACCAAGAAAACACATTAGGCATTTGTCTCAACCCTCTTTGACTAATGTTTTCTTTATGCAAATTATTGCCTTAAACATACAGCATTTGACTTATTTCTATAACAGAGAAAAAAGAACTACTTGGGCTGGGCGCAGTGGCTCATGCCTGTAATCCCAGCACTTTAGGAGGCTGAGGCTAGTGGATCACCTGAGGTCAGCAGCTCAAGACCAGCCTGGCCAACACGGGGAAACTCCGTCTCTACTAAAAATACAAAAATTATCAGGGCATGGTGGCAGGCACCTGTAATCCCAGCTACTCGGGAGGCTGAGGCAGGAGAATCACTTGAACCCAGGATGCAGAGGTTGCAGTGAGCCAAGGTCACGCCATTGCACTCCAGTCTTGGCAACAAGAATGAAACTCTGTCTCAAAAAAAAAAAAAAAAAAAAAAAAAAAAAAAAAAAAAAAAAGAACTACTTATCCTCAAGATATGTTATGCATTGCTAAAGTTTTAGTGATAAGAAAAAAAAATTGGTATCAATAATTATATTTTTCATTTTACAAAACAAATAGAATTTGCTTATAAACAAGATACTTTCTCTCTATTGACTTCTCCTATACATGTCTTACTGTCAAAAGGAAGTACTGCAAGATATCAATTTGCTGTCACTTTCATACCATGCATAGTGTTCTTATGGTATATTAGAAAATTAGTTTTTAAAGTTTTCTAGAAAATTTTCTATCCTAAAGTAGGGAAGAAAAAGGAAGTCAACACTAGATTCTCTTTTATAAAAAATAAAAAGGTAATTTTTATCTTACTTATTATTGTAATTTCTCCTTTAAAAAATGTTCTCTCTCCTCTAAATTAGAAATCAGAGTTATTTCTTTAATATTTAGATGTTTTAAATTCATCCATCTATGTATATGTACTTAATATCTAGACTTCTTAGGGGAACATAGTGTTATCAAGAATGGCTTATTTCCTTAGAAAAATAGAGGTGATAAAGTTGAAGTTTTTGAACATTACAGTATTACATCACATCATAGAATAATTTTACACAGATATATGTGAACACCTAAAAGTTAATATATAATATTCTAAAGCACAGAATGTTAGGATCAATGGATGCAGACAAAGTATTAATAGATGAATGTAGTATGTAACTCTGAATACTCAATAAAATTGTAAAGTATAATTTTTACAAAAAGAAATAGTGGTTTTGAGAACAACAGTTTAAAACAATGATTGCTGTGGGACATAAAACATCCAAAACATTGAGATATTCTCCATAAATATTAAAACAGAGAACAAGAAATTTTTTATCCATTTAACTATTTTCTACAATGGGGAAATGCTCAAATTAATCAATGGCTCTTGTACTTTTTCAGTTACTAATAATTGACAGAAAATAACATTGAAAATAGTAATAAGAAAATATGAAAATCCTCAGGAGGAAAGAGAGGGGATTATATTAAAGAATATCTTCATACTTAAAACACCCTTGTCTTTGCAGAGCATAATGCAATGTTGCTCAGAGAATTGGAGATACCAACTGAAGTATCCGATCTATTGATAGTCCTTGGATTTTTGATAAAATATTCTTGATAAGGTAGAAATGGTTATTAATATTTTAAAATATACATATGTCTAGGGTCTTATATTTATTCCTGTATGTTTGGGTTTTCCAAGCATGTGTGTTTAAACTAATACTCTTTTAGGCAATGCCTTTCCTCAGGTGTCTTGACTATATTTGTCACTTTAGTACTACAAAGGTAAAAAGAGTAAAGAAAGCAGGAAAGCATATTTCTAGGATAATAATAAGCTCCTGGGAGATGCTAGACTCTTGTTAATGGCAGCCTTTTTAAAACTTCTCTCCCAGATATGAGGTCATTGAGCCTCAAGGAGGACGGTAAGAACAATATAAAGTTACCAAGTGCTCCCGTCATGACTTGAGGGACTTCCCCAAGAAATCATGAAATGTCTTGGCAACAGTCACACTGCTTGGTGGATTTGGCTACTTTATCAAAGTTTCTTAGTATTTAGGCTGTTCTTTTGGAGCAAAGAAATAGATTGTTAGCTCTACCTGTCCACTAGTGTGTATAACCCTTCATCTGTTTTGGATGGTAGTTTATCGTACAATGTTTTGATGGTTAGAACGTCGTAGAAATTTTCCAAGGCATTATACTTATATAGTGGGAATAATATATACTGGGGAACTCATGACAAAAAACCAAAGCAAAAACCAAAACAAAACATTACATAAAAATGATAAGAAGAGGCTTAAAGAAATGAGCACACACACGAATAAACTTTATAATAACAATATTTTTAGTAGTATAAATGTGTTTCTGCCCTGACAGTTTTCTACATGTTGTCTATCAGCCTATCTTTACCTAACATTGTCTGTTTTTACACACACCTTTTGATGATGTCATGGAAATAAAGCAAAGTACTAAGATGGACACCTTTTTTAAAAACATGAAAACCTTTCACCTTTAATTACTTTCTACTTAAGCTTTTAGAAACACCTTCAAATATCTAGATATTGCAGCAGCCACTTTGCCTGCTACAAGGGCACATGGTCAGTGGGTCAGTGAAAAAGGATGCAGCAACATTAACCCCACTGTTCCAAGAAGTCAGATTGACTCCCTTCTTCCATGAAGTCCTCCCCAGCATCCCAGCCCAAGTTCATGTCCTCTTTTTTTGAATTCATCTTTCTCTCCTCTTCAAGCAAATTTTTAGATACTTTGGTTTTTGGCATTTTTAAAATGCCATCACCGAAAGGACATTTAGCTGTCATTCAAATCCACCTGCTTCATTTTACCAATAATTAAACTGAGTCCAAGAGAATGTATGTTACTTACAGAGTTGTAGTGGAGCTGGGACTAACAAACTTTAGCTTCTGACTCCCATTTAAACATTTTTTTATAGTACATTACAGACAATCTAAGATTTACTATGTTAATATTAAATTCTTCCTATATATGATTTTTTTCTACTGAGAGGACGGTCAGTTACTTAAGAGCAGGTATCACATTTCATAATTCTTTTGCATAATGTGCAGTACCTAAAATAGTACAGTGCATACAATAGGTTTAATTGAAGTAAGTTGAATGAATTAAAACATCTTATTGCAAGGTAAATATACTGTGTTACAGTATAATGATGTCAAGGGAAATATTATTCTCTCATGAGTCACGCCCTGAAGCTTCTAAACATTTTTTTCTCCATTATTCTAGAATATTAGTGAAAGTTCTCTAATTTTTATATGAACACTTACTCAACATAACTCAACATTAGATATTATTAGCTATAATAATATTAGCATTATATAAGATATTGGAAGGCAGAATTTGAGTACTGTCTTGGAAATCAACATTGAGGGCTACAAAATATTCAGAATCCTTTAAGCAAGACAATGTAGTTACCTTTCAAAAGGGCAGTTCTAGGATTCCATTGTTCCCTGGAACAATTACAGCTTTAAACCAACTAATCATGAAACTGATGCTTTTCTTTTCTTTTTCAGATTCCTACAGTTTGTTGCTTATTAGGCATTTCCATTTGTTCCTTTTATGACACTTGTACATTTCAAAATCAATTGAAAAACCCCATTGTCTTAGCTTGTGTTCCTGGGTCTTAAAATCAAACAAAGGGAATTACCAAACCTGAATACCAGTCTCCGAGTATTGCTCCTTTTGGGACATTATATCTTGTTTAAAATTACCAAAGAATAGTTTAAGAGAATATTTCTCCTGTTAATTTATGTATTTTTACGCCTGGAAAAAATATAAATGTAATCATTAGTTTACCATACATAATAATTCAAAAAAAAAAAGATTCTGAAAACAACCCAGCCCACAACTGTCCTGCTGTTTGCCAAAATGTTTAGAAACTTCTAGAGCCTCCTTTCTTCTATCGATTCCTTGTAATGAAAAAGGCCGACATTAGAAGACTCAGAGGAATTTTTTCTTTTTTCTTCTTCTTTGGGAGAAGGAACTACATTTCTTATACCCAAAGTGACAGGTTAGAAAGCTGACCATATGGACCTCAGTTCATTATGAATAAAATGACCAACCTAAAGCCCAGAGAGAGGCTCCCCTGCACCCCCGGGATTGATCTTGCTCATACTAGGGAAAACCTCAGGCTGCTCTAAGAATGGTGCTAAAAATGCATAAGCGGAACTTCTCCATGTTCATATTCATGCAATTACTTTACAGTGGTGTTCTACCTTGTCTTCTGACATGAAGAGGATTAGATGAATTATGTTGCTGGTTTTTGTTTAGGAGGTAAACTAAAGTCTCTGGAGACTAGGGTGAAAAGTTACTTTTGTTGTTCTGGGGTTTTCTTAGATGGTTGAACTGAAGCATTGTTTTTTAGTGTCTAGAAAAGTTCCCTCACATCATAATCATTTAAAAGACTATGGGGATGTATATATTATAGGTAGAAATGCATTTTAAAATATATTAAATATATATATTGGAGGTAGAGGTAAAGGGGTCTGATATGGTTTCGCTGTGTCCCCACCCAAATCTCGTCTTGAATTGTAGTTTCCATAACCCCCATGTGTCATGGGAGGGGCCCAGTGGGAGGTAGCTGAATCATGGGGGCAGCTACTCTCATGTTGTTCTCATGATAGTGAGTGAGTTCTCATGAGATCTGATGGTTTTATAAGGGGCTTTCCCCCATTTTGCTTAGCACTTCTCCTTCCTGCCGTCATGTGAAGAAGGATGTGTTTGCTTCCCCTTCTGCCATGATTGTAAGTTTCCTGAGGCCTCCTCAGCCATGCTGAACCATGAGTCAATTAAACCTCTTTCCTTTATAAATTATCCAGTCTTGGCTACGTCTTTATTAGCAGCATGAGAGTGGACTAATACAGGTCAATATCTGTATTATTTCGTCCTTCAGCAAATCTTGAGGAGGCTTATTACAAAGGAGGATAAATGTTTTATAGTGATTTGTGCAGATTTAAGCATATGATCAAAGTTTCTCCTTATGTGTGTGTGTGGCATTTCTAGGTCTTTACAGATAAATGTGCAGGGCCAGCTGGAGACAGGTGCAATCAGTGTGCTAGCATCTGGCTTCCCGCTTTGGCTCCAATCATACAAGTAGCTTTACTTCAGCAAAGCAAATTAGTAAGGGATCACAGTTCTGATGCTCAACAAAACCAGGCAGGCCTAAAGGAAGCTAGGAAAAAAAAGAACAAAAGCCCACTGAAACGTGGGTCAGCGCAATGAATGCCAGGAGCTCCCGGGTTCCGCTCCTGCTCTTCAGCTGTCCTCTCCCTTTGCCTGACCGAGTGATGGTCCTTGCCATTCCATTCTCTGTGATGTAGCTTGTCTCCCTGACTCCTCAAGCCACTTCTGTCTATGTCTACAAAGGCAATGGCATATATTTGTCCAGGGTGCTTGGGGCACGGGTGGGCTTGCCTTTCCATTTCTTTTGCAATGTTGGTGCTAATGACCTTATAATTGTCCTGACTTCTCAATGAAGGGTGAAGTACTCAGAGCATGTCAAAACACTGTCAAGTGCCATTTGAGATACTGTGGTAGTCTCTGTGCCTTGCATCTCTGGGTTTTGTATAACAAGAATTAGGGCTACTGTATGAAAAGGTAGGTTGTGGGAGGCACTCTTTGTATAGAAAAGAACTGTTATAAATGGTTTTAAATAGATTTTTGAATGAAAATTTATGGCAAAATGAGGGGTGGAAGGGAGATTTCCCAGGATAAGCTTTTCATGAAAGTCCTAGTCTAGCATCTTATATACTGGGAATCCATCAGGTCCACACAAAACTCGGGGACAGGAAGCCAGATTGAACACAGTGGTTGGAAGAACCGTGGCTGTGGCCATGACAGATGGACAAGGAGAGTAAAAGGAATTTTTTTTCTTTGTTGGTGTTGTTTTGTAGGATGAATGCTGTGCAGCTTTGTTGGTTTGAAGGAACTAAGGAGGAAGGAGAAGACAAAAGAAAGAAATGCAGTATCCGTATACACTGTTGTTGTAAACATAATTTTGAATGAGAAGGAGCAAAACATTGTTTTATCGTGGCAAGTACTGACCAAAGACCTCTTTCTTGAAAGACAGTTGAGATAACCCACTCCAGTGCCAATCAACGTGCATGTGAAATAGAGCAGTACCCATAACCAGTGCCGAGGCAGGGCTCCAGCCATGACTGTAACCATTGTTCACCTTGATGGAAACACGTTGAGCATCAGCTTTTTAATGGTGGTGGACTAGATGATTTGTAAGGACCTTTCAGCTCTATTGTAACTGAAGTTCATGAGTTCAGAAGTCAGTGGTGTGATTTTGATTATTCCTGCCTACTAGAAGAAATTCCTTGAGATATAGAAAAAGAAAGTAGGATTTCACACTCACCTTAAAAACCTTTTTAAAGAGACCTATATCGTCTAAATCATTTCCAAAAAAATCCAAATTTTAAGAAGGTAAATAAAATAATTATGAAATTAACCATCTCACTATGGTTGATGTGTTGAAATATTTTATTTTAAATAGAAAAAAAAACCCATGAGTTTAACATACCCTGTCTCCTTTATAATCTTGGGCAAGTAATTTAAGCTCTCTGACCTCAGTTTTCTTATCTATAAAGCAACAACAAGATTTGTTTCGTAGAAATTTTTGGAAGATTAAGTAAAATGGTATCTACAAAGTGGTCAGTAGAGTGATAAAAGCAGGTGATCGGTATTTTAATACTATATGTGGAATTTTAAAAACAGTTAAAATTGTACATTCATGCTACATTAGGTGACCTGGGGTATATTTTTATATTATAAACTCTTATTTTATCATCTCTAAGTTATCATTGATTTTATGATGCACTATTACTTTGTGTATCACTATGAAAAATAATAACTGTCAAACTATGACACAATGCTCAGATGCCACCATTTGTAAGATAAATCCAAATTTCAAAAGGGCTAGAATTTGAGAAGCACGTATCTTAAAATGATTACATATAGAGTTCTAGATTTCTTATTTTAAATTATATGCAGGATACATTTTAACATATAGTTGACATTAAGTTCTTATTAAAGTTCTACATGAAGACATGTCCTGTTTTATATGTCTGAAATATTAAAAAGGATACATGATTATATTGTAATTTTTATAGAAATGGTTCAATCCCACTATGATGTTCATCAGGTCATAGATTTGCTTACTTCGTCCTCCTAAGTAGAAGTAAATTCTTTAAGGGCAAGGATCTTATCACGAATTGCTATACAACATCTCTATCATTCAGCACCTAGACTTAATTTATAGTAGATATTCCATACATATTTTAATTGGTTTATGAAAGTGTCTTCATAGACACTAAAATTATAGTCATTTAACAGTGATTAAATTGTCTCATATTAGTGTTTTTGTTTTTGCTTGTTTGAATTTGTTTATTAAATATTGTACCATACATGGGACAATTGATATTTCTTCTTAGACTTGAATTTGGTGACAGACCCCAGACCCTATTGATATCTATTTACTCAAATAAATGCAACACTTGGTGATTAGAGAAACACAGTAACTGTTTCTTTGTGGATGAACAAATGATTTTGACTTTAGAATGCCTCTGTGTCATTGAGAGCCAGACATGATATCAAGCATTGCCTAAGCATACCCCTGAAATGATGCCTAATCTCTTATTTTTATCTGGTTTTCTAGGAAGCGGTGGCTTTGTCTTCACATTTTGTGTAGCCATACTGTTAAAGCCTGCCGGATTTTCAGGGGCCAGTTAAGTAGTCTTTAGTAATACTAGTTGTCATAATTATATTTGCAGCTTGATGGAAGGAATATATTCTTGTAATGCCAAATTATTGCGTTTGAAAATTATTCATATTGCCTTACCTGTGTTTCCCAATGCTAGAATTAAAAATTTGAAATTATAACCTAACCATAAGTCAGTAATAACAGAGGATAGTTTAGAGAGAAAAGGTTTGGTATTTGGGGTCACAAATCTTGAGTTTGATTTTCATCACCTTCCCCCATTGTGACATGGACCAGGTCATTCAACTTGAGGTGAGACTCAAGTGAGATGCATGTACATTTGTTAGGTAAGTTGTAAGTTGTAACATACAACTATATATTTGGATTATAATAGTGGCATACTGCTTATTTTTCTCTTAGACAGATATATAAATGATAATTTGAACGTGGTTACAAGACGTAAAGTTACCTCTAATTTTGGTACAAACTCGACTTTTCCAACTGCAGTGAAACTCCAGTACAAACAGATTATGTCATTGAAGCTTCATATATAAATATAATTATGTTATGCACTTTAATGATTTCAAAAGAATAGTCTTTCTAAGATGATCTTCTCAATGTAACATGATCCATGATATTTTTGAAACTCTTGAAAAGGAAAAAAAAATTGCCTGAGGAAGTGAAACAGTCAGTTTTCATATTGGCATGCTATTTCATGACCATCAGGTGAAAACTTTTCAGGTTTAATGCTTTATAATTCTCCCAGCTGAAGCTTTAGAACTTCAAAGCACTGTAGAACATTTCAAATTTCTCTTCTGCCCATGAGAAAACCCTTTGCATTGAAAGTTGCTTTCAACTGGAATTCTACATTTGGTATTACACAACAGTGACATATTTTTACGAGATTAAAATTACACACCAAGAATGTTAAGTTGCCCAAGCAAAACCATTTCTACTATTAAAAATGTTCCCACTATACACTATGAAGAGCTATGACCTTTTCTTGTCTGTAAATAATGCTTACTATAATAAATGTAAGAACCATTTATAAATTCCATATTTGCCTAAGAAATACCCATCTTCTAACCACCTGTAATTTACAAAGAGGATTTACTTAAGCATAATTATGTTTCCTTTAACTAGTAAACAATAAATCTACCACTGATTGTAAAGACAGGCGATCAGTGGGTATTATGAAGAAAATGACATGAAAATCAATATGTAATTCCTGGGAAAAGGGCACACTATACTTTTAATTTGAAATCTACCAACGGCTAAGTCATGAATATAAAACTTGCCTCTGTCAAAATAATTTGTTTGCTGTGAAACTAGGAATCATCCTTGGTTATCTAATACTTCAAGAAACAGTGTATTAGCCCCTCTCAGAATCTGTGTGACGCTGGCCCCCTTTGGCAACTAAAAGAGCTCTTTGAACCATAGAACAGATGTAATGAAAATTGGTTCCATTAAATGCAGCTGGTAAATTACAAACTGAGAAATTAATGCGCCATACCACGACTCTAGGGGCTAAAATGAATCAAGGTGTGGTTGCCAGATGCTCACGTTTCATCACCACCACCCCCAATAAAAACATCTCTGTTTATAGATTTGTTTAATAGAACATAAATTATTCGTTTAGGCAATGCAAATTATGAGATCATGATGAGGATTAATCCACTAAAATAATAATTGTGTTATATTCAAGTAATACAATTTTAAAAGAAATAAAACCTACACCATGTAATTCTTAAACACTCCTTTAGCTTAGGAAATGCACTGGATTTCCAGGAATACTCACTATCCTATGATATGCTGTCTCTGAATTCCAGTGGGAAGGGAAAGTTGATTTGATACCATCCATAAACAGCATGCTCCTTTGTTGATCTCAATTCAATTTATTCCAACTTGATGTGCTGCTGATGGCTCTACTAGTAGAACCTGACAAAAGTCCATTTAGCATCTGTTTTTGAGGTGCTCTTCAATGGTTCTGAGTAGTCCTCTTGAGTCATTAGCTAAACATTGTTTCAAAGAACTACACTTGCAAGAACCCCCCTGTGAAGACTTGAGGGGAGGGAACTGAAAGCATATTCCTAGGTAATTCAGGCAACCCCTGGGATATTTCTCCCCTCCTTTCCCTTCTTAAAATAAGTAAATAAACAAATAATTGCTGGAGGCTGGGTTTTGTTAGACTTCTATTGCATTGTAGGTGTACAAGTAAAACATTCTGGAACTAAGATGGTTCAACTTTGCTTATTTGAAAAAATCTAGATTTCTTATTAGCCATTTAATGTAGATAGTTGGTTCACTATTTTCAAAGAAAATGAAATTTAGTTATTTAAAACATGTTTTTGTAATAACTAATTCAGTTCCACGGTGGAAGATAGAGGAAATGAATAGAAAGGGTTCAAAAGGGGATAGAATTATTGGCAAAATTTGATTTTCTAAGCAGAATAATAGGTATATGGGTATTATTGCACTTTATTTTTTGTATGTCCCAAATGCTGCATAATAATATTAAAATTTAAAAATGTTTTAATGGGCTTACAGTAAAAAATGTTATGAAGAGAAAAATTTTTGGGGGGTGGGGGTCATTATTAATATCCTAATTTTCTCCCTCACTGAAGTAATTTTGAATTTTCTGGGATTCAAACAGAGAACAAAGATATACTGGATTATTTGGGTAAATGTTTGAGTGTTCTATTTTTCTTCACCTAAAATATGTGGCCACATACATATACACCCTGAGTGTTTTATTTACATATAATATGGAATTCATTTTCTTCATACCTTCATGATATAAAGCTATTTTGTGATCCACAAAAGTAGCCTGGACAAGAATATGACATAGTTTGATTTAGGAATTGCAACAATAAATAATGATCTAATTGCAATAATAATGTAGTCACATTTTCTTAAACTAAACTTTGTATACACAAATGATTTTGTATTGCATTAACATGTCCCTCTCGTATTCTTTTAAAGCAGCTGTTAGGCACACAATAAGTGAGTACCTTTAATTCGTATACACAAAGAAAAGTGTTATAGTAAAATGAAAAACACATACATTTTAAGCACACGTGATACACACCACACATTCTATAGTAACTAGTTACTGTGTGTAGGTTGGGGTGGCCTATTTACTTTTCTGTCCAATACAACACTATTCTAATTAGAGCACTGCATCATACAGAATTACACTACTTCCAGATAAAGAACTTTTTGTAAAGTGCACAGATATTGCAATATGCATGCTGTATGCTTTATAGCTATTATAAGCATGCAGCAGTGACAATTTTCCATTGTTTTATAGTAGCATTATTTCCACATACAGAGACACATACACTAAATGCATGCAATTGCCCGCATATTCGATATGCTTTACAATACCTATATTTCACCATTAGCAATTTGTCCTTTGAATCAAATTGAAATTCTTTTTGAAGTACAGATATGTTATTTTCATACTTCTACAAAAGGTCACGTTTCTAGATGAGTAAAAACAAGTTGGTCATATCTTGAAAGCTCTGAAAGAGTAAGTAAAAGTCTATGCATACCTAAGCATTCTTTCTTCCTTATAGGTATTCATTTGAGAATTTTTTAGAAGAGGTTTTGATGTGTGTGGTAATTAATTGAAATAAATGAAAAATCTGCCTTATATCCAGACTAAATTTGCTTCAACAGCTGCTGATCCTCAAGCTCTGAATGTCAGCCAATTAGTGGAGAAGTTTTCCATGGCTGCTGCCCTAACCAGGCTTCCTGTCTGACAGCCCCATTCTCAGCCTCAACCAGGGAGGTAAAACTTTAATTTTACTTTTTTTCATTTTACACAGAAGTCAAATCAGCAGATAAAAGATGTTGAGTTTTTTCAGATGATTGCTAACCCAAAACAACATGGCACAACATAACACATGACCAAAAATAAGAAAACAATATGTGGATTTTGAGGTTTAGCTAATCTTTGAATAAATGTCAGCTAACAGATTATTTTTTCCACTGGACATAATATAAAGAACTCCCCCTCCCCGTTTTAATATAATAGATGAAGAAATGGGAGATGGGCAAATGTAAATGTAAAATTTAAGATCTGCACACTCTGAGGCACTTAGCAGTTCCTTTTAATCCCCTCCAAAATCTCTCTAAAAGTAAACGTAGAAACTCCCTTTTGGATTATATACAATTCAGAGTTAAACACAATTTTTTATAGATCAAATTATTATGTCTCATTTAGATTTTCATTTGTTAAAATCTGATGAAAAGGACTGACGTATGACCCCCTTTGTACAACCCAATTTCCAAAATTTTTATTTTACACTGATGCCTATGCTTTGGCAAGTGGATCAGGTAGAATATCACAGATAAAGACCACACAGTAGTTTATATCATTGACAAAAGGCACAGTTAGAAAATTGCTGGTTTGCTACCCTTCTGTTGTACAGGAATAAGTCAATTCTGGTAACTAAAGTAATAGTCAACAAAATGCTAAATCCTGTTTCTACTGTCACTTTCAAGATGCAATATACTCATATCTAATACAGGGAGACGAGTCCATTTGTGAACAGTCAGCCTATATGCAAAATGAGAGGTGAAATTTAGCCACATGGAGAAAGCAAATATGATTCCAAGCGCAATGAAGTTAATTGGAAATAAAATACATAACATTTATTGGACTTTAAAACAGTGAATTCCAAAATAATTAAGTTAATAAAAGAGTCTCACTCTTTCCTGAACTAAATTAAATGGCTCTAAAATTAATTTCATTGGTTTTTTAATTCACTGTTAACTCAATATAATGAGCTTTTAAAATTAACTTCTTTGTTTTTGAACTCACTGCAGAAGTCCATAAATGAACTTTTTGTTTGTTTGTTTAACTCATGAGTTAAACTAAACTTTTTCCAGATTTAGGAAGTAGTCATTTGATAGGTAGATAACAGAGGCATGTATAAGATCTAGGACATTTTACTTGGGGCATTCATCCTAGGATGTGAAAGGACCCATTTACTTATATAGTTGCCCCACAGTGTCCTCAGGGGAACTGGTTGCAGAACACCTCCCCTGTATACCAAAATCCATACCCTATGTAAGTCCCTTTTATAAAACCTATGCGTATCATCCTGTATACTTTAAATTATCTCTGGATTATTTATAATGTCAAAATACAATGTAAATGCTATGTAAATAATTGTCATATATATTGTTTTAAAATTTGAAGTATTTTTATTGAGGTTATTTTAATTTTCTTGCAATATTTTTGATCCATAGTTGATTAACTGTGGGATGAGGAACTTGCAGATACTGAGGGCCAACTGTTTTATATCTGCTATATGGACATGAGAAAGGCAAAGAATAACAAAAGTGAAATCAGTGATTTCAAATAATTATCTAAGAGATAAATATACAGAAAACCAAAATGAACTTTCCAACTCCGGCAAATGGCATTTCAACAACGACCTAAGATATAAGTTAACAAAGTAATATGGATATTATATTTCTAAAATTCTATCCATTCAGTAGCCCAGATTAAAAGCTTTTTCTATATTTTCAAGATGGCAAGTAAGAATTGTACAATCTATAATTCATCCTTATGTGCATATTAAAATAAAGGCAAAGCTAGGCTCAGTGGCTTGCACCTGTAATCCTAGCTACCCGGGAGACTGAGGAGGGAGGATTACTTGAAACCAGGAGTTTGAGAGGAGCCTGGGCAACAAAGCAAGACCGTGTCTCTTAAAAAAAAAAATTAATTAATTAGCTAAATAAAGGCAAAAGAAAAGGCATTTTGCATGTCTTTTATTGGTATATTTGGATAACAAATTATGAAGATTTATTTACATTTCAACTACTTAAATTTTAGTATCTGACTCTCTCTATATTTGGAACCTATTACTATAATGAAATACCTCTCATATTTGTATTTTACTTTCATTTTTTATTGCTACCAGTTTGTCCTACATGATTATCAGCCCAGGCTTGAATAATTATCATAGTGCCCTAGTTTATTTTCCTGCACTGACTCCCTTTCTCCTTGGAAATGTAGCATTTACGGTTATCCTCTCTGGAACACTCCCACATCAACCATCCTATGCATATCACCTGCCTTTCTTGGCTAATTCCAACTGTTCTGCTTTCAAAGCAAAGATCACTAACTCCTGGAAGCCTTCTCTTACTCTGCCTCCCAGGCTAGGTTAGGTGCTATTCCAAAATACTGGGTATTACATCTCTTTATTACCACTGCTGGGCTGTGGGCCTTCCTTATGGTGAAAAATGGGTGTCTGCTTGTTTCATATTTGAATTTCCAGTGCTTGGCAGGGTGCATGACACATAATTTGCATCTAATAAATATTTGTTGAATGAATAAATCCTTAGCCACTGTCAGACTACTATTTCTGAAATATCGCATTCAATGTGTTACTTTTTGTTTAAGAAACTTCTCTTTTAGGTTGCTTCATAAAATCTAAACTCCTTTATTTCAGTTTATTTGTAATCTGGCTTGTTTCCTCAGAGTTCTAACATTCTCTTCAAAAACCTTCCTATGTCTGTTCCCCTGCCTAGGACACTTTTCTCTCTCCTCAGCTCAAATTTCCTGATTCTGACCTCTTCAATTTTATGTCAATTAACATTGATATTTTCATTGTTCTAAATGTATTTGCCATCCAGTGTAGCTCTTGATTATTGTATTAATTTTGTTCCCTAACTAGATGGTAATTCTTTGAAGGCAGCAACTATTTGGTAGTCCTGATAAGATTATAGGATCATAATCTAGGAAACAGGATTATAAAATCTTAACAAGTTGAGCTAAACACGTCACCTGATTCAGATCCCTACATTTAAACAAATAAGATACTGGGGCTAAGAAAGTGATTACATCCCATGCCAAGTCAGGTCCCAAGGGTGAGGTGAAGACGATGCACATAGCTTCTGTGTTACAGTATAGTCTGCCTTGCCATTGCCTGACCAACATAGCCATTTAATTGTAGTTAACTATCTTTCATTGAAAACCCTATCTATAGCTTTTCCAGATATCCCACTCTGTAATCTTAGGTGAGCTACCATCTCTCTTATTTAGCATTATAGGGAATAAAATTCAAAACCTGGAAAATTTTTATTCACCAATTTCATACTGCTTTAGGTGCTTAACAATAGCTTATTCCAACAAAGAGCTACACTCGAGGCTATTAATAGAGCAAGTATTTGGAACAATGAGATGCAGAGAGCACCCAGCTTCAGCTGATGGCTCTGAGGAAGACCTCGGTAGGTAACTGCAAAGGGTTGTGCCTTCGCCTGTGATGTGTGGCCCCCGGGTATTCATTCCTGGAATGCTGTCTCTGACCCTCAGCTGGACCCTCTGGCTGATAAAAAGTGCTGCAGCCAACCTCATGGCCACTGTGCTGGGGGCCCATGATCTCCAGTGTCATCACTACACTAAGAATGATTCTGGAAATTAGAGCCACTGTTCAAGTGGTTCAAAGGGATAAAAGAGATTGGCCTCCATTGTCACTGTAAATGTCCTTTTCAGTAAAGTTTAGGTAAGACTAAAAGAAGAGTGAAATAAGTCCTTTAACCTTCATCCCAAACTGCCCAGGTGGTTCCCACTAAGACTCCAAATCCTGGCTATGTATTTTTTTTTAAATCATTGTTTTGGAATCCCTTTGGATGTTTTTTCCCCAAATAATCTGACTCATATATATCTGAGTATATGTATGCATTGACCCAGTTAGCCTCTGTTCGTGTTCATGCATTATTTGAAAACTTCCCCAAATTAATTCTAGTATGTAGTTCATCAAGAAGGTTACATAAAATCAATTGTACATGTATTTGAGCTATTTTGTTTACTTTCATTTATTGCTTAAGTTTTCTTTTTATTTCTTACTAACTAATCTGACATACCAATAAATTTATCTCCACTTAATATTTTTAAAACTTCTGGTATCAAAGTCCTACATATTCTAAATCATTTTTTTTTTAACATTTGAAATGTCTCTATAGTTCTGGCTCAGATGTTGATTCCTCATTCACATTTAACTTTCTCTAGCAATCTTTCCTAATGACCTAGGGATGAGAACAAGTTTTCTTTGATCTGGAGCCTAAGCAAGGACAGTTCCAAATAAAATTGACATACATCCTTTAAACATGCCTTAAAATGAAGAAATAGACAATATCTGCCTTGCTGCTTGTGGTGTAATGTCTCAAAAAGATTAGCAGTCACACAATTTGTGTGCATTTCGTGACAGCTTCTAGCAGCATGCCACTATTAATATTTGCTCAGACACAAACTTCAAAATTGCAAAATCTCCATTTTAATATCACACAAAATAGTAAGATATTTGCTACAGCAAAGATAAAGTAGAGCACAGTGATAGCCTTCTTTAATAATATGCACCTGCAAGATATTAGATCAGGTAATTAATATTTCCTTTAAGGTTAGCCAAATAGGTGGTCATTGGAGAGGTAATTAACGAGGCAAGCTAACATTTCTAAATTCAACACAAAGTTACAGTCAGGAATACAGGACTTAACTCTGGGAAAAGGAAGTGCATTTCTTGTGTTATTTTACTTGAGTAATTTTAAATCTTTAATGCTTTAAAAATTAATTACACCAATAGGATCATTGCTTTATTATGCTGTCAACATGAAAAGAACCTTTAGAGAAGTAATTCAGGTTTCTTAGCCCCTAGACTCTAACATTAAAACAGTACATTTACTATATTAAATGACCAGATTTGGGCAAAATAAGATGTGCATGTAAAACAACAGAAAAAATTTAGTGTGAGTCTAATTAATTTTTATATTTTCTTGCTTGGGGTTTTCCAAATGAATGAAGTAATTTCTATGTAAATGATTATGTCATCTGGTGGTTGTACTTTAACATGTTTAAGTTTTCTGACAATAAATATATTTGTTAAATTCTTGGTGGGATGTTTCTCTTAAATGGCATATTTTTAAAATATCAATTTTTATTCGTCTAAAAATCTCTTTATTATGGCAGATTTTTATAGGTGATACCATTTGTTCAGGGATACTTCCAATTATTTAATATTTTGTTTTAAGAGTAAAAGAAGAGACAAAGAAGGTATATGATTATAATAGAAAGAAAATAAGCATCGCAGTGAACATAAGGTATGGAAAGGAATTTTTAACCCAGATATTTAATGCAAATATGAAAAACACTGTTTTACTGTTAGAGAAATCCAGTAATGGACAGGTACCTTTGAAAGTAGTGCAAACTGTACTCTCTATTATGTTCCACTTTTGCTTTGCAGAAATAAAGTGAATAACTGCTTGTGTAATTGAGAATTTGATTCACATTCACAAGAAAACTCAAGACACAAAAAACTGGGCCACACATGGTGGGTTGTGGCAGAATGAGTGAAGGAGGAATGCTACCTGACTTTTTTTGATATTACTCTTATATGTATTTCATATATGATCTATTGTCTCATGATTTCAGAGATAATTATACAGAAACAGTTGACTTGAAAGAAAAATTCTCGTAACACGGAAGCTTTAATTGTAATGCTTATATCACAGTACTAAAAATAAAAAACGAAGATACTGCCTGTACACTTATAATCAAGCTCTACATTTAGTAAAAAGGGAAAAATTCATATGCTTGTGTTGTCAATAAACCATACTTCTGAAAACCCTAGGATCTGGCAATGATTTCCTGTGTTTAGGTATCAGAAATAAATAGCAAGAGAGGATAAAAATATTACTGTAATCTGAATCTTTATCACTTCAGTGTTTAAGTTTTGAAAGGCCAGTTAACAGTGCTTGACAAAAAGAATTGATCCCTATTACACAAGTGCACATTTGCTCCATAATACAATGCATTTTATCCAGTCAAATATGGATATATTATTATAAAACAAAATTGTCATTACTGATCATTTGAATATAAAATGTTTATTAAGTAATGTTTAATAAGAAAATTCATATTTTTATTTATGCTGGGATATTAGTCCATATGAGATAATTAGATGTACATACTACATTAAGATGAGGCTTAATGACTAAAAATGTTAATAAAATATAAGAGGGACAGAGGCAAATAGAACAAAAGACTGTAAGCCACAGGGCAGAGACCTTGTCTGTTTTCCTCACTCATATCTTTTGACTACAACAGCTCCTGGCAACAGCTATTTGGGTTTGAATAAAAGAGAGCAAACACTAGATCCCATACGATAGAGTGATTTTGAAGTTCATTGAAAACAGTATTTAATTCATATCAATTAAGTAGTAGATAGAATCCATGAGAAAATGTAATTGGAGGTTTGCACTCAAGAAATATTTCTGAGCACCTATTTGCTGGACATTAGACATATAGAAATGAAAAAGAAGATAAAATTTGTGTCCTAGCAGGACTTTATGGCGGGTGGAGATAGAAGAATATTTTATAAATATTTAACATGTTGTTAGTTCAAATGTTGAGAGAAAAATAAAGCAGAGAATAAGGGACAAGGCATCCCCAAAAGATTTCTATCTTCATTTTGGCTATTTACAAACGTGGTGGCCAGGGAAGACCTCACTAATGTGCAGATATTTGACTTGGGGTAAGAAGAAGGTGAGAAAACAAACCATGAGGACACATGAGGATTAAATAATAATACAGAGGCCCTGAGGTGGGAATGGTTTCAGACCATCCAAGAAAGAACCAAGAGATCCATGTGGCCCGAGCCAAGTGAGCAGGAGGAGGAAAGAAGATGCAGTGAAGACCCATCACCCAGGGCCTCAGAGGCCAAGGTGAGGACTCGGCTTTTACACTGAACGAGATGGGAGTTATTGGTTGGTTGTGAGCAGAAGGATGACATGGCATAAATTCAGTTTTAACAGAGTCTGTGGCTGATGCTGAAATCAGATTGTAAAGAGCAAGGATGGAATCAGGCATACAGTAAATAGGGCTTTATGATAATTGAGGTGGGAGACAATTGTGACTTGGGCTATGATGAAGGTTAGAAGTGGCAAGATTCTGGCTTTGCTTTGAAGGCAGAGTTGACAGGGTTTACTGGTAATTGGTTGTACAGACTGAGTTAGGCTAACAGAATAACTCCAAAAATTCTGACCTGAGCAACCACACCAAAAAGTAGTTTTTATTTACTGAATACTTTTGAAGAAGCAAGTTTAGGGGGTGGAAAATCAGTACATATCTTCAATTAATGTACTGAGAATATAGTCTCAAATGGGGTTCCATGATTACAGCTAAAAAAGTAAAGATTGATATGAATAGGTGGGAATGCTTTTGAATTTCCTTTCTGTGTGACTAAGTGCAGTAGATGACTAACGTAGGTCATTCCCGAGCAATACATTTTGTCAAGGCATGGACTGAAGGAGGCACCCACTACAGTGCGGCACTTGATTAAAATTAAATCCTAAGTAATAGTGATAAAAATTGAACTTCAGCAATAAGTATCTATGAAGTTAAATTTTCATTAGCTGTATTCATAATGTGCCCAAATCTACAGTGGAGGAAAAGCAAGTAAAATATGCTCTCCCTGACATGAAATAATCCCTAATTTGAAGCCAAATAATGCTTCTGTGGACTAGAACGTCATTCATCATTGCAGATGCTAAAACGAACTTCAACACGGAGACCCTAATCCAGGCCTTCTGGGGAGGTTGGTATTGCTTATAGGGGCAAAAAATTGGTTTAGAAGGGGAAGGTTACCAAAAAAAAGTTCTTATATTACCATGGTTTTTGTTTCTCCAAATAGCACAGTACATATATCTTTGGTATGAAAATCTAATGGGTACGTGGTAATTAGGAATAGAAAATATCTAAAAAGGCTCGTTTGGGGGACCATAATGATACAAGTTTAAGAAACACTGCCAATACTAGGTTTAGGTGCAAGGTTTATACAGATAAGTTTTCTTAAGCTATAAATTCAAAGTTGTGCTTTTATCAAAACCAAACAAAACCATATTTGGGAAGAAAAAAGCCAACAAAATGACAGGAGGCAACTTGAGCCTACTGCCACTGTCATCCCTGTGGCCCAAAGGGCCAAGGTTGTTTACTTGCTTAGTCTAATAGACAGAATCACTAACTATCCTCATGTACACAAAGGGAGAAGAAAATCAGTCACTCAGAACCTTCTGGTCTATGGGGACCATGGGTCAGTTCTAACAGTGACAACCACAGATATTTATCATACTGGTCAGTTTGCTGTAGAGTAAAATTATACCGCATTCTGGTCCACATGCTAGGACCCAAATAAAAAGCTAGAGAGAAATTAAAAGGTATGGAATCCAACTGACAGTTAATATTCAATGAATAAGCACTGGGTAAAGAAGATAGAGGTGAGGTGTTAGCAATACACAGATGTGATTTCTGATACCATTATGAAATAGGCTGTTTATATTTGGCATCATCCTGAATTCACCTTTCCTCTGTTGCATTTCCTGGATTCCCCTCTTGTATGATCCATGTATTTCACATAATACATTATTTCTGGCTACCCCAAACTGAACACTCTTTTTCAGTCTCTCTTGATAGCTCCCCTCTTCTGCCATAATGCATTATATTAATGAAAGCAATGCCCTGTGATATTCTCTTTCATTTCTTTCTCATCCCACTTTGCTTACTTATTATCTCTCCTTAGTCAAACTTAAACGCTCTCCTGACTTTACCTTCGATGAATGATAAGGAGTTACAAAAATCTCTCTTTCCAATCCTGACCTCTTTCTGGAGCTACAAACTAAACACTAGCATTCCAATCTTAATAGGTCCACAATAAAACACATCACATCCTCTCTTTCTTCATCTCTCTGCGCTTCTTTCTTTCTGTTTGCCTTCCTTCAATTAATGGTCCAACTCAACTTCTAGTCCTCCGTCTACAGAAATCTAAGGATCATTTCATATTTCATGTTCCACTGCTGTTGGAAAATAATAGCCCCCACCCCACCACAATATATTTATGTGTTCTAATATACGTGTTCTAATTCCCAGAACCTGTGGATGTGACTTGGGAGAAAAGGTCTCCATAGATGTAACTAATTTAAGGATCTCAAGATGAGACCACTGGAGTGTGTTCTAAAGCCCATGGTAAGTGTCGTTACTAGAGGCCTACAGAGAAGAGGATAAGATGCAGAGAAGAAGAAGAAGGCCAGGTGAAAGTGGAGGCAGAAAGAGAAGCGATGTGGCCACAAGCCAAGGAAACTCCTGCAGCCACCAGAGGCTGAAAGTGGCAAAGGATTCCTTCCCACAGTCTTCGGAGGAAGTGTGGCCCTACTGATAAATTGATTTCAGACTTTTGGCCTCCAAAGGTGGGAGAGAATATTCTGTTGTTTTAAGCCAGCAGACTTTTGGTGATTTGTCAGGACATCCGAAGGAATGAATAACATCCGCCCACTACTGGCAGCCAATTAGTAAATCAATCTAGTTTGCAATGAGATATATGGATTCCAAGTCTGGTTGAGGCTATTATTCTCAGATAGGCTCTTGTGTACAATAGCTCATACCATATTTGGAGCAGAGGTAAGAAACTTTAGAGAGAAAATAATAAACAAAATATAGTTCACTAGCTAATTTATCACAGACCTCTTAACTACTTCATGGAAACACAATCTACTGAAGTTACTTTTTGTGATTGAATAGAAATATGTCTCTAATTTTATTTCAAGTTTCATAAAAATAAAAATTGGGAGATTTCTCAGCGATCATTTTATATAAGTGCCACTACAGAAATACGCCCTCAAATGCACCACCTTGACGGCTTCAAGAACATTCTCATCAAAATAGCCTAATGGGTTAAGACTTAGCTTCTGAAGCCAAATTAACTAAAATTATATTCATGGGTGACATTTGCCATGTGAACTTGGCAAATGTTACTTGCCTCTCTAGATCTTAGTTCCTTCACTTTTTTTTTTTGCTTTTTTTCTTTTTTTGGAGATGGAGTCTCTGTCACCCAGACTGGAGTGCAGTGGTGAGATCTCGGCTCACTGTAACCTCCGCCTCCTGGGTTCAAGCGATTCTCCAGCCTCAGCCCCGCCTAGTAGCTGGGATTACAGGAACCCACCATCATGCCCGGCTAATTTTTGTGTTTTTGTAGGGACAGGGTTTCACCATGTTGGCCAGGGTGGTCTTGAACTCCTGACCTCACGTGATCCACTGCCTCGGCCTCCCAAAGTGCTGGGATTACAGGCATGAGCCACCACACCTGGCAGTTTCCACACTTTTAAGATGAGGATATGAATAGTATTTCTTTTGTATGTTTGCTGACAGGATTGATTGAGATAACATTTGTATAGTGCTTACCAAAATGCCCAGGACATATTAAGCACTCAATAAAAAGCTTTATGATCATTGCTTCGAACAACAATGTCCGTAGGTAGATCTGATGTCAAGGTCAATGAAAAACCCTGATGACGGTGGAGGATAACCAAGGTCTATGAA
Source organism: Pan paniscus (assembly GCF_029289425.2). Taxonomy (NCBI): domain Eukaryota; kingdom Metazoa; phylum Chordata; class Mammalia; order Primates; family Hominidae; genus Pan; species Pan paniscus. The sequence continues at coordinate 179,138,172 of NC_073252.2, read as the reverse complement.
AGATTGACAAGAAATCTCTGTTGTTATTTTCTGGAATGTTATATCCATGGCTCCGAACAAAGATTCCAAGAGAAATGATGAGCAGATAGCTAAAATAGCAACCATTTTTCATAATAATTTGCTTTTAGGTAGTATTGATACTTTCAGAATAGATAAATCTTAGAAATAAGCTCTAGGTTCTATATTTATGGTGGTTAATAAAGCTCCTGGGTGTATCATTTCCCCTTATGCTTCTCAGTTAAAATGAGGCAAGCTGAGAAAAATAACAACCTCTCCTCCATCTTCCAAGATTACCTGCAAATTTGAAATTTCAGAATTTTGTGAAATGCAAGATACAGTGAATGAAATACCTGCCAATACTTAGTTTTCAGTAATAATGTATAAATGGGTACTTGAACATTTTCAATATTTATGTATTTTTTAAGTGTCTGAAGGCAAAAAGAGATAATAGCCAATCTTTTATATCTGTAAAAGCCTTATGTTAGATTATCCTTCACTGGCTGAGAACAAATTCTGTTTCAACAGCATTAAAAGAGAAAAACAAATCAGAATGAAGTGCGTCGTAGTACAATTCCTTTGTAAACAGCTTGTAGGAAAAAAAAAATGTGCTGCTAGAAACGTATCACTGATTACAGTTACTAAAAGTTAAAAGGGTTTCCAAACCTTTTAATTATATTTCTTCTTTCCAGACGCAGTTTGGTATGATTTTCAAATTCATAGTATGTCACAAATCATAACCCAGGATCAAATTTTTCACAAAAGTTAATATGATTTAGCCAGTTGGGTTAGGTTTATAACACACACACACACACACACACACACACACACACACACACACACACACAAATAGGTTTATAATTTGTGCTTAGCTTTGCAGGCTTTGGATCTGAAATGTTGCTAATTAGCATGTTTGCAGGACTGTGACCCTGCAAACTTGCAAGATTATAAGGCAATTCTTCACATGTGGCTGGTGAAAATATGGCACCAGACAGAAAGGCACCCAGTGGTCAGCATTTTGTGTTGGAAGGAAGTGTTAGCCCATAAAGAGATATTTATCTTTGAGTGCTTGACACTGATTCCTGACCTCAGTGTTGTTTGAATGTATAAAAAGCCCAAATATCCAAAGCTATGGAATGGATCTTCAAGTTTTCCCCATAATGAAACTCAATTTTTGAAACTGACTCCTTTAATGGTATAAATATATACAAGCATGTCCATGCAGGACTTCGGAGCAGAAGCCCTCGGACCCAGATGTCTCCATCTGAATCTGGGCTCCACATTCATCACATGTGGATCCCAGTCAAAGTATCTGATTCTTCTGTGCCTCAGTTTCCTTGTCTGCATAATGGGGATGATAATAATATTGCCTATCAAAAATATTAAGATGAATTAATATAGGTAAAGATTTTTAAATAGAACTTAGAATATAGGAAATGCTTTGTGAATGTTTGCTACTATTTTTTATATTACATAAACTGGAGTATTGTTTTGCAGATCATTAATTAAGGGAGGTTGGAATAAAATTACATGCAAGATAAACTGGAATTTGATATAAATAAGTACAGAAGAAAAAGAAGTCGAATTCTATCATGTAACCTGAATATTGCAGAAAGGGATAAAGGGAATAAATTTTGGAGGACCACAATCATGGTTCAGACAACATCAGTTCATGTGAATAAGGAATTTCACGTGGTCCTCATAAGGAGGAAAATAGTATTAGTATCGTTTTAAATATGAGAAAGAGAAAATAGTAATTTCTATTATCTAGAACATGTAGTTTAACTTCAATGCTTCACCTATAAGTCCTTCCACCTGTAAAATGCAGACAATAGTAATGACTATCTTAAAAGATATTTTAAGTGTAAAATAAGCTTGTGGAGAAAATAATGCTCAGAATATTGCCTGGTCAATAATAAGCACTCCGTAAGTGTTATTGAATGGACACACACAACTTTAGCTGTTTGTCTAGACATGGTCTTTCTTGTTTTTGTTTAGAATAACAGTTAAAGCTTTCTACATAAGCCATTTTTAATTTAGGTGCTATTTATGGGTAAATAACAAGAAAACATGTTGGTCAAATTTGGGGCCTATTTTATATACATATATATGTATAAAAGTTTATTTTATATATATCTTATTATCTATTTTATATCTATTGCTAGAAATGTAAGCCCTATAAAGCCAAGGATCATTCATTGTTTATTTTGTTCACAGGAATCTCCCAAGTTCCAAGAAGTGTGTCTGGCATAGAGTAGGTAATTTATTAATATGATAATTCATGAATTCGGACTTAAATGGTGGTAATTTATTAATGGAAAAGGAATAAATGGAAATATTTTTATCCTCTTGTACAAGTTTGATCTGTAAACACTTTGTGTAAATCAATGCACAGTTGTGTCACTTTTAGAACAATTTTCCTAAAGTTGATGGTGATGAATTCTAGGGCTGTGTAAGAAGACAAATGATCTCTGCCCCAGCAGGAAAAGTCTAGCTCTCTTTTTGTACAGAAAGGAGAGAATGGAGCTCGTCAGTACTACTGGATAGTTTTGTTGCCACTCATTCTTTTCAAAAATGGTGTATTTATAAGTGACAATTTGTCCCAATTATTTCAAGATAGACTAAAAAAAAAAAATCTAACGCCAAATGGCAAAACTTTCCAAACATTAAATCATAAGAACAGGCAGAGTGTGATGACAAGAATAAAAAAGAAGGGCCGGGTGCAGTGGCTCATGCCTGTAATCCCAGCACTTTGGGAGGGTGAGGCAGGCAGATCACCTGAGGTCAGAAGTTCGAGACCAGCCTGGCCAACATGGTGAAACCCTGTCTCTACTAAAAATATTAAAAAAATTAGCCAGGCGTGGCGGTGGGCTACTCAGGAGGCTGAGGCAGGAGAATTGCTTGAACCCAGGAAACAGAGGTTGCAGTGAGCCGATACAGTGCCACTGCACTCCAGCCTGGGTGACAGAGTAAGACTCTGTCTCAAAAAAAAAAAAAAAAAAAAAAAAAAAAAAGAAGAAGAAGAAAGTCAAAGGAAAGAAGTAGAAATTAGGAGCAAGACTAAAGCAAGAGAATCCTAGTAAAGATATTGGTACTGGATTCTCCCTAAGAAAATCCCCTTATCAGGAGAGCTATTGGTAGACCCTACCCAAAACCTAAGTACTAATGAGATCCTTTAGGCCATTAATAATGTGGCCTATATAGTCTATTTATTTATTTATTTATTTATTTATTTTTAAGATGGAGTCTCACTCTGTCGCCCAGGCTGGAGTGCAGTGGCTCAATCTCGGCTCACTGCAACCTCCACCTCCCAGGTTCAAGCGATTCTCCTGCCTCAGCCTCCAGCGTAGCTGGAATTACAGGTGCCTGCCACGATGCCTGCTAATTCTTCTGCATTTTTAGTAGAATCTGGGTTTCGCCATGTTGGCCACGGTGGTTTTGAACTCCTGACCTCAGGTGATCTGTCCACCTCGGCTTCCCAAAGTGCTAGGATTACAGGCATGAGTCACCACTCCCGGCCTATAGTCTTACCTATAATTCTTCTTTTGGGGCTGCTATCTTTGTTCTTTCATTTAATTTAGTCAAAATTATAAGTGAACCTTAATTTGGTAGTGAGAACCCCAAGTACAGTGTTCTTTATGCTTTTTCCCCATAGAAAGATAGGAGAGAATACAGAAATAATTACCATTTGAGTCAAAGTTAAAAATACTTGCATAGCCTCATTTTGAAATAAATTCAGTTCCTAAAACTAGTAGACTCTAAAGAAATATGGAATGAAAGTACCCATTAGAGTATCAAGTTCTGCTCCCAAGTGACACACAAACCATTTCAATTCTTCCTTTCCCTTCTGAAAGGCTTTGATTCTCTGCTGGATAAGAAGATCACCTCTGTGGCACCAGCTGCCGGCAAAGCTGATTGTCGATGTCCCCACAGAAGCTGCACAGAGGAAACGACTTGGCAAGTGGCTGCAAGACCAGCAGAATCCCTGGTTGCCCAGTGTCTCCTGCCGTGCCTGTTGTACTCTAAGCAGGCTGCCTTCCGCAACAACCACGTGGAGTGGCCCCTGAATGACACCTGGAGTGAAAACTTCATGGAAAGCAACGTCCACCCTCCCTTCTTCTCTCATTGCTTCTATTTGACGTGGCCTTAAGGAAGCTCACGTTATCCCATAACAGAAGGCAGTGGTGATGGTAGGGGTGAGGGTAGGGATACGCATGAGAATCAATATTTGTAAATGAAACAGCGTTGTCCTCTTAGTATTCTCAGTAATAGAATCCCCTTGTTCACCCGAGCTCCTGCGCAAATATAGGATCATCTGAGCGTGGTTTCTCTGTATCTCTCAACTCTTAACTTGACTTGCTAATGTGGGATCAAATTCTTCAGCATCATCTATTTTGTAAGGATTTAATTTCATATCTGAAATCCGGGGAGTGGTGTAATATGACAGTTAAAGGGAACGGAAGCTATTGTGCTTTCACAAAAGAGAAGAGAGATGCCACACTTTAGAAACCCTGAAAAGTGTAAAGAAAAAGGGAGGGTCCGACAGAGTGAAGTACATGCAGAAAAGGCAAGTCCTGTGGTGTGAGTTCAAAGCAGTTGTATCACTACGGAATGAAGTCCATTTATATGATTCTCATTCTCGGCCTTCAGACATTTACAAGTAAACTACTAAATATAATAGATTACAAGTTCGCTGAATCAGAAGAATCCCAGCTTTTGGTATGATTAAGTTTTAATTGTATTTCTCCTTCGGGATCACTAGTAGCTAATAAGCTCATGAAAATAGGTCTTTAAATAGCAGGAGTAGTAAAAGTCTCTCTGTGCAGTATATTTTGGTATGCTTGGTTGCCTCAGGCATTCTGCTGTCTGTAGTCTCAAGTGTTCCGTTTTCATATCAATGAAATATCTAAATAATACTCAAAAAATCCTCAGTTTTGAAACAAGATATCAGACACTCAGCTTATGAGTGGATGTTTCTTTCAAATTAATCAATAGGCAGTTTTTAAAAAGTACTACTACATTTTATTTACGAGAAAAGCCAGTGGGTAAGACACCTATCCAGAGGCACATGTTTCATAGTATTAGCTACATATATTAGACTCAAACATTCCTTCTTTTCTACTGTATCTTTTAATGCTGTAAAATAGGGACCATGTACATATCCCTTTGTCTATAACAAGCCTAACTTTCCAGCGTGTTCAATGTACTCTGGTAATACGCTATGCAGTATCTTTTCATGGCATAATGGTATCATCTTAAAAATGCAAACATCCACTATTTTTAAAACAAGTAAACAAGACTAGTGTGAAAAATATGTAAACTCTTTCATGATATCATTTTTCATTGAGTGGGCATGCTTAGGGGGCATATGTATAATTTGCCAAATGGCTCACATGTTTCACAAAATATGCAAAAATATCACTAGAAGGAAGATTATTATTACTATTTCAGTTCCCTTGGAAGTATATCACCTCTTCGAACTATTGCAGTTATACTTTTGGGCAAACTGGTACAGAGAGAGATACACAATCAGGACCATCCTTGCCTCTTTGGCTGACAAGTGTGTTATACTTGGTCAGCTCACCTACCGTTACAAGTCTAGATGTGTCTTTCTTCTCTGCTTACAACCTTTAAGTGATGGTTCATTGCCTACAGGTAAAGTCAAGTTCCTTAGCAGGTTATTTAATGCCATTCATGAGTTTACTTGGGCCCAGTTTTAGCCTAATTTCTCTCTACTTTTTCTTTTTCAAGCCACCCTCCATGATCTAGGATTATTAAACTCCATATGGTAAAATGGCCATGAGGTTTCTCTTCCTTAGGCCTTTGCAAAAGGTACTGCCTTTGTATTTTATCTCTCTAACAAGTTTCTATGCAAATTTTCTGCTAATCTCAATGCTTCTTCCAGGAGGCTTTCCTAATGGCCTTCTTCATGTATATAAATTTGTTCTCCCTCTTCTTGCATGGATTACACTTGTTGTGATTAACACATTGCAATGTAACATGTATGAATAAATAGACTGTAGGATATCTTAAAGGAAAGGATTACACATAAAGCATTATCTTTTAATCCTCAGCCTCTAGCATGGTACCTACTGCATAGTAACATGTCAGTACCTGCTAGATGAATAATATCATAGTTTTAAGAATTCTATGAACATAAAACAGACATAGTGAAGAATTCTATGAGCATAAGATGATACTGTAAAACCATTTTATAAATACAGCTACAGAAGAAATATATTTATCAACCGATGTTTCTGCAAGTAGAGAAAATTTAATTTTTGGATGACCTCATTTATGCTTGAAAATGAATACTGAATGTAACTTGATCCTTTTTACAGAACTTGAAGTCATAAACTCTCCCTGTCACCTCTCTCTATTATATAACAAACACAATTTTATTTTTTTAATGGGGCCCTCTAAGAGTTTATTGCCCTTCAGCTAAAATACAGTGGGGAAGATGCTCTTATGGCATTTTCGACCTGACATGAAGTATGTGTCAACAGAACCCTTGCAAAAAGTAGCTCTCTCAGGATTCCTTCCCAAGTTTGAGAAGGCAAGAGGTCCAGATAAGCATCTCGACATGAAGCCTTTTGAGGTTAGCTCATCATTACTAAGTTTCCTGCCCCAGTCACTTTCAGACTGCAACTGTCACATCATTGATCACGTGCCTTTGGCCACAAAATCAATAGCATTGAGTACCTAGAGAAAACATTTGTTCTAGAAACCTAAGACAGACCTCCTGTCCACAACTGAGCAAAATATATCAAAGCACATTAACCATGGAATGATTCCTTGAGTTTATTTTGGTTAACAGGGATAATTTAAAGTAGAGAGATGGCCCAAGAGAGAGATTATCCACAATTTTATAGATTTACCAACTTCTCTCTACTTAGGAACCCTAATTTCCCACATGCTCACAGCTCTCCCTGGTGACTGTCTGTGGTTTAATAACATATGTTGCCTGGAGGGCGATGGAAGAGCTGAGGAAGCATCATCCAATCCGACATTCAATTGTAGGAATTGGAAAATGGAACACTCCATTTTATAGCACTGAAAATAGTTCAGGTAAAGTTCTAACACTTCCCAGGTATACAATAATTCTTAAGATTACTAAAGCATGTAGGGCTAGAATTTAGTTGAAGACAATTCTCCCTCATTTTCTACAAAAACCTCATTTACTCTAAAACTTCTTTACCTCAAAAACTTCTTAAACAACTTATAAATATCCATGCTAATGAAATAGTTACCTCTATTGACAAAAAGATGAAGAGCTTGCAAAGCTTGTTGAATGTCCCACCAAGAAGAACAATCTATTAGCACTCCTAATTACTAATGAAAATCCAGTTTTTATTATCTATTCCATCATACCATCATTTCCGTATGATAGTAAAAATAAAATGAGCTGTTAACCTCATCTTCAAATAGGATCCAGACCCACTGACTTCTCAGATTTGCATTAATAAATTTGCTTTTCTTTGAATAAAATGCAGGATTTTTTTTTCAAAAATTCCTTATAGATTTGGTTCCAAAATAATTGACACTATATTGCCAAAAGATAGGGGAAAAGGCTCTAAGAGATGTGATGGCAAGCTGAAGAGATTTTCATACAAATGGATAGTAAAAACTGTACCCTTGGCAGCAGACATTTAAGAGTGTGCACATTCCCTCTCAAAAGCAAAACTGAAGATTCATGGAATTTTTTTTTTTTTTTACCAGATTCAGCAACTTTAGCAAATCAACCTCATACATAAACACGCATGTACACACGATTACCCACACGAACACTCTCGCCAATCTCAACTCCAGGATGGCCAGATTTTTTTCAAATTTAGGGGCAAGGGTGCACGTTGGTCTTTTTTTACTGGCTAGCTGAGTATGATACCAGCAACCTGCAATGTGAGCTGCCCCGAGAAAGCACTGCAGGTAACATTGGTAATACTCACCTGGGGGCAGCTTTTTAAGTAGGAAGAGCCAATTCACACCTTTTGCTTAGCTCAGATATTGTCTCTTCTCAGCAGGAGGTGCCAATTGTGCCAAACTGTGCTGAATTAATTGGGGTTGCTTGGCTCCGTCTCCAGTTAGTTACCAACATATATCCATGAAAACAAAGAAAAACAAGGGAAAAACTCACCTTGATATTCTTGTTCTCTTATAACACATGTCTATCCACCTTATGTTCTTCTTGAATGTTTAATACACTGACCACTCTGAAGCTTCGGAGCTTTATCACTATACAGAAGTTCTTGTTTAGTGTGATTTATCACTACTTTACCTATATATATCAGTTTGAATGTAATCTTCTTGAATGGCTTATTCTGCAGCCTTTTATTTTATAAAAATATTCACTTTGTGTGTATAGAAATAAATTATAGCATGGCATTAATATTGCTATCTTTTGGGGAGGCTTTATTAAAAAGACGAAGATTCATATGCACTATGAGAAACAGGCAGCGTTCACTCTTAAGAATATTTTGAACAAAGTTACCCTTGGAAAATAGACGCTATACCTTGTGATAGGCCATTTAAACAAGTCTTAGAGTTGCTAAGCCCAAAGAAATGCCCTCTGGCTGGGAAACGCCCACTGGTTTAAGAATTCTTAAGGGCTGAAAGCACCTGTCAATATCTTTTCCAGAGTTCCAGTTTAGTCTCGCTCTAACCATGCAACTTGATTTTCATCTTTTTGCCAACATAAAAATACCAAGAATATTTCAGTCAATATTCTTGATATTTCTTACTGTATTTACCCTGCTAATTTCTGCCTAACTTTTCTTTCAGCTTCCTTTATTGCATGCCTCCTGCCTACCTCCCTTGCAAAGCCTCCTGATTTGACCCTCATAGTATCCCCTCTTAAATTCTTACTATTTCCAGTGTTTTGCCAGAAGACGTAGCATCTGTTTACCTCTATAATCTGATATTTTCTACTTCCTCCATGTTATACTCTTGTATCTTCAAGCAGATGGTAGGAAATTGAAAGTACATCAGACTTTAACAATTCTTTTGTATCCCTTTGCTATTAAACACAAAGCAAATCCAATCTTAAAATTAAACAGGTAGACCTCTGCAGGGTGTGAGTGTTCTCTTGAGAAGTATGTTAGCCTTAGATAATACAACCACATCAGTGTGACATTTGAGAGGGGACCCCAGCAACAGATACACAGTTGGACTACAATGCATGGGACCTAAATTTCATACAGTTCCTATAATTACTCTAGGTACTTTATTAGCTACTATAATTATATGATCTCATGTTAATCATTAGAGCATCTTTATGTACTAAGTATAATAAACCTATTTATAAGTACAACACGAGAAATGCAGAACAGATAATTGTCTGAATTCATATAGAAAATCCAAAGATGCATAAAACAATGTTTCTCTCTTGGTTTATATTATTTATAGGAAACCTATTTTTTTCTTCCACTATTCTTTCCTTCCATCTAAGCAAATTTTTCATTAGTTTACTTTTTTGATTCTTTATTCACAATCCACTTACTAACTTAATAGTGGTAAATGGGACGGTTATCTTGGATGCATCTTTGTATCTGCATGTTAACTATGATTATAGTGTCCTTAGTCTCTGAAGTGAAAGACAGACATTTCCAAGAAATATAAAGAAAGACATAGGAGCTAATGGAAAATCCATCAACAAATTTATACAGATTATTTACAGCACCATTCTTAGACCCAGAAGAACTACACAATAGCAGAAATCAAATCAGAGAAGGCTAATTTTCCTGTATGTTTTTATGAGCATATTGCAACTTACACTGTTCTACTTGCTAGTTTCAAATAACTGAAAGGAGAAAAAAAATCTCAAAGTTTGTTAGAAAAAGATAGAAAGCCTAAGAAAAGTACTGTCCAGAAGTTTATGCCGTGATTTCTGCTTTACTTTTACAACTTGGAAACCGAAATTTAAAAATATGCATGATCTCACTCAGTTATTTGTTTGTACAGTCTTCTACTTGGCAGTGAGATTACTAAAAGGATGTATTTGCTTAAAACTCCATTTGATTTTTCTTCTAAAGCAATAAAAATAAGAGTCAATTAAAAATAACTAATCTGAATTAGAGAAGAAAGAAACTTGGAATCTATAAAAATTAAAGCAAATGTATTTAAGGAGAACCTTGCGTCTTACAGTTAAAGAGATACTCTTATCCTGCGTTTTGGTACTGAAGGCCAGAGAGGCTAAATGATTGGACGTTGTCTTTGTTTAACAATAAAGAAACAAATGCCTGATAAGTTATGTCATTTAATCAACAGCCATATAGACAAGAGAAAAATATAATTAGAGTCAGGCTCTATTTCTTTCCAGTCTTCTCCCTACAACAGAGAAAGACATGAAATTCTTATTGGGTAAAAAAATTCTGTGTCTAAGCTAACTTCATCCTCCACTGGGAAGATCATTTTGAAGATGCTTCCATTTTAGCCAAACCAATATGAAGTTTGGAATTATATAAATTTCTCTCTCTTTTTAATTTTAAGTGATGGTAACAGGTTTCAAACATGTTTGGACTAGGTTTCTAAGAGTAAAAGATAATGATAGTTGAGAAATAACTGTCTGAAAATGTTGACAGTGATGACTTTTTATTCAGTACCTTTGGCGAATCTATAAAATATATATCCAATTTATGTATTATATAAATATAAATATTTGTGTATACATGTACACACACACCTATACACACCTTGGTCAATATATACCATAGCTGTAGTGCAGAAGTAAAATGCAACAACCACATTGGAAAACTGCCAGGTCTTACAAAGTTAAATGTACATTTATCACATGACCAAGCAATTCCTCTCATCGTATTCACCCTAGAGTGAATTCACCTATATCCACAGAAATGTTTTTGTTTTTTGAGATTGAGTCTTGCTCTGTCACCCAAGCTGGAGCGCAATCTCAGCTCACTGCAAGCTTCACCTCCTGGGTTCACGCCATTCTCCTGCCTCAGCCTCCCAAGTAGCTGGGACTACAGGCACCCACCACCACGCCCGGCTAATTTTTTTTTGTATTTTAGTAGAGACAGGGTTTCACCATGTTAGCCATGATGGTCTCCATCTCCTGACCTCATGATCCGCCCGCCTCGGCCTCCCAAAGTGCTAGGATTACAGGCGTGAAGAAATGCTTGTTATAGAATTTTCATGACAGCTTTATTCATAATAGCCAAAAACTGGAAACATCTCAAATGTCCAATAACAGATACATGAATAAACAAGTTGAACTATATAATGGAAGAGTACTCAACAATGACAACAAATGAACTACATGCAATGACATGGTGAAAGGATGGGATTCAATAAGTTAATACTTTCAGCCTTTAAATTAAAGATGATTAAAGAGTTCAATTAAAATATGAATTTTTTTCTCTTCTAACTACTTGTATAAAACCCAGTAGAATATATTTACTTATTTTGTATGTATTACATTTTTAAGTAATATGGTTGTATTTTATTCAAATGGAATGTAAAATTAGCAAAAAACTTTATATGTGAAAGATGAGAAATAATTTAATTGTCCATTGGCTAATCAGTCAAATCATATTTTTCTAAAATGCTTGGTATCATTGAAAAATGCTCCATATATAATATCAAGTAAATAAATTAAATAAAAATATACTATCCACATATGCATAAAGAAACATTCTTAAAAACGCATCAAAGTGTTCACAATTATTGTCTCTGGTGGCAGAACTGGGGTTACTTAAAATGTTTAATTTCACTTTTTCTGGTATTTTCCAATCATTATAATTAATATCATTAATATCTTTTATAATCAGAATAAAAACAAATGCCAATCAAAATTGTTCCTGGGTCTAGAAATGGAGAGGATGGATAATATATAATTTGACTTTTATTTTTAACCCCAAATTATGTGCTCTTTGTGGCTTTCCTTTCCAAACACAGGAAATAGTTGAAGGGACAATGAGGAACAAAAACTAAGTCAAGAGAAATAACTGTAGAATTGATTTGAATGAAGCATAATTAAAGTCACTGATAGAAACACGTTCTTTCCCATTCCCTCTTCCTTTCATGTAAAAAACAAAAATAGTCGATAGCCATCCTTCCGATAACCTGGGCACTCAACTTGGCTTTGTCTGATTTCTCAGTGCCTCTTATTTTCCGCATCAATGCTGCAGTTCTAACTGAAGGTACATACTACACAGCTCAAAAATTCTACATTTTTCAGTTGGAAAAATGCTAGAATATTTAGACTTTAGTCACTACCACAACCCCTTAGAACTCACCATTAAGGAGGTTAGGGAAGGGCTCTGTAAAACTTTGATCTTTCTGTTAAATTAACTGCCTTTGGTTACACAGTACGCTGTGCTATTCCATTCCCCTTTCAAACAGTCCTTTACTTATCTGGGGTTACTTTGAGGTCCCACCGGTTACGTAGAATTTTGGGGTGATGTCATTTCTGCATGTGACCTCTAAACTTAGCCTATATTTGGTTTCTTAAAAGCGATATGCATACTTGAGGAATTTGGGGTGGCATTTATTACTTTTTTGAACATCATTCAAAATTTCTACTTCTAGAGCTACATTGTGTTCTAGAAGACTGGTTATAATGTTCCCTTTTTGTCCCTGGTCATTTTATAATATTTTGAAACTAACATATATAACTAAGTAAAGAGAAGCCAGTGGCAACCCAAATTGAAGCCAAAGTGAAGGTACTTGGAAGGCCTAGGTGGGTGGATCACCTGAGGTCAGGAGTTCGAGACCAGCCTGACTAACATGGTAAAACCCTGTCTCTACTAAAAATACAAAAACTAGCTGGGCATAGTGGCAGGCACCTGTTATCCCAGCTACTTGGGAGGCTGAGACAGGAGAATTGCTTGAACCCAGGAGACGGAGGTTGCAGTGAACTGAGATCGTGCCATTGCACTCCAGCCTGGGGGACAGAGGGAGACTCCATCTCAAAAAAAAAAAAAAAAAAAAAAAGAAGTGAAGATACTTTAGATCGCAGTGGTATGCATAAAGCTCTCATAATGTCTGACATTTATTTTATAATTTAATATTATTTCTCTGAAATATTTCTTATTTGGGTTGCAAAAGAAAAAAATCTGTCTGTAATCTCATATCCTCTAGATTACCACATTTCATTGAGCCCGATAATTATTTTTTCTCACCTACTATCTATTCAAACAGATAAGTACATTTTTTCTTATTTAGCCATAAGAAAGTATTTATTATAGAAAGTATTTGAGACAGATGACAAGATATGCAGAAAATTTCAAATAACATTATACGGAATGTCTCTGATGCACTGTAATTGTACTAGGTGCATGGTGTCTGCAGCTGTCTGTACAAACAAATGTTTGGGGTATAATGAATACTAATGCTTCCTGGAGGTAATTGTCCTATTATATTCAGAGTTCAGTAGTTTGGCTTATTAATATTATGTGGTACAGTGTTCTTAGCTAGGCAGTCAAGTTTTCTTCAAAGTGGGCTACTTCAGGTTGCAGTGTTTATTGACTATCCGAATTGCAATTATGAAAATATCATTGAATTTTCAGTGTTCCTGTGGTTAAGATATTCACTTACTGTAGGGTTGAGCTTGTACTATAAAAAGCTTAAAGCTACTGACCTTCATTTAGCAAAGTTCGATTTGGAAAACGTGTATTCTTTCTCACAGCTTCTGCAATTATCAAGGCAAAACATTCTGTTAGGTTCTTTAATCAATGTTTGTTTTCTACTTGCAGAAGTGGCTACCCAAGGTAGGATATTTAGCACCCGTAAGGCTAATTTTAGGCCGTATTCGACTCTTAGGGTTCCTGGGCTCCTTGATGGCAAGGGCTGTATGGATTCCCTGGCTCTCGCTGGGAGTACTTGACCCTGAGAGCTTAACTCAGAGAGCTGTGGAAATGAACTACAGGGCAACCTAGTTCATCCTCCTGACAACGTCATATGCTGTCAAGGTGTCAAGTGTAATGCAAAGTTACTCAGAATTTTTAAATACTAGAAAAATTTAATATAAATTAATATACATTAAATCAATCTATAAGATAGGACTGTATATATAATCTGATAAAGAAACAGATGTGGAGACAACTCTTGAATTACTTTGGAATATGAAGAACTGGGCTTTAAATAGAAAATTGCCAAAATGATATTAAAACTAAGATACCTAAAGAGAAATTTCCTAAAAAAATTGATTAAAAATGTAGTTTAGGGCACAATTTTAAAGATGTATCTACATTAAGTATAAAGCACCTTAATAAAAGAGACAATGTTATTCATATTTTATTGCTTTTGATGTATTTCAAAGTAAATTACATGGGCTTTTCAATGTGCAACTGATTAAATTCACTTATTCAGAATTATTAGATAATCAATCTGTTGAAGAGTCTGCTTAAAGAGAATTACTATATATTGCATAAATTACTATATACATAAAAAATGAACTTTGAAATGCTTAGTACTTACATTGCAGTATTATATTTGTACCAGCAGAGATGCTTCGCGTTTTTTTTCCCTGTCGATATATGCTTAGCTTAACTTCGTTGATGATTTTCAAGGTACTCTGTAAAGTCACCTTCTCTATTGTAATTCTACCTTGAATTTCAAACTTTTATTTTAACAGCAGAATGCTGTTCTTAACACAATGTTATGAAGAAACCAATCACTCAAAACAGATAAAAAAAACAGAGTGAGGAAGGGATGAGGAACCCAGGCACATGGGGCTCTGGCTCTCAGTTCCTGTGACGCCCCTTTCTGGTGGTTCCCGAGGGTATTTTGGGGTGTCCCTAGGAATTTTCTGAGAACAACTTGAAAAGCACCATCTCAATAGATGAGGGCACAAATTGTTCTCTGGTTGGTTTTTATCAAATTAACTCCATTTTCTTAGTGACTATTGTTATCCTTCATGTAAAATCACAATCTAGGATACTGAGAGGACAACATCGTGGAATTTTAAATACCCATGTCTGTTCTTTTCCTTGCGATTAAAACCTAAGAATAAATCTGTTAAGTCAATTTGACCATCTATTTTCCATTGGTAGATTTATAATTATGATTACACGTAGATTCAAAAGAAGTGAAAATTTCTAGTAGTTCACTCTGGATAGCAAAGGCCTTTACAAAAGATAGCTTACTCTGGCACTAATGTTTACAAATATTCTATAAAAGTTACTGTTGTAATTTATCGCTGAGAGCCAGTGTGTGATGTTTTCCTGTTATTATGCCATGAATGTTTGTCAGGAAGACTGACACGGGAAGGCCCATCTGTGAGCCGAGAGACTCTTCTACCATTTAGTCTTCTGAGTACACTTCTGGCAAAGGCCTGCGAACGCGTGATAGAAATTCAGCGATGTTGATGCTGAGTGTGCAATCATCTGCTTCCATTTGTCCCTGTGGTTGGCATGGATTAATAGGCCGAGGCAGGAGATGGGCATAGCACAAATTGAAAATAATGGAGCATTTTGCACCAAAGGAGTCAGAGGATAAGAACTACACTGGGCAGGCAAGGAGACGGTGAGCCGCGTCAGCGAGAGACTGCGGCAGCTTCCGGACAGTTCCGGCTCATCACATCCCCATCTAACGAAGGCCGGGCCCACCTGCTGTATGTCGTTTTATTGTTATTTGAGTGGCTTTTACATGATAGTCTAATTTCGGATTCCATGCGAAACTCACAGGCAAATCGATTAACATGACATGTTAACATTGCAGGGAAAATGATGTAAACATTCCATTGTACAGGAAGACCTGCAATTATCATCCAGAACGTGGGCTCATTGTAAAGAACAGATAAATCATTTCAGATTACCGTATACATCCCACAGACTAAGTAGTTCTCTCTTAGGCGCCCTCATTTAGAAGGGAGAATAGAAACATCTGACTGCCAGTCATACACCAAATGGCATCCAACACCTGCTGATATGGGCTGTGGAGAAGGCACTGATGAGACTCAGACACCTCTAGATTTCCAACAACATGGCTAGGGTATAAACCAAGGAAAGCTGAATTGAAAAAGTGATATAAAGAAAGCTATACACATTTGAGGGCAATATGTCTCAGGTGATTGTTTCATTATGACAGAAAAATGGCGGTGGGTAGGAATGAAATCTGGAGAAGGAAGAGTCAACAATTATGGATCTACTGTCCCCAAAGGAGAGCAACTGGCCAATCCAAATTCTATGGATCATCTTGTGTGTAGTCTCCCTACAGTGAGAAATACAGTGCACCACACTGTCCATTTGGCGCTCTGACTTCATGCGCCCCAGAATGGCAAACCCTGTAGAACATGGGTTGGGTCTGCAGAGTATCTGTAGTGGCCAGCTATTACTATTCCTTGTAGCTATTCAAGAAATATTTGTTGAATGAAAGAAAGAATGACTGATATAGAGAAAAAATATGTAGTGCAAAACGATAGATATTTTAGAAGAAAGAAAAATAAAAAAATTGGAATCACTGGTTAGGGATCCCAAAAAATTGGGATCACTTAGCACATCTAGTATAATTTAGCATGAGAAAAAGAAAGTAAACTGGATGAGTCTCTCCTTATATAAGAATGATTCATCACAGGGAATGTGAAGGCAGGCTTGGATAATTTCTTAGATTCCTTCCTCTGTATGAATTTATAGCTCAATAATTCAGTAAAAGTTGAAAAGTGAGGAATGTCCAGTCGGTGCTCATTCCCATCGTCAACTTCACTGGTGCAATTACGCTATGCACATCTGTGGGTCAGTGTCGTGCAGGAGAAACAGGACTTAAGAGGAACAAAAGCTTTCTGTTAAACATGACACAAACACTGATTGAGATCAAAGAGTATTAACACGGGGATGAAGCTCTTGATCAGGTATCAAACTACCTAGAGAATCTTTGTGTGAACAATTAAAACAAGTTATTTCAAAAGTGTAAGAAAATATTTTAACTGAGATATTGTATATTACATAAGGTCCACTGTGTATGTATTATAATTTAAATAGGTTTTAATAAACATTTGGTATTATGGATCCATAATGTGGAAGCATTTTTTTTGTAAATTTTGTGCAAATTCACAGTTAATGCCATTAAAACTCTAAATGAGCAGTTCTGGTGTGCAAATGCCTAGTAAGATTAATACACAAAGTCCTGCTCTCTCTCAACTGTCTCATTAGCATGATAACAGGCCCAGAGGAGTTTCAAATCCCTTAACACACAAAAGACATATTTTCTACCATTTTTCGTTCATACCATCATAAAAATGGAAATTAAACCACATAAAATAATCCTCCAAAAATATCAAGGGTCCAATCCAAATACATAAAATCTTTTTTTATATATATTAAACTACACAAGGCTTGTTGAAATGGTACTGAGGAACTGACTTGTATACACAGAAACCAAGACAAATCTACAATGCATTTATATTTTATCCCAAAGCCCAGAAATTTAGGGCTCTTGGCAAAATTCAGAAATACTGAATAATCTAGTATGTTAAGCTGTTTGTTTTCTCTAGAAACTAAGTACCATGTGTGGGTTAAAGATGGACTTTCAAAAATCTAATTGTGCATCTGCTTGCAAGGGTTTAAGTCAAAGCCATAGTGTTATTGCACTGGATGCTTTTGTGGTTAATATGGAAGAAAATAAAAACAAATTATCCTCTTTGTTATGGAGGATATACTTTACAATATCACTGCATGGTGACAACTTCTTGTCCTCCTGTCACTGCCTGTCCTTTAGACCAGACCACAGAAAAGCAATTTTCTGCCTCAAAAGCACTCTATTTTTTTTAAAGTTTGTCCCTGGGCAATTTTCAGGTCTACTAGAGCTGCACAACTGTATACAGATGAGAAAGACCCAAAATAGGGCAATTTATTTGATTCCTCCTCTTCAAAACATTTAGCTGAGATTGTATATCCAACAGAGAAAGCCCAAACAGAATATTCAGTAGTGACCCACAGTGACATGTATCCTTTCTGTAAATTTGCATTGAACATACTTTCCAAATAACGTAGACAACCAAGAGTTGCTTTTTGTTTAATGTAAACCTTTAACACTAAATTTTCCCTAGGATATTAAAAGCTATTTTCTACTAAAAAAAGGGCAAATCCCTAGAAATAGGTAGTTAAATACAGCATATGGAATTTTCAGATGAAGAATCGCTTAATTTTAAGCGGTCTGCTCATTTGAATCAGCAGTTTGGTTTTCTGGTTGAGGAGTAAAGGGCACCTTTGATGCAAAAATGTATTCCCCCAATGTTCAGTTGCTGATAATTTCACACTTATCAACCTGGTGCCAGCATGACCATAATAGCCTCCTGATGTAACTCTGCCCTAACATAGCATGGAATGTTCCACAATGGTCTCTTACCCAGGTCGGAAAACAAGTTTACCTGTAATAGTGTCTATGAAGAAGAATGATTTAAAAATTGTTGGATTTTAGAACTAATGCTTGCTGACAACTTTAGAAAGAATATTGTCTTTTTAAAATCATTAACCCCCTCAAGGCAGAATTATTTTTTCCAATTCATCATTAGTTTTTAATATAACTATAAAGGCTTCTTTTATCAAATATGATATCGTACAGTATACTTAATAAAGTGAGCAATATTGAACACGTTTCTGCTGAATAACTAGGCAAATTCCTATGTCTGAAACTTAGGATTTTTAATTAGAAACTAGTCACGAATATCAACATAGGTTACAGAAAAGCAAATTCATTGGTCTTGGTACTCTCTGCCTTTTTCCTGCTGGTGAGTCTGTGTGTGTGTACGTGTGTGTGGGGTCATTTGCATTTCTGTGTGTGCACATCAGTCTCCCCTCTTTTTCTCATTCTCTTTCTTGCTGTCTCTTTAATTTCTCTCTGATTTTGTGTATGTGAGCCACTTTGAGACTTCTTGAGGTAGTTTATGTGCTCTTAGCCTAATGATAAGTAACTAAGTAAAAAATTAAAAGAAATACAGTGGAAATTGTATATCTGAAGAGCAATAAAAAATCTCTAGCACTAATGAAGTTATTCTAAACCTGGTGCTTTCTAAATTTTTTTAGCATAACCTAAATGACTTGTTAAATTTTCACAAGCACCATAAAATTATCTGAACGGTAGAAACTTGATCTTAATTCCTCATCACATATTGCTTCTTAGACTATGTTTTCTTGTCCTGCCCCCAATTCTTCTCATAAGGCTGCTTTTTCAACTTCATCTAGTCCAGCTTGTGCCTTTGTCACTGGGGAGAAACTGACCTTCACTGAGGTCTCTGATGACCTCATTACAACTAAGCCCAAGGGCCAGTCCAATTTTCAAACCTCATCTTTCCTCAACCTCTTCACAGCATTTGTCACATTCAACCATCTCCTGTTTCTCAAAATGCTTTCTGATCTCAGTTCCTGACTCCTGCTTAGTTGAGTCTGGCTTCCTTCATTGTCAGCAATGTATTTATGTCAGTCATTCTTAGCAAACTCCAAGTAAAAATAGCAAAGTCTACAATTTACTCTCTCTGTGTGTCTCTGTTTCTCTCTCTCTCATTCCTCACCTAGGCACTTAAACCTGAACCAGAAGTTGTTCATCATTGCCATCATCTTTACTGTGAAGGACTAAGATCCACCATATCTTAGCGGACAATATCCATCATCACTACCTTTGATCTCTTCCCATTCACATGCCTCCCCAGAGATGTAGAGATTAGGTATCACCACTGGGGCAGGATTTCAAGAATGTAATCTATATCTAAAATCATTTCTTTTTAACAAGTCACAAAGTTCTTAAATGTCAGGCAGCCTAGTGAGTTATCTGTGCACAGGTTTCCCTCTTCTACTTTTCATATGATACTTTCTCCAGGCTTAAAATCAGGCTTCCTCATGTTTCCATTGCTATGCATCCCTCTAACAACTAGATGGGATGCTTTCCTTCAATCAAGGAGAGCTCAAGGACAGTCAGGATGCTTCATCTCAATGCAGTAAGCAATAAATATGCTTTAATCCATGCCATCTAAAACTACTACACTTCAAAATTTACATTTATGTGCAATATATATAGGACCTGTCACTTCCATTTTATTTTTTCTTTTAAAAGTTTTGACATTTTGATATAATAATGCATTATCACATACTTAAATTTACATAGCATCCTGTTAATTTGTAATATAATACAATTGAAAGGAAACTGTATATGTATTAACATAAGTCATATAAGTCATTCTTCGGGTCTCCGGGATTATGAGAGGAGAGAGAACAGGAATGATTTGAATCTGCATAGACTTAGTGCCTCACCGTAGCTAGTGGTTTCAATCTTCTTCACCAATACATGCCTTTAGATAGAAGTAGTAGAATTTTTATTTTAATTGTGATAGAATTGGCTGATTTGAGCATTTCTTCTGTCTTCTCTGTCTATCCTTTGGAAGGCAGTCAAGTGGCCACATGTTAGCAGAACAATAAAATGTATCAAGGGTCTCAGCTAAATCACGACTTAAATAACTGAGACTTGCTTGGTTAATCAATATAGATTCACAATATTTGGCCTCAAGCAATGCAGGAAAAAAAGTCAGGGGTGACCAATTTTCATTAGGATAATTCTCTTTAAGTAGATAAAAATAACACAAGAGTAAGCAAGAAGAGACATTGGGAGCTACCTTCACTGCTGATTTTACTTCAAAATACCTAATTATGCAAGTTACTGCACCACACTGTAGAGCTCCTAAGTGCTAGAAAACATTTCATGCAGTGGCTAGTGCCATCAGTCAGGCCTCAGTGGTCATAAACCACTGACAGTTTAAGGTCCAACCGCATGAGGCTGCGGGATTCATTTTGGTTTCTTTAAAAGTAATGCTGTAGTAGTGTCAATCAGACGTTATCAGGAGGAAACTGAAGAAAGCCACTGATGCATAAATTTACCTAGCCTGAAATCCTTTCTTTTCAGGAAAAAAAAAAAAAAAGTTTAGCTTTGCCTCACATTTGCATTGCACTTGTAGTTTACTTTGGTTGTACAATAAACATTTCATTTTAGCATTGGTATGCACAGGAAAATGGTGAAACAGAGGTGGCTGAAATAAAAACTCTTCCTAACTGTGTAGGGCACAGAATGCAACCACCTTCCTTTCATATAAAAATAGGAATTTAGAATGTTTTTTTTGGTCAGTGTGCATGCCTGATGTATATACATACTCAAATAATTTTTCTGCAAAAGCATTTGAAAAGATATTCAAATATTGTGATGTTTTGTATAGATATCAGGGAGCTAGCATCTTTAAAACTTTGTGTTTCCGTTTTGCAAAGCAGAAGTGTGTTTTGTATTTAGAGTACTTGTCCAATAGATGTTCAATGTTTGCAGAGTGTCAGAGTAAATAAATGATTTCAGGTTAGATGCTTCTAGAAGCCACATCATCACTCTGAGGTGTGGGCTAACTAATCCATTTCATCCTTAAATTAAATACAATGCTATCAGTCTCTAAAGCTGTTCTCTATTTTCCCACTATGACTTTCTCATCTATGTCAAGGGTTTCATCATTCTCCCAGTAATCAAGATTGTGTCACATCTGATATATCTTTCTCACACACATCTTTTGCATCTGCCCATCCTCGACCATTATTAAAATTAAAGCTCAAACTTTAATTCTGCTACGGAGTTAATCTATCCAAAACAATATTCACATTCCTCCAAAACTGTATGATATGAAATCATATTTATTGTTCTTGTAGTTAAAGTTCTCTACAACCTGGTTGAGACTCATGTCTCCCAGTGGCTATACAAAAACCTTTAACCAAGGAGATATGGTTCTCAACATTCTTTTCTCATTCTTGTCTCTGGAACTCGTTTGTGCAATTCTTGCCACTTGAAATGCCCTCCTCCCTTCTATCCACCTATCCAAACTCTCCACATTATTCAAAGCTCACATGAAGCCCCGATTTCACTGTGAAATCACCGTCTTCCTCGTCCCAGAATGCAATAGCAGGTCTTCTGCTGATTATTCAGTCAATATCTCATCAGTTATTCATTACACTTTGCTACCAAGACCGGCTATACATTTGCAAAATCAAGAATAAAATAAAAATGGGAGGATCTTCGTTCAAAATTTCCAAGGATTTGCAGATGGTGAGAACACAACATTAAACCAAGCATAGGGTTCTTCTACATGCAGGATGCTGTGAGATCGCCCCAGTGGCAGGCACACCCATGAAGCTGGCCCTGTTGCTATATCACGTTGTCATTAGATATTTGAAATATATAACTTATAATAAATATTAATACCTCTATCTGGATTATAAATTCTTAGGGGAATGGATCAGGTATTTTATTTACAGTATTTGTTATTAGCTGTAGAACCAACCACTGTATGATAACTCTGAAATAACTCATTTATTATAGATTTATATCATGCCTTACCAATAAACATTATTGTCATTGGCATTGTAGCAAATCATGCTTTGAAAAACTGTTATACAAAATTTTCTTCAACAGGGATTTTCTACCCTATCCTTCAAAAGAATGACAATTATGCAAGATATACACACAACACATTATAAAGAAGCAGTGATTATGCTATTTTGATTTTAAGAACATGTCAAAGTCTCCTAGACTTCATCATATGTTTAATTGTCTTATTTTTATGAGGACGCAACATAATATGTGCCTTTAAAGAGTAACGATACTGTATTTCTCACCTCTGTTAATCAAACCACAACCTACTTATTCCACTGGAATAAGTAAGTTGGAAAGTGACAGGAAACAGAAAAAGAAGAAAAGATTAACCAGTAGGTGGGAGGGAAAAGCATCCCTGAAGAGTCCCAAGAAAGCCAAAATTGCCATGTATCCCTTGCCTCTCCTCCCTCCTGGAGCACTTTCCCAGTGGAGGATGGAAGTGACTGAAGGCTGTTTGCAAAGCACAGCTGATATTCTTATTGGACACTGTTCAACCCATGACACAATATGGTATCACTCTTAAAACAAATAAAAAATAAATGGCAAGACTTTCCCCAACAGAGATTGACTGTTCGTCTTCATTTAGCCTTTCAAAGTGCTTCACTTTCAAGGTGACAGTGCTAAGTATGGCCCATAAATCCATCTCTGGCTTGCCTGTAGACAGTTATAGTATATGTTAGATTTCTTTGCTCCGAGCAGTGCTCTAGACTAACCCTTGTTAAACGTATTACTGTAGATATTTCAGTACCTCCAACAAAAATGTCACCTTTGAAGTTATTTTCCTGCAAAATTCAAACTACATTAATCTTACTTCCAGAGGTATTTGAAGTTTGGGCTTCCCCGAGTTGAAACCATTTCTCATGATACTAAAATAAAAATCAAGCTCTATAACTTAAATGTCTCAGTAGCGGTAGGAAACAGACCAAAAATAGCCTTAAAGATCTCTTTTAAGTGGGAAAATGGCAACTGAGGAAGGGAAATCAAGGAAAATTTCTACCTCCACATCTGCAGTGATACAGGAATGTCTAAATAGAATTCATGTAATTCATGAGAAAGTTTAATTGTCTCACATTTTCTTTGGATGTTGCTGTATTATCAGCTGATTTTATTTTGCAAGTGCTTTGTAAAAGTTCCTTTTAGTATAATGACGTACAAAATGTTTCATTGTAGAAAAATTTACATAAAACTCATTTTAGATTTCCTTTGGTAATCAGACACAAGGAGCCATCACCGTATTGTCTGGATGACAGAGGAACTACTCCTTGTGATTTGAAAGGTTGAAGTTGAGTTGATTTTTCTCCTCTATTTTGCTTCCAAGATGACCACATAGTTATGAAGCTTTATAATGACATTTTTTTCACACTTTCAGGCATTCTAAAAGCTACCTTTTTCTTGAAAAAGCATTTTTGTAATTATTTATCAAAAATGAGATGCAGTAGAATCTCTACCTTGAATGCTACGAGAAATTGTAGGTAATCAAAAGCATTCAAAATGCAAGCTGCTCTTCTCAGGACATCAGACAATGAAATGTTAGATAAAGAGAGAGTTCCGAAAGTACAAGCAAATGGCTTTTATTTTAACGATGAAAATAGAAACAAAACAACCATTTTCATATGTATTGGGAGGAAACTGACTAGAAAGTCTATGCAGCAATTATAGAAGTCAGTGCAGTAGAATTCAGCATATAGTAAAGTAATTCTGTTCAGATGTTTGCCTGAGCTAATATCAATATAGAACCCACAAATGGAAATAAAATTAAAATCAAATATGAAATTGAAATAAAATATGAAATAAATTTGAAATGAAAAAAGACAGATGAAATACAGGTAAGTGTAAATTATTATACAACTGACTGCATAGTAATAGTTGTTCAAATTATAATAGAAAATATCTGTACTAACAAAATATTTGGGAATTAGGAAAGGGACAATGGAACATTAGAATTTTTGTGTTTGTAAACAGAAAAAAGTCCTCCTCAGGGGTCAGACAATAGATTCTAACTTGTAGTTCTTCAAAAACTACATGTGACAAAGTCCAGTCTGTTAATTGTTCCCTATCCCTTAACATCAACTCCTTACCTCTGGAAATATGGATAAGATGTATATGTTTAAAAATTTATACCAAAGCAATACCATCAGGCCAGAGACTTGGCAAATTGTTGAGGACTGGTTACAGCCATCCGTCTACAGTGCCAGGCTGCAGCTATGATTTTCCCCAGGTACAAACATCTAACATTATATCGCTTCACTTTAGTCTTATACCATTATCCTGATGAATAGTCTTGCCAGCTAACACGTATGTGATTTTATGTCCCACTCTGTGAGAACATGGGATTCCTCCTCTCCAGAGGAATCAAACGCTGAATGCTAATTAATTGCGCTTCCACTTTTTCAGGCATGAGTAGTTGTTCTTCTAACTCCAAGTGGTGATCAGTTTTTCTTTGGAGCTTCAACTAAAGATTTAAAGACCTATTAGAAATTCTGCCTTGAGCTGCATTAGTTGTGGTAGAATAATAATAGCTATAATAGGATACAATACTTAGGTATTCAATTAGGGGCTTTTCCTCAGAAGAAAACTGAAGTTTGAATCACTATCTCAGTTTTACAATGGATGGGATTGAAGTCAAGCACCTGGGAAACGACAAGGTTGCAACCCAAACGCTGGTTTTTTAATTCAGTGAGAAATAATGTTATAAAGAGGGTTTAGTACCTCTGGTTCCACCATATTTGGTGTAAACTCTTATAGTTTACACCAAATTTCTGTAGACTTGAAATCTGCTTTGGTAGACTTCAAACCTATTTCTAATAATATGCTCATAAAAAAAATGCAGCTCCAAACAAGTTGGAAACTATTTTCATAATCACTTTAGTACTTTAAAAACATTACCCAACTTAACGGACTCGTAGTATATTTAAAAATTTGTTTGCAAGTTTATTTCTGGTGTGTAGATTACAGATAAATGTCATGGTTCCTTTAATGTGTGTGTGTGTGTGTGTGTATGTGTATTCATTTCTCATCTTTTTTTCTAATATATTTTTGGCCAGATAGATGAAGCTTCAATTTTCTGAGCTTTCCATTATAAATCAAGATCCCCACATGAGATGCTGAATTTTAAAAACCAGAGGATTTCCATATTGGTCATATTCATGGTTCAGTCAATCAACTTAAAGAAGTCCCACCCTGTTATGTGAAGCCACACTCTTGACCTGACATTGTCTACCTTTCTTTTTCTCTCAGGACCTTCCATTTATAATTCCTTTTTTTTTTTTTTTTGGTTAAAAAATGGTGTAGACAGTGAGGGGAAAAACACACACTGGGGCCTGCAGGTGGATAGGATCAGGGGAGGGAAGACATTAGAAGAAATAGCTAATGCATGCTGGGCTTAATACGTATGTGATGGGTTGATAGGTGAAGCAAACCACCATGGCGCACCATTTACCTATATAACAAATCTGCATATCCTGCTCATGTACCCCAGAACTTAAAATAAAAATAAAAATTAAAAAAAGGAAAAAAAATAAGAAATCCAAGGGGCTGGGAATGGTGTAGAGAGGGTGAAGAAAAAGAAATTAAAAAAAAAAAAAAAAAAAACCGAGAAAGTAAAGAAATAAAGCTTGTGAAGAGAGACAAAAGAACAGTAAGAAAAGATTCAGGAAAACAAAACAGGAAAATAATTGAGAAATGATGAAAATGGGTGGCTGGAGGATGGATCACATTTGGAGAAAAATTACTACAGTCAATGACATATTTTCTACTTTTATTTATTCCAGAAATATTTCCTGATTCTCCTTTGGGACTCTTCATTAGACACAGAAGGTGATGCCTTTTGTCAGGAGACATGAGTGAAGCGGGTGGTGAAGCCTAGATAAGGTAAGGTTAAATTCTCAAACTGCCCGTGTGTTTGACTTTCAGCCTCTCTTCTAAAGGATCCCAAAGCAATTTAACTGGGAACCTCATTTTTTCTAAATGGCGGACATTAATTACGTGTTACATGTTCAGATGAACAAATCTGGGATTCTATTTAAGACAGAACTCATCCTCCTTTCTCAGTAACTCTAAGATTCTCCTGATTCCCTCTCCTACCAGATTACCTCCTGCTTGTTTGGGGTAGACTTTTTTTGGTTTCTGTTACAGCTTTGCCAGAAACATCTGTTGTAACCCACTTCTCCCTTTGTCAGTGAAAAAACAATGTGTATCTTTACCTTCCATCTTACATGTTTATCTGCCACAAGCCACTCAGTTATTTTGGTGAGCAGCTCCAGCAGAGTTCTCAGTGTCTGGAGAGATGCAAAGGTCACCAAAGGTAAAGAGGAGTAAATGGTGTTTTTGGCTTCCACCAAGATTTTGAAAAGCCAGGCTGGGGTTTTATTACACTACCATCTATGTGCTAAGGAGTATAATTCTGGTAACTCAGAATCATTTTGTCTGAAATTATTGCTTGAGCAATATATTTGCATGACGACTCATAACGCAAATATAAAATATGACCTTTATACAGTGGTCCGCCACATGGTTCCCTTGCAAAGAAACACAATAGTCCCAGTGTGGTTCCAGAGCTTTTCATTTGTCTTTCTCAAGAAAGTAATAAGGATAAAGTCATAGCAATACTTCTGAAATACCCTGTTTCTCTCTCATTTCATCTGCCTTTGCAATCTTCTCCTCAATACCTTAAGAAACCCAATTCCCAGCTGCAGCTTGATTGCTGCGTCATCCATCCAACCCTTCCCTCATTTCCTCTAGATCTGCAATCTGAAAGCTCCCTGGAATTATGTGGCAAGTACCTCCATAGAATGAGGGAGTAACACAAACTGAAGAAATAAAGACAGAATCCTCTTTAGCAAACAGAGGAACAGCCAACCTAGGAAAATGTCTTCGTTGGCATTCTGGCCCCATCATACAAATCATTGTTAATTGTCCTTGTAGTCAATAATGCTGAAACAGATAAAGATTAGATAAGTCCAAGATGTACAATAGCTGTGTTTTATTCCATTACATATTGAGTTTTCAATTTTCTTACACGAAACAAAATGTTTCTCCCCAAAACGTTGACTTTCAAACAACCTAGTTAATTGCAAGGTGATTTTTTCTTCTGACATTAACAGTTATGGATATTAAGCAGATTTACTTTATTTACAATGTGTAAGTTGTTCAAATTTATATATTATTTTATTTTACTATATTGGCTTATAGACTATTTGCATGTTCTTAAACATCTCACGTGATTCAAAATAATCCCTTAGCAATGTTTAGATCACACATTAAGGATGTTAAATTATAAGAAGCTTCAAATATAAGGATATCGAATCAGATTAATCAAATTTTCAGTACAACTTCCTCCTTACCAACAAACTGTGAGGTGACTTCAGTGCTTCAGTTACCATTAGACACTACTATGACAAGAAAAGGATGGTACGTTTGCAGTATAATCGCTTAGGAGTTTTCTTCCACATCTATCAAAGAGAAGCCACTTTCTTTTACATGCATATGAAAAAAACAAAAGATAACTTTTATATAACTATCTACTGAGCTCATAACTTTGATTTGAGATTTTCATATTATTTGGAAAATTATGGATATTATTTCATTTAAATGCTTTAATTCAGTCCTTAGTTGGTCTTGAGTGATGTTTGCCATTATGCAGCTTAAAACATTCAAATGTAAACGAAAAATCATATAAACTGGAATCTGAGTACACTGTACAAATATCTACTGGCACTATTTTCTTTGCAGGGGAGGGGTGCAGGGATAATTTGACAGAGCAAAAATTAATTGTCCTGTGTATCACTGCACAAGACAACTATTGTGAAGGGCAGACCCACAGAGATCCTGGAAATTCTGATGAACTAAGCATCAAGACGGCAAGGTTTCCTTAAACATCAGAGGTGCAAATGTGCTCATAACTTACCCAGGTCTGGGATGACTCATACTGCCATTATACACCTGAATATTTTCTTATTCACCTGTATTGTTAATTGAATTTTAAATAGAAATTGCTTAAAAGTTCAAAATTGGTTCTAGATCTCCGCAGTTATTTCATTGAGAGATAAATATAAAATGTGAAATAAGATAGGGTTAATCACAAATCATACGTTAATTTTAAATTCATTTAAATAGAACATAATCAAGTGACAAGAAGTCAGTTTGAAAGGGTAGATAATTACATTCATTTGGCATAAAGAGGCACTCAAACAACCAACTCCACCACCCCAAGAATAGTTCGAGAGAGACAAACTTAATATGAGTCTAAGAACAAGACCTGGACTAGAAGAACACGGTGCTACGGACTGTGTTGGAAACACTGGATATTGTAGCAGTGGAGAGAGGAAGCGAGTTCCCTGGAATTCCAATGCCGGCTGCCCAATTCATATCTAAATGACTGTATCTTTGTTTAAAGCACACCAATATCGCTACAAAAATACCATCCTCCCAAACCTGACAGTGAATAATTGCTTTGTATTATGTGCAGTTTGGGACTATGTCGTTTTGGGTTACCCTTGGTCCTCCTCTTCTCCGTGTGTAAAAATGCTCATGAACCAACTAGAGAGTCTGAAATCCTAATGACATGCCTGTGTTTGTATGATGCCTTGTGCCTTGCTTTGTACTTGGTGGAAGTTCAATTAATATTAATGGGTGAATGGAATATTTGCTGATGCTATTCTATGGATATTTTGTTAGTGAAATGGTTACTTGGCATGGTGATTTCCTCTCATACTTTTGATATTTAAATACAATCTACCACCTGGTTTATGTTTGTAAAGTGAAATGCACTTATATATGCCCAAATATGATGAGGTACTGAATTTTTTCCAAGTTTCTTTTGCATGCATAGTTTTCCTTCATTGATTCCATTTTAAAAAAACTGCAATTGTAAGCAATGCACTCTCCTCGAGCCCCTATAGTTAAAAAAATAATAATAATCAAGAAAGAAAACTTTCTCCTCTATGGCAACTGCTTCCCTTGTGGTCCCGCACCGATATTTGCAAGGCAAGGTCACTTTTAATGCCATAGAAGATGAAAGAAAAAAAACAAAACAAAACAAGGGGAAGCGGTTTTTGTCTTCACTGATTCTGCCAAACTGATAGCAGACATTGACGACACAAGAGGGAAAGGTCGTCATGGCCCCTTACTCCCAGATCTGCCCTAGAAACAGTGAAAGAGAGTGAAACGTATTTGTCCCACCATGTGTACAAAATATAATACAAAATATTAAAATACGTATATCCTTCAAGAGATCGACACGATTGTTGACATTTGCTTTGAAAACAGCTTTCTGAAACATACTTAAAATACCAAGATACAAAAAACGCCGTAGACACTGAACATACTCCTGTAAAATTAATTAATCACTTGGAGGATTTAGCAGGAGGAAATGGCCATAAACATCTTATATGCTCAGCTGGTGGTAGAAGGTAGACTGAAATGACAATTTTGTTTAAAAATGGAAAGAGAGGGGAAGAAACTGAGATTCAGAATAAAGATATATATGTTTGGGACAAGCAGAAAGACCATTTTATATCTACACGTGGCCTACAGAGAAGTAGAAGAAGGAAAAGGTGAAAGATTAATGAGGAGGATTTTTTGCATTTTCTATCATCTATGTGAATTATTACCTAGATGCCTGATACGTCCTAAAAGGAAAACTGTGATGAATAAATAAACAGCTCTCGAAATCTTCAATAGGGTGCTTTACCTTGCAGGGAATATTATCATTGGCTTTTGATACAATTTCTGCTGCAGGGAAAGACTTTCAAAGCTCAGAATGCTGAAGCATTGCCAGGCGCTCAAAGACCCCCTGCCGAGCGCGTCAAACTAAGAAATCTCTCTGAACTTGTCGAATTAAAAGTCATCTCCCTCTCTCCGCAACCCCTGCATGAGCTGGGAAGCTCTGTCCTCATTTTTTAGGCCCCTCCATGATAAACAAATGGAGCCTAGAGCATCTTTATTCTTTAGAGCCATGCAATTAAAATTCTTTTAGAAAATGTAATTGAAGGCAATGAATTTCAAAAGGAACTTCTAGTTAACAATGAGACGAAACAGTTTGAGTGGGCCACATGCAATTGTGTTTCAGAAGTAACAGCAAAACAGCTTGTTAAGAACCAGAGAAGTGTCCTTTTTTATTTTTATTATTTTGATTGTACATCAAGAGGTTGTTCCAAACTTAAACATCTCAGCAGGATTTATGGTTTCTGGAATGTCATAAGACTTAATTACTCAGACTGCAAAGAGGGGTACACTATTAAAATATGAACAAAGCCATCTGAGATCCCTGGTCGCTGCAAATCATTATTTATCTATCCCCCCACACAAATTAAAGAAGTTTAAATTGTGTTTGCATTTTTTAGGCGCCACACTGCACTTTTCCTTTTTCCCCCTTATCCTTGTGTGTTCACAACACCAACCCCATTGTAACAATTTGATAATCCCCACAGCATTAAATTGATGGGGCTATAAACAAATACTGGAACAAAGAGTTTCAAAGTCCTTTGTTAATTAGCACAAATTAGAAAAGCATTTTAAATGTGTTTAGATAAACAGAATAGGGATGAATTACCAATTTCAAGTGCCCAAGATGAAAATGAACCATTTTCAAAAAAGGCTGATAGTGTTACACTGAGTCTTTGGGGAAGAGTTTCTAAAGATCATTCATTTTTTGGTCTATATCTTTATAAGCGATTACTTATATTAGTGTTATTAATTGCTCCCTAGTGTCTGAAATATCTTTGATCGTAGGTATGAAAAGGGAAGTAAATGTTGAATATGTTGTCATTACCCACTGAGGAAGAGGTTGGATATCTGTGTGTGTGTGTGTGTGTGTGTGTGTGTGTGTGTGTGTGTGTATAATTCTTACTAAAGCATCCTTTGCTTATAGGACTGATCCTGCTTTCCAAATGGAGAATGTTGATCAAGATAAGGCATCAGTCTGTTTCAAGTGTGTAAATTTTGCAGTATATTGGTGCCTGGAACAAAAAATAGCACATTCAGATGAATGAGCACATTTTTGTGGCACAATATCGTTTTAATGACTTTGAATGCCAAATGATGTTTAGAGTAGAAAATGTTCAATTACAGAGAATTGGGACCAGTGAGACATGTTATAAAAGGAAGCCAACAGGACGATGTTATAAAAGCAAGTGTCATATAATTGTTACAGGGTCCCTGAAACCACAGGAAGTTTTTGAAGAAAGAAGGGGCATGAATGGCATGAATGGCATTAGATACTGAAGAAAGCTTATGAGAATGAGACTGAGAAAAACGAGGTGGAATTTGTTGATTAGCAGCTAATACATAAAGAAGAAAACGTGATTGCAGGGGGTTAAGGAAAAACTCCTTAAAAATATAGACAATGAGGAAATTACATTTATTTGGGATAATGTTTAGTAAAGGGGAAAAATGACAGAGGACAATGGGATTCAATGGGAAGGTTTTAATATTTGTTTTAAAAGAAACTTATTTAAAAAGGGAAGGAGGTAGATTCAAGCACTCAGGGCAGAGATTCAGGGACCTAAAGATAGGTCTGTAAAAAGGGAACAGCATTTTTTAGTTGTCATCTTATTCTATTATGAAAATAGTTGGCGGGGAGTGGTGGCTTATGCCTGTAATCCCAGCACTTTGGGAGGCCAAAGTGGGCGGATCACTTGAGGTCAGGAGTTGGAAACCAGCCTGGTGTACATGGTGAAACCCGGTCTCTACTAAAACTACAAAACAATTAGTCAGACATGGTGGCTGGCGCCTGTAATCCCAGCAACTTGGGAGGCTGAGGCAGGAGAACTGCTTGAACCCGGGAGGTGGAGGTTGCAGTCAGCCAAGATCTCCTTACTGCACTGCAGCCTGGGCAACAGAGCAAGACACTGTCTCAAAAAAAGAAAAAAAGAAAAAAAAAAAAGGAAAAGAAAGAAAATAGTCCATTAAGTCAAAGAGAAATTGTTGACTTAAGCGCCCTGAGTAGTATTTCAATTGTTCCACCAATGTATGTAAAAAATAAAATCAATTTTCTCCAAACAGAAATTATTCGTTATTTTGATTGAGTTTTCTATACATTCAACTGGTGAACTGGACCACAGTAAACATTAAAGATAAGCTGGGTGCAGTGGCTCACGCCTGTAATCCCAGCACTTTAGGAGGCTGAGGCAGGTGGATCACCTGAGGCCAGGAGTCTGAGACCAGCAAGGCCAACATGGCGAAACCCATCTCTACTAAAAATACAAAAATTAGCCAGGCACGGTGGCACAGACCGGTAGTCCCAGCTACTCACGAGGCTGTGTTATGAGAATTGCTTGAACCCAGGAGGCGGATGTTGCAGTGAGCCAAGATCCTGCCACTGCACTCCAGCCTGGGCGACAGAGAGAAACTCTGTCTCAACAAAACAAACAAAAAATAAAGATAGGTAAGGACGTTTCTTAATGTTAAGAAATATAAATATTTTCATAGCATTCAAGGTCAATTATCAGAAATGACTGGAATATTTCATGAATAGAACATAAATAAATTAAAAAATTTATTTACGTAGCCTTCAGTTTCTTCCTTTCTTTTATTTAAACTTTGTTTCTACGACATTTATAGTGTTTTGTTTTCCTTTCATTTAAAAAGAATCCAAACATGTTAACCACAACAAACATTTGCTGCCTGAAAAAAATCAAACAAGAAATATATGGCCGGGCGCGGTGGCTCACGCCTGTAATCCCAGCACTTTGTGAGGCCGAGGCGGGCAGATCACTCGAGGTCAGGAGATCGAGACCATCCTGGATAACACGGTGAAACCCCGTCTGTACTAAAAATACAAAAAAATAGCCGGGCGTGGTAGCGGGTGCCTGTAGTCCCCGCTACTCGGGAGGCTGAGGCAGGAGAATGGCGTGAACCCGGGAGGCGGAGTTTGCAGTGAGCCGAGATCACACCACTGCATTCCAGCCTGGGCGACAGAGCGAGACTCCGTCTCAAAAAAAAAAAAGAAAAAAAAAAAGAAAAAAAGAAAAAAGAAATACAATACCTAGATGTCTATGTAAAGGAAGACTCTAATCGAATCTGAAGTTCTTGATTATACCTCAGACATTGTAACCCGTTTCAGAAGACTTCCCCAGAATCTCTTCTCTAGATACATGTGTTCTTCAATCAGAACAAAGAAGGATCTCATTTTCTGATATTACAGTAAATGCAAGTGCAGCCCTCTAGGTGAAATTATGTGAAAATCCTTTCTTTGAGAAAGGATTCAGGAAGAAGCAAGTAGAATTGAAATTGACTTATATATCTGAGCTATAGCTATGGTACCCAGTGGATCATAAGCGATTATCTCACCTGATTTTATTTACCCCTCCTCTAGGCCCTACTTTGCTTTTAATGTCTGTTTCTAGAACAAGTTGATGAGAACAGATATTCATCACAATTGTCTTTGCCATGAATCAAGGATGAGGAATTAGCGATAATAAAGATAATTAAATATAATTTATAGCCTATTTTGCATTAAAGTTCTCAAATTATGTGCATTAGGCATATTGGCGACACTTGGAACGACTTTAGATAAACTTACATTTGTCAAGGTATGTATGTATTTTGAGGGCTGCATGGGTAATTGCTTTAATAAGGATAGAATCTTTTTCCCCTTACCGTAGCTATAAGGATTTAGTTTTATTTGTTTTTTCCTTTCTTTTTTCTTTTTTTCTTTTTTTGAGATGGAGTCTCGCTCTGTCACCCAGGCTGGAGTGCAGTGGCATGATCTCACTCACTGCAAGCTCCGCTGCCCGGGTTCACACCATTCTCCTGCCTCAGCCACCTGAGTAGCTGGGACTACAGGCTCCCGCCACCACGCCTGGCTAATTTTTTGTATTTTTAGTAGAGATGGGGTTTCACTGTGTTAGCCAGGATGGTTTCGATCTCCTGACCTCGTGATCCGCCCACCTCGGCCTCTCAAAATGCTGGGATTACAGGCATGAGCCACCGTGCCCGGCCCTTAGTTTTTTTTTTTTTTTGTTGTTGTTGTTGTTTTTTTTTTTTTTAAGATAGTGTGAACCCTTCCAAAAATGAAGTAAGAATGACTATTATCTGTTTTTCATTTTAACAAAATATATGGAGCAACTGTAATATATACTAAGGGCTTTGCTAAGCATTGGGAGAAGCAAAGATAGTTTCTCTTCTAAAATAACTTACCATTTAGCCCTGGGCTGACTGTATTTCTCGGTTTTATGTCTGGAGTTGCGTGGCAGACACTCATCATTAATTTGGGGTAGCTAGGCTTTTAACCATATTTCATACTGGAGAAAGTGTCTACTTTCAAAGTTTTGTGGAAGACACTCTCTGTAAGAGCTAAAAACATGATAGGCTCATGTCAGCCGGAGAGGTGCACTGCTCAGATTTCCGAATATTCAAGAGAGATCCTGCTGCAAAGAAAATTGTGTAGCCAATAAACCTCCAGTTGCTGAAACCCTGGGATTCACTAGAACGTTCACACTCATCCCAGGTTTTCCCTGAACGACTGCTAGCCAATATCTGAACATAGCAGGTACAAGAACCTGCCCCTTTCTGCCCAGTGGTGGCTGCTTCCAAGGGGCACCCTTTGCCTTAGGGCTCTCTGTTAGGTTGGCTGAGACTGTCTCAGAGCTACACTGCCGCTGAGCCCCCACCTCCCCAATCCTCCGCTCTCCACACTTTTCTTTCTTTCAAAGGTGTCAGTTTCACACTGGGGGCTGAATGCTCTTTTTGCTCACTCCTGCTTTCTCCCTTACTTATCTTTCACAGATGTGTTCTCAATAAATCTTATGCACATAGCATTCCATTTTGTCATCTGTTTCCTGGAAGACCCAAACTGGTACAATGCCAGTCTTCAAACTTGTGCTTGATATATAGGAATTTTTTCCCACAGAGGGTCAATGCATTTCATTGGGGAGGACTTTCTTAAGATGTACACAAACAGAAGTGGGATCCAGCTTCACACTCTTCCCATGACAAGATATTATGAAGAGCCAAATCAATAAATCTGTTTCAAATGCATATAGTTGGTTAGAGTCCAGGCAAAATATGCAGAGCCAAGATTAAATGCCATTGCAGACTCTGGAAAGTTTCCTTGACTGAAATAGCCAGTCTTTCTTCAAAAATTCAATGAATAGAAGTATAAAAATGCCTGTGCTGTAAATCAGAGAATAACAAATTGCAGCTCATGGAGCTTCAGTTAGTCCTTCATGTTACATGTAGTTGAACCAATATATCATGCTACTGATTGTTCAGAATCTACTGGATTCCCTGAGAGGAGAAGGTCAAAACAAGCACATTATAAGACCCTTTTATTTCTCAATTTAAACTACATATTGGCACTTACACAGGTAGTTCAAGTATTGATCTTTGTTTCTGGATGGGGTCGTGGGACAAAATCATAATGCATTTAGAAACTTTGTGACCACAATAATCCATTAGTTCATTAGATCAACACTGTTCATTTAGCCTCGGAGTTCTAAACTAGGTTTTGGAAAGATTAAAAAGCATTAATGTATACACACTTCCATAGCCAGTTCTTAGCATAGTTGTCCATTGTCTATCTATTCGTGCATATGTGGACATCTTGGAATTGGTGTAGAATACATAAATATCAGTTAGCCTTCAAAGTGACCCCGTGGGTTAGAGAAGAGAGCAGAGGAGCCCTTTTGAACCCTCAAAGTCATCCATGAGGGTCAAAATCAATCTCTTCCAAACCCCTGTTAATGTTGATATTTTGATCTCCTATGAATCACGAATGTCTTAACTGACTCTAGAATGGTGAATCCTTTGCAGAAGGTTTTCAATTTACATTACTCAGATCCATCAGAGAAATAGCTCTCTCTGACAGGCATAGCCTTATTAAATGTATTTCTTAAATAATAAGACTTGAAAGTCAAGTTTCATGGATTGCAGAATGGATGTTGTTTGCAGGCATGAAAACAACATTAATCTCCTTGTACATCTCCATCAGAGCTCTTGGGTTACAAAGTGCATCGTCAATGAGCAGTAATAGTGTGAAAGGAATCTTTTTGCCTAGGTAGTGGGTCTCAACTCTGGGCTTAAAACATTCAGTAAACCTGGTATATACTGGTGTACTGTCATACTGCTTTATTGTTCCATTTCTAGAGCACGAGCAGGGTAGACTTTGCATAATTCTTAAGGGCCCTAGGATTTTTGAAATGATAACAGAGTACTGGTTTTAACTTAAAATCACCAGCTGCAGTAGCCCCTGATGAGAGAGTTAACCTGTCTTTTGAAGCTCATATCATTGAAGGTAGGCATTGATGTCTCTTCTGGAGCTATGAAAGACCTAAACGGCATCTTCTTCTAATATAGGGCTATTTTGTCTACACTGAAAATCTGTTGTTTAGTATAACCAACCTCATCAATGATCTTAGCTAGATCTTCTTGATAACTTCTTGTAGCTTCTTCATCATCACTGTCTGCTTCACCTTGAACTTTTATATTATGAAGGGAGATGACTTTTTTCCTTAAACCTCATGAAGTAAACATGAAATTGCTAGCCTCCAAGTTTTCTTCTTCAGCTTCCTTACAAATCTTAGCTTTCATAGAATTAAAGAGAGTTAATTCTCTCTTTAATTCTTGCCCTGGGTTAGGCTTTCGTTTAAGGAAATGTTGTGGCTGGTTTGATCTTCTATCCAGACCCCTCAAACCTTATCAGCATATAAGGCTGTTTTCATTACTTGTATTTTCACTGAGTAGCACTTTTAGTTTCTTTCGAGAACTTTTCCTTTGCATTCACAGCTTGGCAAACTATTTGGTACAAGAGGCCTGTGTATTGACCTGTCCCAGCTTTCAACATGCCTTCTTCAGCAAGCTTAATCGTTTCTAGCTTTTGATTTAAAGTGAGAGACGTGTAACTCTTTCCTTCATTTAAACACTTAGGGGCCACTGTAGAGTTACTGACTGGCCTAATTTCAATATTGTTGGGTCTCAGTGATCAAGGAGGCCCAAGGAGAGATATAGAGATGGGGAAATGGCTAGTGGAGCAGAGAGAACACCCATATAGTATTTATCCATTAAGTTCACCATCTTATGTGGGGGCAGTCCACGTGGCCACAAAATAATTACAATAGTGATATTGGAGATCCCTCATCACAGATCACCATTACAGATAATAAGAATATGAAAAAATTGTGCTATTGTGAGAATGACCAAAATATGACACAGAGACAAAACGTAAACACATGCTGTTAGAAAAATGAACTTGTTCGATGCGGGTTTCCCACAAACCTCCAATTTGTAAAAAAAAAAATAAATAAGTAAAATAAATAAATAAAGTAAAAAAATAAAAAAAACCCACAATATCTGTGAGTCACAATAAAGCAAAGTGCAAAAACACAAGGTATGCCCGCATGTGATATTTGTCCAGAGACAGAAACACTAGTCACATATGATGCCAAGAACTGGTTCCTACATATCGCCAATCTGCTGCTTCAGCACTGGCTTTTATGTTTCAGTGTCCACATCTGCCTTCATGCTTCCCTTTTTGTCTTGCTTGTTCTAGCTTACAGACCCCTTTATCCACATTTTAAATTGCCTTCTGAGATCGAAATACTCTGAAATTTAGATGAAGGATTTGTCTGTCATCTTTGTTATCTCAAAAACCTACCTGCAGGACACCCGAAATCCTAGATTAGAAGAAAATGATTTGGACTCCTGAGACTAGTACAAACAGGTTTTTATTCCATACCACATCCTAGGAAAGGAATTAAAACATGCAGGTGTCTTCGATACAACAAATAAATGGTGCCATGAACAAATGTGTTGCTGTTATGTAGTGTAGTGCCCTGGGAATGTAGTTATGGGCTGGCTTTCCATCTTGCATCTGCCCTGAGAGTCAGTGAGTTAGTCATAAGCCAATAAACATCTTTGATATCTGGTGGGGGTGGGGGGGGTGCGGGGACCTTACAGCCTTCGTGCAGTTGTGAGCACCAGTAAGGATTTAGGAATCTCTTAAATCTCTTATGTTTCCAACTTCATGGGGGGAGGGAACTGCCAAGGTAGCTTGTATGGGCAAGGTTTGTAGTAGAGGGTAATCGACTCATCACCTGGGAGCTGCCTATAATAGCAGGCCAAGTTGTTGAGTGGAAGGGTGAGCTCCTTGAATCTGCATTGTGAGAAGATGGTGTTAGAATATTTGCTGTGGTCTCAGAGGACAAGTGAAGAAGTTCAGAACACCCAAATATGTCATTGTGGTATAATGATTACTTTGAGTTAAAGGCACTTGAAAAAATAGCATGTGCAAGAAGATCGCTCTGACCCTCCTTCTGTTTCTTAAAAACAGAAAATGAAATTGTCATGTGAAACATATCCTTATGCTAGAAGGAAAGTATCATTTGTATCATCAAGGATGAATGGTTTAGGCCAAGAGAAGTCTGTACAAACTAGAGAGACACTAACCCCCATCCTCCTGGCGATTTCTCCACCAATGAACTCCCCTGGCCCAAGTCCCTTTGCCTTCTCATATTTTCATAATTTACTCGTCTTTGTCCAGTTCAGTATATAAGTGTTCAATCTAACTGCATCTTTGGGTCTTCATTATGAAGGCTTATGAAGGCTTATATGCCATGGAAAACTTGTATCAAATAAATGTGTATGTTTCTCTCCTGTCTGTATGATGTCAATTTAATTCTCAGGCCCAGCTGACAAACTCTGAGGGTAAAGGTGAAGTTTTCCCTCTCCTACGTAGGTGTGATCTACTAGAATACTGTCAGTCTCATGGCATCAACTTCATATCGTTGTTGGGAGGATTAAATGAGTTAATAATGGACTTAATGTATACACTGCAATCTGCACTCGACAAATATTAGTGGGAAAATCGATAGTTTTTTACCAAATTAGTGCCAGGGATTTTGAAGTCTACACAAGGGAAGCAAAGGGATTATATTATTGAGGATATAATATGTAAATTGAGAGAAAAAGCATGTAGGATTAGTAACCCAAGAAAGCAGACAAGCAACGGAGGACTGGAAAATGGAAAACAGACTCTGTGAGGGTTTCTCTGCCCTCCACGAGGTTGAAGGGGAAGAGGAAGTAAGTTATAAGTGGATTGATTTGAAGCTAGGATTAATTATTGCAAAGCACTAAGTGTCATAGCTTATTTTCCTAAACATATTGTTTTTGTGTAACTGCAATCAATAGTATTGAATTTTGTACTTGCATAGTTTTTAAATTGACATTACATATATATATGTTACATATATATGTCAATTTCATATAATTAGCAATCTAATAAGCATCTTCACATATTTTAACAATATGCTTCTACCAAAGCAGCACCAGCAATGATACCAGCCTGAAACGACATACCATGAACAAGATTATTTTTAGAATATCAATGATCAATGCCAGTATTAAAATGCAACACAATATGGCTCTGTGTTGTGCTTTCAGTTTTCCTCTATTAGGCCTTCATTCAAAGCTAATAAGTTTTTTATGTGGTATGAGGACTTTATCAACATCTTGCATGTAATCAATTCTGTTCACATTTGAACGATCCCAAAGTGTGGGGAAAAAAAAAAAACAGCATTTCTTCTCCATTATTATAAATGCTAAAA
This sequence comes from Pan paniscus, assembly GCF_029289425.2. Taxonomy (NCBI): domain Eukaryota; kingdom Metazoa; phylum Chordata; class Mammalia; order Primates; family Hominidae; genus Pan; species Pan paniscus. The sequence continues at coordinate 179,098,294 of NC_073252.2, read as the reverse complement.
TGTATGATCTTTAAAATTGCAATTACTTGCCAGAAACATTTTGTCACTACAATCAAGTCTAAGTATTATTCAGCAAAACAACTAGGTTAGACACCTCATTTGAGCTAAATAATTAGTGGAAACTCCTTGTTCCTTTATTCATGTTAAACTTTTGAAGTGTTGAGCGAAAAAAAAAAAAAAAAAGGAAAAACCCAAACAGATGAGCTCCACTTTCCAAAGGCATAGATGAGAGGGTGAGAATGAATGGATGACCAAAGCCTCAGGACTGCATGGAAGGCCTGAGCAAGCTAGAAGTTCAGTGATCGTTTTGACAGAACTGAATAAACTGCCCAGAATCCTTTGTTATCCATGACTGAGAAAGACGAGTTTTCTCTGGATTTTTTTTTTTCCTGACTGCATTCATACAGTAGTTTCTAAGGTTAGAGTTCAACCCAACTGGCCAGAGGTAAATGCCTATGTTTTCACAAAGATCAGAAATGTGTTCTACCTCAACTTTTCCCTGTTTTGATGAGTTGATCAAGAGCATGTATGAAAACAGAAACGACTTCCTTGCTGAGTCCAATGTTACATCTGCCTTAGCTTTCAGAAAACATCCCCTGTGTCCACCCGCCATTAGCATTGCAACCAGGCCACTGTGGATGTCAGTGGCCACGAAGGAGAATCGTGCTTAGAACAGCTGAAACCAGGTCTCTGTGGCAAGCAAGGCTAGTAAAGCACTGTGAGGCAACACGCCTCCTGTCCTGACCTGACCTGGCACTTCATGGGGTAAACTGGCTGAAGTTGTTAAAGCCATTTGAATCCCAACATTTAAAATCACGGATATAAAATTCTACTACTTTGAATTGAGTAAAGATCATAATTCAAGTTGAGTGTGATCATAATTCAATAATCATATGCCTTGCTTTTTTGCGGAGGTAATATTTACTATCTGCTATAAGCCCTAAGCTTTCCTTGGCATCAATGCCACTATTTTATAAATTATTATTTTCATAAAAAATTCCCTTCGAATGCTTGGAGTGCTGGAAATGGTATTAAACATGGAGTTACACCATTTGGGTACTTAGAGCTGGCACTCAGTAACCTTGGATGAATCATTTAGCCTCTCTGGATCTTGGCTCATCGAATCATGAGAGATTTAGACCACATGGTTTTAAATGTCCCTCCCATATATAATGTTTTATGAATCTGTAATCCTATTTTGTACAGAACATCTCTAACCATTTTATTCTGTAATTTTCCACCATTTTCCTAATTCATTTTCACAAGAAAGAGAGCCTTAAGGGACAAAGATACTGCTAAAAACGGAATTAATACAACAGAGGATACAGAGAACAGGTAAAGACTGCATTTATAATATATTAGTTTTAGTGCTACTTTTTTAAAAAGTTAAACTCAGTAGACCAGTCAAGAAGGTTGTAGGCTGGGTGTGGTGGCTTATGCCTGTAATCCCAACACTTTGGAAGGCCGAGGCAGGCAGATCACTTGAGGTCAGGAGTTCAAGACCAGCCTGGCCAACATGATAAAACCTCATCTCTACTAAATATACAAAAAGTAGCTGGGCGTGGTGGCCGGCGCCTTTAATCCCAGCTACTCCAGAGGCTGAGGCAGGAGAATCGCTGGACCCGGGGAGGCAGAGATTGCAGTGAGCTGAGGTCATGCCACTGTACTCCAGTCTGGGCAACCGAGTGAGACTCTGTCTCTAAAAAAAAACAAAAAAAAACCCCAGAAGATTGTAACCAAGCTTGCAAGAAAAAAAATTAGATTAGATAGACTCCATGAGCAAAAATCAAAAGAGGAAAAATCATACTTTATGAAATAGAAAGAAGGAAGAAAGAAAAAGAAATTAGGGAGAGCAATAAAGAATGAGAAGACAATTTAAAGAAGGATTAGTAAATAATAATGCAATCAATAATGAAAATTATATTTCCAAATAGTATGTTTTTCAATTATATGTAAGAAGCCTCACTGTTGTAAAAACTAAATGCAATGTAGTCACTAGGACAAAGGAAAACAGAAGGATCATTCCATTTTGATTTGCCCTGAAAATGAAATAAACCAAGTAGAAAAAAGGCAGATAAAGAGGTAAAAAAAATTAGTATTTCCATTACAAAAATGTTCTTGAGAAAGTTATTATTTTTAATGTAAATGAAATGCAAATTTACACATTCCTTTTCTTCCCCAGTTTTGTTAGGGTAAAGGCCAGGCAACATGGAACACATTACTTACAACAGGTCTCAACGGTGAATTTGCCCTTTATAGTAGTTTTATATTTCTGCTTTACCATACATGAAACACAGTTTATTATAGAATGTGACAAACAATAGTCCAACATCTAGAAACTGATTTGTAAATAACATTGCAGAAGGGGTAGGAAGATCTAAATTCTACTCTCATCTGTTGTTTAGGAATTGTGCAGTCTTTGGCGAATTACTGTGAATTTTATGTTCCTTATGCATAAAACCTGCATTGCTTAATTCCTAGTATTGCTGTGACATATAAGTGAGATATTTCTGCACTGCTCTAGATTTAAGAATTGGTTTTCAGAATGTTCAAAGGGTGATGAGAGGGAGTTACGAATGAGAGAGAAGCATTGAAGACACCGAGGTTGAAGGAGCTGGGAGCTGAACTGAGCTTCCTGATAAGGCAACAAGGAATGAGATTTAGAGCAAAAGATGGTGCTACTCCTTTCCTTGGGGCTGAAAGGCCTGGGGGAAGGGGAACAGAATAGACACAGAGACGTTTGTGGATTTGGTGGAGGCACTTTGCTTCCCTCAGAAGATAGCTATGTTTTGTAAGAGGCCAGCTATTGGCTATGGGTGAGGCCAGGCTAAAAAGATAATGAGATAGAATTGAAAGTGAGGTCCAAACTCACCTGGAATTCAAATGAATGCCAATAAGATGCTTATTAAAGGCAGGGACAGTTTGAGGCACATTTGAAATGCCCATAGAGACACCTGTGAATTCTTCCCTGGAATCTATCATTGATTGGTCACTGGAACTTGTAAAACTGATGTCAACATGCACACGTACACATTCCTTCCTTTTCAATCATAAAATGAGAACAATACTAATTGCTTTCTACTTCTTATGTAATGTGATGATTGAAGAAAATGGCTGAAAGCTGTTTTCTTGCAAGATGAATAAAGTAGTCCTGGAAATATAAGCCTTTCAAAATTATATTAATACTCTTTTAAAACTAAGGGATTGCATCAGGTCAGGAGTTGCAGAGGGGACTCAGGAAGACTGATCTGAGACCAGCATAACCTGTGTGATAACACGTTTCCTAAGGTAAGATTTTCAGTAACGCAGGGGGTGGTCAGGTTGATGCGTGAGGGAATGGGCTTTTTCAAAGCAGAGAATACTGTGAAATAATTCAGAAGGGCAAAACAGGTAAGTGATGAAAATGACGCATTTAAATACCATCAAGAGCTGTGCCCTGTATGAGAATGTAAGGAGCTACGCTAACTACGTGAGGTCTATTTGTGATTCTTTTGTACTCCTTCTTTATTGAGAAGCAATAAACGATCATGAAAATAGATTTTAAAACACATTTCTTCTAAAGAACATTGACAATTGAAGATTTTCCTTGGCTATTTTCAAGGCTAATTCTCAGGGTTCTTTTTCTTTTTTCTTTTGAGAAACCTGATAAAGATGATACCCGCTTACAATCTAGCCCCAACCAAAATGATTGCATAATGTAGATTTGCCACAACTAACACTGTCTCACATTGTAAATACAAGGAACTGAAGCTAACAGAGTTATAGCAAGTTATAACAGAATTTTGGAGAAACAGTTTGCAGCTTCTCAAAGGCTGTTAGTACAATTCATTGTGAAATAATACTGCATAATTCATAATAAAAATGACCCTGAATAGTGACAGCAAAAACAAATAAACATGCCTAATGCTTACAAAATTGCTGAAGACAGAAATAACCCTTGTAATAACTTGAAAATGATTTTGAACCTGCCTCTAATGGTAAACATGACACCCTTTCTGCTGTCACACAACTTCCTTACCGTAGTAACATTTGAATGGTGCAAATCTTTAAAATGGTTCTATTTTTAAAATGAAATATAAACTTTGAAATGTTTCTTTAACACCCACACTGGGTTGTATTAACCTGCTAAGGAGAGAATACATTAGACATTATGGGATAAAGTTTTCTGTGAATATATTTATTCCTCTAAAATTCTGAAGACATGAATATAGAATATGATTAGAACTTCAACAACAGTGCAAATCAATTCCAATGGTCCAAGTGAATGTAAATAAAGAATTAAAGCATCTTAGAAAATTGCTTTCTGCCTCAGTTAAATCGAGTTTGCAGGATAAGCAGAACATCTTTAATAATACAGAGGCATCTTGAAAAATGGGTCATAATACTTCATTGCTCTTCCTAAGCACAGATGGAAACTTTTTTGAAAATACAATTCCTTCCTTCCTTCTTCCCGCCCTCCCTCCCTCCCTTCCTTTCTCTCTCTCTTTCTTTCTTTCCTTTCTCTCTCTCTCTCCCTTCCCTTTCCTTCCCTTCCCTTCCCTTTTTGCTTCCCCTCCCTTCCCTTTTTCCTTTCCTTTCCCTTCCTTCCTTCCTTCCGATTAGGTCTAACTCTGTTGCCCAGGCTGGAGTATAGTAGCACAATCATAGTTCATTCCAGTGTGTAACTTCTGGGCTTAAATGATTCTCCTGCCTCAGCCTCCTGAGCAGCAGGGACTACAGGTGTGGGCCATCACCACCTGGCTAATTTTTTAAATTGTTTGTAGAAATGGGGTCTTGCTATGTTGCCCAGGCTGGTCTCAAACTCCTGGCCTCAAGCAAGCCTCCTACCTCGAGCTCCCGAAGTGCTGGGATTACAGGGGTGAGCCACTGCACCTGACTCTGAAAAGGCCAATTTTTAATCTAAAATTATGGGATGAAAGGGATGACAATAATCAGGCCCACTTGCTAACAACATTCTGATTGCTGGGAGGTCTCTAGCTCATTTCCCTGGGAAGAGCAGGGATCACTTTTTTCCTACACTCTTACTGTAGCAACTCTGATTATCTTGAGGGGGCAACTAGTGAGGAAGTGCTTATCAACTTGCAGGAGGAGAATTCCTCTTAGAGTTAACTCTCTAATCTTTTAACTTGATATAAATATCAAATGTTGCTTAAGGACCAAACAAATAGTTTGTACAGTGAGTGATCAACTTATCTTATTTCTCCGAAGAGTGATAAAGATATAAATTATGTTAAGAAAAGCAGGCATAAATTCATAGACAGATGAACAGTTGTTGACTGATGTCTTTTCTTTTTCTTTGAAACAGAGTCTTGCTCTGTCACCCAGGCTGGAGTGCAGTGGTGCAATCTTGGCTCACTGCAACCTCTGCCTTTCGGGTTCAAGCAATTGCCCTGCCTCAGCCTCCCCAGTAGCTGGGACTACAGGCGCACGCCACCATGCCTGGCTAATTTGTTTTGTATTTTAATGGAGATGGGGTTTCACCATGTTGGCTAGGATGGTCTCAGTCTCCTGACCTTGTGATCCGCCCACTTTGGCCTCCCAAAGTGCTGGGATTAAAGGCGTGAGCCACTGCACCTGGCCGACTGACATCTTAAAGTTCTGATTTTACATCTTCTCTTACTAAACATTCCTTGGAAGCATGCATACCAGGTATTTAGAAATTGTGGCTCAATGGCTATAGTATCTAAGTTGCTATTTATTACTTAACCTATGCTATGTGATAATTGAAAGAGGTAACTCTGTTGTAGATAGAAATATACTTAAAAATCAAACAAAACATGATCCGTATATTATTTTTTGAAAAGCAATACCTGAACAATTAATTATCTCAAAAGAAGTCATAAGATTTTTCTGGATCGTTCATGCAATGTCCTCATTTATACACATAATCATCTAGATATGTTTGTAGCATTCTAATAAACAAGCTAGATAGTACTAATTTTTATAAAATAATCATTTACAAATAATCATATCTTCAGCTAACGTTGACCACAATTTTGTTATTGATTATAATGTAAAATGAAAATAGGTTACGCATTTTACGGGGCAAAAAAAAAAAAACCAGTAAGAAGTATTCCTTTCTTCCAAGTGCTTGACTCTTTTTATAGTATCCCAAATTATAATCAACCTTCTTTCATGCCTGCGGTGATTAGAAAATTTTGCTTGTCATCCTGGATCAAAGTAAGTCCATCAAGAACTTCATCAACGTTTATTGTGTTTCTAAAATGTGCCAGTTTCCTGCTGGATGCTGGGGTACCCAAGGTCAAAAGATACTCTTATTCAGCTCCTGGGTTGGAGGCATATGGTAATAAACAACTCAAATACGATAAAGGCTATAAAACAGGAGAGTATAGAACCATATGCTCCAAATGGACACATGACTTCTGCTTGTAGAGAGAGGAAGAGAGGAGGGTCCCGTGAATGCCAAATGTACATTCACCCGAAAAGAGGAAAAAGGCTTTTCCAAGTCTACAAAGCAGTTGAGGTCATAACTAGGAAATTAGAATTAGCTAATATAGCTAAGACTATTGGTAAGGTACCTCAATGATCAGATAAGACAAAATGGAAATCTCTGTCAGAAGCAGGCTCTAACAGTAAAGAGATGGAATGATAGACATGCATAACAAAGTGGAAATTAAGAAGACAAAATGAGGGAGACAGGGAAACGTAAGGTTAGCCGAGGAGATGGCATTCCCATTCTGTGCATTCAACTTCCATCTTTAGAAATGTTTATGTTGAATTCCAAACTATAAATTGATGTTAGCCTAAGAGCAACAGAAGTATAAGTAAAATTAAAAACTCACTCAAATCACTTTCACCACAATAAATATAACTGTTTTTTTTCTCATGATGGTTTACAGTCCTTGGTCATACATACACAATTTTTGGATGAATACGTGGAAATATAGAAGCAATTAATATTTTACTTTTCTAGTTAACAATATGAAGGTCACATATTAATCTTATGCCTGTCATATATTTCTGGAAATATTTTTCAAATCCATGGATTCATACATACACAATAAAGGTTTTAAAGAATTTTAAAAGTTACCTAATGTTTAAGTAGATTTGCCAAAATTTACCTTCCTGTTGAGTTTGTCTAAGTTATAGGCAATATTTTATTATCATAAACAATCTGGCAATAAACTTGTTTATGCATTTTCCCATTTGAATTATTTCCTTTTGATTCACTTGTGGAAGAAAATTAATATGTCAAAGTATGTAAATATTTTAATAGCCATCGATAAATATTTTGTATTTTTCTATAAACCATGCATGTTTAAATAACTCTCTCCCAACTAGTCTCTACACTATTTGAGGCCAGGGACTATGCTTTTACATTAACGAGCCAGAACCTAGTACATTGCTTGGTACCTGACACAGATACCCAATAATACTAAACAATCATGGCGGACTAACAGTTTCCACCAACTATCCATTCTTTCCCCTTTTAAGGGCATGATTTGTATTTTAACTGATGTAGCAAAAACGCATCTTGAGGATGACTTCTTTTAGCCTCCCATGAAAACTATGCATAGCTACTGGTAGATGTGAAGTTAAATCCTGACCAATTAGTATTATGCAGGATTTTCAGGGACTCTCCCTAAAGGAAGATGGCCAGGTTGGCATATTTCCCTGTTGCACTTCCTAGAATTGTCTTTCCTGCTGCATGGACAATAGAGGTGGTAGCTAGAGCTCCAGTAGCCATCTTATACAATGAGGTAATTCTGAGGATAGAATTCGAGTACTAGGATAATGAAGCAAAAATGAGACGGTGCTTAGATACCTAGCTACAGTTACCGCACCTTCCCTTGAATTACTGCCTCAGGACTTATTCTATATGAGAGAGGAATAAACATTTATCTTACTTACATTCATTTTATTTCTGAGATTGGTTTCTAAACAGCTGAACTAAACAGCTAATGATAAAATAATTTTGAATGAACTAAATAACTGGTTAAAAATGTTAAGTAAAAATGAAATATAGCATTTTACCTCAACTTTGAGTATACACTTTTTTTAATTTTAGAATTTATTCATTTTATAAATTAGAAATGTCAACTCATATTTTAAAATTCACATTCATTTTATTAGTAGGAATGTTTATTTTAGTACTGTATGGAATATGTTGTGAAGTAACCATTCATCTCTTGCAAACTTATTTTTTTTTAATCTTAGAACTTTGTCACGAGTTTATATGAACTCTTCATATGATATGAATGTACTGTGAAAAGTAAACCATGATACCACATCAATTTCTTCTCATCTGTTTTTATGTATATTTGAGAAATCTATTGTTTTTGTGACATTTTATATTTGTATATTTCCTTCTAATTTTTTGTAATTCTACAGAGAAGATGTATTCATCACCCCTAAAGAGAACTGGCAAATATTCACATTTATTTACACTTGTTTCCATAAGATTCATTTTGAAATTTGAATCCACCTGAAATTGAATTTTGTAAATTGTTTCTCTGAATTGAATTTTTTTCATTTGATTTTAAAGTGTCTTTGTATATTAAATAGAGCAAATAACCAGATCTTGAATCCTGGGTCTCACTAATAAATTTCTTAACTTGAATATATTTGAATTCCTCATCTGTAATATTGGGAAACGTTGGGATTACACATGTAAAGTATTGTGCCTAGCTCATACTCTTTAGTTTCATACAGTCTATTACCTACAAACTGAGGATTTTAGTGCATTCATGAAAAATAAGTTGCAATCAGTTATATTAGCTAAATGTTACTTCAATTTGTTGTTTCTGGATTGTTTCTAAAATTTCAAATAAGACTGGATTTCAAAACTTACATCTTTAATTTGTACTTTTCTGAGGTGCATGTCATTTAATTTTTTGGTTTTCAAATCAAGTTATATGTTCTTTATTTTTATGGAGCGAAGCAGGTTTCACTACATTCACTGTGGTACAAGAATGGAACAAATAACTGCATAGCTAATTCTCTTTCTACTAGATAAGTTTTCCTACTGTTTTCTAAAATTTTTGGATGTGATTTATGCCTATTCCCGGGAAAGTGGCAAGGTTTGCTGGACTCTGAATTTAGTGGAAACATTTAACTGAAGAAAGCTTCTTAGAGGTAAAACATTCATTTTTTCTTTGCATTTAGTTCCCAAATGGAGACAAATAGCTTAAAAGCAATATTAACCTCGATGTGCTTCGGCTATTTATCTTCATAAGGAACGGTCTGAAAACAAGAAAACAAAGCCCATAAAAATGATTTTATTTAATCACACAAGTATATCTCACCAAAAATCTTTAGTTATTTCCTTAGGGCTTCATTCTAAGCTCTGTAACTCATGCACAAATTCTATGGATATCAGTGGGAACTGTGCATGTGGAACTCTGGGCCAAATTTGGTTGTCATGGATGAATTAGTCAAAGAGGGCATTCGATCAATTTCTTAAAACATAAAGTACTCTCATTCTGTAATCTTTTTCCATCTTTCCAAATTTATTGACCTAATCCAGTAATAATTATTGAATCTCCGTAATATACATCAAACCACAATTTCATGCATGCATCATAGAGTTGCTGGCCTTAAAACATTTACCTTTCCACATAAATGTTAATAATCTTGCAGCAATATTTCATCCTAGCAAGAAGAGAGTTTTGTGGCATACCTTGTGACAAGGTCAATTTCACTTAAGGAAAAATGCTAACATTTTAAAAGTCAGCCATTAAATTGAGGTTATTATTGCATTTTCCTTATCTTGTTACAGGAAAGTAATCTCATTTCACTAGTGCCCTAGTTATTTAAGTAGGTTTACAAATATTTATTCAAAGTCAAGATGTGTAAATGAAAAATTTTTATCATCTTCTAGGTTCCAAAGAAATTGTGTTTAAGAAAATTTGCCTTTAAAAATGTTTATCTAGATATTTTTAGCATGTAAATTTTTCCCTGTAAGACAAAATCTTCTTCAAATGACATGCAACTTGTTAGAATAAATACTGCTTCCCTTAGGGGCTAACCCAAGCTCTCTCTTTAGTGAGTAAACTGAAAGTTAAATTTCTTCTGTAACTTGAGCTGCAGATTGCAAATATCCACAGAAACTGCCCTTGCAGCCTCTGAAGGGAGACTCTTAGTGACTCTTTTACTTTGCCTGAAGTCATTTGCTGTCCTTTTCCTCAAGTGCAGTGCAAGAGGCATCCACAGACACCATGGGAGATTCGATTATCCTCAAATTATAGTGAGCCATAACAATCTTTTGGAGACTTTTAAAAATGAGGATTCCCAGGCTTTGCCCTGCATCACTTTTAGTTATCTGGTCTGGTGTGGATGCTGCATTTTTACTGAGCCCTCCAGGTGGTTTGGGATGCTGTTCATTCACAGATTACATCCATGAACACTGGGATCAAGAAAGTGAAATCTGAGTTGGCAAAAGGAAGAGTGTGGTGTGAATTACAAGGTCAAGACTGCTGTGTGCCAAGCATGGTTTGCATCAACTTGACAAATGCAGAAAAAGTTTACTGTTAAGGGAGGCTGCTAACAGCACCTGGCATCTAGAAGGCTCTCAATGATTGGGAATTAAACCAAATGCTACTTTTCATCAACACTGCCGTGTTTGCCAATATTACCACTCTGATATTAATAGTATCTGTGATGCTACTCATAGCGCTGCTATTTATGACCATTCTGGATGGAACTGTGTCCCCTCCAATTTCCTTTGTTGAAGTTCTAACCCCCAGAACCTGAGAACATAACCATACTTGGCAATAGTGTATTTAATGAGGTGATAAAGTTAAAATGAGATCATTAAGGTGGACCCTAATCGAACATGACCCCCCTCCTCATAAAGTTTATGCATTTATAAACTATAAAGTTTAGAAAGACTTTTCTGAGAGTGAAAAGGTAAGCTATTAATAATTATGTCAGGATATACTAGGCTAACAGGCATGTATGAAGACTGTCCTGGCAAACTGGGAACTATATTCACCCTAACTATAAGGCATATGGTTGTACTGTAAATACACACCTGGATTCCACCTCTTGGTGTTTGGCCGGAGGAAAAAGAGCCCCTCTGAAGATAAAATAAGGTAAAATAACAAAGTCTTCATACTTCCTCACTTCAAAAACATAGTAGTTCATAATTATTATATTATTTTGCTGATCATAACTTTTATTAATATAAAAATACACTTGGGGAGCTTCCAGTAATGGCAGAGAGTAGAGTGGTGAGGCAAACCCTTTCACATATCACACTAGGAAATTTGGATAACATTTCAACTGCGATTGAAGGGTCCTGGAAAGCATGCCGAAGTGGATGGATTGTTGAAAAACTGCAACTGGAAGAGGTAAGAATTGGGACTTTAAACTGTTCTTGCCAAAGCACACTTCCAATCCCCAGGATTACTGGGTAGAAAACCACATACAGGCTTACTCTCTTGGCTTGAGATCATGGCAAAGAGAGTTCAGGAATGGAAAAGTAGCTGAAAAGTATCTAAAGCCAGGCTGAAGTCAATGAAGCTTTTCTCCCCCTTGAAAAGCTGTTATGGAAAGGGTAAGGATTGTGAGTTTCTAGTTTTCTTGACCAAGCATGCTTCCTAAATGTAGCCTTTCTTAATTGGTTAGAGATGACAGAGAGAATGTAGTGTTGGAAAAGAAGTTGGAAGTTTAAGAGAGAGATTCTAGAAGTGTGAGAAAAAAAGAACAGATCCCTAAACCTGAATTATAAACTCTGCCCAAACTCCAGGCAGCCCCCTAAATGCCATGCTTGCAGGGAAGACCTGGGGGGCTTGGTGAGGGTTGCAGGAGGCAGACTGACACCAGAGAGACATTTTTCTCTGAAATACTTTGTTTCACTGGGAGAAATTTTGTGAGTTTGCTGCTTTTTAAATGAAAGGCATGCCCTAATCTGTGCATAGCTCAGGTGGCAGAAAACCAGGTTTCTTGGACTGAGGTGTCAGAAGACAGAGTTGGAAGTTGGAGAAGTGGAAACTTAGGAGGATTTTCCAAACGCAAGGAATCCACTGAGGGTGTGAATCACAAAATTTGAAGGTAAACTGCCCAAATGCTTGAATGATCACCAAACTCTACAAGTACAAGCACAGGGAAGATTCACAGGGGACCAGACTGAATACAGAAGCACAGTTTGAAATTTGAGTCCAGAGAAGTTAACTGCCTGTTTAGAACTAAACAATTAAACAAGCATCCTTTATTGGTATGGTGAATATACAGCCAATACTGAAACACACACGAGGAAATGGGGGTGGCCAGCATGTTCCCCTGAGTACAGCCCAGGATAAGATGACTTGTCCTCCCTGTCTTGCAACTAAAAGCATTGGCTCTGGATCAAAATGCCTGCTTCACAATTGACTAGCTGTTTGAACTTTAGGAAACTGCTTAACTTCTGTGCTCTGCTTTTTCATCTCTAAAATGGCAATAATAACAGTACTTCCTGTTTTGGGCACTTATGGGGATTAAATGAATTAATACACATCAGGCACTTTTAAACAAAGTGCATCATGTTAGCTATTATGACAATCACAGTATTGTTGAGGATGACAATAATACAGTCCTTCCTCCAACACTTACATGCAGTCCCAGGGTTAAGGAGGGGTAGTTGTAGGGAGAGATCTTGAATTTATTAAAAACATTCTGAATTGGCTTTGATTATGCTAAATTGCAAAGTAACAGAATAGCAGCACAAAATGTAGTGACATGGAAAAAAATTATATTTATCCTTGTACAGCTGTATTAGTTTGTTCTCATGATTCTAATAAAGACATACCCAAGATGGTGTAATTTATAAAGGAAAGACTTTTAATTGACTCACAGCTCCACAGGGCTGGGGAGGCCTCAGAAAACTTACAATCGTGGCAGAACGGGAAGCAAACATGTCCTTCTTCACATCATGGCAGGAAGGAGATGAATGAGTGCCCAGAGAACGGGGAAGCCCCTTGTAAAACCATCAGATCTCCTGAGAACTAACTCACTATGAGAACAGGATGGCGGAAACCACCCCCATGATTCAATTTTCTCTACCTGGTCCTTCCCATGACGTGTGGGGATCGTGGGAACTACAATTCAAGATGAGATTTGGGTGGGGACACAGCCGAACCATATAAACAGCTGAATTAGATTTGTGCCTCCTGCTTAGACACCCACATATACGCACACTTGCATACACACTCATGTGTGCTGTTAGCTCACACAGGGTATATTGGATATCTTGCTTTTTTGGTCTATTTTATAAGTAGTTTAATTGTAATTCTGGCTTTTCTTAATCCAAAAATTCAGGAAGGATTTTAAAATCTCTAACTTTTAAGGCTTTTTCTTTTCTTTTTATAAAAATAAATTTCTAATATTACTGAATTCTGGTCAGGGAATGCAGTTTACAAAACACATGAAAATAGTTTCAAATCCACTTAGTTATTGTAGGGTTAAACTTCTCATATAATTTTTTAATTTTTTCTTCCAGGTTCACTCATGCACTCAAATTTTTGCTGCTACTTCCTGTGGATATCTTGCCTCTTAAACATAGGGATAAAGTGATGAATAAAACTCAATTTCTCTTCTTAAAGCTCTCACAGGGCACTAGAGATAAAGACAGACAGAAAACTTTTAAAGTAGAAATCATAGCAACATTAGATTTAGGCAGAAGGGTACAGTAATAACATTAAATGCAGAGTCATCAGTTGAAGAATTGGAAAGGTGGATATATCAGGGCTTCCTAAAAGAAGTGTTATTTAAGCAGCATCTTAAAGAATGGTAAGTCATTTTCTAACAGAGAATGGAGAAAGGAATTCTAGGAACAATGAAGAATATGTATAAGGTTACAGTAGCATAAAAGAATAAGGCAAATTCAGTGAATTGGAAGTCATTCCAAATTTTAAGCATAGCGGAAGTAAGAAGATAAGATCTGATGGGAAGACAAGCTTGAGATTGTATTTTGATTTAGTTCATGTGCAGTGAGAGCTTGAAATAAGGCTCTAAGGTGAACATTGAGGAAAAGGAATAGAGTTTCAGCACACCTGCAAGAGTACTGGGGGACTGGTTTGCAGTGCCAGGGGAGGGCATACAGTGTGGGAGTGGATGCGAAGCCTTGGGAAAGGTCAGATATTCAGAGGATCCGAGGCTTCATCCGATTTCTGGTCTAGGTTGATCATTTCTTTGTTAATAGAGATGACGTTTTTTATGAAAGCGTATAAGCTGAGAAGGAGAAGGGTAAGTCGGTTCCTGTACACACGGACTTCAAACTTCCTGTGGGATAGCTCAGTGGTGCTGTCAGGTGGGAGACTGGGAATACAACTTTAGAATTCCAAGTTTGAATTCTGGGCTGGTAACTTGTGCTTGGAAAAGACTGAAATTCTGCCAGTGCATTTACGTACAGTGAGATGATCGGAGTCAGAGAGCAAAAGACAGAGGCTAGGAGGCTGACTTATTTAAGGGATGGTCAAAGAAGAGGGATTTGGTAAACATAACTGTACAAGTTAGGGTTCCCCAGAGAAACAGATCCAACAGGCTGTATATACACAGACACATACTTTCATGTGTCCTTTAACGATAGGGATACATTCTGAGAAATAAGTCCTTAGGCGATTTTGTCGTGGGAGCGTCTCAGAATGTAGTTACACGAACCTAGATGGTATAGCCTGCTATACACCTAGGCTATATGGTAGGCTCTATTGCTCCTAGACTAAAAGCCTGTATAGCATGTCACTCTACTGAATCCTATAGGCAACTGTAGCACAATAGTAAGTGCTTGTGTATCTAAATATAGAAAAGATACAGTAAAATTACAGCATAAAATATAACAAATTTTACAGTATCTTTATAGGCATTTACCCTTAATGGAGTTGCAGGACTGGAAGCTGCTCTGGCTGAGTTAGCGAGTGAGTGGTCAATGAATTCGGTGAATGGCCTAGGGCATTACTGTATATTACTGTAGACTTTAGAAACACTGTACACTTAGGCTACACTGAATCTATAACAAAAATTTTGTTTCTTCAATAATAAATTAATCTTAACTTACTGTAACTTTTTTACTTTATACATTTTATTTTTTAAAATTTTTTGACTTTTTGACACAATGCACTGTACAGCTGTACAAAAAATAATTTTTATTCTTTTCTTCTCCTTTTTTTTTGTTTTGTTTGAGACTGAGGTATCTCTCTGTCACTGAGGTTAGAGTACAATGGCAAAATCACAGCTCACTGCAGCCTTAAATTCCTGGGCTCAAGAGATCTTCCTGCCTCAGTCTCCCAAGTAGCTGGGACTACTCTCTGTGTGCACCGCCACATTCAGATACTTAAACAATTTTATTTTGTAGAGACGGGATCTCATTACGTTGCCCAGGCTGGTCTTGAACTCCTGGACTCACACAATCCTCCTACCTTAGCCTCCCAGACTTTTGGGATTATAACCGCGAGCCACTGTGCCCAGCCCTATTTCTGTATATACTTATTCTATAAGCTTTTTTTATTATTAAAATTTTGTATATTATTTTTACTTTTAAAATTTCTTTGTTAAAAATGAAGACACAAACACACACATTAGCCTAGTCCTAGGCAGGGCCACGACCATCAATATCACTCTCTTCCACCTCCACATCTTGTCCCTCTAGAAGGTTTTCAGAGCAACAAGAAGCATGGAGCTGTCATCTCCTCGGGTGCCAATGCCGCCTTCTAGATACCTCCCAAAGGACCTACCTGAGGCTGGTTTACAGTTAACTATGTTTTTAATAAGTAGAAAGAGTATACCCTAAAATAACAATAAAAAGTAAAGTATAGTAAATACATAAACCAGTAACATAGTCCATTGTTATCATCATCAAGTATTACTTAGTGTACATAATTGTATGTGGTATACTTCTATATGACTGGCAGTGAAGTAGGTTTGTTTATAGAAGCATCACCACAAACATGTAAGGAGTGTGTTGCCCTACCCTGTTAAGATGCCTACAACATCACTAGGCAATAGGAGCTTCTCAGCTTTATTATCATTTTATGGGACCACTATCATCTATGTAGTCTGTCATTGACTAAAAAATCATTATGTGGCACATAACTGTATATATACATATATCTATACATGCATGCAGACACACACACACACACACACACACACACACACACACACACACAGAGAGAGAGAGAGAGAGGTTTACTTTAAGGAATTAGATCATGCGATTTTTGAAGGCTGGCTAGTCCAAAATCTACGAGTAGTCTAGCTGCAGACCCAGAGAAGAGTTGCTTTTGGAGTCCAAATGCGGTCTCCTGGAAGAATTCTCTTCCCCTCGGGAGAGATGAGGCCTTTTTCGACTAAGGGTTTTAACTGATTGGATGAGGCCCACCCACATTATGGTCAGTAATTTGCTTTTGCATTATTTTTTAGAAAAAACCTTCTTAGAAACATCTAGAAGCATGTTTCAGCAAACACCGAGTACTATGGCCCAACCAAGTTGATGCATAAAATTAACTATAACAAAAACTGAGGACAATTCAATAATGAAGACAGAAATAGGTAGAGAGAGATTTCGCGAAACAAAGAGAGGAAAGGATTTCAAGAAAAAAACCAAGCCGCCCAGAAGATTTTATGTAGGATGTGAACTGAAAATATGCTACTGGACAAAGCAATAGGAAGTCATCCTGGGGAAATAACTTTTTGGCTTCACAGAAGCTAAAAGGAAAGACACCGAGAAGCTAATAGGAGGAGAGAAATTTGGAGACACTGTATGCTAATTACACACACTAGAAACTTAGCTTGTGAATAGAAGAAAAGTGACACAGTGATGGCCAAAGGGCGAATAGGGTGATGAGGATCTGCTTTCTGCTATGAGACTTGGAAGGAAAGAAAATAAACCTGCTAAGATTAACACCTTGGCTGATGATAGTAAAAGTGACTACAGCTCAACAAGTTAACACTCTAGGTGTAATTGCAATTTAATAGGGATTCATAGAAACACGATACTCTCATCCTGAAGATTGATTCTCTAATAGCAAAATTTCAGTGGAAATTGCAGGGGCAGGGGATATTTGGAACACCTATTGATCTCCTGTCAATAGAACAAAGCCACACAGTTAGCTGCCACATCTGCAAGGCAGGTGGGGTGAGAGATGGCCATAAAGCATACATGAGACTTTAAAATTTTTTTTTTACCATTTCTTAAATTATTTTTCAATACTGGTTAATGCTGCATTCTGTAAAAATACATATTTTAATATTCATAAGCAAATTCTTCTTTTATTAAAAATAATATGCTCATTTGTTTTGCATATTCTTATATCCAACCTTTTCAGAAGGTCAACACAAGGTGGAGGGGAGAAGATAGGAATAAAAAGCTTTAACGACTGGGAAAAAAACATTGTCACAGGCAAGATCAAGACTTAGCTTTTAAGATTCAGGCCAGGCTTTCTTTTACAAAATCCATTCCAGTCTGAGATAAAAAATATATACACCATGGATACACAATACCCACAAAAGTCTATCTCTTTCTTATGATGGCCAATTATTCTGATTTATGTCATAAAATAAATCATACGATCTATACATTGTTTAAAATTTCTTTGAAAGCCTTAACACTACTAAAAGGGGGAAAACCCTATAGTTTGAGAGCCAGATCTTCATGCCATAAATAAATGCAAAGTATAAAATGTCTTCCATCCTATGATCTCATAAAGAATATAATACATTTTTGGTCATTGCCACAGAATATAAACTTTGAAATGCTGGAAAAAGCACATCTAATTTGAAGCAGGGAAGTAATCTCACTTGTTCCACTTGAGTTGGGCAACCAGGTGCTTTGCAGCATTTAAAGAACCTCCATTCAGTATAATGGGTTGGGGTCACTTCATCTAATGTATCTCATTATATTGAGGGAATATAATTATATCAGTGGCTTGTTTTCAACTTAAGAATGGGAACTTTCAATGTATTAAGGAAAGTAGTATTAGTTTATTTTCAGTATCTGATGCAATATCAGTTCATGGGATTTTATTTTTTGAAAGATTTGGATTTGGAAGAGAGTTAAAAATAAGACCCAATATCAAATAATTTATTACCCAAATCTTCTGATTTAGACATTTGAGCAGAAACGTGGGTTTTAGTGTTTTAGATTTCCTAGCCTCTTCTGGGGCCTGGAGTGACTAAGAGCAGTTTATCTCTGGTATGGGTTATTGAGGTCAATGGTCAAGGCCTAACTTGGCCTTTTCTAATAGGTAGGGTAGCTGTAAAGAACATTAATAGCTGTATAAACAGGAAGGACTTTGCATGTGAGGTTTCATTTCTTCTTTAAAACAGTCCCATGCACTGGGTACATCTAAGTTGGGACTGTGTGAGGTTATTGCTTTGTAGGTTGGAAGTTGTAGAATATTGGCAATTTATGTAGTTCAGATTAAAAATATTCTCACCTTAACAAAGAAACTGGGACTCACAAGAGTTAAATAATTTCCTCAAGATCAGATCACTAGCATCGTGCCCAATAACATAAGAAACTGGATTGTTTTTTAACTGTGCCATTCACTTTCTTAGGAAAATTAGCTTCCAAATATTTGGAGATCCAAATGTCTCAAAATCTGCAGATACACATTATTTCTATTCTCTGCTTAAAAGTAGCTCAATCAAGTACGTCAAAGGGACACAGGAGCCTCCTGAAAGTGCCCCTAAGGCCCAAAGCTAGAACAACTTGAGCAACAAAATAAATAAAGTAGCATTGGATTATGACCCAAAGTATAAAATATGTGTCCATTAGTACAAACTGGTCTTAATAAATGATTGAATAAATAATAAATGGGGGAAAATTGACAAATCTCCTGTGTAGAATGGCAAGTAATTTATGTAGTTAGTCTTCCCCTCAAGGAGGTGGAGAATAACACCCCACTCCTTAAGTGAGGGCTGTGCATAGAGATTTTCTTTAACTTTGCGGTGGAAAAGCCTGACAAACACTACCTGAAGTCAGATGATCAAGGTTAACGTCAATGGTGATAAGTCATGCTGATAGTATATACCCTTGATATGATGTGATGAGAGCGGCACTTTATCTCTGTGATCTTCTTCACACAAACTCATAACCCCAGTCTAATCATGAGAAAAACATCAGACAAATCCCTCCTGAAGGACATTCTGCAAAATACCTGACTGATACTCTTCAAAACTGTGAAGGTCACCAAAACAAGGAAAGTCTGAGAAACTCAGAGCCAAGAGGCGCCTGAGGAGACCTGACAACTAGCTGTCATGCGTGGTATTGTGGACGGGCAGGATGCCCAAGATCTTACATTATTTTTAACTACAGTCCATACTTTATTCAGACTTTTCTGGGTTTTAACCTAATGGCTTGGGACAGAAACAGGGCATTAGATTAAAAACCAGAAAAGTCTGAATGAATTGGGCATTAATGTGACCAACAAACCACGCTAATGAAAAATGCCAATAATAGGGGAAACTCGGTATGGGGTCTATGGGAATTTTCTGTATTATCTTTGCAACTTTTCTATAAATCTAAGTGTATTCAAAAAATTTAAAATATTATTTGAAAAGTGAAAAGCAACCAATCATTAGAGCATAATCGCTTAGTACATACATTCAAATACATCACGATCATAAAAATATATACAATTTGATATATGTTTCCTGTTATAGAAAGACAGTGTGCTTATATATTTTTAATAGCAATCAAAAACAATTATTTTAAGGATTCAAGCAAAATGAGAAAAGGTCATTCTGAATACAATATGTTTTAAGCATGTATATTTGTTATAGAACTTAGGTTTGACAACTCAGAGTGATATGAAGTTTTTAAAAATCACTGGTAAATGTTACTGATATATGCAGGCATTTCAAAAGAACATAAAGATTGATTAAACCATTAGCAATATACAAGTGCTTTATTATATCATAAAGTAAAATATTGAGCATAAATAAAAATATATTCATAACATGAATTCCTCAGAGAATTCTTTCCTAGTTCTATGCTTACTCTCCTTATCTATCTACAGGTTGTTCGGAGGAAATGGAGATACAATACCGAGAGTAAAAAGATATTCTCTGCATAGTGACGTGGAAAAGTGCTGGGCTATTAACCGAGTCAAAATTATTACATATTATTTAAAGAATTAGACTATTTTCTACTTAAATTTAAATTAGCCATTTAAAAATTAAAATAATGCAAAAGTTGAAATAGTGTAAAAACTGAAATAATGCTACAGTGCTCTGTCTACAAGCATTTATAAAGACCTCAACTTCTTTGTTTTTAGATAATGGTATTCAAAGTTTATTTGCTCACTGTGATAAATTCTAATGCCCTCACAGTCCAGCACAGGAATAAAAAAGAGTCTAGTCCCATGGTTATTTTTTCACGGTTTCTATTTCCTACACTGTATGTGAAATGCTTTTCAGATTGTTTAATGAATTTAGACTTAGAAAAGAAACTGAATATTTTCAACAACTCCACAAGGTACACTTAAGAACATAAGATATCTTCAGAAACCTCCAAAATAATCAGAATGGCCAGTAAGACTTCCTGAAAATGCAGATGAAGCTTGATTATGTATAAAACTCTTTGATATTGAAATGCTCAAAATTTATCAAGTAATGTTGCTGAAGAATGCCATGTATTCCATTGCTAATATTCTTCTGCCTAAAAAAAAATCCAAGAGGCACTTATCTCAAATGCAACACATTCCCCTTTATATAACGTCTTTAGAATGTAGTCATTTCATATCATCTATCACCCCTGTCACAATTTTCTTAAGATTTCTAACCTCTCAAACTTACTTCTCTTATTACAGACCACATGATTTATGAGTACTGAGAGTTACAGAGACAGCTGTGAGATTAGCATTGTAACCTATCCCAGATCACCTGAGAAACTGTTTCTTCTGAAATACACTGTCACATTGAAATGGAATTACAACATATTTTGGGGGCAATTCTGGCATGTGCTTTTAAACTTACTCGTTCAATTGTAAAGAAAAATAGAGTAGAAATAGAAAAAATTGTGCTACATTTATTTGCTTTGACTTCCTGTAAAAATAATGTGGAGGTTTAATCAACGATTCATCATAATAAGATAGAATTTCACTTATCTAACATCTTACAAATTTTCTATAAATAATACATACTTACAGAAGTCATTAAGAAAGGAAACAAATGACTAATTTTAATATTCCATTGGAAATACATTAGAATCCGTCCTTTTGTTAATGCTTTTGTGCTACAGGAATGTTTTAAACTTCAAGGGAAAGATGAAGTGTAACAGTACATTTTGATTTGATATTAAGTGTTAAGTACCTGAGGAGAAAACTGTGAGAATGTGTTGCTTAAAAAAATTTATAGGGTGATATTTTAGAAATAGAAATATAATAGATTTATGGCAACTTCTTACATTTTTTTTTCCTAAATGCTCACAACAGATACCAACCAAAGGTGTGCAAATTTATTATTCCTGAGTCTTTCTGGTGGAAACCTAAAATAGAACAGCTGGCTCCACTAGAAATAGCTCTGATCTTTCTAGAAGAGAGAGATGCTGGATTCCAGGTAAGGAGTGTACTGAAGATGAAGAGTAGCCTGATTGAATGAATAGCTTTCGCCTACAGGCATTAGCCACCCTCCCAACTATCACCTGTGTCTTTGCTACTCAAAGTGTGGTCCACAGGCCAGTGGCAGCAGCAGTACCCGGGATCTCGTTACAAACAGAAAATCTCAGGCACCAGCCCAGCAAGATTCCCAAGTGCTTTGTACTCATATTGAAATTTGAGAAGGACTGGCCTGTACCGATCCTGGTTATTCTCCCTGCCTACATATTGGAATTAACTTTGGATATTTAAAAAATACTGGGGTTCAGGCCTCACCCTAAGACAATGACAGAAGTTCAGACAGTTTAAGTGAATTTCCAACATCACACAGCCAGCTCTGAATCTTCCACAGAGCCAAAGCTTTCTAACTTATGCCTTACCTATAGTATTTCCCCCATTCAATTTTAGGAAGTTCAGATTTTTCTGAAGGTTTTACAATTCTCATCTTTCACTGAATAAAGATTTTGGGAGTTTGTCTGCTATTAACTGGTAACATCAATTTTGAATTATTTTTTAAGAGCCATCTCATAGTTGTACCTGATGCAAACTAGATTGGTTTTACTTCACTTTCCAATATAGACTGCACTTTGAATCATGAATTATGAATAAATATCATCCACAAGACTATATTCTGTGTCTTTTGTAGTAATGATATTAAAAATCACAATATATTCTGCAGCAAAACCCACGATGATTAAATATAATAAAGCGATGAAATGACAATGATTGTGATTGCTGAAAAAAACAACTGTGACAGTGAATCTTATGTGTCACGCTGACTGGGCTGCTGGATGCCCACATAGGTGCTCTGTGAGGGCGTTTCTGGAAGAAGTTAGCCTTTGAATCAGTAGAGGAGTAAAGAAAACTCCCCCTCACCAATGTGATGGGCATGGCCCCATCCGCGGAGGGTCTAAACAGAACAAAAAGGCTGAGGAAGTAAAATTCTTTCTCTCTCTTCCCCGTTTTTTTTGTTTTGTTTTGTTTTTGTTTTGAGATTGAGTTTTGCTCTTGTTGCCCAGGCTGGAGTGCAATGGTCTTGGCTCACTGCAACCTCCACCTCCCAGGTTCAAGCGATCCTCATACTTCAGCCTCCCAAGTAGCTGGGATTACAGGTGCCAGCTACCATACACAGCTAATTTTTTTATTTTTAGTAGAGACGGGGTTTCACCATGTTGGCCAGCCTAGTCTCGAACTCCTGACCTCAAGTGATCCACCTGCCTTGGCCTCCCAAAGTGCTGGGATTACAGGCATGAGCTCCCTCTCTCCTTGAGCAGGGTCGTTCGTCTCTCTTGTCGTGGGACATCAGAGTTCCCAATTCTTGGGCCCTTTGACCCCCTACCCCAGTTCCCAACCCCGAACTAAATTACACCACTGGCTTCCCTTGTTCTTCAGTTTGCAGATGGCATATGGTGGGACTTCTCAGACCCCATAATCACATGGAACCTATTCCCATAATAAACCTCTCAAATCAATCTCTATCTCTCTGTGTCTCCCCTGGCCGTGTGTGTGTGTGTATATGTGTGTGTGTGTGTATATATATATAGATGTGTGTGTATATATATATGTGTGTGTATATATATATACACACACACATATACACATACACACACACATATATAGAATATATATATGTATATGTATATATATGTGTGTGTGTATGTGTATATATATATCCTATTTGTTTGGTTTCATTGGAGAACACTGACTAATACAACAAACAAATAAAAAATCAATTAAGAAGGTAGAAGTCTACTCTTTTATTATATGCTTAACTACCCAGAATAAGAACCAAGCAGTGCTGATTTGTGTAACTTCATGATGGTGGAGGGGATGGGGGACTAGATTTGCTCTAAAATCAACCAGTTTCTGTTGGGTTTTTATGCCCAGATTAATTGTCTGTGTGCCTATATCCAGAGATGTGGTAGTGCAGATGCATAGTTCCTACCTGTTGACATTTGCTTTAAACATATCTAGCTTAATCATATGGTTTACTGTGCTCTTCCCTCCCAGTTTTACATAAATTATAATGCATCACATCTGGAGTGACATGGAGAGAATAAACTATATGAGCTCAATAGCTATTGACTGTCTTGACCCCAAACATTTTCCATCGCTACCTACTTTCCTCTAGAATGGATCTATTTAGGCAAACCAAGGCTGACTGGCTGGAGGATTAGAGGCTCCTTCCTCTTTCTTGCAACTAAGGTTTGAACCAGCTGAGTGTCCCTTGGATATCACTGTAATCCATCTTATTTAAGGTGGAGCATTTGATTTCTTCACCACCAGGCCTCCCTTCCACTTCAGGAAATAATCCTCTTTCAATCCTCTGCTCATTGAAATAAAAATACCATCTCATATTAATACCATCTTTCCTGAAGAAGCTCAAATCATTTTTCAGATATTTCTCTAATCCTCACAGCATTCCTATAAGGTAGGTAATGTCCATACAACAACTCTTCTCAACCAAGTCAGAATGATTATGCAAGGGTATTAGGTGCCCATGGGTATTATTGAACTGACTTTCATTTCCCCTAAAAATATATTTACTGGGGATTGAAGCAGTGCATTTATTTGAAAATATATATATATTTGGGCTTAAGGATAAAAATTTGACTTGGAATAATGACTGTGTTGTCCATAGTATTTTGACACTGATACAGATACATTGCTTCTAGCAAGATACAATATAACTCATTTGGATACTGTGAGTGTAAATTTCTAAATTGGCAGGTATTTATCAGATTGAAAATATTAGGGATATTTTATGGATTCTATGAAAGAAAATTGTGGTATAATCATTACATAAAAATCATCTTTTCTGAAAAAAGTTGTGATTATCATAAGGAAAAATAAATTTAAAAATGCTTAGAGTGCTTCATTTGGAGATAAGACTGCTATATATAATGACCCAATAATTTGATCTTTAGGCATAATATGTATCTTTCCTAAGACTAAACAATAATATGTGGATTGAAACATTTCAAAAGATTTGAATTGACTAAAGAAAAAATATCTATTAAGTAGAGCATTTGAGGCATGTTCAAAATATATTGTTAGGTAATATCCAAAAGTTAAACCAAAGACAGCCTTTTCTAGTATAGCATAAAGATAATAATTTTAGTAACACACATAGTGCTGGCTATAGATTAGCATTCTCAGCACATTATTTCATTTCTTCTCCTAAACAACAACCATCATCCTCTGTCCAGAAGAGAAAATTAAGGCCTCCGTTCAATCACTAACCTAATGCAGTAGACTGCGATTTGAACCCATGCTGTCTAGCTATCGAACTTTCATTCTCTAATCCTACTGCTCTGTATATACTTTACTGTATACCTAAAGTGTAAGCCTCTCTGTAAGGACATTGTTTTTAAATTAAGTAATGTTAAGAAAGTGTTATAAAGTGGAAAGAGTTGCTATAGTTGATTGCAGAATATCCTTCCTTTTTGAGGAAGGAAAGCTAGATAAATCCAATGTGCACTGTGTGGACTATTGTTCACAGGGGTGACACTTTCTTCAAAGGCCCCTTAGAGTTCTATCATGCTGTCCCCATGTAGCTTCTATTGGTGGACAGCTCCACCTCTTCTTGACCTCAGCAAGTGATATCATTATATTCTCAAGGGGAGGACTGGAAGTTCAGATGAATAGTATTAAAAACAAACTAACAAACAAAAACCCCAACTGTCTTTTGTTCCATAATGCGGAAAATGAAAATCTCTGTGAATGGCAATTTAGAAGTAGTAATACTCTAAATGTCCCCCTTAAAATAACAGATCCGTTAAGGATTAGGAACAGCAAAGTTTAACAAATTTAAGTTATAAACAAAAATATTTGTTGACATGATTAAAATATAATTTTCTTTAATAAAATTAAAATAACAGAAGTAGTCATTATTTAATGTGAACTATATTCCAAGTACTGTGTTAGCTCTTCATATGAACGATAAAATATTCCCATAAAGTATGCACAATTATTAAGTCCATATTTCAGATAAGGTAATTGAGGCTAAGAGAAAGAAAGTACATAGAATCAGTAAGTGGTAGAATCAGTAAGTGAAGAATTCAAAATCAATCTGTCTATGTTTTAACAACTGTATTATTATACAAATGCTGATACGTTTCTGAAAAAAATGAATATTCAGTGTAAGCACACTTAAAATGGTACTTCAAAAAATATGAGCTCAATACAGGTATCAATGTTTATGATGATTTCACTTAAAATTACAATCTCACTCTTGAATATAAATGTAAACATTTTAAATGAAAAATATTAACAAAACTATTACAACAATAAAAAATACATCATGCTCAAGTTAGTTTTATCCCAGAAAGACAGAAATATAAAAATATATTAATATATTTACATATGGAAAATATATTATATTCCATATAAATAGATTAAACATGGGAAAATATATGATTATGTCAATAAATGCAGAAGATAGTCAATAAGATTCAATATCTATTCATGATTAAACCAGCTTAAAAAGCTAAAAGTGGAAGAGTCCCTACTAAAGATGATAAAGGATATCTATAAAAACCCTACAGCAAATATTGTATTTAATTGTAAAATGTTTAAATGCATTCTTATTAAAGTCAAGACTGCAATAAAGCTGCTTGCACTAAATATTATACTCAGGGCAATAAGTCAAGAAGCAAAAATAAATATATGGATTAGAAAAAAAGAAATAGAGTTTGATGAAATAATTGTTAACCCCTAAAACTTAAATATCTGCTGGACAAAATATGAGCACAGATAAGAAGGCATAACAAAGTGGCTGGGCATAGGAATAAATACAAATATAAAAGTAATATATGTTTCTATAGTCTAGCAGCAAATAAATTACACAATTTTTAAATAACACTTAAAATAGCAACAATATATACAATATTTAGAGATTCCTTTAATAAAAGTCTTTAGTGACCTTTTTTGAAACTTGGTAAGCTTCTTTTAAAATTCATAGAAGAGCAAAGGCCCAAAAATATCTGAGACATTTTTGAAGAAAAAGAAAGTGTACATGAGACATCAAGACTTATTCAAAACGAGGGAAATTATAGCAATTAAAATGATGTGATAAGAGTTCAAAAATAATAAACTAGATCAAAAGTCCCAAAACACACTAACAAGTATGGAGTGGCATGAGATTACTGATTATGGATCAAAGAGGAAATTATAAAAATTGTTTCATAAAAGATGCTTGGACAATTGACTACCTCTTTAGAAAATGTGAAATTGGATCCTTACCTCACACCATACACCAAAATCAATTTCAGGTGAAATGAAGACTTAACTCTAAATGGCAAAACTACAAAAATAAAATAGCAGAAAATGTGTAATGATGGCTTTATGACTTAGGGTAGGGAAAGAATTCTTCAATAGAAACCAAAATTCACCAACCAATAAAGAAAAGAAGTGACCAATCTGACTACATGAAAATTAACAACTCTGTTAAACAAAATGTAGCAGAAATAAAGTGAAAAGCTTATCTATAGTTTGGAAAAATATACCTTAATATAAAAACACATAACCATAGAATATATATATATATGACTTACAAAAGCAAAAAAAAAAAAAAAAAAAAAAAAAACTCAAAAAGGAAAATGGAGAAATAATACGAAAAGGTACTTCTCAAAAGAAGAACCCATAATGCCCTTAAATACTAGACAAACATCATTGGTAGTCGAGCTATGTATGTTAAAATCACATGACATGCCATTTTTTATTCACCATATTAGACAAAAATTTGAAAGTCTTCCATAACAACTGCTGCTGAAGATGTGGCATAATGGAAACTTGTAAACCACTCATGGATACATTAATTTTTTAAAAACAAATTTGGAAAACAAT
The DNA here is from genome assembly GCF_029289425.2 of Pan paniscus. Taxonomy (NCBI): domain Eukaryota; kingdom Metazoa; phylum Chordata; class Mammalia; order Primates; family Hominidae; genus Pan; species Pan paniscus. Next base: position 179,070,917 of record NC_073252.2, on the reverse strand, counting down.
TTGGTCTTATCTAAGAAACTCTGTAGGCTCACACCCTGTGAATCACCAGTTCCATATTAGGAATACACTTATATTGCTGCGTTTCATTTATATTCATTTTATCATGATCCACCGTAAAAATGTACATTACACATATGCATTTAAACACACATGGAAAAAGTTTTAGAAAGTAATATTTATTCTTACTATATGTTATAAACTCTGATATTTTCTGCTGCATTCAATATGATTTTTTAAAAATACTGGTTTTAACTTAGTGAACTGATTTTACAACCCACTACTGGGTCACAACCCACAACTACATTAAAAACAATATAGGTATGAGGATATAGTAAATACGTGTTTGCCTTGGTATATTTCACTTTGTGTGGACCATTTACTGGTAATTATTCTAATTTTCTGTACCTTTAGACATTTTTTCTTTAAAAAATCAATGCCTCTCTGCAATGGGATAGATTATAAATACAACTTTTAAAATGACCGAAATAAGATATAATCTTTATGCCATACAATTGTGTAAGAGGAGCTCTATAGATGACAGAGTGGTGAAATTTTTCTTACTGCAGAAAGTTTCCCTGATGAGCTCGGTTAAACTAGTGTCCTTCCTGTGGAAATAGGGAAGGTCAAAAATCATCGTATCAATATAGAGATGCATAAGAAACCCTAACTACTTAGTGCTGTTATTACTGAAACAAATTTAAGAAGATTTGGGGGATGAGGATATTATAGGGTTAAAAATGTAGGCAACCACTGAGTAGCTAATGACAATAACAAAAATAATATGTATAATAATAATTTAGCAACAAAAAGGTAGAAAAAATAAATATGCATATTAAACTTTCAAGTCCCTATCTCTCTATAGGTGTCCATTGAGCATGAATGATCGGGGTTGGCCAAAACCACCTATTTTTTGCTTTGTTTTTTAACTTTTGTTTTAAGTTCAGGGTACATGTGCAGGTTTGTTACATAGGTAAACCTGTCACGGGGGTTTGTTGTACAAAAGCCCATCCAAATGGTTGAAGGAAAGAGTTGAATAGATCTGTGTGAGTAACCAGTAGGGGATCCAGAGTGGCTATGTCTGAGATGACAGGTCATTCAATACCCATTAGTGAATGCCTGCTAAGGGAAAGATACTGTGCTAGGCTTTGAGAACACAAGGACAAATCCGGTGTCCATGAGAGGTGTGGCAGTGAAAAGAGACTCTCCAAGAATAATTCTAACATGAAGGCTAACTATAGGGATGCATACTGCTTATGATGGGAAGGATATTCACACTATAGCCGGGGGGCCAGAGACAGTTACTAGGAGGGATGATGGATGCCTGAGCTGGGTTTTAAAGGAGAAGCAACATGGGATCTTGCTGTTGGAAGATGCAGGCCAATCTCAGAAGAGGCTTGCACATGTAAACAAATGATGCACCCACCTGGATTGGATGGAGGCTTCCACCGTCTGCGGCTTCCAGAGTCTAGAGACATTTCTCTGACAACTTTATTTCCAATGCCCTTGTCATGTATTTATGCATCTTGTACTAAGTCAGCCAAAACTGAGATTCCGTGAGCTATTAATGACTATAGACACACTGTTCACGTAGTTTGTTTTTTTAATGTGTTTTCAACATTGATTTTTTTCCCTATAACCTTGAACTAAGTTTGCTAGCAAATTTAATACTGTTTCTGGGTTTAGATATAGTCAAGACCTCGTTGCAGGCATGGTAGATAAGGAAAGGGGTGGGAAAAAGTATATGTCAGCATAGGCAAATTTCTAAGCCCCTGGTCTGGCAGACAGCCTGTGGGTATCACATAGCACGTAACCTTTCTATGTGATTAGAACTTTGCATGGGAGCTGTCCATGTCACTTGCCCTTCCTTCAAGTGACGACTCTAAAATTAGTTAGTTACTCCATGAATACTGAGAACTGCCATGGTACAGCAACTCTGAATCCTGTGTTTAAGAAGTGCCCAGATTCCAGCAGGCACTTGCCGTTGATAAGGCAGGCATAGTAATCAATTATAGGTATCTGCTGAGTTTCTCTCATCAGCAAAGACAGTCTTTTTTGACCTTGCAATGCAAACACTTCATCTCTTATCTTTAGATCCTGGGGAGAATTTCCGGTTCACTGCAAAATCTTAACTTCAACGAAATTATATTTCTTCTAAATTAATTACTGTAAAACAGTGAATTACCCAGTCTGGATTTAGAATCTAAAGTTTAGACAGTTTATTTTTGCTTGTCTATGGCTGACTCTCGGAAACTTGGTCTTTGAGCTTGCTCCAGCCCCATCTGCAAAGAGCAGACACAATTCCTGTTGCTCCATGGAGAGCTGATTCCAGTCACTGGGAAGAAAAATAAAAATGCTAGCTGCAGCCAGAAAAATTTTATTTTGAACCGTGCCCTTTACTCTTGGAAAAAAAATGCACTGCTCACTTTTCTGGTAAAACAATTTGGCATCTACTCTGTATTTGAAACTGAATATACATAAATTTGTGTGGTTATGGAGTATATACTGAATTTCAGAGTTAATTATTCACATCCTGAAGCTCATTTTTCAGAACAAAGTATATGAAATATATTTTGTTTTATGATAGAATATGTATATATTTTTAATAGTTTAAGCCAATATGTGTTATCTAACACTGCAAGTGATTCTTACATGTAATACTAAGAGCTATGAATATGCATTACTTATTTATGGTATAAAAAATTATTGTTGTACTATATAATTTATTATTATTTTAAATACCAAATTAATAAATAAATCCATGTTTTAACAAGCAATTTATAAAATTCTTCAAATAAATGAAAAGTATCATTCGCATTATGTAAAAAAAAAACACAGTTGAAAATGCATAGAAAGTGCCAGTTAACTTAAATTGTGCCATTCTGCTGCTTTTTCTCTCAATCACATAAATAGGTAGCATCTTAAATAAAAGACGCATGAGCTGCTGGTGGATTTAAATAATACCAACCTATTTGTCATAATAAATAAAGAAAGGCAAAGTACTTCAAACCAGCCCTACTTGCTTTATACTGCATGGATAACTTAGGCACAGGAGGGATCATTTGCAAATGTTTAGTCTATCAGAAGCATCGTTAGGTTACACTCCTCAGCAGCATGCAGAGTAAACTAACCAATGCATACCCAGACTGCAGGTGTTGATTAGACATTTGTGCCCAAAATGAGAATCACCAAACACTGCTACTGCTAAATTGGCTCTATTTTACTCTAGATATAGAGTTAATGAATTCTGTGGGGACCAAGAGATTCGTAAATTTCAAATTTAAGTAAAAAAATACCAGTAGGAAAAAGTCAAAAAAATTAACTAAAAAAAAAAAAAAACAAACACCCGAAGATTCAAGGACCAGATATTCACTTTTAGACCAGCTATCGCAAGTTTTATACCAATAGATTAATATATTAAATTAAAAATTAGATTAAAACTCAACATTCTTATTAATTATTATCTAAATTAGTATGCCATGGAAACATTTTTCTCTTCTTGGCTAGCATTATGAGATTTGCATCTATTCTTATAGAATCATGAAACATAATACATTTCCATCATGAAATATTTGTGAAATATTTTCCCCAAGTTACCTTGTTTTTCAGTAACAGTACTCATTGTCCAAAGATCTTAGCTTTCCAGTTTTGATAAGGAAACACATTAGTATTTTAATTACAGTGAAAGAAGAGATACAACAGCTGATACATTCATAAGGCTGCCTGTGACCAATAATATGCACCATGGAAGAGAGGCTGGGATTGTGGTTGAGCCCATACATGCAAATATTTACAACGAGAAAAGGTTGCTGTGAGGTAGGTGGATCCTTTCTCCTTTTCTTATCCTTTCTCTGAATGTTCTAGATTTGCCCCAGGCTGAAAAGTTTGGGAGACATTACTGTAGATTATTTACCAAAAACACAGGATAATTGGGAACTAACCAATGAGGAAATCCTCATGTATTGCTCCCTGGCATGCCTCTAGCTCCCACCCAAGGAAGAGCATCTTTGCCAAGGCCAAACATACATACTCACAACTACTAATTACTGAGTGCTTTTCACAGGTAGGAAATTCTCCCAATTCAATCTAATGTAAACTAAAAAGAGCATTTGTTTTTCCTTTTTTAATATACTTTTCTAAATATGTCACTCCTCTTCTTTCTAAACCACAGTGTTACTGAATTGTCTCCACCTAGATTGATTCCACTCCACATGGCTATAGTGTCTCTTCAAGTCTAAGCTAAAGAACAATATTGGCTGGGTATGGTGGTTCACACCTATAATCCCATCATTTTGGGAGGCCAAGACAGGAGGATTGCTTGAAGCCAGGAGTTTAAGACCTCAAGCATTCCTCCTGTCTTGGACCTGTGCAATATAGCAAAGATCTTTGATCTCTGCTCAGTTTAGGACCTGTGCAACATAGCAAGATGCTTTCTCTACAAAAATAAAAATAAAAAATAAAAAATTAGCTGGTGGTGGTGCATGTCTGTTGTCCCAGCTACTCAGGAGGCTGAGGTGGGAGAATTGCTGGAGCCCAGGAGTCTGAGGCTGCAGTAAGCTATGATTATGTCACTGCACTCTACCCTAAGTGGCAGAATGAAACCCCATCCCACCATCACACACACACACACACACACACACACACACACACACAGAAGGAGGAGGAGAAGGAGGAAGAAAAGAAGGAAGGAAAAAAAGAAAATAAAAATCTTCATGACTTGGGGACCAAATAAGATTTTGTGGAGGATTCCTATTCCTTAATCCTTTGGGGAGAACCTTATATCCAAAAGAATTGGCACCCTGCTTCCCAGAACTGCTAGAGAAATACTGCCTGTTTTCTTATCTTCAGTGTAAATGATCTGTTTTTGCTTTTATAAGCTCCCTCTTCATCCTTTTGACTGGAATGAAGAGCAGCGGCAGGTTTAAGTTCAGCAAGCCACAAAAACAATACAGGCAGAGTGACTGATTGTGTTAAAACAAAAGAAAGCAAAGCCCACTAAGTGGACATAACAAAGACAGAGCTAGAGGTGGAGAGGCCAGACAGAACTAGGAAGCAGAGGCCAAAAATGCTGGTATTGACTGTTTCTGGATCCAAGAAAAGGCGAGTGGTTTTTGTTTCATTCTCAGTGTTTTGTGTGTTTCTTCTGCAGGCAGGTGAGAGTAGTGTGAATGGGGGTTGCTGCACACACTGGAGTAGAGCAGAGGAGATGGAGTAGATACCATGAAGAACATATTTTAGAGAAATGATTTCTAGACGGAAAAATATATGCCCAGGCATAAAGCCAAAAAATCAAATAAGAACCAAGGTTAGGAGGCCATCTAGTTTTGGTATTCTTGTTCTTTCCATTTTATTTGTTTTGGAAATGTGCTCAAGAGTAAGAAGTGCTTTTACACAGAGTCCTGAGACACAGGTCCACTTTCAACGCAGTCTGTGTGGCCGCCTGCCTGCGAGTTATAATATACACATACTAACCTCATGGGCATAGAGAGAAATCAGTTGCCTGCTTTTGTACAGCACTTTGGCACTTGTAGAAAGGTGTAGGTAAACAAGGCATTATCATTATAATTATGTGCTATAATTGCCAAGGCAGTCTCCCAGAGTGAAAAAAGAAGGGTTTTGGCCTCAGATAAAATTGGGTTTAAATCCAGATTTTTCTACTAATGTCTGAGTTTCTTCAAGAAAAATTTTTCATTCTGTTTATAAACCTGTTTCTTTTCAACTCTAAAATGAGAATAGGAATAGGATGAAATAAGAGATACGTATGTAAAGTGCCTGCCTTGCAGGTGCTCAGAATGGGCAGATTTTCTGTTATTATTGTCATTAGTTATTCTGGATAGGAAAGATCAGCGAATAATTAAGATATTTTTTCTTTATCAAAATGGTATTTTTATAGAATAATTGGTGGATAGCAGAGGTTGTGTACAGTACAAAATAGTTCATTCTGAAGTTACAGTGGCAATGCATCTGTCTGGAGACATAATTTTTCCTACTTTTGTCTGTTTGACATTTTACTATTCTTCAGGGAGGAAACACTTCGCCAGGGATTCCATTGTTCCTGGGAATGCAGTTTCCAGTGGTATTTTTTAGTAACTCAAAGATCAGGCATGTGTACAAAACCCACCATCAATAACAGAGCTGGTACTACACAGGAAGTCCTTAAAAATAAGATTTACAGTCTTCAACTCTTGGAGTGGTTCTAATCATGTAGCTCATTTTATATTTCATGATTCAATTCATCTTAATAAGCATAAAAAAGTAAAACCATAAAATAAAATTAGTTATTTTCCAGTCCTGATTAAACACTCCTAGCCTTCTTCTTCTTCATCTTTTTTTTTTTTTTTTTTTTTTTTGAGGCAGAGTCTCACTCTGTCGCCAGGCTGGAGTGCAGTGGCGCAATCTCGGCTCACAGCAACCTCTGCTTCCTGGGTTCAAGAGATTGCCCTGCCTCAGCCTCCCAAGTAGCTGGGACTACAGGCACGTACCGCCTTCCCTGGCTAAGTTTTTTGTATTTTAATAGAAATGGGGTTCCATGTTGATCAGGATCGTCTCGATCTCCTGACCTCGTGATCCACCTGCTTCGGCCTCCCAAAGTGCTGGGATTACAGGCATGAGCCACTGCGCCTGGAAAACACCTCTAGCCTTCTTAAGGGGCATGCCAAAATCTGTGGGTAAGGAGTATCGTAGTTTAGCTATGTGTACCCAGAAGCTTTCAGGTAGCTCCTAGGATATTGCTACTGCAAGCTCATGATGGTGTGAGCCTTCAGTGGTATGTGTTCATTTACAACTTTGCCCCATGCTAGGAGGCTGTGGACATGTGAAAATGATCACATAGGAGTTTGTATGTTCCCTTGCTTTGTTATATTGAACACTTCCTGCACAGTTCTCATCTATAAAGTAGGAATAATAATAACTACTTTATAGAAGAATTAGGGGATATGACATACGTAATGTTCTTGGCATATGTCTAGCACATATTGGGTGTTTCACAGATATTGATCTCCTTTCTCCCAGTTTCTCAATCTCTCCAATATCCCACAATCTTGTTATTAGAGTTTAGACAATTTCAAGGGATCTCATTGTAGGTAACATGTTTCTCATCAATGACATATATTAATTTTTATAGATTTCAAATATCTTTCAAAACTCTTAAGATTTCATCTATCTTGCCTATCTTCTGTACCATTTTATTTAATTAATATTGATAATGGATAATGTCCTTGCCTGCTAATTCCAGTTTCTGAATAATCTGTGGGTGTGCTTTTATTTGTCTTGATTATTAGTCCAGATGATGCTATCCCGCCATTCCCCCAGAGGGTTATACTTTTCTCTGTTAGAGATGCAGAACTTAGACACCTCAATCCCAAGGATGGATCCTGGCTTGGGCTTTTATTGATTTAGTTTAACTCAATTCATGTCTGCTTCATTCCCATTCCTCAGACGTGGCCTCCCAGACCTTTGATTGAGAGGCAAGTAGATTCTCGTCCACTGAACTCTGAAAGACTACAGGAGATTAAGTCATGCCTTCAGAATTTTGAATTTAGCTCTTTTGGCTAATACCTCACACAGCTTCAAATTTCTGGAGTCTTAACAGGGAACCTGGGGCATGTTTGTGTCAGGTCACCTCAATAGGATGTTGTTTTCTAATTACTGCTGGAGTTCCTCATCCTCTCCTTCCAATCCAGAACACAGCAAATGCTTCCTGGGAGAAACTGGCTTTTTGTTTGCCAGTCCTTTAGATTATTCTCCATCACAACAACCCACTGGACCACCAAAGGTTCCAGTGTTTTGTCTATGTTTGCCTAGACCAGACCCCATCTTTGACCCATACCTTGAATCTGCAAATGCCCTCAGGAAAGAAAATAACTATCAACTCGCAGGTCACATAGTAAAGGCTCTTTCCTTTTGGAGTGTCATTTCCTCTAGTCTTTGTTGCTTCTATAGCTTTTCATTGTCTTTAAAAATTTGATTTTACTGTGAAGTATCCATTTTCTCTAGTTGTTGACATGGCTTGATATATTATACCCGGGAAAGGGAATCTCAAAGTCTGAGTCTGTGCTGCGGAAATGGTTCACTTGTCTAGCAGCTCTTCATAAGGACTGTCTCTAAAATCTCTTTTGTTCTTCCTGCAGAAAAGAAAAGGGGGCCTAAAAGAGCAGATCCAGAACTGAGCTACTTGGAAGGAGTTACAAACTGAATGTAGGATTCGTTTCAGAGGACTATGCTTATCAGGATGAGTATCTTAAGAATGACAAGGAGGAAGTTTAAAAGGTTAGACCTTTAGGCCACAGTTATACCTCAGCACAGCCAATTCAGTAGGTATTCAAATCAACAGGTGCTCATTGGGTGGTGATAATCTGTAATTACTCAACCAACAGCCTTACATTTAAACATATTCCAAGTTTAAATTTTACTAGCCATGGACATCATAGCTAAGACTGAGTTTTACAGTAAGTCTAGAAGTAGATTGATTTCAAAATAGAGGTGCACACAATAAGAGCTGGATGTGAGAGCTGGTCCTTTCAAAACATCATTGCTGCTGGTTGTTAACTATGCATTATAGCTTTTTTTCCCAAACACAAAATAGAAACAATAGTGGTACCTGCCTCTTAGGATAATTTTGGTAACTAAATTAGTTTATATATAAATGCTTAGAAGAATCCCCACCAAATAGCAAATTGCTATGTGTGCTTACTGTCATTGTCATCACCAATATTAGCATCATCAAAAATTAATGTGATATAGTCACCAGATTTTGTTTCACCAGCCTCAACAGACTTGGGTTATGATGTGTGGTAGTCTGTTTTCTGTTGCTATAAGAGAATATCTGCGATTGAGTAATTTATAAAAGAAAGAGATTGATTTAGCTGACTAATTTGCTCCTGTGATAACGAAACCCTTCCCTTGAGAACTAACCTAGTTTCACCAGAAAGTCATTGATCCATCTTAATGACCTAATCACCTCTCAAAAGTACCACATCTGAATACTGCTCAATTGGAGACCAAGCCTCAACAAAAGTTTTGGTGGGGATAACCCATATTCAAACCATAGCACCCATGTTTGTCTGTTAGTTATATTGGTAAATCCTTTAATTACATTATTTTATATTCTAATCAGAAAAATGCATATAATCATTTATTCTTATTTCTACAACAAATATTAATTGTTCATTTCTACAATAGAAAATCAGTATACTAATCAAAATACTGTTCAATAGGTTTGTCTTTCAAGGTCTGGTGATTTCCCTTTACTTACTCCAATGAAATGATTATTTACAGTGGCGAGGATGCTGAAACTATTGGCAGAATGGATCATATATGTCAAACATGACAAAGGAAACATACACATTTTTTTTAGTATGGAAAAACATCATCAACTGAAGAGCTTGTCCTACTGCTCATCAAAACAAGAGATATTGAAATGAGAATCGTAGTAGTCTCAGTGGCAGTATTTAAAAATTATACTTGGATTGCCAATTATTTTTATATATTTTAAGAAATAATTCATACAAGTAAATTTAATTTTCCCAATTTTATCTCTTCAGTTTCAAAGGCATATGCTAAGGACATGCTTTACTGAGCTGTTGAATGAGGAATCATATCATTTGTTGTCCTTGAATTCTCTAAATTCTTGTAGAAAGAAAATACAGAGTAGCGAAAGCATATTTCTGATTGTGCCAATGGCTTATTCCAGTAATGTAACTGGAAACTGAAAGGCAGGAAACATCATTAGTTGTTTGCTAAGGCATCAAATGGTGCTTCCAAAGCAAGCAAGGCAACAAATGATGTTTCCCATAACAAGCCTGTGCATTTATTTGCAAATGGAATATTATGGATAGAAGATGTCCTCATCTTTGGCTCAGCATGTTCACAGAATATCAAAGAATCAGGCAAATGAGCTGGTACATATTTTTTCTGGGCCATAGGTATGGACCTACATAGCTGAGTAAAAATTGTATATACTGCGCAGACAACCATTCTCACTGAGGTGAAGCATTCATGTTCAATTTTTCCAAGGTCGACTCACTTCAAGCATAATACTGAGAACTAAATCCATCTCTTTACATACCTCGTTATCTATATTAATATGGATTTACTTTGCAGGAATAATGCCAGTTTGCTTAAGGAACTTTCTACAAATCAATTCAGCTCTGATGCCCATAGAACTAAGATGAGAACATAGAAAAGTAGAGGGACTTCATGCTTAAAGTCTGAAAATATAATGGAAAATAATAATTTCAATCTAAATAAAAATAAAAGTTCACCTTCACTTTTATAACTACTTAAAAATAAGCTAAAGCAATGAATTTTAACCCTAATCCACATGAATTAAAAGTACATATGATTAAATGACTTCAAGTCAGAAACCTGTGTCAAAATATGAGTCACACCTAGAATCACAATTCCCATTTCCATTGTTCTCATTAAAATTCACTTTACTAAAGAAAATTAAAGGTGTGTATTATTTCTTTCCTTCCCATTAAGGGTAATAGTATCTATCAAATGATTTAATATGTTTCAAAAATTTAAATCTTTTAAAATAGACTATTTTATGTGGAAGAACTTTAAAGTTGTAAGTCAAAAGAAAAACATCTCAACAAAGGTCTGAAATACAAATGTGTGATATTTTAAAGGTAGCTAAGGATTTAAGTTAGGGAAAGAAGAACTTATGTGAAGAGACCTATGAGGAATCTGTGTATTGAAAGACCCACTTACTCAAGTGTCCTTTCCCCTACAAAAAAGTCATGTTCTCTGCTGGGCATCTCAGGGTAGCAAGATGTTAAGCTCATTGGTTAACAACAGAGAATCAAAAGGGAAACATCTCCAGTATGTCAGGAGACAAGTGTTATTATGTAAATTTTTACACTTTTCCAAAAAAGGTGGTGAGAAACAAGTATACCATTGAAATTTCAAGACAAAAAAGGCCAAGTTACGGAATAAGAGATGCATAATTCCCAGCTGGGATAAACCTTTAAAATAATTTAAAATTATTTATTTTGTACACATACCATATTCACACACTGGAATAAATAAGCATTTTTGATAATATCCTTTGTCACTCATGGACTGTTTCTGCTTCCCTTGTGACTTTACTCTTTCAGAGTAAAAAGTCATTCATGGCTAAATGTGTTCCTACAGTTAACTCTAGTGAGATAATATGGATAAATGAAATCCACAGTTACCATCAAAGCTTTATGTTAAATAATATATCAATTTTTTAATTGCCCCGAAAGAGAAAACTGACAGATTCTTCTTGTTTTCTGTAACCCTTCATTTTACATTTCCAGGGCTAAAGAAATAGCAGACAAGAAGGAGACAGAAAGAAGAGAGAGACAGAGACAGAGAGAGATAGAGAGAGACAGAAAGAGAGAGAGAGATTTCTTGACTGTTTAGAGTCCTCTTAAACCACAATATTTATAACATGCCAAATCTAGTACTTATGGAAAAGATACTATACACTTAGAAAACACATTTTTGAGCCTTAGTAAGCCACAACAATAATTAGATATGATTTTGAAAATTAATGAGTCAGAATCACATCCTTGGTAATTAGGCCACCTCGGATGAAAATCTGACTTCATTCTTGTTCACTGTAACAGTAACCTTTCGCTCCCCCTCCATCCCAGAAGGCAACAAAATGATTCAACCTTACTAAAATCTCACCTCCTATAATCCATTATATCTTAACTTACACATTAAGATTTTAAAACCTCCATCTGGTGGACATAACTTGACCTCTTTTGATTTATAGGCAACCTGTTTTCCCAGGTAAGCAAATTCATTTTTCCTCTGACCACCTGGCTGAGGCAGGAACAGCTGAGGCAAGCCTGCTCTCTAGTGAGCTATAACTGCTCTGCCAACATGCCATTAAGAGGGAGGAATCCAGGATGATTTAATGTCTATGAAATTAGAGCTTAAGCTACTCTTGGAAACCAGAGGCTTACTAAACGACTCCTGATCCCTAATCAATGGTATGATCTGAAACAATAGCTCCATCAGCAGTGGAGAATTCTTTCTTCTTGCCTGAATTACAGGGATTCATAGTGCTCATGATTATTAAGTGAGACGTAAAAGGAAAATTTCAATTACAGCAAAGGTTAAGATAGACGATATTCTGGGCCAGGCTTTCTCAAAGTGTGGCCTGCTAGCCATTTCCATCAGCGCCACCTGGCGTTGGGGTGAAGAGAGTGTCCCTTGAGTAAATCAACTTCCTGGGACCACTCCCTCTTCTTCCCTTCACTGGCGATTCTGAAAGTGATCTTATAGATATCTCTGTATATTCGGCCTTCCCCTTAAGATGAAAATGTACCACTTATATAAGGCTGTGCGAGGGGAACAACAGGGGACATTTAGGAAATTGCCATTTCTTTCTGTTTTCATTTGTGTGCAGTTTTAAAAGAGACGTGAGGACATTCGATTTCACAAGATGGATGAATAATGACAATATCCAACTTTACATGAACCCCGTGTTCCTGGAAAACAGTGATGGTTATGATATCTCCCTGTCCTTCCTTCCCTTCCCAAAATACCTCCACGCCTTTGTGTTCCCAGAAATCGCTGTCAGGGCATGCTCTGGTCTAGCATATTCCCAGCTCTGCCCTTCCTCAATGGCTTCCATGAGAGGCATCTCCATTCTTCTCCATGACTCCATTACGACTCTGGATGATCTTCTTGTCTATCTGCCTCTATAAAACTGCAGCCCTCTGCCTTTTCAGCCCCTTCCCCCACCCCTTTTTTTTGAGATTCTCTGAATTAATAAATGTTCTCCTTATTGCGGCAGGCTAATAAAATCCTGTCTTGTGCATTTTAGCTTTTACAAAAGCAAGCCTAATAGTTTTTCTTACAAATACCTATTTGTAAGAGAACACATGGCTGATGGTAAACACGAGTCACAGATTCAGCAAAAATAAGAGCCAAGCAGTACACCCTATTTGTGACTATGTTACTTTGTTGTGATTTTTAACTGTGGCATGTGTAGTCAGACTTGCATTTTTTTCAAAAACCATTTTTGGCAACAGTATAAAAGATGTTTTGAAGCGATGAGACAATATCTGAGAGACCAAGGCAGAAGCAATTGAATTTCCAAACTAAGACAATGATGGTACCACTAAAGAGAAAAGAAGGCTTTTAGAGAGAGTTAAGTGTTAGAAACTCCAGGATTTTATCAACCATTGAATGTGGGAATGAAGAAAAGGTAAGGTCAAGGATGACAAGGGGATCATGTCTTTAGAGGCACTGAGCTGGACAATGCAGGGAGTGTCAACTATAGTGGAATTAATTTATTTTTGAGTGTATTTATACCCAACTTAAAAAATTAAGCAATTTAATGTGACATATAAATACAGAATATAATTACAAAATTTGCAAAGTAAGACAAGTAAGGAAATTAGAATATAAGTACAGGAAAAATAGCAGGAAGCTTGGAGTGAGGTTGATAAACAACATGCGTACTCTAGGTCATATACATTAACTGCACATTTGGTTCTGAGCTTTCTGGCAGCCAGTGCAAAGAAGGGAGAACAAAATCAGCTTCTGAGACCAATTACTTTTCTGCCTAGAAGGAAAATTACTTAGGAAACTAAATATTGAATGACTGAGAGGTTTCTTTTAAACATGTTGAGTTTGAAGCTCTGAAGCAATTTAGACAGAATATTAGTTTAAAAAAATAAAGAATTATTGTTTCAACTTAATAGTTTAACATGCTGACAACTTAAAATTACCATAAGGATTGGATAGATGGAAGCCAAAATTCCTGTGTTACGACAGAGGGAAGAGTCTGGAAAAGGAATATTGTGTAATGCTGTAATTATTTTTAAATTTGACTGTACCCATTTAAAGTTGAAGCAGATTTTTTTTGATAGTCTAAAAATCTAAGTTTCTCTGTATGTTTTTTAACCCCAGGAAATTGCCTAATAAATATTTAGAATATAATCTAGTTTAAAAAAAGAGAATTGGACCTACAGGTTTTCTTTATAAATTATTATTTTATGATTCCTATTACTTTCGAGGGTTAGAAAAAATGTAATATGTGAATTTAATCAATTTTTTGGCAAGGAGCATGGGCAGGAGGTCATTTTAGGAGGTATATCAATCATTTTAAAACTCAAAGTTTTATGAACCTCATTGTAGCACATTATACTAAAAGGATTAAATATGTCTGTCATCAGGAGAAGTAGGAAACTTTGCTGTATTGACAAGTTGTAGCCTAATGGAAGACTTAATAGAGTAAAAATAAATTATTTTAAAGTTTTTGTGATAAATTGTTACCTAGATTACATTTCCAAATGTTTTTTTAAAAATTAGAGTGATCGTTCTTTTAATTACTTAAAAACTCTTTGAGGTAAAAGGAGGGAGAGAGCAGGAAAGAAAAGTTAACTGCTGTATATTGGATACATGCTGTGGGCCAGGCAGGGTACAGGTATTACATGCCTTTCAATGAGGGAGCTTACACTGTAAGGTTCTACCATTTTTTTTTTTTAAAGTTTTTTATTTCCATAGGTTATTGGGGAACAGGTGGTATTTGGTTACATGAGTAAGTTCTTTAGTGGTGATTTGTGAGATTTCGGTGCACTCATCACCCGAGCAGTATACACCGCAACCAATTTGTAGTATTTTATCCCTCACCCCCTTCCCACTCTTTTCCATTAAGTCCTCAAAGTCCACTGTGTCATTCTTATGCATTTGCATCCCCACAGCTTAGCTCCCACTTATGAGTGAGAACATACGATGTTTGCTTTTCCATTCCCAAGTTACTTCACTTAGAATAATAGTCTCCAATCTCATTCAGGTCACTGCGAATGCCATTAATTAATTCCTTCCATTCCCAAGTTACTTCACTTAGAATAATAGTCTCCAATCTCTTTCAGGTCACTGCAAATGCCATTAATTAATTCCTTGTTATGGCTAAGTAGTATTCCATCGTATATATTTATACTACAGTTTTTATCCACTCGTTGATTGATGGGCATTTTGGGTGGTTTCACAATTTTGCAATTGCAAATTGTGCTGCTATAAACATGCATGTGCAAGTATCTTTTTCACATAATGACTTCTTTTCCTCTGGGTAGATACCCAGAAGTCGGATTGCTGGATCAAATGATAGTTTTAGTTTTAGTTTTTTACGGAATATCCACACTGTTTTCCATAGTGGTTGTACTAGTTTACATTCCTACCAGCAGTGTAGAAGTGTTCCCTGTTCACTGCATCCACACCAATGTCTATTATTTTTTGATTTTTTTATTATGGCCATTCTTGCAGGAATAAGGTGATATCATCCTTTATGATTAAAACTCTCAGCAAAATCGGCATACAAGGGACATACTTCAATGTAACAAAAGCCATCTATGACAAACCCACAGCCAACATAACACTGAAAGGGGAAAAGTTGAAAGCATTCTCTCTGAGACCTGGAACAAGACAAGGATGCCCACTCTCACCACTTCTCTTCAACATAGTACTGGAAGTCCAAGCCAGAGCAATCAGACAAGAGAAAGAAAGAAAGTGCATCCAAATCGGTAAAGAGGAATTCAGACTGTTGCTGTTTGCTGATGATATGATTGTACACAGAGAAAACCTTAAAAACTCCTCCAGAAAGCTCCTACAACTGATAAAATAATTCAGCAAAGTTTCTGGATAAAACATTAATGTACACAAATCAGTAGCTCTTCTATATACCAACAGCACCAAGCTGAGAATCAAATCAAGAACTCAACCCCTTTTACAATAGCTGCAAATAAATAAATAAATAAATAACTTAGGAATGTACCTAACCAAGGAATTGAAAGACCTCTACAAGGGAAACTACAAAACACTACTGAAAGAAATCCTAGACAATACAAACAAATGGAAACATATCCCATGCTCATGGATAGGTAGGATCAATATTGTGAAAATGACCATACTCCCAAAAGCAATCTACAAATTAACGCAGCTACCATCGAAATACCACCATCATTCTTCACAGAAACTATAAAAGATCCTGAAAATAATATGGAACCAAAAAAGAGCCTGTGTAGCCAAAGCAAGACTAGGCAAAAAGAACAAATCTGAAGGCATCACATTACCTGATTTCAAACTACACTATAAGGCCATACTCACCAAAACAGCATGGTACTGGTATAAAAATAGGCACATAGGCCAATAGAACAGAATAGAGAACCCAAAAATAAAACCAAATACTTACAGCCAACTGATCGGCAAAGCAAACCAGAACATCAAGTGGGGAAAGGACACCCTATTCAACAAATGGTGCTGGGATAATTGGCAAGTCACATGTAGGAGAATGAAATTGGATCCTCATCTCTCACCTTATATAAAAATCAACTCTAGATGGATCAAGAACTTAAATCTAAGACCTGAAACTATAAAAATTCTAGAAGATAACATTGGAAAACCCTTCTAGACATTGGCTTAGGCAAGGATTTCATGGCCAGGAACCCAAAAGCAAATGCAAGAAAAATAAGATAAATAGCTGGGACTTAATTAAACTAAAGAGATTTTGCCTGGCAAAAGGAACAGTCAGCAGAGTAAAAAGACAACCCACAGAGTGGGAGAAAATCTTCACAATCTATACATCTGACAAGGACTAATATACAGAATCTACAACAAACTCAAACAAATCAGCAAGAAAAAAACAAACGATCCCACCAAAAAGTGGGCTGAGGACATGAATAGACAGTTCTCAAAAGGAGATATACAAATGGCCAACAAACATATGGAAAAATGCTCAACATCACTAATGATCAGGAAATGCAAATCAAAGGTTCTAGCAATTATAAATGAGAACACCCAAGCTCAAAGACCTTCAGGGCTCTGCTTTAGGATCGATCGTTAGCAACCTTAAGAACGGGGACTGAAATTTAGGTGTGCTAATCTCAAACCAGTGTTCTTGACTCTACAATGTAAGAAAAACATCAAAATGTCCCTTTTTTTGCATTTCTGTCTCAAACTGGCAAGCTTGAGGATTTCATCAGAAAGCAAAATGTTACCAATTCAAAAATATACCAATATTATCTTTAAAATATTAAATTTTATATGGCAATATGATAAATGAAAGTAAAAGAAAAGAAATATGTGAAACTCATACATTTATTTAAATATTTTACAATAATTTACTGAATGACAGTCACCTTACTTCAGGCCAAAAAAGCAGAGATACAAAAGACATGACAATATCCCTGCACTCAATTTTGAGTTTAAAGTCAAAATTGGTCTACGTATGAAAAATCGAGGCAGTGTGTTCTTTTCTATCATGATTATCTAAACCTAACTTCTGCATGTGAAATAGAAATATGATATTTTACAAACTTACGTATTTAACCTTTTCTTTGTAAAATGCTTTTAACTTGAAAGGTGACAGAATTGTGTGGAGGTTAAGAGCATGGATTTTGGAGTCAGCCAGGTGTGAATTTACATCTCTGTTCTACCCCTTCCTGGCTGGTTGCTACTGACACTAAGATGGCTCACCTGTAGATGGGGTTATCCGTCTTAAATGAGATGATGGGGAGCAATGATTAGCAAAGAGCCCGCACACAGTAATCATGTTCTAATCTGCAGTGGTAGTAGTGGTGGTGGTTTTAGTACTAGCAGCAGTTTGTAAAGTCCTAATGAAAAAGTTGCAAATATCTCTCATTCGGCGCTAGAATAAATCAAGAATCTGGGCTGCAAATTTGGCTTCCGATTTTCTCAGTCTTTCTTCACTCATATCCATTTCTCTCCTATGTCTTTGCCCACCTTTATATTTTTCCCTAGAACATATAAAAATATACAACCGCATGAGATAATATATGCTCAATGTATGATAGTAAATAATAATCAAATATAAATTATGTATTATTGAGGTTCAGAAAATGATACCCTAAAATATGCCATTTGGAATTAAAACTGAGAACACCTGCGGAGCTGCAAATGCAGGGAGGAGCTTTCGCTAAAGTTCTCCTACTTGCCTAAAAGCTAGATCCCCAGGAGATGTTCAATGGTTGTGAATTGCTTCTCAAGATATCTCATCAATGGAAGGAAGTTGATACACAGTGCAGGAAGGCAGACTAGAGTAGACATCACACCTCAGAGCTAGAGGAACTTGGTCCCAGGATACATTTTCTGTTCTTCTGGCCCATTCACCTCCTCTAAAACTCATGTACTCTTCCTCTACAATTGCCTACACCCTCAACATCCCTATTCTTACGAAGAGAGTATGTAAGCATCAACCATCTGGCCCTGCGTTCAGTCTCATACTTTGTGTGATTCCCATGTGCTTGCATTTTAACAAATTTATATGCCTTTTCTCCTGTTCATCTGTCTATTGCCAGTCTGTTTTATAGACTCAAATGTTTGAACCCTCAGGGGGTAGAAGAGAAGTTCCTTTCATCCCTAATATATACATACATACATATACACACACACACACACACACACACACACACACACATATATAGCAAGAGAATTTCTCCTAAATTTCTATTTGTCCTATGTTGCTGTGTATCTCTTAATCTAGTTTGTCTTATCTTTCTTACTCATTTGTAAGTTCTTAGAGAATAGGCATTGAGATCATCTTACTTTGGTGCAGAACTTGATAGTTCTACTTGCTACCTTATGTACTTGAGCAGGTAATTAATTTTTCTTCCTTGGACTAAAGATACATTCAAGTTTATCTTATTATATGTTTTAAGATCACAGCATATGAAAACAGGGCAGATCATTAATAATGGTTAAATAGTAAAACCTTAAAAAAAGACTAATATGTAATTATTTTGGCATCATTTTCCTTCTATTTTTCTACTGGCTGTTTCTTCTTCCTTCTGGCTGTCTCCCCCATTTCAAGGACCAGCACACCCTGACTTCGTTTTACTTATGTGTGTGAGGTATTTTTAGCTTTCAAGAAAATGTTGCCTTATTTGAAACCCATAGTGGAAAAGAGACATAAAGAAAACCAAGGTTCAGAAATTAAATCATCAGTCACTCAGCTATCAAGGAGCAGAGTAGCAATTAAACTCTTTAATAACTGAAAATTATTTCACTCTTCATGCATTATTTTCTCTTAGCTATTTTTTTAAACACAAATGATTCACATTGAAGATTTCATCTGTATTTTGAAAACTACTAGGTGTCTTTGATTGATGAGGTGATCTGTTTGTGTTTTCTCCATACTCAGAAAAAGTGAATCAGGTAGAGGCCTGGAGTTCCATCCGTGGCCTGTGCCACTGGTTCCTGAGGGAGAGGTGCCCAAAGGCCAGGTGAAACAAAGCTAGCATTCAGTCAAACCAACAGAGAACAGTGACAAGCCTTGTCATGAGACTGAACTTGTAGCTGCACTTTCTTGAAACTCTATTTTTTCATATGTAGGAGATGTCTTAGAGCAGGGTGAACTAATTTCACAATTCAGAGTCAAAATAAATGAAAATCAAAAGAAACAGCAGCAAACCAAAAAATAAAAGCAAAAGAAAGAAATAGTCTCTTCAGACCTCACCTTTAAATTTCTAGATGATGATTACCTCATAAGCTGCTTTTGCCTGCTGTATCAAGTGGCAGGAAAAAACGTCTAAACTCCTAACACAATACACACCATTCAAAATTAGAAGCACTTCATTCTCAGATAACACAGAGAAATGAAGAAATTAACTAGTAGCTTTCTATTTTAAATTAGCCCTCTATCCAGTCTGTACTGAGAAATCTATTGAGTAAAAATAAGATCGATGATATTTAAATAATTCAAAATAAATATGATATTTGATTAAGTTAACAGATCTATATGATTTAATATTTTCCATTAATACATTTTTAATATTTGACACGAATGTAGATGTTTAGTGTTAGTTCTGCTTTTTCATCTTTTAACAAATACGTGTTTCCTTGTTACTACATAGCCTTCACAAGCATCAATGGCTGATGACTGATAAAGACTATCCAATAAATACACAAAAGTTTACCTAACAATTCTCCTGCCATTGGATGTATTTTTGCAAATATTCTGCAAACATACTAAGCAGCTGTCCTTTCCAATGTGTCTAAGATGTCATTGCGATTATGGAAAACAACATATTTTTATTTCTCCTTTATAAGAATATGTTTTTAATGCAAGTCCATTTATTTCTGAATTTTTAAAAAAGCAGAATTCCAAGTATTCTCACTGTTACATGTATGATATCTCTTTTAGATTTACACTAGAGTTACATAGATAAGACACAGACTGATGGATTAAATGTCAATCCTGACTTTCCAAAAAAGAGTCTTTCACTAAATATTATTGCTAATGTCCACTATCAGATTAAGACATCTGGCAGCCACTAGCCAGATAACATCAAGTTACCTGCATTTCTTCCTTCAGAAACTCCGTGGCACACTTCATCCCTTCTTGGAAACATTTCGCAGGTGGCTCTCTGTTTCGCCAGAGTAAAGCAAAGCAGGCGCGACATCCCAGAGATTATGCAGCTACCCAATCTGCCTCCCACAGCTTTCTCCATGAGGAAAAGCTTTGGCACTAATTCTCTCTCCTAAAGTGTGACCACCGTAAGAACTTCCTGTGGTTCCTCCCCGGTAACAAGCAGTTCATTCAAATCTGTGAGTGGGTAAAGTGAACGAGTAGAAGATACAGAGTGGATGCACCGAACCCCAGCTGTTAGTGTTAAAAGTGTACTGTTGAGATATAGGTACTCACAGAAGTTTTTCTCTGTAAAAGATTATTTCTAACAGGATAAAGGAAAAAAAATTAAAACACTTTCCCTACAAGTAATGACTTGGGGGAGAGCCATTACATATATGCTGAATGTGTAAGTGAAATAAATATATAGTTTAGCCCAGATTTGATGAGGCTTCAGGCTTCTTGGGGGGTAGTTCCTGAATCTGGGACAAGAAGATTGTGTCTAATCTAAATTCTATAACATATTCCACCTTGTAGGGTGCTGTGCGCGAGGCCAGCTCTAGGCTATGTCGGTTCTTGGGTGAGGTTTATCAGGGAAGCTGCTCTATTCTGGGAGATTCTCTCTCCCCAGTCAGATACTAGTGCCCTCCTTTCCTCTTTTGTAATCCCCAGGTCAAAACTAAAATGTGAATGACTGATGACAGTTTAAAGTGTTACACCTCCCAGGGGGGAGAGAATCTGAATAGGCATGGAGCTTTAAGCTACTGGGTAAAGTTCTGATGGAGAAATCCCAAGTATCAGGAGAGGCTCTTTTTTATACTGCGAGTAGGTACGGGAGGATTTGGGGGAGCACCAGGGCCTTCCCGGAACATCTGACACACAAACTCCACTCTGTTTATATTTAAGGCCACAATCTCCTGAGTACCCACTGCTGAGAAACATTGTTTATTTTGGTGGGGAGGGGTCTCTTCAATGATTTAAAATTCCCCAGGCTTGAGGCATAACCCAGTCTTTTGTTGCTGTTGGCTTAGATTTATGTATGGGATTGATATAAAAAGAACATTAACTTTAGGAGCCTGAGCGCCTTCTGGATGTTACTATTCATATCTTGGGCAAATCAGTTAGCTTTGCAGAGGCTGAGTTTGGTTTTATTTTGGTTTTATTTTTGCTTGTTTGTTTTTTGTTTGGGTAAAATAGAAATCATTCCTACCTTCCAAATGTTTTGTATGGATAGCACACAGTGTGCCTAAGTTTCCTGGTGTATTGCTTGGCACTAAACAGGCACTCGATCAATGACATTTCATCTTTCTTACGTATTTCTATGATACTTAACGGTTATTGGGTCAGGGGACCTTAAAAGTAATGGCTATTTGTATTTTTAGCTGGTGTGTCTGTATGTGTGTGTTTTGGCATCAAGATGCATCTGATGATGATGATATTCTGGAAAAATCAAACAAAAACTGCTTTAAATGATTACTGCACCATTTTCTTTATTAACCCTCGTCCCCATGTCCATTTGAGTAATCTAAGATGTCTGTGTCTGCATTAATGATTACAACACTCCCACGCTGTTTGGAAGAGATAATAACAGCCTATAGTAGCCAGAATTTATATGAAGGATAGGATCAGGATTTGTCTGAGCAGATTTTATCTTAAATATTTAAAGACTAAGCAGTAACCATTAATTTTAGTGTGAATCAAGAGACTGCATTTTAGCATTGCAACTTCAAAAAATTATCACTAAGTACCCTATGACTCTGAAGGGAACAGAAGATACTAAAAATCATGATTTTTTTCCAACCTCAAGAAACGCATCTAGAAAGTATTGTAGAAGTGGCACTTTTCAATGATTTTCTGCATTGTTGGTTTGTTTTTTTCAACCCTCCTGTTCTGCAGATAGATGTCAATATAACCTTTAAATTAGAATAAATGATAGCAATAACTAGTATTATTAGCACAGTAATTCTCAATCCCAATGGTGTGTCGCAATCGCCTGATCAGGGAGCTATTTAAAAATACAGATTCCTGGCCACCATCCCAGACTATAAATTGCAGTCTCCAAAGTGGGAAACAAGTATCTCTATTAAACAAACAAACAAACAAAACTTCACAGGTAATTCTTGTTATAGCCGGATTTCAAAAACATTGTTGCAGAACTCAGCCTTAGCACACAAGTACTAATTCAAATAAACAGCTCCCGGCTTATTCTCCTGGGTGAACCATCAAGGGGGAAAGAGGAAGACGGAAAGGAAATGGACACTTGTGGAGCATGTACTATGAGTCATATATGGTGTTAAACATTTTTTCCCAGGTAAACATTACTGTACATTAGTACTTATATATCTATTTTGTAGTGGGGAAGCCTGGCATAGAGAGCTTAATGACTTTGCCGCATCAGGACATTGATATATTTAATCAGTAATGGATCCTATACATGAGCTCAGGTGGATCTCAAAGTTGCTGTTCTTTCTAGTGGACCACACTGCCAAATATAAATGATGTGAGTTCAGTGGGTTAGATCTTGTTGAAGTTTTCTTTTAGCATCTCTTCTGTTAACTGCTTTTTATCCTTGTGGAAAATGTACAACCAGAACACAGTGATTCCCGTTAATATTGTAACATATGAAAAATTTTTGTTATGTGTAAGGTACTGGGCAATCGCAGAGAATGACACAAAAAGCAAGGAGAGCTGGGCACGGTGGCTCATGCCTGTAATCCCAGCACTTTGAGAGGCTCAGGCAGGCAGATCACCTGAGGTCAGGAGTTCGAGAACAGCCTGGCCAACATGGTGAAACTCTGCCCCTACTAAAAATACAAAAATTTGCTGGGCATGGTGACATATGCCTGTAATCCCAGCTACTCGGGAGGCTGAGGCAGGAGAATTGCTTGAATCTGGGAGGTGGACGCTGCAGTGAACAGAGATTGCACCACTGCATTTCAGCCTGGGAGGCAGAGCAAGACTCTGTCACAAACAAACAAACAAAAAACCAAAAAGCAAGCAGAAAAGAGCCCTGCCTTCAGTTTGCCTACAATCTGGTTATGAGGACGACAAATCTACAAGGAAGAAAAAAAGATGAAGGTAAATAAAAAACACTATTACACACTGCAAAGAAATTATTACATCTCATCAAATGTATATAATTGTATGACTTATGATGAAGGACACATATTTTATGTGCCATTATGAAAGAAAAAAATACCCATACAAT
Source organism: Pan paniscus (assembly GCF_029289425.2). Classification (NCBI taxonomy): domain Eukaryota; kingdom Metazoa; phylum Chordata; class Mammalia; order Primates; family Hominidae; genus Pan; species Pan paniscus. The sequence goes on along the minus strand of NC_073252.2, from coordinate 179,047,359 downwards.
TTAACAGCCTATCCTAATATTAGTGGTACAAATGCTGAATGGGTCCTAGCAGCTTCTTGCTGCTTTGAAATTTCTTTCATTCATTCTCAGGGATTTGGCCATGCCCCTGGCATGAGCTGCACAGCCTGGCATGTGATAGCAATCCTTTTGCAAACACCTCCATAATAAAACAACCCAGCATCGTCTACTTCTGGGTACTTTGCTTTCTTGGGTCCTATAAAGCACTTGACTGTTACTTTGAATACTTGCTCCACTAATATAAAATTCATGGCCCTCTGCTCTGCTTCTGTGTTTTCTGCTTACACAATAACTAGTGTTTCCGTAGTGAGGCACTGTGTCATCTTTTCAAGGCATTTTAAATGGCGATCAACCTTAACTTGTTTAGTGCTAACTAGGTGCATAACTCAACTGAAGAAATGAAAAGAATAGCAGTGATGACCATGTGAGCACACACACTGGCAGAGACCACGACCTTGCCACTGCTGCCTGGTGGGCAGTAATTCTAAGAAATGATCAATTGTAAGGTGCATCTGGATTTCAGAGACATTAAAAGGTGAAAAAAATCACACCTCTAAAATCAATTTAAAATGGTTATTAAAGCATAATAAGGACTTTTGAATGGGATGATACAGGCAGCATCAGAGAGGGGTTAATTCTGAGTTCATCAGGAATGGTTACTGGCAATGGGTACAGAAGAGAGGAGAGAAGAACTGCAAGAGCAAAGGTGCAGTGAAGAGAAAGCACCAGCCCACGGGCATGAGAAAGAATGACGTTTAAAACATTCCTGTATATTAGTATCTAGATACTCTATCATATGCTGTAGATTTAACGCTTTCTACCACCTATATAATAAAGTGCAGAACCTTCAGAACAGAATCCAAGACCTTCCATAAGTCGACCTCAATCAACCACTTCTATTTTCTCTCCCCCTCTGTGAGTACTTCACGCTTCGCTATCACGTTCCCACCTTCAGGCACTGCCTAGAGTTCCGAATACAGGTCCTTGTATTTTAATACACCAACCTCTTTCAATGCACAATTATGTCAGGAATGGGCATTTCATGAACAGTAATCCTTTCCGTAAGACAACTACACGAAAATCACCCTGTGGCTTATGCTTGCCAGAGCCATTTGCAAAGGCAGGTGCTGTTGAGCTGTTTGTGATTGCCGGCTGGATTCGTGGTCAGCCCTAAGAAGAGCCGCCCTATCACTGATTGTTTCATGCAAAATGAAGGAGCAGAGCCGTTAAAGGCAAACAGTGTGACACAGGTGTTGAATTACTTTTCTCAGTGTGCTATATTCCGTGCCTTTCCACTACTGAGAAAGACAACTAGGTGCTTAACTTGAGTGTGCACTGTGCATGTTTATGTGCTATTATTCATGAGGTTAAACACAATCTCAGCCAAGTCATGGTTTGTCTCCCTTTAGTGAAGCATTTCTTTGAAAAATTTCAGGTACTATAATTGCATTTTAAAGATACATAATAAATTGCTATTAGGCTCTGGTTAGGAGGTTTGCTGAGGTGTGAACTGACCATTTTGTTCCTTTCTCTTTTATCAATAGTTACTTTAAACCCCACAGTCTTCAGAAGACAAAAAGATGCACTGGAATATCAAAGGCTGTAGGTTTATTACTATACATTATGAATAATTTAAGGCAGTAACAAAATAACACACTGATAAAAGCCAACAAGTAATATTCTATTCATAGCTGACTGGATAATCAAAGCCGTTGTAGGTGCTTTTTCTAATACTAATTTAGAATTTGCATTACGGCTTTTTGCTTTCCCAAACGATAACCTCCTATTTGAAGAGGTATACTGCACACCCCTTAGAGTCCTTTACAATTGGGTTCAAAAGGACACTTCCACTACATACAACAGAAGGAAAATGATTCATGAATAAAGAGCAACTTTGTCTTAACTATTTCACCTTTTCCTTATTCTGTTGGTCTCGTACTTGAAATTCTACTGTGGAACTGTCAAATTCCACAAAGATCATAGTGACCTTAGAAAAAACGATATATAATATCATAGGGTCATAAAAGATTAATAATTGGGTCATTCAGATTTGGCAATCTTCAATATATCATGTATTTATCATATAAACAAATTGGCCAAACTTTGTAGAATTAAAACTGTCTTTGATAGTAGATTCCCCTGATGAATGGATTAAATCCAAGTTTTTTATCCTTCTCCATGAAGTTTGCCTGCTAGAAAAATTAACAGCTTTCTCAATTGCTCTTCGATGGCTTTGTCTTGAGAGCCAGAGAAACCCAATGTTTACCACCTTTGGCATCCAACTACAATTCTACTGGAGAAAACTCGGCCAAGCCCCTTTGTGACCTTTGAATCTCTGATTTTCGTGTTTCTTTTGACACATGAGAATCATTGCTGTCTGTAGTAGACAAAAGGGGAAAATCTCAAGGTCACGCTCTGTTTCTGGAGTGATTTCGTTCCTTAGAAAGACACGTTCCATTTTTGCTTAAATAACATTTAGCGCATTAATCATACGGGACTGATTCAGGCATTAGAAAAAAAGACAACCCATATTCTTTTTCCCAGCCCAGAGCATGTGCTTGATCAAGAATAGAATCACTGAGTTTGAATCAGCAATCACACAAAACAAGGGGAAGAAAGGCTAAGAGAAGTTTTCTGAAAGAAACCTCTTGGGACTACTTTGCAGTTAGAGGAAGAATGGAGATTACAGAGACAGGGTTTCTCCTAAGAGGGAGGGCTTGAGTGCAAATTCCTCCTACCCTACCTCTGCAGGTTCTGCAAGCCTCACCTTCAGTTGGGAAATTACTAGCACCTTTTAGTAGAGCTCAGGCCTTTTTATCTGATTAGCATACATTCTTATCTGAGGCTTTAAATCTGTATGTCAGTCAGTGACAGCATCATAGAACTCTGCCATTTTTTTTAAGTAATCAAAGCAGAGAATCTCTGAAATCAGGTGATAAAATATACAAGAAATAAGATTGATTTCATTCTGTTTCTCTCAGAGCAGCTGAATCATAAAAGACTGCACAAAAGGAAACCTAAACCTTTTCTAAAATGGCTTGGGTTGGGAGGTAGGCATTTTCATTTAAATGCCGACATTAGCTCAAAAATATTTGAAGATGGTTAATAGAAAATGGATTTGCCTACGGTAGAATGTATTTGGGTGCTATTCAATATGTTATTCACCAGACCAGCAATGAAGTAATTACAATTGCTTTTTCTCATTTTCATTTTTTCTTAAGAAAAGCTTCAAGTTAAATTTTATACTTAAATATAGATATTTCAACTCTGGATCAGTTTTCTCTGACAATGAAAGCAGAAGCTTATTTGTAAACCATCAAATATTGTGTCAAATGACAACAGAGGATAAAATATTTTTATCTCATTTAACTTGTTGCAGTAAGGAATTGCCAATAGTTTATTATTCAAAAAGTACTTAGGGAACTTGCCTTAATGCAAGATCCCAGAGGATAAAACAAAAATGAAGAGGACCATATCCTTCAAGTCTAGGAATTTATGATCTAATAAGGCTCTTAATGTCTTTGTGCTTTTCTCTATTTTATTTTCTATTAAAAAAACAGCAAAATTCACATTCAGTAAATTACATATGGCTGGGCGCGGTGGCTCACGCCTGTAATCCCAGCACTTTGGGAGGCTGAGGTGGGCGGATCATGAGGTCAGGAGATCGAGACCATCCTGGATAACATGGTGAAACCCCGTCTCTACTAAAAATATAAAAAAATAGCCGGGCGTGGTGGCGGGCGCCTGTAGTCCCAGCTACTCGGGAGGCTGAGGCAGGAGAATGGCGTGAACCCGGGAGGCGGAGCTTGCAGTGAGCCGAGATCGCGCCACTGCACTCCAGCCTGGGCGACAGAGCAGAACTCCATCTTAAAAAAAAAAAAAAAAAGTTACATCTAACTAGAAGTGTTATCTGCTGTACTATGGGAACAAAAGAGAAGTGATATTAATTTAATACCTATTGCATGCCATTCACTATGCCAGGTACTTGACAAGCATAATCTCATTTAAAATGTAATTCATTTTAAAACAGCATCAAATTTATAGAAAAACTAAAAAAAAAAAAAAAATAGTATAAGTACACGGAGAAACCCCATTCAACTTTCATTCATTTCCTCAGTCATGCCCTTTGCCGCAAAAAGGCTCAACCTGGGATGACATATTGTACCCACCGATGTCTGCTTAATCCCCTTCCATCTGGAACAGCTCCTCAGCTTTTCCTCCACTTTTACAACTCCGACATTTTTCAAAGTTACAGGCCAGACACTTTGTAGAATGTTAATCGCTTTGATTTTGACTAATATTTTCCCATGATTAGATTCAAAGTATGCACTTTGGGCTGAAACAACACGGAAACAGTGCTGTGTACCTCCCACCGCATCCTACTGCTGGAACAACCATGTCAATTTGCCCCATCACTGGCTATCTCCTTCAAGTAAACTTTATTTCTTGATTACAGTAGGAATGTATCTTCCTTACTAAAATTCAAATGTTGAAAATATTTCTGGCTGGGCACGGTGGCTCACGCCTATAATTGCAGCACTTTGGGAAGCCGAGGCTGGTGGATCACTTGAAGCCAGGAGTTTGAGACCAACCTGGGCAACATGGTGAAACTGCGTCTCTACTAAAAATACAAAAATTACAGGGTATGGTGGTGGGCACTTGTAATCTGTAATCCTAGCTGCTTGAGAGGCTGAGGCATGAGAATTGCTTGAACTGGGGAGGAGGCAGAGGTTGCAATTAGCTGAGATTGTGCCACTGCACTCCAGCCTGGACAACAGAGCAAAACTCTATCTCAAAAAATAAAAAATAAAAAAAGAAAGAAAATATTTCTAACATGCCAGAGAAAAATTAATTATGGCTTTTCTGCCCCATAATTGCTCTAATACTGTTTCTGTTGTCTACTACTGTTTTCTGTTTGCATAACTTAACATACAGTGATCTCGCTGTTATGCATCACATTATCTCTTTTACTTCCCACAAACAGTCACATAAAGACCTTTTTTAAAAGCCCATATTGGCTAGAAAGGACATTTGCCTAAGGTCATACACATGGGAACTAGGATGGGAAAAGAGATCTTTTTGAAATCAAATTCTGTGTTTTATTACGTGTTAGTTATAAAGTACACTCGTATATAAAGGCTGTATTAGAGAGATATTTAAAGCCAATATCTGTAATATCTGTGAATGAAAAAAATGTTTTAAAATAAAATTGTATAGGGAATGTTAACTATGAAAATAACATCATCCAGCTTTGATGAGGAAATCATTTCCTTCTTATCCTTACAGTAGCAATCACAGTATTTTGTATTTGTTATTTTTTTACTTTAAAAATAAATACATTTAATGTATATAGATCTACATACATTTTGTAATGTGTGCACATCTTTGTTTTAGGAATGTGATTCTGCATCATCACATTCTTTTTAATTTTTAATTTTTATGGGTACATAGTAGCTGTATATATTTACGGGGTACATATTTTGCTACAGGCATACAATGTATAATATTCACATCTGGGTAAATGGGGTAACTGTCGCCTCAAGCATTTATCCTTTCTTTGTGTTACAAGCATTCCAATTATACCATTTTGTTATTTTAAAATGTACGATACATTATTGTTGACTGTAGTCGCCCTGTTGTGCTATCAAATACTAGATCTTATTCATTCTAAGTATATTTCTGTACCCACTTCCCCCAACTACTTTTTAAATATATGACTGTTCACTGATCCCTCTGGATGGCTTTCCATTTATATTTTCACTGTCACTTTTTCTATCTTGTTAGTTGCCGTATAATTTAAATATTATAACCAGTGTATTCTGTTGAATATAGTCCTGAGGTAGATACCAAAGGAACTGCATTCCATTTCTAGTTCTGTCACTTTCTAGCTCTGAATCCTGAGGTCGCTTTTTTTTTTTTTTAACCTCCTCTGTCCCTCAGTTTTCCGTAAAATTAAGATAATAGCTTTCCTAGCTTTGCCACATATTATGAAATCTAACACAATGAAGAAATCAATATGTGAACACACCTTCTTTCTTCTCTTCCTCCTCAAACTACATCTCATTGCCCCATGAGAAATTGTGCCTTGCCACTTAGGGCCTAGGGACTGTCACTCGCCATGTTGGGAAGGTAACCCAGCTTCCTCTCTGAAGGCTATAGGGATCCATATGAACTGTCCCAGAACCTGCAAACCAAAATGTTTTACTCCCTGTCTCTCTTTCTTATAAAATGACTCTTGTGTGCCCTAAGGACCCAGGACTCAGAGATATCTAGGCATAGAATGGAGATGGGGGTGCTGGGTGGTGTGAAGAAGAAAGCAGCTTTGCTTCCTGCCAGAAGTGTTTGCACTCGTGAAATGTAAGTTTAATATAATTTCTCAATAGGCGACTTTGCTTAGTTAAACTTACCACATACGAATTTCTTCCTCCTCATCTGTCCACCCATCTCTATTACCCCCTCTCTATCCACCTCTTCCCACCATGCTCTTTCTCCTGCAATGAGTTTCAGGTTCTGGAAACGCTCTGCTGCCATTTTTCCACCAATATCTGTACTTCCTTTAGCAGGAGGTGGAAATGAGCTATAACTTGTCTCTGGGTAACACAAAGGTGCAGGAAGTTTACACTCGGGTTTACTGAGAGATGTTGGTTGTTTTTCTGAGTGTGCATTCTTGGGAAAGGAGGATGGTGAGAGGATGAGAGCCCTGTGTGTTTGAAAGGCTTTGGGAGGAGTGGAGGTTATGAGGGTTGGGAAGGAGTGGAGTAGATCGAACACCTATGAATAGACAAGCAGTTCTTATAGGGGTGGCCTTGATTTTGACGGATCTATCAGTCTGTCACTATCTAGACCAGTAGTGAAGCATGAGGAAATTATTCTTTCTCTCTCTGTCTCTCTATCTTCTTTCATTTATTGAAACATACGTCATTCATCAAATACCAAGCATTGTAGTTGGAGACACATTGGCAGGAGCTGAGAATGAGAATACAGAGATGAGTTAGTTCCTGCTGTTGAGAAACATGAAGTATAGCAGGGAGGACAGATTATATATTAATAGTAGAGCAAATTTTCTTTTTCTTTTGGCTTCTTCTCTTCCACCTGGCCAAAATTAAGTCATAAAATTAATATTTATTCTGAAAATAGAGCATCTCAAAATTTGTGATCCTAGATCTCAAACAATCTTAAATGCATCTATGGACCACTGGGAACAAGTTTCACTCCAGTACATTCATTCTACTAATCTTTGCTGACATCTTACACAATTAACTCAACCAACAAAATTCAAAACTGTTCTTCATAAAGAAAGCGAAGAAAGGCCGGGTGCAGTGGCTCACACCTGTAATCCCAGCACTTTGGGAGGTCATGGAGGTGGATCACTTGAGGTCAGGAGTTCAAGACCAGCCTGGCCAACATGGCAAAACCCCATCTCTACTAAAAATACAAAAATTAGCCAGGCGTGGTGGCCCATGCCTGTAATCCCAGCTACTCAGGAGGCTGAGGCAGGAGAATCACTTGAGCCCAGGAGGCAGAGGTTGCAGTGAGCCGAGATTGTACCACTGCACTCCAGCCTGGGCAACAGAGTGAGACTCCATCTAAAAACAAACAAAAAAAGCAAGGAAAGTGTACAAAAGTTATTAATTTTTAAATGAGTTAAATTTCAATTTATCTCAGTGAAATTTAAATTAACAAAATAACTGTAGCATTTAAAAATAATGCAAAATATTCCTACACTTGGGGAACACCACTGTATAAGATTTACCATCATCATTACCTCAAAAAAGGAAAAAAAGTCTTGCTATCTGACACAATATATTATAAAGAAAGTCAGATATTTTGTTTTGTTTCCACTCAGAAGATTAATGCTCATTTCCCTTGTTTAGGTCATCATAGAATAACAGATATTTCTGCTTAACATAAAATATAAATTTTCTTCTTGTTGCATTTACTACCTTCTGTAATAGAAGAAAAATATTACAGAGATTCTTAGTTGAAATCAATTAATGTTCATTATCAATTTTTGCCAGGCTCCAGTCCATGGCTGTTAGTGACGGTTTCATTAGGGAAATGCTGCTTATTTGAAGTAGCTTAGTATAATCAGTAGTTAGATCAGTGGCATCGGGTGTCAGAAGACCAAGATTTCAGTCCTAGTTCTTCCTCTCTGGAGTTGTGTAACTTCAGACAAATCCTGTCTCTCTCTCTCTTTTTTTTTTTTTTTTTTTTTTTTTTGAGGCGGAGTCTCGCTCTGTCGCCCAGGCTGGAGTGCAGTGGCCTGATCTCGGCTCACTGCAAGCTCCGCCTCCCGGGTTCACGCCATTCTCCTGCCTCAGCCTCCCGAGTAGCTGGGACTACAGGCGCCCGCCACCACGCCTGGCTAAATTTTTTGTATTTTCAGTAGAGACAGGGTTTCACCATGTTGGCCAGGATGGTCTCGATCTCCTGACCTTGTGATCCACCCGCCTCAGCCTCCCAAAGTGCTGGGATTACAGGCGTGAGCCACCACAGCCGGCATGTCCTCTTAGTACTATTGTGAGATCAAACTACTGGTGTATGTAAATAAATTTGTTGACCGCAGGATAGAATCGGAGTAAATTAATACACTGTAAGTGTTATTAGAGGTAGATTTCTTAATGTGCGTTTGGAGGATCCACAAAGAATCTTAGATCGTGGAAGCACCATTCTTAGTAAAAAGGAATCCATTTAGGATTTAGTTCAATAATTTTATAATTAAAAAATATGGCCTTAGTCTCAAAGTCTATGTAGAAAACAAAAGCAGCACGTACTAAGAAAAAGTCCCTATCCATCTAGGCTCCGTCTCATTCAGATCACGGCCTTGTTAACTGGCTCTGTGAGTAGAATGAAACGTGTGTTTTGGTCTTGGCCTTGATTTCAAGTGTCTGCTTCAAATCTGGGGTAATTTCCAGACAATGTTTTTTTTTTTCGCTTCTCTGAATAAAGAGGCCTTTCATCATAGCACGACTGTGAGTCCTGCTTGAGAATGGCGCTCCCACGGTAGTTCTGGACGGGAGCATGCTGCGATGTCTGAATGTTGTGTTTTCTCATTCTGGGGAATCCTTGAAGGTTTCCTGAGATGTGCTCTGCCTGCCTTTTACAAATCTTTGACCAATGAGCATCTCACTAATGTGTGCTCACTGGCAGAAAACAGATTCTAATTCATGACGGGGCACTGGAGATGGCAAATTAAAATTGGAAATTTGCAAATCTTTGTCACGCGACATTTAGGGACAAAGCAGAGGTCATAAATTAGAGGTTTATGGCCAAATCTAGCCTGTAGAAGTTTTCTGTTTGAATCACATTGTGTTTTAAGATATTCTTAACTAGTCGCTCACATGTTAAAATTAAGAAAGTTTATATAAAAAGCTGGGTTTCTGGCTTCTCTCGAAAAATTAAAGGTGACCAAATCGGTCCTATGTCCCTGTGGCTGCAGAGCTGAGCAGAGGCCCTATTGTATAGTGGCTAAGAACATGGACCTGGGTTTCCTTCCTGCTTCCACCCCTTCTGAGCTGTGTTTCTTAGGCAAGTTACTTAACTCCCCCATGCCTAAAATGGGAATGATAGTTGTACATTTTCATTCAGGCTGCTGTGGAGATTGGCTGAGTTAATGTCTGTAAACTACACAGGAGTGCCTGGCCCATAGTAATTAGTATAAATACTTGTACTAGCAATTCTCATTGGATGCTTTAGTTGGGCCATGTGCTTTATTTCTTTTTTATTTTATTTTATTTATTTTTTGGGGACAGAGTTTCACTCTTGCCGCCCAGGCTGGAGTGCAATGGCGCGATCTCTGCTCACAGCAACCTCCGCCTCCCAGATTGAAGCGATTCTCCTGCCTCAGCCTCCCGGGTAGCTGGGATTACAGGTGCCTGCCACCATGCCCAGCTAATTTTGTATTTTTAGTAGAGATGGGGTTTCTCCATGTTGGTCAGGCTGGTCTTGAACTCCCGACCTCAGGTGATCCACCCACCTCCGCCTCCCAAAGAGCTGGCATTACAGGCGTGAGCCACCGCGCCCGGCTGGCCATGTGCTTTCTAGTTTGCCTCATTTCATCAATTATTTTAAACACATCTGCCTCATTTCATCAATTGTTTTAAAACTTGCCTAATTTTTGTAAATGTTTGGATTTTTATTCTTTGGATCATCACCATTTTCTCCCCCAAATAAAATGGTAGACAGAGACTACCTAGATTCCACAGGCTGTAATACACATATGACTCAAATTTTTTTTTAATTATGAGAAAAAGCCAACATCATACAAATAGTTAAAATTTCTATATTACCATTTGGAGAGCCAGATTCACATTTTATAATTAATTTACCTGCCAAAGACAGCCAGATTAAAAAATATGAGACTCACATTTCACCATAAATAAAAATAGATGACGAGTGACAAGTCAAGCTTTTGTTTACCATTTTTCTATTCTTATGTTTTGTTGTGAAACTGGGAGTAGAATGCAGATATTTGTCATATTTAAAAAGTTGGATGTGCATGTAGCTGAAAAGGATGTAAAATTGATTTTCTGATAAGAGTTCAATTGCTCAAATTAAAAAAAAAATTACAAGTGATTAGGATAAACAACCATAATACATTTTCCAACGTTTTGGTTCCTCTTTCTCACCAGAAACAGGGGGTTAGATAGAGTACTGGAGGAGGAGTCAGGAGCCCTGGGTGTGAGTTCTGGAACTGATAGTAACTATCTGAGCAAATCCCTTAATCTTTCTGGGACCCCACTGATTCATCTATAAAATAAAGATGTGTGTATCCTGTTTATGACAGACAGGAGTAGAGTGAGCATCAATGAAATTTATTATGGATACCTATGACTAATTTTAATGAACTTCATAAGTCTAGTCATTTTGGTATTTTGTACATATAATTCAATGAAACGAAACAGTATAATTAATCATGTAAGGGGTTTAAAATTTTTCAGTTTTTAATGTTTCTTCAAGTTTATTGACATCTTCTTAAATACCCAGCGTATCAAGTTAAGTATATTGCAGCTTATTAAAAAACAATGTGCTAAATGAAGTAGAAAGAATGCTCATAAGCCTCTCTTTCCAGCAGCCAGGACTATATTTTGTACCTAATAACACACAAAATTAATAGAAATTGATGCTGGACTTCAATGCACTCCTCAAACTAGTGTTGTCCGTAAAAAGCTGTGCTTTCTTGTGGTGAGATGCCAAAAAAAAAAAAGAAAAGAAAAACTCATCCCATTCATTATTCTGGACAGATCAGAAACCTCTCTTGGGAAGCCTATAAATATCTACTGCAAAGAATAAAGCTATAATATACTGTCGGCAACAATTTGCCTTGGCAGGGGATGGACAAATGATCTAACAGTCCCTTTCATTTCTAATTTCTATGATTCTGTATTTTTTCAAGCCTTATATAGTTCTCTTAACCCAATTCTGTTGCATACTGAGCCAGAATCTCCCAGTGTTTGAATGGCTTGCCGGGGTTATCAGGTACTTTGGGAACACACGTTAACACCTTGTTCAGCAGGTTAACTCTTTTATGACTCATGTGTTCTGAATGAAGCCTCTGTATTTACATGCAAAGTATGACCATTCTTATGCGTTGATACAGACAGTGTTTTTCTGCATGGTCAAAATCAGCAAAGATTTAGAACGAAAGCTCAGCTGCCTTCATTATTTGTAGCTCTTAATGGTTGTGAATCTCAGGCACTCTGTTTTGTCCTGAAGCCAGCTACAGCCCTATCTTCCTATTATGCAGATATTGCTTCAAAACTCTTCAGATTCTTTAGTGTCTACAGGATAAAGCCTAAATTTATTAACATGATTATTCTCACCCCAATGCTTACATATGTTGGAAGAAATTATATTTTGCGCATCTCCTTGCTGCAGGCACCATTCCCTAGGCTGAGGATATGGCAGTGAACTTGACTGGCATCCCTACCTCCTGTGGCTTGCCTCTAACAGGGAATCAAACAATCAATATTGCAAATTATAAAATGTAGGATAGACAGTGATGAGTGCTAAATAGAAAAATAAAGAAATTAAAGAGGGCAGGAAATGTACTGAATAAAGTCTTATGCATTTTGTATCTTGAATGTCAGGTAATGCTTAATAGATATTGGCTAATTAAATGATACAGTATAACCTATGCCCCTTATGTCTTTAAGGCCCACATACATCTGAATGTAATTTGTGTGTTTAGGAAAGGTGAAGTTAGAGGCTCATTCCTGGGCGTTTGATTCCTAGAAAATGCACAAAATATAAGTTGTCTAAGGACAGAGAGATTGACTGTTTTCTTCACAATAGAATTCCAAGTGCATGGAACTAGGTCACAGCAGAGGCTCAATATTTTTTTTTAATGAATCAGTGAAACATTTGGGCAGATGCAAATCCAGGTGTGTGGTCAGAAGAAGAGAGTGCGCGTCCCATCAGCAATTACGTGCTGAGCCACTACTTCACAGAATCAGAAAGTTTGAAAGAATGTGTATTATTTTGTCCTTTGCACCTGATAAGGTAGGAAATTCTTTTATTCCATGGAGAATTTGGAACAACCACTACTATAAAAATGCAGCATGTATGTAATGTGTGCTTCCTTGCAGAAATGTTAGAAAACAACTGACTTCTCAGCTTAAATTAAGAAACAAAAATAAACAAACAAAAAAACCCATAGGCTCTTGTTGACAATTAAAACAGCATCCCTCTACCTAATTACTTGGAATGCAAAAGTCCCGGTGGAAGGGGCAGGGGTCAGAAGCTAATACTTTTAGTGGTCATTATTGCTCTTTTAAAAATTAATATCAATGAATTTTAGATGGCTTCCTCTAAAGGAAGTTTTCCCTGGGATGATAATGGGAGAAAGGGAGTTTGAGAGGGCTGGGTCAGTAGGGAGAAGCAGATAATTTTTTTGATCTATTTCGCATTTTTGCCTAGTTCAGATTCTATTTAAATTATCTACTGGCAAAAAAAAATTATTATAAAATAGAATTATCCCGTAGCATCTTACGCATTTGCACAACGTAAAACCATGACAGCAAATGAAGCCTGGAAAAGTAATGGTTAGTAAGCCCTTTATAACAAAGAACACTTCCTAGTCTGAAGACCTGGGTTCAAGAGTTGTCTTCACCTTCTAGTTCTCTATACTTTTTCTGTTATTGGTACATAATATTGTAAATATCCATGGTCTACATGTGGGCAGTTGTTACATGCATAGATTGTTTAATGATCAAGTCAGGATATCTGGGCTGTCACGTTGAGCATTTATCATTTCTATGTGTTGTGAACATTTCAAGTCCTCTCTTCTAGCTACTTTGAAATATGTAGCATATTGTTACTAACTATAATCACCCTAGTCTGCTATCGAACATGATAACTTATTTCTTCTAACTGTATGCTTGTACCCAGTACTAACTTCTATCCATTTCCCCGTCCTACCCTTACATCATTCCCTGACTCTGATTTCTCTCTTTCTATTCTTTATGTCAATAAGATGAAGATTTTCAGCTTCCACATATGAACCAGAACATGCAATAGTTGTCTTTCTGTGCCTGGCTTATTTCAGTTAACTTAAGGATCTCCAGTCCCATCCATATTGCTGCAAATGGCATGGATTTATTCTTTTTAAGTGGACAAATAGTATTTCATTGTATACATATACCACATTTTCTTTATTCCTTTATCCGTTGATGGACACTTAGGTTGATTCCATAACCTTGCTATTGTGAATAGTGCTGCAATGGACATGGGAGTTTAAGTATCCCTTGGGCCCACCAACAGTCTCTTTAAAAAGAAATTCTCTTAGCTACTTAATGGGCATAATATATGGCTGTCAGGGATAATTCATAGGGTTTTGTGAAAATCAAGTAGCAAAGTGAAGATTATTGAAAGGAAGTAGAAAAGCATTTATGCAAACATGAGTTATGGGCCAAACGATAAAATAGACATCACTCTCATGTGATGAATATGCAGGAAGTAAATATAAGGAACATCATATTACAGAATATTTCTGTTTCCTGGCTGTATGATTTCCATTGGAATATATTGATTTTTAAATTATGCATATGTCAGGCTACGTTGATTTTTCTCCCTGTTATGGAATGAACTTTTGTGTCACCCCCAAAGCAACCCCCTAAACCCCCAAAAGGGGTTAGGTTATAATCCAAACCCCCAATGTGATGGTACTGGGAAGTGGGAACTTTGGGAGGTGATTAGGTCATGAGGGGGGAGACTTCTTGAATGGGATTAGTCCCCTTATAAAAGAGGCCCCAGAGAGCTCCTGTATTAATCCATTCTCACACTGCTAATAAAGACATATTCAAGATTGAGTAATTTATAAAGGAAAGAGGTTTAATTGACTCACAGTTCAGCATGGCTGGGGAGGCCTCAGGAAACTTACAATCATGGTGGAAGGGGAGGCAAACATGCCCTTCTTCACATGATGGCAGGAAGGAGAAGTGCAGGGCAAAAGGGGGAAAAGTCCCTTATAAAACCATCAGATCTCATGAGAACACACTCACTATCAGGAGAACAGCATGAGGGTAAGTGCCCCCATGATGAAATTGCCTCCCACTGGGTCCCTCCTCTGACACATGGGAATAATGGGAACTACGATTCAAGATAAGATTTGGGTGGGGACAGAAAGCCTAATCATATCAGCTCCCTTGCTCCTTTTGCCACATGAATATACAAAGAGAAGACAGCATCTATGAACCAGGAAGCAGGTCCTCACCAGACACCCAATCTGCCAGCACCTTGATCTTGGACTACCCAACCTCCAGAACTCTGAGAAATAAATATTTGTTGTTTAAGCCTCCCAGTCTATGGCATTTTTATTATAGCAGCCTAAATAGATGAAGATGACCTCTAGTAGTGTACTATCTCCAGTCTTCCTGTCATTATCTAGGATTATATTTTTTTTCCTTAATGTGGTTCTGAGATACTGGATATATTTTCAACATTATTTTGGTTGTACAGCTGCCTTTGTTTAAAATTATACAATAAAAGTGCTTGGTTACATACCCAAATATTTACAGTGTTTCCATTTAATAAGTTTAAAACTATGTTTTTGCATATAGAAACTTGCAATAAAAAGAAAAATTATAGGTGTCATGGCTATATTAGCTGGCTGGTGTTGAAGTCACTGTTTTCAACTAGTAACCAAAACCATATACACCCCCACAGCTTATTGTCTGAGTTAACATACCCTTACTTTGTTACAAAACTTTCACCCAGATAGATAAAACTGTAAGTAACGTTATTGTTTGTTTTAGGAGCTTCTTAAAAGTAAAGAACTAGTTAGCTAGATAGCTCAATTAGGCTTATTTAATCTATAAGACTTGGCTGGGCGTGGCCTCATGCCTGTAGTCCTAGCACTTTGGGAGGCTGAGGCAGGAGAATCACACGAGGCCATGAGTTCAAGACCAGCCTGGGCAACATAGCCAGACCCTGACTCAAAAAAAAAAAAAAAAAATCCAGGTGTGGTGGTTAGTGCCTGTAGTCCTAGCTACTAAGGAGGCTGAAGTGGGAGAATCAGTTGAGCCCAGGAGTTTGAGGCTGCAGTGAGCTATGATTGTCCCACTGCATTCCAGCCTGGATGACAGAGCAAGATTCTGCCTCTGAAAAAAAAATTCTATAGGACTCACTTTAAGAGCCTTGCCTCAGCAAGCTTTGTCCATGAACCTTAAACCATTAGGTCAAGAACTCACACAATCTTCATCAAACTCTTGTTAAAAAGTGTCCAAAATCTATTCTACCATTCTCTCCCCTCTCTAAGATGGTTCTAAGATTCTGTAAATGTAGTAATCACCTATTGCAATAAACAAATATAGCTTTGTATCATCAACAAGTTGTATATGAGCTATATTCAGGGAGCTAGCATTTGACAAAACTTCAAGGGATTTGAAAGTTTCTTTTTTTTTTTTAGTTTGAGGAATTAGTCTAATAAATTTGAACATCTTTCAAACTGAATTATGAGAACTAGAAATTAAATTATTATCTACATGAAGTGGGACTTTTAATGCTTGACTTCTACTTATTCTCAATACACTGAATCAATGCTGATCTTCCTATAGAATATAAACACTTGTCAACGTTTGCACAGTGAAAT
Organism: Pan paniscus; assembly: GCF_029289425.2. Taxonomy (NCBI): domain Eukaryota; kingdom Metazoa; phylum Chordata; class Mammalia; order Primates; family Hominidae; genus Pan; species Pan paniscus. The sequence goes on along the minus strand of NC_073252.2, from coordinate 179,031,251 downwards.
TAGCTAATCACTTTTGCAAACCACATGACCTTTGCTAATATTCATTGAACTGTGCTGTGTTTGCAAACGCAATGGATATGTGTTCTGGATGCTACATGCATAACAATATGTGAGATAGTTTTCACTTTCCGAGAATTAAAACCCAAGAATCATGGACCAAAACAGGAGTGTTTTTTTCTAACTTCGTTGTACAAGTTTCACTCCTCTCGCCTGAAATGGGTGTTACACATATAACAAATAGTGAACAGACTTTCATTATCTATCTATCAATCATTCACATTTTAAAAGAATCCTTCATGTGTGTATTTTAAAGTGATGTACTAAAAAATGGAAATTATGCTTTCAGATAAAAGCAGTTCTAAAAATATATTAAATGTAGATTTAAATTTAGCTAATGTAGCAGTAGATTTTACTGAACAGGGAGAGGATTTGAAACTGAAGGACAGCAAAAGAAGGTCTATAGTCATATTAGATTTGTGTTTGACAAGGTATGAGACCCATCAAGTCTAGGCACAGAGGTCGTCAGAAATATATCTTAATAAAAATGTGAATGTAAAGACCATGACTATATGACATATCTGATCTAGTCTCTGATGTCAGACATCTGGTATTGAGTATGGTCAGTGTCTAAAAACTATATCATAGGCTAGCTTTAAAATTACTGTAAACTCTCTCTTGTTTCTATAGGTTACCCTCCTCCTATTTCCAGCAATGTCTATGAATACTTCATTTAAGCCAAGGAAGAAGAATTCCCACTTGGGACTTCTAACTCTCATGTAACCTTGATTCAATGGGTGGTCAGCGTTAAGAGGACAAAGAGTCTATAGGAAGCTGGGCGCAGTGGCTCATGCCTGTAATACCAGCACTTTGGGAGGCCGAGGTGGGTGGATCACTAGGTCAAAAGATTGAGACCATCCTGGCCAACATGGTGAAACCCTGTCTCTACTAAAATACAAAAAATTAGCCAGGTGTGGTGGTGCATGCCTGTAGTCCCAGCTCCTTGGGAGGCTGAGGCAGGGTAATTGGGGAATCGCTTGATCCCGGGAGCCAGGGGTTGCAGTGAGCCAAGATTGCGCCACTGCACTCCAGCCTGGCGACAGAGTGAGACCCTGTCTCAAAAGGAAAAAAAAAAAAAAAAAAAAAAGTCTATAGGTGGGAGAGACATTTGGGAGCATGCACGAATATTTTAACAACTACCAATAAAACTCCCAAGTGGATATTGATGGGAAAATATTTTGAAGTCAGTTAAGCAGTGAACACCGACCTTAAAACTAGTAGCAGGTTTACCCTAGAAGCAGAATAAATTGATCCTAGTGGGAAGGTGTCGATGCTTGGAAAAAACTTTAATTCCCAATAATTCCACATAAAGTGGTACAAAACAGTTATTTTAATCATCTAAATAGTATGTCAAGCAGAAATGTTTGCCTAGACCCCAAATCACTAACTTCATTAGCTGAATGATAGAGGTCAAAAAGAAAATCAAAACAATTATTGAAATAAAAGAAAAACTAAACTTATTGTTCCTATCTCTCCCCAGTGCCTTGAGTCATTATTCTTGTGCAAGTTAGAAGTTCTACCAAGATTATTAACTGTTTCGGGCCACCAATATGCTATTTATTATACTACTGCAATGACATATCTGTTGACAATTCTCATTTGCTACAGTACCATCATGGCCACATGACAGAATATACTCCCACTATGTTCAGAATGTGGTGTCATCCATGAAATCAAATTCCCGAATATGACATTTTGCAGTGACTCAAGTTTTAGATATTGCTCAAAAGATTAAAGAGTGGAAGGTGCTAGAAGAAGTAGAAATAGAGGCCAGTGTTGGGATCATGTTAGTAGCACTGCCGCCTCCTCTCGATAGCTGCATGTTGATGTAATTGGAAACACCAACAAGACGTCCTCTTTATCCGTGGTGTCTGCCATTGGATTGACAGTCGCAAGTGTTATTTTTGGGCCTGGTTCCAAGCTTCACCCTAACATGAGAGCCTGTGAAAAGCTTAGCAAGATTGTCACATGCCAGAATGTGATCATCTATGGGTAACTATTTTAAAACTGGAGTATTTTTGTTTACTGAATGTTTAGAGAGGCTAAATATTTAAAAGTGTGTCTCCATTTCCATATGGTTTAATAGGTTCTCCTCTTTGGAAAAAAATATTAATTTCAAATGTCAAAAATCTCATGGAACTCTCATTTTTAGTAGTTCTACTTTTACTGCATCTTGAGTGAAACAAAAATATTGACTATACTATATTTCAGGTATATATTTGCATTTTATTTATCATAATGCCTATATGCAATAAATGGTATTACATGGAGACAAATTATTTATTTAGCTTTCAGAACATGCTTGTTGGGAAGAATCCATATGTTTACTAAATCTGACATCCCTCTAAATATCTATGACTCACAGGTTGGAAATAACAGGCTTATAAAAGACAGTTTTGAAAATCAGACACATCTGGGTTTCAAATCTCTCTCTCTCACACACACACACACATATACACATACAAACACAAACAAGTATATATTACCTTGGGCAAGTCACTTAACTCCGTAAAACTAGTTTGCTCATTTTTAATAGCATTTCAGGGCAATTAAACAACATAACTTAGGTAAAACATGTACCACTCTGCTTGGCACATTGTAGCTACTCAATATCTCTTAGTTCCTACCCTTTCTCTTGCAAATATTTGAAATTTTAAAATTCCCAATGTATATATGAAAGCTGGGGTTAACTCAAAATATAATTTAGAGAACAAATATTCACTCCACAGAAAGATTCACAGCAGGATTACTTCACACTACAAACTGTGCAAATGTATTTCATGTATTGCCCAATCTGCCAGTTTCTCACATCTGATCACAACCCTTTTTGTGAATAGGGACAAGTGCCTCTACATAACCTAGGAAACGAATACTTTGCATCTGATAGAATGCATCTAGTTGGACGTATGATTTAAAACATGCTGATGCTTACTAAAGATCTGAAAGGAGAAATGGGCTTTGCAAATATGAGGTCGATACTCTACTAATCTGTTGGGGTCATTATAAGATTTTTCTGTTGGTTTATGAGGTGAGTATATATTGAAAATATCCAGTCATGCAGTTGCACAAAACTGTCCTGCTAGTCTTAATTGCCGCTTCATCTCCCCGCTTTCTAATGCGGTGGAAGATATTTTTCAAGCAGCAGCATGTGGCTCAGCGGCAGACACCACAGGCACTTACGCTGGGAGTTTTGAAGCTTCCTGTATATGAGGATGCTGCTGCTGGGCTGGATTGTCCAGGCAACTGTAAATGCTGAGATTTTTACCTTCTATTCTTCTATTCTTCCTGAATACTTCATCACTGGGGGCAGTTTCTTTTTCTCTCTCTCTTTCTTCCCATAGAGTTCACTTGGGGATTGTCTACCGTAATAAATGAGCGGTCTTTCAAATGAATGGTTTATCCACTTTGGTCCTGGTATGTCCAATTTTAATGCTTTATGCTCTATAACAGTGGGGGAAAATGTCAGAAAGCAATTTCTAAAGAATTTGTATACTATTTACCTAGTAGGACAATAAAATCAAAAAAAGTTTCTCCCGTGTATGAATAGGAAAGAAACCAATCTACAACATCTTCATTTGACTCATTTTATAGTTTTGGTTTTGAGTGTACCCTTATTTGGTAGCTCTTTGAGAATCTCATATGTAGCCATTAGAAAGCCAGCCATTTACTGATCAGTTACTTGGTGGCAAGCACTGGGCCAACCTCTGTTTATGCATTTAATCTTCACAGAAATGCCTAGGATGAAGTAGTCACTTTTATTCCCTTTTTACAGATAAAGAAATTAAAGCTTAGCAAAGTTAAATGAGCTGCCTAAGGTCACTCAGTAAGGAATAAGTCAGGGTTTGAACCCAGAGCTATGCACCCACATTATTTCTTGATTTTAACTGTTTTAGAAGTTTTTGATAGTAAATGCATGGTTTAGAAAAGGTTTGGGGATGGTATAATAAAGATTATTTTCTATAGTATAGCATTTGTTTGAGAATAGTTAAGACTGAATCCCAAGTCAGGATATAAAAATGTATAGCATTAAATTGGTCAACATATATTCTCTTGATTTTCTTAGTTCAATAACAAAATTTTATTTCTTCAAGTAGAATGCTAAGGTATAGAAACAGGAAAGACAAAAGATTCTATGCATACATACATAAAAGTCTAATTTCAGGAGGGAATGTGTTAGGTTATATTTGAATAATACACCTTTGAAATACAAAACAATTCAAAGTTTTCTTTAAAGTAGAAGAATAATATTTTCCATCTGAGTAAAAAATAAATAAGTCAATTAATTAATTAATTAATGTAAGGCATAAATCACCCATGTCTTTGACCTTTTTTGCAGTATTTCACCCCAGAATGTAATGGAAACACCAATATCATCTTAACTATTGTAGCACCAGCAGGCCTTTATGCATTATAAACTTTCTTTCTCCTTTTTTAATTCTCTTCTAAATTGAACCTAGGAGGGCAGAGATGGGTCCTTCATAAGGTTCCTTGAACTGCTGATTGCAGAAAAATCAGGTGAGATTTTCAAATTGACAATTTTTAGATTGACAATTTCATTCCATGGCTCCTTCTGCGTTTCTCTGCTCCGATTTTAATTATCACTTAGAATAAGTGTACTGGATATATACTTATCAACTCCTCATTTCCCCTGTGGACCACACTGTGGGTTACAAAATACAATTTCCATTTTGTCTGCTGATGGCCTAAATAAGGTGCATACAAAACAACAAGGATGGGCTTCTTAATTTAGCAGGGTAAGATGTTCATATAACAGTGGCCCTGGGGGCTAGATTGAAGAAGAAAGAGAAATAGATTCTACCTCAGTGGAGCTGAACAATTTCCAAAAGATTTAGCACACAAAAAACTGGGCCAACCCACACTATGAACAATTAGAAAAATTCTAACAATAATGTGATTTTTTAATATTCTGAAATACAGGGCTCCATGGCATACATGTAATTATATCTTATATGATATTTTAAGCAAAACTATCATAGGCACAAAAAGCGTTAAAGAAATATTAAGGATTCGAATAGCATGGTCAAGAAGGTATTAAAATATTTTGAACTATAAAATATAACATATATATAACGCATCATTTTATTTAATTCATAACATTAGCACCCTCAGTGTGTAAGTATAATCAATACTGTGATCAATATATTAATGTAAAAATATATGAAAATAAAAATTGTGAATAATTTCCTTCTATTTTTAAAAATGAATTTTCTCACTAGTGAATTATTTCTCAATCTAATTTCCTCTGAATACATGGCCTTTTTCCAATAACATGCAATATACATTATAAACCATAATTCTTATCATAATCATCACTGCAACAAGTATCAGCCAAATTTAGTGAGTTATCATTATCAGCTAAGTCCTAGGGATCCAGAAAGTTATACGATATGGTCAGGTTTTGGCAAATTAATGGGATAATGAGTGTATATGGAAAAGATTTAAAAAGTCATACAAAACAATGGAAAAAGCATGGTGGTTATGGAATATCATAAGGGTTCATGGAGAAATTGGAACTTGAGGTGGACATTGAATTCTCAGGAATTCACAAACCTATGTAAGAATGCAGGGATACTTCACTCATATACTTTATGCAGTACAGCAAGAACAAAGACAGAATTTGCTTAAGCCCTTTGACTCTAAACAGTTTTGAGTAATAGGTGAAGAATTAAACATTTAATAAAGGGTTATGACTATTGACCTAAGTATGGTATTGGTACTTTATGTTGGAGGTAGTGAAGGATCACTGAAGGCTTTTGTGCAGAGGGAATGATACTTACAAGCTTTACATTTGGGAAATCCATTTATTAGAAGCCTGACATTATAGAGGAAGCTATAGAGAATAGCTAGGACAAAGAAAACTATGTCTTAAATGTAACGTTTTCGTTGTATGTGCTTGGCATTTTCTTATCCATACATGTTACATTTTCTTGTTTCTACACTTATGATCACATCAAAATGTGACTTGTCTATACTTGTGGAAACCAAGATAAATGACAATTTAACAGAAGAATGCAAGAGATATTCCAAAGACACCACATATCATCTAAAGAGAAGTAGACCTTAAGTATACTTCAGAGGACAGAGAAGATTTGATTATGTTGGGAGAGCGTCAGAGGAGAGAAGGCTTGTTGGGTCTGTACAGGTGTTCATGTCCCTATTTCTGTATCATGAAGGTTAAAAAGAAGTAACGAACAACTTATGTAGTTTAAATTGGACTTAAATGCATTGATTTTGTGCTGTTCTTGTCTATGTATCTTTCCAATTAGACACAAATCAATTTGCACTCTGAATGGTGTTTTGCAGTACCTGGGGTGTGGTTGGTAAAAAAACACTTTGACTACAATATATTGTTGACAAAAGAGGCATCTGCACTGACAAGGAAGAAATGATTGTATTATCTCAGTTGTACCTGAGATGTTTCTATATATCAATGAACACATGAAAATTATTTATGTCTACTACAACCCTACTATTATGGAACCATTCACTCTAAATAGACTTACTATTTATTGCATTTGATAGTACTGAGAGAGGCAACAACATAATTTATAGTGTAATATCAGTATATAAATAGCAACATAATTTATAGCGCAAGTAATATCAGTATAATCTCCAGCCTGACCAAAACCTAGTAACTTAGGTTTACAGCAATACACACAATTGGATAAATTAAAGCCAATTCAGGTGTTCTGTATTATTTTCCCTTACATTTAAGAAGTATATGTATTTAAATTTCATTCTATGTGTTATTATTTTAAAAACTCATAATCAATGAAATAATTATCTTATATCTATTCACACAGAACTGAATTTCCTTAGGCTCTTGAAAATCTAATTTGACCACTTAAAACATCTCATTCATTCATTCATTCATTCACATATCCACTCCCCAAATATTTATTATTCAACGAATAAATACTGGTCACCTTGATGAACAGTGAGAAGTAAATAAATTTTTCATGGAACTTATATTTTAATAAGGAAAGACAGATAATCAATAAATGTATAGGATGTATAATAAGTCAATACATGAGATGCCTAATGGTAATAAAATATGTAAAAATAATAAAGCAAGATAAAGGGCATAGAAAGTGCTGGGGCTGTCATGAAGGGCTTGTAAGGCATGGTTTATTTTACAGAGAGTAGTTAGGAAAGGCCTCATTGATAAAATACCATTTGGGTAAAAAAGAAAAACTCTGAAGGAAGTGGTGACTCACACAGGAATAAAACTTTACTTTCCATATCTTTATATTAAACATTTTCCTCATATATTAGAAAATACTCCTTATCCCAAAGTGAACACCATAACGATTTGTGACTAAATTTTCCAAAGTGTCTATTTGTAGGCTAACATGTCTTCTTGGTGTTCTGTCTGCCAAGATACTTAAGTGATCTTATACTTCAGCTTAATGAATACTTAAGTTCTTACCCTACATAAGACTCTTTTTGTCTGCCCAACAACCATTTCTCCAACATCTCTTAGAAGCATTTTACCTTTCCTTTGGGAGTTGAGCATTCCTCATTCTGAAATGTGACCCAGGTCTGGTCAATCAGGGTGGCCAACTTCTTCCAGCTCCAGAAACTGACTCAGAAAATGCTTATGATACAAGAGAGGTCAATCAGAATCTCTAAGTGTCAGCCCAGATGTTGTGGGTGAAACTATGGAAATATGTACTCCTTTTTGCCAGATTTCCTTATCATTAGATATGTACTTAGGATGTAAGCCTGAAGTTTCTGAAGTTCAACTTGTCAGTAAGAGAAAAGACAGTGTCAGAAAAAAAGCCAAAGGAGAGGAAAGCAGATTCGAGAACTGTATGGGAATCCCTGTCAATATTGTTTCAACAGCTAGATCCAACTAGGCCTGAAGCTGCTACCCATAGACTCTATCAGATCCAACAAATTACCATAGTTCCACTAACTATTAGGATCACCTTTATTATACTCGCAAGTAGAAGCCTCATGACTAATACAAAGAACCAGCTACCTCAATTCTACTTACTCTACAGTTTTTAAAAGAAAGAAAAAAGATATATGACAGTAAGAATGGCTGTTTCACTATCCTCTCATCAGCCTGCTCTTATGCATTTCTTTGTGATGATGATCATTTGGTTACCTTTGAGTAGCAAAATATAGTTTTTATTTCAGCTCAATGAATATTTTATGTGCACTTAAATGTATAAGAAACTTTCCTTGCACTGGGAACATACAAAAATGAAACAAGACAAGTTTCTCATTCTGAACACACGGTATTGAGCTTGCCTGACTCACAGTGTCCAAATTGTATAGCCAAAATAAAAAAATACTATATAAATCCTACGAGTACTATTTCCCCCATTAGATATTAAAAACACTGAAGCCATGAATTGTATTGCTTTTCCCTAAGTTTCATCTCTAACACTTGCGTCTAGATTATTAATATTTGTAGAATACAACACATATTTTTCTTTGAGGCCTATCAGTCTGCAAGTGTCTTCTCGGGACAACTGTTAAAACAATGTGCAATTGCGACCGTGGTTACCTCTCATTCAATCAGTAACTTTATCTGCTAATAAATGATTTTTCATTCACATCTGGAAGACCTTGAAATCCTCCTAAACAACACATTTATGATGATGCAGTGATGGTTTTGAGATAAAGTATTCTGCAACAATGTCTTTTAGGAAAAAAAAAGATTCTTATGAGAAAAAGAGAGAAACAAAATATAAGTCAATATACTAAGATTAAGAACATAGATATGTATTTTCTCTTCCTTCCCACATCTCATTCTTTCTGTAATAAAATGATCTCAGCACTCGCACTGCCTTCTGATTACAGCAAGATTGCAAGACTTCTGCAGCTTTCCTACTGCAGAGCTATTTCTAATACCACACTGATCCTGAAATGTTTGCCGTCTCCTTAAAGCACCTGCTGTAACTCCCGGCCATACTCTTCTCCCCACTTTAAAAACTAGATCTAACCCAACCATCAGGCTAAAAGTAGGAAATACAACAGTTTGAAGAAATGCAAAAATTTGTCTTGTATTCTATTAAACGGCAGGCACTGCTGAAATAAGCTATGCCTAGGTACTTGGGTTCGGGCAAATCAAGTAACATGATATATTTTTTACGAAGGGGCTGTTTTAGCAAACTGGGCAGACCTACTGCTCTGATTTCTCATGCATTGTTTTACTGTCATTAAAGTGTTTTTGGTTATACGTCATTATCTTTTACTTATCCACTAATGGTCTACAGACACACAAATATCAGGCAGGTGAAGTCTTCCCCCTATCCCCCTCCCCCAATCCCGCTGCACCACTGCAGGCCTGGGTAGTAGCAGACACACCGATCTGCGCCCTGTCACTGGTTTAGGAAGCCGAGCCCCAGCCGCTGAGCCGTTTTCTACCGGCTGAAGCACGCGTGCTTCCTTTGCTTCCTTTGCTTCTGCAAGGGAACAATGAGCAAGTGCATGTGTGGGAACCCTCCTGCCTGCTGGGCGCTCAGCTAGGAGTCCCAGAATATCAGACACAATTATATTCAAATGTAAGTACCAAAAGTCATTTAGACTTGAATATAAATGATTCTAGCTGCCATGTTGGATCACCGGCACTACTGCTCCTCTTCATTAGCAGTGATAATTGAGCAATGACTTTCTAGGTGCTTAAATCACAGTATGATTAATGGTGTATGTACCTATCTTGCTTGCAAGCTCCCTATTTGAAGGAGATTTTTCTTTTACATTTAATTATCTTCATCATCTTCAAACACAAAACACTCAAAGCACTGTGCTTATAAAACCTGGAGACCAACATTTTTAAAGCGTCTCTTGACCGGTTCATCACTTTGCCACTGGTGTTTTCAAGTTACCTTACAAGACTTATTTAATAAGAAACAAGAATGAATGCTACTGAATGAGACAGAAGAAATGCAAATTGCTGCTATTTCATTCCTTAAATTGCATACCACTTATATTCTTCTCATCTATCTTAATGTTGGTTTATAGGGTTCCTTTATTAGGATATGAGATTTAGAGTGTAGAGTTTGTGATTATTTTTCTAAGTTATTTTCAGGCGCTACCATTAAGACGAGAAGCCAAAATAATCAGCTAGAGATTGAGCTGAATTAGGAAGAGATAGTTGCTTTTTTCCCCCTTTAAATCCCTTCCTGTGTATGTCTAACAGTGCAGTTCTACCCAGAACACTCCCAGCATCTGGCCTATCTTGCATTCAATTCACCCAAAAGTTATAAAATGTATAATTAATGATATGGCCCTGTATATAGCACACTGACACCTTCACTAACTTAAATCTATAGCTTATAGGTGAAAGTAAATAGAATAAGTTATAGGTATAATTAGCATATGAGACCAGTCTGAAGAAAAACATACAAAAAGCAAAATGTCACACTTCCTTTTCTCTCGTATTTTATATTTTGAGAATTTTAAAAATTGCTAAGTGCAGTAACACTTAGAAGAAGCCACATCTGATGGGACAGTTCTTTTTTATGCTTCTTAAAAGAAAAAGAGCCTTTGTTAATGTGCTTTCCTTATAACTCTAATTTTCTGTTGACAGATCCCTGCTCTCAGACCCCTGCAGACCTACTGGTTCTGGAAAAAAGCTTTCTTCTTCGGTCCCCTGAGTAGGCTAGTGACAACTGAAAACATGCAGGTAAAACTAACACAGAATGGTCATTTCAGAGCCAATTTTCTGTGGTGGCAAAGATGTGCCAGCAGGTTTGCTCATGCTGCTGGGTCCAGGGAAACTTTTTGACAGAGCCCCCACCCCCTCTTGCCTAAACTAGTAGAAATGATTTGGAAATCCTTTTGGGGAATTATTTCATTTTCATTTTGCTTTACTTCCCCTTATTCTTCTGAAAGTAGCATTTACATGCTCCCTGCTCAAATTTATGAGAGGAAAACAAAACTTACATAATTCAGAAAGTCAGTAAATTCTTATTTCATTGGCAAAACGAATCACCTGTTTCCTTGACTCAGTTCAGACCAAAATTAAAAGCACTCAGACATCCTAATAAATACCAGAGCAATGGGCATTTACAAAATCATTGAATGGAAAAGACAGAAAGAATGGTTAAAAAAAATTGTAACCTGCAATAGGACCATCCTTAAATATATTAATAGTATTAAAGATTTATTTTGTTATTCAGTCTTCTACAATGTCCCTGTGAGGTTGAGTGCCTCCCCATTTTATGGTTGAAGAAACCAAGACTTGGAGATGATAAATAATTTACTCCAGTTATATTGCTGGTAAGAGAAAGAGCCAGAATTCATACTAAGGTCTGAGTTAAGTCCAGGTTTTCTACATGTGATATCGATAGTATATTTAAAACAACTAGCATGATGAATATTTTGTACCTAGCTAGAGTATTTCTAGCTGCTAGAGATTGGGAGAAACTCATATCTATGTATTATGAAACTTCACATTCATACCTATAATTTAAAGAAAAATATCGTCATGTTACTAGGATAAAATTTCACTTTTTCTCTTCATGGTAATTTAATTTTAACTAGTAGTTATCAGCCATAATACCCTGTTTAGTTTTAACTAAAATAAGAAATCAAGAAAGTAAAGAGAATTTGAAGCTTAGAATAAAAAACCCAAATGTTACCACTTATAAATTAAACACGAACACAAAAGAATGTGATAAGATCGGGAAAACATCTAACAGTAGGAATAGTTGGTTGACTACGCTTTTACTCCTATCTAAAATGATGTCATATAGGTGGTCCCAAACACAGATAAGGGCTCCCCCAGTTTGGATAAGAAGTCTGATTATGCTGTGCATCCCTGGATAGTCCTGCCAGACACGAGGATATGCACAAATGCCCATCAGAAGCAAGACTATTTTACATCATTGCACACACACTCACACGCACACTCATACACGCACACTCACAAAGACATCCAAACAAAACATGCCACTAGCGCATGAAGTGAGGCATTTGATGGTGTGGACAAGAAGCCAAACTTTTCCACTTACTAGCAGTGTGACCTCCATCACTCCATCTCCTCCGTGAGCCTGGTCCATAAATTCAGCACATCATAGCACCAATCTCACAAACATGCATGGTCATCAGGGGCTCAAGGAACGTGAAGCTCATGGAACATTCTATAATCATAAACACTATTCAAATACAGTGATTGTTGTCATGGCTGTTACTTATTTCTGAAACTCCTGCTATGATACTGCTCCTGAAACAGCTGGCTACCAGGAAGAACACCTGTCATCCCTAATCCACTGGTCCAGAACACTTTCCTCCATACAGAGCAGGTTTTCATGATTGGATGATTACCCTGCATGGCTGGCAACAAACTCAATTACTGTATTTTGAGAAATCAGCCACAAATTGGAGGTTTCTTATATGCAAAGTGCATAATGAGATGAAAGCCTACTTGAAACTCATCAGAGGCGCAACAATACTCTGACTTTTAATAAAGGCTAAACCAGGTCAGGTGGAAGGGGAAACATTTAGATAAACATATTTTAGGGTAGACAAATGGAAAAAGTAAAACAGCACTATTTTAATAAGTATAATTACAGGATGATTCTTTTATCAGATTTTGGAATGAGCTGGCTTCCTTTAAAAACAACCAACAACAACTCTGATTTCTTTTAATGTTTTCTCTTTTTCTAAAAAATAGCCTTTTTCTCTGTCTTGAAGAGAGGTCATAAATCCTGAGTTCTATCCAAGAGAAGCCTGAGCTTCAAGCTTTTTCACCAACATAGTGTATTAAAATGCTTTAAATTAAGGAACTCTTTTGTATTTAATCTACAAACCTGTAGATTAAATACAAAAGAGTTCGACCCATTTCCCACCTCCCAATGCCATACAGCAATGGTTACTTTTTAAACTGCTCCAAAAAAGATTCTGAGATCTTAATTTTTTGGTTTTTTTCCTTGAGCAGACCACAAAAGATGTGAGAATTCAAACTGAGCCATAGCTCCATCTCCTGGAAGTGTATATCAGCAGCAACGAGAGTAAAGACCCAGAGGCATGAGAAACACTTCCTCACTGAAGCACTCACGTTCCGACTGTGTGCAAAAGACCTTTTGTGTCTCACTCACTGAGGGAGATTGTTCTTCACTCAATCAATGAGAAGAACAGACGTCTTAGAAAACCTTCAGTACCTGGGGGAAACGAATGAGCTCAAACACAAGGGAAAGTCAGCCCGTGTTCAAGATAAGCCCATCTCAGGAAGGCAGGCACCATGCTCCTGAGACTACTCTACCCCCAGATAAAAAAGCCCTTATCGATAAGCCAAAATCACAGATTATTTTATTAAGCTCATATTTTAAAAGAATGCAAAGCTTCCTTTAATGTTACTTTCCATTGTAAATGTAAAATTACAGTTTGCACATAATATCTGGATTCTGGTTAACTATTTTCCATACTGTATTTTGCAATTGCATATCTGCATTTCTATTTTTATATTAAAAAATAAATAGGGTTATGCAAATAATATTTCTAATTGTGCATATTTATGCATTTATATTAAGTTTTAGTATGTCTGCTTGCTCACATAATTTATCTTCTCTTTATGTATAATTTCATTTACTTACAATAGGTAATTATTAGGGAAACAAATAAAATCTTTGAGAAATTACCAGAGGTTAATTCATAAGTGCTTTGATTGTCTTGCTTCATGATGATCATATACTTTATTGAGAAATTACCAGAGGTTAATTCATAAGTGCTTTATCTTGCTTCACAGATAATCATATACTTTATTTCTAAACTTTGAAATGTTATTGTCCATATTGTTTCTTCGTACTTACAAAAGTAAGAAATTGGATTGTAATGTTTCCAATTTATGTTGTCATGCTTTCCTCTCTTTAATATAACTTGAGTTTATGTAAAGTTTGAGTGGTTCAAGTTATTTCCAAAAATATAATAGGAGCCCCACCCTTCTCAGTTCTTTCACACTAACACTTTTATCGACACATTAATTTGGAATGGGGAAGGATGTAAGCCACACTAGTCAATTTGGATCAGCTGTTTATTTACAATTTACTCCAAAGATTTAAGTAAGCAAAGTCAGTGAGCAATTGAAATTGTTTTCCTACTCGCTTTTATTCTTTTTTTTTTTTAAAAAAACAACAACAACAGCCATTTGAATGAATTTTTTTACTCTCCTGATGTTTCTCTCTGTTTCCACACTGAGCGCCTGATAGAAGCTGGACACCTGCTTGCCTTCAGTCTATTCCATGTTCTTTAAAACTGTGCTGAATAGAGATTGAGTTCAGCTTCCTATATCTATAATCAGTGTCTGATTTGGAAACAGAAAAAAAACTTTATATAACTATTAATAGTGGGTGAACTGAAGCCAGCACTTTGATATTAATAAACACAATACATAATAAAGCACAAAATCCAATTTATTCAATGTAATTGAGAATATGGCCCCCTGGCAAGATGAATATTGTGAGAAAACTAAAAATCAGTATATACTACTTGATTTTCAAGGAATTAAATATATGTAGACTACACTTAACATTCAAATTAGCTTGACTCTGATGTAATATCACTTTGATGCTTCAGAAAGAATATTTAGGGCCTCAGGATCATTATAACGAACACCAGTGTCACGGTCAACTACTAAAGGACTAGAAGATAGACGCTATTACACTAATTTTGTCCTGAAATTAGGACATATTCCTTTAAAAATATTTCTGGATATCTGTTTCTGTGCTTATTATGTGTCTCTTTTTCATAAAAGTTAAGTGGAGAAGATATGTGTATAAATCCTATTTCTTTGGGGCTACACAGAGTTTGGATAAAATGGGAATAGGCTTCATAGCGAAAGTTTACACCTGAAGTCTCCCCATCTCGTGTATGGCTTTGCTTGATTAACATACTTTGCTCAATGGCCATAAAGGAGCACGCATTTTAGATTAGAGTTTTCTGTTGGCTTTTGATGATTGGCTTGCAGCCAAAGCACTTATCCTGCTATTCAGGATATATTGTAGAAAACCATATAACTGCACCTAAGAGTCTTTAATTGCTAATTGTTCCTAATAACTGTTTAGGATATAATGCAAACAATAATACATGATGTCAGTTTGAATTTCAAGGTTGTTATTCAATCCCAAGTTTCTGCTGTGTTATGGTCTCTTCCTGTGGTTAATGATGTCTGGAAAACCCTCTGTGGAGTAACAACCCTGGCTTGGGTAAGGGGCAAGGTCTGCATTAAAAGAATAACAATAGAAAATAGAGGTTTGAGTAATAGCTACTGTGAGTTGGAATGCAATAACAAGCATTGTACAAAATGAAATAAATGGCCACTTTTGTGCTTCCAATTATAATACACATCTCTGTAACTATTCAGAGATTAACTGTGCTGCGGATTATCTATAGAATTTGGAATTATCTTCTACATTGTCATGTGCATCCAAAGTGTCCTGTTATGCTCTGGGAATCAGGGAATCACTTTCTCCAGGTCTTATTCTTAAAGGACTGAGACAAGCTTTCATTATTTCTGAGGATGCTCATTGATCTCCCTTCTACTCATAGTGGCTCAAACCAGAACATGGAAGCCTTCTTATAATAGGCAATGGCAAAAATGTGACAGGGCCAAGCTCTGGCTAGCTAATAACTCTTCAAGTACTTCTCCCTCTGTTCTGTCTGCAATTTCAGTAAGATTTCTAGCACTTGGAGTTTAAATGTCCTCTAGCCCTTTAGAAGCTGGCATCTAATTGCTTCTTCACGTTGCCAAATGACTGTTTTCTCTATTGACGTGGTTCCTGCCAGACTTTGGAATACACAGTAAGCAGGATAAGAGAGACAAGAGAAGCATAAAACTCACTCAGAGGAGGATTAGAGCACAGCTGGGCGTCAGAGAGTCAGTAGAAGGGGCGAGAAAACAAAAGCCAAGAAAGAAAAATGAAAAACTGTAGATTGCACAAAAGAAAAGGGAAGCAGGACCAGAGTGGATTGCTGGTAGAGAGATACAAGGCCTGCTGTGTCTGAGAACTATTTAATGGAAGCATCTCTATATGTGGGTGTGCTATTGTGTATGTTGATACATGCAAAACAATGTCCCTTCCTTACCTACCTCCTTTAATCACAAAAAAGCCCAATGTAGTATTTGGTTCATCATTCCCATTCCACATTATTCCTTATTATCTAATTTTGGTAGATTGCAAAATGGCTACAGTCCTTCACTTTTCCTTGTTTCCATGCCTTTTGCTCTGGAATTTAGAAGCTCCTGCCATTAACAAACAGATTCTACTTTCCTTCCCCTTGAATCTGAGTGGCCTATTGACTTTCTTTGGCCCATACCCATAGAAAGTGGAGGAAGTGATACCGTGCCTTTATTTCATGCTCCTACTGGCTTTCTTGGAGTTCTACCCAGCTGCCGTATGAACAAGCCCAGCCAACCTGCTGGAGGAAGAGAGACCATGTGGAACTGAGAAGAGTTCTCCTAGTAGACGTGATCCTAGACTAGTCAGCTCTCAACTGGCCTGACTGCCGACTGAAGATGCTTGAATCAATTCAAATGTAACCAGAACTGCCCAGCTGAGCCCTGCCCAAATTCCTGAAAAAGAGACTTACAGGTTAAATGAACGTTAATCCTATTAAGTTTGGGGATGATTTATTATGCATA
This sequence comes from Pan paniscus, assembly GCF_029289425.2. Lineage (NCBI taxonomy): Eukaryota > Metazoa > Chordata > Mammalia > Primates > Hominidae > Pan > Pan paniscus. The sequence continues at coordinate 179,014,576 of NC_073252.2, read as the reverse complement.
AAAGGCTAACTTCAGCAATAGCCAAGTTATGTCTCTTGAATAGGTATACAACTTTGGTGTGGTAATAAGTATATTGTTAAATCTATATTTGAAATTTGTTTTTTTCTTACAATTGTCTTATATCAATCTCCAAAGAACCTTACCTAAACAGCTGGATGTATTAATCATATTTGTGGTTCAAGATAAAAGAGTTTGAAAGGAATCAATCTGTAATTCTTGCTTTTTTCCCAAAACTTTTATTAAGACTATGTCTATTGCACAACATAAAGCCAATTATGCATTCATTGTTTTCGATATAGAGAACCATTTTATAAAATATAAGGCCTTTTGGTCTCGACTCCTGGCAGGTACTCTTAAGACTTGGATTTTAGGAGAATGTACACTTGGGGCAAAGAAATACCAGTATTGATTTTAACCGTAGTGAGTTTCTACCCAACCCATTCATAAAAGAAGCAAAACTTCTGAAAGATGGTTTTAGATTGTTAATCTACTATCACAGCAAACAGATCTATCTTCATCTCATCTATGTTCTTCATGGCACCTGAATAATTTAAGGATTCAATAACTACTTTAAAAATTATTAGGTCAACCAACACCAGGCAGTCAAGCAATTTATTCATCATTGGGAAGCCTCTTGACCCCAATGGCTCTGATAATATACAGAGGTGGTAATGACATTGCCTAATTCTGTCACGCGCAATTAATCTAGATTTTTTTCTCCATGATTAAAATAGAAATTACTCGCAACTTAGCATTGCTGTTGAATAAAGGGTTACAAATTCCACCTGAGTTACAGAAATTATACCATATGCTTATGAGCAGTAACTTGGTAGAGTTTCTTCTGTTAAAATAATGTAGAAAAACTGGTCTTACACAGCAAAGACTAATATTAAATGGATGAAATCGCAGTAAATTGTAAAGGTCTCTGTTTCAATCAGGATCTAGGTGGGAAATAGATGCACGCTCATATTGAGTCATGGAAGAGAGTAAAGGCACAACTTTCAAAGGTGTGGGTGGCAGCTTCATCGAGGTACTCTGGGACTAGTAGTAGTAGGGAGCATTATTGAACCCTGAGGCCTGAAGAGGTAAAGAGGGGGAACAGTTTCTGAACCCCAAAAGAGCTGTTTTGAGAGGGCCACCTACAAGGAACTGTGGTGTCCTCAACCAGCCACCATGAAGTGACCTGGATGACCTGTCAGGAGGGAACCAGATACCCTGGCTTTATTCCCTTCCCATCCTCATCTGTCAGTGCCTCTCATTAGCTAAACCCAATGAAAGCCTAAGGAAAATGATATCCGTCAATTACTATACATTCAGGCCCTGCAGCCACCTAAGACACAGAGCAGAGTGGAGAAGGGTGGGGAAAGGTGAATAATGGTTCAGAGGCACGGATGGAAGTGACCAGTTCATTTACAAAGAATGAGAGTTAAAATGACATTTTTATTATTTTATTTTTGTTATTACTTTATTTTTCCCATAAGTTATTGGGGTACAGGCAGTATTTGGTTATATGAGTAAGTTATTTAGTGGAGACTTGTGAGATCCCAGTGCACACATCACCCAAGCACTATACACTGCACCATATTTGTTGTCTTTTATCCCTCACCCCCCTCCTACTCTTTTCCTCAAGTCCCCGAAATCCCTTGTATCATTCTTGGGCCTTTGAGTCCTCATAGCTTATCATCCACGTCATTGCAAATGCTGTTAATTCATTCCTTTTTATGGCTGAGTAGTATTCCATCATATACATACCACAGTTTTTTAATCCACTCATTGATTGATGAGCATTTGGGTTGGTTCCACGATTTTGCAAGTGTGAATTATGCTGCTATAAACATGTGTGTGCAAGTATCTCTTTCGTGTAATGACTTATTACAAATACATTTTTCATGAGTTTTTAATTCTTTGAGAATTGTGGGGTATTTAACTTAGGGAACTACTGGCATATATGTTTCTATTAACATTTATAAATGTTTATCAAAGAGAATTATAAAAGATTGGAAATGGCTGGAATCATGAAAAACAGAGTGGGATCCAAACACATATTTCATCTACAGTCAATTCTCAATGTTCTTAAAGAAGTATTTTTATTATTACCTCATAGGTTCATTGCATTTTCCTCATTATTATCATTCTTTTATACTTTACTTATTATACTTTTATACTTTACATATTTTACTCTTATGAGTAAAACAATTTTTTTTTTTTTGCTATGGAAATCTATAGAATTATTCAAGTCAGACGAGCATGGTGGCTCATGCCTGTAATCTCAGCACTTTATGAGGCCAAGGCAGGTGGATAACGAGCTCAAGAGTTTGAGACCCGCCTGGGCAACATGGCCAAACCCTTTCTCTACAAAAAATACAAAAATTAGCTGGGTGTTGAGGTGCATGCCCGTAGTCCTAGCTACTCTGGAGGCTGAAGTGGGAGGATCACTTGAGCCTGGGAGGTCGAGGCTGCAGTGAGCCATGATCGCACCACTGCACTCCAGCCGGGGCGACACAGCCAGGTCCTATCTCAAAAAAACAAACCAACCAAAGGAATTATTGAAGTCACTGAAAGGAAATGCATCAAATCATTTTTGGTCTCATTTTGGTTCTGCCTGTAACATGCTTCTAACCTCAGGCAAGCTGATCAACATTTTCGGCCTGAATGTTTTCATCCATATTAGTGAAGATAATAATATTCTCCACCTCATAGGGTTGCTGTGAAGGTGGCAAGAACTCTTCAAATAAGGCCCTTAAAATTGTGTTGGCACATGGTAAGCACCCTACAAATGTGAGCGAGCTGTAGTACTAATGTAGAAATGTCGACTACAATTTCTCTCATTTGATGAGTTTTTTTGTTCCTGGGAAGAGTTAACCGGCTGTTTGTGTATTTTGCTGTTTGGTAAGACTATAAATGTGACTTGGGCCTCGGCCACATAAACCACCTTCCCTAAACCCTTAGCTGGGCATGAGTCAGTCAGGCAATAAGGTTAAGAGAGAAAGACAGATCCGTTTAATCTGGGGTTTTAAGTGGTTTTAAGATCAGATTTTACTACTTAGCATGGTTTGGCAAGCAGAATAGAAGGATCCAGGGCCGTGTGTGGAAGCTGACTTCCCTACAGCCAGTTCACAAGGCCCCTGGTTCCTTTATTTAAAGCATCCACCAATGGTGCCAACACACACCCATTTGAAAATCTCAGAACTAACACTTATTTCCAGTCAGAACACAGGATTAGTGGATTTTCAACGCAGAGCCGTAACTACTCCCTGGGTGCTCTGATCTCCCGGCAGGACTTCCTTCAAATCCTCTCCTCGGGCCGAGCTCCGTCCCAGCTCATTTCAGATGCTCTCTGACTCCTGCAGACAAAACACCTTCCTTGATAGAAATAGATTATTAGCTTCCTTTGTTTGCAGGCAATCAAACACCGTAAGAACTAAAAGAAATGTGCTAAAGACAGATAATCAGCTAATTGAAGACTTTTCCACCAAATAACAGAAGAAACTGAAAGAATATTGATTGAGGGAGAGAAATGAAGGTAAATGTACAAGTACTTTATTGGAATTAGAATTCTCCATTTGAGGGCTATTATGAGAATGTATCAACTTGTTTTGGGATCATCCTTACTTCTCTCCAAAATCAGAGATAATTGAGTGTACTCTGTGGAACTGTCACTCAGGTATTAATGTGACTTTTTAAATATTCTTTGCAAGTCTCCTTTGAGCTGCAGTCATTGGCTCCGAGATAGAAAACCACAAACTACCTTTGCTCCTTGTTAAGTTTGCACTTTGCCATCTACTCCATCACTAAAAATATTGGTGCCTTCTGTCTAATAAGTGAATTTGATGGAATAATTGAGAGCTTTACTATTACCTTAGTCAGTGAAGGGCCTTTCAAACTGTCTGAAAGAGTAGGGGCACAGGGAGGAAGAGAGACATGTAGTGATAGCTGGAAAGAAAAGCTAAGAGAAATCAGAGTAACAGACGATAAGCAACAGGGTGCGTAGAGACCACAGAGGAAGGGCAGGCAGCAGTAAGCTGGGCAGGTGGGAGGGTGAAGGAAGCTGGAAGTTTTGAGGTCTTTGAGACCTAGGAAAGCCAGAGTCACCACTAATCTTTGTTAAGTAATATGAATAAAGGACTTGTTCCTCCTGCCATGACAAGCGCAACACCAATAGCTTTCGCTTACATAGCAATTAGTACACGCCAGGTGTTATTCCAATTTATATATATATATATATACATATATATAATTACAATATATAATTATATGCTCTTCTCAATAAATCTATGAGGTAAACACTATTCTTGCCCCATTCTACATATGAGGAAACTGAGGCACAGAAAGGATAAGTAGCTAGTAAATGTTAAATGTTGGACAATCGCCTCCAGGGTCTAAACATTTTTACTTTTTTTTTCTTTTTTTTTGAGATGGAGTCTCTCTCTGTCGCCCAGGCTGGAGTGCCCCGGTTGGATCTCGGCTCACTGCAAGTTCTGCCTCCCAGGTTCACACCATTCTCCTGCCTCAGCCTCCCTAGTAGCTGGGACTACAGGCACCCACCACCACACCTAGCTAATTTTTTGTATTTTTAGTAGAAACGGGGTTTCACCATGTTAGCCAGGATGGTCTCGATCTCCTGACCTCGTGATCCACCCGCCTCAGCCTCCCAAAGTGCTGGGATTACAGGCGTGAGCCACTGTGCCCAACCTAGGATCTAAACTTTTAACCACATTTTAAATCGTGTTGATAAGTGTTATATTATGAAATCAGGCAATGGTATCTGAGTGTGTAATGTGTATGTAATCACTAAAAGTGGGAGCTACAAAGAAAATACACACATGTACATTCACATAAATAGAAAAAGACCCTTGGAGATAACTGCTTTATTATTTTAGATGGAAATGTTATGTGAGAAGAAATACGAGAAGAAGTGACAATCATCACAAAGTAAAATACTAACACTTTCAACAGGCTGTATGCCATGTCATAAGGAAAGGAACACTCAACATCAGGTTAGATTATATGGAAGACTCATTGGAGGAAGTAAGTTTTAGAGTAAAATCTCGAAAGCCACAACCAAGAAAGTAGAAGGTCACATATAGAAGACAGATGATACCTACAATGAATTGAATGTTTCTGTCTCTTCAACATCATAGGTTGAAACCCTAATCACCAAGGTGATGGTATTAGCAGGCACGGCTACGGGGGATGATTAGGTCATGTGGGTGAAGCCCTCATGAACGGGGTTAGTGCCTTAGGGAACCCATTTATCCCTTCCACTATGTGAGGACATAGCAGGAAGACACCAAATCTGCCAGCACCTTGCTCTTGGACTTCTCACCTTCCAGAACTGTGAAAAATAAATTCCTATTACTTCTAAGCTACCCAGTTTATGGTATTTTGTTATAGTGAGCTGAAGAGACTGAGACAATATGACAGGTGTACTCCTGCGAGACATTGTTCTTTATGACCCAGGTTTTCTCTTAATTAGCCATTTAAATTTAAGCCAATTAGTTAACCTTTCCAAGTTTCAGTTTCCTCCTCTATAACATGAAAATCCGTTTTACAGGTGAGGTCATACCTAACTCATAAGGTTGTAAGGACTCAGTGATGCATATAAAGTCCTTAGAATCTCATCAGGAATTGTAGTTCAGTAAATGGAAGCTATAGCTATTAATAAAGGTAGAACAAATGGACTTGGCTTACATTGAGCACAGCATGAAAAATGGTAAGAAATAAGATTTGAGAACCCAGATCCTAGAATACTGGATACTCAATATACATTCATAATTGAATGAGTGGGTGGGAGATCTAATGGGTTTAATTGAGTTGGAGTTAGAGGGAGGGCCTATCAAATTGGCATACGAAGGGTTTAAACAAGTAGATGATGGTACAGTAGTAGTAATGGCAAAGCAGTTACGGTGTCTGGATATCACCAAAGGGGAGATCATGAACTCACTGGCAAATGGCACATTTAGAGAATCTCTGATTTAACTTTCAGATATTTTAAGTTTGCTTGAGAAAATGTATCAATGGTCTAGAAAAACAATTTGTAATTTATATTTCTCTTGGCCCAAAGACTTCTCCCAGGTAGATTTAGGCAGGGAAGGTCAGAGGGAGGCTGACATGGCAGGGTCAGGCAATCCTCAACCTCACTTAGAGCAGCTTTCACTTTTAACTGTTGTGTATGTTGGCATTACCCTTAATATTTCATTTGAAAATAGATTCATCTGCTTATATTGTGGAAAGAACAGACCTAGAACACTTTGAAATGCAGATTTCTAGTATCTTTGGGGACAAAGAACCACAACAGACAGTCACCTGGGCCAACCACCCATTTGAGCTGAGTCCCTTTCTCTTCAGCAAGATGTCATATAACGACACACCCTTCCACTCAGTCATGTATTCAGTAAACATTTATGGAGGGTCCTCTATTCTGTGAACCAGACCGTGAGACCCTGTGCTGGAAGTTGAGGATACAATGAGACCCTGTGTCTCAGATTCCCAGCATAGTCCTAGTTTATACTTGTCCCAGTGTCATTGATAAAATTGCTCCATTTGTTCTCAGAAGTATTTCAGATAGAATGACAGATTATAGAATCACAGTACCTCTAGGGCATATTAAATACTTGGGAATCAGGTGTCCTAAGTCACTGAAGTTTTCTGGGGGAGGTACAGCTATGCTGAGAGTTGACTTATGAAAAAATCATTTTGGGCTGCAATGTGGCAAAAGAATTTGAGTACGGGCAATAATGAATTAAAATATGCAGAGATTCAAGTCAGAGTTTGTGAAAAGCAGGATAGAGATGACTTGTCTGAAACATACATAGGAGATAGAATTAATGGAGTTTGGTGAGTGATTAGTGAGATAGGAGAGGGAATTCTTCCGTGGTTTTGCATTTTAGCTGCTGACTGTGCTATTTGCCAATACCAGAAGTGTTAGGGAAGGAACAAGTTTGTGATAAGATCCATGAGTTTGGTCTTAGATACCTGAATGGATTGCCAATCAGGCTGTTTACTCTCCTGATGGAAGACAGTGGTTCCATATATCCTCTTTATGACTGGAACACCAACGTGCTATCTAGCAAGTTGTAGATGTACATTTGGGGAAGCCATGGGAATCAAAGAAATAATCCAAGTGGAGAGTCAAGAGTGAGAGAAAAAGACGACTAGGGCAAGGGTTAAGGAAGTCCTGGGTTTAACAGTGGAGTAAAACCAGGTTAGATAAGGAGACTTAGGTCCAGGCTCCAGCATGGGAGAAAGGAAAATGAGATCACATGGAAATTAAGGGATCAAGGAGGGAGTGGGTCAAGGGTGAGATATTTCTAAGAGATCAAATAAGACAACAAAAAATGAGCAAATCAGCAACATGAAGCCATCCCTTACCTTAGTTAACTAAAACATTTCATGGAATGGTAGGAGCAGAGACTGGTTGGGGTAGAGTAAGGACAGAGTGCACAGGAAGGACAAGGAATGCTCTCAGGTCTTTGGGAGGAAGATGGTAGAAAGGCAGTGAGAAATAGGGCTGCATTTGGAGGGAGACATGGAGTTGAGTGAAAACCTTCTAATAGACAGGAGGGTCACATTTTAAGGCCAATGGGAAGAAGCAACTAGGAAGGGAAAAGCTGATGATGCAGAATAGATGACTGACAGTGCAAAGTTCTTGAGCTAGTTGGGTGTGCAGTCAAAGAACAGGGGAATGACTGACTTTAGGAGCAAAGCTACCTCCTCTATAATAGGAGGGAGGAAAGAAAGGGTAGGTGGGGAAGCAGCAGAGTGTGGATTTGGCAGTAGGGACTTGAAGTGGTTTCCCATATGAATCCACTCCCAGGAAAGTTACTATTTCTAAACCAGAAGTCATAAGAAGTAACACAATTGCAATGAACCTACTCTGAGTTCAGAAAAGTGCTGCATACACTCTGATATGACATGCAGCCAGTGATAGATGACGGGCATCCTGAGAACAGATGTTTAATTTCATTCATCTGCTAATTCTCTAGTGTCTAGCAGGGTGCTCTGAACATAGGAGGGCCTGAATTGAATGGTGGTGAAACGTGCCATCCTGATGACAATCAAAACACAGTTTCCATGTCTAGATCTACAAGATCCTATAACTGCCAAGGTCAGAATAGAATTCTTAAAGCAACCAGGCAATTCACATAGGAATCTTGGGGATCCTTTGGCCTGCGCCTTCCAAGCATCTCTAAACTAACCAGGCTAGTTCCTGAAGCACTCATCTATGTTCCCATGGCACCTGGAACAAACTTTCACTAGAGCAGTGACACTGTAGCACAATTACATTTGCTTGCTCAGTATCCTTCACTGTCACTAGACTGTGAGCATTGTGAGAACAGAACCTATGACTTGATGTCATTAACAATATTCAAAATACTCATTACAGTCAACTCATTTAATTCTCTATGCAACATTATGGGTACTAAACTTGTTCCATTTTCCCCTTAAGGAAACTAAGGCTTGTAATAAGGTTAAGTAACTTGTCAACATTCCTACAACTTGTAAGGGAGTATAGATGCCAATCCAGGATGGCCTCACTTCAAATTCTGCGTCTCAATCACCAGCCCTTATCTTAGTCTTCTTTCCTCTTCTTCCTTTTTTTTTTTTTTGTAATCTCAACAACTAGCACAGTGTCTGGCACAGAAGGGATGTGGTGACATTTAATGCATATTGGTTGAAAGCACCACTGGATGAGGCATGTTCAAGACAGAATCCACACTGGCCTTCACTCGGCTGTTGTGTCACCTCTCACAGACAACACATACCAACGATCCAAGAATGTGTCATTTTAAACACTTTAAAAAGGAAATCAAACTACATTTCTTTCTACACTGACACGCATTTGGCATAAGGCTGATCTTTTCAGGTAACATTCTAGGAATCGATTTTAAAAAGCTAGGGGTTTTTCTTTTTTTTACTCAGTGACATGACAAGGATAAAGTAAAAAGCAGTAGGACCAGCCTTCTTAGTATTCCTTCTGCTAGTGATATTGATAACGAAACTCAAGCACATGGTGGTAGTAATTCTAAATAATGGAATGCATAACCAAAGTAAGAAAAAAAATTGTAAAAAGGAGAGTGACTGAGAGAGACAGATACTAAAATATCATGGCATGATCTTAGAGTTTATTTCACACTTCTCTCCATTTAATTTATGAAGAGAAAAATTGCTGTGATAGATATAAGTTGGCAGTTGTGATCATTAACAGGGAGCTATTGCCCATGGGCATGTAATAAAACGTAGTACATATTGATTCCTTTTAACGTTAACTATTTTGAGGTTGTGATTGAAAATTACTGTTGAATTGCAGATAACACTAGCTGTGCTCGACAAACGATAAATATTGTAAACTGGTTATAAAAGCAGTTAAGGTATTATTATGTTTGTGTCATTAGATTTACTTTACTGACATAAACAGTTCAAAACAACACATATTTATATGTAATTTAAATACTATCTATTCAACTTACTTTAACAAATAGCCCCATACACAGTGCTTTATGCAAATGCAAGAATGCACGCTTCTTTCAACTTGACTGAACAACCGTCTCTCTCCTATTAAACTACTTTTCATATCATTTCAGGAGCACACTTTCAAAATTAACTTCTTTGTATGTAGGAGAAATTGCTCCTCCAATGAGAAAAGAAGAGAAATCAAGCAAAAAAAGGAATGAAAGAAAGATATTGGCCTTTATATGCTGTGAAACAGATTAAATAAATTCAGAGTCAAGCACCAGAATGCTACCAACCTTGTGGCAGACAATGTTTCCTTAGTAATTGGATGGAACTACTTTAAAATCATCCAAACAGTGGTTTTCTGGACAGCATCAGTTTTAACAGGACAGACTAGAGGAGACTGTCAGTGGAGTTATTTTAAGGGCAAAATTCCGGGCAGGCATCCACCTCTGCCCCCAACACCCTGTTAGGTTCTCAGACTGTATCAGAAGCCATTTTTATTGGGAATAGAATCTATACTAGAAAGATTTCATGGGGAAAATATCCTTTCTGACCAATCCTTTCTGAATATTTATAAACACCCTGAGTTCTCACGTGCATGAAATGAATGAAAAAGGTTCCTTGGTCTGTGCGAAACGCCAGTGCATGTCCTCAGATCACTTGTAACCCTTCAAATAGAGACAGATGCACTTTTGTTCGTTTCATACTCAGATGGCACTTGAGATACCGGGTCAGTCTTCTGTTTTCCTTTGTGCAAAATTTATAAGGGGATGATTTGGAGCCAAAATCTTTTTATCCTTGAACAGCCCGTCACAAGGTAGCTTGGGTACCTCCCAAAGTGAATTCTCATTTGAGAGACACCAATGCGACATTCATATTGCACAGAAAACCCTCAAAGTTATCGACAACTTAAGGTGTGTTATGGTATCCTTGGCATGAGGAGGGGGACTGATGATTTTCCTGTACAAGACCCCTGACTTCTGTTAGAGCTTGGCTTTTTAAAACACGGAAGTGGGAAACGTGGACTCATAAATGAACGCAAATGGGAATGTGTGGATAGAATACGTAATTAAAACTCTCTAAAAGAAAATGCTGGAAAATGATGAAAAATATTCGCCTAGACAGAATAACAACACTAACATATTTTTACAGTCAGAACGGAGATGGCCTATTGAATTATTCAAGAATTCAAATGTAAGTGCCACAAGGGCAAGATCTGATTTTCCCCAGTGCCCAGCATTAGATGTATAGTTCCAGACACATCGTGCATATTTTGAAAAAAAAGATAATGGAGAGAAAAATCAGTTTTTGTCTATTTTGAAAAAAGTACAAACTAAGCTTCAAATGGTTACTGTCTTTTGCATGTGGGATTTTTTTTATGAGTGAGTATTCCTGCAAAAACTAATTTGTAGTGTGAAGCTCATTTTGGAATGGATGCACATGCATTTTGATCCATGACTTATGGTCGTGGTTCTCAACTGGAGGACTTACTGCAGGCTGCTTCCTACCTCGTGCCATGTTCTACTCCTCCATCCTCCTTTGCTCTCTGCTGGCTGCTCCACGCTGCTTGGCTTTTGAGCTAATGCTGACTTTTTCACGTTATTACAAAGTATGTTCACTACGTCCTTGAAGCATTTCTTTTGTCCCTATTCAGTCAGAATGCCCATCTCCAGTTGCCCACTTGGAAATTGCTTTGATAACCTGCTGTCAGCCATTCTCTTTACAGGACCAACCTATTGAAACCGAATTACCATAAGTACGACTTTCCTACCAGTGTACTGACAGTGCTTTGGGCCCTCATTAATGCAGATCATTTGCCATTTAATTTTAAATATAGCATACAGGGGAGAATTGCCTAGGAACTGGATATCATATTATGACAGGCCGGACCACAGCTCAGAGAAGTAGAATCCTTTGTAGGCTGCCATGCCCTGAGTTCTCAATTAGAATTTCATGGAAGAAACCAGAATTTGTCCTATCACAGCCAGTCTCCCCTGTTCTCTCTACTGGTGTTTTTCTACATATTATATATTATTCTACCTTCTCCAACCCTCTGTTCTTTCTCACCTTACCATCCAACAAGGAAAAAAGAGGGATGTGAAACCAACTTTGAAATTGTCATCATGACAAGTAGTTCCCTAATTCAGATTTCGGCTGCCTGAGATTCTACCATTGTAAGAGAGAAATAAAATGATTATAATCCTTCGATGGTCAGAAGTACTTAGCTTGGGTACAGTAGTTATCACCATCTATTTTATTTCTTAGCTCTATTTATTTAGCTCTCTAGAAACCTTTCTAGTATCTATTTATTCTCTATGTTATGTTGGATGTCATGCTGGGGAACAGTGTCACAGGATAACATAATACATTTTTAACATATAAAAGGAAGAACAATTTGAAAATGAGAGAGAGGGAGGAGTGGATAGTAAAGCAACGGATGAGAATTGTGTTGCGGGGGGAAGGGAATGATTAAAAAGAAGGAAGTACAAATATATTTACTTAAGATTCCTTCTTAGCTGTAAAAGCAGCTTTCATGTCTTCACTAGTTAGAAGTGAAAAGAAAAATAAAACAAAGATGATCTTGCCTCTTCTGAAATGAACTGGGAGCGTGCAATCAAATATTTGAGTCATCTATCCTCAAGAATAAATGGTAAATAAAATTTAACATATTATAAAAAAATAAAAAACACAAAGTCATGGTTTTCTAGCATCAGTGGAGAATGCACTTCTAAATGAAAATGTTTTCTAAATAATTGAAAGTAAGCTTTAGGCACAACCGTTCTTTCCATTTTAACCACTTGTAATGAAAATCCTCTTAAGGTGTGAGGACATGCCCGAATCTTCTTAAACAGAGAGCACAGAACAAAATGTAACCTTTCCTTGCTGCCCTGGGGTTATCAGGATGAACATTAGCTACTGCACTTTGCTGTAATGTGATGATGCCCCCGGGGACGACTGAGTGCCCATATGACTGTCCCATTTGACAAAAGGCGAGTTCAGAGTTCTGTTCTTCTAGCATTTTAATTTGATTATGTTTTTTTAAAAAACCATTTCAGGCTTTTAGATATTATTTGTTGCCACTGTTGGAAGGACCCCACTTACAGCAATGTCCCCCATTTGCCTTTTGCTGTGGACTGATAAGTCATATCATCAGCTTGTATATATGTATGTGTATATGTATGTGTGTGTGTGTTTATATATATAATATGTTTCCATATTATATAAATATATATGTATATGCACACACATATGTATATATAATATATACATACACATATAAGCGTGTATATATGTACATACATACACACATGTGCATATATGTATATATATACAATTTGGCTTTGAGTGAAGGGCTAAATGGCTCTTCTATTAATAATTGCACAGCCCTTAGCATGTACTTTTGTAGTATATGCTTTACCATATTCAGAAAGCCTGTTATTTTCTCTGCTCTTTCTGGTTCTCAACTCTGTTCCATATCAAGGCTTCTCAAACATAAGGACTAGAATTGCCTAGGGAACCTTCCAAAAAAAAAAAAAAAAAAGCAGATTCGGATTCTATCAATTTGGGTTGAGGCCCAGGCTCTGAGCAGCAAGATTCGAGATTGCTCAGGTAATTAGATAAGTGGTCTAGATCGGAGTCAGCCAACTATCGTCTGTGGGCCACAATCCAGCCCATTGTCCATTTTATATGCCCCATGAGATAAGAATAATTTTTACTTTTTTTAATGTTTGGAAAAAAATAGAGAGAAAAAGAGTATTTGGTGACACATGATAATTACACGCATTTCCAGTTTCAGTGTCCATAAATGAAGTGTGATTGGAGCACAGCCACTCTCACCCTTTTACATGTTGTACGCAGCTGCTTCTCTCCACAGCAGCGCTGAGTGGTTGCAGCAGAGATGGTGTGGCCAGCAAAGCCTAAAATGCTTACTGTCTTGCCCTTTACAAAAACAGTTTATGACTCCTGATCTAGATGATAGAACTTCACATTCGAACAACACCGTGTAATTTACAAAGGGCTTGTGTTTCCTTCGGTCCTGATAGCAGTGTGAGATAGATAGGACTGGGGCAGGATCACCCCGCACAGTTGGGCAAGCTGTTTCTGCTCAAGGATGTCCAGCGGAGGAGACCTTTTTCAAAGTCACACAACCCATAGGCTAGAAAAGGCCCTCTAGAGATGACAAATACCTAATCGCAAATTACATGACTAACAATAGGATATGCCAGGACAGAGCTCCAAGACAAGTGCCTTCCCATTGCCCTTCATGGGGATGTGTTAGTTGAATTGTTGTAGTGATAATTCAAGTTTTTTCTTCAACTAAATTGCTTCAAAAGTAATGTCATTTCAATCATTGATATAAATTATGGACTTTTATTCTGATGGTAAAAACGTCCTTTAAAATGATAAAGTAGGCCAAAACCCATCACGACTATTATTTTCTTCCAAAGTTTTAATATCCAAATAAAAATGGAAACAGCAGAATTCACATTCATTAAGAAACATCTATTCATCTTTTAGATTCAAAAGATTTACTGGTGTTTTTTTTCCAATGCTTGTTTGATATAAAACAGATTCCATTAAACCCCTAAATTCCACTCCTTGGATTTAAAGGGCGGCTTTCAAAATAATAGTAAGTCTTGGACTCATCACTATTTATTGTTATTATGAAAGAGATTTTAGATCTATTGAAAATATTTGTTTAATTTATCCTTTAATTACTTAAAGATATTTCTTAATGGCATAGATGGTCTAGTATAATATTTGGTCTTCCATTTTGTGATCTATTTAATTCAAACACTATCGTTTTACAAATAAGAATGAATCATGGGAATAAAATGATTTCTTTATTAAATTTATGGGAGTAGTTTTGTCATTATGTCAGCAAGGAATGTTCCGGGTTTAGTTTCTTTCATTTCCCACCAGCAGAACTAAGAAAACAAGGAGATCCTTAACTTCAGACAGGCAGTATCATAGGCGATGCAAATCCTCCCTTTATTTCATGCAAATCTCCCTACTCTCTCATAAGGCTTCATATGAGATTCACCTTCTGTATGATGACACATTAAAATTCCTCAGGCTGAAAGCAGAAAAGAAAACTGAAAACAGAGCCCAAAAAGGTGAGAGGCTGGCCAATCAAAATATTATTAAAAAGTACAATATTAGGAATGTGTTGACAGGCAAATTATTTGTTTGTGAATTTTTGTTGTTGGAAATGAGCACTTTGATTCTCACACTCTTTTGGAAGAGTGCTGCAACGTTATCTTAAGGAACCAGGTTTTTAATTTTATTTTATTTTGCTTTAAGTTCTGGGACACATGTGCAGAACGTGCAGGTTTGTCACATAGGTATACATGTGCCATGGTGGTTTGCTGCACCCATCAACCCATCATCTAGGTTTTAAGGCCCGCATGCATTACGTATTTCTCCTAATGATCTCCCTCCCTTTGTCCCCCACCCCCAACAGGCCTTGGTGTGTGATGCTCCTGTCCCTGTGTCCATGTGTTCTCATTGTTCAACTCTGACTTATGAGTGAGAACATGAAGTGTTTGGTTTTCTGTTCCTGTGTTAGTTTGCTGAGAATGATAGCTTCCAGTTTCATCCATGTCCCTGCAGAGGACATGAACTCACTCTTTTTTTATGGCTGCATAGTATTCCATGGTGTATATGTGCCACCTTTTCTTTATCCAGTCTATCATTCATGGGCATTTGGGTTGGAGGAACCACTTTTGCACTTAAATATAATCAAGGAGTATTTCTGAAGCCTGCTTGACTTGCTTTCTTGTATGAATATGCTAGCACTTGAGATATTCCTGATATTTTGTTAGAATTAGACCTGAGAAAATGGCATGAAGACTTTTAGATTTCAAAATCTGCTAGTGTTCGGCATCATTACATTTCTAAAATATCTATGTCATTTCTTCATAATTAGCTTCCTGTTGTTTTTCAAATTTGCGTGTTTACTCACTTTATAGAGAAAATAAAGGGCTAGGTTTTCTAGTTGTGGTCTCTCAGGCTTTTGGCAACACTCTTTTTTTTTTTTTTTTTTTTTGAGATGGAGTCTCGCTCTGTCGCCCAGGCTGGAGTGCAGTGGTGCGATCTCATCTCATTGCAAGCTCGGCCTCCCGGGTTCACACCATTCTCCTGCCTCAGCCTCCCGAGTAGCTGGGACTACACGTGCCCACCACCACACCTGGCTAATTTTTGTATTTTTAGTAGAGATGGGGTTTCACCGTGGTCTCGATCTCCTGACCTCATGATCTGCCCGCCTCGGCCTCCCAAAGTGCTGGGATTACAGGCGTGAGCCACCACGCCCGGCCTTTGGCAACACTCTTAATGCCAAATACTTCAAAATCCCAGGGAGCTGTGTCCTTTGCCTGGAAGATTTTCATTCCTCTCTTTCTTTCATCCAATTCCACCCTCGCCCAATCACACTATGGCCCATGTGGCAGAGACTGACAAGTTGTTTGCCAAACCATTTCCTTTCTCTTTCTGGGCGCACAGCTAGGTTACATTTCTCAGCTTTCCTCCAATTAAGTGGTGCCATGCTACTAAGTTCTGGCCAATAGAATATGGAAAGAAGTGATACACACTATTTTCAGGTCTATTCTGTCCCTGGCCTACTTCTCCCCACCAATCTCCACCTATTTGATCTCTCTCCATTCACTGGCTGAATGGAAAATACTCCTAGGGTTTAAAGGAGGGCACCATGATCACAGGGAAGGAGCCTGGGACCTGATGTCATCACACTGAGGAAAGTTGCCCAGGAGAGATGCCCTTTCAGGAACACCCATTTTGGACTGTCGTATGAGTAAAACATAAAAATTATTGAGATAAGAAAGACAACATGACTTTATACCCCAAAACGTAGTGGCTTAAAACAATAAACATTTACTCTCTCAGTTTCCGTGGGTCAGGGATTCAGGCATGACAAAGCTGAGTGTCTGGCTCAAGGAGTCTCATGAAACTGCAGTCCAATAATAGGCCAGGGCTGTGGGCTTAGCTGAAAACTCAACTTGGTTGGAGGAGATGTTTCCATGGTCCCTCGTATGGCTCTTGACATGTCTTGGACCTCTGACACGTGGGCCTCTCTACAGGACTGCCTCATGACATGGTAACTCACTTCCCCCAGGGCAAGCAATCAGAGAGAGAGAGTGAGAGAAGAGCCTAAGGCAGAAATCAGATTTTTAAAACCTAGTCTCAAAAGTACCATTCTATTACTTCTGTAATATTCTAGTTGTTAGAAGGAAGTAACTAGGTTTCACTGACACTGCAGGAGACAGAAAGGATTTCTACTAGGCAAGAATACCAAAGGGGCTGGGCGCAGTGGCTTATGCCTGTAATCCCAGCACTTTCCAAGGTGGGTAGATCACAAGGTCAGGAGTTCAAGACCAGCCTGGCCAAGATGGTGAAACCCCATCTGTACTAAAAATACAAAAATTAGCCAGGTGTGGTGGCAGGCGCCTGTAATCTCAGTCACCCGGGAGACTGAGGCAAGAGAATCACTTGAACCCAGCGGGGGCAGAGGTTGCAGTGAGCCAAGATCGCACCACTGCATTCCAGCCTGGGCAACAGTGAGGCTCTGTCTCTTAAAAAAAAAAAAAAAAAAAAAAAAAACAGAGGGTGGAGATCACTGGGAGCCATCTTGGGAGCTGACTCCCACATTGTGTGTGTTTCCCTGATTATCTCTCTGTTCTGGAGCAGAGTGAATCACATCTTCTGCCTTGTTGGGATACATAAACACGCTCAGAGATGCTGTACATGACTGGGGAGATCGCATCTTGCAGAGGAACACCCAGTGAAGGGTTCAACGGGGGCTGAAATACAGCTTAAGCTCTTGAGTCTTAAACTCATAAAGACACCCTGCAAGCTAGAAATGGCCTAAATAGTGACGTTCCCACTAAACTCTGAGTAACAAGACAAAAGTTTCAGGGCAATTATTTAGTTCTGTATGTTCAACACATTGTACTATGAATTACACTTGGTATTAACTTAATAAGTATTTACTGATTAGAGATACATGAGTGCTTGAATGACACATATAGCTTATATATTTTAAATGGTTAGTTTGTGATCAGAAGTCTTATTTGTGAGGAATTACAAGAAATTGGCTCAAAAATTGTTGCAAACATCAAGTACTGAGTTATAGCTCTCAGATCAAAATGTACAGTGTGTTTCTAAATTTTTTAAGGATTCTCCATGGAATTTATATATCTAGAACAATTAATGGATATTCTTTTTATATAATTTGACTGTAATTGCTAGACTCTAATTTTAAATCATTAAAATTATAATATTAAAGAAGAAAAGTCCACAGTAATGTGACAGATTTTCAGAGATATTCTTGTCTCAGTCTATTCATTTCCTCGGTCTATCTGGTATGCCTCCACATTACTCCAACTTCCCCGACGCATATACTACATGAAATATTCTATCATCTGTAGGGTCATTTATCTCCCTGATAGCAGTAATACTAATAATCTTCATGACCTGAGAAGCCTTCATTTCAAAACAAAAAGTTCTAATAATTCAACAACCCTCTACTAATCCAGATGCTTATTCAAGACAATATTCAGATCAAAATTATTTTCTTAATTCAAAACAGCTTCTATGAATGTATTTAGCTTATCCCATGAATGATACATAGACGGTCAATTCTAGCCATTTGGATTAACTCTGTGGTGATAAATAAGTTGCTTGATAAATAACTATGATTATGATTGAGAAAGAAAGAATCAGCTAGAAAATTGTACATATATGGGCATGTGTATAAAGATGGATTGTGTCTTTCTTTGGTATTTTTTCCATTGAACTCACAGTATTCAAAAGAAAATATTGAGCTGGGCGCGGTGGCTCACGCCTGCAATCCCCGCACTTCAGGATGCCGAGGCAGGTGGATCACGAGGCCAGGAGATCGAGACCACGGTGAAATCCCGTCTCTACTAAAAATACAAAAAATTAGCGGGGCGCGGTGGCAGGCGCCTGTAGTCCCAGCTACTCGGGAGGCTGAGGCAGGAGAATGGCATGAACCCGGGAGGCGGAGCTTGCAGTGAGCTGAGATCGTGCCACTGCACTCCAGCCCAGGTGACAGAGCGGGACTCCGTCTCAAAAAAAAAAAAAAAGAAAAGAAAATATTGAACCTCTATAAAGACATTGATGTTTACAGGGGGTCACAGAAAACAATCACCAATACATTGTTCCAACTATTGAAAAGTTCTGCTACCACAGATGCAGAATTAGAAAGTCTTTCTATATAAATAACATTTGAAATATTTTTCCACATTTACAACATAGCATAATATAATTATCTTAATTATGGGAAACAGATGAAATTACTGCTAATTTTATTTTATAGAAGCTTAATATTCTAAAACATATTTAGTTTTATTTTATTTGATGATTAATTTGTAAATATTCACATATCCTTGAACTTTAGGAAATTTCATTGTGAGAAATTTACACAAAGATATTGTCATAGGAAGAGGTTAGACCTAGACAAAAAACTTGAAAAAAATTATATCATTCGGCAAGAAAAACCAATACCACTAAAATAAAAAAATTTATACCACAATCTGTATCCCTAAATTTAGATTTAGAATATCACAAATTTGATCATGAGCAAAATTTTTTAAAATTCCCTTTAATGTCATTCATATAATAAATAATAAATATTCTTGTGATTGCGCTATTAAGGATCTTAACCACAATACTAATTACGAGGTTATTAATCTTAAGGGCAACATCTGTATATTTCTATCAAGGTGGGAAGGTGATATGGTAAATTGCCTTGACTTCTTTTTAGAAAGATAAGCTTTTGAGATAATGACAGTAGTTCATTAATTTTTGATTCCATAATGTCTGATGGATAATACATGCTCATAAATATGTCTTGAATAAATAAATGAAGGAAATAAAAGGGAAAGGAAGAAAAGGGAAGGGAAAAGAAGGGAAAAAAGAGAGACTATGTGGGCACAAACTGATCTAGATCAAACAAGTACTATAAGCTAATCATACATTAAATTATTTTGATAAGGATTCTTGGTTGATTTTTATAAACACTCATTCCTACCTAAAAAAGCAAAACAAACAAAAACAGAAAAACCTTCTACCTCTAAATAATCAACTCTATCAGTTGCCAGATAAGAAGCACTATTCTTCCAAACATTATGTATAGCATATTAGATTAAGCATTTTTCATACACATAAACTATGTTTCTCATGAACATTATCATCCCTCAGTACATTATGTATTTGGGACGATCAATAAATAATGAAGAATAACAATAACAATAACATCAACAAAGCCCCTGGGGACTACGAGGCTTGCACTCAGGCAAAGGTCTGAGCAAACAGATGGCTTCTTCGTTGTGCCCTGAAAGCAAGCCTCGTTGCCTTCCGTAGAATCGCTAACGGCAGTAAATCCCTGAGCAATTGGCCTTCCATCAAAAACAGTCTGTATCCGGTCTCGGGGAGTTCACAATGAGGGACTTTTGGCAATGACGTCTCAGTTGATCACTCCTGTAATGGGGCAATTATAGTCAGAGAGGTTGTCTGTGATGTAACCCAAGCCCTCATTTCTACACAGCTGTGCAGACCATCAACTCAAATTGTACCAAGAAGTCAACTGGGAGCCTGTTCAGGATATGGGATATTTATTGGCTGAGGATGAGGAAAGCCTATTTGCTCAAACACATTGGAATTTATCTTTGTCAGCTTTGAGCACAGACTTTGGAGCATGTGCAAATAGCAGCACTGGTCCTGCCAACCAGGTTGTGCTGAGCTCTCCTCTAACCTGACTCTCTTGGGCCCTGCCTGTCACTCCTGTCCCAGACCAGCCTGCACCAGGGCTTCCCTTTGTCCATTCCCTGACTCCACGGGCTTGCACATGCCAACCTTTTAACTTTTGTGACTGCCCGAATGGATTTTTCAGAATTTTGATGTTTAATCAATAAATCCAGATAAAAGGATTGCAAGCTGCAGAGAGGGCCCAGCTGATATTAGATAGCACAATTATTTAATAGATATTTTCTTGGCTTTCATTGATAACCTGTGGCCACTTGGAAGGAAAACAGAATTGGTAGTTGGGGCCTCCAGAGCCAGGACTGGCATGCTGGGTGAGCCAACGGGGCCAAGCATTAGGGTGCTGTTTAGTGCACTCTCAGGACGATGCCTGCCTGTGAGTCACAGTCTGAGGAAGGGGTCAAGGGAAAGCAGGACAAAATGATGGCTGGGGAACAAACGGAGGCCTGAATAAGTAGCGATCGAGTTGAGGATGAAGAACAAGTTTGCGAGTAAAGAAGTCAGAGAGGTGCAAGGATAGAAGGTTGTGATCAGAGAAGGAGAATCAAACATTGGATTCCGGAAATAGCATGACTATGAATGGTGAGAAGTTCTAAGTTCACCTGCCTCTCTATTCCTCTTACCCATGAAACTGATATGAACTGTTGATAAGCTCATATCAATTTCAAGTAATAAAGCTGAATACAGCAGTGGGTCACAGACAACATTTCCTTCATCTGCTTGTGCTGGAGAGGCTGTGTGTGGGGCAAACCAACAGGGAGAGGCCAGCCTGCAGGCATCTGAAGAAGTTGAAAGTGTCCACAAGTACAAGTTCAAGTTTAACATAGGAATTTTTTACAAACATACATGTCTCCTGTTAAATGTGTACAACTATCTGATTAAAACCAAATTGAGCATTACTTTATTATGAGATGTCACAATTTATGGAATATAAAAAAGTATATGTATATCCAAATACTTACTATTTCTGAAAGAAAAATATTCAAGTAATTTAAATAAGGTGATTGAATAGGGGCAGAAAGAAGAAGTTACATAGGGAAAACAATCACTGAAAAAGAAATGAGTGCTGTAAGTTGTGGAGGGGAAACGGAAAAATAGTCAGGAGGGCAGGTTTGTGGGAGGACAGGAGGGCTTTGTCTTTTAGGGTGTTGGGGTATATTCCCTCTGAGTCTGAACTGTCTTCAGTTTTCTGCAGTCAGTAGGGAGCTCTGGGTCAGTGACGACCTGAATGTCTACAGAATGGGGGGATTTCAGGAGTCTCTTTAATGAACGGGGCACCAATAGAGAGGGTAGAAATGAAATTGCAATTTTCTAAGGGGCACAGGGAGAGAAAGACAGCAACAGAGATGGCTCTGTTGAGTGGAATGCAGAAATGATCCAGAAATGTGAGACCAGCTCTCTGGGGTACTCCCACCTCCTCATGTTGCCTGGTGATTGCAGTTGAGACTGATCTGGGGCTCCTAAAAAAACAGATGTGGACGTTCAATGACCTCTCTCTGGAGTGGAAATTCAGTGGGAAGCCGAGTGCAGGATGGGGCCAGAGAGCTAAAAACTGTGTCTTACTTTTATATTTCCATGATCCTACTTGCTTTGTCTTCTGAATTACCTATAGTTTCTTTTCATCCCTTTACTTCTTTTTTTCCCCCTAATCTAAACCAACTTTCAAAAAAACATTCTTGCAAGGTTTTATAAATATTTGCTTTTTAGTACATTCAGTAGAAATGAGAGCTTTAATAAAGAATAATGGTATGTTTAGTAGTAGTAAAAGATAAATGAAGATTATGAATGCTTTCAAATAATCCATATCATATCAATGAATTAGGACTCTATAGAAAAAGAGTAAATTCATCTTTCTGTTAATTATTGATACCCAGTGAGCAAACAAAATCAAACAACAACAACAAAAGCATTGTACTGGAAAATTTCCTAAGTACATTTCCTTAATTAAATAAAACAGAACTCAGACACATGTGCTGGGTTTTGTCTCCATCTGCTTCATATTGTACCTTTATTGTTGAAATTGAATTCGTACAATTAAGGCCTTTCTTCAAATAATGCATGTGTACAGGTAAGGAAAACACATTCTGATGCATTCAATATAAATATAACATCTTGCTATTTTTCAGACTCATATATATGAAAACCAACACGATAATAAATGAAAAAATTTAGGATTATCTTGTAAACCTAAGAGAGCTTAGAACTCAAGTTCGTTCTCTTACTGACGAGAAAATTTGGAATTAGGGCCTACTAAATGTTCTGCATATAATTAGTTCAAAGTCCAAGACTGAAATCTGGGTCTCCTGGCCCAGCAGCACAGGGTTCTTGCTATTTTACTATTGATGCAAAGTGGGATACAGGTTACTTATTGTCAACTGGCCTTGTTAAGGAGAAAACCCAATGCATTTCATAAGGCAAAGTGCACTACTAGGGAACTGTAAGCTTTTACTCCAAGAAACAATCAGTTTCTCTTTTCAAATTCACATCTCCATTCAGAATGTAAAGGAAGGAGGCATTGATCTGCTGTCTGTGACTTTCTTAAGTTTTAGACATTCAATAAGGCACCGATAATGTGAAAACATTATTTAGTTAAACCAGGGAGTCAATTTCAATTTTAGTTTCTTAAAAAAATGTTCACCAAACAGGAGGAATCGATCCTAAGCTTATAATTAGTCACAAATGGGGGGGGGGGAATACGCTGACTCATCTCAAGAGCAATAATCAACACAATTATTCATAATATTTCTAATTCAAATTGTAATGTAAGGGCTAATCTCATCATCACTTATTGAAGTTTCCTAACACCCACCGAGAGACAGTGGGGCATGTTCGAAGAGCATCAGCGGATGTTCATAATGCCTTTAATTACTGAAAAGACATGGGCTATATTCCTAACACTGCATCAGGATGCAAGCTGAAAAACAGATCTGTGATTAAATTACTCCCTTAAAATAAATGTGGATTTTGTGAACTTTTCTATCTTTATGTGATGGCTTATTTATGTTGATAAGTAGTAAATATTCAATCCCTTCTGACAGAAATAGTGCATCCATATGCTAAAATATGCATTACAGTTGAAAATAAGAAGGACTGGACCATGTAAAGAGAAATCAGAGTTCTCAAAAATGTATCGTCTTTGTAAGCATTTCCATTATTCATATAGAGGTGTATCTTTCCCAAATAAAAGTGCTACACCATTCCAAATAATTGATTACATGCATGTTTCTTTTAAATATACCCAACTATTAATCTACTAAGATCAGCCTGTACTTAAAGAAGAGCAAAGGAAAGAACATCTGGATTTTGAATTGGTTTAAGAGTAGAACGCAAGTATCTACATTTCCACAAATCCCCAAATGCGGCTTTAATTAGGCTTATTCATCATTGGTTTTAATAATGTTGTGTTAATTGTGTTATAAGATTAATATTGTTAAATAAGCTCACCTGTCTGATGTTTATTTGCATTGCTTAAAAGTAACAGAAACAAAATTACGGAGGTAGGCAAAAAAAAAAAAAAAAAAAAAAAAAAGTCCAGAAATACTCTAAATTCAAACAAACATGAGGAAGTTGAGGCATGAAACTCATCATCAGTTCTCCCAGTTTCTTCTCCAAAACAGATCCCAAACCCAACTACTCGTATTACCTCCACTACCTCCACCATAGTTCAAACCACCATCATCTGTCACCCAGGCAATTATCAGAGCCTTCTGTTTCTACTTTTGCTTCTTAAAAGCCATTCTCTACATAGCAAAAGGAGGGATAGCTGACTTATCCCAGCTTACAAGTATAGATGGTTAAATTTTCAGGGATTTTGTGAGCCAGTTGTTACACACAGAAATTTTAAAAAATTAAATTATATACTCTTACAATTAAGTTATATTAAAAACAAAGTAATTGCTCAGAACGCATCACTTCTTTAGTGGAGCAGTATATCTTTACTATTATCTAAGCTCTTAAGATTATTTACATCTACTCTCTCTGCATGGTGTAAATAATACATAATGGTCCACTATTGTGACTCTCTTCCCAACCGCTTATTGAGTGCTATCTCATTGATAGCTTAAAATTGGCCTGGTGGGGGTATTAATACCATAGAAATTAGTAAATGCTACAAATTAGGGCATGATGTACTGTTTTGTAGATTGTCTAGACCTAATGAAAATATGGAGAAAATATCAATAATGTAGATTATACTTAAAAGTGTGTTAAGTCTTTAGCTGTTATATTTTGAGTAGCACAAAAAATTGAGGACATAGTCTTCCAGTATCAGAAAATTATTATAGAGTGACATTCCAAAATTTCTGAGATGTATCTTCATTGTTTCAGCCTCATATTACCAATCATTGTAAATAAAAATATTAACAACATTCATGTTGTTTTAACCAACATTCATGTTAAAATGAGACATTTTTGAGCAGCTATTGTATTCCCAGAGTATTGTAGGTGCTCAAAAAACATCTCTTGAATGAGTTTATTAATGTACCCTGAAATCTTCTGACCTCCTTTAGCCCATCTTCTTATTTCTTTTCTAAATCCAGCGGTATCAGTCATCATGGAAACTCAGGAATGAGGATCAATCCTGTTTCTACAAATGCCTGAGTCACTGGTGATATCTTGCTGGCCACTTCAAGTCCTTTTTAGGCTATCCTTTCTGCATTTCCTGTACAAAATTTTGATTGCCACCAATCTTTTTATCTTTTTTTCTTTTCTTTTCTTTTTTTTTTAGACAAAGTCTTGCTCTGTCACCCAGGCCGGAGTGCAATGGCACGATCTCGGTTCACTGCAACCTCCGCCTCCCAGGTTCAAGTGATTCTCCTGTCTCAGCCTCCCGAGTAGTTGGGATTACAGGCGTGTGCCACAATGCCTGGCTAATTTTTCATATTTTTAGTAGAGACAGGGTTTCACCATGTTGGCCAGGCTGGTCTCGAACTCCTAACCTCAAGTGATCTACCTGCCTTGGCCTCCCAAAGTGCTGGAATTACAGGCATGAGCCACAGCACCCGGCCCCTTTTTATCTTTCATAGTAAAGTTCTTAAATGAGTTTGTAGAAATACTCTAGAAACTCATTTGAGAACTTTGAAAGGTAAAAATTAAGGTGAAAATAGTATCATTTCTGGTATAACTGTTACCTAATAAATGTTTTGGGGTTCTTTAAAATATGATATTTTCATATTTTAACACTTAAAAGTTGCAAATGCAAGTCTGTTGTGCAGGAGATTACTGTTAAATTGTGAATGCCAATTAACATTTAATGGTTAATCTTCACAAAATAAGAAGTGCTTCATATAGCATGCAAAATTATCAGCCACAGCATTAACAAAAACTGATTAGTTAACTAGCTAAACAGATTAAATACAGACTTTCAAGTTTATGGGGAAATGAATAGGCCTTAACTTTAATAGTATGGAATATTCTTTTATTTAAATTTTATGACTCCTCATCCAGTTTCATTTAAAATGTCAAAATTGTAATGGTAGTGACATTCATTTTATAATAGTGTTTGAAACATATGCAGTAAAACGGGTTGTAATAATAATACTACAAATTACATGCTTATTTTTCCAGATCATACCTAATAGACTGTAATATCATTTTCAGTCACAGTTCACCGGAGTTAAATTTAAAGCATAATATTAAAGTCAAGGTTCCTTCACATCTAATTAGACATTAGAAACAAATGTGACCAGATCTGCATTCTGTTAAATATATGCAAATAATTCCTCAGAGGTGATGGAAAATTTAACAACATTAAAGGTAAAAGTAACCTACAGTAAAGGTATACAATCAATGACTGCAGATTCACCTTCAGCGTTGTGCAACATGACATCTCAGTTGCTGTAGGACACACTACAGCATAAATTGTACCCAACTTGTCTCACACTGCAAAATATTCAGGACTAACATAGAATATTTTATGCTTAGAAGCCTAACTTTTGGAAATTATGCCAGCAAGTGAGGCAGTTCAACAAAGCACCTATCATTGGGGTATGGATAGCACCACTGCAAATCTTGGCAGAGTCATTTATTTTCAGGAGCAGTAGGGAAACATTAAAAAGAATGCATTTTGTTCATTCTTTGAAAATTCATATAAATAAGTCTTAGCTATAGACTGTATTTAGAAGTGAGTACTGTGGTTTTGGCTAAGCCCATCACACTAATGGTTTTGCTGTATTCATCCTCAGAAATGGATGGGGGGAAGATATTTCCCTGAAGTTCCATCAAGTAGGATCATAGTTAGATTTTTTCTCTACTTCTGCTTTTTATCATCTTGCTGAAAGATGAGATTGGGAAGTAAAAGTGATTTTACAACATCCGCTAGCCTGCCATGCAGCTTGGGGTGCTGACTGGAGTTTTCCAGTCAAAGCCTTCTGATTGGTTCTCCATGGGCTAATAGCATTCTTGCCCTACCTTCAAGAGTCCTCTTGCCCCATTTAGAAAAGGAAACTGACAGGGGCCAGCAAGACATTATTGCTTGAAATGCTTGTCTTGAATATTCCTGTAGCTATTCAAACACAAAGCATATAATTATTTCTCTTGAGCTGGGCATGGTGGTGTGCTTCTATACTCTCAGCCACTCAGGAAGCTGAGGCCAGCCTGGGCAAGATAGCAAGACCTTATAAAGAACAATTCATCTTTTAGCCACCATTTATGTAAACACTGAAATCATTGCAACAAGTATGTGATATAAATATAAGTTTTAGCAGATAAAAAATTACTACCCTCATTTGTTATATTATATTACATGTTTTGAAAATAGAACTTGGCCAGGCATGGTGGCTCACAGCTGTAATCCCAGCATTTTGAGAGGCTGAGGTGGGGGGATCATTTGAGGTTAGGAATTTGAGACCAGCTTGGCCAACATGGTGAGACCCCATCTCTACTAAAAAAAAAAAAATTTGCTGGTGTGGTGGCACATGCCTGGAATCTCAGATACTCAAGAGGCTGAGGTAGGAGGATTGCTTGAACCCGGGAGGCAGTGGTTGCAGTGAGCCGAGATCCAGCCACTGCACTCCAGCCTGGGCAACAGAGTAAGACTCTACTCAAAAATATATATATATAACTTTAGGTTTTGTTCATAAACTGTAAATGTAATCACTTAAAAGTAAAAAGCTTAAAAATTGTGGCAATCAACTCTCCTGGTGTCAGCATTTCCACTCTTTCCCAAATCAATCTTTTGCAGGGGAACTTCTTTCTAGATGCATTGCCAGCAATACTGGATCAATAAAAAGGTTTGGACACTCAAATTTGCCATGATTTCTTTACAGCTGAGAACCAAAAAATTGTATTTCTTGATATTTCTCTAGCAATATTCAACCACTGGGGAAAATCCTGCCCACAAAATATCCCAGAGTCCTCATTTATACTGTACTTGGCATAGTGGCAGACCCAGGATTAAACATAACATTGATAGCAGGAGGAATAGCACCTTACCTTTGCTGACTTTGGTGGAGAGGAATGTGGTACATGTTAGAGGAAAAAGTCCCTACGATAGCTACAATTAGCTTAGTTTGGGAGACAGTTTTGCCACTGAAATTGAGAATAATTCCAATGATAAAATATAGTAATTTAAGAATCATTTTACTATCTTTCAAAGTATCTAAGAGAAAAAAAAAACGGAAGCTAAATTTGTATTTTACACACCGAATTGTGTGAAGACATCATAGAAAAGTAAAAAAAAAAAAAAAAAAAAAAGCATAATTACTACTACTACCCATCATTGGAGAATTCCGTGCTAATAATAGTTCCAGGCTAATAATGATTTGGGGTAAATTCCTTCATAAAGTGAAACAGAACTTTTCATATTATTTCTATTAGGTATTGAATTTTGTTTTAGAACAACCAATGTAACAAATGAATTCATTGTAGGATTTATATTTCTCCTGGAAAATTACTGCCGGATGGATATAAGAAATAAAAGTGCTATAGGTAAGATTTAAAGAGAGAGCTATCCTTGCAGAAAATATTTAGTTCTGCATATCTAAGCACTTTCAACTTGCTAGCATTTTGGCACATCATCATTTCTCCAAAAGAACAAGGATACCAACATTAACATTTGCTCTAACACCTGATCAGCTGGACATGGGGCGAGCCTTAGAACGTATATAGGATTTCAAGGTAATATATGGAAGCCTGGGTACAAAAGAAACAGTGAAAAAGGAATGACTGTTTCCTAGTGAGCGTGATGAGTAAAGCAGAAAAGACTCTGAAGAAAACAGTTACAATAATTGGCCAAACTGCACCTGTACAATCTATTCTGTGTAACAGACCTGAATAAATATGCAACATTTTCCCAAGGAAATATAATGTTTTACAAAGACGTTGATAAGAAAGAGACAATTATGGATAACATGATATTGCTTAAATTTAATGTATTGGTCAGAATACTAAAATACAGTTGATTCTGCAATATTCAAACAGTTCAGAAGTAAGTGGACACCGTAGCTCCCATTTCAGTTCTTCCAGGAGCTGACCCTGACTAGAGCAGGACTTAAGAGCAAGGAGAGAGTGTCCGACCCTCTGACCAGGGGCAGGTCTCATCATCTCTCTCAAACTGTTTCTTTATTTTAAAGACAGAGGAAGAGCCCAGATAAGATATGACGTCTTCTTTTGTTTTAATACTTGATTATTTTCCTAGGTCAGGGCTCAATAATTCAAGAAACCCTCAACCAAATTCAGTGAGCGTTTTTTTTTTTGTTTTTGTTTTTAAATCAGAGGATTCAAAGCCACATTTATGTCTTTTAAAGAAAAATTTCGAAAGAATTTTAAAAGAGATATCTACAGATTGCTTAGAACTAAAAATAGATCAAACGTTAAAATAATTAAAGGTCTGTGACTATTGACATAGCCTTTTTTTTTTTTTTCTATCACCACCTTTGTGTTTACCTCCTGACTGCATACAGGAATCAGCAATTGTAAGCGTATAGATAAATTCCACTGTAATTCCCAAACCATATTTTAAACTGGAATTGCAACATTTTTCTCCGCAAAGCCTTTTTCAGGGCTGATAACATGTGGAACAATGGATTGATTTGAAGTCGCAGCTCTTTGTTTTCCAAGGCCCTCCCTCTGGCAGAGCAGCCACAGTGCCTAGAGGCAGCTGGGGGAAGGGATGACGAGCAGGGTGCTCACACTTTCCAGAATGGCTTGTGAACAATCAAGAGCTGATGGTATTAGTGAAAGGTTATTATTTGAATTAATCATACAAGTTTAAAACAACTTGGCATTTCAAAATGTTTCTAGGTAGGCGTAGTTTCCAAACTGCAACTGCCACCGAATGCAATACTTGGCATGTTAGGAGCAGTGTGAGTCCACTTGGGTGGGGAAGAGGGTGGGTAAATGTTGGGCTGGAGCCTCTGCCATCCTTCAAGAAATAGTTATCAGGGTTCTAGACAGATCTGGGCACCATCATTATCCCTTTCTGGTGTGGGGAGTGAGAAAAGAAGGGAGGGAGGGAAGGAAGAGAACAAGAAGGAAGAGAGAAGACAGGGGAAAGAAGAGAAGAAAAAGAGAGAGACAGGCTTAAGAGCTCACTATAGCTTGTGCTGACTGGTGATTTCCGGTAGCAAATTATATCTTTTTTCTTTGTTTCCTTCCCCAATATGTAGTGACAGTGGTCTGGTTAATATGTAGAAGTACTGAACAAATCAAATAAGATCATACATATGCTGCTAAAGGAACAAGTCTAAGCATTAAAGAATTGGAGAAATAGGATATAGATAGCATAAGTGCAATATAAATGTATCTCTCCTTGAGAGTGGGTAGTGGTTGAATCCAGCAAACATTAATTGAGTACGTACTGGCAACCAGGCACTGAGCTAACTTCTATGCTAACCAAGGCCTCTAGAATTGAAAGATGAATAAGACAGTCTTGACATTGAGCACCTTATATTCTACTGGAGGAGGCAAATACTTTCACAGGCCATTTTGGTAAATGGAAACTGACATGATGGAGTCTGCATAGATTGATGCTGAACACACTGGAGAGCTGCAGCTGGGTCCGGGGGCTTATGTTTGAGCTGAGCTTTTCAGACTAGGTATGCAATGGTCTTGCCAATAGACTAAACAGCAAGTACACACGCTCAGAGAGGGTATGAAAGAATGCTATGTGTCTCGCTGCCGTTAAAGTGCGGTTTGGGACATAGCCAGTGTTAGGACAGGGGCTGGAGACATAAATAGGGCCAATTCATGCACATCTTACAAAGGGGTTTAGACTAAATTCTGTAGGGACTGGGGCACATAGAAGCATACCAGTGACAAAGTTACATATGAGTTTTATGTTATATTAACATCATCACATGAAAAGATTTTTGAGAAAGATCATTTGGGGGGTACTATACAGAAAAATGAAAGAAGAATTTTAGAATGAAGACTAATGTGTGCTCTGTCTGTTCCAGAAGGTCAGGACATATATTATGCCCTCTGCCTCATGTAGACCATGCTAAAAGGTTACTAGCCTAAAGTACCCACTAGTCTTCTCTGTTTTCTTTCATTCTCTCTCTCTTACTTTCCAAAATAGTGAGGTTGCCACACTGGCAGTTGTATATGGGCTGCCCAGCTCTTCTATTAAAAAGCAACCAGGTTGATACCAAATGCTAAATAGGACACAGAATTGGTACCCGGGATGTCAGTGATGAAGTACTGTAACTAGAAATGCTTTTAGGTATGCATATTGTGTGTTTTAGTCCCTAAATTAAATAAGCTAGAGAATTAAAAATAAAATACTTCAGATGCACTTCATTAGGCAGGGATATTAATGATAAGGCAGATAGTTATTTTTTGGTTCATGCACTTAATCACAAAAATTTGAGATGGAAGTATAATTGCATTAATGACTTTTTTGTCCATAATCTTTGACGCTAGTGTTTTTAGTAAATGTACATTAGTGGCACCAGCCCTCCAGTTATTATCTGATAAATCTATGAATCAAAAAAAAAGGCTGTGGTAGTTTAATAGCCCTATATTTTAGAGTCTGCGGAGTCATCAATTGTTATGAAGTTATTTATAATTTTAAAGAACATTTGAGTACAAAATCATTTAAAAAGAGCAATATTCGAACTTCAATTGTTTTCCAAGGAACTGAAAGGGAATGAATTCATCAAAGGTTTCAAAACAATTATATATTCCTGGGGCAGCATATATTTAAAAACACATAAATTCTGGAACATTACTAGCGATGCATGTCTGTGGCTTTCTCATATCAATCTTAAAAATATTAATTGTGATATGTACTAGTACATGAAAAAATAGCTATTTGGCTAGTGATTTTAGCCGTGTTAGCAGTAATGTAAAAATAGGAGAGCTGAAAAGATCCAAACTCTCTTGAAAATTTCAAATATTTATAAAGCCAATCTGAGCACTTTTTAAAATGATTATAAAGTTTAAAAAACTTCTCAGGGAGCTGCATCGAGCCTAGAGAAAGAGGAAATATCCGACCTGTGCTCATCTTTCTCTGGTTCTATTGAGGTGGCTTTTTTTCGGCCTCAGTGATATTTATCAGTTGATCAGCACACATTTATTGTACCCCTTAACTCCCTACAACCCGGAATGGACAACTTCGGTTAACTGAGTGGAGGCAGAAACATATTTTAAAAGATTTACCTGATTACTTAAAAAATTAAAAATGATACACATTATCTACAGCGTTCTTAATTTAAACCTGACGGACAGGTTGCTTTTTATTGACTGTTCAAAAATGCACACTTAACACAGTAAGATGGAGACCATATTTCTGTGCTGAGTGGATGAAATAACGTTCTAATTTGTGCAGTTCATAACCCCTTGCCTGCCCAGGGATAATGATATTCTAGACAGGAAACATGATCAGAATATTAGGATGTCAAAAGGCTTAGGCTGTCATCATATCACAAAAATTAAAATGTCTTTACTTAAAACCTTGTCTGTCACATGCTTTTTGCTGGAGCTTTCCTCACTAGTATCACTGCGGTGAGGCAGATACTGTTTATTTTGCCATAAATACGATTTCCAGGAGGTTTTCAACAATGGCTTAGGGCTGATACATGCCCTGCCAGGTATCTCTTTGAAAGAAAGCTCTTTAGGAAGGATCTTTTGTACATTTAATCACCAGTTTTGTTTTGCTTAAAAGAAGCAATAACAATAGTCGAAGTCCCTACAGCCTATGCAATGATTTGGAATCACCTGCGGTGGCTGAGGGGGACATCCATCCACATTCTGCTTGCTGAACCGAATCCGACTTTGCCTATATATTTCGCAGGCCTTTAAATGGACATTATCGGGCCCCACAGCATATTGAAAGATAACTTAAACAGTGTTAGTGGAATGGTTCTTTCGCTTGGCCAGAGGAATTTTTTTTTCTCAACATTTCTTTCCACACAGTTGATGACCTTCTTCCATTACTATGTTGTATAGTATGAGGAATAGAATTAAATATCTGGACTAAAAAATTTAAGAGAAATTAATCCTATATACATGACGTGTGTGTGTGTGTGTGTGTGTGTGTGTGTGTGTGTGTACACACATTTTGACTGGTAACTACACCATCTTGATTGAAAGCTGTAAGCTGTTGTGTGGGTTATTCAACCTGTGTTTCTATTTTTCATATTTGTAACATAGAAGGGAGATTATTAAAATTTTCACATAAACTTTGAAAGGCTTAATGAGAAATGCTATGAAAACAGATTATTTTTATTTACCCGAAACAGACCTATTTGGGTTTATTATTTTGTGATTAAACACCATACTAGTTGACAGTGAAAAGCATTTCAGCTTGCTGCACAAAATATTAGTCTCATATTCATATAATGCAATGGCATACATTAAAACTGTTTCATTAAGCTATCTCAAATATTTCCAACTCTGTCAAAGGCAAGTGAGCCTTTATAATAATTTTCAAATTCTGAGTTGGAGAGTTGGCATACATGTTCTATAGCTGATAAGTAATTCTTTCCAGGATATTTTTGAGTTTTTATTTTGTAGGAGGCATATGGGTGGAACTAGGGGGATCATGGATAAATGCGATCAATAAGGCTGTGAATACAAATCATGAAAAATTATTAATGTTTTGGAAGGAAATTGAGAAAACCCATGTTGACAATCACAGCTCAAACCAAGCAATTAACCTAATTTTAACCATCAACAACAACTGCTACTATCCCTGATGCATCTGAAATTCAATTTATGAGAAACATGGACAAGCGTCCTTTTGGCCACCAAAATGACACAACTACAGGCAGTCATAGAGGAGATTTTTGACTCTTTCGACATTTGCCCACTAAGTTTGTTATACGTTTCTTATCTTGACATAATTTTCAACTAAAACTTTAAAAAATCTTGGTTAAATATGAATATCTTAAATAAGCTAGCCTCTAAGTGAACGATTACTATGAAAATTAGATGAGCACATATTTATAATTTTTCACTCTTAAAAATCATTACACGCCTGTAATCCCAGCACTCTGGGAGGCCGAGGCGGGCGGATCACGAGGTTAGGAGATCGAGACCATCCTGGCTAACAGGGTGAAACCCTGTCTCTACTTAAAAATACAAAAAAATTAGCCAGGCGTGGTGGCGGGCGCCTGTAGTCCCAGCTACTGAGGAGGCTGAGGCAGGAGAATGGCGTGAACCCGGGAGGCGGAGCTTGCAGTGAACCGAGATCGCGCCACTGCACTCCAGC
This sequence comes from Pan paniscus, assembly GCF_029289425.2. NCBI lineage: Eukaryota > Metazoa > Chordata > Mammalia > Primates > Hominidae > Pan > Pan paniscus. The sequence continues at coordinate 178,980,672 of NC_073252.2, read as the reverse complement.
CTGGGCGACAGGGCGAGACTCCGTCTCAAAAAAAAAAAAAAAAACCATTACATACTAAACATTTCTTGATTGGAAAATCAAGGAAAGAGTCTATTTATCTAACAAAAATGTTACCTAGACAGTGACTGTTTTACCTACAGTAGATCTATGCGCAGTCTGGATCATATATGTGTGTGTGTGTGTGTGTGTGTGTGTGTGTGTGTGTGTGTGTGTGTGTGTGTTAAACTGGAAGTTATAGAATAGAACACAAAGACTTTTTGATGGGACTTGGGACTGTTTTTCTCTGCCAATAATGGAATAATAGTAGTAATTCTGATAGACAGTCCATAATACAAGTACTTCTTTCCCACAGTATATTACAGTAATAGGTATAATGATTTCTCAATAGCGCCACTACTGCCTAATTGCAGTTACTCTCAGTCACATATAGAACCTATGTCTCTTCTACAAAAGAGTTGTTTATTTTTACCTATTATAAATGTATAATTAGGGAAATAAGTTTGGTTGTTTCATTGCCATTTATGTCATCATTTTTATTATTCTGAATACAAACTAAGCACATGAAATAATTTCCTCAGGTTAAAGAATTAAAAGTCATAAGAGGTTTTTCTCTAATTTTTTAAAATGTAGAAAATGGAAAATGTCTAAATTTTGAAGACTGTTAGAGCACTGTGATAATCAGAAAGAACCTATTTACCAAAATGCTAACGCCATAACAATTGATAATGTTTATAAAATCAAATTAAAGTCGATTTGTTAAAGTTAATACAATTCGATTCAATGTGTATATATCATTCAATCTATTCCATGTGCCAAAGAGTATAGTATTATTCTTATTCTCAATTATTTTATAATTCAAAATAATTCTCAATTATTTTACAATTCAGCAGTCAATTAAAGTACATATTCAATGACTTTCTCTCCTCTATTATCCTCTTGCATGGATACAGCCAGAATTTTGTCTTTACTGAAATTGCTCTATTAATAAAACCACTGACTCAAGCATTCCATTTTCTAATCACAATTTTCTAGGCTTTACAGTTTGATTATTCAGCTACTCCCATCATGACCATTCTTCAACTTTCTAAAGACCCCAGTCCACAAATATTTCTATCTTCTCTCCATGTATTGGTTGCCCTCTTTATTTCCATCCTCTCTATTCAGGTTACATTCCATGATCCATTCAATAAGTCCTTTTGCCAAAGATCTAAACTCCCTTGCTTCTTTTACCTTTGGTAATTCCTCTGACTCACCTGAAACCAAATACCCACTTCCTCCCTGCCTGCCTCTAGGCAGCTGAGTTCAATTGGAGGAAATAAAACAAAAATGCATTATTAATGATAACCTATTCAGAATAACCAAGCTCACCTGGATTAATACTAAAATGAAGTCAGTATAGCTAACCTCAGCTAGACCCTCATTGTTACTTAAAAAAAATCCTATTATAGGCTGGGTGCAGTGGCTCCTGCCTGTAATCCTGGCACTTTGGGAGGCCAAGGCAGGCAAATTGCTTGAGGAATCTGAGATCAGCCTGAGCAACATGGCAAAACCCCATAGCTACAAAGAAAAAAAAATACAAAAATTAGCCAGGCATGGTGGTGTGTGCTTGTAGTCCCAGCTACTTGAGAGGCTGAGGTGGGAGGATTGCTTAAGCCCAGGAGGTTGAGGCTGCAGTGAGCCATGATTGCACCACTGTGCTTCAGCCTGAGCAACAGAGTCATACCCTAGCTCAAAAAAAAAAAAAAAAAAAAAAAAAAAAAAAAAAAAAAAATCCTATTATGTTTCTCCATTCAACTCATACTTCAGACCTTTTTGACTTTTTTTTTTTTTTTGAGACAGAGTCTCGCTCTCTCGCCCAGGCTGGAGTGCAGTGGCGCGATCTCGGCTCACTGCAAGCTCCGCCTCCCGGGTTCACACCATTCTCCTGCCTCAGCCTCCCGAGTAGCTGGGACTACAGGAGCCACCACGCCTGGCTAATTTTTTGTATTTTTTTAATAGAGACGGGGTTTCACCGTGTTCGCCAGGATGGTCTCAATCTCCTGACCTCGTGATCCACCCGCCTCGGCCTCCCAAAGTGCTGGGATTACAGGCGTGAGCCACCGCGCCCGGCCCTTTTTGACTCTCTTCAAGCACTTATTAGTTCGGCTTCTTTTCTCGTCAGTCTCAGCAGATACACTGGCTACTAAATTCTTAGAGAAATTAGAAGCCATCAGATGGGAACATACAAAAATGTTTCAGTATCAAAAATATTCTTGCATTTGCAATCAGTTTTCACTTTTTTTTATACAAGATATTTACAATTTATCTCCCAGAGTTTACATTTTAACAAATTAGAAAAATATTAATAAAAATATTGCATACTGAACAGTGGCATAGAATAATCCAGGATATCAGGCCTAGTTTGGAAAGTGAGGTAGGAGTGTAAGGAAAGTTCCAAGTGGCAATATTATACCCAAACTTAGTAGGAGTTAATTAGGGGAATGTAGGAGGAGGGAAATAATCCAGATGAGGAAATCATATATGTAAAGTTCAGGAAACTACAAAGATAATGAACAATTGGAGAATGGAAAGGTAAATCTTCTGGCATAAGGAAAGCAAGAAATAAAGTATTCTATCTGAGGTTGAAATGGGAGTCAGTGGCCAGGCCATTCATTGCTGCCTGCAGCAATAGAGGAGGTATCCGTCTTTCCAGTTGAAGTCAACTGTGCTCTGATTCCATCCCACCTCACTTTCTCAGGAATCTATTTTTTATTATCTGCTTCATCCCTGTGTCTCCACCTTTTTTGTTGTTGTTGTTGCACAGGCTGGAGTGCAGTGCAATGGCAGGATCTCGGCTCACCGCAACCTCTGCCTCCAGGGTTCAAGTGATTCTCCTGCCTCAGCCTCTGCAGTAGCTGGGATTACAGGCATGCACCACCACGCCTGGCTAATTTTGTATTTTTAGTAGAGTTGGGATTTCTCCATGTTGGTCAGGCTGGTCTCGAACTCCCGACCTCAGGTGATCCGTCTGCCTTGGCTTCCCAAAGTGCTGGGATTACTGGCATGAGCCACTGCGCCCAGCCTTCACCCTTTTTTATATAGGGATCTTCCCATCAACATATAAAAATGCTCATCTGTCCCTGAACCTATCTCCTCCAACCCTATTACTTTATCTTCTTTCTGTCCATACATAGAAATACTTGTCTTCACATTTGTTTATTCTTACTAGTTCAATTTTCTCACCTTCCACTTAATGTTCAGTCAGCCTCAATTTCCCTTCTGTTATCGTCACTATATCCCATTGTCTATAAGTAATTAATATTTAAATGTCTCCTATTTCTAAATGTCTCCATCTTCATCTTATTTAGAATCTTGGCACTTTAATATTGTTGTCTTTTCTCTCTCTCTCTAATTCCTTTTTTATCTGGAGTTTTGGGTTCATCTTCTTTGTAACCTGCATTTGTTCTGGATTTTTAAATTTGCCCTCCACAATGCAGATGAACAGATACTTGCAAAACACAAAGTTGAGTTTCTTTGGCTGCCATTATTCCTTACTATAGAGAACCATATTTTTAATACGGCCCATGCAGCAATAAATGGCCTGGCCACTGACTCCCATTTCAACCTCAGATAGAATACTTTATTTCTTGCTTTCCTTATGCCAGAAAATTTACCTTTCCATTCTCCAATTGTTCATTCCCTTTGTAGTTTCCTGAACTTTACATATATGATTTCCTCATCTGGATTATTTCCCTCCTTCTACATTCCCCTAATCAGCTCCTACTAAGTTTAGGTATAATATTACCACTTGGAAATTCCCTCACACTCCTACCTCACTTTCCAAACTAGGCCTGATATCCTGGATTATTCTATGCCACTGTTCAGTATGCAATATTTTTATTAATTTTTTTAATTTGTTAAAATGTAAACTCTGGGAGAGAAATTGTAAATATCTTGTTCACTATTGGGATTCCAGGATTCAGGCCTGAAACAAAATACAGAAATAAGTATTTGTTAGATGAATGAATGAATGGGTGAATTGGCAGGGATGGATTGTTGCTGATCGCTATCATAGATGCTGAGTTCTATTTAATGTGCACATTAATATTACTGAGTACTTTTGAAATGTGACTGAGTACTTTTTGATCTAATTTGATAATACATTTTTAAGCATATTTATCATTTGCCTCTAGACCTGGCCCTTGAAAGTTGAACGTATTTTTAGTAACACTAACTTCCCAGAACTTCGCACTGGGTTTATTTCATGGGGAATGCTCAGTAAGAGGCTGTTCAATAAATGGTAATAGGTAGAACAGAAGGCAGTTGGACAGATTAAAAAGCCACAATAACTCAATGCACTTTGTTTTAATTTGTAGAAGTGGGAGTGAGACTAGGATGGGAAAAGTTATTCCTCATCTCTTCAATACAATGAAATTTAACAACTAGGGGTGTGTAAACATCTTGAAACTCATTAGTTGTTTTATATGAGTAATCTTGATTCAAGTTTGCCATTCTGAAATCATGTTAAAAGAAAAACAGATAATTTTAAATTAAAAGTGTACTTTTGAGTAGGAGAGAGGTAGGATGAATTCTGGACATAAGGGACTGTTAGGCACTTGTCTGAGTATTGTTGGGTGTTGTAGAATCTCTTTCTCTGAAGATTGTTAGGAACTCATGACAGTTGAGGTATAGTTCTGCCTGAAGTCATGAGAACTAATTGGATGACCCCTCTACTTATCAGTTTACACTGTGAAGAGTACTACAGGAATTCTCTCCCTGGAGATGGCCCATAGCAACAAGGACAGAATAGTCACACATCCAGGAATGTCAATATTCAAGTGTCATGAAATGCAATCCAAAGAAGAGTTGGTTAGTTATCACTAGTGTTTGAAGAATCCGGAAATGTTTACATTTTATATCATCCTTTCAAGCATGTGTTAAGCTACTAGTCAAATTATGGCTATTCCAATTCTTAGTTTGATATAAATCAGTCAACTGTTTGTGGAGTGGCCACAGGGCATTTTACATGGCATTAGATGCTTAGAATTAATAGTTACTCCTTCAGGATTTATCAACTAATAAGATAGATAAAAACCAGTGAAAACAAAATCTTTACAGACACATAGGCAAAGCTAGTACATATAGAGGGCTATCATGAGGCGGGGTAGACATGAGATTCTGTGAGCACCAGGAGAAATGAAAGACATTAATAGAACAAGTAATGAAGAAGAGGCTTAGAAACCAGGCAGGGAGGAAACGAAGCATCTGTCAGATAGAAGGGGGGATTTATTTCAAGCACTTGGAAAAGCTTAGAAGACATTAATTTTCAAGAGTGGGAAGGAAGATTGAATAAGCAGACATCAAGATGGCGGATGGGATTAGTAGAAACAGAGAGTGTGGAACTGGTTTATATACATTCAAGAAATAAATTGATCCTTTGAGATGTGGGTCTGGGCTACTTTAATACATGCACATGGTCCTCTTGGCTAGGTTGCAGCCATTGTTCCCAGGGGTGCTGTTCCACTTGACGTTAGCTATATCAGAGCTTCTGTGTTGGCAGGAGATCAGATTTGGTTCAGTCCAAAACCTGAGTTTAGAATAGCTGTGTGACATTAGGTAAGTTACTTAAATTCTCCAGGCCTCAGGCTCCTCATCGATAAAATAAAGGTATCGAATTTGACAGAGGTTCTCAACAGAAGCAGTAATGCCCCTGGGGTCCAGTGGTGCACCTGGGGTCTTTTGAAAGTGTGTTGAAATGCAATTTTGCGGGTGCAATGTTTGGCTGTACTATAATCATCCAGTGGGTGAAATCCAGGGATGCTAACCTCCAGGCCAGGCACAGCGTGTTGGGGTGGAGAGAGAAGTCTCATATTATGTAGGGTTTTCACATGTCAATTTTCAACAGAAAAATCTTATTTGTAATCATCCACGCCTATAACCTAGGTGAGATGAGAGACAGAGGTCTCATCAGCAGAACACTAATGAGTATGTGCTGCACCAGGGACTAAGAACCCTAAAAAACTGAAAAAGTAGTTGCTGCCCTAATGACAATTTTTAGACATAGGCTTCATTCATAGACAATAGGTTTCATTTTCTTTATAGAAGGAAGTACTGCACTTCTGTTGAAAACTCAAAATTTGTCCTATTATACTCATTCAGTTCAATATTACAAGAAGAAGCATGAGATCAAAGCATTCTGATCTATCAAAGCACATGTCATATTTTATTATTTTCACTACTTTGACATCCAGATAATTTCACTCCCCTGTTTCTCCTGTACACACATATATACACACCAATCATTAAAGTAATTAACTCAGGCAAGACCACACCACCTCTATGGGGATAATGTTGAAAGGTTTTCTAAATATGGTGGCATACAAATATTTTAGTAGTATGATCAATAAGTTCCATTCTATAGGGCTTTATAATTTGCACATGCCACTCTTTGAGAGTAAAGCACAATAAAATTGGGCTTTTTACAGTCAAATGCCTTGATTTTTGTTTCATATTTTATCTCTGAAATATGATCATTGACTAAAACAAAACCTATGGGGCAGAAAGACATTTTCCCAGTTTGCAAATCAAGCAGAAGCACGAATGTTTGCCAGGGTCTCCAGCAGTTCTGTGCTAGGCATTTCTCATGCATCTGATAATGTGACCTTTACATGACAGAACTGGATCAAGAATAACACATTTTGACGGTACTTGTAAAAGTAATGGAACTGCTGTCAAAAATACCCAGGCTGGCCATGAAACTGGAATATGTAGTAGGTGCCGTGAGGACAGAAGAAAGAGTTAACATTTTCACTGCAAATGTTTCCCTCTTATTAGTGTTTAACTTGCAAAAGTTATTTGACATCCAGTTTCAATAAGTAAATTTAAAAAAACACAATATAATTGATCCAATGCAGTTCTTACAATTGAAAGGAAAGTTTAACAGCGAAATAATGCTGGTTCATGGCATACTGACAGAGTCATTTATTCATTTATTCAAACAAATTGGCTGACTCTCTATGCAAAATAATATGTTAAAATGTTTTAATATGCTTTTATCTAAGAAAAACAGAACAAGAAATAAAGCTTTATTCACACTCAAAAAGAGCTTTTGGTTGAATGGAAGGAGCTAGACGTATTTGGAGGAGCACACGCCTGATGTCCTGTTTCATACCACACATTTGTCCACAGAGGGAAAAGTAAACTCAGTTTGGGGATGATTGCAGAAAGCTTCTTGGAAGAGGTGCCATTTGAACTAGATGGTGAGAGGTGAATAGTAATTCAGCAAATGGCATTCTGCTCAGATAGAATTCCCTAGACTCAAGAGCTCCAAATGTTCTCTGGGGAATAATGAATAATTCTATTTGACTTTTGGGTAAAGTTGTGTTCAAAAAGAAAAGACCAGAAATTAGGTGCATGATAATACAGAGAGGGATAAAGAAAGAGCAACAAATTTGGGTTATAATTAGTAGATAACTAAAAACTAGTAAAGCGTATGTTCTAAGAAAAGTTTTTAAAAGACGAATTGGCCTGGTGATTATGACATTTCTGTTCTTCTCAAGCCTGTGCTCTGGGATTGTTAACTTTCAATAATTCAGTGACATTTTGTCACATGCCAATCATCCCCCAATTCTGGGTAAATTTAACTGTCATCTCTCTCTATTCTTGGTCCCTGCATAAAGCATGTTGTTATTTGGAAAGGAGTCTATTATTACCCGAGAGCTTGGCATGCTCAACAAATATTTTGAGCAAAATTCAACACCTGATTCTATATTTCTAATTGCAGCTGGTTGGACCAAGCATGGACAACTCCCAGGCTTGCCAGAGGCCTCTGAGGGGTTACTAGCTGGAGCTCTGCCTCACAGGGGCCAGGGGCACCAAGGGACCTTTTAGAATCTCTCTTCAAGTGGTTTCAAGAGGAGACTTACAGATAAAGGGTGACAGAGGGCACAGAAGTCAGTAGAATTTAGGAAATGGCAGAAGATCTAAATAAACAGCAATCATGAAGTATACAGGAAGAAAAGGGGGAAGTGGGAGAAATAGCACCAGCAGACTTTGCAGAGAAGACTTAATGTGCTAGGCCTGACTGCAAGCAATTATTTGAAAGTCTTACACAGAAGTTTGGCCCTTAGCTGACATCTGGCAGCCTGGATTTTGAGAAGGTTCCCTCCACCCAGACTCATAATGGGTCACTGTGCCAAAACTGTGCAAACAACATAGTGATGCTGATCATCTGCTTTCCTTCTGGGACTCTGGAATTTGGTGTGTCTCAGGCAGAGGCTGCCATGTGAGCATTCTCCAGTCAAAATCCCGGGTACTGAGTCTCCCACAAGCTCCCCTGGCAGACAACATTTCACACGTTGTTGCAACTCATTGCCGGGGGAATGAAGGGCATCCTGTGTGACTTCTCTAGGAGAGAACCCTTGGAAGCTTGTACCTGGCTTCCTCCAGAGTTTACCCCATGCATCTTTTCTGTTGCTAATTTTGCTCTGAATCCTTTTAATAAATTGTATTTGTAGGCCAAGCACATTGACTCACACCTATAATCCCAGTGCTTTGGGAGGCCAAGGGCAGAGGATTGCTTGAGGCCAGGAGTTCGAGATGAGCCTGGGCAACATAGCAAGACAGCAAGACTCCACCTCTAAAAAAGTGGGGGTTTTTTGTTTGTTTTTTTAATCATCCAGGCACGGTGACATGCACCTGTGATCTTAGCTCTTTGGGAGGCTGAGGTGGGAGTATTGCTTAAGCCCAGGAGTTCAAGGCTGCAGTGAGCTGTGATTGTACCACTGCAGTCCAGGCTGGGCAACAGAGTGAGACCAGGTCTGTTTAATAAATAAATAAATAGTAGCTGCAGGACTATGGGCTGAGTCTTATGAGTTTTCCTAATAAGACACTGAATTCAGAGGTCGTCTTGAGAACCCTGACACGGAGCTATTACAAGAAGTTATACGTATGTTGGAAAGACTATTCATTTGCACATCTGCAGCTGAAGAAAAAAGAATAATTAAAACAGATTTGGACGCCAATGATCGGTGCTTGGTGCTAGGTGCTAGGGCAAAATATTACTAGAGATTTGTGGTATACTGGGTAACTCTGAATGACTTCCAGTTACATTCTGGACTTCATGAAGGCTCATGATCTAGGGATTAAAACCTCACATTCATTTATTTACAATAAACCCGTTACTCAAGGTAAGCCAAGCATGTCTCTCTTTCCTAAAAAAAAAAAGCCCAATTAATAATTGCCAAAGAAAATCACATAAACAGGTAAAGTGATCCCGTTACCAGTATATGGTTTCCAACCTCAATAGAGCTTTTGTGATAACCTGGAATTTTTTTTTATTCTTATTAATCAACCTTTTGCATTTTCTTAGCCTAGCTTCTAACTTCAAGCTTCAACCCTGTCCTTACAATTCTTTACAGAGGAACTTGATCTCTAAATAGAATCCAATCCATTACAGGGATGTTGTCTATCTTCAAACCTACCTGCAGGTACCCTAATCTAAATGCCTGATCTCTAATTACACAACAAGAATTATCCCCTCCAAATAAAATTGAAGACTTGCTTTCTACATTGATTCATATATCATTCTCTCTTGTCCAAGCCCTGACTCTCTTCCCTAATATCTTTCATCTTTCCTTTCTACAGCGTCTTTCTTCTATGTCCTCAAAATATTCAAGACTCTTTTACCCTAAAACAACAAAACAATACAAAAAACAACAAATTCTTCATTTGACACAAGATACCACTCTGCAAAAATTTTGAGAGATGTTCTATATTTAGTCTTCATTTGCCTCAGTTTTACTCATTTTTGGTTTCCGCCCCACAATTTTATTCAAAGAGCTGTTAACTGCAGAGTCCAGTGGCCACTTTTAGTCCTAGTAAAGCCTGTATTTGACTCCATTATTCACTTTAATTCTTTCTTTTTTTAAATTTTTTTAAAGACAGGGTCTTGCTCTGTGGCCCAGTGGCACCATCATAGCTCTGTAGACCAGTGGAGCTCATTGCAGCCTTGAACTCCTGGGCTCAAGCAATCCTCCCACCTCAGCCTCCCACTTCAGCCTCCCAAGTAGCTGGGACTACAGGTGCGCACCACCTCACGCAGATAATTTTAAAAAATATTTTGTTGAGATGGGGCCTCGCTATGTTGCCCAGGCTGGTCTTGAACTCCTGACCTCAAGCAATCTTCCCACCTTAGCCTCCCAAAGTGCTGGGATTACAGGCATGAGCCACCGTACCCAGCCTCACTTAGTTCTTAAATTTTTGTTCTCCCATCCATTCCCAAAACTCAAGCTTTTTTGCTATTCCTCTGCCTTCTCTCAGACCTCAGCAACTTCCTCCTCTTCTGCTTGCCTTGCTATAATCGAGGCCTCTTAGGTCCTCCTCTCCTGCTACATGAGGCATCTACCCCTGTGCTCTCCAATTCCCCCCAGAGCTCCTGGGCCACACTCTCCTAATAACCCCTAGCCCTGTGTTTCTCCAGCTCACTGTCTCTCCAAAGCATCAGGCTTCAGGCTCATCCTTTCAACTGCTCCCTGGATATTTCCACTGTGACAAAACTTTATGTCTACAATTAAATCCAGTAGGTATTTTGTTCCTAAGATGAGTGCCTATTCCTTTATTCTGGATCTGGCTAATGATATAACATCCTTTTTCACCTAAGCTGGAAGATTAGAAACATACATTCTTGACTTCTTTTTCTCCCCCACACACAGCCAATTAATCACCAGACCCTACCAGCACCTGCTTCCCCATTCCCACAAAGCTTTGTCAAACTTTCCTACTCTTCTGCATCCCTATACTATGTCCTCAATGTATTCCCTAACTGTCCTACTAGAAAATTGCAAGAACTTCCTTTCCCTGCTCTTCTTGCCAGCCCCACTCCCCTCTATAACCCATTCTCTACAAAGTCATTAGAGTCATCATTCTTAAAAGCAATCCGGAGCTTGGGCTTTTGAACCAGATAGCCTAAATTTGAATCCTGACACTATTACTGTCTTACTATTGATACATAGTCTAGGGTAAATATGTAGCTATTCTGTGCCTGTCCCCTTTGATAGAATAAAACATGAATAATAACTATGAAATGATAACAATAACTATTAAATTAGTTAATATAGGTAAAGTGCTTACAACAATGTCTGGCATTTAGTAAGTGATCAAGAAAATATTAAACTCATTCTTTGTCTGAAAAACTGTTACATCTATTTTAATAAGAAATAAAATATGCAACATCTGCATCAAGATGCTGCACTTCCCTCTAAAAGAGTAACTGCTCCCTTATCTGGGGACTTCAAGTTCATGATTTCACATTTTTATCTTAGAATATATCACATCTAAGGACTCCTTAAAAAGAATATAAGTTCTAGATCAAATGCATCTCAGTGTTCCCATAATTAATGAATGAATCAATGAGTGAAACCTTTGATGTAGGCCATTTTATCAAGGTCCAAATTAATTATTACATTTTTCTGATGCACTGGGAGTAGAAAAGTATCAAGGAACAACATCAAGCTAAACAAACAAATATCAAATGAGAATGTAGAAATAGCCTATAAGTATTTAGAATAAACAGATAGGACCTCTCTAAATCTTTCAGTATTTAAAGCATGAGAGGTTTTTAAACTATTGTTAGGGCAACAATTGAAATACTAAATATTTATTGAGCATCTACTGTATGAAGGGCAACCTATTAGATTTTTCTCACAGTACTAAAAATATAATTCGATGAATTAAAAAGGAATAAACAAATCCCAACAAAAGGTGAACCATCAGTGATATAATAAATGGCCTCAGAACCTTTTATACTTGAGGCCTATATTAATACTGATGAGAGGCATCAGGTCAGGCTTCATGGGAGAAGCCTAGTATTTGCTGAAGACTTGAAAGATGAGTGTGATTTGAAGAGATGCAAAGGCAGAGAAACAGTGTTCCAGAAAGAGGAAGCAGCATATTAAGGGTATATTAGTATAACACTGTTTGTCAAGCTCAAATTAAACCTTACTAGTGGTCTGATAAGGTAGCAGATCAGACTTCTTGTGAATAGGCCCAAATGAGAGTGAAAGTGACAGGGAGGTGCTCATATTAGGAACTTTAACCCTAGTCGAGGTATGAAATAGTAGTTAGCACACCTGGAGCATCTTTGCATATGATTCACTTTGGAGAAACCATTGGAAGAAAATTCACTGAACATAACCTGAAATAACTCTCCCCAAATGTGGGGGAGAAAAGTAGTTCGAACGGCTAGCAGAAAAACAGTGGAGACATTTTTGGGTTGTTCCTTAAAGCACAAATTGACAAGAGACAATTTTACCGAAGATAGAACAGGCCTTAATATTTAAGCAAAACATTCAAAATAATATCCCACTGACTGAAGGCAGGCAGGCATTAAAAACACAAACTCGTAACATGAAATGCTCACAGGGATAGTTAACATCACCCTCCATGGGCCAGTCTCATTCAGTTGGTCTCACAAATTTACAGTCAGTGATTCCAAGCAGAAAATTCATTAAAATCAGGAAATTGCTTAATTAGTTTAAAGTCACAAACACTTCTAAAAATAAATTTTTGGACTATATAAATTCCAAACAAATTCATTGCAATCAGAACTGTTACAGTACACCTACAATGACTAGGAAATTAATTCACAATAATGACATGTCAAATTGTATGTTTCTTAACTTGTTTTACCTCCTTCTAAAAAGAACCTACTTGTTTTAAAGAGTGTTGTATTTCTGCCCATCCTCAGTTGCAATAATTGTGTCAACTTGAGAGCATGCTGACTTACTGCCAACTTATTTTGTCCTCTCCTTTATTGCCAAAATACGCTTGTAGATGTTATTTGTAGACTCTTCCATGATAGGGATGCCCCAGCGTGTTTTACGAACCTGATACTGAGTCTGGTTCAATTGTAATGTGTTAATTTACCCAAGCTCAATGCTTTTCTAGAAAATGTGTATGAAAACCTACACATTTATGCTTCAAAGTGAGCTGTGATGCCAGAAAAAAAATCACACTTTATTAATATACTGAAGTTGTTATTCCCATGGACATTCATCGTAGAAAATTAGAACGCACATGAACAGTGAAATAATGAAATGTTATGAACACAGACAATCTCTACTACGAAGGCCCTCTGATCTTCCTCCACAGCCACCCACACCTTTCAGAAGAGCTTGATCTCCCCAGCACTCATTCAATTGAATTTGAAGTAACAAATATACCCCATGAGATACAAGTTCAAGTTGCTCCCGGCACACAAATAATGAAACAAGGCCAGTCTAGAGCAGAGCAGGGGAGAGTATCCTGAACGCTAAAAATAACCAAAGCCTAATATAAATACAGTTAGTCGATTCCATTTAGTTTTCTCCATAAAGTTGGGAAAAAACCAACAGTCGTTTAATAGAATCCTAATGTTTCTCGAATGTAAGACCTCATTTTTACCATCTTCCAGGATCACCAGTGGGAGGCAAAACATGACCAAAGGAAACAGGGAAAACCACAAAGGCTGTAATGATTTGCTTCTCTTCCCATCTCTGGAAAGGTTTCCTAACAGAGGTCACTATCTAAAGGACAGCACTGAGCAGCAGCCACATGAGCAATTAGTACAACATACATACACAATTGATTATACCCACATCACCTGAACACATGCCATCAACGTTCAACCTTAAAGCAATTTGTACAACATTTCAGGAACTGGGGGGGATGGGTGGATTGAGTGAACAGTAACCTCAGTGATTCACTTGAACATCACGTAGTTTTTGTCTTTAAAATCGTATTGATCTAGTTGGATTCTAAATAGCTAATTTAGTATGTACATTAATGATTATCATATTAAAATAGTGATCCTGGCCTGGCGTGGTGGCTCATGCCTGTAATTCCAGCACTTTGGGAAGCCAAGGCAGGTAGATCACTTGAGGTCAGGAGTTCAAGACCAGCCTGGCCAACATGGTGAAATCCCATCTCTCCTAAAAATTAGCTGGGCGTGGTGGCGCGTGCCTGTAATCCCAGCTACTCTGGAGGCTAAGGCAGGAGAATCGCTTGAACCCAGGAGGCGGAGGTTGCAGTGAGCTGAGATCACACCACTGCACTCCAGCCTGGGCGACGGAGCGAGATTCCATCTTAATATAAAGAAATAAAAATAAAATAAAATAATGATCCTAAGCGTTCATATATTGTCCACATAAATCTGAGAGACATTCTTGATCAGTAGAATTTCAGTGAATAGCAAGTGAATTGGCATGCAGATACAAGAAGAAAACATGTTACCTATTATTTTAGGTTTTCGGGCCTGAATTCATTTAGTATTTAATTTACAGTAATAGTATTCATAATTAATTATATTACTTATTATAAGATTTTCAGGAGTTAGTCACAAAGCATTTAGAGGGTTACTTTCTTGACACTGACGTTCAGGAATATTTCTATAAAGCAAATTTGTAAAATGAACAAGTAAGTTTCTGCAAAGATACAGAATATTTAAGGAAAAATATTTCTCTTAGAATCATTTTTGTGCTTTATGTAAAAAAGTAAAAATAAACATGGAGTATTTTATCAGTTCTCAATTTTAAGAAAAGGTCAAATATTTACTTACAGGCAATCTAGAAGTCAAAAGAATGAAATTCCATCACCAGCCTGCAAATTAATAACAACAACAAAACCTAAGATTATATGATTTTACTCAGGCCACTTAATTGGACAAACAGAAAAAACATGATTATATAATTTATGATTGAATAATATACATTTATATCATTGGTGAATGATAAATAAGAATAATAACATTAATTCTTATTTCCAAAGATGAAACTGGAGCATATCATAAATCTACCTTTTTTCTTTGTTTTTAAAAAGCACTATTCCACATACTACAAAGCAGTTCAAGCTGTCAATATGATTGCATGTACACTGAGGAAAACAACCAGAAGATTAATACAATAATTGAGAATTTTTAAGGAGTGGAATTGTATTTGCAACTAGCATCAACGTGTATTTAGAAACTCAGTTAAGATCACAGGGAAAATGATATACTAAGTCATTGTGGGTTTCCAACTAGTTTTCACGAGTTCTTGTGTCTAGGTCCTAATAGAAGAGAATCTATAGCTTCTCAACAGCCACTGATATAGCATTTGTAGTTTGGGTTTCACTAAGCCACTGAGGTGTCTCATTGATGAAAGCGCTGCTGTTTTGACACTCTACCCAGATGCTCCAATTTTGCTTCAGTGACTCAGAGCTGAGTCTGAATGCCTCAAAGCATGGGTAAAAAGAGCTATGATTAAGGCAGGGTTGGAGTGGCAGTGAACCAGTGTCACCTGCACTGACTTACAATCCTACAAATGGTGTGAAAACAGCATGGTGGTCTTGATTGGACACTCATATGGCTAAGGGCCAAATGGAACATAAGTGAATTCAGGTGTGTTTCTCTCCCATTATCTTTTCTTATCTATATCATAATGACTCAGTATACAACAATTTTATAATAGATAACATATATTTTATGGAAGGATCTGTATTTTCATAGCAGACACTCTTCTGAGTGTTGTCTGTCGTGCATTTAGAGGTGTCTGTGCTTATACACGTATAATATGTAAACATCCTTAAGTTGACCTACATGTGTCATCAAAAGATCTAACACTGGGTTTTGTTAAATTTATTTTCTCCTTTATCCATGGAAATTATTATGAACCTGCTGATACACAAAGCAGAACCACAGATCTTTCATGTATGAGGAGTCTTCCAACAATAAGATGAGCTTTTAAATGGGTAGCAGCTTTTGTGCAAGCTGTATGTCAAGATACTTGACAGAGTTAAGTAATACAATTGTAAAGTTAAATAACAGAAGGGAGAGTCTGTAAGAGGCAAAGAAAAGATAGAAAATTCGTGTTTTCAGATGAGAACTGTGAGGAGGAGGAGAGTCATCTGAGTAGAGAGACATAAGAACCCTCTACAGTTAACAGAAGCTGAAGAGAAATTGATTTGGAAAGAACAGGGGCATAATCATGATGTTGAATAGTGCATTCAATAATGAGCCTGATTCTTGGAAATGATGATCTGAAGGTGGAGCCAATAACTCTGAGAGTGACGCACACCATAATTTCCTCAGAAATAGAGCTACTCCTTACCCCTAATGACAACAGTCTACATGACATAGTTTCAGAAGGCATGTTAAGTATGAAAATGAAGGCAAGAGGTGAATTTGGAAGTCTGAGGGGTGCATGAAAGTGATGGAATTTCAGGAGAACACTGAAAGCAACTCAGGATCAACAGCAACGTTAGAATGTGATGATGATGTGAGAGCCCATCTGGGTGCAAGGCAGCTTCATGTAGGTTGACACTTTGCAAAGCCGTCCATGGAGAGGTCCCCGAGAATGGGGGGAAGATAAATTGGAGAACTTAAAAGTGGTGCTGATTTAGTGACAGCATATGTTTTAACATACATCAAGTAGGAAGTTAGGAAGTCTCACTTTTGGACTCTCTTTTGATGTTAAAATTCTTTGCTTTCACAGTCAAACCTAGCAGTGATCTTCAATAGCAGCCCAGCATAGGAGGCAGATGACTGGATCAGTGCTGTACACACTGAGGATGTTCACCCTATGGGAGACGTGGTAGGTGTGAGCAGCCGCAGAACTCACAGCTCAGCATGCTAGAACATATCATCAGCCCTCCTGTAATGCATCCCTGAGCTTCCTATTCTCACAAAGCGTACTTCTGATTTCTCATCACAACACCTCTCCATCCCTCTCCCTTTCCTGGCTTCGTCTTTCCATGCCTTCTGAAGAGGTTTCCACCAGCCTGTCTATACCACTGTGCTGAGCAGCTTCATCAGAACAAACCAACTCTTCTCAGTGTAACCTAGGCTTTGGCATGCTAAGAAGATAAACACTGTTTCTTGATTTTGTCCATTCTTCCATGTATTCACAGACACAGACCCTCTAACCCACCCCTTCCAACTCACACCCATATATACATACATATCTTCTCCCCTGGACAGTTTGCTAAACCAAATAGGAGGAAAGAGATGAGCTAGCCTGGGTATGGGACTCAACACAAATAAATCCATCTCAGCCAATACTGTAATATATTTTTACAGTATTGTATATATGTATATAATACATATGTATATATAGTACATATATACATATATAGTACATATGTATACTATATACGCATAACACCCAATAATATATATATGCATGTGTATATATGTATACACTCACAACATCCAATAATATGTATATGTATTTGCATATATATGTATGTACCTACATACACACAACATCCAATAATATATATATAATTCCTTGAGTGTAAAATATTCCAGGATTGCACTTTAACTTTTATTTTTCTAGTGTGGGGCACTTGGAAATTAGCCAGTCTAAGTTTATATTTTGTTTCAGAATCACATTGCCTAACCCTTCGACATATAAGAATTGATTCAGTGGGAACCTTTGTGTCACAGAGAAAAGAGCACCATCTATCTGGGGTCTGTTATTTGTCTCAATCGCATAGATTGTTTCCATTTTTTAAAATTAACAGAATGGTGTCTGGCATCTGCCAAATATAGTTCTGACAAACAGGAAGGCTTGACTGAGAGAAGCTGGCACGTGGATTCAGTACTGGTTTCGTCAGGGCCAGCTACATTTCATTCCAATGACATAGTGCACTTCTCAGCTTGCCTCGCCTTATTGAGTGCCTCTAACACCTTTACCTGAATCTGCAATTTTAAGTTATCCTTCTTAGATTTCAGTCCCCTTTACACCTTGGCCTCCACAGTCCATCATCCACCAATTGTACTGTACCCATCTGGTGAACTTCCTGTAATTCATTCATTCATTTATTCATTCACCTCTGAATTAGGCATGCGGGCTGAAAAAAGTCATATCCATACTTTCTGTATATAATGAGTTTATGATCTAATTGTGAATCCAGGATATTTTCTCATGAAAAGTTAAAAAAAGGCAGACTGTGAGTAAATTCCAAATGAATGATACGGCGCTACGGAAGTTCAGAGGAAGTAGGAATCACTGTGATTTAGAGTAGTTCATTCACTCATTCATTCAGCACAAATGTAAATTGTATCTGGCACTTGTCTAGATGCTGGGAATACTGAAGTTAAAAAAAAAATACCAAGCCATATATAGTTTTCAGTTGAAGGGATATATATATATATATATATATATATATATATATATATATATGTATAATGTTAGATAGCAATACTTGCCAAGAAAAAAATATAATGCAGGCAAGGGTAATAAAAATAGTTAGGGAGAAATTTGAATTTTCGACGGATGGCTAGGAAAGTTTTCCCTGAGAAGGCATTATTTGACAAAAGACCTACATGAAGTGACAGAGTGAGCCACATGAATAGGTGGGGCTCAGAGCACACACAGAAGCCTTGAGATGGAGGCTTCCCTGGAGTGCTAAAAAACAAAAGAAAATAAAACTAACAAACTAAAAAAACAAAACAAACTAAAATGGCAGTGAGTGAACAAGGGAGAGACTATTTGAAGATGAGGGCAGAGAATATTGGTGCTTATCATGGAGTGGCGTGCTGGTTCTAGTACAAATGTTGGCTTTTACTTAAAACTAGATGTCTTTGGAGGGATTTAAGCAGAAAAGTGACATGCACTGACTCCTACTTTGGCAGGATTACTCTGGGTGGTGTGTTGAGAATGACATTGGGTTCAAGAAAACACAATCCAGGAAGACCAACCAAGAAGCTACGCTGTTACGCCAGGGAACTGGTGATGGTGGTTTGGAGTAGGGTGGTAGCTGTGAAGTGATGAGAAGTTTTCAGATTCTGAATGTATTTTGGAACATAGAACCAAAATATTTTGCTGACTAATTGCTTGTAGGATGAGAGAAAAAGAAGTATCAAGGATGAAGCCAAGATTTTTGATCTAGGCAACTAGAAATCTAGATAAATCAAGATATCTTTAACCAATTAGGGAAGACTGGGGAAGGAGCAGGTTGAATGCAGCAGGGGTAAGGGCTTTCAGATTTCAGTTTTGCCTCTGCTAAGGTTGTCAGCTAGCTGTTCAAGTGGACATGTTGAGTAGGTAGCTGGACATACAAGACTGGACTGGAAGAGGCCTAGGATTGCAATACAACCAATCTTATCAATCAGCTGGGAGTTGTCAGCATTTAGAACCTATGCCACTGGATAAAACCAACAGGAATGGGAAAATAGACTGACAAGAATAGAGATCCAACATTGAGCATAGCAAACAATCCAATGTCTGAAAGTGAGAAGGGTGGAGGAATAAGCAAAGGGCCTTGGAAAGAGCATTTGGAGAGGCAGGAGGCACGCTGTGTGGGTGTGATGTCCTGGAAGCCAAGAGCAGAAAGAGATTTAAATAAGTAAGCCTGCTCTAAAGTGTCAAATGCTGCTGAGAGTTCAAGGAACATGGGTGATGAAAGCAGTCTCTTCTATTTAACAAAGCAAATGTAGTCAACCAAGTGCACTTCCTCTTTTTCCTGGATACAGAGCTAGACTATAGTCCTCAGCCTTCCCTGGGGCTTCAGTGTGGCCGTCAGCTTGTGCTTTGAACAATGAAATGAATGGATGTACTGTGTACTCATTCCAGGCCTCGCCCATACAAACCACCCAGCTGTAACTCCCCTGTCTTTCCTACATCCAGATGATAGGGGTAAAATGCCACCGGTGACCTTGGAAAACATGTCAGATGACACAGTCTTCAGCTGCTTGGGTCCTTGAATGATCAAAAGGAGAGAAAATACTTTGGCAACCTGTTCCCCCACTCAAACTGGACTTGTAATAACAAAAGTGAAAAACATGGACTTACATATTCAGGTTTATTTTTCACTGCAGCCTAGGTTATTCTACCTTACACTGCAACCTTGATAAGACCATTTTTGCTGGCATGGTGGAAGCACAAAGCTTACTGGGATTGGCAAAGTTAGAATGGGAGAAGAGGAACTAGAGATAGCCAGTGTAGACAGACAACTGTCAGGTTGAGTTTTTCTTACAGAATCAGAGAAGAGGAAAATGAGGTCAAAGAGGTATTATAAGATTGAATAAATAATGACAATTTTGATAAGGATGGTGGTAATCCTCTAGAAAGAGAAATACTAATGATAAAGGAGAATTGCTAAGATATGTCTTTGAGTAGATGAAAGGATGGAATTCTGTGTATGAGTGGAGGGCTTGGCTTCAACTGGGAGCTTGGATCTGTAGAAATGGGAAAAAACATGGCACACGAGGGGGCAAATGTAAGTAGGTGAAAAGGCGATGTGATTGGAGTGTGTGTAAATTCCCATCTGATTCCTTCAGTTTTCTCGGTGCAATGGAAAACAAGCCCAGTGATGGCTAATGGAGAAGTAAAACTTGAGTTGGGTCTTAGATATGCCTTGGGTTGGGAAAAATGAAAAAGACATGAGTTAAAAATGACTAGAGAATAGAAGCAAAGGTACAAAGGTAAAAATAAGCAAAGCACCTTCAGGGATATTGAGAAGGTAAGTTCACCTGGCCTAGAATTCTCAGGAACCAATGAAAGGTAAGGAAGGTAGGTAAAATGTATGCAATTTATGAAGAGTACTTGAAGAGCAGCTTGAATTTCCACTCAGGAAACTGTTAAAAGAATGCTTTAGGACGTAAAATATGAGTCCCAGGCTTGGCTCTGTTACTTGTTTTCAGTGTATTTCTCTGAAGTTGACTGGATAAGATGAACTTCAAAGTCCTTTTTAGCTTTGCAATTTTATGATATTACTTAATTTACTCTATGGCAATAAAAATTCTTGTAGGTTTTTGAGTTGTATGGTGTGCATATTATAATTGATATTTGTTGGGTTTTGTCTGGAAAAAAATCAATAATTCTAGCACCCATTCCCTCACATTCTGGTGAAAGCACCCTCATTTCCCACTGGGGAAGCACTCCTCTGCTACTCAGTTAATGTAGTATAATAATGGCACCCATCGCATCTAGAGGAGAGCACATATGTGACCCATATTGATCATCCTGCATTTTTGTTTCTTTTGCTACAATTGTACCAGGAATGTCCACATGAATCAAACCAGGATAATAAGACGCAATTGGGATTTTGCAGAAATTATTGAAAACAGAATTTCTCTTTTCACAGAAGTTGATGAACTAGTAGAAATTAAACCTGGGATTTTGGTAGTTATCTTGCTATCACCTGGAAGATAGCAGACCTGAGAATCAAGCTCAAGGAACCTAGAGAAGGAGGCAGTCAAAATTTTTATGATATCACATGAACACCTGCATTCAGATGCACAGTAAGCCAAATCTCTACCAGTAATTCTCATTTTTTAAGCCCCAAGTGAAACTGTACTGCCTTCTCACATTTTTATTTTCCTTAAGCGAACTTGAGTTAGAATTGTGACACTTTTGGCCATAGGAATTCCAAATAAGATAAATATGAGCAAAATCTGTTTAATAAAGAATATTCTGGTCTAATGTGTAGAATGAAAGGAAGGAAGACAGTAGAGATAGGGAGATTTGATGGAAAGATAACACAATAATTCAGACACAGAGTAATATAGGCCTCCTGAGACAAGTGACTGCCAGAAGGAAAAGGAGCTATATGTTGTGGGAGAAATGTGGAAATGATTTCATGTTTGGATATCATATGTATCATAGATGACTTAGAGCTTTGCATCTGTGCAATTGGGAGAAGAGTCAGTAAGGAGGATGATTCAGTTGCTAAGAAGCTTGAGGTAGCCAGACGAGTTACGTGACAAGCACTGAGATCCACAGGGCAGGAGATGGGGGTTATCAGAGTGACAGAATTCCGTATGTGCCCCGGTGGGAGAAGAAAATTATTCTGAACTGCTTCAGAAATTAGTTATGGTAAGAGACACAGAATTATCTTTTCAGGCTGCCAGTGGATTCTTAAAGGAAAAAAAGGATAGAGAGAAGGGAAGAGGAAGGAATGAACTTCAGCAGCTTTTAGCAATCTTAAGATCACTAGCATCTACACACATTGCTCTGTGATATGGAAATACAAAAGCCCAGTTAACTCCTTATGCTTAAAAAATATCTAAAATCAGGATTACCCCCTCAGGCTTCTATTTCAATCTCTGAACAGTTAATCTCCCCAAAGATTCCTTGGATCAGATCACTACACTATGCACTTAAAGTGAGTTCCCAGCAGCTTTTAAAATCTAGTCCCCTCATCTGTTTGGCTCTGAAGCACCTCGTGGCATGGCCTTATTTTGCCTTTAAAGCCTCCTCTGCCACGTCACTATCTGTCGCAGTCTGTTCCATCTCTCTGTGGCCCCCAACATGACACTATCCTTTGCTTTTTCTCAGACTCTTCCTGGAGAGGCTTCATTGAGTGGTGTGACCACAGTTGGGTGCCAGACTGCCAGGTTTGACCCAGACTCTGCCTCTTCCTAAAGGTTTTAAAGTTCTCTATGCTTTGATTTCCTTGTCTTCAAAATGCACTAAACAGTAGTAACTACCTTCATGGGGGATGACAATGACATGACAATATACATATATTTATACATAAACCTAGCACACTGCCTGCACATAGCAAACATGACAATAATCATACGCTGCACACATTTGATCTCTTCTCTCTTCTTTGCTTCATTCAACCCATTTTCCCACCTCTCCCATTTACTCAATTGTGTTCCCTTATTTCTCTGAAGTCGTTAGAATGACGCCTTTTAGGATGGGAACTGTGCATTATTTTATGTGGCCTAAACTTTCTCTCCGCTCATTCCACTTCATTTGCGAAATTCCCATGGATAGGAACTCCTCTCGGTATTTCAGTGTTTCTGAATTGCTTCTGTGCCTTCTCATTTTACATTGGTATAAAACACTGCAGAGGGAGGATTCTTTCCTAGGAAGGATGCTACCAATCTGTAGGGCAGGCCAGGGACTGGGGTTATGTTTCAGAATGGGGTGAATCTGGGAGCAGGCACTGCCACAACTCCTGCCTCTGTGAGCATGTCAAAAGGAGTGCCGGAGCCTGAGGCTTGCCTCTCAGGGAGGCGGACGATTAGGAAGGGGTTAGGGAATGAAACAACAACATCAGTGGGCAGGAAGGACATCAGCCTCTTCTGGAGCAACTCTGCCTGAAAGTGCAGCAGGTGGTCCAGACTGGGGTGTGGAGGAAGGAGGAGAGGTCACGAAGAACTGGGTTGGTGGGTAAGGCGGTCCTCAGACATGCGGATCATGTGCCTCATAAATGCCGGGGATGCTTCATTCTAATGGGAAGCATCAGCTTTTCGTACAAGTCCGCATCACTAGGAAAAGTTGCTGTTTGTTACCTAACTCTGGAGGCAGGACATGGAAAAGAAGTTGTCCAGAATGCATTTATGATTCCCGTCTCCTATATCTATTATATTGTAGCACAAATTGTAATGTTAAAATAGCAAAGCATTTGACTCTGTTGGTCAAGACTTGTATACTTGCTAATACTTGGTAAGTATCAAATGAAGGCTATAATTTATGGAAATTAGTCATGAGTTGGTGTCAAATTGGAAATTCCCCTGTCCATTAAGCAATCTTTAAAAAGTACCATCTTTCCATTTTGGAAAGATTTGCAGAGTATAAATCCCCTATTTTGTAATTCCAATATTTTTAGGTTGCTTAATGGAAGTCAACTGTAGTATATTGGAATTCATATTAGTTACATTTTAGAGGTTGAGAGTTTGGATTCTGATTCTACAGAACACTGGTTGGGGGTCCTTATTGAAGTCAATCCATCTCTCCTAGCCTCAATTTCTTATCTGTAAAATGGAGTCAATATACCTTACTTCATGTGGCTGTAATAGTTGAACAAGGTAGTAAACATGGAAGAGCTGTATATACTGCAAAGCACCATTCAAACGTGTAGCACTATTATTTTTGTTACAGGACAATAATTAGAAATAAAATGTTGAATTTCCTTGGTGAAACCTAATGGTTTCCAATTTTTCTTATAAGTATAATTGCTTTTAAAATAACTTTTAAGAAGTAAGAAATTATTTTCCGTGAGCAAATATAATATAGTAGATAAAAATTATGGACCAGCCAGTGTTCAAAAGCATGAAGTCAGATAAACTAGGTTCTTTTTTTTTTTTTTTTTTTTTTTTTTTTTTGATGGAATCTTGCTCTGTCACCAAGGCTGGGGTGCAGTGGTGTGATCTCGGCTCACTGCAACCTCTGCCTCCTGGGTTCAAGTGATTCTTCTGCCTCAGCCTCCCAAGTAGCTGGGACTAAGGTTCATGCCACCATGCCTGGCTAATTTTTGTATTTTTAGTAGAGATGGGGTTTCACCATGTTGGCCAGGCTGGCCTTGAACTCCTGACCTCGTGATTCGCCTGCCTCAGCCTCCCAAAATGCTGGGATTATAGGCATGAGTCACCGCATCCAGCCAGATAAACTAGGTTTTAAATCTCAGCTTCACCAATTACTACCTGGGTGGCTGTGGGCAAATTACTTATCTAATACTCATTGATAAAATAGTAATACTGCTACTCTGGATTGTGACTGTAAACGAGGTGATCTATGTAAAATGGTTAGAGCAGTATCTGACACAAGTTGCATCCCTGCTGAGGGGTACCCTCTACTGTTAAGAGGAGAAATATCAAGGATGCTCTAGAAACCTAGATGCTCATTGAAGCTCACATAGAACATGAGGCTAACTGGAGACCAAGACATCTGAGTTAATTTTAGGCTTTTAGAAATGTGTCATGAAACCCCACCTATCTTGATAAGAGGTCACCCTCTGAGCATCCACAGGATATCAATAAATTAGAAGGGATGTTTTACCCCATTGCTTCTAAAGGCAGATGAGGCCTGGGGTTTGGTAGCAGGGAAGGGGAGCAGATGGTCTGGAGTATGAACAGGCCTAGAAGGAGTGCCACATGGAAAGGGAAAATGAGTCTATAATCAATTGCAACATGGTCGTTTTATCTTCTGCTACCTGTGCTGTGGGTAATATACACTACGAAAGGGACTTATTTTGAACGAGTTGAAATAGTATCAAAATAAATAAAGTACAGGTGGACAAGTACACTCTGTTTTGTGGACAACTGAGTATATAAAAACCCACTATTGAAGCTGATAAAGTTGGGAACCAGTGTTTGCCTTATTAAAAGTCTCCCATGTTATACAAAATGGATTAACCTCAGGGTGCTTTTACTTATGGAATTTCCCAATGCTACTTTAGAATAAAATTCAATGGCCAAAAATAAAATGCATGGACTGCCTTCCAGATAACCTTCACTATTGAAAATAAGTTACAATAGATGATTAGTTTCTTGTTAGACTGAGAGTCATAGAAAACCTTCTTTATGTTAGAACAGTTGTGTTGAGTTGTCTCTCTTGTATACCCCATGGTTTGCTCTCCCTCCAACAGTAGAAAGAATACTGTGCTTGGTGATAAAATAGTTGGAAGACTAGAGGAAAGTGCTTTGAATTTTGTAAGCCTAACTATTTTAACCTGAAAGCTATTTACTAGAACATATTGTGCTTGCTTTACTCTTTTATGTTGAGATAAATATTATAATGCTTATGAAAAACTTCACAGAATCTTGTGTGTGTTGGTGAATTTTTCCATTATACTCAGAGGAAAGACGAGAGTAGAAAAGCCATTTTTGACTGGGGCCGATCACTTGATCTTGATGTATGCTTTTTTTCTTCATTAACTATCAGTAAATTAGTTTTATGCATACAACCTGAGAGAGCTTTTGTGAAGTTTATCAAGGTAATATTTATAAACTTCCCGAAATCCCAAGCTGAAAGGCAAAATGTCATGTAATATTACTTGTCTAAAAACGAGACCTTTCTAAGCCTTAATTATAATTTTTAATTCCCTTACATTAAAGAATGGGAATCAATCAAATGTAATGAGCAGTGACTATTTGCACATTATAGCTTTTTAGGGCCAAAAACTGAATCACTCAC
This sequence comes from Pan paniscus, assembly GCF_029289425.2. Taxonomy (NCBI): domain Eukaryota; kingdom Metazoa; phylum Chordata; class Mammalia; order Primates; family Hominidae; genus Pan; species Pan paniscus. Next base: position 178,954,807 of record NC_073252.2, on the reverse strand, counting down.
TTCTTTTTATTTCTTCCACTGTATATAGCTATCAAAATTATTGTTGATGATGATAGGATTATTGTAGCTACGACTACAATCTTACCATCATCATCATCCTGTAAGCAGTAGTTGTAATAGTAGTGGTGGTAGTAGTAATAATAATAATAATAATAATAATAATAATATAATCATTCATGTCTTGGCATACACCACTCCCTTTTCTGGGAATTATTGAGCAAGGGGATGTCATTCATGGTTTACTGACAGGGCTCAAAGCACAGCTCAGCATCAAGGAAGGGTAGCATTAGACTTGGCTACGTTCAGAGAAGCCAGAGTCTGAAGCAGGAATGCAGGTAATGAGACTAGGGCTTGAAAACCCACAGAGTACGTGGGCACCGGTTACTGCCCTTCACAGACCAGGGCCAGTGATTTTATTTATTTGTTTGCTTGTTTGTTAATTATTTTTAACAACTTAAAGGTCCAGTAGGCCTATCTTGGTGGTCTTGCCCTTTAGGTAAAATCTCCAAGAGGCTTAAATTTTCTGCCCTTGTTAATACAACTATATTGTTCTTATTGAATAGAATTACCTCATTTGTTTGGGATCCAGTGGTAGCCGGTGGAAAATAGAAGAATATATTCTAGGGTGACTGGGGTGATTTGGAGGAGGATTCTGAAGTCATCAGGAATATAAACCATGTACTGTAGACTCGGATCTGAATATCCAGCACGTAGTATAGGGTAGAATTTATATCAGCTTTAAACACATGTAGACCATGAGATGCCATTCTTTGTCATCCTGCTATCTTCATTGGTGGCATCAAGTTCTGCAGGGAGGGATGGTTTGCCTCCAATTTCTTCTTAGATTAATGTCCCCAGGTTTTCTAACTTTTTGCATGGTAAATAATTTAAGCTGCTGAGTTGATTTCTCATATTTAGATTATGTTGTAGGGGTAAGCATGTAATTTACTGTCCAAACTAAGACACTTTCAAGAATGCAAAGAAGTGTGAGTGTCACTTGTGCCAAGGCAGTAGACATCTTGTCCTTCAGCCAACAGTTATGCGTGATCACCTTAATGTTGTGCCCTTAGATGGCAGGGGAGGCCACGCCTTTGGTTATTCTCTCCCAACACTAAATGCAGGTGGATTTTACTTATGTTCCCCAATAATTCTTTCTATATGGATTTTATAATAATTGAATCACACTTTAACTGCACTAAAGGATCTTGCTATTAAAAGAAACTGTATGGTCATTCCTATTGCAAATTGGATAACGGTAACTCCTAATTTCTCTTTTGTAAGCATTGTTGTAGGTTGAAATTACTTAGCTCCTAGTACATCTATGTAAAACTGCCTAACAGTTCTGCAAAGAATATCTATTAATTAACTTTCTGACAAAACGTTTGGAGTCATCCTTTACTCTTTCCTTTCCCTCAAATCTTGCATCCTATCCATCAGCAAATCTAGTTGAGTATTCCTTTAAAATACATCCGGAATCTCACTACTCAGCACCCAGGACCAACGGGACCATTCCTTCTCACCTTGTTGACCCTGATGGGCTATAGTTCTGTCTCACCTGTAGAGACCAATCTTCAGAGATCATTTTCATCACAGATCAGAGCAGCATTCCTACTGGAAACCATATAACATCTTCCATCACATTTAGAGTAAAATAAAATGTGGTTCCTACGCCTACAAGTCTTCAGTGACCTAACCCTGGCTGCATTCCTCACCAATCCTACTTCTTTTCTTTTCACTATAGCATACCAAGCATGAGTCAGCCTTAGCACCTTTGCACTTGGTGACTGCCCATATACTTGTATTGCTCATGCCTCTGACGTCATTTAGCTGTCTGGTCAAATATCACCTCTCCAGGGACATCATCCCAGATCATTTTATATAAAAGTCAAATTTCTCATTCCTTCTTCTGCTTTATTTTTCTTCATAGCACTTACACACTTTTGATGTTACATATATGTATTTGTTTATTTTCTCTTTTTCTAAATAAGCCATATCCTCTTCAAAGGCCAGGGTTTTGTTTATTTGTTTTCTACTATATCTGAAACATCGATCTATGTGCTGGCATATAGCAGGCTTTGATTCATATTTGCAGGGTGAATATATAAATAAATGAATATGTATAAGGGTGTTCATATTAGGTCAAAACTAAAGTTGTAAACTTCAAAAACAGTATCAAGCATTAAAATCTTTTTCTCATTCAATCTTTTAGCCTCTACAAGGGAGGAGAACATTGAGAAAATGGCCAAACAAAGGAACTAGAGAAGTAAGCCAGTAAGTACTCAAGATTTGAAGGGAAGAAAGGAGAAAATGTACTGTTTGGATTATTTGAATATGAGGTTTTAATGAATGTGAGAGCGTTCTCATTGAATGCATTGTTCTTTCTAAAGAGCAGAAATTTCTGCTTTTCAACTCTGCTTAAAAGATGGGCTCCCTGCCATGCTCTAAATATTCCCAGATTAGTTCTTTGTTGGCTAATGGAAGGCAAGGCGTTTCCTAAGTGAGGGCCTTCCTTGGAAGAGTCCCTGCCTCTGGTTCCCTGTAGATGGAAGCTGGAAGCTAGGAGCGGCAGACCACCAGCTGATCTCAATTGCCCTGAAGTTGCCCAAGGAGGAAGACTGATCTCTCAGTGGTGAAGACCCAACCATTTAGTGCTTTATAGACCATAGACTATTGCACTCAGAAGCAAATAGGCAGGCGGTATTGAATGCACAGTACTGATGGAATGTGCTCCCTGCAGCTCCATCCACAGTAGCCAAACGACCTCACATTCTGCCCCGGCTGTAGCTTCTGGATATCTTCCAAGGGAGAGCAAGTCGCTTAACCCAAACAACAGAATGAAGTTGTACTAAGCCCAGTGTCACTTTCTAAGTTAGAAGCATACTTAGGTCCAGACCAATAACTGGATGGGAATCATGGAGTCTTATACCATTTAGAAATTATTTTTAATTAGGATGACTCCCTGCCAAACAGTAAAGTTATTAATAATGCTGTAAACCTGCCAAATACATGTGGACTAGTTTGTTTTTTGAAAAATCAGAAATGCTCTTGCTAACGTCTTAACAAAGCTTTCAAAAGAACTTTACAAACACAGTTTTAAGAGCCCAGGTGAAGTTATATTTTAAAATTTCCACAAGTATATCATAATTTGCTAATTAATACACAACTTCTATAGTTTTCCTATACTATTATTTTTACAACCCTATATGTCAATGAGGATTCATACACGTGGTGATGTGGTGATATTTAAGTTTGAATGTAACAGCGCATTGAAATGGAATCACTTTTCCTTTAATATGGGAAAAGTTAAAAAAAGTATCCTTCAAAAGTGGGCAGAAGGCTCTGTTACCATCCATGACTCAATGATCTCTTCATCATGTTTGGCTATATTAGTATCTAAATGCAGAAATAGGGCCAGGCACAGTGGCTCATGCCTGTAATCCCAGCATACTGGGAGACAGAGGCAGGAGGATCCTTTGAGGCCAGTAGTTCAAAACCAGCCTGGGCAACACTGCGAAACCTCATCTCTATATAAAAATAATAACAAATATGTACAGTAATAATATTATCCCCTTGTCTGATGCTTTCAATTTATGTTACTTCTGCATGTTAATAATCACAACAGCCTTGGGAATTCTTACCCTCCATTTGCAAAGGAGGAGACCAAGGCTCAGAGAGTTCAAATACTTAGGCCACAAATATTAAAATAGTGGTAGGGATGGGGCTGAGTTGCAAATCATCTGACTAATCTCCTCACTGTTCTGGATCACCTTCTTCCCAGTGTTCACTGTAGCTCTGTGTCTGTTTCTCCTGGCATTTTTTGTTAATTTATTTTTATTTTTATTTATTTATTTATTTATTTATTTATTTATTTTTGAGATGGAGTTTCACTCTTGTTGCCCAGGCTGAAGTGCAATGGCACAATCTCGACTCACCGCAACCTCCACCTCCCGGGTTCAAGCGATTCTTCTGCCTTAGCCTCCCAAGTAGCTGGGATTACAGGCATGCGCCACCATGACCAGCTAATTTTCTATTTTTAGTAGAGATGGGGTTTCTCCATCTTGGCCAGGCTGGCTTGAACTCCTGGCCTCAAGTGATCTGCCCACCTTGGGCTCCCAAAGTGCTGGGATTACAGGCATGAGCCACCGTGCCCAGACCCACACATGATTTTTGAGCAGTTGAAATTTGGCTAGTCTGAATTGAGATATTCTGTGAATCTAAAATATATACCAGCTTTTGGCCAGGCGCAGTGGCTCACGCCTGTAATCCCAGCACTTTCAGAGGCTGAGGCGGGTGGATCACGAGGTCAGAAGATCGAGACCATCCTGGCTAACATGGTGAAACCCCGTCTCTACTAAAAATACAAAAAATTAGCCGGGCGTGGTGGCGGGAACCTGTAGTCCCAGCTACTTGGGAGGCTGAGGCAGGAGGGTGGCATGAACCCAGGAGGCGGAGCTGAGGAGCTTGCAGTGAGCCGAGATCACGCCATTGCACTCCAGCCTGGGCGACAGAGCAAGACTCTATCTCAAAAAAAAAAAAAAAAAGTACCAGCTTTTGAAGACATCATAAAAAAGAATGTAAACTATCTCATTAACAATTTCTATGTTGATTACATTTTAAAATAATATTTTAGAGGTATTAAGTATATATATTAAAATTAATTTCACTTGTTTTTTCTTGTTAAAATGTGGCTACTAGGAAATTTAAAATTACACATGCAATTTATAGTATATTTCTATAGGGCAATAGTGCCCTAGAGAATATCAGAGCTAAGACATGGTTTTGTCCTCAATAGAAGACAGACAAGGTTTATATATGTGAAACAGTGACGGGGGGCAGGTTGTATCTGCTTAAGTGACAAGTGATTGGTAAAAGAAAACAGCATTTCTGAATAAGCTCTAACAAGCGGGAGACCATTGTGGTTTGCAGTACTTGGGGAAAGTCAGACATTGAGTGTTGCAAGTGAGCTTTGAATGGGATCAGTAAAGGGAGGGGATGGGACCACTGGCAGTGCCCAGCCAAGGAAAGGAAAAGAAGACCAAATGGTAATAGGACGATTAGAACCCTGGCTCTCCAATGATCACAGGAAGGGTAATTACTACCAAGGAATGAGAGGTTTTTTTTTCTGGTTTTCTCTCTAAATCCCTATTAATCAAATGGTGGCAAGTAAAATATGCAACATTTTAGGAGGCCCTGTGGCACATGCCTTTTATTCCTTAAAAGAAATCATATTTGTTAGCCACAAGTGGAGTTCTCTCTGCCTGGTTCTCTCTTTCAAATTCAATTTATCCAATTCCCTGCCACTGTCCCCTCAACAAAATCACCCTATCTGAAACAGCTTTGCAAATTGTTATGGACTCTCAATGTGATATGGCTCATTGCTCCAAGCATTTGTCAAAATTTCTACAAGTAAAGAGATAACCTAAGGATACAAAAATTAACACGTGCTAATTAATCACTGTTTCTAGTTTTGGTTATGAAATCAATAAGAACAATAGCTCAATTTTTAAACTTAAATTAAAAAGACATACCCAGAAGAGGTGTAACTGATAATCTGGCTTGTTTCAACATGAACATGTGCTGAAACCATATGTCAAAGAGAATACCAGAAACATCACCCATAAGAAATGTTTTGTTTTTAAATTTGGAATCAAAATGGTAGAGTGAAAGCTATATTTCATTCTACTCTGAGAGCGTCATCTAATTTATAGAAAACACCAAAATAACAAAGTTGTTTTTGGGTTATTGGCCTCTTAATCTTGTATATTAATTCAGGTAATGCACCAGTACCACTATCTTCTATTTAATTATTTTTATTTATGTACCATTAAGCTCCATTTTCACTACTTCGGGAGTATAAAAGAAGGACAAACCCAGGGTATTTGGGCAGTGCCATCAACTCATTTACAATCCTCAGAAGACCCTTTTATTGGCAAAGAATACAAATGACAGACGTTGACATTCTTTAAAAAGTCATTTTTACTTCTTTAATTAGGAGTTTCAGGCAGGCCCTTCTGCTTGAACCCTTAACATTTTCAGACACTTCTGCCTCACTTCTCAGCTGACTCTTCCTAAGTTTGTGCTGAATACATTCTTGATTTGCAAGAAAGCTGCTTTCAGGCCCTTTCATATTCTGCTATAATCCCTTGGTAATTACAAAGTCTTTCTCTGTAACAATAGGCAAATCCAGGAGGAATTTGGTAGCTATGCTCTGTATGTAAAGTTGTATTTGGACATCTCTGCTGAATTTGCCTCCCGCGGGCCCCAAACTTAGACAACAGTCCTGCTAGAAACGCCAGAAGAGAGACACTTGAAGGCTTTTATGACAATAACTTTATGTCCGTGGAAAACACTGTTTAATAAAGTAGGGCAAACCAACTTTAAATGAAATAGCTCATTTACCAGTGGATAAATTCTAACTACAAAAGGCTTGGTATTAGGTTAGCAGATTCCAAACTACTCAACCTTCCACAGATAACAATTTCTTACCCTAACAGGTTTCAAGCCACGGGGAGTTTGTACTTCTCTCCCCTCCTTTGCTCTCCTGTAATCATTTGCACACTTTTCCTCTTTTTTCTTCCTGTTTTTCTTTCAGTCACTGACATAAAACCCTTATTACAAATTCCGCACTGCTACAATCTCAAGAAGATCAAAATAATATTTGTCTACCTACTCTGTGTTTGGCTATTGCAATTTATCGTGTTACTAAGCATCACTAATTGGTCATAATTACTGATTTAGGTTGGAGTTTTATAACATGTGCTTTTCTTTTCTTTTGTTACAAATCAAATGAAATATATGGTTCCCAGTACCTCATTACTTTGCTACTTTAGAATATTTTTAAGCCCTCACCCAAATAGTGTAAAATGCCTCTGCATCATTTTGTTCTAATGGCAAATACATGGCACATTTCCTACAGATATCATGAGAATCAATGCTTGAGATCTAATATGTAGGTAGTGAAGAATGTGGGGCTTTTGCTCCCCTACATTAAGGTAAATTTAAACAGTTTCAATGATACAATAAAGGACTGGCTCAAATCAAGAGAGTAGAAAGCTAAAAGATGCCATTTCCTGCTTTTGGGCATATGCATTTTTTTAATCTCCCTAATTAGACTGTGAATTTTTGAGGAACTGATTAATGTACTTTTCTGTCCTAACTTGCACAATATCTAGGCACTGAGCATCATACATGAAACTATCCACTTCATGCTTTCTCATTACACTAAGGATTTCATGTCAGTATTATTTCTAAGCCAATTAGAAATACATACAGAAAAATAACACACTCATTCTTTTTAAAGGATTGCAGATAGGTAGTCAGGAATAAAGTATTTTGTTTCTGCATCATGGTAGGATGAAGTAAATGCCGAGATTTTCAGACAGATGATGTATGAACACATAAATCAACTTCACCTTGTAGTCCTAAGAGTCTTTCTTTGACAGGCAAGGGGCATGCCAATAATCCTAATAAGAATATTGAACTATATGCACACATACAGGTTTGGGGAACTGGGCCTTGTTTGGTCTTTTGGATCCTCAGAATTTCCAGGGTGCCATGGCAGATTTTTCAAGGAATCACAAAACAAACTGCAGGATGGTACCAAAGTCCCGGGCTGATGATGCTCAGAAACATATCCAGACTCTAGATTGTAAGATTACAGAAGATCTAAATTCTATATAAAAGGGGGTAAGTCAAGGCTATGTGGCATGTCCTTGGTCAGTTGTGTCCCCATTCACCAATTAAGATGATATAAAGAAAACAGTATAGAACTAAATCCAAAGCAAGCATAGAACCAGAGAAAGGGTTAAATGTAATGCTTAAACTTTGAGGGATATGATTGGAGTAGCAAAGAAAAACATTTACTATAAGCATTTATATACTCAACCCAATGGGCTTTTCAATAAATCATTGAAGAGGGGAAAAATGTACAAAAATATGTTTTCATTGACAAATGCTTGTTAAATCTCCTAAAGCAAGTTTTTGCTTTACCCCCTACTTCCAGAGTGCTCAGTTCAATCCTATAAATTGGTTGAGGTGGGGAAAAAATCAGTTCCTAAGGTCTTTATAAACTTTTCACTTTTATTTTTAGAAAAAAAGATTATTTTTCAAAAACTGCAGGTGCGAGGAAACTAATATTGAAAGTCTCCTGTGAACTGTTTTATACCTTTCCCCATCAGAGTGTCCTTGGTCTAAAACAAATTGGATGAGAAAACACAAACCTTGTAGCTTCAGATATTCAAAAGCTTATTACAGCTGAAAATGAGTAAAATATTATGGCCAACAGGCCTATTAGAATAGAGAACAGATCTACCTTGTGCTCAAATGTAAAAGTAACCCCATCATAACCTCCAGACATAAGCAAATGTGTGCCCTAGCCTTCTGCATGGGCTCTCATTTAACCCACACTTTAATATAGTCTCAGTTTTTAATTTTAATTACTATTTAGGGAGCAATCAAAGTCTTTATTTGTGAGAAAAATTCCTTAAGATAATACAGAAGAGATGTTTATCTTATTCCATATTTCCATGTGTAAGGATTGCAATCTCTCCCAAAATCCTGTTGCAGGTCAGTGTAGACATTCAACGTTATTATATTTACATATCCAAAATAGAGAGCTACACCTTCAGTTTTCTAGAAGTACAATACACATATCTAGTGCAAGATTTTACTCACATGCAACCAGTATTTGTTTCTGATAATCTAAGGGGTAAAAAGTAATTGAAATCTATGTGTGTATACAGATTCAGGTATTTGGGAGAGGCGAGGCACCCAGCTAAAATACCCATTAGGATCTTTTTTTCTAACTCACATAGAGAAGGAATATTTGACTCCACAAAGATAATTTCTAGGTTTCAGAAAGAAATGTATCCCATTGACAGATTTCTTACACACACATGTGCAGACCCATGCCTTGCCTGTCAAATAAGCACATGAATAATAATAATTTAAAAAGATCATATCATTTGCTGCATAGGTTTGCCCAGACTTGCAGTAGATATTTGGAGAAGAAGTCACAATGACCCACACTCACAATTACAGCTTCAAAAGCTAGTGGATTCCTAACAGAGCTCTTGCTTCTTCAGGTTTCTGAGACTCTTCCTTTCATCTTCTCTGTTGAATTCTTATGGAGCTGGAGGTGGTTATTGTCTACTCTGAATATATTTTAATAACAAAGTAACACCAATTTCTTTAGTCTCCTGTATAAAGTTTATTTTCCAATAATTCGGTTTTTCATTGTATTTGTTTTCTGGGCTCTTTCAAGGGTTTCCAATCAGTTTTGAGCGTGAACATACATAAATGCAACCTTGGGACTAATATGAAGACTAGTGGGAAGACTTCTCCTAATTGTGGCATGCTATATTCTGTATGTGTTTTGTTTGAGACTGGATCTCATTCTGTAACCCAGTGATGTGGTTTAGCTCTGTGTCCCCACCCAAATCTCATCCTGCGGCTCCCATCATTCCCACATGTTTTTGGAGGGACCGGGGGAAGATAATTGAATCATGGGGGCAGTTCTCCCCATACTGTTCCTGTGGTGGTAAATACGTCTCATAAGATGTGATGGTTTTATAAGGAGAAACCCCTTTCATTTGGCTCTCTTTGCCTGCTACCATCCCTGTAAGACATGAATTGCTCCTCCTTGCCTTCTGACATGATTGTAAGGCCTCCCCAGCCAGATGAAACCGTAAGTCCATTAAACCTATTTTTCTTCCCAGTCTCAGGTATGCCTTTATCAGCAGCATGAAAACATACAGCAAATTTGTCCCAGTAGAGTGGGATGCTGCTGAAATTATACCCGAATACATGGAAGTGACTTTGGAACTGGGTAACAGGCAGAGGTTGGAAATAGTCTGGATGGCTCAGAAGAAGATAGGAAAATGTGGGAAAGCTTGGAACTTCCTAGAGACTTGTTGAATGGCTTTGCCCAAAATGCTGATAGTGATATGGACAATAAAGTCCAGGCTGAGGTGGTCTCAGATGGAGATGAGGAACTTGTGGGGAACTGGAACAAAAGTGACTCTTGTTAAGTTTCAGCAAAGAAACTGGTAGCATTTTGCCCCTGCCATGGAGATTTGTGGGACTTCAAACTTGAGAGAGATGACTTAGGGTATCTGGTAGAAGAAATTTCTAAGCAGCAAAGCATTCAAGAAGTGACTTGGATGCTGTCAAATGCATTCAGTTTTATAAATGAAGCAGAGCATAAAAGTTCAGAAAATTTGCAGCCTGACAATAAAACAGAAAAGAAAATCCCATTTTCTGAGGGGAAATTCAAGCTGGCTGCAGAAATTTGTATAAGTAATGAAGGGCTGAATGTTCATCCCCAAGACAATGGGGTAAATGTCTTCAGGGCATGTCAGAGGTCTTCATGGCAGGGCTTCCCATCACAAGCCTGGAGGCCTAGGAGGAAAAAATGGTCTTGTGGACTGAGCCCAGGCTCCTTCTGCTGTGTGCAGTCTAGGGACTTGGTGCTCTCTGTCCCGGCTGCTCCAGCCGTGACTAAATGGGGCCAAGGTACAGCTTGGGCCATGGCTTCAGAGGATACAAGCTCCAAGCCTTGGCATCTTCCATATGGTCTAGCGTTTCTAGCAGCCTGCAGGTGCACAGATATCAAGAACTGAGGCTTGGAAACCTCTGCCTAGATTTCAGAGGATGTATGGTAATGCCTGGAAGTCCAGACAGAAGTTTGCTGCAGGGGCAGGGCTCTCATGGAGAACCTCTGCTAGAGTAGTGAGGAAAGGAAATGTGGGGTCGGAGCCACCACACAGAGTCCCTACTGGGGCATCCCTTAGTGAAGCTGTGAGAAGAGGGCCACCGTCCTCCAGCCCCAGAATGGTAGATCCACCAACAGCTTGCACCACATGCCTGGAAAAGCCACACTCAACACCAGCCTGTGAAAGCAGCCAGGGGGGAGGCTATACCCTGCAGAGCCACAGAGTCATGGGGCTCTGTGGGAATCCACCTCTTGCTTCAGTTTGACCCACATGCAACACATGGAGTAAAAGAAGATCATTTTGGAGCTTTAAGATTTGACTGCCCTGCTGGATTTCGGACTTGCATGCGGCCTGTATCTCCTTTGTTTTGGCCAATTTCTCCCATTGAGAATTGCTGTATTTATCCAATGCCTGTACTGCCAATGTATCTAGGAACTAACTTGCTTTTGATTTTATAGGCTCATAGGCAGAAGGGACTTGTCTTATCTCAGATGAGATGTTGGACTATGGACTTTTGAGTTGATGCTGAAATGAATTAAACATGTTGGGAAGGCATGATTGGTTTCGAAATGTGAGGACATGAGATTTATTGGGGGGGGAGGGGTGGAACGACGTGGTTTAGTTCTGTGTCCCCACCCAAAACTCATCTTGTAGCTCCCATAATTCCCATGTGTTGTGGGAGGGACCTGGTGGGAGAGAATTGAATCATGGAGGTGGTTCTCCCCATACTGTTTTCATGGTAGTAAATAAGTCTAGAGAAATCAGATGGTTTTTTAAGGGGTTTCCACTTTCACTTCTTCCTCATTCTTTTCTCTTGTCTGCTGCCATGGTGAGATGTGTCTTTCACCTTCTGCCATGATTGTGAGGCCTCCCTAGTGACATAGAACTGTGAGTCCAGTAAAGCTCTTTCTTTTGTAAATTGCCTAGTCTCCAGTATGTCTTTATCAGCAGCATGAAAACGGACCAGTACACCCAGGCTGGAGTGCAGCTGCATAATCGCAGCTCGCTCCACCCTTGATCTTCTGGGCTCAAGTGATCCTCCCACCTCAGCCTTCTGAATAGGTGAGACCACAAGCATGTGATACTATGCCTCGCTAGTTTTTTTGTATTGTTTTTGTAGAGATTGGGTTTCTCTGTGTTACACAGGCTGGTCTCTAATGACTGAGCTCAAGTGATCCGCCTGCCTCAGCTTCCCAAAATGCTGGGATTACAGGCTTGAGCCACCACCCAGCCTGTCTTGGATGTTATTAAAGATCAAAGAATGTTAAAATTGGAAGTAAATTCTAAATATTTCATGTTGAGATGAGAAAACTGAGGCTAAAAGGAACTAAATGATATTCTCAAAGTTAATAACAGAACTGAAAATACCATAAAGACTTTTTGAATCATTACTTAATTTTTCTTCTATTATAGCCTACCCTCACCTATGATAACAATTCGAATAAATGCAATGCATATATGCATATGATAAATATTTATCATTGGGTAATTTATTGATATCAAATTTCCACCAAATGAATATTGATTCCTTGTGCCAGTGTTGATGTGATGTGCTTTCTGATAAATAAAGCCATTTTCCTGTGAAAGACAAAGCCATGTCTCTCATATATCTGAAAGTGATAAAAAAGAAAATAGATAGTCTCTATTAACATTTACTGAAAACCACAAAGAACATAGTATTATAATCACTATGCATAATTCCCTACAAGTTTTAGTAAATATACTTGATTTACAAACTTGCTTACCACCAAGTCCCATCTATGTCATTGGCAAAATCATTAAGAGTAGGAAACCAGAGACGACCCTGGAGCTATCCCTTGCATGTTGTAGCCTCCTACATTGATCCCTGTGGCTATTTTCCCTACCACCTAGTAAAATAAGTCATTTGTATACTATTTTGCGTTGGCCTATGTATTTAATCAGGATTCATTTAACATTTATTGTGCCAGGTTTAATTCCAGGAAATGGAGAATTAGGGCAGTGATTGGCAGAGCCAGGAGAGCTGTCCCTACTAATAGGGATGTCAAGGGAGTGGCTTGCGCTGGGAAGGGTGAGACGGTGTCAAAGTCAGAGCCAGAGACTTGTGTCCCATATTTCATTAGAATAAGATTCTGGAATTCAGAGAGCGAGTCAGGAGCCAAGAGGATGAAAAATGAATGAAAGAGTGGCTTGCGCATAGAAGGATATCTGAGGAAATCCTTGATACAAATGAACCTGCAGTGAATCTTTTCCATGTTTATTAAGCAGATTGGTGGAGCACCTGATCCCACAAGGGAAACAAGGATGAATAAGACACTGGTTTCAGTTTAGTGTCTGAGGAAGAAACATATGGGAAGACAACCCACAAACAAGTAGCGGGGACACACTGAGGAAGGCACTCCTTGATGTGCAAAAAATGACAGGGATGCAGAGGAAAGGAGTGGAAAATTGTGCCAAGACATCTGTGCCAGCTTCCTATTGCTACTGTAACAAACTTAGAAGCTGAAAAGAACACACATTTATTACATTTCTGGGTGAGGGGTCAGCAATGGGTCTTCCTAGCCTAAAACCAACATGTTGGCAGAGCTGTGTTCCTGCCGGAGACTCTAGGTGAGGATCAGTTTCCATGAATTTTCCAGCTTCCAGAGGGTGCCTGCCTCCTTTGGCTCATGGACCCCTTTTGTCTTCAAAGCCAGCAATGACCAACTGAGTCTTTTTCATGCCACATCCCTCTGAATTGGAGTCTCCTGCCTCCTTTTTCACTCATGAGGACCCTTGTGAGTACTTGGGTCCAAGAAGCTAATCCCAGAAAACCTTCCCATCTCAAGATCTTTATTCACACCTGCAAAGTCTCTTCCTTTTGCAGTGCAAGGTGGCATATTCATAGGTTCCGGGAATTAGGATGGGGACATCTTGGGGAAGGGGACATTACTCTTTCTACCACAGAGTCAGAGGAACTTAAGGCGGCCCAAGAAGACTTCACATGAGATGATGTTGGTGGTATCTTGTATGATAAACAGATTTCCACAGAGATTGCATATGTGTTAGGGGAAGGGAGAAAGGATGGATTCCAGGTAGAGTGAGGCTTACACAAAACAGAGGCAAAGTCTTTCATCCATTGCTTCCTTGTTAAATATACAATCTGCCAAATAAACAAACTGGGCTGACATTCCTAGTCATAGTGCTTTTTCTCACATCTGCTACTCTCCTGGAGGTTTTCACAGATTAATACCACATTTCCATACCTAGCCACATACTAAGGTTAAACCAGCTGATCTATTCAAAAGTTTCATTGTTTTCTCTCTCTTTAAAGCTGAATACAGTATTTTTTCTTGTTTAGAGTTCAAACAATCTTTTCATTATTCACAAGGGCTGAATAATGTAATAACTAGAAATAGTGCTGAAATACAATCTGCCTCCCCCTTAAGTCAACAAAGGTTTCCATCCTCTAATCCTATTGATGTGCATGAGCTATTTTCAAAATATTCATCTCCTTCAGTGGCCTACTTTGAGTTCAAAACCTCCCATCAGGCCACCATCAAGGTAGGGGTTGACTGAATGCAATCCATTTTTGTTTGCTTTTCATATGAAGGACAACATTCTCCAGTCTGGGTGAGGAGTATGTGAAAGTGAATCAAAAGCAGAATTAATAGGGACAATGAGGAGCAAGACTTAAGCCCATGATTATCCATTCAGACTGTCAATAAACTGCTGCCTCTAGCCTGCTTCATCAGTGTCCCTTTACAGAGTCCAGGTTTGGGGACATTCATAGCCAACTCCATACACCAACAGCATGGATTTATGCCAAGGACTATCCTGAAACAGGAATGTCAGGGGGCCTGGAGAGTGTAATCAAAACTGCCTCCATTGCACAACTGAAAACTAGTCATCCTGCTCCAGGCCAAAGCTGATTCAAGCTATCTGATGGTTCCAAGTTAGGTTGGATCCTTTTTTCCAGGTGTATGCAGCAAGATGTCTAAATCTGAGATTTACAAAGAGGTTTCTTACCACTTAGGGGTCTCAGATCAAGCTAGATAATTGCAATGTTCCCTGGAGAGAGTTGATATTTGGTAGTAGACTTAAACCTGTCTATTCTTAACTATCCCTCAGGCACGAGCAAGCCACAAATTTAACTAAACCTCAAAGGTAATGTGACTAACGTCAAGGGAGGTACAGTAACACAATGTGGTTGGGGCTGGTTTCCAAATCCTTCCTCTTAAATGTTATTTTACATGTATTCCTGTGTTTTTTCATTGTGGAAAAAAGTCTACTTGATATATATTATTTAGGAATATTTTTATGTTGCCTTTCTATAATAACATATTTCTGTTTCTTTTGTGTTTTGTCCCTCCCTCTGAATATGTCCCTACATTCTTGTGCTATTTCTTCGGATCCTTTCCTCAGTGACCTAGCCTAATTTCCAAGGATGGTTGCATTCCCACTTGCTTTTCAGATTTCTTATTGCCCTGATTTTTGCAAAGTTTGTATTTTTCTATTGTCTTTGTCTTTCTATGCATTGGGAATTTGGGCTATCATAAAAGTTTCCCTCAAAAAGTAACAATGCCGAGAGAATTTATTTAACAAATCATCCAGAAAGATTGTAAAATATATCCTATGACTATTTACATCTCAACATTCATGGCAGTGTCCAAGGATGTCTGAGGAAACCTCAGCATTTAAGCAAAAACCAATATTTAAATAGTGCCTGTCACCTGCCAAGCCCTGTGATGAGAGCCAGGGATGTAAGCGTGAGATCTGAGTATAAGATGAGAGACTTAAAGATGAGTAAGATATGGTCCCTGCTACAAAGAAGAAAGTCCAGAAAGGACACAGATATACAAATAGTTATAATGCAATGTGATAAGTGCTTTTACAAATGTATGAACTAACTCCTTTGGGAACAGAGAGAGAGGAGCAATTAATTCAGCCTGAAGTAGTTCAGGGAAGCTTCAGATAAGAGGTCACATTTCAACTGGGCCTTGAAAGAAGAGTGGGACTTCACCAGGGACTTAAGGACATTGAAAGGATGGAAGGGAAAGAGGGAAAGTATACCACAAGTAGAAGGATCAGCATGAACAAGGGTTCAAGAAAGTTCAAGGCTCAGTCCCTGGCACATGATTAACTCTAATACGTGTCTTTGAATGAGTGAATGAATATGTGTCTGAAGACTTGTCTGCAATCTCTCTCTCACATCTCAAAGTATGGGTGTTTAGGTGTCAGAAGAGGAAAACCTTGTGGCTGATTGCATGCTGCTTCCAGGGATTTTTAGCTTGAGTCCCTCTGCCATGGTGACCACCACGGGCATGGAGGTAGAGGCTCTCTAAGAAAACGCTCACTTTCTTTCCTTTTTGAGGAGTAACGAGGAGGGTACTTCGCATTCCTTAACTTAGCACCTGTAGCCTCTTTCTGTGCCAATGGGAAGCTGAATGGCAATGATGTGAATGCCTGATTTGTAGCCAGATGGTTAGTAACTAGCTAAAGTGGAAGGAATGGGTGGGGCATGCCAGGTAGTCAAAACAGCAGAATAAAAAGGCTTCTCGGAGAAAGGGACCCTGCAAAATGGTCCTGGTGGCTGAACTGCAGAGAATAAGGGAAATACAGTTGTAGTGGCTCTAGAAAAAAGAGGTGGCGGCCAGTCCTTGCAATACTGTGGAGAACAAGTCAAAACAGAGGGCTAAGGGAGATGAGACAATTTGAAGTGGGTTAAGTAGGAGTTTACTATGAAAGGGTTCACATTTCAAAATACAAATTACTCTGCCCCATGAAAGGCTGCGGATTGGAGGTTGGTACTTCAGTGGGTGCTAGGACAGGAGTCTAGGGCACTTGTTCAATCAACAGAAGAGGGTAGCTTGAAGTCGGGGATGGCAGTGAAGCTGAAGAGAGGTGGACAGATTTGAAAGAGACTTAGAAGGTAAAATAGAAAGTGTAAACGCCTACTACATATTTAAATATTGACTAATATTTGTCGAAACACGTAAATAATTTCAATTAGGATGTTCAGTGATTCCTTGACCCTTACAACAAATATTTACTGAGTACCAATTACTAGGCAAGTAAATGCGGCCAAGGCGCTGAGGACACAGATGAAGCCAGATCTAACGGAATTTGTATTCTGGTGGACAGGCAATAAGCAAATAGGACAGGATGATTTCACAGAGTGCCAAGAAGTGGAGCAGCAAGACACCACTTCTGATCAGGTGTCAGGAAAGGCATGTCCCAGGAACACCTGAGTCACCTGAGTGGCAGGAAGTCAGCCATCTGGGGGAGCACAGAGATTCTCTCATCTTCAAGTTAGATTTCCTACCAGTCTCCTTATCGTCTTGCTGATCTCTCTCTCTTTTTTTTAGGCCTCAAAAAAGTTCCCCCCCACACACACACTTGTCTATGTTCTCAGGAGTCTCTCTACATTTAACTTCTCTGTGTCATAGCAGTGCAACCACTAGGGATCACAGAACATTTTGCTTCCTTCTGCCTCAGGGGCAGAAGGGACTCCTATTAGCCTTGAAAAAATTAAAAAAGAAAAACACAAACTTATCTCAATCTCCACCATACAAATTCTTTCAAAAGCTGTTTGTTTAAACAGATGTGTGATAAAACTGATAAAAACTTTACAATCTATTTTCTTTAAAAAAATTCGATTAACAGTTTAGCATACATTGAATTGCTGATTAATAATTTGATCACCTTAGTCGTATTAGAGTTGTTATTTTATGGGAATTCCAAATGTCTGGAGAAGTCATTTTCAAAAGGGTTATACTTTTAAACGTATAGTTCTGTCCATTTTTAGAAATTTGTTTTTAATTACTCATTTATCTCTTTTTAAAAGTTATTCTAAGTTGAAATATTAAAGATGTTGCATATTAGGGGTTAATGATGTTTGGAATTCTTAAGTTTGAAATCTGCAAAAGATAAATGTTTAAATCAGTCTTTGTACATGCCTATATCTATATAGATATATCTTTACACATAGATAATATATTTTTATTTAGCAAGTACCATATGGTATCTTAGAGTACAGTGAAATTGCTTGGACTGCTTCTATTATAGTGTCTGTAATGTTCATTCTAATTTTCCATGTTCTTGTAGAGAAGGAATCTGAAACCTTGAGGGAAAAGAAAACATACAAATGCTATTAGAGTACACATTTTTGAGCAGCAGGAAGTCAGTAGTAAGTGTCAGAGATTGATCAGGATTGTGTTCTATATATAAACAATTGCCATCAGGTGTACCCTGGTACTAGGTCATCCATGCACCCAAGCAGTAATTTGAGCAATTTAGAATTTCAGGCAGCCTAGAGAGAGAATAAATTATTGAAAAGTTTAACTTCAAGTGTAAAATATATCTTTCTGGCAGATTTCTCATAGAAACAGAATCTGTCCTTTCATATTAATTTAGATTTGTTTATTGAATCAGATTTTTAAATAATTTATCTACAACACACAAAAATGTATTGGTGTATCATTTGTTAAGCAAAATTATGAGGTGACCCATAAATGGAGAATAGATGTACATATATATTTGGTGTTTTCTACCTACAACAGGCCATAAAATGAGAAGAGCTTTATTACTGAAGAAATGTTGGGTTTTAACCAAACTTTGCTATATTTTTTATATTGTTGAAATCGAATCAAAATCAATAAAGATATAAGTACTGACTAAAACCATGGTTACAAGGTTATTTCTAGATGGCTACTCTAAATCCCACTGACTTTATTATTGGAAAATAGTTAAGAATTCATTCTAGAATCTAGAATCTCAGCTAGATTACATCTTTATTAGCTTGGTATCTACTTGAATCAAATGGAACATTCGTCACATCAGAGAATTCACTATCTGGCAAAGCTTGCTGGATCTCTTCAGACACATTCTTTTATTTTTTTCTATTAGAGCTCCAAAGTTTTAAACTATATGATTACCTTTCCAAACCTCCCTTGAAAATGTGACCGTATGACAAAGTTATGACCAGGACTATCCAAGTGGAAATGATGTGTGCTACTCACAGGATGCACTCCTAAAACGAACAGGCTGTCCTGCACTGGCTCATTCCCACTGGCTGGGATGCAGATGTCTTGTCTGGAGCTGCTGCTGCCATCTTGAACCTAGAGATGAAAGCCTCTTTTTCCTTGTAGCATATGGCTGTTACATGAGAGACTGATACATTTCTATTTTTTAAATTCACTCAATTTGGGGATCCATTTAGTCTGTATTCTAATATATCCCTCTGTATCTGCATCTAGCTCTCTCAGATGCTCCTGACTTCAAAAATCTCACTCTTTATTTTATAATTTATGAAATTACCACTTTGATTAGGAATGAATTCTGATGGCCGGGCATGGTGGCTCATGCCGGTAATCCCAGAACTTAAGGAGGCTGAGACGGGCGGATCACCTGAGGTCAGGAGTTCAAGACCAGCCTGGCCAACTTATAGTGAAACCCCGTCTCTGCTAAAAAATACAAAAATTAACTGGGCACGGTGCAGCATGCCTGTAGTCCCAGCCACTTGGGAATCTGAGGCAGGAGAATCGCTTGAACCTGGGAGTTGGAGGTTGCAGTGAGCCGAGATCACACCACTGCACTCCAGCCTGGGCAACAGAGCAAGACTCTGTCTCTCAAAAAAAAAAAAAAAAAAGAAAAAAGAAAAAAGAAATGAGTTTTGAAGCATTTACATGAATTGTTAAACTTGTTATATTTTTTAGAGTCTCATGCCCTTCAGATGCAAATGAATGCTCTATTGTTTTAAAACTGAAATGAACTCTTGCTAAAGTTTTGGGGAAATATGGAGATGCCAGAAGTACACATACAGATTCATTGTGTGGCTGAAATTTAGCTTTTCAGGAGGGCGTTTTTGACATTCAGTCTGCCAATGTGTCACAGGACAGATACGAAACCACGAATCATCTCAAAGGGATCTTCCGCTTACTACAGGGCTGTGACTGAACGTTGGAACTAATCAGAGAATGAGCAAGATAGAGCAAGAAAAGATGCACTCATGATTCAAAAATAGATACAAACATTTCTTCTTTGAAAAATGCCACCATATCATTTATGGCTTTTAGAAATCAAATTGTGATCTAAATCATATGAATAGACACTCATACCCTTTGTTTGCTTTTAAAATGGAAAACTCTATGAGGGCAGGGCCCATGTTTATTCCATCTATATTCCAAACATGTAACAGGAAGTCCAGGTCACAGGGACTTAGAAATGTTTGCTGAATGGCTGAGTTAATATCATGCTTTTTAATGCCACATTTCTCATTGGAAGCATCTTGTCTCTCTTTCTTCTGCAGTATGGCATCATAAGAGACTATGAGAGTGCAGAGCATACCCAGAACTTCTGAGGCTTACAAAGTGATAATAAGCTGAATTGGAAAGAATGGATAGGAAAGGAGATGGAAAAATAACCATAAAAATTACTCATGCATGGGATGTGGACCAGCAAGGATGATACTAGTTGATCCAAGGATGACCTAGAACTTGAATAATTAAGTAAACAGATAATCTAATGACTCCACAATTCTACTCTTGTGTATATACCCTCAAACATTGAAAAGAGATACTCAAATAAACCCATGCACATGTGTTTTCAGAGCTGCCTCAGTCACAAGAGCCAAAAGGTGGAAACAACCCAAATGCCCATCCGTGGAGCAATGGAGAAACAAACCGTGGTAGTTCCATGTGGTATATTCCATACATGTACAAGGGAATAATATTTAGCCATGAAAAGGAATAAAGTGTGGATAAATGTTACAATGTGAATGAACCTTAAAAATATTATGCTGAGTGAAATAAGCCCAACATCGAAGGTCACCTATTGTATTATTTCATTTATGTGACAGACTCAGAATAGGTAAATTCATAGGAAAATAATGCTGACTGGTAGTATCCAGGGGCTGGGGGAAATGGGGAGAAACTGTTTAATAAGCAATCGGTTTCACTTTGGGGTGATGGGCATGTTTTAGAACTAAATAGAAGTTGGTCTTGCACGTTGTGAATATGCAAAATGACCCTCAGTTGTTCACTTCAAAGTGGTTAATGTTATGTCATGTAAATTTCATCTCAATAAATTATTTTTTAACAGATAACCTATACCTTGGATTATCTTAGAGTTTCAATCAATGGCTTTTGAAGAAAAAACTTTTTTCATCCACGTCAGAGCAATTCTACCATTATTCCTTTATGTTATTCTGTTTCTTGACTATATTTATATCACAGTTATAATGATCAGTTCATTCCAAAGTGGGGGTCTAGATTTTCTTAATGAAAATATTAAATTTTTTAAAGTATGAGACTGAAAAAAAAATCATTTCGGGTATGATTAATGAGAGGTAGCTGAACATGGGAGAGCTCGTAAGCATTTCAGTGGCTCTTTTGGAGATCATATGGTGCAGACAATGTAACCAGTACCCAGAACTGGGCCTGGTCAGGGCTGCTGCAGATCAGGCACTGCCCCTCCTGTGAGCAGAGCACCACTTCTCTCCTGCCTTATGCAGGTGACCGTGTCCTCTACCCCGGACTCCAGGGAAGGTTTCTTCTCACTGTTACCCTCATAAAGGAGTTGGAAGATCCTGCTCACTTTCAAGGCAAGAGGCAGCTCATGAATTTTCATCACCTGCACAGATGCTGATACGGTCAAGGGGAGTTTCCACACCTCCTACTCCCTGAGAGGCAAAGTCGGAAAAGGGGGCAGTTGTAAGTTTTATATTTTCAGTAAAGCTGTCAAAATGAATTAAGCATTAAGCATAGTAGAGGAAGGGAAGCAATGTTTTTGAGTTGAAGCTTAAAAATAAACAACTATCTGTATCATTAATATAATTATATGACTACAAATATTTTTACCAAATAATAATGTGCATGGGAAAAAGTAAGTTGGTTTCTAAAGAAATTGTTCACACACTTTATCTCTGAATGCCTTGAAATGGAGAAGGATTTCTGTTGGGGTGCTCCGAAGACCAGAGCTGCTGTGTATACTGATCAAATTATCCAGATAATGGCTTATGGGAGTATTGGCTAGAGAGTCTACAGTGCAAATATAATGAGAATGATAATAAAAACAATAACATTAGATTACATTGCTTGAATGTTCACTATGTCAAGTGCTTTAACTTCATTATTTAATTAAATAAGCATTCCTTTCTTGTATAATCTAGTAGTTAAGCACACAGAACCTGGAACCAGGCAGTGTTTGCTTTCCAACTTTAACCTTTACTTAATCATCATAGCTCACTGCAGCCTCCAACTCCTGGGCTCTAGAGATCCTCCCACCTCAGCCTCCTGAGTAACTGGGACTACAGGCATGCACCACCACAATTGGCTATTTTTTTAAATTTTTTGTAGAAATGGGGTCTTGCTGTGTTCCCCAAGCTGATCTCAAACTCCTGTCCTCAAGTCATCCACCCGCTTCAGCCTCCAAATGTGTTGGGATTACAGGCGTGAGCCATCATCCAGCCTCGTCTTTAATCTTTATGCCTCAACCTCTTCATCTGTAAAATGGAAATAACAACTATACAGACCTCATGGGGCTGCTGTGAGAATTTAATGAGTTAATATACACAAAGAGCTTAGAAGGGTGCCTGGAACACAGCAAGCATCACATAAAGTGTAGCTATTGCTATTTTTCCTTAAAAGAAGCCCTGTCTTTGGATTTGCTAAACCTTGCTTGACATATACAAGTAAATCAAATTAGACATTAGACATAGGAATTTTTGAGAAACCACGAGCTTTCGTATCCATCCTTTACACCATACTGTAGTTGTGACTCTGAACTTGCTGCTTTTGTTGATGCCCCTTGAATGACCCAACCCTTTTCCTGCCTCTTGCTAAAGATCACAGGGAAGCTCACAAGAAGAGTGATAAAGCAGTCATTTTTTATGAAAAGAGCACTGACCAAAACAACTCCAAGAAACACAGAATCTCCCATGATTTCTTTGAGACATTTTTTTTTCCTGCAATTGCAGATGTCATTTCCACAAATTTTCATTTTGGCATTTGGCACATGCATGTTATTTGAAAGCAATATTGCACATGTGCTGGCTGTTACCGCGACATTCTTTGGGGAGTGCTTCACACAAATTAGGTGAGAACTTATCTTTGTAAAAGAATGTCTGTCACTGACAATTATGGTGATGCCCAGCCAATGCCCACATTGCGAATACAGAACGTCAACATGTATTTCTCAAGTTTTATGATTCAAGGAGGAAACATCAGGCTTGAATGGAAAAGAAACAGCTCCATCTTCCAACTGCCACAATTGTGCCCCCATTAGAAATGGTGGGGCCTGAATTCCACTAGTTAGCATAAGTCACATTTGAATAAAGAGGTGAACAAGCCACAATCCACTGCCATAAAATGGGTCACTGCTTTAATGAAAGAGGGGCTTGTTCTTAATTTATTTGGATCCCAAATCAAATTTGTAGTATTAGAGCCGTTTTTCTTTTTTTTGGACTTAGCAGTCTTTTTTGTTGCCTTGGAAAGGCTTGCTTTTGTGCTGAGCTGTTCAACTGAAGGTCTTTGTTAAGAAGATAACCAGGACTTTTAGGCTCACACACAGGCTTTTGCAAACTTTTCTATGGAATATTTTAACATACATAAGCAACCTTGAAATGTGTGCTTAAGGTTTGAGTTGAAGATGAAAGCCGAAACTCAAAGTGATGTTTAGTTTATTGATATTCACAGTGACAATTTTAATGTGTTTCTGGAAAACTTAGTATGAACCTTGGCCTTTCAAATTTAAGGTTAATATTTTTAAGTCAAAGCCCTAGAAGCAAACATTTAAAATAAGACTGTTTCTCCCATCATATTTGACATTTTCCTTGCAATTTCTTATATAATTTTTGAAAGCTATAATGTTACATACATAATGTACCAAATAAATGTTTACTTAATGTAGAAGGCGACATATGCAAAAATATTTTGGAAGGCATTGTAAAGTTTTGAAATATTAACTTTAATATTTTAATGTGAATTAATGCAACCCTTTGAAACTCTGGCCAAACCAGTGGATTAGAAGAGCCTTCGGGAGAAAATCATTCTCATTAAGGCTTGAATATAGTATAGAATTTAAGTACTGTTTTGTCTTGTTTTCTCTTTCTGGTTGTGGGGACTAGGATAATTGCTCTGTTGGGCTAAGAAAAAAAAAGGAGTTTGTCTTCTCTTTTCTCTACCAGCTCCCGTTTCTCTGCCAGTATTATGATCACACCAGTAGCTTGCTTCATAGCAGGTACAAAATAAAGCAATTTCCTCAGCTACCATCAAAGGCTGTCTGCAGGGTGTGGAATAACAGCAGAAGCCTCATCCTAGGATAATTTTGTCAATTCCACTCCCACTCATGCAGTGAAAACTCAGCTAGTAGCAGCTAATAGTAGCTAATAGTTACTGAGTACTTACTATATGCTAAGTGCTTTGCTTGGATTATTTCATCCAACTCTTGCACAATTAGCAATTCTGCTCCATTGCCACAGTGAAACTAGGCTATATTACGGCTATCAGCAGCTGATACATATTGAGCATTTACTATGTGCTAAATGCATTCCTTGCATTATCTCATTTAATCTTCACTCCAACCCTCTGGTCTTGTAATCACAGATGATTTTAGTTCTTTGTGATTTATTCGGAGAACATGGTCAGTTGTATTCACTTCTCCACCTCATGGAGGTCTGGTTCATACTGAGCTGCAATTTGCAAACAAGATGGCTAAGAAGATGATGAAGAAATAAAAGAAAGAAGAGGGAAGGTGGGAAGAAAGAAGAAAGATAAACTGCTTTATCAACTGCCTTCTAGGAGGGAAGACCCAGGCTTCATTTCTCTTAATTCCCATTGTAACCTTTAAGGGTGGTGTGTTTATTTTTCCCATGTTAAAACTAAGAAAATAGAAGCATGCTAAGGTTACATAATTCCATCAAGTCTCTATGATCTGCAAGTGAGTTGTCAAACAATAGAATCCTATGTGCAAAGCCCTGAGTTCACAGGCCTGGCAGACCCCTATTGCCATTGCCTGGCACTCTTGGGAACAGGCTGAGTCAAGGACCTTCCTCAAAGACAGGAAGCATAGCTAATGTCATAAGACCCTATGCTGGGGAGGAGCACCAGGAAGAGGATGGATGTTTAAATGTTGAAAGCACTTTTGCCTACTGGGGTATGGCATGGCCAGGAGAGGACAGCCATAGACATGGCCTATGGCAACTCACTCCACAGGAGCCAGCCCACTGGTTTTACAAAGCTTTGGCACTCAGCTCCTTCATCCTACCCAGGCATTAGACAGGGCCAATACCATGTGGACTCTGAGACACACGTGCTCTCCCCTTCCTTTGCCTCTATTTGCTGTGTTTTTCTCATATGGTCATTGTAGTACCCATCTTAGCATTGACAATGCCTCTATTTTCCTTAAAGAAAAAAACTGCGTTGCCTCTGGACTTTGAGCTTCTTGAGAGAAGGGACTTCCTTTATTTATTAATGAATCCCCAGGACTGTTCACAGAACCTGTTGACCCTGTATAAATATTTGTTGGATTAACACCTTTCAGGTTGAACACAAATGCTGTATATGAAAAGACAGAGGATATCTATTAGACTAAGAGATGAGATGGGTTAGAAAAATATATATATATACACTGTTTCTGCATATATTTCAGTTAATGCCCTGGGCTGAACTTTTTTTTTTTTTTTTTGTGATGAAGTCTTGCTCTGTTGCCCAGGCTAGAGTGAAGCAGTACAATCTTGGCTCATTGCAACCTCCTCCTCCTGGGTTCAAGGGATTCTCCCACCTCAGTTTCCCAAGTAGCTGGGATTACAGGCATGTGCCACCACGTCCAACTAATTTGTGCATTTTTAGTAAAGATAGAGTTTCACCGTGTTGGCCATGCTGGTCTCGAACTCCTGACCTCAAGAGCTCTGCCCACCTCGACCTCCCAAAGTGCTGGGATTACAGGCGTGAACCACTGTGCCTGGCCAGCTGAGGTTTTCACAAACTTTCTTCAACCTTCCACATGCTGCTTCCTATTCTTCAAACTCCAACTGTAAGAGGGTGACCTTTGAGTAAGATCTGTCTTTGACGCTGTGGCACTGTGTATTTCAGGGGCTAGCTGGGCTCATTGTGTATTTATTCCACGATTTCCAAGGCCAAGTTGTTAGTCACTTAAAATAGGGCATCCATTTTTATTTTATACCCAAATCACAAAAGATTGCTTAACGTCAAGCAGGCTTGTAGTGCTGTCTCCATAATCATCTCAGAAGATTTAAAGCACCAGAGGAAGCTGATAAATTCTGTTTAAAGCTAAGCATAAGCATGGTCTAATGTAGACTGAATCAATTCAGTTAAAACATCCACCAGGAAAACACTTAAAAAGGTGATGGCTTTCTGCCCCTAAGCCCTAAGTAGCAGTCCTGAGTAGTAAGTTAAAATTAGAATTTGTTAAAAGTATGCAGTATGTTTATGAAGGGTAAGGGATATTTGAAAGCAATATTTAAATATTTTTAAAACATGTCTGATGCAGAAGAGAAGATTTCACTTTCTCTGTAGAGTTACTGAGGCGCAAGATAAGAGTAGGAAAGTTCACCCGGCCATGTATATTTTACTGCAAACATGTCATTTTAGACATCTTTCAAAATGTATCTGGAATATGGAAAACAGTCCTACTGAGCTATTGTTTGGCATAGCTCATTGACATATTTATGTTTGCGAAATCAATCAGATCAGGGCAACTGTGAGTTTTGGGTTTTTTTTTTTTTTTTCCTGTTTGAGAGAACAGAGTCTTGGAAATTTCAGTAAAAGTAAAAATAAAAGAAATGTGCAATGCATTTTGCCTATTATTTTGCCCTTAAAATTAAAAAAAAAAGACAGAAAAAGGGAGAAATTAGGAGAATAATTTAGGGATCCAAAGATACCATAATAAGTGGCCAATGTGTAACAATATAAGGATACTGAAACATATCCCAGAAGCTGGTTCCAGGACCAGATTTTCATCCTACATGCTGTGAATTTTCAGAAAGTCAACAGCTATTAGACCCTCACATGTCTCTTCTAAAATGATGGCAAGAAACACAGTTCTCTGCTTCCCAGAACGGTCATGAGGATCCTATAACATACATAACGTATATAAAAGCATTGGAAAACACCACAACCACCATCACAAGAGTACCATAGACAAATGGAATTAAGGTTAACAATGTAAAGCAATTATTATTTAATTAGAACAAGCTATTGTCTCGGAGATTCCATGTAACTTGAACTTTTATTTCAATTTATTATATTCTTATTTTCTACACTCTGAGGAGAAGAGAAACACCTATTTGAAATGACATTTTTAGAAAATCATACTTGAATTTGATGTATCTTATATTCTCGCTCCACCTGGGGTAGAAGGAGGGTGGAGGGGTGAACGGTAAGCTTAACAAAAGCAGGCTTTCTTTTAAAATTAGAATCTCAAAGGAATAGATTTTTACAATAGTTACAATTCTTAGCCAAGATATAAATTTAATAATATAAGGGACAAAGGAAGGGAAGAATATTGGAATCGTTATGCGCAGGACTAGCAGAAGATTTTCTTGTAAAACAATGATAAAATGGAGAATTGTCTCCAGGCAGCAAAGAGTCATATCAAACCCTACCTTGGGAAAGTTTTCCAAAGTTGTATTTCTTTACTTTCTTAAACATCTTCTGGTATATCAATTCCAGCAATATTTTGGCAGCCTAAAATTACACCATCCTGACCTTGACATTAGTATTCAACAGCACTGATGAAAGAATGACAGCTTCTCCATCCTAGTGGGTGATCTTGCAAGCTTTTCCCTTCACGACTATGGAGTTTCTGTCAAATGTGCTTCCAGCTGAATGATCACATTCTTTTGAATTATGAAGTGGCTGCAAACTGTGCTAATTGGGTCCACA
The DNA here is from genome assembly GCF_029289425.2 of Pan paniscus. NCBI lineage: Eukaryota > Metazoa > Chordata > Mammalia > Primates > Hominidae > Pan > Pan paniscus. The sequence goes on along the minus strand of NC_073252.2, from coordinate 178,927,233 downwards.
CTGATGTCACTGATAAGGATTAAACAGCCTTGATTGTCGTAAGGTCACAAATATATGTAATTTCACTATACGTGTATATTCCTTTCAGCGTAATCCATAACTATAGCCATGCAGAATTCTTTCATTTAATTAAAATGGTCATTAAAAACATTAAGATGAATCAGAGGCAAATCACAAAGAGACGAATGGAATAGCTAAGAGCAACTGTAATGAAAGGTTAAATATCATGATTATTTTTTATTATTTATGAAGTGTGAACAGTATGCTTGGGAGTGCAGAAAATATTTAAGAGGGTTCCATCTTTGCCCAGAAGGATTGAGCTATAAATGCAGAAGAACAAAGAGCAAATATCAAGCCACAGAAATGTTGAGAAATAATGTCTTGAACGAATGTAGCTTTTCTTTTTGTGTATCACGAAATCTTTTCTACATTTAAAGACTTTCAGTGGTAAGCTTCTAAAAGGCAGAGACAAGACTAGAAGAATTTTGTACTCTAGCCAGAATACTGTAATTTACACATGGGCATTTATTAATTAATTACTGTTAGATATAAATGTAACAGTCCGTATGAGATTCTAGAAGACCGTAATGAACTTCTGCAACATAGTTCAGTGCTCTCTAGCCACAAATTTATACCGATATTTTAAACTGGTGAAATTTGAATAGAATAGTTGAAATTAGTAAATTATTAAAATAAGTTGCCAAGCTACTGAATATCAAAGTATAATAAATTACAATACTCTATTAAGAAACAAAATTGCCTACTCAGTTGCTTCATGAATTTAATATGGGTATGTTGAGTACTCTCAGTAAATAATGTTGTCATTGCATATTTTATACAAAAAGAGGTACAGAAACCAATATTTTCAAAACTTGAGATACTCTGCAATATGCAGGTTTAAAAAATACTAACTTGTCATATCAGCTTTTGTAGAAAAAAATATGAATAAGATTATGGTTGCCTTTAGTTTCTCTGATCTCATAAACCCTCCGCTAGACCCCAAATGCTTTCCTGAATTTGTCCTTCTTGTCGGGTTTTGATATTTGTATATATGTTTATCCTCTCTATAAGCAATAGAGAGTATTTTATGTGTTTTATAATTTATAAAAATGATTTCTTAGTTACATATCCTTCAACTTGCTTTTCTCACTCAACATTAATTTGAGGATTATCAATATATCAATATTGATACGTGTAACTCTGGTTCATTCATTTTAGATTCTTTATAGTATTTCAATTATCTCATCATTTGTTTCTTCAGTTAATTAAATATTTATTGAGCACCTACTACATTCCAGGCATTCTTCTAGGTGATGAAGACTTAACAGCCAACAAAATAGAAAAAGTGGCTGCTATTGGAAAGCTTACTTCTTAGGGAGTGGATTCCAATGGATGCATCTGTTCTTCTGTGAATGCTTTCAAGTTTTTATCATTACAAACAGTGCTACTGCAAACAACCCTAAACACAATCACTTGTGTATTATTTAAGAGGGGAAATATAAGAAGTGGGATACAGGGTTTGTCCCTGAGGCCAACTTGTTATGTAAAGTGAGTAAGCTAAATTTACATGCCCATCCCGGATATAAGGGAACTCCCATCTATTCATATTCCCCCCACAGGGGTCTTGTTAAACTTCTGAACTTTCGCCTCCAGATGGGTCTGTAATGGTACTTCAGTGGCATTTGCATTTTGTTGATTCTAGGTGAGGTTGAGCATTCACTGTGTAATGATGGTCTCTTCATTTCTCTCTCATGGCTTATCTGTTTGTATTTATTGTCTATTTGTATATTAAGTTAGCTGTCTTTTTCATATTGATTTTCAGATGTTTTATGTGCTCTGGAAATTAATTTATTATTGCCCATATGGGTTGCTTTTGTCTCTGTGTGTGGCTTATATTTTTCCTTTTTAACAACATACTGTTGTCTTGCAAAAGGTATTTCATTTCAATGCAATGATAGTTACTAATATTGTTTGTTAGGAGTCTGTATTCTTCATTTTTAAGGAAATTATCACTTACCTCAATGTCATAAGACATTCTGCTCTATTTTCTAAATGTATTAAAATTTGATTTTTAATATTTGTATCTTTACCTCATCAAAAATATAACTTATATTTGAAAAAAGGGGCTAGGTTTATTTCATTTTTCCATATGTGTAACTATGTTAGTTACCATGACGGTAGTTACTACGAATGTTCATCACTCCTCTAGTTCTCTTCTCTCTGGGCCCACGAGAGGAGAGGAGTGCTCTTTGCAACTGGATGTGTCCACGTGGCTCGCTTTGACCAATGGACTATGAGCAGAAGGATGTGTGTATACATTTAATGTAATGAGACTGGATCCAGAAAATAAGTAGAGAATTGGCTTTCTGCCTAGGTTCCCTCTGAGCAAATTTATAAAGTGGGTGAAGCTTTTTTGGATGTACCCGTATCGTTCTTCTGTCTCTGTCATCTACTGCCTATCCGCTTGTTATCAGGTACTCTCTCAAGGTAGCGTATTATTAAAGCACTGTCTGTATTGACAAGACTTTATCCTCTGCCCTTATCTCTTCACCCTCCACCCAAAAGCAAAGTACAGTAAAACAAACCTATCCTAAAATCCACTCTCCAAAGAACGCTACAGTCTCCCAGTTATAACTATTGGATAGGAAAATTACTAAGAAATTCACTGCTTCCTTTTTTCCAGCAGTGAGGTCATAGTGACAAGATATTTGCATTCTTATAGGGAATAATAAGGCTTCAAAAATCCACAGAAATGAATTTCAAAAGATTTGAATTTAAGCAGACTTTGTTTTAAAAAACAGTCCTACCACTTACAAGCTGTGTGACTTTGGACAAGCTTCTCAACCACTCTATACCTCAGCATTCTCATCTTTGCAACAGAGATAATAATACCTAGATTACAGTGTTGATATGAGAATTAAAATCAATTGTGTCCATACTGAATGCTTCGTAGAGTGCCTGGCACACAGTAAGTACTCATAAATGAGGCTATATGTATTATGATGTTATTGTTGCTCTTACACTTGTAATAGTGATTGTGCTATGCCTTGAGGTTAGGAGAACAGAAGTTTTAGGGTAGAGTGCTTTCCTGATATCACAAGACATCCCTAATATCACAACAGGCAGGCAGCTTTCTGCTTTGTCCATTGAGAAAAATTGCTTATTTGAGTATTATCTTTTTTGAGGCTTCAGAGGTAATACAAGGAGTTGAGAATTGGCTATATATATATACACGTATATATATATATATATATATATGGATATATTTTTGAGACAGGGTCTCACTCTGTTGCCCAGGCTGGAGTGCAGTGGCCCAATCCTAGTTCCCTGTAGCCTCAAACTTCTGGGCTCAAGCAATCCTCCTGCCTCAGCCTCCTGAGTAGCTAGGACTACAGGTGCAGACCATCAGGCTTGACATATTCTTCAATCATTTCATTATTTTTGGAGATAGGGTCTTGCTATGTTGCCCAGGCTAATCTCAAACTCGCAAAGTGCTGGGATTACAAAAGTGAGCCACTGTGCCCCGTCCTGGTTATTTATTAAAAGTAATTATTGCTAATTAACCTGGCAAAAGTATATTATTTTTAAAGAAATAGAGATATTTGCCAACAAGTAACATTTTCACCATCTTTTCATTCTTCTTCTACATTGATAACTAAGTCAAAAATAATCTGCTAAATTTCTGGAAAACTTTGTACCATTCTCCCTTGGAAAAAAAGGTTTCCTTTCATAGGTCCATTTCATATCTTCCAAAAAAGATGAACCTAGCTAGAGTTTTACATAATAAGAGGTGAAACGTGTAAGTTTTCATGAAAGTAATGAAATATTTTAGATTCTGATTTTATGTCACCTAAAAGGTTTTTTTAAAATCTCTCTCAAGTTTTTAGAAATAATTCTACCTTCTTCAAAATAAACCAAATAAACTTCCTTGTTTATGTGATTTCTTGTGGAAAGACACTATATCTAATCCTCTCCCTTTTAATTTCATAGACTCATAGAAGTCAGATTATTTTTAAAGTTTATATTATGAATTGTTAAAGACTAAGCAAGATGTATTTCTAAAAATTGAAACGGGGACAGTTGAAATACAAATCAATAAAAGATGAAAGTATTTTTAGTGATTAAATTAAATGACTAAGGGATTAAACTCATCCTAAGAACAGTTAATGGTGCTGATTGTTCAGGTCTCATTATGCCATAAATTATTAATTTATTTTCAAATAAGGAACATGTGAGACTTAATTAATTTTTACAAAATGTTTGATGATGTTATTATTAGAGGAAGTGTGGATCAATATTATTATTACTTTAATTATTCAGTGTGATTACAACTTTCCTTGAATCTGCTTAGTTTGGACTTAAGTTATTTTATTTTTTTTAAATGGAGTTTCACTCTTGTTGCCCAGGCTGGGGTGCAATGGCACGATCTTGGCTCACTGCAACCTCCACCTCCTGGGTTCAAGTGATTCTCCTGCCTTAGCCCCCTGAGGAGCTGGGATTACAGGAGTGCACCATCATGCCGAGCTAATTTTGTATTTTTAGTAGCGACAGGGTTTCACCATGTTGGCCAAGCTGGTCTCAAACTCCTGACCTCAAGTGATCTGCCCACCTCGGCCTCCCAAAGTGCTGGGATTACAGGTGTGAGCCACTGTGCCCGGCATCATAACTTTTATAAGTTTTTATAATTTGGTCTGCATTGATAAGAAATAAACGAGACCTGAAATCATCACTATCTTTATATGAACGCTATGGAAAAATTAATTTCAAGACCAAATACGTCAGCCTGAACTTGACTCACAAGTACTTTTGTGTTAATGCTTTACCTGTAAAACTTTCTCAGCTGACTAACATAATAAACCTAGGAATAATATTGTATACTGCTATACTACTTTTCAGTTTACAAAGTGCATTTTTGGGCATTAGTGCATTTAATCTTGGCAAAGTCTTTTGAGGTAAGGAGGAAGACAGGGCACCCCATTTCAGAGATGAGAAAACTGAGGCCCAGCGAATTCACCTACAAACCAGGCTTATGAGCATTTCTAGAATGAGAACTCATTTTTTTCTGATGCCCTGGAGCCTAGATCCCTGTGCATATTACTATGACAACACAGGAGTATGCAAATGTGTGTATGTATATGTGTGTGTGTGCGTGTGTACATATTTCTTTCACCTGTGACCAAAAAGGAGAACCGCAGTAAATAGTTCCAGCACGCTTTTGCATGGTTTAAGGCATTTTATAGTCATTCATTAAGACTTTAATTTGGAGACATCAGCAAAGGCAATAAAACTCACAAGATTAATTGCTAAATTAGAAGGAAGATGGACTTAAAGTTAAATTTTACTTCTAATTCTTACTTGAATATGCTCTTTTGTCATTTTAAGATACAAATTGGGAAAAGGATAGCATATGATTCTTTTTACACTGGAGTCTACACTTTACACTTTGGGATGTGTGGAAACTAACTTTGTTTTTCGACAGGGCAAAAGAGAGTCCAGGAATCTTTATGTTGAGCCAAAGTCCCTTCAAGTTAATAATTATTATTTGTGTTTATACCAGAACAAAATAAAACAATAGTTTACTATATCTGAAAGATCAGAGAAGCTTAATATAGCACCAAATCAACCCTTGCTAAGAGATTCCAGATGGCCAGGGACTAGAGGCTGCAGAGGAAGCTGGGGGAGGCGTATTGCCCTGAATGCTACCACAGTTAATATGAACAGCATGACGGTGACATTACTTTCACAAAAAATGCTAATAATCTGGAAGGTTTGCATCACTATACCATGTGAACTTTTTTTAATATAATCTCCACTTCTGTTGGAATCGTTTGGATCATGAAGAACATTAATTCTACTGCTTCTCATTTTTTTCATTTATGTTAAATGATTAGAAATACAAAATCATATCCAGTACCTAAATGACTATAGTTGCAAAGGATATGTTTATAAGGTTCACTTAAATTATGAAAATATCTTTCACATAATACGAGCTTCTTTCTCTAAAAAGAATCAGCATTGAGTCTTCCTCCTTATTATCTTGATGACTCAGCTTGTTAAATGAGTAATTTGTTAATGAGATAATTGCACCTTGAAAAATTTCTATCACATATGCAATTTGTAAAGGATGCTTTTAATACGTGACTTTAAAAATTGTCCCCATCAGAGATTCATTGATATAGAAAGTGAGGCAGGTATACTTATCATTGCAATAATACAGAGAAAACTGTATCATTGCATAGATGAACAAGCAAATAGCTTAAGAACTACATTGGAGATGTTCAATTTATAAATATTGTTCTTAAAGTTTATTTTAAAATGTAATATTGCTTCTTCATCCCTATCATCAAAGAATATCAGTTAAATTTCCAATAATCGAAAACAAACTAAGTACATTAAATCGAAAGAACAATTGTGATCAGTGTAAGTAATAATTTTTCAGTTGTACCCTGTGAAACCTCAGGGATTTGATGTTTTGAAAAGAATCCACTTTTGTGAATAATGTTTATGCATTAATTTGGTAGTGTATGAGCCAATTTAAAAGACTACGTACTCTAACTGTGCTGACTCTCATCCACAACATAGAGCGCTCACTTCTGCACAATACTTGGTGTTGAAGCTACTTCCTGGAGCCTTTCAGTGACTAATGGTGACTCTCCTTAACGTGTTATTCTCCCTCCTGTGGTACAAACATGCGTAATCTGATTACCATTGGCATTTGCTCTTTGTAAGACTGTAATTATAACACCAGTCAAAGGCTTGTTTAAAATATTTCTGTTCAGTGCAGTTTTTCCAAGGTCAAGTTGTGATAAGTGGGGTAGAAGATGTTGGATCAATTTGAACACTATTGAGAGGGCTGCCGCATTTAGAGTTAAAATTAACGAGGATCCTATTTATGCGACTTCATCACAGCAACTCAAGAACTCTCCTGAAAACGCATCTCTAGTTTTTGTTTTTTAATGAAATGAAGAGCTTCATATTTGCTAAGAGGCATGCTGTTCAAGCAGCAGGGCCGGTGAGAGAGACGCCCTCTCAATGAAGATGAGGAAAGGGAGAATCCGACTGGCAGCCTGGACAGAGGAAGGGAAAATAGAATTAACAGAGGTTTTTGAACCAGAGGAGATATTTCAAGGTACAAGAAGGTCATATCAAAAAGGACAAGCAATGAAGAGATTCAAGGAGGCGGAAAGGCAGCATTAGGAAAGCGAGAACGGAAAATCATCTCAGCAGCCACATCCTGGAGCGAGATGATGGAAGGGGAAGCCAGGGAGCAGATAAGATCGGTATCCAACTGCCATTCAATAATTCTTACAAGGAAGAATTCACTAAAGTGGAAGCAACACGGGGTGTGCCACCGGAGCCTGGAAATTTCGTGATTTCTTTTTATTTATGGAGTATTTCCAAATTCCTTCTGGATGGACGCAAATTTTATCATAAGCCTTGGCAGGAAGTTTAACCCACAGATTCAATATATTACAAATTCATGAACAGAATATTTCAAAGGCACACCTCCATCAGCTTTAGAACTATGAAAAAAGATCATAGGGATATCTTTTTCTTTTAGTGTTTCTCAAAACATAATTTGCACAAAATATTTTGTAAGAAACTCCTGATTGAAGGAGAAAAGAAAACAAAACACAGGACATGGCTGTGGCTACATAAAGGCCAATTCAGTTTATAATTTGTGAGGTAGAACCAGGCAGTGGAGTGTCAAATTTCAGAGCATGGGCCACCCTAAAGTTGGAGGTAAATCTTGGCCCCATCAATTTCTAGTTGAGTGGCATGAAGCCACTTAAATTACTCACTGCTTCAGTTGTTCAGATGTAAAATGAGGATAGAATTCTGCATAATTTAGTCATTGTGAGAATTAAAGAAGTTAATACCAACAAAACCGTTGGAATTGCACTCAGCTTGTAGTAACACTTAATATCATCTATTAGGCATTAATAACTTTGTAATTCAAACCACGATTCAGCATCAACTCTGATTTTTATTCCTATTAGCACCAACAATGAAGAAAGTTAGCATGTGTGTGTATATATGCTGTGTACATATGCATACAGCATAGCAATATAATGTATAATGATAACATATAAAACTCTTATTCTGACAGTTTTTTTAAAAATGCCATTGCTTTGAGTGGGGCTTGCACATGTATTTTCATGTCATGATTAAACGTATCATACTTTTAATTACAAAAAAAATCTAAAAACCCCTGTTCAAGTTGTTCATTATCAGTTTTCAGAGCAATATTAAAGGCCACAGTCCCAGTCACTAAGCAAGTTCTTGGTATGAGAATAGTAAATTTAAATAGCACAATATGGATAGGCTAGATAAAAGGGAGAACATTGCTGCAGGCCATCTTAATTCATTTTTCCTTTGAATTAAATCCTTGAGTCAGAAAGCAGAAGATGGAATGGTTGGGAAATTCTCAGTTATAATGTCAACGAGTTAAAAGGCTCACATATAGAATTCCCACCTGAAACTGTAGAAATCTTTATCAATGCTACCCCAAACTGGTTACTAGAACTCTGATTAAAGTCATTTAATTTGCTGAGGTGGTGTTTGATAAAATCTAGGGGTTTCTGATGGCTAGTGTCTATTATATTTTGAACATAACTACTCTTCCAGTGACCTTAATCAGCCCTGTCCAGTTGAATTGTCAGAAGCTGTTTATATTAGTTTTCTGGATCTACTGTAGTGTCTGACATTGGTGCTGGACACATGAGTAGGGGCATAATACTTACATAGTATTAACCCATGCCATGGCAAGGTAAATAGCCACTCCAGGGTTCTTGGTAATTTTTAATTACCTGGTAGATGATTGCTATAATTACATAAGACACAACAAAATGAGAAGATGAGAAAACTTAGTGTGAATTATAAGAGATCTTATAAATCTCAAGTGGAAAAATGAAGTATATTGGTAGAATCTAGAAGACAGCCCAAGGAGAATGTGAAAGAAAATAAAATTTGGGAATAACGGACAAAGGAACTCATGGAAATAACATGTAATAATGTCATGAAGAATGAACCAGAGCTGATGAGCAGTCAGGCAGAGTTGTATTCCATTTAAAACATCACCACCAACAACACAATCTCAATGCAGCTATATTTTCAAGACATAAGGGATGTAGAGCCAGGACTATTAGTGTGCATCAGAAGGAAAACATACAGAACACTCTATTTATAATTCCAGGAGTTGGCAAGGTATTTAATGAAGCACCGAGAGTTCTCAGTAGCCACCACCTCCCACGCCGTCCTCCTGTCTGCGGGCTTGCATTTAGCCACCAGTGCTGAAATAGTGCCTGTCCCATGGAACCATCACCCCTCAGAACTGAGCCTGGATGTCAGCCGTGGCCATGATGGCTCCGTCTCATTCTGTCACAGATCGTCTTTATAAGCCAGACATGTCAGTGCTATAAACTGATGAGGTAAGTAGTGATTAAGGCTAAGTGGATCTTGTTAATTCAGCAACACTTTAAAATAATTGAACATGAATAAAATGGCAAATTATAATCAAAGTCCTTTGGGAATACATTTGAAAGCTACATAATGCTACAGGAGTTCATCATGACTAATACTATTATAATTAATATTAAATGATAAAATAATGACTGGCTTTTATTCTTAGCTCAAATTGTCATGCTAGCAAAGGGATGCTTTGGCTTTGACATTGGAGTGAAGGGTGGGGACAAAGGCGACGGAGAACGAAAGCAATCATTTTGTATTGCAATTTTTAAAGCTCGGCGTTTTTCCTTTTGAATTGCTTTGTTGGCTGATTCGGTATTTGGACCAAGACATTTTCCATCATGCTATGATGTTCAAAAAGAACAGAGATGAGGGTAATAGTCTCCTGAAGTGAATTCTGAGGTTTTAAAGCCCAAACGTACAGGAGGCAATAACATGTTTGCTTTAAGAGCTTTTGAGATGTAAGTAGTGACCTTTGTGTTTCCAATAATGTCTGATAATTGAATGTAGACAGTGCGTATTGGAAAATAAGGTACTTGTAAGGCAAGGATCATATTCAGCTAGCCCTTATAATTGAGGGGCACAGTTTATCTGAGATTGTGAGCCCTGCCTCAAAGAACCTCAATAATCATAAGCAGTGGGGGATTGCCACTTTCTATAGCGAGGGCAGTGCAATTCTTGCCGCAGGTCACTCGGAACAGAAATAAAGAAACAAACTGCAGCAGAAGGCGTTTCGCAGGATATTGCCCCTGGGAAAATGGGTGGCAACACCAAATTCCTGAAGATGGAGTGAACATCTGTGATGGTGTTTTTAGTGTGCTTTTGAAACTGATTATAATCTAAGAATTAGGTGGTAGAAAAGAGAAGCAGAGCAGCACAGAAGAAACAGATACATTTTACAAAAAATTTAGAAATCACATGCAAAAGTAAAGCCTCCAAGAAATAGATGACTTGGAAGTGAAGAGCCTGTGCAGCTTTTCAAAGGGATGGATGCTTTTTGGCTGTATAATACTGAAGATGGCTTGAGTTCTTCAAAGTAGGAACTGACAGTCCACAGTGATTTGTTTAATGACTATGATTTACCACTTCTCTGAGAGTTGTTTGTTACCGTGACACATTTAGGTCAAGAGAAATGAGCCCTCAGTTCAAATACAGGTCTCTGTCCTTTAGTGAACCACAGAAATGGAGCCTACCCCTTCAGCGATTTTAAACCTCAAGGTATTAATAGTAGTTTCAGCCATGTGTCTCATATTCCATCCACATCCTTTTTGCTGAATGTACTTTATATACTGTCTTTACTATGGTGTGTCGAATGGTTCAGCTTTCACTTCAATGGAATGGCTGTAGTTACATGTGGGTTCGCTTTAAAGCAACTGAAAAAAAGAACTACAATCTCTGTTTTCCAATTTCAAAAAATAATCAACAGAAACACACCATCTGCAACTCCCATTTACCTGGCTTCTGAAAAATAAAAATTTCCTACAGATAAAGAATGAAATGTTGTGGTAGATTTTACAAGTCTGAATTCTTCTTTGTAACTAGACTGGGTGAGATGCTTAGATGCTTTCCACATGACAATTTAAACTTTAGCTTATTCCTTCCTTCCTTTTTTTTTTTTGGAAAGAGTCTCACTGTATCACCCAGGCTGGAGTGCAGTGGCGGGATCTCGGCTCATTGCAATCTCCGCCTCCCAGGTTCAAGGGACTCTCATGTCTCAGCCTTCTGCGTAGCTGGGACTACAGGCACATGCCACCAGGCCCAGCTAATTTTTGTATTTTTAGTAGAGACAGGGTTTCTCCATGTTGGCCAGGCTGATCTCGAACTCCTGACCTCAGGTGGTCCACCCGCCTCGGCCTCCCATAGTGTTGAGATTTCAGGTGTGAATCACTGTGCCCAGTAAATATCTTCTTGAGTGCTCTCTTCAGCCCTGGAGGTAATCGTTATGACCACAGATCATTTCTCCAGATTCTTTTGATTGTCTAAAATCTAATGTCTTTACTAACTTTTTATGGGATCTTTGACCTCCTCCACAGTGTCCTCAATTAATTGGACCATAGTTTTGGGTTGTTAGCTTGACACCGTAAGGGGTTGTGCTTTTAAGAAACACAATGTCGGCCGGGCGCAGTGGCTCACGCCTGTAATCCCAGCACTTTGGGAGGCCGAGGCGGGCAGATCATGAGGTCAGGAGATCGAGACCATCCTGGCTAACACGGTGAAACCCCATCTCTACTAAAAATACAAAAAATTAGCCGGGCATGGTGGCGGGCGCCTGGAGTCCCAGCTACTCGGGAGGCTGAGGCAGGAGAATGGCGTGAACCCGGGAGGCGGAGGTTGCAGTGAGCCCAGATGGCGCCACCGCACTCCAGCCTGGGCGACACAGCGAGACTCCGTCTCAAAACAAAACAAAACAAAACAAAACAAAAAAAAATCCCGCAATGTCATGTTCCATTTCGGTACAGTTAGAAATTCATATTCAGCCTTAGTAAAACATCTGAAACATCAAGTGTCTTTTTTGTTTGTTTTTGCCTGATAAAACACTGTGCACAGAATGGCTAGTTAAGTATAATGATGAACTTCCTATGGTCATAAAGAGTGCAACCTTTCATGAGAACTCATTTAAAATAAACTAAAATGCCACACACACTTGGCATGGAATATCATATCTTTATATTAAATTTCAAAGACATAATGAAAAAGAAAACCACCATCTCCAGTATGTTAAAACATTTCAATTTATTGGAAAATATTACTGAGCATGGGTTTATATTTCTTAAATAATTTTACTAATCACTAAATTAAAATCTCCATATGTGGTAATATAAAAATGAATAACTCTTGCTCAAATAATATATTTAAATGTTTAGAGGAGAAAGGTATTGTGTCATTTTAAGAAAACTCAGAATAGTTTTTATTTTAGTAATTACCTACAAATGAATAATTACATTCAATATGGTCTGTAAAAACCCAAAACTCTGAACTATGATGTATAGAAAACAGAGCTCCAGGTCTGGACAAAAGGTGTAAGCATCGGGGCCCAAAACACAGAAAATGTGGAACTTAGTGTAAATTGAGTGTTCTTTTAGAATGCTTAGATGCCTAATTATAAAACTAAGTTCTTTCTATGTAGTGCAGTCATGCCAAAATAATCTCTTCTATGCAATATTCTTTATACTACAAGTTATCTCCTTCTTTCTATCTCTTAGCAGGTATATGAATAATCCAAAACCGTCTTCCTCCCTTTTTCCTCCCTCCCTGTCTCCATCTTTCCTCAGACACCCACAGAATTTAACAGAAATCGAAGGTGTGGAAAGGATCTCAGACAAGCGAATCCATCACTGTTACTGTACAGATAAGAAATGGAGGCCAAATAGGATTAGCAACTTGCTCAGGACTCCACAGGTAATAAGACTCAGAATCCAAATATGTATCTTCTGCTTGCTGGTGCGTTGTTCTTTCTTTTATACCACACCATCTGATAGCCTCGCGTTCTCAAGGGCTTTCTAGTGTTTATTACTACAAGAAACAGGCCGGACCCCACTGCGTGGCATTAGAGCCCCACGGATTTTCCTCGGAGGATCCTTTGTCATTTGTGCTTCACAACTGAACTCCCCACTGCAAGACTTGGCGGGGGTGGAGGGAACCTGTCACAGGAGGGTGTCCGTGGCAAGGCTGGTAACCAGATTTTGATTTCAAGTATCCATTTAATCATTATTTCAATAAATATTTATTGAGCACCTATTGTTTACCAGACACTGTTCTAAATATCAGGCATATAGCAATGGACAAGAACACTGTCTTCATGGATTCCACATTTTCACAGTGAGAGACAGACAGACAGCTAATAGATAGATAGATAGATAGATAGATAGATAGATAGATAGATAGACAGATCATACATACATACATACATAGAGATATGTGAGAGATGGATGATTTATAGATAATAGGTATATAGGTAGAAAATAGATAATGAAAGAGAAATAAGAGAGAGATAGATGATAGATAATAGATAAGTAGATGAAAGAGAGATGAGAGGGATGGATGATAGATAGATAAGAGACAGAGATAGATGATACAGAGAGATATTTAAAATGTCAAATGGTGGTAACTTGACAACTCTGTGGAGAAAAATAAACCAGGCAGGGAGTTAGGGAGCTTAAGGAGTGGGGTTGCTTTTTTTTATGGGTGCTCAGAATAGGCTTCAGTGGTAGGGAGTCTCCAAGAAGAAGACTGAGGAAAGAGTAAGAGAGTCACGCAACACATGGGCTTCCGGGGAGATATGCAAACCACAGCACCTACATTTTACAGGTATCACTCTTGCTTTGGTGAAATAGACTGTAGAAATGCAAACAAAGAAGCAAAAAGTCTAATTGAAATGTTATTGCAATTCAGGCAAAAGTTGATGGTAGCTTGGGTCAGAGAGGTCGTGATGGCAATGTTTAGCAGTGGTAGGGTGTTAGATCCATTTTGAAGGGAGGGCCAACAGAACTGGCTGGTGACAAGGATTTGGGATGTGACTGAGAACAACTAAAGAGATACCCACTGGCATCTTCCAATTGGATATGTCAGGTAGGCCATTGGATATAGGAATCTGGAGTTCAGGGAAGAGTTTCAGACTACAGCTGTAACGTTGGGACTCATCAACTTCAAATGTAATTTAGCCATGAAACTGGATACTCTCACCTGGAAAGTCATGCAATACAGAGAAGGAATCCATGGATTGAGCTCTGGGACAATCTACAGTGTAGATAGGCATCAGGGAGATGAGGAAGAAACAGCATAGTAGACTGGGAAGAAGAGGCTATGAGGTAGGAGGAGGAAAATCATGAATGAGTGGCGCTCAAAATACCAAGTGCAGAAAATATTAAGAGAAGGAGAAATTGACCACCTGTGTCGAATGTTGCTCATAAAGAGTAAGATGAGAACTGTGGGTTGCACAATCCATTTTGCAAAGAAATGGGTATTAGAGACTTGGCCTAGGAGGGCCTGGGGAGTGGTGGGGTCAAAACCTAATGTTTCCCGTGTTCTATAGAAAAAGGAAGCATAGGAGTTGGAGACAGATATGGGATAAATGTCTTCTGATACTACTAGCCATCCTACTAGGATAGGCTAAGGAAGGCTTCTTAGAGGAGATGAGACGAAACTGGTCCTAAACTTTCAACAGAACTTTGACAGGTAGATTTCCTGGAAGGAGCAGTGTTTCTGTTAAATTGAATTTTTTGAGAAAAAAAGTTACTGGTGGAAAGGTCAAGATATGCTAGCATGAAGAATAGCACCTAGAGCAATGGTGTTAGATGACAAAAGGAGAGGTGTCCTTGGAGGAGTGGAAACCCTGGGTGAGAGAAGAGGCCACACCATGCAGTCTAGGTGTTTTTCCTGCATGTGGAGGTATGGCACGGACAGTTTAGAACAGGATAGTGAAACCATCTGATCTCAGGAAAGTATCTCTAGTTCCAGTTTATTGGCTGGAGTTTCAGAAGAGAAGATGAGTGCAGAGAAGCCAGCTGAGTTGCTGTCATAACACCTCAGGGGAGAGATGAAGAAAGGAGGCACTAAAGCCTTAGCAGTTGAAATAAATCATAAAAAGCAAAGATTGAACAAAGTATTTTGGAGGTTTGATAGGATTTATTAACTTCTTGGATATACAGTAGGAAATGGGAAGGCATTTGCAACTAAAGGTGAGTGGAGTTTTGGTGATGTCATTAACTGATGCAGCAAAGAGGGCCCAATCAACAATGAATTTGGGGTGAGAACATTGTAGCCCGACCCGTGCTGCTAAGGAGGTTTGTGCCATTTATTCATTCTCTCTTCTCTCTGACAGTCGCTCTTGACTTCAGTTTAATCACACACACAAAAATGAAGAATTAGAATCTGAGACCCATTTAGCTGCAGTAATCCATGATTTCAGCTCTAACAACAAAATTTTAGTCTTAGCCTACCAAGTTTGAAGTGTCATTAAGAAATGGTATATAAACACCATCGAATATTGCATAGCCATGAAAAAGAAGGAAATCATGTCCTTTGCAGCAACATGGATACAGCTGGAAACCATTAGCCTGAACAAACTAATGCAGGAACAGAAAACCAAACAGCACAGGTTCTCACTCACAAGTGGGAGCTAAGCACTGGGTACTCCTACACACAAAAATGGGAACAATAGATCCTGGGGACTGCTTGAGAGGGGAGGAAGGAGAGGGTTGGAAGGCTACCCATTGGGCCCTATGCTCACTACCTTAGTGACGAGGTCATTTTGTACACCAAGCCTCAGCGGCATGCAATGCACCCATGTGATATGGTTTGTCTTTGTCTCCACCCAAATCTCATCTGAAATTGTAATCCTCAAGTGCCAAGGGTGGAACCTGGTGGGAGGTGATTGGATCATAGTGGCAGTTTCCCCCATGCTGTTCTCATGATAGTGAGTTCTCATGAGATGTGATGGTTTCACAAGGGGATCTTCCCCTTTCACGCTCTCTCTCTCTCCTGCAACCTTGTGAAGAAGGTGCTTGCTCCTTCTTCACCTTCCACGTGATTGTAAATTTCCTGAGGCTTCTTCCCCAGCCATGCAGAACTGTGAGTCAAACCTCTTTCCTTTATAAATTACCCAGTCTCAGTTAGTTCTTTACAGCAAAGTGAGAACAGACTAATACACCATGTAACAAACCTGCATGTGTATCCATTGAACTTAAATAAAAGTAGAAAAAAAATTTTAAAATAAAGTTTTTCTCTCTTTGCATTTAAAAAAAAAAAAAGAAATCAGTATATGCAAATATTCAAAGGACTTATAGAAAAGGGCCTAAGGAGAAACGTCTAAGGGTGGCCAAATCTTAAAGATTTGAGGATCAAGTAGCTGGAGTATAGAAGGATCTAATTTAGGTCCCGGCTGTAGAGGAGAAGCCTGCCACAGTGTCAGCTTTCCGGAGCTGGAAAGGGGTTTATCCCTGGCAACTAGAAACAGCCTGAGCCTCCAGCGGCACTGGGCCATGCTTCCCTTCCAAGGTTCGCAGTCCCTGCCAGTGTACACAGAGTTGCACGGCTTTACCTTGAGAAGCAGAGCCTTAGTTCCTTTAAGTATGCTGCTATGAAAGCCTAAGCCCATACACATTTTGAGAGAGAATTAGGCTGAAGTGCTTAAAAAGGAAGCTTTCTCATCAGATTTGCAGATCCAGTGGTCTCCTGTCTTACTCATTTTTCAATCTGTTTGAATCCATGCCAGATCTTTCTGCTAACTCTAGCAGGGGACATACCCTTGGGGACATGATGCCTGGAACATAGTAGGTGACCAACAAATATTTGTAGTCTCCTGGTCAGATTGCTCAGAGGAGAAGAATACTGAGATTAGAAAAACTTGCTACTTGATCACCTCCTTTTTGCAGGAGGCTGGAAATAAACAAATAAAAAAGGCAACTAGATAGAGGCAAGTCCGTACTTCTACATGTAATGCTTTCTAGAATACATACATGAAAGACAAACAATAGATCAATAGATTCACAGACTAGAAAGGGAGTTCTTTTTCAGTAAAGTTAACCACACACACACACACACACACACAGGTACATGCACACGATTTACTTCCCAATTCGATCTCTCCTTTAAATCTAATTCCAATATTGAAACACACACACACACACACACACACACAGAGGCACACACACACACGTAGATTTATTTCCCAATCTGATCTCTCCTTTAAATCTAATTCCAATATTGAAACACACACACACAGTACACACACATATTTATTTCCTAATTTGATCTCACTTTTAGATCTAATTCCAATATTGATCTAGTATCTTGTATATTCTCTCCAATGTAGTTTTTCCCAACCTGTAATTCACACTGAGCCCTCATTAGTCCAATGAGAGGCTGACTCAGAGTTTCCTGCTAGAAACACACCTAAACATTTCTGTTGATTGTGTTGTGCTTATAAAAACAGACATTCCTATTGCTAGTCTCTACTCTTTCATATTTCAGCTTTCCACTCCTACTTCTTATATAAGGACAAAAATCTAACTCAATCTTCAAGTAATTTTACAAACAGGAACTGCTGTATAGCTAAGTATGGGTGTGTTGATGAAACGGAACTAGTGTCTGGCAAGAGCAAGCAAGTGATATTTTGAATGATTGTTAATCATTTCAGGAACCGAATCCCAAATATGCACAAGAAATGCAGCTTAGAGGGGTAAGGTCTAATGGGCAAAAGTGCTTGAGAGGTAAAGTGTGAAAGTTTGGGCTGTCTTGTCAAATATGTGTGGCCTTTATAAATCTTATTGTTGAGCAGTTATAAGATTGGAGCAGGTTACTAACATTTGTTGCACACTTAACTGTGCAGCAAGCCTTGTACATATTGACTATACATGTGTGTGTGTATATATATGTGATATCATTTATTCTTTTCACTGATCTTATGTTGATGTATTATGATTTTTGTTTTTCAAATGAGAAAACTGAGGTTCAAAGACATTAGTAACTTGCTCGAGGGCACAGAATCAACCCATGTAAATGTGGGGGTCCAGTCCTCGTTCAGGGGCACTGGCCACTGCAGGGCATTCTGGGTGACCTATAGCATCACCTGAAAGCAATGCAAGCTTGCTCCAGGAGTTCTGGTCTTCAAGCACTTTGATCCTTGGGATCATGTCACGCTACAGTGATTTCCTGGCAGGGAAGAACAATTAGGTTCCTGTGAAATATCCTGGCATCTGTCCATCCTCCATGAATGCAGCCTGACATAACCCCCCCACAGTCGTCACAGAAGACACACTGGGTTTAAGGCTAATATGTTCTTTTAATAGTTAATTCTGGAAGCCTACCAAGAGCTGCCATCATTTGAATTTGGCATGAGTTCATTGATGCTTGTTGCTCATAATTTCATTATTCTCCGGATGTTAATGTATTTTTGTGTGCAGCTAATTTTTCTTTTGCCAATTATCTCTGTCAGAATTGTAAGGCAATTATCTTTCTGGTTATTTATTTCCATGTATATTTTACTAAAAGGTAAGCTCCACGAGGGTAGGGAATGTGTTTTTGTTCAGTGATTACAACTTCATAGCCCCAAAACAGTGTCTGAGGTGGGTGTGTGCCCAATAAATACTTGTCATTTGAATAAATAAGCGAAAAATATACCCGTAATTTTCCTGTTTTATGGAGGCTATGAAAACAGAATGCTTAAAAAGATTATGAATGGGCTGGGTGTGGCAGCTAATGCCTGTAATCCCAGCAATTTGGGAGGCCAAGGCAGGTGGATCGCTTGAGCTCAGGAGTTCAAGACCAGCCTGGGCAACGAGGTGAAACCCCATCTCTACAAAAAAGTACAAAAATTAGCCGGGCATGGTGGTGGGCACCTGTAGTCCCAGCTACTTGGGAGGCTGAGGTGAGAAGATCCCCTGACCCCAGGAGGCAGAGGCTGCAGTCAGCCGAGATCACTCCACTGCACTACAGCCTAGGTGACAGAGAAAGATCCTGTCTTTAAAAAAAAAAAAAAAAAAAAAAAAAAAAAAAAAAATATATATATATATATATATATATATATATATATGATTAGATGGTTAAAAAAAAAAAGTCAGTGTTCATGCTTCTACCTGTAGATCATCAAGTGCAAATTTTGAATCCAGAGGGATTTAATCCTTGGGTTGTACTTCTCGGCTCTTTCAGGACCATCATGTGTGATCAACTCGAAGAAAGCGAATCACTTAGTTTTTTCATTTTAGCAACAATACTAGTACAAAATGACTTATGCTAACATTCTTCCTATATATATTTCAATTAAAAATAGTACGCTGAATAATCCACTTTTTATTATCTACATCACCTCTCCAGTCTGTATGCTTCATTAACTGACAATTTGTTATCTCTGTTTTTAATCACTCTGTAAGAGATGGAATTAATTTTTCCTATGTCTTCTTTCATTTTCTCGGCTAAACACATCCACTTTTAATGATTTCAAAATATGGTCCCTGTTAGTCATTTTTCTGCCTTAAAAGCTGAATCTTAGGTGGACATTTTGGAGGCCTAGGAGGCATTTTTGTGCTTCTTGTTCAAGCTTTAAACTGTCCTTTTCTTTTCCATATGAGCGACTGTAACCCACATGATATTGGGCATAAAGTGTTTAAGAAGTATTGTCCAGAACTACTCCTGCCTGGGGGACAGTAAATGATATTATACGAAGTGTCATGGTACTGTGCAAATAGGGAATTCATTTTCAATTCAAACTGCAAGCAGGAAGACACTCTTCCCTGCCAAAGGGGGTTTCAAACCCCTCATTAATAGAGTCCACAGCAGACTCGGCCAGCAGGAGAAGAAAAGGCAGCCACCAGCGTGGAGGATGCCGTGCCCAGGCCTGACACCCAGATTAGAGCACTGGGCCACAGCACACAGCAGCTGCTGATAAGGTTAACAAGCAAATCTTGAGCGTTCGCAGCCTCTCCTCTAAATAAACCCATATGCAGAGATTTCAGTGTCCTGAATCAAGAAGTGGTCAGTTCAGTGCAGATCTCAGATTGAAGCAAGGCTCCAGAGAAGTTCTCCAGTGAATGCTTCCTAAGGAGGGAGGGGGGCTGATAACATAACCCTGGGGTGTCCTTTTACTTCTGTGGGTATGGATTCCTCGGATAAATGCTATGCACTCACTTATTATTAACAACAACAATGAAACAAAAACAAAAACAAGCAAAACTTTATTTGGGGAATAAAGTTTATGAGTTAAAAAATCTCTGGAAGCATTCTGTACAAATTCCTAGATGGCATAGTAATCCTTCTTCATTCATTATATCAAGTTTATTTTTCCCAGAATCTTCAAAACTACATGGGCGGAAGTTTTTCTGAGTATCCTCTTCCAGATCAGTACATTCCAAGCTTTAATGTGCCCGCGAATCACCTGGGGGCATTGTGAAAATACGGCTTCTGATTCAGAGGATCTGGGTGGGTCTTAGATTCTGAATTTTTAACCCGCTCCTAGGCGACGCAGAATCTTCTAGTCCATGGACCAACGTTGAGTCGCAAGGCTTTAGGTTACACAATCTTGTACACAACTACAAAAAGTAGTGATGCTGATCATAATTTCACAGAAACCCTTACTATACCCGGGAACCACTCCTCCCAAGTCAGGTAAGGGCACTCAACATTAGTTGGCATTTTTTTGTGGGGGGTGAGGAGGGCGGGAATTCCCTCTCCCATACTCTGAGGCTAACTAGTAAGGTAATAACACCTTCACAGGGTTTTTGTTCAGACTGACTGGCTGTGTGTTTTTGCCCTTTTAAAATAAATGTTGATATCTTTGGTCTGGAGGAAACAAAGGAAGTCACGTGACTTGGAATTCCTGGTGGTGTCTTGAAGATGGCTGTTCTGTTTCTCAAGCAAGGAGGAGGAGAATAACATATGGATATATTGCGGGCTGCCCGTGCCGTCTTCTGAATTGCCAGACCACGTTGTAAGGTGCAGCAGATGGCCGGAGCAGCGGGACGTGCCAAATGCTGCACTCCAGAGCCCTTCCGCAAGGTGCTTGCTCTGGGAGCAGTAGCAGAGCTCAAGAATATGCTTACGGCCCTTCACAAAGACAAATTATCTGGTAGCTCTTCAGATGGTGCTAGCAAAATCATCTCATTGGGTGGATGATTTACCTCCGCTATGCACTGGCAATTCAACACTGTATTAGGAAAGGGAAAAAATAACTTATTAAAGGTTTTCAAAATACAAACTTTTTTTTCCCAGAACTTGGGCAAAAAGTGCTGATCTCTGATGAGTTCATTCCTTGCAACAACAGAGGAAATGAGCTCAATTTCCTGTCATGGATGAAGCCCTCACCTCCTCTCCTGCCTCCTCTCCCTCTGACGTCCTCTAGGCCCTTCTGCTTTGGACAGCGTGGCGGTGCCCTTCCATCTTGACCTGCCTTTCTGGCTACCATGTTTTTCCTCTTAGGTTTTGTGCCTTCCCACAATGCTCTGCCCTACCTGGTTGTTTAAATTTGACTCATTCTTGAAGACACACCCATATTCTAGCTCCGCCTAATGGTCTTTCCAACCTGAAGTAATACTGCCTTCCTCCACACTTGTCAGATCCCATCATTTGACAGGCAAGAGTGTCTCTTTGTGACAGTTCTTAATTTTATTGTCCTTCTGTAACTTCTCAAATGGACATGAGTTCTCTCTTCATTTAGCTGATAAGCTTCTTTAAAGCGACAAATATTCTTAGAATTTTCAAAAGCATGGCCGTCGATAAATACCTTCTTACTTAGGTTTTGAAGTGAAACACAAGGCAGGTATAGACCGTGGCCTTCCTCTCAAGGCCCAGGGCCCCTGAGCCCTGTGTTCAGAACTTCAGTGCTCATGAACACAACACCAAAGACAGCAGCAGGGATGCCAAGACTGAGGCCCCATTTCTCTTTCCTCCCAGCAATGGGTTGAGGACAACCCTTTCTCCTTCTATAGTAGCTGTCCTGCTGATTTGCTTCTTGGGCTCCATGGATTGGAGTAGGTGAAGTGGGGGTAGCCATGCTTATGCCTGAGGGTAGCTGATGCTGTTATTTCCCATGTCTTATTCTCCCATCATTACTCAGGAGACTTCTTATCCTAGGAACTCCAGGACCTGAGTCTGGATTTGTGTAGCACACACTGGATTCAAAAATATATTGTTAGTTGTCATAATAATGTTACAGAAAGCCATTATTTTGTTTTGAATCAAATTTGAAATCCTTCCTTGGAAGGAGCCCCCACTCACTTCAAGCCAATTGGCTTAATATCTCCATCACCTAGTCATTCCACACAAGCCTTTTCCAAGCTGTGCCATATTCTTGGAATGCTCTCTCTTTCTGTCTGCCAAGCTATCTCTCTTCTATCATCCAAATAGCTCATGAAATCCCAGCTCCTGTACACAGTCTTCCAGAACTATTTGGAAAAGGTCTAATAGCTTCCCTCTGCACCATCGGGTGTGAGCATTAGCCACTTAAGGCTCTCTCACTCCTCACTGCTCTGCTAATGCACTTGTTCTTGAAATGGACACCAAGTTACATTGACCAATGTTTTGCATTGCTCAACTGTCTGCATTTTTTGCCCTTATATAGATTGTCTTTATATTCAGATTTGTTTAGGCTCATGGTCTACTTTTGACAGATTCTACGGAAATAAGACTATAACTAAATCTCTTCTTACAGTGCTGAGTGCTGAGTGTAATATCATGTAGACACAGATACTTAATGCATAAGGAGATTTCTCAGATTTGACTTTTTAATGCACAAAGAATATGGAACATATTTAATATTTCACAAGTCCACCAGGATCTGCCAGAGAACTCTGTTAGCCTTGGGCAAGGATGGCAATTTCCATGGGGGTTCATTTCTCAGATGGCTGCGCAGTAGCTGCCATTGGTAGTAATTGTAGGCAGTGCAAAGGGGAATTAATAGGATGTCTTCAGCGCTGAGGGACAAGATCAGGAAAGGTCATTCTCTGAGAGGGAAATCTAGTAGGAGCATAGCATGGCTTAGAGTAGTAAGCTAAGAGAGCTTCCCTTCCATTAGAGAAGGCTGAAGAAAGCAGTGCTAGGAACAACTGGGAAACCACCTTCGACTTGGCAAGTGCCTGGCACAGAGTGGGTGCTCACTGTGGATTTGTCAAATGCAAAAAGGTAGCAGCTATTTCAAGAACAGCAATGTAAGCTACAACCTAATTGTTGCATTCCAGCCTACCTGTCTGAGGAAATAACTTGCTAACGGAATTTTCTGGGGGCTGTCTGAAAGGTTCCAGAGGGAGCCAAGGAGGAAGAGAAAGTATTTATGTTTATCCAGCAATGGTCAAAAGAGAAAAATACCATTGGCAGAACCAGCTACATAATTTGCAGCACCCAGTACAATAAGAAAATGTAGGGTCTCTTGTTCAAAAATTATTATGTTCTCACTCATAGGTGGGGATTGAACAATGAGAACACATGGACACAGGAAGGGGAACATCACACACCGGGGCCTGTTGTGGGGTGGTGGGGGGGGAGGGATAGCATTAGGAGATATACCTAATGCTAAATGATGAGTTAATGGGTGCAGCACACCAACATGGCACATGTATACATATGTAACCTGCACATTGTGTACATGTACCCTAAAACTTGAAGTATAATAAAAAAGTTATGAAGAATTTCAAGACAGTGACAGCACAGCATTAAGCCAAGCACAAGGCCCCAGTAACGCAGCAACTGTCCAGGTTTCATGCCCTTACAGATGCTCTGTCCAGTAGATGTGATTATTGTCACTACTTCTCGTCAGCCCATTTAGATCACTGGCCTAATCCAAAAGCTGGACAAAAATATCCTCCTTCCCAATAAACCTTTTCTGAAATAAGATACATATGGGTCACAAACTCTGGTACCTTTTTACCAGAAGGGTGATTGATTGTTGGAAAAGAAGAGCTCAATTTTATTCAAACCTCTTTCAATTTCCACATTAGTCATTTGAGATTTTAATTCGCATGCACATTTGGTCTCCGTCTCCTTGTAGCTGCACATCTTGTGTAAATCCCTTGAACTCTCTGTCCATTCGTTCTTGTCATCGTAAAATGGGGATGCTAAACCTCATCTCTGGGGTTGATTAGTATTAGGTTGGTGCAAAAGTAATTGGGGTAATATTTACTGACATCCTGAGTGTGAATCTTCTGGTGTAAACAATTCACTTCCTGAGAATTCCCCACACTCACAGTTGTGTGCATAAATCCTTCATCTGATACTGGATAAGTTAGCAGGTCTCCAGGTGTGCAATGGTGAGGACAAGGTCCCTAATATCAATCTATGGAAGAGGCAGCTTGGGCAATTATCTGGCATCCTCACTCTCCCTGTAACAGAATTTACCCATGAAAGTCTGCAGACCTTGTCGCTGGGGAAGAAGGTGGGAGAAAGAACAAGAACCCAAGACATTTCTGTTGCATTGCTTATTATCTGCAGTTGGATGCTATCAACTGCAGTCTACTAACAGCCTATTTCATTTCAGGGAGGAGACCTGAATGAAGGAATGGTGGGGATTGGGTGAAGGTAGGAATAAAGAGAGATGGAAAACAGATTCTGCACTTTGACAAGTTGGATGCAAAGATACTGTAGTCTATTTGATCAAAGTGGGGGGAAAACACTTTTGTCAAACTGTCTGCTTTGTTTACGGGCAGTGCCATTCTTGCACATCATTTGCCTCTTTGCATAAATGCTCTGTCTACATTTTTTATTCACCGTTGGATGATCAGTGTCCAAGGCATGTTTTTCTCTGCAACAGATTTATTTAAATTTACTGAACTCTTAAGCAGTCAGCTTACAGCAACTACTATAATCTCTTCTTCTTTACTTACAACCAAAGACACGTATCACACAAAGAATAATAAAAGTATGAGGAGGATTAGGAGAATTTTGTGTCACAGTGAACAAAGCTCAGCTAGCATTATGCTTTAAAAATAATGGCTTTTCTGTCTCATGGGCAAGGAGAAATAACTTTTCCACCACATAATAAATTTATTAGCCTTTTTGGCCTCATCATTCCTACCTTAACTTAGATACAGCATCAAAGACAAGAACATCTGTTCGACAGTAATATTTCCAATTCAGCGTCTTTAACATTCACTGCTTGCTGCTGCTCCAAAGTTACTGCGTGAGCGCCACCTGGTGGCAGTTTTGTAGGTTGCGCAATGTAATATCACATAAAGGTAAAGTATGGGAGTTGGATTTTTCTTTTCACCACGCAAAGAGCTTACTAATAGGCAAACGTCTTGAAATAATTGCCATAAGTCAGGAGTGTGTAATACACCTTAGAAACAGTAAATAGTACATTCTTCCCTTTTATTGTTACCTAAACCCAGCCGTTTCCCTTTTTTTTCACACCTTGCTATTTCTGACTGAAATCTCGTTTTTCCTTTGCAGCTTATTCCAACGTGTTCTCCCATACACTCCTAACCCCTTCAAGATGTAACTCTTTATGTAGTTCCTTCAGAAAGCCTTCCTGGTCCTGTGTGTTTCAAGATTCCAAGAGAAACAGACAGCACATTAAAACTGGATTATTGGAGAAGAGTTAATAATTCTAAAAAGCGCTGACGGAAGTGTGGGCAGGATAGAAGGAACGCACAAATGATATTGCAGAATTCCAAGAGTAGTAACCAGTGCCCCTACTACCTAGTTCTAAAGGCGCAAAGGGACAGTGGGCTGTGGGGAGCGGGTGGTCTGACAGGCAGGTGACCTCTGTGGAGTGTCCAGGTCTTCCTATTTCCTATGGATGCTCCTCATTGGCCAATCCCAACAGCAAACCTGAGATCAAGGGAAGCCGGTCCCCTTTGCCCCTGGAGGCATGGGCCATGGAGAGAAAGGCATTGATAGGAGGTGTAGGGTGGTTAACAGAAGGCATCCACCACTGTCCCCAGCCTGAATCCCTCCCCTGTCATCACGGTCACCCATGGATGATAATGCATTTATAGATAGAAGATCAAAAGATTAAATATAGATACAAACCATTATATTGAAAGACTAAATGATGGAACAAATCACAATTTCCCAAGATTTATAACTTATCTTTCCTCTCAGACTACTATCTACCCATTCTTAGCTACCTCTAACTTCCTTCATTCAATGCTGCTATACCTCAGCATTTGCCTTGTTTAAAGGTATGCTAAGGGTATGTTAATAGCAGCTATGCTTCAGGTTCTGCTAGTAGGGACCTATTGTCATTTATCACTTATCATGGACCAGAAACTTGAGGATTCAATGTAATAAATTAATGTTAATGAATGTCTGCCATGTTCATGTCCCATCTTTCATTTTTTGAAGGGCATCTCAGACTTCACCGAGTACATTCTTGCTCTCTCTTCCACTCACTCTCCCTTGCGTCTCTCTGTCTTTTTTGAAATTGGGGTATCTTTGAAAGGTGCCCTCACTGTCTAATTAAGTAGGGGAAACATAGCAACAACTTTTAAGTTCAAAACAGCAACGAGCAGCCTGGTCTTTGGGGGAGGTTGCATTTGCAGGTTGGTATATCAGTCCCAAAGTGAGGGGAACTTGCAAAATTAACATGCAGCCTTCATAGATATGCTGACATGAATCCGCAGGAATCTGCTGAAGTAGAAGGAAAGGGGTACTTCAAAGCATTTGAGAAAGTCTGTGCTGACTTTCACATATGTCTTGGAGCAGCTCATGATTTTTGACACACAGTGCAGTAACCTGAACAATGAAACTTTTTGTTTGTTTTTTTCTTTTTCTTTTATTATTATGCTTTAAATTTTAGGGTACATGTACACATTGTGCAGGTTAGTTACATATGTATACATGTGCCACGCTGGTGTGCTGCACCCACTAACTCATCATCTAGCATTAGGTATATCTCCCAATGCTATCCCTCCCCCCTCCCCCGACCCCACAACAGTCCCCAGAGTGTGATGTTCCCCTTCCTGTGTCCATGTGATCTCATAAACAATGAAATTTTATCCTAATTATGGTCTTTCTTTGAAGAGACCACATATCCTATTCATTACACCTAGATCTTTAGGTTTTCCAAAAGGTCTTATGAAATTCCTTTATTCATTTGCTACTTGTTGATTTGGTTTTGTTAAGAAGAAGTGCTTCATGATTACCATCAAAATAACAAATAATATTGATTATGCCACATTCAAATTTTTGGGTGATAATTAAAAATCTCTAGACATGAAAACAAAACTGAACACAGGAAGTGACTCAGAAATTATTAGGCTACAAGTATTTCATAATTTGAGATTTTTAGGTGGGAAGAAATTTTGTAGAATACACATCATTCTACTTTTATAGAATTAGATCATTCATGCCTTGCATTTTATAAATGAAGAAAATGAGATCAGGAGTTCCCTCACACAGTCAAAGACAGGGGCTAAGTAGTTGCAAATTTAAAACCATAGCCTACATAGCATGAGTCCTCACCCAGTGCTGATAATGTTAAAGTAAAATAGGACTTGATTATGTGCAAGGGTGATTCTACTAATACAAAACATGTGTTGGTGTTCTTTTTCTGAAGTAGAAAAAAATAGGAAGATTGAAATCATCTTCTACCTCCTTCTTCTCAACACATTTAATAACAGTGAGAGGGTAAAAAATAAAGAATGGTTTTGTGGTTCAGAGTCAGAGGAGAATAAACTCATATACTCCAAAAATCACCATCTATCAAAGTATTGCTCGTTCCTTGCAGACTGGAAACTGGGTAAAGAGGAAATTGAGGGGCAGGGAGTGAGAGAGATGTTTTGGATGTCAAAGAGGTGTGCATGGATGTGAGGGTGCATGCTGGTGTTTTGGGATCCTTGAGGGTCAGGGACCTCCAACACGGTTGGCATCATAAGCATTGTGACCTATGGAGCCTTCTCAAAGAGCCCATTACTGAGCTTGGCACGGATGGCAAAGGTGGCAGTGATATTGCCAATAAAACAAGCTGCCTGGGCAAGGATCAAAGGCAAGCATGCACCTAGCTCTGGGACCTTTACTCTTTTTCTGGACTGCATAAGCCCTGGCGTGCTACCACAGCCCAAGGGCAGGAGAGGGCACTCCAAATTGACTGTTATTGGACTTCTTGTCAACCTTGATGACAGTGACCTCACGCTGGATTTAATCTGACTTAGAAAAATAAGAAAAAAGGTGACTTTTTATGCACCCTGAGCACCATGGAGCAAGTTGCACCTGTTTAAGAGTAAATTTTCCATTGTTACAATATGAAAGTTATTTTGATGGGTGAGGGGTGATGATAGCTCAGTACTAAACAGATCGTTTCATTCACCAACTTTTATTTTTAGAAAGTGTCTTTTTTTTTTTTTTAAGAATAGCGTTTCTTACGATACCATTTTTCTGGCCTACCTAAAAAGAGAAAAAATGGATTTTTACGATTGTTTTTGTAGTAACATAAGCTCTTCAGGGCAAAGGGTTTGTGCAGTGAATTGCAGCCCAGCATGAAATTTTACAGCTGAATTATGAACCCCTGCCAATAAAAGTTTACAACAGAACAGCCTGGCTCTTCTAGCTTTAGGAGCAGAGGTGGAGAAAATATACGTGAGATCACAGATACTATTATCCTGGAAATATGATATTAATGATTGCACAATTTGAGAATAAAGAATTAAAATGTGTGAATGAAGTTAATTAGAAATACTTGAGAGATACGTCATTTATTACCCAAGTCGTGTGCACATTATTTACTTTATACAAATGTAAACTCAAAATGATTTGACATCTCTTTCAATTTCATAATTAAATTAGAAGATTTGAGAATTCACAGGTTTTAAAATGAAACTACTATTGACTTTAAATTATCCCTGTTAAGAGGGAAAGTAATAGAATGAATAAATTAAATTTACTCAACATACCGCAATGTTGTATCATTAATTTCCCTCCTAAAGAAAATTATTTGCCTATTGAACACATTTATACCACAATTACCCATACAGTCAATATTTTAAAGAATCAAGGAGGTATTTTTTTTTTTTTAACACAGAGATATGATTGGCTATGCTTTATTTTGGAATGGGGTGGAGTGGAGCAGGATGGGGGACTCAGGCAATCAAATAGAGCCATTAATACTTGCCAAATAGATTTAAAATAAAGAAATAAGGTGCTCTATTTCTTAAGTAATTGAAAATTCCTTGAAAGGTCCTAAATACAAACCTCCATAAATATAGCCGACTTTCTATGGGAATCACATCAACAGAACTGTGCTTCGATCTGCCTGACCTCCCCTGCCCCCAATCTTTTTCTTACCTGATGGTGATGGGCTCAGCGTATGAGGCCCAGGAATATTCTGGACAGTAGGAAACATTCATATCATTAGTTCTCATTGCCTAACATCCAGGGCTTGTAGGAAAATTATGACCTGACAGGTAGAGTAGGGAGGACTATCGGGGGTCATGAACTCCACTACTGACTCTGCCGTTTGCAACGATGGTGCTTATGTAGAAAGTCGCCTAACTGCCATCTGCTTCAGTGTCCTCCCCAGCACAGTAGGAACCACCATTCACCGTGACAGGGGAGCTTGGACTCACAGGGTCTCAGCTGGAAGAGGTGTAAGTCATCAAAGGGATGCTGGGAGGATTTGGATGGAATGTTATAGCAAAGCATTTTACAGAAATAAAGTGCAGAGTGGTATATCCACATTGCTTTTCTTTAGGGAAGAGCCACTCTTACTATAAGCTGTAGTAGCCAGAATAACTTATTTCACAGACAAAATGGGAATCATCACCACCATCACTAAATGATATATTTTCCCTATGTTCCATGCAACAATGTCTTGTCTTCTGAAACTGCCGAGGAGTGTACATGTGCATGTTCATTCATTTGTTTAGTTGTCATCCAGTAATTTAGCGCCTACCAAGTTTCAAACACTGCTGGATGCTGGAAATCCTGGTAAATACAACATATCTTTACTCTCAAGGAGCTCACCGTCTTAGGTGAGGGAACACCAAGTAAGCCAACAGACACATCTGGCAAATAATTACAGGGTGGTGCAGAAATGCATAGAAAAGAACCTGATTAAAAGAAGAATGGGGGTGGGGGTTGCAGAGAAGAACAGAAGCCTTCTTAGAGGAGGTGTCAGCTGTTTAATCCTTTTGACATTTCAAGGATGAGAAACCCATTGATAGAGGAAATGGGAGAGTAAAGGAACTGGATACGGCAACTTCTGGCAAAGGAAAGGGCCAAAGGCAGGAGAGAAAGCAGCAATCAGGGAATTTTTGTTGAAGATAGTTGGCATCCGAAAAATGATTAGCTTTGCATTCTACAAAGATAATTCAGAGGTGAATGGACGAGGGGAGGAAGAAACAAAGGAAACATATTGTTTACTTGTATGTTTCTGATTTCCCACAATGAGCATCCATTATCTAGACTCTTTAAATTTCAATGTTCAGGACCTGGTTGCAGTGGCCGTGAGAATGCACCTCTTAGATCAACTACAAGAATGTAATTGACAAAGGGCCCCAGCTACTGGGCTCTGAAATTCATCACAGCCTCAGCTCCAAGGCCGGGCTTCCCACTGGTGACTCCCAGCCAATGACTGAGCATGGCGGCATACATAGACAAGTCATTTCCTGGGAGCCTGGCTTCCCCTCTTGGAGCACCATGACTCGTAACTCTCAGCAGCCTTGCTGCACCTTTTTTTTTTCTTTCTTTCTTTTTTTTTTTTTTTAAGACTGCGTTTTGCTCTTGTTGCCCAGGCTGCAGTGCAGTGGCACAATCTTAGCTCACCGCAAACTCCGCCTCCAGAGTTCAACAATTCTCCTGCCTCAGCCTCCCGAGTAGCTGGGATTACAGGCATGTGCCACCATACCCGGATAATTTTGTATTTTTAGTAGAGATGGGGTTTCTCCATGTTGGTCAGGCTGGTCTTGAACTCCCGACCTCAGGTGATCCGCCTGCCTCAGCCTTCCAAAGTGCTGGGATTACAGGCGTGAGCCACAGCGTCTGGCTCGCTGCACCTTCTTTAGACTGCAAAATGCCGTCTCCTCTCCCTTCTTCGAGTTAGACCAAAATATCACAGTCTGAAACTCTCCCAACCTCTCTGCTCCCTCCCCATTTTCACTCATAGGTATTCCCCCTAATAAAGTCCTTGCACATAACATCGCCGCATATTGGCATCTGCTTCTCAGAAGACTTGCGCTACTATACTGGCACAGTATGGTTTATCAAATAAATACTCCCTATATAAATACAAAATTATGGATGACTCGAAATTAAGGTTAAGTCTTATTAATTCTCATTTTTATCCCAGTACCTGGCAAAAGAAGATAGCCCCATGGTTTTGGAAGAATGACAAAAAGAATAAATGAGCCTAGTGTTGATCACGTGACAATGTTTTCCCTTTATAGTTCAAGGTGATATATTAACCATGCTAATTTTTTTATGAATGCAACAAAAAACTTGAGAAGCAATGAGCTTTTTGATCACTGAGAAGCTGTCTTGTCCAATGTGATTGGAAGCAGTAGTGAGGTTAACTTTAGAAAGTCAGTTAAAAAGGAGAAATCATAAAAGTGATTCACATCTTAATATTTTATTACCACTCAAAACATATTCATATGCATCTATTTGTCAATGTTTCATAGAGTCAAGAGCTTTTCTCTGAGTGGAGTTCACTGAATTGGCTTCTAGTGTTCTTCTTTTCCTGCATTAAACACACTCTCATAAGTTGCCTGTAATTTGTGGTTGTGATTCCTTTGGAGTTGAACTGGAACTTCATTCTAAGTCTAAATTCCATCCAGATTTCAATAATTTTCCCTAAGTATTTGGTAGTTGTCTTGCCTATACCTAATGTTAGAGTTTATATATGTCTGTGCATGTGACCTGGATTTACCAGCAGGGTCTCCACTTCCGTGGTCGTGTTTCCACGTGAAATAAGTTACAGTCAGCCCTACTGACGACCTTTACCATTAGGTAGCAGAAGGAAAGGCATGGTTGAACTGGGGAGAAGCAGCTGAACTGACTCAGACAAGATAATTTCTTTCTCTCTTGTGAACCCAACCTTTCCACAGGATTGACACATCTCCTGCCTCTTCACAGCAATACGTTTTCCAACTCTGTGGTGAAGGCTACCAGTTGCCCAGAGCTATCTATTATTCCACAAGCATGCCTCTGAAATTCTGGAATGATGCACCACTGTTATTACTAATAAAACCAAGATAGGTGTATGGAACCCAATGGTGTCACCACTGGATTCCATATGCCTATCTTGGTTCTATTAGTGGTAACACCGACATTTTAATCCCCATCTGCCTAACTCCTGTGTCCTAATTTGGGAAGTAAAGAATCCACAACTCCAATAATCTTTATATAGTCTTCCAAATTGACTTTAGTGGAAACAATTGTTTTCACGTGCATACTTAGTCTGTTATATAATAGTTAACTAAATGACCCAGTTGCAATAGAGAATGACTGATAGAAACAGATTTGAGAAATTAATAACCGACTCTTGCTAAATATTTCATCTGCCATGTGGAAGTTCAAGTGAGAGGGCATACTTGAATGTAGCCTACGAGCCCAGAACATTCAAGAAGAATGAGCATCAGTCACTACACATTTTCGGAGGAAATAGAGAGTGCTTGTTCACTTAATGAGCTTAAGTGGAGGTTGTGTAAGAGACCTTCTGCTGGACTTACATGGATGCATTATTGGCTGGCATAGTAAAATCCAAGGCTACCTCAGATCCAGCATCTTCCACCTGAGGCTCTCAGGCAGGCTAGGCTATTCCTGTTTACGTGGATGTCAGTGGTTCCAGTTTGGTTTCCTTTCTGTGAGAAATTGCTTTTGATATAGGTTTTTTCTTAAGGTTACCCTTGTGTGAACCATTTGAACTTGTTTCTAATGTATCCTAAGAGTTTTTACACAGTTTCTTCCAATGTCCATCAACGCTTAGGATTCTACCACACCCCATCCCTTCAAAGACCTGTCCCTTCAACTACTTTTTTTCTCCTTTAGCATTTTGAATCTTTTCTTCCTTGTAGACTCCATCTCTGGGAATTTCAAACATATTTTACTTCACAAATCTAAAAATTCCCCCCTTCATTCTGCTATGCCTTCTGGACAGAACCTTCCAATCTCCCCGTTTCTCTTCAAGGATGAACACGGCACAGTCTCAAAAATCCCACCCTCTCTCCCAGAATTCCTGAAGTGGCTCTTCTGAGTGACCTTCCTGATATAGCAGGTCTTTTTCTTTTTATTCGTTCTCTCTAAGCTTCTTTGAACATGTGACTTGAATCCTCTCATCATTTATTCCTTTCAAGTCCCAGTGAACACGATTTGAATTATTCCATGTTTTCCTTCTGCTGTGACTGGGCCTTCTCCACCTCTTCCTTACTTCTTCCACCTGCCAAGTGTGGCCAAGTTCAGTCAGACTGGCTGGGGCCAAACACTACTAGCCATATGACCTTGGGCAAAATACTGCCTTATTTGAACACGAGGGATAATATTCATCATTACCACACATTTATTATGAGGGTGAAATTAGCCAGTGCATTTAAAAAGCATTACACATTGATGCACAGCAGATGTTCGATGTACACAGCTAGACAAATAAAAGCTGACTTTTTTCTTAGCTTTTTGTTCTTTTTTCTTTAGGCTCAATCTTTCATAACTTTTTTTTTTTTTTAATCTTGGTTTCAAGGACTTCTGTATTCGTGTCTCCTCAGTCTTCGTATTTAAGCCTGAATTATCTCATTTATAATCTAATCACGTTTCTACCTATAAAACATACCTGCTTCAATATTGTCTGTGCTGTTTCTATTTCTGTCATAAACTCTTACATTAATCTTCCTTCCCAACTTTCTTTGAATAGCATAAGTGTTTGAAGAATGAAACTATTTCTATGCTTCAATTGCTTCTCCAATATTCCTCCAATCTTGCTTTGAGAGCTTCAACACTTGCCCCTTGAATCCTGTCATAGCCTTTTAATTAATGTTCATGCCTCCAGCCTCCAGACCTGAAATCCATTCACTTTAATACAATCAATATTCATTGAATATTATTGTCTACGCATTGTTCAAGGTCCCTGGGAGACGTCTGCAAACAAGACAGACAAGGTCCCCACTTCAAGGCTCTCTTGGTCCCACACCATGCCTCTCATCAAGGCTACACCTCACAGTCACCTGAAGCTCTTTCATTTGGAGCCTCTTTTTTATATCTGCTTTTTGTTTGTTTGTTTGTTTAGAGTCTGCTGGAGTGCTGTGGCACAGTCTTGGCTCACTGCAGCCTCTGCCTCCTGTGTTCAAACAATTCTCCTGCCTCAGCCTCCCGAGTAGCTGGGATTACAGGCTCCCAGGCACATGTCACCACGTCCAGCTAATTTTTGTATTTTTAGTAGAGATGGGGTTTCACCATGTTGGTCAGGCTGGTCTTGAACTCCTGACCTCGTGATCCACCCACCTTGGCCTCCCAAAGTGCTGGGATTACAGGCGTGAGCCACCATGCCTGGCCTTATATCTGCTTTTAAACATTGCACAAGTGATTGTGATAAGGTGCAGGGTGAGAAACATCAATATCTATCTTCCCTTGCATAGCTCTCCATCATCTTCCTAAGCCACTGTTGCTCTGGTGTTACTTTCCTGCCAAACAAAGTGCAGCAGCCTTTCCCTTGACACTAGCCATCCTGTCGTGGCCTTGAAGAATTATCTTTCTTCTGTCCTCACTACATCCATTCAATCTTCTCAGCCCATTCATTTATCTGTGCCATTTCTCAAGCTAGATCCCACGCACCACACACCCTCCCTTTATATTTCCACGCACCCAGACTCAAATTGTAAGTTTAAGCTTCACCCCTTCCACAAAGCCCTCGAAGGCTGTGAGCTGTGCTCATCTTTCCCTTCTGTGCATGCCATATGTGTTTGACAACATAGCAGAAAAATAGAGAGAGGTGGCCTTTTCGTTCTTGGGAATTTTGACTAAAGATCCAAAGCTGGGTATGAAATGATCTGGCAACCCAGTCCACCTCTCACTTCAAGCTAAAGCAGTAGAGGGACTAAGATGGTAGGAATAGGCGACTTCTCTGCAAAGAGTTGCTACAGTGTGCATCACCGCACTTCACGCACGTAAATGGGGTTGGGGAAATATCTTATATATCTGGCTTCACCTCCCATCAAATGAGAGGGAATTCAAGACTAGGAGCACTTGTCAGAAGAGGAAGTTGCTCCTTCCCCAAGCAGGACCCTTGCTGCCCTGGATGCGTTTTCTGCTTTCTCACTTCAAAAAGCCCCGCACAGAGCTCAGGAGAGAGCTATTGGAGATGTTCGCCTGTTTTTCCAGAAGTTTACAGGGCCCAGGGGCTGGTGCTTCCTAGAAAAGCTTGCATGGGCAAAGGGTGTGCTGGAGTTCCCTACCTTAGCACAAAGAAAAGAGTACTGGAATGGCAGCAGCTCACACTCCCCAAATATGTCAAGGTCAAGTGGATACCACGGGAGGAGGCTGGATTTGTTCTGCCCTGAGAGGAAACTGTTCAAAAAGACTCCCCCTCTTTCAGAAGCTGGAGACTCCAATGGCAAGAGCCGACATGGGGTGAGCCACATGCAAAAAGGCTGAGGAAGGGGCCACAGCCAGCCTGCCAGAGCGGGCATTGTCCAAACCAGGGGACAGCGCAGTGGGAGGGCACCACTGCTTCTTTCCTTTCCCACCTCCAGTGCAGAAAGTGTCCCAGGTAGAGCAAGGAGGAGAAAGGGTTGAAGAAGATGATGGACAAAACTCCGCTGTGGTACCCATGCCCACTACACATCCCTGAGAGCCTGAGTTGGGCCAAAGCTGGGAATGGGAGAAATTTTAAACTGAATGAGAAGTTAAAGTTTGCTTTAGATCAGACATAACACTGTTTGTTTTTAACCTAAATGTGGCCAGAAGAACCAAAATACTTGGCTCAGGTTCTGTCCAGGGATGACGAAGAATGAGTTAATAGAGTGGGTTTACACGGTCAGTGATGAGCGTAATTCAGTGGTTTCCTGCTTTGTACCCTACCAAGTCTGGCTCTTCCAGTAAAATAGACACAGATGTTCACAGATTACTTGATCATTTTATTTCACCAACAGAACAAAGACTGTCAAAGAAAAGGAACAGACATTCCTTCCCTTCTTTTGAACACTCCCTATCCCAGGGCCCAGGCAAGATGGCCCTCTCTTAGCCGCTCTTTGGATTTATTGAAAGCTCACTCCCAGAGCTCTCTTTGGGCTGGAGTCTATTTTTCATTAGCTCTACTTAATGTGAGGACCACAGGTCCCCTCTGCCAGGAACACTATTCCCAAGTGGCACTTCACCATTGCCAAAAGACTATCAACAGCCCTTTCCTCTGGCCCTTCAGAAGACGCCTTCATTGAACCCTCAACACAGAGCCGGACCCCACTTGGGGATACAGAACACCATGGCCCCTGGTTGCCACTGGAGCTCTTCCTGCAAAGAGCAAATTCACCCTGAAGGCTTCCATGCTGTATTATTGTGCTCTTTAAAAAGAATTAAATTCTCAACTCTGAGAAAATGTATTCCTTGACAAGGTGCCGAAAAAGTTTTGTTAGACAACAAATCTAGTCAAGTCGGAAGAGAGAGGCTGTCCTTCTCTGTGACTGTTTGGCCCCTCCTTGGAAACGGGTGTATTCAGAATCTCCCACATGCCTGTGAGTACGATTTTAGGTTTGCCCCTCCCCAGTTTCTGCTTTTAGGTTGTATAGGACTCCACAGAGTTTCACACTTTACACATATTTTCTAATTTCCACTTTTATTTTTATAAATGATTCCCTGGAAGTTTGTCCCCACACCAGTTCATTTCCCTTTCCTTCTTTTTATTACACTTAGCCTTTGTATTTTCCCAGAAGAAAGGCTCCAAATAAATTATTTCTACCTATACTCCTTTAATTTTGAACAAAGTTGCTTAAATGAATGTGGGCATGCCTGTTCCAATTAATCAGCTGAGCTCAGGCAAAGGGAGGCCAGGTTCTTGCTGTGTATTTCCCTCAGCATTAGGTCAAGAGCAAGACATACCTACTACGTAATCACAAAAATTAAAAAAAAATTAAAAAGAGCAGCTATGACTTTCTGTCCGTTGGTTGGTTCTTCTCTTGACCACTGTCTGGAAAGACATCATCTGCTTTTAGATTGGGCTACATGCACTGTGAGAGAGTCTTTATAATGATTAGTCTCTCTCTGCCTCCCTTTGGCTACACACACAAATTTTAGGGCAACACTGAAATAGGCATTGCTTATTGTCTTTCCAACCTACACTGTCAGAAAAAATGAGGTCAGCCAAGATGAGGAAAGTGGTATGATCCAAGATCCAACATTTTTAAGTCCTCAGTTTTTGTTATTTTGGAGATAAACTAATGCATATATTAGAGAAATAAGCAAAAGACTTAAGGCCTATGGAAATCAATTGAGTCAAGAGAGATGTTTTTGGAATTGTCTCTTTCTCAGGTGAGGGAAGACAAATTACGATTTCTTCTGTGGCTTTTGAGAGTCTCATGATA
Source organism: Pan paniscus (assembly GCF_029289425.2). Lineage (NCBI taxonomy): Eukaryota > Metazoa > Chordata > Mammalia > Primates > Hominidae > Pan > Pan paniscus. The sequence goes on along the minus strand of NC_073252.2, from coordinate 178,889,845 downwards.
CTTTTGGCTCTCAGAGTTCTACTAAAAACTTGGTTAACATGACCATCAGTTTTTCTAAAATGCACCCACACACATACACACACTCTTAATAAACACTTATTATAGTTGTAATGGAAGGGCCTTTTAAACGAATTAACACCATTTTATTGAGGTACTTAATAATAGGTAAGACCTGTATTTTAAGATTCTGCTCCCAAATGAAGGCACCCTGCCAGGTGATGTAGCAGATAAGATGTGGACAGTATGTCAAGGCCCACATGACACTAATGGGGCAATACATCCGTGGGATATGGTTTGGCTTTGTGTCCCCACGCAAATCTCATCTTGAATTGTAATCCCCAGGTGTTAAGGGAAAGACCTGGTGGGTGGTTGTTGTGGGAAGTCAGGGAACCCGAACAGAGGGAATGGCTGAAACCATGGCAGAAGAACATAAATTGTGAAGATTTCATGGACATTTGTTAGTTCCCCAAATTAATACTTTTATAATTTCTTACTCCTGTCTTTAATCTCTTAATCCTGTCATCCTTATAAGCTGAGGATGTATGTCACCTCAGAACCCTGTGATGATTGTGTTATCTGTACAAATTGTTTGTGAAGCCTGTGTGTTTGAACAATATGAAATCTGGGCACCTTGAACAGGATAACAGCGATTTTCAGGGAACAAGGGAGATAACCATAAAGTCTGACTGCCTGTGGGGCTGGGCAGAACAGAGTCATATTTCTCTTCTTTCAGAAAGCAAATAGGAGAAATATCACTGAATTCTTTTCTCAGCAAGGAATAACCCTGGGAAAACGAATGCATTCCCAGGGGGAGGTCTCTAAAATGGCTGCTCTGGGAGTGTCTGTCTTATGTCTTATGCAGTTATAGATAAGGGGTGAAATACACCCTGGTCTCCTACCCTGCTCCCAGGCTTATTAGGATTAGGACATTCCAGCCTGGCGAATTCTAGTCAGACCGATTGTCTGCTCTCGAACCCTGTTTCCTGTTAAGATGTTTGTCAATGACAATGTGTGCCCAGAAGGACATGGACCTTCATCAGTAATTCTAGTTTCACCCTGGCCTTGTGATCTCACTCTGCATCTCTGCCCTTGTGATATTGTATTGCCTTTGAAGCACGTGATCTCTGTGACCCACACCCTATTCGTACACCCCCTCCCCTTTTTGAGACCTGTAATAAAAACTTGCTGGTTTTGCAGTTCAGGGGGTCATCACGGAACCTGCCGACATGTGATGTCACCCCCGGAGACACAGCTGTAAAATTTCTTGCTTTTGTACTCTTTATTTCTCAGACCAGCTGACACTTAGGGAAAATAGAAAAGAACCTATGTTGAAATACTGGGGGCTGGTTCCCCAGATAGGTGGTGATTAGATCATAGGGACAGTTTCCCCTGTTGGGAAAAGCTGAATCTTGGGAGAAGCTGAGGCAGGGCTTGCATGTCTGACATAATGTAAAAGAGTCTTAGAACATGTCCGGGATCCAGGGTCTTAAACCCCTTGTGGCCTTTGGAACACCAAGCTCTGTGCTAAAGGGTGGAAGGCTGCCCTGATGCACCATAATCTAAGCCCAGGGCATAAAACCCCTCGTGGCTTGGATGAAATCCCAGGCTCCTGGCTCTGGAATGTGTCTAGACTTGCTGGCTCCTTGCTTCTAGCCCTCCCAGGCTCCTAGATTGATTGTGTCTTACAGTTGGCCATATAAATGCTAAACCATCACAGCTGTAAATCATGTGATTAATGCAATGCTCCCTTTCGAACCCCCACATTCTCTCCACCTGTTTCACGTTTGATCAGCAATAAATAGTCTGGGCTTCCAGAACTCGGGGACTTCTCAGCCTCCATACTTAGCAATGGCCCCCTGATCCCACTTTCTCTCTCAAACTGTCTTTTCTCATTCCTTTGACTCCACCTGACTTTGTTGCCCCCATGACCTGATGTTGGGTCCAATTACCCCAGCATTCCCCCATGCTGTTCTCATGAGAGTGAGTGAATTCTCATGAGATGTGATGGTTTTGTAAGGGGCTCTTCCCCCTTTGCTCCCGCTGTCTTTCCTGCCGCCTTGTGAAGAAAGTGCCTGCTTCTCCTTCCACCGTGACTATCCTTCCCAGCCATGGGAAACTGTGAGTCAATTAAATCTCCCTTGTTTATAAATTACCCAGTCTTGGGTAGTATTTTTTATAGCAGTGTGAAAACAGACTAATATGCTGCAGTTCCAATTTTCTGTGCAAAATGGTCCACAGAAGATATTGGTGAGTAAGGTGGGCCATGTTACCCTTGGGAGGCTGTGGAGATGGATTAGGATGGGTGGAGGGAATAAAGGAGACTGCTTCAGCTGTGTGGGTGTGTGGGCTGTGTAGGGATCACAGGCATAAGGTCAAAGAACTGAAATGGAACATGGGCTGTGCAGAGAATGGTGAGTAAGGGTTTGAACAAGTCATGTTAAATAGCATGCGATGTGTAAACATGTCACCACCTCCTTCAACTCACACCAGAAAAACACACTCCTGAATGCCCAGCAGAAGGGTCTCCTAAGCTATGGAAGGAGTAGAGAAATATGTCAGAAACTGATCATATCGGTGAAGAAAACAGACAAACTTCCCTGTACTGGTAAAGGTTAAATTCTAGTTGTGGAGGAGATATTACATAAGCAACAAACTGTATAACTATTATGAATTATATATAATTAATTACTTCACAGTTTTGTCATAAATACAATGAGAAAATTAAAAAACAGATCAAGGTGAGAGCCTAGAAATCTTGAGGAGAGCAGTTGGGAATTTTACACGGGGTGGCCTTCCTGAGAAGAAAAGATTTGGATAAGGATTGGAGGGCGAGGAAAGAATTAGCCCTGCAGGTGTCTGAGAGAGAAAAGCCTTCCAGGTCACCGACATGATCAGTACACAAGTCTAAGGCAAGATCCTATGTGGCCTTTGGAAGTCATAGAAGGTTCCTGAATCAGGTAACAACCAGATTACAGGTCAGTCTCTCTGCAAGTGTTCTGCATTGTTTATTCCATTTCCGCCCTTCCCCCATCCTGCATCTTCAACCTCTTCCTCTCAACTGGATTCTTTCCATTGATGTTAAAACTAGTATATTGAATGTTCTAATGTTTATCCTTCAACCCTATTCCCTTTTCCAGTTTCTGACATAACTCTTCTACTTCCTCTACAGCTAGGTTTCTCAAAGATGTATCTGCTCAAGCTGCTGCTTCTTCCCCAACCCTCAGTCTCTCACCCACTCTTTTCTCTACTAAATCCAGTTTAGCTTCTTGAAACATGATTGAATGTGTCAGTATTTCTCCACTACCCTACTAAAGTTGCTCTTTCAAAAGTTTCCCATGAACTTCATATTTTAAATATGGTGGACACGCCTGCTTTCAATTTACTTGGCCCATCAGAAGCAACTCCTCTATTTCTGAATATTTTTATCCTGGCTTTCACTATATCACACTCTGCTAGTTCTTCTCACCCTCTCAGATCACTACTCCTGGGTTTACTTTGTTTTTCTTCCTCCTCCTCAATCACCAGCAAATGGAGCTCTACAGGGCATAAGCTTGGATTCTCTTTGATTTGTACTCTAAACACTCCACTAGGGCATTATTTCAGCTCCAGTAGCTTTAAATACAATTTCCACCACAGATCTCTTCTCTGAGCCACAGAAAAATACATCCAACTGCCTTTTTGACATCTCCACTTGATATCTGACTGACATCTCAAATAAATGTAGCAGGTCTAAAGCTCAACCCAGAATCATCCTCCTGACAAAACTTATCCCAAATCTATTCTATTTCAGGGCCTTGCATTTCAATAAGTGCTACCTTTAGGCAACTATTTGCTCACATGAGAAATTATGGAGTCATCATTGATACTTCTCACTTGCTCTCATCATCTGTATTTAATCTATTTAAAAAAACACATACTTGATTACTTCTCCAAAACATCTGTTTCATATCTGTCTACTTCACTCCACCTGCACAGCTCTAACCCTATGCCAAGTCACTGTCATCTCCCATCTGAAATATTGCGATATCCTTTTTACTTGTCTATTTTTACCCTTGGCCCCCTTCCATCCATTCTCCACACAGTAACAACTAAAGTCATATTTTTAAAATGCTAAATGCATTACATTCCTTCCTTTGCTTAAGACCCTTCAGTTGCTTGTGAATTCAAAATCCATCACATGGTCTACAGAACCGTTTATGATCTAGCCCCTGTCTATTTCCCCAGCTTGATCTTGAGCCACTCTGTTTGTCACTACATTCAATTTGCTTGTTCTTGTGGTGCATTCTCTCTTTTGTCTTCTTCTCTCTCTTCCCCCACCCCCTTACTCTTCCCCCCCTCCCTCCCTCCCTCCCTTCCTTTCTCATTTATTGAAGCACATAGATCTCTTTTCTTACCCAGGAATGATGTATACATTGTTTCCTTTGAATAAAATGTAATGTCCCTGTCTTTAATTCCCACAACTCCTTAGCTATCTCCTCATCTGTCAAGTCTTTCTTAAGACTCGTTTAGGACTATCTATTGATGCATAACAAACCATGCCAAAACGTAGTGGCTTAAAACAAAATTCAATTTATTTAATTACAAATCATTAATCTGTGCTGAACTCAGCCAAGTGATTCTTCTGCTGATCATGCAGGTGACTGCTCATGTGTCCATATTTAGCTGATGAGTCCGCTGGCATGTGAAACCTTTCCCTTTCTATCCTATGCCTTTCCATGTGCTACTTCCACATGGTTTACCGAAGTGGTCTCTCCAGCAAGATAGTAGGACATTTGACATGGCAGTTCAGGGAGCCCAAGAGGGCAAAAGCAGAAGCTGCCAGCACTTTTTAAGGCTAGCATCAGAAGTGGCACATTGTCATGTCTGGCATATTCAGTTGGTGAAGGAATGTTTTAGAGACTATACAAGGATGTGGATATGTAGAAATGTGGCTCATTGGAGTCACCAATGTACCTGATTCTTGCAGTACACCCTAATGGAATTAGCTGTTATTTAAGGGGTTGGAAGGTTTACCTAGCCTGACAATATAGAAAGTAACAGGAACAAATTTGAAATTGATTTATTGACTTATTACAGCTTCCATATGGGAGAGAAAAGATAAGGAAATCCAATAATCACAGCATGTGTTTTGATCTTGGGGAATAAAGATTTGATTTGAAGGGAAGAAATGAGGAGTCACTTTATTGTTTTGTTTACCAACTTTTCTACAAAATCTATAAAGTTAGAGATATTGACATTGTGCACATAATTAGCAAATGGTCACATTTCCAAAGGAAAGTTTATTCGACCGTTTTCAACTATAATTTAAACAAAGACTAAAATGTTTGATTAAAGATAGTCTCTTAAACATTTTCAACTATGCCTATTAAAATTTTCACTGTAATATTGAGGGATGATCAGTGTCCATTTCTAGGAAACACAAGGTATGTTACTGTCATCATTATAATTATTATTGGTACTGGTGTCTTCATCATTATTATTATCATGCCAGTTAGCAAGAGCAACCAGTGCAACAAGAAGAAAAATAAACCAGCTGGGTGCGGTGGCTCAGGCCTGTAATCCCAATACTTTCGGAGGCCGAGGCTGGCGGATCACCTGAGGTCAGGAGTTCCAGACCAGTCTGGCCAATGTGGTGAAGCTGTCTCTACTAAAAATACAAAAAGATTAGCCAGGCGTGGTGGTGCACACCTGTAATCCCAGCTACTAGGGAGGCTGAGGCAGGAGAATCATTTGAACCCGGAGACAGAGGTTGTGGTGAGCTGAGATCATACCATTGCACTCCAGCCTGGGTGACAAAAGTGAAACTCCATCTAAAAAATAAAATAAAATAAAATAAAATAAACCTAAAACTAAAAATAAACAAACGAGCAAACACACAACCCTGCAGTTCTCCTGGAACGGAGTTCAGGTTTCAGCCTCCTTGAGAAAAAATTAAATGCCTCAACAACACATCATGAAGGATGCTTATCTATTGTTCATTCATTCATCCATTCTGTGGCAAGTGGTTTGATGTTAGTTGTGTGCCTGGCACAGTGAAAAACAAGTCTCACATTTGGTGTGAGACACGGAGCCCTATTTACAGATGAGCAGGCCATGGGCTCATTTTCCAAGGAGCTCACTGTCTCTTTTAATTCTTCTGTGACACTTGTCTCGAATCCAACTTTATACAGTTAAATAAACCTATCAGAGAAGCATCAAGTACGAAAATATAGAGGGATAAAACCTATTGAGAGGTTTTTTAAAAACAGCTAGATTAATGCTTTATATATTTCAAGTCACAAAAGATTTTGCCATGGGTATTTCGTTCTATTTCTCACAATTTTTATGGAACTCACGAGTTGCTGGGGAAATGCTTAAAGACCAAAAATGCCACTTGTAACTTTCTGTTTTTTTGTTTTCCAAAGCCAGTTTGGCTTCTTGAAACATGATTGTGTCAGAATTTCTGGATAATGTAGAGACATTTAGAGAATTATTAGCATTCTATCGTCACAAGTAGAAATATCTCAAGGTGGTTACTGGACAGCCAATAGGTTAATAAAACAATCTTTGTAAAGAAAACACTATGTTTTAAACAAGTGTCTTTATTAACAGTCTGAACCAAATATTTGATCTAAAGTGGCAAATATGTGAAAAAATTAGTAAGATACATTTCTCTTATATAAACAAATGTTGTGGTGTTATTTCATTATACGTTTGTACTTTATACATATATGACCTTTGAGAACATCTCTTCTTGATTGAAAGGAAAGTACTTATCATGGAAATGTAGATTTCAACTTCTTTTTCTTTATTAATCAACACTCATTAAATACTTTACCAATTCATTTCTCTTCTTCAGTACCTGTCTAAAAGAAGGTCCAACTATATTGTGGAATAATAAAGTATGGAGGACAAGGGAAAAACTGCTAACAGGAAATTCCCTTTAAGTCTCACATTTGGTTTTAGTAACACCTCTAAATATCTACAGACACTATCTTTAATCAAACATTTTTATCTGCAAAATTGAACCAGAAATTGCTGTTAATGCCTAGTTAATAGCCCTTTTCTTTCCTAACAGCTAAGAAAAATCTCATTTCAGAATAGAATTACTAGAAAATGACAATTCTTGGAATTTATGGCTCTTTTCTTAGTTTGTATCCAAACCCATCAAAGTTCTTTCTGATAGAATTGAATAAAAGTGTGTGCTTTAAAGTCAATCTTACTTCACTCAAGGCATGTATTTAGGCCAGCTTGTACATTATAAAAGGAAAAAGGCATTTTCTTGTCTTCTTTTCCATTTCTTTAATTATGAAAATCAGATTTTTCTTGATTCTGTCAAGATACAATGCTTCTTTTACAGTGTGTCAGCTAAAGACACTATATTAAAATGCCATCTAACTCTTACAGAAAATAAATATTTACAAATCACTTGGCGCTTTATTGCATTTTTTAGGCTTTGTATTTCATTTAACTATGTTTTGAAATAAAATCTTACCTAGCAGTTTGAAAAGAGATCACAGAGAGTTTGGATGCTATAAAAAGGCATTTAGTCCATCAGGGATAGGACCAATCAGTGCACATAAAGGCATTTTTTAGATTCAGAGTTAAGAAGAGAAAGTAACATTAAATAGTAACAAGCACACTTCCACCTGTGTATCTTTATGCTTATAAAACATACTTAATTATTCATGGAGGGAAAAAAGTATATTTTTTCTAGTATACTAACCCTGCTGCTAGCCATAAGATACTTATTTTTCTCTTTTTACATCAAGCCTGTAAACCTCTCAGTGCTCTGCCTCATAGCAATCCATAAATCACATCCCAGACATTAGGGCTCAAGGTCCGTTCTAAAATAACCAACGGGGTTCTGTCCTGCCATGAAGTTTGCTTTGTGATATATTATGTGTATAGAAGCTGGTGGTTTGGGATATAACAAATGTGTTTTAGAAAGTTTCCTGTGAACATTCCCTCATGAATCCATTCCTGGTCTTTGTCACATCAAGAAATTATAAAAGTTTGCCACAGATAAGTTTAAATTTTTTTATGACCTTATAAATGTAAGTCCAAAAGAGTTTATAATGGATTGCAAACTCCTAAGAGAAAAGAGATTATGTTTCCATATGTCTCTGCGTTTCACAATGAGGCAGTGTGGTAAGATTGAAAGGAGATAAGGTTTTGGAATTAGAGTCACATTGACTGGAATCTGAACTGAACCACTGGGTAAGTCACTTGCTTTCCTTGAGCATTAATTACCTCAAGGGTTAGGCATTCACTTCCGGCAATATGGCTATCTAGATCTTCTTTAAAACTGTCCTCTACACCAACTACTTTCCACTTATCATCTAGATATTTTCCACTAATCTTGCCCTACATGTCACTCTTCAGTAAAAGTTTCACTAGCTACCCCTTGCTTATTCTAGAGGAAAATTTTTTTCTATACTGTCCTGGGACTCTCTATCTCGTATCTAGAGCAGGGGTTGGCAAACTACAACCTATGGACCAAGTCTAGACTGTCACCTGTTTTTGGTAAACAAAGTTGTATTAGGACAAAGCCATACTCATTTATTTATGTGTTATCTATGACTGCTTTTGCCCCACCACTGCAGAGATGAGTAGACACAGCAGAGATTGTATGGCTGACATCACCCGAAGTATTTATTATCTGGCTCTTTACAGAAAAAGCTTGTTGTCTCCTGCTTTAGATAATTATTTATTTTTCAGTGTTGCACTATGTGTGAGGCTATTTATGAAATGACTCTCCCTTGTTGGGATGTAAGCTCCACTATAAGATGAACCATGTATCTTCTTGATCTTTACTGGTTGGTTCTTCACCACGAATCAAGCACAACATCTGGAATCTAGTTACCGTTCAATAAACATTGAACAAAGTAAATACATATGCAAAAGAATGAATGAATGAACCAATAGGTACATTTATTAAATTTTGAAGTTACCCTAGCTATATGGTAACGAGCACAACATAAATTAAAGTGGACAACATTTTCATCCATCATCAGAATATTAATATACAATCTCTATAGATATAAACAGTTTAAGTGTTATAAATTACGTAATTATACATTCAGCATTGTGTAACCTACACACTACAGCTTGAAAGAGACCTTGTTATGAATGAGCTTTTCATGAAGCTCATACATTATGGACTTTATAAAACATGCATAAATTAAATAACCATTTGTCCCATATTAAACATACTTTGGTGACATATGAATAATATGTAGGCAAAGGGTAAAGAACTAATTATGAGGGAATTACTTATTTTTTATTCAATTACTTTTGGCGTCACCTCTGCTGCGTTTCTGCTTTGTTGTATATTATGGCTTCCCCCTCCCATATCACTGCTTTGCATAAACAATATATCAGAAAGCATTTTGCAGTGAATGCCCAGCAGCTCCTGGCCTTGAAGAGCTTATTCGCCTAATTGTGCATCCCTTGTGGATTTTTCATAATACTTTACAGATCTAATTTAAATACTTTTACAAATTCATCAAATACATTCTCCGAGGCACATTTACTCAGCTTACTTTTGAAACTTCTAATGAATTCTCTCGATATGTAATTTTATACTCGGCATCCTGATTTGAATTAAATATTATTGAACAAGGTGTTCATTATTGGATGTGAATTATAATTAGAATGATAGGCAACCTTAACTATGATAATAGTTTTAGTCAATTTCCTATGGGACTTCCAGTTTTCAATCCAGTACAAAAACCAATACCCTCTGCTAAAAGTCTGTTATAAGGGTTACAAGTAAATTAAGCAATGTCAGTTTTAGCTGCTTAAAAGCTAGGATTAGCAGATACAATTTAACTCTTAAAAGGCAAATAGCAGGCTGTCATGGTGCTGTAAATCAGCAGTGCAGGATAGCTGACCTGCTTTATACGCAATTTAGCATCCCAAAATTGAGAGATGACCTAGATTTTCCAAGAACCACATGTGAACCTTGTAAATGACTGCTGTACTATTCGATTATTTCACATACGCATCAATGCAAGAGACAAATGTGGACTTTTAAAAAAATCTGAGTACCTGATACATATTCTACTAAAATATGTTCATGTCTTTAATATTAGAGAGATATATCTCATATAGATAAATCAAACTTCTTTCATAGTAGTGTTAGTGTGATGGAATTGACATTCTTTTCAAATATTTTAAATGTAGTTATTGCACATACTATGCTAGACACATATGAATAAACGTGTGAATAAGCAAAAGGGCAAAATCTACTATAATCAGATATCTTTGATTTATTTTTATCCAATGGTTATTTCAACAGAAGGTGATATGAATCTCCAAGACATAGTGTTTTTCAGATCATTGAGGCCAGATTGTGAGGGGAAACTCCATCTTTCTAAGTACTACTTAAAAAGCAGTTTGTTACAAATGACCTGTCTTGTTATAAATGACCTAGGATGATGCCTTACACATAGCAGTTGTTCATTAAATGCCATTTTCCTTTTCTCTTTGTGAATAATCACACATCGGTCATAATTAGAGGGTATATTAATGTTTCTTCCTTTCTATACTATGTATTTTCATTTATAACGGAATCACCCTGTGTTAAATGTATCCTTGGCCGGGTGCTGTGGCTCACACCTATAATCCCTGCATTTTGGGAGGCTGAGGTGGGTGGATCAACAGAGGTCAAGAGATTGAGACCATCCTGGCCAAAATGGCAAAACCCCATCTCTACTAAAAAAAGAAAAAAGTAGCCGGATGTGGTGGCGGGCACCTGTGATCCCAGCTACTTGGGAAGCTGAGGCAGGAGAATCGCTTGAACCTGGGAGGCAGAGGTTGCAGTGAGCTGAGATTGCACCATTGCACTCCAGCCTAGGCAACAGAGTGAGACTGTCCAAAAAAAAAATAGTATCTTTAACTGGACAACACCTCAAAGCAGTGTTCACTGGAGATGCACTTCAGGAATAAAAAAAAAAGAAAAATGAGCTTCTGTCAATATGCTACTTTACGCTTCTTAAATCAGTATGTTTCACACAACATGCTGGGGACTCTTAGGGGCTCACTACATTGTAGTGGACCTTGGTCATGACATGTGTGTGGCACAGCCTATCAAAATGGTTTTCAAAACTAAAGCTGGGTCAGCTTATTTCGCATCACTTATTTTCTGTATTTTTCCCAATCCATCATCAGGTGTATTCTTTTCCACCATGAGCTTCCCTCTATAAGACACTGTAAGTCCAACCCAGAATTATGTCTGCCCCTTTCTCTCTTTCATGCCCTATCTTCATGCTCCCCCATCTCTTATAATCTCAATTTTATACCAGAACTCAGATGAAAACAAAATTACTCCCCCCATTTCAACAATATAGAAATGCTCTTTCCTTTTCTCATTCTGGGTGTGCTTGCTTGTATGTCCAAGGCCGCGTGTGTGTACGTGAATGTAGGCTACTGTGTGTGTGGAGAGACTAGACAAGTCTTTTTTGGAGGGAGGAAAATCCAAGACTAGTAAAAAATGCCCCATAGCCAACAACTGAATAAGCCATACATAGTAATCTTCTAAACTAGTGAGGATTCATCCCTGCGCCCCTTAGCCGTAGACCAGGACATGTTTATCACTGTTTCTCACATTTAGAGGAAAAAGTTTCCCCCATTTGAAAGATACAGGCTAATTAGCACAGGAAAAAATAGGAAGATTTTCTTTTAGCACATATCATATTAGATACGATGAGTGTGCTTATTTTCCACATTGCTTTTTGTTGAAGCAAGAGAGAGGGACCCAGCATCTGTGCCCTGGGTTCATTTCTTTCACCCAGGGCACTGGGGTCTCATATTGGCTCCTGAAGTTAAGAATTTTTCAGAATAGCAAAAACACAAGATGCTTCCATTCTGTCTCTTTTTAAAACTCTGTAAAGAGAGAAAAGAAATTCCGGAAATTCTAGCATAACTCCTGTTGCCTGAGTTACCAGAAAAAATAAAACCTCTGCCTTTCTCTTCACAGCAGGGCCTCCAGATATGTGGCAGACAGCCCTAAAAAAATTGTTTTAGAACTTATAGAAACATGGCAGACTGAGATGAGGCCGACTCACTCACAATACGTAGATGTTTTAGATAAAATATAATGAACACTTATTTTCTGTACATAGATATAATCAAAGAAAGAATGAAAAATATCTAGGTGCCGAAAATGAAGGAATAAACTCCAAGGCAGAGCTGTAAACATATGAGTTGATGCCTCAGAGGTAAGGGTGCAAATGGTATGGACTCAAATATGGCCCCTACTGGCTGAGAGCTAGATGTTAATGTCCACACAGAGATAAAACTGGTCTCTCTCTGCACCAGACAGGGAGCTGGAAGAAAGACCCCTGCACAAAGCTGAAATCCCTAGAGGTCCCTTAAAGGGAAATAGAAGCTCTCCTCCGTCAGACTCTGGGAAGCATCAGGGAGGACTTTCATCTGCCCTGCCTCTGGCTGGAAATTGAAACCTCAGCTATGCACAGATTAAAATCTACTTTATAGGAACTATGGAGTAATAGATGCTAAATTGATAAATTAACCTATAAAACTTGTCCCAGATTGGTGAAATCACTGGGATCTTGAGAGCAACAAGTACAGAATTTCTCTGTATACACTTTTACAACTGAAAGAGTATGGGACTTCCACAAGAGAGGGGAAGAAAACCTCACTGGAGATTAGGTCACAAAAACCGTTTAACCATACAGGTAAACAAATCACTACAGGGTACAGTATACCAACACACAGTCAAATGAATTCGAACCTAAGTGAACCTGAGATGGCAGCATAATTCTTTAAGACATACAAAGTATTTGTGCTTCAAGTGACTGCATATATAGAACAATAGATTCAATAAAGACAATTATAAATTTAAATAGGCAAATGTGAAAAAGAAACAATTTATAGATAGGAGAAATATTTAAATTCACAATACAATGAATAAGTTTTTAAACACATAAATAGAACTTTGGAGAAAGTAATGAATTCGAAGACAGCTCTGATAAGAGTCCTCAGAATGGAGCCCATTTTGAAAAAGAAATGGAAAATATGAGCTAGAGCCATGTAAGTGAAAGGAAGGGTCCAATGTGTATCTAATAAGTGTTCCAGACACAGGCTATTATCAGACTACAGAAAAGTAATATCCTAGGATATATTCACTGAGAATTTCTTATAACTAAGGGAAAGCTGGATTCCAGGTTTAAAGAAACACACTGATCTATATTAAAATTAATTCTTAGACCTTTTTAATAAAACTGTACATCATTTAAAATGAAGAGAAAATGTTTAAAGCAACCAGAAGTTTAAAGAGGCTACACACAAAGGAATAAAAAATTAACTGACAGCAGACCTATCAACAACAACTACAGAGACCAGAAGACAAAGACATTCAATCTCCAAAAGACTGAGATATTTTAAAAACTCCATAAAACAGAAGGATAGGATCAAAATCAAATCATTTTAAGACCTTTGCCTTGTTGAGGAAAATAATAGAAATAATGATTAACACTTTACTCAAGTCAAGGGAGAAAGTTACAATTTTAAGAGAAACCACTGAAGAGTAATGATAATATTGCTAACTTCCAGAATTAGAAAAAGAGAACTGAATAAATTAAATCAATGAAATAACTGATATACAATAGAAAAGACAAATGAAAAGCACAATAAATAAAAATCTGTAATAAAATGGTAAAATTGGTAATAGAAACAAGTGAAAAAAGACTATGTCACTTATTTAAGAAACATGTATTTTGAGGTTGAATTTTTTAAAAAGAAAAACATCAAGGATAATGTTAAAATATGTGTTAGCTAAAGGAAACAAACCACAAAACAGTGACACATGCAAAATCAATCTAAAGACATACACAAAAATATGTGAGAGAAACACCAACTAAAAGAAAAAGGTGCAATGATATTAATAAAAGGCAAACTGACTTACGAAAAAATACATTTTTAGACTAGAGAGAGTCTTTATTGATTATTAAAACAATCAGTTCACAGAGAAAATATAACAATCTAGATCCTAAAAGCAGTGTCTCAACGTCTGTAGAGCCAAAGTTGTCACAAATTGACACAGAAATTGATAAAACCACAAACATAACAATTTAGGAATTTCCAGCTGGTAAATACAGCATAGTAAAAACAAAACTCATGAAGCTATGGAAGGTTTGAACAAAGCTGGCAAATTGAACTACTGAACATACATAGAGTCTTGCAAACAACGTTTAGATGACTCACAGGTTTGTCAAAAGACCATTCACAAACTACCTATATGCATATTTTTTAAAAAGAATCTATATATTTACCAAATAATCTCTGTATTTACCAAATATTTACAGAGAGATCACACTACTGGGCTGCAGTATGATGGTACTTGAAATCAATACCAAAAAGGAATACCCAAATAATCATTCATATGGAAATTTAAAAATCTCAACTATATAATTCATGGTTCAAAGAATCAACTATAATGAAAATTAAAGAATATATAGAAATGAAATCATTGAATTGCCGCATATCAAAAATCACAGAAATGCAGCTAAAGAAAATTTATAGCTCATAATTCACCCAATAAAAGTATGATAGATTGAAAATTACCAAGCCACAAATTCACGTGTAAAGGAAGGTTGATAATAAAAACCAAACTCATGAGAGTAGAGGAGAATACCAACCAATAAGATCATAAATTTTTTTTTAAATTTGGGAAAGCACAGAAAAATAGAGAGCAAATAAATAAAAGGAAAAACTACATATATAAAAATACTGTTTTATTAGAGAAACATTTTGACATATTTATGGAAACTAAATAGAAATAAAACAAAATCGAGCTTCTTAGGAAATGCCAAGAGGTCAAAATTATTGATTTGGTAGAAATGAATAAACACTGAATAAATAGCATAAATAATTTTATCCCAATAATTAAAACTTAGAGAAAATAAACAACATTTTAGAAAAAGATATTTTATTTACTGAATTTAAAAAATAACTATAATATTCAAGAACTACAACTATTACTTTAGTTGAACCATTTCTGAATATTTCGAAACCAAAGGCATATCTACATAATTAGAAAAATTTCAAAAACCAGATGATATACATCTTTTGCACATTATTGCAGAGAACAAAAAGGCAGAATTACTCAACTCTGTTTTTGAATCTGAAATAATGTCATATATCAGCCAAGAACATTCGAGCAAAGGAAAATTATTAGTAATGGCTTTAAAAATTCTGATTAGCAAGTGAAATAAAAAAGATATTAAACTTATGCTACCACAAAGTAAAGATTTTCCCAGAAACTCAAGAACTCTTTGACATTCAAAAATACATTAATGCATGTAAACACATTAACAGATAAAAGGAGAAAAACATGCAATCATCTAAAGAGATGCAGATAAAAAATGTTTATAATGTTAATGATTTCCATAGTAACTGTTAGTAAACAAGGAAAATAAATAAGCTTTTAAAATTTGTTACAGGGAGTCCAGCAAAAGTCAATATGAAAATCATGATAAATGGAGATGATTTTAGAATATCTACTGTTAACTCTCTATTTAATATTGGATTAGAAATAATATATATTTGTAGTAAGTCAAGAAAATATATGCTATGAGGATAAAATGCAAGAAAAATATTTATTAATTACAGTTTATATGATTATCTTTAATGAAAGTCCAAGTAAATCTATACTCTCTACTAATAACAGAGTTTAGTGCAGTTCTCAGGCATAAAACCATTCCTTTAGACCAAGAAAAACCCAATAGATAATTTACTATGAAAATCTCATTAGCAAGAGTGGAAAGCCTTCTAAAATAAGCAGGAATCAATTTTAAAATAAGAGGTAAACAATAGTTACAAAGCAATAGATGATTATGAAAAACATAAAAAGAGAAAACTTTTATATTGGATGAGAGGGCCATTACTGTTTATAATTAACATAAGTGCAATAAAAAAATTAACTGTGTGTGTGTGTGTGTGCAGATGTGACTGTTCAAGCTGATCCTAAAATTCATCCTTGGAAAATATAATCAGGAAAATACTGTAAAAGAGGGGGGAAAAGCAGTTGTCAGCTTTACATGTATTTTCTGATTTTGTCTGTGCTTGAATTGTTTCATTATTTAAAATTCCAATTATAAGACTATATTAACTGAAATCTGTGGAATTGGTAAAAGATTAGAAAAAATAGACCAAAAGAACAGATCCAAGGGCTTAGAAACATATCCATATGTGTATGGAAAGTTGGTTTATGGCAGAAATGGAACTGCATGGCCAGGGGAGAAGAAAAATGGTTCAGTAAGTAACTCTAAAACCTTGCTTATCCATATAAAAACAGTAAAATTTGATCCCCATTTCACAAAATACATAAAAATGAATTTCAAATATCTTAGCAGATGCCATGGGTACCCCATCCATATTCCCTTGGCATCAGATTTCAATCCATGCCAATGCATCCTATTCAAGCACCTGGACTCTGCCTGTGGGCTTTTGTTCACCTAACTGGGCCAGACCAGAAGTGCCTGGAAGTTAATACCCCTGAGAGCAGCCCTCAGCCAATGACAGATGGACGTGAGGCATTCCATTTTCTGCCCCTCAGGAAGGATAACTCTGATTCTACACTTTTCTTCCAGGATTTCCCAGAGAGATTGAACCTCAGTGGCCCACAGCGATAACCGGCTTGATAATGCCTCTTTCATAGGTTTCTTTCCTTTCCTTGTTTAGCATTCTCATTTCTCTATAAGTGTTTTCTGGCTTCAGCTCCCACATAAACTTATTTTAATCTAATCATTGCCTCAGGCATTGCTTTTAGGAGAATCCAACCTAAAACAGGTAGATTAAAGAGTTATAATACTTTCTGAAGAAATAAGACAAAATATAGTATTGTGGGTGGGAATGAGTTTGCTAACTAGATATAAAAGGAATTGTTAACTAGACATGAAAGGAAATACTTATAAACTTAGTCAAATTTGTAAATTAAATAAGTATAATTGAAAATATATATTAAAATTACAAAGGTAAAAAACATCTAAACACAGAAGATATTTTCGACACACATAACTAAGAAATAAGTACAGAAAAACAGATTAGAATGTATAAATCAGCAGGAAAACCAATCATCACATAGAAAAATTGGCAAAGGATATGAGCAGGCAATTCATAGAAAGGGCTTACAATCTAGAGATGAAAATATAAATGTCTCATTTTCTCAGGTAGGCCTACTGAAATTTAGAGGGGTAAAATAATTTCCACAAGGTCACACAGCTAGTAAACGGCAGAGGAAGCATTCACACCTAGATATATTTAAATCCTAAGCTTATACCTGTTCTACTCACTTCATTATAGATTGTTAAATGTCTTCCCATTTCTTCTGCAACTTCAAGAGTGTCCAAGCTGAGAGATTAGGTTATATACTTAGGATTCAAGCGATCATACAAGGTATTTTTCTCCCTCAATCTTCCTACTTATGAAAAATCTTAGGGATTATAATTATTCAGAACAAAAGTTGGTCATCTGTACTAACAAAGAAGCATGACTAAATGGAATTAAACGATGGTTCCCAAGTGACATTTAAAGTCAATGTTTTAAGTGTTTTTGAACCTCCTGAACATTTCTCAAAAGATTTTCAAGTAAAAGAATCATTCATTCAAATTACATCCTTTTTTCTTATCTTGGGTATTTCTTGGGATGATGACAACCACCCAAACAAATACAAGGTAGGGGACATGCAGAAGTCAAAGGCTCAACAATCCAGAAATCTTCTATCAAATTCAATAAGAGCTGATGGTTGCTTAGCTTTTAAAGAGCAGAATCTTACTAAAATTATAGGTCAGATCCATTTAATTCAACAAATACTAAATCATGTTCTGTATATAAACATGTATAAGAGTTATTACTGGTCTAGAGGAAAACTCCTTACATATTTATTATTTATTTTTATTTTGAGTTCTGGCATATATGCACAGAATGTGCAGGTTTATTACATAGCTATACATGTGCCATGGTGGTTTGCTGCACCTATCAACCCATTATCTAGGTTTTAAGCCCCACATGCATTAGGTATTTGTCATAATGCTCTCCCTTCCCTTGTCCCCCCCGGCCCCCACAGGCCCCGGTGTATGATGTTCCCCTCCCTGTGTCCATGTGATAGTTAGACAATATAATAAAAACATATTTTATTTGAAATAAAAAATTAAATAGAGTACATTTAATAAGAAATGTACATAGCTTATTTAATAAAACTTACAAGGACATACAGGGTAAAGTTTAAAAAGCTATTAGTAAATGAGAAGACATCACTTGTCATGTGATAAAAAAATTGAACATGTTAACATGTTGATTCTCCCAAAATTAATCCATAAATTTAACAAAATCTCTTTAAAGTAAAAAAAAAAAAAAGAAAAAAAAGATGTATAAGAGGTAGTTCCCAATCCCCAATATTTCTTATTTGCTAAGCCAGTAGTTAGAATAAGACAAGCGCACAATAACTATAGGAAATGGTAAAGCACGAGAATTATCAAATGAATGCATAAATCAAATGTTTTTACGGTTTAGAGGACGAGCTTTTCATTTTGCTACTGATGTGGTATTTTTTCAAGAATAAAATTCAGATATTCATACAGTGTTGCTGCAATCAGGTATGTTAAATACAGGCCATCATCAACAAGCAAAAAAAAAATCTGACCCATACAAAATCCACGCAGTGGTATAGCCTACAGCCACTGGAAATATTATATCAATGTAATTGGTTGACCTGAAGAATTATGAATTTCACATTAAAACTCATACTGCCTTTCTGCTATGTTAATGAACATGTGTTTTCCACAGTGCAGAGGTCTATGGCAAACCCCAAACTTGAGGTTAACACTTTCATCTGTGAAATAGTAACTCACTTCTCCCTCTGCAAAAGAGATACCTGCAATAAGTCAGTGTACTTGGTGATGGCTTATTGCTTTAGTTAATTCTTGACCCAATCTCTTCTACTTTTAATTTATGCATTTCTTAATCCAATCAATGTTTACTGAGTATCTACTGTATGCCAAGCTCCATTCTAAGTGCTAGATAGAATGTATAGAATAGAAGAATAGAATAGAATAGAATAGAATAGAATAGAATAGAATAGAATAGAATAGAATAGAATAGAATGAATAGGAATGTTTTCTTCATGGGGTATATAGTATGTTATATCATCAGATAAATGTATCTAATTACACATTGGTATATTCAGTAATGGAAAAAGACAAAATACTATGAAAAGGGACAATGGTGATTTATCATACATTAGATGTTTAGAAGATGCCTGAGAAATATCCAACTATTAACAAAAAAGTAAGACAGATTGGTCCAAGCAAATGATGCACCAGGGCGTGTGTGAAGGTATGGAGGCAGAGGGGCTCTTGAATAGAGTTTGGGAAGGGTGAGGTATAAAAGGAAGGCAGTATGGCTGGATGACAGGGCAGGTCAGCAGGGGTCACCTATGAAAGCCTTGCAATCAGGTTCTAAATTACTCTAAGTGCAATAAAAAGCCAAGAAAAGATTTTAATCAGGAACATGATCAGCTAAAAGAGATCCTTCCATAGTGGGTGGATAGTGGGTTGGAGGGAAGCTGGAATTGAAGTGAGAAGCTGAATTAGAAAATCACAATAGTTCATGGAAGAGAGGGTGGTGTGTTAGCTTGGGGTAGTGGCAGTAGACATGGAGAAGAAAACAAATGACGGATTTGGCAACAAATAATTTGGAAATGGAATTGACTGGACATCACATTAGAAGTTCTCATGAAAGTGAGACTCAAGAATGGCTTAAGCCATTTTCTAAGAATATGGCATCGTCTAATCCTCATACAATTTTAGTCCAATATAAACACTTTTTAATTAGAAATAGTCTACACATTTATTATGATCCTTACTCTACCATTTTTCTTGAATCAGCAGTAAGCCATGTTAACAATGCTAATGACAACTTTCTGAACTTTCTCTATGAGACCATAATCAAACTCTTTTGCCTTGCTGTGTCTTTGGTGAGGCTTCTTCCTGATTCTCTCCTAAGAGGTCACTCCAGGCAACGTTCTCTTTGAATACATTCACTCTCTCTCTCTTCCTACTTTCCAAGGCTCCTTGCCTTCCATACTCCACCTTCTAGTGCTTTTCTCTCTTTACTGCACCTTCTAGTGCTTACTCTACATGTAGTTCTCAGTGGGGTGGCCATCAAATTAGCCTAAATCTAAAGCGAGGCCTCTTCACAGTAATTTTTGAATAACTAATAATCAGTTTCAGAAATACTTTTGCTGTTAGCCCCCAATAGACTCTTTAAATTCTATTGTTTAATAACAGAGCTTTAAGCCAATCAGATACTAAGTTTAAAAAAATCCTTCTTTTAATACCAATTACATTTCTAACTTTCTCTCAATGCATTTCCTTTATTCATCCGTTTTACTGAGACTGGCCCTGACATCAAGTGTTCAATAATTCACACAAAATATTTTTTTGCCATTTACTTTCCTGGTGGATGTATTGAATGGCTATTCTGTCAGCATATAATCCCTCATTTTCATATTCTTGATTGAGTAATTATGTTAGACTTCCCCCAATAAAATGCATTTGATGTCTTCTGCTAAAATCACAATCCAAACAGTGGATTGGTTTCACGTTCTGCACCTGAGACCTCCCTTCTCCCTCTAGGAAAAAGCATGTTAGCCACAGGCTTGAATATTTATTTTAAATTTCTCATATGCTTATATGCCAAGTGCCCTAAGTCTTTTATTGCCTAATTTTTGTTCCCTAGCCAATCAGTAATATTTAATATATCCCTGACATTTTACCTGAAAAGTATTTAATATATCCCAGACTTTTTTCCTGAAAGAATGGGTCAGTTGCTTGAGGTTGGTAATTTGTCTGAAATCCTAATTAACTCTATTTACTTAAAAAGTTTATTTACGGCCGGGCATGGTGGCTCATGGCTATAATCCCAGCACTTGGGTAGGCCAAGGTGAGTAGAACATGATGTCAGGAGATCAAGATGATCCTGGCTAAACGGTGAAACCCTGTCTCTACTAAAACAAAAAAATACAAAAAATTAGCTGGATGTGGTGGTACACGCCTGTAGTCCCAGCTACTTGGGAGGCTGAGGCAGGAGAATCGCTTGAACCCTGGAGGCGGAGGTTGCAGTGAGCTGAGATAGCGCAACTGCACTCCAACCTGGGAGACAGAGTGAGACTCCAACTCCAAAAAAAAAAAAAAAAAAGTTTATTTTTATTTACTTGATTGGTGATTCTACTTACATAAACATGTAAAGCTATTTAAATAAGTGAAATATAAAGAACAGATTCTGAAACAAGATCAACCATTTTATTAACTCATAAACTGCCATGCTTTTAAATTCTAAGAATTTTTAAAAATTATAACTGAAATATCCTTCTTTCCTAGAAACAACCTAGCAACTTTTAACAAGTCTATAAACACCGTATCAATCAGCAAAGCAGGTTGTTCTGTTGGGAAAACAATCTTGATGAATCTTTCACAGCATTTTCAAAATTGGAGTTCATTAAGACCACCAGTTAAAAATATCAGTGTACACGCCTGTGAAGTCATGTTTACAGAGTTTGGAAAGGGACCTACAAATCCATCTTTATAACAACCTTTCCAAGAGATTCTTCACACCAACATTTGGGAACCATTGATTTAGACTATGCCACTGGACAGATGTAAAATGACCCTGTAATAAGTCACTAGAAACAAAGTAGGATTGATCCATTAACTCAAGAGAGGATTATGCCGCCAATGCCAAGGAGATTTCTACATAAATCACATTTTTCTATATTCCAGCCCTTGTAGCAAAACAGAAAGAGAACCTGTGGAATTATAGTAAAAATAAAAATCTTGTAAAAACCAACTCCAGAGTTATCTTAAAATTTTTGGAATACAGCATCAAAAACTGAATTATACATACTTATTTCATCAAAAAGATTAAAACATGGAAACTCCAATGATTGCTGCCTCTTGAAACCAAATGGCATTGTCTGCGATGGCGTGAAATTCCCCATCATTTAAAGAAGGACAGAGCCACAGAGCCGCTTGCTGAGAATATTGCCTGTAATTCTACCTCTCTCCTTGCCCAGGTTTCATTATTGTGTAATCAAAAACATATCAAGTTATTCCACTGATGTTTCTTTTCTATTTTTCTGAAATTTTCCTTTTCTTGTACAGGGTGATGAGCAAAATTCTAAGTGCATCTCACTACATCTGAGAACCACACTTTCATAGAAGAAAAAGAACAATTCCCCGCAATGAAATAGCTCCCTTTTCCCTATGTGTATTTGGAAGTAGCAATTTATTTGAAGGAGACTGGGGGTAACTACAGGTATTCTTTTGAGCCTTAAAATTTGAGAGTTATCACCTACACTCAAAATGATAGCACCAACTTATGTAGAAGGACCAATCTGATGTACAATATATGCTTAATAAATGTTTGCAGAATTAATGGATCAGTGAACGAGATTTGATAGAAATCTATGAATTACAAAAATAAGATGAAGTTATAACTACATAAATATGAAAACAAGAAAAGCATATTTAAACATCACAAGTCCCCAAAGCATTTGTGTATTAACTCAATGTGAGGAAAATGATAAGGGGGCAAAATTAAATTGCTTTTAGTCGAATGGCAAAAAACAAAAGTCACAGATAAAACGCAAACCGAAGTAAGTTGGTTTCTGGTAAAGTTGAAAATTTACGTCCTGAATTTGAGACAGTGAGGTGGAAATACAAAGCTGAAGCTTATGGAAAGGTCAGAGTTGGAGAAAAACATTTAAAATTTGTGTTTAAGTTTAATGTTTGTGTCCCCTGCAATTCATATGTTGAAAACTAATCCCCAATGTGAAAGTATCTGGAGGCGGGGCCTTTGGCAAGGGAACAGCCTTCATGAATGGGATTAGTGCCTTTATAAAGGAGATCCCAGAGAGCTCTCTTGTCCCTTCCGACATGTGAAAACACAGCAAGAAGAGGGCCCTCTGAGAACCAGGAGATGGGCCTTCGCTAGACACCAAGTCTGCTGTCACCTTGATCTTGGACTGTGCAGACTCAAGAACTGTAAGAAATATATGTTTGCCATTTATAAGCCACCCAGTCAATGGCAATTTTGTGATAGCAGCTTACATGGACTAAGACATGTATTAATACATGAGAACCTGCCATGTGCAAGATGCTGTGTTAAGCAGATTCATCAACCCTCTTCATTATGTAAACCTTTGAACTGTGCCTATTTTTCTCCTCATTTTATATGTAAGAAACGGAGGCTTGCTCAGGGTCATGTGGTGATTAGAACACACATGTCACACACGGGCAGTTAAGAACTTCCTTCTGAACATTTTTAAATAGCCAACGTAAAACAAGTCTGTTTGACACCAATGTCCATTCTTCATCGATTTTTCCACACCAACACTCTTCCACTGCTTTTCTGGTAGAATATTTTGCAGAGTGGAGTTCAATAGAGTCCAGTGAAGAGACAACTGGCTCTCAGGAGGCCAGGGTTTGGTTCTGTGTGAGCACCTTACAGGGGGCAACACCTTTCTAACATATATTCCACTGATAATTATGCCATGTGAATTGCTGGGAAATAAACATGAGTAACTAGAGGTTCTCTAAGTTTGTAGAAAAAAAGATCATAGTACAAATTCAAGGTAATTAATGCTTGTTTCATGTGCATTTTTTTGCATTAAAAATAAATAAACCAAGGAGAGCTAATTTAATTATCTCTGTGGTCCCAGCATCCAAGATCTATGAAAAGGAGGGAGGGAGAGTTAATCCCATTTTCTGCTTTCCAAAGTCATATAAATTTTAATGTGATTTCCTACAGGGAAACACTATTTAGAATATATTGAATATGTCTCTCTGAAAAAGCTTTCCTCTGTGTTTTCCTTTCACCGACTCCACTTAGCACTCCTACACTCTCTTTCAGAGTTTTTGTATCATTCTGTGTTTGGATTTTAAAAGCTATACTGTTCCTCGATATTTAAATTTTCTCCTTGTCTATTGTATTTCTTTAATACATAAAAATTTCTTCTATGTTTGGAAAACTTCCACCTTATACCTGAATAGGTCATTAATAATATATTCTCAGAAATACAATTATGTTCGAGAATTATTTTTTAATTAAAATGCATTGAGCAACAATTCTATGTACGTAAACGGAAACAAGAAAATTTCAAAGTCTATGATTCATATAATAACAACAGTAGGCCAAGTGTCCTATAGCCCAGATCTGTTATACATATAAAATATCTTTTAATATCTAGTGTTGTCAAAGATATTGGGAAAGTAGCACTCACATCCACCGTAAGTGTGAACTTCAATGAGAAGAGTCACACTACTTGGAGAACAATCTGACACTACTCACCCACATCACCTTGAAAACGTGCATATTATTTCACCAGGTAATTCCACTTGTAGAAATCTATTTAATTATTATTCTAAATATATAAAGATACGTGTACTCAGATTTCCACTAGAGAACATTTTAAAATAGCAAAATATCCACAAGAACCACTGAATAAAATACGGTCATGTAAAATATGTAATGGAAAAGAATCTCATAAGTAAGGAAGATCAAATTAGATGAAACAGTATACACAATATATTGGAAAGTGAAAAAAGCAAATTAGAGCATACATTGTACAGTATATTAAAAATTAGATCTATCAGTACATGTTTGTGTGAGCATATGTGTATACAGTTATGTCCCACAGAGTGACAGTTTCTCTCTCTTGGTGACAGAGCATGGATAATTACAACTGCAGAGGGGATCGACCTCATTGTGTTTGTTGAGAGGGCATGTTCCAGTGACTCTGTGTTACATTTCTGTTGCCATGACACAATAGTACACTGTCATATTTTCTCTGTTTTTTCTTTTTTTATCAAAATACTGAATTTTCCAAAAGAGAGTATGAGAACACTACTCATGTATTTTATTCAGAATTGAAAAGTAATCAAATCACTTCTGAACTTTGCATATTTCATACCATGTAGAAATTGTTACATAGAAAAATATTGTAAAATGGCCATCAGCCTTATAAACAGCTTACTTCTACAAATTTTGATGCAGATTTGTCTACATTGAAGAACTTACTTGATACCATGATTTTCTATTGGTATATGCACATGTAGACATATGATTTGACAACAAATACATTATCCTAATACATTTCCCACTTTTCATTGATTATCTCACTTCTGGACCAGGGCCATGAATCTAGGGCTATTTATTAGTTTTAACTGATCGATTGACTCTTAGTTACTTAAAGGCTACATCTTGCTAGCTGTTGCTTTTTAAGTCAGGTAATGATAACTTAACTTTGCAAATAAAGCTTGCAAAGAAGGCAATGAGAAAAATGGTTTTTAATAAGAAGGCTCAAGCTTTTAAAAGATACAGTTCAATATAATTACAGCATGCAATTACAAAATGTCTACTTCATGAAACTGAATAGATTCCCTATCATCCCATTAATGTGGTTGTAACGCAGACTTAAAGTAGGGTTGATATTGAAGATTTAACAAGGGTTCTCACACCAAATCAGCCACAGACTATCCTTTTAAAAATGGAACCAGGAATAAATGCCTTTGTAATTTTGCTTTTGTTTTTCTGCTTCAGTTTCTACATCATTAAGAGTTTCTAGGCAGGTGGTATTATTGTCTCATGCTGGAGGCTTTTTAAGATTTCTTTCTAGAACAGCATCACACCTGGCAACTGCTGGGAGCTGGGTTATGACTTCCAGTTTTTATTCTCATTACTGCAGGTCTAATAGGACAACTAATAGGTCAGGTGGGATATTTGAAATGTAATTTTTTAAATTGCTTTAAGTACTTCTGACCAAAACCCATTAACCTTCATACATCACTACCAGAAAAACAGGAAAAGACTCTTCAGAGGCTTGGCCATCCTGTGCCAGCCAAGTGCCCCAGCCCCGTGTGGTATACCTGGTGGATCTGTGACAATGAGGAAAATGCCCTTTGTGGATGCTCACATTTCCAGATTAGCAAGCGAGAGAATAACTTGATTGAAAAGGCAAGCATATTTTTCTTTGCTTTATTTTTTTAACAAATTAAGTTTATATCTGGTTTAATTAGCTTATGTAATAAAAAGATTTGAGGTTATTTTTGTCACAATTTTCAATTATCTCAGTTTATGAAGTAAATAGCTCTGGTTGAAATTCTAAAAGTAAGCATAATTATTTCAGCAAATACGAATGTGAGATATAAACATATGTGAATAGGATAATTTGCATATGTGTCATATCCTTTGGTAGAAATTAACATATACATGTGACAGACATGAAAATCTGTACCTTGTTACAAAGTACCTAGGAAGGTGAAATTATTCTCTGTCCTTTCTTGAAGTCTCCTAAATAAAGACACTGAAGCTCCACCCTCATCTGATTTACTGCCCTTCTTATCTTAGCCCCAGTCACTATTTGGGTGAAGGTTCTGAACTAATTCATGGTAATCACATTATAGATGGAGACATGGTGATCTTTGATGATTAGCTAACAAAGAAAAGACTTAATTCAAACATATAAGAAACAGAATGTAAAGTGTCCAATTATACGTAACTTTGAAAGTTTTACTAATTTTTCCTTGCATGGTAAATAACCTCAAAGTCTAAAGTGGCAATATTCTAACTAAAGCAATTTATATACTGAAAATTTTGTGTGGAAACAAAACGTAGACCTCTAAATTATCCATTATGATTTTTAAAATATTGGTGTGATCCTCAGTCTTTTGAATTGAACCTGCTGCCTAACATAAGCTTCTTTAATTAGCTAAGTAGATTTGCAGTCTCTCTTTTATTGGGAGAATTCCAATTTTATGTCAGTTGGAACACTGCCTGTATCTAAAATCATTTGAAATAGCTGAGTTAGTCTCAAAAATATTAATAGATACTCTAATACTGCATGCATTATTAATACTGCCTAATGCTACATGCCGTATTTAATACTTTTTGTGAACAATTAATGAATATTCATAAAACTGAATTGATATGGATAAACATGGATAAGGATCCTGTAAATGGATAGTGCCACCTATAAAATAAATGTACTAAACATTAAAATTAGAATAAATATTTTTATCATAAACTACATTGACAATATTTTTTAAGTCAAAGAACACTTTAAAACTTTGTAGCTGCAAGGTAATCTCTTAGTATTTAGTATAAATATGTATAACTGCTGATGAAAGAGAGTTCCAATATAAATAATGAAAGGGATTCCATATTTATTTTCAGTAGCACCAAATTGATTTTAAATTTCAGGTTAAGTAATGAGAAGCAACAAGACTTTTTAAGAATAGGGGCTGTACACTGATATGCCAAATTATTCTGTTTCAGTAATTTTCAAATAGCTTAATTTTTTAAACCATGACAAATTCCTGTGATTAAGCTGACATGCTTAACTGGACAATTAAATGTTTTTCTCTGCAATATGGAATGCCTCCTTTTCAAGAGAAATCTTGGTATCTGTATATAGCACGATATTTTTTTTAAAAAAAATGAAAAAAGCACAGACTAACTACTAACTCAAAGACTAACCTTACCCTAAATACAGTATTTGTTTGCCAGGTGAGTATTGGATTTTAACCAATATGAAACCAGGTTCTAATGAAATTCTAATATTTTAAAATAGTTGCCATTTAAACAGTTTTGTAGAATTGGTTGAATTTTTTAACTGGGCATAATGGTTATAAATTAAATATCACCCTAAAATGTAAAGATAATGTCTCAAAACATATATGAAGATTTTCAAGGTAAATATAAAGATTGATTATTTAAGCTTTGTTGGTGTCTCCCAATACCAAGGCTACACCTGCTCTTCCGAAACAAGCGGGAGGCATCCCACTATTATGTTTACCAAGAAACACTAATTCTTTAAAGTTTTTTTTTTTTTTGTAATCAAATGTGTTAGCGTCCAGTGGCGTTAAGAGAAAGGATGTCATGTAAGTCCTCTTTTGTAGATTCATAAGGCCAAAACCATGAGTCCTGAGAAATCCACTAATAAAAACAAAACAAATCCCTAAAACAAAATAAACAAACAAACAAAAAAACAAGCAAATAAATAACCCCCATAAAATCTGCTCACATCATATGTTTTACCACAATTCCCAAATTTTTGACTAGATACAGTATCTGCTAGCTAACAGTTCAATATTTTGGGCAATACGATTCACAAATAATTTTTGAAAACTCTACAATCCGTTTCTAAAGCTTGCTGACATTTATTTCCTGTCTCATGAAAAAGGCTTATTTGCCTTTGCTTTCTTTGATGCCATCCAGAATCCATACCCTGAGCATGTTACACATGGTTCATGGAACTATCCTTTCCTACATCTGTTTCAGTGCTGCAGACTTGAAGTCATCGTCCAGGCACGCACCTAGCTTCATGTGTGTAAAGCGCTATTTTGCACAGCTCCTCCATTTTCAAAGACTTTCACAAATGCAGAAGCAAATACAAATGTGCAAATCTGGGAACTCTAGACATCGGCAACCCAACCCCTTCTTAGTATTTTAATTCACTGGCTCCCACACTAAAGCCCTGCTCTGGTAAACCGAGACCACACCCTATGCCTTCTTCAAGCTTCTGCACCTTTGCTAATCCCACCATGTTTCCTGGCATGGGTGGTTTGTTCCCATCTATTTCACCAGGTCTGTGTCTTTTCCTCAAGTTCTCTCTATTTCCCATCTATTTCACCAGGTCTGTGTCTTTTCCTCAAGTTCTCTCTATTTCCCATCTATTTCACCAGGTCTGTGTCTTTTCCTCAAGCTCTATTTAAGGAAGCCTCACTAGTTATTTAAGCTTGGGGTTCTCTCTCCTTCCTCTTTATTCTACTAGTCCTTACACACGTTGCCACTACCCTTAACTGTTTCTCTCAATCATCCACGAATATGTGCTGACTATTGCTAGCTCTTTATTTGTATGCCTTTGTTCTGCCAGTCACATCACTTGAGACCAGAAACATTACTTTTTTAAGAGAGGATGGTATCAAACATGATACCATACATACGGCAGACACCTAATAAATGTAGACTGCTACTTACACTATTCATTTATTTATTCAATCACTTATTCCTTGAGACAGTTAAACCCAATATTTATTGTCTGTTTTTTTTTTTTTTTTTTTTTTTTTGCCAAGGGTCAGCACACTTTAATTTAATGGCACAGCAAGTGCTCAAGCTCTAGTCTTCTGTTAATCTTGCTGAAAGATATGGCATAGCCTGCTGTTGCAGAGGAGAGGAAGGAGAAGTGGTAGCAAGCAGGTAAGTGTTTTGAAGGGATGAGGGCAACAGCTACTAAAGAAAAATATGCGAGACAGATGCAGTAGCAGCCTTCAGCCTGTGCACAGAGTGTGGATCACAATTCTCCAATTCTCTGCTCACAGTCATCATGTATTAATTGTTGACCAAACGAGACTCCAACTTTCCAGCTAATTTAGATAAGAAACTGGAATTCAGATGCAAATCTGTTGCAAACCATGCTATCATTCTATAATGACTTAATGTTCTTCAAATGATTTTACATGTATTATTTAAAAAATTTTTATTTACATCAACAAATCAGAAGGAACAAGGGTATATGCTTGGTGCAGTCTTCCAGTGAAGAACCTAAAGGAGAGTCTAATAAAAGAGAAGAGAGTCTAATGTGAGTCTTCTTCACTGGAAGAACCTCAAATACAACCTTGCTATAATTAGACTCTCTATCTAGTGCCGGTTTCCTTTGAACAGGTTTATGCAGACCCGCATTGTAGGGGTGAACTCCATCAAGCTCAAGGCTACCATTTATCTAGTCTATGGAAGCTATATCTTATTGAACAGCAGTCAGGCCATCTAAAGACTTAATGGACATTCGCCAGGTGCCCACTGTGTATTTGTAGGGATGCTTGGGAACCCATAGGATGTGCCTCAATGAGTTATAAATTTTAACAGACTGAGATGGCATTTGAAATCCATTCTTCTGGTTATGCTATGCTTTGAAGAACAAGGAGAATGTTCCTCAAACAATGCAGGCTAAAACAAATCTGCATGTGTGTGTTTCTTTAAAGGTAATAACAATAATAATAATATGAGAGCAGGGCTGGGAATCAGAGACACTAGTTTACAAACACCAGTTTACTGAAGCTGCTTCATACTAATAACTAAGTTCCAAAATGAGTCAAACAGAAACGGAATGCTGAACAATTAAGATTCTCTCCCCCTAAGCCCATCTCTATCATTTTATTAAAGGCTACTGGGAAAACCCTTACTGAATAACTAATTCTAAATTATATTTGATGAAAACAAATTAATGTAATAATTTTCTTTCCGAAATTAATTTAAATCTCTGTGGATGCTGCAACAAATTTAGTCTTTACTATGCATACAAAAAGTTATGAAAAGCCTTATTGCACTCACTGCTTTAGGCAAAGATTCATTGTTTCACAATCACTGGTAATGGCCATTATTTCAATTTAGCAAATGTGCTTTCATTAATCATTTTTGCCTATTTGCTTAAATATTTAAAATTACTTTGTATTTTGTCAGTAAAGATGGCACACTTGCTGAGATGCTATTGGTTACAATGTGCATTGTTTCCGAAAGCCTGTATTTTATTTCTAGAAATTCTTTCCCCTGTATATTTTTTCTCCAACTTTATTCTTCCCATTGAATTCAATCACAGGAAACACAATCTTCATGCATATTGTGAGGTTCAAGTGTTGTTTTCAGTGATAAGTGCAAAATGAATCATTTGCATTTATAATACGGCTATTTCATTTAAGTGACTACCCAGTTTGCTTTAGAAATATTTTGAATTTCTGTTTATTGTCTACACTAAAATTGTCCTTTTCTTCCAGTTAATCAAAATAATGCAATTAGTAGGATTTAAAAATATATTCAATAAAAAGCACTTTTTCAGAGTTAAAAATCCACTTATATTTCATCTAACAATAACACAGTAATATGTAAAAATACAAAATAAACTGGAAAAATCAATTAAAAAGTCACGAATATCTTTGATGGTGTGAGAAAAGAAACCATTAGAAATAAATATATTTGAATGTTAATTTCAGGGAAGAGGGGAATGCCTTGTGGCTGGGACAGTGGCCCTAACAGTCATGTGTTCTATAAATATATACTCAAGGTGGGGCCTTATAGCTGGGGAAGAGAAGAGTGGCCCCCCTCAATTCAACAAACTCAGGACAACTTGTATAACCGCAATTAAGTCCTTCAAGCTCTCTTGTTCTCTGTTTACAAGTCCCTGAAATGTTCTATTGAAAAGACCACAGATGAGCCTAATTTCAGATAAAGATAAAGGCATGCATGACCTTCATTAGGATCTCGGATGCAGTACTGCACCTGTTCCCTCTAGGTAGAGAGGGTGCCAGTGATCCCATTAAGATCCCAAACAGGGACAATTTTTTCCAACTTTTAAAAGCAGTTGGACCAGAGGAATGGCCTTTACCCAGAGATGGAGACAGTCTGCTACAAAGTCCTGTGAATACAGGTCCTCAAAACCTGCCCTGTTGAGGATGTGTGAGGGGTCCCCACCTCACAAAGGCAAGCTTCTCCTAGCTTTCCCCTGTTACTTTTGCCGCCATTGACACAGGTGACCTCAACTGACTATAGGCCCCCAAAAATGTGTGGAACAAGCACTGCTTACATGCTTCTTTCCTCCCTCCCTCCCCTGTTTCTTTCTTTCCTCCTTTCTTCCTGAAAATTCTACACACTTGTGATCCCAGATTTGGGCTATGATCACACTGAAGCCATAAAGATCCATTTACTGTCAAAAAGAACACGTGACATATTCAGAAAGGGGTAAGAAGGAAGATCAGGGAGGTTTCTCAGCACCCTATCGCTCACCATTATATGCTGTTATTTACTCAATTTCATTCTACTTTTTTTCTCTCTTTTCTTCTCTCTTTATTTTATTTCTTTCTTGACATTGATGTTCCTTTTTACTTAGCCTCCCATTTTTCTTTTCTGGTTCTGATCATAAAATCAAACACTGTGAGCTGGTTTTGTGTAGGCCCATTGTGTCAACAGAAAGGGAGAAAAATGTCTGGCTTCTGACCTGACCCCACAGTAAGCAGGAAAAAGTTAATATAGTATTCAAAGTATCCAATTTTCCTAAGAGAATAATTTAAGCATGAAACCTAAAGGAGAAGGAAATTCAAAACAAGTATAAAACATTATGTTAAAATAGAAAAAATAGGTTGAGATTCAAAGACTGAGTGAGTCATTGGAAAATGCTATAAATATGTACTTTATGGTTAGTATGGTAAAAAACAATACATTAAATAAATCCATGTCATTTAATCTATGTTTTGCATTTGTAGTAATCAACACTGTATAACTAATTCAATTTACCCAAAGGGAGATTTTCTAGATCTAGATATAGCCCATCATGTATATGAAATTCTTATAAATTTGCCTTGCTTTGTGTTAAGTGGTAATGCATAGAGGACATTCATTTTAGTGCATGAGTGTGATTGGAACTTTATCCAAATGTTCAACAGCTGTCTATATGACTTTACTTTTAAAAGTTTCTGACCTACGTGCCCTAATTCAGAACTCAGAAGAGCTTGCAAATCACTATTGAGATAAAAATGTAAGCTTCTGTAGATGGATGGATGGATGGATAGATAATACTATTCTGCACATGATATAATGTTAATTTTATTTGAGGAAGGTCTGAATGAGAAAAAATTAGTATATTTTATGTATTCTAGCTGTGAGTGCTTTCTTCAGTTTCCTGGATACTGATGAAATTATGAGTTCATTTTGTGAATCTGCATTTATATTTGATGGATATCCGGAAACTACCATAGCATCTCCTTCTTTAGAGTGCTAATGGTGGCACTGGACACAGGCTGGGCTTGTGTCTAGACTCTAGGGGTGTTCAGCATGTTATCTGAGGCATTGACCTTCCTAGGCCTCAGCTTCATTTTCTACAGCCTGATAATCGCTTCCCTTCAC
This sequence comes from Pan paniscus, assembly GCF_029289425.2. Classification (NCBI taxonomy): domain Eukaryota; kingdom Metazoa; phylum Chordata; class Mammalia; order Primates; family Hominidae; genus Pan; species Pan paniscus. Next base: position 178,856,890 of record NC_073252.2, on the reverse strand, counting down.
CTGCTTAAAGAGCTGTTCATAAAGATTAAAATACGATGGAATTAGTGTGCTTTCATAAAATCAACGGTGCAAAAAAAAAACATTTCTTTTTAATTTACTATAGCTTATTTATCTATCTGGCATGTTTTCACTGTAATTACAGGGAGCTTGCAAATGAAATAAATACTGATACATCGTGATTTTCTCAGTGACATGAGAAATGTCCTATACATTTTGAAAAAAATTAATGTTCCCAAATTGAAAGAAAACTATGTAGTCTAAATATACTCCCTGATCATCATGATAAAGAATTTAATTCCCACACAGGCTCTAGTAAACTCTACCAAAACAACAGGGACATTTACTATTATTATTATCATTATGATTATCATTATGGTTCAGGTAATTGATGAAATGTTTTGTCACTGGTGATATACTAATGATAATTTAGTCAATTGAAATATATATATAATAATTAAATTAATATGAATGTATAATTTTATAATATGATAGACTATTCATGTGTTAGGAAAAAATCATTGTATTATATATTTTATATTCTGATATGTAATTCTTCTAAATATTTTTAAATGACATAATATAACCAAAGGATACAGTTGAAACATTCTAGGTAACATTTCCAAACCCATACTTTGTGGCACAGTTTTTGAGACATTATCTTTGTGGTATTTTACTGTACTGTCAGCACTTGGACAACGGTCCTTGGAGAGGACTGGGAGTATCCCTAGTCCCACAAGAGAGACACAGCCCCTAGACAGAAATGATCACACTTGGATGTGTCACTTATAATACCACAAAGAATTCAAGAGTCTAGACATGACAGGGGAGTATTTAATAAAGGTAGCTCATTTCCTTAGTCAATCTAGACTAACTTTAGAAGATAATTTTAGATGTAATGAAATTATAAACTCTTCATACTAAGGCTGAATTGTAAATTTTTCTTAGTAGTCTTGATCTGTCGACAGATAGAAAGTGGATTTTTTTTTCGAAAATCAACAAAACTGTTAAAAAGCTCAAGTGAGAAATAATCACACTGAACTATGGAGAGCTGTGTGCAAGATACATTATGCTTATGGTGGTGTGTGGAGGTGAGGATACTGATACAGACAGAAAACACTCACAGGCCCTCTTTCATCTAGGGGACATTTATATCCATTAAACTCTCAAGGTGACTGATGAGAAGTAATATTTTTGTTAACAATCAGTTCTAAAGTTATTCCTAACTATGAAATGAACCAATTTACAACTCTGTATATCTCAGTAATGACTATGTGCTTATTTAACCATAAAATCTATAAAACACACCCACAGATACAAGCAATTCAGCTGCAATAAAGCCCTAGAAATTAACAGAGGTAGTCGATGGAGTAAGGCTGAACTGGATCCCATTCTGATTCAGGTAAATACTGCACCCATCTGTCTGCAAAGTAACTTTTTCAGGCTCTTTTTCAATTATCTCTCAGTGAAAGGGGACAAATTCCCTTGCCTTCAACTTTGGCTGTAATGACAGCATTAATTTGGATTCTCAGTACATTGGTTACATTGTGTTGGTTTATTAGACAATAATGCACAGAGTCACTTCATCAACCAAAGTTAATATTCTTTGTATATTTAATTAGATTTGAGAAGAAAAGGAGAAGCAGGTAGAAAGTGTTAGATTTACTCCAAAAATAGTTTCACACCTGGCCTAGATAAAATGTGGATAGGGAATAAATTGTTGATGGAGTGTACTGTGGAGAGGTTGGATCATTAAGGTATGCTAGTGAACACTGTATTTCCAGGCTTACAATTTTATGTTACACCATGGTAAAGCCGTGACACTGAAGAAGTTCCTTTAATTGTAGATTATTACAGTTTTACTCACGATAGACACTTAGATGAATAGCCCATTGAGACAACCCAAGGATACTCTCAGAGGTTTCATGAATACATATGAAATAAATTACAAAAAAAAATGACACAAGGTAGAATTTGGAAAATGATGATGACTATTTTAGTAATACAATATTTAAACCGAGGGTTTTAAAAGTTAATTTTTTACATGATTGTGTTCTTTTGTCATCTGAAATGCCATAAACAGAGTTTTTAATGAGCAATATCCAAGTGAAAGTGTGAAGGTGTTGCTTACCAACCCTCCAGCCACTGTAGACACTGCTCACGTTGCAGAGTAAAATTAATCAATTAAATGCTGTTTGATCTGATATAAAATAACATCAACTTCTCATTAAGTGTCACCAAAGCTAAAAATAAAACTTCCTTTCCTCTAAGGTATCACTGTGCTATGGTAGATGTTACAGACTCAGCTCCATAGAGAGGAATTTTCTGATCTCCCTATCACAGGGTTTCTACAGGATGGGCCTCTTGTGCAGAGCATTTCAGTTTGAGGTTTGATTTCTTCTACATGAAACCTCACAACTGAATTTGATCACCCACACTGGCTTTTGTTTTGCTTGACAGTTAGTTGTCATAAAATTAATATTTTAAGTAGTAGTTTCTTTTGAACCATATAAACTTATTTTCTGGGAGAAAAGGTCAAAATTATTTCAAGGAACTCATTAATAACATGTCAGGTACATGAGAGCCTTTACCTTATTTCTTCTTAAAAGCCAATGGTCCATTTATCAGCTGAACACTGACAGCTTCTATTATTTCAAAATGTTTCCCAAAGTGTTGTTGCTAATACTATTACCACACTACTACTTCATAATTTCCACAAAATACAGAAAAATACTACTTGAGAACTTAATCTATAAGTACTTTTCAAAATGTTTACATGTAGTAGGACCTTCAATTCTCTTCAATTCTCACAAGAATATTATGAGGATAAGACTATCCAAGGAAGTCAAATTGTCCCTGTTTGCAGTTGACATCATTGTATATCTAGAAAACCCCATCATCTCAGCCCAAAATCTCCTTAAGCTGATAAGCAACTTCAGCAGTCTCAGGATACAAAATCAATGTGCAAAAATCACAAGCATTCTTATACACCAATAACAGACAAACAGAGAGCCAAATCATGAGTGAACTCCCATTCACAATTACTTCAAAGAGAATAAAATACCTAGGAATCCAACTTACAAGGGATGTGAAGCACCTCTTCAAGGAGAACTACAAACTACTGCTCAATGAAATAAAAGAGGATACAAACAAATGGAAGAACATTCCATGCTCATGGGTAGGAAGAATCAATATCGTGAAAATGGCCATACTGCCCAAGGTCATTTACAGATTCAATGCCATCCCCATCAAGCTACCAATGACTTTCTTCACAGAATTGGAAAAAACTACTTTCAAGTTCATTTGGAACCAAAAAAGAGCCTGCATTGCCAAGTCAATCCTAAGCCAAAAGAACAAAGCTGGAGGCATCACGCTACCTGACTTCAAACTATCCTACAAGGCTACAGTAACCAAAACAGCATGGTACTGGTACCAAAACAGAGATATAGACCAATGGAACAGAACAGAGCCCTCAGAAATAATGCCGCATATCTACAACCATCTGATCTTTGACAAACCTGACAAAAACAAGCAATGTGGAAAGGATTCTCTATTTAATAAATGCTGCTGGGAAAACTGGCTAGCCATATGTAGAAAGCTGAAACTGGATCCCTTCCTTACACCTTATACAGAAATTAATTCAAGATGGATTAAACACTTAAATATTAGACCTAAAACCATAAAAACCCTAGAAAACCTAGGCAATACCATTCAGGACATAGGCATGGGCAAGGACTTCATGTCTAAAACACCAAAAGCAATGGCAACAAAAGCCAAAATTGACAAATGGGATCTAATTAAACTAAAGAGCTTCTTCACAGCAAAAGAAATTACCATCAGAGTGAACAGGCAACCTACAGAATGGGAGAAAATTTTTGCAATCTACTCATATGTCAAAGGGCTAATATCCAGAATCTATAATGAACTCAAACAAATTTACAAGAAAAAAACAAACAACCCCATCGAAAAGTGGGTGAAGGATATGAACAGACACTTCTCAAAAGAAGACATTTATGCAGCCAAAAGACACATGAAAAAATGCTCATCATCACTGGCCATCAGAGAAATGCAAATCAAAACCACAATGAGATACCATCTCACACCAGTTAGAATGGAAATCATTAAAAAGTCAGGAAACAACAGGTGCTGGAGAGGATGTGGAGGAATAGGAACACTTTCACACTGTTGGTGGGACTGTAAACTAGTTCAACCATTGTAGAAGTCAGTGTGGCGATTCCTCAGGGATCTAGAACTAGAAATACCATTTGACCCAGCAATCCCATTACTGGGTATATACCCAAAGGATTATAAATCATGCTGCTATAAAGACATATGCACACATGTTTATTGCGGCACTATTCACAATAGCAAAGACTTGGAACCAAGCCAAATGTCCAACAATGATAGACTGGATTAAGAAAATGTGGCACATATACACCATGGAATACTATGCAGCCATAAAAAAATGATGAGTTCATGTCCTTTGTAGGGACATGGATGAAGCTGGAAACCATCATTCTCAGCAAACTTTCACAAGGGCAAAAAACCAAACACCGCATGTTCTCACTCATAGGTGGGAATTGAACAATGAGAACACATGGACACAGGAAGGGGAACATCACACACTGGGGCCTGTTGTGGGGTTGGGGGAGGGGGAGGGATAGCATTTGGAGATATACCTAATGTTAAATGACAAGTTACTGGGTGCAGCACACCAGCATGGCATATGTATACATATGTAACTAACCTGCACGTTGTGCACACGTACCCTAAAACTTAAAGTATAATAATAAAAAAAAGACTATCATCTACATTTTACAGATGAAAAAACACATATACACTATGGAATACTATGCAGCCATAAAAAATGATGAGTTCATGTCCTTTGTAGGGACATGGATGAAGCTGGAAACCATCATTCTCAGCAAACTTTCACAAGGGCAAAATGCTAAGTCACTTGCATGCAGTCAGTACTTGCCAGAGCTGTCAGGACAATCAAGTCTTATTACTTTTCATGGGCACTCTTCATACCTAAGCCACCAGGACATTCATAAACTACAAAATAATTTGTATATGTAAACAGAAAATACAATGGATTATTTAAATATTAAAACTGAAAAAATGCACAATAAACAACGTACTATCATAGAGCAGGTTATATGTGATCATTGCCATCTTATTACATAAACAAAAAATGAGCACAGGCATACCTTGCTTTACTGCACTTTGCAGATACCCCGTTTTTTACAAATTGAAGGTTTGTGGCAATCTTGCATCCAGCAAGTCTATCAGGGCTGCTTTTCCAACAACATGTGCTCACTCTGCATCTCTGTGTTATATTTTGGTAATTCTTGCACGATTTCAAGTGTTTTCATTATTATTATGTCTGTTATGGTGGTTTGTGATCAGTGATCTTTGATGTTGCTGTTGTAATTGTTATGAGGCACCATGAACTGTTTCCATATAAGACAGCAAACTTCATCAACAAATGTGTGTGTTGTGACTGCCCCACTGACTGGCCATTCCTCCATCTCCCTCTACTCCAACCTGTCTATTTCCTGAGACACGATAATATTGAAATTGGCCGGGCACAGTGTCTTATGCCTGTAATCCCAGCACTTTGGGAGGTCGAGGCAGGCAGATCACAAGGTCAAGAGATTGAGACCATCCTGGCCAACATGGTGAAACCCCATCTCTACTAAAAATAAAAAAATTAGATGGGTGTGGTGGCACGCACCTGTAGTCCCAGCTACTCAGGAGGCTGAGGCAGGAGAATCACTTGAACCTGGGCGGTGGAGGTTGCAGTGAGCCGAGATCATGGCACTGCCCTCCAGCCCTGGGTGACAGAGCAAGACTCCGTCTCAAAAAAAAAAAAATGAAATTAACTAATTAACAACTCTACAATGACTCCTAAGTGTTTAAGTCCAAGAAACAGTTGCATGTGCCTCACTTTGAATCAAGAGTTTGAAATGATTAAGCTTAGTGAGGAAGGCATGTCAAAAGCTAGATAATTTCAAAGCTAGGCTTCTTGCACCAGTTAGCCAAGTTGTGAATGTAAATAAAAAATTTTTGAAATAAATTAAAAGTACTACTCCAGTGAAAATATGAATAATATAGTGAAACACCTTTATTGCTGATGAGAAAGTTTTAGTGGTCAGGATGGAAGATCAAACCAGCCTCAACATTCCCCTAAGCTGAAGCCTAATCCAGAGCAAGGTCCTAACTCTCTTAATTCTATGTAGGCTGAGAGAGGGAAGGAGAGTTGGAAAGTAGCAGAAGTTGGTTCATGGGACATAAGAAAAAGAGCCTTCTCTTTAACATAAAAGTGCAAGGTGAAGCAACAGGTGCTGATGTTAGAAACTAGCATTTTATCCAGAAAATCTAGCTAAGAGCACTGATGAAGGTGATGATACTAAACAACAGATGTTCAATGTAGACGAAAAAACCTTATATTGAAAACAACACCGTCTAGGCCTTCCGTAGCTAGAGAGGAGAAGTCAACGCCTGATTTAAAGCTTCAAAGGACAGGCTGGCTCTCTTGTTAGGGGCTGACACAGTTGGTGACTGTATTTATTTTTGAGACAGAATCTCATTCTGTCACTCAGGCTGGAGTGCAGTGGTAAGATCTCAGCTCACTGCAACCTCTGCCTCCTGGGTTCAAGTGATTCTCCTGCCTCATCCTCCCTAGTAGCTGGGACTACAGGTGCATGCCACCACTCCTGGCTAATTTTTGTATTTTTAGTAGAGACGGGGTTTCGCTATGTTGGCCAGGCTGGTCTCGAACTCCTGACCTCAGGTGATCCACCCACCTCGGCATCCCAAAGTGCTGGGATTACAGGCGTGAGCTACCACGCCTGGCCAGTTGGTGACTTTAAAGTGAAGCTAATGCTCAGATCATGCTAAAATCCCAGAGCCTTTAATAATTGTGCTAAATCTACTCTGTTTGTGCTCTATAAATGGACCAACAAAGCCTGGATACTAGCATATCTATTTACAGCACAGTTTACTGAATATTTTAAGCCCAATGTTGAAACCTTCTACTCAGAAAAATACAATCCTTTCCAAACATTACTGCTCATTGACAATGAACCTGGCCAAGAGAGCTGATGGAGATATACAAGGACATTAATATTATTTTCATGCCTGCTAATACAACATTCATCTGCAGCCCATGGACCAAAGAATAATTTTGACTTTCAAGTCTTCCAATGTAAGAAATACATTTCTTAAAGCTATAGCTTCCACAGATAGTGATTCCTCTGATAGATGTTGGCAAAGTAAATTAAAACCATCTGGAAAGGATTCGCCATTGTAGATGCCATTAAAAATATTCATGATTCATGGGAGGAAGTCAAAATATGAACATTAACAGGTGTTTGGAAGAAATTGTTTCCAACCCTCCTAGATGACTTTGAGGGGTTCAAGACTTCAGTGGAGAAAGTTACTGCAGATATGATGGGAACAGCGAGAGAACTAAAATTAGAAGTGGAGCCTGAAGATGTGACTGAATTGCTGCAATCTCATGATCAAACTTGAACAGGCGAGAAGTTGCTTCTTATGGATGAGCAAAGAAAGTGGTTTCTTGAGATGGTATCTATTCCTGGTGAAGACGGTTACATTGTTTGGATGACAGCAAGGATTTAGAACATTATTTAAACTTAGTTGTTAAAGCAGAGGCAGCATTTGAAAGGATTGATTCCAGTTTTTAAAGAAGTGCTACTGTGAGTAAAATGCTATCAAACAGCATCTCATGGTACAGAGAAATCTTCCACGAAAGGAAGAGTCAACTGATGTGACAAACCTCATTGTTGTCTTATTTTAAGACATTGCCGCAGCCACCCCAACCTTGAGCAGCACCGCTGCGATGGGTCCGCAGCCATCAACATGAAGGCGAGACCTTCCACCGGCAAAAAGATTATCACTTGCTGAAGGCTTAGGTGACTGTTAGCATTTTTTGGCAATAAAGTATTTTTGATTAAGGTATATAATGCATACTGTTATATTTAGAAATAATGCGATTGCATACTTAATAGACTGCAGTGTAGTGTAAACATAACTTTTATATGCACTGGTAAACCAAAATCATGTGACTTGCTTTATTTCGATACTCACCTTATCGTAGTGGTCTGAAACCAAACGACCAATAGCTCCCAAGTAAACCTGTATTTAGCGGAGGCCCCAAAAAGTGAAACTATTTTCATACTCGCAAATATTTAATTAGTAGAAGGAACAATATTAAACGCTCACTCTCAATGATTAATTTATCTTCATTGAATTACGTTATTATTATTAATATGTTTCAGGAAATTTAATTCATCACCAGTAAATTTTGATCATGTGTGACAAGCAGCCTCTAAATGGCTCCCAGTGATCCCTGTCTCTTGCTATTCATGCCTTTATATAATCTCCCCCTGGGTGTGAACTGGGTTTATTCACTCATTTCTAATAAAATACGGTAGAAGTGATGGAATGTCATTTCCAATATTATATTGATAAAGGACCATGGCTCCCATTTTACCTATGCATTCTCTCTCTGTCTGTCTGTCTCTCTCTCTCGTATGCATTCTCTCTCTCTGGTATGCATTTTCTTTCTTTCTTTCTTTCTTTCTTTTTTTTTTTTGAGACGGAGTTTTGCTCTGTCGCCCAGGCTGGAGTGCAGTGGCGCTATCTCGGCTCACTGCAAGCTCCGCCTCCCGGGTTCACGCCATTCTCCTGCCTCAGCCTCCCGAGTAGCTGGGACTACAGGCGCCCGCCACCACAACTGGCTAATTGTTTGTATTTTTAGTAGAGATGGGGTTTCACTGTGTTAGCCAAGATGGTCTCGATCTCCTGACCTCGTGACCCGCCCACCTCGGCCTCTCAAAGTGCTGGGATTACAGGCGTGAGCCATCGCGCCCGGCCCCTCTCTTTCTCTCTCTGTGGTATACATTCTCTCTCTCTCTCAGGTATGCATTCTCTCTCTTATTCTCTCTCTCATATGCATTCTCTCTCTCTCTCTTTTAGGTATGCATATTCTCTCTCTCATTCTCTCTCTCTTAGGTATGCATTCTTCTCTCTATCGGCCCCCTCCCGCCCCCCCCCCCACAACTCTGGAGGAAGCCAGATGTCATGTCGTGACTAGCCCTATGGGAAGACTCACATAGCAAGGAATGATTCCCATCCCACACACCTATTACCGAGTGTGAACCTGAAGGTGACCAATAGGCATGAGGTGGGCACGGAAGAGGATCCTCTCCTGTTCAAACCTTGAGATGACTGCAGCCCTGGCCAACACTTTGATTGCAGCCTCACAAGAATTTTGAGCCAGAAAAACACAGCTAAGCTGCATCCAGATTCCTGACTCACGGAAACCAAGTTTTGGCATCATTTTTTAAAATGTAGCAATATACAACTAATACACCATGCATATATTTCAAGTATAGTATAGAGACAGGCACAGAAACATAAACCAAGTGCAAATACACTTAAAACAGCACGCAGTCTAGAATAGAATATTACTACACTAAAGCCAACACAAATTTTTATCTCAAACGATTTCAACTCCTGCCAAATCAGACCAAAAATAATCTTTATTTCAAAATTAGGTCTAATGAAAGATTAATACACAAAAAGTGCTCTTCAAGAAGATGGCACAATGCTTAAAGGAGAGGTTCCATTTTTCACAACTTGTAAACAGCCAAACTCCCCCCACCAATGTAAGAATAAATTCCTTCCTACAACATTCAAAAATTGGCCAAGTACATGTTCCTGCCTTTATAAAAATATAGCCAGGGTTAAAGAAGTATGTTTTGTACAATTCAATATAGGCTGCACTCTTCTCCTACAGTAAATGTGATATGATTGTCTTGTTACATTGAATAAATATATTTAGTTGGCAAGATATTTTGATAATGACTCATTGCTCCCACCCCAACAAAATTAATCGCTATTTATTTAATTAATTAATTAATTTATTTTTGAGACAGGGTCTTGCTCTGTCACCCAGGCCGTTGTGCAGTGGTGCGATCTCGGCTCACTGCAACCTCCACCTCCTGAGTTCAAACAATTCTCCTGCCTCAGCCTCCTTAGGAGCTGGGACCACAGGTGTGTGCAACCATGCCCAGCTAATTTCTGTATTTTTAGTAGAGATGGGTTTTCACCGTGTTGGCCAGGCTGGTCACGAACTGACCTCAGGTGATCCGTCCACCTCAACCTCCCAAAGTGCTGGGATTACAGGTGTGAGCCACTGCAACCAGCCAATCCCTAATAATTTGTGCTATATATCTCTTTTCACTGTTATTATGAATCCAGCACCATTTTTCTTTTTTTTAGATCATCATTTGCTTTTAACATTTAACATTCAAGGCAGAAATATAAGGTAGATCTCTGTAAACTGAATGAAGTCTAAAAGCTGCTTGTTCAACCCTTAACATTTCTTACCATGCTTGTAGCTTCATAAACAGACAATAGATTTTATCCCTAGGTATTGTCATCCAAAAATTACTGCATTCTAAGTAATTAAAAAAAAAAACAAACCAAACCATGGTAAAAGTTTTCGCCAATATCCTAGACAAATAACATTTCAGAGGAAGTGATAAGTATTTATCCACAGAATCTAAGTGTGACTTTTTGGAAATTTTGTTGGTAAAGTTCAACATATGTTTTGAGCTGAAGTCATGAAGAAATCCTGTTATTCTTGATCAAGGTTATTAGTAGACAAGACTTTTTAAATAAACCTTTTTTTCTTCTATAAAATTATAGTAATAATATGGAGATAGTTTAGTGAAGGTGATGAAACAGTTTTTGATCCATTTACATTTTGTCTGCTGGAGTCTAGAGTCCTGCACTTTCAAGATACCTGGCCAGGGTCCGAGTGCAGTCGGTGGTCAGGAATTGCACAGCAAATTGGCTCAGAATGTCGTTGCAATCTCAGACACCATCCAAACAGGGGAACATTATACATGTATCTGGTTCTTTAACTTTACAGACTGAAATCCTTAAAATGAGAATGGTAATTGTTTCTTAAGATCATCTTTTAGATCACCTTATAGAAGGAAGAGATAATAGCAATGTGCTTAAGAGAATGACCAAGGAATGTACCCTCAATGAGGAGAAGACATCAGTATGTGGAAAAAGTAACTTTTAACACATCTTAAAACTGAATGTAATGGTATCGATATGAAGAACATATCGACTATTTTAATCGATACATTATTACATTATTTTATACATTAAGTGTAAATATGTAAATATTTAAAATATTGTAATATGTAAATATGTAATAAATATTGTTACACATTACATATGTAATAATATGTAAAATGTATTAAAATAATGTAAATATGGCCGGGCGCGGTGGCTCACGCCTGTAATCCCAGCACTTTGGGAGGCTGAGGTGGGCAGATCACGAGGTCAGGAGATCGAGACCATCCTGGATAACACAGTGAAATCCCATCTCTACTAAAAATACAAAAAACTAGCCGGGTGTGGTGGTGGGCGCCTGTAGTCCCAGCTACTCGGGAGGCTGAGGCAGGAGAATGGCGTGAACCCAGGAGGCAGAGCTTGCAGTGAGCCAAGATCGCGCCATGGCACTCCAGCCTGGGCGACAGAGCGACACTCCCTCTCAAAAAAAAAAAAAGAAAAAAAGAAAAGAAAAAAAGGAAATACAACTACTTTTCTATAAACTATGAGGGAATGCATAAAGTTGATTGTGGGAAACCTACATTGCATGTGAGTACACAAGAGTATTGAGATCTGGAATAAGTTAAAAACAAAAAAAGCAAGTTAAACCAAAGATAAATATTTTATTACTTCTTGAGCTATTTAAAAAAAAGCCTGGTAACGATATTTCAAACTTATCCATTTTATTATTTTATGTATTTATTTTTGAGATGGGGTCTAACTGTGTCACCCAGGCTGGAGTGCAGTGGTGTGATCTAGGCTCACTGCATCCTCCACCTCCTGGGTTCAAGTGATTCTCCTGCTGCAGCTGGGATTACAGGCATCCGCCACCACAACTGCCTAATTTTTATATTTTTCGTAGAGACAGGGTTTCACCATGTTGGTCAGGCTGGTCTCGAACTGCTGACCTCAAGTGATCTGCCCACCTCAGCCTTCCAAAGTGTTGGGATTACAGGTGTGAGCCACCGTGCCCGGCCTCAACCTTATCAGTTTTAAAATTCAGAATTCACCTATTTATGTGACCAGCTAAATCTGTAATAAAAGCCAATTATTGTAGAAGGCAACAACAAAGGAATTTATTTGGTTTCTAATACAGTATGTAATTCTAAAATCTTGTTGGGTGAGTGGTGCTGCTGTGCCTTAACATTAGCAATAAATAGAGACAATTTCATTTTGGGATATTTTTAACTATGCTGTCATGATGTTGATATTATTCTTTAAATATGTACTTCTTAGGACAGGGAGGTTATTTTTGCAGCTTCCTCTAAATTTTTCTTTACTCTTGGAAAATAAGCATTATTTATACATAAAATGTTAAACAACATTCACCAATAAAAGAATGTTTTATAATTATCATTCACTAATCCATTACTTCTTCAGGATCATATATTATATCCGTGCAAGATTTTTGAGGATCTCTTAGTAGTATGGCGCATACTTATTCTTTTAACAGCCTGCTTAATGATTTGCAGTCATATCACAGAATGCCACAGTTCTCAGAAGTTTGTAATAACAGAGCAGATGGCCCTAATTATGTAAGCAACGTGCAGCAAGAGTTCAAAAGGAATCCAGAATACTTCCTATACAGCATATATATGTGTGTGTGTGTGAATGTGTGTGTGCATGCAGAAAATAGTGTAGAAAAATATATGTACATATATAAATGTACCTATGTCATATATATGTAAATGAGTGCAATAAATACACATACACACTTACATACACATATTTGCTCTAGACTGTTTTCTGTGTAACAAATCCTTCAGGTTTGAAATATATTAAATAGAGCAGTATGCTCTGTAATGTAGGAATAGATTGCTAAAATAATTTTTAAACTTAGTATTCCCCTGTTTGGATGGTGCTCTGATATCTTGGAGTACCACATCAAAAGAGAAAGGAAGTCTTATTTGCATTCTTTCTATAGCTAATCATTTACCATTTTAGGAGAAGACAATGTCATAAATTTAATACACATTTTCATTTCCCAGTTAATTACTTAATACACACTTCCATTTCCCAATTTTGTAGAATGAAAACACTTGAACCATTTGAAATTAACTTTTACTCTGAGATCCTTTTCTTGCAAAAGCTATTGTTAATACTGTTTGTAATGAATGTATTACATTTTATACTATCTCTGGATTTTAAACTGTAATCACTCAAAAATTGACTCCCACATACTCATTCTAGCAGCCCCAAAATATTTTAAAGAATGATATTTTTTAATTAAAGCAAAGGAAGAGACACAAAATCACAGAGTGGCACATCCTACTGCAATCAGGCACTTAACAGTTTGACTTCAGTTTCTCCTACTTAAACCCTGTTCCTGCAAGTAGTATCCCCAAATGCCCAGTACAATGAGGAGATTATTTAAATTTGTAACAGATGAATCAAGCACTGAAGAAGCTGTATAAACTAATATTCAAATTGTAATTTATATGTATTTAAAATAGCTTAAGGTGTATTAAGGTGTATGTTATAAACTACAATAAATGTTAATAAATTATTAATGGTGCATTCTGACAAGAGTTAAAGATGGGCTTGATTCAAATAGAATTCCTGCAGGGGAAAATATGCACATTTTATTTTATGATTTAAATTCTGTAGAGAACACAGTTTGATATGCAACACTTCAGAGAATTACAAACTCTAGAAACAATCAACTTTCATCCTAAATGGTAGAAATTAATACAGATGTTATTTTCAATTAAATTTGAAGCATTTTTATAGGCAGAAAAAATAATTATGGAAATTATGAACCTTAAAATACTTGTAATCCACAGAAGATGATGTTTTAAATTGCAATCAACCTGTCATAGTAATTTCCCTCTTTAAAAATATATGTTAAGAAAGCAATTTTGGTTCAGAAAGTCAGTTTCCAGCTCTTTGTAATTTTTTTTCCAAATTAAAGCTTGTAAGATTGATGATTTACAGGTCAAAATGTGAAGGTTCATAAAATACTCAAACTCTTTGGGGAAGAATTAAAGCAACACAACTGAATAAAAAAGTTAAGGAAAAAAATAGTTAACACCGCAGAAAGCAAATAGTTGGCTAGACAAGAAAATTAAAAACATACACTCCTAACATTCTTACTCATTGAGAACATCAAAATGCTGTGTTATCATAGACTTCATGTGGAAATGCACTTATTTACCATGTGGATTGTATAAAAATTTGCATACAAAAAATGTTGTCTTATAAATACCTCTAAAACATTTACAGCAGTTACCAGGCAAACGTATCTTAAAATACTGTTACATTTGCCTCTGGCTCTATTAAAACTGAGGCTAAAACAAAGCCATTCACAACAGACAGTGCGTTTTAGTCATGAGGGAGAGCTGTGCACCTTTAGTGAGATGAGGGTTCAACAAGCTCACGTCATAGAATCCTGTGGTCTCCATTCTCCAGAACAAGACAATAAAAAAATCTCATATTCGTTTCCAGTTCTCAGCAGCTGAACCTCAACATGGAGTCTGAAACTTAGCATGGGGAAAATTAAATACTGATATCTGGCCAGATTTTCATTGACTGTTTTTGAAATAGTGGGTAAAATGTGCATGAACCATAGGTATTTAGAGAGAGCCTGCATGCTTCATAGTAAAGGATGTTATTACTTTTATACCAAACCGGATTGTTTTATACTTTGAATTTATTGGAAGTTATCTTCAGATACTAAGACATACAACACATGGGGTGTTTAATATCTAAGCCAAGCACGCCAGGGCTTTGGAACAAATGCTCTGAAATGCAATGTAAGTTCAAGATGTTTTAGCAGGTGGGCCATTGTGCCTCATTTAACTTCCCTTAAATCCTTGAAATAGGCAGACAATAAAACAGTGATTGCCTTAATTACTTTATTGTGTATGGTAAATTAAAATGAAATAGATAAATTTGGGTGCTCAACAAAAAAATCTCTCGCTGCTTAGTTCTTGGCCATTTCTGGATGTTTGCTAGAGCAAACAATAAAAAATTCATTTCACTAAGTAGCTAATTTCATTTGACCTACCTACATCTATATTTATATATGCACATTCAAATTTATTTTTTTGAAAAGTTCTTTTAGGGAACTATTCTTCTCTCAGTGTTTTACATTTTCTGTCTCCATAGAATGATCAAAACAATCTGGAAATGCAAAACAAAAATATTACATAGTAATATTTCATTTCCATACCATTCTTAATGTTTGTGGAGAGGGCCTGTATGTAGTAATACTATTGATGTACAGATACTCTGTAAACAAGGCTTTGTGTGATTGCCAGTGACTCGGTTTATAGTCATATTATAATAAGATGGAAACTGGAATACAAAAGTAAGTTGCTCCTTTAGATCTATAAGCCTCGGCCTTGGTGCAGCTGTGGCTTATGAAAGGTCCATGAATGGAGAAAAGCGTTGTGAGCTGGTGTACATTGTGTATACGTCACTGCATCATTTACAATTGGCCCCTCGCTAGGTATTTTGACTGGCCAATATGTTCCTTAATCTATAGTTAAAGTTTAAAAAACCTATTTAGGCTTTTTGTTTCATACCAGTATTGCTCTTATATAAGGCTACATAAGGTAAAAACTGTTTCAGAAACAGAATCTTTCAGCACAGAATGCAATAAAACTTACAAAAGACAATGTTCCATAATAATAAACTTATATTCTATTTTCAGCTACTTTTGTTCAACTAGAGAGCTTATATGTTGCTTTTTATTTGAAGATAAAAAATATTCTAGCCTGGGAGCAGTGGCTCACACTTGTTATCTCAACATTTTGGGACACTGAAGTGGGAGAATTGCTTAAGGCCAGGAGTTCGAGATCAGCCTGGGCAACATAGTGACTCTCTCTCTCTCTATATATACACATATGTATATACATATCTATATCTATACATATCTGTATCTATATATAGAGTCACTAATATATTTCAATTGTGTATATATATACAATTGAATACATATATATATATACACACACACACACCTATCTATCTATACATAGGTAGAAAGAGAGAGAGAGAAACCAAAGATCTCTCTCTCTCTGTATTTAGAAAACCCCAAAGGCAGCTGTCACAAGCAAACAAATATCTATGTCCTGAAACAGGTCCCTGTTAGGGAAAGCCCTGTGCTAGCTGGAATGAGGTCTGATGGACCACCCAGTTTCAAGGCTGAGTGAGTCATTCTTTCAAAAACAAACCCTTAAAAATAAAATACATTTGTATAAAGGCCTTGTGCTACCCTAACTGCAGAAATTTAAAATGCAATCACTGTTAGGGAAAGCCCTGTGCTAGAAGAAGTCAATGTTTATTTACTTTTATTATGACCCATTATCTTTACCAAATAACTTTTATTATAAAGAGCCCATGTAAAGCATAGATTTCTTGGAAAGTAAATTACAAAAAGTACCAGCAGAATAAAATATTAGATAGAAAATTACCGAACTCTATCATTTTCAGTATTATATAGGTTATATATAAAATGTTATATATAAAAATACATATTATGAAAAATGTCAGAAAATTACCAAACTCCATCTTTTTCAGTTATTATATAGGTTATATATTATTTATGTATTATATAGGTTATATATTATATTCTATTATATGTGATATAGCTAGATATACAGGAATATATTCATTTATTTTTCATCATCTCTCCAGTGACTTGTCCTTCTAACTATGATTCTACTGTCTGTCACCATGAGTACAGGTCTGTATTTCCTGGCTCCTTACTATCAGTGTTTTCCACAAGTCATTATTCAAATGAATGAATGAACCGATGTACACCAAAATACTAGACTATATATATTCTATCTCTCTGTACTTAGGATCTCTCTCTATATGTATATATGTATACACACACACATATATCTATATCTATCTATTCTGTGTATATATCCACCATGCCCAGCCAATTATGGTGGGGATATATAAACATATAAATATACATATATTTATATGTTTATATATTTTATATATTTATATTTATATATTTTCTCTATATATAGAGACAGAGGGAAAGAGACAATATATATATGTATATACTAGTATAATGCATTTTATAATATTGTGCTTAAAAATAATTGTATATATTTATAGGTATCTGAAAGTTACCTTAAATAGCTAGTTGAAAAGAATAACAATAGACGAATATTGCGTTTCTTGGTGCTAAAAGAGTTTTTTTTATATATGTTGTAGTAATTTGTGCAACAGACATATAGGCATGCAATGTTTATGAGTTTTTTGTCTTTAAATTATGTCATCCTGAATTATTTGAATAACCATAAAAGAATAAATAAAATGCAGTATAACTTACTGATGGAGCTCTCCCACTTAATAAACCTCACTAACCCGCTGGAGATAAAATAAAAAATATATAATTCTGCTAAAACAGGAAAAGTCACAACAGAAACTGAGAAATGTCTGAATCAAACTAAGTTTCCTCTTTCCAACTGGAGAGACATATTCTGTGTTCACTTGGAAAATGCGTAGAACCAGAGATCAGCTAGGTCTATATCACAACTGAAAACGATGGAGTTTGGTAATTTTCTACCTAACATTTTATTCTGCTGGTACTTTTTGTAATTTACTTTCCAATATATCTATGTTTTACACGGGCTCTTTATAATAAAAGCCATTTGGTAAAGATAATGGGTCATAATAAAAGTAAATAGACATTTACGTCTTCTAGTAATCAAAATAATACTGAATATCTTCATTTATTTATCATCATCTTTCCTGTGACTTATCCTTCTAACCATGATTCTAGTGTCTTTCACAGTGAGTACAGGTCTGTATTTCTTGAGTTTCTTACTGTCTATCAGCCTTTTCAACAAGTTGTTATCAAATGAATGAATGAATCAATGTATACCAGATAGACTGTTTTATATATATATATAAAACATTATATATTATATATATAAAACATTCTATATTATATATATTATATATAAAACATTCTATATTATATATAAAACATTATATTATCTATAAAACATTATATTATATATTATCTATAAAACATTATATTATATATTATATATAAAACATTATATTATATATAATATATAAAAAACATTATATTATATATAATATATAAAATATTATATATAAAACATTATATTATATATAATTTATAAAATATATATTATATATAAATTATATATAATATATAAAATATATATTATATATAAATTATATATAATATATAAAATATATATTATATATATAAATTATATATAATATATAAAATATATATTATATATATAAATTATATATAATATATAAAATATATATTATATATATAAATTATATATAATATATAAAATATATATTATATATAAAACATTATGTATATTATATAAAATATTATATATATATATAAAACACATATATTTGTTTAAAATTATTGTTAATCTTCAGCAATTCCAAGACTGGACATTTTAACTTCTGTCTTTTTCACAATAATCATCAAGATTAAAATAATTTTGAACTTAGAGGCCAACGCAGTCCAGTCACTTGAGGTCAAGAGTTCGAGACCAGCCTGGCAAACATGGTGAAACCCCATCTCTACTAAAAATACAAAATTAGCTAGGAATGGTGGCGGGCGCCTGTAATCCTAGCTACTTGGGAGGCTGTGGCATGAGAATCACTTGAACCCGGGAAGTGGAGGTTGCAGTGAGCCGAGATCACACCCCACTGCACTCCAGACTGGGCGACAGAGCGAGACTCCATCTCAAAAAAAAAAAAAAGGATGTAGTGGAAAGGAAAGTACTTTGAACTGTGAGTAGAGGATCCTGCATTTTAGTTTATACTTTCTCTGGCCCTGTAATCTTGGACAGATCACTGAACTTGTCTAACCTTTAGTATCTTTACCCATTTTTAGAAAAAAAAAATAGCAATAATTATTAATGTACTTCTGCTTCTTAAACTCTAATAAATTAAGTAAAATTTTACCTAATATGAATTATTCCGAAGCCCTTTTCAGAAATAAAGCATTAGTAAATTCATTGCTTTATTGGTTCAGCAAGAATTTGAGAAGGCCTACCCTACCCTGGGCCCTGGTTTTATATCTCTTCTAAATCAAAAGTAGGGGAAAGGGCTAGACACTGACTCCTTTGCACCCATTGTATTCATGTTACTCCAAATCCTAAGGAACATGTCATTCCACTAGATATTGCTACCACTGTCACCTTACTTAAGGGAAGCCAGGTGAGAGATGCATGTACTGCACCACACGTTCTGGTTTCAGGGATGAAGTATGTTCTGTGCAGATCTGTGAAACAAGTGGTTTAACTGTGACACAGGTAAGTCAGGGTTTGCAGTCGCTGACCCTATCAATAAGTCAGTCAAATTAAAACTGATGTTGAATTCCTTGTTTCATTTTATACAGCCAATCTGATTTTAATAATTGGCTGGAACTCCAAAAATATTAAAACACCATCACAAAATGGTAAACGTTTAGAAACCTTTTAGGTTGAGATGAAATGCTGTTTTACTAAAATAAAAAAAAAATTGATGGTAATAATGCTGAAAACAGTAAACAATCAGTCTTAAAGTCTCCAATATCTTTCTTATGGGATAACAGACTTGTTCTCTTTGGTCAGGTTAAACCCTCACATGTCCTGCAGATGAGCGATTGTATAATTCTAATACTTCAGATTTCATTAAAATGAGTATACCAGGAATAGCCAATAAATTGGGTGGGGAGGAATTAGGAACCTTGACAAGTCTGGTTTTAAGACGGAGAATAAATTTATCTCACACAGATTTGCTGTACATTTATTCTTGAGTGCATTTGCAATATAAAATGAACTTTTAAACCCTTAAAAGAAGTGATTACAAAATCATGAAGTTACATAGCTCAGTAAGGTCACCTCACTTCACTGCATGGCTAGAAGATGTCATGTATCATTGCCCTTAATCACAAACCAGACTCCACTGCATTCTGTGGTTTGCTCATAGGTCAGGCCTGTCATACACCTGATGTGGGATTCTTCTCCAGCACAGATGCATTCTATTTTATATTAATAAAATAACCCTGCCTAATAATAATAATGTAGTACACAGATGCTCTAAGGAATTAAATGAACTGCTTATTGGTATACTCAGAACTCAAAGCATTTCAATGTACAGCTTTTCATTTGCCCTGTAACTATTTGTTATTTCCAAACACCTCATTCTCTGCAGTAGCACTTTAAAACACATTTATAATGAAATCCTGGGAAGGTAATTCATCAAATTGCAGTGTGAATTGGAAGAGGTTTTATAGCAGTTTTATTGGAAAGAAGACGTTCAAAAAACCAAAATGAGTAGTATGTTCCAAAAAAAATCAACTTTCCTGCAAAAGAAATCTCAAAGCTCTTTAAAAACAATTGACTAAGCAAATGAGAAGGACACTGTCTGATGAGCTGTGGCTCACTCCAGGCCCCAGACGGTCAAAATGGCCCCACTGTGAGAATTGCAGCCTGCTGATGTGGGCATCAGGGTATAAATAAAATCCAGGGATTTCTGAAAGGGTTTGGCCTCTTTCTTATGTTTCATTATTTATTTAACAAATGTTCAAATGTAGACTACACATCCCTTGGCCACAATTTTCCATAGATTAGCTTTTAATTTCCAGCCAGTGGTCTTACCTACTGCTGGTCTTAATATTGAAAGTAAACAGTGATTCTGATTGGAATGAAATGCTATGGCAGTAGTTCATACTGGGATCACTTTCTGCAGATGTTTTCATTTTATTTTCTGTTTACTCAACCTTGCAGAGAAGCCAATATTAGTAACATACATGATATAATTCAAGATTTTTTTTGACTGCAGAAACCATTTGAAAGGGTATCAAATTACATTGAAGGTTACATTTATATAGCAAAATTCCATGGCCAATTTATGCAAAATGAAGGGAAATGGTTAGCCTATATGTTTCATGAGGTATTTGTGTAACCACTCTCCATGTTTTAAGAAAATAACACTATGACTGTATTTATATATATGGTTACCAGGGAATTTAATGTTAATGACTAAATCTGTACTTATTTTAAATTCTAGGAGAACTCAAATTCTACCATTTGCAGAATAAACTCGTTTAAAGTATGTGTTACTGGCAGATTTATAAACACTTACATTTTTCTGATATGTTATTTTTCCACACTGTCATATTTCCACAAATTTCAAAATACAATGTCTATAGAAAATATTCGACTCTCTACCGAAAACGTCCAAAGTCCAAAATACAGTATTCCACAGCATACAACACCAAAGTGCAATCATATAGAAGAAAAAAATCAACGCTTTAGTAAGCATACAGAGTTTGATTTCATTCCTATATTTTACTCTCATTATGGAGGTGCTTTTATGATTTTATGGCAAAGAAATTAAATAGTTTCATGCCACTAACAATCTTTAAAATCATATTTTGTTATTTGTGTGAAATTTTTATCTAAACCAATAAGCTCTCCAATAAAGAGAAACTATATATGTATGGGTGTGTGTGTGTGTGTGTGTGTGTGAGAGAGAGAGAGAGAGATAGAGAGAGAAACAAAGCAAGAATAAAATATTTTCTTCTGTGACTAGCTATGAGTATTAACATTCACCTAAATATTTTTTTCTAAAGATCCACAAGAAGATAATAACATACAATTCACACTGATTTCTTAAAGACGCTCATTATTAAACCTACTATTTAAGCGGATTTACAAAGTTGTATTTTCACAAACATGTTAAAAACAATGTAAAAGCAAGACTATTTTCACATTCTCTGTTAGAAACACAAGCAGTAAGCTTTTTTTCTTAAGTGTCTTTTTAACGAATAATTTTCTTTCATTTTTTTTCTTTTTTAGCAGACAGCATTTACGTGAATTTTATTCTGGAGTTCAGATAATTTTCTCTTTCTTAATAGGTAACTAGTCAAAGGCCATTTGAAACACTAGCGAATGAATAATGTTCCTTCTAAATCTCTCTTTTGAGATTATTAACTGTTTACTTATGAGTATAGATTACCTTTGTAATATTTCAGGACTCATTTAGCCCACTTTCTATTTAAAAACATCCATCATTGTTTTCAAAGTACTATGATAGCATCGTGATTCAATTTACAATTATAAATAGTGTTATTTTCACACTTTTTCACCAAAGGTACTCAAAGACATAAAGAGAGCTAAACAATTCATCAATTGCCTATGTCCATAATGATACAGTGATTATTCCAACTCTCTCATTTTTTCTAGTTGATATCATTGTACACTAGTTCAGCTGTGTACAGAAAAAATGCACATCATATCTTTCTCCATTAGCAAACACTGCACAAAAAGGGTTACAGTTTATCTTTGTGAAGATTTCTCTTAGGAGCTTTTAAAAACGTGTGAGCCTAGGCAGAAATGCATATAGTTATGATGTCTGCGTTCATATTTGTAGCAAGATTCTTTTTAATGTACCTATTAGTGTGAGCTAAACAGTTTGAATGTTGAAAGGAAGTGGCATGCAATTGATGTATAGTTCAACAGTCAATGGAATGCAGAGCTCATTAAATAGAATACATTTTATATCGCATCTTGAGTTGCAGATACTTCTGAAACCTCGGTGCTTATATATTTCCAACATAACTATGCTAGTTAAAAATAAAGAATTACGTCTACACAAAATCTTTACTCTCCTTCACGTAACTCACCACTCATTAAAATGTGGGCAACTGAAACTTTGCATTCGGCCTGAACATAATGTGATGATTTTATTTAAGGGAGAAATTTGACTGATTTACAGTAGTTACAAATTATAGTCGTGTTTCATGAGCGCAAATTATCTTCTAAAAGATGCGACATTACCGCAGATTCTGTGGTGCCAACATTTCTACCCAAACACAGAGGAAAGGGATTGTTCAAAGTTGGCCCCAGGGGGAGTAAATTGGGTTCTTGCCTAGGGCACATATTTTGGAGTAGGCATGGAATTCAAGCACTTACTATAGGTATTGCTGTCCGTTTCATCTAATCACCTGCGGCTGTCTTTGCAGAGCTTCCAGGAGGCTGCAAGACTTCATGCTTAGAAGCTTCATCAAGACATCCTGACATGAGCTGGATATAGGGCGCCTCAGGGCAGCCTTGAAGCGGAGTGAAGGTTATTGTGGCTAAATGAATAAAGCTAGACAGAAAAACTGTCGGCAGCTTATATAAGGAGCAAGGTGATTCTTGGTGGTTTCAGGCATAAAATTTTTAGGGGAAGTGGTCGCACAGACATAGGATTAGGTGTCTCAAATCTAAGCTGACTTTTTCTCCCACAATTGCTGTATTTATTTTTGCACTTAACAGTGTGGCAATATTCATCTATAAATTAATCTATTACTTATTACATATTCATGGATATTACATATCTACTGAAACAGGAAATTTCCCTTGGCTCCTTCGTGGGCGGGAACTGGAATGCGAGTGCTGGAGCTAGCCAGCTGCTTTGGCACTGGCAGGGGCAAACTCCATTCACTTGAGCCCTCTGTGCTCAACCCCTGGCAGGAGGGAGTATGCAGGTGAGCAGGTGCAGGAGCCAGGGAGAGCGCTTTTGGGTGCTGGCAGAAACGAACTCCATAGTGGCCTCGTGGCAGCATCCAGGGGGTGCCCATGACCCCTGAAGTCCCAGAATGCACGTTACAGTGCTCTTTTAGCTCTGCCATGTCCATGGACAGCTAAAGTGTTAACAGCTCAGTGGGCCCTCTGCCTTTTTGTGTGAGGTGGCTACTTTCTGCCAGCAAGGGCAGAGGGTCAGTGTGACAGCCTTTTGCATCCACACCCGTGGTACTCGAGCTCTTGTTCGGTGTCCAGGAAAAATCAGGTTGCACAAATAAATTGAAGGGTAGTGAATGCAGATGATTTTATTGCTGATGGAAGTGGCTCTCAGCAGGAAGGGGAGCTGGAAAGGAGATGGAGTGGGAAGGTGATCTTCCCCTGAAGTTTAGCGGTTTCCAGCCGGACTCTTATCCGAAGTCACGCTGTCAAGCTGTCCCTCTGAAGGCAAGCTACTTCTCTCCAACATCCAACCATAGTCTCTGACATCCATCTTCTTCTCCTCTTCTCCTCTCTCTGCCAGCAGAGCCTGGGGTTTTTATGGGCACAGGATGGGGGATGGGCTGGACCATGGGTGGTTTTGGAAAAGGCAACATTCAAGTGGGAAAACAGGAATGTATGTTCTCACTTTGGGCTGTGGTTCCAGGCTGGAGTGTAGGGCCCAGAATTTCCCTGCCTCCTGTCCCTATCACTATTGTATCTTACATATTCATGGATCCTAGGATCATGTATCCACATAATCCAGTACAGAACCAATCTAATCCAGAACATTCACTGAAATTATTACCCTGTTACTGATTTCAGTCTTAAAACAGGGGGCAGGAAATACATGTCATTTTTAAGTGGTTATTTTAATGAAAACATGCACTGAATTGGGAATTACTATGTAAAATTTCTGCCACTTTTAGAATTCCAACAAATACAATAAATAAAACACAACGACTTAATGTAATAAAATCACTATGAGATAAGTTATCACAGGGAAATAACTAATACTCAAAATGCAAAGAAAATTTTTGATTTTTTTCCAATGCTTTTGCATCTGACCTTTAGTACCAATTTAATAGGTTCAAAGTAACACACACACACACACACACACACACACACACACACACACACACACACACACAAAGATAATGGTGGCTTATTTCTTATCCCATAGCTCAGGGATCAGCTTTTGTAAACTTGGAGAAGGAAACTCTCTGTGGGTTTATGCAGAGTTAAAGGTCTTGTAAAGCTGTTTTAAAAGGAACTTTGAAACTAACCATTCACAAACCCAAGAAATGCAAGAAGTTTCTTTGTAAAATAGGTGTAGAAGTGTATTGGAGATGACAGTTGTACAGGATTCCAGCTTGAGGAAAGCAGTTCTCCCCTGGAGCTAAGCATACATTTTTGTTGCTTTTGGAGAAAAAAAAAAAAGAGAGATGGGGATAAAAGAGGTGCTATTGTACCTGATCTACAATGACTGAGCTGTTTTAGGGCTCAACAGAAAGTTAAACTTACTATGGTGTGTTTCCCCCGCCAACCCTTTTATTTCTGTTTCTTAGGTAAATCAGAAATACAGAGTCATCTCTTCTTTCTGTTCCCTCTACCACCGAATTACTCTTTCTAATAATTACTATGGTTTAACAGAAGGAATTAATTAGACCAGATAAAACTACCAATTTCAGAGGTTATCATTTTTTTTGACATGAGGAAAGAGGTTGGTAAGGCATTGAAAATACAAACGTTTAGCATCATAGTTTCTTGTAATAATGACTCACATATTTAACATTACTCAAAAATATTCCAGGAAAAAATATATTACTATTCACTCTTTCAATCAAACAGAAAGATCTGAATTTTGACAAATGCCAATGGCCTTAAGTGTTAGACTGCGACTTTTTGTTGAAAATTACTTACGTATTTGAAAAATTATAGATCCTAACAATCACACAGAAAAATAGTAAAAACTAATGTTAGCGACAGGCTAGGCACTTTATTAGGTATTTTCCACATATGACTTTATTAAATTCTCATAACGACCCTTTGAGATAGGCAATATTTATTACAGTATCTGCTTTTAAAAGATGAAAAATCTCGATCTAAATGAAGTGGAATACTTGCAAGTGGCTTTGAAGAAATGCACATTGTGCAAACTTTTTGTGAAATTTCAAACGGCAGAACACTATCACCAATTATGCATCAGGTTAAAATAAAACAACAACAACAACAAAAAGACTCACTGGGATTTAAATATTCTGAAACATGGGAGGGAGGGAGAAGGCAGGTGTCACTTTCGGAAAATGTAAGCAGAAATTAGGTAAGGAATGTAATAAGCATTACAATTAGCAACACTGGATTCAACATGCAAGTGCCATCAAAAAACAAATAATTTCTTAGTTAAATATAAATTATATTAGAATATTAAAAAAAGATATCAAAATTCAGCAAGTATTTTGTAATACCTTTATAAATGTAGATAGGTAACAGACACGTTTACAAATACAACAAAGCTCAGGTTGTTAATGTTAACCAATTACAGGGCCAAGCACTGCACATACCAACACCACTTCATACGTTAGCAAAATATCCCAGGGAGAGATACTAGATGCAATCAACAACTAATAACGAGCAAGGGAGAAAGAGAAGCAAGTGGAGGAGGAGGAGAGGAAAGAGAAAACATGGCAGTTATGCTCTGCATATGCACACGCATGAGCCTGTGTGACCAGGGTGCTTTTAGAGATAAAGAAAAACTAAACCTCCAAAAAGGGCAGAACGACTCTACCAGAATTAATGGGTAATAATAAAAGCTAATCTGTAGAAAGACAGCTGCGTAATACGAACTAAAGGACTAAAGTATTCTTTAGTGGCTGTATAAAAGTATTTGTGAGGGCCGGGTCGGTGGTTCACGCCTGTAATCCCAGCACTTTGGGAGGCGGAGGTTGGCAGATCACGAGGTCAGGAGATCAAGACCATCCTAGCTAACATGGTGAAAACCCATCACTACTAAAAATACAAAAACTTAGCCAGGTGTGGTAGCACATGCCTGTAGTCCCACCTACTCGGGAGACTGAGGCAGGAGAATAGCTTGAGGGAGAGGTTGCAGTGAGCCGAGATTGCGCCACTGCACTCCAGCCTGGGTGACAGAGCGAGACTCCGTCTCACAAAAAAAAAAAGTATTTGTGAGACATTAGACATAGATAACAAATGAGAATACAACTTTTGTTTTATTAGAGCAATGGGAAGTATACAAGAAATGTTTTAAGAGTATACATTCACCACGCAGTTTTACCTCTTCTGCTTCATTTGAATAAAACAGCAGCCACATTAACACCTGTGAAATTGATTTTTTAAATTATGAAAATTATAAACATTTATGCGATCACTAAATTAGAATGATCCCCAAAATTTCAGTGACAAATATAAGTAAATATAAAAAGAAAGGTGTGAGAAGCTCAGTTCACGTCTTATGTGCAAAATACATTAACTACGATTCATTGTATTGATTCCTGTCTTAATATACACAACAGTGATCTCAGCATTCATTCTGCTCAAGTAATTACTACCAATCAGGAGTCTGGCAAAAATAAGATGATCATATATAGACACATCTGGGCATCCCTTTTTGTGATTAGCAAAAGAGCTCATAACTTAATGGATTCATCAGCCTGCGTTAAGTCCACAGGAGTTGTGTTCACTCTCTAACATCCAAGAGGAGCCAGCTAAGTGCTTTTACTTTGGTGTTACTCATGAAAAAGAGATAATTAATGAACCGATTTGCCCAGCATGTTAAAAACAAAGACCACAAAAAATTCCTCAGATCTCTGCTTCTTACCACTTGATTATGTTTTATCATGAAAGTGATAATACATAAGATTGTCTTCATGCGAATTCAAAATTCACTGATTGTTTTCTACAACCATTAAAGTATAACAAAATGTTTGGTGTAGACAGACATATTACATTACAACTTTAAAATAGAATATTATTTACATCATCATTTGTCACAAAGTGAAAAGATGCATATTGTCAATGAGTTTTCAAGAATCCGTTTTTCTTTTATAAAGCTGCTGTGAACCATGAACTTAATCTTTAAAGATGTTTCAGTGGTAATCTGCTACAGTCTCAATGTTTGTCCCCTCCCTGGAACCCCCCAGATTTCATGTGTTGAAATCCTAACTCTCAAGGTGATTGTGTTAAGAGGTGGCGCATTTGGGAGGGTGATTAGGTCTTTAGAGGCCCTCCTAAATGAGATTACTGCTTTCATAAAAGAGCCCCAAGAAGCTCTATCACCCCTTCTACTGAGGACACAGCTAAAAGGCACTGTCTGTGAACCGGGAAGTGGGTCCTCTACTGGATACTAAACTTGGATTTCCCAGGTCCAGAACTGTGAGAAATAAATTTATGCTTATTTATAAGCCACACAGTTTATGGTATTTTGTTATAGCAGTCACAAATGGACTAAGAAATACACCATCATACCTCCTTTTCATTTTAAAAATTTTATTTATTATTATTATTTGTTATAGAGACAGGGTCTAGCTGTGTTTCCCAAGCTGGAGTGCAGTGGCATGATCATAGCTCACTACAATCTCCTGGGCTCAAGTCATCATCCTGCCTCAGCCTTCCAAGTGGATAGGACTAAAGGTGGGCCTTGCCACCATGCCTATATAATTCACCATCATCCTTCTTCATGTTTTACATACCACACAAAATCAAATCAGGTAAATTAAAGAAAAGTCTAATGGGAGATGGTTCTTTAACACCTCAAAAGGCAGTGCTTATACAGCAAAAGATATGGTCATTAGACCAATAGAACTTGGGTTCAAAATTTGGCTCCACACTTTGGCAATCTTGAGCAAGTGAATGTAAGTTTATTCAGTTTTTCTTAAAATTTAAGAAATACTATGTTATTTCTTAATTATAAAATAAAAAGAGATAATATGTACATCTCATTCATTTAGCATTCAACGAATACTAACATCTAGCATGTGCCAAGACACAATTATTGACACAGTTTTGAACATGGCAAAACCCAGCCTCATGGAACTTATGATGTCGGGGAGAGGGACTGCATGTATATGTGTGTGTGTGTGTATATATATATATATATGTGTATACATATGTATATATGTATATACACATACACATATATATACTGCATGTGTATATATACACACATAATTTGCAGATTTATAATGTTAGAGATGAATGTAATGAAGAAGTCAGTGATGAGAGTGATGGTATTCATGGGTGTTGCAAACTATGTTTAAATTCTCTACAAATATTAATATTTTTTGTGTTTTCTTTTATCCTTTCCTTTTCATTTCTCTCTTCCAAGGCTCATAATTGAGATTAAATACACACACATGCACACCCACAAGCTGGATGCTGACTGTGACTATTTCAGTGGGTTTCACTGTATTTTAAGAGTATTCTCCTTAGGCTAATTTTGTTCCTCTGTAAATATGTTGCCATTCTATTTATTGTAGCTCAAGCATATTGAGTTTAAAAGCATACTCTAGTTTTATATCCCCCTTTCCATGTTTACTGATACTTCTCCCTCAATATTTTAGTGTGTGTATGTGAAGGTGTGTCGTTTGTGATTTTTATAAATTAGTTGAATTTTGCACAAGAGAATTAACTTTTGCTTCTTAAACAATATTTCTTGTTCTATTAACGTCATTTTCTTTCTCTTAAGCAACAATACTTATCTTTCACCATGGTCCTCTTAATTTTTTTCCCAAATTTTATCTTTGCTTTTTTAAAACTGTTATTGATGACATCAACCATAATTCTTAATCACCTGAGTTTGCCAATGTTAGAAGCCAACATTGAGTTGATATAATTATAAGAAAAATCCAAACAACATATCACTCATTTCAAACTTCACCATTGTGAAAATTTTATATATATATAAATATATATAAATATATAAATATATATATAAATATATATAAATATATAAATATATATATAAATATATATAAATATATAAATATATAAATATATATATAAATATATATAAATATATATAACTATATAAATATATATAAATATATATAAATATATATAAATATATATAAATATATATAAATATATAAATATATATATAAATATATATAAATATATAAATATATATATAAATATATAAATATATATATAAATATATATAAATATATAAATATATATATAAATATATATAAATATATAAATATATATATATAAATATATATAAATATATAAATATATATATATAAATATATATAAATATATAAATATATATATAAATATAAATATATATAAATATATAAATATATATATAAATATATAAATATATATAAATATATAAATATATATATAAATATATAAATATATATAAATATATAAATATATATAGAAATATATATAAATATATAAATATAAATATATATAAATATATAAATATATATATAAATATATATAAATATATAAATATATATAAATATATAAATATATATAAATATATAAATATATATAAATATATATAAATATATAAATATATATAAATATATAAATATAAATATATAAATATATATATAAATATATATAAATATATATAAATATGTATAAATATATATAAACATATATATAAATATATTAAAAAATATATAAATATAGATATAAATATATATATAAATATAAATATATATATAAATATATATGAATATATATATTTATATATATATAATTAGAACACAGCAGGGCACATTATAGGTGCTCAATAAATCTTAATTAGCATCTTTTCTCTACTATCTGAGCTCTTGCAATAGCTTTCCAACTTGGTTTTCCAACTCCTAACTATCACAGGTCACCTCTCTAAAATATGAATGTAGTCTTATTTTATCATAGAACACAAAGCCCTTAGCTGGAGAGTCACTTACAGGTGAAACTATTGCCACCCTCACTGCGCATTTCCAGTGGTGATAATGCTGTATTACAAATTATCTATTCATTTTATCTCCCTCATTACACTGTGAGCTACTCATAACAGGGAACAAAATTCATTCACTTAGTAGGTATTCAGTAAACATTTGGTAAATGAGGGGCCAGTTGATTGATTGGAATGAGTCAAATATGTGCCAACTTCTGGTTGCAGGGCAGACATGAACTTAAAAAAAAAAAGTTTTGAACAACCTGTTTCGTCGAAAGTCTCTTTTGCCCAAAATTACTTGTTTAAACAGCATATTTTCTTGAAATACTTTGGTAGTTTAAGGTGTGTTTGCTCTAACTTTGGTAGTTTAAGGTGTGTAGCTATCTTTCATAGCTTCGTGCAGGAGTGTTTTTTTGTTTGTTTTTGTTTTTGTTTTTTGACAGAGTCTCTCTCTGTCGCCCAGGCTGGAGTGCAGCAGCGCGATCTCGGCTCACTGCAAGCTCCGCCTCCCGGGTTCACACCATTCTCCTGCCTCAGCCTCCCAAGTAGCTGGGACTACAGGCACCCGCCACCACGCCCGGCTAATTTTTGTATCTTTAGTAGAGACGGGGTTTCACCGTGTTATCCAGAATGTTCTCCATCTCCTGACCTCGTGATCCGCCTACCTCGGCCTCCCAAAGTGCTGGGATGGGATTACAGGCGTAAGCCACCCCGCCCGGTCGAACTTTTTTTTTAAGACGAAGTCTTGCTCTGTCGCCGAGGCTGGAGTGGAGTGTCTCAATCATGACTCACTGAAGCCTCCACCTCCTGGGTTCAAACAAGTCTACTACTGCCTTAGCCTCCCAAGTAGCTGGGATTACAGTTGCACACCAGCACGCCTGGCTAATTTTTATATTTTTAGTAGAGACAGGGTTTCACCATGTTAGCCGGGCTGGT
This sequence comes from Pan paniscus, assembly GCF_029289425.2. Lineage (NCBI taxonomy): Eukaryota > Metazoa > Chordata > Mammalia > Primates > Hominidae > Pan > Pan paniscus. The sequence continues at coordinate 178,825,378 of NC_073252.2, read as the reverse complement.
CTCAAACTCCTGACCTCAAATGATCTGCCCGTCTCGGACTCCCAAAGTGCTGGGATTATAGGTGTGAGCCACCACGCTACGCAGCAGAAGTCATTTTTAACAAGCATTATCATCCTGCTTCCCTCACCTCTCCCTATTCTCCTAATAGATACACGGCCTTCAAAAGCACATACAAAATTCTTCCCAAGTGCTGCTTTGCCACATTCTCATTTAATTTACACTTCTTCCCTTATGAAGAGCAAAATCCTCACACCGGCATTTAAATACTTTCCCAGCATGGTGCTCTGTTTTCTTGAGATTGTGATCTGCTATGACCCTCAACTCCAGGGTTTCGTCACTAGCGACTGTCTGCCCTAAGTACACCTTGCTCACGCTTTCCTCCAATGTCTGATGTGTGCTATTGCTCATGCATTGGTAGGGCAGATGTGAGGCCGGGCCACCCATATCTTCCTTCAAGTAAGGACTTGCTCCCTATCCATGGTCAATATGATCAGCGACCGTCTCCAGGTCTCAAAAACTTCAGGGACAGCCTCAGCTGCAGAAGGCCAACTAGGCCAAGGTCAAGTCCTTTACACTCCTGGTGATCAACCCAGGAAGAGTCTGAAGATCCACTTTGGCCTGATTCAAGATGCTATGATGGGACATGCAGGTGCCTGACATCTTGCTGGGTTGGCTGAGGCTTTGTCAGGCTCCTACCATGGTTTGACTCCTCCCACTGCCCAATCTTGCTTAAGTGTACATTCCAAATAAACATCCTGAGCCCCAAACCCCATCTAAGCCTCTGCTTCCAGAGAACCCAACTGACAACAAGTGGTCTTCTATATCTTCTCTTCTGCCTGCATCATCCATCAGTTAATAGCCAAATCATTTTCCAGGTCTCTCTTGACCGATATGGCCCAAGTTGAACCTATTCTAGTCTACCCTTTACAAGCACTTCCTACCTTCCAATTCATTTTGAAAAAGTTTCTTTTATTCTTAGTAACCTCTCTCTCTCTCTCTCCATCTGTGTGTGTGTGTGTGTGTGTGTGTGTGTCTTTCACTTATCAACTGAAGCTGTTCTATTAACTTCCTAGAGTTGGGGTCAACTCATTCTTTTCCTTTCTATCCATAGCATGAAATATACTTCTAAGGAAGAAGTACCTAACATTTACTGAATGGAAAGTAACATATTTTAGAGAACACATACATTGATGATTTCTATTTGGTTCCCCCCACTTTTGTATCAGTCATATCTAAGATAATTTGGTTAATCTTAATTTGAAAAAGAAAGAGCAACTTTATATATTTTTTACTATATACAATTTGAGTGATGCATTTTTCTGGAACTTTGATAAGGGAAAACATTTAGAGTTTAGAACTATTTTACATTCTTGTTTCAATATTTGCATATAAACTAAAGCATGATTTTTAAAACCTCAGAACCAGGGGTAAAATGAAATGCCTATTAATGTGAAATCAGCACTAAATAATGTACTAAAATGAAGTCTAAACAAAACACCAGCAAACACATCAATATCTCCAAATTATATTTAACAGAATCGATTCTGTTTGGTTGTGATGTGGCAAGTCAAATTCAGGGCTATAATCAAACTATGTGTTAAGTTACTAGATAAAGATATTTCCGGTGGCTGTTATTATGAATAAGAAAGGTACACTTAACTGCCAAGTAATAAATCTCACCCTCAACGAGATGAGATGGCTCACTAATTGCTTCTAACAGAAACAAGCAACTTTTTTCTTTGCTGTTTCTATGAAAACGTGGAAGATTAAGGGAAATCTTTATTTAGATGTTTGATTCTCACTCAATTCCTTTAAGGTTTTCAGTTAAATCTAGAAATTGTGATGTAAGTTGGTATATATTGAAACCTTAAAAAAAGTTTGCAAGAATCCTGGCTTCTACATATATACATGAAATTAAATTAAAAACCTCTAGAAAATAATATAAATGTGCGTTCTCAGAAATGAAAATCTACTTCAACTCCCTACATGTCCTTCTGTTGATTAGAACACTACTGTGCTTCAGCTGTGAGAAGTTTCTTTTATTCTTTTTAGAGTTGAAACGCACGCACACACACATGCTTTTTGTCCTTGAAACTCTGTCTCTGATTGCATGTTGTTGAGGAAATAGGAAGTTTTTGGCATTTTAAAAACTGTTGCCTTTTTTCTTCCTTGTTATTTAGAATAGTGTGATATTTGCATTAAACCTTCCTCCTTTTAAGATTAGTAAACTAATGTATAATTTTAATCCTTTGGATACCACTTTCTTTCATGGAAAAATAGGTTTTTGTCTGAGATATATAGTTTGCAGATAACCTGTGTGTTCGTTTCTTTCTATAAAATACTCTTACTTCAAGGCAAAGTAAGCTTAAAAATGTGCTTAATGGAATAACTGATTAGCTGTTGGTCGTTCTATGGCAGAACTGCATTTGTATTGGTAATCACTTATTCACACACAAAATTAAAGCTTAGACCAGAATCTGAAAGCTGTGATGAAAAGCCCACCTCAGACAATCTTTCGAGCATACAGAAGAAAAATTTATTTGTTCTCCATTGACACTTTGTCTTTGGAAAAGGAGTAAGGGTCCAGAAATAAGCTAAAAGAATAAATATATTTGATATAGTATTCTATGTAAGAGACTCTCAAAAGATAGATATTTTTGCTATCTTCACAAACAGTATACCATGTTTTCTAAAATACTTTACCTGAATGTTGTAGTCCAGAGGAAGGAGAATTTCCCCTGAGATAAGAGCAAACACACTCTTTGAAAGTAATCCCAGGTAGGAGGATTAGAAAGATAACTTGAAGCTTCATTTCTTTTATCTTATCACATCTTTGCTCCCTCACAGGAGTATAAGTGATAAATTCTGTTTAAAATAACACCATACTGGAGCTGCACAAACTAAAGCAAAACTTCTGCCCAACCTGTTTTGGGCAACAGGGAAAGAGAGACTGTCCCTCACTCACTCTTGGAAAGTTTATATTATATAGGAGACTGACACGCCCTGTTTTTTTTTTAGACTATGTGCTTGAACCCGGAAAGAGTGGGGCACAGCCAATTTGAAGTGGGTGATTTGAATGCTTTAGCAGAGCAAAGATGTGTTTCATTGTAAATCATACCAGGAAAGATACAATAATTCCACAATAGCAAGGATTTTTCAGAATGTTAAGACTTAGCATTAAGGTAGGAGAGGGTGGTTAAAAGATGCCTCTCATCCTTCATGCTCAGTATTCTCTTCTTTAGAAAGAGCAGCAACTGGATGGCACAGAATGAGTTCTGACGTTTACATCAGAAGATGGCCCTGAACCGGAGCCAAAGCTGGCCGAGGAGCTGGGGGAGATTCTGAGACTCACATTTTCATTTGTGAAGTGAGATGCTGACTCTATTGTTGGTTTTGTTTGGGGGTTTGATGCTCAAATAAAGCAATACACACGAGGAAATTTACTGACATTGTATTAAAAAACAAAGTTAATGTATGATGATGCCGTAGAGTGATTCATGAATGGCATTATGAATATTTTAAAAACACAAAAGGAATTAAAAGAGTATACTTGGATGTTAATGAAAATAAAATTTCATTGAGAACAAGAATCTTGGTAAACATCAGTTGATATTAAAAGTTTATTGCTTTTAAAGGAGTCTGAAATGTTCTTTTGTCAAGGTTAATGCATTAAAATGGGGTACAGCTTAATCTAGACAACACAAATTTTTATGTGTGATTATTTTATAAGCTCTAGGTTGAAATAATTTTTATCTACATGGGAAAACTGAATAGATTATAAAAAAATTGTTTAAAAGAAAAATTTCAGATGTCAAATACGTGGGAAACTTAATGTCATTTTATTAACTAGAGATAGAAAATGAGGTACATTAGTCTTAGACAGTATTTAGAGCAGTTAATTGCTAAGTCACCAAAACAATCTCTTCTACAATGACCTTACTTTTAAAGTAGTTCCATGGCATGAACTCAAGGACATTACTGCAGCAAGGTTCTTAACAAATCAGTCATATTCATTGCATTTAATAATCTATTAGGGGCCTTCACTAGAGCGAACAACCAGCATTTCTTTTAAACTCTTCCATAATTCAGATTTTATCAATGTGGACTAACCCTGTGGTCAATTAAATCTGAAGTAGTGCAGTTTTTATGTTTTCTGAATATATTGGGCCTGAAAGCAAATATTATTTTATGATATGTTAATAACACAAGGAATTTTACTAGTAATATTTAGTGGAGCATAAAGGTACCTAAGGCTCTGTCTATTTGCACAGTAGCAGAACGGATCTAAGAATGATTCCAACCATAACTCGTAGTCAAACACATTAGCACAGTCCATTTACATAGTAGAATGCTCAGTACAGACCTAAGAATATTCTTTAAAGTTACAGTTGGAATATTTCTCCAAAATGTCCTTATAAATGTGTATACATGCCAAGTCTGAAGTACGAATTACAAATTATAATGTGGCTCTAATTTGTTATCATCTGAAAAAAAAGTCTAATTTGTAACAGAAGCAAAGTTTTGTTTCAATCTAAACTCCTGAGGACCAATTCAAAAGAATGAGAAGCTTATTGTTTCCCTGAAATTATTGACCATACATTTTAAAACATCAAAATATTCTGAAAAATGTCTGTAGTGGTCTCAACATCTTATTTAGTTTAGAATCTTGGCAGACAAGCATAAGTGCCAAAATGTTCCAGATGACCAGTTAGAATGCAGGGGATCCATAGAATTACTCTTAATGATGCAAAGTACAAATAAATCCCTACAAAATAAAAAGAAATTTATTCCTTTTATTTGTAGCTTATGGATACCTGAATGCTGTTTTACTTTGCTTCCTAGTTTCTTTTTCCTTGTGTAACTTCATACATTCAGAATATGAACTCATTTTCTATTTTCTGTGTGATTCTTTCATTAAGATCAAGATCTCTCTTTTTTTTGTTCAAAACTTGCATGCTGCTATCCATAGTTAAGCAATTGATAAATGTAACTTTTACAAGATTATTATAGTATCAAAAATGTAAATCAATTTTTGCTCTAAATTATTATAAATATCCCTACTTAGCCTCTGGTAATCTTCTGCTCTCATGTTTACAGAGACAAGGATCTAAAGACTTTTAAGAGTTTTGATGAATGTATGAAATTAAAGTAACTTAAATTTAATTTATTTTAATTTAAATGTCATCATGGACACAGCCATTGGCTTATTTCTGGCAGTGAGTTCAAAATGAAAAACCTTTGAGAAAATAATATTTAAAGGAGAAGTATCATGCTCCATGAATTTAAAGATCAAACTGTATTGCATCCAATGTTGTTTTAGATATTAAGTAGTATAATGTGGGATTATACCACATATTGCATTACTCAAATCTTAAGGAAAAAAAGGTTTCTATCTAAAATGTGAATATAAGATAAGTACATTTTTCTTGGGGGAGAGGATAAACCTGTAAGATCAGCATTACATTGAATCTAAAAAAAAAAAACAAATAGAAAAACTTACTTGGAGATTGTTTGAAACTTATTTTAAGCATGTCTTTCCATGCTTATAACAAGCATATCTTTTTCATTACATTGTTTCATTATTTAAAACAAAACAAAACAAAACAGAAAAACCGCCTAAGTTCCTGGCAATCTCCTTCTGTTTAAAGAAAATCCCCTAGGAGGTGTGGACAGAACTTAAAAGTCAGAGTCAATTGCTTCTTAATTCAGATGTAGAGAGGATAGGGCATAGTGAGGAACAGGCTTCAAAAGGAACCAAAGCATGAAAGAAAGTCACCTTGTTAGCTGACAGAGAAGTGTGCTTGCCTTGGGGATGGAAGCTTTCTTGAATATTCCTGTTTTAAATGGACACTGTAAACCACACCATCATTACCTATAGGTAGGTCCTAGATGAATCTATCCAAGATTTGTCAGACAAATGACAGGATTGCTGGACTTGCCTTTTCTTTGGTCACAAAAACCAGATAAGTGAAACATGCACATTTTTGCTGATTCAAATACTACGATAGAAACTGGCCTTAAAGGGGTCAGGAAACAAACAGAGGACCTTAAGTGACAAATACACTCCTGCTAGCTTTTCCAGTTTCTCTGTATGCTCCCATGTTACAATGGAAATCAAAACCTGTTCACTGCATTTTCTTTTAAAAGGACATGAGGAAGAAATGTGGATATTTGTCTTCAAGCCTCAATTAAACATTCAGATTCCCACACATTTAAACCATTTTATATATCAACCTCACTTTTAAACAATTAAACAATGTTAATTGTTAATATACTGTACTTGCTTGAGAATTTTGTAGTTTATTTTATAAGTTATATATAACCTTCCTGCTTTTTGAAAATTTCCACTATGCTGGACTCAATAGTCATAATGTTCTAAGAAAGGAAACTTGGAGTCACATATTACTTGCCCTTCAAGTCGTACCTTTAATTACATGATTTACCAAGTCATACCAATATTTTTCTACGTGGTTCATATATGCTCCGGTCTATGTCGATCAAGGTTACTCAACGGCCTCATCTTTTTTCTCCTATATTACTACCGTTATTTTCTCATCTGATTTTCCTTACTTTTCCTCATTGCCCTCCTTCCCTACCAGTTTCTACCAAACCTTACCTTACTATGTGGTTTCAGCATCTTGAAGATTGTTTCCTCAAGACAGGGTTATTCCACCAAATAACTTAGAAGGAGACAGAGGCACAGAGTCAGGGAAAGAAAAAGGGGAGAAAGAAGGAGAGGGAGAAAGAGGCAGAGGGAGACAGGGAGAGAGGGAGAGAGGGAGAGAGGGAGAGGAGGAGAGGGAGAGAGGGAGAGAGGGAGAGAGGGGGAGAGGGAGAGAGGGGGAGAGGGGGAGAGGGGGAGAGGGGGAGAGGGGGAGAGAGGGAGAGAGGGAGAGAGAGAGAGGGAGAGAGGGAGGGAGGGAGGGAGGGAGAGAGAGAGAGAGCGCAAAAAGAACATTCTAATTTAAGTCCTGCTACAACAGAGGCAAGCCTGGTGGTGAGGAAGAGCCTACGTGGGGCGTGGGGGCAGGGATAATTAACTTTGTTTTGCTTTGAAAATTTATGAGAAGTAACAGCTAAACGATGATTTGAATAACAGGGTAGATTTAGCAAGATATTCCCTCCTTTGGCAATATGTAGTGACGTGGAGAAAAGCTTGTCTAGACACTGGAAGGCTCAGATGAGAACGTAAGTGTTTGTGGATTTCCAAGAGTTTCATGTGGCCAAACCTAAGAGAGCGCAAGGGAGGATGGATCAGGGCTGGCGAGGCTGGGGTCAGAGCAAGGGAGCAGATGATGACACCCCGTTCTGAAATGGTGGAAAGGGGTAAGAGAAAAGTAGATGAATTCAAGGGAGATGAATTGTCTAGGTGTGACTTTTTGAATATGTAGTGTTAGGTGGGTGAGGGTGATTCCCAGGGCTCTGCCCAGGGCACTTAAGTGAATGAATAGTAAGTAGCAACTTTCCCTGATTTAGATAAGCCAGAGGGAAGAAAAGGATGGGGGTGGGGTGGGGAAGATGTTCCAACTCAAAGGATATCTCTTCATCACTTCTGAGTTTGCCTCTCTTTTTCCTTAAAATTCTTTCAGGCAGAGAGCTTCCCATTATCCTGCCAAAATATCCGCTCCTTCAAGTTGCTTGCTACTTCTGCTATTGTTAGACATATATTCTTACTGTCTCCCATGTGAAGAAATAAGCAATAGAGACCAAATTCCTTAGAGAAAGTAATTTTCTTTTTTTTAAAATTTTATTATTATTATACTTTCAGTTTTAGGGTACATGTGCACAACGTGCGGGTTTGTTACATATGTATACATGTGCCATGTTGGTGCGCTGCACCCATTAACTCGTCATTTAGCATTAGGTATATCTCCTAATGCTATCCCTCCCCCCTCCCCCCACCCCACAACAGGCCCCGGTGTGTGATGTTCCCCTTCCTGTGTCCATGTGTTCTCATTGTTCAATTCCCACCTATGAGTGAGAACATGCGGTGTTTGGAGAAAGTAATTTTCAACTTGAAACCTGGAAACTCTTATCATTTTACTTTGATTTCATCTTCAAGCCTTCACTTCATTTAAAGATGGAATCCAGTGAAAAATGGAAAGAGGTAGTAAGCTCCATTCCTAGCAAGTTCTACTCCCAATGGTTTTCACATCTCAGCCTGAAAGTTGGAAACTATAGACCAGAGCTGTGGCCGGGACATGCATAATAGGTGCTGGACAAGTATTTCAAAATTAGCCAGGCTTGTTGGCGGCACACACCTGTAGTCCCAGTCTCCTACTTAGGAGGCTGAGGTGGGAGGATCACTTGAGGCTGGGAGTTCAAGACCAGCTTGGGCAACATAGCATACCCAGTGTCTACCAAAAAAAAAAGTAGCCAGTCATGGTGGCACAAACCTGTAGTCCCAGCTACTCAGGAGGCTGAGGCAGGAAGATCACTGGAGCCTAGGAGGTGGAGGCTGCAGTGAGCTATGATCACTTCACTGCACTCCAGCCTGGGTGACAAAGTGAGAGAAATAATAAATATCAAATATTTTAAAATTATTATTAAAATATAAAATACATGTCCAGCACCTATTAACATATTAAATATTTGCCCAAAATACTTAAGGATATATAAAAAATTTATATAATTATTAAAATATATAATAAATGTATATATTTATTATTAAAATATATAATAAATGTATATATTTATTATTAAAATATATAATAAATGTATATATTTATTATTAAAATATATAATAAATTTGCATATTTATTAAAATAATTATTAAAATGAATATATAAATTTAAAATAATAAATATTAAAAATAGGTGCTGGACAAATATTTCTTAAGTCAATGAAAGAATAAATAATCTATCGTTGGTTGAATACTGTTTAAATCAAATTACATAGTACTGAAGAAAAATAGACATAGATGTTTATCCAATTAAAATAAATTATTCTCAAAAATTTAATCTATATAATTTACGCCTTGCATATTTTGCCGAAAAATGTCCTATCTTGTAGCTAATACTCAAAGGGCATTGAAATAGAATAACTACAGAGATTGCTCCTATATACTGGAAGCTCCCCTGTAAGTTCTTTGATCTTTACTAGCTTTTTTGCCCAAAGAATTTGTGAGCTTTTGTCGACACAGGTTAAAACAAAGAGCTGTCCTAGTGGTTGACAGTTCTTTGATATATGATTGTGCTTTTTTGTAGAAAGAATTCAGACGCCTTTGTCAGAATCGTGTATTAACATACATGCTATTATCTAAATGTTTGATGTAAATTGGATTTTATGTTTCCCACATTAAAACATTAAAGAAAGAGAAACTCTTGCGGTCAAAATGTAATACTATATGTCATTAATTTTTTTAATCCTCTAATTCAGTCTGTTAATATGACAAAAGCCAACATGAGAGTTCTCTGATATTTTCGTGACTTTTTGTTGAAAGTATTTTATTTGTCATTTTCAATCATGTGTTTGATATAGCAACAAATCTAACTAGACAAAAATTCCAAAACTTATAATCGCTGACTTGGTTTTGTTCCTTATTTCAAACCAATATAAGCACTGGATGAAAAAATTCAATTAGGAAAAATGCACGAAAGATAGAAAATAAACATGACAACAAATTATTAGTATTATACAATGCAGCTTCCACTTTGAAAAACAAATATTACATTGAAAATGTTCAAGTATTTGAGATTTTGCTAAGACAGTTATAAAATATTCTGACATGAATACAAATATATGGAAAATATTATTTTAAATTATTTCTGCTAATTTCTTTCATTATATCAGCAACAGATTAATTTTTTAAATTAAAGCTAATTTAAAACTTTTTTTAGAATAGTATTAGACAACACTACTTAGTACTCAGCACAGATGCTGAGGTGAGTAAAAAAAATGCAAGCTAATGATTCTATTATCAACATTTTACAGAATATTCTACATTTTGTATAACATTACTATTCATATAGGTAATGTTAAGGCTTATATTTTCAAGTATTATTTTTCCATGTAGTGCTTTTATATACAACTGTTTTTTCCCCAGACCAAAAAAAAGTATCTTCACATCGTTTAAAGAAGTAAACTTTCACCTTTTTCATGGAGCCCTTTCAAACTGACCAGAGGAAAGCTACTAGGTTCTCAATTTTCTCTCTCTCTCTCTCTCTCTCTCTGTGTGTTCTTTCTTAAGAATTATAGCCCTAATAATTCATCTGCTTGTATCTGTACATACTTTCTCATTCTATAAAACACTGACATCTAAATGTACCATCCTTTTATATTTTAGTCTAGCGTTGCTCTATAAGGTGTATATATATTGTGAGCTTCTGCTGGTCTTCCTAAGTAACACCTTCCTAACAGGTAAGGGTGCTTCCCCCAGTAAAGCTTAGCACAGTGCACAATGTCCCAGGAAACCAAATGCCCATTCTCCCCATCCCATTTTAATGATATGGCCACAAACGAAAAAGAGGATATCCCTATGCATTCTATATTCATCTTGTTTATTCTTAGTTTCTTAGTGTGATAGATTGCGAACCTCCTTACTTAAAGATAAGGGATATGGGATCTGTGAGATGAAACATCAGTGGATCAATTAAGGCTATTTAGCTTAATGGTGAAAAAAGAAGTAGATGAGCTCAGAGACGTTCAAGGGGCAGTTTCATGGCTTAGAATCTACTTAGATTGCCTCGTTTCAATGTCCTGGCTAGCACTAAAAATCATGAGACAAGGAAGGATTTTCTTAACTTCATCACACATTGTAATAAGAACTTATAACTTCAGCAGGTTTTAGATATTTTATAATAATGTGCCTTGCTTATATTAGGTATTCAATATTTGTCGAATTGTATTAAATATTGCACACAGACATCTGTTGATGGCTTCATTCAAGTTCCTAAATTCTGAAGTGAGTATTCATCATTAAGAATTTTGCTGGATTTATTTTTTGAAGGTATATAAAATTATACTTTTTAAAGAGTACACATATAAATGAAAATGATTCTTTCATATTTGAGATCCTGATTTTATTACTTTTTATAATCCCTAAAATAACCTGTTTGACAAAATAATTTTGTGGTTTTAGCCATTTGAGGATCTAAAATTGGGATGAGAACATAAGATATAAAATGTATAACTGAGTAGAACATTAAGATAAGCCTATTTGGGTATACATTTTTTAAGTTAAGCAAAGACAATCAAACTTACAGGTAAATGAATTATGTATCAAACAGTTTCACTCTCTGACCTTACCAAACTGAATGAAAAAGTAAACAGTCTGTCTCCTTCTCATTAGCGAAAATAAGCAAGATTATACTTTTTAAATACATTAAAGGCTAAGAGTTTTTCATATATTGGAAAAAATTAAATGCTTAAAGTGTTCAAATTGCTTAAAGTGATGCATTTCATTTGAATTTATAAAAAATGCAAGTATATTCTTGATGCATAGCAATAAATAATAGTTCTCTCAAGGAATACACATTTTGAGTTTCTTTTTCTAAGAAAATTTAGGTAGAGACTATACATTTCAAATAAATTAAAGATCAGCCAATTCAGGATAAGTTAAAATCATCTTTCCTAGAAAGTATATACCAGTAATGTGGAAATAGAAATGATTTATCAAGTTAAAGTATGCAATTTGAATGTAGTTCAGACTTAAATAAAATAATAGCACATATTTTAAATAACATTACAGATATCAGGATAAACGCATAAAGGCCAGCCATACCACATCACAACAAATTGGGGAAGAGCAGGATCCTTTAATGAAATTAAAATGATTTATAAAAATGTGAAGTTGGCCGGGTGTGGTGGCTCATGCCTGTAATCCCAGCACTTTGGGAGGCTGAGGCGGGCAGATCACGAGGTCAGGAGATAGAGACCATCCTGGCCAACATGGTGAAACCCTCATCTATACTAAAAATACAAAAATTAGCCAGGCGTGGTGGCGGGCGCCTGTAATCCCAGCTACTCGGGAGGCTGAGGCAAGAGAATTGCTTGAACCTGGGAGGCGGAGGTTGCAGTGAGCCGAGATTGTGCCACTGCACTCCAGCCTGGTGACAGAGCAAAATTCCGTCTCAAAAAACAACAAAAACAACAACAGCAACAAGGTTCATTTATATTTCACAATCCCCTCATATTACAACATAACTGGTTGGCTAGTTTTGTCACATGTAAAGCTAGCTTGATATTTTAGTAACTATGTTATATGTATTATTAGATTTAACTTCTTGTTCAAATGGATAGGGAGCTCCCCACCCTTCAGCTATGTGAGGGACAGAGAAGAAAAGTCGGAGAAAAGGATATGATGTGTATACCCAGATTCATGCTCAACTGCATCCCTGAAAGAATGTTAACATCACAGAGTCTATAAAATAGGAAAAAAGTATATTTGGACCAAATGCTCTATTGGCCAAGTTCAGTTTAGTTATTGTTTATACGGATTGGTTTATGGTTTGCAGGAGGAGGTCTCAGATATTCAAAGACCTTTCTGGCAGATGCCTCAGCTTTGGAGGTTTGGCTGGTGCATCTATGCCATAGTAACATGTCCTGTAAAACTTCTCACATCATCTCCTAATTAATTAGAGGCATCGTTCTTCCACATCTCTACCTTACTAGAATACCTTCAAGAACTAATCTTTGGATCTAGCCTGTATTGGTTGTTGGGCAAATATTTGCTGGATTAATTTTAGTTATACTCTCAAAGTGGGCTTGTTTATGTACTTTGATAAGTGTTAAGGCACATTTCATAGAAGTATACATGCACACACAAATACAAATACATATGTCAATCTAAGTGATGGTAAGATTGTAATATAAAACACTGCTTTCTTTCTTTCATTCTGCATCTCCTTTATTCTAAACTTTAAAAGAAAATTTTTCCTCTAGACCTGGCTGCTTCGCAGAGCCGTTTAGGTTCAAATGTGAAAGCAATGTTTTGAAAAATCAATTACTCTAACATAAAAGATTACTATATATTTCCTATAATCATCCAGCACATTGTTACCTTTTTTATTTTTTGTTTATGCTTTAAGCTTTTATTTTAGATTCAGGAGGTACATGTGCAGGTTTATTACCTGGGTATATTGTGTGATGGTAAGGTTTTGATGCACTGGATCTCATCACTCAGGTACTGAGCATCATATCCAATAGTTTTTCAACTCTTTTACCCTTCCTTCTCACCTTGCTCTAATAGTTCCCAATGTCTGTTGTTGTCATCTTTATGTCAATGAGTACCCATTGTTTAGCTTGCACTTATAAGTCACAACATGCAATATTTGGTTTTATGTTTCTGCATTAATTCATTTAAAATAATGGCCTCTAGCTGCATTCTGGTTGTTGCAAAGAAAGTGATTTTTTTCTTTTTTTTATGGCTGTGTATATTCCATGGTGTATATGTGCCACATTTTCTTTATCCAATCCACCACTAATAGGCAACTAAGTTAATTCCATGCTGTAGTGAACATACAAGTGGATGTGTCTTTTCGGTAGAGTGATTTATTTTCTTTTGGATATATACCCAGTAATGGGATTACTGAATCAAATGGTAGTTCTGTTTTAAGTTATTTGAGAAATCTTCAAACTGCTTTCCACAGAGGCTGAACTAATTTGCATTCCTTTCAATGTTGTATGCTTCCTTTTTCTCTACTGCCTCACCAGTATCTACTGTTTTTTGACTTTTTCAAAGCCATTCTGACTGGTGTGAGATGGTATCTCATTGTGGTTTTGATTTGCATTTCTCTAATGATTAGTGATGTGCAACATTTTTTCATGTTTGTTGGACACTTGTATATCTTCTTTCAAGAAGTGTCTATTCATGCCTTTTGCCCATTTTTTAATGACATTATTTGTTTTTTACTTGTTTAATTGTTTAACTTTCTTATAGATTCTGGGTATTAGTCCTTCGTTGGATGCAGAGCTTACCAATACTCTCTTCCATTCTGTAGGTTGTCTGATTACTCTGTTGATAGTTTATTTTTCCGTGCAGAAGCTCTTTAGTTTAATTAGGTCCCACTTGTCAATTTTTATGTTGCAATTTATTTTAAGGACTTAGTCATAAATTCTTTCTCAAGGCCAATGTCCAGAATGGTATTTCCTAGGTCGTCTTCTGGAATTCTTGTAGTTTGAGGACTTGCACTTAAATCTTTAATCCATCTTGAGTAGATTTTTGTATATGGTAAAAGGTAGGGGTCCAGTTTTATTCTTCTGCATATGGCTAGCCAGTTGTTCCAGTACCATTTATTGCATAGAAAATTGTTTCCCCTTTGCTTATTTTTGTCAACTTTGTCGAAGATCAGATGGCTGTCGTTGTGCAGCTTTATTTCTGAGCTCTCTATTTGATTCCATTGGTCTGTGTCTGTTTTTACATAGTACCATGCTTTTTTGTTTACTGTACCCTTACAGTATAGTTTGAAGCCAGGTAATATGATGCCTCTGGCTTTGTTAGTTTTGCTTAGAATTGCTTTGGCTATTCTGGCTCTTTTTTTTTGGTTTCATATAAATTTTAGAATTATTTTTTCTAGTTCTGTGAAGAATGACATTGGTAGCTTGACAGGGATAATGTTGCATCTGTACATTCCTTTGGGCAGTATGGCCATTTTAACAACATTGATTCTTCCAATCCATGAGCGTGGAATGTTCTTCCATTTATTTGTGTAGTCTGTGATATCTTTCAGCAGTGTTCAGCAACTCTTCAGTGTCAACATAATTATCATCATTTTTACATGAGAAAATTGAGGATATATAAAGTTATTGGAATTTACACAGATAACAAATGGCAGAACTTTATGTTGCTCAGTATTGTTATGTTTTCCATGTCTTCCATTTGAGGAAAGAAGGAATTTCTCTTATAAACAATAAACATCTATTACAATAAGCACTCCACTAATTTTAGCTTACTTATTTCCATGTGACAATTAGCAAGTCATCTTATATGATTGGATTTAGTCGTTTCATTATTATTTTCTTATTTTTTTTGAATTTTTTATTTTGTACAGAGGGCTCCATTGTCAGTTTTGATGGAAAAATGTATTGCTTTATTTTCTATCTTTTGATAGTTTGGGAGGGATAAGATAATAGTGGTTTTTTTAAGCTCAAATGGAGTAGAGTCAGGAGCTTTGCTGTTTATATGGAACTTAGACACATCGTTTACCAAGTGGCGGGTGGTGTTAAGAGTAGGCATAAAGTCTTCTGCTTTCTAGTCCAGTAGCCTTTTTACATCATCATATTACTTCTCACATTGTGTACCAAACTCCACATTATATTAATAGAGAAGGCATTGAAAGGTCATAAACGCACAGCCCTGTCACAAATGGTGCCTTGAATGAAGTAGATTGCATTTTACTGTAATCAATTGAGTCCAGAAACTTTCATATAGCATGTGAGTTTTAATGCTATACGTCTATGAAAGAATAATAAAGAACAATGCTCGTTCTTATTTCACTGGGGTGAGAGTGGGGCCCTTTTTGTCCCTTAATTTCCCTAATTAGTCTCAATTGTGTCTCCCTCTATGTTAGCAGGCCAAGATAGTATCTGCTTTATTGCCATGGGAGGAAAACTAGCTCTTATTGAGCTTTATTAGATACTCCATTCTCTCATTTAGAATCCTATTAAGTTTCCCCTTGGCATTTTCTAAATCAATTAGTTTTAGCCTTACCCTTCTTAATATGCTCCTTTTGGAGGCTCCTAATTTTAGTCCCTAACTCTGGTATTTGTAGTTGCCTTTCCCTTTTCTTTTGGGCAAAGATTTCAATCAATTTTCCCTGCAATACTGCTTTGCTAGCATCCCCCAGTGTCATATCTGTGACCTCACTGTTATCACTGTCTGCTAAATATTCAGCCCATATGTCTTTGAGCTTTTCCCTAAACTATTGCTGCTGAAGGAAGTAATTATTACTTTACCATCTTAGCACTCCCCTGTTGCTTTTCAAGGGAAATAATTCCACCCCCCAGCGAATCATTGCAGGGTCCGAAACTAGAATCTTGTCAATAGAACAGCAACTTTGCCGTCTGTCTCTAGTGGGAATAGAAGAAAATGGTTCTGGAAAAGGAAGAAGAGTTTATAGAATAAAATGTGAGTTGTGGCCATGAGCATACTTATTTGTTTTAAAAATCAATGCAGATGATTAATAGATTGTGTGGTTGCAAAGAATTAGAGAATGATTACATTTAACATGATGAAGGGCACTCCCACCACTATTGGGGGATTTTTTTGGTAATTTATCCAGATATTTATTTTTATAAACACACAGATAAATTACATGCACAGTAAGCCATTAATTCTGTTAAAATAATTTGTTTTTTGAGTTGGAGTCTCGCTCTTGTCGCCCAGGCTGGAACGCAATGGCGTGATCTCGGCTCACTGCAACATCCGCCCCTTGGGTTCAAGCGATTCTCCTGCCCCAGCCTCCCAAGTAGCTGAGATTACAGGCGGCCGCCATCACACCTGGCTAATTTTTTGTATTTTTCGTAGAGATGGAGTTTCACCATGTTGGTCAGTCTGGTCTTGAACTCCTGACCTCAGGTGATTCACCCACCTCAGCTTCCCAAAGTGCTGGGATTACAGGCATGAGCCACTGCACTTGGCCTAAAATAAATTTTAAAAAAACTAGAGGGAAATATATAAAACATTAGTTTCAATTTTAATTTTTAAATATATAGTAGGATTAGTTATGGGCAATTTTAATTTTTAAGTTGGTAATTTTCTAAATTCTCTGCCAAAATCATATATTTATAATCAGAAAGAAAGTTTAAAAAGCATTAATACCTAAGTACTGGAGTGTTATGTTTGTGTTTTGTGGGGGATGTACAAACTAAAAATTTGGTTATCTTAAGGAGCTAAGAAAATGTAGTCAAAATCTTTGCAACAATGTCAACTGTATCTATTGTGTTTCCAGTCAATACACTGTTTTATAAGTGTGTTTTCTTGTTAAAATAATACCTTTTCTCCATATAAGTTAAAGCAGTTTTAAGTAAATAAATTAAGTATATGGCAATAGCAGCTAGTGTCATGGGACTAGAAAAACCACAAAAAATTCTACAAAAGACAAGCCTAAAAATATACATACATACGTGCTTAAAAATCAATGGTGAATACAGGAATGTAGTTATTGCTTTCTAAACAGGTTTCAACATAGCATGTAAAAGTTGAAGAAAATAATTCATTTTTCAATAACTCATTAAATACTAAGTGCCAGGGTTTTGTAGGAATGTGACATTGGAGATGTAAATGTGCAGGACATGCCATGGACTATGTGTGTTCCAATATTTCAGTGGCTGCTACAAACATTGCTGGCCTCCGTAGGGAGAATTCTCTACATGCACCATTCCCCTAGAGTATACTTAGCATAATAAGAAAGCATCCAATATAATCAGAAGTAAACATATTTCTTTTCTAATTGTTTGGAATGTTGAATCATAAGCCCTGCAGGTTAGACGGTCTTCAACTGGTGATATGACTGTGAAGCACCATAATGTTCTATATGTCTAAGTTGTTTCCATGTGTCATATTCACCAAGGTCAATTCTACTCATTCTCAATTCTCCTGTTACATTTTATGGCATCCTGAAAGTCTTTTACCTACAGAGCTTTAGAATCCAAAAATGATGTTGGTTTATAAGTCTCACGGATACTGAGAACACAATTATATGAAAGTTCTAGGAGCATGTAGCTTTTCCGTTGGGTTCTCATGTCAATGTCAGGGGCAGAATGATAGGTGAGGACAGCAGTCATCTGATTAGTGTCTTGTGAGAGGCACCATATTTCCACTACTGCCTCTTCCAAAATTATGATCTTCATTGGTCTTGAAAAGAACCTAAAATTTGTGTCCTACTTACTTACGAGGGAAACCATTAAGGACAATGGAATTTACTTTTAATAAGTTACAAAATAAAGAAGATAAATTAGCATTTTTCTACCATAGTATATGGCAGGTATTTTTCACTTCACATGTACCATGTTTGTTCAAGCTTTATCAAGGCATGACGAACTGAATGGACACAGTATTTATTAGCCTTTATCTAAAGTTACAGATTTTAATATTTAGAGATATTAGGAAAATGGTACTAGGACCCACAGAGCTATAAGTATCAGAGCTGGAATTTACAATCTGTGGCTGACCTCTCAATGCTATAATATTTCCACAAGTAACATGAAACAACCTATTAATTTATCTCTCAACATTCATTTAATATTTAATTAATATTTACTCAATAAGTATTTAATGTGCATATATTGGGTAGGCTGCTTTTATAGATAACAATGATTATATTAGATAATGTTAAGAGCTTACTCTAAATCCATAGTCAAGTGCTTTGCATATATTATCTCATTAACTTTTCAGCAACCACCTCATCTATGAGGTAGATGTGATTATTATTCCTATTTCATAGGTAAAGAAACTTAGGTATGCATTACAGAACTTGGCCAATGTCATACAGCTGGTAGTCCAGTCCATGTAGCCTAATTCTAGAATCCAAACTCTCAATTGTAATAGTGTATTATCTTTAAAAATTAAATGACGTAGCTTCAAAATATATAAAGAAAAATTTGGCGGGAGCATAAGAAAAATGGACAAAATTGTAACCACGGTGAAAGATTTTAATGTTCAAAAATTTATAAATCAAGCACAACAGAAATCAATAAATATATAGAAGATTTAAATTATATTAAGTTTCATCAAATTGATAAATACCGAACTCTGGATCCAACATCTGGAACACATACGTTCTTTTTCTAGCACACAGAAACGTTTAAGAAAAAAGGTCATGTCCTAAGTCTCTGCTGCTCAAATTCTAGTCCACAGACAAGACTGATTCATGAATGCCTGTTAACAATCCATAACAAAACAAGTTCAGAAACTAAGAGTAAGCAATGAGAAAAGTTTTATAACCCTTTGACACTGTTTGACATTCAGGAGCCCAATCAGTGTGCAAATGTGACGTGGACTTTACGTATTATGTTGGAGTATATTCTTATGGTACAGCCACACAGTTACTCAGATTAAGAATTTGTGCCAAAAAGTTAATTAATATATTGCTTTCCTCATCTATATATTCTTACAATTAAAAAATTACATGTGATTAGAGAAATGTAAATAAAATCAGAGTGAGGCCTCATTCACCCCAGTTAAGATGGCTATTGTCAAAAAGACAAAAGATAGCAAATGCTGGCAAGGACGTGGAGAAATGGGAACACTTATACACTGTTGGTGGGAAGGTAAACGATTGTAACTAACATGGAAAACAGTATAGAAATCCACCCCCCAGAAAAACAATAACAGAACTACCACTACTGGATATTTATTCAAAGAAAAAGAAATCGGAATATCGAAGAGCTATCTGCACCCTTATGTTTATTGCTGCACTATTCACAATAGCCAAGATATGGAATCAACCTAAGCCTCCATCATCAGAAAAAATGGGTAAAGAAAATGTAGTATATAAACACAGCCATCGAAAAGAATGAAATCCTGCCATTCTCTGCAACACAGTGACCCCCGAGGATATTACGTTAAGTGAAATAATTCAGTCACAGAAAGACAAATATTTCATGTTCTCAGTCATATGTGGGAGCCAATAAAAGTTAAGCTCATAAAAGTAGAGAGTAGAATTGTGGTTATGAGAGTCTGAAAGGTTCAGGGGAGGGCAAGATAAATAGAAGTTGGTTAACAGATACAAAATTACAGCTAGATAGGAGAATTAATTCTGGTTCTTCTATAGTACAATGGGGTGACTATAGTTAGCAATATCTTATTATATATTTTCAAACAGAAGAGAGGATTTTGAATGTTCCCAACATAAACAAATGATAAATGTTTGAGTTGGTGGATTTGCTAATTACCCTAATTTGATCATTACACATTGTATACATATATTCAAATATTACTCTAATTAATTACTCATAATTAAGATTTGTGAATTATGTAAAGGCCAGCTATTAATTTTGAAAATATTCTCTTTGTGTGATAATATGGAAATAAATTATACACAACTATTGCCAAATATATAGATATCATGAGTGTAATTGACAATATCCACAATACTGAATCAATAATGTTTTTGCAAAATAACAAACCAGTTCGGTCCAAACATTTTAAACATAAGAATTGGGCAGAGGGCATATTATCTATTGTCTCTGGTATTTACCTGAAGGTAAAGAAGGAATGTCACATATTTATTAACGACAGATATTACTAAGGGACAAAGACAAACTTCAGAGAGTAAGGAAGATAGAGTTTCTACAGATTCCTATAACATGTACCATAATTTCACAACTATGACAAGGAAACAGATGATTTCAATATTGTGTATCTGTGAAAAGTTATCAATAAACTGTTTTTGAATTTGATAGAATATTTTAAAATTTTATCTTCCAAAATTATTTTCTACCAAAAAATGAAATTTCATGAATACATATAAAATTCATGAATACAGAATCCATTTTTTCATCAAAAGGTAATTTAAATTTATCCATAATTTTACAATATAAATTATTGGAATTGGCTGATGACATATTAAAGTTGAAAAAAAAGCATCACTTGTTTCATTTCAGATAGAAGCTATGAAATGAACATTATGAACCTGAAATCTCTTCCTGCATTCCTATAAAGTTTTGAGATTAGTTTCTCTATACAGTAATTTTAAAATATGTCCATAATTTCTTTCATAAGCCTCCCTTTAAGAGGTAGAGGTTAACTCCACCACTTTTGGATTGGCCTTAGTGATCTGCTTCCAAAAAACAGAATATGGCAGAAGTGATGGTAAGTGGCTTCTGAAACGAAGTCACAAAGAGGCATTGCATTCTGGGGGAAGCCAGCGGCCTCGTAGTGAGGACACTTAAGCAGCACGATGGAGAGGCCCCCTTGAGGAGGAAGGGAGGGCTTGCCAGCAGTCTTCGGATTCTGACATTTTAGAACAAGATCCTTCAGCTTTCCCAAGCCTTCAGAGGAAACAGCCCCAGTCAAAACTTTGACCATAACTTTACGAAAGAGCTCCTAAGCCAGAACCAACCGCCTGAGCTGCTCCAAAAATCGTAAGCCACAGAAACTTTAAGTTCATTGTTTGAGATATTACATCTTTGGGCAATTTATTATGCAGCAGTAGATAACTAACACAAGTGACCCCTGAATAACAGAGGTTTGAACTGTGTGGGTCCACTTATATATGGATTTTCCAATACATCTACCACCCCTGAGACAACAAGACCAATTCCCCCATCGCTCCTCCTCAGCCTACTCAACATGAAGATGATGAGGACGAAGACTTTTGTGATAATCCACTTCCACTTAATGAATATCAATATATTTTCTCTTCCTTATGAGTGTCTTAATAACACTGTCTTTTCTCTAGCTTGCTTTATTGTAAGAATACAGTATATAATGCCTATAACATATATCATATGTGTTAATTGACTATGTTATCAGTAAGGCTTCTGGTCAAGAGTAGGCTATTAGTAGTCAAGGTTTGGGGGAGTCAGAAGCTGCACAGGGATTTTTGACTGCAGGGTCATCAGCATTCCAACTCTCTGCTTGCTCAAAAATCAACTGTACACTCTACAATGCAGTATTAATAGAGCAAAGTATAAGAATAGTTTAGATGTATGTTATCTCCTAACAGTACTATGGTTATAAATCCAACCTAGATTAGCTAAACTTATAAGCAAGAAACAAGCTCATTTGTTACATTAAACCCTTTAAATATACATGATATCTAATCCAAGGGTGCCAAAGGTACTTAAAATAGAAACTTGCTTTTTCCTTCATAAATTTTAGTTTTGTTATGATACTAGAATGACAGAGTTATGAATTCCATAGAAATTATTTACATTAATCACCTTATGTGAAATTTTAGTGAACCATAAATTCAGTTTTCTTAATTCTTTTCTTTCTTCCATTATTATTTTGTTCTGATTATATTTCCTGGAATGTAAATTTCTGCTTGTTGAATACTAAAATGTGGGTTTGCATTTTGTATGTCTTTTAAAAATTTTTTCTTCATAGTAATTTATTTGCTTATTAATTTATTGCATTTATAAAAGTATAAGCCACGATAGGAAATTTAAAAGAAAATGACCCTTTGATAAGATAATTTGAGAAGCACTACCATAGGCCATAAAAAGTGACACAAATTTAAAGTTTAAATTGTATATACATACATTCTGTGACTTCAATTCAATTAAATAAGAAATCAATGATTTAAAAGATAAAAACAAGTAACATCCTTCTAAATAACACATAATTCATGGGAAATCATTTAGTCATTTAGGAATCACTCAGAACTGATTATTAATAAATCAAGGCTTGTGAGATCTAGATAAGGCAGTGTGTGGAGAGAAATTTACCATGTTAAATGATTATATTGGAAAAGACAAAAAGCTGAAAATTATCTAAAATAAGAGGTTCAAAAAATAAAATTAATCACAAGAAAGTAGAAGGAATGATATCTGAACAGATTTAAAAAGAAAATTAAAATTTAATGAATAGCTTAATAAAGTCTTGGTTTATTAATAAGATTGTTATGAAAATTTTGTTATATTAATTATATTAAATATATTATAATATAATAGTTATATTAATTATATTAAATATATTATAATATAATAGTTATATTAAATATATTATAATAGTTATATTAATTATTAGTAATAATAATAACCTCTACCTTTTAATAAAGTCTTGGTTTGTTGACAAGTTCCATAGATTTCACAAACCTAAGACAAGTCTAATTATTTTTAAAGAGAAAATACCCAAACATTATTAGGAATCAAAATGTACATTTCATTCGATAAAGGACTGATTTTTAAAAGCTAAAAGAATATTTTGTGCAGTTTCATGTCAATACATTTGAAGACAGGCAAATTAGAAAAACAAAATCTAAAAATATGTGAATTGCCAAAAGAGACTCTAAAAGATTTGGAAACCTGGACTACTCCTACACTCATTGGAGAAATTTCATCACTATTTAAGTCACAACATTAAAATCTCAGGCTGGGAGAGTTTTATATGCCAGTTCCGCAAAATATTCAACAAAAAGATAATTTTCATCTTGTGCAAACCCTTCCAAAGACTTATAAGTTTAGTGTAAAGCTGATGCTTATACAGGAAAGGACATTATGAAAATATCACATTATAGGTTGTTCCCACTTGTAAACATAGATGCTAAAATCCTCAACAGAATAATAGCTAAAAGAAATCAGGATTGTTTTTTGAAAGACAGTGTGTTATTGCCAAAAGAGTTTTATCCAAGAATTACAATTAGCTTCTGCATTTGAAAACCTGTTAGTCTAATTTGCCATATTAACAGAATAAATTAGGTCAATAGATTAAAAAATGCAATCCATAAATTCAACAAAACCACTAAATAAAATAGAAATGAAAAGAGACCTTTAAAAACTGACAGCAGATAATTTTAGAAAGCCCCAAAGCAACGTGTTAAATAATTAAAAAATAGTAAAAGTTTTTACGTTAATATGAGGAACAAGAACATCTACCATCAACCACTTCTATTCAATATCCTGTAGCTTCTGTTCACGATAACAAAATAGAAACAAAAATAAAAGTTCTAAGTTTTGGAAAGAAATCAAAATCATTCTTATTGAAAATGATAGCACTATCTACTAATTATTAGAATTAATTGTTGAGATAAGATTTCTGGATACAAAATTAACATAAAAAAATTAGTTGCATTTCTAACTACCAATAACAGGAAATGTTACCTATATAACGCTATGCATACATACAATATGTACACATACACAGGTACACACATGTACATACAAAAAATATCTAGAAGGAAAAATTTTAAAAAGATGCTAAGGATTTTGTGGAGAAACTTATTTTCTGAAAGACAACAAATTATCTAAAAGTTGTCTATTTTCCCCAGACTTATCTATGGATTACACAATGTATAAATTAGCATATCAACAGGTTTGATTGTTTTTTGTTTGTTTGTAGTACTTGCCAGGATGATACAAAATATATGTGAAAAACAAAATCCCAAGAACAGACAAATAAAATTATGGCAATTAAGAATGTGTTATTTATGCTAGAATAAACAATTAGACCAGTGACAGAGAATAGAGAATTTAGAAACAGATCCAAAGATATTAATTCAACAAACATTTATTGAACATTTGCTTGTGTCAGGGTTAGTGGTGGGTGGTTGGCACAAGCCATTGAGTCAAACAAGCAAAGACTCTGGCTTATGTTCTACTGCATCACAGCCGCTTGACATATGGCACAGTGGGCTTTGAGGAATAGTGTGGGAAGTGTGGAATGTTGGATTGTGCTTTAGCAATTTCCATTTGAAAAAGGAAGAAAGACGAAACCTGATTTTACCTCACACCTTATTCTGAAAGCCATTCCAGATTTAAGAAGTACTTACATATGCAAGGCAAAATTTTAAATTTTTAGAAGAAAATATAGATACTTATCTTGGTGATTCCAGAATAAGAAGGAATTACTTCAAACACAAAGCTTATTAATCACAGAGGAAAATAATGATAAATTGTATTACTTTAAAATTAGCAACCATTTCTTATCAAAAGGCATCATAAAGCAAGTGAAAAGACAAGCTACGCATTGATAAAAAATATTCTGAGCAAATATACTAATATAAGATTAACATCTAGAATACAAAAAACTCCATACAATAAATATTTTAAAAAGTAATTAAAGAGGGACAAAATAAATGAATAAAAATTTTATGGAACATCAACACAAATGGCCAATACATATTATGATACTGACTTTAATTATAGTCAAAGATTTGAAAATTAAACCCATAGGTCAATAGCAGTTCACATTCACCAGTTTGAGATCAGAAAGGAACACAGAAGGCTTCAAAGTCTCTGGGTAATGGTTTATATCATAAGCTGGGTTGCAGAAACACTTTTTAAATAATCTGCTTATTCTAAGCCTTTAACTGTATGACAAAAATAAAAGTCAGATATTAAATATGTAAGAAATTAAGTAAAAACCAAAAAGAACTGGGTTAAAAAACAAAGATGCACACATAAAGATTGGCTATGGTAAAATGATGATGATGCCTCCAAGTCACTTATAATTTAACAGATGTGTTTACATTTATAAAACTAAAAGAGTTAAAGGGTTGGAGATTTAAAAATTGCTGTGAGGCCAGGCGTGGTGGTTTATGCCTGTAATCCCAGCACTCTGGGGGGCCAAGGTGGGCAGATCACGAGGTCAGGAGATCAAGACCATCCTGGCCAACATGGTGAAACCCCATCTCTACTAAAAATACAAAAATTCGATGGGCATGGTGGTGTGCACCTGCAATCCCAGCTACTTCAGAGGCTGAGGCAAGAGAATTGCTTGAACCCAGAGGTGGAGGCTGAGATCACACCATTGCACTCCAGCCTGGTGATAGAGCAAGACTCCGGCTCAAAAAAAAAAAAAAATTGCTGTGAAAATGGAAACCAGGGTCTGATTATTTCGTGCTAACACGTTTGCATTTAATAAAGAGGTGGAATTTGAGATTGGTCTTGGAGACTGGGTAGGATTTCAATCAATGGAAGTAGAAGGAAAGCTATTTCAGGTGAGATTTGTCAGTGGAAGACTGTCAACATTCATATCCTACATAATCAAGTTATGCAAACATATCCTCCTTATATAGGATCATGGGGGTAGTCAAATAGTAAAGGATAGGTATTTAAAGAAAAGGAGGTGTGGTCAATAGGCAATGAGGAGCCACTGAAGATTTTTTAGTATGTGAATAACTAAAGGTGATATTTCCTCAAGATAAATCTGGCAGTAATATGAGGTAAAGATTGAGTATGTGTGAATTGGTGCCAGGAAACTAGCCAAAGAGCAACTACAACATTCTGGCCACGGCAATTAGGCAGGAGAAGGAAATAAAGGGTATTCAATTAGGAAAAGAGAAAGTCAAATTGTCCCTGTTTGCAGATGACATGATTGTATATCTAGAAAACCCCACTGTCTCAGCCCAAAATCTCCTTAAGCTGATAAGCAACTTCAGCAAAGTCTCAGGATACAAAATCAATGTACAAAAATCACAAGCATTCTTATACACCAATAACAGACAAACAGAGAGCCAAAACATGAGTGAACTCCCATTCACAATTGCTTCAAAGAGAATAAAATACTTAGGAACCCAACTTACAAGGGACATGAAGGATCTCTTCAAGGAGAACTACAAACCACTGCTCAATGAAATAAAAGAGGATACAAACAAATGGAAGAACATTCCATGCTCATGGGTAGGAAGAATCAATATCGTGAAAATGGCCATACTGCCCAAGGTAATTTATAGATTCAGTGCCATCCCAATCAAGCAACCAATGACTTTCTTCACAGAATTGGAAAAAACTACTTTCAAGTTCATTTGGAACCAAAAAAGAGCCCACACTGCTAAGTCAATCCTAAGCCAAAAGAACAAAGCTGGAGGCATCATGCTACCTGACTTCAAACTATCCTACAAGGCTACAGTAACCAAAACAGCATGGCACTGGTACCAAAACAGAGATATAGATCAATGGAACAGAACAGAGCCCTCAGAAATAACGCTGCATATCTACAACTATCTGATCTTTGACAAACCTGATAAAAACAAGCAATGGGGAAAGGATTCCCTATTTAATAAATGGTGCTGGGAAAACTGGCTAGCCATATATGTAGAAAGCTGAAACTGGATCCCTTCCTTACACCTTATACAAAAATTAATTCAAGATGGATTAAACACTTAAATGTTAGACCTAAAACCATAAAAACCCTAGAAGAAAACCTAGGCATTACCATTCAGGACATAGGCATGGGCAAGGACTTCATGTCTAAAACACCAAAAGCAATGGCAACAAAAGCCAAAATTGACAAATGGGATCTAATTAAACTAAAGAGCTTCTGAACAGCAAAAGAAACTACCATCAGAGTGAACAGGCAACCCACAAAATGGGAGAAAATTTTCACAACCTACTCATCTGACAAAGGGCTAATAACCAGAATCTACAATGAACTCAAACAAATTTAGAAGAAAAAAACAAACAACCCCATCAAAAAGTGGGCAAAGGATATGAACAGATAATTCTCAAAAGAAGACATTTATGCAGCCAAAAGACACATGAAAAAATGCTCATCATCACTGGCCATCAGAGAAATGCAAATCAAAACCACAATGAGATACCATCTCACACCAGTTAGAATGGAAATCATTAAAAAGTCAGGAAACAACAGGTGCTGGAGAGGATGTGGAGAAAGAGGAACACTTTTACACTGTTGGTGGGACTGTAAACTAGTTCAACCATTGTGGAAGTCAGTGTGGCGATTCCTCAGGGATCTAGAACTAGAAATACCATTTGACCCAGCCATCCCATTACTGGGTATATACCCAAAGGGCTATAAATCATGCTGCTATAAAGACATATGCGCACGTATGTTTATTGCGGCACTATTCACAATAGCAAATACTTGGAACCAACCCAAATGTTCAACAATGATAGACTGGATTAAGAAAATGTGGCACATATACACCATGGAATACTATGCAGCCATAAAAAATGAGTTCATGTCCTTTGTAGGGACATGGATGAAGCTGGAAACCATCATTCTCAGTAAACTATCGCAAGGACAAAAAACCAAACACTGCATGTTCTCACTCATAGGTTGGAATTGAACAATGAGAACACTTGGACACAGGAAGGGGAACATCACACACCGGGTACTGTTGTGGGGTGGGGGGAGGGGGGAGGGATAGCATTAGGAGATATACCTAATGCTAAATGATGAGTTAATGGGTGCAGCACACCAGCATGGCACATGTATACATATGTAACTAACCTGCACATTGTGCACATGTACCCTAAAACTTAAAGTATGATAATAATAAAAAAATCTGGAAGTGATAAAAATAGCCCAAACAAGGGCATTATTCATGGGACATAAAACCAACAGTTTCACAATTAAACTGGCAAACGTTGATAACTCACTGGGTATTGGGGATAAAAAAGCCCAATCAATAAAAACTGAAAAAAAAAGAAAAAAGAAAAAACTACGCTACTCAGAAAAGATGACACCATAACCTTCAGTAAATCTAACTGGAAAAGACTGGTGGATAATTTCATTAGAGAGAAAATGAGAGATTAGAAAACCATTGATGACTCCATGGGACCCATCCTTTAGCAGGCATTAAGGTAGTACCATTTAGATCCAACCTGGTGGTCCACAGAATACAGAGACATGCATAGATGTCTATACCTAGAGGCAGGAGGATGAAAGGGTATAAAGGAGCATGGTAGGATAGCAGGGGGTGGGGAGGGATAAGGGGAAAAGAGGGATACAGGGATGCTAGAAGCACACCTGGCTACCAAATAATTTCATCTTGAGCTGGCTTCTTTATAGAAAACTAACTCATGATAAGATAAAAACTATGATAAATAAATACAACCTTCTAATTGTCCTTTCTTTTTTTCCCTAGAAATCTTAGAGCTTTAATGATTAAGATCCTTCTCTACACATCACTTCCCTTGAGGATATTAAGTTAGTAATTTCTGTTTGCTTTTTCAATTTCTAGAAGAATCTGGAAAGTTCTCAACAGATAAATCTCACAGAAGGAATTTCAAGAATGAGATTAATCCATGAACAATGACAAAAAAGCAACCAACAAGAAACACAAGAGTGGCAGGAGATGCAGGAAATCATTTCATCTCTTCCAAGGAATATCTGGTTTAAAGCTGCCTTGTTCTTTGTACGTTTCCTCCGTTCAATCTGTTTTAAACTTCTTTCCTGATGATTACTGATAAGAGCTTAGGAAAATTCCTCCATCTGAAGAATCAAAAAGATATTCCTGGTGTGTGGATCTCTCTTTTCAAATGTCTACCTTTGTACATACAGATTAATGAAAACTGTATTTGTTTGATGGCTATTAATGTCATTAAAAGAACATTCACAAAGAGACAATATTGAAAATGTCTCCAGTGCATACAATAATATTCTAAATGAGTGAAAAGTTGTCTTTTTTACCTTAATCTAATTGCTCTATAGTGAATTGCTACAGTTTTTAGTTTTATATAAATTAATATGTTATTTAAATAATTTTCCAAAAGAGCTTGGGTAAGAGATACCTTTACAATTTTATAGAGGAATAAAGCAATGCCCAGCAGCTTCCAGGATATTTATCAATTCTGATTTCTGGTTGCTTTGATTATTTTGTTTTTACTTTCTTATATTTCCATGGATGTTAGAACACTTTCAAGGTTCAAACACATAGCTTTGATATTCACTAAATAATATAGATGATGTATTAACGTATAAATTTGTCAACTAATGTTTTTGACATATAAAAATTCTGACGCACTATCCTGAAGTCAGATTAGTGGTTTTAGTAAAGTCTCCTATGAGCTTATGAGCTCTGACTCTCCATGGCTATTTGACTTCCACTGAGACAACAGAGTGCCGGCCACCAGGCTCTTTCCTAAGCACAGAGGATTCCCCATGCTCCTGCCTGCAATAAGCTCCACGTGCATTTCTGTGTCAAAGGCCTCACTAGTGGACATGGAGGACGTTCTTTTGTTTCTTGTTTAGTTGCCTCTTTCCTCAAACATTTCAATTAAGTGTTACTTAGAACTCTCCTAGGTTTTGGACGTAAACTTCGCAAAGTATATTGTCATTTTCTAAAAATGAATCATCACCATATAAATGAGATAAACTGTCCTCTTTTGCCATAATAATTATCCCTACTCACTTTAAGAATATAATTTTTTCTTCAGCTCATACGGACTTATCAATTTATGGAGATTTGAATTCTTTCTGGAAATAATCAAATTTTTCAAAAAAGGAAGGGTGCCCCTTTTGAGGCAGAGTAAATGTTGTTTTTCAGAGTAAAGAAAATTTTAAAATCTCACAATAAACGAATGTTTATCTATTAAGGTCTTTACTAAATGAATGCTAATAATTTAATAATTTAATTAATAAATAGATATTACTTTGTTTTACATCTTATAACTTTCATTTCTTATCTTTAAATAAAATTGTGGTGATCACATCTTAATATCTAGAAGTAGTTTGAAAATATGCCATGATCAAATGAAGATGAATAGATTTACATAGGCATTAGATTTTCTAGCAAATACTAGATCTTCCAAAACCCAAGTTTATACACTTTTTATTAATGTCATTTGATAGAAAAATTTACTTATAACTTTTTCAGAATATACAAGACATTCACCTTTTTCCTTCAGGAAACAAGATTTTAAATTGAGCACATGGATGAGAACAGAGTAGAATTATTGTTGATGATAAGAATATTTGTCATTACTGATATGAATATTTTTACCATTCATAAATAAAATGCCAACAGAATGTCAATTACTTCTCTGGAGAACAAAACCTTTATGAATGATGAGACTTCAAGATGATGACCAGATATCCGAAGCCTAGTAACTGAGGGAATATATGTCGCTATTAACACTGGGAACTTTATTGCGTAGAGAAAGGAGGAAATACTCCCCTCTCAGAAGAAAGGAGAAGGTGTGAAAAGACTTGACACATGAACATCAAAGAAGATAGCAACAAGAAAATGATATCTAGCATTAGGCAAAAGTGTCTTGTTGTTGGGAAACTGATGATTATCAAGTTTTCCTGTTGGAATGAACTCATGGAGCTAGAGAATAGAAGAATGATTACCAGAGACTGAAGAGAGTAGTGGGAGGGCCAGTGGGCAGACAGGGATGGTTAATGGGCACAAAAAATAATTAGAAAGAATGAATAAGACCTAGTATTTTATAGTATAACAGGGGTACTATAGTCAGTAATAATTTGATTGTATATTTTAAAGTAACTAAAAGAGATAATTGGATTGTTTGTAACACAAAAAATAAATGCTTGAGGGGATGGATACAAATTTTCCAGGGTGTGTTTATTATGTATTTTATGCCTGTATCAAAATATCTCATGTACCTCATAAGTATATGTACCTAGTATGTACCCACACACATACAAAATAGTATAAGTGCTATTGTTGGGAAGCAAAAAACAAAAACAAACACAAAACTCCTTCTAGATCAAGCATTAAATAATGCTACTTATTCCACCCATAGATCACTGCTTCAATAAAGTGAAAGTGAATGGGGAATAAGGAAATTGAGCCAGCCAAGCACACATAAGGAGTGTGGGACCACATGGCTGGCAACCTACCAAAAGAACAATATTTTCTTACACAAGCCCTACTTATCATTAAAGAATATAGTAACATTACAGTCTAAAAACATAACCAAATTAATTTTTATTGCAGAAATATCCATGAAGAAAAATAATGAATTTATAAAAAATCAGTATAGTAAAACTACACAGCTTAGTAAAACATTATTCTCTTATGTACTCTTTCATCTTGGAATACAAAGCAAACAGGTATGAAAAAGAGTGTGCTCATTCATTAGTTTGACCTATATTTCCATTGACAATGTCAAATTTTACCCCAGCTCTCTGTGCTCATAGAAAACAGCTTTGATGAAGAAATCCTTCCATTTTTTTGTTCTCCCAGATAATCACCCTCCTCTGTGTTCCAAGAAATGGCTAAACGCAAAGGATGACCCTGGCCTCACATATTCCAGGATAAAATCCACCTTCACCTTCTTCCAGGACTCAGATGAGCCCCACCACCACTCAGGTTTTCTCCCTCTCTTTGAGATCTTCCTCGTTAATATGTTCCTCTTATTGAAATAGCCTGAATAAAAATCATCTCCTTACTTGCCTGCTGCATTTTGTCTTTCATTCCCTAATATGTATTATACCAGCAACAAGTCACGGATGTATCCAATGTCACCCTCGGTGAAAAGAGAGACTGGTTGCACCTCTACTTTCATAGCTTGGGTGAAGAAACCATGATCATAATGAGACAGGAATAATATAGACTG
Organism: Pan paniscus; assembly: GCF_029289425.2. Lineage (NCBI taxonomy): Eukaryota > Metazoa > Chordata > Mammalia > Primates > Hominidae > Pan > Pan paniscus. The sequence goes on along the minus strand of NC_073252.2, from coordinate 178,793,506 downwards.
GTCGCAGGAGAATAGAAAATTCCAGGCAGCAGTTTCACAGTAACACTGGAAATAGCCACAGAAGCTAAGGGCTGATAAGACCTGAAAAACCAGGGTGTGTGTGCCAAGCTGGCTAAGACTGACTGGACCCAACATGGTACTGGATTTGACCAAGGTTTCTCCTACGATCTCATTATATGCCCATTAGCATACAAATCACACACTCACTAGCGCCATGACAGTTCCGGGAGCACCTATATTTGGTGTAAAAATGGGAGGCACCACAGTTCCAAGAAGTCTCCACATTTTTTGAGGAATTTTCTTAAATATTCCACCCCTTGGTTAAAGAAACCCATAAAGATAGAAACCCCAAGCTCCACTGCACGACTCTCTGTTGAGCATGACTGCACTCCCTTATTTTGAGCATGTAAGATCCCATGTCTATATGAAAGGAAATAAATAATTCCTCCGAATACTAACTACAAGGAGATATGTGGACAGATTTTTCATCAGCTTCATTGCTAATTTTTTTTTTTTTTTGAGACAGGGTCTCACTCTGTTGCCCAGGCTGGAGTGCAGTGGTGGGATCTTGGCTCACTGCAACATTGGCTTACTGCCTCAGCCTCCTAGGTAGTTGGGACTATAGGTGCGTGCAACCACACCTGGCTAATTTTTACAGTTTTTTGTAGAGACAGGATCTCACTATGTTGCCCAGGTTGGTCTTGAACCCCTGTGTTCAAAGGATCCTCCTGCCTCTGCCTCTCAATGTGCTGGGATTACAAGCGTGAGCCACCATTCCTGGCCCAAAATATTTAAACTTAACAGTTTTTTAAAATATAAATGGTAATTTGCTTGGACATAAAGAATTTTTATGACGTGTGCTCTTTAATGAAAGGCTTTTATATGGAAACCACCCACCTATCCAGTAACACAGAGAAAACATGCCGACATTTGCAAATTTGGAAAAAAAAAAAAAAGGAAGACATGGTGGGTCTTAAACTCTTGAAAACACAAAGATTACATTTAATCCAGGGATGGCTCCCTCTGCCATAGTGATGTAGAAAGCAGCTCTCTCACCCTTGTGTGGCCACTCCTGGTGTGAGGTGTCAATTGCACTCACCCTGTATCCTGCACTCCTGCCTTCTTCACCTCTATCCCACTCAGGAGAAATACACACACGGGTTGAGATATGCTATGCTACACTGGGGTGAAGTTGAGATTGAGAGACTAGGGATCTGAGGAAATTCTCTCAAGAGGAAGTATTCTAATGATTATAAGTGCTCAGAAAAATGCTTGCTTGAAGTTTCTCAGAGATGCAAATTAAGATGCAATTCAGATGTGGGGCACCTTTCCTTTTTCTTCATGACTAGTAATGTGAATGGCTCTTCAGAATGATATGAGAGACACTATTTACAATGAACCTTGATTTATATGAAAACTTAAAAAAATTTACCTGTCTTCTCTAAGTAACAAATTCAATAATGTGCATTGTTTGTTGGTTCATAAATGAATCCATTCATTCACTCATACCATAGAGTCCCTACTGCAGAGACAAGGTAAGGAAGCAGGCGCAAGTGCATCTTGTAAGGTCAGGGATGGTTTCTCTGAGTAGAGGACATTCAAGCCAAGAGCTCAATGAGAAGTAGGACAGAGCTATGAGAGAACCCTTAGGCAGAGTGTTCCAAGCAGGGAAACTAGGAGGTGCACCTTAGGAATGATAGAGCTGGTCTGTCCAAGAGTCAGTAAGATGTGATTTCAACATGGTGAATGGGGAAGTTGGAGTGAGATGAGGCTGGAGAAGGGTGTCTCCATCTTCTGGGACCGTGTGTCAAGCAGAGGAGTTTCATAATTTTTTAAAAGGTATTAGAAAACCATTCAGATAATTTTTATGGTGAAACCCTGTCTCTACTAAAAACGCAAAAATTAGCCAGGCATGGTGGCACTCATCTGTAATCCCAGCTACTCGGGAGGCTGAGGCAGGAGAATCACTTCAACTTGGGAGGCAGAGGTTGCAGTGAGCTGAGATTGTGACACTGAATTCCAGCCTGGGCAATAGAACAAGATTCTGTCTCAAAAAAAAAAAAAAAAAATCGTGCTATTGCACTCCAGCCTGGGCAACAAGAGTGAAACTCCATCTAAAATAATTTTAAAAAAAGGAAAGAAAGAAAACCATTCCAATAATTTTTAAACTGGAAAAATGATATGATTTAATAAGATTGTAAGAGATCTCGATGCCTCCTTTGTGAAGAATTGGAAAATGGATGATGGGAAGGAGGAAAGAAGAAAGTTGTATAAGGACATTTTCAGGCACTATCGCTAATAAAGGGTTAGGAAAAAAGATTTTAAAAATCTAGATACCAAAATGATTCAGTTACATACAACAAACACTTATTGGAATATCTGTGACATTCCAAGCTCTGTGGATTCAGAGCTGAATGGTCTCTGTAACGAGGAGTTTTGAGTTCAGAGAACACACACCCAATAGTTTCTAGTTAGCAGGGAAACTTGCTTGTAACTGTCAGAGGTGTTTGAACCAGAGCAACTCTATCTTGAATAGCGGGTGGGTAAAATGAGGCTGACACCTACTGGGCTGCATTCCCAGGTTGTTAAGGTGTTCTAAGTCACAGGATGAGAAAGGAGGTCAGCACAAGGTACAAGTCATAAAGACCTTGCTGATAAAACAGGTTGCAGTAAAGAAGCCAGCTAAAACCCACCAAACCAAGATGGCGACAAGAGTAACCTCTGGTCTTCTTCACTGCTATACGCCCTCCAGAGCCATGACAATTTACAAATGCCATGGCAACGTCAGGAAGTTACCTTATATGGTCTAAAAAGGGGAAGCATGAATAATCCACCCTCTGTTTAGCATTTAATCAAAAAATAACCATAAAAATGGGCAACCAGCAGCCCTTGCAGCTGCTCTACCTATGGAGTAGCCATTTTTAATTCCGTTACTTTCCTATTAAACTTGTTTTCACTTTCCTCTATGTACTCACCTTAAATTATTTTTTGCACATGATCCAAGAATAGTCTCTTGGAGTCTGGATCCGGACCCCTTTCCATTAACATAACCACACAGCTTACTAGATCAAGAACTAAGACTGTCTATATCACCATGACTGTAATATTCCAGGAAACTCTTACCCAGAAGATAAGGCTGCACCATAAAATTGTTTGTTTTAGGAACTTCCTGAAAAGCATTTATTTAAAGGATAGATTACTTCACTAGGTCTCTCAGGATAATACATTACTCAAATCAGCAAACTTTAGCTACCAAATGACTGTTTACTCAACAAGATTTGTTTCAATCCCCCTCTTTCCCTGATGCCATCGAACTTAAACTATTATATCACAAGCACTGCTCAGTCCCAATCATATTTCGGCATTAAAAGGCCTGATTTAAACCACATCTCAACCTTGTACTTATATGTATCTGACCTTGTACTGCCCCTTACAAGACATTACTAAGACTGTAAGTGGTGATAGCTTTTATTGCAATGGGCAATAAACTTGGCTTTACTTGGTCAACAGAAGATTTTTGTGGTCTTTTCAGAGGACAGCAGTTGTCATCAGTAATTTTTTCTTATTTGTTACCCTATCTCTTTTCCTTTTGTCAGCAAGGTTTTAAAAAGAAGTTTGCAAAGGAAGGGATCAATTTCCTAGTTTTCTGAAGGTTAGAGTAAGGGCTCGCCCTCATTCTGCAGCAAGTCAGTAGGTGGCAGTAGCTAGTAAAGAAAGCTGCCTCTACGCATCAAGGTTAGGAAGAAATGGAAAACATAGCAGAGGATTTGTGTCAGAGACAGGTATTGAGTTTTTAGCAGGTGAAAGACCCATGGAGAATCTGATTGGAGTAGAGTGAAAAGGAAACAATAATGTATGGGTAGGGGCAAGGAAGGCAGATATATTTCTGGTTTATTTTGAAGAAAAATGAATAGATATTTCTATATGAGTCATTTAGGTTAGATAAGGTACCATCCTGAGCGTAAGATGGATGGGTGAAAGAACACATTTGTTTTGCAAAAGGAAGTAGAAAAATGTTGACTTTCCACTTTCTGGAGAGAGGGTTCATGAACTCAGGGAGAAGGAGAATATTAAAAATACACGTAATGGGGGCCGGGCGCGGTGGCTCACACCTGTAATCCCAGCACTTTGAGAGGCCGAGGCGGGTGGATCACGAGGTCAAGAGATCGAGACCATACTGGCTAACACGGTGAAACCACGTCTCTGCTAAAAAAAATACAAAAAATTAGCCGGGTGTGGTGACGGGTGCCTGTAGTCCCCCCTACTAGGGAGGCTGAGGCAGAAGATTGTGTGAACCTAGGAGGTGGAGCTTGCAGTAAGCTGAGATTGCGCCACTGCACCCCAGCCTGGGTGACAGAGAAAGACTCCATCTCAGAAAAAAAAAAAAAAAAATATATATATATACACACACACACACACATATATATGTATATATATGTGTGTATATACGTAGGTGGGTATATGAATAGGGGGTGGGTAAAATGAGGCTGAGACCTACTGGGCTGCATTCCCAGGTTGTTAAGGTGTTCTAAGTCACAGGATGAGAAAGCAGGTCAGCACAAGGTACAAGTCATAAAGACCTTGCTGATAAAACAGGTTGTAGTAAAGAAGCCAGCTAAAACCCACCAAACCAAGATGGCGACAAGAGTAACCTCTGGTCTTCTTCACTGCAATACGCATATACATATATATATACATGTATGCATGTGCATATATGCATATATACATATATATGCATATGCATGTATATATATGTATATATATATGTATATATATACATATATATGTATATATGCATATGTATGTGCACATATACATATATACATATGTATATATGTGTGTGTGTGTATATACGTATATACACACACACACATATATATACACATGTATACACACACATAAGTATATATATACGTAATGGGGAAGCATTCAGCTGAGAAGGCACCAGCACTTTGGGTTCTTATGTAAGTAAACCAAAGCCCAGTGTAAAGTGAAGCAAAACTAGACCTAACTAATCAGAAACAGCTAACTTCTCACTAGGGACTTTCCCCCAGATTAAACTCAAATAAGGCAAATGCCTAGAGGTAGCCAATCAAGCAACCTCTTTGCTTTGCTTGACATTTAGCCTATCCAAGCTGCTGCTCACATTGCTGGGCAGGTTTCCCTGAATCTCTCCTGGTTCTGATTGCCGCCTGATTCATTGCTGGACCAGGTTCTCTGAGTCTCTCCTGGTTCTGATGGCCACCTGACTCATTGCTGGGCAGGGTTCCCTGAATCTCGCCTGGTTCTGATTGCCGCCTGATTCATTGCTGGGCAGGGTTCCCTGAATCTCTCCTGGTTCTGATTGCCACCTGATTCATTGCCGGACCAGGTTCTCTGAGTCTCTCCTGGTTCTGATGGCCGCCTGACTCATTGCTGGGCAGGGTTCCCTGAATCTCGCCTGGTTCTGATTGCCACCTGATTCATTGCTGGGCAGGGTTCGCTGAATCTCTCCTAGTTCTGATTGCCGCCTGACTCATGAAGTATTCTTTGCTGAAACAAACTCTGCTAAATTTATTTCGTTTAAATTTTTCTTTTAACAAGAGGTAGGAAGAAATGAAGAAGATTTGAAGTCAGATTCAAGAAGACAACAGCACATTGGACCATTAGGGTAAAAGGGTTATCAGCGGGAGAGTATTGCAAGTTAGACAATGCTGACATCACACATTTAATTTGAAGTAGCTATCTGTATTTTGGTTTGATGTAAGCTTTCCATGACACCAAAGCACTTATAAATGTTTCCTGTCCGTTCAAACCATGCATTCGTGAACAAAGAATCAGAGGCAGTGTACAAGGTTGGGTAAAGCAAGAGGAATGAGGAAAAAGGAAGATGCTGGCTTCCCACTCTATGTGAAATGGGTTGCTTGGACATTTTCATTTGAATATAAAAAGAGAGAGCGATCTCAGAGGATGGAAAAACTCTGAGAGCCTTAAAAATCCAGATTTGAGTTACAGGGACTTGAGGTATAGAAGAGAGTACCCAAGGGAGAATGGTAGCCCAACACACTTTTATAAGGCAAATGGAGAAATAAGAAATATACTGAGACTGGGAAGAAAATTCATTAGGTTATAAATACAAACCATATGCTCTTCAATTATTGGTCTTCATACTAAAAGTTTAATTTTTGTTTATAAGGAGTGATTGATATAAAAAACAAAAAGTCATCTTTAGTTATTTTTCCACTCCCAACAATAAAGTGTTTTCTAAGCCAAGCTACCAATGAATTTAAATCCACTTTGTATTTCCCTAGCAAATACTCTGTTTTACCTTTTTGATAAATTATTCTTGTGCAGTGGCCAGAATCCCAAATATTTCCCCCCACAATCTTTTTGTTCCTTTTTTGTTATTGGGCAGATGGTCATGCCTAGTTCTGAGAATTAGGGACAATGAATTATCACCAAACAGCCCAAAAGAGCCCACTGACAGAATCATTCCGTGTTCACTGGGCTCCATAAATATTAGCACACAAATTTGAGATATATGACAATCTTTTGGTATATCAGACTTTCAAACTGTAAATGGAGATAACATCTCCTTTGTATAATTCAATAAGTTTGTACAAGGATATAGGCATGACAAGATGGAAATTAACATATTGCCTTTATTGTCTACGACAAGGACTCTTCCACAGAACATTATGCAGAACTGGTTTAATACATGTTTTGTATTTTATATAACTACTAAATAACTATTTTATATTTTGTATTTTATATTCCTATAGTATTTCAACTATAACAAAAAATTAACTTTTAACATTTAAAAGTTGTTATATGTACTTTCCCATTTTGTGTTTTCATAGATATTATTATTGGCTGTCTCAGATGATACCTCCCTCCTGTATGTATCATCTCTTACATATATGAGCATGAAACTCCATGTGAACCATCCATAGTCTCCTGTGTTTCATCTGGTGCTAATAATGATTATTATTAATTATTTGAAAACAAAACAATACTTTCTATTTTCCACAATGACTACAGACTCTATAGTCCTTTCTTTTTGGTTTGTTTGTTTGTTTGTTTCGAGACGGAGTTTCGCCCTGTCACGCAGGCTGGAGTGCAATGGCGCGATCTCAACTCACTGCGGCCTTTTCCTTCCAGGTTCAAGTGATTCTCCTACCTCAGCCTCCCAAGTAGCTGGGATTACAGTTGCACATCACCACACCTGGCTAATTTTTTGTATCTCTAGTAGAGATGGGGTTTTACCATGCTAGCCAGGGAGTCTTATACACAGTAAATTCGTAATAAAAATTTGTTGAATAAATGAAATACCTATTTTGAATTTTAAAATGGAAGGTAGCATACTCCAGTCTACCATGCCTAGCAATTAACAAGTAATAATACATGTCTGTATCGCACATTTTATTCTAGAGGCCTTGCTTTCCACATTGCAGAGATAGATGAAGGTGTAGGTAAGAACATCTCCTGTCTAAATCATTATAGTCTCTCTCTGTTTTCTTCTCTAAGAAATAGATATAGAAAATAACTAAGAAGAGAGAAAATTCACAATTATACATAAAATAAGAGGCAGATAATCACAGTTCTTTCCCCCTTTCCACTTTTTAACATATTAATGGTCATTTCATTATAAAAGGAACTCTAGAGGACCTCCTATTTGGTTCTCCCCTTCATCATGCTTCCTTAGAGTTATTCAATTTGTGATTGTTTCTGTAGTTAAAATATGCTATTAGAAAAGGGCTCATGCAAACGTCTTTATTATCATGCACAAAGTAAGCAGATTTCAACCACAACACATAGACTTTTACAACTTTTTCAAAAATGTTACGTAATATGAAAAACAAAAGCTCTGGAGAATAAAAAAGGAAGAAAGAATTTTAGCTTTTCAAATATTTATCACTATATAAAAATTAAAAATCAGTGCTATTTTGAAAAGGATGTTTTATACACTGTAATATGCACATCTAATGCTGTATCTGAATAAGGTTAAAGAACCAATAACAGAAGTCATGAGGAAATGAGCTCTAGAATGCCTTGATGGACAGCACCCTTCCGTAGGGCATTAGATACAGAGGTACAATCACTGAAACAAAGTTTATCACGGTCATCTATCAGCTGTTCAAACAACCAGCCCTTATCCAATCCTATGTCATCCTGATGGACTTCGCTAGTTAAACATCACATCACTCCAGTGCATTAGGAAATGTCAATCTCATATCTAGTTACCCGACCAAGAGTAGGAGATCTTGAGGCAGCACATTTAATGTGACTGGGAGTAACAAAATACTTATCTGCCTTCCTCTTCCTGAGGAAATAAAGCAAGTGCATAAAATCAGAACTATCAGATTTCTATAAGCAACTAAGAATGAATGATAAAACTCTGAAGAAAATTTTAAGATTGAAAGCATGATTAACTGAAAGTGCAATGCTTCCAACAGGCTAAGACGCTCAGACAGACAGTAGACAAGTAAAAACTGCATTCATGTTGCCTAGATGCTGCTGAAGAAATCTAGGTAAGATTTTACTGAATTTGTATTTCATTAGTTGTGAGATACAGAAAACTGCCAGGCAGAATATGGAAACTTTACTTCCTGTAATAATTTCATTCAAATAATTCAGCAAGTGTTATTTATTTATTTATTTATTTATTTATTTATTTATTTATTTATTGTGGAATTCTCTCTCCACCCCAACATTTTACAGTTAACATTTGTTAGGTTACTTATGCTGGGCTAGATATTAGGTTCAAATTTTATGAACCAAACGAAGCCTTCTGAAGCAAGTATTTATTATTCCTATTTCACTGAGGAGGAAATTGAGACAAAATTAAGTAATTTGTTTAAGTTTAAATAACAGGGAAATATCATAGCTAGGATCTGAACCCAGATATGCTGACAACAAAATTGTTCTTGAGAAAAGCATTTTAAGTGTTTATCTAGTCCTAAAGTTATATTTGGCAATCAGTTTTTATCTTTTACTTAACAAATAGCTTTGTTATATTATCTGGGCATACTAGTGCATATGTTTCTCCTCCAGTAGTCATGAATCTTTTGGAATATCCTAAGAATCATAATATGACCAAAATATTAATGACAACACCTGCCTTTTTACCACCCTAGTGAAAAATGGAAGTATTTCATTACAAAGATGCCTGCTTCCCTATCCACTTTCCTCTTTAAGAATGGCTTTCCACTAAATTCATGATCTGAGTCTGAGAATGGAGGGTAAAAGTTATGATTTGCTAGGATTAGTCCTTTTCTCGCTTCTTTCACACTCACGATGTCATTTAACCTTAATATTTATTAAGATGCTTTATGTAGTTGACATTATGATGGATATTGTAGATACAACACCACTTAGAAACTAGAACAGGTCAAAAGAGCTTGCATTTAAAGTATCCATTATCTAATAATGAAACACTCCTAATTCTCAGTACATGTATAAGGGCCAAAGTCAAACATTTTCTCCCTTAGTTGGACCTGTTTTAATCATAGCAGAGAAAAAAAAAAAAGAATTTCATTTCTTGGTGAGTGCCTGCATATACAAAGATCCTACAAGAAATACTGCAGGAATCAAATAACTTCAAAACACTTAAATTGCTTAAGAGCTGTGGAATGGTGTTGACCTATATCTAAAAGAAAAATGAAGCAGACAACAGAGCAATGTGAAAGTTAAATGTTCTCAGATGTCAGTGGGAGCTCTGTGGGATATGGAACAAGATAAGAATTCATTTCAATTACACCAGTAATGTGGATTCTCGCGTAGCACAATAACGAGTATTTTGTTAGCACTATCAATTTACGTTATCCTAGCTGTAGGTATTTTTTACAATGTAATGGATGTGTATGTGACAACAAGTGCTGATTTTGTAAATAGAGACTCATGAAGAAAGAAAAAATAAAATGTGTTTAAAGATAGAGATCAAAAACTGGTTTTTAATATGAATGTAGAATGCAGAGATATGATTGAAGGGATTAGCATAATGGATTTACCTAGCTATTGTATATTGAAAAGAAAACAAAAAATATATATAAATGTTGAGCATTTATATATTGAATATTGACTATATGGGATCTTCCAAAACAGGATTCTGAATGAATAAATCCTACTTCATAAAATAAACAAATATTATAACAGTTAAAAATTCTAAAACTATATTCAAATATAGTCTGTTGGCAGAAATCCCTAAACTTAAATAGATTTTTATGAAGAATTACTAGAGAAGTATTTGTTAGAATTTTTATTATAACCTGAATCATGTAAATAACAAAGCAAGGGAATTCCCTACTTTGAAAATATTTTAAGGCACTATCTAGTACATATAATAATAAAAACTCAAAGTAATTTTTTCTTGCTCAAAAAAAAATGTTACCTGGAAATGTGAAGGGTCTCATATTAAACAAAGCCAAGATCTTTACGCTATAGCTGACCATAGAAATTGATGACTGGCCTCATGACACTGATGCTTGCTGCCTCAATATAGGATTTAGAGTAAATTTTTAATATGAATTGAATCTTGAAGTAGTCAGAATTTTATAAACTGAATGTGTTGGTGATGCTATCTTATTTCTTTCTTTAATAGATACTTGCCTTTATTGAATGTTTTGACTCTTGCTAAAATTCAATCTCATTGCATAATGATATAAATTCAACAATTGCTAACAAAGTGAATTTCATCTTTAAAATAGCCAAAAGTAAAATCTGTGTATTATGGGGATTTCAATATTTCTGTCACCAAGGTTTTTTTCTTTTTTTAAGCTCAAGTCAAAGAAGGAAGTGGAAAATGTGTAACTTTGACCTCTCATCAAATAATAATTATTATTATTTGGCCAACTACTGACATTGGCCAACATGCCAAGTACTGTGCTTAGTGTCAGACTGGCGTTAGTTTATTCATTCATTTAAATTTTACTACAGCATTATGAGTCAGTTCTCTTGTATGAGTGGGGAAACTTTTACCTACAGCTAACCAAAATACCAACTCAAACATTTTTCCAGATAAGATGATGTATTCTCTTACAAGAAGCCCAGAAATGGGTGGTTTTATGGTTGGCTCAATAATGTCCTCAAAGACTTGGTCCTTTCCACCTCTCTTCCTGCCATCCTCTGAGTAGGGAAGTGGGGAAAGGGGGGACTCTGACCTCAGGGGAACTATCCTCCAGTTGGCCCCTCTGACAATTAAATTGTGTTCCTCAAAGAGACATGGCTAAGTCCTAACCTGCAGTACTTGTGAATGTGACCTCATTTGAAAAGAGGGTCTTTGCAGATGTCATCAATTTAGATGAGATTGGGTGGGCCTCAATGCAATATGAGTTGTGTCCTTAATAAAAGAGAAAACAGATATGCAGGAGGAGAATGCCAAGTTGAAAAAACAGACACACAGAGAGAAGATGGCTATATGAAGATGGGGGCAGAGATTGAGGTGATGCTGCCAAAGTGGAGGAATGTCTGGGGCTACCCAAAACTGGAAGGAACAAGGACGCATCCTCCCCTAGAGGCTTTGGAGGAAGCATGGCGTTGCCAACACTTGATCATGGACTTCCAAGCTCCAGGAATGTGAGAGGAAACATTTTTGTTGTTTAAAGCCACCCAGTTTGTGGTCCTTTGTTATGGCACCCCTGGGAAACTAATACAGCTTCCATCTTGGTCCCAAACTACTGTGGTAGTGCTCATCACACCTTAATGCAGCAAAGGACAGATGAAGGAATATAACTACGTCACCTTTGAGTCTCTGTCTTAGGAGTGAGAAAAATAAAGTGCTAATCTTTCTATAGAATTCTATCATAATCCCAATTAAAGCCAATGACCAGTAAGTGCAATGGAATTGCCATGGTTTGCTTTGATTGATCATTTTGGGTAGAACAGTTATTAGAGATTAATCACCTTAACCATTACTGTTTTCATTATGCGCATACCACAGACCGGGCAACTGAGGCTATGCAGAGGAGTTCACCTACTATAAGGCTGTAAAGCCAGGTTTCAAAGTCAGAGCAACCTCTCACATCACAGTTTAGTGTATCCATCAGTGCTACCATTTATATGGTTATGGTATATGGTCCTATTCTTCACAAATTATAATCTACTGTGCTTTCCTTTACTTTGTTAATCCTAAAGAGAATCATAATTAAGGGATTGAACATGAATATTTATTTGGTTTAAAGCTTGAATCTTCTAAATCAAATTCAGTTACACTCTACATTTCAAGGAGTGATGAGCTGTTTCCGTATTCTAGTACTGAAGACTTAATTCATGAAACGGTTTCCTAGTTGAGGAAAATGAATGACATTATGACTTAGTTCAGGCTGCTATAATGAGGTACCATAAAGCTGGGTGGTTTATAAACAACAGAAATTTACTTCTTACAGTTTTGGAGGCTGAAAGTATGAAACCAGTGTGCTAGCATGATCGAGCCCTCTCCCAGGTGCAGACTGCCAACTTCTTCTATCTTCACGTGATGGAAAGAGGGTGAGGGACCTCTCTGTGGACTCTTTCATAAGGGCACTAATCTTGTTCATGAGAGCTCCATCCTCATTATCTGATCACCTCCCCAAATCCCCACCTCCCTATTACCATTGCATGTTGCAGTGTGGGTGAGAATTTCAACATATGAATTTCATGGGGACAAAAACATTGGGTCTATCGCATATGAGGAAAGTAGAAAAGTAGAAGTTATTTCAGAAGTAAAGTGCAAGAGAATTAGAGGGAATCTACACCAGCAAGCTGAATAAATATAGGGCAAGAAGAGAAATAGAATTTGAAGGCAGAGTATGAGAGAGTGTGGAGTGAGGGCAAACAGTTATCAAATGGTAACTAAATGAATATATTCTTTTTATATAGCTCATTATATTATAGAATCCTCATTTATTCAATCTTAAACTCCAAAAACATGGTTCCATGATGACATTGATTTGAGAAGACAGCTAGAGTGCTTCTTTGTTGAAGTTTAAAGTATTATTCAAAATATATATCAATGGAACCTGGAAATGTGACAGTGGATACCTTCATTGTCTATGATATCCATTTCATTTTTATTTCTAGCTTTGTTAAGTGGTATGAGTGTGAGTGCACACATAAAACAGGGATGAACAGAGCTGCATGGTAGAGGGACAGTTGTCCCTCGGTATCAGTGGGAGGATTGATTCCGGGACCCCTCCCCCTCAGATACCACAATTCGTGGGTGCACAAGTCCCACATATTAGTCCATTTTCACGCTGCTGATAGAAACATAAGAGACTGGGCAATTTACAAAAGAAAGAGGTTTATTGGACTTACAGTTCCACATGGGTGAGGCGGCCTCACAATCATGGTGGAAAATAAAAGGCACATCTCATGTGGTGGCAACAAGAGAGAGAATAAGACCCAAGTGAAACAGGTGTTCTTTAATCAAACTATCAGATCTGGTGAGAGTCATTCACTACCATGAGGACAATATGAGGGAAACAGCCCCCATGATTCAATTATCTCCCATCGCATCCCTCCCACAACACATGGGAATTACGGGAGCACGAGTCAAGATGAGATTTGGGGGGGGACACAGAGCCAAACCATATCATCCTTATACAAATGCTCCAGTATGCTTTAAATCATCTCTAGATTACTTACAGTATTTAATACAAATGCTTCCTAGTTATATTGTGTTTTTAAATCATATTTCTTCTCATATTATTATTTTTCAAGTATTTTTAATCCATGGTTAGTTATATCAGCAAATGTGAAACCCACAAATACAGAGTGCCAACTGCATGAGAAATGGGCCGTATGAGACTTACAGTGACAGTCCATAACATTTTCTGGCTATTGAGATCCCATCACACGGATTTCCTTATCAATACTTTTTCTCTAATTAACTGTACCCTATCTTCCTACTCTAATCAAAACCTCCCTTCAGCTATCACTACTCATCACTTAGAAACAATCTGACAGATGTAATGATACAAAAGAACTTATGCAACTGCCGGTGTCTGAGGTGTTTGAACCAGAGCAACTCCATCTTGAACAGGGGCTAGGTAAAATAAGGCTGAGATCTGCTGGACCGCTTTCCTTGGAGGTTAGGCATTCTTAGTCACAGGATGAAAATTAGCCAGGTGTGGGAGCAGGGGCCTGTAGTCCCAGTGACTTGGGAGGCTGAGACAGCAGAACTGCTTGAACCAGGGATGCAGAGGTTTCAGTAAGCCAAGATCGCGCCACTGCACTGCACTCCAGCCTGGGTGACAGAGCGAGACTCCGTCAAAAACAAAGCAAGAAAGGAAAGAAAGGAAAGGAAAGAAGAAAAAGAAAAGAAAAGAAAAGGAGGCAGTTGGCACAAGATACAGGTCACAAAGTCCCTGCTGATAAAACAGGATGTGATAAAGAAGCCAGCCAAACCTGCCAACACCAACATGGCAATGAAAGTGAGCTCTGGTCATCCTCACTGTCCATTATATGCTAATTATAATGCATTCGCATGGTAAAAGACATTTGCAGAAGCTCCAGGACAGTTTACAAATGCTATGGCAACATTCGGAAGTTACCTTAGATGGTCTAGAAAGGGAAGTAACTTTCATTTCCAGGAACTCCCCACCCCTTTTCTGGAACACTCATGAATAACCCAACCCTTGTTTAGCATATGCTCAAAATATCACCATAAATATAGCCAACAAGCAGCCCTTGGGGCAGATTTGCCTGTGGAGTAGCCACCCCTCTATCTCTTTACTTTCTTAGTAAACTTGCTTTCACTTTACCCTCTTGACTCACACTTGAGTCCCTTCCTGTGCAAAGCCAAGAATCCACACGGCCTCCTGGAATGAACCCTAATTTTGGAGTTTGCCCTGTGACACTGGACTCTTCAGACAGTGGTGGTAGGGAAGGCTCTATTTTAAGGAAAAATTATAGCCCCAGTCATGATTCTCTAATGGTGGAATTCCAGATACCATGGAAAAGCTGGGGCCAAATGACACACAAACCATAGAATATTGACTGACTTCCCTCTAGGACAAGTCTAACTCTAGTCTACATACTTTCAAGTTATTTTATCATGTTGCAAATTTGGTCAAAACAAGAATATCTTGGCAGTTACATGAGGGACACGATTATTAATGCGATGACATTTAAAACTGCTTTTTATATGTAAATACTTGTTTCAAAACCCACACCTTGATTATAATATAGATACATATTTATTATATTTATAAGATATACACTCTGAAAATACTCAATGAATTAAGATAATGCCAGTGTTTACTTACGGAATGCTTTCACATGCAAAAACCACTACAAGCCAAGGGCTTAAATGAATAGACTACTTTCACCTTTATACTCGCATTTGAACAGCTAAAAGAACTATTATTTTGTAACTGAAGAGGTTCGACTACAGGGGTCAGTACTTCAGCAGATGCCAAAATATTCTTGCAAGTTAAAGCTTTCTAGAGAGCTGTGGAATTCACCTAAGCTGAAGGGAAACAGCTGGAGTCTGATATATCCAGTATTAGTGTCTATAGTACTGCAGATGAAAGTGAAGTGGCTGACAACATATATATAATGCTTTTTACAAGTATCACTGAAAACAAAAGTATGCTCAGTAATACCTGCGGTAATTGATAACCTTTACACTCTGGATTATATTGATTAAACCATTCAGAAGATGCCAAACTATTACAGTGGGGCTTTCTGGGTTGGTGATGCCTACACAAAGCACCATGTCCCACATGCCTGTCATCAGTGATGCCTGCAGTAATTGATAACCTTTATACCCCTCTTACATTGGTCAAGACATTCAAGCCACACTATCCTATGAGAGCGTATTTCTGGATCAACGACTACACAAAACATTATGCACAATATCACATCCTAACTCTCTGTAATGCCCGAATATACATTCATACTAGTGAGGACAGTGTTTAGAAAATAATAGAATGTGCTTCTTTGAAGTATGCATTTATTCTACTTCCTGGTTCTAAATAGGCATTTTTCCTAACGAACAACTTATCAAAACACACAAAGCATTTGAAAGCAACATTACTGATTGGGTTAGGCTTTACTTAAGCTACTTGGTTTAATTATAATGATTAAGCTGCCTACTGGGGATTCAATTTTTAATGACTTAATTTAATGTGCTGTTCATTAAAATGTCACCTTGTGAAGTTTTTCTTTATCCTGTTATCAACTTACTGGGCGCTCAAACAAAGATAAACATTATCTGAAAAACCACTACTGAAGCAAGTACGAATTTTGGCCTGCAAAGTTAGATTTATAGGTAATATGACTTTTTTCCCCCCCTCTAACAGTTTAATTTGAGTTTAAGTCTCCATTTTGAGGGATGAAAAAAGGAAAAAAGAAAAAAAAAACATAGCACACCTCATACCATTCACATTTTCTTTACTTAGCCCTGAAAGGCACTGGCCTAAGTCAGCGGTATGCTGCACCCCTTCATACTGGCTCACAGGCATTGATTGTTAAAACTGAAAGCTGGTTGACATATTGATAGCCTGGAATTCACTATGGTGGATGGATTTATACCAGGGGACATAAATAACACTACAAATCAGAGCTACACCCAGAAATGGCTGTTAAACATGACCAGCATACTAGACTCTACAACCGATTTAATGATCAGCATTAACTTCAACAAATATTCTTCAATGCCATTTGGGATTGTTATGGTCAGAATTGTGTGCAGCCCCCAAATTCCTATGTTGAAGCCTTAACCCCTAAAGTAACTGTATTTGGAGACAGGACCTTCAAGGAAATAATTAAAGTTAAATGAGGCCATTAGGGTGGGGCCCTAATCCAATATGATTGATGTCTTTATAAGGAAAGAGAGAGACAAGGATGTTTGTGCACAGAGGAAAAGCCATATGAGGGCACAGTAAGAAGTTGGCCATCTGCAAGCCAAGCAGAGAGAACAGATGGCAGGAAACATAAAATCTGCCATCACCTTGGTGTTGGACTTCCAGTCTCTAGAAGTGTGAGAAAATAAATGTCTGTTGTTTAAGCCACTCAGCCTGTTGTATTTTGTCATGGCAGCCCTAGCAAACTAATTCAGTCACTCAGAGCACAGGAGAAAGTAACATGCCTAACACATCACTTATAACCTAAAAGAGTTTGTAACCTTGTTTTGCTGCAAGACGTATGTGAACGTGACAGTGCAAGAGTGTATGTGTGGTAAAGAGAACTACAGTTCACTGGAGAGAGAAGAAACATCTGGTTGGGAAAATGGAGATCATGGAGGACGTGGCTAATGAGCTGGGTTGTAACCAACAGAATCCTGATAGGTGGTAATAAAAGGAAGCTCGATGAAGTCAAAGGCAGAGAAGTGAGAAAAACAAATGAGTTTTTAAAATTACTGATACTTTCGTTACAACATGGGCTTAATGTGGGAGACTAGTGCAAATAAGTGTTCTAAGATTTATTGGTGAGTCATAAAGGACTACAGGACTAGGCAATGTTTTAGAGATGAACAATGACTTGGAGGCTAAGAGTGAGATCACTAAGTGAGCCAAGAGCTGAGTACAGATTCCAGGGCTGGAACACCTGTGTTCCGATCACAGCTTCATAGTAACAGGCCTAAGGTCTAGGTAAGAATTAAATAATTAATACAAAACACTGCTTAGGTTTCTACTTGGAATGCAAGTGCTATGGATTAGCTAAAACAAGAACAAACAAATGAAAAGTTCTAGTGGAAATGATCAGGATACGGATTTGAGAGTCGATGAGCGTATTCTGCCGTAACAGTACCACCGACTGGGTGCCTAAACAACAGACACTGATTTTCTCACAGTTCTGCAGGCTGGTACTCTAAGATCAAGGTGTCTTCAGGGTCTTTTTTTTTGGAGATGTCTCCCTTGGCTTGTAGATGTCTGTTTTCTGTTTGAGTCTTCAACAAGGTCTGTACTGTCTGTGTCCAAATTTCCGCTCCTAAGGACACCTGCAATATTGGATTAGGGCCTTCCCTAATGACCTCATTTAAACTTAATTATCTTTTTAAGGATTCCTTCTCCAGATACAATGACATTCTGAGATACTAGAGATTATTAGCACTTCAATATGTGACTTTTGCAGGTACACCACTCAGCTCATGACAATGGCTAGTAGAAAACAAGAGAATGTGTAACTATTTGCATGATATAGTGACTGAGAGAAGAAGGGGAGAAGTAAAAGATTATTCCAACATCTACATCTAGGGAAAAAGTTGGGCCTAATAGAATGAACTCGAAAAAGCATGAACACTTTCCTATTCGTCAATAAAGAAGAAAAACAGGTTTTAGAGCCAAACAGATTTTGATTCACACTCCAATTGTGTTGTGAGATCTGGAACATCATCTCATTTAATCTCAGTGAACTTGTCTACAAATAAATTTTAAATATCCACGTTGTAGTATTGCTAGGAGGATTCAACGAGACAACTTCTGTAAATATATGTAGAATAGTGCCAGGCATCGAATAGAAGTTCAAAGAATATTATTTTTGATTTGTTTTCATTACATTGTTCGTTGGTTTCATTATATTGAAGGAGGACAGAAATGCCGAAGCATGCTCTAATTCCTAAAGTTCACCTCAACGTTAGAACCCACCTATCAAAAGTGATCTTTTGGGATGTTTTGTTTATAGGAGCCTCTTAGAAAGTATATTTGCATGTAAATGTATCTATCACCTGGTAGTAGGGTGACTAACGAAGGGGGCTGCATCAGTAAAAACAGGTAAATAATGAAAAGAATAACAACATTTACTGTAAACAATATTGTCCCGAGACTGACTGTACTTAACAATGACAACCATTCTTCTCAAAATTCAGGCCGCGCATGGTGGCTCACACCTGTAATCCCAGCACTTTGGGAGGCCGAGAGGTGTGAGTCATTTCAGATCAGGAGTTTGAGACCAGCCTGACCAACATGGTGAAACCCCGTCTTTACTAAAAATACAAACAAATTAGCCAGGCATGGTGGCACATGCTTGCAGTCCCAGCTACTCAGGAGGCTGTGGCAGGAGAATCCTTGAACCTGACAGGCAGAGGTTGCAGTGAGCAGAGATCGCACCACTGCACTCCAGCCTGGGTGACAGAGTGAGACTCCATCTCAAAAGAAAAAAGAAAAGAAAAGAAAATCAATTGGAAGTCAACATTTACATTTGCATTGTATTTTTATTCCATACGCATACTCCATATTCTAAACATAACTTGAACGATCTAATCATTTTTACTTCAAAAACAAAGAGAAGAAAGTGACCACTATTTATTTCAGGAAAATAAAATTGCTAAAATTAATATTTTAGAATTCAGGATTTGCTTAGTGGTCCATGAAATACAAAATATTTCATTTAGAGATCATGCTTTACCATAGGAGCTGAATTCAGAATGAAGATCATATTTTATAATTAAATGTCTGGAGCAGACAATGCTTTTTGTACAGATTCTCTAGTGTTATAATACAAAGATACTGCATCGTAGAGCTCAATCTAGTCATAAGATTTCTGTCTATCAAGAATTTTTATAATTCAATCTTTATATTGGTGGAGATAAAGGGAATATGCTTGTACAAAACCTTTCCTTCTTTCAGTTCATAAAGTAGCTTTCTTATATAATTTATAAAATATCCTTTCCTTCATAAATTGAATGTCATGGTGATATTTGTGTTTCAAATTTAGGAAAAATGATTATACTTAATATACAAGTTTAAATGACAAAATATTATAATTTTAATCATTTTTTTAAAAACTTTTTAATGTCAGAACTTATCTTCTTTCTTTATTAAACAGTATAATAATCATAATTGCATTTCTTTTGAAACCTTAGAACTGTCATATCTAGCAACATATTTTCCATCCTAACATGGTGTGAGGATGAATTCAGGACCCATGGGCTACAGAGTGTGGAGCTGACTGCCAAGCCAGCCCTGCCCCCTCAAGGGGTCTGAGAGTTCCTTGCTTTCTTGTGTTCATGTGCCTGAGGTTTTTACTTTTGTTGTTCACTCTTCTTTTGATTATTGAGCTGTTAGCTGCCCTTCATTCTTTCCCATATATATATATAAAAAATGTGTGTATATATCTATATTATATATATATAATGTGTGTATATATATATCATATATATATAAAATATACATATATATCATATATATATAAAATATACATATATATCATATATATATAAAATATACATATATTATATATATATATATTCTTCTGATTTTTTTTTCTAACCATGTTGAGGGTCAGGGAGATAATCCCCAGACACAGCACCCCTCTGTATCAGAAATAATCATGGGCAAATCACTTACCCTGTAATTTCTGGGCAGGTAGGGGAAGATGCCTGTGCTGTGGCAGAATGGTTGAAGGAAATAAATGTCATGGTACATGGCATGTGAAAAGCACCTGACTCACAGGGGTAATTAACTGGAAGGACCACTACATTTCTATTGACTGTCCAAAGGTTTTCTTCGTTAGAAACAGTTAGCATTTTGGATCAATGAAACTGTCAATATTTCAAAATATTACTGTATTTTAACTTTATATAACCTAGAATGCTGCAACTGAGGTCTCACAATCCCCTCCATCACTCAAGGCAAGGTGTAATTTCTGTTGTGCATGTTCATTCACTTCATGAGAAGAATAGAATGGAAAGATGTTTTCACAAGCTATCACATATTATCACAGCTACCATAAAGCTCTTTCAAGATAATAGACTATGTACAAAATATTACATTATGTAGTGCAAAATCCAGTTTCATATATAGGCTATTGTATAGCCCTGAAGATTCTCTAACTTTGGATAAAGAATAATTTTAAAGATCATTAACACAGAAGTAAATTATTAAACAGACAATGAAAAATCACTCCAGCCAAGGAAAGTAGTATAAGCCAATTAGTAATTTATTTTAAAAAGCAAAGGGGTATGTTCTTAGGGGTCGCTTGTTTGGTTGAAACAGGAGACCAAAAGGAAATTTTCTGTCCTGTTCTTTGTATATCAATCAACCTTTGAAACTACTTTGACAGTTAACCTAAGCATCTATTTATGTAGCATAGAAAGAAAGAAATTGAGTCCCTCCAAAATTCTTCTTTTATAAATGTAGACTCCTGGAATTTACCTCAAAAATTACTAAAGCATTCTTTTGAGAATTCTTTCGAGAATTCTGCATTTTTAACAAGTTTTCCCTGGGATTCTTATGCTTTAAAATATAAGAACTGCAGCTTTAAGACTGACCTTATTATTTCTGGATTTTGAGTTAAATTATTAGAATATAAAGGAATGGATTGATTCTGGGTACCCCAGACCCTATATAGGTTCCTCAATGCAACCAATGATACATGACCAACATCTTTCTTTTGGTTCATCCTAATGGAGAATGACACATGCCTTTCTGTATCACTTAGTCATCAGTCGATATTTATTGACCAACTACTCTGTGTTAGGAGACAAAACAGTGAGCAAAAGCAGACCCTGTTTTGCTCTGACAGGATATTATGAATTGAACTGTGCCTGCAAAATTTAAATGTTTAAACAATGTGATGATATTTGGAGATGGTGATATACATACATTCTCTCTCTCTCTCCAAGCCTCAGATGTGGTAATCTGCAATATATTTTAACCACGCATAGTAAAACTACATTTTTAGCATGGCATTATGATATTTATACAAAACCATTTATGCATTAGGAAATTTATATTATCTATGTGGTCTCTAAACCTTCACAACAAGCTGGGCAGTGATATGAGTTTTCACACTCACTTGACAGATCAAGAAGCTCAGAGAGTTTAAACAACTTGTCCAAGGCAAGATGTCTGGGCAGTAGCCATTCCGGGCTTAGTCTTGTATATCACCCTTGTGAAGGAGGCCGCTTGACCTTACAGAAGAAAGGCTTTGCTATGGAAGTTGTACCTTAATGTTTGAGGCTACTCTTTTTATTCTTTCCCTGCTCTGATGTTTACACATTTTAATTGATACGGAGACAAAATTTAAGGGGGATTTATGTGTCACCTTTGACATTACATCTACCCTTTTTCATATACTTATTGAGAGTGGAGAGGACTAAATAATGGCTTCCCAAGTCTCTTACCTAACACACTGCATTTCTGCCTCATCCTAAAGCATGATTCTCATTCCATATGTGAAAACCATCCTTGCCAGCTCCCTCCTGTAGCGAGTTCTGTAATTTATCTTAATGGTCCAGCCAGTCAGGGGGATGTGTCGTTAGGGCATCCTACCAGCCTTTGATAGAAGATTCCCAAACAAATATCCTATGACTGGTGTTCAGTGGCCTCTAGTGCTGAGTATCCCTAATTCTAAAAATGTCATTGCCAACCCTTTTTCCATTGTGAATGCAGAACAACATCTATCCCCTCATATTCCTTTTAAACAACAGACCTCGGGCAGATCTCAAAAGTCTTTTTTTTGCTATCAGCAGTCAGATCTTTTCTTCAAAAAAATCCTTCACACTGGGTACTTCTTAGAGACTGTTTTTGGCTGTTCAATCGTTTGCTTCTTCATCCTTTAATTGGAAAGCTTGCTGCAGCCCGCACACGCTACTTTTCATGCTACTGGCATTATGTTACCACCTTCCATTCTGTTTTCCCATATTTATTGATCCTTCTGAGGATTTTTTAAAAAGACCTCTTCTTTCTCCCTTTGATTCCTTTCGGTCTAACTCATGCCCTAATCTCAGGTTCTGTGTTCCTTCCCCTTGCTTGTATTCTTTTTTTCTCAGACTTTACTTCCAGCCACACTGGGCCTGTTATTTTCATTCTCTGTAGTCATTTCCACCATTAAAATCTCAACATTCTCCCCTCCACCTCCTTTTAGCTCTTCTATAGATTTCAGTTAAAATGATTTCTTCTGAAGGAAGTGTTTTCTCATTTTTTTTTTCCTTCAAGGATTTTCTTTGCCCTGCTGTTTTCTTAAAGAAACCCTGTTCATCCCAAGCTTCGTTGCGGTTTTATTTTTGTCCATTGCCGTAATGTGGCATCCATCCTCTTTATTCTCCTTCTCTCTCTGAAGCCCCCTCTGAGGGTCACCCTCCTCTCCCTGGGAGGCTTCCCAGTCTTCACTGGAGCAGATGTTACTGTTTTCTTCTCTTCCCCTTTTGTGGAGACGCCTTGAATCTATCCCAGCTGTGCCACCTTCACGTTGATGATGACATGTGCTTAACCAGTTTGCGTAGGTATGGTCCTTTTCCTTGCACAGATGTCATATAATTCTCTTTTTCCAGCGATCACTGCTGCACCCCTATTCTCCCTAACTAAAATGATGTTCCTTTCCACAGTCATTTTAGTTAAATGGTTTGTTCAACTGTGTGTGTGTGTGTGTGTGTGTGTGTGTGTGTGTGTGTGTGTGTGTGTACAAAATGGAGGAGTCCTATATCAGCCAAATCCCTTCTTTGACTCTAAGTGACTAACCTCATTCTGACTTTGCCAACTCTCTTTGAATTTTGTGTGACACCATTTACATTCCTAAACTCACTTTCTGACTTTAACAGAAAGTGTTACAGTGAGAAAAAAAAAAACATATTACAAACAAAGTCACTAAATTTTCCACATTCTCTGCTTTGCTGAAGAGAGGAAATGAATATCTGTGATATTCACTTGATTTTCTAAATAGAATGGCACAGTTCTCTTTATGCTGTGTATTGTTTTTCTCTTGGAACCATTGCTTCGAAAGTCAACTCTAGCTATTGCTTTGAAGCTACATCTTTTACGGGATTTGAAGTAAAGACAACGTAACCTCTTAATTCTAAACAAGTTAATGATCCCTTCCAAAGACCATGTTGTTCCAAGGCTATTTTCATTATTCCTGAAGGAGAAACACACACACACACTTTTTAATTTACACATCTTCTTGATATATTCTTACTGTAATAGCATATTAAAGCAGTATGCCTATCTACAGACTATCTAGTTGAGTTTCCTTCTTCTTCCATTCAACACACACGAAGAAAAGTGCTCCTTTCAAAACTGTAGACATTCCTCCTGTCTTTACACACTCTTAATAATAAAATCAAACAGACAAACCACCTTTGTTTCTTTTTTCATTTCTTCTTCACTGTTTTTCTTTCCTTTTTGCTTTTCTAACATATTGACCTTAAAAATTTTTTTCTTTGATAATTTTCTCCAAAATTTGGATTGACAAATCAGAATGAGAGAAAGGAAAAAGGATTTTTCTTTTCAATTCCACATCTGTTTCTTCTGCTGTTGCTCTGACAGTTCCTCCGTCTTCACGTGACACCACAGCACACTTCCACAACTCTTGACGTATTGACTTGACTTGCTATGTTTTTTCCTATCGTAAATCCACTTCTCACCCCACAGTGGCCAGACTGGGTTCTTCTCATGACACTCCAGCTATTCTTAAGTGAAGGAAATGGAGGATCATTCAGGTAGAGGCAATTGTGAGCAACTGCATTACTAGATGCTTCATTCTTGTTTGTTTCTAATTTTTGAAGTTCAGATCAATCTAGCGTACACTCAAGTATCAAGAAAATCTTTCTAATACTCACATTGAAACTCAAGATGGATTAAAGACTTAAACTTAAGACCTAAAACCATAAAAACCCAGGAAGAAAACCTAGGCAATACCATTCAGAACATAGGCATGGGCAAACACTTCATGACTAAAACACCAAAAGCAATGGCAACAAAAGCCAAAATTGACAAATGGGATCTAATTAAACTAAAGAGCTTCTGCTCAGTAAAATTGTGGAAGACAGTGTGGCGATTCCTCAAGGATCTAGAAATAGAAATAACATTTGACCCAGCCATCCCATTACTGGGTATATACCCAAAGGATTATAAATCATGCTGCTATAAAGACACATGCACACATATGTTTATTGCGGCACTATTCACAATAGCAAAGACTTGGAACCAACCCAAATGTCCATCAGTGATAGACTGGATTAAGAAAATGTGGCACATATACACCATGGAATATTATGCAGCCATAAAAAAGGATGAGTTCATGTCCTTTGTAGGGACATGGATGAAGCTGGAAACCATCATTCTCAGCAAACTATCGCAAGGACAAAAACCCAAAGACCGCATGTTCTCACTCATAGATGGGAATTGAGCAATAAGAACACTTGGACACAGGAAGGGGAACATCACACACTGGGGCCTGTCATGGGGTGGGGGGAGAGGGGAGGGATAGCATTAGGAGATATACCTAATGTAAATGACGAGTTAATGGGTGCAGCACACCAACATGGCACATGTATACATATGTAACAAACCTGCACATCGTGCACATGTACCCTAGAACTTAAAGTATAACAAAAATAAATAAATAAATAAAAAGAAACTATCATCAGAGTGAACAGGTAACCTACAGAATAGGAGAAAATCTTTACAATCTATCCATCTGACAAAGGGCTAATATCCAGAATCTACAAAGAACTTCAACAAATTTACAAGAAAATCTGAAAACAAAGAAACCAAGTAACTAGACAGAGCACCTCAAGAAAATCGGTAAAAAGCTACCACTAAATCCTACTTCCCTGGATACATACCACAATTCTAGTTTATTAAGGCCACTGAAGATTCACACAATTTTACTCCCTACCTTAGGGATGATCAAACATTACTAAATTATATACTCGATTTTCAGTTTGGGGTGTGTGTGTGTGTGTGTGTGTGTGTGTGTGTGTGTGTGTTGAGGGAGAAATAAAAAAAAGAGAATGGTGCAATGAATCTACTTAATTTTCCTGACTTTCCGGCAGATTATCAAGGAAATAAATCAAAATTTTATTTCAAAATAAAATAATGAATAACTCGAATATCTAGTTTTCTTTCATATGTACAAGAGCTAAGATATATAGCTTTGGGGACTCTTTCAAATATTCTCCATAAAATACAAATTAAAAAGTTAAATATATAAGAACTCAACTACAAATGATTCTATGAATATAATTAATCTAATAGTAATCAAATGATAACTGCCAGGCAGAAAATATACTAAGTATTTTGTGTACCCTATTTGCTTAATCCGTACAATGACTCTACGAACTAGGTAGTTTATTATCTTCATTTCATAGATGAAGAAATTGAGAATAATAAATAGCATCAACTTGCCTAGCATCATACAATAACTAACTACCAGGGCTGAAATTCAAATCTAAGGAATCTTGTTACTTTTAGCCATCAAATCTATATTATATTGTAGATATTTTTACATTCCAACCATATATTATATGTTACTGCAAAGTTTTCTCAGCTATTAGAAACATTTTCTGTAAGACCTAAAGTTTTTTGTATGTTTCTTCATTTATTTATGTTTTGTTTTTGCTTATTATTATTTTTTTTTTTACAGAACATACCTGGATGTTTTAGTGTGGCTCTTTCTGGTGGGCAGTTTTAGTGCAAAAATTATGCTCCTAAAATTAAGAACTTTCTACATTTGAATTTTGGCTTCTAAAATTAATATTACTATTGTTTGCTGGTTTGAGTCCGTTTGTATTATTTGTGCAACTATAATCTATATTATGACGTAATCAAGCCACAGAAAAAGAATAGGGTAACCTCTGGCAAGATCATATGATAATACCTTATTTTGACTCAGGAAACACCAGGGGCTCAGATCTGAAAATGGTGGGAACCTGATAAATGCTTGTTGTACAAAACAAACATGCGGAGAAGTTAAAACAGAAGAAGAAATGAGAAAAAAAAAAAAAAGAATTGACAAATATCTAAAATAATTATGTATGAATAGGAGCAGAAAAACACTTAAGAAATAATTGTAACTCACATGAATTTTGTACAAATAAATATTATAAAATGAGAAACTACAAATATTTTAGTTTGGACTTTATATTAAAAATTAAACAGTAATATTTTAAGTGTGTCAGTGCAGATGAGCAAAATATTTAATTCACTAATCAGAACAAATACGCACTTATTTGAACATGTATGTTTCTGAACATGCATTTTATGGAAAGCCACATACAAAATACAATAGATTATTTTAAAATTCCTGCACACCTTAGTAAAATACATCTTTTGTATTACAAATGAAAAGAAAAAGATACAGTTTTATGCCACAGAGTACAAATCCCTAAAACCACCATTCCCCATCCCAGTCTAAACAACAACAACAGAAAAACCTTGCGTTATTACAGTTGACTGACCTAATGTTATTTATCATAGTAATTAATTTAATTTGGTATGCTACTTTGGAACTGCTAATGCTGGACTTTTCCTCCTTGAAAGTACTAATATGCAATAAAGTGAGTCATTTTATTAAATTTATCATATAATATACAGCACATATCAGGAAGAGACATCGTGCCTTGGTTGTAAATAAGGGTTTCTGCAAAAAATTATGGTTATCTCAGCACTGCTATTACCATAAAATCCGGATTTAATATTAAGTTCATTCTTTCAGAAAAAGCACTACCAGACTAAACATTATCTGTAAAGCCATAGATATTCTGATGGCATAGACAGAATACAGCTAGTCTAAACTTTAATGAGCATATTAATCACGGTCATGTGCAATCAAACTATATATGGCTGAATGAATTCAAATACATGTATGATAAATGAGTTTTTGAAAAGAGGGGTTTATTGGACCTTCTACGGTAAGATGGTGGTTGCCTTTTACCTCCACGTTTGCCCTGTTAATATTCCAACTAGATGCTTGTGATTCCTGAGTGACTTGGAAACGTTCTCAATAGTGGAGAGTAGGTAATGATTACTTAATATGGCAGCACTCTCTGACAACGTGAAACATGATATTTGTGACTGTGAAACTCTGGTAGCCTAGATTAGATGATAACCCATGAAACCACAAGTATTTGTCCAGTCATTTGATTTTGGAAAACAAGGGAAAGGGATCAAAGGACATATTCTTGGAAGATTTTAGAAAAAAAAGAATGAGTATACTTGAAGTAGGATTTAAGGGACCTTATACAAATTCACAGTTGCATACATTAATTTTACACAGTAATAAGTTCAAAGATTTATACTTATTGTATATTAAGAAAACTTTATGCTTAAGTTGAATGCAATTAAAATCACTTAGATTTCCAAGGAAGACAATCTTCTGTGTTGAAAATCACATGAAGGCAAGGATTCTGAAGAAATAGCGATCAACCTTAGTTCTTTTTGTTAGAAGCTATAAATCGTGGTGGAATTTTTGACTCTATGATGGTTGCAATGAACTGCTGTCCTGGGTCTGGGCAGTTACGTGTATCTTGGAGTAAATCCAGGAGCGCTAGATGACCCTTAGCTAACCGAGGTAATTATGCTATTTCTTTTGGAATGTACTTATTTGAAATCATGATTAGTTTTGCTTCTAGATCTCACGAAATGTTTATGGAAATCAAGTATAATTATTTAAGGTTTCCTGTGCTTGCCAACCAGATAATTCATTGGTGGCATTTGTACCAGTATTTGCATTTAACTGATGACTGTTCAAAGAGGTTGAGTATTGACAGTTATCATATGATTGAATATCTGGTTTTTATGTTATTTATTACCCTGAATAATATTTTTACATAATCACCCAAATGGTACACTTCATTTCTAATGATCACACTTGAACTTATTTAAAGAGAGTGAAAATATTACAAAATGATATGAAGACATTATCCTCCTTTGACCATATCGCATGGGAAACATGCAGAAAATAACAATCACCCATGTTGTGTAAATTTTCCAAACAATGAAAGGTGCAATTTTTGATTTCTAGTTTTAAAGAGTGATTGCATTACAAATCTAACCATTAGTTAATAAAAGGACACTATATGGGGTTTAAATATTTGTATTTACACAAAGTGGTTCTAAAATGAGGAATATAACTTTTATGAATGAAATGGGTTATATTTTTAATGTCTTGATATTCAGAGGAGAAGTGATAGTTTTCTAAATATTAAAAAAAATCTTAATTGTTGGACATTTTAACTGTAGTTTCCAGCCCAAGGGCAAGTGCAAGATAGAACAGACATAAAAAATCTCAGCGTCACTATTTTAATTTCTGGCATTCACAGCATTTAGCAGTTGAATGTCTCAAAGGAAAACAACTACTTTCATTTTTGCCTCCTGCAGCCACCCTGTCAGGGGAGAGGTCTGGGCTCAGAAAACGCAGCTCATTAAAATGAAGAATTTTCTCCGACTTTGATATTCACAGTTCACTGGGGACGTACTACCTTTTCACCGAGCTATTTTGTCTGGAAGGGGGTTGCAACACAGCAGACTATACCTTAATTAAACTGCTTTAGTCAAATTCATTAGGTCTCTAACATTATAAAATATTGTTAAGTTATGATACTGATATGCTTAGTATATATTTTTTAAATTGTCAAGGTTTCCCATTTCCTTATTTAATTGGTGCATTGAGTGATATTCAGAACAATACTTTCATCTGCCTCATAAATGTCTTCCTCGCATGCAAGCTACATGCTCTTTGTATTTTCTTGCAGTTACTGCTGCTTTCAGATGAGTATAGCTGTTTCCTAAGCCTATACACATTTAGGCTTAGAGTCATTACCCACGAATGGAAAATTTGTCATTCAAAATTGAATTTTACAAATAAAAGTCTTAATGTTCTTCTACTCACTTTATCATACAGCAATTGGAGGTGAAAGATATAAACGTAACCACTGTAACAAAAAGAGCAAACATTAACACACACTCCCATCAATACACTAATTGGGCAGTAATTGTTAATAATAGAGATAGGCTTTCTAAGTATTTCTTCTAACTGGCTTCTGTAGACAGACTACAAAAGAACCTTTTCTTGTGCTCCCTGAGAAATTTCCTTTTGTCTTTTAATAGCTATGAATAATTTTGACTCTGTTGGCTTCTGGCACTAAAGGACTTTGTAGTTTCTTCTACATTCCAGCAGAGAAAATAAAATTTCTCAGGCAAAGCTTAATGTTCCCTAAAATTCTCAACTTGTATACAGATGTTAATTTATAAAATGACAGCTCAAAAATTGTACACAAGTGTACTGTTTCTTATTTTAGAAAACCTTATATAAGTGTAGAATATTAAAAGTGAGAGAGAAACAGAAAGGCCTTAAATTTTTGGTTGAACAAACTGACAATAGAAGATTTATATTATCAAGAGTTTGCAGGATATCTATTTTCCACCTCATGAACTTATTAGTTTGTAGGAAATGTCCTTTTAATAATAACTCATCTCGATAAAAGTATTAAATTTGTATTTAATCTACTACAGATATTAATATAGTAAGCTAAGATCTGTAAGGCACCAAAAGTATTCTGGAAAGAGAAAAATTATCAGAAAAGGGGAATCGCTGAAGATAAGGTAAAAGATAAAAGTTGATGTGTGTCAGACTATAAAGAACTATGAATGCAGTGTTAAGGATTTTATTATTTTATTTATTTATTTATTTTTAGTAGAGAGAGGGTCTCGCTGTCCAGAGTGGTCTTGAACTTCAGGGCTCAAGGGATCTGCCTGCCTTGGTCTCCCAAAGTGCTGGGATTATAGGCATGAACCACCATGCCTGGCCTTGATTTAAAAATTTTAAACCTTGTTGAGTCACTAAACATTTCTGAGTAGCAGATTGACATAACTTAAATAATGTCTTAGGAGCCATAACCTGGTTGTGGTACAGACAATGGATTAAACAAGAAAAATGCAGACAAATGACACGAATTAGAGGCTGATAATTAGACTGATGTGGGGTGATGGAAGTTTAAATCAGAGTCATAATAGAAGGAATGGGTGGAGGTAGCAGATATTCTGGGGAAAAAAAAAAGAACCCAAACCTGTGGAAATGCAGAACTAGGGATCTGGAAAGAGATGGTGGCCACATGGAAAAAGGTGGAAGTTAGCTATACGATAGACATCAGATAGACAACATACATATTTCCTTGAAATAATCAATAGAAATAGGTGAGAACAATCAGGAGAAAGAAACGAAGGCAGTCTAGGATTCAATTCTGGAAACAGTCCACATGTGGTAGGTAAGAAACACAGAGTTTAGGAGACAGATGATTTTCAATTAAAGCAGAAGGAAAACTAGGAAATATGGGGCATCCTTGTTAAGGCCGACCGAGGAAAGAGCAGCAACAGGACGACTTATCCAAACACTAGCAAAAGCAAAACAAATAAAAGCTGGCGGCGGCCAGAGCACTTGGAAATCTGGATGTCATAGGTAACTTTTCAGGGTTAAATTCAAAATAGTGGTAGAAGACAAAAGATGATCAGTTAGGGGATCCGTTGGCAGTAAGGAAGTGAAGCTATGGTTCTAGATCCCTCTGTGAGAATGGTAGAGAGAGTGAAAAGTGGGCAAAGAGCTATAGAGTGAAACCAAATATTGTTTTTCTGAATGAAAAGTGAGAACTAAATTAATTAGGATAGAAAAAGAAACAAAAACTGGAAATGAGAGATTGAAGATGCTGGTGAAAAGAAAACTGGAAGTCAATGGAGAAGGAGGGAGAAGTCATGGGGTATAATTTGTATCACCTTTCCTTCCTCACATTGGCCAGACGCCTTGAGAATAGCAATGCCATACTGAGTGCACACCTTTCACTCCAAACAACCATTGTTTCAGAAAAGGTATGCACAGCCTCAGCATGCATTGTCCTTGTAGCTTCATTCACCTATCATGTCCATGATGCTCCACGAGCACAGAATTCAGGTGGACCCACAGTACATGATAGCTCAGCAAGACTTAAAGCAGGTACAGGTAAGCAAGTTACAACTAGGACTGAGTAAGAGGGGTGCTGATAGCTCCATTTCAAATGCAGAAGAAAGGCAATGGTGTTCTAATAAACACGAATGCCCTAAGAACCCCACCATATCCTTTCTTGCTTACGGTACTTCACTGTATTACTCAACCACTAGCAATGAAAATAATTTCCTTTCGATTCTTCCTTACTCATCAGTAAATCAAAGGCAGAGAGTATTGGTAGAAGATTAGCATATCAAGGAGTTAAATAAAAACAGCTGAGTTAGTTTTGTGCAGCATTTTTATTGTACTAACGAGAATACAATACTTCCTACTATGTGAGCTACAAAATATGAACTGTGTAATTTTGGTGATTCTACATATGAGTTAAATGCTCTTATATTTGCATATAAAACTGGCATTGCATAATATAAATATGAGCATTAAAATTTATGCTAATAATTTAAAATTTAATTTTTTACTTAGAAAAATATGAAACAGCAAACAACAAACATCATATCACAATGAGAGACTGACTGCAGAAGAAAGTAGACAGACCTATATTTTAGCACCTTCAATTATACCTTTTCTTTCCTTTTGAACAAGGGCCATTCATTTGCATTTTGCTCTGGGCTCCACAGATTATGTAGTTGTCTTTGCCCTGAGACCGTGACACGTGAGGTCAGGCCTTCATGCCAAAAATTGCAACTATGAAAAGATGGGATGAAACCTATTTCAGGCATAAGGAAGCATGAATACAAATGATAGAAGGTGGGAATAAGCTAACCGTGTTCAAAGAACAGAATGAAGGCCAGGGTCTCTCTAATAGCAACAAAAGTGGTGCAAAATAACGTCAGAGTGGTAGGTGGAGGCGAGATCTTGTAGATGTCTCCTCTCCACATGGGGAAGCCATTGGAAGCTGAAGACAGGGGAGTTGTATGATGGACACCAGTCATAAAAAGATTATCCTGATACAGCAAAATGCAGAACTGAACTATTGCCAAAGGATCCCCTCCTGCTACGAACCCTTAGAAGTGATACCTAAAATCTAACGATAAGCACCAACATTTTAAAAATTTATTATTATGTTTTAAGTTCTGGGATACATGTGCAGAATGTGCAGGTTTGTTACCTAGGTACATATGTGCCATGGTGGTTTGTTGCACCCCTCAACCCGTCATCCACATTAGGTTATTTGTCCTAATGCTATCCCTCCCCTTTGCCCCCACCGCCCCGACAGGCCCTGGTGTGTGATGTTCCCCACCCTGTGTCCATGTGTTCTCACTGTTCAACTCCCACTTATGAGTGAGAACATGCAGTGTTAGGTTTTCTGCTCCTGTGTTAGTTTGCTGAGAACGATGGTTTCCAGCTTCCTCCATGTCCCTGCAAAGAACATGAATTCATACTTTTTTAGGGCTGCATAGTATTCCATGATGTATATGTGAATAGGCACCAACATTTCAAAACATTGCCAAGCAGGAAGGAAACAAAGGAAAAACCCCTCAGTGTCAGAGGGTGAGGGAGAAACCAAGGCTTTCATCGTTATTAGAAGCCCATGCCATATCTGGTTGGAAACTTCTGTGGAATGCTCTCTCAAATGTAGAGACTAGAACCTGTGAGGGAGGTAAACTGAGCCTCCTAAAGCCCAGAGTCTCAAAGTGCATTTGCTTCCTTGTAGACTGGAAAACTTACATGCATTGGCTCAAGGGAAGTGAAGCAGCAGCTCAGGAGAGTCAAAGAAACCAAAAAGTCCTTCAGGAACTGAAAGATGAATCCGAAACCAATTAGTGAGGCGATGGGAGATGTGAACTCCCTATAAAAACTTGATGTCACAGATGTTCATTAGAGCTTATGCCAAAAAGTAAATGATATGAATTTCAATTAAAAATGTATAAATATTTACAAAAAATGATTATGGCCCCAAACAGGAAGTAATAACATAATCCATATCATCTGACAAAACAAACACAAAGAGACAGCTGATATATCCCATGGGTTTTGAATTATAAAACACAATTGTAAAAATTCATAGAGCACTGAAAGCATGGAAATTATGAAATATGTAGAATTAAATGAATTTGAAGCATTATTCACCAAAATTTGTAATATAGCTAAAGTGAGATTAGAAAGAAACTTATAAAGTTAAATGTATGAAAACATGTATGAAATTAAGTCAGAAAAAGGACAGAACATTGGACTCGAGTTATAAAAAGTTTTCAAAATGAGAAGAAAATGAAAGTAAAATGAAGAAAAATCAAGATAGAAACAAAAATGTAAAATAGAAAATGAAGACAGTAAAATACTGATAAAACCAAAAATGGATTTTTTTAAAGGCTAGTAATATAAGCCCACACAAACATGAGAACTTGGTATATACCAGATGTAGCATTTCATGTTAAGCAGATGGTGTAGGACAACTGGCTATCTACAAGGGGGAAAGGTAAAATAACTTGTCTACACCAAAGTAGATATTAAAAAGAAATCTGAATGTATCAACAGCAAACTTAACATTTTTAACTTTTGGAAGGGAGTCTAGAAAAATACCTTTGCTGCCTTAGGGTAACAAAAAATTATTAAATAAGATCAATAAACTAAACATTATAAGAAATAATATTGATGAATTCAACTTCGCTAAAAGTAAAACTTATTTGAGAAAACACACACGTACACAATCAAAAGATGAACCGCAAACTGCATACATATTTTTATGTATGTCATAAGCTTATATCAAGAAAAACAGAAATGGCTTACAAAAAGATCAAAATAGAGTTCACTCAGAGGGAATGTAAAAGGATGAGTAATAGAAATAACAAAAAGTAATAGGAAAGTTCAACTATTTTTATACTACTACATTTTCATTAAAGCAATAAGGTAACTATAATAAAGGTTCACATCTGTTAATTCTGTGAGGTAGATGTGGGGATTTTGTTGTAACTTTCTGTACTATTCTATCTGCCAAAGTATTTCATAAGAATTCAGTTCTAGGCCGGGCGTGGTGGCTCACGCCTGTAATCCCAGCACTTTGAGAGGCCGAGGCGGGAAGATCACGAGGTCAGGAGATCGAGACCATCCTGGCTGACACGGTGAAACCCCGTCTCTACTAAAAATACAAAAAATTAGCCGGGCGTGGTGGCGGGCGCCTGTGGTCCCAGCTACTCGGGAGGCTGAGGCAGGAGAATGGCGTGAACCTGGGCGTCGGAGGCTGCAGTGAGCCGAGATCGCGCCATCGCACTCCAGCCTGGGCGACAGAGCGAGACTCCATCTCAAAAAAAAAAAAAAAAAAAAAAGAATTCAGTTCTAGTCACCTGCCAACACTGTACTATCTGCTTTGTGGGGACTAAGATGCATGTAGCTGCACTGGGAAGCTAGGGGATCCCTCAGATTGTTGAGGCAGCAGAAAGGGAAGTACAGAGGCTCTGAGGTACACAAGAGGGGATGATGACGGTTTGGGGTGGTATTTGTGGAGATAAATTCAGGATATGTTTTGCATTTAGAAAAGAGGTGGACTAATAATTAGAAGAAAGTGTGGCAGAACAAAATTGAGGAATACAAAAATGAACCTCAGGTTTTGTTTTGAGGGACTGAGTAAAGGTAGTGCCATTTGAGAGATGGGAAAGGCTGGCGGAGGAGCGTGTTTGAAGAAGCAGCTTGAATTGGGAGTCCTTTATAGCCAGGTCTGCCATCCCTGTTACTCATCTTTGCAGAGAT
Source organism: Pan paniscus (assembly GCF_029289425.2). Taxonomy (NCBI): domain Eukaryota; kingdom Metazoa; phylum Chordata; class Mammalia; order Primates; family Hominidae; genus Pan; species Pan paniscus. Next base: position 178,758,205 of record NC_073252.2, on the reverse strand, counting down.
ACAGTTGGATTAGAGTTTAGAGTTTAAGAGATAGGTCTAGGTTGAAGATATAAATGTTGGACTTATCTGTGTTGAGATAGTTCCAGCCAAAAGCCTGGATAAGATTACCTAGGGCGAGAGTATACATGGGAGAAAGCCAAAACTACATCTCAAATGCACTGTAATATTTAGAGGCTGAAAAGAAGAAGAAAAGCTGGAGGTGAAGAAGGAGAGTAGGGGGGAAGGAGGAAGAAAATAAAATTGATTAAGCCAGGGAACATAAAATCTGAAAAGTAAAATTTGGGGGAATAATCAGCTTTTCTAAACACTGATGGGTTAAGTGGGAGGTAATGGATTCTGAGACATGGGGAGTAAGTAGCCTGGACAAGAGCTGAAGTGATGAGAAGGCAAGGCCTCTGAAAATGTTATGCCAGACCTGTCACGGTGGCTTACGCCTGTAATCCCAGAAATTTGGGAGGTCAAGGCGAGCAAATCACCTGAGGTCAGGAGTTTGAGACCAGCATGGCCAACATGGTGAAACCCCGTCTCTACTAAAAATAAAATTATCCAGGTGTGGTGTTGCCTGCCTGTAATCCCAGCTACTTGGGAGGCTGAGGCACAAGAATCATTTGAACCCAGGAGGCAGAGGCTGCTGTGGGCAGAGATTGTACCACTGCACTCCAGCCTGGGCCACAGAGCAAGACTCTGTGTCAAACAAACACACATCATGTTATGTGCTATCTTTATGCAGATAGGAGTGATCTGTTTCAGAGGGTGAAGTTAATTATTTAGGAAAGATAGTAATTGCTAGGTGAATTCATGAGAAAGTGAGAGTGGACAGGATTCAGAGCACAAAGGACAATGATCCTTGAATCCATTGTTAGAAGTGACAATAGTAACATTATAAATGTTGGTTAGTTGGTAGATATCAGTGCATATTGGAGAAATACAAAGAAATTCCTGTTATTGTGGTGATGTGAAAATATCATATTTTTCTTCCGAATTTCTAGCTGCTTTTCCATTGTATACAACTGGGTTGAAAATATGAGAAAGTAAGATCAGAGAACAAAGATTTTGGTATTACCTTTTATCCATCTACTGGAAGTAGATAGATAGCAAAACCTTGTTCTATTCCATTTTTAAAATTTATTTGGTAATATTGTTTTGAATCCAATGTTCTGTGTTTACACCATCAAATATTATAATAGACTTTTATTGCTAAAGCTTATCATGTACATCTTTCAGTTACTGCTACTATCAACTCCCTCGAATCAAGTGTCAAATAATATCACTATAGTGCCTTCAATATCATTTTGTCCTAAGTGCTGCCTGGGCCCAGAGCCAATTTTAAAATGTTTGAGCCCTAGGGAATATTTGAATGTTGAAAGTTCACCATTTCCTCAAACCCTTACTCAATTTCACTTCACTCTCACTCAATGAGAAATAAACAAACACTATGTTATACATACTAAATTTTACACGGATGAAATTTTACATTTCTTAAAACAATGTGTCTTTTAGGTAGTAATTAAGAGAACAATTTGGCTGTATACTCCAAATCCCCCAATTGTCCTAATTAATTAGATATATGCTTGGAAAGATACTAATGTTTCTCCTAATACCTTTATAGTGGTATTATATTAGACCCAGAAACAAGATTCATAGCTTTATTTAGTGACTTAGAATTGTGGGACTTCAGAAGCTAAAGAAGATTTAGAGATTTCATTCAACCTTATCTATTCTCAAATGAGGACGTTAAGAAAATTTTAACAAGTTAAGTGACTTGTCAATAATACATAGTTGAGTCAGTGAAAAAGCTGAGATACAAACCCTAATTTCTTATTTAGGCAATCATTTATTCCAACTTATTTTTATTAGTTCATTATGATATGGACTTCAAGTTGTAAATATATTTGCTATTTACCACCTGCCCCTGAGTTTATAAGTTGTCTGCACTGATATCAGTTGACTTATGTCAGTGCTTCTCAACCATCTCTAATGCAAATGTACTTCTGAAGAGCACAAGGACTTCTCACAGTACTGGAGAATGTAAGACACATCCTAGGAATGGAGGTTAAGCTCTCCAACTCCCATGCTGTACTGTGCTGAGATTCATTGCTCTTTCTTTTGAGAAGAACATTCTCAGGAATTTTAGTTTCTAGCTTTTATTTCAGATATTGTTATAAGATCAAACATACTTTACCAAACTACACAGCTGCAATCTACTCTGACAACTGCACATAAACCTCTATCCTACTCCCCAACACACACGCACACAAATACATACGCACATGTGGTGAGTTTCACCTCTGATTTATTCTGATCTCTGATTTAGATTAAAATCTGCAGAGGGTAAACCTAGGCATTTTGGCGTTTTTGCTAAAGAACTGAAGAAAATACCTCTTTCAATTATATACCTAAAATAATGTTTCATATTTAGCATTCAATGAGGTTTTTATTACCTAGTTAGCATTTTCACAATGTGTATTTGATGAAAATTTTTTTAAAAAGATGACCACCTTGTCATTTTTAAATCTTGAAAATCAAATGTATCCATTAACTAATATCTAAGAAATATGGCAATTTAATCAACCAAACCAAAGCTTTAGAATCAAATTTTCTTCTGTATCTATTTTAAATGTAAAATTTAGCTTTAATATTAAATAAAGAAAACAGTTTTTAAATCGATGTTTACTTCACAAAATTACAGATTAATCTACTCAATATTATCCTCAATAGTGTTTTGGTGACTTCATAAACCGTCACAGTTGTAGTTAGATAAATGAATTTACCATAACATCCCTTTAATAATCTGAATATTTTATTTTCTAAGTATTAAATTTAAAGCTTCTTATCTTCATTTAATTGTTTGCTCATCAGTTTAACAGTTCAGCGCACAATTTCCAATTTATCACACACAAATTGGAAATAAATAGCTTAGTGGGAGTTTGAGAAAAATAAAAATCTTTAAAAAGAAATGGAGTCGTTTGTAAGGTCTTTAATAATTAAATGAACTGAGTCATGATATTAACAGGACATAAATAATCAGAAAAATTCATATAAGAAGAGAGTTGAAAGGAGTGTTAAACTGTCATCTATTTCTTTTTTTTCTTTTTCTTTTTTTTTGAGATGGAGTCTCGCTCTGTCGCCCAGGCTGGAGTGCAGTGGTGCAATCTCCACTCACTGCAACCTTTGCCTCCCCGAATTCAAGCGATTCTCCTGCCTCAGCCTCTGGAGTAGCTGAGATTACAGGCGCCCGCCACCATGCCCGGCTAATTTTTTGTATTTTTAGAAGAGACGGGTTTTCACTGTGTTAGCCAGGATGGTCTTGATCTCCTGACCTCGTGATCCACCGGCCTTGGCCTCCCAAAGTGCTGGGATTACAGGCGTGAGCCACCGCGCCCGGCCATCATCTGTTTCTTAACAACTGTTTCAACCTTTCCTTTTCCATCTCTAGTTGTCAACTTTACTTTCCATCTTGTCAGCTGTCCTAACACTCGCTTCTTCAATAAAGCCTTCCCTGAACCCCTTAGAAAAAATTGCATTGTTTTAAAGCATTGTTAATGCTTAGATTTTGGCTTTCTAAAAGTGTATCTTAGGTTTTATTATTTATGTACAAAGAAGTCATTTTTCCTAGAAGATATGTGTTGATGGCAGGGCTTGTGACATGTTCATTTCACATCATTTACATACTTTCACAGAATATTTATACAAATTTATAAACTATGCAGTGTTTTCAAGTCCCTTGAGTTTCTACCTGGATTGCAACACTCTGTCTTTAGGAACCCCTTTAAACAGAAGTCTTTTCTGTGCGATGTCCACATGTCGTGGTTTCTTAGTTCAACCCCCTAATTAATCATAATAATTGTTAATTATCTAAAGCACTATTTTCCAATAGGACTTTCCTGCAGGGATGGAAATATCTCTGTCATTCAATACTAGCTGCATGGGGCTACTGAGCACCTGAAACATGGCCCATGTGATTTGAAACATTAAAGTCTTTATTTAATTTTAGTTTAATGTTAATGGCTACATTTGTTTTTATGACTACCATACTAGAGAGAACATCTAAAGCACAAATTCCTCATTTTGGGAGGTATTAATAGGTGCTTTGAAAAAAAATGATTCTCTAGTGAACTTTTAAAAAAATTCGTATAATAATTCCTTTATTAAAGATATATTTGGAAAGGAGAAATGGAGAGATGTTGGGGAAAAAAGATTTACTGTTCACCTAAAGATTTACTTTTGACCTAAAAAGGTCTAGAAGCCATGTAGTAAAATTACATGTTTGTATGTGTATATACTGCATATAACATACACATACAATATACACATTAATATACATGTTATGTGTATACACATATATTTTTTTCTTTTTTAATTAGCATTTCCCAAAAAATCGCAGCATGAAAATTTCCACCCTGAAAGCAACATAATCAATTTCCACCCTGTAAGCAACATAATCAATCTTTTGGCATCTGTGAATTGCTTTTGTTGTTGTCATTTGTTTGTTACGACAACATTTCATTTTCTTGTTTCCACTTTCTGTTTAGAAAGGCAACATCTTGACCCAGGGAATAATGTCCAAACTTTTTAGCATGTCTTACAGGCCACCAAAAATAAAATAACAATAACGGCAACTAAATAACCTCTGTTCCAATAAATGTAGTTTCCTCTGCCTGCTCTGAATATTTCTCGTACTTTCTTCTGAATCTTTTCTGTACTATTTTCTTTTTTTCCATTCTAATAAAAGCTGCTCACCCAATTCAGAGTCTTTCTTTTAAAAGACAAAACTTCTCCTTCCTTTAAAATCTAGTCACATTTACTGTCTTTGTAAAAACTCTTCCAGTTCATGAAAACTTGTAGATCTCTTCCTTCTAACAGTGCTCCCATTGTTATCTGAGAGTGCACCTTAATCTTGGATTGTTGGTGATTCTTCTATTATTTGGATGTATGACCTCCCTTACTAGTAGATGACAGCCTTGGGTGAAGGGACCATGCCTTGTGTTTCATCTTGTGCCTAATGTGCACTAACCATTGAAGATATGCAATACCTATCTTTGATTTTACAAAAGTAGTCCTAAGTTTCAATGACCTCAAGGAATACTCTCCAGTAATGGCCTATCTTTAAATGTATAGTCTTTTTATTTCATATAGACTTTAAGTGTTTTGCTCTATAAGGTTACTCTTATATTGTTTTTCCTTGAGACAAAAATAGGTGGTCCTGACTATTTTAAATATAATTCTTAAATTTTAATTCTTAATAGCTGCTATGGACTGAATGTTTGTGACACTCACCCCACCCCTGCCCAAATTCCTATATTGAAACCCTAATCCTACAGGTGATGGTATTAGGAGGTGGCTATTTAGGAGGTGATTAGGTCATGAGGGAGGAGCATCATAAATGGGATTAGTGTCTTCATAAAAATACACCCCAGAGAGCTAGCCAACTCCCTCCATCATGTGTAAGCAACCTGTGGTTGCTTACCACAAAAAGGTGCCACCTGTGAGCTAGCAAGCAGGCCCTCATCAGAAATTGAATGTGCTCTTGCCTCGATCTTGGACATCCTAGTCTCCAGAACTGTGAGAAGTAAATTTCTGTTGTTCATAAGCCACCTGGCTTATGGTATTTTATTGTAGCAGCTCAAGTGGACTAAAACAAAAACCAATTCTTATAATTTTATTGTCATGAAAAAAAATCACCCCCCTTTTCTGACATCAGCTAAATAATTCCCATTCCCATTCCTCACTGGTCCTCAAGTCTTTAGCTAAGTGAAATTGCAGCCATTTCAGGAGGATGACTTTGAAGTACACCTAAGGAAATCTTAACACAGAAGACAACTTATTATAAGAAATAAGGGAAGAAAAAGTGAGGAAGTGGGTGTCAGTCTCCTCAACATTTGACTCCAAAAATCGTAAGGCTAATCTCATTCCTGTCCATCTGAAAAAAAAAAAAAAAAAGAAAGAAAGAAAGAAAAGAAAAACAAAAGAAATCCAATTTCTTCCTCTTAGGCAAGAATATAGAAACAAAAGATTAGGTTAGTTTTGGAGGATTTTTTTCTTTTTCTTTTTTTTTGGAGACAGGTTTTCACTCTTGTTGCCCAGGCTGAAGTGCAACAGCACAATCTCAGCTCACCACAACCTCCACCTCCCAGGTTCAAGTGATTCTCCTGCCTCAGCCTTGGAGGATTCTTAAACCTACAGTTCTGAAGAGTGTTTAGCATGACTTAAGATTTCACACTTGAACCAAAGATCCCTTTGATTGAAATGGCAGCAATATTGTTCATAAAAAGAAACCAGGCAGTCTACAAAACAGAAGAGCCATTAGTTGTTGGAAATTTTACAACCTACAGTTCAAAATATTTCTAGTTTCTGACATCTCCAGGAGATTTACCAAACATCCTCAAGGGAATACACTGATTATTCAGAGAGTTTACAGCCATAGGAAATTAAGTCCAGTGATAAACCATAATGAGAAATGTTTTGTTCAGTGGGATCAAGGGGCCAGCTTTAAAGAAATATCTTAAATATTGCTGTATAATGTTATAGTTAAATTTTTCACACATGTTATAAAGAGTTGAATAGTAGTAGAACATACCACCCCAAAATATGTCACTTTAGCATAAGGATTATTTTGAGCTGAAAGTAACTGAAGACAGCAGATACAAGAAAAGCCCTTTGCCAACTTTCTATTTGCCTAAGAGCAAGACATAAATTTGTAAAGGTGTCCTCCCTCCATACTGACCAGGAAGAAGAGAAGTTACTCACTGCAGACATCTCTAGACCCTTGTCAGCCAGGAGATGGTGCCATCGGAGAAATCTACATAATAAACTTTACTAAGCAGCCCTTTTCTCCTTTGGTTCCCCCATATATTTACCTTTCCACAATTTGCTGCCCTGGAAACTCAAAGTTCTTTTTGTTTGTCTTAGCACTGCACTACAAATTTATTGTTCTTTTGTTCAAATGGTCTATAAGCCTAAGTTCTAACCATCTCTTTGAATTACACAACTCTGAGTGCTCCTATCTGTGTGAAGGATGCACATGCTAATAAACTTGTTTTTTTTCTTGTTAATCTGCCTTTTGTTAGTGTAATGTAGAGCCCCAGAAAGAGAACTCAAGATGGGTAGAGGAAAAGGAGTTTTTTCATCCTCTACAGAGTAAACACATTTGTTAACATTAATGTTGTAAAAGAGTATAAAGGACATAGACTTTATAAAGCTATCTAAATATCACAGACCTGATCCTACATTTTAATAGTATGTTTTAGTTTTACTAGATAAAATGAGTCATGGGAAGAAAATGAAAGGCCTAGCATTTAAGATTCTAATACATTTATATTACAAAATATGAGTATTAACATATAGAAAATAAAATTTGGAAGTCAAGTTTTGAGATTTTTTAGCAAATATATATAAAATATATAATGTATAAGTAATATATATTATAAACATATACAAACTATTTTCATAGCTAATACAATTAAGGTTTTAATAGATATTCTAAGTAAATTAATAGATATAATAATTACTAGTTATGCATTATGTTACAAACTCTAGAAATAATATAAAAGATCATTTTTATCTTATTAATACTTAAAATACAATATAGTACTTTTCTATATATCTGTATATTAATGTAGGGTGATTATACATTAGTGTGTCATATAATAAAATCTTTATTAATTTAGAAATCATTACAAAAGCAAAGATTAAACATTTGGATAAGTAACATAGACTTTAGACAATGAAAGAGCCTTTAAAATCACTGCAGAAGTTTAAGATAAAATATTTGTGTAGTAAATAGTACAAATACTAATTTGTATCTATATTTGAGGAACCTTTTCCTTTTTCCTGACGTTAACCCAGCTCTCCAGCCTCTTACTAATTTCCTTGGCTTGGGCCTGCTTGTCTTTCATTCTGGTGGTATTCTTGAGTTAGTCTTTAGAGGTCTGACAGTTGAAAATTACTTTATGGTGACAGGTCTTTGATTCTAAATTGTAGCTGGGATCGTCACTTGCCTATCTATCTTGGCCTCTGAAAAACCAAACACATCATCCAGATCAAGGGAATTAATTATTCTATTATTTTTCAAACCATTCAATTCTGCTTAGGGAATCCCATTTTAAGCAGGAAATTGATAAACTGTCGTATGTACACCCTAGCTTTCAAATTCATATAAAAAACTGAAGCTGTCAAATTTAAGATCTCTTAATATTTTTGGCCTCACACCTGCCCAGTCAACTCAGCACGCTGACACCCTCTATCTCATACTTCTTTCAAGGCTTAGAAGTGGGGGGCTTTCAGTGTAGACAGAGCTCATCCCTTTACTGTGTGCTTGGTTCTACTTTGGAGCCTTTCCTCTGATTACCTTCCCCATGCTGGGATTCTTCTATCCTATTCTCTCTTTCCTGTATGTATGTATTCTGGCTATGTTTTTAGAAACTCTAAACATCCTTAGGTCTCTTCTATATTAAAAAGCAGACCACAGTTTCCCACCAAAGAACTAGTTTATTTCCTTTATATAACTTACGAAAATGTCACCATATTTACTTGTTTATGACAGTCTCCTCATATTAGCCCAGGGCTGCTTTGTGTGCAAGTAGTTGAAAACACAAGCAAACCTATCTAATGCAAAAATGGCAACTTACAGGCTCGTGTAATTGCAAAGATCTGGGGCAGAACTACCTTAGGTGCAACTTGAAGTAGGAGAAAAAACAGGACCTGGATCCTGTCTATCGCAGTTCTTAGGAGTAGTTCCTTGATGTTAGTTCCCCTGTCATTCACACACGTTAAAACGGCCACATCTTTATGTAGTCAGTCACTGCATATCTTCATAATTCCAGGACCAACACCAAAATTTATTCTTCCTTGTGTCTTAAGCAAAAGTCCTAATCATGATTAAATTGTTAGGTTACATGCTTGCTGTTGAACCAATTACTATGACTGTGGGTGATGAAATATGCTGATTGCCTAAGGACTAGTCACATTCCTACTCCTGACATCTTAGATAGTGACAGTTTGATTCAAAGCAAATTGACTAACATGGGAGAGGAATGAGTCTTCCAAAGCCAATTCAAGGCAATTTTATTGTAGTACCAGAAAGCAGATGATGATCCAGAAAACACTGTAAGCTTTGTAGGGGCAGGGTTCATATCTCTTGTTCCTCATAATATCCCTAGCGTCTATCATAGCACCCAGACGAAAGAAAATTCCTGAAATCGCTGAATGAATAATGCATGAGTGCATTTCCATTGTTTCCTACCTCTTATCTCTTCTTCTTCAGCTCCAGACCAGTCCATACATGTGTGTCTCTACCGCAGGTCTGTGTTGATGTTGTATGAGCAAGTTAAAGTCAGCATGTGCAAAGATAAACTGATCATGCCCCTCTCTAAACATTTTCTTGTTTCTATGACTCCTCCATCAATGAATAGCATTGTTGCCTTTGTACATAATCACCAAGACACTGCCATCCTTGACATACTTCCAACATATTCCTTCATCACCAGTTTCTGATAGTTCTGTACCTGCACACCTATTATATCAATTTCCTTCTCCTACTCACACATTGACATCTTATCCTAGTTCTGTTCATTATCTAGGTTCCTTTCTGATTTTCCTTTATCTAATGGCATCCCCTACACAGAGCTTTCAACATGGTTCTTCTGAAAGAAAATCTGAACATGTCAGTCTTCTTTTTAAAACTCTTCAGTGGTTCCACTTTATCCAGAAGTTAAATTCTAAATCCCTGAATGTGGTCTAATACAGGCCTCATCTCTTAACAAATATCAAACCCCCTCTGTGGCTTCAAAAAATTACTTATAGTTCTAATGATAAAGTGACATCCTACCCCTATCTTTTGCTCCTATACTTCCTTTTATTTTCTGAGAAATCCCTCACTACATAGCTTCAACACACTTCATAAGAGGCATGTTTGCTCTGAAATATTTGGGCAATTCTATCTTCTCCTTCTCCAAAATATTATTGAAAACTCCCTCCTTGCATTGAATGGTAGGTCTGAATAGATAACATCTATGATTATTTTTTGCCATTTTTTTGATCTCCAGTAAAATCACCCTCAAAAGTAAACATTTCAAAATAATGAAACTAGATGAAACTACCAATTGTGATATGAGATTGTGAGGCAGAAGTGAGGATAAAAAAACCTAAATGCTTTCACATATATGTCTGTTTCTTAACTCCATTTCAAGTTGTCTTAATATCTCTAATTGTATAATAAAGAAATACTGTAAAAATGAAATCTTTACTGTCTTTATGGTTAAAGTCCAATATAAAAGAAAAGTTAAGAAGCAAGAAAGTTTTAATTACAGATACATTTGCTTGCGTTTGTCATAGGTTGGGTTTCCCAGGGAACAGATTCTGAGATTCTGAAATTTACATGCAGAGTGCTCTTGAAAGCAACACTTGTGAGGGATAAGGGAGCAGAATTGGGCGGAAGGAGGAATGAGCCTTAGTGTAGTAAGAGAGCTTCTGTCGATTTGACAGAGAGCTCTGGCCCTCGGATGGCCCTTTGGAGATGTCCCAACCTGAGGCAAGGCAGGGAGCTTGAGACTCCTGAAGATGCCAGTTTTTGGGTGTAGTCTGCCCCTGCAGAGGGGTGTGGCCTTGGGGGATATGACTCCTGTTATGGGTGAATTAGGTATCTCCAAAAGACATGTTGATTTCCTACCTACCTATATTTGTGAATTTAATCTCATTTGAAAATGGGGTCTTACAGTTATAATCAAGTTAAGATGAGATCATACTAGAGTGGGCCCTAATCCAATGACTGATACCCTTATAAAATGGGGAAATTTGGACACCTACACACAGGAAGAAGGCCAAGTGAAGACAGAGGCAGAGATTGGAGTGATGCATCTACAAGTCTAAGATGCCAAGGATTGCTGGCAACCACCAGAAGCTGGGAAGAGGCAAGGAAGTGTTCTACCCTAGAGCCCTCAAAGAGCCTGGCCCTGCCAACACTTTGATTTTGGACTTCCAGCCACCAGAATGTGAGACATACATTTCTGGTGTTTTAAGCCACCTAGTTTGTGGCATTTGCTACGCCAATGCCAGGAAATTAATATGCTTGTTTTGTCTAGCATCAATTCTTGGAAGATCTCATCTAAGACAGCCTTGACAACAGAGAAGCTGGGGACATGAGTGCCACCCTCCGTAAGTGGAATGAGGGGATGCCCTGTAATATCCTCTATAGCAGCGATTCTGTATATTTTGGCATTCGGACCCAGCCTCTTAATAGTCTTAAAAATTATTGAAGACACCAATCACTTTTGTTCAAGTACTTACAATTTTTAAACATAAGAAAAGTTATTTTGAATGCACTTTCTTTTATTATGGAGTAAAATATTAAAATTTCTAATAAGTTTTAGAAAAAATTTAACTTGGAAAAGTGTTTAAAAACAACTTTGAAATATTATAGTAAAATAAGAAAGAAAAGTATGTTTACTTGTATTTTGATGTATTTATGAGAAAAACTTCAGTGTTTCAAATATAAAGTTTTGTTAGAGATACAGGTTGTAAAACTATGGCCTGTGGCCAAATCTGGTCTGCTAGAAATGCCCACAAGCTAAGAACGGTGTTTATGTTTTCATATGATTGAAAAAAATTGAAAGAAGAATAATATTTCATGGTACATAAAAACTGTATGACACGAATTTCAGTGTCTATTAATAAAGGATAATTTGAACATAGCCACGCTTATTTGTTTACATATATTCTGTGGTTCCTTTCTGGCTATAATGGCAAAGTTGAGTAGTTGTGACAGACTATATGGCCTAAAAAGCCAAAAATAATTGCCATCTGCCCTTTAACAGAAAAAGTTTCCCAGTCATTGGGGTAGGCATAAGTAAGGTTGCAGCAAGTAAGCATACAATAGAAGTATTGAGAACAAATGAAATTCATCTTTGGAAAATGTATATATTTATACCTAGCACCTTAGAACATTCTAGAAAATGGAATGCACAGACACATTTCATTGATCATCAGAGTGCTATTATCACACATTATGAATCCTTTGGGATCCATCCCCGAGGCTTTCTAGTTAGCAGTTTGAGAACCGCTATTCCACGGTATACATATTGATTTTACCTAAAATATTCAGAATAGCGAAGGAGATTCCTCATAATACAGAATAGGATGAGGATGATGATCTTTGTACTTTGTGTTTTGATCTGTGAGTGTCTGAGTCTTACACTCATTTCCTGTTCAGGTCTGAGAGGAGAATAAAAGCAGCCTTATGGTTTTTGAAGGACTCAATCTTTTTTAGACATCGAGTTTATTTTTATAACATTTCTAAAACTAATGGTACTTCATAAAGTGAGGACATAAACAGATATAAGGGGATTTCTACATATATAATGTCAGTGTGTGTGTGTGTATAATTAGTATTTGATCATCATAACTGAACATGTTCTAACATGAGAGAATTTTTCACTCTTGGGTAACTATAAGTCAGGATTTATATTTCAGTATACATTAGAGCTGGAATAAATTTTGTATAGGATTGAGTGGGATAAATGGGAAGGTTAGAATGTAAAAATACAAACCCTTGGTTCTCTCACAAGCTCGACAGTGCAACATGCCATTTATGTTAGCTTTATGTCCTCTCAAAATGGCTTTGATTAATAAGAAGGTAATTTGAGGCTGAGGTCTTTGCCTTTGAACTAAGGAGGTAACCAAAAACCATTGTTAGATTTTTACTTTAGCACAGGAAAGAAGAACAGAAAGAAACTGTAGATCCTTGGATGAAAACAATGGGAAGGCAGAAGTCTGGAGATCCATATGACAAGTCATATTAATGATCTACAATCTGAGACGTGTCCCAGAAGCATACAGAGACCTATGAAAGACGTAACTCATTTACAGTATGATTACATGGCAAAGGTGAATAAAAAGCTGCCCTTTTTATGAGCATGTCTTGGCAAATAATCCAATCTCAGACGCCAAAGACTGGAATGCATCAGCTCTGTGCATTGACATTTCCTAGAGCAACAGATTGTCCCCAAGCCCATTCCATTGCAGGTCACTCCCAGCATGCGTCATCATTCCATGATATGCATCACCCAGGTATCCTCATGTGAGGGGATTCATGCTCAATATTTCTATTTGAAGCTCAATATTTCCATTTCAAAATTACTTCTACTCTTACTCATCAGTTCACAAAAGTAAAAAGAAACATTGAGAATGAATTTAGAAAATTAAGATTTTTTTTTCATGTGAGTGGAGTTGGGGAAGAAAAAACTAATTCTAAAAAAGTGGTGCTCTTATGTTTTGAACTTCAATTCGTGGTTCCCAATCTGACAAATATATCCTCTTCGTACCTTACCTAGCAGAACACAGAGAGGCTTAAAAAATATGTGCATAGCATTCAGATGACATGTGATATTAAAATACCACTACAATAATAATTTTGTATGTCTGCTGTATCTAATGAAAAAATATGTCTATCTTAAATTGATGGCTTACTCAAGATTTAATTTGTAGCTAAATATGTGAAAATAACGAATATCGCGTACCTTAAAGATTTATATGCCAACAATAGGTCAGATCATTTCAAAACATTAAATAAGATTTTTCATCCAATTCTGCAAAAATCTCATCTTTTGAAATATATAAGCCTAGATATACACAGTACTTTTAAAGCTAACTTTTTGAAAACCTAATCTGCGAAATCTCCATAAATTCAAATAATCTTTTCGCAACTAAAAAGAACAAAACAAAAATTACATTTTCTCTTCACTTAATGTGTGAAGTGCTCCCAATCTTTTTGTGCCTCGGGCTTTATCAAATTGAAAGCTACAATATAAAATCTGGGAAGAAAAACATTTCTAAAACTAAGAATATATGTAACCAATTAACAGTAATAATGAGCCATGTTCAACATTTAAAATGATTTTCTTTTGATCAAATAGCTCATATTCTCCTCTGCCATTTCTGTTTAAATCATAGGAGTGGAAGTTTTACTTAAAGCAGATTAAAGGTACATATCTAGCAAAATTTAAAAGACAGATATATTTAATATTGCAAGTCAGTCTTGTAATTGCAGCATTACAACCAGTCTCCGGCATTGTATTAAACCTCAGTCACAGTTCTTCAGTTCCTAAAGCAGAGTTCAAAGGCCCTGGCCCACATCAAATGCTTTAAAACTGTTTGTAAAAATCAGCTGACAGAGACTGTGTTTTGTGTTTTTACAGATTATGATACCTTGATAAGTTCAGGATCTGTTACATAAGCCACAATTCTAACACGAAGGAAAAATAGACCTACATCACTCTTACTCAAAGAAAATATGAGATATTATCCAGGTTGCTTTTTATTATATATATCCTCTTATGTTTATTATAATCCAAGTAAACCACCAAACTCAATATTTTTTTTTTCCACAAGGCAGGCTGGGTGCTGTTGACAATGTCTGAGCCACTAAGTGGAATTCTCACATGTCTCACAGAGACATGAGGCCACTGCTGCTGCTCTTTTTTTTATTATTATTTTTATTATTATTATTCTTATACTTTTAAGTTTTAGGGTACATGTGCACAATGTGCAGGTTAGTTACATATGTATACACGTGCCATGCTGGTGTGCTGCACCCATTAACTCGTCATTTAGCATTAGGTGTATCTCCTAATGCTATCCCTCCCCCCTCCCCCCACCCCACAACAGTCCCCAGAGTGTGATGTTCCCCTTCCTGTGTCCATGTGTTCTCATTGTTCAATTCCCACCTATGAATGAGAACATGCAGTGTTTGGTTTTTTGTCCTTGCGATAGTTTACTGAGAATGATGATTTCCAATTTCATCCATGTCCTTACAAAGGACATGAACTCATCATTTTTTATGGCTGCATAGTATTCCATGGTGTATATGTGCCACATTTTCTTAATCCAGTCTATCATTGTTGGACATTTGTACTGGTTCCAAGTCTTTGCTATTGTGAATAGTGCCACAATAAACATACGTGTGCATGTGTCTTTATAGCAGCATGATTTATAGTCCTTTGGGTATATACCCAGTAATGGGATGGCTGGGTCAAATAGTATTTCTAGTTCTAGATCCCTGAGGAATCGCCACACTGACTTCCACAATGGTTGAATTTACAAGAAAAAAAACAAACAACCCCATCAAAAAGTGGGCGAAGGACATGAACAGACACTTCTCAAAAGAAGACATTTATGCAGCCAAAAAACACATGAAAAAATGCTCACCATCACTGGCCATCAGAGAAATGCAAATCAAAACCACAATGAGATACCATCTCACACCAGTTAGAATGGCGATCATTAAAAAGTCAGGAAACAACAGGTGCTGGAGAGGATGTGGAGAAACAGGAACGCTTTTACACTGTTGGCAGGACTGTGAACTGCTGCTGCTCTTTCTACACCTTTAAAGAGGCACTCAGCAAGCACCTTTAGAAACCATCTAACTCTACGGCTTTAGGCAACGGGATCTCAAAATCCCGCAACCCGAGACGAATGAGAATAGTTTTGGTATATGAAATCAAGAAAAAAGCAGATTTATATTTTATGTAATCATAAGGTAATATCAAAAATGACAGTAGGATAAGGTAACCACAAATAAGGCCATTTTGAATAAATATTTGGAACGGCAGAGGGAAAGTTTATTTTAAGTCTTGTTGCCATATTAAATAAAAGCCACGTCCATGTGCTTTATGCAAAATGATTCTATGTTTTATCAAAGTGAAATTCTGAACATCAAGCCCCAGAATTAATCAAAGTGGCTACAAAACATTTGAACAGACAAGGAACTCTGACAAAGATGAATGGTGCAAGGAGGAGCTGCTTCCAAATTTAGCAGAAAAAAAATTACACAGTCACCTTAATGAAGAAAGAGGGTTATGTGCAGAAAACTTGGTAAGGCTGCACACTCACAGCTTCCTTGAAAATTCTGCTGGCTGGAAACATGTTTGTCTTAGTCTTAGATTCCACATCATAATTGAAGTTTTTATGACACTAAAACTTCTAATAAGTACATTTTACAATAATGCATGTTACAAACTGAGCATACATGTCCTCCTAAAAGTCGTATGTTGCAGTCCTAACCCCGCCAACGTGATTGTATTTGGAGTAAGGAAGTAATTAAAGTTCCGTGAGTTAATAAGGGTGGGGTCCGGATCAGATAGGAATTGTGTAAGATACACGACAGCATTTCCTCTCTTTCTGTCCCGTTCTGCAGGTGCACAAAGAAGTCACATGAGCACACATTGAGAAGAGCAAGCATTTGAACTCCAAAGAGAGAGACCTCACCAGACAAATACTCCTAGCGCCTTGATCTTGAACTTCCAATCGCTAGAGCTGTGAGAAAATAAATTTCTGTTGTTGAAGCCACCCAATCCACAATACTGTCTTACAGCAACATAAGAAGGCTAAGACTGCATACTGTATGCTGCCACTGCACCTACATACTTCATAGAATGGTACACAGAGATACTCACTAGTTATGTGGCCACAAAAGCAATAATAATCCCATACATGGAAGCTGAGGTGGAAACAGGATAATAAGGAATGAACTACATTGCTTTGGCAACAGATAGCCCAGTGGAATGGAACTGAAGAAGGGATCATGAGAAGTTGTGCATCCTACCGAAGCTTACATCAGCACTGAGAATGCCAGAGAGACTCTGCCTTCCATTCCTGCCATTTCTGTCCGACTGCAGACCTTCATCATTATGCATAGCTTGTGCTTGATAGTTTAATCATAATTGTGTAATTAATAAGAGCAAATATGTATAAATACTATGAGCATTATATAAATTATTTAATCAGCAATTAAGTCAACTTTTACTTAAACTACATAGGACAGACTGTACTCCTCGAATAGGTGTTGTATCTGTCAATGAGTCAGCCACTGCAAGTTTCCATCCACTCGGTTATTCAACATGGAGGTCTGTAATGCTAAACATTTGCAGAAGCACTGGAGTTATTAATTTGTTATTAAGAAACACTTTCCTTCTGAAGAACCCCTAGTGTGGACAGACGCAGAAACAGATAAACCGCAATAGAATGTGATGGCATCACAATTTGTGATGGTAAGTACTATGAAAAGGTGGGAATAAATATTGTGAGTGGCTCGAAGGAGTTACAAATCCTGTCTTCTAGAGTCTACTAGAGTAAGGAGGGCTGCACAGAGGAAACACTGAAGTTCATTCATGAAGGGTCGACAGAATCTGTCCACATGGAGAAGAGGCTGAAGTAGAAGGATTCCAGGGAGGGGGAAGAAATGATGAAAAATTATGAAACTATTAATGTCAATGGCAAATTTGTTGAATGGAGAATGGTTTGGTCTGAATAGAGTTTAAGGGTCATGAAACAGACAGGCAAGTGATAAGTTGTCAAATGAGTATGGGGTCCTTGGGAAAAGGGTAATATACCAACGTAGGAGTTTGCATTTTTTAAGAGTGGATCATGGAGTTTTTGGCCAGGAAGTAACATGGCCAGATGTATTTTAGAACAATAACTGTAGCGCAGTAGAGGGGAAAATGGTGCAAGGAAAGACTAGCATGGGGGTCTCAATTAGGGAACTATTAAAAAGTCAAGAGGGTGAAGTTAAGATCCTGTATGGCAGCAGTCATGGAAGTTTGGTGTTCAAATACTAGAAACAATCACAATCACCCTTTGCACTCCAAAGAGAACGGTTAGCATCCATTCAAAATCTCAGGCAGTGACACAGCCAACAAGAATGTGGTTTGAATTGCTTTTATTCGTTAGATCTAGTTTTACTACGAAGAATAATATATGCAATAAAATCAAAGTTTTTAATTAACATTTTAAAAATTATTTTATAGATACCTGCCTGTTAGAAGAAGGCTTTGGAAAACAATTTATGGAACATATTTATAAAACAATCATTTTCTCAAAATTCTTTCATGACTTTAAGCCTAAAACCAAGCTATAAACATAGAGAAAAAGATGGCCTGTCTACAAGTGTCTTAAAAAGTATCTTCTTAGGAAAACATTCAGTTCTTGCATAACGAAAAAGAAAGAAATAAAACTTTTTTTTTTTTTTTTTTCCGAGATGGACTCTCACTCTGTTGCCTAGGCTGGAGTGCAATGGCGTGATCTCCGCTCACTGCAACCTCCGCCTCCCAGGTTCAAGCGATTCTCCTGCCTCAGCCTCCCAAGTAGCTGGGACTACAGGTACGTGCCACCACGCCCGGCTAATTTTTGTATTGTTAGTAAAGATGGGGTTTCACCATGTTGGCCGATCTGGTCTCAAACTCCTGACCTCAAGTGACCCGCCTGCCTTGGCCTCCCAAAGTGCTGGGATTATAGGTGTGAGCCACTATATCTCCTCATAAGTACAACTTTTATAGAAGAAACAAGCCGCTTCTGTTTGATTTCCATATGTTTTCTATACAACATGTATTTCAAATGGGTACCACACTGAGGGGTGAAAAAAACATATAGACTAATTGATGGTGGTTTTAGAATATGTGTAAATATTATAACTTATGGCTAGAACACTATAAAATAGGGCCAACCATGATCATCTTTTTCAATTACACAGAAAATATCTTAATATCTAAGTTCTTTTTATGGTGACTAATTCTGAAAAACGTATCTCATAATTTTTATAGATCCAGATGTTTCACACTGAGACACACAGTAAATATCTATTAGAGAAAATTTTCAATAACTCCATGTGTATTTTAATAGGATGGGGAGCTGCGTTAAGCTCACATTGCCTGTCCACAGTTGGGCAGACTGATATATTTTTATTTGCTTATTTAGTGTAAATCTGTGCTCCCCTTAATTCTGCTCATACATGTGTGGCATCATTAGGCATATTCACTGAATAATCATTATTTTTGAACTGAGTTCATAACTGGAACGAGAGCAATGACAGAATAAAAATAATCTTTGAACACCCAAAACTTGCAAATTGGCCTTTTATCAGAGGGCTGGAAATAGAATTCTTTTATTTTTCAGGTGGTTAACGGGGTTAATTATGTCTTTTTTCCTTTTTGTTCTGTACCGTTAGTGATAGTTGACACATTAAGACAGAATTATTATCTCAGCAGCATTAATTTTAGTTCCATAATAGTAATAGCTATGATTCATTCAGTGTCTGCTATTCATCAAGCACTGCGTGGAGTATGTCTGTCTAATTTATAATTTTTTTAAAAAACAACTCTGATGACAAGTTCTTAGCCCAAATTTTACAGCTGACCAAGCTTAAGCACAGGAAGATTAAGGTTCAAGGTTACATAGTTAGAGCAAGAATCTGGACTCAAACCCATACCTGATCAATGCAAAGCCCATCATCTTTACACCCTGCCAAGTGCTTCTCTAGAATCCAAAGCTCAAGAGTAAGCAATCTAACATGCTTCCACAGACCCAGATGCTATCCCTGGGTCTATAAAACCTTCCTGAAATACCTCATTTATTATACGTAACTCCCCCCATCAAAGAAAAGTTCCTCAGGAGGAACTTTTCAGCTTCTGTGACTTGTCACATATCTAATTTTGTTTGTTTTAAAATAACATTTCTCATCCTTATGGCTAAGCTTATATTGCCTCTGCACTCAGCATACACACTATAGTAGGTCTTGAAGGGCTTACATGAAGGTCTGGTCCTTTCCATTCCTCCATCACTCCAATTTTCCAGATGACAAAATTGAAGCTCAGAGAGAAAATATTTCTCCAAAGTGTTCAATCAATTAGTGGCAGAGCTAAAACTTAGACATGGAAGCTCCTCACTCATCATCCATTCCCCACCGCGTTCCTAAGTGCATTTTTAAATATTAAGTTTCATATGCAAACACCTAAACATTCAATAAGCATTCACTGAGTGCACAGAATTTGCTGAGCTCTGTGCAAAGATCTGTAGAGGCTGAGATGGAGAAGGCAGAGTTCTGTCTTTAAAGAATTCAAATTTAGTCACAGACACTTAAAAAAAATCTGACAAATCATGGCATGTATATGACATTAACACATGTAAGAGAGTCACCAGAAGCTTAATAGCAGATGTGACAACAAAGCTAAATCCCAAAAAACAAACAGCAGTTTGTCATGTGAAGCAGGAGAATCCACTCCAAGAAAAAAAAATCAGCATAGAGGATGGTGTGGTTGTTTGAAAGTAATGACTGCAACCAGGCCCTTGGTAGACATGGGCTGGTACTGGAATGTTAGTATTATACTCAGAACATGGTTGAAGGAGAACACCTTCGAGTAAGATGGGCACTGCGCTCACTATAAAGAAAGTAAATAAATCGGTGTCTCACGCCTCTAATCCCAGCACTTTAGGAGGCGGAGGCCAAGGCAGGCGGATCACAAGGTCAGGAGTTTGAGACCAGCCTGGCCAATATGTTGAAACCCTGCCTCTACTAAAAATATAAAAATTAGCTGGGCGTGGTGGTGGGTGTCTGTAGTCCCAGCTACTTGGGAGACTGAGGCAGGAGAATCCCTTGAACTCGGGAGGCAGAGGTGGCAGTGAGCTGAGATCGCACCACTGCACTCCAGCCTGACGACAGAACAAGACTCCATCTCAAAAATAAATAAATAAATCAATAAATAAGAGGAAATGAACGTGTCAGGAGGAAATAGGGAGTGCGAGCATGCGGTTGAATAAATTCTTTCTTTGGGACTGTTCCAGAAAGGCATGGTTATAAACGTTAGAAAAACAAAAAGAGGTCTATTGTACGATAGCCAATTTTTCAAATATATAGGTCATTCCTAATTAAACTATATAGACATACAAAATGGGTTTATGATAACAACAGTATCAGATTGCATTCTTTTTAATGTGAATAGAAATTAAAAAAAATAAAAAAAATTAAGAATATTTTTATGGCTGGGCGTGATGGCTCACGCCTGTAATCCCAACACTTTGGGAGGCTGAAGCACATGGATCACTTGAGCTCAGGAGTTTGAAAAGTACTTGGAAAACACGGTGAGACCCTGCCTCTACAAAAATTACAAAACTTAGCCAGGTATAAATTGTGCATGCCTGTAGTCCCAGGTGCTTGAGGGGCTGAGGCAGGAGGATCACTTAAGCCCAGGAGGTCAAGGCTACAGTGAGCTGTGATTGCACCACTGCACTCCAGCCTGGGTGACAGAATGAGACACTGTCTCAAATATATATTTATGTGTGTGTGTGTATATATATATATCTATATTCTAAATAGTTTTAGGTTAATAATGTTCTTGTCACTTGTCAGAAATAAGAGGAGACTAGAATCTACTTGGGTGAAGTTTGATTTTTTTACGTGTGCATACAGATAAGTAGAGATAGAGAAGTGATTATATTCTCTTCTCTCAACAATTGTACAATGAATTGGAAAGACAAGTGTAAGACAACTAATTAAAGTATGATAAGACAGTCAATATAATAGAAGATTTCTGAACAGAAGAATGGCAATAAAATGGTGTCTTAATAAGTTCAGTCTAGCAAGTGTAGAATGGATTGAGGGATGAGGGATCACATCTGGAAATGAGGGAGTCACTTAGAAGGCTACTGCAGTAATCTAGATAAGACCATCAGAACCCATTTCAACCAAGAACTTTACAACTTCCATTTGACAAATATTTCTTGTCTTATTTGTCAACTGTAGGTCTTAATTTACCCAGCAATGAGAGTGCTTTTGTTTAAAAATCCTGTGTGCCTCTGATACATAATAGGGCTCCAGGAAGAAGTTTCATAAGAAAGTAACGTGATGTTGACTGTTTATAATACCATTCTGAATCATTCATTCATTCATTCATACATTTGTTCAACACAGATTTTCTGTCTTCTGTGTGTCTTACACTGGGGAAACAAGAACACATCATAGAGCATGGTATCTGACTACAAAAGGCCTATGAACTGCCATTCAGTTCAGAAAAACTTACACGTAGAAAAATATAAGTACACAGAATGAATGCGGTGAGAGCATAGAGAAGGAAAAAGAGGACTGGATAGGAGAGACATTTAATAATAAAAGAGAAAGCATTCGGTTCAGAAAAGTTCCCCAGTAAAAATTCTTTCAAAATAAATAACATATAATTTAGTAGGAATGCAGCAACGTGACAGGAAGAAAAAAGCTGGAAAAAAAATCAATGCAAAGGAAATGTTTCTTTCTCCTCTTCAGAATTTATCATATGTAATTCCCCCCATCAAAGTGATTGCACCAACCCACTATGTCACATCTGGCTATAAGGTTACCCCAAGGGGCAAAAAGTAACATGCAAAGAGCCAGAGTGACAACTTTTTACCCTAGCCTTCTAAATAGCAACACGATTTCTCCTGACATAGAGGAGTTGAACAAAAACAACAAAAGTAAACAATATCCAATCAATTTATTTCAACATCTGGATGGATGTCAATTAATATTCTGAAAAATGGAATGACAGGGAATATCTTTTCTAATTTGAGACATTAAAAATCAGAACATAGAAACGGATCTCCTGTACCTTGTTTCAAAGTCATATCCTATAGACCTTATGCTGCCTCTTTAAACAAGAAGCACATGAGAAAGACCGTATTCAATAACAGAAGTAGAATGCCATACTTTACCTTGATCATCGTTTTCCTATGTCTCATTACTCGCCAGTGAAAAGCATCCCATTTCTCCACGCACACCATTTGCATGTCCATCTCCGGTGGCTCGATTAGTGGTGGGCTTCTGCCTCCTGGAAGGTCACTCCTCTTCTCATTGTTCCCTGCCTAGAGGCCCTGTCCCTTAGCTTCCTCAGGTGATGCTGAACCTACCAATCATGATTTTTATTTTTATTTTTTGCAAAACACCATCCCCTTTGCGGAACACTGTGGCATATTGATATATTCAATTCTGTAAAAACTAGGAGCAGAACATATGATTTTATTATATGTATCCCATATAGAATCACAACCACGAGCACACATGTCTACACACAGAAAACAAGCTGTGTGACGGTTTCTGAGTTTTCTGTTAATATTCATTTGCTGCTTGTTCATTCATTGTATCATCTGCCAGCTCTCACTCGCAGGCAAGAAGGAGTAAGTGCCAAGGGTTTAAGAAAATTGCATAGAAAAAAACTTAAACTGGGGAAATTCAATCCGTTTCCTTAATTTGGTTTTAAAAGGCAGTAAGGGAAATCATGGAGCAAACGTGCAGAATTCAGAAATGGGTGGCCACTGATATAGGCTCTAGGGCTAGGCACGGGTTTTCTGCAGCCACTCTCCCAAAAGTGTCTATCATGCTCACACTTTAACTCATTTGTTAAATAAATACCACATATTTAGTATTTTAATTAAAAAGGAGCAAATCTTGTGAATCTTGACTTCCTACAGCATCAATTGGTGAGACTGACCCTGAAGATCAATAATATGTTATCATTTTTAATATTACACAAATGTAATTAGTGTTATGAGAGTAGGGTGTAAGAATAATCATTTATCTCCAGATTGAGATTGGGCCTACTCTACCACCTGGAATATGTTAACTAAATTTAAGTAGCTTCTTTTGGTCACTAAATATATGTAACACATTAAGGTTCCGAAGGGAATACCAGAAAGTTTCCAGTTTCACTTGACTACATTTTAAAGAGAGATGGCTATCTTGTTATTTTGATATTAATGGATTTGGGAATTTTCTAATGTCTATCAGACAATACCCTGGAAGCTTCCATGACCTTAATTTTTCTACTACATTTATTCCCTTTACTTTGCACTCATATGGCCTATAGCTTTTTTGTAAAATGTGGGGTTTGGCAGGTGCTAAGTGCATAGCAGGGCCTTATTAAATACTGGATTATTCACCAATGAAGAATTCTGTTTTTAAAAATATGTGCAATATGCCAAATAATTTGCATTCTATTCATAAATACAGGTGCCAGGATTGAGGAATGGTGTATTCCCTGCTACCTATTCTCATCATGATTCTTAAATTACAATGATTTTTTTTTCCCTGACAGTCACTACAAATCACAGAGCCCACTGTATACAGCTTGCATGATCTTTATATATCCCTTTGATGCTTCAACTTTACTTTGCTAACTGTTGCAAAGTATCAACAGAGATTTACGTATGAAGGGCAGTTTTCTCCAACTGTTTCTTATGAATCATATAAAATAAATTTTTCCCACCATAACAGTGGTCGTATGGTAATAAGATAATGCAAATCATAAAATACAATACAGCAATCAAAATAAGTGCAAATAATTACAGTCAGTTCTAGCATTTGAAAAATGGTCCATTTGGTTTCAGTGAATATATTTCTCCATGTTTAAATTCAAATCTTCTTTATGTAAGACTAATCGATTAATCAGTCATCATCAGTGCTGAAGAACATATTGATGACCTTAAAGTTCTTATCTTAAATGTAGACATACTTATTTTCTTTAGAGACTAATTATTCATTATAACTATAAAGATTTATTGAAAATAAATATTCAGAATATAATCACAATAATAAAGAAAAGAAGGGAGAGGAAAACTGCCAGCCAACTACTATGCTGAGCACATTAAATGGTTTAACTGATTTAGTCCTAGAATATCAAATACTCTCTTATCCCCATTTCCTGATGAGGAGATAGAGATACAACATCTAAAGGAAACATTCAAAGAGCTAGCAAATGGAAGAGAAATTCTTAACTGCCATGACTATTGCCTCCCTGAAGATACTTAGAATTTTCTAGACCTTTCTATCTAGAATTCTAGACCTTTCTGGAAAGATTTAGACCTTTCTTTTAAAAAAAAAGTATATAATATTCCAAATAACAAACTGTAAAGTATTTCCTTCTGTATTAAACTTAAGTCCCTCAGCATACATTTAAATTTATTTTCTTCTATTATATTTTTAGTGGATAGTCATAGCTGTGTAAGAGATTTTGATAAACTTAAATTCACTTATAAATGTTTTGTGAATTCTTCCAAATATACCATATTTTTTATTCTGAAGTCCAAAAGAATAATCACTCTACTAAGGATTTCATCAGAATTAGATGTAATGGACAATCCCACATAGATTTCTATGTATGTGGTTATTATTTATTGTATTCCTGTAGCAATTTTTTTTTTTTTTTTGAGATGGAGTCTCACTCTGTCGCCCAAGCTGGAGTGCAGTGGTGGGATCCCGGCTCACTGCAACCTCTGCCTCCCAGGTTTAAGCAATTCTCCTGCCTCAGTCTCCCTAGTAGCTAGGACTAGAGGCACCTGCCACCACATCTGGCTAATTTTTTATTTTTATTTTTTAGTAGAGACAGGGTTTCACAATGTTGGCCAGGCTGGTCTCGAACTTCTGACCTCAGGTGATCTGCCCACCTCGGTCTCCCAAAGTGCTGGGATTACAGGTGTGAGCCACCGCACCCGGCCTCCTGTAGCACTTTTATGCCTCTTACTACAGTATTAGCTAATGACTCCAGGACTCTTTTAACCCAAGACCATTTTTTTTTAAAAAATGTTGTTAGTTATCCTGTTCTAACTTGTATTAGAGCTACTTGTATACTGACATTTTTATTTTCCTACAATAGCTTTCCTACTGGAATTCAGGATCTGGACTCTGCAGTGGGCTCAGACATAAGCTCCTTTATTATAAGCAGTGTGATCTTGGCAGGTAGATCACTTAAGGTCCATGTCTCAGTGTCCTGATCTGTTCAGTAAGATTTGCACTGGAACCAACCTCATACAGTTGCTGTCAGAGTGAACATATACGAAGACTTAAAAGAGTAATCTGCACAGGAAAGGCATTACGTATGTATTGGCTGCCACTTCCAATACTTCCACTACTAATATTACTATACCATTTTCTGTGAAGCTATCTTAAAACTGTTCCATTCTCAAGCCCCCTCAATTTTCCTCTAATCCCTCAGTCTCAGTAGGTGACCCAGGTTTCTTCGATGTTCCAGAGAAAATGGGGGCCTTTGGGACCAAAACCTTCTCAACTTCTCACCACATTCCTCTCAAACTACTAAGGGACTTTATATCCTTCTTTTTCTCCCATCACAGAGGAGAAAGTCCTATACTTTCTAGTACTTCCTTTACATTTTCTCTTCAACCTTATTTTAAAAGAAATGAAATGAAACCTCATTTTAAAAGAAAAGAAATAACTTACAGGAGAGTAAATTATTGCTTTCCATCTCTACAGCCAGGGTTCTTGAAATAGAACAAGAATCTATAGTTTCCTCCTCCACCTCTTTCCTTTTCATTCCCCCTTAGCCACCAGGGTTTGACGTCCTCTCCAGCCCTTTCCCAAAGCTGCTCAGGGAAGAACCCATCATGTCTTAGCTGTTCATATTTGATGGGGATTTCTTGTTCTTTATCATAGTGAACCTCTTTTTACATGTAACGTGGCTTAACCACATTCTTCTTTTTATAACGCTTGCTTCTCAGTTTCCATGACATCATGGCTGTCCTGTTTTCCTCTTCCCATCTCTTTTACTTGACTCTCTCTCTCCTCACACTTAAATATTAATATTTTCAAAGTTCTCTAATTTTTCTTTTCAATTTTACATAGCCTCTCAGTTTTATCTTTAAGCTGATGTTACAGATCTCTTTTCTTAATCTGATCTATGTATTTAATTACACAATGAACATCACTGAATCTTATAAAATCGAACTCCTGATACCTTTAAAACCCATTTTTGGTTCTCCATTCCTAATATTGCCACTAAGGGAGGCAGATGATAAGGCAAAAAGAGCAAAAGATTGGGATTCGGGCTGACTCTAATTCAATCTGGCTCCGATCTACGCTGGCATAGGATCTTAGTGCAGATACTTGTCCTTTCTGAGCCTCAGTTTTGTCTCTAATTGGATATAATGACATCAACTACATAAGATCCTGATGAGGATGAAATGAGACAGTGTTTGAAAGGGACATAAAACACTGTTTAGAACTTAATAGAAATCAGCGAGTATCTTTTCTTTTCAGTTAGAACAGGCTTTTTAAAAATTTCGTCTAGAGTAAAACAATGGCTTCCTAACTGGCCCCTGCCTCCACTCTCCTGTCCTGTCCCATCCTGGCTTCACACTGTAGCTAGACATCGTTCTCAACACGAATTTTATCACATCACTTGCTTACATGGAATTTCACATGGACCCCACAGTGCCTAATGGGTTAGGTAAATGCTCCTCACCTTTTAACCCCTGGTCCTTCATGACTCCTGTCCCAGGATCTTGTCCTCTTTGACCTCCATAGGCCTCATGATCGATTGCTAAAAGCCATGCATTCTCTCAGGCTATTTTTTTTTTTTTAACATCTGTTCTTTCCTCTTCACTTAGCTTCTGCTTGTCCACCTAGAAAATTTCTAGTAATCCTTGTAAGATTCAGCTCACATGTGTTTCCTTTCTGATATTTTTCCTGAGATAGCAGAATTACTTCTCCACTGTGTTCCCACCCTACCTTGCACAACCTCAGTTTCTATTTCATTAGATTGTCATCATTCATATTCATATATCATCTCAACTATCGGTCTTATTACATCATGTCTTCCCATCCTTGGTAGAAAGTAGGCACCCCCTAACTATTTGCTAAATGAATTAGTGAAAAAACAATGATCCTAGTCAGCTCCTATTAGATTGTAAGTGCATAATGAACATATCTTTGTATCTCCTGCATCACGTAGCACTTGTACATCAAAATACTCCCCAACACTTACTGATTTCTAATTATGTACCAGGTATAGGTTTAAGCACTTGATTCCATTCATTTAATTTTCTCAATAACTTTAAAAGGCAGGTACCAGCAAAGAGAAATTTGATAAATTTACTCAGGTGGAACAGCTTGGATTGAAATGCAGTCAGTTGACTCTAGAGCATGAACTTTTAACTACTATACAATATTTTGATATGACTATAGAAAGTATAGAGTATTTCAACAAAAGCAAATATTTTAAAAGCTATGAATATATATGTGTCATATAATTATATATGTGTTATATAAGTATATATGTGTTGTATGAGTATAAATGTGTTATGATTTTCCTTTTGATCATAACACATATATACTCATACAACACATATCTAAGACATTTTTTACTTCCAGATGGAATGATTTGGGTTATCTCACCAACTTTAAATCCTTCCTTTTATATAGAGCCTCCAAGGAATCAAATAGTTGGCAATATATTTACTGCAGGATTTAAATTATACAGTGTAGTTTAACATAAAGAAGTTAATTGAAAAAGTTTTAAGAAAATCATGTTCTTCTCCAGTAAACGTTGCTACCTGGGACAAAGACTAGCTGGCGGGTTTATGGAGAATAAGGTTTCTCTAAACTAAGCTGGGATTTGCTGTAAATAATATATGCACCTACCATGCTACCCTTTAATTTTTTTATGGTCTGTATAAATACAATGAGACTTCTGATTAAATTTCTTTGGAATTATACTCTCTTATATTACCCTTGTAAAAGCTTCTTTTAAAAACTCCATGGGAAAATATATTTCCTTGATAACCTATTTAAATAATATAGTAGGACCTTTTTACAGTGAACTTACTTTTTTTGTTATCTGTTAGTCTCATTTATGTTGAAATAAGTATTTCAACATAGCTGTGAGTTCATTCTACAACCCTCCAAAAAGAATACTTTGTATTGTTTGTTCAAAACACAAATCAAACAAAATCTTTGTATTCATTTATAATAAAAAACATGAAAGCTTGTTCAATTAACAAAAAAATAAAAATAGCATGCACTAATTCTTACAGATATTTACATAAGAAAGGCAAGTCTATGTACTTCTAATACTGCTGGCAATAACTGTTTCTTCCAAGATCTACACATCCTGTGGACATTTGGAAAACAATAAACTGTTGCCTTTGGTTGGCCAGTTTCTCTTCTAAATGTACTCTCTGCCAAGGAAGATAATGTAAGATGTAATAAATCCAAAATTTTACTCATAGTCATCTAAATTCAGTCAAACTGTTAGAAAAGAAATGCTTCTATCTTACACAATTTAAGAAATAATTCCTCATACTAAGCTATCATTTCAAATATTTCAAACATTTTAATTCATTTGCTTACTAAGTTTCCCAGAGAGGATATATTTATTGAACCTACTGATGAACAGCCTATGGACTGAAAATTTTTTGAAGCTGAGGCAATCAACTTATTATTTAAAACAATGTTGTTCTCAGGACTCAATTGGTGCACCATGACAACAGTAACCAATTCATTGGTTAGCATATCATGTCAAATGATTTTAAAGAATGACTTCAGCAAAATATTTTATCATGATGTGCAATTTAAACATTTACCAAATGCCTTTTATGATCCAGGAACTCTGCTAAGGGGTAAGATAGAGAACCTCCAGAAATTGCATTTTAGCGGGAGAAGAAGACAGTCCATTCCCTTACAGTCCTTCTCGTTGGAATCTAGACAAAGAAATCTAATAAAGAATTTAATTATCAATTTACTACCTATATTGAGATAGGCTAATGGATTTGTTGGCTGTCAAAACAAAGAATGACAAATGATTTGGAGCAGAATCAACATAGTATCTGCCAGTTTAGGGCCTTCTTAGGACCCAGGACTCACATGCCTCCAGTTTCTATGAATTGTTAAGAAAGTTTGTTATTGCCTTGCTAGTAGTATGAATTTATTCAGTGAGATATCTACATCATACTTTCTATAATGATAAACACTTCAATAATTGTAGCCACATGTTGTATACCAAGAGAAGCAATAATCCTGACAAACCTGTGAATCTTGCAACAATTTCTTAACCTGAGCTAACTTTCAATTCATTTCCCAGTGATAAATTGTGATTTACACAATGTTCTCTTTCTTATCTGAATCTTTCCCTGAGTATCTTCCAGGGCAGTGGCACTGGCATGCGTAGACACAAGCCTGTTGGGAGTCACAGTCTACCTACCCCTCACCAAAGAGTCAAGCTAGCATTTCTCAATGTTCTTCCCAGATGCCCCTGAACTACAGAAGTAGGACCTTTGACTGAGTTCAAGCCTCACTCTGAGCTAAATAAACCAGGAAGATGGTTACTTCTGCTTAGGTGCCCCTAATTTCTCCTTAGTTAGTATAGGGATTGTATACAGGTCAATTGTTAAGCATGTCTCCTCTATCAGACTCTGTGCTATGTGCCGTGAGAGTAATAGATGTTTGTGCTATTTTCCAGAAACAGTCCCCAAATCTCAGTGAGCCTGGTTTTAGTTTTACACCTGGCCTTCTGGATTTGGCAGCAGAAACACTTTTCCCATTGACTAGATAAGTTTATGATTAATCTCTTGTTTAACATATATGCCAGACAAAGCAAACAACCAACCAAAAGATGAAAACAAGTCCTCAGTGAAAGTGATATTTTCAGATTAGTATATATTTGTATAAATAGAGAATGGTAAAGGTTTCTGTTTATCAGCCATCTCTGAAGTAGCAGCAAAAAGAAGAGGGCTCTTTGATGTGGGATTCTACAAAAGCCACGATCTCTAGGTGGGGTGGCTCTCACCTGTAATTGCAGCTACTCAGGAGGCTGAGACAGGAGGATTGCTTGAGCCCAGGAGTTCAAGGCCAGCCTGGGCAACATAGTGAGATGCCATCTTTTAAAAAGTTTGTAAAACACTAGCCGGGCATGGTGGTACACACTTTTAGTCCCAGCTACTCAGGAGGCTGAGGCAGGAGGATCACTTGAGCTCAAGGAGGTCGAGGCTGCAGTGAGCTGTGATCTCGGCACTGCACTCCAGCCTGGGATACAGATCAAGACCGTCTCTAAAATAAATAACAATAAACAAAATTAAAAAGCCAGGCTATAGTTACCTTACTCCTTCTATCTATTCTCCAGCTAAGAACCAAAGAAATTTCTGGTAAAGATGCAACTTAGATTATTTTACTCCTTGGAAAGCTCTCCAAAGGCTTCTCATCTCACTCAGGCCCTACATGACTTTGGCCCCTATCGCATCCTTGACTCTAACCACATTATTCTCATCACTGCTATTTCCTTTACCCGAAAAGTTCTTCCTATCGACGTTCATGTGGTTCAGCCCATGGCTTTCTTCCAGTATTCATTCCAATGCTCCCAATTTCCTTTTCCTGCTTGTTTTTTTCAATAGCACTCATTACAATTTAACATGGCACCTATTTTACTTATTTTTTGTCATCTCTCCCCACTAGCACAGAAGCACCCCAAAGGCATATATTTTTGTCCCCTTTGTTCACAGATAGAGTCAAGCACACTGTAAATATTAAACCTCATGTTCAATGAATGAGTATATAATTACTTTACTGCAAAATAATTCACTTCTCTCTAGCACTCAGTCTAAAGCTGCCACTGTTACTACCTCTGTCTTTATTAGTATGAGGTTTGATCCTCATGGCTTCAACTTGGGTGATGTCCCTCTAGGTGATGCATCTGTGTTCCAGGAATGAGTTTAATCCCTGAGCAGGAACAGAAGCAAGGAAACCAGTTAGAACACTACGGCAATAATCTGTGGGAGAGATAATTGGCTTAAGCCATGTGCTCATACATGGATAAACGTGGTGATGAGAACTGCTTCTAATTGATCCTATTTCTCAATAAGTTAAGCCACAATGTTCTCAACTAAGAATGGAAATTAAGGAGAAGGTGGCTAGAGGTTTGGATAGAAGGGAGTTTGGTTTGTGACCTTGTACAGTCATCTATGAATGTGGAAAATTCATAAACAGATATGTAGTATGATTTTGGCAGAGCACCATGTACCCATTTGATGTGATGATCTTGATTTTTTTTTTCTTTAGACAGAGTCCCACTCTGTCAGCCAGGCTGGAGTGCAGCGGCACCATCTCAGCTCACTGCAACCTCCGTCTCCCAGGCTCAAGCAATTCTCCTACCTCAGGCTCCCTAGTAGCTGGGATTACAGGCTTGTGCCACTACACCTGGCTAATTTTTGTATTTTTAGTAGAGATGGGGTTTCACTGTGTTGGCCAGGCTGGTCTCCAACTCCTGACCTCAGGTAATCCGCCCATCTCGGCTTCCCAAAGTGCTGGGATTATAGGCATGAGCCACCGCGCACAGCCAATCTTGAATTTTTTTTGAAAAATCCAATTAGCATAGCCTTGTGTCAGCTGCATGGGTGAAGGCATAGATAGAGTTGAATTCAACCTTAACATTTGGCCTCGCAGATTCCAGGAAGTGTGCAAGGGGTGAAGGAGTCGATAGTGCAAGCATTAGAGTGATTACAGTGATTAGATGAGTCCTTTAAGCCAGGTAGGGGAAAAAAAAAAAATAGAGGAAGGGTGAAAGGTGTTAGAATTAAAGATTGTGAGTTCCCAGAGAGTGAAAGCATTACTGGACTACAGGAAGTCACGGTTGGGGTGGCAGAATTGTAATTGAGACAACTGAGTAATTCTCACTTTGGTAACAACAAAGTCAAGGTATGAATGTGACTGACATGTGATTAAGGCACTGAAAGATTCAGGAGATTTAAAAAATTGTCTAGATTGATATGAAATCACCAAGAATTATGACTAGAGAAAGGTATGGTGACAGTAATCCAAGAGATAAATATTCCAAAAATGAGGAATTAAGAGTGAAGGAAGGAGTTGATAACAGAGGATCAATCAGCACAAGGGAATTCCTTGGGCGTTGGAACCATTCTGTATCTTGTTTGCGGTGGCGGTTATAAAAAAGTGATTTTAGCTGGGCACATTGTTCTGCTGAATAACTCTTTGTAAGAAAAAAGGAGAATGGATATTGCATAGTCAATTTACAGCCTTTTCCATAAATGCCAGTTATGTGGCCTCAAAATAGACAACTGGTGTTTTACAAACTGCATTATAAGGAACACTGATGTCTTAAAGTACCTTAATAGGTATTCCATCAATAAGGGATTCCATGATCACTGAGGTTCAGGAAATCTTGAGTTAACAAAACTTAATCTGGTATATTTATATCAGGACTTCTCACAGTCTTTAATATTTTAATGTGCAGTGTGAATCACCAAAAAAGAGATTTCAGTATGTAGTTTCCAAATTTCATTGACCATTTCAATTTTTTATTTAAGAACAATTATTATAACATCCGTTATATGCTCGATTTCCTCAAAACATAGTTTGGGCCAGGCTGTTGAAGACAGTATCCATTGTTCTCAAGGGCATGAGGGGTGGGGTGTGCATGTCCATTGGTTGCTGATGAGGATGTAAATTAGTAGAATAATCACTCTATTTTAGGATGCAAACTTTTTCCTTAGGACTTTATTCTAAGGAAATTATGACCATGTACAAGGAACTAACTATAAACATGTTCATGGAAGAATGTGGTAAAAATATCAGAAATAAAATGAATGCATAATAATAGATTATTGCTCAAGTTAATTATGGTGAGTCTATACACATAGTGGGAATCTGCAAAGGTATTTAATGTGTTGCAGTAACAAAATGTGCAATGAATGGAAAATGCATTGGTGAATAAACAAAAGCAGGTTATTAAAATGATTCACAGTATAGGGTCTGTGTTTGCTTTAAAAACATGGATGTGTGTATATATGTTTGATGAAACAAAAAGCACAAAAGAAATATACTGAAGACTGTTATATCTTCATGGTGGGATTATGAGTGAATTGATTTATCACCTGCAAATTATTTACCAAATTTCTGTGGCAATCACACAACATGTAATATTTAAAGAATGGTTCAATTCTTTGTGCGTGTGTGTGTGCAGAATTTTTGTTGATTATAATTTCCCCTGAATACAATGCTCAAAACTGTTGCTTCAATTGTACTATGAAGATTGAGTTAATATTTTGGAGACTAATCAAAGGATTGGTAATCTGCTTTCTGATTTATATATAAGATATGCTATATTACAAAAATGGTTAGTCATACCATGAAATTACCTTAAACTACTTTCAAAAGTGTTCCAATATAATCTAGTAATGCTATTAACTTTTATTTTTAATCATCACTTGAATCAAGGGCTTATGGAGAACTGTCAGAATTACACTGTAAAAAATGGAATATCTCCAGGTTATTTTAGCTATTAATAATTTTGAAATATTTTATGCCAGAGCAGAGCCATTTCCTTGTTCAGAGTCTCTGCTGAGCATTAGTCATTAGATATGGAGCAGTTCTCAAACATTCATTCACAAACTTTCTTCAAACCACGTATACTTTTCCTCTTTTAATAAGGGATCTAAATATCCCAATGATTTTCGCAAGAAAATGTGGATTTGTTAGGTAAGATCTGAGTCATATTTTAATACCAAAAAAAACCCAATTATGTGAAGATTTGTTGTGCTATATTTTTAACTGGAGTTTCACATGGCTCTGAAAATGCCCACACCACACTTCATGCCAAAGATAAATTTAAAAACTGCCTTAGGACCCATGCATGCAGCCAAACGTGGACATATAGTCAAAAAAGATGGTACTAGTGTTTTTATCACTGACATTTTACTTCAAATTGAAAGAAATTTCCATTTTGAGAGAAAGGTATAATTGACAAATTTGGGCAACCTCATACTTTTCTATCTCTGGTCTTGGCATAACTAAATCCTATATATGAATGTAATATCTGTAGGCAAAATTAATTGTCTAAACTCTCTTAAAATTAAAGAACTAAATATAACTTTGATACCACCACTTCCAAGAGAGATTTTTAGAGCTGAAGTAGCTAAACCTCGGATAGAGTCAGTAACTGTGCAAAGGTAGGCAGCTTTTATTGACACGTATAGTAGGGAAATCCCTGATAGTCTTGCAATTTTTACTTTTTATTTTTACTGTCAGAGATTAATATAGAATTATCGTACTTATTGCAAAGAAATTATATAGCTAAACACTTGGAATGTGAACAGTATGCCTGTCTTGGGTTTCATTTTATGTGTTCCCTGCGTTGCTGTATCTCTGTTACAGCAAAATAACAAGAACAGAGAATAGAACTTTGACCTTCATTGGAAAATGCTATGAATATGAACATAATACATTACATTTCAGACCAAAAATTGTATTGTCTTTAGATCATCTTAATTAATATTTGAGCTTCATTCACATAATAAACAATTCTAGACAAAGCATATTTAAAGATTTTCTAATAGTCTTCATTTGAAAAATTTGTATGCTGCAGACAGGTATTTCTTAAAATGCACTTCACTCATTCTGATACCTGCAAAGTATCCAGACAAGTGAGAACGTACAGGCATGGCTT
Source organism: Pan paniscus (assembly GCF_029289425.2). Taxonomy (NCBI): domain Eukaryota; kingdom Metazoa; phylum Chordata; class Mammalia; order Primates; family Hominidae; genus Pan; species Pan paniscus. The sequence continues at coordinate 178,723,175 of NC_073252.2, read as the reverse complement.
TCAGTTTCAAGTCCTCTAATATATTTCCATACAGTAACCCAAATGATCTTTCTACAATGCAGGTCTAACCGTGTCATTCTTTAAAAGTTCCAGGGTTGCATTACTGCCCACTGAATAAAACCCACAATCTCTTTAATATGTCCCTCTCACCTAAACTGCCAGGCACATCTTTATCTCCCTGCACTCCTTCCCTTTCATCTAGCAATACTGTTGACCCTTGAACAACATGGCTTTTAATGGCACAGTTCCATTTATATGTGAATTTTTTTTTCAATTAATTATTGCTATATACTTTGGAGACTCACAACCATTTGAAAAAAAACTATGAATTGCATAGCCTAGAAATATTGAGAAAAAATTTTTAAAAGTATGTCATGAATGCATAAAAGGTACCTAGATATTAGTCTATTTTATCATTTACTACCATAAAATATACACAAATATTATAAAAAGGTAATATTTATCAAAGCTTAAACACTTATAAGTCATACATAGTTCCACTTGCAGTTGAAGGAAATGTAAACAAACTCTAAAGATACAGTATTAAATCATAAGTGCATACAATTAATGTAGTCCATACTGTACTACCGTCATCACTTCCCAGCCACCTCCTCTTGCTGTTGAGGTGAGCTCAAGTTTTGCGAGTATTCGCCTGATGTGCCTTGAGATGTTAATCATCTCTGCGTCAGCCAATACCCTCTCCAGTAAATTGTGGATCAGAGTAAAAAGTGATCTCTCACGGTTCTCTTGTATTTTTCATCATGTTTAGAGAAATATCGTTAGGCTTGAGTAACACCATGGGAACCATACAAAATGCCACTAGTGATGCTGGGAGTGCTCCCAAGAAGTAAAGTCATGACATTACAAGAAAAAGTTGAATTGCTTTGATGTGTACTGTAGATTGAGGTCTGCAGCTTAGGTTGCCACCATTTCAAGATAAATGAATCTGGTGTAAGGACCGTTGTACATAAAGGAATGGAATCTGGGAAGCCATAGCTGCAACTACACCAGCAGTCGCAAAAACCTTGCACTTTTTGTGAAATACCTTTTTGTCTCATATTGAAAATGCAGCTTTTACATGGGTACAGGATTGTCATAAGAAAGACACACCTACAGATTATAATATGATTGACAAAAAAGCAAAATCATTAGATGACAATGTAAAGCAAAAGGAAGGTGAAGGATCTAAAGCGAGAGATGTTAATGCTTGCAAAGTGTGGTTTGATACTTTCAGAAAGAGGCTTTAAAAATGTCAAGATAACAGGAGAAGCAACGTCTGCTGACCACGAAGCAGCAGAGAGGTTTCCAGGTCCCATTAAGAAAATCCCTGAGAAGAAAGGATATCTGTCTGAACAGGTTTTTAATGCAGATGAAAGTGCCCTATTCTGGAGAACAAAAAAGGACATTAATCAGAAAAGAGGAGAAGTGAGCACAGGATTTGAAGCAGGGAAAGGTAGGCAAACTCTACTGTTTTGTGCAGATGCAGTCGGGTTAATGATCAGGTCTGCCCTTATCTATAAACCTGCTAACCCCAACCCTTGAAGGAAAAGGATAAATCCCAGCTGCCAATCCTTTGGTTGTGCAGCAAGAAGCCCTGAGCAATGAGAACCCTTTTTCTCGATTAGTTCCATCAATGCTTTGTCCCTGAAGTCAGGAAGTATCTTGCCCATAAAGGACTACTTTTTAAAATTCTTTTGATATTGGAAAATTCCCCTAGTCACACAGAGCACCATGAGTTCAACCTTGAAGGGGCTGAAGTGGTCTACTTGCCCCCAATAGCTCTAATTCAGCCTCTAGATGGGGGACATAAGGACCTTTAAGGCTCATTACACCGCAGTATTCTATGGAAATGACTGCGAATACTACGGAAGAGAACCCCAATAGAGTACACCATAGAAATCTGGGAGAATTACACCACTGAAGATGCCACTATTGTTATGGAAAAAGCCATAAAAGCCATCAAGCTGACATCAATTCATTCCTGCTGGAGAAAACTATGTTCAGACGTTGTGCATGATTTTACAAGATTTACAACAGAGCCAATCAAGAAAATCACGTAAAAGACCAGGAATGTGGTTTAAAAAAAATGGCAGAAGGTTGGAGGGGTATAAAAGGGTTTCAAGATATGGATCTTAGAGAAATTCAAGAGCTCATGGACACCACACCAGAAGAATTAACAATGACTTGATGAAGAGAAATGCTTCCAAACCAGTGCCAGACAATGAAGACGACGACGTAGAAGAAGCTATGCCAGAAAACAAATTGACACTAGACAATCTGGCAGAAGGCTTCTGATTATTCAAGATTGCTTTAAACTTCTTTTATTTAATTTATTTATTTATTTTTTAAAATTATACTTTAAGTTTTAGGGTACATGTGCACATTGTGCAGGTTAGTTACATATGTATACATGTGCCATGCTGGTGCACTGCACCCACTAACTCGTCATCTAGCATTAGGTATATCTCCCAATGCTATCCCTCCCCCCTCCCCCCACCCCACCACAGTCCCCAGAGTGTGATATTCCCCTTCCTGTGTCCATGTGATCTCATTGTTCAATTCCCACCTATGAGTGAGAATATGTGGTGTTTGGTTTTTTGTTCTTGCGATAGTTTACTGAGAATGATGGTTTCCAATTTCATCCACGTCCCTACAAAGGACATGAACTCATCATTTTTTATGGCTGCATGTAAACTAGTTCAACCATTGTGGAAGTCAGTGTGGCGATTCCTCAGGGATCTAGAACTAGAAATTCCATTTGACCCAGCCATCCCATTACTGGGTATATACCCAAATGACTATAAATCATGCTGCTATAAAGACACATGCACACGTATGTTTATTGCGGCATTATTCACAATAGCAAAGACTTGGAACCAACCCAAATGTCCAACAATGATAGACTGGATTAAACGTCTTTTATGACATGGAACTTTCTATGACATGGGCAATGAAACTAATGCAAATGGTAGAAGGAGGACTGGAACCATATAAAAACATTTTTAGAGAAATGAAAGAGCAAAAATGTCAGGCAGAAATTACAGCGCATTTCCAGAAAGTTACACCAAGTGTGCCTGCCTCTTCTGCCTTCCCTCTTACCTGCTCCACCTCTCCCACCCCGAAACAGCAAGACCAACCCCTCCTCTTCCTCTTCCGATTACTCAAAGTGAGGATGATGCAGATGAGGACCTTTATGATGATCCACTTCCACTTAATGAAAAGTAATGCATTTTCTCTTCCTTATGATTTTCCTAATGCTTTCTTTTCTAGCTTACTTTATTGTAAGATTACGGTATATAATACATATAACATACAAAATATGTGTTAATCTATTTATGTTTAGTAAGATTTCCAGTCAACAGTAGGCTATTAGTAGTTAAGTTTTGGGGGAGTCAAAATTATCGATGGATTTATACATGGGGGGGGGTCATCACCCCTAACCTCCCTATTGTTCAAGGGTTATCTGCACTGCATTTCTGGAAAGACTAGCAGCTATTTTCCCAGAGCAGTCTGTGCTGATTATCACCACACCAGGACATTATCATATTCTGTTTACTCCTCACTTCTGAAACTAGACTCCAGGTTCCTTATTGGGAGAAAACAAGTGGCATTTGTCCTTGTATCTCCAGGGCTTTGCATAGTGTTTCAGAGTAACTGGAACTCAAAAAGTGTATATTGAAATATGTATATTTTTAAAAAGTAAATTGTGACTACAAAAATACATTAGGGTTTCTGTTCATTTTGTCAAACAGATTTGTATCAGGAATCTAGAAATTCCAAACCCTTTGGCATGTTAAGCCATGTCCATACATCTAACTATGCTTAACCAAATAATTAGCTAACATACTGATCAATAGTTCTCATTTCCCAATTTTATTATAGACAGGAATTGTCATCTGTGGTTCTTATTAAAACACAAATCTCCCCAACCCCACCCTAAGATTATGATGCAGTGTTTGTGGTAGAGCAGTCATTGAAAAAACCAAAAGCTGAGAAATATCTTATGTTTTCTGTGATGGCCTACATTCCTGCAATTACAATAGCACCCCTCCAAGCATGTAGGTGTTAGAAAAATGAGATTCTCTGTTGTTTTACGCACTAAAAGCCATTTTTTCAAACTACACTCCTTATTGCAATTAAAATGTTGGTTGCCAACACGTTGAAAAAAATTTTTTTTCAGTATTGATTTATTGCTTCTGCACCTCATTCATCCTATTGCTTATCAATCTCATTACTTTAGTCAACGTGATCAAACTGAGCTGTGCTTATGAAGAGAACCACTTGTTAGCTAGTCCACAGTCATATGATGTAAATAAGCATGTACTGTTGGTATTTGGATATAATCTTCCCATTTATCTTAGATCTACAGACAGGATAATGTATAGAAGAAGCTGAAGAAAAATACATTACCCGACTTCTTTTTCGCTTTTTTTTTATTTCTGTGATTTCAAATTATTCAAACTGTTCAGGTTATTAAACAGTGAATGCAGTTGACTTAAAAATATAGAAATATGCCACACAGACTCTTATAGAAAGCTCTTTAAGAGCTTCTATTATCTACTGAAGTACTAATGCACTCCCTTAATTGTGCCTGCTGGGTGATCAGGCACAACTGGCAGAGGCATTCAGGCCCACACAGAAATGCAAGGCTGCGAAAAGGACATTCACTCAGCAAGAAAGGTTGCAGAAGCCCTTTGACAAATGAGACAAAGCAAGTCAAGTAATAATAGAAGGACTTTTTGAACATTTTCAGTAATTTGGTTATAACTAACTCCAGAGTGCATTAGCAGAAGATTCTTAATCAGACCCTACTTTTCCATTAGAGAGACTAATTACTGTGTGTCTTTTACTGGCAGATTTATTTTTCCTCCATAAAAATGCTTAGCAAATATAAACTAATTTGTTTGAATTTCCCTTTGTCCATATCTCTGTTTCCTGAGAGGGCCTGATGCTGTCACATGAGAGACTGCACACACAGAGGGCACTGTTTCCTAAATAATCCTCATTCTGCTGGCAACCGATTAAACCAAATCCACATTAACATGAGATCAACTCCCATCCCTCAAATGTAGTGTCTGCTGTAAAGTCTTGTTTTTACAAGTCTGGTTGAATTCCGCTATCTTAATTCCATTTCTTTTAGAAAAATTACTTTCATTCTGAGTGATTTACTTTCCTCTTGCTGAATATATCTGTTGCTTAGGCCAGTGATCTGCTTAAGAAGACATCTAAATTATGAGGTTGCTCAGGGGAGATGGGGGGGGGCAGGTGTTTGTCTCATGCCTGGGTGACTACGATCACAGTTAATCCAATATCATTTTGGGTGGGGGATACATTCCTCCTAAGAGGCAGAGTAACCCTGCCTTGCCAGGATCGTCTTGAGGATATTACTTGCAGAAAAAAATAATGTAGGAAGCTGCTCCAGTTCTCTAAACAGTTTTACTTGTTTTTCTGAACAAAGCAGTACCAGTGGGTTTCCAGTTGTACGGACATCATTCATAAATAGTAATTTTTACATCTAGCACCAGCCAACGTGAAAACAAAGAGCTACAGGTATAATTGCACATTATGCAAAACTATACCATGATACTGGGAAAAATAATATCTGCCTCACTTCACTCTTCCCCACCTTTTAAAAAAGCTTTTTACTAATGATAAATTTGAGAAGTTTTAGGAAAACATAAAGTGTGTTCCCCATACCCTATCATATTCTGTTTCTGTGTTTGCTACTTCAGTATTTTTATTACTTTTTTGCATTACTGATATTGCTACCAATGTTTTTATAATTTAGCAGACAAATATTTCATTTTAGGCCCTTGATTGCTGCTTTCTGATTGGCAGTATACTGCTGAACAACAACTTGTACTGAAGGTAATGTTAATACATAAGTTAGCCGATCTAAATTATTGACACACTGTAATAATACTTTAATGAGCACTTGCTGTATGTCAGCCTTCAACTACATCTTTAACTCCTGAAACACAGCTAGAAAGCTCTATTGTTTCAATGTCCTTACTTGAATGTCACATAAATCACATAATTCAATCTCTTTCAGTTGGGTGTGCATGGAGGAAAAGGCATATTCATTAATACCTGCGTTTTTACTCAATTAGTTATTTAGTAAATATTTTTTGAGCATCTGGGTTAAATATTGGGGATACAGTGGTAACAAAACAGACTAAGTACCTGCCCTTATTGGAATTTACATTCTGTGGGGAGCCAAATTCAAGAAAGTATTTAAATACTATAAAGTGATGTAAACTACCACCAAACAACATAAATAAAAAATAGCACAAGAGAAAAACCTGGATTTCACGAGAAGCCAGGAATAAAACTTAAAAATAATTTCATTCTAATCTGTATTATTTCTAGGGTTTTTAGGGAGAATCAAATAAAGTTATATGTCATATACTTTCTACAATACCTAGTATATAACAGTGTTTATAAAATGTTTAATATATTGATTATATTAATGTTTTAGTTATGAAGATTATTATTGTTACTATGTATGGATGTCACATACATTTCTGGGCTTCCAAATAGTCAGGGCAAAGACATAGATAAATTTAGTAACTCAAACTTTTTCAATTGCTGTCATATAGTAAAATAAACAATTACTCTTGAAAAGCATAAGAAGTATTCTTGGCCCTCAGACTACACTGAAATTTCTCCCACTATTCAAAGGAATGAAGACAGTGGTTGATTAAAACATGACATCCTCTTAATGTTAGAGGCCATAATGAGTTGATGTTTTTCATAACACCCCTCAAAAATACTGAAAGGCACCAAGTAACTATAATCAGGGAGGATATGACAGGATGCACTAAAATGGCTGTGTTATGCACCTCCCTACATTGTTTAAGAGGTAGATTTGATCATATTTTACAGTACATGGACTACGTGCCCTTTAAGAAAAATCTCTAAAAAAAATTCTGGCTCAGAAATTAATAAAAATACAAGAGCTCAAAATGGCCATGAATAAAAATACCTGGATTACAGTTCTTTGTTGCCAGCTAAGTAGAGGTCCACACGATGTCACAGATCATTTATCCAGGGACACAATCAATGTTCCCTTTGAAACGTGTGGTATCCAAAAGTTCCCATGACAAAAGAAAGAACTTTGAATGTGTCTGTGCTGAGAAGGCTAAAAGTCTCCTTAAAATATCATTTTAAATCCACAACTAATAAATAGTAAATTCTGGATTTCAACCCAGGCCTGTCTGATGCCCAAGCTGATTTTTTATTTACTATACCTACATGCAAAATTCAGTGTTAGGACAGCAAATGACACAATAGTTTTTACTTTGTCCAATGGTTTTTACTTTTTAAAATATATTTTTCTTCTGAGTATAATTTTAACCACCTAAAACTTTTAACAGTAGTATAAAAAATTTAGTGAGAGATAAAGTTGTAGTTATAAAGTGTTAAGCATATAATTATATATCTTTAATATATACAACATATTTTATATCTATTTGTTATTTAAATAAATAAGTCAAATATTTGACTTATTTGAAGCATACATGCATCAATTTATATCTAAGGAAAAGATAAAATTGATAGTGAATGAAAGTATTTTTTGATAATACATAATTAGTCCCTCTGTTTTTGAAAATAAAAACAAGGGAGAACTTTTCTATATTTATATAGAATGGATTGGTAGCAATATTTTTAAATTACTTATTACATTTTATTGAAGGCCAGTCTAATGGATAATTTTATGTACCAACATGCCTGGACCACTGTGCCCACATATTTGGTAAAACATGATCCTGGATGTTTCCGTGAAGGTGTTTTTGGATGAGATCAACATTTAAATCAGTGGACTTGAGTAAAACAGATGACCTTCTGTAACAGAAGTGGGCTTCATCCCATCAGTTGGAGACCTTAATAGAACAAAGGCTGACTACCCCTGAGTAAGAATGAATTCTGCAGCACACTGTCTTTGGACTCAAAGTGCAACTCCTTCCTGGGTCTCCAGCCAGTTGGCCCACTCTGCAGATTATAGATGCATCAAGACTCTTCACTTACATGAGCCAATTCCTTAAAATAAATCTCTCTTGCTTTATAGATGCATACATGTGTCATATTGGTTGTGTTTATCTGAAGAACCCCAACTAATACAATCACAAAAATAATTTGCAGAAGAATCCAAATGTATCAGCGTTTCTAGAACCAAGAAATCTAAACACATAATGTATAATGTCTTGGAGAATTTAGGTGAGTTGGTGGTATGAGTAAACCTGAATATAAACTAAATATAATAGGATAATTAAATTACCTAAAAAGATATACAAATTAAGTATTATATACAAATTTATATCAAGATCAGTGGGTCTAGAGTGGACTGACTACCAAGAAAGAAGAGTTAATGAATGAATAAAAAATGGACTGTTATTTATACTATCAGGTTTGACCAATAGAAAAATGTAAGTAGGTAATATTTAAACTACATTGAGCATGAAATGGTTCTTAGTATTGAGATGAGAAAAATCAGAAAAGATCAAGAATGAGATGAAAATATTTCCATAGAAAAGTTTTATTAGATACAAATCTTGAAACTAGCCACATTTTTGTACTTATAGGGGTTTCTATAAACCACTGGTCATAAAACATGCAAAAACATTTTCCCCAAACATGAAATTTGGCTCCATTATTGAGTGCCTGGTGTGTTGCAGATGCGGTAGTGAGTGCACACTGCAATCCTATGCAATAGGAATCACATCTTCATTTCACAACTGGGTAACACGCAAGCCAAGCAACTAGCTCATGTCAATGTAGCTAGAAAGTGCTGTAGAGAACGTTGAAATTCAAATCTGACCAGCTTCCAATCAATCCTCCCAACATGCTATGATGAAAAGTATACAAGTTACCAGAAAAGAGGTTTTGGATTCTCAGCCTTGAGTGATGCTTAAATAGGTGAACAACCATCGTCTGTCCTGTTTGAAATTAGGTCATTCTGATAAGAGCATAGGAAACAGCTAATTTCCTGAGACCTTCTCCAGGTTTACTAGCGTCTAATTTTTCCTGCAACGGTTAGTTTTAGTGATTTATTATAACCTCCAAGATATTGCAAAATGAATTCTTTTTTCTTTCTGGATACATGTGCTCAGGATATTTAAATTGGCAACAAAAGTTATCAAAATTATGCTACGAAAAAGTAATTTTATTTGTAGTTATGAAAAAGGTTTTTGTATATAAAGAGAATCTTCATACTACAGAGTACATGTTTTAATTTTTGCATACGTGTTCCATCATTAATCATGAAACCGCATTTTAAATCTGTTTTCTAAGAAACACTCCGATTTTGAAAATAGAACTGCCTTTGCTCTCATCATGGAAATAGTTTTCACTAACATCCACATAAACAATAAACAAATGTGAGTTTCAATATCATATACTGAAATAATTATTGCTGTCACAAGGATAACTGTAAAGGATTTTATTCTACTTGGCATTAAGAATCAAAACAGGTCCAAACATTTGTATGAAGTCACATGTGAATATCATATACATGAAAGATGTAAGTCCATTTTATATAAACTGTGTGTGCCAATACCTGCACAGATAACTGATCTTATCATACACAAAGGTAAATTTTTAATATATTTTTTAAATATCTGTTAATAACATATTTTAAAATATAACTTGTCCTCTTAACTATCTCAACGTTTTGTTTTATATTAAATTAATACATTTATTAATCTCCATTGGGTCACAGCAAGTAGAGACGAACACCATAGAAATAGCTTTTTTGTAATGTCTCACTGCTACAGCAGGGCCGGATTTGGTGAGGTAGTAAAATATCTAAAGAATTGAATAAGTTGCTTTGCAGAGTCAGGGTAACAGCAGATGTTAACATCAGTTTTTGTGTAATTCTGTTTTCCTGATAGAGTATGATCAAATAACCTAACATATATAAAGGTGGAGAAAGTGGTGAGGCATGGATGACATTAGAATTTCTGTATGACAGAAGCTTGGAGGTCTATACACAAAACAAATGAGGAGGAATTGATTTAGAGGAGAGATAATGTATCCACTTTTGAGCACTTATAATTGGAAACTCTTATGAGATTACCAGATAAAAGTTCAGTTGAGAGTTTGGAGTTCAATTATATATTAGGCTGAATCCTATGAAATTACGGATATTTGACCATTTGACCTATAAAAACGACAATTTTGGGGTTTCAACCTATGTGCAGATTTGAGAGAATCAGCATATGGCTTAGGAAGCGTGGGTAAAATGGTGAAAGAAGAACTCAGGAGGAGAAATATTTGCATTTAAGAGGTTTCCGTTTGCATCGTGTTGGTTTTGTATACTACTCTCGGAATTATTTTTTAGTAGTAAATGAACCTGAAGCACACATTTTAGATTTTTTATATCAGTCAGTAACCATCAAACCTAAAATTGAACTAACATGATTTCTTTAGCAATTAGTCTCCATTGGGTCACAGCAAGTAGAGACGAACACCATAGAAAGTTTTTTCGTAATGTCTCAGTGCTATGGGAGGGCAGGATTTGGTGAGATAGTACAACTTCTAAATGGGAAAACTTTGGTTTACCACTTGGCCGGAGACGAGGAAAGGTGGCAAGTCTTGCTGGATATTTGTAGCTTTTGAAGTTCAGCCTTCCTTCAGAATCCTCTCCCATTTGCAGGCTCAGAACAAGCCCCCTAGGTGGGGCTAATGCCTCCTCCTGTTCCAGGATGGTTATATAATAGACTGGCCAATTTGACAATTGCCCCAATCTGGCTACAGTGATTGATTGTAGAAAGTTGTATGATCAAATTTAGGTCATGTAATTTAGGCCCAAGACTTTAGTTCACATTCTTGGGAAACAAGTATTACTCTGCTAGACTTGAACCTGGGAGGAGGCAGATCCGGAGACGTTGCAGTCTTGATTAATATGCAGAAAGCAAGAAGTTGATGAATAGAAGCAAGTAGGAAGTTATTAATTGAGTTCCTTCTAGATATGATCTCTAGGACCAAAAACTTCATGGGAGATCTCCGCATTGGGGATACCACGAGCAGACTTAAGCTATTTATCTTTCATTGGGCACAGTCTTGCAAACTAAAAGCATCTTTACCCTTTAAAATCAAGAGAAAAGTCATTGTGAAATCAGACATCCTTTTAGACCATATTTCAAACTGCACCTGCATAAGGACTGTAATGGAGATAAATGCAACTTCTACTGCATTCAGAGATCTCCATCATTTTTCAGAATCTCTTACTGAAAAATTCTATTTCCACATATACATTTCACAAATATATTCAAAACTTACCTAAATTTGAAAATCTTTCTCTATAAGAAAATAAATCACTTTTATAGCCTATACTTTCACTCATTCTGCTATCTGAAATGTACCTTTTCTCATTTTTTTTCCATAAAAATCTCTTCTTTTAAACCCAGCTTAGAAACCAACAGTCAGTGAGATCTGGGTGGTTTTTGTTGTGGTTGTTTGTTTTGTTTTTAGCATATTCTAATCTCCCCCTCCAAATCCATCCCCCAAAGCCTCTGGAAATCATCATTCTACCGTCTGCTTCTACGTCAACGAGATTTTGAGTAGCATCTTTCTCAACCCACATCATAAAACATGTTTATATTAACTTGTTTTTCTGTCCAAAATATTAATTAAATATTTATTAATGTGTCAAATACTGTGTTCATTACTGAAGGTTTTTTTAAAATGCTAGAATATATCCCTGATCTAAAGGAACGTTTTGTCCCGGGGGAATGACAAGTACGTTAAGAATTCATTAACCTCTGAAAATAACTTCCAGTACATAATTACAAGTGAGAAAATCAGAAGAAAACGAGGTGTGTGAGGGCAAGAAAAGGAGGTAAAACCTGGTGAAGAGAGATTCTGTTAAGCAGAGAAGAGACAGATACAGATCATGAAAATACCTTCATACTCAAGTAAAAGGCTAGATTTTATCATAAAGAGTAATGGAGAACCATTAAATGATTTTAAGTAAGAGTGCATCAATAACCAGGTTGCATTTTAAATGCTCACTTTGGCATCAGGATGGAGTACGAATAAAGTCATCTTTCATTTTTATTTGCCTCAGACAGTTCTGGTTCATATCTATTGTATTGTTGTAATTACGAATTGCCCTCCTTCATTCTTAGATATGTCCTGGTTTAGATAGTAAATTATGTGTTCACCCTAAGAGTGGTACAGGATTAGGATAAAGGAGGCAAGAGAAGCTAGTTAGTGGCCAGGGAGATGGGGGGAAAAGATGGAAGCATTTTATTCAACCATAGCCAATTACTTGTACCTTGATTTAGCACTTAATGCATTTTATTTTGTGTTAGGATTCATTATTTATATGTTTATTTTCCCCGTTCAATCTGAAATTCCTGGAGGGCAAGGACTACATCTTCCAGGCCTTTTGTCTTCAGAGATTAGTAACAAACTGTTCACTGAATGAATACATACTGACTTGAAGTAATACAATTTTACTGGTACATTTTCTGAAGAGAAATACGTTATTAAAGGCTTTGGTTATTTTTCATGGGAAACGAAACTATAGCCACACACGTTAATGATATGTAGCAATGCATAGTGTTAATCCTTTCCTCTTGTTCTATTGAATGACTTCTTCATATTAGACTATCAAATGAGGTCTCCATTAATTAAAAATAACTCAGAGTTAACAAGAGAAGGGGTAGCTATAACCGATTAATGGCAGGGGGGCATTGGGCCTGGTAAAAGAGTCTCAAGAAAAAGCATTTGAATAAATAACTAAATTCTCCATTTTTGTGCCGTTGGCACAGATAAGTCTTTGCTGCTTCTTAACTCTCTTTCCAAACTATCTTAGACATTCTGTTTCATAGTTTATAATGTTGTATGATAATTACTTGGTCATGTGTCCTTGAGCTGCTCAAGGCAAGAACTATAGCTTATGTATCATTAAATCCCCATTGCCTAGAAAAATTCCTGGTACCCAGCCAGGTTTTTAATCCTCTGGAAGCATTGACATTTAAGTGATTACCTTTGTAGAAATGGTGCTTTCGATTAAATCACCAAAATAACAGTTATTCTTTAAAACACTGTCCAAGTAAAAAGGATGTTATTTAGGAATAGTAAATTTGTTATTACATATAAAAAAAGGTGAGCATCAAATAAGGTGGTCTGTCTACCGTTCATTGCATAAGTGGATCCCCATGTACTGCTGTAATTAACATGCAATATGAACTTAAAGTGTTCAGTTTAAGCTTTTTTCCTCAAATTAAATTGCCTTATGGTTTCCTGGAGAATTGCTGTCTAAAGTTTATCAGCAAGATAACTATGATTCCATACACAGAATCCTACATTAAACAGCAAATTTGCTGCTACAGCTTTCAACATTTTTGCTTCTTTCACTATTGCAATTTTTCTCACTCAAATATATAAAATTCAACAATGGGCATGCTAGGTCATATTTAATTTGTAATGCTAGCAGCATAATTGCTTGGCAGGTATCCTCAGTGTAAATTATGCTGACACCCAGTCTTTACATTTTATAACCACATTTATTTTCTGTCTGATTTTTCCAAAACTCAATAAAAATTATTTATGCCAAAAACTTCATGATAGATTTACAACTCCCTCATATTTTGACCTACTTTTCCCCAATAACCCCAAAAGGTCTTGACCTCTATTATCAAAATCTCGATGCAGATGGAAGCTCTGATGAGATTCTGATTAAGTGAAAACCTTTCTGTAATTATACATGTTCACTGTTTAATGAGAATCTTTCTATAATTAGAAATTTATTTGGACACTTTAAGATTTCACAGGCTGTTGCTGTGGTGTCCTAATTCAAACATTTTTCATTCATGTGGGGGCAAAGTTCTCTTGCCCACAAATGTATCAATGCCAAGGGAAATTTCTCCTTTAATTAAGTGTACTATATTGTTGACTGATGACTCACAAAACTTATTTTCACTCTTCTTTTTCTCTTCTTTTACACATGGTCAAAACTGGTGCCCTAAGAGGTACAATAATTCAATATTTGTGGTTAAGTGTTAAGTATTTATTAGTGTCCTAATACATTTCTAACTATGATTTTTTAAAAATTTGGTCAAATTTTACCTTAGAAAGAGCCACAAAAGCTTTTGAGTGTGTTGGGAATAATAAGGACAGTCAAAAGAGAGAAACACGAGGAGGCTGCATGGACAAATATATTCGGTGGATAATGACGGGACCTGGGGGTGGGGAGGCAGGAAGCCTGAGAAATTCAATTTACAGTGGAGATCCCTCCAGAGCTCTAGTTTCTTTTGGGTTCCTCTCTATATTGTAGAATGTTTCTTGTTAATTCAGTGTTGTTAAATAGCTTGTCCTTGCTCCCGCCTTCTCAATACACTAGAGAAATCACGTTCCTACCAGAACTGTGCATCACAGGAAACCAAGTTTTACTCACAGGTAGAAAGTTCCATACTGTGAGTCAGACAGTAAGAAAGGGCAAAACCTGTGGCTGGGAAGAAAGCTGCTGGCATCATCCCAACCAACCAACTGGGAGGTGTCTGGGAGTAGCCTTTTCCATACTCTCAAAAACATATTTAGCACTTGCGTTTGTTAGCCTGTAATTGTTTAAAGTCAACGCTTTCCTCCCTGACTGGGAGGATATTGAACCTCTTTCTGTTCACTTAGAGAATCATAACATTTCCCATCATTAAGGATAAACTTGAGAAACTTTAGTGCAATATCTGAGGGAATGACTATCAGAGATCCAATAATTTGCTCCAAATCTCAAAGCTGCCCGTTCAATGGGACCAGAAGTCCGTGACACTCAGTTCAGCTGTGTTGAGAACTCTGTTTTCTCAACACAGACTGATGAGGGAGCATACCAGCATTAAGCATGAGCTGACCTAACATTGGGCTTGTCTTTTGAAGATTCAGTCATCACACTGGTATCCGTGGCATAAAATGTAAATAGATGTAAATAGTTTGTGTAACTTTCTAGTAAATATAAACACTGATAACTTTCAGAAAATGTTGTCTTAATTTCCAGCAAAATAAACATTAACAAGTGCTGTGTGAAGATTTAAATAATATGGTGGTTGTATTAATCAAAATCCTTTCAAAATTGTATATTGAAATTCAAAATGAAATAAAACGTTTTATTCTTAAGACCATACTTAAAATATTCAGGAGAATAAATAAGTAAATGAACTATGCAAAAGCCTCCTTTATAAAATATATAGCATGAAATTAGAACACTTAGAGATATTTCTGGCAGTGCTTATGAACTTAAATTCTACTTGTTTATCAGGTTTTTTTGTTTGTTTTCTAGGCATTGGCCTATAGTATTTTACTTTTGATTTGCTATGACACTTTGCTATTTGTATCAAGTGTTTAATCTTTTCAATTCGATTCTTAAATAATTTGAGAAAGAGGATGTGCATTCTTTTATATCTTTCATGGAATCAAAGACAGAGTGATGGGAGTACAGAGATCGTCTATGTTAGATGATAGTCGGGTAATTTTAAAGTGTCCTTTTTCAATATATTGCTTCACAGAACTCAACCATGTGAGAACAGAAATGGCTTTCTAGTGAAAGCAAGTGTTTATTTCACATATTTTTCAATCCATCGGAGATTTCTTAATGTTTAGATGTTTTGATTATTCTAAATGCAAGTAGATAGTACCCTGTATTAGAGCTTTCGAAAAATTTTCAAACTAAAATACTGTCCCTATTATCAATCCTGGAGTATTTAAAGAGACTATTTAAATTCTTTACCTTTCAATTTACTTTCTTCAATGACTAGTATTTACTCCCAGAGAAAGTTCAAGTTTACGGATAACATCAATTTATTTATGACACAATAAATCTTTTAAATCTGATAAAAATTACAACGTTATAAAGTATATTAAGTTACTCTAACAGATGACTTAACTTCTACACTTTCTGACATTTTCCGCAATAACATTTTATTTTAAATGCCAACCATACATAAATTCAATCTCGTCACAGACATAGAGATGTTCAAAAGTTCTCAATTTTAGACAGGGGTGGGGGATTGGAAGGAAGCAGGCCAGAGAGAGAGAAAGAGAGAATAACTTTAAAAGTCTGTATCTGAAAATGCCTCAAAAAATGTTCATCCCTGCTGTAACTTAAAAAAAAGAAACAGCCTGAAATGTGGCACTAAATTATGCAATGCTTCATAAATTTTGAATTGCCGATTGTAATTGTGGCATAATGTTTCAGAACAATGTCATAGAGAAAGAAACTTCTAATACCACTTCTTCCTGTGTTTGCAATATAATTTCTCTACTTTTAAAGAAAAAGGATACCACAAATTTAAATTAAACCAATCTATCAATATTTTAGGGTGAGATGATTCCTGAGATGGTCAAATAAACATGTTCACCTCTGACTTCATAAGGTTTAGGGGTCCCCAAAATTAATTCATTTTAAGAGCTATAAGACCTTATATCAAGTTCTGATATGTAACAGAACAGAATCAGTTATATACTATTTTTAACTACTATAACATTGCTGATGTTTTGGACATACACAGTTCATAAATGAGCCATTTTTAATTAATTTCAGTTTTCAATATCTATATAAAATAATGTTTAAGATACTTTGTCTTAAAAATGTAGATGATTACAAAATACAGAACCAACTTAACAGCTGGCTTCTTTCTGAGAGCATGTTTATTTTTAAGATTGCTTTTTGTCAATGTGTACAGTTTCTCGTACTCATATTCATTACTTTTTAGATGAATTGCTAGAATAGATCTCTATTTCTATTCTCTTTTTTCCCTGCTGGGGGCAATGTCCCTCCATTACTATTTAGGAAATGACTAGAAAGTACTTACAGGGAAACAGAACGTTCTTTTAAGCAACAGTCTCAGTCACTAAAGTGAAATGAGGGCAGTATGCCAAATATACGTCCTAATAAAACATTTTAACAATTGCAAATGCATAAAGTTTTATAGCGTATTTCTACAGTCTGCATAGTAAATTTTTTAAATGACGCAATAATGAATAGAAATGAATTCTTTTTCCCACCTGCACAATAATTTTATATAGGAAGTGTTTATTACTAGAATTCTTAGAGTTCCCTAAAACAAGCTATACATTTTCTTTTTGGTACTTCTTCTATCATAATTCATAAGTTGAAAAGATATAAGACAAGAAATGAATAACTGTAAAACTAGATCCATGTATTTTCTTTTTGGTACTCCTTATATGATAACCCATAAGTTGAAGAGATATAAGACAAGAAATGAGTAACAGATTGGAAAGAATAACCTTATTTAGCTACAAAATTATGATAATGTATGTAGTCACATTCTTAAGTTGAAATTAGTACTTTGTTAAATTCAGTTGTATTCCTCTAAAATTCATTTTGAAATGCTCATAGTTATTCAAGAACTACGTACAGTGATAAAAGTGCAATCTATTTTTTAAATCTATGCCAAGAAAATTATAAAAAGTTATGATAAAATGCATTTCTTATTTGATATACCTGAAGTATTTTAACTTTGTTTGCATTTAATTTTGTATACAGAAACAACCATTAAACTCTTACTGTAAAATCATTAAATACACACACACAACTAAACACAGAGAAAAGTGGTAGAGCGCCGTGCCTCACAATTTCCAAAACCTCAATTAGCTGGAATTCAAACAACAAGAAGAATATTTTCTTTTTATCTATTAGTTCTTCCCCGACAATTTTGGCCTGGGGTTGTCTCTCTTCTTTTTGATCCAAAAAACATGAATTTCTGGAATTACGTATGTGATCAATTGTAGTCCACCCTGTATTCCCATTCCTTCTGTTCATATTTGTCCTTAAACACATCTGTGATATATTCAGTTATTTTTCTTATTTTTCTCCTGTGATTTCCCCAATGCTTGCAAATGTGGTAGTAGACGTATGTTTTAGAAATATTTTTCAACAAACAAGATATGAAACAAGGTATGAACAAATCATCATTTTCTCATGACATTTTAGTAAGCATGCATTTTATTTAACAGAATGGCTGAGCACTCCAAAGGACAAGCAATTTCTTTTACATGCATTTAATATATGACATCACCA
Source organism: Pan paniscus (assembly GCF_029289425.2). Taxonomy (NCBI): domain Eukaryota; kingdom Metazoa; phylum Chordata; class Mammalia; order Primates; family Hominidae; genus Pan; species Pan paniscus. The sequence continues at coordinate 178,705,138 of NC_073252.2, read as the reverse complement.
CTTTAACTTTCTTAGTACTTGGGTAGTTTCTGGTTAGGAGAGGGAGGTGACAATGAGATGGAACCATTCTAGACATGGAAATAAAGAGAATTAAAGTGTCTTCTCAGAATCAATCCGCATGTGTTTGTGCTTGTGTGCATGCGCACACACATACATACACAACTAGGTCAAAATTTGAAAAAAAAATGTAATAAAGACAGAATGAACAACAGAAAAGAATGAGACTAAGAAATTAAAAATTACTACTAACAATAGTAACAGTAACAATCAGCCCTATGTGGGAACATTTGCATTATGACTCATAAGAAAAAGCAAGAATCAAATCAGATGCCTGTGACACTCTCTGGCTATTGTATCTATCTTCCAATTAATGATGGAGATTATTGTTGCCAGATCTGGCTGGCCTAGATTGTTCCCTCAATAAATTAGATTCTTGGTCAAAGGGGAGGAATTTGTCAGCCAAAAGGAGCTAGCTATTCAGTTACTGGACTATGAGGAACCAGAGTCCTACCTCTGGACCCTCTAAACAAACTTTTAAGTTCTGAATGCAAGAGTGTGTGAGGATTACTGTCACAACATACATCAGGGTTCTCTCTAGGGAAATGTTTGTCCTAATGAATGAATTTGAGTCTTTAAGACATTGTGATGGTATATTGCATTGTGGAAATGAAAATGAAGTTATTAAATATTTGGATAATCTAATTAGTTTTTCTTGTTTTCAATATCATGCTGAAAAATGAACCATCTGATGTTTTCAAAAAATAAATATTTTTTTCTATGAAATTTGGCCTATGGGGCCGGGCGCAGTGGTTCATGCCGGTAATCCCAGCACTTTGGGAGGCTGAGGTGGGCAGGTCATGAGGTCAGGAGATGGAGACCATCCTGGCCAACATGGTGAAACCCCGTCTCTACTAAAAATACAAAAAAAATTAACTGGGCATGGTGGTGTGCGCTATAGGTAGTCCCAGCTACTTGGGAGGCTGAGGCAGGAGAATCGCTTGAACTCTGGAGTTGGAGGTTGCAGTGAGCCGAGATCGTGCCACGGCACTCCAGCCTGGTGACAGAACAAGACTGCATCTCAAAAAAAAAAAAAAAAAAAAAAAGAAAAAGAAATTTGGCCTACAGGAAAATTATGTATTTTTTATAAGATAGAACCAACCTGTTATGTATGACAGCAGTCTATTAAAATCAGTAATTTGTTATTCTAGTTTATATACCAATCTCTTATAAGCTTTAGATAATGAGGGTCCAGCTTTGAGTGATGGGCCTGATCTCACTGTGTGGACATAATCAAGGTTTTCAACCTCTAAAACTGAGGTAAACTAAACTTACATTTGAATTGGCCATCAATCAATAGTCACTAAGAATGACATCTGTGTTTCATTTCACTTTACTGTATATATGTTTATGAATGGAGGCATTAATAAACCCTACCAATTGTATCCAGATTTATTTAATGCTAAAGGATGAATGGAAGCGTGTCTATAACACACTGTTTCTCCTGTCCTAATTTAATCATTTATTTCCAGTTTCTATAAGAGTTCTTTTGGACATTCCATCAGCAGCTCTATTTCACCATGTTTCACAGAAGCCAACGTGTTCCATTGGAAACCTGGTACTCACTGTAACTGTTATTTACATGATCATCTTTCTAATTACACGGCCTTAAAATCAGAGTTACCTTTTAGCTTTTCCTTAACAGATCATGAGATACGGGAGACAGACAGACATAGGTTCTATGACTACAGGTAATTTCTTTCACATCTCTCAGCCTTTATTTCTTTGGGTATAAAATGAGGATAATGACACAGCACTTACAGTATTGCTGTGAAGTAAAAAAATGAGATGATGTCTGCATAAAGCTGAAGACAGTGCTGGCTGAAAAGGAAGGCTCAATAAATGCTCAAAGAAATCGGGAGTACATTATAATCTTGATATAACTGGGAAGCCACGTGTGCCACAGTTATGCCAGGAAGATAGCTGGCATTTTTCTTTATCAAAATAAGAAATTGTGAAATGTTTGTGGAATGGTGCCTTGAGAATAACAGGCAGGAAGATTGTAAGCATAAGAGTGGTTTACGTCAGGTATCATTCTCTGCAGATGCTGCAAACATTGGGTGGATATTTATCTCTACATAAAATTGGACAAGATTCACCACTGAATGTAGAGAAAAACTGAATGAAAAGTGTCACCATGTTTAAATCATAAGTCTCCAAATAGAAATGATTTTGAATTTGTCATATGGCACGTTGATTCCAACCTTGTAACCCCAAACTGTTTTAGATATTTCAAAGCAGTCGCACGACATGTTAGAGCTGAATGGCATCTCAGATGTCATCTGAATTTTTTCGCTTACAGTTGAGGTTGATGAGAATTAGTAAGGCTCAATCAGTAGTCACCCTGTTGTTAATGACAGTGCCTAAGCTGAGACTTGCTCTCGTCCCTCCTGAGTCAATGGTCTTTCCTTGCATTATTCCACTCGGTCTCCTAAACCTGACATTGAATGTCAATAACCATATTTCTTACATCTCTCCCTATTCAATTTTATTCTAGGGTCCACTGGTATTTTCTTGACTCTAAATACAATGTAATACTATGGTATACATTTAAAGACCAAGATCTCAAACATGGAGGTCGAACAAGAAATATGTTCAAGTAATAACTTCCACATCTTCATGGTCGGATATTTTTATCCATTAAAAAATATTACTCTTTAAAAAGATTCAGGTCTACTAAGTATTGATTATGTATATTTAAAATGGACTTTATTTCCATGAAACATATATCATATAATAATACATATAAGATTTGAAATGACTAGTGATCTTGGAAAATAGTACACTTTTGCGTGAGGTATAGGTCAATTTGATAATAAAATAACAAATTTCTGTTCACAATATCTCCTTGTATTAAGTAGCTACTAAAATTATAATGACATTAGAAATTGTGTATATGAGAATTTTTCCTTCCACACAGAAAGCCAAGGTGTTAATTGAATACAAAATTGATCAAAGTGATTTTTAGTAGGAAAAGAATCATGAGAACCAAAAAAGATAGATTACTATAACTATCATTCACAATTTCTTTCAGGTTTTATATATTTATTGCTCATTTACTCAAATACATGCTAATAGCTTTAAATCTTCTGTGCTATGGTAACTTTATGATCCATGGTTCTTGCCATTAAGACAAATATTTTGATTTTTAGAAAACAGAATTACCTCCATATATTTTCTCTACGCACACTGTACTATCATCTGAGCTGTCAAGAGATTTTGAAATTTAGTAAACTCTCATGACTTACAGCCAGATACTCTAATTTTCCACACGAGAAAGCTGAGACCCTGAGGGCTAGGTTAATTTGTGGCAGAGTTTTAACTACTGTTAGGTCTACGAGCTCAATATTCTTTGAGGATGCCATGTTGACTGTCTGTATAGTTTCTGATCTCTAGATTTATTCCTGAATAGGTTTTATTCAGTATTTCATTTCTTTATTTTTGTTCAACTCTATATCACTTTTATGGGAAAATCTTTGGCAAGGGAAAGAAAACTATTAAGCAAACAAAATAAAATCTAACTATAGTAATCCCAACAAAATCCTCTATTATGACAAATTTGAAAGGAAGAACTCAGAATAGTGATGTCATTTAATTGGGTAAACCATTAACAGTTTTTCTGTTTACCTCCATAATTTTGTTTCATCATCTCCACTTGGAAGGTTTTCTCTCCAGGGCTTAGCCCATTTCTACCCATCCTTTGAGACCGAGGTCAACTAGTACCTTCTCAATTACGCTTGCCTCAATTTTATAGTAATAAATTGTTTCTAAAGTTTTCCAGCACATTTTTAACCACTCATACACTGGTACTTATATGTGCCTACCACACACTACATGGCATTTTAATTAAATAAATATGACTTGTTCCCCTTTCGCCTGAATTTTAGACTCGTTTGAAGGCAAGGATTACATCGTATGTATCCCCTCTCCCTCACAATCATAACTACCCTGATGTTGTAGATGTTCTGAATGAAAGAGGCAGCTGTCACGTTTAAAGGGGAGGAGCAATCTGATAAATTTAAGTATAGCAGATTTGTCTCAACCATTCATAGTTTATATAAAGTAGTTACAGTAAATTGGTATATCCTTCTAAGGTTTCAAAGTAAGATAAGTATTCTATATTATCCACATGAAAATTATAAACCCTTTACATTCCATTCTTAAATGGAATGTATTCCATTTAAGCTTCATTGAAGCTGCTAAAAGATAAAACGCATGCCCTTAAAAAGGTGGGAAGGACAAGCAAGAGACATTATATGGAACTAACTTAAATGAGAAAGAGCGTGATAATTTTTTCCTAGGCTTCATGTTTGAGGCAGGAAGAAAAGCACCGTGAGACTAGCAGTGCAACCATACAGAGGTGGCCAGTACCTCTGACGGTGGAGCCCATACTGTCAGCACTCTGCCCAGGCATCCTTAGGAATCACCTTCACAGGACGAAACCAGCTATTGGGAAACACCTGTGACACCAACTGGAGTCAGCCCCATCAGAACGTTAATGCTGCAGGAAGAAGCCCTCAACCAATGATGGGTGCGGAGTTGACTATTCCAGTGGTTTGGGCTTGTTTAGGATAACTCTAGAAGTATATTCTACCATGTCTCCAGGATGCCCTATCATTCAGAGCTCCAATTGTGCACAGTGGCAGCTTGCTTTATATCACAGCTTTGTGCTACTTTCTCTTCCTCTTACTTCCTCAATCCTATACTATTAATTCCTGGTATGCACAGCTCATTTGCACTCAAATTTTTTTTTTTTTTTATCACAGCGTGTTCTTCCAAGGGCAACAAAGACAGTATATTTTGTTTGTGATGCATTTCAGATAAAAATTTTGTGGCTATTTCTATTAAAAATGCTCATTTTGAAAAATCTCCTTTTGGTCTTATGAGTCTTTTTTTATACTCACAGTCTGTAAAGCCCCTCATGGACTAACATGTTTCTTATCTAAGTTAGAGTCCAGAGTTGGCTCTTTTTGACATTTATAGATGACCCCATAGATTATGTCACTCACATGGCCTTCCGATTACAGGTAACGGCAATTCTATAGCCTGATAAACCATAGTTCAGGCTCAAACCGGAAATTTGACAAATTGAAATATGATGTATAAAATATACTAATGCTGCAAAATTTGATTCATGAACAGAAAATAATCAGCCCTACTAGATATGGAAATTACTTTTTTGTGAATATCAAAAATCTGGGTTGGGAAAACTTTTTAAAATTGTATCATGTTACATTTTAGGTAAGTGCTGATTTAAGAAAGATTTTATCATACAACTGCAAATTATAGTTAGGTTATCAGACTAATTGGAATAATGTTTTGGTGTATAAGTCTTTTAGATTTTATAAATATGCTACTTGAAAATTGGCTTTCCAGTTTAAAAAATGCATATCTCGTAACCACACTAAGACAGTATATTCCCTCTCATTTGTAGACAATAGATGTATATTTTCAAAAACATAAGCTCAGTACCTAATATCGCTGGCATTCTGCCAACAAGGAAATAGGCATGGTCTATATCATTCAGAGTTTTATAATCTAGTGGATTTTTAAAATTGACCTTCCTATCACAAATGCTGAGGAAATACAAATGTCAAATTTTACTTTAGTTATCTAAGAGATTTTATGGGAATATATATTAAACTTGAGTAAATATAGCTTTTAGGTAAAAAATATGAAATGTTATCGAGATAGTTGTTCATAGATTTATGAAAGATCTTGCCATTAAGGACAAAGTTATAGCAGAGGTATTTTATACCTTGGGCATTTATTAAAATAACAAGAGATCTTTGTATTTATTTTGTCCTGAAACATTAATTGCAACAGATTTATGAATGACCTAATTCTATATTAAACTATAGCAATAAAAACTTTATTGCAACACTTGTTATGAGAAATATGACATAAAATTTTAAAAAGCAATTCTCAAATATTGTGTTTATTGTCTCTGCCTTGAAAGGTATATTTTTCCATGATTAGCATGCCTATGTAATTTTAAGCACTTCTCCAGTTTATGTTAAATTGTATGTTTAATAATTTAGGTAAGCACAAAAGCCAAGATAAGAATTCAGAAACAATATCTATTCTATTCCCCCAAAAGATCCATGAATCTATTAAAATAAGTGTTTATACTTTTTACCATCCCAGAGTTCATTCAAAGTATGTTAAATCACTAAATTTATAATGCACAGGGCTATAGCTCTTCAGATCTTCGGAAATGCTGGTTGCTTTCTTAATTTAAACTCACTAAGCATAGGAAATAACAATATATTTGTTTTCTTACAGGTAATTTTTAACCTTTACAAAATCTCATATGCTCTAAGTTAAGAAACTCTAAAATCCCATCTGCCACTACAATCTTCCAGGAAAAGAAATAGGATGAAATATAGTTTGTGAACCTTAAATAATTCAATAATGTTATCTGATCAATTTTATTGGAAAAAATGAAAACATAGTTTAAGGGAAATGCTGATTTTAAAGTTCTTAAGGGTTTGAATGTTTATATTAATGAATGTTAATTCAGTGTTTATATTAATACATAGTGTCTGTTAAATATAACAAGAAAAGTCTAAATGGGTTCTAAATAGATGCAAATAATGTAAATATGTAGATGAAGAAAGTTAACAAAGGATAGGAATACTGCTTATTTTCTTTGCTCTTCAGAGTCTATATTCCAGGAGTCAGCCATGGCAGATTATCACTCAGTCAATGTTAGCTAAAAGAACTTCTAGGTAAGAGGAAGTAGCTAATGGAGAGGGAATAAACTAATAATGGGAAATTGCATGCAAAATGCTCCATAAATAAAAATGTTTTATCAATTTGAAGTTTTATCCAATAAGAAGCATGCATGTCTCTCTTGATGTAAGTCATAGAATGTGGTTTTGCTGTATGAATTCATAAGAGATTAGACATAACCTTTTAAATGTTTTTTCAAAAACCCAATATTCTTTATGCATTTACTCATTTAGAGGAGGTCTGGATTTTTGACTCCTAAATAAAGATGTTTCCTGTTTACGTTTGTAGATCTTTGCCTTATTGAGTTGGTAGAACAAAAGACAAAGGAACTGCAGAAGATTTAAATCAACTATTTTATTTGTTGAGGAGGGAGGAGTCAAAGGACCACCTAGACTGAGACATGGGTTGATTGATGTATGTGTTACTCTAGGGGACCCACTGCAACCATGCTTCGTTTATATCTTTACAGCTGGAAAAACACTTTCTATAAACCGTTCCAGCTTCCATGCTACCAGGGGTGATATATAATGATGTTTTTCCAGACATGAAAATGGACTGAGAGAATAAGTATCTTACTGACTTATATAAAGCCAGAAAGTGGGGGAGACAAGACTCTGAATTCACTTTCCCGACTGCTTCTGACAAGCAGCTTCTCAAAAAGCAGGCACTTGTTTAGAAATACACATTTGTGTGTGAGTATGTGTGTGAGTGTGCGCACATAGGAGTGTGCGCATCAAGGACTTTATTATTGGACACGAATGGCATCACTAGGTCCCATAGTGTCCGAGGGTACCACAAATTAGAGTAGGAAGTTGAGATGAAAAAATCCTGACTACAGAAGAAGAGCTTAGCCGAAAAGAGCAATCTTGCTCTGTGTTCTTTTTCTAAATTGATCTTATTTCTGAGCTTTGAATTACAGCAACACTGATGAGTCTCAAATCTGTACCACTAGATCTGATTAAGCTTAAATTCTCTATTTCCGTGTGTTTACCAGTTATTACCATGTTTTCTGCTATCACTTCACATGTTTGAAAGCGCCCCATCTGTTATCTTCTCTGTCCCCAAACTGACTTCACTCCAACTTATCTATTTTCTCTGATTACCTCGTTATGCAGTCATTTAAATCTGATATTTTATCCATCAACAGTCCCCTGAAAACTGACAAGTTCAATCTTTTCCCCGTTTTTTCTTCTATTGTCTTAGATTTGCTCCCGATCATCACAAATTTCTATTCTTTCCCCCTCCTCTACCTCCTGTATTCCATTCATCTAATTCATTTTAAAGGGCATAAAGATTTTACAAAAATATAAATTTTATTTTTTCCTCTACTCTCTTTTTCCTCCAACTATTCCTCCTGCTCCATTTTAATATTCTCTTTTTTCTCTGTCATCTTCTTCCTCTCTGAAGTCATCATTATCATCATTACCATCATCCTTTTCATTTCCATCACCCTCATCAATATTCACTGATCTTGTATTATACGATAAATTCTCTGCTGAAAATCTCACATACGTGACCTCATTTATACCTCACAACTATTATGTAGGTCAAAATTGATATTGCTATTGTTCAAAAGATGCTCAGATGCTGAGATTAATAATGCATTCATTTTTACATAGACAAATACTGACAGTGTGACTCCACTAGCTCATCATGGCATCTTGTTTCATCACTGCTGCTCAGCAAAACCTTCTAAAAATGTCCTTCATAGAAAACAGAATTTTCTTCATAGAGAATTCTTCTTCAAAGAGCCACTAAATTCCTCTTCCTCCAGAGATAAGAACTCTTATCAGACTTCTTGTTCTTGTGATATATAATTTTTTATCATTTCTTTTTGCCCAAAATGCTAATTTTGGCCTGTAATTGTATATTTTCATCTGCTTTGAATATTCTTTCTTTTAAGCCTCCTACAGAATAGAGATTATTATCTAAGCTTCCATCTATTCCTGGGTGCCAAGAGGAGGGCTTGCTCATAGCAGGTGCTCAATATACACAGGTTGGGCACACCAGCAGGCTTCCCCCAGTTCACAAACACAATCACTGAACAGTAAGTAGTTGAATAATGATCGTTTTCATCGAAGTCTCTCTCCATGGGTATGCCATCACCTGGAGGCATTCTGTGTTTCTTTGCCCCCTGTACATGTCAATCATTTCTCTTAAATGCCGATTAAAAATTATCCCTTCAAAAATCCTTTCCCTTGATAAACTTGCTTTGTATCAATACAGCATTTGTTCTGTTTGCAGAACTATTTGTGTTTCACACCTTTTTAACCTTTTATCCATGTTTATATACTTTGATTACCAACACTACTGAAAATATTTGAAGGTAGGAAACATGCTTTATTTCTCATGAAAAATACGTACTTTTATGCCCTACATATGCTCATTAATTTTTTTAAAAAGCCTCTACACCTATTCTTACCTATAGAAGAAGCATAACTGACACAGAGCCCTAAAAGTATAAGTTGTATTAGTCATGATACATTTTAAACTCTACATAAAGCATATGAAATATTGTATATCTTTTTGTGTGTCTTTTCTTCTTAAGTTATGCATAGGTTTATGTGTTGAGCTTTTTTTTTTTTTCTTTTGAGACAGTCTCACTCTGTCACCCAGGCTGGAGTGCAGTGGCACAATCTTGGCTTACTGCAACCTTCGTGTACTGGATTCAAGTGATTCTCCTGCCTCAGCCTCCTGAGTAGCTGGGATTACAGGTGTGCACCACCACACCAACCTAATTTTTTGTATTTCAGTAGAGGCGGGGTTTCACCATGTTGGCCAGGCTGGTCTCGAACTCCTGACTTCAAATGATGCACCCACCTTGCCCTCCCAAAGTTCTGGGATTACAGGTGTGAGCCACCGCATCTGGCCTGTAGCAAACTTCAACTGAGCATCTACTATATGCAAAGAGCTGTGTATTCCTGTGGGATAAAGGCCTAAAACTTGTCCTGAAGGATTATCTGCTTGATTGTGGAGTATAAAACCAGCACATGGATTGGTAGGAGCAAAGAAGAAAAACAATTAAGTGCCAATGACAACATAAAAGGATGTTAGCGTTCCCATCTGGCCTGTACCAAACTTCAACTGAGCATCTACTATATGCAAAGAGCTGTGTATTCCTGTGGGATAAAGGCCTAAAACTTGTCCTGAAGGATTATCTGCTTGATTGTGGAGTATAAAACCAGCACATGGATTGGTAGGAGCAAAGAAGAAAAACAATTAAGTGCCAATGACAACATAAAAGGATGTTAGCGTTCCTTAGCATGCTGTATGCATTGTGGTGGCAGCAAGTACCTCGAGAAAATTGTGTGTTGCAGGAACAATTTTTGCAAGGCCTTTAAAGATTTCTAAGGTCGTATCAATTCTCATAACACATTTTGAAATAGACAAATGAAACAAGTCACTTAACTTTTTTTTTTTTTTTCCAATTTGAATTTCAGATTTTGAAAGCCATGCAACTTTTATTTAGGATTTACAGCATTTTCCATATATTTAACCTCTTTTTATATAGTGTGTTTGTTATTGTTCTAGTATTGTTTCATGTGTATAATATATGAGAAATAAGGTTGTAAATATTCTAAGGGCAGGAACCATATCATATACTTCTTTTATGTCCCTCACAATCCCAAGTAGAATGCTATGCACATAACCCTCTTCTCTCAAAGTGTGATTCACCTGCATTCGAGTCATCTAATGTGGTGTTCAACTTCCAGGTGACTAATGCCAACATCCAGGTGACTAATCTCCATTCCAGACCGCGTGAATCAGAAGGAATTAGAATTCCTAGTAAGAACCTCAAGTAATTTTCAAGGAACATGAATGTATGAGAGCCACGAATAGAAAAGGTGTTAAGAACATGCTTGTTTTCTTTCTTTTTCTGTTCTTTTTGAGACAGGGTCTCATTCTTTTACCCAGGCTGGAGTGCAGTAGTGCACTCATAGCTCATTGCACCCTGGAACTCCCGGACTCAAGAGATCCTCCTGTCTCAGCCTCCCGAGGAGCTGAGACTACAGGCATGGGCCACCACACCTAGCTAACTTTTTATTTGTTGCAGATAGGGGGGTCTCGCTATGTTACCCATGCTGGTCTTAAACTTCTGGCCTCAGGTGATTTTTCCACCTCGGCCTCCCAAACTGTAATTACAGGCATGAGCCACCACACCCAGCCCTCAGAACACACTTATTGTGTCATGCAACAAAATGATATTGCTCAAACGTTCAAAACCCTTGTCTTGACAGTCTACTAATTAGCATTTGTTTCAAACCGAGCATTTGCAAAAACATTTCTATTTTGAAGGATTTACAAACTTATGCTGGAAAGGCTGTCTCAAAATTTAAACTACATATTTCTAGGCAAAGACAGTGAAGTGAAGCAAGAAAACAAGGGAAGACAAGTGAATAAACCAAAGACTCTAATTCTGTGTGTTATGCTAAAACCCCTAACTCGTTCCCATCATGGTCCTCAACCCCACGCCAGAACATAGTATAGAGGAACACGGATGAGTTCATAACATTCTGAGAATTTTCATCAAAACTTGTACTTCCAATTTGAAGAGATGTGGACTAAGTACGCAGTCTTAGAAAAGTCAAAGAAAAATTTTGAGAGAGGAAGCCCTGAGGTATCTCCCAAGGACCTCAGCACAAATGGAAAAAACTAACATAGGTTTCTCAGATATTATGTTACCTTAGGGTGTGTGTATAGAGGGAAAGGAGGATAAGTCAAAACCAGTCACAATGGGACATACTACTGAGCAAGCAAAGCTGCCCTGCGAGAACTCATTGATAATATCTGGAAGAGAGAGCAGAGCCCAAGTATCTACTAGCCAGGCCTGGACTCAGCCCCGGTGTGGATCTTCTCCACCAAATTTACATGCCTGCAGACCAGAAAAAATGGATGGAAAATAATATCCAGACCTCAAATAGGAACTAGAGCTGGGAAACAAACTGTTCTCCAAAAACAAGTCTCAGTGAAAAATATGCTTAGTCTGTATCACGTTAACCAGAAAGCCTGGATACAGCTGCTGTTCTAATGTGTAAGCAGGAAATACCCTGACAGATCTAGCCCAGCACAGTACAAACGAAAGAAGATCAAGTGGCAGGGTTGAAAGAACTGAAAGGAGGAGGAAAGACAAGGGAGAGAGGGAGAAGAGAAGAGGGTGATAAAACACGCACAATTGAGATGAATTATTTATTTTGGAATTTCAAAAAGAACATAAATTATCCAGATGAGCTTCAAGCTCTGGAAAAGTTTTAAAAATACAAATTTAATAAGACATTGTTAACAGATAAGACAAAACGACAGAAGATCAAAAGGGAGATTGCAAGCCCAGAAAATAAGCAAACAAAAATCTTTATATATCTAAATTTATTAAAATGGTGGACTTCATTGGAACTACCTCAGAAATTTTAAAAATGCCAATGTCTTGGATGCCTCAGAATTTATTAATGTAATAGCTCTGGGATGTAACCTGTCCTTGAGACTTTTAAAACTCCTACAGGCAATCCTAACGTTCAGGCAGGATTGAGAATTATTGAATTAGAAACACAAACCTATGATAGACTTGCATGAAAACTCAAACAATGGGAAAAATAATTGTTTAAAAATTCATAAATAAAGAGAAAAAAGCTAAAGATATTACAGCAACTAGCAATTTATGCTATAAGCAGAAAACAAAGAGTCTCTAACATAAAGACTACTGGTATCTCTGAAGTGGAGACACTAAAAGAAAGAAAACTGTAATCAAAAATATAATAAATTAACATTTTCATGAAGTCAAGAAACAAGTGAGTCTGCAGATCAGAATTACACATTACACCAGGAAAGTTTTATATAGAAACATCAACATCAAGAAATCTACCAAATAATCATTCAACTTTAAGAATTAATAAAGAAATTTTAGGCATTCTTCAGAAAAAAAGAAAAAAACAACAACAAAAAACACCACCCATGAATGATGGGATGCCAATAGGGGCTGGAAGAGAAGAATCAGATTTTCGTTCGAGTTCACCATAGCCTTTCAGTAACTGAAGATCGTGAAGCCATATGTAAGGTTGGAAAGCATAATGCACAAATACTATAGCCAACTAAAATCAGGGGCAACAGTAATTAGGTTTTCTCAAACATAAAAAGAAAAAACACAAAGAGGAAACACAGCACCCATGAAGTATTCTTGAAAAACTCAGTCACTCATGAAATCAAGACCACTACCTTGAGACTGGCTGTGCGCACTGACCCCACCTAGGCGTCAAAGGCTAAAGAACTGAAGAAAGTATGGAGGTGGAAAAGCATATGTCATTTTAAAATTAGCCGGGGGTGGTGGCGGGCGTGGTGGCGGGCGCCTGTAGTCCCAGCTACTCTGGAGGCTGAGGCAGGGGAATGGCGTGAACCCGGGAGGCGGAGCTTGCAGTGAGCCGAGATGGCGCCACTGCACTCCAGCCTGGGCAACAGAGCAAGACTCTGTCTCAAAAAAAAAAAAAAAATATATATATATATATATATATATGTGTGTATATATATATATGTGTATATATATGTATATATATATGTGTATATATATGTGTGTGTATATATATGTGTGTATATATATATGTGTATATATATATATGCCATTTTAATCAGCAAAAATAATAATGAAATTAAAGCTGTAAAGTGATAGACAGTAATTTTTCTTTTTTTCTTTTTTATTTGTTTTAAGACAGAGTCTCATTTTGTAGCCAGGCTGGAGTGCAGTGGCGGGATCTCGGCTCACTGCAACCTCCGCCTCCCAGGTTCAAGTGATTCCCATGCCTCAGCCTCCCGAGTAGCTGGGACTACCGGCACGTACATCTGGCAAATATTTTGTATTTGTTAGTAGAGACGGGGTTTCACCATGTTGGCCAGGCTGGTCTCAAAACTCCTGATCTCAAGTGATCCGCCAGCTTTAGTCTCCCAAACTGCTGGGATTAGAGGCCTGAGCCATCGCGCCCGGCCTAGAGAGTAAATATTTTAAGCTTTGTGAGCCAAACAGTCTCTGTCAAAACTTCTCAACCTGGCAACAGTTTTGGCAAAAAGCAGCCATAGACAATCTGTGTGGCTATGTTCAAATACAACTTTATCCTATAAACGCTGCAATTCATTTTTACATACTTTTTAATGTATCATATAGTATTATTTTAAAAAAAGAAAACTTTCAACCATTCAAAAATGATGAAACCATTCTTTTTTCACAGGCTTTTCCAGAATGGGAAAATTGACCGAATTTGACTCATGTGTCGTAGTTTGGCAACCTCTGTTCTAGACCGAGGTTTCTTATCTTCAGCACAATTCACATCTTGGGATGGATCGTGCTTTGTTGTAGAAACTGTCCTGTGCATTGATAATGCATTTTAGCAACATCCCTGGCCTCTAATCAGTACGTGCCAATAGCACCCCTTAGACCTTGCCAAATGTGTACTGGTTGAGGACCATTACTAACCCAGTATGCACTGAGTGTAAGTGATCCCACATGTAAACTTTACTAACAGAGAATTCAGAGGGATTTTTCACTCTATGTGAACACTGACTTCATTAGGGCATATTATAATTACTTTTGCTGCCATTTTAACATTCAGATAAATGTTAAGATAAATTCCACATTTTTGTCATCACTTAAATCAATGTCAAGTCAATCTTTCAATCTATATATTTTTTAAGAGATTCCATTCACATTGCCTTTTTTGGCATATCAACATAAATAGAAATTGGATATGTAGAATCATTTAAAATATGAAAGCAAAGGGTATAAATGTCTTCTAGCAAAGCCTTTGGTAATGTCTCCTTTGTGAGTAGAGCAATTCCTGTCAATAATAGCTTAAGGTGGAAACTTATGAAGAGAAAATGGCTTAAGCGTTATCAGATCTCAATTTTAGTGGCTTTCTGATATATTCAGCAAACAGGATTCTAAGTAAAACTTTATCTGCTTGGTGCAGTCAAAAAATGTAAACACGTAAAGAAGATTCTCTCTCAATGAAGTAATTTAAGTAAAAACACTTGATGAAATATAAAGCTATGAAAGCAAAGGCTGACATTTGCATGTATGTATGTGTGTGTATGTATATTTCCAAGAGTGAATTTCTGTGTGTTCCTCGTGGTTCCAACTGACTTGGGCAAAACAATTAGCACTAAATAAGTGCTTGTTAGTTGGCATAATACACATTGCAATATTAACAGTTCAGATGACTTTTCCTTTTCTTTCATTTTTATCATTACTTATAAATAACATTTTAAATGAGCTTAACATTTCGATGTTAAGCCAATCATTTGTGAATAGATTAATGATTTTATTCATACCTTCAATTAGTATCAATTAGTTCTGGCTACTGTGCTTAGTACTGGTGACTACCATGAAGTATAGAGAAAAATTACCATCCTACAGAACTTACATTATATCAGCAGAGTTATTGTGATGTCACTGTAAAAGTCTTCAGATTTCAGATCAGTAGTAAAGATTACTTAAAAATAGCAACCACCTCCTCTTCTGTCTCTTCTGTTTTCCCTTTATACTTTCATTCCATGTACCAAAATGAAATACTTCAATTTTTTTTCTTCCTTTCTTCCCTAGCTACTGGAGACACATTCACTCTTCTGTTTGGTGATCAAGGGATTATCAGTGTTTAGGGTTACATGAGGTTCTACATGCCCTATTGATGAGAACTGCAATACCAACATAGTAAAATTCATGAGAAAAAAATCCAGTCAGTATTATGTGATGCTAAACTATGCCAGCTTCAGAACATATTTCCCTTTTAAATAAATAGTCCTCATATTGTGAACAGGATTTCTACAGCTTGCTCTAAGGAGACGTTTTCTCCAGGGCAAGCTAGAATCCATGTGAATATTTTATATATAACTTACAGAATTAAGAACATCACTCAGTAGTTCTCCAGAATTTTAGAGTAATTGAGGTCAACATGGAATCTTCTGGGTGAGGGAATCTACCCACAAGCAGGAAAATGCAACAGAAAATAAATGAAGAAACATGGTTCATTGGACAGTGAAAATCAATGATGGGGAAACGGACCATTTTTGCCTCAGACATTTTTCACTGCTCACTGAGTCCAGTTCACCTGCTTGTGGTTGTTAACTTGGCAATTCTTCTACCTTGGTAAGTCTTTTGGTGTTAATTATGACCACCTGCCGTCAACTACCCATGAGGCAACTAAACTCTGGTTGTTTTGGTGGCTAAGAGACATCAGTTTTTGAATTTCAAGGAGTTTTTTTCTAGCAATATTTCTGTGAATATTAGTATGGAGAAAAAATCTTAGAAAATAAATTTTCAAATACATATTTTGATCATCTTAATGCATCAGATTGCTTTAGTAATGAACTGTTTTCAGGACATTTTACACGATGTTCTTCTCTCATGTCAATAATGAAAGATACTATCCATTTTAGTCTTAATTTCCTATAATGACTTTTGCCACATTTCTCCTTCAGGAAGCAGGTGTTATAGGCTGAGATGTTTGACAACCAATTGTGACACTGACTATAACACTTTTTTTAAGAAGAGATGGCCTAGTTATATATTATTCCGGAGTAAGGTCTGTAAAGGTTCTTTATAGCAGAGGACATTTACTTGATAAGAATCAATTTTGTATAAACCAGGTAAAGTGGGATTATGAAGTCTTCAGAGTCTCTTATGAAGTCTTCAGAATCCCTATCATTTTCTGTATATTAACCTTTAAGAACATATACTGTCTGGAACATAATGGTGAGGAAAGAGTTGCTAAGATGTTTAATGTACTTAAGAAATGTTTGCGGCCGGGTGCGGTGGCTCACGCCTGCAATCCCAGCACTTTGGGAGGCCGAGGCAGGCGGATCACAAGGTCAGGAGATCGAGACCATCCTGGCTAACACGGTGAAACCCTGTCTCTACTAAAAATACAAAAAATTAGCTGGGCGTGGTGGCGGGCGCCTGTAATCCCAGCTACTCGGGAGGCTGAGGCAGGAGAATGGCGTGAACCCGGGAGGGGGAGCTTGCAGTGAGCCGAGATCCCGCCACTGCACTCCAGACTGGGCGACAGAGCGAGACTCCATCTCAAAAATAAAAAATAAAAAAAAAAAAAGAAATGTTTGCTTGCAACCCTTGAGGACTCCCATGTAGAAACTTCTCAGTTATCCAGATTTGTTCTCTAGTCTTAGACTCTAAAATTATCACTCAGTAGGCACCGGAGGACGGGATGTTATCTGTTTCTCTTCCCATGACACACTCATTATGAGGCAAGGCCTAGCGTTATATTTATCTTCCCTCGAGAAATGCTTGTAAGTAACATGGGTGAGAGCTTTTCAGGTCTTGTATTTAGATTTGAAGGTGCTATTATTTCACAACAGCCCAAGGAGCAGCCTTAGGGAAGTAACCCAGGGCGAAGTGTCACGGTCTACTTTTTAAGTTAACAAAACTCCAGCTTCATGGAGCTCCCTCCAAGATGTCTCCAGAGTTCTTACTGCCCCAGGGTCTCAGCATCACTCTTGTGGGTAGTCTTTCATCCACAGTAAACCTAAGAGTACCACTGAGTTTAGAATCAAGATACTTTTCCCATGTATTTTACAGAATAGTGACATTGATTGTGGTTCTCCGTCGGGATGAGTAAGCATTCAAAGGTAATTAAGTCAAGAAGCTAAATATGTTATTTTTATTCTGTCTTCATTTATGTTCTTAAATGATTTTTGGGATTACAACCTTAAGAATAACCAAAATTTTTTATTTTGTCCAATTCTCCTAAAGTTTTTAGGTTGATTTTAAAAAGGAAGGCATATAATAATAAATAATTTTAAGATACATATTTTCATAGAATCAAACATTTACTGAGTACCTGGAATGTGTTGGCATTATAGACATAATGTATATTTGTTCAAAAATTTTCCTTACCATTCTGTAGCCTATGATCTATTTAAGAATAAAGAGAATATGTAGAGCACAGGGCAAGTCCCTAATGAGTGACTCTGATGATTGGACAGAATGTCAGGGAATAGCATGCTCACCTTGCATCTGTTCACTGAAGAGATGAGGTTGAAGAACAGTTTTTAGACCAATAGAATGTTTGAAGTTGAGTATTTGACATAAAAGAAACATTTACTAAGATATTCGCCTCAGTACTTCACACTTACCATAGAAATGGAAATTTGAAATAGCTGAATCAGCTTCTAAACATTTCCTCATTAATCAGGAACAAATAATTTGATTACAGGAGTAAGTATGTGAGAGCTATGCCTGATTCTGGATCTCTGCTGTTAGATTTGATAATCTGAAAATTCAAGTCAGTGATCACTTTGCTGGGAGAAACTATTCATTCGAATGAAGAAACAGAACTCATTGAAATAGACTGTTAGAATTACTATTAGAAACATAAACAGAATTCAGATGTCAAGAACTGGGAAGAGTTTGAGACTTTACTATACTTGCAAGCTAACAGGTTAGACTGCCACAGTTTAATGAGTGCTGGCAAAAGACAGGCGGCTTCTAGGTCAGAAGTAAAGAACAGTTGATTATTCATATGAGCAGCAGCAGCAGCTAGTGTTTCAGCATTTGAATTGGTTCCCTGAACCCAGGGTGGGAGCAAACGGGGCCATGTGACACCTTCTCATGCAATGGATTGTGTTACTGGAGAGGAATCCTCAACCTAGAAAACCTGAATCTTCTATATAGGAAATAAACAACCTGCATTCTGCTCCAAATGGAGGAATTACCTCTGTTTTCAAAACCATTCACTATATAAAAACCTTGAAAGAATAATCCAGAAAAAAGACAGTTGATATCTCTGCTTATAAGACATGCAGTGACACAATAAATCCATGAAGATTTCTCTCAAAATCAAATTAATAATTAACATTTATAAGCATCATCTCCTTAAGCATTTCACATGTGTTAATGGAATATGAATAAGCAGCCTATGAGCTCACTGTGGTTTTTCACATTTAAAAGTTACTTGTCTTTATGGACACCGGTGGAAAATTGAAGCAAAGAGATTTCAGCAACTATCCCAAAAGTTAAACAACTTTGCATTGTTGAAACTAAGCTGAGAGCCTGTTCTCATTACTATCAGTTTCATCTGATGAAATGCATCTCCTGCCACCATAGATACTAGTCATGTAGCCACGGGTGACTCACATAATTCATACAGGTTAAACTAGAAGATGGAAAACTAGGGCTCTGCTTGAAAAAAGAATAGGATTATCTATTTACTTGCATTCAGATCTGCCTCTGTGGTTTTCCAATCCAGAATATAATGCCTGCTCCAAGTTTCCAGAATTCAAGTACAATATTGTCTTTAGGCTTTCTTAATGAGCCCTGGTAACACAATATTGAACGTCAGGAAACCTGGGTTCTAGTCTGACTATATTATTACATAAAAATATTTTCTCCATCTTGGGTCTGAGATTTCTTACATGTGATACAAACGGTGATCTCTAAAATCATTGTAAGTCTACATTCAAAGAGATTGTGTATCTCTCCTGATTCTAATATTTAAAATAATTCTGTCACTATGACAATGTTACATGATTAGTAGGCTATCTGAAATATTAACTATATTAAGGAACAAAGCCTTTTGAGCACAATAAAGAGAATTCCCACGGTCATGCTAATTGACCAGAAGGCTCCCAAGCTGAGCTTGGGTATAGCTTCAGAATTCCTTCAGAATTTCAGGCAGCTACTGGATATTGATTACAATTGTTCTGTAAGATAAAAGTACTTTCTGCCCCCTTTGGAAGATATTCTAGATCAACACTCTTGAATTACTAAACTTAATAGAACAGTTCTGAAGAAATGGAATGTTTTTCTGTTCACTTATTTTTTTTTTAATGGGGAGGTTCTGGGATGAAGACGACTGTGGCTCCCTTGAAGGAACTTAAGAGTCAACTGTGAAAGAAGATATATGAGTCAAATCATGTGATATAGTAAGTTAAATGCTATAACATGGATATTTATAATTAGCGGAGATGATCAAAAGAAGGGAGACATCAAATGTGCTTAGCAGAAGACTTCAGAGGAGAAAAATTACATAGGAGAGTTTATTAATTGGCCTAAGGAAGAGAGTATTTCAACCACAGAAAATATATCAGAGGAAAACAGCAAGTTGGATAATTTCATATGCCTGGTATGGAGATGACAAAGCCAGCAAGGAACAAAGATGAGGCCTGGTCCATGGTGAGGACTTGCATGCCATCAGTACTATAGGAAATGGCAAATAAGTGGTATTTTTAGAAACAAACAGTAACATAACCACATTTTGATTTTATAACACTTATTCTGCCTGGTAACATGATGAAAGATATTTTAAAAAGGATAGAAACAGAGCCTGGGAACTAGTTAAGAGATTATTATGAGGCCAGGTGTGGTGATTCACATCTGTAATCCCAGCACATTGGGAGGCCAAGACAGGAGGATCACTTGAGGCTGGGAGTTCAAGACCACCCTGGGCAACAAGCATGACCACGTCTCTACAAAAAAATAAATAAAATTAAAAACAGCAACAATATTTAGTTGGGTGTGGTGGCACATGTCTTGTAGTCTTAGCTACTCGGGAGACTGAGGAGGCAAAATTGCTTGAGCCCAAGAGGTCAGGACTGCAGTAACCTGTAATAATGCCACTACACTCCAGTCTGGGTGACAGAGTGGGACCCTGCCTCAAAAAAAAAAAAAAAAAAAAAAAAAAAAGGTTATTGTAACCATCTAGGAGAGAGATGCATGGAGTTTGACCTTGGGCAGAAGTAATAGGAATGAAGAGTGCATGGCTGAGAATCATTTAAGCACCCTAGGTTCCTAGCGGACACTGGGAAAGGAAGGAGAGAGGAATTGAGGATGACAAATTTCTGTCACTAGTAACAGAGTGTTTGGTAGAATTACCAATGAGGAGACAGCATAAAGCAAAAGGATAAAATCTGAGACCCAAGTTAAGGAGAAACATGACAAACTCGATTTTGGATATGTCCGTATTAAGATATTGAGAACCCACCAAGAAGACACAGCTGACAGAAAAATGGATTTGCAGATCTGAGCTCTGATAGGAGTTTCATACTACAGAATTGCTTCACAAAAATAATAGTTTTAAGGTTAAGAACTAGGAAGTGTATTTTCTAAATTCCAAAGGAAAGCAGTATTTCAAGAAGTAAGGAGTGTTGAGAAATTAATAGAAGGAGAAAATACCCTACCTGGGAGTTAGCAAAAATTCCCTGGTGATCTTAGCCAGAACTGGGTTTTTTTCTGGAGTTTTGGTGAAGAGGTGAAGTTTGGAATGGGCAGGAGATTGAATAAAAGTGAATATTGTGGTCCACTAGAGCTACATTTAAATTGGGATGGTTTGTGATGAAACCAACAGAAATCCAGCTCAAAATAGCTTTTGGATGAGGAGAGTTATGATGTTACCTAACAGGAATTTAGAGGCAATGTAGGCTCTGGCGTTACTTAATTCAGCATTTCAGTGTAACCAGGGCATTTCTCTTTGAGCTTTGCCCTCTTCACCAAGCCTCATCCTAAAACTGATTCTCTAATGGCTTGAAGGCAGATTATAGGAACAAGGTTTTATTTACTTATATTTCAGAAAGAGATGGAGAGAAGCTGATACACCAGCATGGACTATACACTGGGTTCTTCCATTTCTTAAAAGCAAACTTTAAAGACATATCTACCCTGGTCCAATAACAATAATAACTAGAGAAAATTCAAGTGCTGTTAGAGAGAATCCACCTCTGAGGTTGGGTCCAGTGGAGAGCTGAACAAAATTACAGTTCCATCAGTAAAAAGGAGGGATCACAACATGCTGGGGAGGCGACCAAGAGTGTCCATTTTAAGCGATGAAGGGGAGAAAAAACCGATCCCTAGTGAAAGGGGAAAAATACACAAGTCACTGGATATTGCGCTGTGTTTTGTTCTTTTCCCCATGGTTGTTTTGTGAGATTTGAGCATGTTTCTGCATGAAGAAATGTGTCAAGGAGGGGGAGGTTGAAGGTGGAATAGAGACAGTGTGATCTCTGGAATAAAGCCTCCGGGCTGACAGGGCCTGACGGGGTGCATAGCACAGCAGAGATCTCCAATGAGGAGGAGGGACTGATGGGCACGCAGATGTATTTGGGGGAAAGTTGGGAATGATGTTGTGAAATTTCTGACCCCTGATGGCCTTTATTTTTCCTGTAAAGCAGAAAGGGGCAATAGCCATTTGGGAAGAGTGATGGGCAAATGGGTACTAAGCAATAATAATAATAAAAAAAGTTCTCTTTGCTTCCACTTGTAATCTGTCTTCCAGCTCTAAGTCTGAGTGTCAGTGTGACACCCTTCACCTTCCCGCCATGCTCTTTGGCCCACCCTGTCTCACAGTTCTTCTCTTGGGCCACTTTGGTGCGATCAGCTTGAATCCTGTGCCCTTCCCTGCCTGCTTTAGCGCCTTCTGCCTCCTCTAATTTCCTGCTCTTTGTCCCCTTTGATTTCCCTCTGGGGCTTTCTGCTCACATCCATATTTCTCCACTGTCTTCTGTCATGACCTTCAACCCCCTTGTCTGAGAGAAAGCTGAAGATCCCGTTTGAAGAGGTTGAAAATAATCTTATTTTACACAAAATAGCTTACTACAAAGAAAAAAAATGGTGGAGGGAGGCTGGCTTTAAGACAGCCAAAAATGCCATCAAAATAACTTTTCTCAATGTTTTTGTTATAGCTCTATTATTATTTAGCACTTGAGAAATAATGCCTTTATACTAAAGAATGGTGAGACATTTATTGGCACAAATTAAAATAGATCAAAATAAAATTTCATGTCAAAATAATGTATTTAGTGATTATAGCACTAGGTAAGTATCTAATGCTCTCATTTTCCCCATCAGTTCATAACTTTAGATTTACTCAAAATGAATGGCAATCCATGCTAGTAATTTCCTCATTTGCCTAAAGTATTTACTAGTAGTAGAGTAAAATCTTTGACTATTTTCCATAGGTTTTTCATTTGGGCAAATACTACTTTCAATATGACATTATAGAAACAGCTGGATATTTCAGTTCATAAAGTGTTTTTGAAATAGACAAAAGACTAAATTTTGGAGTGGGCCCATTTTGCTCTCTTTTTATAGGAAATGGACATAGACTTATTCTCCTTTCACTGGTAGCATGACCTACATAAATTGTGTGTGGCTGTGATTTTCTCATTTTCCCCAGTGAGACGGAAAAAGTTCCCCTCCCCCATTGCCCTCCTGCTGCCACAAAAGGGGAAAAAATGATCACAGGAGCTTTGAATACAATTTTTTTGAGCTTGTTTTTTTTCCTCACCTTAGGTGACCAGATCGATAGACCATCCAGCAGCTGAGAAAATATCAGATGACTGGCATACAGCCAGAGGCAGTTTCTGTTGTGCAGTGAGAGTCCATTCTGATATCACAAAATTGGAAATAAATGGTATATAAGGAGATACTCATATCTCAATAAATTTTAAAAGGAAATGCAGACGTTAAAATGTGTCATAGTAACACCAATGTCAGAATTCCTTTTCCACAAAAATCCAATATAATAACACAGAGTTTCCAAGGCCATGAGAGGTTTCCCATATTTAAAAGTTATTTGTCTGTGTGAATGGTTATTAATATACAATACCTGCCATGTGGTCAATGCTACTCTATTGGGCTGTGATAAAGATGGCTGCTCCCATGCCTAACCTTTTTACAACAAGTGGCTTATGTACACTGGGTATCAAAATGGAACATCTACCATAAAAACCAGTATGTTGCAACACAGTTTTTCTTCTTCCCTTCCTGTCTGCATAAGAGACTTAGTTCATGAAACTAACTCTCAGAAAGGGGAGGGGACTGATATGTCTAACCTTCTTCTCCATTCCAGAAACCTTTTTCCCCCATTCCAGTATCCATTTGTTTAAGAGCATTTGTTGAGCTTCTAGATTAGATAAGGCATCACAGAAACAAACAAACAAATGAACAACAACAACAAAAATAATCACAAAATCTCAGGGAGGTAGGAATATTAAAGCCAGCTTCTGGGCCCAGAATATGCATCTATATCTTATTCATTTGACTTTTACTAGTTTGTTTTTGTTTTTTAAAAACTAAGTTGTTACTTTTCTGGAAAGTCTTAGTTGACATCATTGCCATTGCCCTTCTAAAAAATTCTGTGAAAAGTGTCTTCCTTACATGTTTTTATGTTTTGATTTTACCATAATTTGTAGGGAAAATAATAATAATAGCAACAGCAATCAACATGTATTGTTCAATACTTCATGTATAGCAGTAAGTACTCTATTTGCACTATTTCATTTAATGCTGGCAACAACCACTTCTTCGGTGAGACTGCCACTCAGTTCTCTGTGGAGATGGTAGCAATTCATGGGACTCAGAGTGTTCCCTGTGAGGTGAGCCTTTCAGCTGCCTCAACACTGCAAACCGTTCCAGGACTGGCAGCATTGTCAAGGAGGCCTCAGCTCATGCATTTGGTCACCACATCAAACCCTGGAGGAAAAATGAGTGGCTGAGCCCTTACACTTTCCAGTGTGAGCTGACTAGCCACCTTCCTGTAAATATAAGAGTCTCTCAGGACTGTGCTATGATACCTTAAGTCCCTGTTTAGCTCAGTTACATTAAAAAGGTTTTCCAAATTTATTCAGCTACTTTGATCACTCTTTAGAATTCATCCTTCTAGAACTTGTAGGCATTAAGGAAGGGATTACTAGCTATTGAATGCCGATTACAGGTATTGTTTTATTTAATATTCATATCTACCCTGTGAAATAATGCTAGTATCTTCGTTTTATATAAAAGGAACTGAGGCACAGTGGGATAAAGCACCTTGTCCAGGATTCACAACAGAAAATGGTTGTGAGCAGGATTCACGCCAGCACTGTCTGACTCCACAGCTGTTGCTGTCTTTACCATTACATACCCCTCAGCTTTCCCATGCAACAAGGCTGGCAATGCCTTCAAATGTACTCATAGAATGAATGTAAGTTGCAGGCCCTGTGCCTAGACTCACCATATAAGGAGAAGTTCCTTGAAGGCAGAGAATGTCTGGTGCTTCACTGATCTATGCCTATAGTTCTGCAGGCAGACGGTAGCCCGTACATATCCATGACTCCCTGACAAACCAGCAATAGCTTTCCTGTGGTTTACATCAATTCACTTGAATTTAAAATTCCAGGGAAAGAAAACGTGGCCCTTTCCAGAAATCCTTGAAGTATGCTAACTCCAGTAACTTCTATATATCATTAAGAAAGAGTGTGTTTTATGGACTGAAATTTGAAAACAATTGAGCATCTGGTAAAAAGTGTAGGATACTAAGTTCAAAAATTCTAGAACAAAACCTAACTTCACAAGAACTAGTAATGATATGCCTACATTTCCTAAAATGGCAAATATACTGTTTTTTTGTATGCATCATAAAGATATTGCAAATTAACATTGCATACATAGATATATCCACTGTACCTGACTTGACTATGTCCTTGAATAGAAAAAGGACTCATTTTCTAATTTTTCTCATATTTAATACTAAATGTTCTATATTATATGTGTATAATGTGTACACATATATTAAAATAAATATATATAGATATGTGTATATCATAATGATAAACAGGTCTGTTCCAAAGGATATACCTATTTGAAATTTACATCTAATGCTTTTTTAATGATCTGAAGTAGACAGTTACAGTATTTTTGTTATGAAGAATGATTTTAAGAATATCTCCACAATGTGCACTCATCAGACAATTTAAAATGTTGTTAATAAGCAATTAAAGTATCTTTGGTATTTAGACGCTGAATCCATTTGTCGAAGATAAGTTCATCTTAATGTTTTAGAGTGTGCATTATATCTACCTCATTCTTATTCCAGGAACTATGCCAAAATTCTCTCTTCAAAGAAGAAAAATAAGAGGCATAAATATTGGCTTGAAATACGAAAGAATGCAAGAACTTTTGCTCTGGCAGTAGAACAGTTTTATAAGAATTGAGGCTAATTTCATAATCTTTAGCAATGCAGACATGTATCTTTAGTCTCATGAAGATTGTAATTCCTTGCCAAGGTGAGCACTTCAGGTACGTTTTAATTTTTTGACAAAATTTAAAAAATAAATTTTTGGTTAAGAAAGCCTACAATGGACACACAGATATAAATAAACAGTACTAGATTTTCATCACATAAATAATTTGAAAAAGAGCATGTTAGTAGAAAATTGTTATATTGAAATATTATTCCCTATTGAATATTTTAAAATTACTCCTTAAGAGGAGCATTTCATAGTGTAACCATTTTCAAGGGGAAAAACCTCCCACAAAATTCCTGTTCAACTGACTCAAATAATAGTGTTAAATATTCATTCATTTTAATTCTACCATGAAAAAAGTTGGTCCCAGTGTAATGAACCACCACTATTTATTTATTTCAAATGCAATTTATTAAAAATGCATTCATCGCCTAAAGGCCTTTGGGAACACACATAAAAACACAAAAATGCGTGAATTAAATAAATACATGAACAGCTCAACTCATTAAAAATAACAGGTTGAAAGAGTACCACATCAAAGAGAGATATTTTGTATCTTATGTGTACACAATTTAATTATAATAGCTTGCTCACTGTCTGTCTCTACTGAAATTGATATAATTATTTTGTTTGATTTTGATGTTATTGGTTGAAGATGGCTGAGTAAGAACATTATTTAAGTAATGAAGCAACTATCAGCTAAGATCCAACAGAATAGCTATTAGGAACTTTTCTGGTGCCCAAAAAGTGTTTCGGAGCCTTGTACAGAGCCACATTTAGATCACTTAACTATTTTCTTTGCACACAAGTATAATTCTTTCTCTTCTCTCTGCTGACTTTAGGTTCATGGTGGATTCTATTAACAGACTGAAAATATTCAGCATCTACACAGAGAGACAGATCTGTTCATAGACAACGTAAGTGGAAGCCTCTTTCCTCTTTGATTAAAGTTTCATAAGACTCTATCTGCCCCAAATATCTCCTTTGCTGGTTTAACCTGGCACTTGAATTTTCAGATGTCATCCTAAATACATGCTCACACACACAACTCACATACACAAATACACACACGAGAAAATATTTGAAATAAGTCACTATAGATTGTGTATATGACACAGGAGGGGAGGGGTGATGGTCAGCTGCCTTTTCTGTTGGCAGAATTGTACAGATGAATGTATTTGATTGTCTAGCTTTGTAATAATCAATATCTTGAGGAAACTTAACAGGTGGGTTTGGGTTGCGATGGTGGGAATGTGAAGAAACAGCCTTCAGCACTGTGTTGGGAGACTATAACAGAAAAGGGTGGGAGAAAGGACCTAAAGTAGAAAAAAAAAGTGTATCAAAAGGGAAGAAAAGTAATCATTTCCCTACTTCTCAATTTTGCTTAAGGCTAACCCTGTTCTAATAACACATTGGTTTACTCATATATTTTTTACTGTGTCAAACTTTAAGCAAGAAAGATCACATTGTTATTATTTAAAAACCCTAATATCAATAGAACTTTAAAAAATCTTGATGGGCACCTGGGAACCTGACAATAAACCGTCAGGTTATTAGAGGTCTTTTCCTGCCCAGATGACTATCTGGGTCTAAAAGAGAAAGCTGCTCCCACTTGGAGGCGGTAAAGTCTAATATCACCCGACATGTACCAGGGAACAAAGGGGATAATGAAGGCAAGGCTTGATTTAGGACAATGGAATCAGGATCTCAGAGTTCTAAGGGTCCCTAGAAGGGCCTTGATGTCATTGATTTTAGGAATCTGTACTATGTTCGAATAATTTCACTAGCATCTCTAACCAAGTTGGCCTTCAGCATACACCTGAATACCTTGATGGTCGGTGAAACAGTAGGTGGTCAAGCAGCCAGCTCATCATGCCAAGATCCCCAGCTCATCTCTACGTTTCTTTTACTGCTTACCCTCCTGGTTTACTGTCCTATGCCAGGCCAGTCTTTTTGCTGTTCCTCAAACATAACAAGCCTGAGGGCCTTTGCACTTGCTCAGCCTTCTGCGCATGCCCCCATCTTTCTGTGCGTCTCCCTCTTTTCTTCATGTCTCTGTTCAAATGATATTCATTAGCAGCGTCCTCCTTGACTGCTCCAGCACCCTCACCCCACTTATCTTCTGTTACTTTCTTCCAGAAGACATACTGTTACCGGGCATGTTGCATATTTAATTTTGTATTCCATTAATTTAGGACTTAATGTGTTGTCGGACAGCCACATCCCCAGTGCCTATATGGTTGCTAATTCATAGTCAGTGTTTAGTAAATATTTTTTGAATCAAAGATTGAAAGGTACCACCACCCAACTGTAGAAGCCAGAAACCTGGGTGCATTTATGTTTTGTCCTCTTTTTAAGGGCCTATATCAAATGAATTTTTAAAGCCCTACTGGTTATACCTCTAAGAGAGAAATCTATGTCCCCTTACTGCCACTTCTGTGATCAAAGCCCCATCATCTCCTGTCTAGATTAACACAACAGCTTCTAATTGACAGCAATGGCTTCCAACTTCCTGCTGCAGGTCTATCTCCTGTACATTTGTTTCTATAATGTAGCTGAAGGATGTCTCTAAAATACAAAAAGCATCATCCCCTTCCTTGCTTAAAATTTTGTAATGCTTCTCATTCGCCTTAGATAAAATCCAAACACTTTAGTGTTTCTTAGTTTTTTAAAAATCAGCAGCCTCATCTTTCTCTGAGATTTTCCATTCAAAGTACAGTCATATGCCACATACTGACTTTTCAGACTATGTATACAATGGTAGCCTCATACGATTATAATACTATATTTTTACTGTTCCTTTTCTGTGTTTAGATATCTTTAAACACACAAATGCTTACCATTGTGTTACAATTTCCCCAATTTTTCATTAGAGTCACGTGCTACGCAGGTTTGTAACCTAGCAGCAAGAGGCTCTGCCATAGAGTGTAGCTGTGTAATAGCCATACCATCTAGGTTTACAGAATTACACTCTATGATGCTCACACTATGATCAAACCACCTAACCATGCATTTCTCAGAACATATCCCTATCTTTAGGCAACGTGTGGCTTTCTGATTAGACTCACTTTCTCTGAGCAGTCTTCACCAATCTCCCTGAACTATGTCAGCTAGTGCTACATTGTGTTTTCTTTCTTGTTGGACTTATCACATTACCTTATATTTTGCTATGGATTGGATATGGTCTGCTTGGCACCACTGAGACTCATGGTGAAATTTGATCCCCGGTGTTGAGAGTGGAGCCTGGTGGAAGACATGTGGGTCTTGGTTGGTGCCATTCTCGCTGGAGTGAGTGAGTTCTTTTTTAGTTCTCATGAGAACAGGTTGATAAAAAGAGCCTGGAACCTCCCACTTCTCTCATAGTTGCTACACATGCAGGCTGCCCTTCACTTTCCTACCAGGAGTGAAAGTTTCCTGAGACCTCACCAGACACAGATGCTGGCACCAAGCTTCTTGAGAGCCTGCAAGAACCATGAGCCAAATAAACCTCCTTTCTTTACAAATTACCCAGCCTCAGATATTTCTTTATAGCAACGTAAAACCGATGGAGATGTATTTGCTTTGTTAATTATTTCTTTGCTGCTAGTTCAATACTATACACACTCTGCCGTCAAAGAGCATGTCTGTCTGTTCATCATTGGACCACCAGAGCCCAGCATACAGTAAATATTCAATTCAATACAAATGTTTGAAAGAAGAAAGAAATTCAACCCTGAATCTCATAATGTCACCTTAATCTTGGACTGGACATTTTGATGTAGTTAAAGAAATAGGATTTATTTGTCTGGGATTTCTTGATTTTGTCACTAGCAGTCTTGAAATGGTTGATGATGTCTGGGTGATAAAATGGTGTGGTCAAATAGATTGTAGAAGCATTTGTTCACTTGGCATCTCTGTATTGAGAACCAACTATACATCGAGCACTTTTCTAGGTGCTAGAAGGGACTTCTAGAGATAAGTGGTGGGAACCAGACAGATAAGGTTCCTGCTTTCCAAGATTACATGGGGTAGTTAGAAAGACAGACAGTGAACAGGTATATATATAAATGGACAAGATCATTTCTGATAGCAACAGCGGCCTTAAAGAAATTAAAACAGGATTTTGTGATGGAGAGTAACTGGGAGGGAATATTTGCAGGTAGAATAGCCAGGGAAGGCTTTTTCTCCCTTAGGAGTAACTTTTTAAAAGAGTTTTAAATTTTTGTGGGTACACATTAGGTATACAAAAGACTAACTTTTGATCTGGGTGATAATATGGATCCAGACATGCAAATTTCTAGAAGGAAGAGTTTTCTTAGAAGAAGCCCTCAGTGGGCATAAGGTTTCTGTATTTCATGGACAGAAAAGGTGGTGCAATTGGAATCTGAGAGAAGAGGTGAGGGGCCAGATTATATACGGCTCTGTGGCTACTGTGAGTGAGAGTAATTTTATTTTAAGTTGAATGGGAAACCATTGGTGCACAGCCACCACTTATAAGACCAAAGTTCATCTACACAGAGTCCAATATATCTCAGAACTAATATAGTGATTCATGCAGCACACATACCTAATACTACTTCTGTGTAGTAACTCACAAATCATTATAATTAGGAGGCTAGTGAAAATACTGCACTCTCTCCCTCCCTTTTATTTCTTTCTTTCTTTTCTTTTATTTAGTAAGCTCTGAAGTAAGTAGCCCTGGGGGGAGATCAAGTGATGAATAACTTCATTCAGCTCAAAGAAACAACAAAAAATCCCCAGTCGAATGGTTCATTGCAAACGGCAAAATAGTCATTGTTTAGTGGATAAGCTTTCCTCTCTTTAGTATCCAGGCAATGACTAATGATTTTCCTCCAAAGCTCCCACTTTTAAGAGAATGAATAAGCCCCAAAGGCCTCAGAGAGATAAGTATTACATTCCTCTTGGTAGCTCAGTTAGTGACTGAGATGGAAAAAGAAACTGGACACTATTTCAAAGCCAAGATCTATAAACGTGATGGTAGATACTGTACTTCTGTACTCCTAAATCGTTTGGTACCCAAATGGTTTTTATGCCCTTCTGTGTATTTTTCCGCCTTATCCATAAACTCACTCATCTGAAGTGAGTTTGCTTAATATATGTTTCCGGGTGCCCTCCCATCAGTATAACTGCATTTCCTGTGCTTCCCAGAGGAAAACCACTCCTGTGGCCTGATCCACTGCTCAAAGAGTAATACAAAATTGGATGATGGGTGGCCAAGTTGCATAAGTCACAGCTGGACCACACAGTTATTTATTTACATTGTTTTGTTTTCAAGACACAGCTTTCAAAAAACAACAACAAATTACTACAAAAAGTTACTTTAATTTCTAAAACACAAGAGCACATTGAATGCTAATATAAAGTTCAATGCATTAATTTCATTCTCTAATCTCTATTAGGAAAAATGTCATGGGTTAATATATTTGTGCCCTATTGAGAATTAAAGAGGAAACAAAATGGTTAGCATTTGTAACAAGGCCATGCATTATTATAGGAAGGCCATGCCAGGTCACGTATAATAGATAGGGCTACATTATTTTACACGGTAGCCAAAGGGGACTCAACTCAATGATGGGCAATGTTTGGAGAAATATTTGTTTTTTATGTGAAAAGGAAATAGAACTAGAGCATTCTGGTTGATGGGAACCATAAATAAGATTTTCCCACAAAGGATTAGAAAGCAAAAATACTCTTTTCACAGGTCCTGTTGCCTCAAAGTTCAAGGACCGGGTGAAGAGATTGCAATATTTCGTGATGGTAGTGGAATACATTGCACAGATTTCATATGTTGACATTGGCTTTAGTGCTTGGGAGAAATAATCAGATAAAATGAATTACATATTGGTACTGAAGGTTTCACAGAAAGCTGCAGAGAGACTAAAATCCTAAATGGAGCAAACCTCCATATATTTTAATTCATCAGCTAAAAATTAAGATGGGTAATTCTTAAAATTAATCTGATTGACAAGTTTAGTGTGTGATGGCTTCCAAATCTATTTTGGGGAAACTAACATGGTTTGAGATTTTTTAGAGGTGACAATTACAAACAAGCACCTTCAGCACAAAGATGAAAATTGAACATATTGTAATTATAACAATAAATATATATTAAAATTATCATTGGAAAATTTAAATAGTGTTTGGCATGTTATGAAACCCTTTACTACACATTATATAATAAAAGTCCTAGCAAATAAATGTAGCAAATTAACTAAAGAAAAACAGAAATAAAAACAAATAATCTGAAAACAGAAATAATCTAAAAAAATTAATTCATAAAATGGCCATTAACTATATAAAACATGTTAAATATCACCAGCAATCAAATGAATGATGCCAAGTCTTTTTAAGAAAATAAATTGATAAAGATTAAGAAGAAGACTAAAGGTAGTACTGAGGTTGACAAGAATATAAACATTTCTTATGGGGAGGATAATTCTAAACACCACTTACAGGCATTCAAATGTTGACTGCCTTTCTGGAGGAAAATTTGCCAATATCTATTCAGCAATTCAACATCTAATAATTAATCTTAAGAAATTAATGATAAAGAAATGCAAAGACATAGACACAAAGATCAGAATATTGCCTACAGTAATGAACATCTGTAAACAAGTGTCCAACAAGAAAGGATTTATTTAGACACCGATGTTATATTTGTAAAACAAAATACCACACAGCCATTGAAAATAATGCTGTATTTCGGTGGAAGTGAGTGGAGGTATGTCACCGTCAGTTCTTATGTTTTCCTCCAGGTAATTTAATTAGTAGGCACTCCTGGCTTCTCTCCATCTTGTCATATCTCCTTATCATGGAGAAATGACCGGCTTGGATTAGTAATTTTGGAAACAGGAAAAGAGTATAAGAGCCCTGTCTTTTCCTCTTGGGTGTCAGTTTTCCTACAGATAGCATTAGCTCTCTTTCACTCCTCCAATATTTGAAATTGTCCAGGCAAGACTCTTGTAGAGCAAAACTTATACCCGGCTAGGACCATCTATTGCCCGGTGGATATGCTGTTTAATTTGGGCTTCAGTATCAATAAGCCTCATTGCCTGCATTAATAAGACACCTCTTGCAACCTAGTCTTTTTCAGCATTAAAAATTACATTTCAACCCCAATCTGCCAACACTTTCATCATATATCACAGCTGTTTAGAACTTGGGTAAGAAAAAAAGTTCTTCTCAGTGGCTCCCTTAATACATCAACGTAATATAACAGTATTTAAAGTGACAGAAGGGCTCACAACGTATTGCTAATTAGAAACAAACAGATATGAAGATCACAGAGTACAAGGGTTTATGCAAAATATTTTAACAGTATTTATATCTGCTTATAGATGGATAAATGCTTCTCATTTAATTTCTTGTGTTTAAGTTTGTGTGTGTTTTTAATGTTTCCTGCAATTAGATTTTGAAACTTTTCTAGTTAGATTTAGAATTTTACTTTGATAAGTTATTGCAGAATTCTATAATCTTCTTCCTAAGAGATTATTAATACACAGAAGAGAAATTTTCCCGTGTGAGATGATAGCCTTGATTCTACATGAAGACAAGGTAACAAGTTAGCAGGAGTCTCAAGTCTGTCCCAGAATTACGATGAGTCGCCATATATTTGATGAATCCTTGGTTGAAAGGACATCATTACTACCTTGTCAAATTGCTTCCTCTGAGTTTCAGCATAGGAAAACCGAGTATGTATGGAAACTTAACTGCCTGAAATATTCGTTACTCAACCAGAGCTGTGAGATGTTGTGGCCTCGTACTCAGATTTATCCAAGGCCTCTTCTCTTCGCATATGTGGCTATTCAGAGGTTCAAATGAATGCTTTAGATTTCATAAAGCCATTCTTTAGAAATATAATTTGTTCATTAGCTACTTGAAAATACTTTAAATGTTTGCAGTTTTATTTCATAAATGTATGCATTAAATTTCGTAGTGCGTTCGTAACTTCAGACTAAAAACCCTTAGTAGCACCCCACGAAGACCTTTTCGCAACTCACTCCAATGTAGCCCAGCTCTTCTGGCTAATAAGCTCTCAGAAACATATATTTGTAAATGTGCACAGAACAAATTCAAATTTCAACAACTCTGGGTATGCACACGTCAAAAAGAAATTATGGGAATATAAAAGCATAATTAGCAAAGTTTAAAAACAGCACATTTAAAAATCTTTAAGCTTCCATACAACTGCCATATTTTATCATATAGTCAATCCAATTTCCCAATTTGAAAAATGTTTCCAGTTGCCCCTGTATGATTTCAGAAATTGCATTCATAATCCTAGTCCTGTGCTCTTCCAACATGTTTAGCTATGAAGAATAAACAGCAATTTAAATGCTTTTTCCATAATATTCTTGCTTATAGAAATTGGAAATTTTACACTTTAAGAGACATAAACATATTGCATAACATTTACAACTTCCTTAAAAATATGAAGGAACTCGTCTGAGGCTTCTTATTAGAATAATGGATTTGTGTATCTGTAGCCAATATCTAGTGCCTTTATCTGCTTCGGAAGGAGATCTGATGCCTTCTGTTGTTTACATTATATATGAGCTTTACCAATGCACAATTGCTCAAAGACAACTTTCATAAGAAATTTCAGCAAACACACAGGGTCCCTCTCCCCTTTGACAAAGAAAGTTTCTGGGCTAAAACATACCGCTGTGCAGTTTGTATATAGCACAACTCCAGGGGCGACACTCCTAGATTAGGAGGTGAATGGAATCCCCAGGGTTGTTGACCACAGTGCTCCAGGCAGGGCCTTTGTGAGATATGAAAAGCTTAGCAACCCCTCAACTAGTCTTTCATATCTTTCCCTGGGCCCATCCCTCAGGCTTCCTTTCGGCTCTAGGGTTCTACGACTTTTCTTTTCCTCATTTTCAAGGCCAGGAGACGGAGAGGTATGAAAACATCAAACTACCTGTTTTCAGGTAGCCACATCTCCTTCTAACTGCATACAAGTTTTAAAAAACATAATGTACTACTAGAAAATTTGAGGTACAGTAAGGCCAACAGATCCGGAAATAGCTGCTATTGAAAAGATAGTTTGTTACCCACAGGTCCCTGGAAGACGAGGCATGCCACACCATGGTGGGGGACATGTGAGAAGGTACCGGGGTCCCTCAAGAGGCAGAAGGGAGAGAGGAAACTGTAGGCAAAAGCCTTGGTTGTGGTTTCCATGGGAAGGAAGAGGAAGGACAGGGTAGGCAGGCCCCCTTTTGGTGAGTTTGCATAATTGCAGCAAGCTCTGGGGCATCTGTCCTTAGTTGTCTGGTGTTGGCTCTGGGGTGATGAGGGCAGGTGCATGGTGGTCCAGCGTGTGAGAGCCCATTAAAGAAGGTGGCTGGTGGTGTGAACTCTGAATGCATTTATTTGAATTTGAAATTTGAAAGGCATGCCACAAGGAGGAACTGTTCTTCAAGGATGGGGAGTGATCAGGTAAGCAGGGGTTCACGGCGGGTGACTCAGGCATATTGGATTGTTGGATTGTCCAGAACAAGGACAGCATATGCATGTAGGACAAATGTTAAAGCATCAAATTTACTGAAGCTAGAAGCATGGTTAATATAACATCTAGGGAAGACATTCTTTGGGACCAGAATCACTCCTATCTCTTCTATATGTATACCCAGTGCTAGACTTCCATTCGAAAGGGCGGAAAGCTTACAGCACACAACTAGCATAGCCCAAAGCCAGAAGAGCTAACTCTGGTTGTGAGGGGAACCAGACACACCCAGAAAAGTTCTGAACAACTTAAGAGTGGCTGATATTACCCAGTTAGTAACAGTACTATCAAGCCAGATCTAAACAAGTATGAGTAGCTTTGTATAGTACTTAATAGTTCATATAGTCAGAGGAAGCAAAGACAAGAAGAAAAATGGAAACTGGCATGAATTGACTGTTGCTATTTATTGATTACCTTTTTCAGGGTAGTACATATTGTTCTTACAACTTTATCACATTTTACCAAGAATTTAAATAAACCAACTATGTGAATTAAATAATAATGGAGGCAATAAAAGTTATTATAGAATAATGAAAAGAAAAAAATGTAAAGAAAAGGAAGAGGCAACATGTAGGGGAAAATGTTCCCCAAGTCAACAAGCAGTTATAAGGTCTTCCTGGCCTTAATCTAAGTCCCAAATGGTCAAAGGAAATAAGCTCTCTCATGTTTTTATTATGTTAAAATCCAGTGACCTGAAAAAAAAATCCAGGCTGGGCGCGGTGGCTCACACCTGTAATCCCAGCACTTTGGGAGGCTGAGGTGGGCGGATCACGAGGTCAGGAGATCGAGACCATCCTGGCTAACACGGGTGAAATCCCGTCTCTACTAAAAATACAAAAAAATTAGCCGGGCATGGGGGCGGACACCTGTAGTCCCAGCTACTCGGGAGGCTGAGGCAGGAGAATGGTGTGAACTCAGGAGGTGGAGCTTGCAGTGAGCCGACATCACGCCACTGCACTCCAGCCTGGGTGACAGAGCAAGACTCCATCTCAAAAAAAAAAAAAAAAAAAAATCCAGACCTCCCTAAAATGATTCCCTTCCCATTGATGGGAATATGCCTATTTGTTCAATTTTTCTTTGTTGAAATATTCTTAGATTTTATGTCAATATACAATTAAAAGCGGATAGCAAGAAAGAAACAGTAACTCTCATTTTATTTCTGGATTAGATTTCAGCATGTGGGTTGATGTTTGAGGTGAAAAGAGTAATAAAACACAAGGACTATCATTCATTCTTGCTGAAAACAAGGCTAATCAGGGACCAATGTCTGGCAAATGAAAAAGACTGCCTGATTAATTTACATAGTCTCAGTATGTTCTAAAGAACGTTAAAACACCCAACACCTTCATAGTATCTCCCATTTTTATATCGAAATCCATTTAGGTAGATTATTCTTAAGAAAATTTAGTTAGCCAAGAAACGGATGGGGCTGGTGTAATTCCCCCTATCTGCACTCTCCCTCAGGTTGTTAATGACAAATGCATGATAGTTATTTATTACAAATAGATTAAAGATGTCAGTATGGTTCCATTCATAGTGATCTTATACTTTTAAAATTCATGGGGAATTGGGCTTCTTCCCAATGCTGACAATGCACATGACTGCTTTCTGGTGAACTAGATTCCTCAGGAGTACTTTTCTTTATGTTTATTACTTAAAAAAAAGAAAGTACCATCTGCTCTTGCCTCATAGTTGTTTAAATTGTTTAGAACCTCAGGTCATAATGAGAATAATCATGGTGCACTTCCCTACAGTTAATTTCTCTGCAAATAATTAGCTACACAGACTTTTCTTTTAGCCCTGCAATGGGTGACAATGAACACAAAATGACCTGTGGAAGCTACTTGTTTCTCAGGACTGATGAACACTTTAGACCCCTCTTAGTGATCTGATGTCGTACCAGAATGTGGTTATTATAATGTACCTCCGTGTCATAAATATGCATATACTACACAAGTAAAATTCTTTATGATCAATTTATGCTACATTATGTTATACTTGCATATATACATATTCTACTTAATCTTTCTTGGGAAACAGTTTAAAACAAGGGACAGACATAAGTCAGATTCATTTTGTAAGAAATAATAGTCTTTAAAATATAATTTCATAGGAGCTATACAGACTATATAACATTCTCCTAAATAGCTAAATAATGCAAATAGTCAATAACAAACATAGAAATATGTAAAATGTTAAGTCAAACATTAAATGTATTGTAACTGGCTTTTAGTCTGGAATCTATAAATATCCTGAAATTACAAAAATTTGAGGTAGTTATGTGTTTGTATATTTCTCTGAGAAGACTCCATCCATAGAATTTATCAAAGTTTTTAAACTGTTATTTAATGTCAAATAAAATAAATACAATAAATTTTAATAAAATATTGTTATTTAATTATTCAACTATGCTAAAGTTTGTTTAAAATAAAGCACTGTTTAAACATAGCAGGTACATGAGAATAGATTCCTAGGACATCTGTCTTTTATAAAAGAATGGTAAACTGCAGGGGAACACAGGGAATTTAATAAAGGAAGATAGTTGTAAGTGTTCAAATTGTTGGAAAAATAGACTAAATGAAGTGAAAGCTAAACATTTGTTATGTGAATACTTCTCAGCAAGAAATCTGCATTGAGTTTGTAGCTGTGGCGCAGTCTCGTTTGATTCATATATTTAAAATAACAACAGGTTTAAGTATATCATGTTGTTTTTGAAGCGTTTCTGCACAGATATTAGGCTGATAACTCTATCTGGCATCATTGCATATATACAAATGACTGCATATATGAAGAGACTGAACAGAAGCAGCTTATTTCCCCTTATTC
The DNA here is from genome assembly GCF_029289425.2 of Pan paniscus. Taxonomy (NCBI): domain Eukaryota; kingdom Metazoa; phylum Chordata; class Mammalia; order Primates; family Hominidae; genus Pan; species Pan paniscus. The sequence continues at coordinate 178,667,025 of NC_073252.2, read as the reverse complement.
AGAACACTTTGTTTCTGTGGCTGTTAAGTTTACTTTGGGCCCATCAGTTAATTGTTTATGTTGCCATATTCATATTCTTAACGTTTTCACATTTGACAGGTTATTTATTAATGAGGAGAAGATTATACTATATCTCAGTACTCCATGTGAAGATGGATTTTACAGAATCATAACTTATTTTTTTAGAGGAACAGATTTAATCATCTGCAAACAATAAGCTTACCTGAGGGCTGACTGGGGGACTAGGGTGAGGGATAGAGTATTGTACAGTTATCATGGCTTCCCCTTTCCTGATAACTATAAAACCAAATACCTTCAAGATAACCATATCAGATGCTTCAGGGAGAAAAATTGTAAATGAGAGAGGGCAGCTTAAGTCCCCATCTTAGTTAACCGTGTTGTTGTCCAGCTCTGAGCCGTGTATCATTTCCTGCTGTTCACCAACACAAGCAGAGAGGCCTTTCTTCTTTATTAAAACAGCTAAAGCATTTTATTGTTATTAATATTGTTGTTATTATTATTTATATTTTTTGTCCTCTAATATTCTCATCCAGTAAATCTTATTAAGAGAAGAAATTTGAACCCTTTAACCAGCAGTAGGCCTCTACCTACGGTCTAATGCGACCTGGTGGCATTGAACTTGGACGCCATAACCTGAGTAAGACTTCTAAGAAAAAGTACAGTTGACACTTGAACAACACAGATTTGAACCGCGTGGATCCATTTACAGATCGATTTCCTCCCAAGTCAGAAACCCCTCAGAAAGCAAGACCAGCCCCTCCTTTTCCTCCTCCTCCTCAGCTTACTCAACATGAAGACAAAGACGATGAAGACCTTTATGAGGATCCACTTTCACTTAATAGTAAATACTTAGTAACATTTTCTTTTTTCTAGCTTAAGAATGCAGTATATAATACATGCAACATATAAAATATGTGCTAATTGGCTGTTTATGTTGTAAGTAAGGCTTCTGGTCAACAGTAGGCTATTAATGGTCAAGTTTTGGAGGAGTCAAAACTTATTAAGATACCTGGATTTTCAATTGTAGGGGGATCAATGCCCCTAAACCTCCATGTTGTTCAAGGGCCAACTGTAGTTTGAACTTTACATTTGAGAGAGGGTGTTTTCAGATAGAGATTTAAACAGACACTTGAGTCACAAAATATGTTTCAAAATGTTATTTCAAACTACTTTTAACTTTTGACAGCCAACAATTACATTTTGTTGAATCTTAAAGCCTAATGGTTCATTGATTTTTTTTTTTAGTCCAGAGCATTTTCAAAACATGCTTCATTAAAAAAAATAATAAATGTCCCTAGGGCAAGTAGTATGTATAAAAAAAAAAAGAAGAAAGTAGGTCACAAGCAGAAAGGATATAGTTCTATCTGTTTTATATATCTGCATTCCATAGAACCTTTCTCTTGATTAAAGGGTTTTGCGACCAATATTTTTAAGGACACTATTTCAAATCCCGCACGTGAGGCCAAAAAAGGCCAAACAATATTCCCCAAGCCACGCACCTAGGCAGTTATATTTTTGGGCCTAAGGCGTTTTGTTTAAATTGAAAATTTTTAGTTACTCAACTAAAAAATGTTACACGAGCAGTTAATAGTTTATAATTCTAGTAACTTGGGCTGGACACAGTGGCTCATACCTGTAAAACCAGCTGCTGGGGAGGCTGAGGCAGGAGGATCATTTGAGGCTAGGAGTTTGAGACCAGCCTAGTCAACACAGTGAGACCCTGTCTTCACAAATATAAAAATAAAAGAAAATTAGCTGGGCATTGTGTTGCAGGCTGAAGTGGGAAGACTGCTTGAGCCCGTGAGGTCAAGGCTGCAGTGAGCCATGATAGCGCCACTGTACTCCAGCCTGGGTGACAGAGTGACAGAGTGACATCTTGTCTCAAAAAAAAAAAAATTATAATAACTAGTACCTATTACCCTATTCAGGTGCAAACTATTACATGCACAAAATCCACCAGGAGAAGAATGAAGAGAAAAATGAGACTTCTTTCAAACTCAGTGAATTTCACTCAACACTGGCTACAGATAGGCAGCTCTGGGTTTAGACTCTCCAGCTTTTTACTATCTCCCAGAGCTAGCCAGAAGGTCATTTATATAAGCTAGTCAAATATTTGTTAGGTTCTCACTGAGTTTACAGAGCTTGATACTATCAAAATGGAAGTAGCAGTGTGCTATATCTTAAGGAGAAAGAGAATGTTTAGAAAATAGAAAGAATTTAAAATACAGTTCATTGCCTGCTTTTAAATAATTTGATTGTTGTTCAACTCATATTCCTTTTAAGGTCTTTCACTACTTTAAGAATCTCATGAATACTTAAGAACCTGGAGAACATAATGTTAAGTAAAATAAGTCAGTCACAACAAGACAAATATCTCGTGATCACACGCAGGAAATCTGACAAAGTTGAATTCATAGAAGTAGAAACCAAAATGGTGATTATCAGGGGAGCGGTTGGGGAGATGTTGGTGAAAGAATATACAATTTCAATTAGAAAGAAGGAATAAGTTCAGCAATCTGTTGCACAACATGTATTCTTTAATATTACTAAGAGTAAATTTTAAGTGTACTCAGCACAAAAAGTTGATAAATATGTGAGGTAATGCATGTAAATTAGCTTGATTTAGCCTTTCCACAATGGACGCATTTTTCAAAACAGCATGTTGTGCATGATAAATATATAACATTTTTATTTGTCAATTAAAAAAATAGGGACTCAACTATTTATGAAAATGTACTCTGCTTCCTGGTTGAGTTCTATGCCTTGCCCTCACCACAGCACCACTGTAATACAAAATAAATAAAAATTATAAAAAAGAATCTCATAAATTCTGGAGCTTCTTTCCAGAAAAATGCCTGGCTGCACAGGTGCACAAGTTGTTTAACTTACTTGCAGTGGAAGTTCTTAGGTTAAGAACCACCGCTGTGTGGTTTTAATAATCACCACCTCTGAGGAGACAGAACTCAAATCTTTGCTAGGCAATGACAACAAACAGTAAACATTATCTGAGCGCTATCCAGATGTTATGCACAATGTTAAACTGCTTTGCACACATTCTCATTTAATATTTACAATAACCTTAAGGAAGTTCTATCATTGTCCCTATTATACAGAGAAGGAAGCTTGGGTTAGAACATTTAAAGGACTTGCCCAAGGTCAAAAAGCCAGTGCGTAGCAGAACAAGAACTTGAACCCAGGTCTGGTACTATCTGGTACCAACATTATCTTGAATCTAATGTATTTAAATATAATATGACTACTATTTAAATAATTCTATTTTTGTTAATACATGAAAACACCCAAAAAAACCCATCATTTGAGGATGGGTGGAGCAAGATGCTGAAACAGAAGCCTGCACCCTTTGCCCTCCCTGCTGGAACACCAAATTTTCACAACTATCTAGACACAGAAAAGCATTATCATGAACCAAAAATCAGGTGAGCAATTACAGTACCTAGTTTTAACTTCATATCACTAAAAGAGGCATTGGGGAGGGCAGGAGAGACAGTTTTGAATCTCCGACACCACCCCTGCCCCAGCGAATCTGTACACTTTGGGGAGGGAGAGTGCAGTGACTGGGGCACTTTATAATGAACTCAGCGCTGCCCTGTCACAGCCCAATAACAACGCCCTTCTGGGCTCAGCCAGTGCCCGTGCATGGAGAGAGCATTTGGACCAACCCTAGCCAGAGGAGAGTTGCTCATCTCAGCAGATGGAACTTGAGTTTCTCCTCAAGTCTTGTCTGCTGTAGGGTCCTAGGTAAACTTGAAAGGCAGTCTAGGACACAAAAACTTCAATTCCTTGGCAACTGCTAGTGCTGGACTAGGCTTAAAGCCAGTGGACTACAGGGGCACATGACCTGGGGAGACACTAGCTGGTATGGCTAAGGGGGGGCTTGTGCCTTCCCTCTCCCAGGCAGTGCAGCTCGCAGCAACAAAAGTGACTCTTCTGTATGTTTAAGGAGAGGGGAGTAAAGAGTAAAGAGTGCTTGGTCTTGCATCTTGGATACCACCTCAGCCACAGTAGGATTGGGCAGCAGACAGAGTCAGGAGGTCCCAGTTCCAGGTCCTCACTCCTGGAAGACATTTCTAGACACACCCTGGGCCAAAAGGGAATGTGCTGCCTTCAAGAGAAGAACCCAGTCCCAGCAAGATTTATCACCTGCTCACTAAAGAGCCCTTAGGCCCTGAATAACCAGCAGTGATACCCAGGTAGTACGCTGTGGTCCTTGGGATCTGAGATGTGTTGACTTCATGGGTAACCCAGCACATTCCCAGCTGTGGTGGCTATGTTAAAAGACTCCTTCTGTTTGAGAAAGGCAGAGGGAAAAGTAAAGGGGACTTTGTCTTGTACCTCAGGTACTTGCTAGGCCACAGTAGGGTAGAGAAAGAAGCAGGCTCTTGGGGTCCTGAGGTCCAGGCCTAGGCTATTAGACAGCATTTCTATGCCTGCTGTCATGTCCTCAGAAAATCTCATGTCGAATTGCAATCCCCAGTGTTGGAGGTGGGGCCTGATGGGAGGAGACTGGATCATGGGGGTGGAGTTCTCATGAATGAGTTAGCACCATCCCCTTGGTGCTGTTCTCATGATAGTGAGTGAGGGAGTTCCTGTAAGATCTGGTTGTTTAAAAGTGTGTGGCACCTTCCCCCTCTCTCTCTTCCTCCTGCTCTGGTCATGAAAGATGTGCCTGCTTCCCCTTCACCTTTCACCATGATTGTAAGTTTCCTGAGGCCTCTCCAGAAGTAGAAGCCACTATGCTTCCTATACGCCTACAGAACCCTGAGCTAATTAAACCTCTTTTCTCTATAAATTACCAAGTCTCTGGTATTTCTTTATAGCTTGTGAGGACAGACTAATACACCTGTTCTGGGGCAGAGTGGGGACCACTGCCCTGAAGGGTGAGTGCTAGGCCTGGCAGCATTCACCACAAGCTGACAAAAGAGACCTTGGGTTTAGGTGACCATTATCAGTGGCCTGGCAGAACCCCCATGGACTAATGGTGGTGGTGGCCACAGAAAGAGGCTCCTCTGCCTATGGAAAGGAGAGGGAAGCGCAGGAAAAGCTTTGTATTATGGTATGAGTACCAGTTTAGCTGCAGTTGAAACATCAGGTAAACTGCTAAGATTTTTGACTCCAATCACTGGCTCCCAGACAGCATCTCTGAATATACCCAGGGCCTAGAGGAACTCACTGCCCTGAAGGGAAAACTCCTGGGCAAGACCCAGGGCTGTGCTGGCTTCACGTCCGACCCACCACAGTCCCAGGGTGGGGCCACAGGGGTACTTGCAACGTCATACTCCCAGCTCCAGGTTGCTCAGCACAGAGAGACAGAGACTCTGTATGTTTGGGAGAAAATAAGGGAAAAGAATAAGAGTCATCGTCTAGTAATCCAGAGAATTCTTCTGGATCTTATCTAAGACCACCAAGGCAGTACCTCTATGAGTCTGCAAAAACCATAGTGTTATGTGGCTTTGGGTGCAGTTCCCTTAGAATACCTGGAAAGCCTTCCAAAGAAGGGCAGGCACAAACAAGTCCAGACCATAAAGACTACATAAATATCTAACTCTTCAATGCCCAGAAACTGAAGAACATCTACAAGCATCAACACCATCCAGGAAAATATGACTTCATCACACCAACTAAATAAGGCAACACGGGCCAATCATGGAGAAAACAGAGATACATGATTTTTCAGACAGAGAATTCAAAATAGTTGTTTTGAGGAAACTCAAAGAAATTCAACATAATACAGAGAAAGAATTCAGCATTCTATCAGATAAATTTAACAAAGAGATTGAAGTGATTAGAAAGAATCAACCAAAATTACAGAGTTGAAAAATGCAATTGATATGCTGAGGAATGTATCAGAGTCTCTAATAGCAGAATCGATCAAATAGTTGAATTAGCAAGCTTGAAGACAGGCTATTTAAAAATATACAGTCAGAAGAGACAAAAGAAAGAAGAATAAAAGCAGTGAAACACACCTACAAGATTTAGAAAATAGCCTCAAAAGGGCAAATCTAAAAGTTGCTGGCATTAAAGAAGAGGTAGCGAGAGAGAGAGGGATAGACAGTTTATTCAAAGACACATCAGAGAACTTCCCAAATCCAAAGAAAGATATCAGCATTCAAGCACAATAATGTTATAGAACACCAACCAGATTTAACCCAAAGAAGACTACCTCAAGGCATTTAATAATCAAACTCCCAAAAGAGAAGGACAAAGAAAGAATTCTAAAATCAGCAAGAGAAAAGAAACAAATAACATAAAATGGCGCTCCAACAAGTCTGGTAGCAGACTTTTCAGTGGGAAACTTACAGACCAACAGAGAATGATATGACATATTTAAAGTGCTGAAGGGGGAAAAAATCCCACGAACTTTTAACTAGAATATATATTCACTGAAAATATCCTTCAAGCATAAAAGAGAAATAAAGATCTTCTCAGACAAACAAAATCTGAGGGATTCCATTAACACCAGACCTGTCCTACAAAAATGCTAAAGGGAGCTTTTCAATCTGAAAGAAAAGGATGTTAATGAGCAAAAAGAATTGATCTGAAGGTATAATGCTAACTGGTGATAGAAAGCACACAGAAAAATACAGAATAGTATAACAACACCATAATGGTGCTGTGTAAACTACTCTTGTCATGAGTAGAAAGACTAAATGATGAACCAATAAAAAATAATAACCACAACATCTTTTCAAGATGTAGACAGTACAAAAAGACATAAAGAGGAAAAACAAAAACATAAAAAGCAGGGGGATGAAGTATAGAGGTTTTTTTTTTTTTAGTGTTCTTTTTGCATGTTTGGTTGTTTGTATATCCAATTAGTGTTAAGTTGTCATCAGTTTAAAATAACGGGTTATAAAATAGTATTTGAAAGCCTCATGGTAACATCAAATCAAAACAACATACAATGGATACACAAAAAGTAAAAAGCAAGAAATTAAAGGCATACCACCAGAGAAAATTACTTTCACTAAAAGGTACACAAGAAGGAAGAGAAGAGTGCAAAAAATCAGAAAACAACAAAATGGCAGGAGTAAGTCCCTATTTATCAAAAATAACAAATAGACTAAACTCTCCAACCAAGAGACACAGAGTGGCTGGGTGAGGGGACTCACGCCTGTAATCCTAGCACTTTGAGAGCCGGAGACGGATGGATTACCTGAGGTCAGGAGTTCAAGACCAGACTAGCCAACATGGCAAAGCTCTGTCTCTACTAAAAATACAAATATTAGCTAGCTGTTGTGGCACATGCCTGTAATCCCAGCTACTCGGGAAGCTGAGGCACGAGAATCGCTGGAACCTGGGAGGTGGAGGATGCAGTGAGCCAAGATCATGCCATTGCACTCCAGCCTGGGCAACAGAGCAAGACTCTCCATCTCGAAAAAAAATAAATAAAGACGCAGAGTGGATGAATTGTTGAAAAATAAGACACAATTATCTGTTGCCTACAAGAAACACACTTCACCTATAAAAGCACACATAGACTGAAAATAAAGGGACAGAAAAAGATATTCCTTGTTAATGGAAACCAAAAAAAAAAAAGAGCAGGAGTAGCTATATTTATATCAGACAATATAGATTTCAAAACAAAAACTGGAAGAAGAGACAAAGAAGGTCATAATATAATGATAAAGTGGTCAATTCAGTAATAGAATATAACAATTGTAAATATATATGCACCCAACACTGAAGCACCCAGAAAAATAAAGCAAATATTATTAGAGCTAAGGAGAGAGATATACTTTAATACAATAATAGCTGGAGACTTCAACATCCCACTTTCAGCACTGGACAGATCTCCCAGAGAGAAAATAAAGAAAAAAAACACCAGACTTAATCTGCACTATGGAACAAATGGATCTAATTGATAATTACAGAACATTTTATCCAACCATCCAACCGCCAAAGAATATACATTCTTTTCCTCAGCACATGGATCATTCTTAAAAATAGATCATTTATCAGGTCACAAAATGAGTCTTAAAATATTCAAAAATATTTGATATAATATCAAGGATCTTCTTTAACCACAGTGGAATAAAACTACAAGTCAATAACAGGAGGAATTTTGGAAACTATAGAAACTAAACAATATGCTCCTGAATGACAAGTGGGCCAATGAAGAAATTAAGAAGGAAATTGAAAATTTTCTTGAAACAAATGATAATGAAAATACAACATACCAAAACCTATGAGATAAAAGCAGTACTAAGAGAAAAAATTATAGTTTTAAGTATCAAAATTAAAAAAAGATGAAGAACTTTAAATAAACTAATAATGCATCTTAAAGAACTACAAAAGAGCAAACTGAAACCAAAAGTACATGAAAATAAATAAATTTGAAATGAAGAAAATACAAGAGGTCAATGAAATAATGAAAAGTTGGTGTTCTGAAATGATAAACAGAATTGACACACCTTTAGCTAGACTAAGAAAAAAAGAGAGACAACCCAAATAAAATCAGGGATGAAACAGGAGACATGACAACTGACATCACAGAGATTCAAAAGACCATTAGTGGCTACTATGGACAGCTATATGGCAATAAATTGGAAAATATAGAAAAAATGGATAAATTCCTTGACAAATATAACCTACAAAGATCTAACCACGAAGAAATCAAAAACTTAACTGACGGAAAACAAGTAACAAGATTGAAGCCATAGTAAAAAATTGTCCCAGTAAAGAAAAGCCTGGGATATAATGGCTTCCATGCTGAATTCTAACAAATATTTAAAGAACTAATACCAATCCTACTCAAACTATTCTGAAAAATAGACAAGGAGGCAATACTTCCAAACTCATTCTATGAGATTAGTTTTACCCTGAGACAAAAACTACAGGCCAATATCTCTGATAAATATTGATGCAAAAATCCTCAACAAAATACCAGAATACCAAACTCAGCAATACATTAAAAAGATCATTCATCATGACCAAGTAAAATTTATTCCAGGCATGCAAGGATGATTCAACACATGTGAATCAATCAAGGTGATACATCATATCAACAGACTGAAAACTAAAAACCATATTATTAATCCAATTGCTGCTGAAAAAGCATTTTTTAAAGTTTAATATAACTTCATGATTAAAAAAACTCAAAAAACTGGGTATAGAAGGAACATACCTCAACACAATAAAAGCCGTATGTGATAGACCCACAGCTAGTACCATACAGAATGGGGAAAAATTGAAAGTCTTTCCTCTGAGATCTGGAACACAGCAAGGCTGCCTGCTTTCACCAATATTATTCAACATAGTACTGAAAGTTCTAGCTAGAGCAATGAAACAAAAGAAAAAAACAAAGTGCATCCAAATTGGAAAAGAATAAGTCCAATTATCCTTTTTTTCAGATGGTATAATTTTATATTTCAAAAATCCTGAAGACGTCACAAAAAAAACTATTAGAACTAATAAACAAATGCAGTAAATTTGCAGGATTCAAAATCAACATACAAAAATCAATAGCATTTCTATATGCCAACAGTTAATCTAAAAGAGAAACAAAAAAATCCCATTTAAATAGCCAAATATAAAATTAAATACCAAGGAATTAACTAAAGAAGTGAAAGATCTCTATAATGAAGACTATAAAATGCTGATGAAAGAAATTGAAGATACCAAAAAAATGGAAAGATATTCCATGTTAATGATTGGAAGAATCAATATTGTTAAAATGTCCACACTACCCAAAGCAATCTATAGATTCGATGTGATCCGTATCAAAATATCAATGACATTCTTCACTGAAAAAAAGATCCTAAAATTTATATAGAACCGCAAAAGACAGAATAACCAAAGCTTTCCTGAACAAAAAGAACAAAACTGGAGGAATCACATTACCTGACTTCAAATTGTACTACAGAGATGTAGGAACCAAAATGGCACAGTACTGGCATAAAAAACAGACACATAGGTCAATGGAATAAGACAGAGAACCCAGAAACAAATCCACCCACCTACAGTGAACTCATTTTTGACAAAGGTGGTAAGAACATACACTAGGGAAAAGACAGCCTCTTCAATAAATGGTGCTGGAAAAACTGGATATCCATATCAGGAAGAATAAATCTAGACCCCTTTCTCTTGCCATATACAAAATTCACATCAAAATGGATTAAAGACTTAAATCTAAGAACTCAAACTATGAAATTACTACAAGAAAACATTAGGGAACCTCTCCAGGACATTGGTCTTCAGAACTTCCTTATTTTTTATTCCTCATTCTTCTCTGGATAATCCACTTACCATCTCACCTGCTTTATCCATAAAGCTTCTGCATTCCTTCTTAGAATGTTCAACTTTTTGTAATAAAAATGATTATATCTTTGGGCTGGGTGTGGTGGCTCACGTCTGTAATCCCAGCACTTTGGGAGGCTGAGGCAGGCAGATCGCTTGAGGTCAGGAGTTCAAGACCAGACCAGCCAATATAGTGAAATCCCATCTCTACTCAAAATACAGCAACAACAAAAATAGCTGGGCATGGTGACACAAACATGTAGTCCCAGCTACTTGGGAGGCTGAGGCAGAAGAATCACTTGAACCTGGGAGGCCAAGGTTGCAGTGAGCAGAGATGGAACCACTGCATTCTAGCCTGGGCAACAGAGTGATACTCTGTCTCAAAGAAAAAATGATTGTATCTTTAATGCTTGCTTTGTGTCAAGCTCCATGGTGATATTTTTAATGCTACTACCAAATCCACTAAGGTAATTTGTCATGACATAACTATATAACATATGATTATACCATAATATTTAGTCCATCTGTGTCTTCTTATGTTTCCTTCAGAGTACTATTTGTCTTGGTCATTATTCTGGACTGAAGAAATGAAGAACTAATCCCAACAGCACTAATACACTGGTTCATTGGCTCCCTTACCATCGATGTAGACACATTAGAAACTAGTGGATTGAAAGCAGAGAAACATTTCATTCAACCGATATGCAACAAATATTGTAGTATGCAAACACTTTTTTCCCAGAATATCTTGATGTTACCATAATTTTATACTTTTAATGTAAGTCACATGGATGATAGGGTACATTCTTCCCAAATACTATGGTTTGGATGTGTCCCCTCCAAAATTAATTAAGAGGTGGGAACTTTAGGAGGTTAGGCTGTGAGGGCTCTTCCCTCATCAATAAGGCCCTCATAAAAGAGGCTTCACACAGCATTCAGCTTGCTTTTCCTTCTGGCTCCTGCCATGTGAGAACACAGCAATCCAAGATACCAAACCTGTATGTGACTTGATCTTGAACTTCCCACCTCTGAGAACTGTGAGAAGATAACTCTCTGCTCTTACGAATTACACAATCTCAGATATTTGATTATAGCAGCACAAAAGGACTAAGACATTATTTCTATTAACTTCATAAGATCGAAACTACAGCAATAGAATATTGAAGGGAAATCTATGGTAAACATTTCTTCAATTACAGAATGGGAAGGAGGAAAGGAGAAGTGAAATAATGCCTATGGAACACCTACTACCTGTGAGCCATTGGAATACACTAGCTGATTTACACATATCTTCTCATTGACTCTTAACAACCAATGAGACGGGGACGGTCCCTATACAACAGATGTGAAAATAGGGCTTGAAGAGGTGAGTGGTCGGCCCCCCAGTTCATGGGATAAATAGCAGAGCTTGCCGCTAATCAAGTACTGCATTTACAAGATGCAGGAAAACAGCATGGTAAAGATAAGACAGGGGCATCCAAATGTTGAGTCCCATCTCTCCCCTTAGTCATCTTTCTATCCACTTATACAATGGTGTCCTTGAAAAAAACTACTCTAAAATACCATACAAAGTGTTTATTTTTCCAAGCACTACGTATTTATTTTTCTTATACATTTTAAGTCAGATATTGGGTTTAAAAGTGTATATTTTAGGAGTTTTGTTTGGAATCTCAGGTGACCAGCCAGATGAGGAGGGCTCAGATCTGTAATTACACTTAACTAATTAACTAATTAGAAGTTAATAGGGCAAGAAAGTGCTGGTCTTTTGTTCACAAATCATTAACAGTGTGTTGGTAACAGATTAATTATCTTTTAAAACATGTGCATTAAAGTTTACAACAACTTTAATAAAGTTATTTGCATTATAGAAACAATTTGAATCTGGATGACATTTATAGGTTACTTACTATTTGGTAATTAATAATGTCTTTAAGATAAAATTATACAATATAAGACTGAGAATTTAGTCTTAGATACAATTTAAAGCCCATTCCCTAACCATGTTGTAGATATGGTCTATTCTCCGTTACAGGTAAATTACCAAAAATTGTTTTTAATGATTCTGACTGTGGAAACTTGTACTTTATACAATGACAAATCCTATATTCTTGATGTTCTGAGTAAAGGGGAAAAGGTTGATTGAGAGCAATTAATTCAGAGTTCACTGTCTAACCATGAACATTTTACCTCAATGGCAACTACAGGTAATTAATTCCACATCTGAGTGGAAAATTATAAAAGAAAACTCTATCGAAGTGAAGAGATGATAAATTACAAAGAACAACAACTGGGGTAGTGCTTTGATTTTCATACTTCATTTTGTAAAAGTGTAGGGAAGGCATTTCTTTCATATAATGTTTGTTCTTATTAAATTGAAGCTCTTAAAATGATTAACAATTTAGATTGCATATAATTAATGATATAGATTTATTGTGGCAGTAAACACTTTAGGGAGCACTTCTTTGATAATTTAAGCTGAGTTGTTCATAAAAATGTGTATAATAGTATATACATATATAAACATGTTTGTGTACCTATATATATATATATAGTATAGATATAATGTATGTATACTTCTAAATATATGTAAGTTGTGTCTTATTTCCAAGAGCTTACTTCTCCTGTAAGGCTCTTTCTTGATGGACTCCATCAGCTCTCCTTCACCTAAGTCCTCTTTACCCATCCTTCAGATTTCAGTCCAAATAACATTTTTATTAAAAGAGAACTTGCATTTTACAAAACGCTGCAAACATTCACTAAATAATTCAATAGACACTTACTCCTGAGCTTTAACAGAACCCAACAGTTTGTGATATCTGCTTGTCTTTTTAATATAAATTTTCAAATACAGATATGTTCACACTATGTCTTCCTGTCTCTTTCCTTCTTCCCCAGAAGCAGACCTACCCAAACATTGTGATCCATCATTATCAGGCATGTTTTTTTTCTCTTGTCCATGTAGGATCTATGAATAATAGATGTTATCTTTGTGGGTTGCTTTTGAAATTTTTACATAAGCATTACCACGACATATGTATGGTTATACCCTTATACAGAACTTATTTCCCTTTAAAGAACTTACAACATTTTGTAATTCTATACTTGTTTGAGTACTTATTTATGTGACCAGAGTATGTTTTTTGAAGGCAGTGACCATATTCATTTTGCTTATTAATTATTAATTGTTGAAAGTATTTTAACTAAAAGAAAAGTTATTGGGGAAGAAAGGGGTCCTTAGATTAATGACGCATGGATTATTTGAAGTCACACTCAAACAGAATAAGCTGAATAGTACTGTTTGGGAATACAATGCTGCTTGTTTAAGTCTTTGGCATTTTTCTTTCAATAGCATTTATTAATCAGCCATCCTATGCCTTGACATTTTGTTAGGTAATGTTGAGGCCAAAGTAAAAGGCATATTTTCTGCTCTCAAGTAAACAACATTTTCCAAGAGCAATTAGGTGTTCATCTTTGAAACCAACATATTTGGTAGACTTTAGTTAAAATATAACATCTTCCTTATTATCTATTAAATTGGGTGTAGCCCAGGTCTACATATAAGCCCACAGTAGGTATTTAAAAAGTGATGCATGATGATAAACTACAAATCTTAATCAGTAATTTCAAAAGCATTCCTATATAGTTGCTCACTGCATTACCTGCCTTTGTTTTCAAATATTTGGGTGACTAACCATCAATGTTACTTTTAGGGATATTTGCCTGTAAGTGACTGAAAGCCTTCCAAATATAATGATGATCCATAGTCCCTAAAGCAGAAAGTTGGTTCAAGATCATGTCCTGCATAGATGTGCAACTGGATATATATGCAGAATGGCAGGAAATCAAACAAATGAATGAGAATGCTTATAATTATATTTATGTGTTTTCCCTATAATAAGCTTTTGAAATGAAAATGTACATCAGATTTGTCCATCTGCTTAATGAAGGGGAAAATTTAATCTAATTACATTGTAGCTAAATATTTACACCTAATGCAATACTCTTTTAGTTTTTCAATATTTTACTTTAAAAGATAGTTTCCGTAAACATAATATATTAAACCAGAAAAAAGCAATTCTCTCCAAAAATAATTTAGCATTTTTTATTCCATCATATATTAAAATTCACTAAACATAAATGCATTTCAAATCTATGGTTCAATTAGGTAATGCTATGAAAATACATTCTGAACCTCTTATAGATTCTTTTATAGAGATCACTCACAAAAATACTATTTAGAAATAATAATCTTTCTATTTAAAATGAAATATACATATTTTAATATGTTAAAATTATCATTATTAATAAAGTATATCACCTATTTGAAATTGGTCTTTGTATTCTATAATGATATTACTTAAGGCAATTATTAAAGGGTGACAAGTATTTTTGTTTTGGTGTGAATTTATTTAATATATAAATTACATTTTGTTAGTGACTTCAATGTGAGTAACCTAATAATCTTAACAAATTTTTATTTTCAATTTAAATTAAAGTAATTCCTCCTATCTCATTAACTTAGTCTTCAAATTCTTTTCCTGCCAAGAAAAATATATATGGACATGTTCAAAAAATAGACATTGTATGCATCTAGGACACAGATATATTTTTCTATAAAGTTTAAATTTGACCAGGAATTTATTTTTAATCCCATATGGAGACAAATCACACACACACAGCTGGGCTGTACATGAATTGTGAGTCATTTCCCTCTCTGCCATATGCTGTCTTTTTAAGGCAATATTGATGTGCTAATACAAAGGAAGGCTATGGAGGACCAGCTCCGGTTCTAATGTACAACTACTGCTCCCAATCACTTTTTTTTTGTTTGTTTGTTTGTTTTGAGACGAAGTCTCACTGTCTTGCCAGACTGGAGTGCAGTGGTGCAATCTTGGCTCACTGCAACTTCCACCTCCCAGTTCAAGCGATTCTTCTGCCTCAGCCTCCTGAGTAGCTGGGACTACAGGCATGCACCACCTGTAGTGGCCAGATGAATGAACAGTATTTCCACAGGCAAGACAAGGATAGAAGAATTCTAGGCATCGGGAAGTCATGGTCAAAGGCTAATCATAGCAGAAGGGGAAGCAAACATGTCTTTCTTCACATGGCAGCAGCCAGTCCTGGCTAATTTTTGTATTTTAGTAGAGATGGGGTTTCACCATGTTGGCCAGGATGGTCTTGATCTTCTGACCTCGTGATCCACCTGCCTCTGCCTCCCAAAGTGCTGGGATTACAGGCATGAGCCACTGTGCCCGGCCCTCAATCACTTTTTAAAGATCATTCTTCCTTGACACATTTAGTTTTGAAAAGAAAATAAATGGGGGTAGTGGGAGGCAGGTAGAAAAAGAAGCAAAACACTTGAGGCTAAGACTTATGAGGAAACAAGGCACAGGTTTTATGAAAGGGAAGGGGATCTTTGACATCCTGTGTTCTCTTGGAGAATTATGTTCACAGTCAAATGCTGTATGGACAGGCATGTTCAGTATGAATATACTCAGCCAAGATGATATTGGTTTGTGTTAAGGAATGAATGATTATTCCCCCACCCCCTAAGTTTAGATCTTGAAGCCTTAACCCCCAAAGTGAAGGTATTCAGATGTGAAGCCTTTGGAAGGTAATTAGGTTTAGATTACATCGAGGGTGGAGCCCCTATGATGGAATTAGTGCCTTTGTAAGAAAAGGAAGACAGCAGAGCTTCCTCTCTCTGCCATGTGAGAATATAGCAATTAACTTGCTGCTGGAAGGCAGGAAGAAGGTCATCACTAAGAACAGAATCTGCAGACACCTCGATCTTGGACTTCCCAGCCTCCAGAACTGTAGGAAATGAATATCCGTGTTGTGTAAGCCACCCAGTCTATGTTGCCTTGTTACAGCAGCCTGAGATGACTAAGACAGTTTGCTCTTTGTATTTCAAGTTTATCAGAAATAGAAGTTACCACTGGTAGCTAAAGATTTCTTTGTGGAACTTGCTAAGATTCCTTTAAGGGAGACCTTGAAATCACAGTTGTTATTCTCAGCAGTCTCTCTGGGGCTCTGCTTTCCCATCACCTCAACTTCTCCCTGGATTTGTTTCCAGAAAGATCAAGCAGCAACTTTTGGTATTTTAGTATCTTCTTAAATTTGGCAATCTATAGCTAAATGGTTGAGAAACAAAAATAAAAACAATAAATAAGCATAAAATTATATTTTCAGCCAGGCACAGTGGCTCAAACCTGTAATCCCAGCACTTTGGGAGGCAGATCACCTAAGGTCAGGAGTTCGAGACCAGCCTGGACAACACAGTGAAATGCCAACTCTACTAAAAACACAAAAATTAGCCGGGCATGGTGGCCCATGCCTGTAACTTCAGCTACTACTCAGGAGGCTGAGGCGGGAGAATTGCTTGAACCTGGGAGGTGGAGGTTGCAGTGAGCCGAGATTGTGCCACTGCACTCCAGAGTATTAATAATTTATAATAGTAATAATAACTACTATTAACACTTACATGGCACTTATTATGAGTCAGGTGTTTTATACTAACTCATTTAATGCTTGAAACAACCCTTTGGGTTAGATAGTATTACTATCCCTACTTTAAAGAAACTGATGAATAAAAAAGATGAGCATCTTGGCCAATAACACACAGTTAAGACACACATTTAACTTCCTTTTTTTTTTTTTTCCAGACAGGGTCTGGCTCTGCTGCCCAGCCTGGGGCACACTGGTGTGATCATGGCTCAGTGCAGCTTTGACCATCTGGGCTCAAGTGATCCTCCAGCCTCAGCCTCTTGAGTAGCTAGGAGCACATGTGTGTACCATCACCCCAGCTAAGTTTTTTAAATTTTTGTAGAGACAGGGTCTTCCTCTGTTATCCAGACTTGTCTGTAACTCCTTAGTTCGAGGGATCCTCCCACCTCAGCCACCCAAAATGCTAGGATTACAGGCGTGGGCCACCATGTCTGGCCACATTTAGTTTATAAAGGAGTTAAAGGATAGGAATAGTTCACTCAACTTTTCATTGCTACTAGAACTATAGATAGATAGATAGATAGATAGATAGATAGATAGATAGATAGATATGGATATAGATATATAGATATAGATACACACACACACACACACACACGTAACTCTTAGCATGAAACTTATTTTTAATTTTTTTCATTAGATTTTTAAATTTCTTAAGTACTTAGAGGTTGTTTGTTTCAGACAAGCTCTCACTGTCACCCAGGCTGGAGTGCAGTGGCACAATCATAGCTCACTGCAGCCTCAAACTCCTGGGCCCAAGTGATCCTCCCACTTCAGTCTCTAGAGTAGCTGGGACTACAGGCACCTGCCACCATGCCTAGCTAATTTTTTTTTATTTTTTAAACATTTTCTTTTGTAGAGACAGGGTCTCAACTATGTTGACTAAGTACTTAGATCTTAAGGTACTTTCAAAAGTAGAGAAATTCGAAAATGAAGGATGAAAGAAAAAAATTAAAATTTGCTATACTTCTCTCCTCAGTCTACCATTCCAGTTTATTCTCTAACAGCTATTTGTCTAATAACGGGATGAAAGTTTTCAAAATTTGGGCCAAATATTATTTACTTAAAAAATGGCAGGTGATATGATTTTTTCTATGGAAAGCTTCCTGGGAATAAGCCCTGGCCTCATTTCTGTTATTGGAAGAAATTTAAGGTAGTTAACTTCATGCTGTAATTCAATATACAAAAGTAAAGTCATATATTGAATTAGTAACTTCCCTTTTGGTAGTTGTGTGTGTGGTCAGGAGAATTAATGCATGGCCTAGTTATGATAATTTTCTACTTCATTTACATCTATGCTTAGGATTGCCAGATAAAGTACTGGCTGCTCAGTTAAGTTTGAACTAGATATAATTACTAAATTTTTAGTATATGTTCCATGTAGTGTGTGTGTGTGTGTGTGTGTGTGCGTGTGTGTGTGTGTGTGCATATTTTTTTTCCAATACCTAGCAACCCTATGTAAACTGTGTTGTTTTATAATGTGCATGTGAAGTGTGTTCTTTGTGTCTTTCTGGTTCAGATGCCAGAACTTTCATTCTAAAGAGTTTTCTAATTTTATAAGATGAGCACTGATAAAGAAAATGCCAAGGTGCCTAAGAATTGAACTTCAAATTAAGATCTGAATTAATCCAGGTAATACCTGCAGGTCTAAAGCCAGAACTGAAAAGGCAGAGCAAAACGAAACGATCAAAGTCATGGAGATTGATATTATTGTATGCATCCTATAGCCAGTATTAGAAATAAGTAAAATCACATGTGCAGAAAGCACGAAGGTGGGCTAATTACAAGCAGTTCAATTATAACAAGTCTCTGGGAAGCTGCCCTGCATGCTGACCTCCCCATACATACACACACTCCTTGGTTGGTTCTCTTAGTTGGTTCTTCTAGTTGGTTCCTCACCCTCTACCTGTAGGGATGGCTAAAAAGCTAAAGCTAAAGCTTTCTTAAAACAGCTGCTTGACTCAGTGAGTGAGTGTTGCAAAAAGGCAAGAATTCACATGTAAAAAATTTGTGTTAAAGACCACCAACACAACAATATTTAACTGAAGGTTTCTGCCAGGAGGAATCAGAAAGAGCATTGGAAAAAATGTCTTTTTACATAAAACACTGTATTTGTAAAATAATTTTCTATTCACAAGTACTGTATTTCCAGAAACTTGTGAATAGAGAAAGGTTAGCCAATAATTGAGGGTAGAACCATATTGTTCAGTTAGAACATATTTAATAATATTTTCACACTTATTATTTGACACATAAAAATTTTACAGAATAGCACTTGGGGATACTGATAACCTATTTTCCACTTCAAATAGCTTCCAGGGATGCCAAATTTAAGAATGATGAAAATTCCTCAAGTCAATTTTGTTTCTAGCTTATTTTGTTAGTCTTAACTTTTTGCACCTTGACCAAAATAAAGTAGGTGCCAAAAATGGTGGTTAAACAAATGCTAATTTGCTGTTTTTCCAAATGCCTCTGCCTCTTATCAGCCTGAAACTGACATGTATGTTACTCCATGCTCAATGAGGTTTAATCTAAAGTTTAAAATGTTTGCTTAATTTAAAATATTTTATTTATACCTCAAAAGAAGTTGATTATCTTTGAAAGTTATTTGTGGTTTATTCAATTTCTTTAATTGCCAGCAAATGGTAGCATGTCTAGCACATAGTAAACCATCAGTATATATCTTGTAAATGAGGAAAGAATGAATGAATAAATGTGTTAAAGACATTTCCTATATTCATTTGGGTTTTGTTGCCCCGTGCATAAGTTGGATTTTTTTTTATTAAATAACAAAAGTTAGAGGGCTATTTTCAAAAGAAAATCAGGGGTGTCATAGGAAAAAAGAATAACAATGCTTCTAAATAAGAAGACAATCCTTATATAGAGGGTCTTTTCTGTTCTGGTTGTGGAGTCTCAGAAAGGTATGTTTTCTGGGCAGTGGAAGTAATAACAATGCCTACCTCATATTAGACATTGAAGTATAAACTAAAAACAAGGTTTATTGGAAACCTGTAGCCATGAACACATATAATTGAATGAATCATATGGTTTCTGATTCTGTCTTTTACTCTCATAGAGATGTTTTATGTTGAACCAATGCATATAACTATTGATAAAGAGGAATAATAGCCCTGTAAGAAAGGTTAGGCTTGATATATCTGAAGTTACATTTAACAAGAAGATGCAATGCTCAAATGTTGAGCTTGGGTTATATACAGATATCCAGGCTCATCCATTGTCAGTCAAAAGTGGACATATTAATCATTCAACTCCACTTCCACTGCAGACTTCATCTATATTAATTTATACTAGTTGCCCAAGTTACAGTGAAGCTCACTTTCACCAAGACTGCATTTTGATTCTGGACCACACAAACCTGTGAATATGCAAGACCATTCAAGAATTAACCCTTGGAACCTGCGTCATTACTACTTGCACAAACCACAAAGTCAGATACTCATTCAAATCCAAGATGGTATGTTATAGCATAATAATAAGGAACTGATTATCTAAGTAGGCAAAAGTATAGTAACAGTTCTTTAACAATTTGTTCTTGCTATTTAAAAAGGCTATCAAGATGAGTGACTTTAATGGCTATAAATTGCAGTGATCCGCAATAGAGCCCATACTTACTTTCTCATTTTTATTGTACTGCCAGTTCCATTTTTGTTCTCATTTAGGCTTCTCTTTGCCTGGGGGAGGGATAGCATTAGGAGAAATACCTAATGTAAATGACGAGTTGATGGGTGCAGCAAACCAACATGGCACATGTATACCTATGTATCAAACCTGCACGTTGTGCACAGGTACCCTAGAACTTAAAGTATAATTTAAAAAAAGAAATATTGACAAGTAATCTGTATATTCCTTGCTTATGCTATAAATTGAGGGTAAAATTCCCTAGAGATAAGTTTAAGTCATTGTCTTGATATTATGTATTTGAAAACCACAAGTTCTAGTTCTTTCTTTCAAATGTCTTTTGAAAGCTCATCAACTCAAATAATACATGTCTTATAAGTGATTTGGTAACAAAAATCAGATGTCTTATTTGGTGGATTTGTTTTGTGATTATTAAGATTTTTCCAGCAAGCTGTAGCCCCCCCTTCAGATTGTTTCAACCCTTCATTTCTAACAGATAATAACACCAGGTACTATTTTCAAATAAGCAAATGCTGCCCCAGGGACAGAAAGCAAAGATGGGAAGCAGTGAGTGAGTCCTTGTACTTGGACTTGAGTAACTGCAAAATGGATTTCGTGGTTTTTTTGTAGTTGAGTTACCTGCCTACCTGATAATACTTGGAAAAGAGAGTCATTAGTGTAACAGCAGCAAAAGTTATTACTTGTCTCAATTTCTGCCACATTGCTTTGGCATTAGAAACTATGGTGCTGAGAAATCATTAAAGAACGTGTGTAGTTCTAAATTTTAAAAGTTCAACGAAGTTCACAGATTCAGAGAAATATAGAACAGATTTTTTCCACTCAAGTGTCAAGAGGTTCTTGACTACCTGAAGCTCTTTCTGCCTGAACATTCCTTTTCCTTAGATTTCCTCTCCTCAAGCATCATGTAAATCACTAGCAATAGATGCTGAGCCTCCTTTCTTATTAGCAGTTTTATATTAGATTCCCCAATATAATCTCTGCTTTGTCTCTTTGATTGCAAGTCCCCACAGGGTGAGAAATGTCTCCAACAGAACACGCATGAACTTGGCCGGACAAGGTGGCTCACGCCTATTATCCCAGCACTTTGGGAGGCTGAGATGGTTAGATCACCTGAGGTCAGGAGTCCAAGACCAGCCTGGCCAACATGGCAAAACCTCGTCTCTACTAAAAATACAAAAAATAGCCAGGCATGGTGGCACACGCCTGTAATCCCAGCTAATCTGGAGGCTGAGGCAGGAGAATCGCTTGAACCCAGGATGCGGAGGTTGCAGTGAGCCGAGATGGCGCCACTGCACTCCAGCCTGGGTGACAGAGCGAGACTCCGTCTAAAAACAAAACAAAACAAAACAAAAAACATGAATTTATTTGAATTGAATAAGAACCTGAACCGGTTTTGACCTTCTTTAAGCATGGTAACTTCACAAAACAGATTCTTTTCTCTTTACTTATTCACTCGTCTCTGCCTCAGATCTACAGAATACTCATGTTCTCTTTACTCCTTCAATTCCAAATTGTATGTTAAATTTAATCTCAGGCCAACACTTTCAAAATATACTATGTGCTTAGGAAATAACTCATTCCCTCTTTTGTATTTTTATGAGTTGTTTCTCCATAGACATATCTTTAAAATGTTTTATTTAATCAAATTATTCACACAAAATTACAGATACAATGGATTAATTAAAAACTGTAAGATTTGGAACTCTTTCAAAGTATTTTTTAAGAAATAAACTTTATTTTTCACTTTTATCTTATCAATGGCACAGAAAAGAAAATATAAGAAAGAGGGAGCCGGTGTATAAAAATATTGTTTTCATTTGGGATCAAGTAAGAGTGTGGATAAGCACATTACTGGCAAACTGTTACATAAATCTCCTGATTGCAACACTATAAATATATCAAATATCTGCTTGCTTATATATTTATACCCTGCTTAGTTAAAAAAATGATTTGCAGCATTTATGTGACAATATAATGGTAGTGCTTAAATATTGCCTTTTATTTTAAAATAGGAAAATATTAAAAATATATTCATAGTCAGATGCACATTCTGAAACCCCATTTGCATATTTATTATCCATGTGGTACTTTCTCTATATCTTCAAGACATGACATCACTATGACTTTTTTAATTTTTAATGCATTTTTAATTATTTTCATGATCATTATTTTACAACAAGCAATATCAGGATTTTGTCTCCTCCCCTTTCTTGGTCTCCTTCCTAATATTTGGGGGAAGGGCACTGAACTGTCCAATAAAACTCCACCTTTCCCTTATCAGGACTGCTTTTACAATTTATATTTATAGATCATCAATATCTTGTGGACTTAACAGAGGCACTAATCACCACTTACTGCTGTTCAATATTATTTGGCTTTTCAACTACTGATATGGGGGAAGACTTCCCATTATTTGTTCTTCTTAGGTACTTTACTATTCAGTTCTCACAGTAGAGAATTTATAATCCATAATTGTTTTGCCAATTTGCTTTTCACTTCTTCCTTCGTCTACATGACTAATTAGACAGAAACTGTGCAAATTACTGTAAATTCAAATATTAGAGCCCTAGTAAAAATTAGAAGCATGTTAGTAGCCAGTCTCTCAATAGTTTGGTAAAAACAATTCAGTGGTTTCTACTAAATGAAATACAATGAGATGTACCCTGATACTTTGCAAGCCCTTATTTTTTAAAATACATATCAATATGTAATGTTCGGTTAACATTCTATATGTTTTCATGACAATTTAATCTGAAAAGCATTGCTGGTAATCTCGTTAGCTATTCAAGTCTGTCTCCTGCATTAGCTATCATGTCATAGTGACTAAGGACCACCAAGCTTCAGGGATCTGATTCAGTGATATCCCCTCGGGTGCTCCCTAACTCAGGTGACTCACTCTCACCACGGAAAGTTTCCTTTGGTAAACTTCCTCATCCTAAATTGCTGTTTGCCTTATCACCTGACAAGATACTTGAAGAGAGTCTCTGATTTTGGTGTTTGTACCTGAACAAAACATTTTAAAATGATATGGTGAGTCTATTTCACTCTGCATAGGACTGCCCATATATTGACTGTGGAGAAATCATCATGCTTATCTACTCAGGTTGGTGTTAGAGAAGCATAAGGGCTGAAGTAGAGTGTTGGCACGTAGTGCTAGTCTAACCACTCCTTGTGTTCTCTGCTGCTACTGTGGGGGGGGGGTGTGTGGGGGGTTGGGGGCAGGTAGGAGAGAGAGTTTGTGAAGTGCCAAAGAAAAAAGTTAATATGGCTGATCTCTCATAAATGGCAGAATCCTCCTAAGTGGAAGAGTAGAAGAGTAGAGATAGCATTTATTTTTTAGGACAATTTTCTCAATTCAAGTCATGCATTACAAAAGAATATACTAAGTTTGTCCCTTATCATAATTCTTACTTGAGTGGTAGGTTGTGACAGCATGATTTCAGCACTTGGTAACCAGATTCGATGTAAACGTTTAAGTGCAACTGTATCTCCCACTTCTGTCAAGGCTGCATGGCTAGTCAATTCTTAAATGTTCTTAGTCATAAGAAAGATAATTCATGGTTACTACACATGATAATGCAGCTGCCTGGCCTGGTTTAGCTATAGCCCTGCTCAGCTAGGATGAAGACACTACACCACTTTTGAAAATCACATCCATTCTATGAATCGAGAGTTGTCATGATTGTCTTTAGTAATTTCAGGCTTCTGATATATGACCAGTAAGGCATTCATCTCAATGACCTTGTATTTAAACACTCTTTTTCTATGATTTTAATTATGTACACTCGGATAAGGTACTCCCCCTTCTTTTGTAAGTAGAGACAAGACAAGTAGGCACTTCGATTCTAGGCATTTAAAGCTTTTGCTAACCTCCTGCATAGGCTGGAGATAATAGGGATCTTAGGAGTCCTGTGACTTCACAGCAAGATGGCCTCTGCAGAGGCCTCTACCTCTCCAGCAATAATCAAGTTGGATCCCCAGAATGCCATCTCCTTTTTGTAAGTCCTGTAACTCTCCTCCCCTCAGTATCACTCACAGCCTTGGCATCATAAACTACCTTGGAAGCAAACAAGTAATTGCATCACACCTCCTACTGCTCATTAGGTCTGTCAGCACCCAAAGTCCGGGTCATCTACTGTGATTCTCTTTGGTAGACCTCATCTCCCACCTCTCTGCAACTCTAGAAGCTCCTCCAGTGAGCCCCCTGGAATTCAAAATTATCTGCAAAATACCCTGAACTTCACCTCTTCTCTGATCCTTCACTTCATTGTCTTGCTCTCCCCTGTGCTATGAGCTCCCCACGGACCCCATATTCCTTGTATTACTTGGATTCTAAGTGACCCAGGCATACATCTTCCTTGCTTATTTGATATTTACAAATAATTCTGAAAAAAAGCCAGCTTTGAATCTTAAGTCACTAGAAAATCGCACCTCTACTTTCTTGGTTGGTATTACCCATCTACGTTTGGGTCATTCTAACTTATTCATTAAGCTTCCAGGATCACCTCAACTCCCTCTGACACCACTCCTTCCATAACTCTTGGTGACTGTAATATCCAAAGAGTCCCTGCACTCTCCACCACTGGTCAGCTCCCCACAGCTGTGCTCCTGATCCCATCCCTTTTCTCTTTCTCAATGACGTGCTCCAGCAATTCTTTCTCCACCATCTCTTCAGTGTCTATAGTTATTTTTTCTTTTTACCAAATGATTCTTATTACCATATAAACTTATTATTATTACTCCCATATACTTTAAAATATTTTTTTCTTGATCCAACTTTTTCTCCCAGCCACTGCCTCATTTCTCCTCTTCCCTTTATGAGAATGCTCCTTAGAGAAGTTGTTTAGTCTGATTGTCTGTTATTTCCCCCCCTCTAACTCTTGTGTTGACTTAGGAGCAAAAGTTCCTTGGGAAAGAGATGTATCTGCAACTTAAGACAATCGTGAAATTCCATCAAATTTCATAGAGTACCTATTGAACTCATAGAACTAGTTCCTACAAATACCTTGGAAAAGATTTATTTCATTATAATGTAATGCACCAGATAACTCTGCTGAAATTGCTTCCTATGAGGATTACCAGGGGCCTCCACTCTAATAAAAGCAAGAGTTTGTTTTCAGTCTTCATCTTACTTGACCTATCAACTTTGGATAGTTGATGCCTCTTTCCTCCTTGAAACATTGTTTTGACTGGACATCCAGGAAACCACACTTTCCTAGTTTTCTTCCTGCTTCTCTGGTCCTCATCACTCCATTCCCAAAAGTTAGGGTTCCTCAGGGCTCAGTCTGTGGCTCTCTTCTCTTTTCTAGCCAGACTCAGAAATCTCCTACATTTATAGCTCCTACAGGCTATAACTAACATCAACATCTAGGGCATATGGGCAGAGAGTGATAGGGCATGTTTTCAAAATATTGTGAAATTATATTGTGGCCACCTTTCTATGCTACCTCATCCTTATCCTCCAGAATTACTGCTCTAAACTTTCCTCTTCCAGATGCCCAGGGTATCACATCATTCATTTTCCTCACCAAGGGATGCTACCAGACTTATCCCTCCTTCACCCTACCTACATTTTGATGTTTCCATTTCTCTTCTTCTTTAGAATAAATATCCTGGATCACTGGAAGAGATTTGTGACATAGCACTTCTGCCTTCCTTTAAACACTTGGAAAAATAAAACGCATGGAGGTGGAATCTATCAGCCAGCCAGGATGCATTTCCAGGCTCTTCATTTCCCCATTCAGTTCTCATTCCTCTGTACTATGAAGAGTGAGGCTCAGGCCACTGTACTATGAGGTAATGGATAGCATATCCAATACCTTAATACACATTAGGATGAGCTGAAATGTTTGAGTTTTAATTGATGTGTTTGCACTATTACCGGGGATTAAACAGAAGATGTACCAACCATAAAAGTGCCTAATTTTGTGATTTTCATTAACTGAAATGTCAGAAGATGAACTATTTTGAAGTAAGCTAGGTTTAAGGTGCCAACACCACATTTATGTGCTATAATTTCCACTATGGTGAGACTTGTTGTGATTCTACCTATAAAACCCCCTCTTTATGTAATTATAAGAAATACTGATCAGCAAAAATATGCCAAGCACTCTGCTCTTTTCCCAAAAATGTCCCCTTCATTTGTTTCCTATGGCTGCTGTAACAAATTGCCATAAACTTGGTGACTTAAGATAATGTATATTTATTCTCTTCTAGTTCTGGAGGCCAGAAGTAGGAAATTTACTTTTATTGGGGCAATATCTGCATGGTGTCAGGGCCATGCTCCTTCCAGAGGATATAGAAAGATTCCACTTCTTGCCCCTTCCAGATTCTGGTGGTTGCTGGCATTCCCTGGCTTATGGCCACATCATTCTGATGTCTGCCTCTATGATCACATTGCCTTCTCCTCTGTATGTTTATTTGTAAAATCTCCATTTTTCTTTTATTAGGATAATATGATTGCACTTATCAAGAATGCTCTCCATATCTCAC
Source organism: Pan paniscus (assembly GCF_029289425.2). Taxonomy (NCBI): domain Eukaryota; kingdom Metazoa; phylum Chordata; class Mammalia; order Primates; family Hominidae; genus Pan; species Pan paniscus. Next base: position 178,640,088 of record NC_073252.2, on the reverse strand, counting down.
GTTCTTCAACTTAATCATGTCTGTGAAGTCTTTTGTTTTTTGTTTTTTTTTTTTTTGGTCATATAACGTTATCAGAGAATCAAGGTATTGAGATGCATGCAAAATATCTATAAATATTATAACTTAAATAGAAGGAAAAATTAACTTATTACCTTAACAATTTTTGCCATAGTTTAGTTTCTTTCAAACTTTGGATTTCCTGGTCTCTATGATTTACCTCACATATACTTTATTTTTTCTATATAATTCAAATTATAAATTCAATGATGAATAAAAAGAAAATGTGTAAAAATATGGAACTTTCAATTACATATTTGTTGTTTTTCTATTTTGTACATATGGCATCTTTTTCATAAGCATTAGAATATAATTCTAAAAGTTTAATGAAAATGGACAAATACTATTACTTCATTTCGACTCGACAATCCTGTACGAAAAATAATTTGCACAGTATTTCAATTCCGTTATTACAATTTTTGCCACAAGAATGAGATGTAAGATTTTTATTGTCTAATATATATTGGGAATTAGAATTGCATGCCCTACCACCTTGACCTTTATCCATATTCTGCATTTTGATCGGATAACCTTTCTGCTTCTTCTTCCTATTTATAGCTTTACTACACCAAGAGGAACAGGTGAACGTCCAGCCAGTAAATACACAGAATAGCAGAAGGTCAAGCTGATAGAGGAGATGGCTAAATCTAACATAGGATATATGACTTTCCAATGCCAGGAACTCATTCTCATGTAAAAATTTAAATACAAATGCAAATAGCATAACTGAATTCATTCTCTAAAATTGAATAAAAGATATCTGACAAATTTAACCCATTCTACATAAGGTTGCAATTTCCTAGCCTTCCATGGAAATATCCTTGAAAGATTACTCAAGGTCACAAAGTCAGCTTTTATTATCACTAAATTGATGCATTCATATATTTGTATCTTAAGCCCTGTATAAGGAAAGCTATTTCAGATCTGTCACCTTTTTTTGGTTGATACAAAATCAGATTGATTATGGCTTTCTCCAGCTTTTCTCTGACAGTGCGTGCCTATGGACTCTTGGCAAAACTACAGTTCATGACTAGTGAAAGACTTTACAATTTTACTCCAAAGTTGTGAATCACTATCAGACTTTTTTCATGCTTCCTTTTAAACTCAACATTTCTCTTACAAGCACATATTTATCTATGGTAACCCTGATCTGTTACTCTTTGTTACATTATCATTCTCAGTATACTTATAATTAGAATAACAGTGTCAAGAATTACCCCCTAGCAGTTTATCCCACTATCATTTAAAAATTAGACACTAGTGAAATGCCTAATTTAAAAATAAATCCCAATTTTTCCAATTTTGAAATACAACAACTAAGGTTATCATCTTGATATGTATACGTTGAAATAAGTAATATTATATTCAACAAATTTGTGCATAAAATGCTGCTTCAAATGCAATTTTTAAAAACGGCATTATACAGCCCAATAACCATATAATAAACCCAGATTGCTTCTATACTTTAATTCACTAAGCCTGACTTTTTTGTTTGTGAGAAAATAGTTGAGGGTGAATTAATTATAATTTAACTTTTTCAGTGCCTTCCAGAAACATATATCATTGAAGAGAGCTCCTATCATCTTTGAAAAATACGCACATAGTAAAGTGTCAAAACATAAATGTATTTTGCCTGATCTAGGAAAACTTATGATTTAAATTTTACCATCTTTGTATAATAGAACTTGCATGTACCAAAGGCAAACTCTTATTTTTACTGGTGAAGAAACAGCCTCAGAGATTAGTCACACAACTAGATACATTTCTTTCATCAATTCAAAAGACACCTAATATATGTAAGCAAAATAAAATAAGGTTAAATAGAGAAAAATAACTTTATTTATAAAAATATCTATGACAGTACAGTGCTTCTATTATTTCTATTTCATGTAATTTTATATTTTTATTACATCATGCTGAATTTCATCAACCTTTAGGGTCAAAACAGAATCTACTCTTTAGCAGAAGAAAGCAACATGAACATAGCTGGAAGTAACTGGAACATGAGGAGTAGTTGAACAAAGATTTATGTTGCTATTCTTTACTGTGTTGAACTGTTTTAAAACTGTTTGTTTTAAAATCTAGTGGGAAGAACAGACTAGAGAAGGAGAAGCTGAACATCAAGAGAAAGAGGATAATTAGACTAGCAGTCTCTTGTGAGTATGAAGAGTATTTAATTAACACATATTTGCAGGATCTAGCCATGACCTGAAGGGAATTAAAAAAGCAGGTGTGTGTGTGTGTGTGTGTGTGTGTATTAGGCTATTCTTGCATTGCTATAAAGAAATACCTGACTGGGTAATTTATAAAGAATAGAGGTTTTATTGGCTCATAGTTCTGCAGGTCATGCAAACTTGGCCCCTGCAGCTGCTTGGCTGCTGGTGAGGCCTCAGGGAGCTTTTACTCATGGTGGAACGTGAAGAGGGAGCAGTTGCATTGCATGGCAAGAGCAGGAGCAGGGGAGAAGAGGGGAAGGTAACACACTTTCAAACAACCAGATCTCACAAGAAGTCATTCGCTGTTGCAAAGACAGCACCAAGGGGATAGCGCTAAACCATTCATGAGAAAACCACCCCCATGATCCAATCACCTCCCACCAGGTTCCACCTCCAACACTGGGGATTACATTTCAATATGAGACTTGAAGGGGACAGCCAAACTGTATTTGTGTGTGTGCAAGTTTAGGAATTAGGAGTTTCCTTTGAAATCCTGAGAAGTTAAATCTAATTTCTCAAAGAAGGGATATAAGGAAAGGACACCGCTGATTAAATGGAAGAAAATATTAAGAGAAGAATCCACCAAATGAACGTCTAATGAGGTTAAAAATAAAACAGTAACAACAAAAACCAGACATACTTACATGGTTGACAAGTTGAAATTGTTGACAACAAGGAAATCATGATGTAGTCAAGAAGCATGACTGGGGAGCTGGCTATTTTGGGTGATGGGGCAATTGCAGATAATGACAGGATTCTATGTAGGCTGAGAAGATGGTACCTACGTTGTGGTTAGGCATTGTTCTGCCAGTACAACATCCTGCCTTAGACGTAGTAATTCTTGGGGAATTGGGATCATCACGGTGGATGGGAGGCAGGACTAGATTGTAGCTCTAGACAGAACAGTGTGCAGAGACTCACATCATGAATTTTAGCTCCAGATCGGCTGCAAGAACAAACTAGCAATTCTGAGATCGACGGACCCTCTGAAAGAAGTGAACTGCTCCTGCAGGACCTGGGAGATCCCCCAAATGCTGTAAGTGCCCCAACAGTGGAAGTGGGAATCGTAGACCTTCCTTTCCCAAACACACACCCCCACTGGGGAAACTGAAGGTCTGTTTGCAGAAGAAGTTTCCGACTTTACCTTGGAGAGCTGAGTGAAATACAGGGGTAGAGGAAGCAGCAGAAAGGCCCTGGGAGCTTGCTTGGTCCCCAGGCAGCCCATTCCTGCCTGGCACCCCAGGGATCCAATGGGAGAGAAGCAGGGGGTAAAACTCCACAGGGAGACGGAAATCTCTAAGTGAACTTTGTAACAATTTGAATGGGGTGAGAAGCCTCCTGGCCAGAACTCAGGGGAGGGCACAAATCTGGCGTGCAGGCTCCTCAGGCCAGGGAAGAACCAAGTCCTTTTCTTCTGCAGCTGGGAGGTGGGTAGTCTGGGGCAGGTTTTCAAGCCCGTTTTGCCCTCTGCCTGGAAACAGACTCAGGGCTGTTGAAGGGGGCACAGTGGGAGTGAGCAGGCCCTTCAGTTTGCATAGGAGCTGGGTGAGGCCTGTGACTGTCAGCTTTCCCCCACTTTCCTGACAACCTGCATGACTTAGCAGAGGCAGCCACGGACCTGGGAATCTCACCCCCATTCCCCACAGCAACCCCAGCAAGACCTGCCCAAGGAGAGTCTGAGCTCAGACATGCTTATCCCTGCTCCAACCTCCTGGACCTTCCCTACACACCCTGGTAGTGGAAGACAAAGGGCATATAATCTTGGAAGTTCTGGGGCCCTGCCCACTTCCGGTTCCTCCCCACACTACCACAACTGATGCTTTCTGGAAAGTGCCACCTCCTGACAGAACACCAACCAGCAGAAAAATGGAGCATTAAACCACCAAAGCTAAGAATCCTCACGGAGTCCATTGCACTCCTCTGCCACCTCCACTGAACAGGCCTCCGTCCATGGCTGAGAAACCCATAGACGGTTCACATCACAGGACTCTGCAGACAACCCCTAGTACCAGACCATAGCCGGGTAGACTTGCTAGGTGGCTAGACGAAGAAGACAGACAACAATCACTATGGATGTGGCACGGGAAGCCACATCCATAGAAAAATGGGGAGATACTACTCCTACATCAAGGGAACACCCGTGGGACAAAAGAATCTGAACAACAGCCTTCAGCCCCAGACCTTCCCTCTGACAGAGCCTACCCAAATGAGAAGGAACCAGAAGACCAACCGTGGTAATATGACACAACAAGGCTCTTCAACACCCCTCAAAATTCACACTAGTTCATGAGCAATAGACCTAAACCAAGAAGAAATCCCTGATTTACCGGAAAAAGAATTCAGGAGATTAGTTATTAAGCTAATCTGGGAGCAGAAAGCTCAATACAATGAAATCCAAAAAACTTATACAAGAAGCCTGAAGGGAGAAATATTCAAGGAATTAGATAGTTTAAAGAAAAAAAAAACAATCAAAAATTCAGGAAACTTTGGACACACTTTTAGAAATTCAAAATTCTCTGGAAAGTTTCAGCAACAGAATTTAACAAGTAGAAGAAAGAAATTCAGAGCTTGAAGAAAAGGTCTTTGAATTAGTCCAATTCAACAAAGACAAAGAAAAATTAAGGAAACATGAACAAGGCCAGCAAGAAGTCTGGGATTATGTTAAACAACCAAACTTAAGAATAATTGGTGTTCCTGAGGAAGAAGATAATTCTAAAAGCTTGGAAAACATATTTGGGGAAATAATCGAGGAGAACTTCTCTAGCCTTGCTAGAGACCTGGACATCCAAATACAAGAAGCACAAACGACACCTGGGTAATTCATCACAAGAAGATCTTCGCCTAGGCACACTGTCATCAGGTTATCCAAAGTTAAGATGAAGGAAAGAATATTAAGAACTGTGAGGCAGAAGCACCAGGTAACCTACAAAGGAAAACCTATCAGATTAACAGCATATTTCTCAGCAGAAGCCTTGTAATCTAGAAGGGATTGGGGCCCTATCTTCAGCCTCCTCAAATAAAACAATTACCAGCCAAGAATTTTGTATCCAGTGAAACTAAGCATGATGTGTGAAGGAAATACAGTCTTTTTCAGACAAACAAACATGGAGAGAATTTGCCATTACCAAGCCACCACTACAAGAACTGCTAAAAGGAGTTCTTGTGTACTAAATCTTGAAACAAATCCTGGAAACACATCAAAACTGAAACTCTTTAAAGCATAAATCACACAGGACCTATAAAACAAAAATGTAAGTTAAAAGGCAAAAACAAAAAAACTAAATACACAGGCAACAAAGAGCATGATGAACGCAATAGTACCTCACATTTCAATACTAACATTGAATGTGAATGGCCTAAATGCTCCACTTAAAAGATACAGAACTGTAGTATGGATAAGAACTCAATAACCAACTATCTACTGCCTTAAGGAGACTCATCTAACACATAAGGACTCACACGAACTTAAAGTAAAGGGGTAGAAAAAGGCATTTCATGCAAATGGACACCGAAAGTATGCAGGAATAGCTATTCTTATATCAGACAAAACAAACTTTAAAGCAATAGCAGTTAAAAGAGACAAAGAGGGACATTATAAAATGATAAAAGGCCTTGTCCAACAGGAAAATATCACAATCCTAAACATATATGCACCCAACACTGGCGCTTTCAAATTTGTAAAACAATTACTAATGGACCTAAGAAATCAGATAGACAGCAACACAATAATAGTGGGGGACTTCAATACTGCACTGACAGCACTAGACAGGTCATCAAGACAGAAAGTCAACAAAGAATGCATTTAAACTATATCTTGAAACAAATAGACTTAACAAATATATACAAAACATTTCATCTGACAGCTGCAGAATACACATTCTATTCAACAGTGCACGGAACTTTCTCCAAGATAGACCATCTGATAGGCCACAAAATGAGCCTCAATACATTTAAGAAAATTGAAGTTATATCAAGCACTCTCTCAGACCATAGTGGAATAAAACTGGAAATCAACTCCAAAAGGAGCCTTCAAAACCATGCAAATACATGGAAATTAAATAACCTGCTCCCAAATGAGAAATGAGTCAAAAACAAAATCAAGATGGAAACTAAAAAATTCTTCGAACTTTACAATAATGACACAACCTATCAAAACCTCTGGGAAACAGCAAAGGTGGTACTAAGAGGAGAGTTCATAGCCCTAAAGGCCTACCAAAAACTGAAAGAGCACAAACTGACACTCTACGGTCACATCTCAAGGAAGTAGAGAAACAAGGACAAACCAAACCCAAATCCAGCAGAAGAAAGGAAATAACCAAGATCAGAGCAGAACTAAATGAAATTGAAACAGCAAAAGTACAAAAGATAAATTAAACAAAAAGCTGGTTCTCTGAAAAGATAAATAAAATTGATAGACCATTACCAAGATTAACCAAGAAAAGAAGAGAGAAAATCCAAATAACCTCATTAAGAAACAAAACAGCAGATATTACAACTGACACCACCGAAATACGAAAGATCATTTAAGGCTGCTATGAACACCTTTATGAACATAAACTAGAAACCTAGAAGAGATGGATCCATTCCTGAAAAAATACAACCCTCATAGCTTAAATCAGGAAGAATTAGATACCCTGAACAGAACAATAACAAGCAGTGAGATTGAAATGGTAATTTAAAAATGACCAACAAAAAAAAGTCCAGGACCAGACAGATTCACAGCAGAATTCCAGACATTCAGAGAATTGGTACCAATCCTTCTGACACTATTCCACAAGATAGAGAAAGAAGGAACCCTCCCTAATTCATTCTATGAAGCCAGCATCACTCTAATACCAAAACGAAGAAAGGACATAACCAAAATAAAACCACAGACTGATATCCTTGATGAATATAGATGCTAAAATCCTTAACAAAATACTAGCCAACCGAATCCAATAACATATCAAAAAGATAATCCACCATGATTAATTGGGTTTTACACCAGGGATGGTTTAACATACACAAGTCAATAAATGTGGTACACCACATAAACAGAATTAAAAACAAAAATCACATGATCATCTCAATACATGCAGAAAAAGTATTCAACAAAATCCAGCCTCCCTTTATGAGTAAAACTCTCAGCAAAATTGGCATACAAGGGACATACCTTAATGTAGTAAAAGCCACCTATGACAAACCCACAGCCAACATAATACTGAATGGGGAAAAGTTGAAAGCATTCCCTCTGAGAACTGGAACAACACAAGGATGTCCACTCCCACCACTCCTCTTCAACATACTACTGGAAGCCCTAGTCAGAGCAATCAGACAAGAGAAAGAAATAAAGGGCATGCAAATCGGTAAAGAGAAAGTCAGACTGTCACTGTTTGCTGATGATATGATTGTTTACCTTGAAAACCCTAAGGACTCCTCCATAAAGCTCCTAGAACTGATAAAAGAATTCAGCGAAGTTTCCAGATACAAGATTAATGTACACAAATCAGTAGTTCTTCTATACACCAAGAGCGACCAAGCAGAGAATCAAATTGACAACTCCACCCCTTTTACAATGGTTGCAAAAAATAAAATACTTGGGAATATACCTAACCAAGGAGTCGAAAGACCTCTAGAAGGAAAACTAAAAAAACATTGCTGAAAGAAATCATGGATGATACAAACAAATGGAAACCCATCCCATGCTCATGGATGGGTAGAATCAATATTTTGAAAATGACCATACTGCCAAAAGTAGTCTACAAATTCAATGCGATCCCTATCAAAATACCACCATCATTCTTCACAAGTTTAGAAAAAACAATTCTAAAATTCATACGGAACCAAAAAAGAGCCTGCATATCCAAAGCAAGACTAAGCAAAAATAACAAATCTGGAGGCATCACACTATACTTTAAGACCATAATCACCAAAACAGCATGGTACAGGTATAAAAATAGGCACATAGGCCAATGGAACAGAATAGAGAACCCAGAAATAAACCCAAATACTTACAGCCAACTGATCTTCAACAATGCAAACAAAAACATAAAGTGGGGAAAGGGCACCCTTTTCAACAAATAGTGCTGGGATAATTGGCTAGCCACATGTAGGGGAATGAAACTGGATCCTCATCTCTCACCTTATGCAAAAAAATAAACTCAAGCTGGATCAAGGCCTTAAACCTAAGACCTGAAACTACAAAAATTCTTCTAGACATTGGCTTAGGCAAGGATTTCATGACCAAGAACCCAAAGGTAAACACAATAAAAACAAAGATAAATAGCTGGGACCTAATGAAACTAAAGAGCTTTTGCACGGCAAAAGAACAGTCAGCAGAGTAAACAGACAACCCACAGAGTGGGGGAAAATCTCCACCATATATACATTTGACAAAGGACTAATATCCACAATCTACAACGAACTCAAACAAATCAGCAAGAAAGAAAACAAACAACCCCATCAAAAAGTGTGCTAAGGGCATGAACAATTCTCAAAAGAAGATATACAAGTGGCTAATAAACATGTGAAAAAATGCTCAACATCACTAACAATCAGGGAAATGTGAATTGAAACCACAATGCAATACCACCATACTCCTGCAAGAATGGCCATAATAAAAAAATCAAAAAACAGCAGATGTTAGTGTGGATGCGGCAAACAGAGAACCATTCTTCACTGCTGGTGGGGATGTAAACTAGCACAGCCACTATGGAAAACAGTGTGGAGGTTCTTTAAAGAACTAAAAGTAGAACTACCATTTGATCCATCAATCCCACTACTGGGTATCTACCCAGAGGAAAAGAAGTCATTATTTGAAAAAGATACTTGCACACACATGTCTGTGGAAGCACAATTCATAATTGCAAAATCATGGAACCAACCCTAATTTAGCCCTTCAATCAACGAGTGGATAAAAAACTGGTATATGATGGAATACCATAAAAAGGAATGAACTAACAGCATTTGCAGTGACCTGGGTGAGACTGGAGACTATTATTCTAAGTGAAGTAACTCAGGAACAGAAAACCAAACATCGTATGTTCTCATGGACATGTGGGAGCTGAGCTATGTGGATGCAAAGGCATAAGAATGATACAATGGACTTTGGGGACTTGGGGGGAAGACTGGGAGGGGCCGAGGGATAAAAGACTACAAATATGGTGCAGTGTATACTGCTCGGGTGATGGGTGCACCAAAATCTCACAAATCACCACTAAAGAACTTACTTATGTAACCAAATACCACCTGTACCCCAATAACTTATGGGGAAAAAAAGTAGTAATTCTTGCCTAAAATCTAATACTTGAAATATGCTGATTTGAATTTTTTTTTAAGTACTGTTACTCAACGTACAATGACTTATGGATTTTAATGTAGGAGCTAGTGAAAACAAAGATAATGCTATAGCTTTTATTTTAAAAATAGCAATAGGAAAGACTTACTGAGACAAGTTCTCCAGTATTCCTTCCCCAAAAAGGAGTCAAATTGTTATTTGCTTACTGGAAAGAAAAGAGACTGGTCGTAAAAACTTTGATTTTGTGACCTTAAATAAATTAGACTTTCTCAGCAACAATAACAAGATTATTCTTGGCCAAATGCCTTTATGTGTTTTTCTTTTTAAACTAAATTTATAATTTAAATTACAATATCCCAATAATTTATTTAACATAAGAATGCCTTGTGAAGAATTCTAACAGGGCAAACAAAATTAATAAATCAAGACTTTAAAATGATGTTTGGAATTCTTAGGTCTTTATTTCGTTAATCATACTTAAGTTTTCTAAATATACTGAAAATATAATGAAATTATGAATCCTTAATTTTCATGCAGTATGTTAGAAACATTCTAATGGAAAATAGGAAAACATACAATTGCATCAATATTATTGACTTATTCTCATATCTAGAAATATGGTCAATATAAAGTATACACATTTTCTTCTTAGATCTAGAAATTAAAGTTTTACAAAGCTTTAGGTTATTGATGGCTATATTAATATATTACAAAATGATTATTACAGTAAGTTGGCATCACTTATCAGCTGACTGGCATAAAATTATATCATTATCATCTGTGCTTATTATACTCCCAGCCAGTACCCTAGCAACTAGAAGGACAGCATTTTCCCTATTACAGTTTTGATTATGCTTAGACTATATTATTCACAATAGAAATTTCACACTCTGCTAGGCATTATCAATAAATTCATCATTTACATTATAAAAGAACACAAAACAGACTAAAGGTGTGGAAATTTTAATGAAGAATATGTTTCTTGAATTGGGCGAATAAAATACTTCAGAAGGTTTGTATGTATCTATTTGCAGATTTTGAATTCTATAGGTTCTTAGCATACAAGGACATATCAAGACAGCTAATCTAAGAATAAATATGAGCCCTCAGTGGACCATCGCATTGAAGAAGGTACTTTGTAATCCACATTTCTAGCTATGGTTGACCCTTGAATAATTCAGCTGTTAGGGGCTGTGACCTCTTTGCACAGTTGGAAATTTGCATCCAGCTTTTGACTCCTTAAAAACTTACCTACTAATAGCCTACCATTGACAGAAGCCTTACATTGACTGCAATGACATCATGTATGGTCTATGTTTGTGTGCGTAAGTTTTGATAAATTTTAGCTTTCTATAATTGATATGTGTATATTTTATGTAGTAAATGATAAAATAGACTAGTGTCTACATATATTTTATGGATTTATAACATACCTTTTTCTTAGTTTCAAGATATTTCTTAATTTTTGATATTTTTCTGATATTTCTGTTATTTGCCTGTGAGTTTTCTCAAATTGTCACAAACCTCACTGTTTTATATATATATATATATATATATATATATATATATATATATAAAACTTACAAAGAATAATGCCTACTTTTAAAATCAATATTCTATACACCTAGGTAAGAGATAAATTATTTATCTCTTACCCAAAACCTAGACACTTATAAAACAGTAAAAATTTTCAGCAAAATTAAGTATAAAATTAGAAAATGTACAATATAAATATCTGACATATAAATATAAGTAAACAATATATAAAATAGGATTTTAAAATAATAAGAAAAAGACAGGTTTAGTAACTAAAATTATATGCCCCAAAGCTTTCTACTATTGCTTTGAGGGAGTTAAAATTTGGCTCAGTGTTTTCATAGGAGCCAAGAGAAAACAAAATTACAGAAAGCTGCTGGAGACAGGGTATTAACCAAATTAACATTAGACTGGCTGGTCAGGACTTGAACCCCTACCCTGGGAATGAGACTCAAGAGTAGCTCCTTCCATAGCTTTTCCTAGGTGAACAATGTCCGCAACAACTGCAGTTATGTCTGCATGGACATTTTATTTAGGACACGCTGTACACTAACCTGTTCCTAAGTAACCGGTTCATACAACCTTATTTTGATCTTTATAACCCCGTATAAGATAAGTAATTACTGTTACTAAGAAAGTGATATGAGGCTCAAAATGCTTACCTAACTTTTCCAAGTTTGCATGACTAGAAATTAGCAGAGACCAAATTTAAAGCCTGGTATGTCTGACTCCAATCCTCTTTTCATAACTAGTATCTGCATAATAAATACTGAATTCCATTTTATTGAGCTAATGGCAGTGGCAGCCCGTCTGGAGCAACCGTTGCAAGGATGCCAGCTACGGTGTGAGAGGCGCGGCTGGGGCTGCGCGCTCCACGGAGGTGGTGTGGGCTGGGATCCCAGTGGGAGCCCTGTGTCCTACAGAGTTGATGGGGTGGGAGCCCATGCTCCTAAGCAGCCCAGTTGTAGCTTCAGACCTGGGCATCCCTGTGCCCTGTGCATACTTAACTGGGGGACCAGGGAAGTCCCCTGTTTCAGCAGGTTCGGAAGTGCCTGCTCCCACTCCCTGGCCTCTCCCCACTCTGGGCACCTGCTCCAACATGGAGCAAAGTTGTGGCCGAACCTGGGCACTGTCACGACCCAGCTAGGTGTGTGCATGCTTGCAGTGGTGCGGACATACCAGCCTCCTGCCGCCTCAGCCCCCTCTAGGCTGTGGGCACCAATGAGCATTGGAGGGAGGCCAGGGGACTGAGGCCAGCTCTGCGTAGGCCTGTGGGTGCTCCTCAGCAGGGACAGCCTCGGTGGGTGCCATGGACGGCATCTTGATCGTGGTGGGAGGTAGACAGGTTCCCAGGCAGGAAAGAGCGGGTCCCCAGTGAAACCCCACCTTCGAGCCAGGCATGACCTGAAGCCTGAGGGCCAAGCTGCCAGTTCAAGGTAGAGTTCATACCGGAAGTGAGAACCTCATTGATGCCTTTCAGCCAATCAGGTGGTGCTTTTCCAGGTCCACCCAATGGCCATCCATGGACCAATCAGGATGCACTTTCTCCATTCTAAGCCTATAAAAACCCCTGACTCAGCCAGACTCAAGACACTCGTTGGGATGACCTGCCTGTAAACAGTAGCTTCCCAATTAGGGTCTCCTGAGAGCTGTTCTGTCACTCAATAAAGCTCCTCTCTGCCTTGCTCACCCTCCAGTTGTCCATGTAACCTCATTCTTCCTGGATGTGGGACAAGAACTCAGGACCCATTAAACAGCAGGGCTGAAAAGAGCTGTAACATGTTCCTGGCTGGCTCACCAAGCTGTGGGTGGTAGCACGCTCCTGGACTGTGGGAGAGAAGAGTGGTGATCCTTGTGGGGGCCAAGACTGCAGGATTTCCTGAGCCAGAGATGCTTTAACACTATAGCCCTCCCACCTTCCACCATTGCCAGGCAGCTGCCCCATATAACGGGAAGCAGTGGTGGGGCTGGCCAGCCCAGGAGCCCCAGGCTAGAGCAGTGTGTTGGGAGTGAAAGAGCTGTAACACAAATGGGCTGAACCACACCCCCTGGCAACAACCCCACCCACCCCCGCCACCCCCTTGCCACTCTGCAGGTGACAAGAAGGAGAGAAGAACTGTGCCCCTTCTGAGAGCCCAGACCTTAGGGCTCCCTGAGCCAAGGCTGTGACATGCTGTAACACTCTCTTTGGGGCTCTGCAGTTCCTGGTGTCTCTGACATTTGGGTGCCACTGCATTCTCCTTGTCCAGATGCTGGTGCCCACAGCAGAGGCCACTTGTGGTACATCTGGTACAGCCGCAGCCTCATACAGAGCTGGCACCTCTGTCAGTGCCTGGCTGTGGGCAGTGGCTAGACCCCACGTTTGCTCACTCACACACCCCTTTGCCACTCCGCACCTTGCTCATCCTTGGCAGTTGTAGGATCTAGGCTGGTAGCACAAGCCAAGCGCAGCCTGTCGAACCAAGTAGGTAAAACGAGCCCAGTGGGTGTGAGCAAAACTCAAGTTGAGGGGCTGCTGGTCACAGAGGTTTCAAGCTGGCAAAGTGATACCTTTAGGATCCTGTGACAGAACTATTTCTTACAAATACATATAGGACAATGATTTTTGCACCAAAGCATAATTCAGAAGGAGTGTTGGGATAGTGAGAGCAGGAAAGGAGAAAGAAGGGTGACATCTATCTTTCTGATTATCTAGATTCATCTATCTCTTTGTGTTGTTTTGCTTGTTTTAATCCAAAGGAATGGATCCCTACAAATACAAATATTTTGCCTTGTGGTGGTTATTTTTCAACATAAAAGTTGATCTTCTGAAGGGTACCGCCATTAGCTTTGAAGTCACTGAAGTGAAGTCTCCATTGGGTGCAAAGTCTCTCATTTTTTATTGAAAAACGGGATTAAAACAATAAAATATGTTGTTTTTATTCTCTCAGAATAAAATTTTCATTTTAAATTAACACAGAACTAGTTACTTCAGATGATTTAATATTTATAGCCAGGTAAATACAAATCCACATTCTTTTCAAAAGTAACTGCATGAACATATAAATGTTAGTTTAGAAACAGACTGGTCTTTCGACAAAGAGTATGAATATTTATGGATCTTAGAGCTCTTTGGAGATTCGAAGACAAAAATCCCTTGTCCCTGCATTCTTAAGCACAATAAAAAGGACAACAATATTTCATTAATTCTGTCTATTTTGCATCTAAGGTCAGTATGGATCAGTGAACTGGCCAGGCACACAAGTTAAATTATCTGTTCTTTGAATTCTCAATCAACAAATACTTACAGTGCACCCTTGCCAATACAATCTCACAAGTTTATTACGTGGCAACTGCCCTCAAGCAAGCTAAGGGGGACATGACAAATAGACTTACATAAGTCTTTATCATTAATTAAATTTCATTTCAAGAATGGTCACAAGGGAGTATTTAGATGTATCAAATTAATAAACTCCATGAAAAGTGAGGAATATTGGGTGAAATTGGACTATTAGAGACTAGGGCTCCCTGAAAACGTGATTTGAAGGCTGAAGGGCTTGGAATAGAGAAAAAGAAGAAAGGCTGAGAGGAGGCAGTCATAGGAGTGAGTGTCCTTACCAAGTTGAAGATAACTAGAAGAACAGTAGTAAAGCATCTATGAAGTGACTAGGTGTACATCGCTGTAGACTGGGACAGGGTAGAAGGGCTTTGCATGCTAGGCTAAGGGCAAAACTTTATTCTGCAAGTTGAATGTGCCATCTGAAGGATTTTGAGGAAAAAAAAAGAAAAAAATGATATGATGAAAATAATTTGCATAGGAAGAAGAGGAATATATCAACAAGGAGAACAATCATGAAACTATTTCTGACACAGGAGAATTAAAATTCAAAATTTTGGGATTGAATTAGACAAAAGCACTAGTAAACTTCTCTTCAATTACAAGAGAGAGTACAATGTTTGGGAGGCCGAGGCAGGTGGATCACTTGAGGTCAGTTCAAGACCAGCCTGGTCAACATGGTAAAGCCCTGTCTCTACTAAAACTACAAAAATTAGCCAGGCGCAGTGACACATGCCTGTAATCCTAGCTACTTGGGAGGCTGAGGCATGAGAATCGCTTGAACCTGGAAGGCGGAGGTTGCAGTGAGCCGAGATCCCACCAGTGCACTCTGGCCTGGGCGACAGAGTGAGACTCTGTCTCAAAAAATATATATAAAAATGAAAAAAGAGTACAATGTACAATTGTTTGGTCTGAAAGATGATGTGATACATATAAAATGTATAGTGTTAGACAAATATGCAAATGCAAAAAGCTTATAGCCAGTAAACGATATCATGGAGAGGGTTCTGTGAAGAATAGGCTAGGAATGGAGTTATCAATTAACCCTAGCTATCACTCCTTCCTTCATTACATTATTTCCAGCTGATCTTCCCCCTAAAGATCTCATTTTCAAATAAGGGTAAAGGAACATCAAATAATCTGTTTATAATGAGCATGCTACCAGGTGCAAAACATCCCTTAACCTACAGACAACATTTAATGAACTCAGGTTGTGTGCAATTAAAATAGCAAGCAGCTTTATTTTTCCCTATAAGATCAAAGTATATTTGCCTTAGAAATAAAAGATTCCATCATTTGGCACCTCTGTTATTAAAGATTGACATTTTAGATTTCCGTGGCCTCATATATTTTAAGGGGTCAGGGGTGGTGAACAATATTTTACACACTGAGCACTAGAAATTGCACTGTAATAAGATTCTGTCATTTCAAATGTTATCTTTTGCTGAGAGCTGGCATCAATGAGGTTTTTTTTTTTTTTTTTTTTGAGACGGAGTCTCGCTCTGTCACCCAGGCTGGAGTGCAGTGGCGCCATCTCGGCTCACTGCAAGCTCCGCCTCCTGGATTCACGCCATTCTCCTGCCTCAGCCTCCCGAGTAGCTGGGACTACAAGCACCCACCACCACGCATGGCTAATTCTTTTTTTGTATTTTTAGTAGAGACAGGGTTTCACCGTGTTAGCCAGGATGGTCTCGATCTCCTGACCTCGTGATCTGCCTGCCTCGGCCTCCCAAAGTGCTGGGATTACAGGCATGAGCCACCGCGCCCAGCCGGCATCAATGAATTTTAATAGTGAATTTAAAAACAGAAATTGTGATTCTGAAAAAAAATTAAGAAAATAAGATACTTTGAAAAAAACTGTCTTGTCCTACAGAGGCCCCTTTGATTTGTTACATGGGATTTTTGTCAATTATAGGAGCCAGGGTAGCTTTTAGTTATGCCTCATACTGAGGAAAAAGAAAAATATTTGAATTATGAACTCAAGGAGTTAAATTTTTCTCATTTAAGATTCAGGTGTTATTTACCAGACCCGACTCTGGAATGAAAATATGATCATTAAGTTTCTCTACTTCTAAAAGTGTTAGAAAGATATATATGTAAAAATATACTTAGCTGTGTGTTTAATTTTGTGATTCAAAACGGTATTCTTTCATGAGTGCTCTAACAATCTAGAATTGTGTTGTCTGGTCTGATCTGTCGTGACATCCGTGCCAACCGATCAGGTAGCCTATTGAGAATTTGAGATGTGACATTTGAGAATTTGAAATGTGACAAGTGCAAGTAAAGACTTTGCAAATTTGTTTAATTTAAATTAATTTTAATAGTCACATGAGGCTAGTGATGACCATGTGGGACAGTATATGGGAGATGGGACAAATGGTCATAGTCATGATAGCCAGCTGGTTCTGCCTGGGTTCTAAACCGGGCTTCACAATCACTCCTAGTACCTCTAGGGAACGAGAGAAAGCGTTCAGGACCCTAAATTCAATTATTAATATATCTTTCTGCTCTTGCAATTATTAAGTTTAAAATTAGCCCCTCTTCTCCCTCAACCCATTCCCATTTTCAGTGGATTCCCAATCAGTAATTGAACTGTAGGTTTGCTACTTCAAACAGGACAGATAAATGAAATAAATATCCCAGTCTACACAGTTCAAAGCTAGAGTTTTTCTCATCTTTCTACTCTACCCCCACATCACTCCCTTTGATCAGTCCATCATCACTTATTTCTTGGAACAACTACTACAGTTTCCTAACTGGCTTTCCTATCTCCATTTCTGCTGCTTCCTCGCCACCTTCCTTGATCCTTCTTCAAAACTGCTGCTCAGTTGGTATTTCCTGAATGCAATTTCAATGTTCCTAACTGTTGTAAAATCCACTAGGACTGCCTTTTGTTTTCTGGAGAAAAAATTAAATAAAATGCGAACTCCTCAGCACAGGTAATTTTCTGCTCTAATTCTCTCATTTCCTGCCGCTCTGCAACATTTATTCTATGCTCCTTGAGCATGTAATGCTTTCCTGTAATCTTGATCTTGCTACGTACTAGATACATAGCCTTCCTTTTCTATATAGCCATATTGCTACAGCCTCTTCCTCCCAGTCCTCACCCTTCACTCCTTGTCTCCACTTTGACACAAACACAAACAGCACTACCACTACCACCACCACCGCCGCCGCCGCCACCACCATTATTTCAGTTATATACATCTTCTGTGGTTCAAGAAATGCCTTCTCCAGAAAATGTTGCTTTAGCCCTCAAGGATGACATGGTTTCCCACCTCTCTACTTCCTACTCACTATATTCAGACTTCTACCACAATGAACTGAAATTGTTAAATGTTTATGTTCCCACCAGCAGCCTGCGGGCAACTAGGGAACAGGAACCTAATATTCCCTCCTACATTTCTGGTGCATGAGACCATGTACCTACCCACCCAAGAGTTGTTAAATCCATGAGTAAATGACATAATTAAAACAAACTGAGACAGAGGATTTAGACATAAAAAGAAAATTAGAATACTACAGAGATAAATAAAATTCTTTGTGTATTCAAAGCGTCCTATTTGGGGGTCCTAAAACAACATGATTTTGCTTATATATACGTGTATGTGCACATGTGTATATGCAAATACATACATGTATTTATATTCGATTGTTCCTGGAAAGCATGTAAACATGATGTGAAGATATAAACATGCCAGAAACATTTTCTTGGAAGAATGAACTAAACCAGTTACAATGTTATAAAATACGCATCCTTGCTGGTGATCGGCACTTAGTTCTACAGCAGTGAATTTCTGTGAATGAGGAGAGGGTTCCCAGGCAAGATGGCCAAATAGGAACAGCTCTGGTCTGCAGCTCCCAGCAAGACCAAAGCAGAAGGCAGGTGATTTCTGCATTTCCAACTGAGTTACCTGACTCATCTCACTGGGACTGGTTAGACAGTGGGTGCAGCCCACGGAGGGCAAGCAGAAGCAGGGTGGGGTGTTGCCTCCTCTGGGAAGTGCAGGGGTTGGGGAACTGCCTCCCCTAGGCAAGGGAAGCCGTGAGGGACTGTGCCATGAGGAACAGTGCACTCTGGCCCAGATACTACACTTTTTCCGTGGTCTTCACAACCTGCATCCCAGGAGATTCCCTCTGGTGCCTACACCACCAGGGCCCTGGGTTTCAAGCACAAAGCTGGGCGGACGTTTGCGCAGACACCACGCTAGCTGCAGGAGTGTTTTTTTCATACTCCAGTGGCACCTGGAACTCTAGTGAGACAGAAGCATTCACTCCCCTGGAAAGGGGGCTGAAGCCAGGGAGCCAAGTGGTTTAGCTCAGCAGATCTCACCCTCATGGAGCCCAGCAAGCTAAGATCCACTGGCTTGAAATTCTCGCTGGCAGCACAGCAGTCTGAAGTCGCCCTGGGACGCTCGGGTTTGGTGGTGGGGAGGGGCGTCCTCATTACTGAGGCTTGGGTAGGTGGTCTTTAACCCTCACAGTGTAAACAAAGCCCCTGGAAGTTCAGACTGGGCGGAGCCAACCACAGTACTACAAAGCCGCTGTAGCCAGACTGTCTCTCTAGATTCCTCTTCTCTGGGCAGGGAATCTCAGAAAGAAAGGCAGCAACCCCAGTCAATGGCTGAGAGATAAAAGTCCCATCTCCCTGGGACAGAGTACCTGGGGGAAGGGTTGGCTGTGGGCCCAGATTCAGCAGACTTAAACATTCCTGCCTGCTGGCTATGAAGAGCTCAGGAGATCTCCTGCACAGTGCTTGAGCTCTGCTAAGGGACAGACAGCCTCTTCAAGTGGGTCCCTGACCCCTGCACCTCCTGATGGGGAGACACCTCCCAGCAGGGGTCGACAGACACCTTTTACAGGAGAGCTCGAGCTGGCATCTGGTGGGTGTCCCTCTGGGACGAAGCTTCCAGAAGAAGGAGCAGGCAGCAATCTTTGCTGTTCTGCAGCCTCTGCTGGTGATACCCAGGCAAAGAGGGTCTGGAGTGGCCCCCCAGCAAACTCCAGCAGACCTGCAGAAGAGGGGCCTGACTGTTAGAAGGAAAACTAACGAACAGAAAGCAATAGCATCAACGTCAACAAAAAGGATGACCATGCAAAAACTCCATCCAAAGGTCACCAATAGCAAAGACCAAAAGTAGATAAATCCATGAAGATGAGGAAAAATCAGCACAAAAAGGCTGAAAATTCCAACAACCAGAATGCCCCTTCTCCTCCAAAGGATCGGTGTGCTGTATTCAGGAGACCCATCTCACATGCAAAGACACACATAGACTCAAAATAAAGGCAAGGGGGAATATTTACCAAGCAAATGGAAAGAAAAAAAAAAAAAAAAAAAAAAAAAACAGAAGTTGCAATCCTAGTCTATGATAAAACAGACTTTAAACCAACAAAGATCAAAAACGACAAAGAAGGGCACTACATAATAATAAAGGGATCAATGCAACAAGAAGAGCTAACTATCCTATATATATGCACCCAATACAGGAGCACCCAGATTCATAAAGCAAGTTCTTAGAGACCTACAAACAGACTTAGACTCCCACACAATAATAGTGAGAGACTTTAACACCCCACTGTCAATATTAGACAGATCAACGAGACAGAAAATTAACAAGGATATTCAAGACTTGAACAGAGCTCTGGACCAAGCAGACCTAATAGACATCTACAGAACTCTGCACCTGAAATCAACAGAATATACATTCTTTTCAGCACCTCATCACACTTATTCTAAAATTGACCCACATAATTGGAAGTAAAACACTGCTCAGCAAATGCATAAGAATGGAAATCATAACAGTCTCTCACACCACAGTGCAATCAAATTAGAACTCAAGATTAAGAAACTCACTCAAAACTGCACAATTGTATGGAAACTGAACAACCTGCTCCTGAATGACTACTGGGTAAGTAATGAAATTAAGGCAGAAATGACAAAGTTCCTTGAAACCAATGAGAACAAAGACACAACGTACCAGAATCTCTGGGACACAGCGAAAGCAGTGTTTAGAGGGAAATTTATAGCACTAAATGCCCACAGGAGAAAGCAGGAAAGATAAAAATTCAACACCCTAACATCACAATTAAAAGAACTAGAGAAGCAAAAGCAAACAAATTCAAAAAGTAGAAGACAAATAATTAAGATCAGAGCAGAACTGAAGGAGACAGAGACACGAAAAACCCTTCAAATAGTCAATGAATCCAGGAGCTGTTTTTTTGAAAAGATTAACAAAATAGATAGACTGCTAGCCAGACTAATAAGAGAGAAGAATCAAATAGACACAATAAAAAATGATAAAGGGGAGATCACCACTATTCCCACAGAAATACAAACTAACATCAGAGAATACTATAAACCCCTCTACACAAATAAACTAGAAAATCTAGAAGAAATGGATAAATTTCTGGACACATACACCCTCCTAAGGCTAAACCAGGAAGAAGCCGAATCCCTCAATAGACCAGTAACAAGTTCTGAAATTGAGGCAGTAATTAATAGCCTACCAGCCAAAAATGCCCAGGACCAGATGGATTCACAGCCAGATTCTACCAGAGGTACAAGGAGGAGCTGGTACCATTCCTTCTAAAACTATTCTAAACAATAGAAAAACAGTGACTCCTCCCTAACTAATTTTATGAGGCCAGCATCATCCTGATTCCAAAACCTGGCAGAGACACAACAAAAAAAGAAAATTTCAGGCCAATATCCCTGATGAACATCGATGCAAAAGTCCTCAATAAAATACTGGCAAACCGAATCCAGCAGCACGTCAAAAAGTTTATCCACCACGATCAAGTTGGCCTCATTCCTGGGATGCAAGGCTGGTTAAACATATGCAAATCAATAAACATAATCCATCACATAAACAGAACCAATGACAAAAACCAGATGATTATCTCAATAGATGCAGAAAAGGCCTTCAATAAAATTCAACACCCCTTCATGCTAAAAACACTCAATAAACTAGGTACTGATGGAACATATCTCAAAATAATAAGAGCTATTTATGACAAACCCACAGCCAATATGATACTGAATGGGCAAACGCTGGAAGCATTTCCTTTAAAATCTGGCACAAGACAAGGATGCCCACTCTCACCACTCCTATCCAACATTGTATTTGAAGTTCTGGCCAGGGGAATCAGGCAAGAGAAAGAAATAAAGAATATTCAAAGAGGAAGTCAAGTTATCTCTTCAGATGACATGATTGTATATTTAGAAAACACCATCATCTCAGCCCAGTCACTCCTTAAGCTGATAAGCAACTTCAGCAAAGTCTCAGAATACAAAATCAATATGCAAAAATCACAAGCGTTCCTGTACACCAATAATAGAGAGCCAAATCATGAGCAAACTCCCATTCACAATTGCTACAAAGAGAATAAAATACCTACGAATACAAGTTACAAGCAATGTGAAGTAACTCTTCAAAGAGAACTACAAACCACTGCTCAAGGAAATAAGACAGAACACAAATAGAAAAACATTCCATGCTCATGAATAGGAAGAATCAATATTGTGAAAATGACCATACTGCCCAAAGTAATTTGCAGACTCAATGCTATTCCCATCAAGCTACCATTAACTTTCTTTACAGAATTAGAAAAAACTACTTTAAATTTCACGTGGAACCAAAAAACAGCTTGTATAGCCAAGACAATCCTAAGCAAAAAGAACAAAGCTGGAGGCTTCACACTACCTGACTTCAAATTATACTATAAGGCTACAGTAACCAAAACAGCATGGTACTGGTACCAAAACAGATAGACCAATGGAACAAAACAAAGGCCGCAGAAATAACACCACACATCTACAACAATCTGATCCTTGACAAACCTGACAAAAACAAGCAATGGGGAAAGTATTCCCTATTTAATAAATGATGTTGGGAAAACTGGCTAGATATATGCAAGAAAGTGAAACTAGACCCCTTCCTTACACCTTATGCAAAAGTTCACTCAAGATGGATTAAAGATTTAAACCTAAGACCTAAAATCATAAAAACCCTAGAAGAAAACCTAGGCAATACCATTCAGGACATAAGCATGGGCAAAGATTCATGACTAGAACACAAATGCAATTGCAACAAAAGCCAAAATTGACAAATGGGATCTAATTAAACTAAAGAGCTTCTGCACGGCAAAAGAAACTATCATCAGAGTGAACAGGCAACCTACAGAATGGGAGATAATTTTTGCAATCTATCCATCTGGACAAAGGGCTAATATCGAGAATCTACAAGGAACTTAAACAAATTTACAAGAATAAAACAACCCCATCAAAAAGTGGGTGAAGGATATGAACAGACACTTTTCAAAAGAAGACATTTATGCGGCCAACAAACATATTTAAAAAAGCTCATTGTCACTGATCATTAGAGAAATGCAAATCAAAACCACAATGAGATATCATCATACTCCACTTAGAATGGCGATCATTAAAAAGTCAGGAAACAACAGATGCTAGAGAGTATGTGGAGAAATAGGAATGCTTTTACACTGTTGGTGGGAGTGTAAATTAGTTCAACCATTGTGGAAGACAGTATGGCAATTCCTCAAGGATCTAGAACTAGAAATACCATTTGACCCAGCAATCCCATTACTGGCTATATACCCAAAGGATTATAAATCATTCTACTATGAAGACACATGCACATGTATGTTTATTACAGCACTGTTCACAATAGCAAATACTTGAAACCAACTCAAACGTCCATCAATGTTAGACTGAATAAAGAAAATGTGGCACATATACACCATGGAATACTATGCAGCCATGAAAAACAATGAGTTCATTCATGTCCTTTGTAGGGACATGGATGAAGCTGGAAACCATCATTGTCAGCAAACTAACACAGGAACATAAAACCAAACACCACATGTTCTCACTCATAAGTGGGAGTTGAATAACGAGAACATATGGGCACAGGGAGGGAAACATCACACACTGGGGCTGTTGGGGGTTGGGGGGCAATGGGAAGGATAGCATTAGGAGAAATACCTAATGTAGATGATGGGTTGATGAGTGCAGCAAACCACCATGGCACATGTATACCTGTGTAACAAACCTGCACGTTCTGTACATGTATCCCAGGGCTTAAGGTATTATAATAATAATAATAAAAGAAATGGAATGAGGAGATGAGACAATTAAAAGGCAATTAAGCCTTAAACAAAAGAGATGAATTTCTTCATACTTCTTGTTTATGAGGGTATTTTCTCTGCCCTTTCTTATCTTCCCTGCCCACAGTAAGAGAAGTAGTTTGAGTTATTTATTTTGCCAATAATTTTATATTCTGTTTAGGCTCTTATATAGCTAATTCTCTCTAAAAATTAAAATACTTTATTACCAAAACCCTTATTTCCAGCTATATTAATCAAATAGCAAAGTTATAATCCCCAAAATAGAAAGTCATTTCTTTTGTAATACAGCACATCTCTGAATGAGCCATGTAGGTATTTTGTAAGCATAATCATCGTTATCTATTCTACAAAAAACAAAATTTAATTTATTGTAATCATGAAAGATATTGTAATGGCCCAGGATGCCATGTAAAGGTACAGATCACTGGGCACGAATATTACCAGAGTTTAATTGTTGAATCAAGAAGCCAGTCAGGAAATGGTATTAGTAGGGAACAGAAGCCAGGGCAGAGCCAGACTGAACACTCACCAGCAATCCAAGTAGACAAGATAACAGAAATCTGAACTATTTTAAAGATCAAGAATTCAGTATGTTGAACACATTTTTTTCTCTCTAAAAATTTCAGTGAAACAGATACCTGTGCAAACGAATCACATCTTCTCCTTTCAAAGAGATTTTCCATTTGAAACCTCATATCTTAAATTGCTTTAATTCCTAAATGAGCAAAGAGCCTGCAGCATATTTCCCTATTCAATTTGGAATAGAGATAATTCCCAAGTAATTACATTAATGAAAAGGAAGTGACAAAGATAACCTCAGATGGCAGGTAAAACAAAAGTTACCCATGTTTTACATTTGAAATAAACATAAATTTAAACGATTATGAAAATTACATTTTAGAGAAACCGAGAAGCTGTTCCACCTCACTTTATCACATCAGTTTAATTGGGAGACAGAAGCCCCTTTCTCACTTTTCGTGAAATTAATATGAGTTATTGCCTTGTATTTGCATGAAAACTATTTAACATGCAGAAATATTAAAGATTCGAGTGGCTCAAATTAAAGAAGCTGTTATGCAAAATAAGTGTTTCCAATCCAAAATTTGAAAATCAGTTATCAAATAGTTCCCCACAGAAAACTGGGAATCTGTGTAAGTCAGCTATTCAAAGAGAAAATCCATGTAAATGTACAAGTGAAATTTACATAGCAAAACTCACATAAAATGAACAAAATGGAAAGTATTGACCATGGGTTTCTATTTCTTCATTATTAAAATGACCTTCTTTTAATCTATTAGAATTCTATGAGAAATACCACTACAGTAAATAAATTTTATCAAAATTATAAAATTTAAGTAATCATATTAAGTTTTTTCATGCATTTAAGCAATAGTGAATTTCCAAATATTGAGAGGTTGTAGTTTTTAAAAAGTTATTGCATATATAGAAACACTTACTGTTATTTCCTTGCAGCAAAAATCTGCATCCACCACAACACCTTGAAGTTACTGCCTGTTAAAAAGTCACAAAAACATGAATAGGTTAATTTAAAATACAAAAAAGTCTAAATTACAATAGCTAATAAGATTCTTTTATGTTCATAAATAAGTATTAAAACTGTATTATTGTGGTTTTAGTTTATTTTCATAAATTAAAAACTATAAAAGGCAGTGAAAATTATTTCTCAATGTACATCAGAAATTAAAAATACTAAATACTACTGAGAAAAAGAAGAAAATTTAAATTACAGAAAAACAAAAATATCTTATTTGGAAAAAAGAATGCATTTTTCCCCAATAATGTTTATAAATAACCTGATCATTGGTTTATATTGAGGGGATAAAGAAGTTTTAGTTTCATTCTCATTAGAGATTTATGATTTAATGTTTATCCAAAATTGTCTTTGCTTCAACAAATCTTTCTTAATTCATCAAACTTGAAAATAAGCAAGAGAAAAAAAATAACTAATCAAAATCTAATTAGATCTAATCAAATTAGAGACACTATTTTTACTGTTTTTGAAGAATTAGAAAATATATGCTGCAATATACAGGTCAAGTACATTATTTCACTCAATATTTGATCAATTTTCTGAAGAAAAAATAAATCATTTGTCATGTGTTTGATGTTGAGTAGTATCTGAATATTCAACCTGAAATAGAGAACTTAAGTAATTATCTAAATCACTCAGGCCAAAAGACCAATTTACAAGAATTACCCAGCTCAATGGGGCAAATATTATTGAGGAATCTTTTTCTTGAATTATTTCCTAAATGCTAATTTGACTTTTTATGGTTGTAATGTACCAAATGCAGAAAGCAACAACATGGCTTGCTTTAGACATCTAAAATCACAAATAAAATCATCTGAAACTATGCTTTAATAAAACAAATGTTTACTCTTAAGAGATGTATTTATTTGTATGAAAATATCTAAAACATGCTCTAATTATATTAAGACTTGATTTGGACAAATATTATTTCATCGTAATTGTGCATTTTCATTTTATCTCTATTCATTTTAATTTCTGTTCCTCTCCCAGCTAATGTTAAGAGCACAAGGCAGCGATTGAAATCTTTTTCCAGTAATCTGTTTCAAACAGTTTTAAAAGGTACATCAGGCCAAAATATATTCTACTTTATACAATAGAAAAGGAAGTATTTAATTCAGAATTGGAACCATGTTATTTTGTTTAACAGTCTTCTTTTTTTGGGGGTGGGGTACGGTAATCAAAATCTGACAGCATTGGCAGGACGCAGTGACTAACGCCTATAACTGCAACACTTTCAGTGGCACAAAGATCACTTGAGGCCAGGAGGCGAAATCCTGTCTCTACTAAAAACACAAGAATTAGCCGGACATGGTTGTGTGCAGTTGTAATCCCAGCTACTCTGGAGGCTGAGCAATGATAATGGTTTGAACCTTGGTGGCAAAGAGCCAAGACCATGCCACTGCACTCCAGCCTAAGCAACAAAGTGAGACTCTGTCTCAACAACAACAAAAATCTGCTGATGTAGTGTAACCTAAAATATTTTATACATTTATCTACTATGCTAATTTTTAAATCACGCAACTTGGATTCGAAGAAATCAATATTTTTAAAAGAAAATAAAATGTTTTAAAATTTCTATAATAAATTTAAGAAGTAGTCTTTCATGTTACAGGCAAAACAATACCAAATTTTAGAGTTTAAGAGTTATTTGCTCAAGAAAGAGATCCCAAGGTAAATAGTAACTTAGTTGGTTTCTTTATCATGAAGCCTCTTATTCAAAAAGCTATTAAATGGTCATTATTTTGAGATTAAACTTAAAGGACTTGAATAAAAATTAATAATCATTGACTTCTGCTCTTTACCAAAATGTTAGCATTTTGACAACATTTCCTATGAGTCCCAAACTTCATTTTTATTAATGTAGGACAACTCTTTAAAATCTATTGTTATAATATTTTTTAATTTTATAATTAAATTTTTATCTAATACATAAAAAGTATAACTTTTAAGTGAAAATGAAGCTATATCAAGTTAAAATATCTTAAAAGACACCTTATTTCTCTCCATAAAAACTATTTCTAGCTATAGAAATTCCTGAGATATATAGTCTTTCTTTGGGACACTAGAGATATCATTTCAGATAAATTTTAGATTCTTAGCTTCACTATATAATTACATCTTTAGTATTTTTGTAATTAAAAATATCTTCCTACTCCATGGAAATACTCTAGTACCACCCGTGCTTTGCTGCTGTTAAGGCAGTATAAGGTGTTCCATCTTGCTAGAGGTATTCGGAGAGTAGAAGCTACTATTAAATGGGAGGAAATAGGTAGTTCCTGATTTTTAGATTTAGATTGTACTCAGGGTGGTTAAAGGAAGAGTAATCATGAAATAAAACACCCCCTACAGTGAAGTTCTTCAACATTCTCTATACTTCTATTTTTCACTAAAGGACTGCTTTTCCTTTGGTCAAATACCCTACAGAGGCACACTCTACTTGATAACATTGTGTTGAGCTATTATTGTTGAGCTATTTGAAGTTATAAAAATATTTCATTAAATGATGTATTATTTGAAAATCGCTGTCATGGAAGTTGGAATGGAGGCCCTAGGGCCCTGCCCTTTCCTCTCTACATATTCCCTCCCAACCTGTGGTTTCAGAAGCCACCTTGATGAAACCTTGAGGTTTTCAGGGAGCAAAGTCTGAAATCCACTTCTGCATTTCCATACTTTTTCATTTCAAAACACAGGGAGAAGAAATATGAGAAGCTGTAAGTTTGCTGGGGAATAAAAGGGGAAATACAAGAGAAGAAGCAATGTAGAGAACTTGAGGAAAAATAAAGGAAAGAGCTGGGTTTTAGGCAAAATTTGCAAAGTGTATTCCAAAACTTTAGGAAACTGGTTGGGAAACACAACCCTGAAACAGATGCTTAAGAGAAACATACTATAGATAAATGAAACTTTACAGACAACTTGTATATCTTCATTCTTCCAGATGCTTTGTGTGTGTGTGTGTGTAGATATTTAAACCTGATTTTGTGATATGTTAGGTGATTTACAACATGATTCAGTTTGAGAATGATTTTAATACGGTTATATTCCAATGGAAAAAATTTTAAAATACAGGCTTGTTCCTAAAAAATCGAGGACATCTGGTCACCCTTCCTGTATGTGAATTGCCTTAAAATTCTTCCACATCCTGGAATAATTTTCATAAACTACAGAGGTTAATATAGCATGGGAATTGATGCTTAAAGTAGAACTCTTTTCCTTAAAATATGACTCTGGTCCCAAGGACAGTCATTATCCTTTTGGCATGTCTTTTATTGTTAAATCCACTAACATCTAATTACATTTGGAAGAAAAAAAGAAACGAAAAAAGAAAAAAAACATTCAAATAGCTACTCTAGGATTCACACCCAAATACCTGGAGAGTATGCACAAGATTTTGGCTTACTCTAATGTTAATTCTCTTCTTTAGAATGTTTGGAAGTTCAGCACCAGATCCTGATTTCTGGCTTGCCAAAAGGCATGCTGGTTTCTTGGTGTGGTTTTCTAGCTCTTTTGCTATTAGTGCATAATTTGACAGTATGCTGCCACGGTAACAGAATTCATTAAGGGCTTTCAGTTTTGTTCTGCCAATGAGGATTTTTGGCTGCATGTAGTGCTAGCCTCTGAAGATTGATCCACAATATTTGTCTTATAAAGCCTTGTCATCTCATAGCATGACTGATGCTACAAAATAATCCATAATGAGCCAGGTTCTCCCAGCGTGAGCTACTCCCTGAGGGTATGTTAGGCACTACTGGAAACCACATTAACTTCTTTATCATCAAACTTGGGTGCTTAAAATAGACTGCATGAAAGTGCGTACATTACGCAGTCCCATGTTGCACCATTGACTGGGGAGTGGATTAGGAATGTAATCCCTAATGTTCATTTTCTACAATATCCCATTATGGGAAACAGAAAAAAACTTCCAGATTTTGACAATGTTCTTTGTATAGTCATTTTCAAAGGCAAGGTTTGCTGGAAATAACTATGTGGTTGATAGAACAAAGCCAAAAAAAAATTCTTCATGTTTTTAACCAATATTTTCCCATATGATTTCAGTGAAAAACAACATATCTTCTATAATTTTCAACTATATTTTTACTACTACGTCATTACATTTTGACATGTTCTGTGTTTAACTATTGGATTATTAATCCTTTTCTGTGGTGTGCAATGACAGTTAAAAATCCTATGAAATATTTTTATGCTGATGAGGCCAAAGTAATTTGTTCAACCCCCTTTGGGACTGGTTGGTTCCACAGTGAAGAACTAAACTACCCTGGAATTCTTTCCTGTGGTTCAAGTGAGAGAATGAATCAGGGCAAGCCCAGCAAATACATTGTAAAATAAATCAAAGCATGGTATTGGATGAAGAGAGAAAATAAGCATAATCTTTATCTAGGACAGTTGTTCTCAACCAGGGGTAATTTTTACCCCAGGGAAACTTTGGCAGTGTCTGGTCACATTTTTCAGCATCAACACCAGGGGTGTACTAATCACATCCAGTGGACAGGGGCCAGAGAGGCTGCCAAAGATTCTATAATACACAAGACAGCCTTACCCTCCATGCCCAAAACATGATCCAGTCCGAAATGCCAATAGTGTTGTGGTTGGAATGCCCTGGTTTTGGTAACTCTCAAGGAGGAGGAGAGAACACAAGCCATATTTTCCTACAGTTCAGTTAATGTGGATCATAGGACAAAGAGAGCAAAATACATCTGTAAGGAGTGGTGGCCTTAGGCTATGGGAAGGGCATGATATGAGATGCTCAGAAGAGGTAATCCATTGACTCTCCCCAGTAGATGGAAAAAGGGGAACCCCAGTGCCACCACTCTGTTTTGCAGTGGGGTGCCTAGGTGGCACTTTGAAAGGGCAAGCCACAAAGAAAGGCCTCGCCAGATGAGAGACATAGCTGCTAGCTACCGCAGAGAATCCATAGCTTCAAGTGCTCCGTGCTCCTTTAGTTCAGAATCACTTCTCAACATTTTTTCCCCATTAACATATTACTTTGTTATCCTAGGCTGTCATTTATCATCCTTTTAACATTTTCCATAACCTACTAAGTTATTTTATCATCCCTTTCTGGGTTTCTTTAGTTGAATTCTTACAAATCTTTCACACTAATAATATTTCCTGCTTGTTTTGGGGACATGTAATCTATTTTTTCATTTTATCAGTTCCTTCTCCTAATCCCAAACTACATCGTTTTGGCCTTAGCATCATTAATAAGAAATCTCAGAGAATAGGGCCTCTCTCCTGCTGAAAAGAGTACATGTAAAATAATAGCATTTCGATAAGAATGTGTGGTATTGGCCGGGCGTGGTGGTTTATGCCCATAATCCCAGCATTTTGGGAGGCAAAGGTGGCGGATCACCTGAGGCCAGAAGTACGAGACCAGCCTGACCAACATGGAGAAACCCTGTTCTGCTAAAAATACAAAAATTAGCTGGGAGTGGTGGCGCATGCCTGTAATCCCAGCTACTCGGGAGGCTGAGGAAGGAGAATCGGGAGGCGGAGGTTGTGGTGAGCTGAGATCTCGCCACTGCACTCCAGCCTGGGTGACAGAGTGAGCCTTCATCTCAAAAGAAAAAAAGTGATATTTCTTGTTTAGCTAACATCATGTTCTCTTTACTCCTTTTCTTGGCTCTTCCACTCTTTCTTCTTACCTTCTTTCCTAATTCCTACATTCATCAAATGCCTCCCCTGTGCTCAGCTGCTAAAACACAAAAAATAAACAGGGTGTGCTCCTTATCCAACACACACAGAAAGCGGGCATGAACAGAATGCAGTTACCTCAACTGAGAGTGTAGGGATCAAATCTATCCAATATATTTAACAATAGAATAGGTTTTTTTTCTTCTATAAAAATTTGTAGGCTGTGCGTGGTGGCTCATGCCTGTAATCCCAGCACTTTGGGAGGCCGAGGCTGGTAGATCACGAGGTCAGGAGATCGAGACCATCCTGGCTAACATGGTGAAACCCCGTCTCTACTAAAAATACAAAAAAATTAGCCGGGCATGGTGTCGGGCGCCTGTAGCCCCAGCTACTCGGGAGGCTGAGGCAGGAGAATGGTGTGAACCCGGGAGGCGGAGCTTGCAGTGAGCCGAGATCGCACCACTGCACTCCAGCCTGGGCGACAGAGCGAGACTCTGTCTCAAAAAAAAAAAAAAAAAAAAAAAAAAAAAAAAAAAAGAATTGTTCAGGTCTAATAAATGTCTTTATGTTTTATCTTGTTACTTTTCTGATTGCTGTTTTTTGTACAATATCAATTCTTAGGTAACACATTTCAACTCTAAATAAGCATTGGAAAATGGTAATTAGTATTTAAGGAGAATCCTGAATTTACAAACTCAGAGGTTCATATTACATATATTTTATAAATGGTATCCAAAGCATGATCAAACAATATTTGTCACAATAGTCTTATAATTTAAGAGGGGTCATCTGAGAGTAGCCATATTCAACCTTGAGGAACTTGGATGCAAATCTGGGTGAGATGCCCAGTTCTCTTTAAATTTTCATCGTAAGTCTTATGGGCAAGTGTCAAGCCACAAAGAAGTGCAAAGACACCAAGAAAACACTAGCAAGTTCGTTTGTTTTAAATAAAGGATACTTTTACCTTTAGATTGTTTTAATTGGATACACATTAATTAGTTTTGAAGTTTGAAAAATACGTTACATTAAAGGTAGAGCTACTTGTAGTGCATCTGAAGATAATCAACCATGTTTATTATTATTTCAAATTTGGTATTATAACAACATTTGAAATACACAAAACAAGAAATCTATAATATTTCCTACACACAAGACAGAAATCAGTATCCCCATTTAAGGTATAAATAAGTATATTTTTCCTCTACTTCTCCATAAAGTTAAAATTAAAATAATCATTTTAAAAATGTTTTAAAAATTAAGTCCTGAAAATGGCATAAAGTTTTTACTGATTCATTGGAATCAATAAGGAATAATTACATTTGGTCACTAAAGTTATTTTTTAATGGCCAGGGATGGTAATCCCAGCACTTGGGAAGCTGAGCAAGGTGAATGACGTGAAGGTCAGGAGTTTGAGGCCAGCCTGGTCAACATAGTGAAACCCCGTCTCTACTAAAAATACAAAAAATTAGCCAGGCATGGTTCTGGGCACCTATAATTCCAGCTACTCAGAAGGCTGAGGCAGGAGAATTGCTTGAACCCAGGAGGCAGAGGTAGCAGTGACCCAAGACAGTGCCATTGCGCTCCAGCCTGGGCAACAAGAGCGAAACTTCTCAAAAAAAAATTATTTTTAATCTCTATAAAAGAAGGGTCACTTTTACATTAATATAATTTTATAAGTATATTTTTTAATTGACACAATTGCACATACTTATGGGGTACAATGTGATGTTTCTATACATGTATACATTGTACAGTGACCAAATTAGGGTCAACACCTGTATACATGTATACTTTGTGTAATGGTCAAATCAGGATAAACATCAACTAAAACATGTATCATTTCTTTGTAGTAAGAACATTAAAAATCCTCTCCCCTAGGTATTTTAAAATATTCAGTGCATTGTTGTTAACTAGTCACCCTAGTGTTCAATAGGACATCAGAAATTGTTCCTCCCATCTAATTGTAACTTTTTACCTGTTGACCAATCTCTCCTCATTACCCCCTCTGTTGCCCTCCCCGGGCTCTGGTAACCACTCTTCTATTCTCTACTTCCAAGAGATTAACTTTTTAGTTTCCACATATAAGTGAGATTGTGTGATATTTGAGTTTCTGCATCTGGTGTATTTCACTTAATATAATGTCTTCAAGGTTCATCTATATTGTTGAAAATGACAGGACGCCATGCTTTTTATAGCTGAATAGTATTCCACTGTGTATATACACCACATTTTCTTTATCCACTCATCTGTTGATAGACACAAGTTGATTCCATTTCTTGGCTATTTTGAATGTTGCAATAAACATGAGAATGCAGATATCTCTTTAAGTACTGTTACATTTCTTTTGGATATATACTCAGTAGTGAGATCTCTAGATCATAGGGTAGTTCAATTTTTTTTAGGTAGATGTTTGCTTTTTAATGTTTTTTATTTTAATAGATGTCAAAGTAGGAAATTATATGGATTTTTACAATATGAACAATGAGAATGTATATCTAATGTTGACTATTCAAATTCAAGAAAATTATACTTCAATGGAAAGCAATATGAACTTTGGAATATATGTTTCATAGTACTATAAAAGCTGCCTTTCTCTAATGAAATAAATGTAGAGATTGGTCATTAAAAATTAAAAGTTTAACATAATATTAAAAGAGAGGAACAAAGTTGGAGCACTAACACTACCTTCCTTTAAGACTTACTATAAAGCTACAGTAATCAAGACAGTGTGGTATTGGTGAAGTAGTAGACAAATAGATAAATGGAACAGAACAGAGATCCTAGAAATAGATCCACAGAAATATATTCAACTGATCTTTGACAAAGAAGCAAAGGCAATACAATGGAGCGAAAATAGTCTTTTAAATAAATGGTGCTGTAACAACTGAACATCCACATGCAAAAAAAAAAAAAGTATCTAGAAATAGACCTCACATTCTTCACAAAAACTGACTAAAAATGGAATTCAGACCTCAGTGTAAAATGAAAAACTATAGAAAATAACATAGGAGAAAATCTAGATGACCTTAGGTTTGGTGATGACTTTTTAGATAAATAACAAAGGCAAAATCTAGGATTGAAAGAATTGGTAAACTGCATTTCACTAAAGGTAAAAATGTAGGCTCTCCAGAAGACACTGTCAAGAGAATAAAAAGACAAGCCACAGGCTGGGAGATGATATTTGCCAAAGATATATCTAATACAGGAGTTATCCAAAATATGCAAATAATTAGTAATACACAACAGTAAGACAAAAGAAACTTGATTTAAAAATGGGCCAAAGACCTTAAAAGACTCACCAAAGAAGATATAGAGATGGCAAATAAGCATATGAAAAGATGCTTAACATCGTATGTTATCAGGGAAATGCAAACTGAAACAACAATAACAATAAAACAACAAGATACCACTACACACCTACTGGAATGGCCAAAATCTGGAACACCGACAACACCAAATGCTGGGAAGCACGTGCAGCAACAAGAACTCTCAGTGCTGGTGGAATGCAAAATGGATCAGCCACTTTGAAAGATAGGAGACTAGTTTCTAACAAAACCAAATAAATCTTTACCATACAACCCAGCAGTGATACTCCCCTTCCCAAAGGAGCTGAAAACTTATGTTCATACATGTACACTGAGGTTTATAGCGGCCTTATTCATAATTGCCGAAACTGGGAGGCCAATAAGATGCCCTTCAGTAGGTAAATGCGTAAGTGGACATGGTACTTCCGCAGCCACTGGAATACTACTAAGAACTTTTGTTAAAAATGCTCTATGAAACCGTGAAAAGACATGAAGGAGCTTTAAGTATTTATTAATAAGTGAAAGAAACTCATCTGGAAAGTCTACACAGTGTGTGATTCCAACCACATGACATTCTGACAAGACAGTGAAATAATCAGTGATTGCCAAAAGTTGCAGGGAGAGAGGGGTGAATAGGTGGAAGATGGGATTTTTAGGGCTGTGAATCTACTCAGTATGACACTATAATGGTGGACACATGGCATTATATCTTTGTTCAGACCCATAGAATATATAACACCAAGAGTGAAGGCTAATGAAAAGACTTTGGGTGACAATGATGTACTATTGTAGGTGCATTGCAACAAATCTATTACTCTGGTGGGCAATGTTGATAATTGGGGAGGCTCTGCATGTGTGAAGGCAGGGGTATATGGAAAATCTCCATTTCTTCCATTCAATTTTTCTGTGAACCTAAAACTACTAAAAATATAGGACACAGTGGGCACAGTGGCTCATGCCTGAAATCCCAGCACTTTGGGAGGCTGATGCAGGAGAATCACTTGAATCTGGAAGTTTGAGACCAGCTGGGAAACGCAGACCCCATCTCTACAAAAAAAATTTAAAATTAGCTGGGCCTGGTGGCACATGCCTGTAGTCCTAACTACTTAAGAGGCTGAGGCAGGAGGATGGCTTGAGCCCAGAAGTACAAAGTTACAGTGAGCTGTGATTGCACCACTGCACTCCAGCCTGGGTGACAGAGCAAGACCCTGTCTCTAAATATAGATAGACTATATATATGGTCTATTAAAAAATGAAACTTGAAGAAATGTGGTAATTTATATTAATCAGTAGTACATTGTTAAATAATGAGAT
The DNA here is from genome assembly GCF_029289425.2 of Pan paniscus. Lineage (NCBI taxonomy): Eukaryota > Metazoa > Chordata > Mammalia > Primates > Hominidae > Pan > Pan paniscus. The sequence continues at coordinate 178,604,720 of NC_073252.2, read as the reverse complement.
TATTTTCCATTTAAAAAAGAAATATAATTTTTAAAGTATTGAAGATTTAAAGTAATAATTTCTATTCTGATGATATCAAAATATTCACAATGATATCTATATAAGGGTACATAACTTGAGGTAGTAAGTAAAATATACAAATATAAATTAATGTCAAGAAATAAAACAATTTTCTTCTAAGTTATGAAAAAAAGAAAAGTGATCTGTCAGTCTTTTAATCAAAAACATCCAAAATATTCAATACTTGTCAATGACACTATATTAATGAGGTAATTTTAGAATGTCTAGAACTAAAAGAAATGAAATGTCAATGACCGATGCTATCTGATGACAATCATCATTATTAATGAGGGAGGTAGGATGGTCAGACACTAATCCCATGGATTCTAGAAGAAGATTCAGGTTTGGATTTACAAAGGTAGGAAAGATGCTCTCTATAACCTTGTGTCCTCATCACTTTAATCAGGAATTACACTTTTCCTACTCATATGATTGCCCTGAGGATTATATGAGAAAATAGAAATAAATCACTTAGAACAGATACTGTCACAGAGTCTGCATTTTGACAAATACCATTAGTACTTTTACTAATACATTTTTAAAATCATGAAAATGTTCCATTAAAAACTTAACCTAAGAGCCGGCGCCACTACACAAAGTAGTACAGCCTGGATTACATGCACTGCTCTTTAGCTGAATGGCATAGAACAAGATTCATTTCTCGGACCATAATCATATCTAATCGCACTTCCTGGAACTGAAACACATCACTCCTAAATTGAGGAAGTTGGACTAAATGATTCTGTACTTTGAAAATATCAATGAGAGTCAAATTATAATTTGGCTGTCAAGGCTTATCTCCTTTATAGGACAGTAAGCTCCTGCAGAGTCACAGTTTTATACTTTTTTTTTTGAGATGGAGCCTCGCTCTGTCGCCCAGGCTGGAGTGCAGTGGCACAATCTTGGCTCACTGCAACCTCCAACTCCTGTGTTCAAGCGATTCTCCTGCCTCAGTCCCCCAAGTAGCTGGAATTACAGGGGCACACCACCACGCCCGGCTAATTTTTGTATTGTTAGTAGAGATGGTGTTTCACCACATTGGCCAGGCTGGTCTTGAACTCCTGGCCTCAGGCGATTCACCTGCCTCGGCCTCCCAAAGTGCTGGGATTACAGATGTGAGCCACTGCACATGGCCTGTACTTCTGACTCTATAACTCTCAGAGATAGAGTTGCCTACAGGAAATAATATATAATTTTAGAAATAATAGAAATAACTATTGGGCATTCACTACATGCTAGGTGCTGGGTGTCAAATATGTGCTAGACAGAGTGCTGGGTACAAAAGTGAGTCTTAAAATGTTAAGTAGCTTGCCAACTTAAAATTGTAGTGAACCCACCAGCAACTATTAGGAACTGGAGTCCGGTCCCCCAAAATATTTTCCAGGCCTGAAATTGTGTTTTTATCAAATTTCCCCAATGACATGAAAAGTACATTCTAAGGAAATCCCGAGATGGTATAATTTTTATAAATGTTTTAAAAAAATTAATGAAGGTTAATTTTGTAATTTTGTGGCATTTAGGCCTATTTAAGAAAAAAAAAGTAACAAAAGTGATAGCCAAGCAACATTTACAAGTAAGAGTACTTTTCAAGAAAGCTACACTCACTCTGATTGTGATGTAACAAAATGAGTTACCATGATCATACCAAAATGAAGTGAATAATTCTCCCAATTCTAAGAAGTTCAAAATTAAAAAGTCAATGCTGTATACAATTCAGGAAAATGTGAATTTCCCTGTTGAAGACATAGAAGTATTTGTAACCTCTCAAAAATCCTGTGGAGAAAAAAAAAAAAAATAGAAAGAATGAATAAGACCTAGTATTTTCTAGCACAGCAGGGTGACTATAGTCAAAAATAATTTAATTTTCCATTTAAAAATAATTAAAAAGGTATAATTGGAATGCTTATAACATAAAGAAATGATAAATGTTTAGGTGATGCATACTCCATTTATCCTGATGTGATTATTACACATTGTATGCCTGTATCAAAATATCTCATGTAACCCATAAAGATATTTACCTATGTACTCACAAAAAGTAAAAATTAAAAAAATTTTTAAAGAGCCTGTGAAGTTGGAACAGAACCAATTTTAAAAAGAAAGACAAGATTCTATCAAAATGGAAAACTCTATGTGTGTCAGCATCTAATGCCTCTGTATTCTACGCTTCAAGTAGCTCAGGCTACAGGGCTCCAAAATTCATGGGTGGAGCCACTTACGCCTCCAATGGGATTGTTCTGACTGCAGGGAGGAAGTTCTGTGAGTTCTGTTCCCTGAGTATCACTGTCAACAGAGACTGCCGTATTGTTAACGATGCTCTAAATTGTGATCTCAAAAAGATAATATCAGTTCTCAAAATTAGTAGAACTATTAGAGAAGGATAACATTTCTGGGTCTAATGGAATATTTACTATAATAAAGAAACACTACTTGGATACAACATGGTGACATTAAACATCATTGGGACATCTGAGTGGATCATAATGTAGGAGGTACTAAAAGATTGTCTCAGAATTAGGAGGTAGTACCGTTAGGGCATAATAGAAGATGCCTGGTCCATTTGGCTCTAAAACGATCATTCCCTTGAATCTATAGCATATCTATTCCTAATGAAACCAAATCCAAATTCCTCAGTGAGGATCTTGATCTTCTTTATCAAGCAATTCAAATCTGAGTCTCTCCAACATCACCCCTAATCAATTCATGAAAGGCAAGACGGAAGTGACAGAGAGGGGAAAGAACATTATTGATGTATTCAATTTCCCTCTTTCTAGCCAGACTCAGTCTGAGAATTATCCAAAATAAAGGGCTCTCCGTTTAAAAAATCTCAGAGAAATATTACATAAACTATCATAATAATCTTTGATGAAGGGGCTTTTTGTGGCAAAACTTGTTCATATATCTTACTTAATGGCTTTGGCTTCGATTTAAATCCCCTCTTGTCACTGTGAAGTCATAACAGCTAACTGTAGCTGACTGCTCTACAATGTGCAACCTAATGATGCCTTTAATTAAAGCTGTGGCATCAAGAAGATACAGATTCATGGGATCTGATCTGGTTTGCCCATTCCATAAATGTCGGGCCTTGGATAAGCCCCTTAATCCTAATGACTCTCAGGTCCCTCATCTACAATATATTTATAACTACTTTCCTGTTTTGCTTTGAGTTTTAGAGATAAAAATTTTGAGTATAACTCATGTTTCACCGCCAACCATATAGAAGGTGTTTGGGAATTTGTTCCTATGAGTAGTAGTAGCAATAGTAATTGTACAGCGTTTTTCCTGGTGGGATACATTCCAGGACCCCCAGTGGATGCTTGAAACCATGGATAGTACCCACCCCTATATATTCTATACCTTTTCCTATGCATACACACTATGAGAAAGTTTAATTTAGAAATTAATCCCAGTAATAGATTAACAATAAAATGGAACAATTATCACATACTTCAGTAATGTGGTATCTCATTTCTCCTCTCTCTCTCTGTCAAAATACCTTATTGTACCGTACTGTGGCTGAAACTGAGGTTTCAGTGGATAAAGGGAAACAATTATAATAATTATCCATGATGGTAGTGATTATTAGTAGTAATAGCTTTAGTACTTCAAGGCGGGGAAGAAAACCCTGCAGACCTCTGAGAAAGCAGAAGAGGGCAGCAGTCCTATAAGTAGAATGTATGAGTGCTACTGAAGAGACGCAGGCACAGGACAGGGCGCCATGATGTCAGCAACACAATTTTATGTGTCGATGTACCTGGGTCATGGTGCCGAGATATTTGGTCAAACACGATTTTGGGTGTTTCTGTTAAGGTGTTTCTTGATGAGATAAACCTTTAGATTGGTGGATTTTGAGTAAAGAAGATTGCTCTCCATAATGTGAGTGACCCTCACCCAGTCACTTACAGGCATTAATAAAGACTGAACTTCCCTAAGCAAGAAGGTATGTTTCCAGCACACTGTCTTTGGATTTAAACTGCAACTCTTCCCTGGGTCTCCAGCCTGTCAGCCTACCACATCAGATTTTGAACTTGCCAAACCTCCACAATCCTGTGAGCCAATAACTTAAATCTCTCTCAATCTCTTTTCTCTGTGTATGTGTGTACACACACACACACACACATACATATTCTAACATTGTATTGATTCCGTTTCTCTAGAGAACCCTGACTAGTACCGTCACTAAGGCCAAGCAACAAACTTGAATCAAGAACAGAAATAATCAGGCTCTCCAATGTTAAAACCCACAAAACTTGCTGTAAGATGACAGTACGTATTATCTGGTACGTAAGTTTCAAGATCAGCTGTGTCATTTGTCCTTCAAAGTTAGGTAAACGATGTATCATTACTGAAACCACTAACAAAAACAAGAGAAAGAGGAATTAACTGTTAAACATCTATTCTGTAGGACGACAAAAGATAAACTCTTTACAATAGGAATATTGTGGCTTTAAAGTTCTCAATAGAGAAATAAATCTAAACAATTTGTCCCTGCTAAAGAATGTGAAAAGCACATAGTGCATAGCCATTAGCATTAAACAGTGGAAATAAATATAAGGCAAATGTTATACTAAATCTTCCATTTTATGTTGTTCACACAAAGACATTTTCGATAAAAAAAGAATCATACCAAGTACAACAATATTGCACAAAATGAATTTCCGTGTTCTTTTCTATTTGGATATTTACATAAATTTTATTTGTTACTTATTTTGATATTAAAGACTTAGAAATAAATACTGTAAAGCAAAATAATAATTCCAATTAAGTGCTTCCAAATTCATTCTTAGATACTCTAATGCATCTAACACCACATCATGAGAAAAAATGAGAAATTTAACCACACATCCTTAATTTAACCTTTTATTCCCATGAAAATTCAAATAAAGCTACTGTTGGAAGGGAAACGGCAACACTTGAATAAGCTATAAAGGGGGTATAAGTCTATTAAAAAACTTCTAAAATGTATATAGAACTAAAAAAGAGACTTATTTAATACCACACTGACCACATTGCAGTTAAGGCTAGGTGTGTTTAGAAACTATGGCAATGGGTATGTTGATATACGTTAATTCTTATTATGATTATATTACCTAATAAGTTCCTTAATTTTAGGCAATATTTATAGGATGGAAGAATGATTTATGCTTAGGTACATCAAATGTTGAATCTAGTTTTAGCAATTGGAAGATATTATCATTTAAATCAAAGCTTGTTTGGAGTTGAAAGTCATTTTGCAATCAATACTTTTACTCTGAACATTGAGGACTTTTACATCTTCCATAGAAATCTGAGGTCTGTGCCACAGTAGAAACTTCTCTAAAATAATTGATCAATTCTTCAGCAACTGAATGCCATTGAATAGAACTGAGGGTACATCTACTTAATTTAAAATAATCGTAGAGCAACATTTTAAGATGTTCTTAAAGAATTAACACATATCAGACTCAAAAACCACTCTAAATCATAAGAAATGAGACAATAAAACATAAAATCTATTGTATAAATGTATAAACATTCTACATATGGACTTAAAAATAACTGCAATTCTCTTGAAAAGATTCATTGCTTAGATTTGCATTGTTCAGATTTACCAGTCAAAAGAAAATAAAGAAGCTCATCTTCTTTGGGTAACGTCAGTTTTAAAAATCAGTTTTTGGTCCCTTAGGTAATGAAATTGTCTTAAAGTCTAAAATAAATTTCTAATTTTATAAAAAGTACGTGGACAGTTTTGTACTCTGAAGTGCTTATAACGATGCTTTTGTGAACAAAGTACTATAACAAATGGAGACTGTTTTATTGCCTTAGGATTATTCTTTATCTACTACTGCACAAATATGCTGCCAAGTAGCAACTTCACAAGGGTAGAGGCAAAATTAAATGCCTACAATTGCCATTAGCAATTGTGAACGATTATTAATCTGTCTAGAGGAAACTAATGGATGTGATTAGAGAAACCAAAAGTCTTCATCTTATGGAAATCAATAGCGTAGATGTATTTCCATCAGATAATGAATTACGGATTCGTGAGCTGAAGATTAAGGATGCCTTAGTATATATTCTGCCCGTACCTATCAATTGTATGTCTCTCTCTCTCAATCTGGTTTATACCAATACTATATCATAGCTAACTATCTCTTTATTTTCAAAAATTATTGAGACACTACATAAAAGAGATGGGAAGTAAATCTCTGTTTAGTTTCCTTTGGAACTGTAAAACAAATCAGCAACAAAGGAATTATTGCTAATTTATATCAAATAAGGTGACTGGCAAATGAAAACTTTTGTTTTTAAAACACCCAGGACATGGTTGCAGCAATATTAGCTCAAAGAAAAAGATTTGTCCTTATTATGCACTGTAGATTATCTACATATACATAAAAATAAACAGAACCAGAGTGTATTTGGAGAAACTCATAATAAACAATGTTTCATGAAATCACAAAATAGATTGGTCGTGTCTGATCCCATTTACAAATATAGATCTAACCTAAATCCCAATAAAAACATGAATACATTAAACTTTTATGCAATTGCCTTTTATTAAATGTCTACCAGAGTCTGGTTAATTCAGATTAGAAGTTAATTGAAAACTTTTATGGTATGCATATTTTATGTCAGATTAGACATATACAGAGAAACTCACGAGAAAAACAGTTCACAGTAAGAGAATTCCTGAAGAAAATGTGGGAAGGGGAGAGGGCACCTTGGTTTCCACTCAAAGAAATTCCATTACAGAAGAATGAAAGGACTTCTGTTGTAGGCAATTTACTTCTACGGTTGTATCTATAAGGAGGTTTTAAAGTGTGATTCCAGCGTACTCCTCTGTAAGAACAGTAAACTTCTCCTACTAGCTCTCACATTCCCAGAGGAAGATGGAAACTCGAAAGACTGATTTGAACTAAAGTTGTTCATATAGGTTTGGTTAAAGAAGGTTTTTCTTCATATATTGCAAAGTGTTGGGTTTAATAATGTAAAATCTCTGTATCTACAGCTCTTGGGTAATAATTTTTTGTGCTGAAATCCAAGAGCTGAGTGCAGCGACAGCAAAGTAGGAGCGTGATGTGGAAGCAAGTTTATCACCTCAGAATCCACTACACCGGCAGCTTGATGGTTAACAGAGTAAATTCATGTGGTCATGACACTGATCTTCAGACCCAGTGGTGGGAGATGCTCCCCACTTATCTCAAAGATAACTTAAAGAGTTACCTTTAAAGAGGCATTGTCTCATAGATGAAGGAGCCTAGGGATGGGGGCAGAGTATCTGTTCAGTTCTCAGTTAATAATGACGTTTCCACAATTTTATCTCACTGGATGTCAGTTGCCTCTTCCATAAAATCAGGATAATACAACTTGCCCTGTCCACATGGTACTTTCCTAAAACCAAAGATGAGGCTGCTTTTGACTGCTTTAGCAAGTATAAAGTAATAAGCAAATAGATAAGAATTATCTTGGTAGAGGCCTAAACATAGAGGAATAGCAAAGATTGTTGGTTTATGCAAATCATAACTACTATTTTTAACATGTTTGAGACTTCGAGGGCCTAGTCACATTCAGGCGATATTCTCACCCCTTTGTCACGTAATCCTACTGGCTGACATACTGATGAACAGGCCTTTTCAGACTCATTATAATGATGATGTCTGTTTCCGCAATGTGGAACAATCTGCACTTCATGCCAGGCTACAGCAACTGCCACTACCTACCACTCAAAGAACTAAATCAGCTTAAAACTCCCCCCTAACACCATGGAGGAAAACTAATGATGTATGCAAGGAAACATTTTGTGTCTCTGGAGCACTGGTGATGTTCTTTTCAGTGCCATCCGCCCTGTGTGCTGATATGGTGATAGCTGTCATTCAACTCCCATCATTTACAATTTTGATATCAAACACTGTAGTAGGAAAGATAACGTCTCCCGCATTTGTCCTCTGGCAAACTTTCTACAAAATTCATAGTGGAGCAAAACTGGGAGGAGGGACTATGACTATCTCAATGACCCATAATCCCCAGGCTCTAAGAACACTTTTGTCCTTGAGAATATTTGTCAGAATATTTTAGAGGAAATGGCTAAGCAGAAAGTCAGGACTGCATTCAATATATCTTATCACAGTGTTTTCTGCTCTAATATAAAACATGATCAATGCCTATACAATCAAATCACACTGTTATCATTTTTTGTCTCCGTCTCAGATCTCTACATGTTTAATTACTTTCTTGTCTCTGCCTGAATAAATGCTCCAATCATAAAAGAGTCTTACCACTCTTAGATGTCACAGTCTTCTCTATTGCTGTGACTGCTAAACCAACAAATATTTGAGGCCTGACTTTACATTTATACTTGCTGCTTCCACTTTTTAAGAATTTGCTCACTACCTCCTTACAAGACTGTCACTAACCCATGAAAGGCCTTTATGCCAGGGACAAACAGTGCTCTGCACAAAAAGACGTGATGGAAAATTGTCCTAATTGTTATATAAGTTCACAATGCTTATGATGTAATGGTGCTCCTTAGATTTGGCAGTGCACAACCTGCTCAAACATAAACAGTGATACTGGGAACAGGAAGAAAAGAGGAATCAAACATAACTCTTTGGCCTGCAGGCTGAGTGGCTAAAACAAAGGTGTTGCTGTAAACAGAGAGAGAGAGTAATCAGGAAGAGCTGCTTGGAGGCTGGAAGATAATGAGTTCAAAGCTGGGTAAGTTAGTTTTGAAAAGCATTAGAATATCAAAATAGGGAAGTCCAGTATGCTGAATTAAGCTCCAAAAAGGGGAAAATATTAGAAGCAGAGGTAAAGATTTTGGGTATGGCTGTATTAGGTATATTTAAACAAAAGGAGTAAAAAATAAATAGCTCAAAAAAGAAACTAAAAGAAGAACCTTGCTAGGCCCTGTTTTATTGAACTATGGAGGAAACAACAGGATGTTAAGAAGACTCCTGTGCATACAATTGCACTGTTTTGCACTGAGCAATGCTGAGGGGTGTCAGCCACAGCACAGTTATCAAACGACATGATGGTAAGATCTTGGATAGACTAGAAAATTATCCAGAAAATGATGATAAGACCTTGAGGAAAGGAGCTCTCTTTCTAATTCACAGAAAAGAGTAACAGAATGGCAATAGTGCACCTGTGAAGAGTTGTCAAGATACATTAATTCTTTCAAAAATTTTTAACTCTACTCTCAATCTTAAAGTACAAGTCTGAATAGGCCACCTTCTGTGAGCAACCTTTAAAAAAACTCTTCAGTGGATTTCCATACACCAAATCAAGTCCAAACTCTTTAGAGTGACATTAAGGACCCTCCACAGTATTGTCCTATAAGAATAATACAAAACAGACTTCTCATCCTCCACCAAATATACCCTATGCTTTCCTGATTTCTGGGCTTTGTCCATGCTTAATCAGAGTGTACTATTATAATCAGTTTACAGATAATATAATTGAAGTTCGGCTATGTAATTTGTCCATATTGTACATTTCCAAAGTCCATCTTCTTTGTCACCAGGATATGCCACTCAAATTGAGAGTCTATGTAGTACTCATATTTGTAGAACATTACCTACAATGCCTTGTATAGTTGTGAAACGAGATGTTTTATATAAACTAATGTATTTCAGCTTTTTAAATGTGTGTAATCATTAAATATTTTAATAATATTATTCTTATTCATTAGCTTATTCTAAAATAAGGCCTCTGGTCAAAGAAAAGTAAATAATCTGTTATTGTTATAATTTTTAGACATGACATAGTGCTACCATAGTATAAAATTATGACTATTACTGAAGATATTTCTTCTCTGCCCATGCCTATAAGCAGATTAAAGCTTCCAGTATGCAAAATCAGCTCTCATTTGTCATTGTTTAAAATGATCCATGATGGAGCAACAGGAATTCTCATTCATCGCTAATGGCAATGCAAAATGATACAGCCACTTTGGAAGAAAGCTTTAGTCTACAAAGCTAAACATAATCTTATCCCATGATCCAGCAATCTTTGCTCCTAGGTATTTACTTCACTGAGCTGAACACTTATAATCTACACAAAAACCTGCATATAAATGTTTATAGTAGATTTATGCATAGTTGCCCCAAATGGGAAGAAACCAGGATGTCTGTCAATAGGTGAATGAATAAATAAATCATGGCACATCTAGACAATAATTCAGACATATTATTCAACGGTCAAAAGAAATGACCCATCGAGCCATAAAAAATCATGGAGAAACCATCACCGCATATTGCTAATGTGAAAGAATTCACTCTGAAAATACTACACTCTATGGTTCCAACTCTGTGACACTCTGGAAAACACAAGACTATAAAGGGTAAAAAGATCAGTGGTTACCAGGATTGAGGGGAGTATGAGGAGAGGATGAATAGGTGGAGTAGAGGGCATTTTTAGGAGATTGAAACTATTCTGTGTGATACAGTAACAGCAGTTGTATGACATTATGCATTTGGCAAAACCCGTGGAACTACACAACACAAAGGGTGAAGCCTAATGTACACTATAAATTTCCATTGGTAATAATTTATTACATTGGTGCATCAGTTGTAGAAGAATGTACCATGCCAATGTGCGATATTAATAACAGAGGAAACTGATGGGGAAGAGAGAGAGAGAATTATCTATATTCTGTTCAATTTTTCTGTAAACCTAACAAAGTGAAGTCTACTGACTTTAAAATATGCAATATTTAAATTACTGAATATATAAAAAAAATCCATTAAACAGTAAAATTTTTTACAGGATGGACAAAGCACAGAGGACAATGATACTTGCAATAGTGATGGTCTCTCTCACTACTTCCTAGACACCCTCTCCTACTGCCCTGTCAAATGAATGATGCCTCTTACTCCCCTGCTACCGGAAGCAAGCAACCTAACAGAGACCTACTTTCCCCTGAGCCTCCAGATCTCCTCAAGATACTCCTCTTGAAGTTACTTCACTTACCAAAATTCATCTTCAAAGAGCTTACTGAATTATCAAAACGTTCCCAGAGGCCATGGTATGTAGATGATGGTGGAAAACAAGCACCAAACAGGATTGCTTTGTTAATCAGCACTTCACTGTAGCTTCTTTTTAATGTTCTCCTCCTTAACGCTTTAAGGATTTTACACCACATTTAGTTATTTTCTTTATTACTTCTTATGGCTGGTGGCAAGAAAACTTAGAAAATAAGTATATAAAGATTTCTTTACCAACTGAGACTATTATATCCTAAGTTTATTAAGCCACATAACAATTAGTTCCTCTGCAATAATTTATAGTTAATTTTCTTAGATTGTTTCTAACCCATAGATATATTTCTTTTACTTTGCTTGTCCTACACTGATATTTGTTTGTCTTACTCACCTGGGAGATCTGGGTTGCCAGTTTCTCACGTCTAAGAATCTTACTCCTTACCTTACTCAGAATTTTCTGAATCTGTTTTCTTCATATCTCATATGTGGTTTTGGAATCGTTAAGAACAAAAAAAATCATTCTACCACTCTTTGTCTACTACTAAAGTATGACAAATAGTTTTCAATCACTTTGGACTATTTAATCATATAGGGAGGAGTATTGTATTCATAAGGACAAGATCACCAGTTTGATTACTTAATTCCACATGCACAAAAGTTATTTTCCACCATCAAGTATTAACCCTGCTCTCAGATGTCACTGACACATGGCCCACTAGGTGGCCATACAGGGCATTTGGCTGGCCTCATTTAAAAGTAATGGCAGTAGAAAAAAAAGGCAAGACCTTGTGTATGTCCTACGTGAGTCACACATAAACCAAGAGCACTTTCAGGATGTCAGATAGTTCTGGACAAAGCTAAATTATGGAGAGGCCCAATGACATAGGAGAAAGAAAACACTTTTGAAAAACACAATTACCCTGCTAAGCTCGAATTCCAGCTTTGTCAATTAGTTGCTATGAGAGCTTGAGAAAGTGAGGGTTTCTTGATCTCACATTTCCTCATCTCTAAAATAGGGATAGTATCATTTTTTACATAGTGGTCTAGAAATATTTTCTAACTCAGTTGACTAGCCGACATGAATATTTAATACATGATACTATTAGTAGTGGCGGTCGTCATGACCAGTGCTATAGTTTGGATGCATGTGTTCCTCCAAAATTCATATGTTGGAACATAACCCCCAAGGTGATGGTGTTAAGTAAGGCCTTAGAGAGATGATTAGTAGCCATGAGGGCTCTTATATCTCCATGAGGGATTAACATCCTTATAAAAGGGCTTGATGAAGCAATTTTGTCCCTTTTGCCCTTCCGTCCTTCCCCCATGTGAGGACACAGCATTCACCCCCTCCACCATGTGAGGACTCAGTAGCAGGGGCCACCTGTGAAGCAGAGAGCAAGGCTTCACCACACACCAATTCTGCTGGTACCTTGGTCTTCAACTTCCCAGCCTCCAGAATCGTGAGAAATACATTTCTGTTCTTTATACATTACCCAGTCTAAGGTAGTTTGTTACAGCAGCACAAATAAACTGAGACAATGAATATTCTTATTTTATCCTAGAACCTAAATTCCCAACTGGATTTCCTAAGTTCCACCCCTTTTAGGATCTTCTCACCATCATCACTTTTGAGAACCACATCATGAGTGGTAAGATTAAATCCATTAGCACAAGTCTAAAAACTTCTTTTGATAGGAGATTCATGGTTCTGTAGTTCATACATTTGACAGGACAGAGTTTTATCCATCAGTATGAGATGAGTTGTTTCAAAAGTTTATTAGAAATTAACCCTCTGAGGTGCTGCTTTCTTTAAAAATGGGCTCTAAGTATGACACCCCAATTTAAAATGGTGCCCTTCAAACTGGTGTTTGAAGGTAGAACAAACAAATTTAAGGTCACCATATCTGCAAGCAAATGTTTTAGATTCCCTTCAGGCTTCCCCATACCTGATAAAATCCCATCTCAATAATTATTCTATAGCTGCTTCTATCATCTTTGAATTAATCTTAATTTCCATTGTATACTTTATATATAAAACATACACATATACACATTATATATAAAACTTTCTTAATTAGTGTGATAAAAATGAACATGGAATAACAGGTACATACATATAAAACATTTTATACTATCTGTAATGAATCATTAATCATATTGATGTTGCATAACAAATTTTATTTAATCTTTCTGCTTGAAGTGTAACTTTCTTCTCAAGGACAAGACTCTCAGATCCTTTTTCCTTCATGCTGTGCTGCAAAAAGCACAGACACTGTGTTCATACAGTTCTTTTCTTGAAGTTTGGCTCCCTCATTTACTGGCTGTCTGATGTTAGCAAGTTGCAGAAAGTCTATGAAGCTTAGCTTTATACTTGAAGTGTTGTGTGAGGATCAAAGGAGAAAAGGTGTTTAAGACACTAAGTATATTCAATGTACTTAATTCATGGTGGTTATTACTATATTCTGGCTTAATCTCCAAGTTTATTATCCATGTCAATAGTCACCTTGACATTAGGAAAAGTGTGTCCACTGACAAGGAATCATAAGATGAACAAAATGTGCCTCTTGATGGTGTAGCCATTGATGATGTGGGTCAGAATTCCAAAGATGACTCCCTAATATTCCTATCTTCTGGTAACTCAAACACTCATCTACGCACTGCAGAGGTTCTGTTGTTGTAATTAAAGTCCCAAATCAGGTTGCCTTCAAATACCATGATTAACTGGCATGTGCCTCACTTAAGCACACACATCCTTTAAAAGGTGATGACAGCGGCATGATGGGAAGTCAGGAAGATTCAAAGCATAGGAAGGACTTGACGTGCCATTGCTGGCTTTGAAAATGGAAGGCCCACAAGCCTGGGAATATAGGTGGCCTCCAGAAGCTGACAACAGCTCCTGGTCAATAGCCAGCAAAGAAACAGGGACCTCAATCCTACAGCTACACATAACTGAATTCTTCCGGCAACTGAATTGACTGACTCTTCTCCAGATTCCCAGGTAAGAACTCAGGCTAGCCCAACCCCTGAGTGTGGCTATGTGAGACCCTAAGCAGAGGGTCCAGGACTTCTGGACTTCTCATCTGTAGAACTGTGAGCTAATAAATGGGTGCAGTTCTAAGCTGCTAAATATGGTAATATGTTATGCAGCAGTAGAAAACTAAGACAGCCATATTCTTTTCAGTTCTCATGCTTTCCATGGCATAATCTCTGCTTTATTTAAGTACTCAGTAAAGGTTTGCCCATGGCATGTTGAACTGCTTCGAAGACACCTGTACTTATCTTTTAAGAAAAGATTCCTTTTCATTATTTCTCATGGATCCTACTGATGGAAATAAAGATAAGCATATATTCAAGGAAATGCATTTCTACATCATTATCTCAGGACAATATTGGTGATGTCCCCTGGGTATTCAGGTTTTAAATGAGCCAGTTCAACAGTATCTTGATACATTTCCTGATGTGTCTCACACTCTTTTTCTTATATGCAAATTTTTTCTATCTAGATTATATGCAAGTAAAGTTTAAATTCTATATTATTTCTGTTACGGAAAGTTATTGATTTTATAGCTCTCATGTTGCTATCAGACAAATGTCCAATTCTAATTTATCTGTTGTTTATTTTAATTTTGCACTGTAAGCATCTGTGTCACATTAAAATTGTTTAAAGAAGTGTTTATGCAGGCTGTTTTAGAGGCAATGTGGAAAGAATAGTGACCAAGACAGAAAATTCTCTTGTATTTGAAGCTCTGTCCCAGAACTTGTAGCTGCTTGGCACTGGGCAAGTTACCGCTTCTCTCCGTTTCCCAGTAACTTCATCCAATACTTCAAAGGCTGTTGTGGGAATAATTGAGTTAATATATGCAAAGTACTTAAACAGCACCTAAAACCATCAGAATGACACAAGTACCTGATGTAGACTTGCAAAATTACATAATAACATTTGAAATCTAAATACTGTCTTTATGTAGGATCTAATTACTTACAAGTGTCTCTTTGGCTGTGTCCTATGAAATTTCATTTTTAAAACCTCTGATGGTAACAAAATTGCTTTGAATAATCTCTCTTAAATATTCTGGTATCTGTAAGGATCCACATTTCCAAAGACATTTTTAATTCAAAATGCTTCCTACCTTCAGAAGAATACCAGATTTTCTAGAAATTTTAAAAGTAAGATTCTGAATTCAAGATCTGTATCTGCAACATGCCAATGGGAAGCTAGAGAGTAGTTAGTGTTCCCTGCAGAGTGACAGCACTTCCAATATTCACTCATGAGTCTCTTCCAAATTACCACTGAAACGTGCAGCTGAGGATCACATGCATGTTTGACCACTGAGCTGGAATATATAAGATGATATTTGAATTTGCTTTTCTGGGATTGAAAGGATAATACACCAGTGCCACCTAGTTGTCCAGATACAATGTGCTACTTATTTATTCTTGAAAGGAATTATGCTCTTACAAGTAGAAATGTAAACTTTTAATTTTTTTACCATTGACATAGGCCCTGTATTTATTTTAACAAATTCTCATTTCTGCAAGTGATACAAGTGATAAATTCAAGGTTCCATTTAAGGTAAATATTCCTCATGTTTATTTTATTTATACAAGAGGATTGGCAAAGCTCAGATACTAATCTTCATTAATTTGCTTTAATTTTGCTGTAAAAATATCTGAATTACTTAACACACCTGCCACATCAGCATATATCAGTTGTATATTACTGTGTGTCCCAGTATCTTAAGCGTCACATAGCAGAGCATATTCTTTCTATTAAAATTAAGATTGTATATGGGATATTCTGGAGGTGAAATACATTTTATCACACACTGCATAAGAATTAAATGTTAATTCTGTAATAAGGTACACACGCAGTTAATGGTCTCTATTTTTTACTCAACCTGAGCAATGTGCGGAGGTGGCTGAAGCCCCTTCAGTAAAATAATCTTGATGTGTATTTGACATAGCTGGTTCTGGAAGGCAGGAAGTTCTGCCAGGTCTCGGCTGGAATCGAACACCTAAGGACACAGACCTGAGATTGCTCTGCAGCCAGATGGAGCTGGAGTCAGGAACTCAGAGGGAAGAGAGATGCTTCAGGCAGTGAGGCCCAAGGCAACAAATGACTCCAATGTTTAGACAAGTTCTGGGAAGAAAAGAAACTGTACATGCAAGCTCCGCATCTGTCAGTAAGCCCTCATCTATGTGTTACTGCATGTTCAGACAATTTCAGGATACAGAACCTGAAAAAAAATATATAACTGCTGAGTCATCGTCCTGTCTGCTCACCATGACAGAGTCCTCCCAAATGGAAACTGGTTGCCAGCCCCCCACTCTTCCTTTTTCTAATAAAGCAGCTGATACATTATTGTCCCCACTGGGCTCAGTCACTAGCTAAACATGCTGCTGTGGGAATAGTTTTGGGGATAAGATACACAAAACATACAACAGGATGGGGCAAAGAATTAGAGAAACATCAACTTGGAAAGAAGGATGTGACAATTCCCTCTTTTCTTGGGAAAGTGAAAGTGAGAGCTTTTCCACATAGCAGAGAAAGAGAGTGGTTCACACTGTGTCGTGCATCCCTGTGACCCTTTATGTCACCATTGCTTGTTATATCACCCAGATTGTCACCTCACAGGGAGATCCTTGGGACCTGCACATGCAGCCTTGTCCCTTCTGCTTCCTTCTGACCTAGGAGTCACCTCACGTGTTGGACTGTGGCTGAACTTCAGTGCCCAGTCCTCAGCAGTGGCAGATCTCAGCTCATGCAACATTTGTTCCAAGATACAAGACACTGTGTGCAGATAATTACGTAGCTTTTGAAATTCTAGCAAAAGCTAAATTCTTCAGTAAGGGAAAAATAGTTACAGAGTGCTTATAGGCAGGTGTAGGAATTTTATGTACAAATACAAAATATACTGTTTCTAAATATTTCCAAGTCCTTTTGGCCCTGGCTTAAAAAAAATGATTTAACATTTCTTATTAAATATGCAATTTGGTTCAAACTAAGAATATGTGTAGCCTTGAACGAGACATGCAGCATCTTTAGGCCTCTGTGAAAATGGCGAAGTTGGGTGACAAGACCACTCAGCATCCCACATGTCTATTGCATGTGAGTTTTCTACTAACTGTGGACTATGCTCACAAGAAAAGTGGTGGAGAAAGAGAAAGTACACCCGAGATGCTTCTTTTCAGCTCTTCTTTCCTTCCTTTTTATAAAGCATATTATTATTATTATTGTTGTTTAGAGACAGGGTCTCACTCTTTCACCCAGGCTGGAGTGTAGTGGCGTAATCATGGTTCACTGCATCCTCCAACTCCTGAGCTCAAGCAATTCTCAGGTCTCAGCCCCTCAAGTAGCTGGGACTACAGGTGCACACCACCATGCCTTGCTTCTTCTTCTTCTTTTTTTTTTATAGAGAGGGATTTTCACTTTGTTGCCCAGGCTGGTATTGAACTCCTTGCTTCAAGTTATCCTTCCGCCTTGATTCCCAAAGTGCTGGGATTATAGGCATGGGCCAACTGCACCCACCAAATGTTATTTTTAGTCCAAGGTAGTACCATTTATCTCCTTCCTTCCATCTTTTCCTCCTTATTTTGTCTTGAACCCATCTACTTAATAAAAATAAAGACACGTTTCTAGGCCTTACAAAGCCTCCCTTCTTTACCAGAAAATTTAAATACTTAGAAAAAGTAAAAACCACAAAGACCACTTTAAATCAAATATAACATTTGCAAATCACTGTCCTAATGAAATAGTGCATTGAAGTTATGAAAGTCATTTAAAAATAGAAGACATTTTAAACTTTTAAGATTTAAGATTATGCCTGTAACCCCAGCACTTCGGGAGGCCGAGGCGGGCAGATCATGAGGTCAAGTGATCCAGACCACTCTGGCCTACATGGTGAAACCCCGTCTCTACTAAAAATACAAAAATTAGCCAGGCGTGGTGGCAGGCACCTATACTCCCAGCTACTTGGGAGGCTGAGGCAGGAGAATTGCTTGAACCCCAAAGGCGGAGTTTGCAGTGAGCCAAGATCGTGCCATTGCACTCCAGCCTGGTGACAGAGTGAGACTCCATCTCAAAACAAAAAAAAAAAAAAGAAAAAGAAATCTGAGCCTTTGTTCTAAAACAAAAACTATAAAAGCCTAAAAAAGATAGATAGCAGCCTTATGTCTTCAAGGTACTAAAATGTCTCTACTTTTTAAAACATTATATTTACAAATTTTATATAAATTCATAGTACATTTTGAATCCAACTTGTCAATTCACTCAGATGTTTCCACAGCTATAGGCCTTGGAGCCTATCCCACAGATTAAAGATAGGGACTTGCACATGATTAAACCAAAATAACTTCATTTACTTTTACTGTTCCCCTTGAAAGGATGCCTTCATACTCCTTATAATCAGAGGTTAACAATAGAGAACCTATTGAAACATAGAGACCTTGCTATCATATCTACAATCAAAGCCAGCAAGTTAATAGAAACTAGCCACTTGAATATATAACTGCAACATATATAGAGTTAAATACTCATTGGGATCAATATAAATGTGAGGAAATTCAGTCAATAATATTGAAATCATACAGTCACTATTTTCCCCTAGTGTAGTGATTTCAGTACTTGGGAATACACTATGCTATGGTCTGAATGTATATGGCCCTCCAAAATTCTTATGTTGGAACCTAATACTCAAGATAATAGTATTAAAAAGTGAGGCCTTTTGAGAGCTCATTAGGTCCTAAGGGCTCCACCCTCATGAATGGATTAGTGCTCTTATAAAAGAGGTTGACTAGAGCATCCTAGTGCCTTTTGCTCTTTCTGCCTTTCTCCCTTATGAGGATAAAACAAGATGTCATCCTGGAAGCAGAGAGCAAGCTCACCAGATACTGTGTCTGCTAGTATCTCGATCTTGGACTTCCCAGCCTCCAGAACCATGAGAAATAAATTGTTATTATTTATAAATTATGCAGGTATATAGCAGCACAAATGAACTGAGACACAGGGTCCGTGGCAGAGATTGCTAATGAATCACCAAAGAGCTGTTATATCTCCTTCCCGGAAATGAAGCCTAAATCATATTTTCTTTTCTCCTTTGCAGTAAGGTGCAGTAATAGGTTGTAAGTAGAAGTAATGTACACCTTGTACATACCTGACCTGTTAAAAAAAAAACATCTTCCAGCCAGGCATAGTGGCCCGTGGGAGGATTGCTTGAGGTCAGGAGTTCAACACCAGGATGGGCAACACAGTGAGATTCCATCGATACTAAATTTTTTTTAAAAAGTAGTCAGGTTTGGTGGCACATGCTTGTAGTTTGGGAGGATGAGGCAGGAGGATTTTAAGCCCAGGAGAGACTACAGTGAGCTGTGATCAGGCCACTGCACTCCAGCCTGGGTGACAGAGTGAGACCCTGTCTCTTTAAAAAACAAAAAAAAAAAAAGAAAGAAAAGAAAAACAAAACAACAACAACAATAAAACCTTCTGTGTTATTCCTCACTGCCTGCTTGACACAAGCTTGGAGACCTTCAAAGTCAAATGCCGAATATGACTGGGACACAGGATGGAAAGAGCCTGGATTCCCGAATCACCATGTGAGGAGAGTCCTCCTATGACCAGCAGCAGCTATTTTGGATTCAATGTAAAGGGAAAATATACTTATAGTTTTGTTAAGCCACTGCGATTTTGGAAATTATCTTTTCCAGAAGCTAGTAATACCTTAAGCAATATAGAAATTGATACCTTCAAAGTACTATGGTAAAGTAAAAGTACCTGGTATTGTCCTGGCAAGAAACAAAAACAGGAGGTTGGAAAGATGTAGAACCATGTTACAGAGTGGTCTATGGTAACCTGGAAGGCAGAATAACCATACCTCTGGATGGAACTAATGGAAGAAGTTAGAGTCACGGTATGTGTTGGCATTTCTTTCAGTTTTTAGCAAAGTATTATAAGAAAAGGATGAGTTAAGGCAGATTCTAAGCAGGAAGGTAAAGGACTTCAGACAGTCTAGAAATATGGGAGCTATAAGATTTTGAAAAGCCAATTGTTCTAGACTTCAAACAGTAAAAGGTAAGGATTAAAGAGGCTTTGAAAAACAAAGCCCATTAAGATCCCGACAGGGTCACAAATAGGATTAAATGTACGGACTCCTACCAAGTCCATTACGTCCAATGGCCTCAGGTTGGCTGCTAAATGAGGTAGTGGGGGTGCGGGGTGGAAAGAGAGGGAAAGAGAGGGAGAGAGAGGGAGAGAGAGGGAGAGAGAGGGAGAGAGAGGGAGAGAGAGGGAGGGAGCAGGAGGGAGGGGGAGGGAGAGGGAGGGAGAGGGAGAGGGAGCGGGAGGGAGCGGGAGGGAGCGGGAGGGAGCGGGAGGGAGCGGGAGGGAGCGGGAGGGAGAGAGAGGCCAAAAGAGAAATCAGTCATGAGAATTATGCCTGACAAAGAACTTTGGGTTTGGTTGCTGGTACATAAAAATTACTGGAAGCAAATAGAGAAGTCTATTAGGTTACTAAGGTAATCACATGACCGAAGAAACCACAAATCCAGGCTCAAACAGCCTTTGACTCTGAATTTTAATCACATCCTCAGGCCTTCTTGCAAGAAGAAGAAAGACTGTGAAAACTGTAAACCTGGGAAGAGAACATGTGCTAAACAGATTCCTGCCTTTGGAGAATACAATAAAAAACAACGAGGAAAGTCTCAGTGGCAAAACAGAACAATACACAAGCAAATTGCCCCAGAATTCTGCATCACGAACCAATCAAGGGACTTTTCCCACCACCAGGTCGAGAGAACCTCTCTGTGACCACCCAGAAAAATTTCGTCATTGCCTTGCCCGGCGACTGCTGTGTCCTCCTCTTCTTTCCTTTTATAGAGGGGAATATTTTCCCCATTGTCTTATCCTTGTCTCACCATCATGTATTATCTGTCCAGGAGGGACTGATAATAATTGTGTTTTTCCTTCTTAAATCTCCAAAACACAAGAACCAATGATAAAAACGGCAAATTTACATGCCTAGAGAGAACAGGTTGGTAGCAGAGGTAAATATTTTAAGAATTTTGGAGACTGTATTGGATGGGAGAGTAAGAGTACATTGCCAATACTCCGCTTCTAAAGATGTTTTGCCATGAATCGCCACTTCTTTCCAGTTTTTAAAAAGACGACAGAAATCTGGATTGTTATGTAATGTTGGATCAAAATTTCAAAAGGAGTTTTATGGGCTCACAGAAACATTTGCGTAGTCAAACATGGCCTGTGGGCTGCCTATCTCCTATCTTTGACATGGTGTTTTTCAGACTAATCAAATAGACAATGCCAAAATAAGAGGATCATAAGTAATTGATTATTCAAGGGTCAAAGACTTGGAAGAATACCACTGATTTTGCTAGGTGATCTAAATTATAATAGTGAGTCGTTATATAAATATTTCAAACACTCAGATATCCCACCAAGAAAAGCCTTTATGTGTGGTTATCATAAGTGCTATGGTGTCAAGTTTTTTGTTTTTAACAATAGGGCTTGAAACCAAAAATAAAAAATCAACAGAACAATGAACTTGGAAATTAGAGTTATAAACGTGAGTTTATAGGGAGACAAGCTTCTTTATTTCTCATCTGCTCAGCCTGGATTAGCACAATCATTAGGCTGGAAACAAGTTTGCTGAGATTATTGTTTGAGGCTCTCATTTTGAAAATGAACCTTGTTAATAAAGACTGACCTTGAAATCTATCAGGCATCTGAGTTTGTAATTTTGATACCTAAGGACATGGCTTTATTTTGAAGTTAGTCTTGCAAAAAGATTTTTTTTTTTTTAAGTGAAATAGCAGGCTTTGACAAAACAAATTTTAAGATGCCAAAATAACAACACTGAGCAAGATCAACATTGTAATGTATGTTTCTATTAAGAATAGCACTAATGGAATACATTCAAATTGACTGTTTTGAAAACCTCTGTTGTACATTCCATCACTCTGCTGCTTTAAATACATATAAATTTTTCCATGACAATCTATTGATAAGAAAATAGAGCAAGTCGACAGCAGTAAGTCAATTCTCTCTACTTGCTTTTTTCCCATTTGTGTTTTTTACCTTACTTTCAGAATCAAAGCAAAATCCTAGTCATTTAAATTGCATCTTTATCAGTAATAGTGTAAAAATATCAGCAAATGAAATCAGCTGCGACTATGATGTTTTGTTTACTGTTTTTCTCTATTTGTGGCTTTTTCTAAATTAGTTATTTTGATCAGAATGTTTATAGACAATAGACAAAATTAAGTTCTTATTTCCCTATCACTACATGCTCTATTTGAAGCTATGTAGATATTTCAACTTCATATAATTTGTGAAAGTGCAACCTAAATATTTAAACAGTCTCATAATCAGAGAAGCATAACTGGAATAAAAGAGAATTATTCTGAATCCCAAAATATATTATTATTATTTCACAGCTTTATGTGCCCCATCTTGCCCTCAAGTATACAACAGACCTGTTTTTAGAGAATTAGAGGGAACCTACACCCGCTATCTGGTTCTTCTGTCTTAAGTACGAGAACACAACCAAAACTGCTAGACATGTGGGCAACAAGCACCAGGAAAAAGACCAACATAAATAAATTGATATTAAAAAGAAAGATATTTGGAAAGATACTTCATCAACTAAGCAGGACTTTTAAAATCCTCAAAAATTCTGACTGCTTCTTGGTGATATTATCGGTAGAGTCATTTTTCTCTGCTGTATCTCCAAATACTGGAGCTCCCTGGGCTTGGTACTAGACACCTGTCTCTTCACTTCTTTTTCTATACCTTTCCCCAAAATTATCACATCCAGTCCATGGCACCAAGTAACATCTACACACTGATGATGACTCTCAACTGTGTGTTTGCACTTTTGACCCCCTCTTCCAAAACACAGACTTACATATCTGATGCCTACATTGTATCTACATTTATTTCAATTTTCAAGTTTCTCAATATTCTCCCAAACACACCCCAATCTACTTTTCCCAAGTCTTTCTCATATCTATAAATGTCCTGGCCCAACTACCCAAGCCAAAATGTATGGCATTTTAATTTTTTTCTTTTACCTCCCATACTGGACCTATATTACTGCTTCCTCAACTTGGAAGATTCTTCCCCCTGACAAAAACTCTCCCTTGAACAGTCCTTTAGAAATCTCCCGGAGTCCTTTCTGAGTAGGCCTGACCTTCAGCTTCTCTCTCAATTCTCCCTGCTGTTGTAGAATTTGGTTTGAAAAAGAATGCTTCCAAGTGAAAATTCCGTATATTTTATATCTGACCACCCTAGATAGCTCATCACCCTGGCCTGCCTTCAGCAGTAAGTCTGTCATGTCAAGTCTCTTTAGCCAGAAACCCCTTATCTTTGATGTTTCTTCTTAGGAATTTTCCATGCACTGACCCCACCCTGCTCCTTGGTTCAAACCCTCATTTGTTCTTGTTGGATCCCCAGTTGAATCCAGGCTTTCTCCCTTGTTCAAGACCCTGTTGCAGTGTTCCCTCTACCTATCACCACGGACACCCTTGAGTCAAGTCTGCCTTACAAACAAGTGCCATGGATAATTTATTCTTTAACATCCCAGATCTTGCCATGGGTGCCTTCTTATCTGTCATGTCTCAACCAGTATGCCATCTTTATAACGACACCTTCCTTGATGGCTCAATCTGAAGGAGCCCCTCCAACAGTCACTGATTTTCTTCTAACCATGCTTTATTCTCTTTATAGCAGAAATCTCTATCTGAATTTGGTGTTTCTGCATATTTTCTTTACTTGCAATTAGAAAGTTTAAGGGGGAAAAATGGTACAAGGATATTATAGTCCAGATACAAAGTCCAGATGCAAAGCAAACAAAATTGTGATGCAACCTAAAGCACTGATGTATAAAAGAAGACACAGGCTGGGCATGGTAGCTCACACCTGTAATCCCAGCACTTTGGGAGGCCGAGGTGGGCGGATCACCTGAGGTCAGGAGTTCGAGACCAGCCTGGCCGACGTGGTGAAACCCCATCTCTACTAAATATTCAAAAATTAGCCAGGCATGTTGGCGGGTGCCTGTAATCCCAGCTACATGGGAGGCTGAGGCAGGAGAATCACTTGAACCCAGGAGGCAGAGGTTGCAGTGAGCAAAGACCGCACCATTGCACTCCAGCCTGAGCAACAAGAATGAAACTGTCTCAAACAAATTAAAAGATGACACAATATTAGAACAGAAAGAAAGAAAATCTTAGTATACTTCTTGTCCTGATATGAAATAATATTAACATACTTTTGATAGTGTAAATTATTGGTTTAGAGGCTATGTACACATATTTACATAAATGTATACACACAAAAATATGCATAGACAGAATGCAAAACATGTACTGTGTGGCTAGGCATACATTAAATAATCCTGACAGCATATAAGTAACAGAAAATAAGACGTTAAAAGAAAATGATAAAGGAAAAGCGAGGGCACTAATAGGATTATCAAGAGATACCGTTAAAAGCATATGGCAAAGAAGTGAATGTTTTCAATATCTTAGTAACAATATATCGTATTATTCTGTTCTTACGTTGCTATAAAGAAACACATAAGACTGGCTAATTTATAAAGAAAAGAAGTTTAATTGGTACATGATTTTGTAGGCTATCCAGAAAGTATCTGCTGGGCTTCTGGGGAGGCCTCAAGAAACCTACATGGTGAAACCCCATCTCTACTAAAAAAAAAAATACAAAAATTAGCCAGATGTGGTGGTGCACATCTGTAATCCCAGCCACTAGGTAGGCTGAGGCTTGAGAATTGCTTGAACCCGGGAAGTGGAGGCTGCAGTGAGCCGAGATCACACCACTGCACTCCAGCCTGGGCCACAGAGCAAGACTCTGTCTCCAAAAAAAAAAAAAAAAAAAAAAAAAAGAGAAAGAAAGAAACCTACAATCATGGTGGACAGTGAAAGGGGAGGTAGAACAGAAGGAAGAGAGAGGGAGCGGGGAGGTACTGCACACTTTTAAACAACCAGATCTCAGGAGAACTACCGCCAACATAGCACCAAGGGGGATGGTGTTAAACCATGAGAAACCACCCCTATGCTTCAGTCACCTCCTACTAGGCCCCACTTCCAACAGTGGGGGCGACAATTCGATATGAGATGTGGGCAGGGACACAGATCCAAACCATATCGTATTTCAAACGTTGGGAGGCAAGTAATGAGGAGGGACTGAGTCCTCCTCTTTTATAAATAAGAATAAATAGATAATTGTCTGAAATTGAAGTCAGAAACACACAAATACGGAAGGACAGAAAAACTTGCTAGAATTTGCCTCTGGGAAGTGGGATAGGGACAGGAAAGGAGGAACATGGTTGCGTTGCTTTCCCTAAGTTTTTCTGTACTGTAGTATTTACTCATATTTGAATGTAATGCTTTGATTTTTCAAAAAAAAGTGTTAAACAGAAATTGCTGATGCTCCTTCATTTTAGATACATTCCTCAACAAATCGTCTTCATAAAACATTCTTTTGCTATACTATCCTGTGCTCTGTGTCCTCTTTATGTGCAGAATCTTTTGTAGTTTCTTTATCTGTGTGTTCTCACCTTGAATAGGGAAAGTTGTGGCCAGTTGAGAGAGAAAAATAAAATCCTAAATGGACTGAACAGAATCGCTCTTGGTCAAAAGGACCCCAGGGAAACCTCAAAAACATCCAGGCAATGATGGAATAGGTCAGACACATCTCTCCCTTGCTGTCAACAGGCTTTCTTCCCTAAGGGTCTAACCGAAACTAGTCTTTTTGAAAGACACACTCCACTGCTGACATCAACCAACTGCCTGATGCTGCTTCTCCTTTTGGTCGTTTTCACACAGCAATTGACCAGCATTCCATCCTGATAAGAGACCACTGACCATGGAGCAGTTCTGGCCAGACTACAGAGGTTGTGCACAGAGGACGTTCGTGTCCCTGCTTCACCTTTTGATGCATAGGGCCTAACTATAATGCACTTAAATGTTAAGTCTCCACCCCAAAGTGAACATGGGACGCATGTTATACATGTTAGCCTACTCTATTACACATGCATGAGCCTCCCCTCCATGAATATTCATAGCTCCTCCTTTAACTACATATTCCTGTTGAATATGTAGACTTAGCCAACCCGTTCGCCATAAATTCCTGTATGCTTTACTGCTCCCTGGAAGTGCTTGCTGTCAGCTTCTGACCAGAGGCTATACATCCTAGCCTGCAAGATGGTCAGCCTATGGGCTATGACCTTTTATGACAAATAAAGCTCTCCTTTCCGAATTTATGAACCTCATGATTCTTCAGTTGACACCAAGAATATTGTTCATCCATAAATAGTTTTGGCAGATTTTATTTAGCTTCCCTCCTTACAACCCTCCTGTGACTGTCAGAATCCTCTTTTCGAACATTAACCTAGAAGGCAGTCCATCCATGTGGATGACCAAATAGCCAGTTTCCATCAATCATTTTTCGGGAGTGGCTCTAAACCAATCACGTATCTGGTTTTTGCTGGATTAGAGAGAAATCTTTTTCCTGCTCCCTGGTTAGACAACCAAGTGGAATTTATTGTGAATAAGCTGAAGTCAGCCATTCTTCCCTTGCCAGAGAAGGTACATGAAACCCAACATTCTTCAAGGAGCCTAACACTCTTGGTTCTTCCAGGTTTTGCTTCTATGACCAAATTCACATTTTGGAGTGAAGCAAGCCCTAGCCACTTCTGTGCCTGTTTGTTTGGCATTATTTCAATCTGTAGTTTCTGAATGAGTATCTAAAGAAATAGCCACGGGGAGGTGTCTGATGAAAAGATCTGAGCCAGGAAGCACTTTCCACACAGTGGAAGGATTTCCTTCCTTTGTTCAATGGAATTCTCTAAGGAAGAATTTTCAGGCAAAGTATATAGAAAAGTGTTTTATTTTCTCCCTGCTTTGGTACTGTAGGGCCTTGCCAGGCTCTGGGAATGGAAATATGCCTCAGGATCTGAGAGAACAATGACCCTAATGGGCTATGGCGCACTTAGAACGGGAGAGGACAAACTTGCTTCCATTGCCACCAACAGGTCCATTTGCTTGTGCTTCAGGGTACTGTGGGAGGGGTGGTCCGGGAGGGTGGCAGGCCCAGAAAGGGTATGGAAGCTCTGCACCCTTTCCCCATACTTCATTTTATGTGCCTCTCATCGGGCTGTTCATCTGTACCCTTTTAATCCTTTGTACTAAACTGGTCAACCTAAGTGTTTCCCCAAGTTCTCTGATCCCTTTGAGCAAACTCATGAAACTGGGGAGGGATTGTAGGAATCTCACATTTACAGCCAAGATAAACAGAAGTGTAGGTACCACAAGCACTCCAGACTCACAACTGATGTCTAAAGTGTAGGCAGTCTTGTGGGACTGAGCCCTTCACCTGGCGGTAGGGCAGTTTCCTGCTAACTCAGGACACCAGTTGGTGTCCCACACTTTAATTGCTGGAAAATTGCTCCATTTGGTGTCAGAAGTGATGTGAGTAGGAGAACAGTTTTTCCTTCTAGAGTGTCCTTTGTCCGTTATATATCCTGCATATCTGCCTTAAGCTGTGCCATTCGCTGTTTTTCCTTATGCACGGGGTTTTGCAAAAACATATATGCCCTCACCATATTTGTAAGAAGATGTGAGAAAGACTGAAATCATTTTAAAACCACAGTCATATTGGGTAAAATCCATCCAGTCATCTGAATTGTAACCACCTTTAAACAAAGAGTAATATGGATACAATTATTTTCAACAATCATAAGAAATAGTCACTCAGCTAATAAACATTATCTCCCAATGCCTCTCATGTTCTGGGTTTCCCTTCCTAAATTTCTCAAGCTATACAGACTATTTATTTCTGTTTGAAATGTATGCCAGAAAACCATCCAACAGCTTCACATCTGATCTCAGGAAAGCTAATCCCAGGCCTATTATTAATAGCTTTCTAAAAGAGTTTAATGCTATTTTTGTTTGTATTTTAAATATAGCAGTAGAAAATATCAACTTACATTCTTGGGACTAGTATAAGTGAGGATTGTTGATTTTCACATAAAGAATCTAAGGATAATTGCATTATTAAATCTCTCCTTGACTGGGTTTGGGACACATGAAATACTTCATTGTGAGGATTGTATATCTGTAATTATTTTAAAAGTTATACACAAAATCACTTCCATACAAGCAAATATTATAAATAAATCTAATGCAAATCCTATTCCACATTTATATGAATATATGCAATTATAAAAATATTTCTTTCACATAGATTTTTCTAAATTAATTTTAAATAAAATTGCTGTTTCCTCTTCTTATTGGAAACTTTAAATACCTAAGTAGTTATGTGTACCTATGTCTTCACAGGGAAAAATTTAACATGAAATTTCTAGCAAAGCATAATAGAAATCTGTTTATGTCTCTCTATTCTATTCATGTGATGAAAATCAACTCATAATCCCATAAACTATAATACGCTTGCTGTTAGACTTCATTCTTCTATCAAATTTCCATTGACACTGCAAACTGTATGCAATAAAATAGCTCCTTTGAATGTGCATTTTCATCTGAATGTGAAGACTGTGAGGGAGACTGTGAAATCTGAATCACAACCGTATGTCTCGCTCAGATCCATCCTGCAGGCTTCCCCATCTCCATGGAAGCACATAAGGGCAGGCACAGAATGATTTGACTTCACATGCAAGGGAGCATAGAGAAGAGAAAAGAGACCAGCATGAGTATCAAATCACTTATCTAAGGTTGCAACCACACGAAAGTTTCAGTCCACTCTAGCACAACTTCCCTTAAGTATTACAGTAAAAAGTTTCTTTGCTTATGAACTATCATAATAAAAACTTGATACAGAAGCACAGAGTAGAACAATGGTTACCAGAGGCTGGGGGAGTTGGGATGGTGAAAGTGAAGAGTTGCTGATCAAAGGGCACAAAATTTCCGACAGGAGGAATAGATTTTGGAATCAGTTTTGAGATTCACTGCGCACCAGGGTGATTGTAGTCAATAATAGTGTATTGCATATTTCAAAATAACTAAGAGTAAATTTAAAATGTCTCACCATAAAAAAATAGGTGAATTGATGGATATGTTAATTTGCTTTATTTAATCATAGCATATTATACACATCGTAACACTGTACCCCATAAATGTATACAGCTATGATTTTTCAATTAGAAAAAGAATTTAACGGCCAGGTGCGGTGGCTCACGCCTGTAATCCCAGCACTTTGGGAGGCTGAGGCGGGCGGGTCACGAGGTCAAGAGATTGAGACCATCCTGGCTAACACGGTGAAACCCCATCCATACTAAAAATACAAAAATTAGCCGGGCACAGTGGCGGGAACCTGTAGTACCAGCTACTCGGGAGGCTGAGGCAGGAGAATGGCGGGTGAAGCCAGGAGGCAAAGCTTGCAGTGAGCCAAGATCGCACCACCGCACTCCAGCCTGGGTGACAGAGCAAGACTCCGTCTCTTTTTAAAAAAAAAAAAAAAAAAAAAAAAAAAAAAGAATTTGACTTTGTAAAATTGTCTCAAAATGTTGCCTTAGCCAATATCTACAGTCAGTCAGAATAAAAGTGCCACTATCATCTATGAAATAGCCTAAAAAGGAAAAAAAAAAAACTGATTTACCATCTATGAAACAGCCTAAAAATAAATAAAATTTTTTAAAAAAGCTTAGAATTGCCTAGCTCATCAAGATAGACAAATTTATGGAAATAACTAATTTTATTCTATGGTTAAACAAAGGGACTTAAATTTCCAGGGTTTTATTATTTGATAAAAATAAAGTTTTTCCAGATTCCTGACACAAGTGGCTAAAATAACTAAAATTGTTTTAATTATAGTTACTTAATTTTTTATATTTAGAAATTCCATGTGATTTCTTTTCAATTCAGCTTGGTATTTTTACTATGTTTTCAATGGCTTTTTACTTTTATATTGTATTACTTTTTATTTTTATATACTATCTTTTTCTTTTTCTTTATTTTTATGAGACAGTTTCGCTCTTGTTGCCCAGGCTGGAGTGCAATGGCACGATCTCAGCTCACTACAACCTCCGCCTCCCAGGTTTAAGGGATTCTCCTGCCTTAGCCTCCTGAGTAGGTGGGATTACAGAGCCCACCACCACGCCTGGCTAATTTTGTGTGTTTTAGTAGAGATGGGGTTTCACCATGTTGGTCAGGCTGGTCTCGAACTCCTGACCTCAAGTGATCTGCCTGCCTCAGCCTCCCAAAATGCTTGGATTACAGGCACGAGCCACTGCACCTGACCTATATACTACCTTTTATGTAAAGGAATATATATAATTAATGTATGCTTTAAAGAGAAATACATGAATGAAAAATCCATGTTCACGTCCAGGCATCTTAAGAAACAGAAAATTATCAGTATTTTGAAGCCTTATGACTGTCCTCCCTAGCCCCCATTCTCTTTTCTCCCCTACAGAGGTAGCTCTGCTATGAATTGTTTGTACATCATTCTCTTGTCTTCATTGTTTTAATATATGTGGATTTATCTCTGATTAATATTTTAATTTACATTTTTGCATTTTACATAAAAGAAATAATGGTGTATCCATTTATTTTGAAGTTGCTACTTTTACTCAACATTTTTTTTGAGATTGAATGGTAGGTCATTCGTCTTTCCTGGTGTATAGTGCATTACTATATAAATATTCCAAAATTTATTTTTCAATTCTGTCAATAAACATTTGTATTATTTCCAGTTTTTTTGTAATTACACATTATGACTTCTGTGAACATTTCTGTACACATCTTCCATACGTGTATATCTAGCCCAGAGAGAGGTAGGTCACAGGATAAACACATTTGCAACTTTCCCAGTAATGCCAGAATAAGCGCCTGCTGTTCTGCATTCTTGTAAAAAAAAAAAATTCAGTTTCACTTTTTGTTTATAGCCAACATCATTGGTATAAAATGTTGTGATTTCAACTTGATTACCCTGATGGCTAATGAGGATGAATGCCTTTTCCTAAGCATATTGGCCACTTGAGGCTTAGTGAAATTCCTGTTTGTATGTTTTGCTATCTTATTGTCTTCTCATTGATTTTTTAGAAATACATATGGAATACTAATTTAGGTTGTATGTCTGACAGATCTTTCATTTTAGCTTATTTTTAACACTCTGGTGTTTTGGAATAATGCTTTAAATTTATGTTCATTTATTTACCTACAGACAGGATCTTGCTATTTTGCCCAGGTGTAACTCCAACTTCTTGACTCAATCCATCCTCCCACCTCAGCCTCCCGAGTAGCTGGGATGATATGCATGCACCACCACGTGCAGCTTAGGATGATTTTTTTTTTTAAATTATAACTTGCCCTTTTCTCCTGTATTTAATTTCAATTTTACTTCTTTAATTATTAAGACATATTTTGTATTTCACACAAATAAATCTATTATTGGGGGATTCTAAGTATAATTTTGGTTGGTTGGCTGATTGGTTGTTTCTGCTGAATCTTACATGTGGTGACTAGCTTTACTTTGTATTTTTTAATTTCATATTTGGGGCCCATCTTTACTGTGGATACCTAGTACAAGTTAAATCGAGTGCACAGGCCTCCAGCAGCATTTGCATCTGCTTCTTCCAGCACTTCTAACCTGGGACCACTTAAATTCATTTCTCAGCTTAGGGTTTCCTGGACATTAACGTGAGAAATTCAAACTCTAAACCCATTTGAAAACAGTGAATGTTCAGGAATTTTTTGTGCAAAATGGAAGAGGCATTTTTTCCCCCTAATTAGAGTCCAGGCAGACACATTTTCTTTGCCATTTCCTTTCGCAGACTGGCAGATTATTTTCAAATATAGTCTTTTGAGAGTATACATTTCAAGGGTCACAGATGTACATTTGGAATTCTCAGTGCCGCCTCTATACCTGGAAATGCTCCAAAGCTTGTATGTTTTCCCTATAGTCCTTAAAACTATGCCTCTTAGTTAAGGAGACTGGCATATGCCCCTCAGGGCAGCCATAGTTCAGCATTTTCTCACTTCTGCTTTTTGGCTTCCTTGTCATTTGGGGGTCTGGGAGTTTCCTTTTCTTGAAACTCAGCTATGCCATTAAAACAATTTTGTTACAGTCTATCCAACATTTCTGTGGTTTTGTAGAAGGAGGTTTCTTAGATAATCTTTTTTGTTTGTTTCTAGAAGCAGCAGTCTTAGTTAAATGAATGTTGTACTTATTTCTTCCTTTGCCTAATAAGTGATGTTAATGCTAAAAATAACAAAGGAAGGAAAGGAGGACAGATGAAAGGAATTTACAGATAGGAATAAGGGATTACAGTCTTGTTTTTCTCCACAGATGGGGTCTCATTGTCTTGCCCAGGTGAAGTACACGGGTGTGATCATAGCTCACTGAGGCCTTACACTCATGAGCCAAGAGATCCTCCCACCTCAGCCTCACATGTAGCTGAGATTACAGGTGTGAGTGTAATTTTAAGCCCAAGAGGTGGCTAAAGGTAGGTACGGATGTTATCATGTTCCCTGGAAAGTGTCCATGCACACGAACAAACTAGGAACTTAGTCCTTTGCAGGAACCAATCTTCTCAACAGAGTGTGAAAGGGAGAAGTTTAGTCCCCCTAGAACCTTCATTCTTAGCCGTATGATGCACATTTAATTTCTGAACAGATTTCCATTTGAGCTGTTCTTTCCTTCCATTTCGGAACTGCAGAGGTGTTACTCAGGCTCTGAGTCTTTTCACTATTAGTGACATTAGTCCGGACATCTCCACCAGGCACCTGCGAAGAGACTAACACAGGGACATCTTCTCTCCTCCACTTCCACCACCCTAGGGCCATCTGGCTCTCCATGAAGAATTGTGTGAGAGAAGTGGAAGAGCAGAGGGCTGGTGAGCTTGACAAGGAGCTGCCTCCACTATGCACACCTACAGAAGGCATCCCCCAGCTCTCTGAAGCATGTGCATTGTGTCCAGATGCTGCTACCCAGCTTCCTTGGCTGTCCCAGGCTGATACATTCCCCAGATTTCACAGCCAGAGCTTTCTGACCAAGATGTACTTCTGGTCAGAAGCCAGTGTTCCTTTGCTGTGATTAGCATAACATGGACAAAACCAGGATAAACTGCTCTCCCTTGAGACAGTAGTGCATTTCCAGGAATCCCTACACACATGGTGGGGTGAAATAGTCAAGTTGTGTTTGAAGGCGGAGAGTCTTGGTGTGACCGGCATGTAAATTCTCAAGTACACTGCACTCTGTATAGTAATGGGCCATAGTATTTACTCCCAGAACAATGCAAGAGAGGTAGTTGGTTGTACATAAGCATGCTTACATATCCATCTTTATAGCTTTTACATGTTAACATCAGTTTGTTACTATCCATATAAAAAGATTTCATTGTGGATAAGCCCTACCTATATTTAATCCCAGACACCTACTGCTTTCAAATAGGCTTATTTAATGCAGTCTACAATAAAGAAATTTATTGTAATAGTAACATAAACATATATCATCAGTATGGTAAGTCAGCTGCCCCCCAAAAAGTCTGGCAATGCATTGCAAATGTAATTGATTACATTATCTATTTGTATAGACATAATATACATAATAACATGAGCGAATAAAATTAAACTTATATAATGGATACTATGGTCTGTCTACCTTCCATCCAATCCCTTTTTCATCCTTCCAAACAGAACCTCATATTTCTTTCCCCACAGAGCCAAATGCATCTGAGTAAACTAACTTGAGCTCTTACCCCAGTGTAGCTCCTGATTTTTATAAGATTAATATAATGCCTCTTGCCAAGTCACTTGTGTAAGAAGGGCATGTGATGGAATTTTAGCCAGTGGTGTAGCAAGGGTTGTCTTCTGGGGTAAGCCTCTGGGAATATTGTCTTTCCCTCCAGGAGAGATAAACAAGATATGTTTTTTCTTTTTCCTAAGTGATCAAGTGTTTGGAATTGAGATTCGTATCTGCTCCCACCATCTTGATACTAGATTGAATTAAACCCAAACAGAGGGTATGTGTGTGGTGGGGGTGCAGGGTGAAAGAAGGAAGCAACATAGCATTCCCTTGGTGGATGAATGAGAGAGGTCTAAAGCTCTATCTTTAGGTTTCCTGTTAAGTGTGAGGTAAATCCCCTGTTGCTTGAGTCAGTTGACATCCGAGTTTCTGTAACTTGCGGCCACAAGCAAGTTAGCAGATAAACCAAGAGTCAAAAATGACTCAGGACAAGTCCTTGGACTGCAAATCCAAATATAAGATAAGCTATCATAAAATTTACATCATCCTAAAATACCCATTGCAGTATGATTAATAGAGCTGGAAATGTACATGACAGAACTTGAAAGAAAAATATCAGATTTTTTTTTTTTCCAGAGAAGATGACCTTAGCTGCCACCGATAACTATATTGTAAAGAATGAATTGCCAGGCTCTTATTCTTTATGGAAATACAGATGTGGTTGTTTTCATCTTGTAATCAGATAATTGAGCTCTAGTTTTCACTCATGTATTCAGCAATAAAATGAATTAGGTCTATCCAGAATTCTGTGCAAATACACACTAACAGGCCCCACTGCCTGCCTCTCACCATGCCAGTCTAATTTAGATATTCTTTAAGGTTATTATGTTTCAGAGCTCCATCCTCAATTTCTCTTCCTACTAACCAGACATCTTCACACTTAATATTATGATATACAAATGGTCAAAGTCCTGTCCTCATGACATTTGGATCACGTGCTGCCCAAATGATAATTCTGTGCCCTGGACTTGAACCAAGGCTATTTGAGAACATTCCTGAAATCGCAGGGTGATTAAAACTAATAATGATCAACTGAGTCAGCCTTTCTTCTCTGGAACGTATTTTATTCTCATTTATTAAGGGTGTTTTTCTCCACCACTAAAGCACTATTGTATAACAAATTACTCAGAATGTGACATCCCAATGTATACTTTTACACAATGGGTCAGAAAAACTGCACTATCTGGTCCTCTTGAACACACGGCTTAAAAAAAAATTCCTACATACATGCTGTGGTTTATGAGTGTGACCCTTTCCAGACATGATCTGAAGTTCACTCTATTGTCTTTACGTCCTCAATCTTTTCTCCGCTTATAGTTCTGGCAGCCAGTAATGAAGGAGGAAGGTCAGCTCTACAGTAACTCTGCACTTGCTGATCTCTAACATTTTCAAGAATGACAGATTCACTTCCCATTTGTTGTACCTGTGGAGACTATTTTAAAAGAACTGGAAGATTTATGCAGCTCCATAAACAACATAGCATAACTTTAAAAAACAAATGACACCTGTCTAGCGGTTCACGATGTTGGATGATTAATGTCACACTTTTTGCAAACAAGGGACTGATTCATCCTTTTCCATCTTCCCAAAGGCTCTTGGGCAAAGGCAGGGTGGAACTTTCATCTGTTCCGTGTCTCATAAGTAAGCATGCTTATTATGATGGGATCCAATGTACATTCGGACCTGTCCGCTGGGCATTAACCTCAAGCGCTGCAGCCTGACCAAGTACAAATGCCAAGGAATAAAGCTATGAGTGATGCAGAGAAGGTGCTCCAGAGAAGCCTCAGCACAGGCTGCTGGGGTTTCTTGGCAAAGCTTTCATTTTCATCTCTTCCAACCATGAAATAATAACTAAGTCAACTTAAATATAAATCAACAAATAGCCATGTAGAAATTTTACTACTGGACTTGACCTTGGCTGATTTATAGAAAAATAAACTGTCCCAATTCAAGGGAAAACAAACATGACAGAGAATGTCACAGGTACATCCTTGATCATAATACTTAAAATTCTTGCTCCCTGACCACTTTAAGACATTCTATAGATATTACATTAAAAGTGTATATTTTATTGAAAGGGAATTCAATGAATAATGAAATAACGTGCTTTAACCAAAGTACATTAGATGTTTTACAAGACCATAGCATCATAAAATCAAATAGTGTATATATATTTTTAAATGTGACTTGTCTTATTAGGTCAGTAGTCTTTCAGGTAGGATAATTAGTAAATAAGAACACTGGCTCTGAAGCCTCTACCTGGGTTTCAGTACTGGGTCTGCCAATTTCTGGCAGGATCAACCTAGAAAACTTATATAATGAACTGTGCCTTTACCCTCCTTATTCCTTATTAAAGATAATTTTGTATACTAGAGAGTATTTTTTGAAGACGAAAAGTTAATATTTGCCACATAATAGGACACATTCAACATAAACTATCAATTGTTACTCTTCTAAAATGTGAGCTCTCAGGATTTAAAAATGAGAATTTTAAGACTGTGCATCAAAAGATGAGATCTAGAAACTTGCTTTAAACAACATGCAAAAGTCATCAATATTTTTTGTAGGGAAGAAAATAAATTTACCATAGGAAACACATCACATCAGTTGAAATGCTTTATACATTAAATAAAAATTTTAAAAACATATTGAAAGCCTCTGCTGATAGTCATTCATCTAACAGTATTTCTTACATACAAACTATTTGTCAAGCACAGGTGGATTCCAAGGATACCAGGATGATCAAAATGAATACGGTCCCTGACCTCATGCAGTATCTATTCTAGTGGAGAAAACAGATAGGAAACAATTTGGGAGTGTGACCTGGATGTGATGAAATTCAAACTGCACTGTGCAAGGTTACATCGTTTATGGAGGTAAGGCTATTTTAAATAGGATTATCAGGGAATGCCTGTCTGAAAATCGAGACCTTCACAATGAAAATCAGCTAGTCTTACGAACATGCAAAGGTAGAATAAGGAATTCATACTGTTTACCGGACACTGTGGAGGGCACAGAGGATTCAGTGGTAAGCTTGGAGATGAAGTTTCTGCCCTCTTGGAGCTTATAATATAAAGAAGGAAGAAAAGAAACTTTACATTTTGTTTATTTATTTTTTTTTTTGGAAGGAATCAGTATGACACCAAGATTTCTGGTTTGAGAAACTGCTTCCCAGATGGTTCAGGTTCCTTACAAGAGAAGAAAGAATGAAAGCAAGTTAGCTTTGAAATGTCCAAGAGATACCCAAGTAAAGCAGTCAAGTGGACAGATGTAGAAGTGGTCAACTCAGTGTAGAGTTCATTAATTTTTTTCCCCAAGAACGTTTCAAAGCAATTGAAATGACTAAGATTATCCAGAGAGAGAATAAAGATAATGACAAGGGCTGGGTGCGGTGGCTCATGCCTGTAATCCCAGCACTTTGGGAGGCTGAGGCGGGCAGATCACCTGGTCAGGAGTTCAAGACCAGCCTGGCCAACATGGTGAAACCCTGTCTCTACTAAAAATACAAAAATTAGCCAGGCGTGGTGGCAGGTGCCTATAATCCCAGCTACTTGGGAGGCTGAGGCAGGAGAATTGCTTGAACCCAGGACGTGGAGGTTGCAGTGAGCCAAGATTGTGCCACTGCACTCCAACCTGGGTGACAGAGTGAGACTCCATCTCAAAAAAAAAAAAAAAAAGATAATGACAAATGACTGAAGTGAGTGTCCTAGTGATGGTAAGAGCCAAGGTAAACTCCCCTCTCATGTGGAACATCATTACTGAATTCTCCAATGGGAAATTTAAAAGTTTTAGTAGAAAAGATATCAATAGAAGTCTCTCGTTCATGATCTTAATGTGACAATAAGTTTTGTTTTGTTTTACTCTAGACATATAAAGAAAAATGTAGGGATACGTATTGGTTATTCATAAATTTATTTGAGCTATGGTTAAGACTTTCTAAAAATGTGTCAGAACAGATTTAAAAATGATTCAACATTGAATGTTAGAGGTTAATTTTTCATTTTTCATCACTGATATATATATATATAAAATGTATTATGGTAATGGGATAATAGTATTTCTTAATACCTTGCTCCTTATTCTTAGAATTCATATTTTATATCCACAAAACTTTATCATAAAAAGGAATAAAGTGTAAAGGAATAAATTTAATGATAAAATGTTTCCATGCCATTCAAAAAATGTTTAATATCCCCAAGGCTTCTGAAATATTATGTGACATAAAATTGCTTGATATGCTTATTTTAGAAACATTAACATAATGGAATACAATCAATAGAATCTAATAATTACAGCAAAACCACATAATTCCCATAAGTAAACATGTGCTGTACATGCTATACAAATTACTATCCTGTAAAATGCTTAATTGCATTCTATATAAGGCAATTCATCAGAAAATAAGACTATCTCATTTTACTCTTGAGAGCATTTCAGAATTTATCATGTAACAGCAGTAGCAATAAAGATTCAAATTTCCAAATTCATTCAAGACCAGAGACTGGCACAAGGAATATGTAATGTACGATTATCTTCCAATTTATGTATAATCAAATAGCTTCTAAGGAGGAACTTTAAGTGATAGCAAGAAAGACAGAGGTTTCAAACTGGTTTACAGTAAAAAAAAAAAATACCACAACCACCAAAAATACCAATGCATGAAAATTACCATTGACTTTCATTTTAGTACGCTTAATTTGTGTTTATGTAAGCATTTCTTAAACCATGACTTTTTCGTTTCTAAAATAAGTTTCTAAGTTAATAAAGGAGATTTTATTTGGTGCCAAAACATTTAACATCAGTGTACACGTATCTGCTCCCAGATCACTAGGTTGTCAGTCTTCCTCTAGTCTCATCTCTGTGGGTTATACCTGCAAGAACTAGGGGAGGAGGAGAACATTACTAGAGGAATCCAGCCTTTCTTCCCTTTTCTCTAACTCCACCTGAAAAACTCTTTTAAATAAAATTACGCCGCCATTATTAGATTGATTCCAAACTGAATGATTAAAGTTTTATCTCGTGAATAGACTCAATAGGGAATTATATTTTTCTCCTGTCTCCATTAATGTCTATTTTATCAGTATCTTATAAGTTAATAAGATGTTTGGTGAATAGCAATCTCTATAGGTTTATTCTTCTAAGCACAGTAAAACTTAATTTAATCACAGCTTCAAAATATCATACAATAAAACTAATTTAATTACACTTAGCAATGGCCACTAGACTCATTAAAATGTTAATGGAGCTTATAATTATTAAATTGCTTAATGATTGCTAATAAGTGACAAAATAAAATTTAAGTACAAAACAAAAATGCCCTCAGGTAATTTTTCTCAGCTTCAATCCCATTTGACATTGTTACGTTAATATCCTAAGAAACATGGCAGAATGGAGACTCATGACAAAGGACATAACGTTGAACAACTTCAAAATAAGTGTCTGTCTAGAAAAGCCAATCAATTGCTCTGCAAAAAAATTTGCAAATTACTTCACTACACTAATTGGTGATTAGTAACATAGAAGTATTAAGATAAATAAAATTCTGATATTTTAATAACTACATTTTGCTCAGCAATTTGTAAATACACATCAGTTTATCTTCATGGCAATAAATTGGCAATAAAATTCTGAATCTATTGAGAATTCTACCTCCAATTGTCATTTTTGTTTAATTTTATGGTTTGCTGCAATAAACTTTTAAATGAATTATATTTTCTTTCAGATAGTTACATGGGTTAAATTGCTTTTATTTTGAGATAATTAGGCACGTTTGAGACCATTTTAAAACTTGGCTCAGAGGTTACTTCTTTGGAGGAAAACCACTAAACAGTGTGTGGGCAAGAGGGAGATAAGTACTAAATTAACCTTTGAAAACATAAAAATCTACAGTGTGGGGGAAAAAATTAAACATAAATAAATGTATTATCTTTTGAAAAGGTTATTGGCTACTTAGTGTTCCTTTGTCTATCAGTATCAGTTCCTTTGATGAATGAAAGGCCATCAACCAGTCTAGGACTCATCCTTCCCTCTGAAAGGCGCATAAAATGAAGTTATGCCATCGTGTCATGCAAGGGGGAATAACATTGAAAGATCTTCTAGTCCCCAAATCTCTCCTAAAACTTTGTGATGGTCTTGGAAATGTACAAAGTAGAAGGTTTTTTTTTTTTTTTTTTTTTTTTTAAATGAGCCTGGGAAAGCATTTTTTATGTTACAGTTGCAAGCCCAAAATGGTAAATGACGCTTCCAGCAGCACAACGCTGTTGGCAGTAGCCAACCCTAAAGGCTCCTCACTCCCACACTTGTGCTGTTTTACATGGGCCACTTGTGATAGAAGGAATAAGAGCCCACATAATGACCACATGCACAGAACGTATTCAAACATTGCTTCTGTTGGTGCCTGAGTTGGACTCGATTTCTTTGGTAGCATCTTTTTCATTCCTTCCTTTGCTCAGTATTTTCCAGACACGTTTTCTTCCTTTCTGTAAACACCTAGGCTTTTACCTATGTCAAAGCTGTTGCACTTCTCTATTTCTAATACTACCTTTCTCACATTTTCCTCAAATCTTATCATTCAGGTCTCAATTCAAATGGTACCTTTCAGAGATGCCTTCTCCTACCATCCACGATGAAGCAGCCAATTCCCGTTACCCCAGCCAATCCAGTACATTGCCCAACTATACTTTATGCATGGCGTTTGCCACTATCTGAAGTTGTTTTACATATTTGCATACAAGTTTAATATCTGTCTCCTCCTATTAGGATGCGAGATCTTTCAGGGCAGGAACTTTGACTCCTATGCTGCGGCAGTCTCAACACCAAGAGTGCTTAGTAAGACAGCGGAGGAGAAATCTGACTGCTGTCTACTGAAAATGTAGGTGAGAACCAGGAAATTCAGGACACAAGTTAGTCAATTCATAATCCTGTACTGTTGCAGCTATTTTTTAAAAAGCTGGCTGTGGGGCTTTATATGCAGCACCATCACTTTTATCCACTTTAAAACTTACCTTGTTAGATTCAACTTACTTTTACAGACCTGATGAGATTTTTATTGATTCTAGCTGTCATGGTTTTCTCCTATATATTAGTAATACCCACCATATAAAATTGTGAGATACTTAAGCTATATTAAATAGTTAAAACTATACTTAAAAGGCACTTACAAAGTAAACAGTATCAAGTGCATGTTAAGTAGCCTATGAATAATAGACATTATAACTACTTGTAATGAAGAGATTAGCTGTATCTTTCAGCCACCTCTCCATTTATAGCTATAATAGGTGAAGTGCAAGCACATTATCACTTGATGTAAATAAATTGTGTTAGTCACTATCT
Organism: Pan paniscus; assembly: GCF_029289425.2. NCBI lineage: Eukaryota > Metazoa > Chordata > Mammalia > Primates > Hominidae > Pan > Pan paniscus. The sequence continues at coordinate 178,563,575 of NC_073252.2, read as the reverse complement.
TGTAAACACATTTTCACAACATTGTGAGAAAAGAAAAAAAAAACACTGTAAACCATGAAGCTGGGATTCATAAAATGCATCTACTTCTGCAATAGGCAGAGAGGCAATGGTGACAGAAGTTCCTAGTGTTTTCCACAATTGCATTTCATATTTGCCCTACAAGGAGTACCTTTGGATATATGGGTAGTTAAATCTCCATGGGCAATTAACTGCTGGTCTCCTATCTGCCACTGCCAGCAAGGATACTATGTGTACTCATTCACATCATGGATTATACACACAACTCCTCTGAACAGAAACGATGTTTTCCATAACTCATTTCATTGGGTCACTGAACAACCATCGTGAGAGTTTTAGACACAGCCCTGTTTGGATCTGGAGCCGAGGAATGAGATGCAAACTCCAGACCTGGTTACCGATCATTCCCCTAGTGTACTAGATGTCATATAACATATGGTTATTAACAGCTTAATGAACTATACCCAATTTGAAAAGTAAAATCAATATAAAAGATAAAAATTTCAGTCTACATATGATACCTTAATCAAAAACCAATAAATGCTTTTAAACTTAGTAGAAAGGATAGCAATATCAATGCACGTATCCCTTTGTGCCATTCTTAGAAAATGAAGATTTAAGTATGAGATATTTGAAACCAAAATCTATGATCACTTATACCTTACATGTCCACCTCTTGAACAATATTACTGTTTTTAAAATTGCATCCCCAAGGGGTACAGATGGAATGGGGGAACAAAGTTGTTCTGAGAACTACAGAAATGAGTTAAAGGGTACATGGGAAGCCCACAACCTTCAGCAAATCATCAACACTGGCAAGATTCCTGAAATGTAAGAGCTCAGTATCTGTGTCTTTGAATCAGTTAAAGCACCTACTGTGTGCTTGTCATATGTATCACGTAGGAGAGGAAAAATTTTACCTCTACTCTCTTAAAGACTCCCCCCCACCCTACACACACACATAACTGGGTCTGAAAATTAAATTGACATCAGAAAGTAACAGGGGAATAACTTACAAATTTATTTAACACCACTTTTACCTGGTGTGGGAGCCTTCATAAGAAAATCACCCAAAGACATCCTTTGAGTTGAACATTTCTATACTGCATTAGACAAAATATGGTAAATTATGAAAATGTGATTAAAGCTACGCAGCTTGGGCTAGGGTAGCTAGCTGGGTGAGAAGTGGCTAGAAAGGTAAGGGTTTGTGTTACAAATGTTTGTTTGTAAAGACTTTCCTTGGTCTCATCCCATTCTTGATGAGAATGACACTCTCCTTCTCCTGTAGGAAGGACATCTTTTCATGTGGGAATTTCATCTCTTTTAAGAAATCGAAGGAAAATCAGAGTGTTCTTCTTCCAGCTGCTGTTTCTCAAGAGTCTTTAGCTCAAAATATTTAATATACCAGACTCGCATAATCTAGGGTTGAATGCTCTCAACATTCAACATCCATACACATCCAGTAAGAAACAGCTGACAATGATAAACCAGGTTGACTCTCAGCATTCAAGTCCAAGTCCATGAGGGACATATGCATGTATGGAGGTGGCGGCCAAGGGGGGCAGGGAACTATAACAGATACCTCAACGTGTGTCTAACCTTTTCAGCAGGTTCACTTTTAATGTTAATTTTACTGAGGGAAAGGAAAGAGGCAAACTCCTTTCTCGATAGTTTCTCCATTCTCTTATGCAAGCCATTTTTTTTTGGAAGAGCAAAAATTAAAACCATTAGCAAAAGGGGAAAATGTATGATAGATCTAAAGGACTTATGAAGTTTATTGTGTATGTTTTGTGTTGCCAAATGCCAGTAAAATGTTTAAGCCAATATAAAAAAACAAAGGCAATATTGCTCTTACCTCGGGGCTGATTTTAGAGTTTCATTCTAATTTAAAGAGAGAAGACGACAGACCCCAGAAATATGCATCAGATGGAAAGGCCTTTAGTTCTCTTGGGAATAAGAAGTGTTTGCCTTCCATGATTGTATTTCAAGCATATGTGGTAAAAGAATCAAAGATAATTTCAAAGTCAGAAATTTGACATACAAGAGAAAAGGAAAACAGTATTTGAGAAAAGAAATGCATACAGAGGCATGAAAAAAGAGACTAAGTTAAAACTTTTTAAATAAAGGATAGTAAGGATTAAAAATGAATGGATTATCATTATGATTTTTAAATGCTCCTGTAACTTGAAAGACTGAAGCATGAACTGCCAGTTGGTGTACACATATAAACACCCAAAAACATCATTTTGGCCAAGCTTGCATAACACAAGAACTCACTTTGTTATTAACATTTAAATGCAAACCAATCTAATTTAGCAAATAAAGACACATACTCCTAGAAGGGAAAACATCCTGAATAATTTGAATAGGATCTTTACTTGGAAACCACTTTCATTGTGTTATCAGAAAAACTACTTTAATTTGTTTCCAGCTGTGAGTTGGTGCAGCATCCGATAATGGAATCAAGGAGAAGCAGCATTCACTTTTGCTCTGTATTTCTACAGCGTCAGAGTACAGCTGATGAATCACATATCCATCCATGCTTGCTTACAGCAGGGAAGCAGCAGTATTCTTTGTTAAAAGGTATTTTGTGGCAGCATTGGGAGCAGCTGCAACCACTCTGGAAATGACAACTATCAGTGAAACAGTGCACACGTACGTCAAGTTAAGATCTGTTTACAGGAACCACAACCGGAAGAGCAATGCTAATACAGCCAATCTGGCCCCACACTCTTGGAAGAAACCTGAAGGAGAGGAGACCTTTTAATGAGACAGCATGGTGCTTCCACTACTCAAGACCAGATGAGGCAGATTGCTCTTATTCCCAGAATCCCCGTCACCTCCCACTGCTGACTGCACATCCTGTGTGTGCTTGGCTGACAGGAGAAAATGACAGGTTGAAAATCTATACCTATGGCTAGAAATGAGAAATGCCTCATCTTCCTTAACCCAAACCTAGGGTAGAAAATAATCAACCCCCTCCAGTTTTCATCTTCTCCAGAGAAAGGAGCAGAAAAGTTGAGCAAGTTCCTTTGTATTAGAGCAACATATAAATAGAAGAGCTGTACAAAATCTTCCAATTCCTGCTTGGTACTTGATGCATGTCTGCAAAGCAACTAAACCCACTGTGGACCTCAGGTAATTATGACTGAGAGTAAAAGAGGTGAAAAGGGACACATCCCAAGGTACTCCTCACTCCTTTGTAGACAATTCAGGAACTAGAAGTCAATCATTTAAATTAGAAAGTCTCAGGAAGGGCTGGTAAAACAGATGGAGTCATTTTATCCCCACGACAAGGAGTAGTTATGGTACGGGACACATTTCAAGAAACAAGAAGCTAATGTTGCATTGTGTTGGAGTGATCCCTCAGAAAAAGAGGACCGTACTCAGACTACTGAGGGGAAAGAGGGCTGATTTTAAGAAGTTTAATTAAGTTTGTAACACGTAATAGCAACACAATTCAAAGAGAGCAGAATAAGGTCCACCCATGGCATTCTGAAGCACACTATCCTTTCACCTCCTTGCTCAAAAATAAACTACCCAAGAGATTCTCAGAAAGTCGGTTGCAGTAGAAATCCCTGAGTTATCCTATGAAAAACATGGCAAAAAGGCCAGGACATGGCTAGGTTGTTAGTAGATTGCCTGAATTCAGTTTTTTAAAATCTTGACATAGCTTCTTATAGGAGTAATTTAACTGAAGTGCTCAACATGAAATTAGGGAAAGGAGACAAAAAGCTGAGACTTTTAAACAGGTGAAGCTTTAGACGCAAATGTGGATGACTCCTATTACCATACCTGCAGCCCGAAGTACAATAAGCTAAAATGCCTTGAAGGGAAAAATCACTGAAGTCTTTTATCATCACACAAACTAGTCAACCGTGTGACAAGTTTTATGTCAATAACAAAAGCATCCCGCTCCCTTACTCTTCATTTTATAAAGGTGTATTTCCTTTACCAGGAAGGGAACCAGTGCATGAGCTTTCTACAGCTCAGCGAGGGCACACAAAAAGCAAGCAACTGAAATCTGCTAACTTACCCTGTCTTAGAAGCATTTTCCAGGAGAATGCTAACCAAATTGTATAAATAGCATACAGAAATTAGAGAAAGCAACAGCTTGTTTTTCCCTGTCTGACCAAATCTATTGAGAATGCAACTGTTACTTTTGCAGGTGAAACACGTTAGCTAACAAAGGTGTCATTAGTTTCTCTGAATGTACTTGGAATAATTCACAAGCTAATGGCATTCACCAGAGGCAGTTCTCAGACGACATCACTGTGCCCTCCCCTCCAGCAGTCAATCTGCTGAGAGAGTTCATGAATACCGGCTTATTCTGCTGCCCAGAAGTTATCAGCCTGGTTAAGACATTAGGGGTCAGGATCCTGCAGGCAAATGTTAAGGAACAATTTTCCTGGCACGTCTCTGGCAGTTTGTTCCATTAAAATTGAATTGAAAAGAATTTTTAAAACGGCTTCAGCAATGCTCACACCTGGACAACTGCCCAGTCGTGAGGGACTGAATCATGCCATCCTTTTTGGCCCCAAATATTATAGAAAATGAATATGAGTTTTTGCATGTAAAATGGAATGTTTTAATAAATTTAGTAAATTCATTACATCTGGCATTATTTCTTATAGTTTTTTGGCACAAGAAGACATAGATGGTTTAGCTTCATGAGAAGGCAGAAAATAGTGTAGTGTTCGAATTTAATTGATCAGAAGTAAGAACACACGTGAGCATTACTTAAAGGGGTTTCAAGAGTTTTCTGTGAGAAGGGCTATTTGTTTATGGAATGTGTCTCCTAGGGAGGGGAAAAGGATGCAGTAATGGGTTCCGAAGTAGCTCTTTGTGGCATAGTTAAATCCCATGGGGCAAGTTTCTGAGGGGCCTGTTTCAGCTAACTTCTCCTCCCCCATCTCAGGAAGCTTTCCTCCCGGGCATCAATTATGCAATGCAGCGTTATTATCTTACTAAGTATATTTTTTCTATTTCTGAGACGGAGTCTCACTCTGTCACCCAGGCGGGAGTGCAGTGGCGCGATCTCGGCTCACTGCAAGCTTCGCCTCCCGGGTTCACACAATTCTCCTGCCTCAGCCTCCTGAGTAGCTGGGACTACAGGCACCCGCCACCATGCCTGGCTAATTTTTTTTTCTATTTTTCAGTAGAGACGGGGTTTCACCGTGTTCGCCAGGGTGGTCTCGATCTCCTGACCTCGTGATAGCCCGCCTCGGCCTCCCAAAGTGCTGGGTCACTGAGCCCGGCTTTTTCTTTTCTATTTCCAAAAGAACCTCCCGCTGTTGGTATCTGATACATAGATACATAGCAAGAATAGATTGGTATATTCTCATATCCCTAAAGGGATATAGTATCTCCCTGGGTAAGCCGAAGGATGTATCATCACTTTCTAAAAACCAGGAACTGGGGTTTTAATCATGTTATTTTTAAAACAAAAAGATGCCTGGTGCAAGGATTCCTGGAGACTTTGGCCACTATTGACTTTGGCAGTACCTTCATAAGAAATGAGTGAAAATCTGTTATGCTAGTCCGAGTGTGAATTTTTGGCAGGGTAGGGGGTGGGGACTGGTAACAGTAAAATGAGGCTACTCATGCCATTTGCAGAGTATTAGTCCATTTTCATACTGCTATAAAGAACTAGCCGGGACTGGGTAATTTATAAAAGAAAGAGGTTTAACTGACTCACGGTTCAGCATGGATAGAGAAGCCTCAGGAAACTTACAATCATGGTGGTAGGTGAAGAGGAAGCAAGCACTTTCTTCAGAAGACGGCAGGAAAGGAAGGGCGGTGCGAAGTGGGAAGAGCCCCTTATAAAACTATCAGATCTCATGAGAACTCACTCACTATCACGAGAACAGCATGAGGGAACTGCATCTTGATTCAATTATCTCCACCTGGTATCTACCTTTGATAGATAGGAGATAGGAAAATACTGGGTAGAAGAGGGTGGTTCCCTGGCAAAGGCCTCACCCTCAAGCCTGGATACCCACAGCCCTAAATGAGGATAGGATTTCCTGTTTTCTCACCCAAAAAGCTGTCTTATGGCCTGCTACGCCCCCTATGCTATACCTATATAAACCCTGAACCTCAGACTTTAGAAGCAGATGAGAAGACAAGGAGACAAGCAGACGAATGGCAGGGCAGAGAAAGAAGACAAAGAGTGTCTGAATGCCAAGAAGAATTTGACTAAGGGAGGTCAGAGAGGAGTTCAGCCGCTGGATGACCAAACTCCAGGGGAAGATCATCTTCCTCCTCCATCCCCCTTCTAGTTACCCATTCATCCTGCTGAGAGCCACCTCCACCATTCAGTAAAAGCCGCATTTGTCCTTCAAGTCTCTGTGTGACCCTATCATTCCACGACACTGGACAAGAGCTCAGGACAGAAGGTTCTCACACTGGCCCTCTGCCCTTGAGGAAAGGCAGAGGGTCCATTGAGCTGGTTAACACTTAAGAGCTGTCTGTGGATGGCAAAGCTGAAAGAGCGCAAAGTATCACTCCCACTTAGGCTTTGGGAGTTGGAGACACCCATCCCAGTTACCACTGAGTGGGGGGCCAGATCCCAAAGCATTTGCCCTGGCTCCTACACCTGACAGTTTGTGTGCTCCCCATCCTGTAAGGAGTTTGAGCTCATGGCGGCTGAACAGAGAGCCACACCCCTGTCTCACGTCCTGTGATGGGGGGACAGGGAACTCTGGTTTCACCTTGACACGTGAGCATTATAGGGATTACAATTCAAGATGAGATTTTGGTGGGGATGCAAACCTAACCATATCAAGCAGAGCACTCTTCTAAGAAAGTCAAAATAATATATGTGACTGGTCCCTTGAATCTCTTCCTACATGGGGGCTATCAGTTGCTAACTGAGATTACCCAAAAGATGATTTAAGGGACTAAAAAGTAATTGATAATGTGTTATATATTTCACCCATGCACAAATTTAAGAACCGCTGTATAAGCACTTCTCTACTTTCCTAATGCCCTCTGGACAGTGCTCTGAAAATCCAATATATAAATGTCTAATATATAAAAGTTAATATCCTTATAAAATGTAAGGGGCAGAAACTATTACACAGTCACCAACTTTCACAGGTGAAGGTTAACACCCTCTTCAGGGGGGCACAGACAGAGAAGAACTTTCACCTGTCTTCAGTGGAGAATTGGAAATAGAGAACAGGATTGAAGCACCTGCTGTATGGCAGGCACACCTGAGTCGTAACTAAGCACACTCTGCCAGTGACCGTATGTGGCAGACACACCTGAATGTGTGTTCAGAGTTCTGCACTAAGGAATCCAGGTGTGGCCAAGCCAGAGAATCAGTGAAACAACGCTCCTTCTCTACGAGGAACATCTGAGCCCTGGCCCGTCCCATGGAACGTGTGCTGCATAGAGATGGAGGCCTTTTGTTTGGGGGTTAAAGGAAGGTTGTCAGGTGGAGGTTGTTAAGGGGAGGGTGCTAAGTGAAAATACTATATAACTGGATTTTTTTTTTCTTTTCTTTTAAAACAAGTGGGCAGTTCTCCTGCTTAGTCTGCTGCCACTAGACTGCCTTGTTTATGAGTTTCCTCCTAATAAAACCCCTTTCTCCTTTGTTGGCTGTGGGTCTCTTTTTCTGCCCCCTGAACCTGGTGCCATTCCTACCGAAGTGAATAGGGGTTGGGCCAGACACCTTCTCTCTCCCAACTCTGCATGGTTTTTAGGCAGCCTGCAATCATTTATTTAAACCAGCTGTTGGATTGACTAGGTACCTGGAACAGAGCTTCCAGAAAAAAGAAAGGTCTCTCTCTTTCCCCACCCAAATCTCTTGCCCTACAGGTGAGGGATTTGTGACTGTCAAGTTCCCCAAGACGTGAAAGCCCCACAACATTATGCATTAAATGGCAAAGACCCAAAGCAGTTTGAATGTGTCAATGTGAAACACTCAAAAGCATCTGTTGTGTGGCATTAAAATGTAGACATTTGAAACAGTTCATATATGAAATTTGGGTCACCATGAAAGAAACTTTAATCAAGTAAGACTTTGTTTCATACATGCACAAGTACACACACACTCCCCTATGACAAAAGAAGGAAAAACAGTTGAGTAACTCAAGACACTTTGAATGGATGAGAGAAGGCCCCATAAAGGAAACAGGAAGTAGTACCGCAGATTAGTCCCATTATGCCACAAAAATGACGTAATTTTAATAGGCACAAGAGAGCATATGACTTAAAAAATTTTTCTCTAAGCCTTAGTTTATCTATAAGAGAGATCATATAATCAATGTGTTTTTCTGTAAAATTTTTATTTCCATTCTCTATATTATTCTTGAAACAATGCCGATGCCTTGAAAAGATTAATATTCACGCTACCTAGCTCAAGGAATACATCTTAACCTGCACAAATCACCATCTTAGCTATACTGGGCATTGAAAGGAAAATTCTTACTAATTTAAAATATATTTGAAAACAATATGTTTAGTGACTACCTACTATTGAGTCAGTGACTCTGATATACAATCTCAAGCAATAGCTTTTTCTATGGTATTATCATTTGAAAACACTTTTCCTCTTTCAAATTTCCTAGGACTTGAGAAATAAAGTAATTGAGAATAACCTCTTAACAGTTTAAACCAGGTATGAAGTCTGAAACATTTATATAGAGATAGTTAGGTTTTATGTAGGAGATATAATACATAATAATGCATACACATAAATATTAGGATCACTAGGAAATTTTTCTTCAAAAAAGAAGAATGTGAAATATCTATATGACATTTGAGCTTAGGGTCTGACCTGAGTATTCTTACTATGAAATTTTGGAATATGAAAAGTTCACAGTTTGGAGATTTTTAAGAGGTTACCCATAATAAGTAAAAACATTTCTCAAAATATTTCCCTGATACAAAAAGATCTAGATTTCATCTTTGTATTCCTAAATATGCTAAAAATTAAGATCAATTTTTAATGTTGACTCTGAAAAAATTCCCCATTAATCATCCATAGCAATTAGTGGCCTAATGCCTCAAAGTATCATGTTTTATTTAACATTTGCTTTGCTGTGGGTTCCGAGGACTATGCCCAGCCGCGTTTATCCCTTATACCATTCAATGTTTATTTTGTCCCTGTCATTACCTCAAGATTTCACAGATTCATTCGCTTTCTCTAGTTCATCTTGAGTCCAAGTGACAATCCCTTTGAGAAGCAGCCAACATTGTTCCTACATGAGGATCAGGTGCTGCTGTAGAAATGTCTATTGGGGGTAGTTATAGGATAATATCACAATATTTTTATCAGTCAGACCAGACATTTAAGAAATACCCTGACTTGATGTTGTCCCCTGACATGCTCTGTCAAAACTCCCGCATCATGTATACACATATAGGACCAAGGGAGAAAGGGTGTGCAAGAAATATCCACAGAGACAGAGAGAGACTACTTTATAGATCAGGAAAAGACACTCAAGTGATTTCTTGCCCTTCCTCAGCAAAGGGCTTCTTTGCATGAGGTTCATGGCAGCTCAGTAGAAAAAGGTCAGTAATTTCCTCACCCCTGATTCTATTTGACTGGACTCCAGGGAAAGCTGCTTGAGGTATAATCCCTTTGCCAAGATGCGGCGAATGCAAAACCTTTACTGTCTACTCCTGCAGTTACAACTCATAAAGCCAATTTTGGAGACAAGCTGTAGCCTGTTGTCTGTAGTAAGAATTGTAAATGAGCTGCTGAGACATCCTGCTTAGGGAATTCCTTTAAAAAAGGTTAAGTGTAAATTGCCCTTTGGATTAGTCTGAACATCTCCATTATAAAAGTTGCTGGAACTAGTAGGCAGAAATAAAAGCTTCCAAAAATATATATATATACATTCTTGGAAATAAATGCAGAAGTATAAAATCATACTTTCTTTTCCTCAGTAAATACTTATAACATTATGTCCGCTATTAGATTATGTAATACCATCTTACTACTTACTGTTAGAGAAAAGGAAGTGAACCAAAAGCTCATTTTAAGAAATTAAATTCTAAATTACCATTACTATCTAAAAAAATGTATTTGACTACTGAGGGCATACAGATTTCATATTACAAAGCATACATATAGTCTGAAATATATCAAATGATTGCCCCCCCAAAAAATCAGTAAAATGATATTCAAATTAAAATACAAATACAGAGTTAAAAACAATTCTAAGCTTTTATGAATTTGATTTTTAAGGCATGACCTCATTCCAATACCATAAGGGAAATGCTATAATTAAGATTCCCTGTCTCTTAAAAAAATTTAAACAGAAAGAATAATTGTACCCTGTTAATATATTGTTACACATAGGCATTTTAATAATAGTAGAACAGAAGTATAATGAGAAAGACTGGTCCCTGCTGCTTCCTTACCTATCCCCAGTGCTGCTTCCCAGAGGCAACCACTTTTAACTATTTTTCCTTTTAGTTCTTCTGGTAGTTACTTCCATATCTCTAGGTACTTTCTTGATTCATTAATACTAATCATCTTATATTGTGTTTCTGCCGTAATAGGTAAGAATTAACTGATTTCCTATTCTCCTTTCCTGCCCACTCATTTTTATCTTGCTTCAATTCCTTCAGTGTTTGTTTACTGTCAGGCTTTTAATAATACACTTGAAATTTTGTCTTATGTAGTCAAGACTAGACTTTGAAAGATGAAGAGATGAGTGCTCCTCTGTTTTCCTTCCACTGCTCCTTCCTACTTGTGTGAGCCACTGTTACAGTTGATAACACCGGCACTATTCTGTACCATTATGGTCTCATTATTTGTTTATAAATTGATTTAAAATATTAAAAATCATAAAGCATGATCTATGTCATTTTGACTATGTGAATATTGTTCACTATAAAGGCAAATCAATGGCTGAGGGAACATGTCCTTCTCTGCAGTAAGACAGTCATAAACTCTCTGCCATTTCAAGGAGAAGGTTCTAATGGATTCCCCTCACTTCTCTGTATTTATTAGTTTTCAAAAGTATGAAATTCTTCTTTCTTGTTGGAATAAGAAACATCATCTTACTATTACCTTTCAGATTACCATTCATTCTGTTTGATATTCATTAAATTAAATTTCTTGAAGCACAGTGACTTCCGCACAGTTTTAATTCAATCTGATATATTTCAAATTTGGCCCATGACTGTTTGAATAGATTTCCTCTTCCTGAAATTTTTGGACATTCTTACTTCTGCACACCTCTTAATAATCTGAAATTGCACTATTATGCATTTCAGCTGGGAAGTTTTACTCTCTCTCTTTGGCAGGAGAATTGGAAGACATACATCTTTCTTAAACTCTGGAGATGTTTTCTTGTATTTTTTTTTTTGATAACTTTTGTACTTCTGTTATCTCTGTAGTTTCATGAATTTGTACTAGTTGAATGTTTGATTTATGATTTGATTCTCAATATTTCTTATAGTTTCATATTTACCTCATCTTTCTTTTTTAAAAAATTACTCTGTTTGTGAAAGTCCCCTAAATTTTATTTTCCACCATTTCTACAATTTTTTAAAGTTAATAGATTGCACTTTTAAGTTCTATTTTTTTTCTTTTCTGATTGTCTACCTTACATAGCATGCATTTTTTAGTCTTTTCCATATAATAACTTTTCACATTTCTCTTAGGTTACATATACTTAGAGACAGGTTACACATATTTAGAGACAATTTTCAAAAGCCTCCATTTCTGCCTCTTGTGAGTAGAGGCATGGACTTCCTTTAGTCCACATTACCTTTTCAAAGAATTTTGTATAGAAAAATACTTTGGAAGATAAAGCTCCTCCCTCTAGGAAGAAGGACAATTTTGTTCACTGTTCAGTATAACAAAGAAAGTGTTGACTCACTCAGATGTAACTATCAGGCAGGCTTTCCTACCGTTATAAAGATCTCTGAAGATTAAAGCTTTTCCTTTAATGTCACTCACTGTATGTGCACGTGTCACTTAGCTCTCTTTGCCTCAACCTCTGGAGATTGGTGCTTAATGAACTGGTAAAAGAGTGCTAATACTCTGTCCAGAACTATTGTTGTGAGTAGTAAACAGTACTCTGTCTCTGACCCAGAGGTCTCATATCTCTGCCCAGCATTCACAAAAATATGGCAGACTAGTCAAAACAAGCAGGGTAAAATCCCAGACCTTTCATTCATATATATCCCAAACCTGCATTATCCTCCACTTCTCTTTACAGAAATATATATATATAACCTTTAAAGGTCTCTTCTGCTCTTTTTTTATTACTTTTTCCTCTGGAGTCATTTTTTGTGGTTAATCATTGCCTTTATTCTTTCTTTCATTCCCCATGCTCTCCTCAAAAGTCTGGTTTTATTGATTTATTCATATTAAGAATGAGAGAAATAAAAGAAATTGACATCTCTGTTACATAGATGAGGTGCCTGTAACTGGCAAATGTTTGGGGAGTTAGAACAGAAAACTCAGAAATTTTACTGTGGTTGGAGTGAAGAGGCCAGAAGCCCAGTTGCCACATGTGTAGAGCTGGGCACTGGGACATTAACTTGTTTGCTGGTCTAGTATTCAAATTTAGTTTCATGCAGTGGCGTAAACTCTAGCCCCAGATGGTAGAGTCTGGCTCACCACCCAGCTCCTTTTAATAGCACGAACATTTCTGCATTTCTGCACTACATACTGGACAGAACAATTTTAAACATGTGAACGTGCCCATTATTTTATATTCTAAAGAAAATTTCCCCCTAAAATGTCAGTAATGTATATTTATACTTAAACGCTCCAAGGAAAAGGTGATTTTAAAACTGCCATTTGTATGTTTGATGATCCACAAACTCTAGGGTCAGCATGATTTACTCAATTTCATGCCATTATCTCTTATTTTACTCACATTAATCTAAGTAATTCTACCACCTCAAGCCAGTCCTAGAAGTGTTCTCATTTCAATTAAGACTTTTAAGTGTTTTTCAACTGTCATTTAGCCATATTACACCTTAATTGTTTGTGTTACTCTTCCATGAAATGTTTCCAAATGGTTTTTACTCTGCCTAAGGGGATGGAAAGGACTTGTATAAAGTCATCAAGTTATGTGGAATTCTTTGATGAATTATAATAACCAGCAGATCTTCTTCCGGTCTTTTTACTATCAAAATGGTTGATGCAAGTAACCAAAACTGTATTTAGTATGGTGAACAACACCGACTGCTAAGTGTCAGAATTCTTCTGCTCCAAGATGAAAAAAAAATATTATATTTATTTACCATCAATTTGAACTAATTTTGGCAGAATTTTTGACCAGTGCATTCTTTGTTAAGGTTTTAAAATATCTTCTTTGTCTATCAATGTATATATACAATCAGAAACTTACATTTTTCCTAATTATATAAGGGTTTTCCTATCTTCATTTTGATATATCCAAATTTCAAGTTAAAGCAAATAATTGCTACAAAAGCATCTATTGAGTGTATTTTATTTGTGAGGCAATGATCCTACAGGATTTATGTTTTTTGCCCTTCAGGACCTTACCATGTGGTTTAGTTAATGAGAAGTTTATACCTTTTAACACTGTTTAATGTCACCTTTCTGTTGCAGTTCTGATCATTTGCTTTTTGGCCACATACCGTCCTCACTGGTTTCCTAGCCTCCAGTCTCACTCACCTCGACTGGTTCTCACTCTGCTGATGGCGATCCTACCAACACACAAAGGAGACACACCAGCCTCTACTCCAATTGCTCTGGCAGTCCTAATCTGCTTAATGAAAGAAGACTCAAGTCGCCCCAACTCCTGCATATCCTCATTTTGTTATTTCTTAATACTTCCCATTTGTGAAATGCAACAAAGTCACAGTGAATTGCTTAAAAGGTTCTGAACATACCATTCATATTCTGGCATATGTGTCTTTCTATACCTTGACCTTTCTGTGTGAAACACCCTTCAACACTAATTTTTTTCTGACAAGGCGCTACAGGATTCGGCACCGGGCTGTGGCCTTGGCTGCATTTCCTACCATTTTCTCCTTTACTCTGACGGGGTGTAAGAAATGCTAACCCAAAATATGACACCTTGGAAATGAAGAAAACAGCACAAGCAGTAAACTCTGTCTGACCTTCCCTCTCCCCCTTCTTCCCTGAAGCAGACCATAAAACCTAGGAGGGGTCCGGGCGCAGCGGCTCACGCCTGTAATCCCAGCATTTGGGAGGCCGAGGCAGGTGGATCACAAGGTCAGGAGATCAAGACCATCCTGGCTAACATGGTGAAACCCCGTCTCTACTAAAAAATACAAAAAATTAGCGAGGCGTGGTGGCACGCACCTGTAGTCCCAGCTACATGGGAGGCTGAGGCAGGAGAATCATTTGAACTCAGGAGGGGGAGCTTGCAGTGAGCCGAGATCATGCCACTGCACTCCAGCCTGAGTGACAGAGTGAGACTCCATCTCAAAAAACAAAACAAAACAAAACAAAACAAAACAAAACAAAAACCTAGGAGGTTCATTCTCTGACCTTCTTCTCCAAAGAACCTCATGTGACAGGTGTCCTACACCAAACCTGGAAGGAAGGGATGAACATAATGACACCAAGAAGAAACTGAACAAATAGGCCTTGCTAACTTTCCCCCAGTTGATTATGGTTAGGTCATACCCCTTTGTCCTCCAATCATGCTTATGTATAACTGTCTGTGAAAACACACGGATCTCCCCGTTTCTCTGGGTCTCAGTTTCTGAAGGCTCCCATGTGGTAAACAAAGTTTAGCCTAAAGCTGCCTCCTTATGTATTTTAAGTTCAGCCTAAAGGTTTCTCTGTATATTGTGAACTACAACCTAAATAGAGGTGTAAATGGGCTGTAACCTACTGTTGTGCCAATCACTGAGTTTTGGCCAATCAAACGTGGCCAATTGTTCAAACCATGTTTAAATAAGACAATACTGAGCTGTAGCCAGTCTGGCTGTTTCTGTACCTCACACTTCCATTTCATGGAGATCACTTTCTTTTTTTGTTCATAAATCTTCTTCCAATATGTGAATGCACTGGAGTCTGAGCCTACTCTGGCTCAGGAGGTTGTTTGATTCATGACTCATTCATTACTCTTTTAAATTTAATTCGGCTAAAGTTTTTCTTTGAACACATGTCGTGTAAAACTTCTATTAAATCAACTTGTTATGCCTTTCTTTTGTTAATCTTTTGTGATAGGAGTCTCGGCCATGGACTTTGTGATGAGTGAAAAAAAGATAATACTTTTTCTCCTTTACAACACACTGTACTGTAGTTTGCAACTTTCTTGATGTTTTTCCAACATGCCAAGCATATTCTTGTTTTTGGCCTTTCCCCTTGCATTTCTCCCTACCTGGAATACTCATCCTCTGTTGATAGATTTTCTTCTTCTCTTCCTGTATTACCTCCTCAGAGAGGCTTCCCAGTCACCCTTTTCTTCTTCTTTTTTTTTAAGACGGAGTCTCAGTCTGTCGCCCAGGCTGAAGTCCAGTGGTGCAGTCTCAGCTCACTGCAACCTCCACCTCCCAGGTTCAAATGATTCTCCTGCCTCAGCCTCCTGAGTACCTGGGACTACAGGCGCGTGCCCAGCTAATTTTTGTATTTTTAGTAGAGATGGGGTTTCACTCTGTTAGCCAGGCTAGTCTCAAACTCCTGAGCTCGTGATCTGCCTGCCTCGGCCTCCCAAAGTGCTGGGAATACAGGCGTGAGCCACCATGCCCCGCCCCCAATCACCCTTTTCTAAAATACCGTTCCTGTCCATAACTTCTTAAAGCGAGTAGTGGGTAGTGTTTTCTTCACAGCACTTGTCAATACCTAACATTATACTGTATGTTACTTGTTCATTTTCTATTTCTCGCTCATGAATTAAGCTGTTTGAGGACTGGGACTATGCCTGTTTGACTGACAATGGTATCTTTAGTAAGTCAAACAACATTTGATACTTAAAAGGGGTTCAGAAAATTTTTCTAAATGAATAAAATGAACGTCAATTTTTCCTTATCTTTCAAGATCCACTTTCAGTGTTATCACATCTATCAAAACTCTATAAACTGAATGATATGTTTTACTACTTAAACTTTTTTTTTTTTTTTGAGATGGAGTATCACTCCGTTGCCAGGCTGGAGTGCAGTGGCACCATCTCGGCTCACTGCAACCTCCGCTTCCTGGGTTCAAGCCATTCTCCTGCCTCAGTCTCCTGAGTAGCTGGGACCATAGGTGCGCGCCACCACACCCGGCTAATTTTTGTATTTTTAGTAGAGACGGGGTTTCACCATGCTGGCCAGGATGGTCTCGATCCCCTGACCTCATGATCCTCCTGCCTCAGCCTCCCAAAGTGCTGGGATTACAGGCGTGAAGCACCACGCCGGCCTAATTAAACTTTTCTAATGCCTGTCTTGACACTAGTTTCCATAACTGGCTTGCAGTTCTTGTGTTGAACCCTATTCATCCTCCTGAATTGCAAAACACTATGATAAATGTGTAACACTGCGCCCTTAAAAACTGATAATCTAGCTAAGAAATATTCTAAAAAATATTAGGGTATCTCAGCAACATGTAAATAGTTAAGTAAAATTCCCTTTTCAGCAATGTTACCTCCCTGCCTCCCGTAACACATAGTGATAACAAATAATACTGTAAGTCCTAGTAAGTGTGCATTCTGTATGGTTTAAACTGATTTACACTTTGGTGGTGTTGGCCTTTCTCTCAAATCCATTAATCAAAAGTAACTTAAATATACAAATACACATTTGTTTTTGGTTTGTTTGTGCATCTGTTTTTAGAAATCCTGATGTTCTTTAGAAACAATGTCAATAAAAACTTTTTCCACACCCTAGTTGATAAAATAGTGAGATAAAGAGAAGCAAGGAAAAAGTGGCTATTTCTTGAAGTAAACATTTCCATTAATCTACAACACTCTTTTCCTTTACTAGTACTCAAAAGCAGAAAATGAGGGGAAATGGTTATTCATTTTTGCCTTTACGTCCTTTTCTCTGGTTGGTTGGTTGGTTTGGACAATTTAAAAAGATCTTAGAACAATATGCAACAAGAATCTCACATTTTCCTTGGAGTCTCTATTTAAATTATTTTAGTTATATTCCCATTTCATGAAAATATATTTCAAGGTTTCAATCCTTGAAGTATAATAAATATAATTTTGATAAAATTAATCTTGCAAAAAATTTGAAATGCTTATCTTGAAAAAACTAAAGGAATTATTGGAGGATTCTGGGAAGATGGCAGAGTAGGAAGCTCCGAGAATCTGTCTCCCGACCTAGACAACTATTGCGTCGGTGGAATCTCTAACTATTTTGGAACTCTGGAGTGTACTGAAGGCTTGCAACTTCCAGGCGAAGGCTTGGACAGTGAAGTATGGTTAATTTCCATCGATTTCAGCTTCTAGCAGAGTAGCAGCTACTCATCCCCCACCCCTCACTACCTGGCAAACCTGATGTGCACCTGTTTCTGAAACCCTGAAAACAGCTTGCAGGAGCCAGAGGAGGTAAAGAGGGCCCTCTTCTCCAAATATCAGGGATCTGTGCTCTGAGCACTGACTGTTGCTTCAGATCACAGAGGTGCAGACAAAAGGCAAGCAGCCATTGTTGCCCCTTCCCCATTAATGCAATCCACTGCTCCGCCCTCTCCAGTTGAAATGACTTCCAGAGGGTTTAAAGGGCCTGCACCCTCTCTCAAATCCCTGTCATTTTTCTCTTTTTCCCCTTTTGGGAGTCAGATATTAAAGACTTAGGAGATTCAAAAAAACAACAGTATATATGGGGAAAATAAGAAAGCGACTACCTGTGCCCAGGGAAAGGATCAGAAAAGAGCTAGGAAAACCTTAACTTTACACCACAGGCTAACTCTAGGCACAGAGATAGCCTGCAACAACAACAACAAAACAAACAAATAACAAAAACAAAACAAACAACAAACCGTGAGGAAGAGGGAGACTATGCTTTCCAGAGTTATCACTTTCGGGGCTCAAAACATGTTATTTCAAAGTATGCCAGTTGGGTGTGCTGAGCGCTTTAAGCTGAAGGACAGTGGGAGGGCCTCAGAAGCAAGATCTCTCTGACCTTCTCCTGCCTTCCTGTCTCCTTTCTTTCTCCCCTGAAGCAACTCATAGAAATTAGAATTTCTTTATCCCAAGGTGTGTTGTAAAAATTAGTACTACTCTTGCCAGGCGCATTGGCTCACACCTGTAATCCCAGCACTTTGGGAGGCTGAGGCAGGCGGATCACGAGGTCAGCAGTTCGAGACCAGCCTGGCCAACATGGCGAAACTCTGTCTCTACTAAAAATAAAAAAAATTAGCTGGGTGTGGTGGCAGGCACCTGTAATCCCAGCAACTTGGGAGGCTGAGGCAGGAGAATCGCGTGAACCCAGGAGGTGGAGGTTGCAGTGAGCCAAGATCATGCCATTGCACTCCAGCCTGGGCAACAAGAGTAAAACTCCTTCTCAAAAAAAAAAAAAAAAAAAAAGGAAAAAAGAAAAAGAAATTAGAACTACTCTTTCCCAAACAAGCCATAAAACCTAGAAAGGGTACTCTCTTTTTCTCCCTTCTCCCATGAAGACCTTCATTCTAGAAAGTTTCTTCCCCATAGCTAAAAAAAAAAAAAAAAACACAAAAAAACAAAACAAAACAAAAAAAAACCATACAGAGAGGCCAAGAAGAATCTAGACAAGACTCACTGAGGTTCCCCCTTCGGTCTATTACCGTCATTTTATACCCTTTTGTCCAATCACATTTCTACATGGCTGCCCGTTCTTCAGTGAATATAAGTATAAAAATAGGCAGTTTTCCATAGGTCTTTGAATCTTCATTTCCTAACTCTTCTGTATCACATACAACTTTGATCAAATAAATTTGTTATGCTTTTATCCTGTTAATCTGTGTTTTAAGAGTGTCAGCCATAACCTTTATGATGGGTGAGAAAAGTGTCACATCTTTCTGTACTTACTTCATATTATTAGATTCAAATGTACAGTTTCCAACAAAAAAATGAGAAGGCATACAACGAAACAGAAAAGTATGGCCTATTCAAAGGAAAAAAAGTAAATTAACAAAGACTACCCCTGAAAAAAACCTGATGGCAGCTATATGAGACAAACATTTAAAACAACTGTCTTAAAGATGTATAAAGAACTAAAGGAAGATGTGGAGAATGTCAAGAAAATGATGTATAAACAAAATGAAAATATTGATAAGGAGATAAAAACCCTAAAAAGAAACAAAAAATTCTGGAGTTGAAATAATAACTAAATTTAACTAAAATTTAAAAATTCACTAGAGGGATTATATGCAGATTTGAGGAGGCAGAAGAATCAGTAGAGTTGAAGATAAGAAAACGGACATTAATAAATCTGGGAAACAGAGAGAAAAAGGTTGAAGAAAAATGAATAGGGACTAAAGGACCCCTGGGACATCATGAAACAGATGAACATATGCATTGTAGGTGTCTCAGAAGGAGAACAGGAAGAGAAAGGGGCATAGAGAATATGTGAAGAAATAATGGCTGAAGAAGATACAACAATTATAAGCATATATGTATCTAATGACAATCAGATTTCAAATTTTGTGAAAGACATGAATATTAACATGCAAGAAAATCAATGAACTCCAGCTAAATTAAACTCAAAGGGATACGAAGATACATTATAATCAAACTTTTGAAAGAAAAAGACAGAATTTGAAAGCAGAAAGAGAGAACCAACTCATAATAGACAAGGATCAGATTACTTGCAGATTTCTCACCAGAAATTTTGGAGGCCAGAGGCAGTGGGCTGATCTATTCAAAGTGCTAAAAGAAAAACAAAACAAAACCCTGCTTACCCCAAATCCTACCTCTAGCAAAACTATCCTTCAAAAGTGAGAAAGAAATTAAGACATTTCCAGATAAGCAAAGCCCAAGGGACTAGACTTGCCCTGTAAAAAATGTTCAAGGGACTTCCGTGAAATGATAGGATACCAGGCAGTAACTTGAAGTTATAGGGAGAGAAACAGATTTCAATAAAGGGAAATATGAAATATGTGGGCATTTGTAAAACTTAGTATGATTGTAACAAAAGTTTGTAACTCTACTTTTTTTCCTATATGATTTCAGAGACTAATACATTAGAAGAATTATTAGTCCAAAAGCTAGTATTACTTTGGTATATACCTCCACATAATCAACTCCAAATAATTTTTTAAAGTAGTGCATTTCAAAGAATTCTTAGTGTGTGTTTATGGGCACACAATGTATAAATATGTAATTCTCTGATATAAACAACTGAAAGCTGTGGGGATGAAGCTGTAAAGGAGAAAAGTTTTTGTATGTTATTGAAGTTAAGCTGGTATAAACACAAATTAGAATGTTATAACTTTAGGATGTTAAGTGTAATCTCCATGATAACTACAAAGAAGACAGCTATAGAATATATACAAAAGAAAATAAGAAATAAATGTAAACATTTCAATACAAAAACCAAAACCAAAAGAAGATAATAATGCAGGAAATGAGAAATAAAAAGTTATAAGGTATTATGGAAAACAAATAATAAGAGAACAAAGTAAGTTCCTCTTTATCATTAATTACTTTAAATGTAAGTGGAATAAAATTTCCAATCAAAAGACAATGATTAGCAAAACTGATAAAAATACATCATCCAACCATATGCTACATACAAGGACTACTTTTAGATCCAACAACACAAATTGATTAAAAGTGAAAAGATGGAAAAAGATATTCCATACAAATAGTAATCCAAATAGAGCAGGAGTAGCTATGCTAATATCAGACAAAATAGACTTTTGAAAAGTTTAAAAGAGAAAAAAAAAGCATTATATATTAATAAAAAATTCAATACAGCAAGATGTAATAATTATAAACATTTATGTACCTAATGACAGACAATCAAATATATGAATCAAAAGCTGATAAAATTAAAGGGAGAAATAGCTAGTTGTACAGTAATGGTTGATGACTTCAGTACCCTATTCTCAATAATGGAGATACAACCAGACGGAGGATAAGTAAGAAAATAGAGAAGTTAAACATGATAAACTAACTAGATCTAACAGACATATATAGAACACTCTACTCAACAACATCATACATATTCTTCTCAAGTGCACATAAAACAGTTTCCAGGATAGACCATGTGGTGGGTCACAAATTAAGCCTCAATAGATTAAAAAAGAGATAGATATGATCTGAAGTCTCTTCTCCAAGCACAATGATGACATTAGAAATCAATAACAAAAGTAATATGGGAAAATCCAAAAATTTGTTGCAATTAATCAACATGGTCTTATAGAAGATATTACAAGGGAAAATAGAAACACTTAGATATAAAGGAAAATGAAAATACAACATACCCAAACTTATGTGACACATAGAAAAGAGTGGTAATTGATAAATTTATAGCTATAAATGCTTACATTAAAAAGCAAGAAAATCCTAAATCAACAACCTGAGTTTACAACTTAAGGCACTAGAAAAACACAAACAAACTTAATCAAAAACTAGCAGAAGGGAGAAAAAAATAGACATTAGAGCAAAGATAAATAGAATAGCAGATAGAAAATAGAGAAAAATCAATGAAACGAAATTTGATTATTTTAAAAGATAAGTAAAATTGAAAAGCCTTTAGCTAGGTGGACTAAGAAAAAAAGAAAGAAGACTCAAATTACTAAAATTGGAATAAAATTGGTAACATTATTAATAATTTTACAGAAATAAAAGTATTATGACAGTACTACAAACAATTGTATTCCAACAAATTGGAGAATCTAGATAAAATTGAAAAATTTCTAGAAACACAGAACCTACCAACACTAAATCATGAAGCGATAGAAAATTTATGGAACTATCGCTAGTAAATAGATTAAATTACAAATAAAAAATATCCTACAAAGAAAGATCTTGAGCCTGATGGAATTATGGGTGAATTCTACCAATTCTACCAAACATTTAAAGAAGAACTAATACTAATACTGCTCAAAGTTTTCAAAAAAATTAAAGTGGAGGGAACACTTTGTAACTCATTCTATGAGATCAGCACTACTTTGATCCCAGAGCTGGACAGAGATACTACAAGAAAATCAAACTATAGACCAATATCCTTTAAAAGCATTGATGCAAAAATCCTCAACAAAATACTAGTAAACAAAATTTTACAGCAAAATAAAAGAATTATACACTATGATTAAGTGAAATTTATTTCTGAAATGCAAGAATGGCTCAATATACAATAATCCATTTAATATACCAAGCATATTAACAGGAAGAAGGATAAAACGTGATTATTTCATTTGATAAAGAAAACCCATTTGCCAAAATTTAACATTCTTTTATAATAAAAAACTCAATAATCTAGAAATAGAAGAAAATGACCTTAACAAAATAAAAGTCATATATGAAAACTCACAGTAAACATACTCAATGCTGAAAGACTGAAAACGTTTCCTCTGAGATCAGTAACAAAACAGGAATGCCCACTTTTGCTAGTTCTATTCAACATAGTAGTGGGAGGTTTAGCCAGAGCAATCAGGCAAGGAAAAAAAGGTATCTAAATTGGAAAGGAAAAGGTAAATTATCTCTGTTTGCAAATTATATGATTTTATATACAGAAAATTCTAAAGATTTCACAGACAGAGACCCCCCAAAAACATGCTAGAGCTAATATATAAATTCTGCAAAGTAGCAGGATACAATTGGGTCAATGTGAAGAAAAAAGTCTTGCATTTCTATATACTCCAATGAACAATCTGAAAAAGAAATCATAAAAACAGTTTCATTAACAATAGCTTTAAAACAAAAAAAAAAAAACTAAGGAATTAATCAGGCAAGCTAAAGACTTGTGCAATGAAAACTAATAATTTAAGAAGACATAAATAAATAGGAATGCATTCTATGTTCATAGATTGGAAGACAAAACTGTTAAGACATCAACACTACCGAAACTGATCTTCAGATTCAGGGTAATACCTATCAAAATCCCAACAATCCTCCTTGCAGAAGCTAAAAAAAAAAAACCTTATAATTCATGTGAAATGAAGATAGAGGACTCACATTCCCAGATTTTAAAACTTACTACTAAGCTACAGTGGTTAAAACAGTGTGGTACTGTCATAAAGACATACATATAGACCAGTGGAATAGAATAGAGGGCCCAGAAATAAACCCTTGCATACATGGTCAAATGATTTTTTTAAGAGTGCCAAAAGGATCCAATGGGGAAAGAATAACCTTTTCAACAAATGATTCTCGGAAAATTAGATATCTACATGCAAAAAAAATAATAATAACTCACAATGAATTAAAAACCTAAAGTTCACACCTAAAACTATAAAATCTTTAGAAGATAACATGGGACAGAAGCTTCACAACATTGGATTATTTTCTTGGATATGGCATAAAAGGCATAGGCAACAAGATAAAAATAGACAAACTGGACTTTATAAAAATTTTTTAAAATTGTGCATCAAAAGACAGTATCAACAGAGTAAAAAGGCAACCCACAGAATGGGAGAAAATATTTGCAACTGATAAGGGATTAATATTCAGTATAGATAGAGAACTTCTAAAGCTCAGTAATGAAAAAATAATCAATTCAATTCAAAAATGGGCAAAGAACTTGAGTATGCATGTCTTTAAACAAGATATACAAATATCCATGAAAAGGGCCAAGTGCAGTGGCTCATGCCTGTAATCCCAGCACTTTGGAAGGCTGAGGTGGGTGGATCACCCAAGGTCAGGAGTTTGAGACTAGCCTGGAGAACATGGTGAAACCCTGTCTCTACTAAAAAAAATACAAAAATTAGCTGGGTGTGGTGCATGCCTTTAGTCTCAGCTACTTGAGAGGCTGAGGTGGGAGGATCACTTGAACCAGGAGGTGGAGGTTACAGTGAGCCAGATTGTGCCAATACTCTCCAGCCTGGGCAATAGAGCAAGGTTACCTCTCAAAACACACACACACACACACACACACACACACACACACACACACACACACACACGAAAAGATACTAAACATTCACATGGAAATGCAAACAAAAGCTACATTGAGATACGACCTCATATCTATTAAGATGCCTACTAACAATGAAACAGAAAATATCAACTGTTGCCAATGACCTGAAGAAATTGAAACACGTGTGCCCTGCTAGTAGGAATGGAAAACGGTATAGCCTCTATGGAAAACAATGTGGAGGTTCCTCAAAAAATTAAAAGTAGATTTACCTTATGATCCAACCATGCAGCCAAAAGAATTGATATCATGATGTTGAATAGAAATTTGTACCCCCATGTTCATAGCAGCACTGCTTACAATAGCAGAAATGCAGAGGCAACCCAAATGTCCATTGATTAATAAATGGATGAGCAAAATGTATTATAAACATACAAGAAAATGTTATTTAGCCTTAAAAAGGAAGGAACTTCTTACATATGCTACGACATGGATGAACCTTGAAGACATTATGTTAAATGAAATAAATCACTCACTAAAAGACAAATCTTACGTGATTCCACTTATATGAAATACTTGAAGTAGTCAAAATCTATAGAGACAGAAAGTAGAAGGGAAGTTGCTGGGGATGAGGGGAGAGGGGAATGGTGAGTTATTGTTTAATGACTACAGAGTTTCAGCTTCACAAGATGAAAAGAGTTGTGGAGATGGATAGGAGGGAAGGATACATAACATTATGAATGTATTCTATGTCAAGGAACCGTACACTTTAAAATGATTAAGATGGTAAGTTTTAGGTTTCGTATATTTTAGCTCAAGAGAAAAAAATTGAGAAAAGAAGGAGTATCATGAAGACAACTTTCATTTCTGATAAACGTTTATTTCAAACAATTTGAGTTTGAGCCAAAGGTCGGATTAAAAAATATATTTGGGTCCACAGCTAAATAAGATTTTCAGTGTGTAGATTTAAAAATGTGCAGAAATGCAATAGCTTGTTATTATGATTTTCTATTCTTCTTCAATGCCCTGTAGCTTTTAGTTACTACAATTACAGTAGAGGAAAGGTAAATCAAGATGTGTGAAAACAGTGATGAACACTGAATAGCCTGACTGGAAATCATGATTTTGATTGGTATTTTCTCTAGCCAATTTCTAGTATTTCTACTTTTCCTGAACTATGTATTAGTAAACAACCAAATGTTCTACAATACATATTCTTCACTGTATACATTTCTGTTTTGTTTTTATTGTCTTATGTACAGTTACAACTATAATCTCCATACTATGACACTTATGTTTCTTTGGGTTTTAGCTTCTACTCAGAGAGCTGAATACATTCCCAGTGGTGTGTCTGCATTTTCCACCAGTTGCTTTTATCAACATATTTCAAAATGGACTCATATTTGCCTTCTAAGCAGCTTCTCCACAACTCTCATGATTTCTGTGCTCGGACAACATTCTGTAGGTTTGAAATCCTTTAAATAGGGTAAAAATTGGCATCCCACGGATTGCAGCAAAGCAGCAGGCATGTTTTTTACTTGTTTGTTAATATTTAGCCCTCAAGATGTTAGTCAATATACTGTTAACAAACACATAACATTAAAGAAGACACCAGTACTGAATGAATGATCAAGGAGCAGCCTTGGAATACAGGCAGTGACTCAGCTAGCCCCTATAGCAACTGCATGAATTCACAAAACCTCTCCATTCTAAAAGATGGCCACGCCCCTGTGCCTGAGGTCAATGTTTAGGTGGGTAGACTATGGGCTATATTTCAGCTAATACTTCCTTCCTTGATGGTAGAATTATACAGCAAGTCAGCTGATGATTATATATAGTGACAATGGATATAGACACTAAATGCAAAAAATCATAGGTTCAGGGCATGGCTGTTCAGAGGACTGGTGCTAACAGGTATCCTGAAACTGCAGATCATGAGACATTAGCAGGTGCTGCCTGTGAGCCACTGGAACCCTACAAGCATGAGTCTGCAAATCCTGCACTGAATAACTGGAAGAGGCTATCAGCAGTTATGCCATCCACTGTAATCACCTGCTAATAAGGGTCCTGGTCTCTCCCTTAAATTATTTTGTATTGCTTCTGCATGATGCTACCTGACTTCAAACTATACTATAAGGCTACAGTAACCAAAACAGCATGGTACTGGTACCAAAACAGAGAATAGACCAATGGAACAGAACAGAGCCCTCAGAAATAACACCACACATCTACAACTATCTGATCTTTGACAAACCTGACAAAAACAAGAAATGGGGAAAGGATTCCCTATTTAATAAATGGTGCTGGGAAAACTGGCTAGCCATATGTAGAAAGCTGAACCTGGATCCCTTTCTTACACCTTATACAAAAATTAATTCAAGATGGATTAAAGACTTAAATGTTAGACCTAAAACTATAAAAACCCTAGAAGAAAACCTAGGCAATACCATTCAGGACATAGGCATGGGCAAGGACTTCATGACTAAAACACCAAAAGCAATGGCAACAAAAGTCAAAATTGACAAATGGGATCTAATTAAACTAAAGAGCTTCTGCACAGCAAAAGAAACTACCATCAGAGTGAACAGGCAACCTACAGAATGGGAGAAAAATTTTGCAATCTACCCATCTGACAAAGGGCTAATATCCAGAACCTTCAAAGAACTTGAACAAATTTACAAGAAAAAATCAAACAATCCCGTCAAAAAGTAGGCAAAGGATATGAACAGACACTTCTCAAAAGAAGACATTTATGCAGCCAAAAGACACATGAAAAAATGCTCATCATCACTGGCCATCAGAGAAATGCAAATCAAAACCACAATGAGATACCGTCTCATGCCAATTAGAATGGTGATCATTAAAAAGTCAGGAAACAACAGGTGCTGGAGAGCATGTGGAGAAATAGGAACACTTTTACACTGTTGGTGGGAGTGTAAACTAGTTCAACCATTGTGGAAGACAGTGTGGCAATTCCTCAAGGATTTAGAACTAGAAATACCATTTGACCCAGCCATCTCATTACTGGGTATATACTCAAAGGATTATAAATCATGCTACTATAAAGACACATGCACACATATGTTTATTGTACCACTATTCACAATAGCAAAGACTTGGAACCAACCCAAATGTCCATCAATAATAGACTGGATTCAGAAAATGTGGCACATATACACCATGGAATACTATGCAGCCATAAAAAAGGATGAGTTCATGTTCTTTGTAGGGACAAGGATGAAGCAGGAAACCATTATTCTGAGCAAACTATTTCAAGGACAGAAAATCAAACACCGCATGTTCTCACTCATAGGTGGGAATTGAACAATGAGAACACTTGGACACAGGGAAGGGAACATCACACACTGGGGCCTGTCATGGGGTGGGGGGAGGGGGGAGAGATAGCATTAGGAGAAATACCTAACGTAAATGACGAGTTAATGGGTGCAGCAAACCAACATGGCACAAGTATACCTATGTATCAAAACTTTACATTGTGTACATGTACCCTAGAACTTAAAGTATAAAAAAAAATTATTTTGAACTGCCTCTGGATAACCACACCAAAATTGTTGATACAAACTTACTACCTTCGTATTTGGCAATCTTTAATGGTCCTATACTGTTTATTTTCCTAGACCATGTATAGGCCTCCGTAAAAGGTCCTCAAATGACAATTATTAGGTTGGTGCAAAAGTAACTGCAGTTCTTGTCATCATTTTTAATGACAAAAACTGCAGTTACTTTTGCACCAACTTGATCCAATATCATTATTCAGGACTTTCCTACATGATCCCCATGGTCCAGGAAAATTAAGACACCTCTTACTTCCTGATAAACACATAAGCACCTGAATATCCTACAATATTTATCCTTTTGAAATTGCATGTATGGCCAAGAGCAGTGGCTCATGCCCATAATCTCAGCACTCTGGGAGGCCATGGCAGGCGGATCGCTTGAACCCATGGCAAAACCCTGTCCCTACAAAAAAAATTAGATGGGCATGGCAGTGCAGTCCTGTAGTCCCAGCTGTTTAGAAGGCAAATGTAGGAGAATTGCTTGTGTCCTGCAAATCGAGGCTGCAGTGAGCTGACAGTATGCCCAGCCCATGTGACAAAGCGACAGCCTGTCTCAGAAAGGAAAAAAAAAAATTGCATGTATTCTTGAAAGAGTCTACACTTCAAACTCTTTTAGGAAGTTTGTTCTTATTGTAAATGGTTAAGGTATATTCCTGCAAACTACAATACAGTGTAGTTTGCATTTCACACAGGTTATGACATTTAACATACATTGTATTATATTTTAGATTATGTTAGCAATTGGAAGTTACAAAATGCTGTATATTTTTCAATGTACTTGGCTTATTTTAAACTAGTCAATTAAAAATTAATTGAGAACAAAATTTTCTTTCTTTTTGATGCTACTTTCCATAATTGATGTGAAATTCTTATGTTGAGTCAACTGTTTTAGGTCATTGGTATGCAAATATAAAATAAAGTTTGTACTTTAGATTATTTTGAACCATACATGTCTGTCTTATGTTTTCTTAGATGATATCTATGTACATTTTTTTCCCATGACATAGCCTCAGGAGGTCCTGATAACATATGCCCTGAAAACGTGTGCTTTTTTTAACATTGTTTTATGGACAAAGGTAGGTATATAATCCTACTGCTCTTGGTCTCTGGGAAACAAGTTTTATACCAATCAGCTTCATTATCACATGATTGTAATTTCTTGCGGCTAAGGATCAAGTCTCATTTGTCTTTTTATCTTTGGCACTTAGCACAGTTCTTGATCCAAAGTAAAGTCTCAATGCATGATGTTCCATAAGTGAATAAATGAATGAATAAATCATATGAGAGAGGAAACTTTTTGATCTTTTTCTTTTCCCTCAAATAATAGACATGGATAAAATTAAGAGCTGATTCATTCCTCCAAAGATGGAAAGGAGAAATATTTATATGTATACACATATACTTCCTTCATTACTTGTAATTCTAAAAATCATATTGCTACATGGACATGTGATGTGTCATATTAAATAAACACATTTAATTATTACTGGTTAGAATTCATAAATTTGATTCTGAGATGACAGATATCATCCCTGCTTCAGACACTCTTAAGTTTTCAAAACGGAAGGCATTCTTGACAAAAATGTGAGCCTAAATTCAACCTAGACTACAGAGCTGTTTTCCAGTATATGAGAAATAACCAGAGTGAGAAACGAGTTAAATAACCCTGCCAGGAAACAAAAGCAAACTAAAACACCTGTGAAAGTTTACAGAATAACTGACCTGGTTTCTTCAACAAGTCAATGTCATGAGACAAAGAAGAGAGAGAGAAGGACTTCTCCAGACAAAGGATTTAATGAAGAAACACAAAACCAAATGCAATGTTTGGGCCTTACTGGGATTATGATGCAAAACAGACCAACTGTAAAAAGATGTTTTCAGAATAAATGAAACCAAAATATTTCACCCCAAAATATACTTTTACATATTTCAAGATGGCTATTCAGAAGGACTGGAAACATAAGAATAGCTGAAAATCTGCCTTTTAGAGGAGAGATTTACATCTGTACGGAAAATCTGATGTAGCCAGTCTTTCTCAGAAATCCTCTCTTGTTCTGATCCAGGAAAGATTAACTAGGAATCTGGAATCTCTATGGTCTGGAAAAAAAAAATCCCATCTGTTCTCTCTGAGGGGTGCTACCTGCGAGGTTTTATCTACATGACAAGACCGCCTTTGCAGAGCAGGCCTCCTCTTCTCTCCCTCCCATAACCTGTTTTGCCAAGATCCAAGCCCCTAGTCTTTCTGTAACCTCAAGATGGTATAACAGTGTCTACCATCTGGCCGTGCCTTTGCTTTCTTCGGTATTATAAGACTCGCATGCACATTAACAGACTTGTATGATTTTTCTCCTATTATTCTGCCTTTTGTCCACTGATTTTTCCAAAAAAGCTTCAGATGATGAAAGAGAAGTTTTCCATTCACTCCTTCAAGGACAATTGAGAAAATTGTATGTTAACTGTATATTAGAAACTATGAAGGATATACTGTAAATTTTGTTGTGTGGCTGGGTGCAGTGGCTCATGCCTGTAGTCTCAGCACTTTGGGAGGCCAGAGCAGGAGGATTGCTTGAGCCCTGGAGTTTGAAACCAGCCTGGGCAATATAGTGAGACCCAGTCTCTACAAAAAAAAAAAAAAAAAATGCTGAACATGGTGGCACACATCTGTGGTCCCAGCTACCTGGGAGGCTGAGGTGGGAGGATTGCTTGAACCCCAGAGGTCGAGCCCCAGAGGTCAAGGCTACAGTGAGGTGTGATTGGGCCACTGCACTCCAGCCTGGGCAACAAAATGAGACCTTGGCTCAAAAAAAAAATTAGTTAAGTGTAGTTATGCACAAAAAATATGTTTTAGAGATTTACACTGAATGTGAAGGAGTGAACTGACAAAATGTCGAGGACTTGCTGTAAAATGCATTCGCAAAAAAAAAAGAGGTAGGGGAAGGAGCACATAACAAGCACATATGACAACATGGTAATGATGATTGGGTCTACGTAGCGTTCATTATTCTCTATGCATGTGGCTGTTTGAGAGTTTTCATACTAAAATACATTTAACGATACCCAGTACAAATCGAGATTTGTATATATTTCAAATGAAGAAGATTAAGTGAGGATGTTATTAAATGTGTATGTAAAATAATGAATGCTTGGCGTGAGCATTCATAGAAAGCTATGTTAAAACAAACACACCACAAGCAAGTAAAGATGGTCAAGTGTTGAGATTTCTCCAATTGCAATCCTTCTCCCAAGGAGACTGATCCCTTTTTATTGTACTCTCTAAACTTGGTGATATCCTATATTCAGGGGAGAAAACGAGAAATGTAACAGATTTGTCCTTCTGCTGTGGCTAAATTGAAAGACAGCAGCAAAGGAAAGAGAGAGAGGTGGCAGAGTTTACTAGCTGCAAAAGGCATCAGAGAAAGAGATAGCCTTGCTGTGACTGAGATAAGGGAAGCTGTGAACAGCTAGAAAGTTAAGAACAAATTGTAAGAGAGATTTTTTTATATCAAGCTGTTTTTAAAGCCATCGATAAGCCTCAGGGGTGTCATATTATGAGGTGTCTATTCAGGGCTGGAAAAAAAGAGAATATTCTAATAATTTTAATATCTGTGACATTTTAGACCCTACCCTTTGCCAAACATTAAATTAAGCACTTTTATTTATCATTTTACTCAATCTTGCATCTCAGCAGGCAGATAACATTAGCGCCATTTTATAGATGACAAAATTGAGGCTAAGAAAGTTTAAGTCATTTGTTTAAGCTAGTTACAGGCCAGGTGACATTCAAACTCAGGTGTGCCTGGCCTCAACTTTTCACATTTAACCTTGGAAAGAAAATAATTATCATACTTTAGCTTCAAATTAAAATCAATACTATGTTGACCTGAGTTTATAATTATATGAGTTATAAAATGCATTCATAATTTTTGTTTTGTTTTGTTTTGTTTTTTGATACAGGGTCTCACTCTGTTGCTCAGTATGGTGGTGCGATCTCAGCTCACTACAACCTTGACCTCCCTGGCTCAAGAGATTCTCTCACCTCAGCCTCTCCCGTAGCTGGGACCACACGCATGCGTCACAATGCCCAGCTAATTTTTGTATTTTTTGTATTGATGGGGGTCTCGCTATATTGCAAAACTCCTGGGAGCAAGCAAACCTCCCACCTCAGCCTCCCAAAGTGCTGGGATAACAAGTGTGAGTCACTGTGCCTGGCCACATTTATGATTTTTAAAAAATCAAACATGTGCAACATGCTAAGATGTTTCTCACTATAAGTCATTTTTGAGTCCATGCTTAGTAAAAGTGAATTTACTTGTTGTTGCGTAGGTATTTCAATACAATTTTATTTTGTTAAACAAAAAAGGCAATGATTAGAGAAACTCTTCTTCACCCTTAGGTAAGCACATTAATGTTTCACAAAAATTCTAATCATGAAACCAAGTGGCCTTTCTTCAACTGAGTCAATATATATTAAGTTTTATATTCAAGTATTCAAAAGAGGCATCAGAATATTATGAGTCAAACTGAAAATCAAAGTGAAAAAGGGAAATAATGGCAAGTCTTGCTACTAATCTAGGGCAGCAGTGATGTGATCTTTACAGTGGGTGTCTCACTCAGAGCCTGGTACCGACCCTAGGAAGTTAAGCCTGCAGCTGTTAAGGAGACCACTGCCTAACGGAGCTGCAAAGCGCTCTGCTCAATCAATTCCACAAAGTCTCTTTCTCTAGGTAAAAAGAGGTTGGCTTTACTGAACCACTTTGTTGTCATTTAGATAGTCATTAGGGTCAACAACAATTGCCATTTTGTTTTTTTTTTTATTATACTTTAAGTTTTAGGGTACATGTGCACATTGTGCAGGTTAGTTACATATGTATACATGTGCCATGCTGGTGCGCTGCACCCACTAACTCGTCATCTAGCATTAGGTATATCTCCCAATGCTATCCCTCCCCCCTCCCCCCTCCCCACCACAGTCCCCAGAGTATGATATTCCCCTTCCTGTGTCGATGTGATCTCATTGTTCAATTCCCACCTATGAGTGAGAATAATGCGGTGTTTGTTTTTTTGTTCTTGCGATAGTTTACTGAGAATGATGGTTTCCAATTTCATCCATGTCCCTACAAAGGATATGAACTCATCATTTTTTATGGCTGCATAGTATTCCATGGTGTATATGTGCCACATTTTCTTAATCCAGTCTATCATTGTTGGACATTTGGGTTGGTTCCAAGTCTTTGCTATTGTGAATAATGCCGCAATAAACATACGTGTGCATGTGTCTTTATAGCAGCATGATTTATAGTCATTTGGGTATATACCCAGTAATGGGATGGCTGGGTCAAATGGTATTTCTAGTTCTAGATCCCTGAGGAATCACCACACTGACTTCCACAATGGTTGAACTAGTTTACAGTCCCACCAACAGTGTAAAAGTGTTCCTATTTCTCCACATCCTCTCCAGCACCTGTTGTTTCCTGACTTTTGAATGATTGCCATTCTAACTGGTGTGAGATGATATCTCATAGTGGTTTTGATTTGCATTTCTCTGATGGCCAGTGATGATGAGCATTTTTTCATGTGTTTTTTGGCTGCATAAATGTCTTCTTTTGAGAAGTGCCTGTTCATGTCCTTCGCCCACTTTTTGATGGGGTTGTTTGTTTTTTTCTTGTAAATTTGTTTGAGTTCACTGTAGATTCTGGGTATTAGCCCTTTGTCAGATGAGTAGGTTGCGAAAATTTTCTCCCATGTTGTAGGTTGCCTATTGACTCTGATGGTAGTTTCTTTTGCTGTGCAGAAGCTCTTTAGTTTAATTAGATCCCATTTGTCAATTTTGTCTTTTGTTGCCATTGCTTTTGGTGTTTTGGACATGAAGTCCTTGCCCACGCCTATGTCCTGAATGGTAATGCCTAGGTTTTCTTCTAGGGTTTTTATGGTTTTAGGTCTAACGTTTAAATCTTTCATCCATCTTGAATTGATTTTTGTATAAGGTGTAAGGAAGGGATCCAGTTTCAGCTTTCTACATATGGCTAGCCATTTTTCCCAGCACCATTTATTAAATAGGGAATCCTTTCCCCATTGCTTGTTTTTCTCAGGTTTGTCAAAGATCAGATAGTTGTAGGTAAGCGGCGTTATTTCTGAGGGCTCTGTTCTGTTCCATTGATCTATATTTCTGTTTTGGTACCAGTACCATGCTGTTTTGGTTACTGTAGCCTTGTAGTATAGTTTGAAGTCAGGTAGTGTGATGCCTCCAGCTTTGTTCTTTTGGCTGAGGATTAAAGAGAGAGTAATGGCTCTATTGCTAAAAGAAGATTAGGAACTGCAATTCCAGGGGAGCTCTCTGGCAGAAACCCTCTTGTAGAACTTCAGTAGAGTTCTGCTAAGGATCTGTGGTGCTGGCCCTACAAGCGTGACTGCTTATCTATTTTCAACAAGTCTTGATGGCTCTGTGAAAGGAAAATAAATCTTGGGACCCCAAAATCATTAAGCCAAAGGGAAAAGTCAAGCTGGGAACTGCATCAGGAAAACCTGCCTCCCATTTTATTCTGTTGAATTTCACCCTGGCAAGATAAATTGACGGCTTATTTTCACAGGTGCAGGACAAAGGGCAGAACTCAAAGTCATCCCTTGGCTCAGCTGAGACAAATGCATGTCTGATTGCATGCTTTGCCCTACTGTTTACATTATTTTACGTAAAAATGCAGATTCCCGAGCTAGACAAAGGCATAAGTGACTATTCCTCTACCCCTCTCTCATATGTAAATGGTGTATTGGTGAAAGGCTGATGAAAGACTCAAAAGATTGCAACCATTTGTCTCCCATCTACCCACACCTTTTGAAAAATTATTCCTCTTTCCCCAATATCTGCCCTTTAACCTTTAAATTTTGAAGCCCCAAAATCATCTTTGGAGAAAAGCGCAGACCTGTCTCCCTGGTGCGTGTATTTAATGTTGGCAAAATAAACTTCTACATTAATTGAGACCTGTCTCAGATACATTTTTGGTTTGCAGATGCATAGTTAACTGCGAAGTACTCTTAAATGTATATGTCCTCTTAAGTCAGCCTGCAAAATCCTGCCTCCAAATGGATTATCTGGCCATTTTCTTACTTCTCCCTGCAGTGACCGTGGCAAGCAATTGCTTAAGGTAAATATGAGGTTCTAAAGTGTGGGTTCTTTATAATGTGGTACGACAGCCCATTACATAATGTTTATAACTTTTTTCTGCATCTCCAATTTAGGAAAAGTATCTGAAGTTTTTATGTTTTATTTTAAAAAATTATTGTGGAAATGCCCAGGCTAGTTTGAATTCCTGGCTTCAAGCAACCCTCTCATCTTGGCCTCCCAAAGTGCTGAGACTACAGACATGAACCACTGTGGCAGGCCAGGTATCTGAAATTTTAAAAGAAGAGTTTACTTAATTCAGGAAAAGAAGTGTTGTGGTGACTAAAACTAAAGATGATTTTCTCCATAAGGTAATTAAATGCCTTTCCAGTGGACAATGGGGGAAAACAATGAAGTTTTCAAATTTTCCTTTTTTTCAAAGTGGACCCTCCGTCATCGCCACCCTAGCAATCTGAGTATAGGCCACACATCTTGGAAAGTAGATCTATCTACCAGGTCTGCCCTTTAGAATGGCCACATTCTACCCACCATATCTTCTGTATAAACCATTGAATGTCATAACCAAGCACTTTCTCTGGCCTATGCACACATGCTTTCCCAGCCTTAAAATAATCCATTTCTGATTCTCACTTAGACAAATGATAAATACAACATTTATCATTTTAGATACGATCATGCACCATATTAACACGATTGCTCGAGGAAGATAGTCTATATCTGTTGATTGCACAACACTTTTCAAATGCTCACTCATATTTCATCCTTATTCAAAGGCTTGAAGGTAGAGAGGGGAAGCTGACCTTCCTTCATTTACAGTGGAAAACTAATACAGAACAATTATGTTATCTCAAAACTTAATAATAATTCTAATAAATACCTTCATTGTGCACTTACTATGTGCTTTATGCACAATGACTCATCTTATCATTGCTAAGGAATAATTAGCTAGAAATTATCTTTGGGTTTAAAATTAGAATTTTAGGCAATAATTTGCCAGTATGTAGGTGCACCAGAAAATACTGGTCAAAAGCTGAAGCTCTGGAACCTATGCCTGCTTCCTCACATACTATTGAGACAACTCAGGGTAGTTGTTTAGTGTCTCTGTGCCTCAGTTTCCTCATGTATATGGGAAATAATTACAGTCTCACTTCATAGGTTAAATTAGAAAATTACATATCCTTAGCCTAGTACCTGATTTATGGTAGTTGCTCAGTATTAGCTGATATTCTCAGTATTATTGTTTATTTCCTTGAGACTCAGCTATGTCTTAGACCAGGGAGGTAGACTTGAAATTCTCAGGATATCTGAACTTAGAAATAGATTATATCTTTCATCATTTATACATCTTTGAATCCTTAGTAATCTGAACCTCTAAACAAATAGATTAGAAAAGAGAAAAAAAAACTTACTGACCTTCTTTGAATTGATTATTATATAGAATTATATCTATAAATAACTAAAATTACTCTGCAAATAAATTAGCACACATTATTCCATTTAAATCAATTTAATATACTAGCAACAGTGAAATGACTCATGCAGGTGCTCATTTATTTATTCATTTATTCCAAACTGTATGTAAATTAATAGACAACTATCTTCTGGGCCCTCACGTAGGCAGTTAGGGAACACAAAAATGAATAAGGCTTTGCTCACAACTTAATGGAATCCAGAGACAAACACAAACGACTGCTTTCCAAACCACCTGGGAAGTGCAAAGAGAAATATACAGGGAATATGACAGGAGTAACCCACCTGGGAAGGTGACAGAAGGTTTCCTCGAGGAAGTGGTAAATGAAGCAAGTGGGAGTTAGAGAGTTGAGGAGGGTGAGGGTAACCCTGTAAACACAGATGCAGGCTGAAATAAGACACTGAGAAGAGAGACACCATGGCTGGTGCTGAGAACTCCAGGAAATTGATAGAGTGAAAAATGTGGGACCAAAGGAACAAGAGATTAGTCTGGGGAAGCAAGCAGGGTCAGGTTACACAGGGTTTGCTGTTATGCTAGAGGACACGGCTAGCTTTTTATCACAGTGACAACAGGTGGCCATTCAAAGTTTACCAACAAGTGAGTGACATGACGAGGCTTGTTCTTTGTACAGGTTATTTTCACAGGTATAAATGTGAAGCTCTAGGGCAGTGGTATGTGAGGGGGTACAGGAGGCAGAGAGAAGAAGACGGAGTTATTGTACCAGTCAGATGAAAGTTTTAGGCTGAATTGCAGAATCTTGGCAGGAATTGTGAGGCAGAAATAACACAATGAAGTAACAGTAAACCACCCAAAGAAGAGAATAATTCGAACAAAAATATGCCTTGTTAATGAGGTATTCATTCAAGGAATCCATCGCTACTAAGACAACAGAGCCTGGCTTACAACCCAGATCTCATGTAAAGGCGCCACAGTCAGCCGGTGCCCTCTGAAGCTACTCCAGTGTCAGCCAGCACAACGTAGGGCTCAGCCTGGAGACTGGGGGGTCTCCTGAAGAGTTTCTCAACCTCAACACTGTTGATATTTTGGACCAGAGAATGTTTTATTGTGGAAGACCTTCCTGTACGTCGTAGAATGTTTAGCAGTAGCCCAGGTCTCTACCTGCTGGAGGCAAGTATCCTCCCAGATTTGATCAACCAGTAATGCCTTTAGGCATTGCCAATATTCCCTGGAGAACAAAATAGCCCTTAGTTGAGAACATCTGGTCTAATTCATCTTGAAAAGTGCTAGAATATTCTAGCTGCCCCAGTGCATGGGATCTGGTAAAGCATGTGTGTGCGTGTGCGTGTAGGCACTAGGGAGCAGTGAGGGTAACTCTAGATCACTACTGTTTCATAAAGAACCCATTCCAGTGCTGTAAGTGTCTGCAGTCATTTTAGCTCCTCTCCATCAGATAAGTTTAAGTTTATTTATAACTGAAAAAGTCACATTAAAACAACAACAATAACAATCTTCTGATTTATATTTGATGCCTCTCTTTTTATAATCAAAGATATTATGTCCTGGAAATAAAATAGTGCATGATTTGCTAGTATCAACATATTTAGAAAATGGATTTAAAAGTTCTACATGATGACAAATTACAAATTGCTAGATTGCCTACGTGCTATCTAACTTATTACAGCAGCATCTCTGAGTCCAGAGCTTTTCTTTAGCAGAATTGTATGTAATGGCGTGGTTTTCTGATATTTCTATTAATGTTACTGCAACTAAGCAGTGCATGTCCTAGAAAATTCCCTGGAGAGAATTTTGAGTTGTTCTTAACTGACCTTCTGACACTGGAGCTCTGCTGGTGGGTTCCCGTGGTTACAGCCATGGTAACTCTGATCGATGCATTCAGCAGTGAGGTTGATTACTAAATTCCCTGGAGATTGCACTAAAACTCCTAGAAAATCACCTCAAATCCCATATACCAGTAGCAAGATATGATTATTAAGTAAGTTCACAGAGCCTCAAGCAGGATTAATAGCTTTATCATATTCAGGATATCAAAAAAAGAGGTTTGACACCAATTTTTGCATTTGTCAGAGTGTATCTAGAATATTATGGTTGCTTCAGGTGCCACGCTTTAAGAAAAAATTTGAGAAATTCGAGCATGTCCAGAAGAGAACCACCAGGATAGTGAGTGTCCTATAGGTATGCTTGGGACTTATCCCATTTTAATGGTTAATACTGACATACTAAATGCTGGGAAATCCTATTTAGTAATAAAGAGAATTTATGATGGCCAGGAATATTGTCATATTTCTCCTCAAAATATAGTTGGTAAAATGTCAATCATGCAAAGAAAATATAATCTGATGCAAAAAAATAGCAGAGTAGCATACAATTTAAATACAGTAGGTAGTATATACTAACGCTATAAAATATTTTATATATCGGCAGTATGAACATTTTTTCTGTTGTTTTGTTTTTTATAGAGAAGAGTTCTCGCCATGTTGCCTAGGCTGGTCTTGAACTCCTGGCCTCAAATGTTTCTCCCACCTCAACCTCCAAAGGGGCTGGAATTACAGGCATAAGCCACCACCCAGCCAATTTTCAGTGATTCTAAATCTGTTTATTCATATGTCTCGTGCATCCCCTTAAACATGCCTGCTACTGATGGTTGTTCATTTCACTACAAGCTCACCTAATTATTATTGTTGTTAATAATACTGAACACTAACTGAGAACAACGATGCCAGGTAAATAACAAAAAAAGCTGATGCAAACCCTTCCCCATGGGGCAGGCTTCATTCTGAACCTGGATAAAAATCACGTTATGCAACAGAAAAGTCTATACAAGTCCTGAAGAAAATAAACATAATGCAGGTTTTGCTTTTTCTAAATTTAATTTAAATGTAACATTTAAGTATGCATGGCAGCTATGTAGTATATATATATATTTCAGCATTGTCTTACAGGAAAATGTTTTATTTGTTTGTAATGATAGTAATAAAAACCTTTCCTAGTTGAATTGCAAAGTTATCCAAACTCAACATTGTCTATGAGTATTTTATGTGAAGTATACATTTGTTCAAAAAATGTATCAGCCTAAGGAAGGCCGTATATATGTGGAAATAGATTACATTCATACAGGAAAAGTGTTACTTCAATTTCATATTTTCCAGATGATTCACACCAAACATGTTTATCTCACTGAAACGTCTCCTTGTACCATGGTTTTTAATTTGTCTTCCTTAGACATATGTAATTTCATATTTATAATACAGTTTTATGGCAGAATAATTTTCTCTCATTGATAGAAAAAATATCTACAGGAAGATCTTCAATATTCTTGTCTCCATCCTTTCGAATTTAAAACTATTTAAAAGCTACTTGAGTATGTTGAAAGCAAAGCCACTTTCAATTATAAATCTTACTTGATTATCTCCAAGATTTTTATTTAATATGAATGCAAGCCAGAGGGAAGTTTAAAAATACCAAAATATTATATTATCAAATATGCAATTTGCAATAGTGTTTCTTTATTAAAATCACCAATTATTATTTCACATAAAATTTAATTGAGGTTATTACCCTTCTGGCAAGTTATTTCTAAAATTCTTTCTTATAAGATTTGTTATTGTAGTATTTTCCACATCAATGCTTCTTTCATATCTATATGCTTTTTATATCTATTTATAAAGATAATAGGCATCACTCATAATTTGATTGAATTAATAATCAAGTTATATATATTTAAATGCCTACAGAGAAAATATGGCCCTTTCTTTCCTTTCTGTTAATGAAGTTGAAAAGAGAGGAAGGCTCTTGCATATCCAGTAAACCATTAGTGAATCCCAACAAGCTGAAATATGCATGCATTCTGAACAAATGAAGCAAGCATTCTAATCACGTTTTCAGAGAAACATCTCAGAGTATGTGAAACGTTAACATTATGCCATGTCTTATGCATCGTTACTCACTTATATACAAATACAAACCTTATACTCATTTAGAGACAAGTTCAGTCCCTGCCACAGATCACTTGCCTGTGTGAAACTCTCTGGTTTAACTGGCCTTGATCATGTTGTTTAAGAAATTGAAGAGAAACTAGTAGTTTACATGGTTCATGATGAAAACTGCATCACGTGTTGGGATTGTACAGCCATTTGAATTGACAACAGTGTGACTATTATGACTATCTGGAGGTCTATTACTGACTTCCTTCCTTTCTTTCTCTTTTCCTCTCTATAATCATGGGTTATTTTTATGCCTGTTACTGCACTCTTTACTGAGGATTAAACAATTGCTACCTCACAGTTCCCACCTGGTGAGAGCTAAAATCCCATTAAAGAAAACTGTCATATAAACAAGCGGTTATATTCATGTGATTAACTTTATATTGGGAGACAAAAGCAGATCGAGAAGGGCAAGGACTACCAATTGATATGGTCCAAAAAGTGGAAATGCAGAATATTATAAGAGAAATATCAGTATTAAATACAGATAATTGGGGAAGAAAAGAGATA
Organism: Pan paniscus; assembly: GCF_029289425.2. NCBI lineage: Eukaryota > Metazoa > Chordata > Mammalia > Primates > Hominidae > Pan > Pan paniscus. The sequence continues at coordinate 178,523,015 of NC_073252.2, read as the reverse complement.
TTTAATTGACAAATATATTTTTCTTTTCACCTAAGAGATTTGCTTTCGGAAATTTGACTGCAATGTGAAGTTATGTAAAAGGAATTCTATTTTCTCACTAACATCTATTTTAAAATGGCAAACTTCATACTGCAACAGGACACCTGTCTCTTAAATGAGAAAGTCAATGCACTCAAAGAAATAAGACATTATTAGTATGAGCATACTAATTCTATAATTGGTGTTGTTTTGTGGCATCTTCAAGAAATTTTCAAAAATGTCTCAATTCTGGACTCTTTTCCTGTGACTTGATGCCCTATTTCTTTTATCTTTGATTTCCATTCACTTTCTTCCACACTTGTATCCACATGAGAACTGCTCTCATTGTGCCCGACTCACAGGAAACATGCAATAAATGTTAATTATTCTTCTTATTACTATTATTATCATGTTTATGTCTAAAAAAATTGAAGCTCAATTTCACCTATCAGTAGATAAACATTTCTAACAAAAGTTCTATAAACTGACAGCTAATCTTGATCATAAACATCTATTCCATTTTATTAGGGTTATAGATAAGAAACTTTAGGCATAGAATTAATTACTAAAGTGACCAGACCAAGGTCAAACAGCTAACTGTTTTATTACGATACAGTTCTCTCGAGAAGTATAACACAGAATAAAGAGTATAAGCTTTGGAGTAACAAACGAATGTGTTTAAAACCCAGATCAAATGCTTCTGAATTTTATAAACTTAACTACATTTAAGCTTCAATTCTCTTGTCTTTGAAATATTTATAATTAGAGGTTAGTAGGAATTTATAGGTAAAATATTTAGCATAATAAATTATACATAGTCTGTATTCAATTATACTTTGTTTTCCTCTTATTAATCAATAATGTTACTTCTTTATGATCTTTGCTAGCCTGAATATTCTAGAATTTAAAGTTTAAAATTCTGAATAAGATGTTGTAGATCACTCATCCAGGTATATGAATTTTAAATGTTATTATAAATAAAATATACCCTATTTACATAGTATCAGGATCCTAAGAATTGAGCATTCAGAGAACTGAAAAGGTATGGCTATATAAATAAGAGTTTAACGCTTGAATATGCAAAGCTGTAATATGTAAAATTTACATATGAGAACTTCTTAAACTTTGTGTCAATATATTTTGATTTTTAATTTTTAACTATTAATACAAATAATTGCTCTACTTTGTGCTGTTGAGTAACCCCTATTTCCTGATAGATTTTTATCTCTTATACAAATCTCATTGATTCTTGGTAGTTGACTCAAAAAAATTTGTTAGGAAGGACTTTGAAGTGAAGTTGGGGCAAAGTATAAAAGAAAGTCATGTTCCCTTAATGGGTGCAAGAGAGAGTATTGGTATAAGTTTTATGATTTGCCCTTCTTAGCTAATAAAATATTGCAATAATATATTTATTACAATCTATTTTCTGTCCATTAATCAAATATTATTGTCTGAAGTCATATTTGTAGCCATTTGTCCAGGTATTTATTTTTGAAGTGATAAAAAAATCATTCATTTCAGACTTTTATCTGAAATTATAAGGCATGGTGGAAGGGAACTTATATGTATTGAGTGTCTATGTAGATTCTTACTTATATACTATTTAATTAATTCCTCAATAAATCCAATTAAGGAAGTATTATTTTACCCTTTACATAGGGGAGAACAGATTCTGACATACTAATTTCCCCCAGATTTTTGATAACTAAGTGGAAGAAGCAGAATTCAAACTCAGTTTGTCTGATGAGAAGCTGGTGCCTTTTCCACTCTGTAGCTCTCTGCAGCATGTGAATAGGTACTAAAATATTTGCCATATATTAAGCAATGACTTAGATGAAAGTTATGCAATGGGTTTGTTCAATAATGAATACATTCATTAACTCAATACATATTCACAGTAATTTTTTTTGCCCTGAATTCCTAACTAGCATATCTCAGTGACTAATTGAGATCTTGGGGTGTCTAATAATTTCTGTGCCATGTCCAAAACTCAACTCCTCCTGCCTACCTCCCCGAACCCCCCAGCAACTTCTCTAGTCTTTCCTGCCTCAATAAATGGAAATTCCACCCTTCCAGTTGTTCAGGTCAAACAATTGGATTCATAATTAAGTTCTCTCTTTCACTCATATCTCAGCCAGAAAATACAATCAGAAGGTGCAGTGGCACAGTCATAGTTCATGGAATTCCTGGGCTCAGGAGATCCTCCTGCCTCAGCCTATCCAGTAGTTGGAATTATAGGAATCAGGCACTGCACCTGGCCCAGAGAATCTTTTTAGTTATTCTACAAAAATACATTCTGTATCCTCCATGTTGTCCCTCCTTCACCACTACAATCCTGATGTAGGCCACCACCACCTTTTGTTTGGTTCACCCCAGTGGATACCTACAGCTTCTTGTTCCACTTCCTCTACAAGAATAGGATCTCCAACCGTCTATGCTCAATCCAGCAGTTGGAGAGGGTATTATAAGGGATGGGCATGGTGGCCTGTGATCCTAGCACTTTGGGAGACCAAAAAGGGAGGATTACTCGAGGCCAAGAATTCAAGCTCAGCCTGGGCAACAGAGTGAGATCCCATCTCGCAAAGAAATGCAACAAAAACAATTAGCCAGGTGAATAATTTATAGTAGCTGGAGCCTGTAATCCCAGCTACTCGGGCAGCTGAGTTGGGGACTCAGAGGAGCCCCAGAGTTTGAGGTTATGATGGCCCATGGTCACACCATGACACTTCAGCATGGGCAAAAGTGCAAGATCCTGTCTCAAAAAAAAAAGTATAATGAAAGTACTATAAAAATCAAGTCAGGTCAGATTCTTTTACACGCATGTCCTAGACTCTCTAGTGACTTCCCATTTCAATCAGAATTAAAGTCCTCACCACTGCTTACAAATTTACAAATGTTTGGTTCTTGACTAAGTCTCCAACCTTATGTGCTTAGTCTGTGCCCTCATTTATCCCACTCCAACCACACTAGCTACAGTTTCTCAGGCACTTCAAACTTGCCAGGTATCACGGCCATTGCTCTTTCTGTCTGGAATGCATTTCCCTCTGGTATCTGCATGACATTTCCACCTGTTTCATGCTTGTGCTCAAAAACCACCATTTCAGAAAGCCCTGCTCCAGCCTCCTTCCTTACCTCACCTTAGTTTCCACACAGCACTTATCTGACAAATACACTGTTGATCCTTATTATTCACAGATTCCATATTACCAAGTTTGCCTACTTGCTAGATTTTATTTGTAACCCCCAAATCAATACTTGTGGTGCTTTTGCAGTCCTTCACAGATGTGTGCAGAGTGGCAAAAATTTGTGTCACTCAACAGGCACATTCCCAGCTGAGGCTGAACGAGGCGATGCTCGGCCTTTTTGTCTCGGCTCCCAAGGGTCCTTTTTGTGGTCTTGACAGTGCCATGTTTTTCACATTTGGGAATCTTTTTTGGTGATTTTGCTGTTTAGAATGGCCCGCAAACATAGTGCTGACATGCTATCTAGTGATCCTAAGCCCCAGAAGGCTGTGACCTCCCTTGAGGAGAAAATCTATGTGTTAAGTTTGTTCAGGGATGAGTTACAGTGCTGTTAGCCATGGGTTCAATGTTAATAAGTCAACAATATATATTAAATATGGTGTCTTTAAACAGAAACATATATAAACAAGATTTATATTGAGAGGTTGACAAAAATGTAACTAGAGGCTCACAGGAAATTAAACCTGTATTTACCTTAGGAGCAATAGTTCAATAGTTGCTAATTTAGTGTTTGCAGCAACTTTGTAGCACTTAACAACCATAAATAATGAGAATTGACCCTAATTTTATTTACTATGTATTGTTTATAATACATAGACATTACACTAGCTTACATTAACATTAAATTACATACATTATATACACATCTAGCTTACACTAGAATGTAAGCCCTATGTTTTGTTCATTGCTATATTCCCAGTTTTAAGAAATAATAGGAGCTCAATGAATATTTGGTTCATACATAAATGAATGTGTGAAGCAATTATTTTGAATGATGAATTAATAAGTAATGAATTATTAAATGTGAATAAGTAAAATGTCTAAATGTAAAAATAAAGATAACATGACTAATGAATGAATAAATAAACCAATTATGGACTATGCACCACTCCAATATTAATGCTGGAATCATAGGATTAAAAGATAAGATATGAGCTTTAATCTTGAGACTTTCATAATTAAGATAGCTAAACTGTTTGAGAAAACAAGTCACTATTCTCTTTCCAATCTAGCAGGTGAATTTCATACCATTTAAAAGACTGCATGTTGATTCTATCTGTGAATCTACCTAAGACAATACAGAAGGTTTTCTTTAACATCTGCATTTAGTACTAGAACATGAAGTTTAATTTAGAATGTTTAACCATTTTCCTTATTACCCATTACTGTTATAAATGTGGTAAGGTGTAAGACCACTTAGTCAATATCATATTGATGCTTATTAGCTGTGTGATTTTAAGCAAGTGACCTAACTTCTTTGTGTTTCAGTTTTCTTATCTGTTAAATGGGGAACACGATAGCATATCACTTACAATATTCAATTAACATCTATAAACCGCTTAAAATAACTGTCATGTATTAATGACGAGAATTCGTTCTAAAAGAAAAAAACCACACATTTCTGAAATTTAAGGTAAGAAAAAAGATAAACGGAAGTACATATTAAATAGAAGATATATGGAACTGCAGTTCATTTCCTGGAATGTTTCAGGACAGCCCACTGTATAGATTTTGCTACTTGGGTTTCTTTTTTTTTTGTATTTAATTTAGAATAAGTTTTATTAGAACTTCATAATTTTTTATCAACATATGCAAATGTGCTCAGATGTTCCATTTCAGCAGTTACATTATTATATGTAAATTGAGAATGATTACTATGAATATCCATTTTCTTTCAAAACCTATCAGCATGAATTTTACATTTTTAAGCAAAAATGAATTATGCAAATATATTAACTCTTGAGGTACTATCCATTCCTGTAATTTTCCTTTCAAATATATTTAATGTTATAATAAGGAGTTCTTAGTAGTTTAAATGTGTTTCTGTTTTGCTTTGTTCTTGTTACACTTCAGTAGAAGGAAGACAGTGGGAATCTCTAGACCTCTCTCATCCCCTGTGTAGTGAAAGGTACACTGCCTTAGCTTGAGCTGTGTGATAGTGGAACATCTTCAACATTTTCCTCTGCTCTCACACCACAGTAATCAACACAGAAGACTTTGTGACCAAATATATGAGGGGTTTTCCCCACACCCCAAACAGCAGACACCAGCTGGGCATCCTCCAATTCATTTCAATTCAATTCTCATGATATCTACCTGGAGACAGCTTCAGATCCCACCAGTTGAGGGCTCAGTCTCCAAGACTGCCCCCTCCTTCCCACCAGCCGCAAGTGCAGACCTTGGGAACTTCTGACCCACTGGCTTCCAGTTGGGGTCTCCACAACCCCTTCTTTGGGTGCAATTAATCTTGCTAGGGCTGCTCACAGAACTCGGGGAAACACTACATTTGCTGGTGTAATGCAAAGGTTATTTTGAAGGATATACCTAAACAGCCAGATGAAAAGATACAGAGGGCTAGGACTGGAGTGGTCTGGAGCACAGGAGCTTCTGTCCCTGTGAAGTTAGGCTTCACCACCCTTCTGATACGTGGATGTGTTCTTCTTCACCTTCTTATCAGCCTCCACATATTCAGCTATCTGGAAGCTCTTGAAATCCAGTCCTTTTGTGTTTTACATGGTTCTTTATGACTGATTAAATCATTGCCCGCTGGTGATCAACTTAATCCTCAACCCCTTTCTGCTACCCGGAGGTTGAGGATGAGGCTGAAAGCCCCAGCCCTCTAATCCTGCCTTTGTCTTTGTCTTTGGGGTGACCAGCTCCATCCTGAAGCTACCTAGGGGCTGCCAGCCACAGTCCACTCATTAGCACACAAAAACCATCACTTTGAAGATTCCAAAGATCTTAGGTGTTGTATGCGAGGAAACGGGAGTGAAGACCAAACACGTATTACACAATATCACACATCACTATAACAAAATACCACAGACTCTGTGGCTTAAACAATAACGATTTATTTCTCACAGTTCTGGCTGCTGGGAAGTTCGGGATCAAGGTGCTTGCAGATTCAGTAACTGGCGAGAGCCTCCTATCTCATTTGCAGACAGCCACCTTCTTGTTGTATCTCCTTACATGGTGGAGAGAGAGAGCATCTCCGAGTGCTTCTTCTTCTTCTTCTTCTTCTTCTTCCTCTTCCTTGTCTTCTTCTCCTTCTCCTTCTCCTTTTTCATTTATTTATTTATTTATTTATTTATTTATTTATTTTTTGAGACAGAGTCTCACTCTGTCGCCCAGGCCGGAGTGCAGTAGCATGATCTTGGCTCAGCTCACTGCAGCCTCTGCCTCCTGGATTCAAGCTATTCTTGTGCCTCAGCCTTCTGAGTACCTGGAGTTACAGGCACATGCCACGACACCAAGCTAATTTTTGTATTTAGTAGAGATGGGATTTCATCACGTTGCTCAGGCTGATCTCGAACTCCTGACCTCAAGTGATCCACCTGCCTCGGCCTCCCAAAGAGTCAGGACCACAGGCGTGAGCCACTTCGTCTGGCCCCGAGTGTTTTTTCTTATGAGAGCACTAATACAATTTATGAGGACTCCACCACCCTTATAACCTCCCAAAGACCACACCTTCAATGCTATCACATTGGGAATTAGAACTCCAACTATGGACTATGCACCACTAGAGTTTGGGGAAAACATAAGCATTTTTCCCCAAATGCTTCATTTGTACATTTGTATACAATACAAATGTATTGTATTACAGTGTACAGCATGTGCTCTGATGATGTAAGTCAGATTTCTACGATGTTTCCTAAAAATCCTCTCATTCACCAGCCTTTCTTACATGATACAGTTTCATAACTGAGGTTTTTTACAGACTTCTGATTATTTCTTTCCATTTTTCTCCCATAGAAACTTCCCCTGTTAAAAACTATTTACTTAAAAAAATCAATTATAGCATTTGTTTAAGCCTCCTTTCCTGTCTATTTCAGTAATGTTTGCAGATAGTAAAAAGAAACCATATTCTAATTATTGAGGGTAAGAGTCTCAACACTTACTTCCAAATGATATTATTTATTAAAACTGCACATATTGAAGTAAAATCAATCTGGTATATATGTTTAAAAACTCTCTCTTGAGGGGGGCTACAGCCAATAATAGTTGTACATTTTAAAATAACTTACAGAGTGTCATTGGATTGTTTGTAACTCAAAGGATAAATGCTTGAGGGGATGGATACCCCATTCTCCACTATGTGCTTATTTTGTATTGCATGTCTGTATCAAAACAACTCATGTACCCCATTAATATATACACCTACTATACACCCACAAAATATTAAACAATAAAATAAAATTATTGGGGGGAAAACACTCTCTTGGATTTATTCTACAAAATTGAAGGTGTATCTTCACATTTCTACTGACAATAGATTTCCAATATTCTAACTTTGCCCACTATAGTTTTTCTTCTTCCTAATACTCTTATTATTTGATCTTTTGTGTGTGTGTGTGTATGTGTGTATGTGTGCTTGTATTGTATGTGTGTTTAATGGGGGAAGGCAGTAGTGGTAATGGTAGTATAGCAATTATTCTAATTCGAGGTCTTCTTTCTTTATTCTTGGTACCAGATTTTTAAAGTGTATGTTAGGTAGAACTTGCTTGTAAAGTTGTTTGGAGCCAGTGCTATTTTTGAAGACATGAGAGCAGCTATTTTCAACACAGATTCAATTAATTTAACAACTATTGTTCTATTCGGGTTTCTGCTATTTATAAATCTTTTTTGGCAATGTATTTTTTTTTTCTAAAATACAGAACATTTCAACAAAGACTCAACTTTATCACCATAACATGGTTTTTGGTATTTTTATTTAATTTCTAATTAATTGCTGCATTTCCATTCCTCACATTGTTTGTTTGAGCTTTTTATTTTACTTCCCCACCAGCTCTTGACCAGATTTGCTAGGAAGTTTCTATCTTTTTCTTATTTTCAAGGCATCATATTTTTATAACTATTCCATTAATTTCTGCTCTATTTTTTTTGCTTTCTTTTACTTTATTGAGTATGTTTCAGTGTTTTATACCTACCTTTTTGAGTTCAATGCCCTAGCTCTCAACCTGGCTTTGTTTTGCTATAGCAATATGTAATATATTTCCACACATATCATAATAGTCTTTCATTCACAAGTATTTAAATATTTCCATTATGAATTTTTTCTTTAATACTTTAATATTGAAAAGCATGCTTTTGAATTCCCCAGTGTATGTTTCTTTTGATAGTTTTTTAATGATTTCTAATTCTATTGGATTGTAATATGAGAACATGGTTTATAGATGATCATTTTCCTATGGCCTAGCATGTGCTTAGTTTTCTTTTAATCCATATGTGATTGAAATGAGTATATTTACTTACTTCTGGGAGTGTGAGTGAGAGGTTGGGTAATGTTATTTAGAATAAGCTAGCTCATTGTATTATTTAAAACTTCTGTTGTTATCCTTTCCTTTATCTCTTTGATGCATCAGTTTCTGAAAGAGATAGGGTAAAATTTCCCATCGTGATTATAGATTTTTAAATTTCACTTTGCAAGCCTGTCCAATTTTCCTTTAAATAAATGAACATACATATGATATTAAATGTATGCATGTTAATGATTGTCATAATTTTTGAATCACTATTTTTATTAAGTAGAGACTTATTTTCCCTAATGTTTTTTTCCTTAAATAAAATGTGTTAAATATTAAAATAACTGAACCAGATTTCTTTAGTAAATTTTTGGCATTTTCTTACTTACAGACTTTGAGTGATACATGTTTTTAGGAGTGACTTTTGTAAACTGGATTTGACTGAATTTTAATTTTCAAATGAATATTGACATGGTTTGGCTCTACGTCCTCACCCAAATCTCATCTTGTAGCTCTCATAATTCCCACATGTTCTGGGAGGGACTCGGTGGGAGAGAACTGAATCATGTGGGCAGGTCTTTCCTGTGCTGTTCTTGTGATAGTGAATAAGTCTCATGAGATCTGATGGTTTTAAAAATGGGAGTTTCCCTGCACAAGCTCTCTCTTTGCCACCACCATCCATGTAAGATGTGACTTGCTCCTCCTTGCCTTCTGCCATGATTGAGAGTCCTCCCCAGCCATATGGAACTATAAGTCCATTAAACCTCTTTCTTTACTAAATTGCCTAGTCTCAGATATGTCTTTATCAGCAACATGAAAACGGGCTAATACAGTAAATTGGTAGCAATAGAGTGGGGCATTGCTGAAAAGATACCTGAAAATATGGAAGCAACTTTGGAACTGAGTTACAGGCAGAGGTTGGAACAGTGTGGAGGGCTCAGAAGAAGATAAGAAAATGTGAAAAAGTTTGGAACTTCCTAGAGACTTGTTGAATAGCTTTAACAAAAATGCTGATAGTGATATAAACAATAAGGTCCAGTCTGAAGTGATCTCAGATAGAGATGAGGAACTTGTTTGGAACTGGAGGAAACGTGACTCCTGTTATGTTTTAGCAGAAAGACTAGTGGCATTTTGCCCCTGCCCTAGAGATCTGTGACACTTTAATTTGAGTGAGATGATTATCTGGTGGAAGAAATTTCTAAGCAGCAATGCATTCAAAAGGCATTCAGTTTTACAAGAGAAGCAGAGCATAAAAGTTTGGAAAATTTGAGCCTGACAGCGCCATAGAAAAGAAATCCCCTTTGGGAAGCCAAGACAGGCAGATTGCCTGAGCTCAGGAGTTTGAGACCAGCCTGGGAAACACAGTGAGAGCCGGTCTCTACTAAAATACAAAATATTAGCCGGGTGGGGTGGTGTGCACCTGTAATCCCAGCTACTCAGAAGACTGAGGTAGGAAAATTGCTTGAACCCAGGAGGAGGAGGTTGCAGTGAGCCTACATTGTGCCACTGCATTCCAGCCTGGGTGACAGAGTGAGACTCCATCTCAAAAAAAGAAAAAAAAAATGAATCCCATTTTCTGAGAAGAAATTAAAGATGGCTGCAGAAATTTGCACTGGTAATGAGGAGCCAAATGTTAATCCCCAAAACAATGAAGAAAATGTCTCCAGGGCATGTCAGAGGTCTTCATGGCAGCCTCTCCCATCACAAACCCAGAGGTCTAGGAGGAAAAAGTGGTTTCGTGGGTCATGACTAGAGTCCCTGTGCTGTGTGTAGTCTAGGGTCTTGGTGTCCTGCATCCCAGCCACTCCAGCTTTGACTAAAAAGAGCCAAGGTACAGCTCAGGCTGTAGCTTCAGAGGGTGTAAGCCCCAAGCCTTGGCAACTTCCATGTGGTGTTGAGTCTGTAGGTACACAGAAGCCAAGAACTGAGGTTTAGGAATCTCCACCTAGATTTCAGAGGATGTATGGAAACTCCTGGATGTCCAGGCAGAAGTTTGCTCCAGTGGTGGGGCTCCCATAGAGAACCTCTGCTAGGGCAGTGTGGAAGGGAAATGTGGGGTTGGAACCCCCACACAGAATCCCTACTGGGGTACCACCTACTGGAGCTGTGAAAAGAGGGCCACCATCCTCCAGACTCCAGTGTGGTAGATCCACTGACAGCTTTTTGCACTGTGTGTAAAGCCACAGACACTCAAAACCAGCCCATGAAAGCAGCTGGAGGGAGGCTGTAGCCTGCAAAGCCACAGGGGCAGAGCTGGCCAAGATCATGGGAACCCACCTCTTGGATCAGAATGATCTGGATGCGAGACATGGACTCAAAGGAGATCATTTTGGAGGTTTAAGATTTGACTGCCCTGCTGGATTTTGGACTTCCATGGGGCCTGTAGCCCCTTTGCTTTGGCCAGTTTCTCTCATATGGAATAGCTGTATTTACCCAATGCCTGTACCCCAATTGTATCTAGGAAATAACTAACTTGCTTTTGATTTTACAGGCTCACAGGTGGAAGGGACTTGCCTTGTCTCAGAAGAGACATTGGACTATGGACTTTTGAGTTAATGCTGAAATGAGTTAAGACTTTGTGGGACTGTTGGGAAGGCATGATTGGTTTTGAAATGTGAGGACATGGGATTTGCGAGGGGCCAGAGGTGAGATAATATGATTTGGCTGTGTCCCCACCCAAATCTCATCTTGAATTGTAACTCCCACAATTTCCACGTGTTGTGGGAGGAGCCCAGTGGGAGGTGATTGAATTATGGGGGCAGGTCTTTCCTGTGCTGTTCTTGTGATAGCGAATAAATCTCCCAAGATCTGATGGTATTATAAGGGGGAGTTTCCCTGCACAAACAGTTTGTTTACCTGCTGCCATCCAGGTAATACATGACTTACTCTTTCTTGCCTTCCGCCATGATTGTGAATCCTCCCCATCCATGTGGAACTGTAAGTCCATTAAACTTCTTTCTTTTGTATATTGCCCAGTCTTGGGTATGTCTCTTTGAGCAGCATGAAAACAGACTAATACAAATATGTTTCTTCATTTTTTTTTGACAGGGTCTTACTCTGTAACCCAGGCTGGAATACAGTGGTGTGATCTTGGTTCACTGCAACCTCCACTCAAATGAATATCTTTCAATGAACAAGTTTAGTCTATTTATATTTATTGTGATTTCTGATGTATTTAGACTTTTTTCTACCATGTTACTTTGTTTTTGCCTTATTGTAAAAGGTTCATGCTTCTTTCTGAATTCCTGTTTACTAAGCTAAGAAAATTTTTTAATTTCTTCTTCTCCCCTATTTGTTTATAAATCTTAGATAGTAATTTTGTTAAACATTTTCTGTATACAATTATTAACTTAATGTTTAAATTTAATTATTACTTCTAATATCCTCTGATTTTTTTTCAAAGCCTTTGAAACTTTTAAGTCTTTTCTCTTAGCTTTTCAATTTTGATATATTGCTATTATTTTATTTCCATTTGTTTTTTACTTATCCAAGTTTTTTTAAATTTGTTTTTGTTAACAAACAATGCTTATTTAGGCTAAAAACATGTTTATACAAGTTTTTGCTGTTAGTCCATCTTCAAGTCATTTCTGCCTCCTAGCATCAATTTCCTTCTTATTGAAGTATATCCTTTACTATTTCTTTCAGCCTGTATCAAAACTAATATATGGCTATCTATTGCTGTGACAAACTATCCCAAAACTTAGTGACTAAAACAACTACCATTCCATTCTGTCTCATATATTATGGCTAAGAATTTCTGGCAGAGGTTGTCTAGCTGATTCTGCTGTTCTGTACGGTATTGACTGAATGAATCACTTGGTACTATCCAGCTTGAAGCTGACCTTTCTTGAAAGTTCCAAGATAGCTTTACTCACAAGGCTGGCACTTTGCCAGGTACAACATGAAGTCTAAGCTAAGCTGGCCCCTTCTATTTCCAAGGTTTGTTCATTTGCCCTTTCCAGCTTGATGGTCAGGCTTTGTACATTGTGACTTGGGGCCTTAAAAAATGAGTCAAAACAAAGTCAAAAAAAACAAGAAAGGGCAAAAGGACTCCCTAATCAATAAATGGTGCTGGGATAACTGGCCAGCCATATGAAGAAAATGGAAACTGGATCCACTCCTTATGCCATGTACAAAAATCAACTCAAGATAGATTCAAGCCTCAAATATAAAACCTAAAGCTATAAAAACCCTGGAAGATAACTTAGGAAATACCATTATGGACACAGGCCCTGGCAAAGAATTCATGAGAAAGGTGCCAAAAGCAATTGCAACAAAAACAAAATTGACAAATGGGACCTAATTAAACTGAAGAGCTTCTGCAAAGCAAAAGAAACTATCAACAAAGCATCCTATGGAATCAAGCAAAATATTTGCAAACTATGCATCTGACAAAGGTCTAATATCCAGAATCTAAAATAAACAGATTTACAAGAAAAAAAAAACATTAAAAAGTGGGCAAAGGAAATGAAAAGACACTTTTCAAAAGAATAAATACATGCAACCAACAAATATATAAAAAATGCTCATCACCACTAATCATTAGAGAAATACAAATCCAAAACACAACGGGATGCCATCTCACACCAGTCAGAATGGCTGTTACTAAAAAGAAAAAAATAACAGATGCTGGCGAGGTTGTGGTGAAAAGGAAATGCTTATACACTGTTGTTGGGAATTTAAATTAGTTCAGCCACTGTGGAAACCAGGTTGGTGATTTCCCAAAGAAATTAAAACAGAATTACCATTCAACCCAGCAATCTCATTACTGGGTACATACCCAAAGTAATATATATCTTTCTACTATAAAGACACTTGCATGTGTGTGTTAATTATGGCACTATTTATGATAGAAAAAACATGGAATCGACCTAAATGCCCATCAACAGTAGACTAGATAATGAAAATGTTATATATATATATATATATATATACACATATATATATGCACACACATATATATAACATTTTTATTATATAGACACACATATATTATATACACACACACACACACACATATATATATACATATATACACCATTGAATACTATGCAGCCATAGAAAAGAATGAGATATGTCCTTTGCAGCTACATGGATGGAGCCAGAGGCCATTATCCTTAGCAAACTAATGCAGAAACAGAAAACCAAATACTGCATGATCTCACTTATAAGTAGAAGCTAATCATTGAGTACACATGGGTACAAAGAACAGAACAACTGACATCAGGGCCTACTTGAGGGTAGAGGGTGGGAGGAGGCTGAAGATCAAAAAATGACCTATCAAGTGCTTATCATCTGGGTAATTAAATCATCAGTACCCCAAATCCCTGTGACACACAACTTACCTATATAACAAACCTGCTCATGTACCCGTGAACCTACAAGTTAAAAAAAAAAAAGCCAAAAGCTGAAAATCTTTCTAAATTATACGTTCAGAACTATCACTGAGCCCCTTCTACCATATTCTATTAGGCAAGCAGTCACAGGGCAGTCCAGATTCAAAGGGGTGGAAGAATGGACTCCATCTCTTGATGGGGAAATGGCCCAGGTAAACAGAAAGAGAAGAAATGACAGGACCATTATACAGACAGTCTTCACAACCAGAAAACTCTCTTAGTTTTATTAGAAATTATTTTATTTTGTCCTCACTCTTGAAATAATTACTTATTTATATATAGTACTTTAGGTTGATCCTTATTTTTAATCAGTAGTTTCAAGATACCCTTTCATTCCATTGCCTTCAGTGCTTTATTTTGGATAATGAAAAGTATGTTGTCAGACTACTTTCTATTCCTTTTAGGAAGTTACTCATGTTTTGTCTTACAGATTAATAACTTTCTCTTTTTCATCGAGGATCTTCTATTTTTATGGTATGTTTAGGTATAGATTGCTTTTTCCTTACCTTGCTTAGGAGTCAAGGAGCCATTTTTATCTGAGAATTCTAATTCTATGAAATAATTTGGCATACCTATGGGAAAATATTATTCCCTTATTCTCTGAATTTTGTTCTTTGGAAATTCTCATGAATGTATGCTGGACCTTCTCATTCTATCTTCTATTTTAGCTGCTTCCTCTTTGTATTCTCCATCCATTTATTTCAATGAATTATTGAACTTGATTTCTACAGATTTTTCTTCAATGCACTGATTCTCTCTTCAGCTATGTCGACTTTGCTGTTTAATTCATCTAATATGATTTTTTTCAATGCTTTTATTTTCTTTTCTAGAATTTGTTTAGCTTCTTTTTATAATTTGATTGTACATTTTTTCATACATTATTCTTGTTTTACAGTTTAGTTTACATTTTTAAACATCTTAAAGATTTTTATAATCTTTTTCAAAGTATTATCCCATTATATGAAGTTTTTCCAGTGTTGTCTGGTTTAGTAAATCATTGACTTTTGTTTACAGTACATTCAAAAAGAATTATTAAATTTTTCTACCACCAGGTCTCTGATGGTTTTATTATTTTCATGCAAGTTTTCCTCATAATCTTGGCCTGAGGTCCTAAAACAAGTGGCAATGTGAATTTAGCCCACACTCATGTTGGGACCTGATTGTACAGTTGTGGGCTGCTTCCCCAAGTTGAACATCAGAACTTTTGTCATCCCTGTTTTATAAATGAATCAGTTCTTTGAGGCTTTTGGCTGTTTGGAAGGGTTCTCATTTCCAGAGAATCACATTCAGCAGTTCTGAGACCTTGTGTTCCTTCAGGCATATTAAAATTAAACTCCCTAACCATCAAGGATTATATACAAAGAGTGAAACTCCCCAAATCATTGGGATTTTGTATATATGCCTCTCTTTGTTGAGTCTCTACTTTTTAAAAAATAACATCATGATATTAACTTTTATTCCTATTGAATGTGTGTGTGTGTATGCATGTACTTGTGTTTATAATTTATTGTATGTTTGGAATGGGAAGGGGTTGGTTCATTTGAGTTGACTGTTATATTTACTCAATCTTCACTAACTTTTGTTTCCATTCTTAACCATCTGGTAGGAGGGGAGATAGAAAATACCTTTTCTTCCTCTTTAATATGTAATTCAGCTCAAAAATTTATAAATCTCATATATAAAATATTTAATCATAATCTAAATTAAAAAATGAATCTGTTAAAACTTCTGAAAGGAAATTATAAGTGATATAAAGGTGGACATCAAATGTTTGAAATTTGTTGATTAGAAAATTCTGGGGAGAATGACCCCTCATATTTTGCACAATTCAATAACCTGTTACATGGAGAGTCTTCTGATTTAAGGGAGGTATCTTAAGTTACAATCAAGGACGGGAGTATTATTTTTTAACATACAGTTGACTCTTGAACAACACAGGCTTGCACTGCCCAGGCCACTTATTCACTCATTTTATTTAACAAATAGTTGCCCTCCCTATCCTCAAGTTCTGCATCTGTAATCAAAAAAGACTGAAAATCTATTAGTGGGATGATAAGCTCGCGGATACAAAGGGCTGACTTTTCCGATACTGGGTTCTGCAGGGCTGACTGTGGGACTGGACTATGTGTGGATTTTGGTGTCTGCAGGGGGCCTGGGACAAATCCCTTGCAGATACCAAGGGGTGACTATATTTGGAAAAGAAATCCCAGCTAAGGGTATAGATTTCTCATTTTCCTGAATCCACTTGCATCCCTTTAATTTGCCTACCGTCCCCCTCCAACCCACTCCAAGCAGTATCGCCAAAGCTCATGGCCAGTAGTCGGTATCTATTCACCTCCACTTCACACATTAGAGAGTAAAATCCACAACCACTTTGAAATTTAAAAAGGCACAACCTAATAACATAAACTTGTTTCCCGTCCCATTTATTCACCTCTATTGAGAATGCCAGTCAGATTTTAACTTTTTGTTTTGTAGAGGAAGATATCATTTTTAGATTTAGCCATTATAATCTATTTTTTTCAAATGAGAAAGTGTCAGAGTAGGGGGAACAAGGAGAATCAAGGAAAAAAATATTCCTTAAGATATATTTCCTATACTGACTCTTTCTGTAATACAAGATAAACAAATGTATACATTTTTAAAACTGTGTGGAGGGACAGCAGAAAGTTCCTTTATTTATATCTGTTGTTCCTGATGTTGCCCTGATCAGAATATCTATCAAAAATATCAGGCCAATATCAAAATCAGAGAAAATAGCTGCCTTTAATGGAGACTTTGGTGTTTAATCCTTTGAAGCACATGGGAAGCAAAGATATGCTATATGCAAAGTAAAATCCTCTGCTGTCTTTGAAAGTACCAAAGGAAACTTTTAAGTGCACTTCCCATTTCATCTTTACAGACAAAATGTCTGGTGGGCAGGCTTATAGATGTCCACGGGTTTTCTCCACCATTTCAGTGTTTTCGAAATGAACAACAAAAACAGTTATCTTTGTAAAAAGTCAACTAGCACTTTAAACTACCTTTATGTTATATACATATTTTAAATATCTGAGTTGACAACTATTATTCTCTAAAATGTAGCCTTGTACTTAGGTATGCATCTTTAAAACCACAATGCCTATATTATATGCATAAAATCTATAGCAGATTACAAAAACTGGCTCAGGTAATTATAACTTGCATCCTCACATAGGTATGGATTAATATGTCATTAATGAAAATGTTTAAACATATTAAATCTTTTCCTATTGTCATAAACTCTAAAAAAAGTTTCTTTGAAACCTACATTTTAAACAGAAATGTTTACATTCAACAGATAAAGCAGAAAATGTTTGTATGAAACATATACAACACACTATTCTTGTATTTATTTTTTGAAATTTGGAAAAGTTACAAAATGATATTAAAAAGACAAAATTAGGTTCTCCTAGAAAAATCTTACGAATAATCTTTTTTCTTCAAATTCAAGAAACATGGTTCTTTAAAAAATGTATGAATGTGGACCACGGCAGAAAGGGACAGACAGCAGGTACCTTGAGACAAGGACCATAAGGCTGATTTAATCAGCTTTTTAAAAATGACTTTCCGAGCCTGGGCAACATAGGGAGACCCCGTCTCTCTCTCTCTCTCTATATATATTTTTTCAACTAGGCATGCGTGATGGTACATGTCTGTGGTACCAGCTACTTGGGAGGCTGAGGTGAGAAGACCGCTTGAGCCTGGGAGGTTGTGGCTTCAGTGAGCTGTGATCATGCCACTGCACTCCAGCCTGGATGACAGAGTAAGACCCTATCTCAAAAAAATTCTTAAATGGAAAAATAAAATAAAATACAAAAATAGGCTTTTCCAAGCTAAAAAGGCAGCATTGGCAGAAACACAAAAGCATCTATTTTTATCAACTGGTTATTGTATAGTTATAAAAATGGATGTGGTAAACAAACAAAATTCCATTCTCCTGATTTCTACCAATGTTCAGTGTTTAACAGTCAAGAAGAATATGCTTATCTCTCAATTCTTCTCATAAAGATTAAAGAATGCTCTGCCTACATGATGCTTCCTTTATTGGAGTGATTCTTAGACACTGGCCAGTGTCACAATCAGCTGGAGGGCTTGTGAAAACCCCGACTGCTGAGCCCCCGACCAGAGTTTCTGATTCCATAGATCTGGGATGAGGCCAACAATTAGCATTTCTAACAAGACCTGACATGTGGCTGACATTGCCGGTACCGGGTCCATAGATTGAGAATCACTGAATTAACGGATTTTACACACACAGAGGAGCTATAGCTTTTTAAACTTGTCAAAAACACCAGTCATTAAAGTTTTTAAATTATTAAGGTCTGTGCCGTTAGATGTATCAAAAGAAGCAGTAATCTGAGTTCTAATTCCTTTTGGAATCTCCAGAGGAGATTTCAGAGCCAAGTGGAATGAATTAAATTGATAGAAATTATAATCAATATAATACTTAGACCATAATAGGTTCTACATTGATCCAAATGACTAAATCTAACCTAATCTTTCATTCTGAATTTATCTTTATCTGCAGATATTTCCTCAGTGAATAGAGAGAAAACCTGGTGTAAAAATACATTATTTACTCAAAAGTTATATCTTAATTGCCCTCTAAAGTTGGCTCAATATTTCCAGATGATATCTTAAGATAATTCGTTTCAGAAAAAAGCAAAGTATAAATAAATTATAAATAAATTGTATTCTCAGTTATTCACCTAATGTCTACTTTCACTCCCTAAGCAACTTATTAGAAGCTATTTGTGAAATATGTAGTCTTTGATAACTTTGTTTCAGTGTTCCTGAACTCTTAGAGACAGCATCAGAAGAGTGAGCCCTTGCATGGGGAAATGACAGGAAGGGCAATGTGCCGAGAGGCACAAGATGCATTTTCTGTGTTGTGTTTGCCATTTGTCAGCATTGTCTGGTCTTGCAAAACACTTTTAACCTCCAGCTAAACTCAGTTTCTTTATTTTTAAAATGGCAGTAATAATTCCTTTCTATTACTGGATTGTTGAGAAAAATAAATTAGGAAGAGTCTTATTTTCTTATAAATAGAATTAAACGCAACTGAACATATTCAGTGCTTTAAAAGAGTCAGGTGGTTGCTATTTCTGACAGAAGGAGAGTGTCTTTGGATCTCTTATTCAAATTCAATTATGTACCACTAGCAATGCTTTGGTTTTTAGAAATAATAGTGAATTATACCTTAGAAATAATGAATATATTACATGCTTTAAGTTCTGCTTTTTCCGTTGTTGTTCATGTGTCAGGTGTGCAGAATTCTGTGGAGTTTGGTGTTGTTCTCCATGTGAGTCATTCGACTTGACGGTTTTTGATATTATTTTAAATACTATTTAAAAATACTCACTAAATAATTAGAATCCTTCTTCACCGGAAATATTATACTGTGGATAAACCAAGGTTAACACGATTTAAATTCACATTGAAACAATATCTGAGCATGAAGGCCAAAGTTTCAGTGAGTCACACTGCCTTTTTCTCAGTGAGTTTGTGTGTGTTTGGGCGTGGTTGCCCTTTTTGCCATTTCTTTAAATGCGTAATGCGTGATTGCCCTTTTTGGTTGCAAAACCCAACATAAGTAGAGTGATTTTCGATTTCCTGTATTCAATAATGTAGATGTGGTAGGGGTGAAAGTAAAATATCTCACTAAGAAATAAAGGAGTCCTACAAAAAAGACCCCCTGTCAAGAATAATGTCTTTTGTGTGCTCTTTGCCTCTGTTGATGACTAAGAAGTGGCAAGTTGGTGCTTCTGAATGATAATGTTGAAAGCAAAGAAATAACTGCACAGGTGAACTTTGAGCAGTGTGTCTGCATCACTTCTGTTTCTACAATAAGCAGCCTTATTAGAGACGGCTTATTATCCATCTCAGATGGTATTTAAAAAGAAATATATTTAACCATAAATGCCAGTTTAAAAATGCTTCAAATTTACATATATATTATACATTGTTCAAATGAAAGATGAAGTTATGACTTCACATCATCTCCTGTTTTTCTTTTTGAGCTCTTTCTGAGCTTTTGCCTTTTTCAAGC
This sequence comes from Pan paniscus, assembly GCF_029289425.2. NCBI lineage: Eukaryota > Metazoa > Chordata > Mammalia > Primates > Hominidae > Pan > Pan paniscus. Next base: position 178,503,046 of record NC_073252.2, on the reverse strand, counting down.
ATTGGTTAAAATGCTGAGACAAGACACTGCTTCCTATGCTTTAGTCTTTGGAGGATGCAAATAGCATTTAAAATAGTAAACTCGAAGCCAAACAGAAATAAATTAAAATCTGGTTTTTGGGGATCTTTCAAAGAAGAAAAAATATTGCCATTGATCATTTATCTGATTCTCAACAACGTATAAATCCCAAAGACAATAGTATGTTTGCTATGTATGATTTGACACTTAAAATCTGTATTCACTTCAGCCATTCTGTGGAATCTAGTGAAATTTTGAGATCCATGTAGTATACTAACAGTATACTGCTGCCTCAACCTAAGCAAGAAATAGCTGTCAAGGGCTTCCTTTTATATACTTCTAAGATGAATAAATTGGGTATGTAGGAAAAACATGGCCTGGAGACATACTAAAAGCTAATAACTTTTTTTCTGTTAGAGAATTAATTATGTGTTGGAAATATTATGTAAAGTGCATGGACTTAGCAGAATTGCTGATGTTAAATCGAGTTATCTAAAGTCTGACAGTGTATACTGTTGCCTTGCCATCCCTGCTAAGGTTAACTACATGGGTTATTCAGAAATGAAAGTTATATTTTGCTGCATCTGTTGATGATTAAAAAATGAAAGTTATACATTAATGTCAGTTATGTAAAATCAAGATTTAATACTCTGCAGCATTTTATATGCACTTCAGGCCTACAAAGATCCAATAAAATAGAGAATGACTAATAGCAAAATTCAAGGCCAAATGTTAGAGGGTTTACAGAAACATATTACTTTATTGTGTGAGACTCACTGGCTCCATTCACTAAAGAATTATCCTTAAGATGTGGCATATCTGAACTAGTAACGTGATATTAATTGTAGATTCCCATAAATCAAGCAGGAAAATGTGGTAATAGCCATTTCTGGATAAAATACTTAAAAATGTATAAACTAAGTAAAATGTTCATTTTCTCCTTTTCTTCTGAAGATCAAATTTGTTTTAAAAATGCACATTCACAATTCTGAAATTTTCCATTCATCAATAAGTTCTTCAATATATGAGAAAAAAACTAATTCTCCACAAAATTGCTATAATAGTCTTATACTACAATTGATCTATCAGCATAGTGGTATCACTGGTATTGCTTGTACTGCCACTCTAGAAAATTTTATTAAACAATGGTAGAATGAATTGAAGGAGAAACAATCTAGATAAGGCAACTACATCATCTATGTCTGATTCATTTATCATTTCTCATATATTCACTCTTTTCTTTTTCCTCCTTCCCCTATAGCTGATGGGTTTAGGCTGTCATTTCTTTAAAAGCATAATGGCCTTTCTGACATTTCATGATGGTGTTTCTTTAGATAGTTCTCAGCAGGACAGAACTTTGGTATCACACAAATGTATGATACACACACACACACACATACACACACACACACGCATTCAGAGAATATTCTTTTAGACAAGCCCAACAATTTTAATCTATAGGCCATCCTTCAGACATTGCTTTGTGCTTAAAGAAAAAGAAATACGTGAAACTGAAACCCTTATATATTTAATAAAAAGACATTTGAAGTAGAAGATGCTGATATGCTGATACATAGAAATCAGTGACATGATCTATGTGTCACTTCGTTCTATGTCCTGCTTTTATAAGGAAGAATTTTTAAGCTTGAATTCCTGATTGTCTAATTGAATAGTATGATATCTTGAAATCCACTCTGCTTTACACCAATAATCATCTCATCTTATAAAGAAGAGACTATATTTTTATTCTTCTCCCAGGAGAGGACCTCCAGACTTTGATGACTGGTTGCTAGATGCTAATACATAAGGACAATCAGAAAGTTCATACAGTATTAGAAATAGATTTATGTTCTGGAAAATAAATTACACCATCTCAATACATGAACAGACAGCTGAAAGAATCTTCTGGAAAAAAATAAAGATAAGGACTGGGATTATAGTCTCATATGTAAAACTATAATATAGTTAATGGTAGATATTTTTAAAAGCAGGCTATGTATCATCTGAGGGCATAGGACTAGAACAGAGCTATCTTCTCTTCATTTACTGGGCGGCTCTTTCATGATAATACATAATCTCTGAAATATTTATGGAAATCTCAAAACATAGCTTACAATTTGTTGTGGATGTAATATTTTTGATAAATCATATGTTCACATAATAATATTACTAAACACAGTCATACATCACACAACATTTCAATGACTGACCATACATAAGATGATGAGCTCATGAGATTATAATAATGTATTTCTACTGTACCTTTTATATGTTTAGATAAAAAAATTATCATTGTGTTACAGGTGCCCCCAGTATTCACTACAGTATGATGCTGTACAGGTGTGTAGCCCAGAAGCAACGGGCTGTACCATAGAGTCCAGATGTGTAGTGGGCTGTTCTGTCCAGGTTTGTGTGAGCACACTTTATGATGTTTGCACAAAAACGAAATCACCTAGAATGCATATCTCAGACGGTATCCTAGTCATTAAGTGATGTGTGACTGTACTGTGTTATGATGAAGTAGAAAACAAATAACAACATGGTGGGAGATTCAAATCCAACCCTATCAATCATAACACAAGTAAAAGGACTAAGCATTTCAAATAAAAGGTAGAGAACACCAAACTGGATAAAAAGTAGGACCAAACTACTTTCTCAACAGATGCACACTATTATTATTATTATATTATTTGAGACGGGGCCTTACTCTGTTGCCCAGACTAGAGTGCAGTGGTGCAATCACGGCTCACTGCAGCCTTGACCTCCCGGGCTTAGGCGATCCTCCCACCTCAGCCTCTCATGTAGCTGAGACTATAGGCATGTACCACTAGGCCCAGCTAATTTGTGTGTGTGTGTTTATGTGTGTGTGTGTGTGTGTATGTTTTTTGTAGAGAAAGGGTTTCCCTAAGTTGCTCAGGTTGGTCTTGAACTCCTGGGCTCAAGTGATCCACCCACCTTGGCCACCAAAAGTGCTGGGATTACAGGTGTGAGCCATTGCACCTAGTCCTCTGATGCACTTCAAATATCAAGTAAAAATTAAGTCAAAATCAAAAAAATGATTTTTCAAATAGCATGCAATGCTCACTCAATGCAAACTAGAGTGGCCAATTTAATATCAGTAAAGATAGACATCAAAACAAGAAGTAATACCAGAAATAAAATGTGCCAGTTAAAGTGGTAAAAAGATCATAAATGTGTATGCACCTGATAACAGATCTTCAAAATACATGAAGTAAAAACTGGCAGTAAAAAAGGGAAAAATAAACTCATTCATAATATAGTTAGAGATTGTAGCACCATTCTTTCAGCAACCAATAAAACCGGTAGAAAAAAAAGATTCATAATAATGAACAACACTGTCAACCAAGTAAACCTAGTTGGTATTTATAGAACTCTATACTCAACAAATATAGAGTACATTATTTTCCTATGTAATGGGGCTTCACAAATATGCTGGGTCATTAACACATTTCAAAGTATTGATGTCACATGTTTTCTGTGCATATGGAATTAAATTAAAAATTAACAAAAATAAAATATCTAAAAAATTCTCAAATAAAAATATTTATTTCCCAATTGAATTTCAAAAATGTTTTCAATGTTACTCAGTGGAAGACATAGAATTATTTTTATCCATTGATTCAGAAACAACTAGATGTCCAACTTCAAGAAATTAAACATCGACCTCGGCCTCCAAACAAACACAAAAATTAATTCAGATAGATTATAGACATAAATGCAAAAGCCAAAATTGTAAAGCTTCCTGAAAAAAGAGTATCTTTAAAATATCAGGGTAATCAAATATTTCTTATACAGAAATCAGAAAGCACTTAACATTGAATAAAAGCAATTAATAAACTAGATTCTATCAACATGAAAACTTATGCTTATCAATAGATTATTTAAGAACATGAATATATAATTAATAAGTAGGATAAAATATTTTCTTTCTCTCTATCTGATAAATGATTTGTATAGAGAAAATCTAAAGAACTTTTACAATAAAATGGAAAAATTTCTTACCTCATTTGTCACTAGAGAAATGTAAATTAAAAGCACAAGTTACTACTTTCCCACTATGATGGCTGAGATTGAAAACCCAAAATGGTAGAAAGGTTATGGAGCAAATGGAACCCTTGTACATTGGTGGTTAGAGTGTACAATGGTAAAAACATTTTGATAATTGATTTGGTAGCTTCTTACAATGAAATTCTATTCCTAGATATTTACACAACAAAATGAAAACCTATGTCCATTAAAAAATGTGCCCATGAATGTCCAGAGTAGCTTTATCCATAATAGCTAAAAACTGAAAACTAAGTGTCTATCAATAGGAAAACAAATAAATCATGATGTAACCATACAATGGGGTACTGCACAGTAAATAAAAGGGATGGACTATTGATACATGCAACAACATGAATGAATTTCAAAATCATTATCCGTCGATTCAGAAACAACTAGATATCCATCTTCAAGAAATTAAACATTGACCTCAGTCTCCAAACAAACACAAAATGAATGAATCTCAAAAATTATACTATTCTTCTTCTTCCTCTTCCCTTCCTAAAGCTGCATTAGAATTAGAAGAAAGGAGCTACTGTGGCCCAGAGTGGGTTGCAAAGTCCAGGCAGGATGATGTGGGTGTTTGTGTGGGAGGGCTCCTCAACAAAGGCTGTCTGAGTGCCGTGGATTTGACTTGGCGACCATATGGGTTTGGGGATAGCAGGGGCAGTACAGCACAGAGCGTCAGAGCTCCAATGTGGTAAGCACAGCATTCTCAATGGTGCACAGCCCTTTTCCAGTTTGTTGAAGCCCAAGTCACTGCATAGGGTGGGCTGAAGCTGGAGCATGGGTAGGGGGAAGTGAATGTCTGCACATCTGGAAGGAGGATGGCTATGAGGCTAGCAGACTGATTGCATATAAGGATATTGATCAAATAAGTGACTATACCAAGGATAGAGACAGGCATTTTATGTCTGTGAAAGAAGCTAAAAGTATGGAAGGGTAGATATCTTGTAAGTCATGGTTTTCAAGTTCATAGAAAGATAAATATAAAAATAAAAATAAGTATATATTCCATAAATATATATAAAACATACATATTATAATATATTATATTCATTATAATATCTTACATAAATTTAATATATCTTATAAATGTATATATTACTAAATATACTAACATGAATACATTTTAATATATTATATATTATATTGAGATATCTATATTATAGATATACTTGTATATGTGCAAATATATAAAGGTTCTCTGGAAGCAGACACTAAGCCAGAGTTTGATATGCAAGATATTCATAAGGGATGAACAGCTATAGAAGGCGGGGGTGGGGGTGGGCAAAGGGAAAAGTAATTTATTCTCAAGACTTGGCCAACTTTAAGGGGTGCTTTGAAGCACATATGACCTTTCAGACTTACCCTGCAGTGGGCTCAAACGTCAGGTCTTCTTATCCCGAGATGGGCAGTCATTAGATGTGTGTTTGTTCGTGAAGAATATGGACTTGGGTGAGACAGGTCTGTGAAGCTAAGAATATTTTATTGATTTAAATTAAAAATATAGACCCTGTAGGGCCTGGGAGCTCATGTTTGCTGCTAAGTGTACTCCCAGCAGCTGAGAGAACTCACACAGTCCTTGCGTGAAGTCACTAGGGAGATACATTTTTAGACCCATCTCACACACACGCACACACACACACACACACACCATTTTCATGCTTTGTTCACCGAGTAGGCCTGGAAGCAATGACATGTCAGAAACAATGAAATAACTAGCCCTCATTCCTAGGCTTTCAAATACCTACCTGCATTAAAATAATTCAGGGTCAGGTGCAGTGGCTCACACTTGTAATACTATCGTTTTGGGAGGCAGAGGCAGTGAATTACTTGAGCCCAGGAGTTTGAGACCATCCTGGGTATCATGGCAAAACCCTGTCTCAACAAAATTACAAAGAATTAGCTGGATGTTATGGCGAACAACTGTAGTCCCAACTACTGGGGAGGCTGAGGTGGGAGGATCACCTGATCACCTCAGGAGGTCGAGGCTGTGGTGAGACAAGACAGCGCCAGTGCACTCCAACCTGGGCAATAGAGTGAGACCATTTCCCAAAACAAACAAACAAAAGAATTCAGGGCTTTTCAGATATTGTCTGGGGCAGTGGAAGTACAAGATTGGAAGTGAATTGGAAGATTGAGGAGGTTACTATTTAAATAATATACATTTCAAGAAGAGAAGAAGTAATTGATGAAATTGAGGCTACAATGAGTATCTAACGTGCCTGAGCTAAATAAATACTTAAGCAGACAGGGCTGACTTAGTTCTAGGTAAGGCTGATAAGAAAAGTTACCTACCAGATTCCAAGTACCAATCAATCAATTGATCAAAATAGAAACATATACAATTGTAACCTTTCTGTCAGAAAAAAAGAAGTAACTTACAAAAGAAAAGTAAATCACCTAATAATGAACGTTTACTACATCTTTGGACACTAGAAAATGGGGAAATTATGTCTATAAACTATTGAAAGAAAAGACTATATCAAGAAGGACATCGTCTACCTGTCCAGGTGATAGAATGACATGCAAACATTTGCAGATAGCAGTGATGACTATGACAGCCACATACTTGACCTGAAGAATACGTATGAAAAAGAAATTAAATAAAAAAGCAAGTGAATCAGAATAAGAAAAGATACATAGTTGACTACATAAACATTAACATATTTGTAAAAAAATCAACAAAACCAGTTTATAGTTATAAACTGGAGAAATATTTGTAAGGTACATGATTAACAAAAGATTAATTATATAATATACAATGACACTTATAAATTAATAACACAAAGAAACAACTCAACAGATAAATGAACACAAGATAGAATACTGAAATCATAACGAAGCCAATACAGGTGGCGGCTAAGATGTCCAAAAATATTTTCATCCTCTCTATTGTTCAGGTAAGTGCAAATTAACATAATAATGATATATCAATGACCTATTAGATTTCAAAGGATATTTTAAAATGATAACATCTACTATTGGTGAAGATTCAAGAGATAATATTCTTAAATATTGTTGGCATAAAAATGATTTGTTCTAGCCGTTTAGAAAAGTGATGTGGCAATATTGATTTACATTAAAAATATAGATGTTCTTGGCCAGGCACAGTGGCTCATGCTTGTAATCTAAGCATGTTGGGAGTCTGACACAGGAGGATTGCTTGGGGCCAGGGGTTTGAGGCTAGCCTGGGCAACATAGGCAAGACTCTGTTTCTACAAAAAAATTACAAAATTAGCTGGTCATGGTGGGATACACCTACAGTCCTTGCTACTCAGGAGTTGAAATGGGAGGATGGTGGTTTGAGCCCAGAAGCTCAAAGCTGCAGTGAACTGTGATCGTGCCACTGCCCTCTAGCCTGGGCAACAGAGCAATACCTGGTCCTAGATAGATAGATAGATAGATAGATAGATAGATAGATAGATAGATAGATAGATAGACAGACAGAAAGACAGATAGATAGATAGAGGTAGATGATAGATGGATAGAGACGTAGAGATATTCTTGTAGCCAAAAGGTGTCACTCTACTGCTCTCTTTTAAATAAATAAATAAAAGAACGCAAATCTCTGTGCACATGCTTTTTTGCAGGATTTTTGTAGTACCAAAAAAAAAAATATGACAGGGTGTTGGGTTTTTTTTTTTTTTTTTTTTTTTTGTCTATCTGCAGGGGAAAGGAAATAACAAAACAGTAAAATTGTCACACATACATACACAAATTATATAAAATGTGTATGGTGTATTTGTATACGACACACATTTACCACATTTCAGCTTCAGCACTTGTTCTGAAACACAAATTTGTCCCTATGTGATGGATATATTTGGGAACATTTGGAGCATAATGCGAATTTTCAGTGAGCTTATGTGAGACTTCTTTATTAGAAACACCAGGTGAAAGCAGAAAACCGCTCCCAGCTGAACCAGACGGTAGGAATACACATAACGCCTGCATGCACACGCCACAAACACTTACCGGCCACCTCAGTTCACTGTATGTTTTCTCCTACAAGATTATCTTCTGTTTCCTGCTTATTTAAGAACTTTTCTATATGTATTTAAAAAAAAAACTCATTCAATATCTCAAATGTATTTCATTATCCTGGTTCATAATGCCTAGCAGAGTGAGCAACTATCTACCTGTGAAGATCTTAAAGAGACAAAGCTGAATCCTGCAAAAGTGAGAACTGTTAGTGCTTGTAGTGGTTGGTTTAGTGGTTTCAAACCTCTCTAAAATTTGCAAAGCCTTCAGCTGTTGAGCAAAGCTGCAGGTGCAGAGAAAGCCTAAAATAAAATGTCCACACTAATACCAAAGTTAATTAAAGAAGAAGACTGTACATTGGGTCAAATATTCAATGTTGATCAAATAAAATATCTATTATAACCATGTGCTCAGAGGGTCTATATTTCAAAGACACAAAAATCTACACCAGGATTTAAGGCTGTAAAAGATCACTTGAGTGTTATGTTTGGTGCCTGGGACTATGATCTACACCCATCCACACTTGATGATACAAACTTCCAGATTCAGAGAACCCTCTTTCCACTACTTCACAGTAACTCAGAAGCTGCAGCTCATTCAACACCCACTGACACAAAAGACCTGAAAAATGTGGTAATTTTTTAAAGGTTAAGTGCCACATTTTTATTGCAGTACTTGTGGATTTTTCAATCATTTTTTATGTGTAAAGCTCTGCTACTGTTTTTATTAGGTTCCTGTCTTTTTAAAAAATATGTCACTGATGAAAATGTTGAATGCTTTGTCCCATGATCTTTTTTTTTCATGAGCTCTGTGGTTTTTATTGCTTGATTGTGCATAGCATAGTTATTTTTAGGAATGCAGGTAACTTTATGAAAGGACTTATTGTGTATATATCTATATCTATATGTATAGATATAGATATATATACACACACACACACACCACACTCATCCATATCCATATAAAAATTGCATGTGATTATATAAGCATAAAAAATATGGCCATCACATATCTACACATGCTTAGATTAAATTAATGCAATTTCAGGGCCAGGTGTGGTGGCAAAGGCCTGTAATCCCAGCACTTTGGGAGGCCAAGGTGGGCAGATCACCTGAGGCCAGGAGTTCAAGACCAACCTGACCAACATAGTAAAACCTTGTCTCTACTAAAAATACAAAAATTAGCTGGGCATGGTAGGGGCTGCCTGTAATCCAAGCTACTCAGGAGGCTGAGGTAGGAGAATCGCTTGAACCTGGGAGGCGGAGGTTGCAGTGAGCCAAGATTGTGCCATTGCACTCCAGCCTGGGCAGCAAAATAAATAAAATAAAATAATGCAATTTTGGAATTTTCTTTTAGCTTTATGTCCTTTTATTTCTGTAGAGATGGGATCTCACTCTGCTGTCCAGGCTGGTCTCAAACTCCTGGCCTCAAGCCATTCTCCCACCTCAGGCTCTCAAAGTGCTGGGATTACAGGCTTAAGCCACTATACCCTGGTAATTTTAAAAACAATTATTTATAAAATAACATAGAAGAAGCTTGTCTCATCATGAAAAGAAACAAGTAAAGAAACAAATGCCAGGAAATTCTAGGTTGTTTTAGCAGCAATTTCTTATCTCCCAGGAAAGACAAAAACACCATTATGGGAGCAGCTTAGCATAGCTTAAAAGCACAATTGGATGATATTTAATAGCAAAAGGATGCAACTTGGGACAGCTGTGGGATCCCATAAGCGCTAGACAGTACACACATTCTGAAGTGTAATGATGGTCAAGCTCTGTTACTAGACTGCATTATTCTGCTTAGTGCAGAAATTTCATGAAAAAGTTATAAGGATCTGCGGGAGGATGTGCTGAGAACTCTCAGAATAATTTATTAGTACATATACTGTTTTATTTGTCACTGAGTTTTGTCTTCTCACACCCACACTTGTCACAAGCTGTCTTTAAGCACCCCTCTTCAGAAGAGGTCTGTTTATTGAACCCCAAAGTGAAAGTTTTCTGAAAGACTCTTTGCTCACTTGTTTTTGTTTTCCTGCAGTCTACTCTCTGAAGGTTGTTCTAAGGGTCTGTGAAAGCAACAAGAGGAAGTTCTTGTAGGCCGAAAAAGGAAAAATGGAAAAAGAAATAGAGGATGAGAGGTTGGTGTCCCTCTTGCGGGACAAAGACACCCAGCAGTACTGTCTTTGGGGACCAGAGAGACTTCAGAGAATCTGGAGCCACAATGTGGCTGGTTAAATGGACCAGAGATTCTCAACCTCACCAAGGATTCCTGTGCCTCAACCATGACCAAGGAAATAGCCCCTCAAGGGCTTGACCATGAAAAATACCGGGGTGACTAACAAAATGGAAGTTAGAACCCCTATTCTTGCCCACAAGTTCATGTTAGGCAGGTTTGTAACACGAAACATAAAAACAATCCAAAACATACTAGCTTTCACTGCTTCCTTCTTTACCTGGATACCTCCACAGTGTGTTTCCATCCTTACCAATTTCCCCATGCACCATCTCTCATTCTCCACCCTGCTCTCTGGCTCTTCTTGTCTATCTTCTATCTTTAGGTCCTACTGGCCAGATTTGACCTACAGTTCTATAGCGGTTTATAAGCTGCCTAGTTCTTATCTTCTCTATGGGGGGAGGAAGAAGATGACCTGTCTCATACCAGAAGGTTCCGTCAACTGACAGTAAGAAAGAGCAGTGGGTTATAGACAGTTAAGGAAGACAGAATTCCAGAAAATGATAATCCTATGAAAGATTATACATAGCAGAAAAAAATATAGAATGCATTTAACCAATTAGAACTTTTACTATTGCCATTACTTGCAATTAGGAACATATTGGCAGTCCATATGGGAAGAATTCTAGGCCCTAATAGTAGTAGCCTATATATATTAAGACTATGACAATACCACCAGATGTCTTTCATCATGAGAATCATAAATATATTTGCTCATTTATTCACTGGGATTGCAAACATGTCAAGAGATACGTGTTATGCCTTATTATGAAGAGAATAAGCATACCATACAAAAAGCTTTAGAATACACCAGCTTACCTGAAAAGTAGATGATCTAATGTGGTCCTCTCTACTAGCTGTAAGTTTATTTGATAGTCTAAGGGAAAGTGAAAGGTAGTATATATTATATCCAATACTATGCTCTATATTACTAAGCTTAAAAGATATTCTTCTGCCAGAGAGGATGTAGTCACTTCATTTTTCAAATCCTGGGTGACATATACTATCACATAGTTTGTTAAAAGCAACATACAGAGAAAGATGTATATTTTCCACTTTTAAAGCCCTCTTCATTTCTCTGAGATCAAGAAAAGGATAGAACAGGAGACAGCTCATAAAATTTAAAAAGAAATATTCAAAAGCACATCAATTCAACAGGTATTCTCTTCACCTAAGTATTTTTATTATACACAGTTCTGTAGCTTCCTAGAAGACATTTTACCATGAAAAAATTGTGTCTTTTATTGCCTGGCATAATTGGCATCAAAGTAAATTGAAATCTTTGTGTTCTCAGCAAAACCGGGAGAAGAAAACAAGTTCACTTACTTTTATTTTTAAGAAAATATTTGGAGTAAAACTCAGCGACTACAGTCTGGGAGGCAGGGGTGGATTTTAAATTTATAAAACTTTATTCTCTGGAGATGGTATTATCAGATGCCTTTTATTTAAATATCAAAATCAAGGGTATACTTATTCTTTGCCATATGATAAACTTGTCATCCAACAATTCTGAAATCTGGAATAAATCATAATCATGTTTCTGTTACATCAACATTTTCACTCTGAGTCCTAGGTCTAGTGGTAAAGTTTTTTGGTCACTCTTTCTTTCTCCTTTCAGGAGTCCTCTTCTCCTTAAAACTTCCTCAAACCTGACCATCATAATGACCTCCTGTATATACAAATATTCATATTGCACATCATATTTCCAAAGAGGCTAATTTTCAGGTCTGCTATTGTGGTTCAAATTTAATCATTCCAAATATGATTTGATAGCTGTTAATAAAGGTGTGATACCACCTAGAATTATTTCCAGTTTACTAAGTTTCCTTATTAATAGAAAATTATTTAAGACACAAAGAAGACTCTGTAACAATGGAACTCATTTGATAGAGGAGGGAAGGATTGGGAATTCGTTTGTTGTTGTTTTCATGGTGGGATGGAATAGTACATGCAGGCTGGAAGGGAGGCCAGTGACTCTCTGTCCTCACAATCCCTCCATGTACAAAGCTAAGTACTCCCAGACTGCCAGTGAATGCCCTAAGCAATCCTACAGATGACCGGAAGCAAAAATTAAGCTCAGAAAACCCCATAATGTTAAGAAATATGTCAGTGGAGGAGTTTATCTTACCAAATCTAATTTGGGAAAATATGAATGGACTTGATATGATGGTAAGTTCTAAAGTCACATAAAACAAATTTGATGCCTACATTAGTCCATTTTCACACCACTGATAAAGACATACCTGAGACTGGGAAGAAAAAGAGGTTTTGATGGACTTACAGTTTCATGTGGCTGGGAAACCTCACAATCATGGTGAAAGGCAAGGAGGAGCAATTCACATCTTACATGGATGGCAGCATGCAAAAAGAGAGAGAGAGCTTGTGCAGGGACATTCTGCCCTACAAAGCCATCAGATCTCATGAAACTTATTCACTAACATGAGAACAGCACAGGAAAGACCTGCCCCCATGATTCAATTACCTCCCACTGGGTCCCTTCCACAAAATGTGGGAGTTCAAGATGAGATTTGGGTGGGGACATGGCCAAACCATATCACTACCGTATGTAAATTTTAAAAAGAGAGATGGAATGATACATTCGTTAAAGCTTTTTATCATTCTTTTGTGGTTTCCCTTATCTCTCCCTTATATACTAGACTTGAAGGTATTGTGCTAAAAATGTATTTTAAAAAAACATTTTGGGCATACTATGAAAACTTATAGCCTCATCATTTTGCATTTAAATGTACTAATGATATTGAATTCATAATTAGTGCTTTGATTTTTTGGGGAGGAAAACCTGGGATCCTTAAAGCTAAAGTAATTTTAATGAAAATAACTGTGTATGTTATGTTGCCTAGGAAAAAATGCAAGATAGTATAAACAGAAATTATTTTGAGTTATTGATTTGTCTACCAGTTTGTTTATCATTGGCTGTTAAACCAATATGCCAAGTTCTTTGTTTTATTTATTTGTATTGATACATTGATGAATTTGTCTCTGAGGGCATGAACTTCTTCCCATACAAAATATTTTCTACTTAAATATGCTTTTTACACTTTATTTAAAATTTTTTTATTGATAGACTCTTCGCCACGCTGAGTCCAGAATACACACTGGAGAAAATAAAATTGATATAAAATATATCTAGATTGTAAACGAAAAGGACAAGGTAGCAAACTTAAAGAGTGTCTATTTCAACTAGTTTACATGCCTTACCTCATTGATACAGTTTAGCAGTCCATAAAGGTAAATATAACTACCTAAATTTTAAATCTAAAGTAATGAACTCTCAATAAGTTTATATAATTTGTCTATGACCTCACAGTTACTGATTGATAGAGTTAAAAGTCAAAATGGCTTCAGTGTGTGTTCTTTTTAATTGGTCACCCTAAAGACATATAAATTTATTGAAGACATGCTGATCAATATTTATATAAGAAACAGAGAAAAGAGTCTCTGCTATCCCCAAAGTATTTTCTTAAATTAATCTTTTCAGATAGAACCATGGGATGATACATTAGCAGATTTCTCTCCTTTTGGAAGAATTTGAGTCCTTGGCATGGCATTTAAGCCCCCTACAATTAAGCCCAAACTACTTTCCAGCTTTATTTCAACTACTTCAGTTCTCATACAGCAAATACTAGCCAGACATCTTTCTGCTTCCAAGACATTCTCCAAACTTGCCTGCCTTTATTATTGTATTGCATGGTAAACCCAAACCTACGTTTATAACGTACATGGTATGTCCAGTCTAAAATAAGCTACTCTGCAACCACTACCTCCTAGATCATAGACATATTACCCCAGATATGCGTTTAGCTAACTCTTACACCCATAAGTCTTTTCTCAAATGTCACCTTCTTCATGAGGCCTACCTTACCCTCCACAGTTAATACTGAACCTCTCCTCTATCCCTCCCTCAGTCTCCCTTATTCTTGTTTTCTTTTTATAGTCTCCATAGCACTTGTAACAAAATTCTCAGTTAACATATTTATTGCTTCTAGTGGCTTATTTCCTGTGGCCCTCTTCCCTTAAGAAAGTGCAGTCCTTAAAGGCAGATCCCTTTGTTCACTGATCTATCCCAAACACCTGGAATAGGTTAGAGATGAACAGGCATCTAACTGCTATTGGGTGAAAGTTGTATCCTCTCCTTCCTTGGATGCTCTCTAGAGTTGCAACTATTAAACCCTTCTGCTGGTGGCTGCACCTGGGCACACAAACATTCAAAAGCTGTTCCCTCAGCAGCTTTATACAGGAATGGCAGGGGAAGTCATTCTGCAGAGAAAGGGAGCACTGGGAGAGAGAAGAGGGACACAGCAAGGAATACACTGAGAAACTGAGGAAGGAGGCAGTCTTGAGTTTTGATGGCTTTTAATGTAGGATTTAATTTTTCAAGAAGCCTGATTTTATTTCTGTTGGTTGGGTGTGGGAGAAAGGCCTTTACCCTTTTTTAAATCTAGCTGATTTTGTTTAAACTATATTTTATAGGTTTTTCTTACGTGAAACCAAGAGCATCTCAACCAATACAATGTTAATCTTTTCCTTCTCTTAACTTCTGTCAACATCTTGCCTCAATATGTTTTAAGTAATTTGCATTTAGTTGTGGGAAGGTCTGTTTCCTACAGATTTACGAGCATCTTATAAGTAGTAATTGTCTTTCTGTTTGATATTCTCAATGGTGTCCACTATTGTGGGTCAATGGTTTGGTTTTGATGTTTGGGTTTTGGTATATTTCTCTGGAACTACAGTTTTAAAATGAAGAAATTGAGCCTGTAGATAGATACAAAGTGACTTTATTTATTTATTTATTGAGACAGGGTCTCCCTGTGTCACCCAGGTTGGAGTGCAGTGGCACAATTTCAGCTCACTGCAGCCTCAACCTCCCATGCTCAAGTGATCCCCTACCACTTCCTTCCAATTAGGCGGGGCTACAAACACATGCTACCACACCTGGCTAACTTTTTGTATTTTGGGTAGAGACAGGGTTTTGCCATGTTGCCCTTGCTGGTCTGGAACTCCTGAGCTTAAGCGATCCACCAGCCTTGGCCTCCCAAATTGCTGAGATTATAGGTGTGAGCCACCATGCCCAGCCCGAAGTAACTATTTTAAAAACCATAGCAGGTAGTTATAGAAATAGCTTCTCACTAATTCTTTGTCCTTTATAACATGAACAAAAATATTGACTTGTAGATTGCTAATATTTGAAATTTACTGAAATAACATTTTTGTAAACTTTTTGGTGCCTAACATATCTAGATACAGGGCTAAATGTTTGATAACTGTTTTATGTAGTCATCAAAACTACCATCCACCACAGTTGTTCTTATTCATTTGGTTTTTTTGTTTGTTTGTTTTTTTGAGACAGAGTCTTGCTATGTCACCCAGGCTGGAGTGTAGTGGCGCAATCTCGGCTCACCGCAACCTCCGCCTCCTGGGTTCAAGCAATTCTCCTGCCTCAGCCTCCCGAATAGCTGGGATTACAGGTGTCCACCACCACGTCTAGCTATTTTTTTGTGTTTTTAGTAGAAATGGGGTTTCACCACATTAGCCAGGCTGGTCTCGAACTCCTGACCTCAAGTAGTCCACCCACCTCGGCCTCCCAAAGTGCTGTGATTACAGGCATGAGCCATAGCTCCCGGCTGTTTTTATTCTTTGCTTACATTTCTTCATTTATGGATTATGACATAGACAAAAAGAGATGAGTCAACCTGGTCAAAGCCACCTAACTAGTAGGAGACAAAGCCTATACTCCAGCTCAGAGGCAGCCTCGTCTAGAGCTTAAGGAAATGCCCTCTGGAGCAGAAGTGCCCAAGTTTGAATCTTCGCTCTGCCAGTTCAAGCTGCGTGACCTTGGGCAAGTTACCAACTCTCTTCGTACTTCAGTTTTCTCCTCTCCAAAATAAGCTTGATAATAAGAGCATTCACCTAAGAGCCTTGTGTTAAAGATGCAATGAATTTGTAATATGCTTAGAACATCCTTGGCACATAATAAGTCCTAGATATAAGTATTTGCTGATTTTAAAAAGTTCATACCAAATCCTATGCTTTTTCTTTAACTTGCTTTCTTGCCCAGCATCTGGCACATGGTGATGATGATAATTATAATAACAAGCATTATAATTTTAATAATGACATGATTATTTATAATATTAATAGTATAAATAGAGACATTTTCCATAAATATGACACATCTGGAAAATAAAAGTAGTCTAAAAATTTTTTTTCAATTGCTTTATTTTCATTCTCACCAATGGTGCTAACTGATGATGGTATGTTACTTTTATAAAGCACTGACTAATCTAAATACCATTCTAAGCCCTCAAGATGTAACAAAAAGAAAAGGTAAAAACAATGAAAATCAAAATAAAGCTAAACACCTCAAAAAGCATCATTTTAAGTACCCTATGAGGAATTCGCTCTTGTTCTCACATTTCATGAGTGAAGAAACTGACAGTATAGATAGCTTAAGTGTTGCACAGAGACAGCCTTTAGACATATTACTTGCTGATTTAAAATGTGTTTTAAATGATAATGAAAGCACAACTGTAAATATCTTAGCAGAACACACTACCTAGTGAAATTAGTAGTATTTATTTTTGATGATTAAAATATAAAAATTGCAGGATTTTAAGTGTATCAAAATTCTAAGCCCCACTAAAGTATATATTAAGTACAAATTTGGGGCAAATAATCAGGTTCTCACTTAAGGTGCATCAGCAAGTGCTACTAATTACATTCTCTGAATAAATCTACTCTTCCTTTGCTTTACTTCCCCCAAAAGAGAGTATCTGGATGCTAAATTAAGCCTATATGTTTAGAACAGACAACAAATAACACCTTAACTGAATTTTCATTACTCATATTAATGCATTACCACTCCGTCTGAATTTTCCAGGAACAAATAACTGAATTCTCAGAAAGTAATTTTAACAGTTTAGTTAAAACCCAGCGCCTTTCCTGTATTATATTTTTTAATATACTGAAATGAAGAGACAAAAGTTGGATATTGGATTTAAGTACTGGACATGCATCAAAACAAGCACAGACCTAATATTTGAGAAGGCTATCACTTGAGTGAGTTTTATATGTATTTTCTTCAATGTAATCTCCCTTAACCTGTTTATGCATGAAGCTTAAATTTAAAAATCACCACTGATACTTGAAATATAAATCCTACACCATACATAACAGTTGCTTTTTAAATTACACTTAAAAGCATAAATAATGCTGACAGGAAATTCTAAGTTAAACATACTGCATATATACTGCCTGAATTTTAATTGAACAATAACATAAGATAATATGGCATTTAATTCATGGTTACTTATAAGAAAGAGCTTAATGCAGTAGTATGAAAACTGAAAATTGAACAGGAAAGGAGATGTTTTTTTTTTTCTCTTTATATTGTACAGTACAGTTTCCAAGGACATATAACAACTGTTGGCATTTATATATCAAACAAGAGCATGACGTCGACATATGTAAAGAGAGAACTGAGTAACATATGAGGAGTGATGTACCAAATGCCAATCATGGTAGAAATGTTAGATCAAATAGACAAATAATAGGACACAGAGGATGTGAATAAAAACAATATGATTTTATAGCTATGTGTATAGGGAGAGAAAATTCTGCCCTACAGAGAAAAATAAAATATATTATATATAATAATAGACGGACATTTATAATAAGCAGATATATCACACTAGAAATAAAATCTCAAAAATTCCCTAAAGACAACATGATAAAGGCTCTATTCTCTGATCTAAATGCAATGAAGGTAGAAATTAGAAACAAAAGAATAAAAAATAAAATCTAATGCTTGGGGCAAACAAGTTTTAAAGACAATAAATTCCTCCTTTTTTGACATTTGGATAGTCAAAAAATAAGCTCTAAAATGACGATGTATTTTTAAATGAGCAATATGGGAAACACTACACACAGAATGCATCCACACTGGTACACATAGAATAACATTTAACTTAAGGTATATGTAGGTATAAAAGAAATGTAAAGCATAAAATGACTTAAGTCTTCTTTAAAATAAATGAAAGATCAACAATAAAATATAGAAGAGAACAACTGATTAAAAATAAAAATGGAAATTAACATGTTAAGACAAAAAAGAAACTTCATCAATGAGACACATTCTTTGAAATAATCTATAAAGTATACCTTGCTTGTTCAACAAATGATGAAAATAAGTCATTAAAATATAAATCACCAGTAATAATAAAAGGTCTATATAACAAACATACTAGGAAATCATTTAAAACATTATAAAAGAAAAAAATTATTTACACTCTTGAAAATCAAAGTAATTTTCAATTGATTGGAACTAGATCTAGAAAACACACAAACTGCTTAAACTGTATTTAAAATGGTAGATTATCTAAATATACTAAAAAGTCAAAGAATAAAAAACAAACAATTCCATTCAATTAGCACCAAGTGTCTGATTAAAAATATATATGTAATAGTATAATTCTTATATTCAAACTATTACAGAGTACTTAAAAATATAGAAACTTCACAACCAAAATTCTGCTAACAAATTACTAGAATACAGAAGATAAAAACGGTATAGATTACACTCATTTTGGTGCAAAATAAATGAATAAAACATTAATAAATACAATTTAGCCAAACATTAAGTGAACGATCCATCATGAGCTAGCAGACTTTATCCAATAAATAAAAGAATTATGTATTATTAAGAGATTTATTATAATTTAGTATTATATATTAAAAGAGAAAACACAAAATCTCCTTAATGGATGACAAAAAAGTCATTTGATGAAATTTAATAGCCATTAATAATTGATTTTTAAGAAATGCTTAGCAGGCTAGAAATATAAGGATATGCCTATAACTTGGTAAGAAATTTACCTGAACTATGGTCTTAACAGTGGACATTATAAATGCAACAAGACATAGATGTTTAGTATTTTTAGTACCGTATTGGAAGTTCTACTTAGTTCAATGGTATAAAGAAAAAAAAACTATTTAAGTCTTAGAATTATACATGATAACACTTCCTCTTATAATATCCAGACAAACTAACTGAAAAACTCTCTGAACAAATGTATATTCTATAATGTGATAGGTGCGATCTAAATGTTCAAAAATCAATAGCTTTCTCTATGCCAATGATAATCAATTTAGGAAAGTTAAATTTGATGTTAAATTTAGGTACCCTCCTATCTTCAGAGTATAAAGTGAGGATTAAATTATAGAGATATATGGCTAGTGACCAACCTAATAATCCATTATTGTCTTCTTTAGAACTAATAGTACTTCTATATTATTGGGGGACAGCAATGTGCCCAGCAAAACATTAACATTTTCCAGCATCCCTGAAGGTAGATATGGCTATGTTCTGACCAATCCCATAGAAGTGAATATTTTAGAGAAAGATTTCATAGACAGCTCTTTAAAGTAGATCGAACAGGTAAAGGAAGGTCTCTTTCTCCATTAACCTCTTCTGTTTCCTGCTGTCTGGAGTGCAGGCACCATGGCTGGAGTACCAGCAGTCCAGGAACAATGGAACAGAAAAAAAACAAGAAGCATGGGGACTGATTTATTCCTGGAGCTGACAAAACAGCATGGGCTATTTGCATGGGAAATAAAGCTCATGTGTGTTTAAGTTGCCACTATTGTTTTTTGATTTGTCTCTTATGTGCAGTAAATCCTAACAATAATTTACACAAGGTGCAAGGAATTTTGAGATGATTGAAGATAATGCTTTAAATGGCAATACTGTATACCACAAGTGTTAGAAAGAAGAAAAGCATTTGACAACATCAGCCCCTCCTGCTGCTACTTACGAAATTAGAGCAGTTATTTTATTAGGAGGAGATGGTGAAATCCACATACTGATATTGGAAAAATATATATTCCCACTAGTGAGACAGCACACATCTAACAGTGTTCTTGGAATAGGTGTCCTCTAGTCCCATGCTACTCTAAATATCATTAGGCTTTGTTTTTCCTTTTGAAATTATTCCAGGATTTAAGAGGCAGAGATCATGTGGTAAAGCTTCATTACTCAATATAAGAATGGCATAGGCGGGGCGCAGTAGCTCACACCTGTAATCCCAGCACTTTGGGAGGCCAAGGTGGGCGGATCACTTGAGGTCAGGAGTTCAAGACCAGCCTGGCCAACATGGCGAAACCCTCTCTCTACTAAAAATACAAAAATTAGCTGGGCGTGATGGTGCGTGCCTGTAATCCCAGCTACTCGGGAGGCTGAGGCAGGAGAATTGGTTGAACCTGAGAGGCGGAGGTTGCAGTGAGCCAAGATCACGCCATTGCATTGAAGCCTGGGCAATGGAGTGAGACTCCATCTCAAAAAAAAAAAAAAAAACAAAACAAAAAATAAAATAAAGAATGGCATAAAACTTCCAAAATCTTACTTTTGAGAGAATCACACTTTCGTATGGATGACGTCATTAACAAATTTTACTTAGGATAATTATGTGATTACTATGAGCAAAACATACCCAATGTGCTCCAAGTTATTAGTTTTATTCAGTTCTTTTCTTCAAGACCATCTTTTCCTTAAGTATAAAAAGTACACTTTAAAGGTAATGATGTAATGAACAGATGCAAAACTTACCCTAAGAAAACAGATTTGAAATTTCTCCTCCGAATGTTACATGCTACATGACACATTAAAAGGAAGACCATACTAAACTTGTAGCTGGCTCTATTTTTAACAAATTCAAAGTCATAATATTAGCACAAAAACAATCCTTCGAGAGTGTTCTGAGAGTAAGAGGTATTAATTGTGTTACATTGATTGAGTTGATTTTTTGTATATATATCAGTTATGAAAACAAAACCATAACAACCACACTTCATGAGTATATGCTGGGAAATAACATAGAGATGATTTATTTAAACTTTCCATAGTCAATGGGAAGATCCCATTCAGTCAAATACCATAATCCATAGTCAATAGGAAGGTCCCATTCAGTCAAATACCCTAATCCATAGTCAATAGGAAGGTCCCATTCAGTCAAATACCCTAATCCATAGTCAATGGGAAGGTCCCATTCAGACAAATACCATAATCCAAAGTCAATGGGAAGGTCCTATTCAGACAAATACCATAAACCATAGTCAATGGGAAGGTCCCATTCAGTCAAATACCCTAATCCATAGTCAATGGGAAGATCCCATTCAGACAAATACCCTAATCCATAGTCAATGGGAAGGTCCCATTCAGTCAAATACCCAATAATCCGGGACAGGTGTCCTACTGGGTA
Organism: Pan paniscus; assembly: GCF_029289425.2. Classification (NCBI taxonomy): domain Eukaryota; kingdom Metazoa; phylum Chordata; class Mammalia; order Primates; family Hominidae; genus Pan; species Pan paniscus. Next base: position 178,481,471 of record NC_073252.2, on the reverse strand, counting down.
CAGAACTGTAAAGATTGGTAGGAATGAAATAATCCACCTCCAACAACTATCAGGGAGGCTCCCCTCAGGACTCAGTTAGAGGAATATCAGGAACTACAAAAGAGTAATGTCAGATGCTTGGAGGAATTTGGGACAGATAAGAGCTGAGATGTCAGGTAGAGGAGAAAAAAAGGATTTTGGAACCTCACTAGAGAATAGGAGAGACTCCTGAAGAATGATCAGGGCCAGCCTCCATAGGTGGTCTCATGAATATTACAGATATTTACAAAAACTGCAGCAATTCTTGAAATTTTAATTTTCTGTATAATCTGACATCTGACTTTTTTCTATTGCTGCCAGCTTTTAAAAAATTCTGAAAAAAAATTACCAAAACAAAGTGTTCTGACTGTGGAATAAATGTGTAAATGCAAACTTCTGATATGGACTATGAAACGGAATACAGCCTCCTGTTGTCCCCCATCTCTACGGCCCACCATACATATTATCTTCACATGAGGTTTTCATCATTTTCCATACATGCCTTTTGTTGCCTTTCTAATATCCACAACTGATCGTTTGCTCTGCTTGGAATGCACCTCTTCACATTACCTCTTGATGGAATTCTAAATATTATTTCAAAGCCCAACTTGAATGCCCTTTCCTTTATGGAAAGTTATTGGATTGCCTCATCCACTCTATCTCTCCTCTTCACCCCAAGAACAGCATTAGTTGATGCATCCATCTGTATATAGCACGATATAGTACTTGAACTGTACTACAGAAGTTGTTTGATTGCATATCTGTCCTCCCTGCCCCTTATCACAAATAGCACTGAGAATACTTTAAGAGCTAAGATCTCTGCCACATAATGGCATTTGATGCACATGAATGAAAGGGGATTGGAGAGAAAGTTGCAGTATGCTAGCTGAGGGAAAGATAGCCTGATGGAAGTTTATGAGTTAAGAAAATGGAGGAAACATTCACTTCTAAGCCCCTTTCTTCTTTTCCCTCAACTAGTTTCCTCTTCTCATTTATGCCCAGCTTCCTGGCCCTGAAGCCACCGTCTACGTATAGAGTAGAAAAAGGCCTTAGAGAAAACCTTGTCGTCCACCTCTAATTTTCTAGTAAGAGGAGTGACCTGTCAAAGGGCTTAACCCTAAAAAGTTCAGACATAAGAGGGGAATATATTTTTTCACTCCTAGAAAAATAATGTTTTATTTGTATCTTTGATAACTATTAAAATTTAGAATAAATTATGTTGTTCTAAGAGGTTAAAAATGTTTTGGGGAACTTAACTACTGTCTGAAAACATCATGATTATAAAAGTCATTTGGATTTGTGAAAGGACTTACTTTTATAAAATATAACATACTCTGTAAACTTACAATTAATTGCATATAAATATGGTAAAATATTACAGAACAAAAGTACAAACTCCATATTTCTTTGATGCATCCTCAGAGCCCAAAAGCCCTTGGCAAAAACTAGACACCCAGTGAATATTGTTGAATGAATGTGCATATGAATGACATAGTACGCCATATTCAGAAATGACTACAAGATTATTTATTATATAGTAGACGATTTTCAGAAAAAAAATTCTAAAATATTATACTTTATGTATGTTGAAGTTTTCTTATAGAGGCAGACACAGTAACAGTAAACAGCATGGGCTGTTGCCCAAGTGCCAGCAAAACATTTTTAACCTCTTAGAATAGCATAATTTATTCTAAATTTTCATAGTTGTTATCAAAGATATAAGCAAAACATCATTTTTCTAGGAGTGAAGAAATATATTCCCCTTTTAAGTCTCCACCTTTTTAGGGTTAGGCCCCTTGGGTGAAAAATCCTAGTGCCAGCATTTATAAGGTCTTTGAACTTGGGACATTATAAACCTGACCAAGGCTAGGTGCAATGGCTCACACCTGTAATCCCAACACTTTGGGAAGCCAAGGCAGGAGGATCTCTTGAGCCCAGGAGTTTGAGACCAGCCTGGGCAACATAGTGAAACCCCATCTATACAAAAGTAAAAAAAAAAAAAATAGCCAGGTAGGGTGGTGCATGCCTGTGGTCTCAGCTCCTAAGGAGGCTGAGGTGGGAGGATTCTTTGAGCCCTGGAGGTCAAGGCTGCAGTGAGCCGTGATTGTGCCACTTCATTCCAGCTGTGGCAACAGAGCCACACCCTGCCTAAAAACTATAAATATTTAAATAAAGCTGACCTATGTAATGGGTATAAATATCCCATTCTGTGATATCTCAAAACTGTAATTGGGCAGACTGCTCACCTAAAAACAAAAGATCTGTTAATACATTCTGAGCAAATAGTGAAATTATGGAGCAGCTGGTTTGCTATTCCTTGCATGACAACCATTTAAAAAGGTGAAAATATCCCATTGAATTGGCTTCATTTCCATTAACTTATTGAAATTATCACTCTAAGCAAGCTAAATGACATTGTTTACTAGGGACTTCTTTATGAGTATTTTCTATCTTTTCTGAAATTATAAAGATATTAGTTCAATTGCCAGCTGATTTAGGGACCCAATAAATACTGACATAACATTTTAGAACCTCGTGTTTAACACAGTATGTTTAGCATTTTTTTCTACATATAGTAAAATTTAAAAACCTACATTTTTTAGAAATAAAAACTTTTTAGAAAGTGAAAGCAAGGTTTTCTTAAATACCCCCTAATAATTCCATAGTCATTTCAACGTCATCAAAAGCTTGAACCTCAAAAAGGCATTGATCATATGTGGCCACTAAACACAACAGTCAGAAACACTACCGATGTCTGCTGCCTCTAATCACTAACATCCCTGAATCAATAACACAACACCACATGCCTAGAATTATAACTTCGTAAATCATTATATCCACATTTCTGTCATGAACTGCTGTTTCTTCCTTTTTTAAAAAAATACATATAATAGCCAAAGGGATTGTAAGGATCCTACTCCAGGGTCTGCTTGTGGGTGTTCTTCAAGACTTCTTGGGTGATTTTCAACATGCTGAGAAAATGTGCAAATCCTTTATAAGAAAATAACATTATGGGAAACACAATTAAACCGTTCCATTTTACAAATCCAGCCGACTTTAAAATGTCTATTCATTTATCTTACAGGCAATAACCCTCAAGCACTGTTCACAACTACACTGTTAATTCACATTCACGTTCCACTTTTTATAAAGAGGAAATAAATTCTTGAATTTGTGCAGTATAAAATTTCCACTTCTCTGTTTAATTGTTTCAGAGGAGTTGCAGATGAGAACATTGATTCTGAACTCTATTTCTTTTTATGTATTGGGTTATCTTTCTTAATGACAAACAAAAATGTATATATATTTATGGTGTGCAATGTGATGTTTTTATACATGTATACATTAAGAAATGGGTAAGTCAAGTTATTTAACCTACATGTTACTTATCACACATTATTTTTTTCTGGTGAGAACTCTTATAATCCCCTTTCTTAGAAATTTTCAAGAATACAGTATGTTGTTATTAACTATAGTCACTGTGATGTACAATACATCTCTTAAATTTATTTCTTTTGTCTAACTAAAATTTTGTGTCCTGTGATGAAAATCTCTCCAGTCCCCTCATTCCCTAGCCTCTGGTAACTATCATCTTACTGTCTGTTTCTATGAATACCACTCTTTTAGATTCCACATATTAGTAAGATTACATGGTATTTGTCTTTCCAAGTCTGACCTATTTTAGTTAACATAATGTTTTCTAGGCTCATCCATGTCATCACAAATATCAGGCTTTCCTTCTTTTTTAAGGCTGAATAATATTCCATTGTGGACACTTAGGTTGATTCCATACCATGGCTATTGTGAATAATGCCGCAGTGAGCATGACAGTGACGGTCTCTCTTCAGCATAATGATTGCTGTCTTTTGAATATATACCCAGTGGTGGGAATGTGATGATCTCTGCTTCTATGACACTCCAGAAGTCCTCACTTAACATCATGGATAGGTTCTTGGAAACTGTGATTTTAAGTAAAATGGCGTACGATGACCAATTATATGACATGTAATGATATATGGGACCACTTTTCCCATAGGCAAATTGATATAAACAAGAGCATAATTTCCTACGGTATATTTCTGATCACAAAACATCACCAAAGTTCTACAAAAGATCAAAGCATATATAATATTAAACATGAAATACATATGAGCTATACATACATTTAAGAAGGATTAATTAAAACAAGTCATTTAAGTATTTATCTGCTTATTCCAGCTCAGTGTTGTTGGTGGCTGGAGCCCAGCACAGCAGCTCAGGACAACAGGCAGGACCCCCATTGGCCAGGAGGCCCTCTTATCATAGGGTAACTTACACACACCCACTCACCCACACTCACTCACATTCACCCACACTCACCTACACTCACATTCACCCACACTCACCCACACTCACATTCACCCACACTCACTCACATTCACCCTCGTTCACACACTCACACTCACCCACAGTCACTCACATTCACCCTCGTTCACATTCACTCTCACTCACATTCACCCACACTCACCCACACTCACCCATATTCACTCACATTCACCCACACTCACCCACACTCACATTCACCCTCGTTCACACTCACGCTTACTCACACCGGGGCCATGGAGACACGCATTCATCTAATGGGCTCAGCTTTGGTGCATGAGAGGAACTTGGAGTCCCTGGAGAAAACCCACGCAGATATGGGGAGAGCATGCAGACCGCACACAGACAGGGGCCTGGATAGAAGCAATTGTTTTTCTCATAAAAGTTATGACAAAAGCATGTTGAATGAAACGATGTTATTGAGGACCTGCTGTATCAGAACACTGAAAAAAAAGTGGGGTTACTGTGGATCAACAGAGAGAAAAATAACAAATAGAAGACAAGAAGACCTAAACCTTAATGTTCAGAAAGTTCTCCATTTTAGTGGGAGAAAAATAAAATAACCATAGTGTAACTTACTAACATACCTATATGTACATGAGCATATGGATATTTAGTCTGGACTAATTTATCAATTTATTTATCTACACATTTATTTATATTCATCACTAATTAAGACACACACAGACACACACAAATATATGTACATGGTAAGTAAATATAATATAGTGAAAGGTGTGTCATATGGAGTTTACCACTGTCAAAGGTATTAGCCGGGAATTTGAAACCAGCTAACTTTGTGCAAATGTTATGCTTCATAGCCATTGAAGATGCAGAAGATATACATAGATAATTCAGTAGCCTCATCCCTAACAAAACCATTTCATTTTACCATGCTGTCCCTATATGGCCCTCACAGCATTTTTCATGATCTTAAGCCTCCTTCTTTATTACTTATTATTATTATTTGAGACGGAGTCTCGCTCTGTCACTGAGGCTGGAGTGCAGTGGCTTAATCTCAGCTTGCTGCAACCTCTGCCTTCCACGCTCAAGTGATTCTCCTGCCTCAGCTTCCTGAGTAATTGGGATTACAGGCATGTGCCATCATGCATGGCTATTTTTTTTTTTTTTTTTGCATTTTTAATAGAAATGGGGTTTTGCCTTATTGGCCAGGCTGGTCGCGAAATCCTGACCTCAGGTGATCCGCCCCCCTCAGCCTCCCAAAGTGTTGGGATTACAGGCATAAGCCACCATACCCAGCCCATTGTTTATTATTAACACTATTAGAGTTAGTTAGTATTATTATGCTTATCTTCCCCTTCCAGAAGGTAAATTCCCTAAGGACAGGGACGTTGTCATTTTTATCACTGCATACCACACTGAAGCCAAGAACTTGGCTCTTAGCAGATATTTGTTTAATATTTGCCAAATGGATACATACATGAATGTACCACTAATTCTTACTATATGACGTTAAAGGCAGGTGGTGCTGGTAGGGAGGGTGACTTCATGTATCAGATAATATAATGACATTAATAATGATAACAAGTTACCTATTTTGGAAATGTGAAAATACATTTTAAAGTTCAGACACAAAGCTCTAGTTGATCATGGCATGCATTCATCTAAACTTAGAAAATGTCCTAGAAGGATAGTAAAGAGAAAGAATGGAGTAATATTCAGTTTCTGATACAAAGGAGATGGTACATGTGCTCCCCATCCCTGTTTAGTATATCAAGGGCCAAAGCCAAAGCACCTAACCTCTGGGTCTACCCTGTGATTGTTAAAAGATATTAAAGTATAGAAAAGCCTATCCTTTTCTGGCCAGAAGGACTGTAGGAAAAGAAAAGTGGGAAAATAGGGTGCGACAGAGACAGCCAGACAGCCAGCCAAGTCATCAGACACAACACAGAGTGAAACAAGGTAGTTGGAAAAATCCTAGAAACAGAAGCCTCTGGATGACCCTCCTGCTGACTCCACAGCCTTACTTTGGACCTCTCAGAGTTGCTCCTCCCATGTCAATGTCAACAGAAAGGTAGGCCACAACATGGTCAGACAAAGGGAGGCTTTCCTGTGTCCTTCGTCCCCATGTGCCATGCAGGGGACACAGATGTGAATGAAAAGGCTGGCTCTGAAAAAGTGAGGTGGCAGAGCAGCCCCACCACTGAGGCTACTGTCCAACCATATAGATATTTGTCCTTCCTGAGCTCTGAACACCCTTGGGAAAAGTTGAGGCTCAGTCAGCAGTAGGGTAGTAAGATATTTGACTGAAGAGCCTCTGACTCCAACAGGTCAGGTATCTCTCAGGTGGACAGACAGGACTGATGCATAAGCCCAAGAGACAGAAGGAGGTAAACCACACTGTGCCCAAAGACCTGGACTTTCCAATGCCCTTAAGAGGCTGTGTAAGACTGTCCTCAAAAATCAAAGCAGTGAAGCAAAGCTGAACTACAAACCTGGGTAGTCTGATTCTGCGCCCTGAGATTTCCCCTTATGTTCCCTTTTTTAAAACATCTAGAATGCTATCTCTTGGTTTCTGGGTTGTTGTGTGTTAACTTTTCTCCCAACCTCATACACATAGCTGCAAGACAACTACTTACATTACAGGGAGAAGATGAATATTAAAAGGGATGAAGGTATGGGTTTTGCAGTGATATTGAGCTGGGTTGGAAACCTAGCCCTACCGCATTCTACCTGTGTCACCCTGATCAAGTGTAACTTTAGTTTAATTGTCTATAAATGGACATAGCAGCAGTATATATTGCAAAGGGTTGTTGTAAGAGTAGAATGAGATCATGTGTGTAGCAGTGCACACAGGGAGTGCTAGCAAATGTAAGCTGTTGCTATTGAGGAAGAGACAAGTTCTTTATCTTAAGGTGGCACAGACACTAAGGTGTAGTAGAATTAATTCCAAATCTTCCTAATCATAGCCAAACCTGATTCTTTACTATTTCCAACCACTGAGTTTCCTCTTCCAAGTGTTAAATCATGTTACTCCTTCTTCCCAAAATTTTCTGTCAACCTCATCTGCCATCTCCCAAACCTTTGCCTCTTTTATGACAAGAATAAATGACACTTTTTCTACAAGCCTTCCCCACACCTCCAAGTGGACATAATCTCTTCCTCCTTCGAAGGGCTGTAGCACGTGATTTGTAACTCCTTCACCATATGCATCATTTTTTCTGTGTAGGATTTCCGAATGGCACCTTATAGGTGTTGGTGTAAAGGAATCCCTTTCCTTATCACGCAGTAAACAAATGAAGTCAACAACTATATCATTTAAGCATTTTCTGTGGATTCAAGGACCAAAATATCTTCAAATACTCAAAGCATATGGACCTGCATCTAGCCGACCATCAAATTCCTTTTGAATGTGCTGTTGACACCATTGTCATGAAATTATTCCCCACACGACCTACTAATTTAGTTTTTTAACTCACACAAACTGGAATAGGCGATATCAATTCTGCATGTCTTAAACTTTCACTTTTCACATCAGAAGCACCTTGGCTTCATGGTAAGAGCTCAGAATGGACAGCTGGAAAGCATGGGTTACAAAACCAATTCTGCTACTAAGTATCTTTACTATCTTAAATTGGTCATTACTCTCTTTGAGCCTCCATTTTTAAAAATCTGTGATACAAGAGGATTGGACTTGATTGACCCAGGTTCCTACTAGCTCTAACACTTCATGATGATGTTATTTTACTCTCTTCTATTCCTCTAAGACAAATAAAGCCTTCCAGCTTTAAACAGCACTAACCTTAGTAGAGATTCAACTCATTTGTTTAGTTCACAGTGTTATTGGAATGACCTTTATGATGCAGTGCCTCCTGTGACACATGATAGAATACCAAAAGTCACAGTCCGCAGCTCAGTCTAATAAAAAATACAGTTTTAATTGTGGGTTGGCCCCTTGCACCATATTACCTTAATGAGACAGCAAAGTGCAAGAACTAGACTTCTCTTGCAAGTACATACCTTGGTTTGCAAATTTCCTAACACATAGTGACAGCGTTGAACTTAACTATAAATGCATGTTGAACTTTGCAGTCCTGATGCAATAGGAAGTAGTTTAATAAGAACATCCTGCAAGTTCCCAGCACATAAAGCAAGCCGGCCATCCTGAAACTCACTTCCCTTTGCTGCAATATTAGTTTATGCTAAATTTCTTTCTACCACCGAATAAATGTCCTATTTTTATCTCCTACTAACACCAACCTTACCCTCAAAGTGTTTATAAATAAAAATGCTAATATCTATGAAATGCTTCTGAACTAGTGTGCTCAGTGTGCCTGAGGAACTTTTATCTCTCACACTTGACAACCTCATCTTTGATAAAGTTCAGATCAAACCACCCCTTATAATCATTCCTTAATTTGATTCTCATGATCACTCAGCCCAACTAGCAAGGACATCCTGTCTTTCTTCACCAAGACAGAAGATAAGAAATCCTTTATTATATTGAACCCCTCTATTTTCCTCACAATCTCAGGCTTTTTTGTAAAGATTATAATTTAATCTCTTCCTTCCTTCTCATTTTGAATTATATTATATGGATTTCCTGTTTAAATTTCTCCATAGCTTAAGAGAAATAGAGAAATCTATTCCTAGTCTACTCTATTTGTCTGGGTACTTGACTACTTCTATAAAATCATCTCACTCCATTATCTGCACACCATCCTCCATCACCTTGCACTCTGGTCCCACCAAGTCTTCCTGGTGACACAAATTTTCCAACGTGAAATAATAAGTAGCAAGCTATGAGAATAAAAAAAGGATCCATATGAATATGTAAAACCCAACATCTGGCTGAAAACATCCAAGGCACCATGGACCAGTTGTATCAGTGAACAATCATTGCTCACTCCTAGTACCTCATGGCAGCAGATATCTTTACTTTGCCTCTTCTACCTCTCTACTTAAGGTATTGGTTCATTAATTGATGCTTAGACTTAGAGACAAAGCAGTTTGCTACTGTGGCAGGCATTCCACTAAGGGTGTTCCACTAAGGTACAGGGAGAAAGGATGTAGGCTGTCAACTCAGCTCAGTAGATGATACAAAATCATCTACTCCACTGGCATTTATGTCACATTTGCCAGTGGAGATATTTTAGAACAACCATGTCTCCAGTAGCTTTTCTGTTTATTCTTTTTTTCTTTTTAATCTTGAAACAATTTAGATACATTGATGTCTGGATAACAGAAGTTGATGGCAAAGAGAAATGAAAAGCCCACTTTCACTGGAGTCAGAGTGGAGAGGTGTAGTTACATGATTAGTGAGCTTGGCCCAGCATCTGCACTTCACTTCACTGAAAGCAGTCAGAAAAATGGCTAATGTTTATTTAGCATCCAGTATTTTTCAAGGTGCTTTACAGAGATCACTTCATTTAATCCTAAAAACAATCCTTAAAGAAGGAGTGGAGGTTATATCATTATCCTCATTTTACAACTGAGTAAAGTGAGGTACAGAAAAATTAGGCAAAGTTCTCACCAGAGAGACTGAGATTTGTGCATAGGCATTCTGCCTCCATAATCCATCTCTTCAAATAAAATACTGGGCTACCTATTGTGTCCAATGACAAACAAGGAAAATATGAAGATTACTCAGACAAATGGTTGTCAGTTGTCTTCCATGGCCCAGCTAGACTTTGTTGGTAAAGTATCAGTCTTTATTTCCACCAGCCATCTGCCTACCATTTGTACTAATTCAGCATAAAAAGAAGAATGAGACAGATGCTATTTTAACCTCCTAGACTATAAATCCTGTATTCATTTGTTTCTTATAAAATTAATTTTTAACTGATTATTTTAAATTATCTGCCCCTTTGGAAGAACACAACCATTTTTAATTGTGAATATATTTATTCTTTCCATTAGTAGATTTAACATGAGTGTCACAAGCAACTTCAAAGGTGTGTGGTATGATGGATGAGCTTGGACCGAATCCTAGTGCCTCCTACTTGAGTGGGTGGCCAGTACAAATTGGGCCAATGAATGAATCAACAGTACCTCTATCATTTTCACATAATCATTATTTATTCCATGTCTCTCTTGAAGCAGTATGAAAAAAGAAATGCTGAAAACCTAAGTTTATGGTTCATGTCACAATAGTAAGAATGTACTAAAATGTTTAATACAATTTATTTTGGTGTAAAATATTCTAATTTTCAAGATGAATAGTTAGAACCTTTTAAGACAATAAATGGTTCACTCACATTTTAGAATTTCTGTTACTATATTTTAAGGGTAATTTAGATGTTTTGAACAATTGGGTGGTCTGGGGATTTATGAAAGTGAATAATGTTGAGATTCTACTCTAGTGTTGTAATAGAGGATTTTAATATAAATAGTTTGAAATTGTATAAATATTTTCTGATCGTGATACTTGTGCTATTTGGAATATCAGAACACCAGGAAATGTGGATGTATAAATTTCAAAATATGTATAAATTACATTACTATGATTTTCAATTTCTTGTAACAATAAAAATATCAAAAATACATGTTTGTCCTGTCCCTTTGGAATGCACTCCACTCACAGTCTGGTGTCTTCACATACTTTTGCTTTGTTAGTGTGTCAAAGCAGGGGTAATTTTAAAAAGTGGAGAAACACTAAATCAAACAAAACAGTGTGTTCCTTCACTTTATCTAGACCATACTATGTTCAAACACAAAATCTAACTGAAAATAACATTATTGAAATGCAGATCATTTGAAAAATAATGCAATTTGACCATAGCATAAAAATGTAAGTAATGTAACCAATTTTACCTTTGTGTCCCAGGTCAAAACTCTGGGCTGTGTATTAGTCTGTTCTCATGCTGCTCATAAAGACACATGCGAGACTGAGTAATTAAAAAAGAAAGAGGTTTATTTGACTCACAGTTCCTTGTGGCAGGGAGGCCTCACAATCATGGTGGAAGGCAAAAGGCATGTCTTACATGGTGGCAGGCAAGAGAGAGTGAGAACCAAGAGAAAAAACAAAATCCCTTATAAAACCATCAGGTTTTATGGGATTTACTCACTTCCGTAAGAACAGTATGGGGGAAGCCACACCTATGATTCAGTTATCTCGCACCAGGTTCCTCCATATGTGGGAAATACAGGAGCTACAATTCAAGATGAAATTTGGGTGGGGACACAGCCAAACCATATCAGGTTGATTCTGTCTTCTTCTCTGTGCTTCCTCCTGTTCCTGAATGTTGTTCTTGAGTCTCCTCCAGATCTGGTATACTAGTTTCTCCCCTCAAAATCCCATCCATATCTTCACTTATCAAACACACTAGTATTCCATTTGCAGCGCTTCTTATTCTATAGTTACCTTCTGGTGACTTTAAGTGTCACTGATACTTCTTTCTACAACTTGTTCATCCATTGAATCATTCTTGTAAATTTATTAAGCACCTCTTCTGTCCCAGTCCTGCTCCTTGCTAATTCTTTCCCTTAATACCACTAACGTATACATTCTATACATCAAATTTACCCATCTTTTCTTTCTCTTATTCTTTATTTTGCTTCTTATGGATATCTCCCCAACTCAACTATAGTTGTTTCACAGGAATTCAAATAAAGAAACAACTTATTTTCCATCTTCCATTTTGCGTAGAATAATAATAAATAAGGAGTATTTACTAAATACCTTTCGATTGGCATAATTAATTTCAATGAAATAGCATGTTTGTGCCACAGAAGCCAAATGTTACCCTGCATGAAGGGCAAATTTGAGCCCATTTCTTCTGAAGGGGTTGCTCACTTATTAGTACACACTGTATTCATGAACGGAAATGGGTATCCTTTTTAGTTTTATTAAAATAGATCATGCTCATTTGTAATTGTTAGATATATACTTAAATAGCTAAGCAGCTTTGATTTCAATGTATGTTTAGATTTAATTATAAGGAATAAAGGTTAAATTATGTGAGAACACACGCTGAGCTCATCATTGGAAACTGGCATGAAGAAATCAACACATTAAAGAGAAGAAATAAGTGGCACTTTTGCCAATTCAATTTAATTCTACTGCTTTTCTAATGAAAATTCACCTAAACACAAAGTACCTTACTAATTATCTAATCACAGCAGGAAAATAATAAATGGAAACTGTACTATTGTATTTCGAACTGCTTCACACTTGGCTCTTCCCTAAGGTATGTTAACCAATAGTGAGGTTCTAATATATTATCCAGAGGAAAACAAAAGTCTAAACATAGATTCCCTTTTCCTCTTCCCATTGAAGATAACTACAATTTGATGTTTTGGATTTAGCAAAATTTCTGGGTTCAATATTCTCCTTCCTTTTGCAATTCTTTAATGAAATCTTATTTATTGGTGCATAAATAATCTTTGTATCATGGAGTAAGATGTTAAAGCGAGTGAAAGAAAAAGTTGTTTACCTGAAAAACACAAAATTCACTATACGTTTATATTCATGAATTCTAGAAAGATTGCTGAAGTTATGATTTCCAGAAGATTGTATTTTAGGAAAATGCCACTGGTTTAGCTATAATTAAACTTTTGAAGTAGAGAAGAGACATTGCTTAGAGAAAAGCAGGAAGAAATGTCTGAAGCTCAAAACAAAGGGTACTCCTGCTGAATCTTATTTCTTTAGCTACCTAGAGCAAACGATTCTCCCTAAAACCTAAAAGCCTACAAATTATATATTTTCCTCTTTCTTCTTCTCTAGCAAGATCCTTCATATCCATAGGCAGAAAACAGAATTGTTCAAGATAGTTTGTGTAAAGAACAATCTATTTCATGTCTGTTTCTCTCTCTCTCTCTCTTTTGTCCTAGCAATAGGAATAGCTCTTGCAATAAAGAGAGGTAGTAAATGGCCAAAATAGGTTCAGAGATGCAAACCCTGGGGCTGATATTTTCAAATGTACTCGAGATTTTAGGCTTCCATGAACTAACCCCCTAAATGTATAAAAGGCAAATGTTGTGATCTCACAGGTGCAACTAGAAATATTTACAGAATAATGGTTATCAGAGGAAGCAAAAGATTGTAAATGGGTAAATAAAATTTCTGTATATATTATTATATCTTTTCCTTGTTTACACATACAAAAATTTGAAGAAATATTTAAGAAACTATAGAACAGTGGGAAAACAGCTGAAAAACAAATAGTTGGTATATGTGAAATAAAAATGGTATCCACAAGGATCCAATAAGAGCTCCACAAATAACATCAATTATTGTAAGGATACAATTGATTGATTGGTTGGTTTATCAAGGGAATGCCACAGATAATCTAGATTTCAGCTGAGACTTTGACAGAGCATCTAATTATAATCACGTAGATAAAATGTGAAGCTCTATATTAGGCGATGGTGCAATTATGTAAAATTCACAACTCACTAAACAATTAAACTCAAATTATGATTAGTGGATTGATGTCCTCTTATACAAATACTTCTAATGACATAACATAAGATTATGGCCAGCAACATTTTAAAACTGATGACTTAGAACACACAGCAAATTTGTTTTACAAATCTAAAAATCACATAAATAATCAAGATTCAAAATTATTTCCCTAGCATGCTAGACTAAAACTAACAAAGTGGAATTGAAACGGGGTAATTACTAAAGTTTAAATTTAGGTAAAAAATCAATTTGGAGGCCCCAGATTGTAGTGGCTCTTGTGGAAAAGATCTAAATGCATTTGAACACACAGACTGAGCCAACGGTAACAAAAAAACTGCTTTAAGATGAATACAAAAATAAATAAGCATCAACAAAAGTTAAATGTAGCCTTAGTTGCAATAAACAGAAGTATGGTTTCTTAGTCACAAATCTAAGTCGAATATTCATATTTTACTTAGCTCAGTCCAGATTCGTGCCCTTGTTTCCTTTTCCCATACCCATTTCTTGTCCATTCAATCAGATGATAAAATATCTTTCATATGCAAGGTGAAATACCTTAAAAATCCATCTGAAATATTTTTTTAAAACTGACAGCTGAAGACTTCCAGGAGAAAGGCAATTAAAATAATGAGGATCCCCAAAACCATGTCACATAAACAGTTAATGAAACCTGAGATATTTTCACTGATAAAGGGAATAGCTGTATAGGGTAGACCCACACATTTGGAAGGCCATCATAAAAATTTTGTGTTGGCTTATAAGGTAGAACTAAGGCTAACAGGTATTAATAATCATCATCAAAAAGCAAATAGGGGCTGGAAAGAATGAAGAATTTTTAAAAATAATTTGAATTATTCAGCAACAGAAGAGGCATCCTTGTAAATATCCATATTTCCCAGTGTCACGCACATTGAAGCAGCCACTGGGGTATGGGGTAGTGGATATTCTTGAACCTCAGTAGGATGCAGCAAGTAGGTGTACAGAACTAAGTTTGAAATGTTGATGCTAGAAAACTGCATTTAAGGAAGCTACACCATGGGTAAAATATTACACACTGGCACATTTTCAAACGTGTATCCTGTTTATTCTAGGACCAATCAGTTTCATTCTCTTCCATTTACCGTTTTCTCCCTGAGCATGCATCAAGCCTGCGGGTCCTTTTCTGCCAGTTATTACTTGCTTCCACCTTCAGGGGAACTATCTATTCATTATTCACTGAGTCCCTTCGAGGGATTTTCTCTCTCAGGGTTTCAACCCTAACTATTTAGCTTTAGGCAGAATTCTCTGGAGTTGCCTAAACTCCAATACACAGTTGATTCCTTAGTTTCTGTGTTCAGAATTTCCCTGACTAGCCCATCTGTGCTCTAGAAATAGAGAATCTCTCGCCATGCTCCTCTGAATGGAACCTACAATTTTAAACAGCACATTCTTCGGTTTTCCTTGATCCTCTTTCCTGAATTTGTTTTTATGGATTTTCTAGGCATGAGTAATCCAGCCCTTTCAATGTAGCTCAATATATATCATTGACTCTAGCATTTCCTCTAAATGTCTAAGATTCTTTGTAATATACTCTCATCCTCCCGTCAGCATCCACCTTTAAGGCATTCAATTTCTCACCAAGGTTTACTGTGTCTTTCAGCAGAATGACAAATAGAGCCTTTCCATCTTTAATTTGCCAAATATATAGATACATTGAAGACAAAAGAAAATGTCTTTAAAATTATTAAAGATAAAGCAATAAGGAATAATGTTGAAAACCAACAGGAAAATTTAAATTACAATTATAGAAAATAGAGGGAAGCGGTATTTTCAAGGTTAGCATAAACAATTTTGAGGAATGATAGACAGAGTGCAATGAAGACTAGGGCTACAGAGAAGTTAATGAAAGTAGTGGTTGTAATAAAATAAATTTGAGAGATTAGAAGGATGTTTGAAAAGGGTGAAGACATCCTTATTTATGTATTTATTTATTTGGAGACAGAGTCTCACTCTATCCCCCGCACTGGAGTGGAGTGGTGTGATCTCAGCTCACTGCAACCTCTGCCTCCAGGGTTCAAGCGATTCTCATGCTTCAGCCTCCTGAGTAGCTGGGATTACACGCCCCCCGTCCCCCACCATGCCCGGTTAATTTTTGTATTTTTAGTAGAGACAGGGTTTCCCCATGTTGGCCAGGCTGGTGTCAAACTTCTGACCTCAGTTGATCCACCTGCCTCAGCCTCCCAAAGTGCTGGTATTACAGACTTGAGCCACTGTGCCCGGCCCAACATTCTTAAATTAGGGGTAAGAAAGGTTGTTTTTCAATACTGAATACAGGACATTTGACAATTTTACAGATGTGTTTTACAGAATAAATTCATAAAATTTACAGAAAAGTTTCTTTTTACAGAAAAAGATTCTCATATTGCAGAAGGAAGGAAAACTTGCTTAGATATTTTATCTCATTTAAACCCACAGATGTGGAAAAAAAGCAACATGCCTTCCTGTACAGAGAGCAAATCACACACTACAAATCAAACAGAAAAAGAAACACTCACATGCACACACACATGCATGCTTATGTTGTATCCTGAGATGAACAATGAGAAAAACAAAAGATCAGTATCTTTACTTTGCATCACTGAAATAAATGACAACTGTTTGAGCTGAGTACTCTCCTGCACCTGACTGAGTCACTGGTTAAAAAACAAACAAACAAACAAACAAAAAACAAAAAAACCTGATTCCTGACTGGCTTTTGCTTTTCTGGTTTCGGAAGATACCTGATGATTTTGCAATGCATAAAAAAAAAAATACTGTTTTCCACTATAGGCTAATTGTAACCTTGGCAATTTTGTAATTTTTTTCCCTTTAAGTACATGTCAGATTTTTTTTAATTGGCAAGCAAGCATTCTAAAGTTGAAACTCCTTTGCAAAATATCTTGAATATAAATTAGCTTTCTTTTCTAAGAGATTTTCCCTTCTTTGGGTCTTACTTTGCTATTAGGGTAGACATCATCACTTTTTTTTTTTTTTTTTAATTGAGATGGAGTCTCACTCTGTCGCCCAGGCTGAAGTACAGCGGCATGATCTCAGCTCACTGCAACCTCCGCCTCCTGGATTCAAGCAATTCCCCTGCCTCAGCCTCCCAAGTAGCTGGGATTACAGGCATGAGCCACCACGCCTGGCTAATTTTTGTATTTTTAGTAGAGACGGGGTTTCACCATGTTGGCCAGGCTGGTCTTGCACCCCTGACCTCAAGTGATCTGCTGGCCTCTGCCTCCTTTCACTTTTTATAGAGATGAGGAAACTGAGATTGTGCTATAACTTAATCATAATGCACAATGGATAAGCATTGGAATCAGGATTTATGTAAAAGTCTGTCTATACTGCTTACATACTGCAAAGTAAACAATACTCAGCAGTTTAAAGTAACAAAGATTTATTATCTCTTAGTTTTTGTGGAGTAAAAAGTCTAAGTAGAAATTAGCCAGGTGTGTCTGGTGTAGGGTCTCTCAAAACGCTGCAATCAAGTTGCTGGCCCGGGCTGCAGTCATCTCAAGGCTTGAATGGAGACAATTCACTTTCAAGCTCACTTATGTGGTTGTTGGCAAGGCCCAGTCCTTACTGGCTGTTGGCCATAGGCATTACCTCCTTGCCACAAGGGATTATCCACAGGGCTTCTCACAACATGACAGCTTGCTTTGCCAGCCAGCAAGCAAGAAAGCAACAGGAGATGCATAGGATAAATGCATGAGTCCTTTTGTAACTTATTCTTGAAAGTAATACTCCGTCTTGTCTGCCACATTACATTCACTAAAAGCAAGTCACTAAATCCAGTCCACATTCAAAAGGAAAGGATAATGGAGTGCGAATATCAAGGTGTGACAATCATTAGGTGCCATCTTAGAGGCTGCCTATCACAGACTGCAAAGATTTTTCTCTGTACATGTGAGACCCAAACTTCTTGGATTGTTCTTAAATTATGAAACAACTATAGAAATATTCATGCAAGAATATCTGTCCTACATTACATTTATTAAGTTTAACCAATGAAAATGCAATATTTAATTTGAACACAGCAACACATTTCACTCTAATTTTCGTCACAACATTAAGCATATATATTTAAATAACTTAATGCAGTTCTAGTACAAAATATTAGGAAATTGAAGAATAATGACACTTTTTCAAAAAGCTGGATGGATAAATGACATATTTTGATTTGCATTAGAGGTTTGGGAAAGCAATGAACATTATACAAATGAAAATTCCAGGGAGGGAATATTTCTTTAGTGAGATAAAATTTTTCTGTATCTGTTGTCCTCTTGAGGACATATGCCAAGTTTGGGTACAGGCTTAATTTGGCTATTCAGAAGAAACCTCGCATAAAGAGAAATTAGAGAAGCTTTTAGTAGTAAAACAGGACTGATGGCACAAAGTGAAAACTTGAGGAAACTCAACTCCATGGCCTGTGTCCTCTATAGGAAACTAGCTAGGCTGAAACTTCTAAATGCAGAAAAAAAATATTCTGTTGTCTTGTGGTGTTTAGCAAAAAAAAAAAAAAAAAAAAAAAAACCTGACCAGAAAGAGAGAAAGGGGCCTACATCAACTATAATGGCTGCTTCCTCTTCAAGCATATGAGAGTTAGGGGATTTCTATAAAATGAGGAGATGATAAGAAAGCCTGGAACACCTTAAAGGAAGAGCTATATCTGCCACAATTTTCAAAGAAAGGAAAATGCTTTTCATCAGACTCTCAATCAAATCTTGGTGATATATTTAAAACAACAGAAAACAGAATGCAATATTGTTAAAATAGAATGAAGGACAAAGAATTTCAACAGAAAACCCTAATCTGAAAAAGGAATTCAATGGACATTCTAGAACTGAGAAATACAATATGTGATATAAAGAATTTGTTGGATGAGGTCTGTCTCAGACTAGACAGAATGAAAAAAAGAAGTGGTAATCTCAGGAAAAATAAACAGAAAATACACAAACTAAAGTACACAAGATTGGAGAAGAATTAAGACACAGAACACTGTGTAAGAGACCTATAGAAAAAAACTCAAAATATCTAACATTCCTAAAATTAAGTTTACTGAAGGAGAGGAGGTAATGGGGCAGAAGTAAATATTGAAAGACATATTGAATAGGAATTTTCTAACACTAATGAAAGGACATGGATATGTAGGCCCATAACCACGACAAGACCCAGATATGAAAAGCATGCACACACACAGACCCCACACAGAGAGTTTGCTGATAGCCAAGAGGAGGAAAAGGAAATTGTAAAAGCAGCCAGAAAAAAAAGATACATTGCCATCAAAGGAACAACAATAAGACTGGCAGCTGATTTCTGAATAAAATTATGGAAGCCACAAAACAATGAGATATCATTCTCAAGACGATGAAAGAAAGTCATTGTCAACTAATGTTCTATACCAAGTTGAAATACTCTTAAAACCTGAAGATGAAACAAAATTGATTGGTTCTAAACAAGGCAATAACAAAAAAATTCATTTCCAGCTGGCTTATATTAAAAGAGAACCCAAAAAGTCTTCTTTAGATAGAAAAAAAAGTGATCCTAGATGGAAACCTGGAAACAAACAAAAAGAACAAGAACACTAGTATATATAAGTAAATAAACATAGTAGTATATAAGTAAATGAACATTGAAGGATCTTAACTGTACAAAGCAATTGTATGTGTTATAAGACGTAAATGATTTGTAGAAGCAAAATGCATGAAAATAATAATGCAAAGTTATAAAAAGGATTAACAAAGTTTAAAGTTTCTAAGTTTCAAGCAACATGGGATAGTAACAAGAGGTTTTTGCTGTTGTTGTTGTTTGGGACAGGGTCTCGCTCTGTCACCCAGGATAGGATGCAGTCGGGTGATCTCAGTTCACAACAGTATCTGTCTCCTGAACTCCGGCAATCCACCCACCTCAGCCTCTCTAGTAGCTGGGACAAAAAGTTTTTGAAAATTAAACTGTATTAAGTCAATGATGCATGTTGTAACCTCTAAGGAACCACTAAAAGCATAGGAAGGAAATATAACTAAGTTAAAAGGAAAATAATAAAGTAATAGATAAATGCTTAATTTTGCTAAAAGAAGTCAAGAAGCAAAAAATGAACACAAAAAGGGAGGCCTAATACACTGCACATAGCAAGATCACAGATAATGATAAAACTACATCAAAGTAATTAAATTGAATTAATTGCAAATAACATATGTCAGAGGAAAGACTAAGACTATCAGATTAAAATAACAGTGAGAGCTAAATCCTGAACACAAGTCATTTACTTTAAATATGAGATAAAGACATGGAAGGTTGAAAGTAATGGGATGGGAAGAGATTACCATAAAGTACTAATCAAAATAAAGCTGCTATAGCTACACTAATATCAGAAAAAAAATACTTTTAGGGCAAGAAGCTTTACTAAAGGTAAAGAAAGACTTTTTTCATAATGAATAAAAGTGTCAATACACAAAGAATATACCTAACTATAAACATTTATATACCTGATAATGTAGATTAAAAACACTTAACAAAAATTTATTGGCAACAATAAAAGGAGACATGGATAAATTCCCAGAGTGTTAGATTGTAACATACTTCTAGCAATAAATGACAGAATGAGCAGATATAAAACAGCAATAATAATAAAAATTTGAAAACACAATTAATGAACAATCCAACTGAGACAAGTTGAATGCTTCGCCCAACAAGAACGAAATTCATATTTATTACAACTAGACCTAGAACATTTACAAAAATTGACCAGATGCTTGGATATCAAGGAAAGCCTTAACAAATTTAAAGCTGATAATAATCACAATAGGCTCTAGGACCACAGAGAACAAATTAAGCTAGAAACCAAAAATTGAAAAAAATGCAGGAAAATCTAATTGTATAAAATTTAAGCATCACACATCTAAATAATACATGAATCAAATTAGAAATGTCCAAAATATCAAACTGAATAATAAAACATTTAATATTAAATTTATGAGACATAGCTAATGCATTTAAATGCTTTAAATGCTTATATTGGCAGAGTAGGGAGGTTTAAAATCTGTGCATCTGCTGTATGTCTTTTGATTAGAGAATTTCATTCATTTACATTTAAAGAAATTATTGATAGGTAAGGACTTGACATCACGATTTTGTTAATTGTGTTCTGAATGTATGGAAAGTTTTTTTTCCTTTCTTCCTTTCTGTTCCTTTGTGATTTGATTTTTTGTAGTGGTATGCTTAGACTCCTGGTTTCTTCATCTTTTCTATAACTACCAGAGGTTTTCTCTTTGTGGTATACATGTCTTACAAAACCTGTCTCATTTAAAAGTTTATTTTAAGGTAATAACAATTTATCTTCAATTACATACAAAATCTCTACACAATTACTTCCACATTTTTGCTGTTGATGTCACACTTTACTTCTTATATGGTTAATCCATTACCAAATTACTGTAGATATAATTGTTTTTAAGACTGTTGTCTTTTAACTTTCATACTAGAGTTAAATACAAACTGTGCTTGGTGTGTCAAATTCTTTGCTCTCTTTGCACCCTCAGGCCAGAAATCCAAGACAAGCCATGGTCAGTATAATAGAGGCTGGAGCTAATTTTTTAAAGTTAAAAGTTTAAATCAGTGGGCAGAGAATAAATATAAAGTATTTATGCTGTTGTTGTTTACAGAAAAAGTAGGAATAGTAGTGTGAGAAAGGGTATTGAGATCACAGATGGCTCTTCTATTTGACCCATAATATATGTAGGAAAGCAAATAAAAGGTATGAATAACCAACTAAATGATTTTAATTCTTTAATAGCTAAAAATGAAATATTTAGTGGCCAGATTGTATGGAGTATAATTTACGAAATAAAAATGAACCCATTCAATGTGAATTAATTTCTTCTTAAAGCAATGGCAACATATATACATTAATGAAAATGTATGTAAGATTCACACGGAAAGTACATTAAATCATTCAGCTTGGTGCTAGCACCAAACAAATTCAAAATGGTGAATATTTGAAATGCATTGTTACCCAAGCATATTTTGTAAACATAAAATAATTTCCATCCTTTAAAAGCACTTTGTTTTTATCTATTAGCTGTCATGCATTTAGAGGCAAGAAAAATACAAGATGAATGTGCTCATTTTAAAAGAGTGACCTGCTTCATAGCAGGCTATGTTATATCTCTATGAGTATCTAGAAAAAAATTAGACAAACTTGCTGTTAATTTGCATAATACAAATATATTCCTACACTCCTACTTCAAATAGGATAAAAAGAGTAAAGATAAGGCTTACATTAGTTCAAATATTCTATTGTAGTTTACATGTTTTACTTTAACTTGACTTGGGATTCTTTTCTTATGATTCATTGCCAGTTGTCTCCAGTATTAAACACACACACACACACACACACACACACACACACACACACACTTTAATATTTTCAGAGCAAAGTTCAGCATGTTAGTGGTACTCAGTCCAGGTGATAATTAGTATGAAAGTTACAAACAATCAAAACATTTAACTTAGAAATATGATTGTACAGACACAAACTTCCCCATGTTAGTATATCAGAGAGAAATAATATTTTAGTCTCATGGAAAATATGAAAAATATATATTCTATCGATTTATATTACATGCATGTGGATGTGGATGGATAGCATATGACAATTTAAACCAAATATAATGTACTGAGTTTCATTAATGGTAAAAAGACACTAAAATATTGGTTTATTCCATAAAGGCCAAATATTAGACTGAAAGGATTCCTAAATACAAAGGAAAGCATTTGTTATTGTTGTAAATATAACAAGCATTATAAAAAAATTCTCTCTATTTTATAGATGAGAAAACTGATTCTCAGATACTTTAAGTGAATCACCTAAGGTTAGGGATTCTGATACCTATGCCTGCAGTCCAGTCAATCTTATAAGTATTTTTTATTACAACAGTCAATATTTAGTATATCTACACTAAATTAAAAATAAAACATAATAAATGAGATAGAGATGTAAAAACTATAAACAAATCGAACATTAGCATTTCCTAAATTAAAGAACTTTCATACGTAAAAAAGCACTTCGTTGTTTAGGTTACACAAATGTGAAAGTCAATAGATGCTTACATTACCAAGCAAACAAACTTGTTTGTTATTGATTGATTCACTCAACTAAATAGAATGCTTTTGAAGGGAATCAAAATATGACACCCCACAATGTGCTACTTTGACAGGATTATTTCAAACTGAAAGAAACTGAGAAAAAGAAACACAGGAAGAGCTCGCAGCTATTTCCCTATCTACCTAAAAGGAGGGCATACATTTTTTTGACAATATCCTCTTTCTCCCCTACCAGGAAGAAAATAATAACCTTCATCACTGGAGATAAAGACAGCATTGAGTCTGCAAAACAAATTTTACTAAAATTTAAATTTGTTTAAAAAATTTTTAAATTTGTTTTAAACAAAAAATATTTTTAAACAAATTTTACTAAATAACCCTTATATAACACCAGTTTCCCAGTATATTTTCCAGTCACCTCCCCACAATTTATTTATCTTAGAAGCCACAACCCCTTTACCTTTATCTACTCACCTCCCACAATTTATCAACCTATGTTAAAATGATAGATGTAGCTAACAGCTTCTACAGGTTTTTTACCTCACTTTTTGTGATGCCCCCATGCACATAACATTACAAATATTAAAGAAATTTCTATGACTTTTCCTCTGTTAATCTTTCTCTTGTCAGTTAAATCACAGACCTCAATTAGTGAACATGAGAGTAGAGAAATGTTTTTCTTCCCTAACACATTATATAAAATGTCGATAAGAATCCACATTCTGGGGTTATAGAAATTCTGTTATTAAAAAGATAAAGTGAATCATTGGGCAAAAATTGCTCATAGGTAAACTACTCAAAAACACTACTTGAAACTGTTAATATATGGATTTGATAGTGACAGCAGGCAGAGAAATTCTTTGTAGACAGGGGTGTGTCCCTGAGGAAAGCCTACTTTTAACCTTAAAAGTCTGAAAGTCACAGCCCAAAGTGAGAACTCCCATTCCTGTGGGCGTGCTCTCCCTCAACTGGTTCTTTCTGAAGAATGTCTTTTTACCAATCTAATGTCGCCTTTTCCAAAACTACCTACCACCCACCTGACCCACATCTTTTGCTCATTAAGGCCCCAGACTTAGCTGGCAGACAGAAGTGGCTGGAGACTGGGAAGAAGTGGCTGGATATCGTGAAGAGGCAACTTTGAGACGGTGGCTGGATGAGGCCAGAAGAGAAAAGCAGAGAGGGGGCTCTCCCCTGAAGTCAAGTCCTCTAAGAGCCACTTTCACCACCCAATAAAATTATCCACATTCACCATCCCTCAATTCATTCATGTGACCTCATTTCTCTTGGGCACTGGACAAGAATTTGGGATGCACCACATGCAGGTACCCAAAAAGGCTGTCACACCGCCCTTTTCCCTCGATGCGGTGGGCAGCCACTCCACACAATGAGGTAAGGGTCAAGGGGTGCACTGAGCTGATAGGTCACTGCTGTCTGCAGATGGCAGAGCTAAGAGAGCATTGTAACATGGTTGTCGGATCTTCTTGAAGTTTGCTCCCACCAGTGATGAAGTGGGCAACTGGTTTCTATACTCCTTCACTTGTGTGCTCCCCACTGTGAGGGGTGGAGCCCAGTGGACCAAGTGAATGGAGTTTGCTCCTGTTGGGCCACCAGCTGGCTCCCGTACCTGCTCGCTCCAGTTCCCACACTTGTTTGCTCACACGCTCCCTCGAGGCCGCGAGGGATTGAGCAGGGTGGGCCGAGTAAATGAGGCACCACTGTTGCAAGTCCTGTTAACAGGTCAAGAAAATATCCTACATCAGATTGTGATTTAGAAAGAAATTCTAGATAAATAATTATTATAACACTTAAATACTCAAATTTAATTAAACCACAGAAGTTTGCAGTATAAAGCATAAATTACAGATTCTGTTGCTAAATATTATGCCCTGAATTGGAGCCTACTAAACAGAAATTTCATAATCTATCCAGATGTCCTAATATCAACTTCTAGAATCATATTACAAGCCAATGAAATACTTTCATGAAATTTTTCTAAGTTCATAAAAATGAGTTTTCATTCTGAAAAATAGCTATTATTGATGCTTCTGGAAAATCATGACATCTTTTCAATGATATAAATTCCAACTACTTGCAAGCTCAAATAACGCAGTAACATACGTTACCAGATCTTGTTTAACCTAATTCTAGATGTAATATCTAAATCTAAATCTATCTATACCAGTGTTTTTACCAATATTTTTAAGACTAACTAACATAAAGAAAATTTGATACAGATTCTTGTTTAAACCAGACAGAAGATTTAAAATTCTTGGCACATTTTAGCATTTGTTAGTTGCTCTTATCCTTTTTGATAATATTTTTACATAAAGCTGAGATAAATTATGAGCTTCCTCCTCTAATTGTATTTCTACTTTACCGCAAGGAAAACCCACTGTTATTCAAATCAATCTTTACTCCCAAAATGGTTGCTAGTGACACCCTGAAATTAGCATCTAACAGCCTCATCAATTCCAGATGACAAAGAAATAAGTGCCCCTATTGTATGATTAGGAGTTAGTTTCAAATCCAAAGAATAGTCTCGATTAATTTCAGCATATTTTGAATCTTAAAAAAGTTCATGTCTTTTAAAGAATAAGACAATTGTATGACAGATTCCTTTCTTTCACATCATATTTGAAACGGATACAACCTTTCCAGTTGTGCATGTGAAAATTGATTTTAGTATCTAGGATTGTATTATACTTCCTGTTATACTCAGAGTTTTGGAGAACTATTTTTCTATTATAGATTTCTTCGGTTAAGCCTAAAATTCATTATCTATAATTTTTTTTCAAAAGTCATTTTATGGCTTTTTAGGACTATTGAAGGAAAGCTTGACTGAAAATTTACAGGTCAAAATAGAGCTTTATTTCACTTATACAAGGTTATGAATAGTCCTCCTCATGTTGGAGAATATAAATTATCATATCTGGTTGCTGCTCAAATTAAAGGGGCGGTACATTTTCAAAAGACATCAATAAATATATCTTTTCTTCCATTGTTGAGGCTTTTTAAAGGGATGTGCACTACTCTATTTTTTTGGAATGGGATAAAATAGAAAATGAACAGTCAAAAGCAAAAAGGAGAAAGAAAATCAGGTTACAGCTTTTACTCATGGTAGGTTCTCTTATTAGAAACACTAACCCAAAGTGATACATTAAAATTAGCCGACATGTATTTAAAAAATCTAACTCCAGTGATCACTATTTCAGTTTTTACCGGGGAGTTGTTTTATTTTCACCATCTTTTTTCTTTTGAAAGCCTCATTCCCAAAGACATCTCCTTTAATTAATTTTTTTTTTGAGCAAATTAGCTGCTCCTTTTTTTCAGATTTACTGTTCTAGGCCTCACTGTGAGTATGGGAAACAGGTGGGAGCGTTCAAATAGTAAGTAAGGTTGTGAGGATATTCTCCTTCTGAGATGATAGCCTAGGCCAATCTTGGGAAACTGAAGGTAAAGTTGCAGATAGAGTTGTGTGGGCTGAATTGTGTATTCCCTGCGAAATTTATGTTGAACTTCTAACCTGCAATGTGACCGTATTTGGAGATAGAGCCTTTAAGGAGGTAGTTAAGGTTAAATAAGGTCATAAGGTCAGGTCCCTAATCAAACAGAATTGGAGTCTATACACGAAAAGGAGAGACACCAGAGATGTGTACACACAGAGGAAAGGCCATGTGAGGTCACAATGAGAAGGCAGCTGTCTGCAAGCCAGGAAATGAGGCCTCACCGACCTTACCGGCACCTTAATCTTGGACTTGCAGTCTCCAGAACTGTGAGAAAATAAACTTGTCTTCTTCCAGTCATCTACAGTCATCTTCCAGTCATCTAATCTATGTTATTCTGTTATGGTAGCCTGAGCAGTCTAATACAGATAGTTGGGATTTAATCTTCACAAACGTGTAAAGTAATGAACCTGTTGCAGAATCTTTGCTCCTTATTTCACCTAAAACGGGGTTCTTGTCACACTATCAGGGACGATTAGGCATGTGGACATGTTGAAGAGTGCCTAGAGCAAAATTTATTGGGTGAAAAGGAAAAAAGGAAAAAAAAAAACTCTCAGCAAAGCGGGAGGGGTCCTGCTAACAGGCCCCCACTTAACAGATTGATTACCAAGCCGCCATCCACACAAGCTGAAGAGGCCAGGCTCCTCCCCACTGCACGAGGCATTAATTTCCCTGTGGCTCCACCCCATTCTCCCAGTGCACAGGCAAGCCCCCAGTCCATTGTGGGCATGCACAGACAAGATCCCGGGCAGTTTCCCTCATCTACACAAAAGCATCTGGTGTAGCATTTGTGGGGTGAGCCAGAGATTTTCCGGGCACCCTCCTCATCTGCCCCATCTGCCTCCTGCATCTACTAAATCTACATACTAACAGTTGGGGAGGGAGTGTGGGAAGTGCAGAAGTGAGCCCTTCACTCCAGCTACGCTGACCTACCACCGTAATCCTTAGGGCTTCTCATGTTTGAATCTGTCTTCTTCCCTTCCCTGCTTACCTTGCCTGGGGAGACCGTACCTGGCTTTCTAGTGCATGAAGTCTCACACACGTTTTAGGTCCTCCCTTTCTCCATGAATTTATTCTTTATAGAAACTCACATTGATTATTCTCACTTAAAAAAATCCCGTTGCAGCTATTGTCTTTGCCTCCCTTTAGCATTTATTTTTTAGTGTAGTTTGTTTGATTCTATCAGCCCCCTCGACTGGAATTTCCCACAGGATAGTGATCAATGATCATATCTTCTTTTCTATTCCCCGTGGTTTAATGATCATTTGTTTGTTGGGCAATTTTCCACTTTTCCTATTTCTTCCACTTGATAAAAGAGGGGATTTCTCTTCTTATAGACGTTAAGGCTTCTCCTGATATCCATAATTTCACTATATCCATATTATATGCAAAAGGGAGTTTTTGAAATACTTTGACCAACTGTTGTGTATTATGCTGAAGTTTAACAGTCTCTCTAATATTTGATGTATTTTTATATTCATTATTCTCAACTAAAATAAAATTATTGCAAACCAGAATGGAAAAGAATTCTAGTTGGCATTTGAAAAAACATCAATATCAAGGACAAATGATCTTCCTTTTTTTGTGTATGACCACCTTAAATGTTTAGATGTTAAAATTATCTAAATCTATCATATATGTGACATTTATTATCTGCTTAAATCACTCACTTGAATTTATTTTCATATTTTTTTAAATAACTGAGGCAATCTGTATGTTGAATGAACCAATTAAGCCTAAGTTCTTGAAATCCATCAGCGTACAATGCAATGTCTTTTTTCGAGGTAGGAAGAAAAACATGTCCTACCCCTGAGGTGAAAGCTGCAAGTTCTATTTGGCTGTGTAGGGTTCTAGTTACTTGGAGAGCTCTCATATATAGTGGCAGCAGGGTTCTGTTGTCAACATAACCCCTGTAGCCAACTTGGATGAGATGAATTCCTAAAAATGTAGGGTTAAGATGGTAAGCGGCAGCTCAGTTGGCAGAAAAAACTTTGCTACCTTGTTTAGCAGCCTGAAAGAAGAGTGGACATCCCAGATATTTACATCCAAACTTGTTCTCTCTGTTGCAAAAAAAAAAAAAAAAAAAAAAAAAGGCATTTGAATTTCACTGTCTCCTATATGGAAAGGTCTAAGAAACAAGCCTGTTGGTTTCCTTGGGAGAATATCACAAAAATAAAATGGAGACTGCAATATCTTTACTAATCCCCTAGTCTAGAACTTAATTTCTTTTGAACATTTTTCATAGTAAAAACACACAGAAGGAACAGGTGCAGGAAGTTTGTAAAACTAATAATACTTCTTAAGTTGATATTGTTTGTCTTGTATTCCTCAGATAACCAAGAATCAGAGACTAATAAATACCTTTAGCAAGTACATGTACCTTTAATTCAATGGTTTGGGAAAAGTGATACGTTTACAATTTCTCCAGTACTATCTAATCAATATCAAATTATTTCCAATATTTTCCAAGGAAAGTTGTGTACCAATTTATACCAGATATCTAAAAGTGATCATAGATATCTAGGCACTTCATGCTTGGCTTGACTAAATTACAAACCAACACTCTTGATTTTTTAAAATGCACTTATATTTAAGGATGTTTTAAATAAACTTGAATAAGGAGAATTTAACTTTTTGCGCTAATTTTCCAGTTTCTAGTAATGAAGTATTTGAACCTTATAAATCTTAGAAATCTAATTAGACAATGTTAAGTTCTTTCTAGCTGAAGCCACAGATGTTTCACACTGGGAAAATCAGCAAGCCCTAGGGTTTGTTTGGTCTAAAGGAGTGTCAAATTTTCATGGATAATTTAATAGCTAATAACTCTAATTCTTTCCCATAAACCAAGAGATGATAAATAATGATTGCACTAAAACTGTAAAATTAACCCTCCAGGCTAATGAAATTTTTCAGGAACCACCGAGGAAATTAATTTCTAGTCCTCAATGTTTCTTTACTGCCAGTCTTTCCAGAGCTGTATTATATCTCATAATGTGACAGGAAAAACACATTAACATCCCGGAATGATGCAATTCAAGAAGAATTACATATCAAGGGAAGCTCCAAGTATCTTTCATCTCATTTATCATTGACTAACCTATCATAGAAAAAAAGAGATTGTTCGATTTGGAACTCAGAGTGGCATTCTTGTTCTTCATAATTTTTTATTTGTGTACCATCGAATAATGAGTTTCCATAAAGAAAATTATATGCTGTCTGAAAAAAAAAATCTGTATCGGAGTTGTAAACATTTTGAGATAATTTGATGTGATGTATTTTAACTATATAACTAGTCAACTCAAATTGTTACTACGAGATTAACTTCCAAAATTTTATATAAATTATTGGGGTTTATAGGATTTAGCCATGACTAAAATGACTACAGACTTTAAAATTTCCCTTTATCTTCATTATTGATTCTATCTAAGCTGTAATATTTTAATCTTTCAGAAGATATTGGATCAACTAAAATCAACTCAAATAACTTTCTGTTTTTAGTCTCTAAATGAACAGATTTCAAACCTACAAGTCCAATTTAAGAGACCACAGAATTGTTCATGTAGCATAACCCAACCACAGATGTTTACATCATGTGGTTTATTCTGTCTGACCTTCAAGTGACCTTGATGTTTCTAACTTAGAGACAAAAGCTTTGCAACCCAAAAGGAATGAGGAAATAGCATACTTTTAAATCATGCATTAGCACTTAGCATTTGGAAATCCCAGTTGCAATGGCCAGAGTTAAATCAGTGCAGGTTTTTATTTTTTATTTTTTATAACTGAGTGCACCCAAACACAGGAGAGCAAGAAGGCCCTTGGGTAAGTAGAGTATTATCTCTGACCCAATGTTCCTCTCAATTAATGGAACACCTATAGTGTTCAACAATAGTGTTTCCCTACTAAGATTTATGGCTAGAATTACCTCATTCAAAATTGGCCAGTAAATGGTGGAAACTCTCTGGAGCCACAACTCTGGCTTCTTCTGTAGAAAGAGGAGGGCATTGAGGGATTTCTCTAGGCACCAATTTAAATTCTGTCTATCTGAGTTCCTGCTATTGATTTTCATTAATGTTGAGATGCTAAATTTGATCATAATCTAATAGGCAAATTGTGGACTAGGAAAATAAAGTGAATAAAAGATAAAGATAATACAGATAGTTTTTGTATTATGGTTTGCAAATTTTACTTTATGGGGGAATGGCATTAGACCCATGGATAAATCTGGAATAAAGTGATCTACAAAAACATGGGTTTTTACTATATGTAAAATCCTGTTTTCTTGTGTTCTTTGCCAAAAGGGTGCAGATACAATAAAGTAAATAAGACAAAAGCAGGATGTTTCTACTGAAACTCACACAAGTGCAAAAGTTACTGTATGATCTGCTACATATGGCTATCAATCAGGTTTCTAAGGTTTGTTTTTATCATATAATTTTAGCTTAATATGTTTCTCAGTATTTACATAAACATGTAATTGTATCTTTTTCGTTGCTTAGCCTCATATACTCAGAATGTATCATTACTTTTTAAAACTCTAGATATATTGGCTGTCATTTTTCTCTTTGTATTGAGAAATGTCAAATCATATAAGTGACAAGTGTAACATTTACTTAACAGCTTAGTAGGTACTTAAACATAGCATGTCACACTAATAAGCAGCCAACTCACTTAATACCTGAGTAAAGGTGTTTTCTTGGGTTTTCTACTAGAGTTTTAACAGTGGGGTTTTCTTAGCATGGGTGAGGTGATGCTTTCCTTGAGGTATATGCCTTTGAGAGTTACCTTTCCAAAACCAAATGCCCTCTGAAAATGAAGGGATTGAACCTTTCTATTGACCCTGCCCTATCCACTGTAGGATGATTTGTAATCTAAAGAGGATTCCTGGATAGAATTTTAAAGGTTCATCAGTAGATTAATGTGGGCCACAGCATTACCAGTACAGCCAAGGTGAAGGGTAGCATGGATTATTTTTCAATAGATTGGCAGCTTTTAGACTTGCTTTAGAGATTTAATATTTTAGCAGGAGACTCTCCGCAGTCCAGAGCTTCATTCTCATTTCCTCCCCTGACTACCTCAAGCATCCTGATACGGTTTGGCTGTGTCCCCACACAAATCTCATATTGAGTTATAGTTCCCAAATCCCCACATGTGGTAGGAGGGAGCCAATGGATGGTAATTGAATCATGGGGGCAGTTTCGCCCATCCTATTCTCGTGATGATGAGTAAGTTCTCACAAGATCTGATGGTTTTCTAATGGGCTTCCCCCTTCACTTGGCTCGCATTCTTCTCCTTCCTGCTGCCATGTGAAGAAGGACATGTTTGCTTCTCCTTCTGCCATGATTGAAAGTTTCCTGAGGCCTCCCCAGCACTGCAGAACTGTGAGTCAATTACATCTCTTTTCTTTACAAATTATCCAGTCTCAGGTAGTTCTTTATAGCAGCATGATAACGGACTAATACAGTAAGTTGGTACCACAAAGAGTGGGGTGCTGCTATATAGGTACCCAAAAACGTGGAAGTGACTTTGGAACTGGGTAACAGGTAGAGGTTGCAACAGTTTGGAGGGCTCAGAAGAAGACAGAAAAATTGCGGGAATGTTTGGAATTTCCTAAAGACTTGTTGAATTGGCTTTGACCAAAATACTAATAGTGATATAGACAATGAAGTCCAGGCTGAGGTGGTCTCTGATGGAGATGGGGAATTTGTTGAGAACTGGAGTAAAGGTCACTCTTGCTAGGCAAAGACACATTTTGCCTCTGCCCAGAGATCTGTGGAATTTTGAACTTGAGAGAGATGATTTAGGGTATCTGGCAGAAGAAATTTCTAAGTGGCAAAGCATTCAAGAGGAAGCAGAGCATAAAAGTTTGAAAACTTTGCAGCCTGATGATGCAGTAGAAAAGAAAACCCCTTTCCTGGAAAGAAATTCAAGCCCGCTGCAGAAATTTGCATAAGCAACAAGAAGCCAAATGTTAATCACCAAGACAATGAAGCAAATGTCTCCAGGGCATGTCAGAGATCTTCATGGAAGCCCCTCCCATCACAGGCCCAGAAGCCTAGGAGAAAAAAATGGTTTTGTGGGCCAGGCCTAGGCCCCTGCTGCTGTGTGCAGCCTAGGGACTTAGTGCCCTGTGTCCTAGCTGCTCCAGCTGTGGCTTAAAGGGGCTAAAGTACAGCTCAGGCCATGGCCCCATAGGGTGCAATCCCCAAGCCTTAGCAGCTTCCACATGGTGTTGAGCCTGTGGGTGCACAGAAGTCAAGAATTGAGGTTTGGGAACATCTACCTAGATTTTGGAGGATATATGGAAACACCTGGATGTCCAGGCAGAAGTTTGCTGTTGGGGTGGATACCTCATGGAGAACCTCTGCTAGGGCAGTGCAAAAGGGAAATGTGGGGTCAGAGCCCCCACACAGAGTCCCCACTGGGGCACTGCCTAGTGGAGCTATGAGAAGATGGCCATGGTATTCCAGACCCTATAATGGTAGATCCACCTACAGCTTGTAGCATGTGCCTGGTAAAGCAGCAGGCACTCAATGCCAGCCTGTAAAGGCAGCCAGAAGGGCAGCTGTACCCTGCAAAGCCACAGAAGAAGAGCTACCCAAGGCCATGGGAGCTACCTCTTGCATCAATATGACCTAGAATGAGAAATGGAAGCAAAGGAGATTATTTCAGAGCTTTAAGATTTACTTACTGTCTCACTGGATTTCAGACTTGAAGGGAGCCTGTATCCTCTTTGTTTTGGTCAATTTCTCCCATTTGGAATGGGTGTATTTACCCAATGCCTGAACCTCCACTGCATCTAGGAAGTAACTAACTTGCTTTTGATTTTACAGGCTCATAGGTGGAAAGGACTTGCCTTGTCTCAGATGAAACTTTGGACTTAGACTTTTGGGTTAATGCTGGAATGAGCTAACAATCTGGGGGGCTGTTGGAAAGGAATGATTGTGTTTGGAAATGTGAGTACATGAGATTTGGGAGGGGTCAGGGGTAAAATGATACTGTTTGGCTATGTCCCCACTCAAATCTCATACTGAATTGTAGTTCCTATAATCCCCATGTGTGGTAGGAGGTATCTGGTGGGAAGTAAGTGAATCATGGGGGCATTTTCCCCCATGATATTTTCACCATAGTGCGTAAGTTCTCACAAGTTCTGATGGTTTTTCAAGGGGCTTCCCCCTTCACTCAGCTTTCATTATTCTCCTTTCTGCTGCCATGTGAAGAGGGATCTGTTTCCTTTCCCTTCTACCATGATTGTAAGTTTCCTGAGGACTCTCCAGCCCCGTGGAACTCTGAGTCAATTAAACCTCTTTTCTTTATAAATTACTCACTCTCAGGCAGTTCCTTATAGCAGCATGAGAACAGACTATTATATATCCTATCTGCTTTAGAAAGGGCAGCCCCAATACCTTTCTTGAACATGTTTTTCTCTTGCATCATAGTCTACTTCTACCTGAATGATCCTTAAATAGGAACTCTAGAACTTAACTTCTCCTCAATGTTCAGGACTCCTAAACCTGTATATTTTGCCATTGCTTTAAATTTCAAATATGCCTAACATAAGACTTGTTATCTGTTCCCTCTAAACAAGCTCCCTCTCCATACCATTAACTATAAAATCAAATTTGTAAATATTTTGGTGGCAGGTAATATCTCTGTAATTATAAACACCTGACAGAGCATCCCACCTACTATAAAATACACATCTGTGATGAGTAAAATCATTTTATAGGGAAGGATATTTTAATGGTAGGCTCATGGGTTTCTGAAATCAGTTTTTTTTTTAAGTTCTTTAAATTCCATAGCCAGGAAGATTATAGAAACCAGGTTTCCTACATCTACTGGGTGGAAATTCAGGCAGGTTCTTTGGCTTATATTTCAAGGAACCATTTAACTACAAAGTGACTTGAATGCAATGTAGCTCCTTTTGCTTTTTTTGTATTATTTTATTTTACTTTCATTCTTCTGAATTTATACATAAGCAAATAACATAGCAATGCTACACTACATAGCAAAATATCTCTGGACTGCTTGTTTCATGGCGAAACATCCTAGAAATATGAGATATCTAACCCCCAAATCAGATCTACAACAAATAAAACTACAGTTTCAGATATTCCTCAAGAGATGTCGACCATATTAATTTGATTTTTATTTTATAATTTGTTAGATACACAAGATAATATAAATGAATTGTCCCAGGGTGTATCTTTGCAGGCTAAGGATATAGAAAGTCAGGCAAATTGAGCTTAAAAGTACTTACTGGTGAGAAGAGCAAGTTTTAGCACACATTGAGTAATGGCCTCAAAGGATAATTGAGCAAACCAAAAATGGTTATATATTTAAAAAATACATATACACTTAGCATATAATACACATACATAATATATTTGAATGAATTTTCAAAACTTATTTATAATAGTATCCTATAATCAAATGTATGTTCAAAATTATTTGTAATGTATTCATTAAAAGTAATATTATTTAGATTTAGTTAAAAAGGAGTTAAAACTTTACACATACAATCTCCTTTCAAGTATTATAAGGGTTCTATGGAAAATATCTTTTGTCTACCGACTGCTGAGGGTGATGGAGAACTCACTATTTCCTGAGTGTACATACTACAGTTTTTTATATAGTTAAAATTATTAAATTTATTCTTCCGTATGTTTTTCCTAAATTTGTCTACCTGTAACACACAAATGCTGTTCTGTATTCTGGGCTCTATTGAAATAGTATTTTCTTAAGTGATAACCAGTCACATAGCTTACATTACTTATTGGGTGTTTTCCAAAGCTGACTCTTCTCCTTGCTAAACATTATGATAGCCTGGATAGATTTAAATCTCTCACCATTCTGTTCATCCTCCACTGCACATGTTTTAATTCTGAACATCTCTTTGAACAAATTGATCCAGAAAAGTAACATAATCCAGATAAGTTCTAGCCAATTCAGTAAATGGAACCATTGCTTTCTTTGTTTTACAAATCATAACACATCACCCAAAAATGCCTCTTACTTAATAAATTTTAAAAATATTTCCCTTTCAGGAAAGTTTCAGGTGCTTACTGATAATATTATACTAAATCAGTAATTTGTTATTGGAGGAATTTTACTTTGTGCTGGGTTTAAAAGATGATGTTTTTGAAAAAAAAAGTCTCACCCTCTTTTTCTCCTTTCTTATGGTATTCATCTCAATACTTCCAGAAAATAGCTGGTGCCTCTGTCTTTGTCTTGAATTATTTTTGCTTTGTTTATTAAAAAAATTCTTAGATGTCAAATTACATTACTATCGCTAAATAAAGGAAAATAACTAAAGGGTGAACATTGTTATTAAAAATTGGAAAATAAATGTGCCTTACATATTGACCATATTTATTATTCTTGGAGACTCTTACTCTTCCTTGCAAGGAGGACAGATCCTTCTAAAAATTTAAAGAGTTTCAACTTTTCTGCATAGGATGATCGTTTGCCAAAGCCTACACACTTTGACTAGTCATGACTTTTTCTTTTTTCCTGTGATGGAAAGAAAAATTTTGACAACATCAAAAGAGAAATGTTCTCTAAAACTTCATTGTTAGAAATCAGTACTGAATTGGCCACTTCAAATAGAGAATTTTGAATACAGTATGTATGGCTTTAGGATAATAAAATCCAATTCTGTAGAGGAAGGTGCCTTTAAACAACAACAACAAATAGTGCAGATATCAGAAATAAACCATTCCTTCCCTCCTCTTTAATCAGTCTCAATATGATGATTAGATGAACGAAATTGCCTTATAAAATATTCATACAATACAATTTAGAGGCAGCTTAATGAGGTACCTACAATTATTGCTGGGAAGAGTGACTGGAGAAATTCCCTTAAATTGCAAACAGAGAGTTGAATGGGGTGTGGGCTGTATTCTAGATTTTCAAAACTAACTTCTTCCTTCCTTTGACATTATACTGAGCATTCCATACAAATCCAATTTTGTATTAGTTCTACTCTCAGCTTTCTTTGACTCTACTCTCTTTCTGCCAAACTCTTTTAGAGAAAAATAAATAACCATATAGCTCTCACCCATTATAGACTCATTTTACCCTTAGTGTCGCTTGGGAATCTCCACCAAACCACCCTTGATCCCGAGAACTCCCTCCTGAGCAATAATTCTCATAAGTCAGCATGCTGCTTACATAATTATAATAGTACACTTCACTTCAACAAACCTTTATGGAGAACCAACACCAGACCAAGTGCTTGGCCCTGCGGTAAAGCAACTACTAAAAACCGCAATCCTTGTCTGGGAAGTGATGCAGACCCACGGTGTGAACAAACCAAATGGTTTCATAAGTCACGAGTGAGCTCTTCCTCTCCTCTTCACTTTAAGAATTGCAGCTACCTTCTTACATGACAGTTTTAGAGAAGCGGATAGAGCTGCCTGTGAGCAAATGAAAGACCTTTGGCTAATTGCCCCATGGAAATCAATGAGAAAGACTTTAATTCATGGATTTATGGATGTATATTTATATTGTATAAATCTAGTATCTGTTCCAATCAATCAATTAATGCAATAATCCAACTTGAAAGGAAAGTCTTTTGAGAACTATTTTTGCTCTTTTTTGGTAGTTTTTGTCCAATTCTTCTGTTTCTATCCTCAGCCCAGCTTTTTGAACAGAAGAAGAGGCAGTATCCTCATGCTCCTCTTTGTTATTTATTATTTTCTCTAAAGCCATTAACTCTAGGGCTTTCTTTGAGGTGCAACATTTTTCTGTCACTCTGACTCTTTCTGTTCCTCTGTCCTGACATTGAATGTGTTCTTTTCTTCCATTCCATTTCCTTGGCTACCGCATGCACCAGGGCCTTATTAAGCTCCCACATTGCTTAACATATACTGGTTGATAATCTTGCCTTCCTGAGGCTCATTTTACAAGCACCCCACTGTGAGACTTAGCATATTAAACAAACCACATTCAGCACAGGACTCCACTCCATACTTTCCTATTTCATTGAATCTGTATTTCTCACTAAAAAGTTTCCATAATTCTGTCCCAGCAAAATGTCTTATCATTCTCACTATCCCCAAACACAGCCTTTTCCTGAGGTCATGCTGATTTATTTATATTCTCTGAACCTAAACTTCCAACTTCATGGATTATATTAATGTTCTCATCCATGTTTGAAAATTTTATCCTGCCATCTGTAATGTACTTGTCTCCATTCAGATATCCAACAATTACTCCCAGGCCTGTTGACTGTTCTAACATCTTCATTGCCCAATACTCATATCTTCTCTGGCTTATTTTACACACACACACACACACACACACACACACACACACACACACACACCTCTGATTATACAATCATTATATTCAATGGTAATGATGATAATAATACAATAATAGCAAAGACATCTTACAGTATTTATAATATCTCAGTCAACAATTCCAGAAACCTTCCATATTTGGTAAGGATAAGAGCAAACATATATTAAAATAAGTGCAAATATATATTAAAAATAAGTCATCCTGTTGAAAATAAGAGAAGAGACTACCTCCTAACCCCTGCCTTCATCTTTTTATAGAACATTCACTTAGGAAAACATGTAATTGTAAATTTGTTTTCTGTCTTGTTAAAATATATGGAAATCCTTTCTAGCTAGGTGAGCCTTATTCCAGGTTTAGGATCCAGGAATACCTTTCTCAGCTACCAGGGAATCATCTTTTTGAAATGTATTTAAGGAAGATTGCATCCCTATCTCCTAGTTTCTGTGCAAGGGCAGGAGCCTAATATATATATATATATATATATATAAATATATAAATAAATATATATAAATATATATATAAATAAATATATATATATTTATATATATAGTGTTCAATCTAGTGTGGCTTATAGTAAGGATGTTATTTTTTTCCATAATAGTAGAACTCTAGTCCTATTGCTCAGTTTCTCTCAAACGAGTTTCTACTCATTCCCATATGAAACTTTCCATGCATTCCTGTCTGTGTCAAAGTTAAAATAAAGCAGCTGTGCTTATTCAGTGTCTATTCAAATCAAGTTGAAGCGAAACTCATCCTTCTACAAAGAAACAATAAATATGTCAAATCTAAATTCAAAGAAAACTAAACTACATTTTTCTTCATTCTTAAAGTATTCAACTGTCATTGTCAATGAGACAA
Organism: Pan paniscus; assembly: GCF_029289425.2. NCBI lineage: Eukaryota > Metazoa > Chordata > Mammalia > Primates > Hominidae > Pan > Pan paniscus. The sequence goes on along the minus strand of NC_073252.2, from coordinate 178,442,936 downwards.
ATTCTGCCCATCATTTTTGTCATTAAGTCTTTCTGCAAATTGAACTTTTGCATTGTTTCATTAGAGCCTGCTAAATTATAGTGTAGCATTTAAAAGATAGGCTCTGAAGTACAAAAGATGTTGGTTCCAAATTCCAACTACTTCTTAACAGCTCTATGACTTTGGGAGAGATCTTTAACTTCACGTTTCTTATTGTTAATAAGAGGAGCGTGGCCAGATTTAGCAGATAAAAATGCAACCTTAAATACGAGGCTAGGCACAGTTGAATGATGCGTGAAAAGCATCAGTAGAATGCCAGGTACCTGGTAACCACTAATACACATTGGCTATTACCATCATTACTATGTTATTTGAACACCTTTCTCACTGTCTAAGCCAGGTCTTCTCTTAAGTTTTCCTCCAGTTGACTTTGTGCAACTTGAGGTCTAGTGTTAACAAAGAATTATATGGAACGCCCTACGCATCACAGAAATATTCCTAAATCCTGACAGCTCTAAAATACATAACTTTAAATTGTCTTCAAATAAATTCACATGTAAGAGTGTAAGTAATATGCTCCAAATGCCTGTGCAAAACTTAGAAAAATCAGAAATAATGTTAAAAAATAAAGAAATGTTATGAACTGTTTCTATCGCACTGTTTATATTTTTAAGTAAGTATATTTGAAAGGTATATTTTGCTTAGTAAATGCTTCACATCTGGTACTTGATCTAGACCAGCATTTTGTTTTCTGTGGCATTTTCCATCTAAGCAGTGTTGAAATTTTCAGCCTCAATTATGCTGAGTAAAGAACATGCAATTTCCCCTTGTTTTCCAGGGGAAATTTTATTTCCCAATCTGCAGTAGTGGAATAAAAGCAAATGTGGTACAGGAACGACATTTCAATGACTACAGACCTGCTTCTTACTTGTCTGCTACCAGTAACTCTTGCAAAAACTGATCTCTCCTTTCTTTCAGCGTATTCACAGGAACTTACTTTCACCTCCGTATCTTTCCTTAATTATTTGCTCAGTTTCTTGTCCCTCCCTTCCCATAAACGATCTGTATCTCCTCCTGTGGAGTCTCCATCCAGGAATCCCCTTCAGTGGCACCCTCAGTACCAGCAAAAAAGCAAAGTGAGTTCTGCATACTGGTCGTGTGCACTGCTGTTGCGCTGGCTGAAGCCATTCTGTGGGAGGTGAGGAACAGGGTAACCAGCACCCAGGGCCACGTGAGAGAAGGAAAGGAACCTGGCAATGTAGGCTCTAACCCAAAGAAGAATTTCTATGGTGCATCTTTATCCATCTGCCCTGTTATTTAAGACAACTGTGATGTGGCTGCTACAGTCAGAAGCTGGATTTCTCCAAAAGAACCCTTTCCAGGAAGCTGATGATCTCCTCATATGCCAGAAGTAGTGAATTAATTTTCTTCAAGGTCAAATTCTGATGATCTGGACTTTCATTTGGCTTTACAAGTATTCATCAGTGTTAACTATTTTACTCCCTCTACTAATGACTAGTTTTTATTTTGTTTTAGTTTAAAATCACAAGTAAGGATAGCTAAGAGTAAAAATACCTTCTTATTTCTCTATTTCCTCATTTCTCTCTGGTGATTGATTTATGTCTTTTGATGCATATTTAATTTTTCTCAAGCCTGTGATCTACATTTGAGAGAGAAGGAGACAAAGTACAGATGTGTGGGGAGGTTTTCTCCAAGCAGGGAAAACATTAAGATTATCTTTTGAACTGTATTATTCATTCCTTGGGTCTAGGAATTTCTTTCCACTACTTCATGTTCCACGTAAAAGTGTACCCCCAAAATACTTCTTTACTCATCCGCTATGTTTCTATCTCCATGAATATAATTGTTTTTTGGACATAACCTGACAGAAGTGCTCAGTCCTTCCTAGGCACCACTTTTGGAAGAATCTTCCTTAAGTGGCTCTATCATCCCCGCTCTGGCAGGACCCTTCTAGGCTTTCCACGGCTGCTAGAAGAGCATACTTCGGTAATTGACTTTTCAAATCAGTTCACAGCACGAAAAATAGCAGTGGCCTGTGAAATCGGCAAATTCAGGGTTAGACTCATTCTAATTGTATATTTGAACCACCCACCAACTCTAGGGGCACTAGACTTTCTGTTTGAAAATTAGGTGATCAGAAGCAAGGATGACAAGACCCCTTTCTTCTCTACTCTTCCAACCTTCCTGGCACCCACTTCCAGGGCAACCTGGATCTGGTAAGCCCCCACCCCCGCGAGGGCCACTCCTTTCCCCACCAAATGTTTTCTGATCGCTCTGCCCAAATTTATTCTTCTCTACTTCCTTAAGCCCATCCACATTTGAAATATCACCTTAAATTTTACCCTCTCCAAAGAGCCCCTCCTCACTTTTCTGATAGGGCATGGTATTTGCCTCCTTTGAATTCCTGTCTTTGTTTATTATGACATCTCACCTACTGCCTTCTTGTATTTCAATCTCCTATAAGTTTTCTAATCCAATTTATTTATCCAAATGTTAAACTTCCTGATATAAATTGTTCCCTGCGGCCGGGCACGGTGGCTCACGCCTGTAATCCCAGCACTTTGGGAGGCCGAGGCGAGTGGATCACGAGGTCAGGAGATCGAGACCATCCAGGCTAAAACGGTGAAACCCCGTCTCTACCAAAAATACAAAATAAATTAGCCGGGCGTGGTGGTGGCCGCCTGTAGTCCCAGCTACTCAGGAGGCTGAGGCAGGAGAATGGCAGGAACCCAGGAGGCAGAGCTTGCAGTGAGCTGAGATCGCACCACTGTACTCCAGCCTGGGTGACAGATGGAGACTCCGTCTCAAAAATAAATAAATAAATAAAATAAAAATGAAAATAAAATTGTTCCTTACTTATTTTATATCTGTGAAAATTTTGTATGTTGTAAGTAGGTTACAAGCATTATATTTTTAAATTCAAATTAAGCCTTCAAATTTTTAATTATAGAAGCATTTTAAGAACTTTATTACAAAAACAGTGAAAATATTCTGGAAAATTCAATACTGGAATATAGATCTGGAATATAGCTTGATATTGCCCTTTATTTCTTGTCTCTATCTCTGTCTTTTTATAACAGATTTCCCAAATTCAACACATTTTACAAGAAGATTATAATTCTTTCATTTTTCTCAGGCTAGGTCATATCGATACTATTATTCATTCTATTTCAATAGGTATTGACATTTTTATGACTTTATATGACCACAAATATTGTTTTATTTAATTGGGCTTTCCCAATATAATGAAAATACCTAATAAAAGGATTCTGTAACCCAGGCTAGATCTAGTGTTATTACAAAGTGTGTGTACTCTATTTGACCTACTGTCTTTCTTGGTCAGAATTTAAGTATTGGAAAGGCACAAGTCTACTCCGTCAGAGTAATAGTGCCTTGCAACTAAGGGATGTTTCTTTGCTTTCTCACCTCAAAAAAATCTCTTCCTCAAGGCCTCCCTTGCAACCGTGCACTTTTTTTTTTTTTTTAATTGAGATGGTTTCTCACTCTGTTGCCCAGGCTAGAGTGCAGTGGTACAGTCTCGGCTCACTGCAACCTCTGCCTCTCAGGTTCAAGTAATTCTCCTGCCTCAGCCTCCAGAGTAGCTGGGATTACAGGCATGCACTGCCACACCTGGCTAATTTTTGCATTTTTTAGTAGAGACGGGGTTTCACCATGTCGGCCAGGCTGATATCGAACTCCTGACCTCAAGTGATCCACCAGCCTCGGCCTCCCAAAGTTTTAGGATTGCAACAGTGCATCTTTAAAGAAGTTAGTTGGAAGACAAATAATTTGCTTATGCCATTTTCTGACTCAAACCCAGGTTAATTAAAGTAAAAGGCAAATCATTTTCATCTATTTCTCAAAATGTATTTTTATATGTAATAAGAAAATAGTAAATTTGAAATTTATTGTGTTGTCTGACGTTACGCACCATTTTTAAAAGCTCAAGAGTTCCTTGGAATAAGATTTATTTTTGTCTTATTTAAGAACTTCAGAGGGTCCAGTCTATTTCCTGAAATTGGAGAAGCCAAACAAATGACTTCAGCTTTCTATTGCGCTGGAGTGTTCAAGGTTTAACTCTGAGTTAGCGTTTCGCTGTTGGGTTTAAATCACCTCTGTTTCCAGTTGCCCACTCTGGCATTTAATAGAGAAGCTACATTCCAGATGGAAGCATACCTTTAAACTATAGGAAATAATGTAAAGCAAACCCTTGAAAACATCTGGGAAAAGAAAAGTCCCCAATGTGGAATTTGCATTTTTCTGATTTGGCCAAAAGGAGAAAGATTTGAAATGTTCTCATACTATAATGCATAGTAAGTAAAAGAGTATAAAGTAGAGTGTTCATAACAAGGGCATGTTAATATGGTGAAAGCATGCTGCAAGGCATATGCTTGTATGTTGGGTTGGAATTTTGCCACCACCATGGTGGCTGTGGGCATCTCTGTTCCTGGCCTCATATCTTACACACCCAGCACATGGCACATTCCCAACACAGCACACACACCCTGTTGTCTCTTACTGCTTAATTATGGCTCATAATCCCAACATATGCTCCATATTGTCAATGAAAGGGAAAAAGCTGACTTTGATTTGGATCACATTTAGTGTTTTAAAATACTGGAATATGCTATTTTACAATGATATATGGCCATGAACAATATTTTTCATTTTTTTCTAATAGTATCCCTCTTAACGGATAAATCATGTTTTCCAAGATTAAATTAAATGGGTCCTGCTGTTAGAGAAAAATGTTTTTGTGCTTCTGCTTGGCTTTCTATATTAGTGTTTATTAAATCTTTAAAAACTTAAATAACCCTACAATAAAATTCAGGAATATGAAAAATTGCATGTGTGTATATTATAACGGATTTTAGTATATTAAAAAGGAACACTAAACCAAATGATTTCATAAACTAGAATAACAGAGCCTGGCCTTAGGTGGTATCATACAGTGCAAAATTACATTACCGAACAAAGTTGTTGGGTTTAAAGTCACTTCCTGAATCCTGTTCCATCCCCTTTCCTATCCTAGCAGTAGACTAGCGTTGGTTATATGCATGGGGCAATCCTCCAAGCAATGGGGAGGAAACACCCTCCTTCTACTCTCTCTTATTTATTCACAACATTGTACATTTATATTTCATTTTTGATTTTGTAATGCCCTTCTACAGCTATGACCTCACAACAATCTTGCAGCAAACTCCTCAGATATTATCATACATTTTGGATTTCTCTGCACTTGTATGTTCCCAACTGATACCTTCCTGAAACACACAGCCTAAAATAGACTCAGCCTTTTGATTCTCTCTAATAGCATCAAGTTTATTTCCTTGAAGGCACCAATGTCAACTCATAATGATCTTACTTAAATATTCATATATGTATTTATTTTCCATCCCCCTTCACTGGAATGTACGATCCAGGAGGCCATTGTGTCTTCAGTACTGTCCCTGCTGTAATAAATGAATGAATGTAGTAAGAAAATTTCTTTTCTTGTCCTAGGTCATACAATGGACTCATCTTAAAATAATAATAATTGGACCAGGTGTGTGGTGTAATCACTTCTGTAATACCAGAAGGCTGAGTTGGGAGGATCCCTTGAGCCCAGGATTTTCAAACCAGCCTAGGCAATATACTGAGACCCCCATCTTTAAAAAAAAAAAAAAGGTAAAAAAGAAGGTTGGAGCAAGCCCCAAGGACTCAATTGCTATACTAAACACCATCGATAGAAAAACAAACTCAAGTATAGTAAGGATTTGCCAAAAGACAAAATATAAATTGTCTTACTGTCCTACATTAAAATTTTCAAATATATGAATGCTTGGAATGGACTTGTTCTGTTCATTTCAAAATGACTCCTGTGTGTTTCAGTTGACTTGACACTTCAGATTACAGTAAGTAGAAAACAAGAGTTCCAAGCTACCTTGAGAAGTCATTGTATCCTTTCCCTGCCCTATTAGTAGTGTCCTGCTGTGCTGAAGAAGAACAAATTGGAAAGAAACATTACATACTAGTCTATCTTTGTGCATATTTAAACACAAATTCCATCTCTACGCTATAGAATACATCATATACTGTTTATGAAAAAATATTCACTGCAGCAATTATGCCATAAAGAATATCCCAGGGACTGAGGGAAACAAAGACAACATTTTGAGCAAACATCTTACTTTTATATATGAGCTTATTCACATAGTAGAAGAAGGCTCTTGGAAGTCTTACACAATTTGCTTTAAAAATGTTAAATAACAGTTTGGCAGATGAGGCATTATTTACTTGTTTCTTGTTAATGTTCCATCTTATTTCAAATAAAATAATTTACAATATTAATTGGATAGATGGTGGAGTAATTATTATATTGCAAGAATGTTTAAAGATTATATAAATTGCTATTTTAATAGGATTATCTTGCAAATAAATGAAACCTAATCAAATTGCTCATTTTGATATATACTGCCTTTTATGATTATTTTTAAATGATTTATATAATTAAACTTGCTTCATCTGGCAAACAACCATTATAAATAGAAGTGCAATAAAAGCTTCTTTAATAATAAACATAAAATGCATCACCCCCTTAAATAACTTTCCCTCAATCTTTGCAGCTTTTGACTAGAGGATAAATACGAATGCCATCACTAAAACCCCAATTCTTTTTCACTGAATCCAAATCAGTCTTCATCCGGTGCCCCCGCTACCCATTACTCTCAGGCAGATAATTCTAATTCCCCTGGGTGGACCCTGGGAGAGGCAAGGAAGGGACACAGCAAAATACTAAATGGGCATATGAGGGAATCCATTAAAGGTCTCAGGTTCCCTTGTAGCAAAGAATGAAATGTAAATACGGGAGTAAAGTGCTGGTGACCTCGAAGTACTGAGGACAACAGGATATGGGCTCTAATGCTTGGAAAATTATAGTCTCTCTGCATTTAGAGCCCTGGTACCCTGTCTTTTTGGCTAATAATTGCCATATTTCTCTACTACTGAAGCAAAGGGTGAGCAATGGGTAGCATCCTAAAGATGTTTTAAAAAATCCATTATGACCTGGTATTTGCTGACCCTGCTACTTGAACTAACAGGACTATTTTTTTTTTTCTGACTGTACTGTTCCTTTCTACTAAATAGGGAAGGGAAAGATGTATGAGGGCATTTTTAAAATAGTTTAAAGAAAAATAGCTTTAAACTAATTGATTTATGCAAGACCACTGCTGTCACTTATATACAAGTTTGTGTGAGGAACATAAACCTCAAAAGCACAGGTGTCACCCCGAGAAGGTAATTCAGAAATGGTCTCTGTCTTTTATGGCAAGGGAAGTATGGAATTTCACTAAATTGCCCTTTCAGGCATAAATTCCCCTGTGTTGCTACATATTCATGTGAAGAGAAACGTCCACGCTCTCTTGATTAAATACTTGCATCTTAGTCTCACAGATTAACCTGCGGCTGTACCGTGAATAAACTGCCATGGTATCCAAACTGATTTTCTGCCTCCATTCCCTAGCTCTTCAATTACCAAGTACAATACGGCTATGGTTCAATGTTACCTTTGATCTGAGAAAAACAACAAAAAGCTTCTGAATTTATCAATGACTTTTCCACCCAGGGATTAGAAAAGCAAAGGCTTGAGATATTGCTAAACTCTTCATCTAACTGTATTGCCTCCAGTGATCCTTATTTATTAGACTAGGGTAAGATAGGCCCTAAATAGAGACGTATTTTGCTTGTGATGCTTAAAGTACAGATAATGCAATCTGAATATTTGTTGCAAACAATACGTATCTTTAGCTTCTCTCTTAAGGTGATGTGAGTCAAACGCTAAAAACAAGTATTCATAGACTACTCACAAACCACTCATATGTTCCTCTCTGTTGGCTGCACATAATGGAAATCATATTTCTACTCTAGTAGTATTTCCAGAGTTTGGCAGAGCAGGATGGGAAGGATCCGTCTATTTTCTCCTGCCCACATTCTCCCTCCATTTGTGAACTTGTTTTCTTGCCCTCTCTTGCTTTCTGCTTTAGGGCTTCCTTTCCCCTATCACCAGCTTTACTCTGTTCCCTCCGCCCCAAGAACCAATCAGATGAGTTCAACACAGATCCTTTTCTGCATGCTGATACTGATTAGAATTTCACACTAAGAATATTTCCCTTTTCCCAGTTATTGTAAAGGAAGTAGAGTCAGGAGCCCTATAGAGAAGGAATAACAAGCTTCAGTTTGGGGACTAGGCTAAGTTTGAATCTTGGTTCCATGCTTTTCTTACTATATGATTTTTGACAAGTTATTTGTTTTCTTCAGGTACTTTTAGCAAAAACAATATTAAATATGAGTTTTCTATGTGAAGTGCTCAGCTTCTGCTCATTACACTGCAAGTGATCAACAAATACTATCATTTTATTGCAAAAATATTTCATTCAGTGTATCCATCTAGGAGCAGCCCTATAACTAACACATTCTGTAAACTTGAGAACTCAACTTCTTTTTTTCCTCAGAGCCTAAATTTCCTTCTTTATAAATGTAACTTGGCTGAGCATGGTGGCTCACACCTGTAATCCCAGCACTTTGGGAGGCCAAGGTGGGCAGATCGTTTGAGGTCAGGAGTTTGAGACTAGCCTGGCCAACATAGTGAAACTCTGTCTCTACCAAAAATACAAAAATTAGTCAGGCATGGTGGCAGGTTCCTGTAATCCCAGCTACTTGGGAGGCTAAGGCAGAAGAATTGCTTGAATCTGGGAGTTGGAGGTTGCAATAAGAGGAGATCATGCAACTGCACTCCAGCCTGGGCAATAGAGCAAGACGCCGTCTCATAAACAAACAAACAAACAAACAAATAAATAAATAAATGTAACTGGAGATGACATAAAATGGAGTAACTAAATAGTGGAGTAACTAAATGGAGTAACTAAATATTCTCTAAGATTTTTCAATCTCCATTATTGTAGAAAGTCTCAAAAGTCGAATCGGGAGACAGAACACCTTCGTCCTCTAAGGTAAAGATTGCACCCTCTCTTTTGTCAAGGTTAACTATTTTTTCAACAATATAAAGATTTCAAAGACAACTGTGGTTGTTAGGCAACATGGGATGATCGACAAAGTAGAGTTCTCAAAAAGTACTACAGAAACATGGAAAAAAAATCGCCCAATTGTGTGGGAGACAGACCTTCACAGAAGAAGTGGCATTTAAGATATGTCTGGGGGAAGGTGTGTGAGGGTGGAGATGGGTCGGGGGTGGGTTGCAGAAGCAACAGTAAGCATGGAGAAAAGAAGGTGACAGCTAATATAGCTTAGAAAACAACACAGTTATGGATAAATCATGGGTATATGGAAGAGGGGTTCAAGATGAAGGTACAAAACTAGACTGGAAGTAGAATATGAAGAGCTTCTATTTTGTGTTGAAAAGTTTACTCACTAAATTAAATCCCAATTACTGTTTTCTCTCAATGACACTACCATTTTCCTTGCTTTCTTTGACAATGTTTTTAAAATTATTATATTATTTGTATTCCTCATGCTACTTTGCCTCTACCCCACATGCCATGAAGTACAACAATCTATCAGGTACAGACAGGCAGAGTGGCACATTGTTATAAATAAAGATGGTACCATATGGCTATAGCCACCTAGCCACATTACAGAAGGCAAGGTGTTTAGCCTTCCTATGCCTTTATTTACTTTTATATACAATGGTCTAATCACAGCACCTCTCTTAGCTAGTTGTTATGAGGATTAAATGAATGAACAATGGCACATAAGAAACTTTATTCAGCAATTTTATACACTTAAAAAAATTACAGTACTTTTTTCCAGAACCAGCTTAGGATGACTCAGTGAGTTTTTCCAAGACTCACTTAAACCTGCAATTTTTCATTTTTCGCTGAATTTCCGTTTATGTCTGTAGGACAGAATACTATAAATGATCTATCCGTGCAATAAGTTTAACTCCATAACTATGTGTCCAATGATTCTAGCTCTTTCATTTAACGATTCATTCAGTGAATGTTTGTTGAAGGTTTACTAATTGCACTGGCCTGAGACATGAGTATAAAGTGATAAAACAAAAAACATAGTCTCTGCCTTTGTGTGGCTGAATCTAGTCGAAATGCTTGCTTAGTTTACAGAGAATCTCCTCCTATATTTACTAAATTGGTATTTGCAATATCATAAAGTTAAAGGGGCTGTTATTATTATTATGTTCACGTTACACAGATGAGGGGACTGAATCTTAAAAAACAGAGACATTCCCTAACTTCACAATCTATCTAGAAATGTTGGGCCAAGATTGAAATCCAGGTTCTCTCACTCCTCATGCAGGACGCTTTCCATGACACCACACAATGTTTCTTATTCCTACATTACATAGTTGCTATGGTTTGAATATCTGTCCCCTCCAAAACTCATGTTGAAACTTAATCCCCAACATGGCAGTATTGAGGCGCGGAGTGTTTAAGAGGTGAGTGAGTCATTGGGGCTCTGCCCTCAAGAATGGGTTAACCTATTTGTGGATTAATGGATCAGTGGGTTAATAAATTAATGAAGTATCATGGGAGTGGGACTGGTGGCTTTTTTAAGAGGAGGAAAGAGACCTGAGCTGACATGCTCAGCCCCCTCCACCCTGCAACATCCTGAGCCACTTCAGGACTTTGTAGAGTCTCCACCATTAAAAAGGGCTCACCAGATGTGGCCCGTTGACCTTGGACTTCTTAGCCTCCATAACTGTAAAAAATAAATTTCCTTTCTTTCTATAACACCCAATTTCAGGTTATCTGTTATAAGCCACAGAAAATGGACTAAGACAACCATATATTCCTTGGGATTAGGGAAATATCTTCCTTTTTATATATAACATTTAACACAATGCTGAGCACACCCTAAGGATACATGATATGCACACCGAACAAATGCATCCTTGAATCTATTGGGTAGAACCTGGCGTTCTGGTTTCCCTTCATTCTCCCTTGTCCTACAGTTCCACAGGGCCCTAGATCCATCCTGATGTTATGGCAACAGGGCACTCATGTGTGTTTCAGAGTCAGTCTCTTGTCCCTCTTCCTAAAAGAGAGTGCTGTCTGTGAGTATTGTTGGTGGAGGTGAGAATATTGGGCAAGGAAGACATTTGAGATGATGGATAAAAACAAATAAACAACAACAGCAACATAATCTATCTTAAATCAATGTGTATTTACTGAAGACCTGAAATCTACACTGTATTACATTGGATGCTAATTTACTGACACAGTAGGACACCAGCATTTATGAACACACAGTCTACTTAGTATAAATTGATCATTACATAAAATCTCATTCATTACTCACCACAACCTTATGAGGTTGAAATTATTACCCCTATTTTTCCCGAGAGGTTATGTAACTTGTTCAAGCCCTTATTTTGAGGTGGCTGACTTCCACAGTGCAACCCTATTTCATTGAAATCATCACAGTTAATACCTATATTAGTTAAAGGGGCATCGAGTAGGTAAAAATATGCAGTTTAGTGCCAAAAAAAAAAAACTAGCAAAAAATCTAGGCTAAAGAAAAAAGGTAAAAATGGCTGCTTTAAAAGTTACCAAGTGTAAACTACATTAATCAAATATGTTTCTTGAGTGCCACAAATTTAGTACAGCTGTCATCGCACACGAAGATATTTTCTTTGTCGTTAGTGTGATTATGACATCCGTGGGAATACATAAACCCTTCGACTGTCTGCATGCGTTTAAAGACTATCAAGTCATAACAAGAAGCAGTCACAAGTAGCCTCCCAGATTTGCTCATCTGGACTTTAAGATCCCAAAATGCTTACTTTTTTCATATGGTAATCATGTTGACATTTGTTTCAGAGATTATAAGAAGAGAAGTGGAAAACAGCATCTGAACCAGGAAAGGAACCTCAAAACAGCTGCTGGCCACCGAGCAGCTGTTGAACAAGGATCTGACTATTGTTCATCTCTCCCCACCCCCCCAGCAGATGCCACTACCTTAAATAGCAAGTAATATGGACTCTGCAGTGGGTATGACAAACATCCTCATAGCGGAGCAAGACACATCACCACTAACAGGCATGCATCTCCAAGAAAAGAAGCAAAATAGTTCCAGGATCCCTGACATGCATGCCCTTCAGTGTGGATCTTTTACCATCTTTATGGCAAGGCTGACAGCTATCTTTGGAAACAGCGAGCAATGAGGTAGATGCTAATCTGATTTATATTCTAAAAGGAGGGGCATCTGCTACTTTTTTCTTTGACCTACAGGAAAACAGCTAGTGGTGTAATGAAGCTAAACACAGGAAACTAGTTTGGCTTTGTGTGAGACTGCTAATTCGTTAGACTGCAAATTTTCCATAAAGAGTTATTTACATCTCACTAACCACTAGGTTCACACCTGGGGTTGGCAACACCTGGCAGTGTTCTTAATGAGTTCACCACTGTTTCCAAAGAAAATGCTGACATTAATAATTGTAATGTTACATTTATTGCGAGAAAAGTCCAAACATAAATGTGGTGGATTAGTAAAAGTCATTGCAATCTAACTGCTTTTGGTGCTAATGTAGCTTGACAGTATTTGCAAGCCAGGAAGGAGACAGAGAAAAAGCCTCCTGTGATAACTAGATCTTTCATGGCAATGCCTGATTGCATAAAGGCACCTGCTTAGGTGATTTTTGCCCTCAATGATGCTTTTGGCATTTTCCAAAATGGCACCTGAGTTTCTGTCATATTCTATTCAGTCTGTTACTAAATTCTCCTGATGCTTTTCTCCATATTTTTCAAGTCATCCCTTAATTTCCATTTTCATGGTTGGCCAGAGTCTTGGCCTGACCTGCCTGAATACATTACTGCAACTGCCTCCAATATAGCTAAGAAGCAAAAGTGACCGTCTTTGCATGATGTTGTGACTAATCCTGAAATTCACAAATAATTACTGAATGCCTGCTGGGTACCCAGCCCAGTGCTTGGTACTTTAAGATCAGGCAAAACGTAGCAGGCAGTTTGTACTTTTCAAAAGCTTTTGATTTAATTAAGGTGACAAAAAGTTAAATAACAGTAATGAGGAAAGGCAGTTCTTGGGATGTAGGAAACAAATAGATAATACATGAGATGTGAATTCAGAGGACAGGATCTTTTACAGTTTGTAGTGTTGTCTTGAATTTCTTAAATTGTAATACTTATTTGTTATCTCTTAGCTTTTGCTTCAGTAAAACAAACCTACTTTGCAGGACAGTACTGTGTACTGAAAATAGTATGTTTTTTCCTGAATATCCTACTTTTTCATGCCAAATCTTCCTTCGCCTCCTCCATCACCATCTTTCACCTGCTTCTCCTGCTCCATGGAGGCGCTTACTCTGTCTTTACTGGTTCCAGTCGTTCAAATCCACTCTAGTATCATCGTGTGTTTCATATCATTGCCACTCTCTATACTTAGTTATATTTTCATATAGCTACTCATCCTTTTGAATTGTTTTTATTAATCTAATAGACACAGGTGTGCTGAGGCTGGGCTTGTGTGTGTCATTTGAATTGCGTTAAATCAGCACAGCACTGTGGGCAGGAAAGTCTTCATTAATAATTCCCCATGGTGCCTCCCCATGCAGGACTTAATCAGTATTTCCAGGCGCCTGGATCCTGATTCTACAGGATGGACGGTAAGTCAGCACCTGCAGCTACTTAAAGCTGTTAAAAAATAATAATAATAAGACTTCTTCCCTCACTGCTCCTATTTGGCTGTTCCTGCTTCCTCTACGCCCTCTTTTTATTGGAGCCACTTGCCCTTGGCAGGATAGCCCTTGAGCAAGGTCAACATTTCTATTGATGCTTCACAATTGTCTCCAGAACTCACATACCTTTGACAGGATGATAGAGGCAGCACCTCCCCCTCCTTCCACCCTCTGCATTAGGCCAATAGCCATAGCTTCTCATCTTTAGATAAGATGAGTGGACATGTCAAGTCCTCAGAGTGGTTCCCTCTACAGCCCCTCTCAGTGGACTTGAACTGAGGGGGTGGCAACCCCACTCCTCCTCCTTTGTTGAGACGGTAGAACTCACATGACAGCTACATCCCTCTCCAGGTAAATCTGCATTATTATCTATCTCATACATCTTGATATCTAATATGTGATATATGTTTGGTGCCTAGATTGAAACTTCTTATCTAGAATCATGGCACCCTAGCTATATTAAAAAGCAAATTAGCCCAAGCATCATTCTGAGGGCAACCGTTGATTCACTGTTTAACTGAGAAAAGTTAAGCAAGAGTGTAGCTTAATCAGATATGAATTGAGATAAGGATATTGGATGGTTTAAACACAAACACTGGATGAGTTTTAGAAAGTGTTATACACACATACTGTATAAATAATGTGGATTTTTTCGGGGGGGAGTGGGTACACCCATTCTATAAACGAGGGCAATAATATACCTCCTCTTTTTTCTGGAATGTGAGACAGAACTGGATGATATATCTGGGATCTGAACGGTTGCCCAGAGATGATCCACCTAATATGTAAGAGTACCCTTCTCTCTCTCACCACTCCACACTTTTCTTCAAAACGAGTTCAATGGATTGGGTGAGGATGCTGAATTAAAAACCTGTATAGGGATCTGTAGTCCTCTGCAACAACCATCACTTCCCCTTATATAAAAGTGCAGTTGGCATGCCTGAGGTCCCAGCTATGTACCACGGTACTCCAGCCTGGGCAACAGAGATCCCATCTCAAAAAAAAAAAAAAGCACAGTTGGGGGTTACTATTTAAGTGTGAATGATTTAAAAGTAATTTCCTTAAAATATTAAAATAGTAATATCACAGGACATAACCAATCAAAATTTGGCAACTACTAATTTGAAATTCAGGATGAGGAGAAACTGCCTCTTAGTGTTATTATGCACAGTAAATTGCTACCAATGAGTAAATAGCATTAGCTGTAATAACCCAACAATTCCTACAAACTACTTTAAATCTTACATATTTTACCACATTTCATTTATAGAATGTATGTATGATGTTAATTCACTCTTTTAATAACTTTTGTCAAGCCATTATAGAATAACCGTAACCAAGGGACATAAATGTTTAACAAGGTATCTATAGTCACCTATCTATCATTTATAACATGGATGGCAAAAGCACTATCAAACATTTATTAAACATTTATAAATAATTTTATCCTACTTCTAGCATGTGTTATAAATATATTATTAATTCTTTCTAAATTATTGATAAGAACTCCTTGAAACTGAGTATGAGAGTAACATCTATTATGTAAATGACATTTTGTCACCCTTGAAATCCACATCCTAGGCTAACTATATGTACATCAGGGAGGCCATGGGCAGGGGTGAAGAAATACTATTTCTTGTGGAAAAATATAATATTTAAGTTATTGACAAGGCAAGTGCGTTAGATATAAATTTCATAGAACTAGTTTTCTCCAAACTGAAAATTCTATTAATTGACCAGATGCTTTGGGAAGTGGCTGGACTCTTTCTATTCACTAAGGAATACTGAATAGAGCAATACAGCATAGTTTAATGCACTATATATTTTATCTATTTTGCATATTTGCTACATAGGCCATATACCTACACCAGAGAAAATATTCATTGCACTGAATGGGATAATGATGCATATTAAATCTTCCAAGCCATATAAACATTACTAATACATAAAATTCAATACAGTCTTAGGACATGACCAGAAATACCTAAGATATTTGGGGGAACTGACTCAACATCTCTTTAGCTATAGAGTGGAAACCATGATGGCCACATGAACAAATTGCCACACCTACTTTGATCCAAGTTAATATGCTATATTAGAAGGTGAGACTGCAGCCTGGGCATGGTGGTTCATGCCCGTAATCCCAGCACTTTGGGAGGCTGAGGCGGGCTGATCATGAGGTCAGGAGATGAAGACCATCCTAGCCAACATGGTAAAACACTGTCTCTACTAAAAATACAAAAATTAGCTGGGTGTGGTGGCACATGCCTGTAATTCCAGCTACTTGGGAACCTGAGGCAAGAGAATGGCTTGAACCCAGGAGGCGGAGGTTGCAGTGAGCCGAGATCATGCCACTGCACTCCAGCCTGGTGACAGAAGGTGAGATTGAGATTGCAGAAACATGGCTACCAAATTCCCAAACACACAGTTCAGAGTCATTGGAAGTGGGGTGAGAAGAATTGAGTTCTAGGATAACTTCTGTGCCCTTTGACCACTTAAAGCAGCTGCGGACTTCTTCTCATTTCTTGACTTCTACTTCATGGACTCCAGAAAGCCACCCAGAGATTCTAAGCAAGGAAGAGCCTCTGTACTATCCAGAAACACAAGCCAAATCAGGCCAGCATATTAAAAATTTATTTATTTATTTATTGAGACAGAGTCTTGCTCTGTTGCCCAATCTGGAGTGCAGTTGCACCATCATAGCTTACTGTAACCTCCAACTCCTGGGCTCAAGTGATCCTCCAACCTCAGCCTCCAAGTAACTAGGATTACAGGCATGTGCCACCATGCTCAGCTAATTTTTTGGTGTTTCTCTTTTTTGTAGAGCCAGAGTCTTGCTATGTTATCCAGACTGGGCTTGTACTCCTGGCATCTAGCCAGCCTCCCAAAATGCTGGTATTACAAGCTTGAACCACTGCCCCAGCCCTAAAAATTTTAGAATCTTAAATTGAAGGTTTACATCAGAACAAGAATGATCCATTAATCTGCTAATGACCCACTAAAATTCAAACTTTATTTTAAGAAGAAACATGTTTTTTCATGCTTTCCAAGCCTTTCAAAAAGTGTGATTTCTCTAGAAATTTTAAAATTTGTTTTTTTAGGTGTTGATTTATTTCTATACATAATAAACAGTACCTTCTCATTGTTGGTACACTATTGTATTCACCTACTTAGCAAAGAAGTTGTGAGAAGAATAGGTAGTAGAATGATCTGAATTATTTGGACCAAATGTAATTAGAAAAGCTAACAAGAAGATGGCACAAAGTCACCAACTAAACTTGACCCTAAACAATACTCATTATGCAATCAAATAACATGAAAATTCCAGCAGAAGTTTAGAAAACTGAAAATATAACTGCACAAAAGTTCAGTTACATTTTGTTTCCAGGTTGAAGATCCACAATTAGACGCTATCATAGTGGTCCTGATTCTTGGCTTTTATTTACTTTTACCTCGACTTTATGTTTTTTGGAAATCTTGGATAGGGCTAATGGAGATGATGAATTACTAATCCCTCCTTTCCCCCTCTCTATACACATACAACAAGGCACTTCTCAGTATCATCATTGCTTGCTGAATTGTAGATAGTATTTGATGAGTAAATTAGTATCACATAAAGAAGGTAGCAAACATTCACAGGTGTCTTTCACCAGTGCCTACAATATATGCTCTGTCATTCTAGCAATTAACCTTGAATTCACTAGGGTCACACTCAAGCAGTGTAGTGAATAAAATGCTGTAACATTCTGAGCTTCAGGGAGTTCTTGGCACAGTTAATCCAGCTTGATGAATTATAAAAAAGACATAGTCCTCTATTAAGAGGCCACTTCATGCTCTGGAAACAGTTGAGCGGAGGAACACAAGGAATCTCGGTTCTAGCCAGGGGGTGTTGGTGAGTCACTTAGTAAACTTGCTGACTTTCAGCTGCATTTTCTGTAAAACTGCTAACACAATTGCATCTCTGAACATACCAATGACATGATCTTCTTGTTTTCCTTCTTTGAAAACAACCATAAGTAAGACTAAATTAAGGTAAATTGGGTAATTCCAGACCAAGAATAGAGACATTGAGAGGAGACCGACAAGGTCATACTAAAAACAGAAGTCTCTGGAGGCGATGCAGGAGCTGAGGCAGCAATGAATACCTTTTGGGTTTTCCACCTATGGGATCTATTTCGGGGGGTTCCTAGACCTGGAAACTGTCACATAGTGATTTCATTCTTATTCTGGTCAATGGTACTGTGTAAAGTAGTTGAAGATTGTCCTAAGTGAGTTTCAGTCCCTCCACCATCGTCAATAATGCCCGCCTCTGAGTGCCCTGCCTAAAGCCTCCTCCCTCAAGCTCCCATTTGGTTCTGCTCTATCTGGGTCACTCGGTCCTAGTGAGGCAGGAGAATAGGGTCTGAAGAGAAGCTAAAGCCAATTCGAGCTAATTTCCTAAAGCTGGATCAAAAGAAAGACACCAGGGACTGGGGGCAGGGAACCCCAGGCCAGTAAGTGCTGATTTCCTGAAGCTAAATCAAAGGGAAAACTCCCGGGTCTGGAGGTAGGAACCTAAGGCCAATCTGCGCTGCCTTCCTAGGGCTGGATCAAAAGGGAAAACCCCATCTCTCCACGCTGGAGTAACAAAGGGTCAGAGGCTACTCTCCCTACAACCCCGCACCCCACCCCACGACATCTCAGATGAAAGGGGAGCTTGCTTTGCATTGATGCAGGCCAAGCGCGGACCATCCCTTCATCCGCAGAGGACAGCAATCCAATCCGACCTCTAATTGGCCATGGGCCAAGTCCTTTATCCACACAAGGGGTAGCCAGTAGGGGCCTCGATAGGGTACAGGCACTCCAGAAAACTTTGTAACCGGGGCCCTGAGCCGCTCGCTGTGGTCTGCTCCCACCCTGTGGAGTGTTCTCTCACTTAAATAAACCCCCACATTCACCGTTTCATTCCTTTGTGACTTTACTCCCCTTCACGTCCTATCAAAATGTCTCCATCCCATGTCCCAAATTCCTAGCCACAAATTAAGTTAATAAATAAATATCTTAAAATTCCAATCCTGCTTCGGCAGTATTAATTCCTCAACAGACCATTCTTAAAGAGGCAAAGTGCGGTGTCTCACACCTGTAATCCCAGCACTTTGGGAGGCCAAGGCGGGTGGGTCATGAGGTCAGCAGTTCAAGACCAGCTTGGCCAACATGGTGAAACTTCGTTTCTACTAAATACAAAAATTACCTGGGCATGGCGGCCCACACCTGTAATCCCAGCACTTTGGGAGGCCAAGGCGGGTGGGTCATGAGGTCAGCAGCTCAAGACCAGCTTGGCCAACATGGTGAAACTTCGTTTCTACTAAATACAAAAATTACCTGGGCATGGCGGCCCACACCTGTAATCCCAGCTACTTGGGAGGCTGAGGCAGAGCATTGCTTGAACCCAGGAGGCGGAGGTTGCAGTAAGCCAAGATTGCGCCACTGCACTCCAGCCTGGCAAAAGAGTGAGACTCCGTCTCAAAAAAAAAAAAAAAAAAAAAAAAAAAAGAGGGAAAGCGTTTAGCAGGAAAACAAATACTTTCAGGGAGCTTGATGGGCTAAACTCTCCTTAAGACAAAATTTTATGTTTGGGAGCAGGAATTTTACCTAGTATTTGGCAGTATATGATATGATAAGTTAGAACTCAGCAAAATGTGCACATCACACTTTAAGTAGCAGGTTATCATGCTTTTGATATAATGCCTTGCTCACTGGGGCTACAGTTAATGTTGCCTGTAACTTCTAAGCTGGTGGACTGGTGGCAATGTGTTAACAGTATCATGTGCAAAAGGACCAAATAATTATTTTGATTTTGTGATTCTAAAAAAGAAGATACGTCATTATTTATAAGTTAAAATTGGCTGTAATCATTACATTAAAAATAAAATAACAACCTTATTGAAAGTGATGTGCTGTTTTCACTTTACTGGAATCTGGTACCATCTTGAGGTTGGAGACATGGTCCTGAGATATCTGTTGGTACAATGAACTTCAAAGCCAAGCCCCACAATTACAGTGAATGAGCCTCCATACCTGAGCATGGCAGGAAGTCATTCATTTTGTAACTTTTGGAAAACTATTTGATAATTCAGATATCAGTACTTCCTCCGAATATCCTTACAAATCTCTTTAGACTTATTGCACCCTCAATTCCCAATTGCCTACATAAAAGGATTGTATTAAGCATTCTTTCAATATTCTAACTGTACTTATTTTGTGGCACAACGAATATACCTTTATTTTTCTTTCTTGCAGAGTCTGGAAAATTTGAGGTACTTCAAAATATAACTTTAGTGCTGCAAAACCCTGCAGCCAACAGAGAAAATCAAGGCCATTCAAAGCTATACTATAATGTTTCTTATTTCAGAGCCAGGAAAATATATAGAAAATTACTTCCATTTCATTCAACTTTACATTGCATTATTGTCTTCGCAAATGTTGCTATGTATTCTTTTATATATAGTAATTGATATTTACAATATTTTCAACATTATAAAAGCACGCATTCTACCTTGATAGAAATTTATTAAATTTTAGTTCCATAAAATTAGTACATTTTTCATTAGATTGCACAGTAAAAGTCAATCTTTGTATTTCGTTAGGATAACACAGACTTGAAATGAGTCAGAGCAGGTGCAAAAGAAAAGAAAGCACAATTCATGAATATATGACAGGAGAGCAATAATACTAATTAATTTGGGGAAGAATGCGGCCAGATTATGCTTATGGAAGACTTAAATCTTCTAAAGGCTAGCAAATAGATGGCAAAGGTCATCCAATCAATGTAGATAAATAATGAAAGTCCTTAGAAAAAGCCAAAATGTGACAAGTGAGAGGGTGGTCATGTCATTCAATTTGGGGGACTTAAATATTGAAAAGTCAATGGTTTGGGCATTACATTCAAATGACTAGAGTAATGAAATAGAGAGAGATGAAGGAAAATCTATGTGTGCCTCTATGTCGCATGCCAGAATTCCCCTTCCCCGCGACCTAAACTATTCTCTACGGATGAAATTATACATTCTGGTTTATACATTATCTTATCACATGCCTTACACACCTGGTAAGAACATCACAAAAAGCATAAGAGTCATAGTGCTGGTGTTCAGCCTCCTGACGGATGTTAGCTGGAGCCAGTGTGGTTGTAAATAGTGAAACGTGGGCTGTGTGTCAGAGACTCTTGCCACTTCCACGTTGTCTCTGTCTCCCTAACATGTCTGATAATGATTGATGCATGAGTTTAAGGAAGAAGCTTATTGATTCATAGAGACGTAGAGTTCATAGAAATATCAAATATGTTTTGATAGGATCCATCCCCAAAGTAATGAAATGAAAAAGATTAGCATAGGTCATAATGTGTATTAGCCACTGAGCATTAGATTTCAGAGTACACTTGAGTTCTTTCTGTTCTGTCACTAGGGGGCACTGTGAGCATGGATGAAGCCCTGTGCCCTGGATGACCAAATAGAAAAAAAACTCCCTAGGGGAATTTGCGATGCCTCTTTTCATCCAACATTACGCGTTTTTTAATAACGTAGAAATTGGCCCTACATGTCTTAAAACAAACTTTCAGGCAAGAGACTGAAACTCACCAGATGACTACATCCAGAAAATGAGATGCCGGACCCCTCATCCACCTTGATTACTTCCTTACTCCTGCCTCATTGATTTTTTCCCTGCAGGTAGCTACATTCCTTCCCTGATATATAAACCCCCCAACTTTAGTTGGTTGAGGAGACAGATTGGAGACTTATCTCCTGTCTCTTTGGCTGCAGCACCTGAATAAAGTCTTCTTCCCTGGCAATCTTCCTTGTCTTAGTGATTGGCTTTCTTTGTGGCAAACAAGGAGACCTAGATCAAACCCCTGGCATTTTGGTAACACCAGTTTCTCTAGAAAATATTAGAGTAAGACTGCATAGGCAGCCAAATACAGAAGAAAGTTTAGATACGATATAGGCAAAAGAGTTTAGTCAGATAATGTTTATCTACTAGGGCTTGGATTTTCTTTTCTTTTAGAACAAAGAAAGTGATGAGAAGCAGGAAATAATTTTATTGATTTTTTTTTTTTTTTTTTTTTGTCCACATTGCAGATACTGCACTTCGTGTGTCAAACAAGGTGATAAAGACATCCCGGAATGTGGCAGTTTGCCAAAAATATACGAAACAAGATACCACAAGCTTCTCTATGTAAGAATCCAAGAGACTACATCATTCCTTAAGAAACTAGGATATTTCTAGAGAACACTATATTATTTGCATAAATTATTCCAAACTAAAATTATAACACTAAAAGTGCCCTCTTCTAAGCATCATTATTTCTAGAAAGTCTACTGTAGAAAATATTTTAAATAAATACATTAGATAATTCCCATAGTGATGCCCTTGATAGTACTCCAAGATTTGAATTATATATGCTCATTTATTCTTTTTTAAATAATTCAAGAGACAGATCAAAGCTTTACTTTTGTGAGTTTAGAATAATATTTTTTAAACTACATCTCTCAAGCTTTCTATTTTTCATGTGCTCATAAAAACATTTTCATACCAAGCATTTTAAATAAAAAAATAATTAGTTGAAGATCAGCATGGTACTTGTAATATTTTGTTGAAAATGTATTCAAGTGTTTTCTTTGAAAATAAAAGCAAACATAAGTGGAAATCTCACAGAGCTTGATGTACAGAGTAAATCACTTAAGTACAGATATGCTTGTCCTTTGAATAAAGGAGACATGGATATTAGGATGCACGAGAGGCTTGGAAACCTAACACTGAAGCCGGAAGCCCTGTTATTTAGGAGCTGGCAGATGAATAACCACAAGTACGTGACTACACTGCCACCTAGTGGTGCAAAGAATCAGCCTTCCAATAAGGATGCATGACTTACAATTCAGTGGCAATTTTATCAACAAATTTTTTTGTCCGTGAAAGTGCAAAAAAAAAAAAAAAAAAAAAAAATCACACCAGATGGCTTGAAAGAGCCTAATAAGAGCAGTTATTGCTCTTTTATTGTATATTATTTCTCCAAAGCTTCATGATTCTCATTGATAAAAACCTCAGGTGTCTGCAGAAAGGCTCTGCAAACTCAGCACCCCAGGCAGGTATGAAGGAAAACAAGCTTCAAGTGTCTTTGAATAGAAATAGTATTTTCTTACTGCTTGGAAGAAGTCTGTCTTTTGAAAAGTCTGCTTAGGATTTGAATCTCTGTTTTCCTTTTCTAGTTGGAAACCAAAGACAAAAACAAAAAACCCTTGGAGATTGTTCCAAACGCATCTTTCTTGCCCTCAACTGCCAGCCTTCTTAGGAATTAAATAATCCCACTTGTGATCATTCCAGGATTCAAACTTCTAATATTGACATCTCTGTTACAGGCGACAACGATGCCAGATTATGTCTGCAAATTAAGGTCATTTTAAAGGCCAAGGGAAACAGAAAATGCCTGGCAAGGGATTAAATTCTTCTTTGAGAGAGGGTTAAAAGAACCATTGCTATTTACTCATTGTGGATTTGTTTTGCAGGGACATTGTTATTATCGCAGGCATCAAACCGTAGAGGGGAAAAAGCTGCAAACAAAATATCAAGGGAAATAACGACCATACAAAATAAATAGCAGGCACAAACAAGTTCACAACGCCTCATGTGAACTTAGGAAAAACGCGGTCATGCATCCCACTTCCTGAATATGTTTTCAGTGGACACAATAGCCTTTCTTTCTTCTACAGCAAACAAAATTATTCCCTTCACCGCCGGTTGCCAGATTAGCCAAGAATATAACATTCAAGCTCAGGAAGAGATTACTGATGTGTCTATATTTAAGGGGGAAAGAAACATCTAATCTAAAACTTTGCATGAAATTTCTCCTAGGTAGCATAGTACATATTTTAGCTCTCATTTTTGTTTCCAGACATTGATTGCACTCCACATAAAATCTCTTTAGCCCCCCAGAAAGACACTCTGTTGGAAAGTCCATTTACAGTCATTTAATGCAATACCTAATTTTTCTGGTGAGGTAGCAAAACCACAGAAGAAAAGGGAGCACCGCTAGGCAGAGATGATCTAGAGTCCAATTCTCTTAGTCCCTGGCAACTCAATTTTCACTGCATCCTATAGCCTCTCTGTAGAAGTCAAGTGTATTTTACAGTTTTCTAAGGAATAATTGATAACCTCAACAGTCTGAAATTAAACTGCACAGCAGACAGTGGAAGATGGTATTTTAAAGTACCTGGAAGCTTTAGTATTCACTATTACACTACACTATTTTAATAAATAGAAAAGCAATGTTTATTCACTTAAAATTCATGACATCTATGAAGTTAAAGGTTTGCACAGCAATGAACAATTAGTTAAATATCACGCACGGAAGCTAAACAGCAATTTGTAGATTCTGTTGCGCAGTGCCTTAATTACTTATATTGCAACTTGTTTCAGACCACTAAAGACAGGGCTATCGAAAAATCCCCAGGCAATTAAGGACAAAGCGTGCTCAAACATGAACAGCTCTTGAAGAAATAAATGGAAAGATCAGGTTTTATCTATAATGTTATTAGGTAGATAAATCACTGGCAAGAATAAACCTATGGAAAAAAATAAAGCACAAACTAAGATTAGCCTTTAGAAATCTCCTTGGAGATTATGCAATTTTCCCCCACGAAATCAATATCAGTTCAATTGAAGATAAATTACACGAGAAAAAAAAAGAAGACACTTCATGAGAAGTAATAATAGCATTGTTTCTTTCACTGCTTAGTAAGATCTGATCACAAAGCCGTGACAAGGGTCGGGGGATCAGGTTATATTTGCTGGCTGTTTTCTCACGATGTGACTCTTGGCTGTGGGGGACATTGTTGTCAGAATGCCTTGTTGGCACTGGATTGAGGGTTTAGTTACTTTGTTCATTTAAACACATCTTTAAATTTTCCATAGCTAAAAAGAGACTAGTATTTTGATCTGTTTTCTTCCATTGAAATATTTAGGCCATGTATTATTAATATAGATCATTGATAGAACTTTTTAAAATTGTCAGTGGATGTCTAGAAAAAATATGAAAAATTTAAAAATATTCTCTTTTTTGAAAAAATACATTTTATTTAAAAATAAACCATCAAACCAATAACCCATGACTCTATCTACCAATGAAATGGAATCTAATGAACATGAGCACATAAAATAACACTTCTGCATAATAAATTTATTTCTTGTGACATGAAACAATTTGGAAATGAGATTTGGATGATGTACTTTAATAGGCTGTGATTATGATAAAACCACATTTTATAGTGTAACGCTAGCATTAATTGGTCTCAGATATTACTTCTTTTATAGATACTGTATGATGTATACTATGTTATTATTATAGTCCGTTAAACCATAAATCCTTCTGAATAGGTCCTCCAAACACAGTATTCTAAACTGTTACAAGAAATGACTGCCAAGAAACTTTTGACATGAGCAGTGAAAAGTATTTATATAGCATTTGGTCACATGTGTTTTTTAAGGATGAAAAAAACAAACTAAAATTTTGGAGATGAGAAATCATGTTAAGAAAGTTTTAACATATCTGTGGAGATGGCACAATAAATGCATTTCCTATTTTCTTTTAATATATGTAAATTAAATTAAATCATGAAAATATATATTAGTGTTGAGAGTGGCCTTAGAGTCTATTACATAACTATTTTTAAAATGAGGACATGGAGGCAGGAGGAGCATTTATCATAACATTTCTACAGAAATTCAATGTGTCTAGCTCTACTCCTTGGCATCACAGTCTGGGAGAAATGCTTTGTCTGGATTGATTATGAACTTGCAAAAGAAAGCCAAGATGTAACATTTCTGAAACAATTTCTTAATTCTCTAGTGTCAGAAATTAGTCAGATCAATACTGCAAGAAAGTGTTAGGTGAGGATTTGAGGGACTCATCTAATCTATACTACAGGAACATTTTTAAAAATATGAACTCATGATGACAGACCTCCGAACGGAGAATAGAACACACGAGTACAGAGCGGGATTGAGGAAAGAGTGGATCAAATATGTAGAAGACAGGCCTTTTGACTTTAGACCTTATAAAAGTGATCCTATTCTTAGAAGACAATTAATGGACCCTAAAAAGAGAATGCACTGAAGGGGAAATGGTCAGGCTATGCCAATGTTTTCAGTGTGGAGGGTGAGCAGGTGCTCTTTATGCATGAGGGTGGCCTGCAGTTGAGAACCAATATGCTTTGTTGATGAGAACAAGTATATACGTTTTGAACCAAATACTGGCTAATGCAAATTTTTTATCATTAGCACTAACTATTGCATAATTTAAGCAATGACATGCTAATATTTATGACTTCTGCTTATAATGTATATCATTATATCATAGATACGGTCATTATATCACCGTATCATTGCTTTATATGCATAGGTCAGATAATACATTTGAGGAATATAATCATACTATATAACAAGACATAAAAGTGAAACAAAAAAGGGGCAATTTATACATGGAATTCAGATACATGAGCAAGAAGTAAGAGCAAAGAAAAGCTAGTGGTGTTTCTGTGGGCTTAGCATTTTTTTTTAAGATCCTCAGTATTAGAATAAGAGAAACATCATCAACATCTTTCTTTTTGTGAAAGCAAAATATGATTCATTAAGTAATGGAAAAAATACTTAAAATTTAAGCATCGAAAGTCAAATAGGCTGGGTGCAGTGGCTCACACCTGTAATCCCAGCACTTTGGGAGGCCAAGGCAGGCGGATCACCTGAGGTCAGGCGTTCGAGACCAGCCTGGCCAACATGGTGAAACCCCGCCTCTACTAAAATTACAAAAATTAGCTGGATGTGGTGGCGCACCTGTAATCCCAGCTACTCAGGAGCCTGAGGCAGGAGAATCACTTGAACCTGGGAGGCGGAGTTTGCAGTGAGCCAACATCATGCCACTGCACTCCAGCCTGGGCGACAGAGCAAGACTCCATCTCAAAAAAAAAAAGAGTCAAATACACAGAACCAGGAAGTGGGAAATGGCTCGTGGGGATAGAGGAATATATTTGGTGTTTATGCCAGAGGGAGTCACCTTTAAACAAGGATAGATCCATAAAGGAATAAGAGGGAAGGTAAATTAGAAGGGTTTCCAGACTTTTGATGATACCGCAGTCTGATATTTACTGAAAATTCAGGAAGCAGAGAACTAAAGACTATGGGATACAATTTGACAAACACTACATCATACTTAAAACATGATATAAAGCTTGTCTAATCCGCGGCTTTGGGCCACAGATGGCCCAGGTTGGCTTTGAATGCAGCCCAACGCAAATTCGTAAACTTTTTAAAAACATTATGAGAATTTTTTTGTGATTTTTAAAAGTTTATCAGCTCTCATTAGTGTTAGTGTATTTTATGTGTGGCTCAAGACAATCCTTCTTCCAATGTGGCTCAGGGAAACCAAAAAATCGGATACTCCTGAACTGTATGTATCTTGTATTAGATTTTCTAGAACTTCTGGTTGAATCCAAGAATGGTATTGTTCCTGTGAGGTCACTCAAATTGTAGGCTGGAATTTCTGAACCAATGGATTCCCCGCATGAGAAATCTCTAAGTAATTTCTCAGATTTGAAAATACTTTCTGAATACTCCTGAAAAGATTACCAAAATTAAGAAACCAGCACCAATGTCCAGGTTTGTATAGAAAATGCTAACAATCCAACCTTGCATGGAGAAAATTCCCTGTCAACTAGGTACACCAGCAGCATTCTTGGTAAAGGTCATCCTCTATGTTCATTGCTCAGGAATCTGGGCTTCATCCTTACACATTCTTTCCTGACCCTCGTCCGATCAATTACCAAATCTTGCTAATTATACCATCTTGATATCTCTGGACTCTGTCCATGTGGCCCAGTGCCAAATACCAATGGTTCTACTCCATCTGTATGAGGCCTTGCGTTGACTCTTATACCAGCCTCATAACCGATTATCTTGAAACATCTCTAATCTAATCTTTATAGTCAGAAGGATATATTTAAAACACAAATCTCATTCCCTTTTTACCCCCAAGATCACTTCCCTTTGTCCCTTAGAAAAAAACTCTGTCTGTCCTAGAGTTTGCCTGACCTTGTCTCGTGTGGCTCCGGCTTACCTGCCCAGCAACATCTACGTCAATTTTCTACTCCCATTTCAACACTCCAAGCACACTGCTCTTACTTTCATTTCCTGAAACATCCCACTTCCCAAGTCATGGATTCAGTTCTCGCTGCTCCTTCTCATTTCCTGTCCTCAAACACTGAGTTCTTTTCAATGGCTTCCTGAGTGAAGTTAAACATCCCTTGCCCTAGAGACGTTTGCCCTTATCCAAACAACTAGACCGTTCCTGCAGTCATGCAGAAAATGCCATATGCTATATTTCTTCACTGTCTTCATAATGTTCGTAATTGTTCAGATCTATATTCTCTCATTCCTTACAGGCTTCTTAAAAAAAGAGCCCGAGGCCGGGCACGGTGACTCATGCCTGTAATCCCAGCACTTTGGGAGGCCGAGGTGGGCAGATCACCAGAGGTCAAGAGATGGAGACCAGCCTGGCCAACATGGAGAAACCACGTCTCTACTAAAAACACAAAAATTAGTAGAGCGTGGTGGAGCTCACGTGAAATTCCAGCTACTCAGAGGCTGAGGCAGGAGAATTGCTTGAACCCGGAAGGCGGAGGTTACAGTGAGCCAAGATAGCACCACTGCACTCCAGCCTGGCAACAGAGCAAAGCTCTATCTCAAAAAAAAAAAAAAAAAAAAAAGAGCCTGAGTCTGTGTTCTGGACTCCCATATCCCTCACACTGATATTTTCTGGTCCAGAGAAGGTGCTTAATAAATGGTTCTTAAATAGGTGTAAGATTATTAATAACAAAATATGTAATATTGCTACAATTAAACATTTTAAAGTGATGGTTATCTCTTGTCCACTTCCTCATAAGAGAAAACAAGCCGCTGAAATACCAAGCATTGAAGCGTAAAGCTTAGGGGTATTGGTGGGATGACTTGCATCAAGTCATTTGGGATATTGACAATGTATGACGATATTCACAATATTGCAATAACTGACAATACATGAAAACACTGATACTAGAAGACAATATTACAATACATGACAGAAAGTCAACCCTGGCAGTTTTCACTGTTGGCGGATTACCTCCAATGTCCAAAATAATATTATTTTGCAATGTGAATTGTTGTTGAGGGGATTAATGACATGATGCATAGCAAGCTTATAATAGAACTATGAATCAGGGTTATCTGATTCCCATATGTTGGAGAAGGTCACTAAGCTACTGAGCAAATCCAGTCAATACCAAAACCATCATCTGTATTCCAGTCATAATTTGAGACTTCACAATGGTGTCAGGAATTCTGTTTAAATATCAAGAATATATTGACATTGAGAAAAGAGATGAAGTGACTGATATAAAAGAAACCCTCTCACCCCATTACTTTATTTCCTTACTCTGTTTCACATTTCTTCCTAGTACTTAATATTTGTTTATTTCCTGATTTTGTCTATCACCACAATGAAGGTAATTTTAATGACAGCTTATTTAATTCTGTATCCGCGGTTCCATGAAAAGTGCTTGGCACAAAAGAGGAACTAAATAAGGTGGCAACGAATGAGTACATGAGTAGGTGTTTAATGAATATAGGCTTAACAAAGGAAGAATCAGCAAGGTAGGTGTGGGCCCGTCATTCATCATTTGTTAGAAAGTGGGCGAAGATACTTGGAAGGATGTTTTAAAAGCTGGCACAAGGCTGTAATGAGCAGGAGGAACTCGGCGGGGAGGGTATCTAGAGTTTATGATACTCACACTGTACTGCTATACTCCACATCACACCCAGATACTCTAGAGTAAGATCCAGGAAGGAGGACTGAGGCTACACGAAGCCAGGTGAGAAAGAAAGAAGCCCACTGGCCATTTCTTTAACACTAAGGAAGCTCATTCTATTGATGAACATTCAGCCATACAGTAAAGGAATATAGAGGATTTGCATTTTTCTCTGGTGAGAGATGAAAGTTCTCTTTCCCAGCAGGGCTAAAACAAGGGTAAGGCAAATGAAGAACGTGCCTCAGACAGAAAAATGCCCCCTTATATTTTGTATCTCACTCACCTCACCCCTGTCTCCGCCCTGTTCCACAACTCCTGAGGTTGATTAGCATAGGTTATATTTATTTTATTTGTTGTTTTCTTGAGACAGGATCTTGCTCTGTGGCCCAGGCTGGATTGCAATGGCATGATCATGCCTCACTGAGCCTCAACCTCCTCGGTTCAAGCCCGAATATCTGGGACTACAGGCCCAGCTAAGTTTTGTATATTTTGTAGAAACGGGGTTTCACCAAAATATATAATGACCAGGTTGCCCAGGCTGGTCTCGAACTCTGGTCTCAAGTGATCTGCCTGCCTCGGCCTCCCAGAGTGCTAGGATCACAGGCATGAGCCACTGCACCTGGCCAGCAGCAGATTATAAAGCACAACTTTGCTGGAGGCCTACCTCTACCTCCTTGAAAGGAACCTAGAATCCATCCAAGGTCTGGGGACAGTAAGGAGTGCCTTTCAGATTTTAAGGCCCTGCACAATACAGAATTCAATCAGCCACTAACTGTCTGAGTGCTTCCTTGGAGTTTATCATATGGGGACATAAGGCTGGTATACGGAGGCTCACCAGGAATCACTCAATGTGCACTTGAAATTCCATGATAATTAAATGAAAGATTCCAAACTGTAGCCCCAGTTGCACACATTTATCGTGAGGAAAGTGAACACCTAACATTTTCTCCGCAATGCCTGATATCTGCGGATGAACCCTGGATTATTAAATAATGGCCTCAGGCTAGCAAATGAACTACGCCCTTTGCCATCTTATTATTATAGTTTGTTTGCCTTAAATAAACTTCAATGTAGATATTCGTGTTCTTATTTGGCTTGGAGAAGATAAGTTTATGAATTTGCGGTGTGGCAACCTTTCTCATTTTCAAAAAGAAACAAAAAACAACCCCAAAGTCGTGATTTCACCTTTTGCATACTGCCTTTAAGAACACCCAGTTTCATCACATAATCTACACACTGTCCTCCTCCCACAGAAATGACAGTAGCAATTCTGTGACAGAACATATAAACGTGGGAAAAACATTTATGTATATAAATTCTTCCTAGGTGCTCTTGGACTGAACCCAAGAACATAGCACCACAGCAGGCAGATGTAAGCCTATAAAGCATGGTCACAGAAGATAATTGCTGTTAATAATTCATTAAGAACTGTTCCTTTCTCTTTCTGGAAACGTATTCACCACTTCAACCATTTTCATCAAGCTTTATAATTGGATGTGGAGAAAGGGCACACAGGATTTTATGAGCAATAACAACTAACATTTGTACAGCATTTTACAATTTGCAAAGCAGTTTTCATAAACATAATTCACTCCTTACTGCCTCAGTAGTAGTTAGGTGTTATTAAGATAATCTACATTTTCCTAATGAGGAATCTGAGTTGGCAAGATTATAAATGTCATTCATGGCTATGGGAGTAAACCCAAATAAAATGTTTGGAATGCACAGAGATTTGTTGTTTACATAAGGAGTAGTCCAAAATTAGGCAGGAGCTAGTGCTGGTTCATTTACCCATTCCACGATGTCAGCTCCAAAGTCTCAGAAATTCTTTCTTGTCCTCATGGCTATGGAATGGCTGCATTCCAGGATGAAGGTGGTGGAGGAGGCAGAAAAAGGAGCTGAGAAAAACCAAAGCTTGCCCAGAACTACACGGGAGATCTTCGTCCCTGTCTCGTTTCACAGACGGTTATGCAGCCACTCCTCTGAAAGGCGGCAATGGAAAGGAGATTAGATGAAACAACTGCAATCTCTCCTACATAGATATAATGAAATTTTAATTTCCATTCTCTTACTCCAGAGCTCAGTCCTCTCTATCTACAATAGACAACACATCAATGGGAAGGGGGTCTGTGTGTGTATAGTTTGTACACATGCTTTTGTGTTTGCAAATAACTATGAAGCTTATGATACACAGGGGAGATAAGGACTTCGCCATGAGATTGAAAAACATCTAAGTACTTGTTTAAAAAAAAAACAAATGAATTGTTGCTTACACTTGAACTTCTTTAATTCTTATTTCAATGCTCCCAGTCATTGAAGAACCATTTGCACCCAAGATTTCCAATACTGTAGCTATATAATTGTAATTCAAGTAATACACATCTATCATTAATCTTTTAACTATACTTGAATTCTTCAATCCCATCTGATGGCAGAACATTTCCAAGTAAATTGCTCACTATCTTAAATTCATTGTATCTAAAACTATGTCCCATGCTGTCTGTAAAACTTCACTTCCAAACATTCTTAAAATCTTCCCGTGAAGCCACTATACTCATAGAGCTCAATCAAAAAGTGAAGTCACAAGCCAGGCACAGTGGCTCACGTCTGTTATCCTAGCACTCTGGGAGGCTGAGGAAGGAGGATCACTTGAGGTCAGGAGTTTGAGACCAGCCTAGCCAACATGGGGAAACCCTGTCTCTACTAAAAATACAAATATTAGCTGGGCATGGTAGTGCATGTCTGTAATCCCAGCTACTTGGGAGGCTGAGGTAGGAGAATTTCTTGAACTTGGGAGGCAGAGGTTGCAGTGAGCTAAGGTCATACTACTGCTCTCCAGCCTGAGTGACAGAGCGAGACTTTGTCTCAGAAAAAAAAAAAAAAAAGGTGGAAAAAAAAGTGAAGTCTAATTTGTTGAAAATTCAAGCAACATGCTTTGTGGCCAATATGCTTATTGTTCACTTGCCTGGCATTGTGCTAGGTGCTGCAGCCACAATGGGAAGCAGACTTAACACATTATAGATTTGTTACATTTTCCCTATTTGGGTCCTTACTGCATTAAACACATGTATGTTATTGCAGAAGATTCCACCTTCTTTTTTCCACTCCACATGCTAACAACAGAATCAACTTTCTAAAAGATTGTATCTATTATGCTTGTTTCAGTTTCAATAAATTACAGTGTTTCTGCAGCACCAACAGCTTTCATTTTAAACTGCTATGCTCTTCTGTGCAATAAAGGATTAATCTCACACAGAGAGTGGTCTGGCCTTTGTCCTCAGCTCCTAGGAGGTGATCTCTAGGTCACTACAATGTCCTGCCTGGGACGAGTGTCTCTTTGCTTGGAAGCTTTGCTATAGGACAGTCTAAAAACATGATTTATGATGGGGGCTTTGGGACACACCAAATCAGCTCCAACCTCCAGAGTAACTGGAGATTAAGTATTGGCTCCAACTTCCAGGAAGGGCTGGAAACCAAAGGTCAGTCATGTGAGCAGTATGTGATATAGCTAGAAGGAAAAGTGGACGCCAGTGGCTTGGGTGGGGGTCCCCAAAGGGTCATGGTCAGAAGAGGTAACTGCCCATAGCTCCATGGCGAGGATGACTGGAAGCCCTTCCTCCTAGAGTGTGCATCCCTCCTAGACTGCCCTATTCAGCCTTGTCTTCAGCTGGTTCTAATTTGTATCATTTTTCTGTAATAAACCTGACTGTGCATATATTTGAGCAACAGGGATTTCTATTGCGAGTCCATTTACATGAGGGTTTTTTTCAACAAATGCTCGGCCCTTCCTATCCAACAGGTTCTGCATCCATAACCCAGTGCAGATGAAGAATACAGTATTCCCAGGATAAGAAACCCACAGATACAGAGGGCTGACTTTTTGCATGTGCAAGTTCTGCGGGAGCACTGTGGGGACTTGAGTATGAGTGGATTTTGGTGTCTTCAGGCGTCCTGGAACCAATCCCCCATGGATACTGAGGGTCAACTGTAATAGCTTCTGGTGAGTTCTGTGAGTCTTTCTAACAAATTAGCAAATGTGAAGGTGTCAGTGGGGGAACGCCTGACTTTGTACCAGCTGGTATGAAGATGATCCTGAGACCCTCGAACTTGAGTTGGTGTCTGAAGGGATGGAGTCTGGTGGGGATGGCGCCCTCCGGCTGTGCAGTTTGTTTCTCATTGCATATCCTTTCTGCAAACTCCTGGCTTTCCTCCCCAGGCTTCTCTGCTGCATAGTTCAGTCTTGTTTCTCTTCTTAATATTCTCCCCTTACCCTGGGGTTGTTTATAACCCTTCTCTTCTTTCTCCAAATCTTCCACACTTTGAAGGAAAATGCCAAGTCCTGCCTCCTTCATGAAGCTTCTTTTCACCAGAAGACTAAATGTACATTGATGGAGCCTCAACTAGCAGGTGAGTTTTGTTTCTGTTTTTATAAACAGTAACTTTTATTTGAAGTTTAGGTGTACATGTGCAGGAGGAGCAGGTTTGTTACATAGGTAAACTTGTAACATGGCGTTTGTTGAATACGTTATTTCATCACCCAGGTATTAAGCCTAGTATCACTTAGTAATTTTTCCTGAGCCTCCCCCTCTTCCCACCCTCCACCCACTGATAGGCCCCGGTGTGTGTTGTTCCCATCTATGAGTCCATGTGTTCCCATCCTTTAGCCCCCACTTATAAGTGAGAACATGTGGTCTTTGGTTTTCTCTTCCTCAACTAGCAGATGAGGTTTTAATATCATATACTGTGCTTGGTTTTGCATGTGTTGTAATGTGACCTCATTACAATGTCAACTTCTCAAGATGAGGGAACATGTCTCAATCAGTTGTGTAACCCTCCCCTCATTCCTATTACAAGGCTAGCGGGGCGTTCCATCAGTAATACTCACTTGGCTTCAACATTTCTAAGAACAGATGGAAGGACTCCTCCTTCTGTCCAGAACCAAAATGAGTGTACTCAGACTTGCATTCATTTGCAGTCATCAACGATGGTGACCAGTCTTAAGCTAGCTTTAATACAGGATCCATGCTCTCAAGTCATTATCTGTGACCCAAGAATGGAGTTATAGGGATGCTTTTTTTTTTATTCTAAGGATTACTATGAGTAAATGAATGCATTCATACTGCCTAACCAAGTTTCTTTTTTAAAAAAATCAACTACACATTTGCTTTGTTATGAGCACAGAGAGTGGCCAAAAACAATACTTGTGGTGATTGACCAATGACTAAAATTAGCTAACTCACCTCTCAAGCTGCTAGGCATCAGGCACTGTCCTAAAGTCCTTCCTGTTGGGGCCTGGGGTGTCTGTATTTGTGACTACATAGGGGTAAATTTGCTTCACTCCCACAAAAATCTATGAGGGAAGTGCTATCATCATCCTCATTTTATAGATGAGCAAACTAAGCACAGAGAGTTTAAATAACTAGTCCAAGGAAAACCAGTTACTAAACTGTAGAGGCGGGATCCTATCCCAGGAAGTCTAGACATAGAACCCATGGCTCCATTATGATGGCTAGCTGACTCCTGCCTATTTGTTTAGAGTGCAGCTGGACTGTGCTCCCATACAAGCATACAACCTTGTCACATGGCATTGCCACATACTGATAACCCTTCATGAGTATAATAAAAACATGAAAACATATCATTTTCACATGTGGGGGCATCACACTAGGACTTGTCATCAATGGACGTGAATTGGTGCTGTCTTTCTCACCTGGAGCATGTAAATGTTATTCCCGCCTGAGTGCAGTGGCTCGTGTCTATAATCCCAGCCCTTTGGGAGGCCAAGGCGGGCGGATCATTTGAGGTCCATAGCTCAAGACCAGCCTGGCCAACATGGCGAAACCCCATCTCTACTAAAAATACAAAAATTAGCCGGGCATGGTGGCACATGCCTGTAGTCCCAGCTACTCAGGAGGCTGAGGCAGGAGAATCACTTGAGCCTGGGAGGCAGAGGTTGCAGTGAGCCGAGATCGTGCCACTGGACTCCAGACTGGGAGACAGAGTGAGACTCTGTCTCAAAAAAAAAATTTAAAAAGTGTTTCTGCCAATGTCAGGGGAGGTATCTCATAGCAAGAAACAGGTTGCATCATTTCATTTCAGTTGAGAGGAACAGGAAAATAATATACTGAGCAGTATAAACTTTTGGAACTGAATTTTAATCATTTTATATAGTCTGTCATTTAATGACTCATGGTAATACTATTAACAATATACCGTTAAGTGGACACAGGCTTAAAATGGCATGTATAAGTATTAGCCCACTTTTTGCATAGATCAATACATAAATATACATCTTTGAAGGTGTTCACAATGCTTAGCTTTTGGTACCAGTGTTTTTGGTATGTTCCTTTGTTTGTTGCTTGTATTTTCTACACCAATTATCTATAATTAAAATAGATTACTTTGCCCAAAAACCAATTGATATAGTTTTTACGTTAATCTGAACAGATAAGCCCAAATTAAAAATACATATATAAACATCTTCAATTGAACTCAAGTGGCCTAAAAAAAGCGATGTTTTAAAACATACACACATAAGATGCTGTATTTTTTAGAGGTCTTGTTTTAAAATTACTTCTGAAACATATTTTTTCAAATACAAAAGGAGACAGAAGAAGTTTACTAAATGTTGGTTTCAAACCAACCAGCTATATGAAGTCAAAACCATGCTTTTAACTTCTTTAGATAAGATACCTAATTATGTACTTACATTCAAATTAAATCCACGGTCAAGCTCTATTGCTCCGTTAGTAGTTTCAGAGAATAAGTTACAGAGATGGTCATGTGAGCAGATACCGACAGAAGGAAAAGAAGGAGGCATGGGACAAGGAGCAGGAGGAAGAGAAGAAGTCACTGTGGACTATAAACCGTAACTTAGGATGTGTGGAGAAAATTTTACTTTCCACATTAAACCAAAACCGAAGTCAAAATAATTCTATTTTACATTAGAAATTCCACAGCCTTTGTATTAAGGAAGCTTTTTCTTTAAGGTGTTTTCATTCATTTCATTTCAAAAATTTGTTCCAGAGGCCTATATTATCTGCTACTCCATAGTAATTAACTTATGATTTTACTCTCCTATGCGATAGAAAGGACCTAGGACAAGAAGATTACTTCAGTGCCGGAAAGAGGCGACTTTCAAACAAAGGAACATGTCTCTGAAGGGGAACTTCTATGCACTTCAAAACTGTGCCTGGAATTTGCTATACTCAACGGCCCAGTGACATTGCGTATGTCTCAATTTTGTGGTGATACAGTTGGTGTCAAAATCCCATTTGGACATGCAGAAATTCGTTTCTATGATTTACTCTGAGCCCAAAGTCAGGAATTTGTTTTCTACTGAGGGCTGCTGACACATGGGAGAGAGACAGATTACAGGGCTCAACGAGATACATACACTATCGACTCCTGAGAGAAAAACAAGACAAAGAGGGAGAGCCAGGCACTGTGATAGGAAATGGAAACCGATATTCAAGGGGAAAGCGCCCGTCTTCTGACCAACTCATTAACAGCTGTTCTAAGCTGTTTGGTGTAGCTTGGGCAACAACAGAGTTCTCATTTGAATATTTTCCTTCATTTGATTTCACAGATTGCTTACAGCTTATTTTCATCATCATTCTAAAATAGTTGACAAATCTCAATATCAGTCTGTGATTTTTGTTTCTTTAGGAAGCATTGATCATTTTAATTCTAAAAAGAGAAGCCACGCAAGTTAGGCAAGCACCTTTTTTTGTGAAACATCTTACCAAACAAGGACAATTTTGTTAATTATTTATCACTATTGGTATTTAAACAATATTAGTTATAAAAAACACTTGACCTCAAAAATTATTTTGTCTGTTTACTCTGAATATATATGCATATATATTTACTCTGAAAGTATATATATGCATATATACTGTAAAATTATACATATATATGCATATATATATACTCTGAAAGTATATATATACTTTCCTATGTGTATATATATGCATATATACGTGTATACATATATGTATATACACATACGTATATATATATACACATATATGTGTATATATATGTATATATATATAAAATGAAAGGGTTGCAGGCCAAGAATAAACCAGACTAATCATTTGTACTCAATGAATTGCTGGTATAAGTGGTAATATAATTTTAATAAAATATTCAAATATCTGGAATTTTAATATAATACATTTTATTCATAATTTTTCTGCTTAAAAAGTCTAAGCCCTCTATTTCTTGATCTGAGAAATTATGCATCATTCCTGACTGAATTTTGAATTATTTGTGAATTCTTATAGCATAACTTGAATGGCAAATGACAAGAAAGCAACTCTTGAGAAAAAGGAAAAATGCATACCTAATAGGCAAACCCAATGTTTCTATCATGATGACAAAAGGGGCTGTCATTGACTCATGTACAGAATATAAGTAGCAAAATTCTGGGCTTTTCTTACTTCTTAAATCTTGAAATGTACACTGAATGTTGACTTGGAAACTGTTCCAGACTGTTTGATTGATATGTATCACCTGTTGATCCACATTCTTCCCTCTATTCTTCCTTCTTGTATCTGCATTGTATACCATGCTTACTGAAGAAAAAACTTTTTGAAAATCAAGTGTTTGGGTACTAATAACAAATACTCTAGATAATACTTAAAATTCAGAATAATTTCAATATACCTACCAATAATTTAAAATATTTTGTAGTTTATAATGTGTTTTCACATACTCTTCTACCTTATTATCTCCATTTTATTAATGGGGAAGTTGCTGAAACTATGAAAGTTATATATATATATTTTTGAGACGGAGTCTTGCTCTGTCTCCCATGCTGGAGTACAGTGGTGCGATCCCAACTCACTGCAACCTCTGCCTCCTGGGTTTAAGCAATTCTTCCTGCCTTAGCCTCCTGAGGGGCTGGGATTCCAGGCATCTGCAACCTTACCCAGCTAATTTTTGTATTTTTAGTAGAAATGGGGTTTCACCATGTTGGCCAGGCTGGTCTTGAACTCCTGACCTCAGGTGATCCACCTGCCTCAGCCTCCCAAAATGTTGGGATTACAGGCAGGAGCCACTGCTCCTGGCCTATACTTACCTTCTCTTAAACAAAGGCATAACTTTTTAAAAAAGCCATAGTACCTTACAAATGCTAATATGATGTTTGATTTCTACTTCAACACTTTTTGGAAAATGAAAAATATGCCCAGGCATATGGAAAAAGTATCAACAGATTTCACTTATGAGTGGAACTCCTTCAAACACCGCACAGTCCTCTAACATTTAAATAGCAGTCATCAATTTATATTAAATAACACTTAAGGCCCAAGTAAAATGAAATTATTTAAATGGTTCTACTTAAGCCCATCTTTACTAATTCATACAATATTAAAATTAATTTAGCTGCCAATTAAAATAGCAATTGTACTCTACAATGATTTCTTTTCAAAACAATTTATTTAACTTAATAATAATTTGGAGAAACAGTCATATGCTGTACTAAGAAAGGTATTAAAATGGAGGAACAGTTACCCCTTTGGGAGAAGAAAGGAACATGTATTTATTTTATACCTTTACCCCAAGAAAGTAACTTTCCATTGCTTGATATTTTTTTTCAGAAATTATTTGTCTTGTCATTTTTATGACATACAAAGGCTTAATGCAAACTGTCAAAAGAAACAATTCCACAAGAACACTGCCTTTTTCCACTTTTCATCATAAACTGCTATTTGCCTCAACTAAATTAAATTTCTCTTGAGTTCATGAATCAGTCTAGGTGCTTCATTCTTTATTTGATTCAATGAAGAATGCCTATCTCCTCTATCAGTCCCCATAATTTGTTTGAAAAGGACTTTGCATAACAAATGAAAATAACTTTATTACTTGATCAGTAGAGGCAGTATTCAATTTATATAATAAAATTAAAGGTGAGAAAATAATTTTCTGCACACTTTCTATAGTGGCTTTCTCAATAGGAGTCTTCAACCTTCAAACACCTTCACAGTAGCGATTTGGACATTTGTCACTCACGGATTTTAAGGTAATATTCTTTCCCTTAGTAATCATTATGACTTAATCCAAGATCTTTCTTCTCAATGTCGCAAACCTTTAGGAGGGCTACAGTTTGCAAAAAAAATTTATTTTAAAATGGAGAAAAAAATCTTTATATAGTGTAAAATTAAAAGCAATACTCAATATTGGTGTATCAAATGATTAATCATTTGGCACGTACATACAATTAAAAAGTTGAGAAAAAGCTCAATACATGATTAATTAGTACTTGCTATTCAAGACACTTTATAGAAATAAATGAAGATAACATTGCAATGAATATGTGGAATTATATAGATAATATTAAACAAAAAATAAGCTAAGAACATCCTGTTTGATTTTACTAAAATTTAGCTTCCAAATGAATGAAGGTTTTTTTAATGGAAAGTCAATGATTCTTACAATTTACATACAGAAACAATGAATAATAAATGATAATGATGATGTGAAACTGTCAAACAGCAGAGCTCTGGCTTTCTTTTTCACGCAGTTCCATTTTCTAAGCTTTCCAAAATAATAAAATGTACAAACTCAATAGGATGACTGAATAGTCTAAGATGTAACAAAATACCCATGGCTGATTAAAGGCAAATTTGCTCTAATCGTGTGTCTGCACTTATCAGAGTGAAGTCTAAACAATATGCAGTATATCTTGACCAGAAAACAAATATGAAAAGCTCCACTACACATTGTGGCAGATGAGATTTTCTGAGTGGTAATTCTGATATTTGATGTATGCTCTTTATTCTTTCCAAATAACTTTGATTCTGTGCCAGCCAAGATATAGCCCTGAAAAAAAAAAAATACTTCAAAGCACTAAAATGCTGAAAGAATCTTCAGTGTCAAGTAGAAAACAAAATTGTGTCCATATGCCTTACAAATAGTTTTTATTTCAAATCCATACAAAACAAAGTCTCAATCTTGTTAAACCTATGAGATGTGCAGGTATTTATTGGTATTCTTTACATGTAATGCTAATTGATCACGTTTGATTAACTTTCAATACAATTTTTACGTTGAAATGGAATTTAAATAAGTCATAGAAAGATCACCGATCGGGATTTGTCCTTTTCTTCCTTCACAATTAATTCAGATTTTTTAAAACCCAATTATCACATATTGCCAGTGAAATGAAGAAGATATTCAGGAAAGAATGTAGGCAAATAACTGCTCTGGTTACATGCTTAAAAAAAGATGAATTTGATATGTGTATGTCACTCTAAAAGGGACATGAAATTGTTGAGGGAATTCAAACAAAAAATATATTTTTACAATAATTTACTAGACATTCCAGTTAAACATGTCTAAGATTCTATTTGTTTTTGAAAATTATAACTTATATTTTATACTTCATTTGACTCATACATGCTTAACTTAAGAGAAAACCTCATGAGAGTTTTAAAAGTTGAACTCTGGATGACGTAAGCCATAATATGTGTTCTTCTATGTGGCATCAGTTTTCTAACCATTTTAGAATACCTGAATACATATGAAATTGTGCTTTAGGTTGGAATTATTCCAATAGTTTTCTTAAATCCTCACTCACACATAAAATCGTGACCATGGTTACATAATCTAAAGATTGTTACTAATAATCTCAAAAAAAGTTGGGACATATTAGGAAATAATATATAATATAATCCTTTATAATATAAAATAATCCTTTCTTTACCCCTTCTTGTGATGTTTGGCCATAGAGTCAATGTTATCATCACAGTAATACAGGATAGTTGGCCAAATACAATAATCCAGTGATATCATTAGCTGTTAACAATTCCAGCGTGGTTTATGGCACAGTGTAAGATGAGAAGACAAAAAGTGTTTGCTCTTGGATGAACCTGTGAGCCAGCCACAGAAAAAATGGAGAAAGGACACTATTGGCAATGTATTTGTGGCCTGAGTTGCTCTCTTTTCTCTGTCCAAATATGAATGGGAATAAGTCCCGCAGTTGAATATTTTAATATACTGGGTGCATAGAAGAAACAAGGAGAGAATTGAGGGGATAAAGCAAGCCACGTTTGGACTGTCAGTGCAACCTTACATCATGGCCAGCTCTACGGGCTCTGTGATTTTCTCCTTGGAAAATGATAAGGGTAAATAAAACAGAAGTGTAGTTTCAGGGGCCTGTCATCAAGTAATTTGGGATTTGTCTGGCTGTTACTTGTTTCTGAAGGAGCAAATGGCAGTGGATAGGCACACATCAAAATTTTGAGCACCTTGTGGCTGTAACATTGAAACTTAATCCAAAAAAGATGAGAACAAAATAAATCCAGGTGCCGTTGTTGGCACGGTAACACCTGGAAACTATTCAAATCTGTATTGGTACATCGACTTTTGAAGGTCCATTTTCAGCTTTATAAACTCTAGATGGTGCAGGTCTACCCTTTCTTCCATTCCTATCTCACACTTATAAAAACGAGGATGAGTTATGAAAAAATAACTTAAAATGTGTAAAGTGCTTTTAGCACTTAGGTGCTAAAAGAGTCTTCAAATCTACACCAGATCCCACCCCCATTCCCAATTGACTTTTGATGATAAACATACCGTTACGACATTTAGCTAATAAATTTTCATGCGTCATGAATTTATGGTAGGCTGTACAATAAAAGTAACCATTCAAAGCCAACCACTCTAAAACAAATGATGACACCAATTTTTGCTAATTCTTTGAATTTCTTTATAAGGAAAACAACAGGGAATGCACAAAGAATACTTTTTGGTGATTTATTAATCCAGGTGCTTACTTTCAAAATAAGTAAAGTCAGCCAAAAAAATGTTTCGTACTACTAATATATATTGAAGCAAGAAAGCAAAAGTAAACTAATTTAAGATAAACAGTATGCATACGTTTCTGAGATCTGCAGAGAGCCCTAGATATATACCAATTTTATAATATATTTGACACATATGTTCAGGACTCTTTTCCTGACTACTTGAAATAATCAAGTGTTTGCGGTAATCACAGTTTAACTGATAATTTTAAAGTTTTAAAATAATTTAAAATACACATTTACATCAGAAGTTAAAGAGTTGCTAAAGTGGTTCTAAAATAGTGTTTATATTTACTATATTCATATTTGATGGGGTTAAAATCCACATAGAAATCTTCTTTCTAATAAAAATTCCTATGGCTTGGAGTTCAAAATCTAGTCTTAATTTTATTTTTATTTAACTTTTATTCTACTATTTCATTTTCTGGAGTTCTTTTTTTCTTCCTTCTAATTTCATTTTCTTCATTGCTTTAGTATGCCATTACTGACCAAACATTTGAAACTAGAAAAATTTCACCCAATGCATATCAGGGCATTTTCATGCTAAAATGTAATATTTACCAAC
Organism: Pan paniscus; assembly: GCF_029289425.2. Classification (NCBI taxonomy): domain Eukaryota; kingdom Metazoa; phylum Chordata; class Mammalia; order Primates; family Hominidae; genus Pan; species Pan paniscus. The sequence continues at coordinate 178,399,994 of NC_073252.2, read as the reverse complement.
AAGAGAATTGTGCAGAACCTTTACGTAAAGGTGAAATCTTCAGAGGCTTTAGATTGTCACTCTTATGGAATCAGACAGTGCAGATGGTTGACAAAGTTCTCATCAAACCTGGGTACAAAACACCCTACGTCGCTGCATTTTTGCAAACAGCACACATAAGTGGAAACAAAACAGCTCTATTATTTTAATTTTTGAATTCTTACTGATTATTTAGCAACATCAATGCTATAAATAACAAAATGATATTATGTTATTTGAATCAAGAAAAACTCAACTATATATCACTTTGGATTTTTGAAGTAATCATAGACTATTGTTTTAATTTCCAGAAATTGCATAAGTTCTTTAACTACTAAGATATGCTTTATATATTCTCCAGAAACAATGAGGTTCAAACGGAATTCATTAAACTACTTGCATATAAAGCCTGTAATACCACAAATTTCTTTTAATAAATATGATATTCTTAAGTTAAAAATACTTGATTTAGTGTCTGTCTTCACCAAACACTTATCACTATGGCCTGAACAGGTATGACTTCTGTTCAGAATAGGATAGATTATTCTTCCTGAACTATATGATATTTTAAATTTTATTATTAACTAATGGCATATATGATATGATTCTCAATTCTATAGCTAAAGTTAAGGAATCTTGCCTCCAAATTGGAGAAGTTTATTCATTCACAGAGGCGTTATTTGTTTTCATACGTGTCAAATAGTTAGATAGGGACTATGCTCATTTTATATGATAGTTCTTAGAAGTACATTCAAATGGTTGTCTACAGATAGGATACAATTCCAGAGAATTCATTTGCTGTTCAGCACAGTTCTAATATTTCTTACTTAACATACAACTTATTTATTCCATCAATATAACACATTGAATTGATTTATTCAGGAGAATTGAATTATATCTCATAACCCAGAATTTTTCAGCAACTACCCATGTAAGCTCTAAGTATGTTAGAGAAATAAATTTTACCTTAAAACATATATATCAAAACTGAACTTCTGTACTGCTCTAATTTTTTTTATTCTGTGCATGCTAAGCTAAGCATAGAGCTTTTTTTCTTTTTCTTTTTCCTGAGACAGGGTCTGGCTGTAGTTGCTGAGGCTGAAGTGCAGGCTGGAGTGAAGTGGCGCAATCACGGCTCCTGCAGCCTCCACCTACCAGGCTCACAGGATCCTCCCACCTGGGAGTCCTAATCAGCTAGGCTGGGACTACAGGCACATACCACCACTCCTGCTAATTTCATTTTTAAAAAAAATTTTTTTTGAGACAGTCTCCCTATGTTGCCCAGGCTGGTCTCGAACTCCTGGCCTCAAGCAATCCTCCTGCCTTGGCCTCCTGAGTAGCTGGGATGACAAGTACATGCCACCACACACAGCTAATTACTTTTTTTTTTTTTTTTGTCTATCCTGCCTCAGCCTCCTGAAGTGCTGGTATTACAGATGTGAGCCATCACCCACTTGGCCTTTTTTTTTTTTTTTAAGTGTGAATTAGATAATCAGGAAACAAAAATAAATTGGAAAAAAAACCCTGATATTTATCAGACCGTATAATTTTCGAAAGTTGCTCTTGCTCAGAATCAACAAGTGGCAAAATCAACAAGTGGCAGAATAATCAGATGGAAGAAAGTGCCAATAGGTAGGCAGAGTTAAAAGTTTTACCCCAAACACCTTTTTCTTTGTGGTCGCCTATAGCTGGTACTGCTTAGCTTTCCCAGGGAGCCTGTCTGCGTGGGGCACTGTCCTCTTCCACGGAGAGGACTAAACGCGTCTGTAGGAGTGAGAAAGCCTAGCCAGAAAAGCCTTACAGGAGGCCAGGTGCGGTGGCTCACGCCTGTAATCCCCCCAAGTCTTTGGTAGGCGGAGGCAGGTGGATCACCTGAGCTCAGGGGTTGGAGACCAGCCTGGACAACATGGCGAAACCCCTAAAAATAAACAAAAAACAAACAAAAAAATACACACATACAAAATAAATTAGCTGGGCGTGGCGGCAGGTGCCTGTAATCCCAGCTACTCGGGAGGCTGAGGCAGGAGAAGCACTTGAACCCGGGAGGCGGAGCTTGCAGTGAGCCGAGATCGCGCCACTGCGTTCCAGCCTGGGTGACAGAGCGAGACACTGTCTCCAAAACCAACACCATCATCACCACCAGCAACAACAACAAAAACACAAGAAAAGGAAAAAAAGAAAAGCCTTACGAGAGAGTCAGGCAGAATTGGGGGATTTTACCACAAAAATGATCGCTAGTGAGACTCTCTTCAGAGAATTGATTTTGAGGTAACCTGGAGCTCCTTGTCCAATGGCGTCCCCTCATTAGAAAATACACTTATTCCTAGGATGTTTTCTCTGTTCAATTCATTTCTGGAGCTCCTCTTTGGGAACTGACGTCAGAGTCAATTTAGGACCCACATAAGAAAATCCGTTCTCATCAGTGTAAGGTCAAGCCTCAGACATCAAAACAGTGTAGCCTCTTGGGTCCCGTCAACTTTGACGATAAATGATGCCACACGGCTCTGAATCTCTTTGGCTCTGTTTATACTGGTTAGAAATTGAACATGTACAACCACTATTAGTGGTCAGGTAAGCAAAAATCTTTCCTTCGACTTATTTCACAATTGCTTAAGTGTCTTCAAACTGAAAATGTGACTCTTGTAACGTTTTAAACTCATGGATTTATATTTTACAATTCTACGCGTAATTTTAGCCATGCTGTAAACACCATAAACATTATTTCCAATTTTAAATAATATAAATTATTACATTATGCAAGGAACTTCCCTATAATAGTGTGATGTGAAATTAGCAATAATTATTTGCAACTCCATAATCTTACCAAATGGTGGCACATGTACCATGTTTTCTGTAGACTGAGACTTGTGAGTTTCATTCCTAGTACGACTTGGCATTAGCTGCTTCTATAATATTTCCTTGCATTTTATAAAATCATTTGAACTCCTCTAAAGGTTTCAACATCAAATTTTATGTTTTATTTTAATCATCAATAACTATGTAGCTCTCACCTTTATTTGCATTTTGTAACAAAATTTGAATTTTCTACAAAAGGATCTGCTCAGTATTAGCAAGGACACAATGGCAGTCTTTCTGGCAGGGTAATGAACTTGAAAAATTAGCATTTTTTTCTCTATTGCAATGATTTTATGTATCTCTTAATTTATTCAACAATCGTTTATTCATGAAATATTTACTGAGTACTTGCAACGTGTCAGGCAGCATGCTAGGCATTTGCAATAAAACTGTAAACAAGACAGACACAGCCACCTACTTCATGGACCTACAGGAAAAACAGACTGGTCAAGGTGTTTCATCATGTTCAGATATATATATATATATATATATAATATATATTATATATATCTGATAATATATAACTATTATCTTTAGGGCATGCTTCATCCAGTACATGTTAAACATGGTTTAATGGAGTTGTTTTTTGTTTGTTTGTTTTTAGCTACTACATTGCATAATAAATCCCATGCTAGTTAATCCAAAATTATTAGTAAGAAAATCAGGTGAAGGAAATTAGAATGCAGGTGAGATAGTGATAATGTCTGGGTTTTTTGAGGTCTTTGATCTTAAGTAAGTAACAAGCTTTCTAAGTCTATGTTTTCTCATCTGTAAAATGGGGTTAAGAACCTGTATCCCTGGGGTAAATCTTATATATGAAAATCTCATATATATATATATAAAATATATACTTAGAAAGTATTATCACATGTATGTAACGTGTACTGGATGAAGCATGCCCTAAAGATAATAGTAGATTTTGGAACCCCAGATTTGGCTTTGGACAAGTTATTGAAGTTAACGATTGATTTCAGTACTCTCATTTGTATTTTACACACTGTATTTTATACTGTATTCTCTCAATATTTCATAATGTTGGATTGGTTGAAATATTGAGTGGAAATAACTACAGAGGTATAAAACACAGAGTTAGCACTTCATAAATGGTAACTAAACAATTCCATAATGTCACCACCGGTCCCTTCTTCCCCTTGCTTAGAACATTGCTTCTTCAATGCTGCAAGTCACTTTGAAGCAAACTTCCTTCATTTATGGAAGAATCATCTGACTGTCTCCTTTAGTTATGTAGATGTGAAGCAATTGGAAGCAATTAGAATCTTCTTTCTTTTTTCTTTTGGGTCTAGCCCGCCAGGAGCCCAACCGTGTAGACATGAGGTTGTGTTTGTGGTTGCACATCCTTTGCTCTCTGGAAGCTTTGCTTTTGTCTTAAAGAAGAGGCTGGAGCTAAATTTGCCTGGGCATCAGTCTTCAGGGAGGAAAGCATTCATAAACCAACTCCTATCTCTTTGAATTCAAAATGCTTAAGCCTTGTTTCTTCCATTGGTCTTGACAGAAGTGAATCGTTAGTAAAACACAGGCAGAGTTTGTCAGAGTATCCAAAAACAAAAAAAAAGAAAAAGAAAAAGAAAGAAAGAAGGATCTCAGATATCCCAGACCAGTGACCAATGACCAAGGTTCAGCATCCAGACAGAAAATGTGTCTGAAGAGAACCACTTCTGGAAACATCATGTACCCCCTCTAGAGATGCCTTTGTCACTCTGGGTGTGCCCCAGGGAAGTAGACTTGAGTGTGTTTCTGTGAAAGCTGTGTCACTGGGTGCTGCAGGATTGGCAGTCCAGGCTCACTGCCTTGGTATCAGGAGACTGTTGGAGACCTCCAGAGGGAATGCTTTCAGCAAAAAGATGGACCATCAGTCCATCTTTTTTAAATGATGAAAAATAGGACTGACCCTTTGAACTGGACGTGTACTTTGGAAATTTGGGTGGACACAAGAACCTTAGGAAAGGAAAGTCAGTTTGGTGGCTTGGAGAATTGGTGGGCTAAGCATGATTGTGTCAGAAGCATTCGAACAAGAGCAATTACATCTTGAATAGAGGCTGGGTAAAATGAGGCTGAGACCTACTGGGCTGCATTCCCAGATGGTTAAGGCATTCTAAGTCACAGGATGTGATAGGAGGTTGGCACAAGATAGGTCATAAAGACCTTGCTGATAAAACAGGTTGCAGTAAAGAAGCCAGCCAAAACCCACCAAAACCAAGATGGCAATGAGAGCGACCTCTGGTTGTCCTCATTGCTGTATTCCCACCAGTGCCATGACCGTTTACAAATGCCATGGTAATGTCAGGAAGTTACCCTATATGGTCTAAAAAGGGGAGGCATGAATAACTCACACCTTGTTTAGCATATCATCAAAAAATAACTATAAAAATGGGCAACCAGAAGCTCTCGGGGCTGCTCTGTCTATGGACTAGCCATTCTTTCATTCCTTTACTTTCCTGATAAACTTGCTTTCAATTTACTCTATGGACTCACCCTGAATTCTTTCTTGTGTGAGATCCAAGAACCTTCTCTTGGGTTCTGGTTTGGGACCCCCTTCCTGTAACAACTGTGTTTTAACTAAGACAAAAAGAGTTATCTAATATTACCCGTTGGCTATTGTTTAAAGTATTGGTTCTCCATCAATGCTTTTACTGTTTTATATCCATTTATACAACAACAAAACCCAGAAAGTTACATTTGTTATTAATAGGAACAATATGTTCTGATGACTTCAAATTATCAAAAATATTTTTTAAATACTTTGAATGCTTATAGGGCGTTGAAAATCCTCACCACTTAACTTAGCCTTGAGAACATCTTCTTTAGGAGACATCTGAGCAAGATCCAAGTATAGATATATTTCATAGAACATGGAGGTAAATATAGATTTGTACATTATGGATGGAAATCAGTTTTTAAAATTCAAATATACTAGGAATGTAAGTGGTATTGCCATTTATTTTTCCATATAGGACCATGTGGATTTTTTCCCTGAGAATATAACACTATCTGTTATTGTTCAAGGTGTACCATAAGTAAGAGAGCCTAAGCATAACTTTTTTAAAATCCTAAAGTATTTATTCTGCCAACACTCCGAATTATCCACACTTTATTCAAGTTATCAGCATAAAAAAAGATTGTGAAGTTTTTTACCTGGATATATTTCTAGATCAAATGATTCACGCTTATGTCCAGAAATTTGCAGAAGCCAGTAGGCATTTTATTTTTCTCATATGAAATTGGTTTGTCGAGAAGGAAACAATGAAATATCATGCCCACCAGAGGGACTGATCCTGAAATCTGTGGAGCATTTCCAGAACATCGCAGGTTAATGTAGCTTCTTCCAAGGCCTTCTGCTTGTCTTCACAGCTCTCTGAATGCCTTTACCCTCTTTCTGATCATCCTTACCCAGGCAAGCTCTCCCTCTTTCCTTTTCCTTTCTGCTCTGGTGTTTTGAGTCAGTAATAGTAGTCACTCCACCTATACCCTGATGTTAGCAAAAGGTTCTATTGGGACCGGCACTTCTCTCCACACTTCGAGTGAATTTCAATGTTGTACATCTTCAATAGCCACTGGCTGCCTTGTCTAATACGTTCCCAAAGCCTTTTAACAATGAATCAACAAGGGGTGGCAGGAAAAGCCTGGGACCGACACAGCGGGGGCGCCCCCAAAGGAACAGCTTGTGCTGCATTCAGTGGTGGTGGTTGTGGGGAGGGGAGGGCCCTGTTGGAGAAGGGACAACACTGAGTTCACACAAGGGCTCCTGGACAAGACTTATCTCTGCCAGTGATACACGGTCCACAAGCCTGGGACAAGAATTGCTGAGTCAGAACATATCCTCATCATCTCTCTTTTTACTACCGTAATAGTAATTTACCATCATCTAGTTCTTTGGTGGCATCGGCATATTCAAGGTCTCACAGCCACTATATTTCACATGACTTCCCTCAGCTCTGTCATTTTGCCTTCTCTAAAATAAAAGTTGGTTTCAAGTTCATTATGCTAACCACTTTAGGTCTTGGGCATATCTTCTCCGTCCTTGATTTAAACTATCCTTAGAAAAGCCTCATATATCTGATTTATGTCTTTATATTACTAATAAATAAGTTAAAGAAAGCTAGAATCACTGCCGTTTTTTTGCACCCACCATTGGGCAATTTTTATGCCATTGAAATACTGCTTATTTCTACCTCACTGGCACAGCACTTCATGACTCAGGTCTAAGGAAAGTACCTAAGGTATTAAAATCCAGAAAAATTACATCAAGGGCTGCAAAAATAAAATCTTTTCTAATACAACTTGAAAATGGCAAAGAAATATAGAATTTGAAGGTAGCCTTAGTTCTGTCTCTTGACAAATTTTGGTAAGCTCACCATTACACCACGGAGAGCATTTTTCCCGAGCAGCTCTGCTGCCTCTGTCTCTAAATCATTCCATATGTCAAGAAAGGCTTATCTATACATCCCAAAACCACTCTGAAATATAGCTTACTCAGGGGAAAAAAGTGCTATCTTAACGTATTATGTGATAATTAATCACACACAGTTCAGGAAGATAAAGATTCTTTTGCAAAACAAGAACAATAAAATAAAGGGGTTAAGATCCAATAATAAATTGGTACTCTGAAGGAGTTTGGAGTCTTTATTTTTCTGATGTTTCTTAATCTAGAAGCCTAGAGGATACTTTTGTAATCACTAAAGGAATTTTATTCTTCCTACTAGAGCTGTTTCTCCCGGCAAAACAATTAGGTGATTAAAGAGGTTTACACAGAGCATCGCTGTGGTCTACTAAGGATTTGTACTTGACATTACCAGTAAATGAAATTCACAGGGGAAAATCTGACTCATATGGGCTTTTATATAAAGGCAAAACAATTAGTCAATCAGTGTGGAGGAAGGGGAAAGGGAGAGAGTTAGTTGTACCAGATGTTAAGTAGCAAATTTTCTAGCTGATATATATATATATTTCCAGTGGTTGCTTGGCAAACACATATCCTATTGTCAAAAAAAAATGAAAGAAAAGAAAGGCTTTATTTTGCTTTCCACCAGCCCTTCTAACCTCCAGGGGAACAGCAGGAGAAACAATCATTATAGAAAAATATAAAACGTACTACTCCAAACTTTCCAGGATAAGGACATATACTCATCACAACTATGGTGTGATTAATTCTTGATAGTCTTAAAATTCTGTGGACACTAACTCATTCTAGCTTTCCGAAAGTTAACGGTTCCTTCCTTATCATTGATATAATGTTTTCCTTTTATGCAATGCAAAGAAAACATACTGGCTGAATGTGAATGTGGATCCACATTCCCAACCTGTCATCTTCATCTTAACTCTTATAGACATTGTTCCAAAATATTTTATCATACGCGTATATTATTGCTTGTATATATAATAATCATTTCCATCTTTTCTACTATAAAACCCTGCAGGGAGAGGAATATGTAAACAGCAGCAGAGTTCCTTTTAGATACTAGGCACTTGAGTGTGCTGAGAAAGAAAAAAATGGATGAATGGCCTGATGATGTTTAATCAAAAGAGCAAAAATTGGCTTTTCAGTTATGCAAAGCAAGATTTCATTTAGCTGTCATCGTCGATTGATTGAAATCTATCCCTTAATTCTTTATATCTTGTCTTATATCTAAAAGTTTCACTTGGTAAATGGTTGTCATTCAACATGTACTTCCCACAATATGCATTCTAAACTGTAAACACCTCCACTTGGATTTGTTTCTCAGTACATACCTTATTATCCAGTATACATCACTAATGTTCATGGTTAATTTCAACCTGCAACCTCATGAAATGGTATCAGGCATGTCACATATTAATATGTTGAAAAGTAAAAAGTTCTTAGTGCCTTAACTAGTTACCAGTTAAAGGAGGCTACTAGCTGTTTAACAAATTAACCAAACTAACTTCCCATGTCATGCTGATTCCATGCCAGCTGCAGTAGAGTTAGGCATGAGAAGTTAGTGCTCTAAAAGCTGCCCTTGCAAGTTCCAGGACCATCGAGGATAGTACTGCAACTGTGGAAACTTCTTAGAGTAGAAGCAGGGCTCATGGGGTCCTGCATTGTCGGGCTCCTCCCGCAGTGCCTCAGATCTCTTGGTCTGATCCGGGAACAAGAAACACGTGGGTCCAGCCAGGAGCAGCGAGCCATTCAAATGAGTCAGCTGGTGTGTGGAAGATCAGTGCTTGCATCTTTGAATTTTGCTCTGCCCACCTGCCTCCTGCAAAAGGCAGAGATCAGAGGCTCCGCAGGATCAGTGAAGAGCATCTCACACTGCAGGAAAGTCAGAGTCTCAGGGAGGGCCCGTGGTGGGGTAGCCACTTAAAAAAGACAGATGCTCCGGAGGAGGGAAAGCAAGTGTGAGGTGTTGACTCTCCTTTGTTGTTTAAAGAGGAATTTGGTAACATAAACATAGTTTGGAAAGTTAACCTATTATTATTATTTATTTTAGAGACAGACTGTCTCTCTGTCACCCAGGCTGGAGTGCAGTGGCACGAACATAGGTCGCTACAGACTCCATCTCCTGGGCTCAACTGATCCTCCCATCTCAGCCTCCTGAGTAGCTGGGACTACAGGTGGGCCACAGTGCCTGGCTTATAGACAAACACACACACATGCACCCGCACGCGCACACACACACACACACACACACACACGGGTCTCTATGTTGCCCAGACTGGTCTCAAAACTCAAGTGATCCTCCTGCCTCAGCCTCCCAAAGTGCTGTGATTACAAGTGTGAGCCATTTTCCTTTGCCTGACCCTCTATTATTGAGAAAGTACCTTGGAGGGTCACTTGGTTGAATACTATGTGACCGCACGGATTCAAACCCCAGCTCTGTTACCTGTGGGCTGTGTGGCCAACCCCAGGCACTTCTCCACACTACAGTTTCTTCATCTGCAAAACGGATATCATGATAGCACCTGCCTCATAGAGCTGTTGTGACTCTTAAGTCAAAGTTTCTAGATTACATGGAACCATTAGTATATTATCACCACCAACATCATTTTTCTAGGAGCAAATGTAAAAGGAAGTAAATGACAATGATAAATCACAGAAGTAAAGCTTTACAGATAAATGAGCTTGAGGTGTAGCCAACATTTCCAGGCTTCTAACATGTTAGAAATCACTCAACAGTATCCCCAGGGGTTTTACTAGAATGGCTTTTGGACCTTCATCAAGTGAAGTGACAACAATTCCTAACGCTGTGCATGGCCCCTCCACTATAAAGTAGAAAGTGTTCATCTGAAAGGGCTGGGAGGATGAGCTGGGGCTTTGTTTCAAAAAGGATTCTGTTACATGAAAAGTTGAATCAAAAAGAAGCACACTATGCACTTCTCTTTAAAGAGATTTTTAAATTATCAAAGATTTCAAACATTTATAAAGGTAGAAAGAATAGTAATGAACCCTGAACTCTGTGCACCCATCACCTAACATGAATAATAATCACCCGTGGCCAATCTGGTTTTCTTTCATTTATATCTATCCTTGTCTCTTTTCCAAAAAAGTACTTGCAGTATGCATTCCTAAATGAAAGGCTCTTAAAAATATAAACACATCACCACTAAAACACTTATAATTAATTATTGCTTAATACTAACAAATATGTGGACATTTAAAAAACATATTTACGTATATATGTGTTTTACAATTATAATTTTTGTTTTTTAAATTTTATTTAATGTTTTTATTATTTCTTTTTGGTAATGGCTTACAACACGCATAATGCATGTATGTGTGTATACACATACATACAAATATATATTTTTAACTTGATATGTTATATAAATGTACTAAGTAATTATGTATTTATTAGTAGCACATGCACAAATAGTGTTTTACCAATACCGAACCGTGATCCTTTTTTTGGTTATTATTTTGGATTCATGGGTGCATGTGCCAGTTTGATTACATGAGTATATTGCATGATGCTGAGGTTTGGGCTTCTAGGGATCCTGTCACACAGATAGTTAACATAGTACCCAATAGGTAGGTTTGCAACTCTTCCGACTCTCCCTCGCATCCCCCTCTAGAGTCCCCAGTGTCTACTGTTTCCATCTTTATATCCATGTGTACCTGATGTTTAGCTGCCACTTATATGTGGTATTTGGTAAAACTCTCTTTTTTAAATGGGAGAAATGGGGTGCCTTCTTACCCTCTTCTTGCCAACCCTTTACACTTTAGGTGGCAACTTATTTAGCTCCTGCTATTTTCGAATATATTGAGGTTATTAGTATATATCAACATAAAATATTTGACCTCCTTGGAAGGAACAGAGAGTGCAGGTCTAAACGATAGAAGATAAAAAACAAAAACAAAATGAAACAAAAAAACAAAACACCAGCCTAGTTATGGGACAGAGAAAGCAAGGCAAAGGGAAGGAAGAAGTACAGGACTGTGGCAGAGATGGGGCTGTGCACAGAGGTCAGGAAATGGGCTGGCAGGGGTGTCACTGCCCGATGACCTAAGCAACTGAATTAAGTCTGGCTTTGAGAGAAATGACCAGTGTTTGGCTGGGAAACAACTCATAAGAATTTTCTGGGCAAGAAGACAGGTGTTGTTATTGTCATTTTGCGGAGAATATGACAAAAAGTAATGGTATGTCACCACCAAATGTGAAATTATATGATTTTTTATTAGAGGATTTCTGAGGGAATAAAATAGCATTGTATTATACACAGAATGAAGATTAACAAGGTTGTTAGCATGCATACCATATGCAAATGTGTATAAACATTTACACATATATAGAATTAAGCAGACTTGATTTCAAATCCTTGCTTAATTCCTATATAATTGAGCAAGTGATTTTCCCTTATTGAGCCCCAGTTTCCTCAACTAAAAAATGGGAATAGTAACACATCTATAAGGTTACTGTGAGACTTAGATGAGATAAAAACATGCTAAGTACTTAGTTCAGTGTCTGGTTCAGATACTAAGCCATATACTTGTCACAAAGCAGCAACAATATCAGAAGCAGAGGTGGTCGTATTCTTAACATTTCTCTACCTTCTAGCCAGCTTTTCTTTGCCTGGATACCATTTCAGAACAGAGAAATGCAGGGATAGGGCAAGCACATGGATACTAGAAATAGCCAGTGATTGCAAGAAGGTGACTGGGACCTGGGGCAACCTCTTAGAATGAGTAAAGGGATGTGACAACTATGTGGGGACTGACCTTCGGTTGGTGCTTAATCTCATGTCTTTAGGGTAAAAAACAAAAACTAAAATAATATTAAACAACGTAAAAAGAAAAAAAGAATTCCCGCAAATTAGGTTTGGGGGAAAGTGAAGACAAACTAGAGAAATAAATTTGGTTGAAATCAACCTTTGCTAAAAGTAGGCTCCAGAGATGAATTGGAGAGGAAATGTCACAAGATGTGAATGGACAATTTGTTGAGCTTGCTTTCTAGAAAAACAGTAATTTAACTTCAGATAACTTCACTAAATAAAATATTGTATTCCTTGAAACTGAAGTCTTTTAAAGATATATATATATATATATATATATATAGCACTTATGTATTGATTTTGCTAAAACTCAGGAAAGATGGGACAAGGTGAGGTATTTCTCACATTGGGTGATTAGGATCACCTAATGCAGCAGTTTTCTTTTTGCTGATAATATTGTTCTCATTTAGAAAAAAAGATTAATTTCAAAAGATCAGGAAAATGGCACTTGAAAAATGCATCATTTTTCAGGGTTTCCATTTACAACCTGTTAAACTTTGAGAGAGAACCATTGAAAAGAAAATATCATGAACATGCCTTAATAGTTCATTAAAGCTCAGAGACTGGCTGAAAGATCTATTCATATTATAGTACTCATAATATCAAGAAGTGGAAGAGAAAAAATGCAAGGACCTTGAAAACCATCAACTAAATTGAGAATATCACTTTGGTGTCTCCTTCATGGAGATTGCAATGCTTTTGTGTCTTTCCTTCTTCCTTTTTAATATATGGCTCAAGTTCTAAACAAAATGTAAAATGGCTGTTTTATCACGTTTTTAAAGGGAGGGAGATTGAATTCTTTGGTGGAAACAGTTCAATATAATGCCCATAGACTAATATTAATTACTAATTTTAGGCAAAATGGCACACCAAATTAATTACTGATGAGCTATTTTAGTGGAAATATGCCAGGAATCAGATTGTTTGGGGGCAAAGTGGCTCTGCAATAAATATTTAACACACTGTGGGATATTCTGGTTGCCCTGGTCAGCCATTCATTTCCTTTGATCCCTGGAAACTATTTTTTGTTGCAGTCAACTGTAACTGATTGCAGATGGCTATTTTTTTTTTTTTTTTTTTTTTGCGAGCCAGCCACTTAATGTACAGTTTCCCATTTCTTCACTTGCTTTTCATCTGACTGTACCTCTAACACAGAAAGCAATAAGGTACCTGAGTTTGTTGCCAGGTGCAATCTGCTAATCATTTAATGCTTTAGATTTGAATCTAATCTGCCTGATGTTTCTAACTATTTATTTAAAATCAGACATTTCTGTAGTGAAAAATCACTTAGAATCTAGTTTATAAGCGGTGAGATACTGTAAGAACATTTTTCCCCATTAACAAGTATGTTGTTCCATTTAACTACAGTATTTTATAAACCAGTATCATGATTGTTTCCTTGAAGTCTTATCTGAAGTCTTTTCCTAAGTTTTCTCTTTCTACTGAAAAACCTGGGATTTCAGAATAGTGGTATGAGCTTGATAAATAATGAATTTTAGTCTGAATCAGAGTTTATCAGCATAATATATTAATTTTCAAAATATGCATCCCTAACATTTTTATTTTATAATGTCCATTATGACTAAAATTTTTAAATAGCAGAAATTATAGAGTAACTTTTGAAACTGAATAGAAAATCACTGAGTGATTTTTTCTTTTTACACAATACCATAGATTACAAAATTAAATCATATAATCTTCTTCCAAGCACAAATTCAAATTAATTTTTGGACTCACTAATGCTTTTAAGAATGCAGGAGAAATGTTGACTTCCTGTGCTAAATCCAAATGAATAACTTGTAAAGACAGTGTTAACATAATCTTTTTGACTTGCATTGTCCAATACTAGCCACTAGCCGCATGTGGCAACTCAGTTAAAATTAAATCAGTTAAGTGAAGCTGAAAATTTAATTATTTGCTTGCACAAGTCACATTTAAGTACTCAGTAGCTGCAGGTTATGGCGGTTGGTGTATTAGACAGTACAGGACTATGGAATATTTTTGTCATGTCATTGCAGGAAGTTCTAAGGATACATCTGTTCTAGATTTACTTCTCTAATCTCTGGATTTTGGTATACATTAATCTAACAAATGTAACACGTGAAAAGAAAAGTTGCCATTTATTGAGGACCTATCTGCTAAGCACTATACTTGGTGTCTATAATAATGTAAAGCCAACGTTATGACCAATTAGATAATTTGTTTAAAAACTGATATAGAGCAAAAGATGATGTCATTTTGAGAATTACAAATACTTTTAATTTAACAACCTTTAAAAAGAACTTACTGAAAAACATAATTTTCAGTATCAAAATAATCATGTTAAACCTAGCCAACTACAAACAGGCTATGATAATCTCTTATCTATATATGTATATTCAATCTGAATGCTAATAAAAATTTCCCAACCCACAGCTAGGGGAAGAAAAAAAGAAAACTAGATTGGGTTAATAGTAAAATATGAAGTAATTAAAATACTCTTCAGGAATCCATTAATTATATATATATTTATTTATATATAAAGGATGTAATTAATTTTTTTTTTTCGAGACATATTCTTGCTCTGTTGCCCAGGCTGGAGTGCAGTGGGGCAATCTTGGCTCACTGCAACCTCTGCCTCCCAGGTTCAAGCAATTCTCCCGCCTCAGCCACCCAAGTAGCCAGGATTACAGGCGCCCGCCACCATGCCCAGCTAATTTTTGTATTTTTAGTAGAGACAGGGTTTCATCATGTTGGTGAAACTCCTGACTGGTCTCGAACTCCTGACCTCAGGTGATTCTCCCACCTCGGCCTCGCAAAGTGCTGGGATTAAACACATGAGCCAGTGATTAGATTTTTATCTCCTGTGCATCAATTGGTGTTTTCACAAACCAACTTAGACCTAGTTTTTTTGTAAATAAGAATTGTTGCATTAAGTGTTCTCTTTCATATATGTTTACATCTTGTCTCTACATACCTCCTCATAAACAATAAACAACACATTAAGTAAATTTTCCAGGCAACATTGTAAATTACACTAATTATCTTAGATACTTTGTTTCTGGAATGTTATATTTAATATCTCACAGTATTTTTTAAAACCTAATTATGTTCAATTTATAAGAATTTATTTGGTTAGGGCCTCTATATTCATGCAAGCCCTCACTGTATGAATTTACAGTCCCGGTGAATCACATCTCATGGAGGTATGCAGGGCAAACTTGGCACAGCTGCACATCTCTGCTCATCATTGAAAGCACACAGTGTTTTCCTTTGACTTTATTTCATGAATGTTTCTGACGAATATATAGCATGTCCTGTACCAAATGACAAGAACAAAACATGTCACCAATGAGAGAATACTAGAATTTGGACTTGGAACTAAAAGCCATTGGCAGGTGCACTTCTATGCCTGGGATCTCCCTGTACTTCACTGAATATTCTGGAATGCCTAAAAGCAACCCTAATTATTAATTCATCAATTTAATCATTTAAAAATATATGCGTACCTAAGATATACCAGATCTCAGTCTAGGAATATAAAGAATAAAACAGTCCTTACCTGAAGGTTTTTAGATTAGAGAAAAACAGAGACACGGAGGAAGTGATTAAAATACGTTATTATAACTGCCACCAAATGAATATGCACAAGGTATCGTGGAGGTACAGTGGATAATTACCTGAACCATCCTTGGGTATCAGTGAAAGCTTCTTAGGGGAATATTACCTTAGAGAAATTTTAAAGTTTGGGCAGGAGTTAGCCAGGTAGAGCAGAACTAAAGAAAAGCACTCTAGATAGATATTTAAGAAGACACAGAAGGACAACCCAGGAGTGTTTTTCAAGGTTATTCTACAGACTACAACAAATCACAGTAATTATTAATAATTGTCTCACTTACATGGCAAAAAGTCGTATTGTCTCATCAATATCCATTCTTCTCCTTCTTTAAAAATGAAATCCCAGCATTTTAGCTGGGCAGTTGGCTGACCATCTAAAGACTGTATCTTTTAGTCTCCCTTGCAATTAGGCATGGGAATATGACTAAGTCCCAGTCAGGGATATATGAGCAGAAGTAAATATGTAATTTGTTTATTTTTATTTTTTGAAATTTTCATAACATCTAGCTCCCAGAAGAATGAATTTGTGATTTCTAAACTCTGTCTTCAAAGGAAAGTGGAATGACTTCTATTCTATCTTTAAAGCTATCTGAAATATAGATGGATGATAACTGGAGCAGCAATCTTAGAATTACAAGATTAAAATTGCATGTTGAGAATGACTGAGCCACAGGATAGGAGAGCCTGGGTCCCTGATACCACAGAGACACCCTAGCAGCACCAGACTGCTTAAACTTGGAATATTCTGGGAGAGAATAAATGAGTTTGCAACTTGCTTATGTCACTATTATTTTTAGATCTTTGCTAGAGCAATCATCTTTGTTAAGTGTTAAAAAAAATTTTTAACAATAATTCACTTTTATCTTTACATTATTGTTATTTGACTAGAACTCCTGATGTACCTCAAGAATAGAATCTCTATTTGCTGGCACATGACTTTGGGATTTGTAAGACAACCCTAAATAAGTTTTTGGATCCTGATAAGTCTACGTTAGCTATCTGATACACTTTTTGAACAAAGATTTATGTTCATAGATTCTGGGGCATAAAACAGTTAATTTCATAGATCTTTTAAAAATAAGTTGGTAGTGTAAATTTAGTGTGACTTAATCCAGCCATATATTTTATTATTTTTAACATATTTGCATGTATTATCTTGAAATATCCTATGGAGATATTTTCATAAAGGTACAATTTGATTCTCTTTTCTTTCTCTTTGTACACAAAAATTAATATTCTTCTATTCTTTGAAAATGAAAACCAAGTTGCAGATAAAACATACTGTAATACAACTAAAAAAACTGTTTGCAAAGGAACCATGTATGATGTATTCTTAATTAGGAAGGCAATACATTTTAATGTCATAAATGCCACATTTTATTGTTCCAAATACAACGTGTTTGATGTATTACTAATTTTGCCTGAAAAATTAAAACATCAAACTTTATGATTGTGCATGCAAAACTATGAACACTATATCATATCAAAATAACTCAGAATGTGAACAAATTATAGTTCTTTAGTACAAGCTGAAATTTAACTAGTTCGTATACAAAAGACATCAAGTAAACCATCTGCTTTTAAAGACTGTGCATCCTTCACCCTCAAGCTATGTAAACTAAAGCACTACTTTGAATTTTTAATTATTAGGTATTTTCTATCAATCAATAAAACATTGACTTCACTGAATATCACTTTTAATGTCAACATACAGCATTCTTATAGTAAAATGATAATGACTAATAGTTAATGATAATAATTGATGACAAAATAACTGTTTGCTCTCTTGTTTCTTATCTCCTCATACAGTTCATATACTACTTATACACCTGACAATGTAAAACTTTTTTCTTAGAAGCCATTTAATATTCTGATATTTCCATTGACTTAATCTCAATCATAGAAATAAAATTTGGTGCCAGCTGATAAAACATCACAAAACTAGAACAAGAGATATTGCCTATTATTTGGTGAGCTGGCCATAGTTCGGTGTTAGGCAATACTTCCTAGACCAAACTGAAATCCTGGATGATAAGATTTTTGCTTTAATTGTACATTATAAATCTAAATGTTATTCCATCTCTGTGATTCTGTGATGACAGAAAGGACAAAGCTTAAAAGGCTGGAAAGATCCTAGATATCCTTACTTGGAGGCTAAAATGAAAGGTATTCTGTAATCGAAAGCACCACAATGAGCTAAACAATAAACTAAACTGATTCCCTAAAAGAACCCTCCAGCCACTCAGACATAAAAAGCCTGATTCTTTCTCCAAGGGACTCACTCACATTCAAATCTTCCTTCTGAGGTTGAATAATATTCACAATATCTTTATATTTCCATACCTGAGGAACTAACATAGGTCTGTTGTGCCAAAAAATGTACATTCAGGACTTTTCAGAGACATTCTATGTGGCTTATGCTTTTTTTTTTTTTTTGAAGTCAGAATCATATCTATAGCAAATTCAACATCAAATGACAAGCCAGAATGATCAATGCTGCTCATAACAAATCCACCCTTCCAGCCCTTAAGAATTATGTGCTACAACACAGGAGTGTTGCAGTCGATGTATTTGAACTAGAGAGGACAGTATAATACCTAAGCAAGCATTCTGGGATGAGCCGAGGGATGACTGTAAACAGAGATGGCATCAGACATGCTATAAAGCACACATTCAAATATGACATAGCAGAGCTGTGCAGTGCCAGCCATCAACCACACAGACAGCCTCCTGCTCTGACAATTGGGATGGAAGTCTCTCAGAATCACAGGCGGTTATTGGTTTTGAAACTTTAGCTGTAGTTGCAATAAGTAGCCCTTACATAAAGGAAGAGTAGAGAGAACTCTACTGTACATTA
The DNA here is from genome assembly GCF_029289425.2 of Pan paniscus. Lineage (NCBI taxonomy): Eukaryota > Metazoa > Chordata > Mammalia > Primates > Hominidae > Pan > Pan paniscus. The sequence continues at coordinate 178,381,420 of NC_073252.2, read as the reverse complement.
GGTCAGCCTAACAGTGTTTTCAGAAACAGTGCTTACAAACTACGAGTCCAAAGAAAAAGATATTTGATTTCATAGAAGAATGCTAAAGGCCGGGCGCGGTGGCTCACGCCTGTAATCCCAGCACTTTGGGAGGCCGAGGTGGGCAGATCACGAGGTCAGGAGATCGAGACCATCCTGGCTAACACGGTGAAACCCCATCTCTACTAAAAATACAAAAAAATTAGCCGGGCGTGGTGGTGGGCACCTGTAGTCCCAGCTACTCGGGAGGCTGAGGCAGGAGAATGGCGTGAACCCGGGAGGTGGAGCTTGCAGTGAGCCGAGATCGCGCCACTGCACTCCAGCCTGGGCGACAGAGCGAGACTCCGTCTCAAAAAAAAAAAAAAAAAAAAAGGAAAGAATGCTAAAGGATCACTGAACACCCGAACACCTCTGTAAACTACAATTTAAATCATGTGTTGCTCGTTGGAAATACCATGTGCTGACAGGACTCTGGTTAAAAATAAATTAAACATTCATTCTAGATCATATCCTCGGTCGGTATAGAAAGGCATCCATTTGTTGAAAGTCCCCCTCACTTTGTTTCTTAAAGACAAATAGAATGAAAAATACGACACAAATAATCCTCCCGCAAAAGAATCTTAATCCTTAGGCAACTTCACAGCATCAATTAGTTTGGCAGTTAAATGTAAATTACTCAATGGAAATGGAGTATTAGGACATACATTTTAAATAGTGAAGAGCTCTTGATTCAGATTTTGTAAACTAAAGGAAGAAATGTCAGTTTAGCACCCTTAATTCAGTTCAGCAAACATTTACTGAAGCTGTAATATTTGCCAGGCAATGCATCAGGCAATGGGGGTTTGAAGATAAATTATGTACTGTGTTAGTTTATTTTAAACATCTTTCCAAATCCATCCAAATAAATTAACATATGGTTTCCCTCAGCATAAGTAAAACTCTCCCCAAAATGTACTGAAATATTTAACAATTCAATCAATCCGAAGCTAACTTATATAAAAACATATGTGTATGCGTGCATATTCATAATTGTGTGTGTTCACCTACTTTGAGTCCCAATGCTTTGCAGAAAGCCTGAGCAGGTGTAAAAATCATCCTGCCATTTGAACCAAGGCATTTTTTCCATTGCATTTATTTTTCACCTATGTATTCTATATTGCAATTTTTAAAGGATTATCAGAAGTGATTCTGGGGTCCTAGTGTTACAAACATGAATACTTTTCTTAATCCTAGTTGTGGGATAAGGTGATATAGACAGGCCATTACAGAGAGTAAACATGGGGCGACATAAAGAGGCAGGAGGTTCTAAGGCAAACCTGATCTGTTCAGGTATCCTGATTCCCAGGTCTCGTATCTCTTACATGGCCACCCCCTCTCTGGCTTAGCTCTTTCTATTTGGGGTCAGAGAGACCAGAATTTGAGGCCTGTTTATTTCTTTACTATTTGCACAGCCTTGGAAAATGTAATTACCTAACCTTTCATCTTTAAGTTTTCTTATTACCGTCTCTGCTGTTTTCTTGTATTGGTATTGTCATTAACATCCACACTACCCTCACAGTCATCTACTTCACCTGTTTTCGTATTTATGTATTTAGTCATTTATTTCAGGAGCACTGTAACAAAATACTATTTTACCAAGTGAATAAATTGATAAAAAACAAATGTCTGTGATATGCCAACAATATATCTTCTACGAAGGCCAGCATAGATCTTTCAAGAAAGCAACGAGAAGGTTAGAGCACACACCTTGTGTAGAGCAGACAAATATATTGGTCTTTCCAGCTCATGCTGTAGCAAAAGATGGAGAAAAATACCCAGGCTGGGTTTTGTGGCTCATGCCTGTAATTACAGCACTTTGGGAGGCTGAGGAGTGAGGACTGCTTGAGGCCAGGAGTTTAAGACCAGCCTGGTCATAGTGAGACCTCATCTCTCAAAAAAAAAAAAAAAAAAAAAAAAAATTGGCAGCCATGCTAGTGTAGGCCTATAGTCCCATCACTTTGGGAGACTGAGGTGAGAGGACTGCTTGAGTCCAGGAGTTGGAGGCTGCAGTGAGACATGATTGCGCTACTGCACTCCAGCCTAGGAGACAGTGAGACCCCATCTCTAAAAAACAAACAAACAAACAAACAAACGAACACTCCAGTGCCCCTAGAGAAGCATAGAACATGGGATTTTGAAGTAAAAACATTTCTGATCTTCTAAAATGTCTGAGATAGCCTAGCTCCTGAGAGAGCCAAATTGTTCTGCATGTTGTATTCCTTATATTCACAAAGTCAGTGCCTCAGATATATTACAACAGAAGAGTGGTCTTTTTATTTCGGCTCCTTATGGCTTTCTATAACAGTCAAATAACTAGAGTTCTTACTGAGGTCTAATACCCTCCTGCTGTTATTTAATACAAGAACGATTTTCCTTACACATCGTTGGAAATATTATCACGCTACACTAGAGTTAATTTTATTTCCCCAGGGTCAGAAATACAGAATACGTGGTGTTCTACCACCTGTTAATAATACAAAAATGCTATTTTCTTTTGGCCACTTATTGTTACACAAAGAAAAGATTTAAAACTTCAGAAAAAAAGCACAAAATATGGTAAGTTAAAAGTAAACAAATATGAAAGATTCTGATTTAAACATTTCTAGTAGAAAATGCTTGTAAATATGAACATAAAAGGCCAATTGCTTTATAATACTTTGTCTATGAATTTCCTGCCTGATGGATGATCACCCACTTGAGGGCAAGGGCATTTTGTCTTACTCATTTTTTATCTTCAGCACTCCACACAGTTTCTAATGTAATTCCTAAAATATATTTGTTGAATCCATTAACAAATGAATGAAAAAAATACAAGTTTAAGATTTTTTAAAAATGAGGATGAAAATCCAAAGCCTTTGTTTCACAGAATTTATTTTGAGATGAGAACGATGGTTGGTTCTAGGACATGCCCATCTCCCACCTTTGATATAATCTGTGGATTGCCCACATTAATCACTCTGGTGAAAAGACATTGAAGGCAAATATTCAATGAGATCTGATGGAAAATGAGACCGGATGGTGATAACAACCAAATCATTTACTGTTAGAATTTTAATCTTATTAGTTAAATGGATGGATGTTAGAATGGACAAGTGATCATGAAAGAATGTTCCCGGCAGCACTGTATCATTAAGTAATTACTTACATGGCTTATACGAATTCTAGATAAATTGATACTACTATGGAATACATTGTACTGCCCCCACCCCACCCAGATTTTATATGTTGAAGCCCTAATCCCCAGTGTGATGGTGTTTGGAGATACAGCCATTGAGAGGTAATTAGGTCATGAAGGTGAATCCCTTATGACGGGATTAGGGCCCTTACAAGAAGAGAGAGGAGATCTTTCTCTCTCTCTCTATTTCTCTCTCTCTCTCTCTCTGCCATAAGAGGACATAGCAATAAAACTGCCATCTGCAAGTCAGGAAGAGGGGCCTCATCAGGAACCAAACCAGCTAGCACCTTGATCTTAGACTTCCCAGCCTCCAGAATGGTAAGAAATAAATGTCTTTTGCTTAAGTCACATAGTCTATGATATTTTTTATAGCAGCCTGAGCAGACTAAGACAGACACCTAGCAGAATTCAGATAGAATGACTAGTTTAGCCTAATCAAGCAGTTAGTCAGGTCAGGATGCAGTTAGTTGAGGATGCAATTAGTTAGGTGAGGCCTGGATCTGGGCACATGCCTCGGAGGAAGACATGAGAATTATTCATGGTTGGTCCCGAGTACCCCACAATGAAAGAAACACATGTGAAGAAATAGGAGACCCATCCTAAAATTAAATCATTATATATAATATTATAGATAGTAATTATATTTATAATGTTATATAGATTATTTTCTTTGGTTTTAGGAAACAATCTGTTTTTGGTTTTAACCCCTCGCTATTTTAAAATCCATATTTTCTCATGCACAATTGATGTTGGCTGTCCCCAGAGGTGTTGTGAAATGGACTTACTTCAATTCAATGAATCTAAAGGTATTGAGGGCATTGAACATTTAGGGTCGAGACTTAGTATCCTATTCTCTTATGTGTTGCAGAGACTGAAAATCCATTATTTATGTTCTTTTGAACCATGAGATGTCCTTTGAACCACGGGTTTCTTTAACCTGGAAAATAAGCTTTTTAATTTAGAATACTACAGCTTGGAGCTACATATACAGGATGTACGCATCTTCATGGGATAGGAGAGAGTGCGTTACAATGTAGGAGTGTTTCGCCACCTGGGGAGATGCTGGCCTTAAATCCCTGGAAGAACGCCTGGAGACAGAGGGAACCTGGGTCACACCCCTTCTAGAACATGAGGCTTCTTGGGGTTCTGTAAACAAATTACAAGTACTTCAAACTAAAGAGGCTTTTTCTTTTTTGTTAATCTGCAAAGTTAATACTGGCAACAGGAAAAAAAAAAAGATCAAAGAAAAATATATTTCCAAAGAAAAATGACCATAATAGTGAGAATCTGAATGTCGCATTACAAAAAATTAAGTGTTGCAAAATATGAAGTTTATTTTTTTTTCACCAGATGAAGTGGTGCATGTAACTATAATTTTATTTTCAAGACAATTGGGAGGTAAATACAGGTAAACAGAGAAGGAGGCAGATTCAGCAACTTAGGGAAATGTCATTTTCACTTGGTTTGAGTAATGTTCCTAGTCAAGCTAGAGAAGCATTTATATTAAACTATCACTATTAAGGAGACAGTGTGACAATGGGAAACTCACAGTTGTTTCCAGTCTCTTTGGAAATGCTTTTGTAACACAGAAGGCAAGTGTGAATTCAATCCAAAGACATTAAATCTCAATAGACAATGGGAAAATCTTGTTTTCAATTTGAAGAAAATAACATGTTTGCCCCATATATGTATATGCATCTTTTTCCAACATGGGAATTGGGAAAGAGCATTTGCAAATCATTACCTAAAATTTACTGCTCTAAAGTCTACAATGGCAAAACTTTGGGAAGGAAAGAAACCAGGGCAAGTAAAATAGTATAGATAAAATTTGAACTATTTCATATACATATATATGAATGTGTGTGTGTATACATATATAAATATATATATATAGGTACATAGTCAAAATAGTTGTGTGTGCTGATCATCTTTTTTGTGTAGGTGTTCAACACAATTATATTGGAAAATAACACAGTCCCCAGACGTTTATCTTAGTTTCTTCAGTAAATTCTATATCTTTATTCACATTACTTAATGTTTAACTTTTTAAAAGAGTAAATAAATTCTGAACCATTAATCATTTACATAGTTTGGCCAGGCATGGTGGCTCACGCCTGTAATCCCAACATTTTGGAAGGCTAAGGCAGGCGGATCACCTGAGGTCAGGAGTTCAAGACTAGCGTGGGTAACATAGTGAAACCCCGACTCTACTAAAAATACAAAAATTAGCTGAGCGTGGTGGCGGGCACCTGTAATCCCAGCTACTCAGGAGGCTGAGGCAGGAGAATTGCTTAAACCTCAGAGGTAGAGGTTGCAGTGAGCTGAGATCATGCGCCACTGCACTCCAGCCTGGGCGGCAGAGCGAAACTCGGTCTCAAAAAAAAAAAAAAAAATCATTTACATAGTTTGTGTTAATGTTAGAAATAATGATGAAAAAATGCTAGATAATCCTGTGAATCTCTTAAAGCTGACTTCTCATCATACTCCAGTCCTTTTAGTTTGACATCCCAAATTACCAAGGAGACATTCTTAACTCCTACAAACTGTTATTTCAATCAATGTCTACAAAAATTGTTAAGAAGTGAGCATTTCTTTTCAGGGCTAGCTGGATTCTCCTCTGATATATAGTCCCTTATAGTGAGTTATGATGCCTTCTTGATTTATATGCCATCTCCTAGTCTCTCTCTCCTCTGCAGATGTATCCAAATAAGCACTACTATTGTTGCATCTTTTATTCATTATGCAAATGTTTATTCAACATTGAAGGGAATGCAAAGATGCATGCAACGGCGTTCTAGTCTTGAAGGAGTTCACAGTTGAATGTAGACAGCTTAGGCTACACATTACACCAACGGCAGTGATAATAAATACTTTCACCTTTATTCATTTAAAAACTTTGCAATGACTTCACATTCACTATAAAGTCCCTTCTCTTTAGTAGGCTGCTCATAGTCCTTGACCAGCTATGTTCTAAATTCATTTCCTCCTCCATATACAATGTCAATTTGGGGAAGGAATATGATTATTTTATTTCCCAAGTTTCTGCAAATACTACTTCCCTTGTCTCAATGCCCTTATCATATCTCATGGCTTCTTACGATATAATCATTTTTTTAAAATGCAGTTTTATTTCCTCTAGTATAAAAATGTCTTTCTTGACCTTTACAGTTACCAGTTATAGTTCCGACTGGAAATTCATAAGGTTTTTTTTTGACCAATTAGTGACATTTCCCGTATTTTAGCTGTGTATTATATCTTAACTTCTAAATGTGTCTTTATCCTATATCATCCCCTGAAATGCTTAACACAGGTGTGATGCACACAGTATGTGGAGAAAATACCTGATGAATAAATTAACAAATGGAGGTGTTCACCACTTTATTATTTCTCCATCAGAGATAAACCAGAGCTGAGAATACCCAACATGGAGGGGTTAAGACTTCAATTTAAACATGAAAAAAAAAATGAAGCTTAAAAAAAATTCTAGGGAATGCAAAGACCTGCCATTGAATACTGGAGTGAAACAAAACATTTGCCAAAGGAAAAAGGACATGTTTGATAGAAACATTACAAGCCCCAAATTAATTTAAGTACCAAATCCAGCATCTATGGAAAAGGAGGAGACAGTTTGGCCAAGAAAGGGAACGTGCTTCTTCATAGGAGGCTTTGAGGGAACAGAGAGCGTTCCATTTCCTACTGAACTGAGTTAGTCATGTCTGAGGAGGACCCAGAATGAGACCTGCTCAGCATCCATGCAGTGATCCGTGTGGTCCCACTTGTGGTTAGGTTGTTTCCTGCGTTGCTTCCAAGTGGCAGAATGAAATCCACAGCGGACTTTCATCAAAGGCCTCTATTATGCTATGTGCTCATGCATATGTCAGTGAATGAGATACTCTATGGTAGTGAGTTCTCATTCTAACTTGACAGTTCAGAGAACTGACTAAAGTATTAACAGATCTAATGGCCATGGCTACTAAAGTGACTGAGTTCCAATTTGAACGGTGATCTCATTCAATTCTTTTCATATCTTTAGTTTTTTCTCATTTTTTAAGATTTGTGAACTCCTTTTACAGTAATACCTATTCTTCTATAGCCCCATTAGAATTTAAAAATAATTATCCCACCAATTTTGCCAAGTGGAAGAAAAAGAACTGACAAGAAATTTGAAATTATACCAGATTAGTCTACTATATAATTATATTATACATTTTATTTTAAATAATATCCAATACCATTCCTAATCTTTGTATATAATACAAAATTCAATTTTTTCTCATGTAATAAATAAGGCACATTGCCTAATTATTTTTATATCTGTCTTGGGGGTTGGGGAAGGGAAGCATGATTTTTTAAATACAACTCCAAAACGTGAAATATTGGTTTCAGAAAGAGATTAAATTTAACATCCTGTTATTTTATTTTTTAAAATATGATTTATATGCTGCATAGTAAGTGCTATCTGATAGGCATAACTTACAAATTTAGGGAGACTCATTTTGAGGTAAATTTGTAGAATTTTGTAGAATTATCATGTTTATATTTCTTATCAACTTGTTCTTTTTCTTTCCACTGTTATTCAGTAGTGAATTATGCACATAAATTAAACAATATAAGTCTTAGAACGAAACCTATTTGTAACTGAATAGCTTTCTAAACCACAACACCAAGTAAAATTCTGTTTAGCGATAAACAAAGTGACAGAATCAAAAGCAGAGTTATGAGACCTGTGGTAACCAACATGGTACTTAATTTTCTAAATAAGCAACCATAGGCTCTTTAACTCCTTTATATTGGAGGTAAGCACATTGAAATGATTATTTTCTGTACCACTTTTTAACAAATGGAAATCGATACACGTTAAGAACGTGAACCTTCAGCATAACTTCGAGAACTACTGGAACTTCTGAAACTATTGGGAAGGGAATCATTTTGTAATCTGCTCTACCGAGGAGAGGGTTAATTAAGAAGGGCCTTTGCAGAGGGGAGATGAGTCATCATCATCACATGTGGGCAGCCAGCAAACAGTGAGGTGGAGTTCTGACCTTCAGCCTCTATCACTAATTCAATGTGCAAGTTGACTGCTGAGTTAGTAACGCAGCTATGTTGACATGTCAAAGACCAGATGAATTCACATTGCATTGGCTCCAGAGGTGACAGTAGAGCTTACAGCCTTTATTTATTTATTTTTATTGATACATCATGGCTGGTGCATATTTTTAGGGTTTGTGTGATAATTTGATACATTCACATAAATCAAGTTAAGTGTAATTGGGTTATCCATCACCTTAAATATTTATATTTTCTTTACTTATAGCCTTAATTGATGTGACTTTCAATGACTTAAACATATTAAATTCATCTGGCCATGAGAATTTAGCAGCTGAAATCTAACATTTGAAATGTTAACATTGGTGAACTTATAATTAAAGAATAATTTACAGAAAGTTGACCTAAAAGGTAAACTATGCGTTATTATTGATGGTCAGACTATCCAAGCATAAAATTCCATGTATGGATCATTTTATTTTTATTTTGTTTTGTTTTTAGTTTTGTGGGTACCTAGTAGGTGTATCTATTCATGGCATACATGAGATATTTCTATACAGGTGTACAATGTCTAATAAGCACATCAGGGTAAATGGGGATATCCAGCATTTCAGGCATTTATCCTTTCTTTGGATTACAAACATTCCAATTATACTCTTTTAGTTATTTTTAAATGTACAAGTAAATCATTGTTAACTGTCATTACCTCATTGTGCTAACAAATACTAGTTTCAATTCATTCTATCTAACTATAATTTTGTACCCATTAAGTATCCCCACCTCCCTTCCCCCTGACTACCCTTCTCAGCCTCTGGTAACCATAATTCTATTCTCTATCTCCATGAGGTTAATTTGTTTTTTTTTGTTTTTTTTTTTTTTTTTTTTTAGCTCCCACAAATAAGTGATCATTTTGTTTTTAAGCCCTGCCTTTCCATTACATAGAGGAAATCTGTCCAACTTCCATAAATATAATTGGGAACACTTTGCAAAATTAAAACTGTCTTTTTAGGCTTAGGTCTAAATGCCACTCATGTAATTACTCTCTCTAGTATTAGTCCTCCGAAATTTTGTCACTGGTTTTGAGGTTTCAATTTATTTAACGAACCTTTCAGAGTACAACAAAATAAAATGTCAGATGGGCAAAGTTAATTTTTTGAATTCCTGAGGGAAGTGAACTAGTTGGAGGACAAGATAATGTAAACTTAAAAAAAGAAACAAAGAAAGAAACCTAGAAACCTCATTATGAAAGTCAATAAATCATTTGTAATTTCCTTACAAACTTATGACTAGTAAACTCTATGTTAATTCAAGATGGAGTCTCTCTCTATCTTTCTCTCTCTATCTTTCTCTCGCTCTCGCTCTCTAAATGTTTTACATTTTTCAGACTACCACATGGGATTACCATATAGGGTTTCCATAACCTAAGTCTCCTATAGAGGGCAGGCAACTAGTGATACCTTATCTTCCTTCAAGCTAGAAAGCCTTTGCAAATAATCTAGAAGTGGGATTGTTGGCATCGGCCAAGATTATTGAAGCAGTTGGTCCTTGTTTTCTGTAATGGTGGACTGAGTTTTGAAAAAAGGGTTATGGTTACATGAAAAACATTCCATCATTAACACTAAAGGTACAAAAACAGCTGAAAAACATCTTTTATGCCTAAATCTCAGGGTTTTTGTTCAGTGATTTCGTATTCCCATCTTGAAGTGTGTGCCATTTTAATGACAACTCATTGTGTCCTAGAAAAACTCTACTTCATAATTTCCTTCTTTCATTATTTTACAAATAATGTGGCTGAAAACAAGAATGGATTCTTTTAAAAATATTTGAAGGTGTTAGTTATCAACCCTCAGCCTCAGAAGACGGGGTAACACAATGCCGTTTTGAAAATGAAATAAAGGCACAACTGGAAAAGTAAAAAAGATGTTTCCTGTGTCATGTATTTGTGTACATGAAGATCAGATTTAACAAACTCATGCACTAGAAGAGATAAGAGGCACGGCGAAACAAGCAGGTACAACAAAGGTTGTAGCAAACATTTCAACTCCGTGTTTTCCCCATGTCTACACACTGACTTGCAAAGTTTCAGAAGGTGAAAAAGAACCCTAACCCTACTCTAAGAATACACACCTGCACTTGCTCATCCTATAGCTGTTTGAAGTAGTAGACTGATATAATTCTAGTGTGTTGTTGTTGTTGTTGTTTTTAGAGAAAGGGTCTCACTCTCTTGCCCAGGCTGGAGTGTAGTGACGTGATGTGATCTCAACTCACTGCAGCCTCGACCTCCGTGGGTGCAAGTGACCCTCCCACCTCAGCCTCCCAAGTGGCTGGGACTCCAGGCACATGCCACCATGCCCAGCCATTTTCTCAATTTTTATCTTTTGTAGAGACGGGGTTTTGCCATATTGCCCAGGCTGGTCTTGAACTCGCAGGCTCAAATGACCCTCCTGCCTCCACCTCACAAAGTGCTGGGATTACAGGCGTGAGCCACTGTGCCCAGCCTAACCTAATTCCTGTATTTTTAACATAGCTAGCTAGCTAGCAAGCACACTTTTCTCTACGTCCAGCCATGGAGGAGTCAATGCACAACTGTGGACTCACATGTAGAATACCCTCTGAAATTCTTGACCTTCCTGGGTTGAGGAGTGTCCAAGAGAGGCTTGAGAGCCTTGAGAAGCTTCTGGAGCTTGAGAGCCTTCAGTGGGATAGCACAAGAGGAGATCTCCTTGTACACATACTAATAGCTCATTTATTGAGCGCTTACTATGTGCCAGGGAATGCTCTAAGCACCTACTTGTGATGACCTCATTTAACCCTACAACAGCTTCATGTTAAAGTTACGCTTCTTACCCCATTTCACAGTTAAGGAAACAGAAGCATAACAACTAAGGGAAAAGATGGTGTTCACCCAGCTAGTCAATAACAGAGCAGAACTGCAAACTCAGCCATCTGTCTCCATGGCCTTTTCCTTCCTCCTTCAGTTCTGTTTTGCTTTATTGGAGAAGAGCTTGCCTTTTCCCCAGTAAAGTCGTTTTAATCACCTGCAGTGGACGGGGTATAGGACTTATTAGCAAGGTCTCTGGTGATTCTGCACTAATTTTAATTGCCCCTTTGTTATGACGGGATGTGGAGCGAGGGAGGTAAGGCTGAACTGTGTGGGAAGCCAGGTTTTTCATTACTAAATATCTTAACAAAGATGGTTCCTGCCAGTTAGAACCCCTTTATAACCCCTTCCCCAAATTTAAGGTATATTACTTTCTGATTTGGCTATGAAAAAGAAAAGTTGGATTTTTCTTATTTTGTTTGCTTCCTTAATTGGCAAAATTTAATCTGAAAAACTACATACATACACACACACACACACACACACACACACACACACATCTACTTTATTAAGCTTTCTCCGTTTTTCCTTTAAGTCGTATAGAGCTAAAAATGATACTTGAAGAAGAGACAAATGGGTAGGTTCTGCAATTGCAAATAGTTTTATTCTCTAAATGTGAAAACTAGTCGTGTTCATCAAATTATTTGCAAACTCAAATTCACAAATTGTTTGTTGTTCACCAAATTTTCCATTGAATGATGCTTTTCTACTAAACTTTCAAATTTATTATTTACTAATGTATTTATCTTTAACAGAGGGAACATTCAGTGGGAAAGAGAAAGAAAAAGATTTCCTTTTCGTTAAGTGTCTGAATAGTAGCCTAGTTTTGTTTGTTTGTTTTGGATATATACTCCACATATACCTTGCTACGCATGTATCTATGTAGGAAAAAATATTTAAAGGGAAATAAAATAGCTCAATTCAGGCATAGTTATATTGTCAAGACCCAGTTCCAATAGCAATTAAAATATATTACCCTGAAAATGATGTTTTATCTACAGGCATGATTGAATTGACTGTTATGATAGTGAATTTTTTTTAAAAAAAATAAGAAAACAGACAAGATTTTTAAACTGACTAAATTGCCTTGGCCCTTGCTTAGCTAAGTACATAGGCAAGATTTATAACTCCAGTGATTTACAGAGCAAGTCTTGATATTATTCCTATACTATTCAATATTGCTGCCTCTTCTTACTCTGATTCAATATTAGATGCCTAAACTTAAAATAAATAAGATATTCTTAGAGGAGAGTCTTTTCAGCAAATCTATGATGATGATGGTGATAACAGCAGATATTTACTGAGTGTTACTACAGTTAAACGTTATATAGACATTATATCATTCGACCTTTCTAACAACCCTATAGACTAGATGTTGATATCTCTTTTCACAGATGATGAAAATGAGCTTCAGGGCATTAAGTCAGTTACCAAAGATGGCTCAGTAAGAAAGATTAAATCAAGATTTAAACCCATGCGTTTATGACTCTAAAGCCCTTGCTTTTACTACTACAAATAGCTGTTCATATTTATAATTTATGATGTTAATTTTCTCAAAATAAAAATTTTCAAAAAGACCACTGCAAAGTGAAATGAAAGATTTTATGCTGTAATGGAGAACATTCTACCATATATTAAAATTCAAATGGAGAAATGAGATATCCATGATTGAATTTCATTAGATTCAAGAAGATTTTTTATTTAGAATACTTAAATAATTTAATAATGTTTTATTTAGAATGATTAGATCAGTCCCATGATTTAGTTAAATAATTTATTTCAGTGATTTAACAATCATTTAATAGAATAATTAAATAGAATCAATAAATAAATTTTATTCAGAATAATTAAATAATTCCCATGATTTAATTTCACTGGATTCAGTAAGATTTTTTATTTAGAATTTTAAAATTCTAAATAAACTTTTTAATGAATTATAACAAATTGTTTATAAGTTCCTCCTGGCATATTTTGCACCAGCATGATAGAAATTTTGTACCCAAATTGCATTTTGTCTTTTTATGTATAATATGAAAACTGCAAAAATTTAAACATGGAGTTTAAGATATTTTACAGAATTTGAATGTCTGCCAATATGAGAAACAAAACCTGGAGGGAAATTCTGTGACTTTTCTATGTCTTTTTTGCTTTGAAATCAATTGCCATGGCTACTCATAGTTAATATTTTAATCAATCATGTCATTAAGATTTCATATTGTTCATTAAAAAATTCACTGGCCTTGCTCATGGACACTATATTTCTTGCAATGTAATTTTTATTTTCAACAAATACAGTGGGATGTATGGGGAAGTTCTGTGTTATTTGGCAACTCCAGAAGGACGTCTACCTGCCTCTATAGAACTCTGCTGCTGTTGGTCAAAGGTGTTTCCAGGGCTTAAGATACAGAATTACCTGACTTCATTCAGTGTCGTGTGCTTTTTAGCCACTGGCAGAGAACTATATACATGTTTGCAACTCTTTCCATTTTTCTCCCTGCCACACACATACAAACAAAAATATGCTAATAAATCAAGGACTATGCAAAAAAAGGGGCAAAGTCAGGTTCATCAGAGCCATGTCCATTTTAGCATGCAAAATATGCATAATTAATGTAAAATGAGGGAAATAGAATTGGCAGAAAAGTGTGCATTGGTTTTATCTTTCAGGGGCAGATAAGACTTTATTTTCAATGAGTATATAGTGTTTTTGAAAGAAACTAGAAATATGAAAAATAATATGATAGAAATTTTAGTAATCATGAAAAAGTAGTTATTTTGATTAGTGATTTGTTTCTAAAATTGTTTGAACAAATCTTCATTAATATTTCTGAAGAAGAGGGTCTAAAATATAAAGTGATAATTATTGCATGTATGCACTGTTTCAACAGAATACGTGTTATGATTTGAAAAAAAACAAAAAGGTTAGAATAATTTTTCTTTCCATTTTTAAATTCTATTATATTCTAGAGAGGAAATAAAGACCTTGACTTATATAAATTAGTTTTGAACCAAAGGACCAAAGTTAATGAATGCTTAGGATTTTGCTTTGTTTTGTTTTATGATGATGAAAAAAATATATTTTCATACAGCAATTTACAAAAAGTACACAGACTATAGACAACTAGAAGTAGATAAATAAACCAAAATAGAATTAAATCAAGGCAAACAGTACACAGTAGGAAAGTAAGAAACCAGGAATGTGATTAATACACAAAATACATTACAGAGTAATAAATCAATGCAAATAGTATGAAAAACTCCCATCTTCCTCACAATATTCTCTCCATAGTCTCCCCTATTTGGCTAGGTGGTCAAATACTTCCGGACTACAAAAAAAAAAAAAAAAAAAAAAAAAAAAAAAAAAAAAAAAAAAAAAAGGCTGCCTATGGGAATTTGATCAGATTCTTTCTGTGCTGATTCTTGACTGGTTGTTAGCATTATTGATCCATGCTGTGCCTGAGACTGGCTTTCCTGAATAGTCTTTCTAAAACATACCTGCTCATGCCATGCTCTTGCTTAAAATCCCTTGGGGTCTCCAGTGTGAAAGAACGCCCTTCAAAACCTAATCATGTCATGGAAGAAGCTCTGTGACCCTGCTTGCTTCTCAATTATGCTCCATCTCATAGCCATCTTCACCACCACAATTGTTCAACAGTTTTCTCAATAGGACCAACTTTGCTTCCTATTTGGGCATTTTTATGTGTTGTTCCCATAGTTTCATTTTTCCCATGTTCCATTTCTCTGTCTTTATATATATTACCATTTCATCTTTAACAGCCAAATACTACCTCTCCTGAAAAACCCTCTCCAGTATCCCCAGCTCTGGAGATCCAGGCTGATGTCTCTCCTCTTAACACTGCTCTCTGTAATTATTTTCTTACAAGCATTTGCCTTCTGGACTATGAGTCCTGGATGGCAGGGCTTGGTTTGAATGTTGTTAGAATTCTCATCACTGAGGTTAGTCACCAGCTCATTGTAGGTTTTTAATAAATGGTTGGTGAGTAAACTAGGTAGGGAGGAAACAAAGCAACCTCATAGAAGTGACTGTCCGGTGGGAGGAGTATTCATGCTTACACAGGATTCAGAGCTTACAGGAAATAATACACTGTCATAATATGCCAGCACAGTGTCTCAGCCACATATACAACTCTCTTCCATATCATACAGGGAGAATTGCCCAGGTATCTTCCCAAATTTATAAAAGTGGAGATTCTGCATCTCAAAATTTGTTTTCACAAAAGTCATTTCCACATCTAGTCCACATGAACAAATACTGAAGGCATACAACACAAGATTGGTTTGAATTGCATTCAAAGGGTGCCATTGGTCTTTTCTCCTGGTAAATCGCATGCTTCAGTAATGACTTTCCAAACCATTTGATCAAACAGAACTATAAAGGAAGAAAGGTGAGTATTTTTTTTTCCCATGGAATCGGAAAGGACAATTTGGAGAAGTTCACAACTTCAGTTAATATATTTTGAATAATCCAACTAATAGCGTCATATCATTTGACAGTGTGATACTGTGATATAATATTAATAAAAATATATATAGATCTGGTCTCTGCCCTGGTTTCTAGCACACAGCTCCTAAAACTCTAGGAATCTGGGGAGTGTTAAGAGGAGGTTTTTGTATGCAAATGAGATGACTGGTGGTTGAGGACTCTTAAACAGCTTCAGGATGGGGCTGGTCACCAGAAAGAACAAGGCACGATTAGAGGGTTGGGGCTTTCCGCCCCATCCGTAGATTTCTCAGGAGGCAAGAGGGACTGAAAATTCAGTTGATCATCAACGGCCAATGATTTAATCAATCATGCCTACATAATGAAGCTTCCATAAAAACTCAAAAGGACTGAGTCCAGAGCTTCCAGATCACTGAACAGGTGGGAGTCTCTGTAAAGTAGTGTGCTTGGGGAGGGCATGGAAGCTCCACATGCCTTTCCAGGTACCTTGCCCTACACATCTCCTCCACCTGGCTGTTCTTCCGTATCTTTTGTAATACCCTTCCTAATAAATGGGTAAACTGAATTCTGTGAGCTACTTTAGCAAATAAATTGAACCCAAGGAGGAGACTGTGGGAATCCAGATTTCTAGCCTGTTGGTCAGACTCACACATCACAACCTGGGGCTTGCAATTTGAAGTGGGAAGAAGTCTTGTGGGACTGAGCCCTGAAGCAATGGGATCTGATGCTTTCTCCAGGTAGAAAATGCCAGAATTGTACTGAATTAGAGGATATCCAGCTGGTGTCTGCTGGGGAATTGCTTGCTTGGTGAGTGGGAGAAAAATCCCATACATATCTGGTGTCAGAAGTGTTGTGTTGAGATTAGGAAAAACACTTTTCTTTGTGTCTACTAATAACCAGAAAAACTAGTTTCTGAATTCCACCACTCCCAAATTCAGATACTGTATGTGGGTATATTAACATATTGAGTAAAATCCCTGTTTAATTTCTAGCATAATGAACATTAAAATCTGACAACTTTCTGCACTTTGTATATGAAGCTTAATTCCCTGCTCCTAGGTCAGAAAGAATACTGTTTTACACCCTTAATTCAGGAGTGGTGAAACATGGAATTTTTCATCTATGTTTTTATCCATGGGGATCTCCTTTGTATGGGTACAGATGGTAAATAAAAAGTTTATTCAGGGTGGTCACTGATTACAACATACTGTGGTTGATTGTTAGCCATAACTATAAGTGCTGGAACAAATTAGTGAATTTCATCTTTGAAAATAATGAGAATATGATTTTTCTAAACTATTAAGATTTTAGAAAATAAACATTCTGCTAACATTTAGCAGAAAGCTAATTTTAATTCATTTTCTTTTATTGATTGCTAATAGTCTCCCCATAGGGCTTATTTTCTATATTAAGCTTATTTCCCAAATCATCACCTGCCAGTTCACTGAAGTATGGCCCAGGCATTGACCAAAAGGTTTCTTTATATCCCCACAATCTCATACTTAAGTTAGGACACACACGTTTCTCTTAGGTTCTTTCTTCTTAGAGTAAGGAATCTATTTTTGCCCCAGGAGTACATTTGATATACCATTTTGTCTCTGATGGCACATTTCTGCCAAAATCACATACAGACTACAATTCTCTGGATAATAATAATAAAAAAAAGCTAGTTAATCATAACACTCTGATCCTTCAAGTGGAGTTAACAGCAGTAAGTTGAAGCCATAATTCACATCATAAGTTACATAGCAGTTGTGAAAGAGGTGACTTTTCATGCAGAAATACAGTAGCACTTAAACATTGAAAAACTACTTTCTGTACTGCTGTGTGAATAGTCTAGGGGAAAAAATACCTGATTATTTAGTATTTTCTCAGGCAAAACTCCCAATAAATTTGATGAGAAGTTTCCCTTAGTAAATAGTGCAGAATTAGCTCATTTACTTTTCCTTGAGCTATTTTATGGTTATGCAATAAAGTAGAATATACATGCCCAATAAAACTTGTTAAGAGTCAGCTAAGGGATGTGTACTTATTCTTTGATTGTATACAAATAAATGCTTGAAGCATAGATCTTTATTTCCTTAATATTTATTGTTATTTCCTATCTTGATGTAAGAATGATTCTACAAGAACTTTGATAAATACAGTGAAACTAAACAACCATTCAGTCTACTCCAATGAATTTGCATCTGTGTTTCCCATGATGATGCTGCATTTTGTACTCTTTCATATTTTAGAGTGGGCATGTCACATCCATCAATAGTTGGGAATTGCACTCACTATGAAGCACAGCCCTCACACATAGAAGTGGCAAACTGATGAAAAAATGAATTGAAAAGCAATGAAGCAATCCCTAATGAACAGGAGAACATGACTTGTTTAGCACTAAAAAATCGATGAGGTGAAACAGTTTCCCCCACCAAATGAATACGGTGAAAATCAACCTATCATTGAACCCTGTAATTTCTCATCTTCATACCAACCATATACATGGAACCACCATTCTAACGCGCCTGAGTTTTACCATTGAGAGCAAGATAAAGTATGTTTCTTTATCTTAAGTAAAGTCTCTCACTTACCCATTAACCCTTTGCATTTTGATGTTTTGAAGACTTTCAATAGTCAGCAATAACCTTGTGTTTAACAAAGTTAAAGTTTTTAAAGTTCTTCCTACTCTAACAGCTGAAGTATGAAATTCTTCTAGGACAGCTTCTGTGAGCTGACACTCTACTTGTTCTCTTCCCATTGAAGAGCGTCTTTTAATTCTGCTATGGTATTATTTTCCCCCTTAACTTTTACCTTACCCCATAAATGACAGTATTGCTCAAAGCTTCTGCTTTACACCTTTATCTCTTCTCTCTTCCTGCTTCCTTTTTCTTACCACTCATCTACCATTTTCAGAACTGACTACCTCTATCTCTATGCAATTGACACCCAAATGTACAACTGCAGTTCTGTTTACCATACAAGAATTAGTCCGGAATTTCAGCTTCCACTCAAATATGTATGAGAATTTCCTCTGGGTGGTTGAATGCCCTGGCCTCAGGCTGGCTTTGTCAGCCTTAATTCATGTGTCCAGTATGATCGAGCCACAATGCTCATCATGGAGAACACAAGGATGGCAGGACACAGCCTGTGTTCTTTCACAGTTTGCAAACATATAAACAGACAAAAACAATGGAACATGACAGCTGGTGAAATAGAGCAAAGCTCTGTAAGGACACAGAGCATTTCTTCCTTGTCCTGTCCGCATTTATTCTAATTGTATCACTGTTTTCCCATACTCCAAACTGGAAACCTCAGATTTATCCTTTGTTCCTCCAGTTGACAATTTCCTCTAGCTTTACTTCTGATTCATGGTTTGAAGGAGCCTCCTGCTTTATACACCTTTGCCTTTTGACTGCATCTCCTCCTATAATAATACCTCCATAATCCCATTACTTCTGCCTCTGGCTTCCCTAACATGGATATATTAAGGACTCTCCATGATGAGTCCCAACCTGTTTTCTGTTTCTACTTAATACATGCTCACATTCACAATCAAATAGAGCTCCATGATATTTTCCAAACAGATCTTTTCGCTAAAAATGTATTTTTTTTTCCTTCGAGTTACTCTTATTCTTGGCTCAGAAAATTGAATTCCTATATGTTATCAAGGTTTGGACAAAAATCCAAATTGCCAAGTAATATTTACTAGTCCTTCTACCTAAACACAAATTTTCTTTTATGAATTTTCAGAGACATTTATTTACACAACTTTCAAACTTAGAATATTTCATGATGCATTACAGTTTTATATACCCATACAAATGTGTGTGCGCGTGCGCACACACACACACACACACACACACAGTCCTTCTCTCATTAGATAAAGAGATAACATAGTGGAAAGAGCTAGGTTTTGGAATAAGATAGATCTGCCATTTACAAGCTACAATAGCTTATTCAAGTTACCAACCTGAGTCTTCATTTTCTCATCCATAAAATTAAATGTGATAAATAATGCAAAGTACCTTGTAGTAGAATACATGGCATATTGCAGGTATTCAGTAAAGGCTAACTGTAATAACAATGAATAATGGAAGTAGAAACATTGTGAAAAGGAACTATGCTCTCCTACTCCATTATTTTTGACAAGGTCTAACAGAGGCCTTTGCCTGTACTTGACTCTCAGTAAATGCATTTTCTATGAATGAATATATAGATGTGTTATACTTCTTAACAATATGATTTTCTGTCTAAGAACTCTTCAATGATGCTACAGATTTCAGATTATCTTTTGTGCTTAACACTACTTTCAGCACATCTTGGATTCTTTTTCCATACCCATTTGTCCCTCTTATAGTCACAGAGTTTCTATAAAACCATCATATTAGACACCTATTCCTTGATCTTCCAAACTTTCTCTTTCTAGGACATTTTCTCCATTTCCTGAAATGCTTAATTATCACATAGTTGATATGCACTTTCTGGAGCCCTTAATTATCACACAGTTAATATGCAATAGGAGATAATTTCATCAATTCCCCATTCCTCTAGCAGCCTCATCCTGTTGGTGTCCTGGAGCAAGCGCTCTACCCAACGACTTTTCCTGGTTTCCTCAAGGCTTCAAAGGGCAGCATTTCCAGGCAGTGGCAGAGCCAGAATCTAAACACAGCTACACATGAATTTAGAGTGTAAACGCTCAACTATTTACAATCCTACCATCTGTTATTCTCATGTCTTCTGTTTTTTTTTTTATTTTATTCATTTTTTTTTTTTTTTTTTTTTATGGCCGGGCGCGGTGGCTCACGCCTGTAATCCCAGAACTTTGGGAGGCCAAGGAGGGCGGATCACGAAGTCAGGAGATCGAGACCGTCCCGGCTAACATGGTGAAACCCCGTCTCTACTAAAAATACAAAAAAAAAAAAAAAAAAAAAAAAAAAAAAATTAGCTGGGCGCGGTGGCGGGCGCCTGTAGTCCCAGCTACTCGGGAGGCTGAGGCAGGAGAATGGCGTGAACCCGGGAGGCGGAGCTTGCAGTGAGCCGAGATCGCGCCCCTGCACTCCAGCCTGGGCGACAGAGCGAGACTCCGTCTCAAAACAACAAAACCAAACCAAACCGAACCAAAACAAAACATTTATATCTCTCTTATGTTAAGGATGAAAATTATTTACATTGATTTTTTAAAGCTTAAATAACTAACAAAATTTGTTCTAAACCCATCACACACAGGTGAAAATGGAGGCTTAGAGCATTTCAAGGGCTCACAAACGACAAGGTTCGAAAATAATTTCCATAAGAATATAGATCAGTACAAACGTTGCTAACACGTATGAGAAGGTGACGATCATGAAGAAAAATTATTTTTTTCATAGACTATTTTAAACATATATGATATAGAAAATATATTCCGAAAGGAAAAGTATGTGAATAATTACGCTCATTCACAAAACATTTTCTACGCACTTTATAAAAATTACAAAAGTTTGCCACATACATATTTCATCATGTATTCTTTCATGCATGTTTTTGAAGTAATTTTGGAAATAAAATATTTGTACAATTTTAAATATGTACAATATTTACCTTTAAAATGAAATATAGGAATTTAAACACTTTTTTTGGTACACTGTGGAAGCTATTATCTTGAAATTCTCTAGCCTCTTCTAGCACTAAATATTCTATCAGTACACTAAATGTTTTCTATAGTAAAGAATAATTTGAAATAACTACTCAAAATACAGAGTTGTCTATGTTATCCTATGCTTTGCAAATATATATATATATATATATATATATGATTAGGTTAGGTTTAAAAATATTTTGGCAGTACAAATATTTTTCTATACCTATAAAAGTTAAAATACAATTTTCCAAAAAAGAGAAAATTATAACTCTCATGTGATACTAGAAGAAAAAGTATAAAATTATAGTATTACTCAACTTGATTACAGATGGATCTAGTAAGATGTTAAAACTGGTCCAAAGAGCATTTGACAAAGAAATAATTATAGGCAGTACTGGAATAGGTTTTCCGATTTACGTATGAAGCTTGTTAATGTCCAACAGGGCCATAAACTGTGACCTTTGAAGTAACCTGTTCCATTTGATAGAATTATCTGCATCTCTACTGGACAAAAATCTACACCTTAACTTCCACCTCTACAGAGTTGTGAAACAACTCAGACAATAGTCATTCAAGCCTAGCACTGCTCAGAAAGAACACCCTGGAATATCTCTTGCCTGTTTCCAAGTTTCAGATAATATTTCTGACCTGGCTAGTTTTGACAATAAGGTAATACACTCCAAAATATATTCGTATGTATTTAACATGCATTGGCAACATTTACTCAAAATATTTATTCCTTACGCTAGAATACTTCGTATCTTCATTCCTGTGTTGGCTTTAATGAACTGAGGGCAGGGTGCCCATATCAAATTCCCCTGAAATGCTAACTGCTGAAGAAATTTTAGAAAATCTGTAAGAAAAAAAAAATGACTGAAGATCTAAGAAAAGAAGAGAACACAATCAGATATACCCATGGAAATAAATAAAGAGGAATTAAATAAAAAGCCTTCTATATATAACCCATTGCCCATAGTAATTCCTATTTTCTGACAGTCCTACCAACAATTCATTAACAATTTATCTGAATCTATCCATCTATCTTTACTAATAATCACACATTTTTACTTTACAAGAAAAATATACATATCAATGGCACTACATTTTATCATAAAATATGTACTAAAATAGCACAAATGGAAAAAGTGTTTTAAAGTAGTTAGTAAGAGACCTATTATTATACCTGTTAAGATGTAATGCAAAGAACTACATTAGTCTATTTATAGACATATTATAGTGCCTCTTTGTCCCAAATTGATTTCCTGTATCTCCAACAGTGCCTGTCTTGAATAATATCTTGATTTATCCACTCAGGTATTTAATGGGCACCCAAAGCATACCCAGTCTAAAACACTCCTGATTCCCCAGGCTTCTGTACCCACTGTCTTCTCTGCCCCATTGTCTTCTCCACCCCTGTCTACCCAGCAGATCACATTAAAAAACTGGGGGTCATCCTTCAGTCTTGTATTTTTTCTACCCTCAATATTGAATCCCTCAAAAAGCATTTTGGCCTTCTGACCTCTCCTAACCATTGCCACATCTACCACCACCACATCACTAGACATTGTGAACTTCTCCCCGAATTAAAGAAATATATTCTCCCTCATGTCACTGTTTCAAAACCCATGTCTCTAACCAGTCTCCTTATTCAATAGGCAACAGCAAAACTCTTCTTCTAAAGTCATGCTATATCACTCCCATGCCTTTTATCTTCCAATGACTTCTCATCCCAATAAGAAAAAAAAAAAAAAATTCAAAACTTTACCATGACCTAGAAGGTGCTGTATGTCCTGATCCCTGGGTAGCTTCCTGACCTCACCTTGTGCCTTAGTTTCTGAAATCAGCAGGTCTTTTAGTTTCTCCAAAAGGCTTTCCTCCTTCTCAAGATCTTTCTTTCAGATTCTTTAAGAGCAATCCCTTTCACATACTTTATAACATTTATCAGAGAGGACTTTCCTGACTCCAAAATGTATTCCCAACATTTCCTATCCCTTTAACCAACTTTCTTTTTCTTTGTATTACTAAGCACTCAGTATGTTTTATTTTTTATTTATAGGCTTACACTTATTAATTGTCTGTGTTACTCACTAGAATGAAAGTTCCACAAAAACACAGCTATTTTTCCTGTGTTTTGTGGTATCTTCATTGCCCAAAACAATACCTGGCATATGGCAGGCATTACATAAATAGTTGTTGAATGAATGAATTAAAAAGCAAATGATTAAGAGAATAAAATAGAAAATATCAACTTAATGAAAGTTTTTATGGTCTCATACACATCATTAAAAATGCCAAACTACTGTCGCTTTGTCCAATTTTTCAAGAACAATATTCTTTCCTTTCTAGGTTTACGTGAAGTAATTTCAAGTAGGAAAATTTTATTCTATTAATACAGAAGGAAACCAGTAGTCACATAAGTGAGCCTTCTAAACAAATGATGTTTGATAGAACTTTGAGAAATGTACGTATTATATCAAAATAATTTTTACCTGTGTCATTTGTCATATTATTAAACATAGATTCCTTGCCTTTCCGCTGTTAATACTATGTTTATAAACATACTCTACTGATAATAAAATTCTCATCAAAATATAGCCCTAAGATTTACCTACAGCTTTGATGTTTTATATTCTGATGATAATTAAGTAGAAACATTTATATTCTTGCACATTTCAAAATGGACTCCCGAAAACAGTCACACAGAAATTTTTAGCACATACTTAAGCTTCTTTCATGAAGGCTGTTTTTAAAAATTACAACATATGTTCTAGAGATCAGCAAAAATAGCAGAGAATCCTAATTTTACAATTTGACCAATGGAAAAAAAATCTAATACGTCAAAAATTGAACCTTATAATAATTAATAGAGTTCCTTACTTTGTTTTTATTAAGGTGCATACACATTATGACCTTTCTTATTCCTAATTTTGTCACTATTCCTGATAGAAAGGAATAAGAAGAAATTTAAATAAAAATAGTATTATGCATTTTGAGAAGCAATGTGATGAAGATCAGTAAGGTCTTACTAAAATGCCATACCATACTAACAACCTTTGGTTTCGATAGGATTACTTGACCAGAAGAAGAGCAATAGACTTGGCTGTACAGAAAGGGCCCAGCCCGAGCATATTTATTTCCTGCATTCCCCTTGGGTTAGAAGGGCTTGACTACATGGGTAAGACTACAGCTTTGCCTTATCATCTCTTATAAAGAACGACACATTTAAGCCAGGCATGGTGGCTCACGCCTGTAATCCCAGCACTTTGGGAGCCCGAGGTGGGTCGATCACTTGAGGTCAGGAGTTTGAGACCAGCCTGGCCAACATAGTGAAACCCCGTCTCTACTAAAAATACAAAAATTAGCCAGGCATAGTGGTGGGTGCCTGTAGTTCCAGCTACTCAGGAGGCTGAGGCAGGAGAATTGCTTGAACTCAGGAGGCGGAGGTTGCAGTGAGCTGAGATCGTGCCACTGCACTCTAGCCTGGGTGACAGATTGAGAATCCAGGTTAAAATAAATAAATAAATAAATAAAATAGTGATCCTAAGAGGTCATTAAAAAAAAGAATGACACATTTGCCACTTTTTCACTAATAACCAATCCATAAGACTTAACTTTCACATTTGAGAGAAATGACATGCAACTTGCATGCTGA
The DNA here is from genome assembly GCF_029289425.2 of Pan paniscus. NCBI lineage: Eukaryota > Metazoa > Chordata > Mammalia > Primates > Hominidae > Pan > Pan paniscus. Next base: position 178,356,539 of record NC_073252.2, on the reverse strand, counting down.
ATTAATGATATAGACTCAACTCAGAATTGAACTTCTTTACCTACTTGTCAATAATATTACAGCAGTGCTGGCTGCCCACATGTGATGATTCCAGACTGTCTGATTCATCTCCCACCTGCAACTGGTACTCTTTAATCCTCTCACCTATGGATGGGCTTAGGAAACTCTTCCCTTACCACTAGTTTGAGAAGTTGTAATAATTCATAAAGGAACTATTAGGATTCATATATTATTTTTTGAGATGGAGTCTCACTCTGTCACCCAGGCTGGGGAACAGTGGTGTCATCTCAGCTCACTGCAGCCTCCTCCACCTCCCCTGTTTAAGCGGTTCTCCTGCCTCTGCCTCCCAAGTAGCTGGAATTACAGGCACACGTAACCCCACCTAGCTAATTTTTGTATTTTTAGTAGAGACAGGATTTTGTCACGTTGGCCAGGCTGGTCTCAAACTCCTGACCTCAAGTGATCCACCCACCTCGGCCTCCCAAAGTGTTGGGATTACAGCCATGAGCCACTGCACTCGGCCACGGTTCATATTTTTAATGTATGTTGATTTCCATTCTTTAAAAAACAGTATAGAAAATAATCATTTTAATATGTTTATTTTCATAATACAATAGTTTAAGAACCTATGTGTGTTTAATTAAAAAATTACATATTATCTAGGCTACCACATATTTAATGACCCTGCTTTTAATATATTTTAAATTACCTCAAGTCACTGACTTGAGGCACAAAGGCTATTAAAGTCACAGTTTTAGGCAAACTCTAACTCACAGCAACATTAAGATGATCAGATGAGATAGCATGTTATCAAATGCCTTTAAAACTGTGAATTTTATCTAAGTGTCTTAATTTCTTACAAATAATAGTTATCTATTAAGTATTTATTATAATCAAGCACAGTACTATGTGTGCTTTAATTCTTTTCTCATTCCATCTTCATTATAATATAAGAATTCATGATCAATTCCATTTTCCACATGAGAACATAGAGATTCATGGTGGAGTCACTAGGGCCAATTATATCTCCTTGCTGAAGGAGGTATAACTGGTAAATGATGAGCAAGGAATTGAATATAAGTTTATCTAACTTCATCCCTGTGTTCAATCTACAACACTCCCAGTGCCTCCAGAGAAAGAAAGAGCTCAAATAGGGTAACAGTTTTCAAAAGTGTAAAGTCCATTATTTACCAACTCTGCCAAGTCTGGTAAGGTGTAGGGTAGATGGTACCATGGATATAGTTAACCCTTCTCTAATTTTCCTAAGGCTGACATGGATGTTTTAGCTATTTTCTATTTGAATCATTATATAAAACATGCTTTGTAAGTTTAATAACCTCTTTAATCACTGAGAAGATATGGGGCTTCTCTTTGGAGTCTCTACCAATGATGACATTCTTAACAAAATAGTTGATGGATGCCTAGGATGTGCCAGGTACCTCTTAGAACCTGTGGGATGCAGTAGAAAACACTGTTCCATGGCTCAGTCTAGAAGAAAGAGACAAAATGTAATAAGCACAATAAATAATAAATTATATAGAATGTTAGAAATTAAGTGTTTGGAAAATAGCACAATTTAAGAGAGTAGTAGCACAGGCGAAGAAGAATGGGAGCAAAGCTGTAATTTTAAATAAAATTGTCAAGAATGACATTGTTGGCAAAAAGACATTTGATCAATGAGGGGATGGAAGTGGGGGTCTTTAATTATATGAACACAACAGAGACAATAGAGAAGACTTTGGCAGGCAAAGAAAATAATCGGCACAAAGGCTTTAAACCCAGTGAGTTTAAAGCAGAATAAGAAAGAAAAGCCAAGATAGGGATGGGGGCTGGAAAATCATGGTCTCACCTGCCTTCATAAGAACTTTGACTTTGACTCTAATGGACACGTGAGCCACCAGGAGTGCTTGACTGCAGGAATGACATGGTCTAATAATGGCAGGGTCTCCTCATTATATAGGGGTCAGTTTGGGTGCTGTATTGAAAGTGGATTTTAGAATAAAGAAACAGGGAAAGATGGAGACTAGTTAGAAGGTAATGTTGTTAATCCTGGTGAGACATGATGATGGCTTAGTCTAGGGTAGCACAAGGTGATGAGAAGTGTTTGTATTCTGGATATTATTTTTAGTAAGAGCCAATAGGACTGTCTTAAAGATGACTGGGAAAGTTGCAAGGGACAAGTTTAGGTTTGGAGTGAGATCAGAGAAAAGCAAGACTTGAGATTTGGCTATGTAGAGTTCCAGACACCTATTAGATATCATATCTTGCCACTATCTTGTGTTTGTTGAAGTCATCAGTAACAAGTGTGGTGACCTTCCCTTGAACTCAAGTGCAACCACAGAGTCCTTCCCAGTAGAGTACTCCTGGTAACCACTGCCAGTAGAGATAAGCTTACAGTAGACAAGGAAGCTATTTGCCATCACTCTGAATTGCTGGTTGTTAACTGAAGCATTAACCAGCTGCATAGGTAGATGTTTCTTCTACCTGCTGACAAATACTTATGCTTTTACCTTTTTTTTTCTTTTTTTTTTTTTTTTAGACAAGGTCTCACGCTGTCAGGCTGGAGTGCAGTGCCATGATCACAGCTCTTGACCTAAACTCAAGCAATCCTCCCACCTCAAACTCTCAAGTAGCTGTGACTACAGGCATGCACCACCACACCCTGCTAAATTTTAAAATTATTTGTGGAGATGGGGGTCTCACTATGTTGCCCAGCTTGGTCTCAAATTCCTGGCCTCAAGAATCCTCCCACCTTGGCCTCCCAAAGCACTGGGGTTTCAGGCATGAGCCACCATGCCCAGACTGCTTTTACTTTACATATGCATCTGAGGTAGAGACTCATTTAGAGTGCATTACTGAGATCATTTTGTCAGTGGAATGTGGTCACGTTAGAATTACATTTCTCTGAAAGTATGTTTTCTTTTTGACTTGGGGTCATTAAAACCTTGAGATAATTTACACACATTATAAGCCATAAATTCGAAATTACATAATAATGTATTCTGCAATTCTGTGTATTTCTACACAGCTTGTTTAGCAATAAAATAAAATAAAACTCAAAGGTGGTCTTTTTTGTTTTCCTTTATACTTTATATAACACTTCTGATAAACTCCAACTCTGGGTCAACATCTCATTCCAATAGCACTTGAAGGTCAATACTAACCTGCTTGATTCTCTTCAAACAGAGAACTGTTTTTCAGACAGTATTCTAACTTGATGTATCTATGTGAAAAGGGAGATGAGGTTAAGTCAGCCATCAAAGCAGATTGTTTACTGAATAAGGATAAAGTTCAGAGAGGAGAAAGGGAGGAAACAACAACTCATCCCCATTGTTGCAGTTATTGTAATTACCAGGATCTAGGAAGTAACAATAATTATGCCTAAAGGAAAGAAGAAGATAAATATAACAGCTCAGTGTCTCTATGCACCAAGACAATTAATGCACTGGATGAGAATGTCAGGATTCAGGAAGATCTTGGCAGATTGAGTGACAGGCAGAAACTGACAGAAGGGTATTTAACAAGGATAAGTTAAGTTCATAATTTAAGAACTTTTATTTGGATGAACATATAATTTTGTATAAGTATTCCAAAATTTTAAAGATAGGAAACATCTGTTACAGTTGATAGAGAAAAGACAGGAAGCCTGGACACCTGGCATCTGGTTCCAGATCCTCAGAAAACTACATATGTGACCTTGGCACATCGCGGTAAAAGCTCCGTTTTCACCACTCTCAAAATGATGGAGGCCTGACTTTATCAGTAAGTCCTTTCCCTTCCACATGTAAAAATTGCTATGAGCCTAGATACTGACTGACATGATGTCAATAAAGTAACACAGCTAAACAATTTCTCCAGGTTTTAGTCACTGCATAAAATGCAGTCATACTATATATATGCACTTCCAATAAGTACATACCCCAGATAACTTAAAAGATAAGCTCTAATGCATGTGTTTCCCAGGTCTTGTAGAATTTTCCTTTACCTTGTCAGAGTCCAATTCCACGAGAAGGCAGACACAGAATTGTATTCTTGGAAAACACTGCCTAATGTTTATTTAATAACTTTGTTGAAAATCCTATCATATATAAAAATAATACACAAAACAATTTGTAGGGTGTATGTTTAATGAAAATTAAATGTTAATCTAATAAGAATTACTTCTTTTTTTTTCTTAAAGTCTGAAAGTCACTGACTCTCATCTGATTTCATTAAAGAAAAAAATCACAGAATTTTCTAAGTCAGATTTCTCCTTGGATTCTATATTACACCTTGCCTCGTTTTTGGTCAAAATATAACTCATATTTTTGCAGTCCTGAGAAAGTTTCTTCAGAAAAGATTGACAAAAATAAAGCTCTATGAGGCTCCCTACTGCAGTGTGCATAACAGAAAAGAAAATAAGAACTCCATCTAACTACATGCTGCAGCTGAACAGGCCAGCTCCTGGATATTGCATGAAATTCCGCTGGGTGCCCGAGAGCATTGTTCTTCAGAACCCAAGAAGATTTTATCAGCTTTCTGTTGACAGTGCAAATCCAGAACTAGCTACAGTAAGCAGAATAATCAATTAGTAGTTCTTGGCCTTCTGACCTTCTAAAAATCCCTGCCGACACACTGTACAGGTACTGCTGAATTAAACTGTGATTGGCAGGAACGTCTCACGAAGAGGCAAACAGACAATTTCTGTTGTGGTCCTATACCAAATTTACCATCAATGTGCTGAACAACATCTCCTATTTTGACAGAAGATCCAATATGGAGACTAAAAAGGCTGCGGGATGGTGTCTTCATAGCACTCCGATATTTTCATTATTGCATTGGAGAGCCAGTGTTGGACTAGGTGCTGATGGAAATTTGAACGAGAGTTGAGCGATTAATTCAACTGGGTCTTAAAAATATAAACCTGCATCTTTCTCGATACAGTGGTGAAACTGATGTATTCAAGATGAAGTTTCCAGCCTGAATGCTTTTATAGGTGGAAAATAAAAAGGTTTAGAAAATGGAAATGATCTAACGAAAAATATAACGTATCCCATTTTGAATGTGATCATTCAGCCAGGTAAAGTCTGAGGTTTTTCTGCCAGTACTTTAATTGTATCCCAGGCAATGGAAGAGTTATTCATTTATCAAGGAAGAGAGATGACCTAACTCAGGCTGACTGCAAAGCTCTCAGAAGCCCTGAAGCTTTGGACTTTCAGCTGCCCAGCCACCAAGATTATTTCTGCAGGCCTTTTAGAAATAGCCCCACATCCTCACGTACCAGTTTTTCTTTAGTTCTACTACTGTGGCAGAAGAGATTAGTTTGCAGATAACTGTATTCAAATTTTAACCACATACCCTGGCTGAACACAAATTTCCTTTATCCTTTGAGCAATTGCTATGTACAAGAGGCACCATTCACAGAACGTTTAAAGCTGCTGCCCATGCATCCCTGCCTGGTCCACCTCTTTCCATCCCACCTTGGGAAAAAGCATTACTTTGTAATTTTATTGTAATTGATATTGGAGCGAGACAACTGATAATTTTTTCAGGTTAGAGATTTCATATATACGTTCTGCTGTATGATACATAGAAGGTGATTTTATGTGATTATGTAATACAAAGTTGTCTTTATTTTAATAAAATGATTAATACTTTCAGTGTGTATAAATGTGTCAGCCTAATTGTCACATAAATATGGACATTAATAAACATTCAGTGAACACCTAAATGGCAATGTTATCATTGACACTGTACTGTTTCCGTTATTGCAAATGTTAAGGAAACGTGTACCTTATATTTAGACACGTGTAATTTCAAGCTTTTCCCTAATGTCAAGTCTACAGGCATGCTGTCATTGTTTTGGTAAACCTTTCCTTTACTTTTAATTTAGGGGCAATGTATTGACCTTTGCTGAAGGTATCCATTGCCCTATAATTAAAACAATATTTTCACAATGTAAAAAATAAAACCTCAAACGTAAAACAACAACTAAAATCTGTAATATTTTGCTACTCTGTATATCTGAATCTCCTTTTCATGTAAATGTTATTTTGTTTTCTATGTCCTCTCTTGATTTTAAATTGTATATTTTAATCTTCTTACAAGGCCATATTTTATCATTTTAGTGTTATTACCCCATTTACACATGTGTTCTTGAATCACTTCTCAAATATATGTCATCATTCTTTTGAAATACATTTACTCCTGAGTCTGAGAGCCTCAATTTCCTGTGGATCCGAAAGTGATTCTTGGAAACTGAAGGTAAGGGGAGTTCTTGAGTGATACACCCATGTTTAAAAGAAACTATAAAATTGCTGTCTTAAGAGCTGAGGTATAACAACCCCTTCATTCTGCTCCACTCCCTTCATTTCTTCCTGAATGTAGATCTTAAATAAACAGCAAAGCCACATCTCAAAATTTGCTGAGTCTGTGATACAGTCACATTACACCTTCCAGCCTTATTTCAAAAGTCACTTCCCTTGGGATAGCTCTCCTCTTCCCTGGGCAGAGAAAGTAATTGCCTCTCTCTACTCTTTTTTTTTTTTTTTTCTGAGACGGAGTCTCCCTCTGTCGCCAGGCTGGAGTGCAGTGGTGCGATCTCGGCTCACTGCAACCTCCGCTTCCTGGGTTCAAGCGATTCTCCTGCCTCAGCGAGTAACTGGGGCTACAGACGCGCACTACCACGTCCAGCTAATTTTTGTATTTTTAGTAGAGACAGGGTTTCACCGCGTTGGCCAGGTTCGTCTCTACCTCTTGACCTCATGATCTGCCCACCTTGGCCTCCCAAAGTGCTGGGATTACAGGCATGAACCACGGCACCCGGCTGCCTCTCTCTACTCTTACAGCATTTTACACTTGTATCTATTATAACTCACATTACTTGTATTGCAATTGTGCATTTATGTATCTTTCTCCCTCACCAGACAGCAAGATCCTTGCGGGCAGGAAAAGTGTCCTCCTGTATCTTACATACTGACTGCTGGAAAATCCATATGGGCTAAATCATTAAATCAAATAATCTCTTCACACTATTTATCTGTAACAACACAGACTCTGCTATAGGAGGCAAAATAGTACTCAATCACGATTCTTCTCCAAGTTAATATTATACCCGAATTAAACCAGAGGTGGAGCTATCCCCACTGCATCAAGAGCGCAGTGCATGATGACTGAACAACCTTTTACATTTTAACCTGTTTTTTTAATGCCAGTTAATAAGTGTACATGAAATGTAATCTCATCCAATTGCCTGAAGGATGTTTTACCCCTACCTAAAACCAAGTGGACACACACCAACAAGGTATCGGCAGTTTTTCAAGGATTTGAAAATCCTTCTTCTGCTTCATACCCAAGAACCAAAGCAAAGGAAGCCAAGTAGTGCAGGTGCCCCTGCCTTCCCTGTGGATCCTGCATCTTACCCTGCTATAGGCCTTTGTATTACACTCTTGGAGGTTCAGCTGAAGTGTTATAGACTGGATCAAACATCTCACTCTCTTCTATTTAGATTTTTCCTTTTCCCAGGAAATATTTTTTTTTTTTATTGTTGTTTCCTGTAAAGTAGGCAGTTGCCTAACCCTCCATTCTATAACATCATAATACTCCAGGTCTCATCCCACCAGTTTCTGGGCCTCAATGTATAAAGAGATGTTTTGAAATATCTACCTTAAGTGACTAGCTCTTATAATGGAAAATCTGACTTTCAAAAAAGATTGTTTCCAAAATGGGCAATAAGACTTATGGAGGACAAAATCAGATGTTGATTTTTGCTTTCACTTTGCATTCCCTCTTTCTTAATTCTGGAGATGGCAGATTGATCTTTCTGACTTAGGTAAAAAGACCATACAAGAAAGGAAGTATGAATAAATATAAACTCTTTACAGTTGAAATTTCCACATTGATGGAATAATAATAATAAGTCCCAGTAAGTGAGCATCTTTTTGTGTGCTTGTTTACCCCCTATATCATTCACAAAGGATCTTCACTGTGGTCCTGCCAGTTGGAAACAGACTCCACGCCGCGAAGGTCACATTGCTGTCCAAACAGAAAATAAATGGCAGCTGCAGGGTGTTGTAGCTCAGGCCTATAATCCCAGCACTTCGGGAGGCTGAGCGGGGGTGGGTCACTTGAGGTCAGGAGTTTCAGACCAGCTTGGCCAACATGGTGAAACCCTGTCTCTACTAAAAATACAAAAATTAGCTGGGTGTGGTGACGCTCGCCTGTAATACAGCTTCTCATCAGTCTGAGGCAGGAGAATCACTTGAACTTGGCAGGCAGAGGTTGCAGTGAACGGAGATTATGCCACTGCACTCTAGCCTGGTCAACAGAGCGAGACTGCATCGCAAAAAAAAAAAAAAAAAAAAAAAAGAAGAAAGAAAGAAAGGGCAGTAAATCTTACTGATGTGCAATGATCTCTGCTATCAACCTTATTTTGATAGTTTGCAATATATTTCCTTGTGATAAACTCTGGAGGAAGAGTAATATTCTAATTATTTAACAATGATAGAAAAAACTTTTTTTTTTACTCCAATAAATTCATTTTTTATTGGGGTAACCAAACTCAGATTACCTGAAACACTTTAAAATCTCTGCATGAAGCAATACTTCAAAAAGTGTAAAGAATTTACATGTTTAAATAAATATCATTATTTTTTCAGTCATTAAATTGGCCAAACTTTTAAAATGCTTTTAAATCAGTGAATCAGGCCACACATTGTCAAATTAAATTTTGTGAAAAATACTACATGATGATTAGCTCCATTATAAGAAAATCTTTTTTTAAATTTTTTATCTTTTTTTTTTTTTTTATTGTTTGAGATGGAGTCTTGCTCTGTCGCCCAGGCTGGAGTGCAGTGGTGCGATCTTGGCTCACTGCAACCTCCACCTCCTGGGTTCAAGCAATTCTCCTGCCTCAGCCTCCCAAGTAGCTGGGATTACAGATTCCCACCACCACACCCAACTAACTTTTTATATTTTTAGTAGAGACAGGGTTTCATCACGTTAGCCAAGCTGGTCTCGATCTCCTGAACTCAGGTGATCCACCCGCCCTGGCCTCCCAAAGTGCTGGGATTACAGGCGTGAGCCACCGCGTTCAGCCAAGAAAATCTTTAAAATAGTTTCCAAAAATAAAAATACATTTTAACTTTAAATATTATAATTTAATGATTTTAACATTTTACATTTTAGAAACAATTTAGACAATTAGAATTCTTGGGAATCCTTTTTTAAAATGCTAACCACATTCAAGGAAATAGTACCCCACAGAAGAGAGAAATCACTTGGGAAAAGCTTCAGGGGGAGACAGAGACCACACCCTTGCCCCGCAAAGTGAGAGTCCAGGCTCAGGACTCAGTTCCAGTCCTGATCCTGGCACCTGCCTGTGAGCTCTGTTGCTTCACCTCTTTGAGTCTCCACTTCTTTGGTATCTGCAAAATGAGAAAACTGGACAGGATGATCTAAAGGAATCTTCCATTTCTTAGGAGCATAATTATACCACTCGATAAGCTATTTCACAACTTTTAAGTAGGAGGCTTGCGATTGATCAGAAAAATAAAATAAAAATGCAACTTTTGGTGCAGTTTGATTAAGTAATGAGCTTCTCTGACAGTGGAAAGTCAGAATGTGCATTTGGTGATGGCTGAACCCTCGCACCACCTGGGATATTGTACTTTCCACTCTTCCAATGGACTTTATTTTCTAAGGTGATGGACGGATGGCCTAGGTATAGCGTGACTGAATGGAGAAGCAGGATATCCCTAATTTATGCTTTAAGATTTTTTTAATTTAAAATACCTTTCATGAAACAAGTCAATCTTTATTTTAATACTCTTTCCAAATTTAGCATAAAGGTCAGTACTATTTTTTCAAGCAAAATCTGAGAATTAAGGACAGTTAGCTAGAGTTTAATGACAAACTTGCTGTTTCGAATGTGTGTGCCATCCCAGAGGATTCTGTAGACACATCAGATCTGTGATTTGAAATGAAGCTGTTTCAAAAGAAGAGTGACAGGATCAAGCCAAGTGATATAGCATGGGTTCCAATGCACAGATTTCTTAAAGAAATTATAGCTTTTAAAAAGGTTCCTTTAGCTTATTTTTCAAATTCAGACTCTGACTCCACATGTAGTCAAATGAAAACCACAACTTTGCTCTGTAAAATGGCAATCTAAGCCAAGTCTCCTCCTTTGAGAAACAGAATAGCATCGTAGTTGTGCCCACTTGCTGGAGTCAAGACAGCCTGGGCGCTGGTTCTTCACCGAGTAGATGTGGGCAAGTTATTTAAAACCTGTCAGCTACAGTTCTCTCATTTATCACAAGAGGGACATAGGAGTCCCCACATACTGGGTTCTTTTGTGGATGACAGGAGCCAATCCTTTACAAACATTAAGCATAGTGATTGGCAGGTAATACATGCTCAAAATATATGAGGTTTAGTTTTATTTTTTAATTAATTAATTAATTTTTTTTTTTGAGACGGAGTCTCGCTCTGTCGCCCAGGCTGGAGTGCATTGGTGCGATCTCCGCTCACTGCAAGCTCTGCCTCCCGGGTTCACGCCATTCTCCTGCCTCAGCCTCCCGAGTAGCTGGGATTACAGGTGCCCGCCACCACGCCCGGCTAATTTTTTGTATTTTTAGTAGAGACGGGGTTTCACCGTGTTATCCAGGATGGTCTCGATCTCCTGACCTCGTGATCCGCCCGCCTCGGCCTCCCAAAGTGCTGGGATTACAGGCGTGAACCACCATGCCCGGCCTTATGTTTTAATCTTTTAAAAAAATCTGGGCCGGGCGCCGGTGGCTCACGCCTGTAATCCCAGCACTTTGGGAGGCCGAGGCAGGTGGATCACGAGGTCAGGAGATGGAAACCATCCTGGCTAACACGGTGAAACCCCGTCTCTACTAAATATACAAAAAATTAGCCGGGCGTGGTAGCGGGCGCCTGTAGTCCCAGCTACTCGGGAGGCTGAGGCAGGAGAATGGCGTGAACCCGGGAGGCGGAGCTTGCAGTGAGCCGAGATCGCGCCACTGCACTCCAGCCTGGGCGAGAGAGCGAGACTCTGTCTCAAAAAAAAAAAAAAAAAAAAAAAAAAATCTGTAAAGCATAGCTTGTAGCTTGTAAAAACCAGCAAAATAAAAACCATAATGATAAAAATAATAAAGGCTACTAGTGATCTAAATTACAGTATATTTTTTTTATTCTCCAAAACATTACCCAGAATGGGTTCAGACTTTCCTTGCGTGTCAACCAGGCGTAGTTTCAAAAACCCGAGGAGCAAGCCAGGCCTTTCCAGGTAGTGTGTCTACCTCCCACTCCAGCCCAGGCGAGGAGCCGGGCGGGGGCAGGGCTGGGTTCTGAGAAACCCTCTGCTTGGCTCTCCAGGCACAGCTGCCGTGTGCCACTATGCCTGACACTGATCCCAAACTCAGACTTCTCCACTGTGCAAATCCTCCTGCTTTCTTCTGTTACAAGGGCATGGCAGGATGCAAATTCTCTCACTTTGTGATAAAAAGAAACCACTCCGAAAAACCTCTGGCCTTGCAAACCTTGCTTCTTATTGTTCTGAATTACTCTGCATTTCTGTCATTTTTTTCCACTCTATGCTCTTTATTATCCAAGCAACACATTTTCCTCTGAATATCCTCTTTTTCATCCAACTTTAAAAAATTCAATTTAGACAGTATTTATTGAATGCACAAAAAATGATGAGGCCTTGTTCCTGTTTTCAGGGGCTTAGAATGAAAATGAAAAAAGTAAAGAAGATACACAGGCATGAAACAAACAATGATCCCATGATACTCTGACTTCCTTTATGATTCTGGGGCACCACCAGGTGCTTGCATCAGGGTCTACTTTGTAATATTCAAGTCAAGGATTAGGTCCTTTGCCAATATGATAGCCACTAGCCACATGCAGCTATTTAAGTTCTGATTAGTCAAAATGAAATAAAACCACAAATACAGTTTTTTAGTCACACTAGCTGCATTTCAAGTGGTCAACGTCTACACAGGGCAAGTGGATACCATACTGGACAGTGCTAGGGAATATTCCTATTATTGCAGAACGCCAATTAGATGGTGCTGATCTAGGGAACTTTGACTTGTGTCATGTTTTGGATTCGTGGAAATGCTCAGATTATTACATTAATTTTCATTCTACAAAATTCCTTCCAACGTTTTCTGAAATAATCTAGAATGCAAACAAATCGAGTGATCTTTTGAGCTATATATGACTGATCTACAGGAACATTAATACATGGGATATTTCATTAAAGGATTTGATTTGGTAAAATTTGAGTCATCTATAAAAGGTTGTTGTTGGAGGGAAATTCCAACTACATATGTAGAAAAAGTGATTTTATTTGAACATTATTGGCTTTAGAAATAATTCATATGTAAACAAGATAGTACAAAGCAGTCTTCTCTGTGTGTGTGTGTGTGTGTGTGTGTGTATAAGAGAAAGAAAGAGAGAGAAAGATGTTGATGATGATAATGATGCTTTCTCATTTAGTATATCAGAACTTTTCACTCAAAGGGATCTAACACATGCCTACTCAAATATAAAGTAATAGTAACAACAAAGAAACCAAATTACCATGCCCATCTCAACAGGTCCATTTGATAGGAATAACAATTTCACATCAGAATGTAAATCAAGAGTTAGCAAAGGCAAGAATGATGTGGGGAAAAAGCCACTTAGACATTTTATTATTGCTTAAGATATGAGTAAGAATATTTTAAAAATTAAAGGTCCACGTGAGGTGCCTCACACCTGTAATCCCAGCACTTTGGGAGACTGAGGTGGGAGAATCACTTGATGCCAGAAGTTGGAGATCAGCCTGGACAACATAGTGAGACCCCCATCTCTACAAACACCAAAAAATATATATATATATATAAACAAAGCAAACCCCAGACCTCTACATTTTATCTACGCTGAACTTCCCCCAAATGCTGTGAACTGCACCAGATCATTACAGAATTTATATATGACGCAGACTCTGATACCAAAAGGTTGTATGCATAGAACATTTAAATTTCTGCTCTGTGTCAACAGATGCCGCTACAAAGTTCAGCAATGGCACATCTAATATGATTAAGGTGGATGGGGCACTCTAAATTCTGACTTGTTCTTCGTGCTTATTTAAGTAGCTAGCATTGAAGAAAACAAAATTCAAAAATAGTCTTTTCCCAGATGCGCACCATCCCCTCCCAACTCCCCATCTACCCAGGAAGCATCCAACCTTATAAAGGAATTCTCAAAATGTTTGCTAGTAGAGTTAATCTTGCTTCCCATGGACTTTAATCACTGCAGAACCCTTTTGGTTGATAAACACTGTTTAAAGTTCTTAATTCATTGTTTGGATCTCTCTGTACTCAAAATCTTTCTATGAGTTCTTCTTTGTCTTCCCAGGGTCAGGAATCTTTTCTCCTGGATTGTCTCAATGCAAAAATTGAAGTCACCTGAACTATTACAGATGCTTCAACTTTTACACTTTGCTTCTAATTACTGCCAGATGCAAGCTAATTAAACCCACCAGGTGTCTCCCCTCAGGTTAGAGTACCTCACAGAATCCTTGCTACGAATAAAATATGGAACAGCAGAACGCTAAGTATGTAACGAACCCTTCATGAAGCAGTTGATAGGTAGGCTTAAACTTTTTTTTTGTTATTGACTATAATAGAAAGAGTGAGAATAAATTAACTAAGAATCGTGTAGGCAGTGATGTTCATGACTATTCTGTCATTCCATTGCTCCCAAACATATTTATCGCTGCAAAGTTTCTTTTCTTCATTTAAATGAAAATGTTATTTACTTATCATGCTAAATATAACAGTACAGCTCAAAAGTACCATGTGGGATTTTTCAAATAGACATACTATTTTATTTTCTCAAGGATATGCATGTAATAATTAATACTCTACATGTTCTTAAGTTATATGTAATTTTATTCATTGTTTAATTTTTCATATATAAGCATTATTTGTTAAATGTTTAATATCTTACATTAAACCTTCTGTGTTAATATATTTGTATAATTATGATTCCATAAGCCTTCTTGCTTACTAGTGTATTAATATAATAACCATCAGACTAAAATCTCAGAATGAGACAATTATCACCTTAACTGTAACTTTAGCATGATATAATAACTATGTATAGTTGACAAAGTGCTTATCAGAGTCAATGCATTTACATTTGAATTTTATTTGAACATTAATTTATAATATATTTAATTACTTGTTTCTTACGAAAAATGTTCAGTTTATTTTATAATATAAAATACTATATGTACAGAAATATAATGAAATTAATATATTAACATAACATATTTGCATATGCAAACTAGGTTTATTCTTTTCTAATTTGGATGATTTTTTCAAAATAGCAAATTATTTTTCAGAGTTAAAAATACAACTAGTTTAAAATAACTTAGCTATTATAATTAATTTTTATTAAGTGAAACTTAAAATCATTTAATACCTTGAGCAAAAATACAGCACAAATAGGAAATATATTATGCCATTTATAATTCAAACATTAAACAAGATTTCCCTATCCTTTATGAATTTTTAAATGAATGCATTCTTAAGTTATGATAAAAATATCGAAACATTATGAATTTCTTTCCCTTTATCAGCAGAACAAGGATAAACTCACATTTAGTTGCTAAAATAATACTAAACTTTAAAAAATACCAGACTTCCTTATAATATTTTATTATTAAAATATGATAGTATATGACTATCATTTCATATTATTATAAAATGCAGCCATAACAAAATAGAGAAATATCAGTGACTATCATTTCTAATAGTCACCTATGATATTTCACCATTTTGTTATGGATGCATTTTAAAACAACATTTTTCTTAGAATTATCTGCAACTATATATATATACCAACATTTATGTAAAGAAGAGTAGTTTTATAATTAGCAATCCACAGCACAGGCCATCAGAATAATGTTATATTTCTTCTCATTTTAGTGTGTTGGGTGTATTTGATTGAAAAAGTTAATCTATATAACTATCACTTTACTGGCATATGTATGGATAAAATCTCACAGGCTCAATTATGAAAGTCTGCATTACACTATGGTCAATTCCAAACATTCTTGTATATTCGATAATATTAATTCACAAATACAAAGTCAATATATTGCAAAATAAACAACTAAATGAGGAATATATGAGCTTTGTGTGTATGTGTGTGTGGCTATTCCGAGAAATGTTTAATAATCAGGCTAGGTTGAGCTTTTGACATTTCTTCCCTGGACTTGCTAACACACACTTCAAGGCTGCAATAACTAGATTAAAGTAATAACATATCAAGTGTAGCTCCAGGCTACAGTTTTAGCTGACACAAATCATCTTTCACTGGAAACACTTTATAGTCTCTAACACCGATGACTTTGCTGGAAAAGTTAGTATTTGCCAAGTTGGGGTTGTATTTATATACTGTCATAAATCTGCAGCTAGTCACCACAAGTTTTTGAGTTTGTAATGAAATAGTTCTGATGTAGTTAAAATATCTTCATTATATTTTTAAATCACGTCAGCTTTAACCAGTGTATCCTACGAGTAAATGCTAGCTGATCTGGGTTCCTATTGGCTCCTGAGAATTTTTGGCTGAAGGCTAACAGTTTCATTTGCTCATTTAAAATAGCACATTTGTCTTCAATTTAGAAAAATTAAACTAGTAGTTTAAATGCAAAAGTAAGGAAACAGCATATCTGGCTGAATTATAATAGGTTGTAAGAAAATGAACTCACATCATAAAATTGTGTATCCTAACTTTATGAAATACATATTTTACATAAAAATTTGATGATTGATTTTCAATAATAAGCTTTCAGAAATATGTGTTTATCAATATATAATAAACAGATCTGAAGCATTGTCTATACATCTTTAGAAAAACTAAAAATCAAGTCATGTTTGGGAGTTTATGATTTAATTGGTAGTGTTGAGTCTAGGAAGAACTACAAAGTATGCTTTGAGGAGTGTCAAAACCTAAGAGATTTTAACATAGGTGTTTCTACTTCATAAAAATGAAACACTTAGGGATTACATAATTATTTTTATGGGAAACAAATACTATTGATAATACAGTTTGCATGATTCCTCTCAAGAATATACGGTTGACTCTGTGGAACTACACTAGCAAACAGTTTTGCGAGAAACCTCCAATTACGGCATTTTTCCCTTTCCCCATACCTGAATCACAAGCCCCTTAACATACAGAAGAATTATGTTTATCTGACTTTAAAAGCACATTTTGCAGATAAGAACATATTGAAACATATCAGAATGTGATAGTGAAACAGCATTTACCAAGAAATCATCATACCACATTTGATTTCAATTTCTTGAATCACTTTGAACCACAAAAACCAGACAGCTGGTATTTCGAAGTTTCATAATATCTGTAAAAGTAAACGTTATATATTTACACAAAAACAACTATGTAAATAAATATATACAAGGGTATTATCAGTTTGAGAGTCACACAGATGGTGAGAATTTGTATAGTAGTAAAACAGGTGATTTTGTTGTCTTAGAAAACGATATGCAATTTCTCATAAGGAACCATAACAGGCAAGTGGTCCATACATTTAGGGGTTCGCTTCCAACATTTACTTACATCCTCTGAATCCTTACAGTGAAGTATGCTGGTTAGATACAATTTATTTTAAAATGAGTACTGTTATATGCAATAATAGTTATTTATAAAACATTAAAGAGGGCTGGAAGCTACTTCACAAAAGGAAACAGTTATCCTTTAAATTTGTTTTTTTTACTACAGGCAATAGTGCAGGTGATTAACAGATGCAATGATTGAATATGTGAGTATATAATATATGAATATATGAAAAATATATGAATATATGAGAAATATATGAATATATGAATATTTGAAATATATGAATATATGAATATTGAAATATATGAGAAATATATGAATATATGAATATTTGAAATATATGAATATATGAATATTTGAAATATATGAATATATGAAATATATTTGAACTATATGAATATATGAAAAATATTTGAGTTATTAAAGAAATATTAAGCACTTTATGTTAAGGGAAGTTTTTTCTGAGTTCCAGTCGACTTGTTTTCAAAATTACCTGGATCTGGGCTAATTCTAAAACACAGTGCTAATATAAAAACCACGCAGGTAACAGTGCTGCCTGTTTTCATGCTACTTACCTGGAAAAACAGTCTGAAACCTGGTAGGGATTAGTCATTTCCTTTTGAGGATGGGAGAACAGTAGGCTATATTTTGTGGAGAAATAAAATGGGCTACTTTTCAAGTCTGCTGATACATACAGTGCCTAAGCATAGCCTCTATATTTATAGAAAGAATAAAGACTAAATCAGTGGAGTGACTTCTTTTACTGTTTAGAACCAGGACATGAGGTAGAAAAGCTGGAGCCAGTATGCCTGTCTTCAGGATGTTTGGACATATTTGATGCTTCCATATGCATATGTATGTTATGTATGTATGCAGGTGCACGCATACAGTATGTATCTATGTCCAATGTAGGTGTGCATGCCTGATGTCTGTCTGGCATGTGTATTGTGTGTGATATGTGTATGTACATATATACATGTATGTCTATCTATATAGTTGATAAGATTTCAGTCTTATTCTTTGAGGACAGCATTTTTACTCAGGTTTGCCTTCATTCCGCATTTCTGCAAGATAGTTTAAAGACCCTGGATAACATATAATGTAAAAATAATGTAAGAAATTGTTGCAGTTTTTAGAGCAAAGAGACAAGACACTAGCTTTGAGACAAACGTTTCACTTAAAATTTGTCAGTTTTCAGGTCCTATTTTTCTCCCATTATCTTGTAGTCTCCTTAATTCACTTTTCCAGACCCCAGCTAATGACCTCTTATCTTTGCCTTTTCCATATCAACCATTTCTCCTCATCTCAATTCTGCTACCTGTATTGCAATTGACTTTCTTACCTATTTTCCAAATATTTTTTCACTTATTAAGCACTGCTTCTTTTCTAAGACATCTTCCGTTTTTAGTGTTACATAAGCCTGTTCTATTACATTTGTTAACAGCTGAAAATCTATGATGGTATTTAAAAGGTAAATTAAAAAATGGTAAAAACATCTTGTTCTCTATTCATTGTTAATATCATTTACTATTGTATGATAAAATGTGACTAAACATTTCAATTCGTAAAATTTTTCTTAAGAAATCATTTAAGCCTGCCGGAATAACTAGTAGATATGCTGGTACAGTTTTAGAAAGGTTGTTTTAGTGTCATTCTAAGTCATTAATATGCTGTGATTACATGATTACACTTTCAGTTAGCAGGTATCAGATTTTACAAGTTTATTTTTTTGCGAGTGGTTTATTACTGAATTATGAATATGTTAGCAGGAAAATTGAACATTTATTATTTTTCTTTTTTCCTTAAATTCTCTTTTTAAAAAGTCAGCATAGAAAGAATTCCTAAATGCTCAATGGTCACAGATTTAAAGCAATATCAGAAATAGTAAGGATTTCAGGGTTATTAAATTGCTGTCTTTAGAATCATGTCTTACTATGTAGACCCAGAACCAAACAACAAATGAAAAGGGGAGCAATAGCACCCTAAACAAATCAAAATAGCAATGTATTGCAACACCTCCAAATTACATTTCCAGTTTTACTTGGATTACTTATTTTGAAATATGCTTAAATATAATTTCAGTTTTGCAAAATAGGTGTGCAATTTAATGATTCTTGCAATGGTTTTCAAAATATCACATTAAAAATCACCTACCCTTCTGCAGTCTCGAGGATTGTTTCTTTCCCATTTCCCTCTGTTAAACTAAATTTGATCTTGCCTAAAGGTGCAAGTATACTTATGTGTGAAGGGACTTCAATAATTCATATTTTTGACATCCAGACATTATATGACCCACTGAATATTCTTAATTAGTTGGGGAAGGAAGCATCTGTATGGATTCACAAATTGTTTTAAACATGCTTTTAAATATTTTAAATTAGAGCTTCCAATTAAAATTGTACATGTCACATTGTCTCATTTAATTCCACTGTTCTTTTTAGGAAGCACAGCCTCAGCTGAACAAGCCTCATTGATGTGAGCTGAGCTCAATTAGTTTCTGATGTTCTGCCAAATTGCCTCATTACCTGTCATACAAACACCACTGACACTTTTAAAGTGGAGCCCTTTGCATCCATATTATTGTCTTTAGAACAAAAATAATTATTCTCATTAGAGAAGTAAAAATAAGCATTTTGCTAATAAACAGTAAACCAATATATTTGTAATATAAATAATAGAATAAAGCAATGATGAGACATAAATCAAGTGTGTGCTTACACATATACATATGTGCCCCTGTGGGGACACACGAGCACACAATGTTTTTAAATTATATAGACTGTGGGTCCTTCACGCAGTCCCTGGAGGTTTGTTATTACAATTACTTTGACCACTGGGTTTTCCATATTAACTGACAATGTATTGATGATAAGAGAAACCAGGAGTTTTCCATTCTGTCTATATTTGAATTTAAAATGTACTTCACCCTTGGATCATAAAACCATTATGAATTCCTCATTGTACAGAAGGCTTAAAGTGGCTTAAAATACACTTACACCACATTCTAGAAGAGAAAGTATAAGCAACTATTGCAAACAATCTTTATTTGTAAGTCTTTCACTAATGTTGTTGACCACTTCTCAAAATATTGACCCACAGGTAAAGATTTATGTGGTTTTAACCCTTGCATGTTTAGCTTTTTCCTTCTCCCTTGCCCTTTATTCATTGCCTTTTGTGTAGGGAAACAGCAAGACCAAAGGTTAGAATCTAATTAAGAGATAATGTTTTTTCAAAGCTGGTCTATACACATGACATGTATCGAAGCAGAAACCATTTTTTTTCCTGAATGGCTGGCAGAAGATCATTAATAGAGAGGAAAAAAAGTTGCATTCCATTAACAGCCTCATGATACTGTAAAACACTCTAGTTAGAAAAGTTTCTGTTTGCCAGTGGCTTTCAACCCCAGCTGTATATTATAATCACCTAGAGGGTTTTTAAAAAATACCCCTGCCTGGGCTCTACTGCACACCAATTAAAGCAGAATCTTGGTGCTAGAGCTGGAGGCATGGGTATTTTGTAAAACCTCCCTGGCTGATTCTACTGCACAGCCAGGGCTGGGACCCGCTGTTCCAAGAACCTCCACCTTACAGATTAGAGGTAATCATGGCACCAGGCGTAACCGCATGCCTTTCTTTGGGCCTCACATCTATTCTTTATTTTAAGTAAACTCCAAAGGACTCTTTAAAACTAAAATTACCATGAACAAAATTGTATGTTACTTTAAATATTGTTGGACGTGTCTATATCCCTGGAGTTTGTATTGACATATTTATGAGTCTTGTTTTATTTTGTGATGGAATTTAGATAATCTAAGGAACTCAATATTTGTGTAACTAAAAATATACTATTTTAAATTTCTACTTTAGGATGGAAGAATCCTTTTTGTCTTGTATAATATGAGATTAAATGTCAGAAATCTTAGTGTTGCCTTGGATACAAACCTGGGGTAATTATTAGAAGATTGGGCCATCTGAATTTCTCTCCCACTCAAGTTTTATGTTGATCTCATTACCCATGCATTGTTATCAGTGTTCCTGGAAAATGTGAATAACCTGGAGTCTGCAAACACTGAACAACAAGTCTTTCTGGAAAGGAAATTTGCTCCTGTGCTATAAGGTTCATGCCATCAGCAAATATCACTGCACAATTTACTTTCAGCACCCTTTCCACTTAGCAGAGGCGTTCTGCAAACACACAAGGAGGTTACAAGAATAATATATGGACTGACAAATGCACTTCACTCAGCATGGCATGTGGTGTCCTTACCTTCCATGCCTCTAAATCAGTAATTCTTAAGGTGGGCAGTTCATCGGAGTGTCTGGAAAGGACCTGGGAGACATAGTAGCAATGTAGAAACAAAGCAATGTGTTTCCCCGTTAATTGTATTTGGACTAGTCTCACTATTTAACTTCATTTTTAACTTACGGCCAATATTACAGGAGGGCAAATAGTATACTATTTCCTGTTAATTAAAGGGTCAGGAAATTAACACGTTCACTCATTTGAAGGCGCACTCTGGGTCAGGTGATTCTGGAGAAGGTTCTCCTAATACATGATCTCCTGACCTTGGGCACTACTGACATTTTGAGAAGGATAACTGTTGCGCAGGGCTAGCCTGTGAATTGTGGGATATTTGAGAGCACCCCTGGCATCTACACACCAGATACCAGTACCACCCTTCTTGCATGACAATGAAAAATGCTTCCGGATGTTACAGAATGTCCCCTAGGGTGCAAACTAGTGCCCCTCACCCCCCACCCCACTGAAAACCATACTTCTAATTCAAGTCTTAGTAGTTGATTAGTCTATTTTATTACTCTATAATTACCATGTAAATACATGTTTTCAATTTCCTAGACAAAGGACATTCATGATGTTTCAGACAATGACATTGAGCAGGGCTTATGCAGTGAATTTCAACCTGGTGTTGGTTTTCTCAACATAGAGTGAGCTGCATTTGTGACACGGGTTCCTGATCAGATCATTGACCATTATTTCTCCCATTCTTTGCTTTACAGTGAGCCACTTACTACAGTTCCCATCTTGTCAGTTTTGTCCTTCATATCAATACTATGCTACTTTGCCAGACACTCTTCATGACTCAGAGATGGTGGAAAGTAAGATTAGATGATGCACTGCTCTGCTTTGTAGCTAACTTCACAGTGATGTCACATTGGTTGGGAAAGCTTTTTCCATTTTCAAATCAGAATAATGAGGGCATCAGATAATTTTAGAATCTTAGAGACCTTTTAATAGAGATATCTTTATTTTATATGTTAAGAGACAGTGGCAGAGGTAATTTAAATGACTTGTCAATGTGTCTCATGACAAGTTGGTGTTAGAACTCAGATTAAACATTTCTAAGCCTTCTTACTGGGTCCACTTTTCATTTTATTGCAGTTTGTTTCCTTTCCTAATGCTCTGAATATCATATATATCACTATAGTGATTGCTAAAGTAAACAAAGCTCTGAAAGCAAATCCCAATTCTGCAATACTTGTTATTTATGCTAGGCAGTTAAGACATTTTCCTTGATGCTCATATCTGTCTCGATTGGAACTTATAGACCAAAATTAGCCTCATGAATTATTGTTTATAGAAATAATGTCGTGTGTAAGCTTAGGATACATTCAGATAGTTTAGCTAGCTGGTAAAAGACTTCAAAATTCTGTTTAATCTCCTATTTATAGTGCTGTCACTGGATATTATTTTGCTTTTCTGATAAGGTAAATAATAATAAAATAATTATGATAGCAAAATAAATTTCCAAAAAAGCCTGACATTAACACTTTGAGATTTTACTAGGAATCTTGTGATTTTCCCCCATATGCATCTTAAATGCAAAGCCAATCCTCAGAGTATATTTTCCATTTATTAATTAACAATGGTTCTCTTCATTTTTCATCTCTCTACCCTCTGTTGCCTGTCTTGGAATAATTTCACTGCACCTAAGCACATTTATTAGAGCAGATAGAAGGGGGAGAGAGAAAGAAAAATTCAGTGAAGTTCATTTTTCTATTCCAAAGCAGGTCCTGCAAGATCTCAAGGGATTTATGCTGCTTTGCACTCCATCTGTGATTGCCGTGCCTCTTAGTCCCTTGAGAGCAACTACAATGCCACTTGGTTTTAAAGTTAGTTTCAGCAAGTTTTTGTCGCATAGCTTCTTTCACCTACAAAGTGATCACCTCCCTCTCCCTCTTCCTTTCTCTCTCTTCCTTTCTCTTTCTCTTACTCTCTGTGTTAAAAAACACATACATGTATATTCATTTTACTTTACATTGTATGCATATTTACACCATCCTTAACCCCAAGCTAATGAGAACACTTGATCCAGGTCACATAATTCTCCCCAACTTGCTAAATGAATTCTAACCATGTATGTGTTTGTAAAATTTTTAACTCACTTTACATTTTCTCATTGAAACTGCATATATATTGTGGCTATGTATGTGCCTTTTTGAGGATAATAAATTAAATGTGGCAAGTGTCCTCACTGCATGCATTAAGAAACAGAGGCCCACTTAGGCCTCTTCAAGATGAGGCTCGAAATTCCACTTTGAGGCTAGAAATTCACTGCAGTCTTGGGGACACCATGTTGTGAAAAACCCAGGTGATATCACACGGGGCATGGCACTTCCCTCAGCTTATGCCTCAGCCCAGACATCTTAGAAGATATAGCCTACTTGGCAGCCTGGATTTTTATCCTGCAAATGCTCATAAATTAATTTCATGTTGCAGAAATTAAATGCATTGGAAGAAGACTCCATTTAAATTAAAATGGTTTGAGTTAATTATGCAATAGGCATAACATAGCAATAGAGAGTGGGCTAGTAAAAAAAAAAAAAGTTTTGATGGGTGGTGTTTGCTACTTTCTATGGTGTAAATATTCCCACAAGAGCCATTTTCAAGCTACCAATGTGATGTCACTGAACACGAGGTTGAGAAGAGACATGTAGAATTGGCTCAGGATGAGTGGCTTGCATCCAAGAAAGAGGCAGAGGAGGAAAATACAGCCTATGATGAGCTACTGCAGGCTGCTCCCAGTGGATTGGCATCTAAAGTGGGCAATTAAGGTAACTGCAACAGAGCAAGGTTCTCCACAGCCTTGCAAATCAAATCATTTTCTGAGGATCAGCACCTTTGTCATCATCTATAAATTTGTGAGATATGAAAGATCTCAGGCATTTCTCCCATACTTAATCAGAATCTGCATTTTACAAGATTTCCAGGTGATTCACATACAAATTAAATTTTGAGAAGCACTGGTCTACAGAGTCATCCCATTCTAAGAGACCCAGAATCTCTGCAAGAGAAAGCCTTGTCCCATCCATTTGCCCATGTTCTGCTCTAGAGCCTTCCCTTGGCATCACCGTACACGATGCATTGTGTCAAAAGGACATGTGCCCCATCCCCTTTGCTCAGGTCAAGGTGTGCATTTCTCTAATTCAGTGAATTTGCCAGTTGAACAATTATGAGATTAGGACTCACATCTGTTAGGTGAGAAAATTCTTTTTTATTCATGACTCCACAGGGGAAAAAAAAGAGTTTTTATTTAATGATTATTCCCTTTTTGCATTTTATTCAGTTTTTATAAGTTAGCCAACATTTTGCTGCACTCAGGGACAGGATGCATAGACATAGCAGGTACAGTCAAAACCTGATGTTTGCTGGGCAGAGTGGGGCACTGTTTCTGGCAGAGACTGCGTCGCGGCAGAAAGGCAGGGCAATAATACTGCCCAGGGCAATAAGGAGGATAGGATGAGGGTCTTTGAAAAAAACACGTTTTTCTTTTTTCTGTCTCCAAGGGCAGCATTTTTTTTTCTGTGCTGAATGTCAACTATTCTCTGCTCCATTCCTGAACTCTCAGAAAATGACTCAACCCTTCCCCTCTCTCCAGAATCTCCTTCACTTGTGCCTCTCTTCTTCCTTCCCTCTACTTCCCACCTGCATATCTTCTTCCATCATTTAGATCTCTTCTCTTTTAGATCTTTTGTGTCTTACTATTCAAGGGCTATTCAAGGACCCCTTAGAGAGGCAAAGGTGATACTGTTGAAAATATTTCAATTATATTTAGGGCAGTTGTAGGTTCATCTCAGCTTTGCCACTTACTAGCTGGGTGTCTTTGGGTATTTTTTTCTTACCTCTCTAAGTTTGTTTCTTCATCCCTAAAATGGTTTTAATAATTCAGAGGCAAGATATCATAAGCTTCAAGCTTTTAGCAGTGTCTGGCATATAGTAAGACCTCAAACGGAGTAGTTTTTCCAATTTCTTATTGTATTATTTAGTACATGCTTAACCCTGGACCAAAACTGCTCTCTTGAAAATCATCAAGGATCTGCAAGTGATGAGATTTGTTGGCCCTTTCCAAGTCTACAGTCTGTTGAAGCATTTTAGACCTTTGATATACTTTACCCACAAATGTTTCCCCTTCCACATTTGTTATCATTGTTGATTACAATTTATTCTCGCTGCTGCTGACAAAACATTTTGCTCCTTTCTACATGCTTAAGGAAGGTTACTCTTGAATCAGAACTCTCTTATTTCTCAGATTGAGGCAATTAATTGCTCAGAAGGCCATAAATGAGTGGAAAGATTATAAAAAGTGGTGTCAAACAAATACTGGTTCTGCCACTTACTGCCTGAAAGTAATTTAAACTCCCTGAACTTCAATTTACCCTTGATAAAAATTATCTATTTGGAAGCATCTTGAAGGTTAAGAGATAAAAATTATTGTGTGCAAATACTAAGCATAGCATTTGGAAATTACACAATAAATGGTTTGTCCTTTCTCCTTTTCTGTTTTACAACTCACGTGCTGATTAACTGTTTCACTGTGTGAGGGTGAAAAAAAACCACTTGGATTCTAGTAAGTCTACTTTCTTATTTTTAGTTCTACAATGATCCCTATTGACATTTATGCCACATTTAACCATGAGCTGTTGTTATTAATGACAAATATCTGCTTGGTAGAGTCATTATATTTAACATTCAAAAACAAAATTTGGGTCTCAACTACTATGTATTGCTTTTATAAATGTGTTATCTTTCTTCATTTAAATCCCATAAAGTGCTATGCTTTCTGAAAATGCATTTGTTGATAGCGTGCCTACCAAAAAAGATAGCATTTCAGGAGAGTATATAAAAATAGACATTCTTAGAAAGGAGGCATTTCAATAGATAATGGAAAATACTAAAACCGGAAATTATGTCATTTTGATCGTAGCACAACGTACAAATTCCCTTCAAATCAGTGTCTTTGGGTAATTTTAAATCTCCTCTATGCAAATCAGATCTACTTAATCATCTAAGAATTACCTTAAATGATTCCTTAATTGAAAATTTTAATTATGCATAAATGTTTCAGTATAGTCTTAATGGTAAAGTACACTTCATTTGACTGATGTACTTACTTTGAGGTGCTATATTAACATGAACTCAAAGTTCCTTGTAAAAGCATTCTGTGTTTAGATGGGAAAGATATTACAGGCTTCGTTGTAACATTATTGTAAGCAGGTTGTTTTCATAAATCTGTGCTTCTGACCCTGAAACACTCAGCTCCCTAGAACCACAGTGATACTTGGAGCTTGAGAGTTGACTGGAGAGCCAGGACACACTAGTAAAGGATTTACAATTATTTCTCTGTGAATTCATTGCCTCAGTCAAAAATCATACCAGGCCTATGCCAAGTACTGAGGATATCAAATGAGGAAATATGTTCCTTGTCCTCAAGAAATTCACCTTACACAGCCCATGGCCAAAATCACACGGTGAAACATTTGAACTTCAAATGGAAGAATATGTCAGTGATCTGACGTTATCGGGTATAAAGTCTTAGTGTGTGGATATCTCTGCCTCACCCAGAAGACAATCAGTGTGTCAGGTGACCTGTGTGTATTGATAACTAAGTTGCACTGGGAAGGCTGAGGTAGGTTACGATAAGTAGAGACTTGTGGTCGTCACATTTTAGACTTGGAGCTAGAGATACCAGTGAGTCTCCTATGCTGTCCAGGACCCCACAGTTACCAAGAGATGAATTTGGGGACCAAACACCAAAGCCTAACAAACTCATTAAGCAAAGCACTACATTCTTATTGCATTTAGGATGATTCATAGAACAGAACTTCAAAAATGTCCCATTCTCTCGGGCCGTTGAAACTGAAACTGCATCATAAAATCTAATAAAATTAAAAGTGGTGTGATCACTCTTTAAGAAAAGCAATGGGTCTGTGTGTAAGCCATGCACAAGAAGCAGCTTATAGGCTGGAGAAGTGAAAATAGACTGCTTGGGTTTCTCTGTTTAAAAGGTGTGAGGTGAAGTGATCAGCAGATATTGGGAAGGAAGCTGTAAAAGATATTTTTATCATGAACTGATATTCGCCTCACTCAACAGGGCCACTTTCCGCCTTTGCTTTCAGTGGTAAATTGTCTCTCTCGGCCCCATTGCCCTCCCTGCTTCTTCCTTTTGCCCATCGCAGCCTTGGTGGCCATGAGTTTGTTGCAAAGGTCTTTGGTCACTGCGGTGGCAGCTCTGTCTGATGCCACCTTGGCACTCTGCTCAGATTCAAGACTTTCTCACCTGTGGCTTTCGAAAGGGCGATCATGGGAAAAGATTATTTACTATCAAACTTTCTGGATTCAATGATAGGTTTTTTTTGTTTGTTTGTTTTAATTTATTGAAATTCCACATTTTGTTGACTGGGATTCCAGCAGCAGCTTGCATAACTTTGGTGAATGGATGCATGGGTGAAGCTGAACTAGCAGAAATTCCAAAAGCCTATATCCCAGAACATTGGGAATACTATAAGCATCCTATATCAAGACGGATTGCCCACAGTTTCCATGATAGTCCTGAAAAGAACTATGAAAGAGCAGTGACCGTCATTCAGATCGAAGCCAAAAAGGCTGAATTACAGTTAAAGCAGCTGGAAATATGAAGATTAATACCTGACAGAGGAGATGGGCCCTAGTATGAATATCTGTTATTAAGGCACTTATTGAGCATTCTCCAAAATCAGCTCCTGAAAATTAATCATTCATTTTTCTAAATACAAAGTATATTTTCTTTAGTGAAAAATAAATTGTAAATATATTCTCTATTTTTCCTCTCTGATGAATAAAAGAGCTTCTTCCATTGCTCTGTTTCTCAATGTTGATTTAGATTAAGGCTTTTGATGGGGGTTTTGGCTTTCTCTTTTGAGTTTAAAATATACTAATAAAAACTGGAGAAATAGGAATTTGTGAATTCCAAACTTTGTGGTAACTGTGAAAGGTTAGCATTGATCTGACAAATGGAAGTTTAGAAGAGAAGTCTAATTATGTTAAGCATCTGTAACTGTGATAGTTTTTACAAACATCTATATTATAGACATCTGTATTATTGAGAAACAACTCAGGATTTTAAGTTCCATAAAAACTTTGAACCAACTATATAAAACATTAATACTTTAATAAACAATTTTCAGCAAAAAAGAAGAAATGATATTCTAAGATTAAAAAGTGAATCAGCAGTCTCCCTATTTTGGAATTTGATGGATCAATACGATCTAAAATACCATTTAATGACCAATGGGCATTGCCCACTTGTGGTATGTGAGAAAGGCAATTAAGAAATGTAAAAACCAAACTTAAACCACTTGCTGACACCATAATGTCATAAAAGGGTACACTTTGCAACACAAAACATTAAGAAGTATATAATCTTCAAATAAAGGAGCTTTTAGAAAGTTATTTAATTTATAAAAAAATCTTCTGGCTAGACTCAGTGGCTCATGCCTGTAATCCAGCACTTAGGGAAGCTAAGGCGGGAGGATGGCTTGAGCCCAGGAGTTCGAGACCAGCCTGGGCAACATATGTCTTTACAAAAACTAAAACAAAAACTTCCCATGTACATTCTTGTCCTTGGTATGTATGATGTATGTACACACAGGCCCATAAACTAGTTTGTATGAACCTTTGATTTAGATCATTTAGAGTTGTGCTTTGGAGCCTCGGTGTGCACATGGGAATTCAACCTTTTGAGGGGGACTTTCTGCCTCTACCTCAGAGCCAGCCTGCTACTACTGCGAGAGGAACAGCTATCTCAGGGTACCTTTGTGAGTACACTATGGTGATGCTGCTGGAAGAGAAAGCATATTGTTTTCCTCACTCCACAGCTGTTGCTTCAATTCAACTATAGTCGCCACCTTTCACTTTGTAAAGCAAAGCTGCTTCTATGTGGGCATTAGGAGAGGTGTAGGTTAAAAGGATAAAGAGGTTGGAGAAGGGGAGGTTTTTTTTTTCTCTTCACACCTTGAGAATTATCATGATCTGGTTCAGAGAAGGATTTTGCCTATCTGTGTAAAATGTTTAGATGAAACTCACACAGTAACATATACTTTCAATTTTCCTTGTAAGATAACTAAAAACATTCACTTGCATGAATATGTAAACGCTTTTTTAAACATGTGCATTGCACTTCTTCAGCACAGTACATCTCTGAACATGCTTCACATAGTATGAGAGACACAGCCGGGCATTCTGGGAAATTCTTTTAAATGTTCCGTGATGACTTTTTAGGCTGTAGATTTTGGAGAATGAGAATTTATCCAGTGCCAAGCAGCATGTCTATTATGCGTCATCGATCCCTGTAAATGTAGTTTTTGACTTGAGATGGATGGCTGTAAACTTCTCCACAGTCATCTAAGTAACAAGGAAAATCATTAGCATCTCAAACAGGCTGTTCAGACCAAAATGTTTTGCATTACTTCTGTCCACATTTGCCAGCCCCACTGTTTTATCGCTCGATGCACAGAAATAGCTGTCTGCAGCACACCCACTTTTAGTGCCTCTCAGACACAGATTCCCATCAAAGTGAAATACAGTGGGGCCAGAGTGAGGTGCTGTGACTTGGATCAGTTCTCCATCGTTTCCTGCCCACAGAGTTGGAGCGGTTTTGTAGATTTAGAACTTTCACCCCCAGAATTGCTCACTACCTTTTGAGATTCCCATTTCAAGATACACAGTTGCAGGGGTAAAAACTGTAAGAAGAGATGAAGGTACTCCCCAATGCTCTGGAAAGAATCGTTTCTTTTCCTAGAGTTGTTTATGGGGGAATACCAGGGCCTAAAAGTGTGCAGTGATGGTGGCTGCTACTCTTTTTCCCTCCTTAGCCCTCCTGATAACATATTACTTTGGATCAACCAGTGAAATTGATGAGTTGTTCATTCATGTAAAAATCTCTCTTGGCTCCTTACTTGAAGCCAGGCACAATGCTATTGCAGACATTGTAAGTATGGCGGTCAAATTAGGGAGATGAGATGCTATTTCTAATGGAGCTTACCTGCTAATGAGGGCAAGAAAGCCAAGAAACACACAGGAAAGCAAGCAGCAGATGATTTCAGATGGCGGTGGGTGACGTGGATGGCTGGGTGATGGTGAGAATAGAGAGTAACTTAAGGAGCTGGTGTTACACAAGAGAGGACAAGATCAGAATGCTTTCCCAGAGACCTGACAACCAAAGCCTGAATCCAAGGGGATATCTAAGTGTACGGCTCAAGTACAAATAAAATCAATTGGGAAAATCCCAAGGCAGGAAAAAGCAGTTTTGAAGAAAATGAATTAAGGCGACATTGGTCTAGGCCAGTTAGACCATAGCAGTAAGAAGTGAGGTCGGGGAGAGAGGCAGGAACAAGAACGTGGCAGGGTCTTTTTTTTTTTCTTTTCTTTTCTTTTTTTTTTTTTTTTGAGACGGAGTCTCGCTCTGTCGCCCAGGCTGGAGTGCAGTGGCGCAATCTCGGCTCACTGCAAGCTCTACCGCCCGGTTCACGCCATTCTCCTGCCTCAGCCTCCCGAGTAGCTGCGACTACAGGCGCCCGCCACCACGCCCGGCTAATTTTTTTGTATTTTTAATACAGACGGGGTTTCACCGTGTTAGACAGGATGGTCTCGATCTCCTGACCTTGTGATCCACCCGCCTCGGCCTCCCAAAGTGCTGGGATTACAGGCGTGAACCACCGCCCAGCCCCTGGCAGGGTCATATAGGAACGGATGAGCACTTGATTTTTGCTTCATCTTCATCCTTTAAGGGTGAGCTTTGTTGATGCTATGGAGATAGAAACAGATATACATGCCCAGGAATCCATAGCACCTACAGTTAACGGAGAGAGGAAATTCATTTCTCTTCCTTTCCTTGGCCCCAAATATAGATAGAACATGTCTGCTGGAACTTGGAATCTCCTAGCACCACTCTAAGTATAGTCGTCTCTATTTTTTCTCTGTATTTTAAAACATCAATTGGGGTTATTAAGATTTATTTTATACAGCCGCATCATGAGAGAATGTAATTTTTTCATTTCATTGTTATGCTCACTAATGGGAATTGTGACATTTTTGTTCAAATGTCTTTCTCTGTAGCTTGTTTGTTTATCTGAAAAATCTTCATTTAGTGCTGTCAGAAGCAGCAAAATAATACTTAGGCCTTTTCTGCTGAGCAAATATTGCATCTGCCACATCCCTTCTGCTATCGCTCCTGTCATGTATTTTCAGGAACGTAACATTAAATCAATATTTTTAACAAAAGTAAAAGTAGTGTATATTTAGCTCCGTGTGTTGAGAAATAATTCAGTGCCGAAGACCCATCAAAGATGTCAGCAGAGTTCAACACATATTTTTGTTAACGGATGTCTAGAACAGAATAAAATATGTCTGCTGCATAAAGCTTTTCATAGTATATTTGAATTATTTTTCATTGCTAGGTGGGGTAAGAAATCATAATATTTAAAGTAATTGTTTTTACATATCTCAATTGTTTCACACACAACAAATATACAATTTGTGTCATCACCTTAAAAATAAAAAGTGACCCAATATTGCCATATTTTACAATCATCATCTTGGATTTCCTTGTTGAATATCTAACATTGTATTCTTTTTTTTTTTTTAATTTTTGCTTAAAAGCTTTTTTTTTTTTGATTGTTTATTTTAAGTACCTCTTTTAGAAATACAAGTGCTCAAAATGTTTCAAATGTTACCTGAGGGATTCCCTCCTCAGATTTGGGAAGAATTCAAAATGACATTGAGCATAACTCCTTGGCTATATCTAAAGCATAAAAAATTCCATTTTATTTTTAATATGCCTCAGTGCATTCAAAATAAAGTCTTTAACATTTCAAATGCATAAGTGATGAGAACTTACTCTTTAGTATACTGAGTCCCAAACTGTGGCTTCAGTCAGTGTGTGAAACTTTGATGGCCCAAGGATTTTTAAATTCCTAAAATGTTACTGTGGTCACCAAACCCAAGAAAAGCATAGTAGGTTAAATTTTTGTTTAAAACATTTGCGGCTTTCCT
The DNA here is from genome assembly GCF_029289425.2 of Pan paniscus. Classification (NCBI taxonomy): domain Eukaryota; kingdom Metazoa; phylum Chordata; class Mammalia; order Primates; family Hominidae; genus Pan; species Pan paniscus. The sequence goes on along the minus strand of NC_073252.2, from coordinate 178,324,592 downwards.
CGTAATTAAGCAAACAAGTATATCACAAAATCTTTAACTCTCTTACGGGTGAAAAGAAGGTTTGTAAGCATATGTCCTATTTAAACACAAATATTTAAAATGCTGTATGTGAGAAGGTTATATGAGGTGAGTGTTTTGCAGGTCTTTGAAATCCGCCTTTTGTTAGGGTTTTAGGGTAAAATTTTGTGTTTAAAATATTACTGATCATTTATTTGGGAAAATATCCCAATTTACAACTAACGTTATAATTTAAATTAATGTGTCTTAAAATGCAACTGACCTTTATCTAGTAAATTATGAATGAATTCATAACCACTGCTATGGTTCATGGCCATTTTTTAAGGATAGAAGCAAGTGCTGGAGGAAAATATGATTTACTAACAGACTGCTTTGAGAATGGAATATTTTAATAATTTGGGTTTTCTAGCCAAATGAATTGCTGCTAGAGATCATTTATATTTCAAACTATGACATTGAAAATCTTCCTGACGTCTGTTATTCCCAGTCCCCGGGCCGATGTCTGTAGGCACCGGGTAAATATTTGTTGAAGGCGATGCAGGGCTGATTCCAGTCCTGAAACTGTCGCAAGGGTGTGCGGTGAGTGCCCCTCCTGGGAATGTGCTCTTCAAACTAGCACAGAAAGAAGTATGACTTTCTTCTTTTTTTTTTTTTTTTTTTTTTTGAGACGGAGTCTCGCTCTGTCGCCCAGGCTGGAGTGCAGTGGCGCGATCTCGGCTCACTGCAAGCTCCGTCCGCCGGGTTCACGCCATTCCCCTGCCTCAGCCTCCCGAGTAGCTGGGACTACAGGCTCGCGCCACCATGGTCTCGATCTCTTGACCTCGTGATCTGCCCGCCTCAACCTCCCAAAGTGCTGGGATTACAGACGTGAGCCACCGCGCCCAGCCGGCAGAAAGAAGTATGACTTTCTAATCCAAAATCAGATTTCGCCATTTAGAGAAGATTTGAGAAATTCTGTTTGTATTTAAATCATCCTCATCCCACCCTCAAGCCTCAAGAAAGATGAGAAAAGTATACTATGTGTGGGGAATGCTTTTATTCAAACGCTTGTTCCTACCTTCCTTCAGGAGACATGTCACACTGCACATTTTGTCTTACATTATTTTGAATATATTAATTGTCTATTACGCATAATGATCATATACTACTAGCCCATAGATCCCATGAGGACAGGAGCCATGTGGATTTTATTGATTAGTGTGTACATAGCACCTGCCACATACCTGACACAGATTAGAAACTCACTATGTATCTCTCAAATGAATTAATGAATATTAAATATTGAATTAATGAATAGTGAAAACCAGGCAATAAGAATGTTTTAGCAGCTGATATTTATTAAATTAGGTTTTCCTAGGTAGCTCATGGCAGCTAAGCTAATTACAGTAAGTCTTCACTTAACATCATTGATAGGTTCTTGGAAACTGTGACTTTAAGCAAAACAACGTATAATGAGAGCAATTTTCCCATAGGCTAATTGATATGAACAAGATTTTAGCTACTAGGGCATATTTCTGGTCTCCTAAACATCAGCAAACTTCTAAATAAAGACCAAAACATTTTTCACATAAACATTTAAATAAATGTGAGCTGGACATACATTTAAGAAGGATAAATCAAAACAAGTAAGATAATTATTCACCAACTTATTCCAGTCCAGGATCCCAGGTGGCTGGAGCCACCCACTCACACCCACACTCACCCATAAACACCCTCACTCATTCACTCTCACTCACACTCACCCACACACTCACACGCACCCACACACTCACACGCACCCAAAAAAACACCCTCAGTCATTCATTCTCGCTCACACTAACCCACACGCTCACACGCACCCACAAACACCCTCACTCATGCACTCTCACTCTCACCCACACACTCACACTCACCCACACCCTCACTCATTCATTCTCACAGTCACCCACACACTCACACGCACCCACAAACACCCTCATTCACTCCACTCACCCACACACTCACCCACACCCTCATTCACTCTCACTCACACTCACCCACACACACGCACCCACACCCTCACTCATTCACTCTCACACATGCACCCACACTGACCCACACTCACCCTCATTCACCCTCACTCACCCACACTCACCCTCATTCACCCTCACTCACCCACACTCTTCACCCTCATTCACCCTCACTCACCCACACTCACCCTCGTTCACCTTCACTCACCCTCATTCACCCTCACCCACACACCCACCCAATCACACCCACACCGATGCTCACTCTCACCCACACACCCTCACTCACCCACACACCCACCCAATCACATTCACCCACACCCTCACTCACCCTCACCCACACTCACCCTCACCATCACCCACACACACCCACACACCCTCACCCTCACTCACACTCACTTTCACCCTCACCCACACTCACCCACACTGACCCACACTCACCCACACTCACCCTTAGTCACACACCCACACATTCACACATACCCACAAACCCACACTGACCCACACACCCTTGCTCATTTACTCTGTCACTCACACTCACCTACACACTCACCCACACTCACCCTCACTCACCCACACTCACCCACCCAAGCACACTCACCCACACTGATGCTCACTCACCCTCACCCACATACACCCTCACCCACACACCCACCCACTCACATTCACCCACACCCTCACCCACACCCACACTCACCCTCACACTCACACACCCTCACACTCACCCTCACCATCACCCACTCTCACCCACACACCTGCACCCACTCATACTCACACCCTCACCCACACTCACACCCACACTCACAATCACCTACACTCACCCAGTGACCCTCACCCACACTCACCCTCACACACCCTCACTCAACCTCACTGACCCTCACACACACCCACACTCACCCAGTCACTCTCACTCACCCTCATTCACATTCATCCGCATTCACCCTCACCCCCACACACACTTACCCTCACCTCATCTCACCCACACTCACCCTCACACCCAGTCACCCTCACCTACAGTCACCCACACTCACCCTCACACCCTCACACTCTCACCCCCCACTTCCTCCCACTCACCTGTATTCACCCACACCCACTCTCACATTCACAGTCACCCACTCCCACACTCACCCTCACCCACTCACCCTCACCCACAATCACCTTCACTCACCCACTCACCCACACTCCCTCCTGCTCACCCACACTCACCCACATTCACCCTCACCTGCATTCACCCAAACTCCCTCCCGGTCACCCACACTCACCCACACCCACTGTCACACTCACACTCATTCACACGCCCCCACACTCACACTGGGCCCTGAGGACGCACCAGCTCAAAGGGCTAAAGGACGCCTCTTTGGGATGTGGGAGGAAACTGGAGTCCCTGGAGTAAAGCCACGCAGGCCGAGGGAGAAGGGGCAGATCCTGTACACACCGGGGGCCTGATGGGTAGCAGCTGTTTTCTCTTCACCATTATAACAAAACAACCCTGTAGGGACAAATGTTATTGTCAGACCTGAAGTGTAATGAAGCGCCCCCTTTTTCTAAGTGGGTCTCACTCACAGAGATGCCATTAAAAATTATTCCTGGCCAGGCGCAGTGGCTCACGCCTGTAATCCCAGTACTTCGGGAGGCCGAGGTGGGTGAATCACCTGAAGTCAGGAGTTCGAGATCAGCTTGGCCAACATGGTGAAACGCCGTCTCTCCTAAAAATACTAAAATTAGCCGGGCGTCTGTAATCCCAGCTACTCGGGAGGCTGAGGCAGGAGAATAGCTTGAACCCGGGAGGCGGAGCTTGCAGTGAGCCAAGATCATGCCACTGCACTCCAGCCTGGGCAACAGAGTGACACTCCATCTCAAAAAAAGAAAGGAAGGGAGGGAGGAAGGAAGGAAGGGAGGAAGGAAGGAAGAAAGGAAGGAAGGAAGGAAGGAAGGAAAGAAAGAAAAAAGACTCCTGACTCCCAGCTTGTCACTCTTGGAATAGAGTGCCGTCTCTTTCACAGGGTATGAGGAGGTGGGAGGGAAGGTGAAAGGAGTCATTGCCAGAAGGGCCCAGGGTCTCCCAAGACTAACACATCCTTCCTGGTTTCACGATGCCATTAGAGCCAGAACAACGCCTTTACTTTTTTCTTTTTTTTGGAAGGCAGTCTTGCACAGATCCAAACCAGGTGGAAAAATGCTTAAGATTTCCCCACTTTCTCAAAAAATGTCATCACTAGTCCCAAATCAGTTAACCCTTTGCTCACATAAAATGCATTTGTACTCCTTAAATGCACCAACAAATAACGATTCCAGTTGACCCTGTTAAATCTAAGAACACATAAGAGTAGGATTAAACAGTTTGGCAGGTAGGTTCTCTGACTGCTGAACTCTTGGAAATACAGTCACTCACCCTAGATCCTTTTTCCTCACATAAGGGCTATGAAGCGAGCTTCCTAACTATCCTTCAGCTGAGCACATAGCTTTCTTCAAGGCACGAACACCACTTCATCCTAATTGCTATTGTTTCTTTTCATAGTTGGCACTATCTCTGCCTTCTTGGCTCGTGGACTGTGCGAGAAGCAGATGTAAGGGGAGGGCTTTAAACTGAGAAGGGAAGACAGGTAGTAAATCTAAAATACAAAATTAATTAGGAACTAATTCAGGAAGAGAGTATAACTTGCTGACTTTATTGCCATCTTCAAAGCAGATGGGGCGGTGGTAAAATTCCCTTTGAGCAGCAAAGTGAAACAACAGTCAAATGTGAATTCCATCTTAATAATTATTTTCGCCTAAATACAGCCCTCCTTTGAAGAGACAGAGACTAGCAAAAAATAAACTTACAATTACGTGTTAGTGCAGGGAAGATGTGGTCTGGATAACACCAAGGGGATTGGCAAAGACATTCATCTCTTTGTTCAGAAATCATTATATCGACCTTGACTTACTGGCATGTAGCAGGCTCGGGCTGGCCTGCCCAGCAGCAGAGTCCCACCCTCCTTCCAGCCAGGCCCCCCTGGCCAGCTCATTCTCCTTCACTGATTAAAGTAAGGAGAGCAAGTCCCTCAGTCACAGGATCCCCAAGATGAAAGGCATTTAAAAATAGTTTGGAACACACACAAAAATCTTCCTTTACCATTAATAAGGATTTCTCTTATTTATTTTTTTTCGATGACAGCTTTTTAGAAAGAGCCTATTGTTTTGGTTTGTGAGAGACAGAAACTTGTTAGTTTTTCTTCTTTTAAGTTAAAAAAGACTAACGGGAGCTATTAGCAGTTGGAGTGAAACTCATTCTTCATTGCCAAAATCATAAATGTTATATCATGTGAAAATATAAATGTCAAAGGATTTATGATAGGGTGGCCCTTTAAACACCCCAAATCCAATACAGAGCAGTCTACTATTGTAATGCATAGACAGAAAAATATCCCTTTTTCTTTTTAGTATATTACACTGGCAGAGATACTCTGAAAATAGTTCAGGATCAGAAAAACGTTCATGGCCCTCATGTTGGTATCTTGCAAATTGGGGACTATCTATACTCACCCTGCCCTCCCTGTAGAGCCTGCACTAAAATCCCAAATGTTCTGTGAGAACTGGCGAAGACACCTCCTCCAGGGAGCCTTCCCTGATTTACTTCCCTTTAAAAGAATCATGCTATTGACTTGAATCTTTCAGCAATTGTGGACCGAGCCCTTTACCAAGATATTTAATACCGACACACACTTTCAGATCTGTTTCATTCTCTTTTAAAATGTAATGCTAATAAAATAAATAGCTGCATATTGCTAATGCACATTATCTTAGACATATACGTCTAATTTCCAAAATTAGATTGACGGTTGAGGTAGCATATTTTTAAATCACAAAATAGGGTTGTATATATTTTTCCATCTGTTTGGGGGATCCTTTCCCTTTCTTAGTCCAGAATATTCCTATTCACTTTTAAGAGCCAGCCAAATAAGGCTTCTGTTTGAATAAGGGCTTCCACGTGAAGAGCACCACTGCCCCAGCCTGGCACAATCCCAGTCCTTTGTTCCTCTTTACAAGACAGCACTCTGCAGTTTGTGTCTTTCTGGTCTGTTCTCCCATTTACCTGTCAGTATCCACTGAGTTCCGCCAAAGCAGACACATGGATCATTTATTCATGTCTGAATCCCCAGGACACAGAGAATACAAATGTGTAGGCTGTGGTACTCAATCACCAGTATTATATGTTTGAGAATGAATGCTATAACATCGCAACATTTTTAAAAATATGATACAACGATAGCCTTTTAAAGTGTGTTTTAAGACATTTGGAAATTTACACATGCTACTGGGTTACTGTACATTAAAAAAAAAACCCTTAAATCTAGCAGAATGATAGGAAATAAATTAGCTGGCTTAGGATGGTGTGATATTTCTACATGTGATTCAAAAATTACTCTATTTGAATAAAACTTTTGACGAATGCTGCTCAAAATGTGTTCCTAGAACAGCAACAACATCATCAGCCCTGGGAACTTGTTAGAATGCACCTTCTCAGGCCTTTTCAACACCCTCTGCGTCAGAAATCCTGGGGTTGGTGGGCAACAAGCTGAGTTTCAGCAAACCTTCCAGATGATTCTAACGCTCACTAAAGTTAAATAACTATTGTGATTTTACTGGGAGGCAGAGGCACAAGAATCGCTTGAAACCAGGAGGCAGAGGTTGCAGTGAGCTGAGGTTGCACCACTGCACTCCAGCCTTGGTGACGGAGTAAGACTCCATCTCCAAAAACAAAACAAAACAAACAAACAAACAAACTATTGAGATTGTATTGAAATATGAAAATCTGTAAGCAAATACTCTAATTATAATTTTGAAAATAAGATTTAAAAAGAGGAATGCTTTGGTCTTGGATGCAAATGTTTAATTATAGGATGTGCTTATCTCACCTTTTCTTTTGTCACCTTTCATAGCTCTTTATAGCTTCATTTTCCACATATGTTTGTGAGGTCTTCAAAGCCAGGGGCCTCTAAGTCACAGGACCATTATTCTAGTTAGAAATAACCCTGCTGAAATTTATTTTGACTTCTAGGATTATACGCCTTCGGTCTGAATGATTCTTCACCAGATGGCACCAGCATTTTTTAAGCTAAGACTGCTATACTAATTCCTCCTCCAGCTCTGTGATCTAAGGAGGAGAAAAGTGTAAGTAGGGCCAGAATATTAACTCAACGTCAAAAGCCTTTTGTGACATGAAACAATTCAGGAGACACACAGTCCGGTCATTTCAAACTGGGCCTTATCTCTCAAGCTCTTTTATTTTGTTATTTTTTATTTCCATTTAATATTTCTTTCTCCAGAAACTCTTCACTCTTTATGATATTCCTGTATTTTTTTAAATGACAGAAACTTTGGTATTTCTAAAAAGCAAACAAATAAATGATACTGACCTTCTAATTTAACATTTTAATATTATAGAAAATGAAACCAAAGTTAATAGGTTAAATTATTTTCTTGAGATCTTCTACTTAAAGACAGAAGCAAGATTTGTTGCTCAGTGATATGCATGTGTGCGTGTGTATGTGTGTATGTGTGTAAATATATAATTGGGTAGGATAGGAGGACAAATATGTCCAAAAAATACAGTAATTTTCTCTACATTATTATTTTCAGTTGTTTTATAGTGTACTATTTTGAATCTTACAATACCTTTCCTGATGAAAATGCAAATAAATAAATAAATAAATAGATGGAAATAAACTCTTGTATCATCTGTTCTTTCTAATAATCCTACACTGTAATAAAATTTTGCCTTTAGAAATTTTTGCTCATAAACAAAATATAAAGAGTGTTTGTTAAACACAAAGTCCCAGGTGAGTCACAAATTTAGGACAGAAAGTTGAAACATTAAAATACAAACTGAATAGGCAGTTTTAACAGCATGTATAATTTCTTAGACTTATTTTGAATCATATTCCATTAACATCTTTGTTTTATTTATTTAGGACTCTTAGCTGAAGCTTTGTTCAGGGTGTTTTGGTTCATGACATCCTAATAAGTCCTTTCATTTCTGAATTTTTTCTTTCCTCCCTCTCTTCCTGAGATGTGTGTAATACTTCCTCTACATTGGACTGCTAAATTCTGTTTCTGTTGAGATATCTGCCAAGCTTACTGACTCATAGTCCAAACGCCTTTACACAGAATCTGTCAGGGGAGAAATAATCCTAGAGAACCTGCTACCAGAGCCTCATTTTAGAGATAAAGAAAGAGAAACCAAGATGTTAGCTGGAATTAGCAGAATAAAAGCAGACTTCAATCCAGAACGTTTTCCACTACATGACAAAATTAACTCCCGTACATGAAAAACGTGTAAGTCATATAAACAATAATGTTTTACTGATGGACAGTTTTTAGTATACAGGTTAAAAATCTAGACTTTAATTTCAGTCAGCCTTGGTGAGAATCCGCATTCTGTAATTTACTTGTAAGTTTTAGCAAGTTTTGTACCTTCACTAAGCCTCAGTGTTCTCATCCGTTAAGTGAGGACAATAGTTCTTAGCTCAGAGCTTCTATGAGGGTGGGATGAAGTGATATTTAAGTCACTTAGTTTAGTGCTTCACACTGAAAAGCACTCAACTGATTTCTCTAGTAGAAGTACATTTTAAATGTTTACTCTATTGTAAATTGAACTCTTTGCTGTTAAAAATCATTATCAATATTTAAAAAGCCAACCTCTCTATCTGAATTATCTAGAGAACGATCAATGTAATATTGTTTTCTATATCCCTTTACTGATAAAAATCACAGTTTCATTTTCCGCCCAAAGGTACCTTTCAATGTTCTTTGGTTGGCTCAAGTGATAAGGACTTAAGTAGACTTCTGCAAGAAACAAATTTCTAATAGGAATGTTTTAACTAATTATCTGAGGAGCTATCAGGAAGCCTGGAATCTGTAAGTATATAAATGAAGAATAAAAGATTGAAAAGGACAAAAATGTATCAAACAGGAAACTGATACCTACATGTAAAGTAAAACTCCTACCTAAATTGGCATGGGTCCAATTTGAGAGCAACAAAATGCCCTGAGAAGGGAGGGTGCAGGCCCTGAACAAGCATCCCTGCTGTACGTCCACACCTCCTCTTTCTGGACTGCAGGAGGTCTCAGTTCTGGTAGAGAACCCTGAAAGCTTATTGGGAATTGCTTACTCTCAAAAAGCATGAGAATTCCTACCTAAATGGGAGATATTTTTGCTCTTCTGCTCTTAAGCTTAATATAAAAATAGGGTGTTATACATACATGTTAACTGAATCGGGTGGGGGGAGCGGGGAGGGATAGCATTAGGAGATATACCTAATGCTAAATGACGAGTTAATGGGTGCAGCACACCAGCATGGCACATGTATACATATGTAACTAACCTGCACAGTGTGCACATGTACCCTAAAACTTAAAGTATAATAATAATAATAAAATAAAATAAAATTAGGTGAGCCTTGAAAGCAAAATGAAATATAAAAATTTTCCCCAAAATTTCTAATATAGCTTGACACATCATTAGTAGAAATAAAGAAAAGGTATATTTTTAAGGAACAAGTGAGTGTATAATTAAATATTTAAACAGAAATAAATAAACCTATACATATATAATAATTCAATAATGACATAAGAAATTTTTAAAATAGTTTTATAATCTAGGAAAAATCCTGGCTATTTTAGAAGATAATTTTATGACAATTTAGATGTCATTAAAAAAGTATATGACTAAGGACAAAAAACTTCTTGTCAAAGTCACAATATTTCTAAAACGTAGGTTTGAATAGGGTGCTATTTACAGTAGAATCTTGAGGCTTTAAATAAATCTAATGGGCTTATGTTTCAAACCATACCGAGTTTCAGATTTTTAGCAAATACTTTCAAGTGACTTATTTGCAACCCAATGATACCAATAAATTCCTAAAAAGTTTATGCTCAGAGTGATCTGTGCGCAATGATCTCTCATTATTTATCTTAATTGGCTTTATCTCCTGGTGCCACCATCGGAGATCTGTCACCATAGAGATGCATTTAAGGTGCCAGCAGGAGAACAAGTGGGTTTAATCTCTTTACTTTACTTTGGTAACATATGAGTGTTATTAGAAAATAATTAAATTAATTATGCTGGCCAAATAACATAGGGCATTCTTGTATCAACTTAATCTTGTATTTCTGCTTACAGAGCTCACAGTAGTTTATAGTACTTGACACGCATTTTTTTCTGTAAGTAAAAAAAAAAAAAAATCTAAAGACAGATAATCTTTTCTCCAACTCAAGTGCTACCAAAGCCCAAATCAATATTCTGTAAATTAATAATTATTCATTGTTTCTATGATTTAGACTTTGTTAGCAGGCATATTCAATGTTCAGTCTCGGAGACGACTTTGTACAAAGAGAGAGAAGACGATGGGAGAATGGTAGCAGGCACTGTGACCCTTCCAGGCTGGACAAGGTTTCTCACGGTGCAAATAGGAGCCTGAAGGCTGTGGAGACAACTGCATATGAACTTTCTGAGGGCAGGAAATTGTGGCTTACAAATATACTTGGCACATAGAATGGGTTCAGTGTGTGTTTATTGAAATAAATGGAGACAATAATGACTCAGTGAATAAACCTGTCTAATCTAGGGGGCGGGGGGATAACAAAGGCACTACTCCCCTCAGCCACAGCCAGGTGTGGCAGCCTTCGTTGCTGAGAACGCTAAAACTCTGCCCCAGATCTCTAATCCTGACCAAAACATCCTATCTTCTCGACACACAAAAAGATATTATTCAAGTGTTTGTTTAGGACATGGTTTAGAGACAATGTGGCTATGATTTATGCAGACAAAACCTCAGCTCAGCATTTTTTGCATTGATGTTTCTTGTAAATAGCAATAAATAACACCAGCAATAATTATTAAGTAAGTGACAGGGAAATCTTTTCTTTATTTACGAATTATTGGAGTAGAGCTCCCCCTTAGCTCCCCAAAGCAAACGTGATAGACTCCAAATCTGCCACTTACCCTTGCATGATTGTTTGGTCACTCCCTCCCCATTTGTTTTTATTTTCCCAGCTAGTTAGTCATGTGTAATGATGCTTCTTTGCAACGATATTGACCACTTCTCTCTAGTGTGTAAAAAACAAGCCCTGTCAGTGACGGGCTGCAATTGTGTCTCCTTAAATCATTCTGATGGGATCACTGCATTTGGCAACAATCAAATAAATACTCAGTTGCTTTTATTGTTTGCTAGAGCAAAGTAATATCTTTAAATGAGTGCATACTGTAGTTAAGGCATTAAATGATGGGCTATAAAACATGCATTGCCTGTCATTTATTCCCGCTATATTTTGTGATTCCTAGGGTTACTTGTTTGATGCATGGGATAGTTTGATGGTTACTATTGATTCATTTGGATCTAGCAGTAAAGTCATGAGATAGATAGAGGTAAGGTCTGAAAATGATAGTTTTCTGAGCTACATTTAAACTTCAAGCAGAAGGATGCTCAAAGAAACAGGAGCAATAATATAGTTCTTTTTTCTTCCAAGTAGAGTATGCATTGAAGGGACTGTGTCAGAAGTTATAACAATGTGGAGCCCAAGATGGGACTATTGTGGTCTTTGCTTTTTGGAGCAAGATAGCCCAGGAACCTGATGAGGCAATTTCCTGATGCAATTCTTGAACCGTCCATTAGGAGGCTCTTAGTGTATTTGTGTATTTTCATTTTTACGTAGTCATAAGGAACTAAACAAAAAGTTAAAAACAGGTGATAAAAAAACACATGGCATGGGTCCAATTTGAGAGCAACGAAATCCCCTGAGAAGGGATAGTGCAGGCCCTGAACAAGCATCCCTGCTATATGTCCACACCTCCTCTTTCTGGACTGCAGGAGGTCTCAGTTCTGGTAGAGAACCCTGAAAGCTTATTGGGAATTGGTTACTCTCAAAAAGCATGGGAATTCCTAATCTGGAGCAGCTTTAACCCTACTAATAATTTAAAGATTAGGAATGGTCATTACCTACAATATAGGAATGACCCTAGAAAAGTTTGGTGGAGGTGGCTTGATCTTTTCTTCTCAACCATAGCAAGGATGTGCCAGGGTATTCTGTCTCACTGCCCCAGTTAACCTCAGGAATCTAACTTGACCCATAAAGAAATGGACACATTCTGTTTCCTGACCCTGATACTAGTAGCTTGGAATAGAGGGTTCCCCCATATTGGCTGTCAATATGCCCAGTTTATGGGATCTTAGACTAAATATATATACCTGTCTCTCCCAGGCATTGTTTGCAAACTCTCATAGTACCTATTTTTGACACTTACTCTAGCTTCCAGTTCGACATGAAGAGGTCTAATTAGTTGTCAGTTCCTGGGTATTACCTACTCCGATGTCTCCAACTTCTGAATAAAGTTCTAATTTTTAAATTACACTAACAAACAATGCTCTGTGTCTTACACTATTTGAATAGAATGGGTGTGTATAATCAGTGAGAAATATGCCACTTAAACACATGCTTTGAATCACTAGTATATCAAAAACATTGATGTATTATAATTATACATACAAGTGAGGTATACTCTAGGAGCTCTATGATTTAGAAGTCAAAGTGCAGTATCAACCATACAAAATACTGGGAAGTAGTGTAAATTGCACTAAATGTATAGTAAGAGAGTTTTGATAAGCTTCTTTCATAAAGAGGGGTAATAAAAAATTAAGGACCTAAGTTTCTACCGTGCAAAATCTAAATAAGAATAAATTAAATACTGTATTGTGCAAATGCCATTCTTTAGTGATGTAAATCCATAATATATTGGTAAGTTGCCTACATATGGTGTTTACATACACAGACTAAGGGTGTCATACAAGATGAAGGACAAGCAAATGAAAACAAGTGAAATTTTTAAGTCTCCTGCTATGACTTAAGCATTCCATTAACTTCTCACTCTTCATTTTTTTTTTTTTTTTTTTGCCCCCAAGCCCCATCTTGCTGGAGGGCTTGCCTGTAACCACAAAATTGACTAAAAGTTGGAGTAGTTTCCATATGCTCACCAAGCTGATAGGAATGTCTGGAGGAGAGTGTTTGCTTGTCAGGAATGCTGCAGAAAGAAATATATTTTGGGCATCCTCAGCAAGAAATGAATATAGGTTTTCTAATGGAAATATCCTTATTGTGACAAATGATGGTTTTGTGCTATGGTGCATTGTGAATCAAGTCGTCAAAGTGAAGTGTAAACAAAACTTTGGGTGCAGAAGATAATCCCTGGAGTACAGTTTAAAAAAAAAAGGTAGAACTTTAATTTGTGTTTATTTATTTTTCAGTCCTATCTTTTTGACTTTCTATTTTTACAAATGTGTTATAATGCACACAATATATTAGGATACAATACCTGCAAAGGATTTATAATATATAGAACATGTATTCTTAAAACATTTTACTAATAGAGTTCCAAGAAAGCTTGGCGACTACAATTGATATACATACAGATACTATGATTTATATGACAGTGTTAACCTGCCTTGTGGATAGGCTGAAAATTCTTTCTCCCATTTATAACAATGACTGTGGGAATATTCTTTGTAAATAAGTCATTAGTATTATGACCTCCATATGAACTCCTGTTGTTCACCAATGTGTATAGTAGGAACTCTTGAAGTCCTAATAAGAAGAAAGTGTAAATTCTTACTAACAACCTCTGATTCCTGCTCCCTTTGGTATCTCAGATCAGTTTAACCGGCCATTATCCAACTGGTGGTTGGATCTATACCCTCTATCTCCCACGGCTAACTCATACATCATTTCAAAAGGGCTAGCCAGAAAATTGTAACTTCTTTCTAGTGAGCCGCATAATGATTATATCTCACATTTTTACAGCACCTTGCAGTTTACAACGCATTTTCATATCCATTATCTCATTTCATATATTGCCCACAAGCCTCTGGCTTCCTGGGATTCTATCATTCAAATCTCTCAGCAGTGACTTCAAGCACCACGCTTTTCAATAATGTTGGGTTTTCTTTTATCTTGCCATTCTCTGTCAATTTTACATCCCTGAAGGTTATGAGTTTCCTCTCTTATTTTTTTTATTTTATTTTTTATTTTTTTTTCTGAGACAAGAGTCTTGCTCTGTCCCCCAGGCTGGAGGGCAGTGGTGCGATCTCCGCTCACTGCAAGCTCCGCCTCCCGGGTTCACGCCATTCTCCTGCCTCAGCCTCCCGAGTAGCTGGGACTACAGGCGCCCGCCACGAAGCCCGGATAATTTTCTTGTATTTTTTAGTAGAGACGGGGTTTCACCGTGTTAGCCAGGATGGTCTCAATCTCCTGACCTCGTGATCCGCCCGCCTCGGCCTCCCAAAGTGCTGGGATTACAGGCTTGAGCCACCGCGCCCGGCCTCCTCTCTCATCTTAAAAATTCATCTCCCCTCCATGTCACACTGAACACAGCAGGCGGTCAATCCACACTTGTTGGATGGTTGGAGTCATTACGGGTCAGTCTGGCTTCCTCCGGTCGGGCAGGCTACTCACCGACTTACTTGAATCAAATGGCTCCTGAAACCCCACAAAGACTTCTCTATTTCTTCATCATTCCCCAACTAGCTACAGGTAGTTTGATTTTCTGAAACACAGAATTTTTTTCCCAACATTGGTATTTACTGCACATGCTTTATTCACATCTCCACATCCAGCTTTTCTAGGAATGTTTATCTATGCTGCAGAGCTAGAGTTAATGTAAGGAGGTATTACAGAATGTGTAAGTCCGTGGTTTATGTTGGTAGTGAATTCTGTTTGGCAACAATTACTTATCATTCAATCAGTATTGATTGTGTATTTGACAAAAACGAGCCAGGTAGTTGGTGTAGAACTTAGATAGTTGGTGTTATACTGTAGGAAAGGCTATTCCCAAATAACTGTAATACCAAGCAGACTGCGTTAAGTATCATGAAAGACAGTTTGAATGTGTTTTCAAGTTCAAAGGAAGAAAGAGTACATTCAATTAATGCTGACAAGTTTAATAACAATCACAAGGGTTTAAGAAGTTCCTATTTATGCACAACATTTGTTAAAAATTAAATTAGTAAAAGCAAAAAGATTTAGTCTCTGTGTTTATGAGCACATTATGTTTTAATAAAAACATTAAGGGCATAAAGAGGAATCAGTATTACACACAAATACAAATTAATTGTTAAAAGTAGTAGCAGAGAATTGAAAGTGATAAAAATTTAATATTTCTCAAGCTGTCCCTCATTACTTTCAAGTGATCTAGAGACGTGATTCCTGCCCACATCCCAGTACAGTGGAGAGTCATAAAAAAAATGGGTAACATGGGAATTCTATTCTATTGAGCAGCCCTAGCATTTTGTTCAAGGAGTTGTTAGGACTGTGGTTCCCTTTAGCAAGATGTGGCTTCAACATCCATAATTCAACTTACCTGTTCATTGAATTACAGTGATTCTGCTGAGAGGTGTGGCAAACACATTCTCCACAAGAAGACATAATGACAACACAGAGAATGTTCTGAAAAAATTGCTTGCCAGCTTTCAACACTCTGTCTCAAAGACTGACTTCAGGGATACATGTTTTCGTTTTAACCACTTTCCCCCTACTATTTCTTAAAGCCACTGGCTCAAAATTTAGAAGACTAAGATAATGAGAACTCTCTCCTGTGTATTTTAGCTATTTAACTTAAGATGGTTAACCAGAATTTATACTTCTTTAACATTTTATGATGAACCAGAAATGCCGATTTTAGCTCCCAACCACAGGTGAACCTTTTGACAAATGAGTTTTAGAAAGTGTCATGCAGATACTTCTGCCTTTTACAAATGTGCAGAGAAAAAAATCATAAGTACATGGGAATTGAACTTCCTTGGTATATAATATTTATGCCTTTAGGGTACAGAAAAATTGGCCAAAAGCCAGTTCCTAAATAAATATTCATTGATTCTACCCTAAGGGCACTTGTATCATATTTTACTAATAAGGATGTTGTTTATAGAGGTGGCATTATAAAGAGTAGAGGCTAACGATATAGCACTTTTATTATCTTTGGTTTCTCCTGAAGAAGAGAGAAAGAAATTAAGAATGTGCATTTTGTTGCCTAAATGAATTGAAAAAGTCCCCAACGTGTCAAAACAAATAAATATCTATTAATTAGTCTATGGTTGAACTGTAAGAATGTTGACGAGGCTGGAGTGTTTCTGGGGCTAAATCTAATTATAAAGGCCAATATCCCCTTGAATGTACATTTACATCTGCATAAGTCATCTGTTTAAAATGCTATTATAAAATTACTTACTAAAACCTTTCTGGAAATTTTGTATTTGAGACATTATTTCAAAGTGTCATTCTCTAAAAGCTTCTGAACTGATTGCATAGGAGCTTCATTTTTGTTCCATCCCGTTCTCTGAACAAAGTTGTTCTTGTTTAGTTAAACGACCATTTGGCAGTAAAACTTCCAGAGTTTCAGCTTCCACAGGTGTTTGTTTTATGAGAGGAGCCCCAACTGCAGACTGAAATAGGGCATATTGAGAACATAGATGATATTACACAACCTTCCTTTGCTGTTCTTCAACACCAGGAAAATCAGTGTCAGTCTGCCGCTGAGATCCCAATGGCTTTGGAAGAGGAACAAACTTTCCTGAGTTTTGAAGGTTGACGTCCACAGGAGCAACCATACTCTCCTATAAAATTTTCCTTTGTACCACCATCAAAGACAATATTCTGTACTGACTCAGTGACCGTACCACAGATCTCAATCTGTCCGACATTTCCCACCTTCTCAAATAATACACAGAGGTGAGATCTGAATAAATTTTAAGGAGCTAAGTTTTCCCTTTGGATAACAAGAAAAATAGATTATGTCAGGATTGCAATGTATAATTGTTATAATATGCATGAAGTTATCTTGATTTATATCTACAAATAAATAAATTCCCTGTTTTGAAGAATTACTCAGTTAGTTGTATTAATTATACTATATTATAATCAGGTATTTTTAGTTTTGCAAAGTATCTTTTCCACATTTGTGTGGTTTATACTTAGGGTAATGCTGAGCATTAGATAAATTAGATGTGGAGTTTAGTAGTTCTCAGATCCTGAAATGAGCTGCTTGCATATAAGGAACACCCATATTCTAATAATATGCAGGTTGTTTGGACCCAGTACTGGGATTAGAATCTAGTTTCCTTACTTCTGGCCAAAACGTTTTGTTGTGGTTACTTTATTTATTTATTTTGTTATTATATAGCATCAATTGTTGTGTTGTCACATGGCATAAAGCAACATAGTTTAACAGTTTATAGTTTTAATATAAACTAAAGGTAAAATCCAAACTAGAGTAAGTCAGCAAATGTTGAGTGCTATGATAGGATTAGCACCACACTAGAGGCTACAAAAAATAAAACTCCACCCCAAGGAAGATTGTTATCTAACCAGAGGAATACGGCAAACATCTTCAGATATCAGAAAATGTAGTTCAATGAAAAATTAGTATTCACGCACCATCTAAAATAGGGGTTCAGAAGTGGGAGATAGATTTAGAGACTGCACAGTAAGATTCATGGACGACAGGCTGAAATGAGCAAGCTACATTTTAGCATCAGTGAGTACAGCATGCTTACTGGAAGAGAGGGTCATGCAACGGATTAGGAGGTAAGTTTGCAAAGGTAGGCTAAGGAGGAGACGCACTGAATGCCATGGTAAGAACTCTGGACATAAAAATATTGGAAGTTGTTGAGCAAGTGAAAAAAAGGTATGGAAGTGTTACTTTAGCAATGGCAAGAATGATAGTATGGAATAGATTGGCAGAATGAAGGCAAAATGGTTAGACATATTGCATTAAGGTAAAAAATGATAACTAAAGAATTATGTGCCACACTTATTAATAAGAAAGAATATGTGAACCTTGCAGATGTTTCCCTCTAGTAGAACCAGAGGCCAAGAGGAACCTAGTAACTCAAACAGATCTTTCAGCAATCAGTAGAAGAGCTCTTCACATCTTCATAGGGTCAACTTGCTTAGATATTGAATCATCTTGCCAATTCCTTCATGACCCACAGTGAAGCCTCATACTTGTTCATTTCATTCCTTATGTTCTCTGTGTAGTATCTTCTGGTTTTCTAGACACTGCAGTTAAGATTAATTTGTTTATTTATTTATTTGTTTATTTTTGAGATAGAGTCTGGCTCTGTCGCCCAGGCTGGAGTGCAGTGGCACAATCTCGGCTCACTGCAACCTCTGCCTCCCGGGTTCAAGTAATTGTCCTGTCTCAGCCTCCTGAGTAGCTGGGACTACAGGTGCATGCCACCACACTTGGCTAATTTTTTGTGTATTTAGTAGAGACAGGGTTTCACCTTGTTAGCCAGGATGGTCTCAATCTCCTGAGCTCGTGATCCACCTGCCTCACACTCCCAAAGTGCTGGGATTACAGGCATGAGCCACTGCGCCCGGCCGAGATTTATGTTATATCAAGAAATTCAATCATCCCTCAGTGTCCATGGGTTCTACATCCTCAGATTCAACCAACCCCAGATTGCAAATATTAAAAAATAAAAACAACAATAAAAATAACACAACAATAAAAATAATAAAAGGCTGCATAACAACTGTTTATATAGCACTGACAATGTATTAGGTATTATGGTTAGAGTAGGCAGACAGTTAGACATGAGTGGGACATGGGGGGCATGAAAAAAGGCAAGTCTGGAAAACCTGACACCAGAAACCAGAAACCTGCATGCTATGGATGACCAGACAAGAGGGGAAATATCTGCAGAAAGAAACACCCCTTAAGACGCCCAGTAATTGCTCACTCTGCAGTTAACTTGTCAGAATGTAGCTACCTAAATGCTGATAAGGAGGGGAAGAGGTCAAAGGAGAAACTCCTAAGATATACAAAGGCACAGTAAGTGCAGATTTAACTGCTATGAGGCTTTCCTGGGGTGGCAGTAATGAGCAACACCACCACTAGGTAGAATTCGTATCCAACACTGGGCCTATGCAGGTGCATCAGCTGACAGTAAGGGGGAATCCCACAAACCTGGGATGGGAACTAGGTGGGGAGAGGTGGAGACAAGGCAGCAGCGAGAAAACTAGATAAAGAAAAAAGATGGAGACTTAAGACAGGGGTGGAAACTTCAAGAAAAATCCGACGTTGTAAAAACCGAATGCCGATCTCTCAGGGCTGCTACTGGCTCATTCTCTTTCAGCAGCCCACTCTGCCTCGTCTTTCAGAGTGTCCTGTCACTCTAAATCAACTCTCTGCTATTTTCCTTCGATAAATTCTCCTCTTTGGCTAAATTGTCTCTTGGCTGAATTCTTTCTCCCAACTTAGATAAGAACCAAGATTTGTGTACTTCCTGGTAACATTGCAAGTAATCTAGAAATGATTTAAGGTATATGGAAGAATGTGCATAGGTTATATGCAAATAGTCTTTTTTTTTTTTTACAAGGGACTTGATTCTCATATCTGTGGGGGTTCCTAGAGCCAATTCCTCAAGGATACCAAGAGACCACTGTATTTGTATGTACCATAGCCACATTTTCTGCAGACAACCCTGAGCTACTTTTGAAGAATACATCTATAATTTAACCTTCACACTTAATGGCTAACTGAACACATGGAAGAAATAGTGTTGGGGAAAAGATATAATTCAAAAATAAATATGTCTGATCCTGGATAGTGAGAGAATAACCAATATTAAGTGTTTCTCAAAATTTAGTAAAGAATATACAAAATACCACAAAAATGTTATCACACTTTTTATTAAAGTGCACTTAATATTGTTTATCTGCTTATAAACAGCAAATTAGCCCTTATAAAATTGAAAAAGTACCCTCAAACTTTAAAAATCTGTAAAACCAGTACAACTTAAAGTAACCGTTTCAAGCTCTTTACATAAAAATGCAGCAAATCGTGTCACTCACAGCAACATGGATGAGCCTGGGGTACATTATGTTAAGTGAAGTAAGTCAGGTACAGAAAGATAAACACTGTATGTTCTGACTCATATGTGGACCTTAGAAAAGTTGATCTCGTAGAAGTAGATAGTAGAATAGTGATTACCAGACGGGGGGAAAGGGTAAGTGGAAGGGGAGATAGAAAGAAGTTGGTTAGCAGAAACAAAATTACAGCTAGGCAGGAGGAGTAAGTTCTAGTGTCCTATAGAGCTATAGAGTGATCACCATAAACAATAATTTATTGTAATTTTTCAAATAGCTAGAAAAGACAATTTCGAATGTTACCAACACAAAGCAATGATAGTTTTGAGATAACTGATATGCTAATTCCCTTGATTACATATTGTTTACATGTATCAAAATATCACACTGTAGCCCATAAATATGTACAATTATTATGTTTCAATTAAAATATATATATTAAAAACATGTAACTTTCCTGTCTGAAAAATAAATAAAAGAGGCATAATATATTATCACTGATAATGTTGTTTAGAGGGGACTAAATGGCAACTTGCAATATTACTAAATTTTAAAGTGGAAACTTTTATAAATTCCACTTTGTATTATTTGTCAAGTAATGACTTAATTCTCCCAACAATTTTCTGCATTCTAATGACAGTGAAACAGGTGATTCCAGCTTTCTTGGCTTCAGATGGCTTTAACTTAACGTTAACACTTTATTTAACTGATTTATCTTTCTCTCACTCTCTCTCTCCCTGCCCCCTTATGGTTTCTTACAAACTATAGCAGTACAATCTGAAATTGCATGGTAGACAGTATTATAAGGTGGTTAATCAGGATCCCATTAGCATTCATATATCAACATATTTAAAGATTAATGAAGAATAAAAACACAGAGATACACACTTAATCATAAAAATCTCATGGGAAACTCATGAACCCCTGAAAATAGGTTTGAGGGTGTCCAATTTCTGGGAAAATCAGGTTTGAGAAACACACATAAAACAGTGAAAGTCACAAAAAAAGAGAAGTATTTTACATTTTTGTTTGTTTGTTTATATTCCAGGAGCGATGATTAATTTTCTTTGGGCTAAGCAGAGGTAGAAATGACAGGAGAACATTTTCAACTAAATGATGTATATGAAAATTTTACATTTTCCTTGTAAGAGTTGCTGCCTCCAAACACACATTTTCCTCAGTGAGAGCAGTATTTATAATATATATAAAACACTCCAGATTTTCGTTCTGTAAATCTATTCTTTCTGGGCTTTTAGCCAAGATGTAGGAACATGCTGATAACTCAGGTGACAATTTCTATATCACCTAGGTCATTATTATAGTTACAAATGGAATATTTGAGTTGTATGAAATTTATAATTCCATTGAACAAAAAAGGAGGGAAAAGCCTGACTTTTTGCATTATTTGCCATTTATTTCAACTGCAGTTCTTTGAGAGTGGAAGATGGGCGTCTACATGGTTTGAACAATAACCACAATAGTTAGACTTATGTTCTTGCCAGTGGGTGAAAAAAAATCTAAGGGCATCTTCAACTCTTAAGTAAATGTGAAGTTGCTAGAGGACACTGTTTCCTCCTTAATCCTTCAAATACTTGAATGTGGTTCATAGTTTTGTCCCCAAATGCTCTTGGATATGTTCAAGTTTCCTAGGTCCTCTGCTGCTCCTTTAGAAACCCTGTGTTTCAACCATACTGGTGTAAGCAGATTTTTTTTTCTGTCTGATCTCCTCTAAAGAGGCTATTGTGAGTCTTGCTCTGCTAAGCTTGAGATCACTGTGGAGATACAGAGATGGGCAGACAAGGAACAAGTGAGGAGGTGAATAAGGCCCAACAGATAGAAAGTTCTGAGCTCAAAGGCTGAGAAGCCAACCTTAGGTCTTAACTCCATGGGACAAAAGAGGGGGAAGGGGACAAATGATAACAACTTTTGTGTTCTGAATGGGGAAGAACTGGTGTAAAGGATGAGTGAATTAGAGCCAGATGCAAGCTGAAGGCGTTTAGGCAGATGGCCCTACACAGCACAGAACAGCCCGCTAGTAACAAGGCTTCTATGGCTCACGTAAACATGGCCTGGTCTCTAGGCATAAGGAACTCCTGTTGCTAATTAAGAAAAGTAGGTTGCACTTTGGGAGGCTGAGGCCGGCAGATCACTTGAGGTCAGGAGTTAGAGACCAGCCTGGCCAGCATGGTGAAACCCCATCTCTACTAAAAATACGAAAGTTAGACAGGCACAGTGGCTCATGCCTGTAATCCCAGCACTTTGGGAGGCCGAGGCTGGCAGATCCCTTGAGGTCAGGAGTTCAAGACCAGCCTTGCCAACATAGCAAAACCCCATTTCTACTAAAAATAAAAGAATTAGCCGGGTGTGGTGGTGCATGCCTATAATCCCAGCTACTGGGAGGCTGAGACAGGAGAATCACTTGAACCTGGTAAGTGGCAGTTGCACTGAGCCAAGATCACGCCACTGCACTCCAGCCTGGGTGACAAAGCAAAACTCCATCTTAAAAAAAAAAAAAATTAAAAAAGAAAGAAAAGTAGGTTGATGATCTTATGATGGAGCCTGTGTAGCGTGAAGCTGCTAGAATGTGTTAAAATCATACTGAGCAACATGCAAGGATGTTCAAGACATACTGCAGAGCAAAATCAGAAGTAGGCAATCCAAACACGTAAACAAAGCCTGGAACATAAATGGAGGAAATCCTCGAGCCTGGAGATCCAGTGTCTCACATTTTCAAGCAGTAGGACTTTCAAAGTGACTGCAGAACTGCTTGAGGGAACACGGAGTTAGCACAGCTAAAGAATGGTAGAGTGTTTCTTTGATAATAAATCTGCAGCATGAATAATAAAATACCACTTGGAAATACTTCCATTAGTTCACCTCTGGGAACTTATCTGAAGGGACTAATAGAGGTTGTACATATGTACAGAGGTTCTCCTTATGACATTATCACTAAGAGGGAAAACTAGAAAACAAGATGAATGTTCAACTGTGGTACACGTGTAGCCTGAAGCTGTTAGAATGTGATAAAGATGATACCGAACAACAAGCAAGGATGTTCAAGACACATTGTAGAGCAAAATCAGAAGCAGGCGATAAAACCACGTATAAACTGCAGTACGAGTCAATGTTCCAACTAGGAATGGATGGCACCTCCTTCTTATTAGGATAATTCCCAGACAGTTAAAGAAAGGAACCATTGATCACGAGGTCAGGAGATCGAGACCATCCTGGCTAACGCAGTGAAACCCCGTCTCTACTAAAAATACAAAAATTTAGCCGGGCGTGGTGGCGGGAGCCTGTAGTCCCAGCTACTCGGGAGGCTGAGGCAGGAGAATGGCATGAACCTGGGAGTCGGAGCTTGCAGTGAGCCGAGATCGCGCCACTGCACTCCAGCCTGGGCGACAGGGCGAGACTCCGCCTCAAACAAACAAACAAACAAACAAACAAAACAAAGGAACCATTGATAAAGGTGTAGGTGGAATGTTCCGAAAACCCCAAGAAGTTCCAAAGGAAAATTCTTACCGTGCCTAGGGTGGCAGGGACAGACAAGGGGCAGTTCCTACAACCCAGCAGAGAGTTGCTGAGGGAAGTGTGCCTGGAGGGGAACTGAGAACTGTGGCCAAGGGACACAGACAGCTTGAGGTGATCTTGGAGGGAGGGAGCCAGAGAAAGAAACCCTGATCTCACTCTCTTATCTCCTTCTCATCTCCCTGGCTATCTCTCTCCCTGACAGACAAAATCCAGACCCAGAGAGACCTTGATGCCTCTCAGGACAGAGGGCGGGATGGGAAACAGCATATTTAAGAAAGGGACTTGGAATACAGTAGCCCCCCAACTCACTGAGGGCATACCTTCCCAGACCCACAGTGGATGCCTGAAACCACAAAGAGTAAGCAACCCTGGCCGGGCGCGGTGGCTCACGCCTGTAATCCCGGCACTTTAGGAGGCCGAGGCGGGTGGGTCACGAGGTCAGGATTTTGAGACCAGCCTGACCAACGTGGTGAAACCCTGTCTCTACTAAAAATACAAAAATTAGCCGAATGTGTTGGCGCATGCCTGTAATCCCAGCTACTAAGGAGGCTGAGGCAGGAGAATCGCTGGAAACCGGGAGGCGGAGATTGCAGTGAGCCGAGATCGTGCCACTGCACTCCAGCCTCGGTGACAGAGTGAGACTCTGTCACAGAAAAAATAAATAAATAAAATAAAAATAAATAAATAAATAAATAAAAATAGTATGGAATCCGATATTATAGTATTTTTTTCTATACCTATATACCTATGATAAAGTTTTACTATAATTAGGCACAGTAAAAGATTAACAACAATAGCTAATAGTAAATTAGAAGAATTATAAGTATATACAGTGGACCCTCAATATCCACAGGTTCTGCATCCTTGGATTCAGCTGACCCCAGATTGAAAATAATCCAAAATGTTTTTTAATTTAAAAATTTACAATTATAAATAATACAAATAAAAATACATTAGAGCACTTATTTACATAGCATATGCATTGTATTAGGTATTACATATAATCTAGAGATAGCTTAAAGTATACAGGAGGATGAGTGTAGGTTCCCAGACCAAGACTCACAGTGATGATGCTGATGGCTGGATGTCAGAAGCAGCCACATCAGTGACTAATGGGTGGGTAGTGTCTACAGTGTGGCTATGCTAGACAATTGGATGGCCCAAATGTGAGGCAGGACAGAGCAGGATGGCATGATATTTCACCACGCTACTCAGAATGGCACACATTTTAAAATGGATAAATTTGTTTATTTCTGGAATGTTTCTTTTAATATTTTCTGGACCATGGTTGACCACAGGTAACGGAAACTGAGTAAGGTGAAACGGCCTGCAAGAAGAGATTAGTCTATATCTGAGCAGCTGCCATAACATTGATTACGTATAAATAAATGCATTAAAAGTCCAGTTGAACACTGGAATGCCAGTAGTAGTTATCTCAGAACAATTGGATGATGGTGAAATTTTGTCTTCTATAAATTCACCATAATCCAGGAGCTGCATTTGATGCTCTTTCTATAACGAACGTTCATTGTGGAAAGAGAAGCTTGCTCATATTTATTTTATTGTATAATTCAAGTTGTAATATCTATACCGATTTTCAATATGAAGTTTTTGTACTTATGGTAATTATTTAAATTAAGAAAACTAGTTCTTGGGAATTCTGAGGAGAAAAAGGTGGCCCAAGCATGCACTTTAATCACTCTCTCAAGTGGTGTGAGGCAAACACATTTAATCTAAGGTAAATGTATAAAAGTAAATGTGTGATGATATGTGGAAAAAAGGACCGAATGCTAAATTTTATTCTATAGAGACGAAATTCATTTAAAGAAACCCAACATTTTATCTGGTTTTCTATGCTTTACATATTCACCTGAAATAGTGATATAAAGTTCGATCTCACAAATATGCTAATGACCAAATTGCCAGTGAAAACATGTCAAAAGTTGGAAGTTATAAAGAAGCAGAGAGTTTGATTCAGAAATGAAATAGAGGTACCATGGCTCAAGAGAACTAGGTACAATATCAGAATTATCAAAAAATGAAATAGAAATGCATGTGTGCCTTTGGCAAGGAAGTCAACAATACATGATGTAGGTTTTAAAAAATATGTGCAAGCAGGACATTCTAGATGTAAAGAAAAAAAAGTCTCTGGATTTTTCAGTCTTCTAGGAAAAACTGCACGCTAAAAAATAAAATTTATTCAGAAGTGTTAACTTTAGATTTGAATGCTTCTCATATAGTTGCAATGCTCACAATGGACACCCCTATCCAACTTCTAACCTATAAGCCTAGATAAACTCATCACATGCTACTTTTATGATCATTTTAACATCAGTGTGTGGATTTATCAAAATTAATATAGGATTACTGTTCAAAACAATCAAGAAGCAAAGAATAAACAAAAACATCCATTTGTCTGATTGGGGAAGAAATTGTTTTGTGATTAGTAGGTATAATTAGTAGGTTTTGGCTTGAGAAGAGTGAGGCAAACCATAAGAAATTTAGGCTCACATAGATGATATGATGAGATAAAAAAGGTATTTTCTGAAAGCACTAGAATCCAGCAGTAACTTTTCAGTAAAAATAGAAAATAAATCAAGAGAAAACTACAAGATAAAAAATCAACAAATGTCAAAGACTTTCAATTCTTTATTATTAAAGCACTTGGAATGACATTTAAGGGTCAATTAACAAGTTCTCAGGGCAATCTATTGTCCTTTTTTCTTAGTCACCAGGATTAGTTAACTATGCCTGGCAAAATGTGACATATAGGTCTTCTATCATTTTTCCCAGAACTTTACTAATGTCACATATACATTGCATTATTCAAGCAGAGAATTCCATTTAAAAATGAATCTCTCATTTATCACTTGTAAACTATCTTCATTTTTGGCTTTTTGCTATTAAAACACATCAAGCTCCCTGTCAACACTGAGTTTATTTTGGCAAGGAGCCTGGGGAGGGCTGGGCTATTGAGGAGCTGAGTCACATTACCACATGCAGTACATTTTGTCTGGTTTTCTTGTCTCATATTTGCATATGCATGAGTAAATCCATAGAAGGAAAATAGCACATGAATTGCTTTTACGTGATAGAATGACGTCGACAATTTGAACTGCTTTGGGTGTCAGAAACCCCAGTATTAACCGATGTTCTGCCGAGTTTAGCCAAGTCATGTCCTTCTCTGTTTCCTGATCAGAAACACAAAAGTCGTGATTTCCCCCAAACTTAACAAAACTGTTTGGCTCAGGTGTATGAGAATTTGTGATAAGCAAAACATATAAATTATTCTTAAAATTTTGAAGGCAACTAAAAAATCAAAGGGGTTGGAGAATAGTACAGAGAAGATTTAAAATAATGTGTTCACAATTTTCAGAGGAGAACTAGATATCAATTTATGTCCATTTGAAATTTTTTATCTGCAGTGGGAGAAAGGGGAAAAAGAGAAAGAGAATATTTACGTGAAGCCTTGTATGCATGTAGAAGCTTTATAACAAGCATGGAGAGGAAGCAACCTTACTTTTATAAGTTTACAGGGCTGCCTGGGAATAACTTTGGGCCTCAAATTATTCCCCATACCAAAGAGATCATCATATTCCCTTGTATTTAGGTTAAACCATTACAAAAGCTCATTAAAATGTAAATACTACCTTGAAAGGCTATTGAAACATTTTCAGTCATGTAGCTATTCAATTACCCAGCAGAGTTTGGAGAGAAAGGATTGTAAGGAGATGCTTTCCTAAATAGAGGAATAAAAGAAGCTAGAACAGGGCCCCAGTTCTAAGCTTTAGTATGTAGTACAGAGGACTAGGTCTCTGGACAAGAAATAGCCTAAGTAAGGGCACTGAAGAGAAGACAAAAAAGGAAAGAAGTATTTAAGATTCATAAAGAGTTTACTAAAATGAGAGTTGTTTGCATTCACAAAATGCCTGTAAATCAATCTCATGGGTGTATACTTTGACACCAACAGAAGGCAGCATCTTTATACAGAGTTTAGCAAGATATTATGTTATGTTTTATAGATGTGAATAGTCTACCAGGTTAGTATATTCAAGGCAAAGTTTATATACATAGAAGAAAAAAAAAAGAGACAAGCTTACCATAAAATTATAGTTTTATCAGATACAGCAATAAGGAATTTGTCTAAGGCTGTGTACACAAGATGAGATTGACTTTTAGGGGAAAGCAGGGAACCAACAAATCACTTGCAGCATGTTTATGGCAGTTGTGCAAAATAGGTATTATTATATTCAGTCTGAAAACTCATTTAAATGTCTCAGAGGGGTGAAGTAACTTGCCTGAAGTCACACAGCAAGTAAGAGCTGGAGGTAGGTCTACAAGTGAGTTCTAACTGATCCTCAAGTCTACATTCTTTTTACTACCCAGTTTGTATAGGAGGGGAAAAAAACTTTCGAAATGGTTAAATTTTTTACTTTTCTTGATTGTTTTTCTGCAATGTAGTCTAAACCATGGCTCTCATAACCTGTACATCATATATTTACATAGCTTAAGATTAACTTATAAAAAAAGAACTTCGTTGTAATTCTGTCATAGTTACCAACTTCCATGACATGGCAGAATTTGTGAATTGTACTTTTAAATATAATTCTTGGTAACTTACTTAACAGAATTATGGGCTCCTACCGTAAGAGAGCAGGAATTTACAAGTAACAGACGTGCTATTTTCAAAATGCGAAGTGCCTGTAAAATACATTGCTTTGCTAACTACATAACTAGCTGTGATAGTTAGCATGATGCTAATACATCAAGCTAATACACCAACATTACCTGATAGCAGAAATACAACCCCGTAAATAAACAATTATTAGGTGGAGGAAAGAGTTATAATTTATTAATTTACTTATCTTGGCAACATAATTACACACAGAGTTCCTCCGTTATTATAAGCAGAAGCTGAATTCAAATGCCCTAAAGGCAAGAAGTTTCTCTCGTTACAGCATCCAAAACGTATAGAAGTAAAAAAGTGATGATACTCAACCAAGAGGTATAAACAAGTGAAACTTCCAAGCTAGAGCAGTAATAGAGATTGATGTTTGCCATGGATGCTGTAGAAGGGTGTCTTCTGAAGACATTCACCATGACTTGTTAGAGAAACAAAAACTATACCAGGAATACAGTAATTAATCACCCCTCTATGTTTTCACTGTCTGAATCAATGCTTAGGGAAAGACAAGCTGAGAAATAATACAACGAAGTAGTCATTTTTGGGTACATAATAAAGCACAAAGTGTTCTCTACTTAAGCATTTAGTTTGCTTTCAAACATCACAGAATTCTTGAAAATTTAAATACTAGATTGAGTCAGCTCTAAAATTTAACTTATGGTTGAAACTAATACATTGCAAAATTTGAAAATATAAATGTAGTCTAGTCAAAACTGTACAGTCCTTATTGGTAAGTAATATCTTTCAGACACAAACGTTTTTAACTTTCAAAATGTACAAGCCCATTCTCTGACTCCAATTAACCAAACAAATAAGAAAGAAAAACCAGTAAAACAACAACAACAACAACAACAACAACAACAACAAAAGCAAACTGTGGCCATACTCTAAGTTACTGGCAATTTCCATGAAAATTATCTACTTCCATCCAGAACTGAAACAAATGTGATCAAACTGAACGGTGTTAGTTGTATCTTACTTCAACAGGTATTTCTTTTAAAAATCACCAGGTTAATTAATTATTCTTACTAAAATAGAAAACTGTGCCAGTTTGTCCTTTATACTTAATGTCAGCACCACGAACGATAATCTGGAGCTTAAGATAATTAATACTATATATCCTCGCCTTTGAACAACACAGCTGTCAGCCATGGGGCTTTAAAATTAATAGGCTCTTCAAAGCTATAAATCAGAAATGATGATAATTTTATATAATACCTCTTAAAAAGGCACTTACCTTTTAAAAAGGAAAACACACTTCTGGCAGCAAATTGCCTGTTAAAATAAAACATATCATTTATTGGTATCCAGTAAATGATATAAAGAATGATGCATTGTTATACTAAGCACAATTACAGCACAACTTTAAAAAAACTTTTCCTGACCTCATTTAGTTTCTTTTTTACCCAAAAAGAAAATCACCTCCTTGGTGGTAATAATTAAACGCTTTTCTGTTCATTGCATGTGCATTGAAACCACAAAAGCTAATGAGTTTCATGTCTGAGAGCAAAAACAGAAATTACGGGGCACATTATCCAGGTCATGGGTATAGATTGGAGCATATTCCACTCAATGTCTATAATGAGAAGCATGTGAATTAAGGTCTATTCCAGAAAATTTAAAGGTTAGGTGTCATAGAGAATTTCATTTCTACTAAATAAAAATAAAATACCACTGGGTAGAAGTTATTAATATCAAATATACTCTTTTCAAATATTACATTAGTTATTTGAGTTCCTTATATACTTTTCACTGTGCTGCATTAACGTCCAAGAGATTTTTATTTACAATACCTCACAAATATCACTGAGATAAAATAAGGTAAAATCAAGGTTTCATGCAATGTATACTTGAAACAAGCTGGCCAGAATCAATAAAACATTTAATCCCAACCAGAGGAAAGGAGGGATATACTGGGTAACTAGAAGGAGAAACAGCAGCAGAAGAAACTCTTTTGATTGTTTACTTTCCCGTAGGACCTGAATTGGTTTTCTCAGAAGTGAAAACCAAAAGTATCGAGTATAATTTCCTTAGGAACTCTGCTTTATTTGCATATGCAAGACTACGCAGATGCATTTTTTTCAGCTGTCTCTGTACGTCACAAATGCTGACGTTTGAGTTTCTCAAATTACAGAGAATTGTTTTTAACTTTGTTTTATTGTCTCTTCAAAACAAGTAAAATCCCAGTGCTTGCAAAATTGATAAGTGTAGATACTAATTTGTAAACAGAGGTAGATGATGTTGCAAATTCATCTGAGTTAACTTGAGTGTTAAATTGTCAGGACAGCAAAATTGCTTCTCACTCCAGTCCTAGACTGACTCTCTAACAAGATTTAGAAAGGGGTCGGGTGCTCAGAGATGGATGGAGTGGCGGTCTGGAAATTCTCTTGGCTCCTTGGGAATGGCTCTGCTTCTGAGCAGACCTTCCTCTCCTGGTGCCCTGTCTCTCATATTGCACTCGTTGGAACTGCATTTCCTCCCTGATGGTGCCCTCTCAAGCAATTAAAGGCAAAACTGACTAATAGTAAATGAAACAATTAATACAAATTTTCATCCGTCTACAGAGATGATTTTAAGATGTCTCTTTGCTTTGATATAAACAGAAGCATTTAGGGCAAAATAAATCTCTCAAGTTTTAGTTCCGTTAGTTCTTGAAAATAAACAGTTTATTACTGAACCAGCACACAAAAACAGTTTTCTTCCCCCACTACTGCCACAATAGCTGAATTTCCACAGTCTCTCAAAATGGCTATTACTTTAGCTTGCTAAGAGTCTTCACAATTCTCTCGCTATTCATGCACCTAACCCCAACCCTAATCCTTTATCCACACAGATGTTGAGTGTTTTTTTTTTAATAAGCAGGTATAATCAACTTTCAATCCTACCTAACTATTGCAACATTTTCTTTTTATCGCTCATTTGAAAATCCTTGACATGGTCTCCAAGACTTGTTCAGAACCCTGCTGACTTCTCTGTTCTAATTTCCCCAGCACCCTCCTTACTCATCATTCTGCAGAGACACTGGCCTTTCTTT
This sequence comes from Pan paniscus, assembly GCF_029289425.2. Lineage (NCBI taxonomy): Eukaryota > Metazoa > Chordata > Mammalia > Primates > Hominidae > Pan > Pan paniscus. The sequence continues at coordinate 178,293,439 of NC_073252.2, read as the reverse complement.
TATGCTAAAATGTGCATCCCTATTTCCTTTCTCAGCCTTGGGACCTTAGCAAATGCGAGAGCTGAGAAAGTCACTTCCCTCATCTAATTCTTGCTCTAACTTTTGAATCCCAAACATCCTCTCATTAAATAATCTTCCTCGAATCCTAAGCTGGATCCCTTTTGCAATATTGTAGTTGTCTTTTGCTCAGTTTTCCATTTTCAAGCATTGCAGAGACAAATTCTGACCTCTGCTTAATCCCCTTTTGGATAGAGTGGACATAAAATTTATTGCTCACACTGGAAGACTTTTGAGATTAAAGAAGGAAGTAAATGAACAAGATGCTAGCACACTAATGTGATCCAGCACTGGGCTCGGCAAACCGGGGGCATATGGTCAACCACTCTGTGGAGGAAAAGTTACCATTTCATCTTAAGGCTGCCCAACATGACCCAAAGGGACGAGATGCAAGCAGCTGATGAGCTTTAAAAGCTGATGGCTACTCACATGACGTGTTATACAAACAGTCAAAGTGTGAACAATTTTTAGTGTTTTTCCCTGTTGTAAACAACTATGATAAAACATTTCCCTAAACAGCTCAAAGTAACATCACAACAGTATGCAATTAATGCATCAGGTTATAAATAGCTGGACTATAGCCCAAATCAAGGCCACCAATTAAGTGATATCTGGGCTTCATTCTGTGCAAGCCAGGGCTGTCATTTCTCAGTCTTGCTGCCAACTTCTCTCTGGTTAGAAGCACATTCCTATCCATCAGCTTCCCAATCAAGGGCTGCGGCAAATGACCTTAACTCTTCTACCTGAGTGCGCTGGTGATAGACATAAGTTCAGTGGAAGAGAGGTGGCCATTTAGCTCTTCTAACAGCTTTGCAAAGTCCTCTTTGAAAATATTTTAGGGTGAGGCGTGAACACTATTTTAGTGTGAGGAGAAGCAATAGACCCTTCCCTTCAGAAACTGATCTTCAAATGAACTATCCACAGAAAAAGATAAAGAAGAAAAAGCTGGGAGGCCAGTTGTGGTGGCCCATGCCTGTAATACCAGTGTTTTGGGAGGCCAAGGTGAGAAGATCACTTTAGGCTAGGAGTTTGAGACCAGCCAGGGCAACATAGTGAGACCCCCATCTCTATAATTTTTTTTCTTAAGTCAGCTGGATGTAGTGGCACACGCCTATAGTCCCAGCTACTCAGGAAGCTAAGATGGAAGAATTGCTTGAGTTCAGGAGTTTGAGGTTACAGAGAGCTATGATTGTATCCCTCCAGTCTGGGTGAGAGAGTGAGACCCTGTCTCAGAAAAAAAGAAAAATAAAAGAAAAAAAAAGAAAAGAAAAGAAAAAAAGAGCATGAGCATTTCAATTTTTGAAATGTACCACCTTTCTTGACATGTTCAATACTTCTGGGTAAGTTCATCTCCTTTTGTGAGAATGTGTGTGTGTGTGTGTGAGAGAGACATAGGAGTTATTGGGTGTGCAAGGTAACTTATTTTTCGTTATTTGGAGGTCGAAGGAAAGAGTGAGTGGTATTTAATCGGACAATCAGACAGTGACAAATGGATAGGCAAAGGTCAAAGATATGGGGCAACCTCACAGCCTAGAATATTTCCAGGGTGCTCACTTTGCCCAAATTAGAGAAAGACTTTGAAGGAGGCAGGAAATAATTCTGGAAGGCCTAGATCAGTATGCTGCTTTAAGATGATCCAACTTTTTAAACAGAAGAAATGTGGATCATTTTAAAAAGGCAGGCTGGTATATTTCTGTTTTGGATAATCAAGTTAGCAACGTGGCGGATGGCTACACTGAATGAAGCAAGCTGGTTAAGAGACCTTTACATTAACCCACAATTGAAATGGGGAAAGTCTTAATTGACACAATGGCCATGAGAATGTAAAGAAAGAGAGAGGCTCCCAACTTATTTGGAAAGCATAATTGATAGTTTTAACCATCTGAGAACAGAAGTTTATAGAATATCTTTCTGATTTGGGGCTTAAGTGACTGAAGCACCATTTACTAACACAAAGATCATAAGAGAAACAAAAGGGGTGCAAAATTAGGGAAGGAGAAAATAATGAATTTGTTTTCAGATTTTTTAAGTTTTGGATTTTTCAAGTTCAGCAAAAATCTCAGTAGACTGGGCTCAGCACTTTTATACACATTACTCTCATTTTATAATTGAGGACATTAAAACTAAGAGATCCTATGTGTGTTATCTTAAGGCTTTACAGCTACTATGTGGTAAGGAAAGGATTTTACTTCAATTCCTTGACTTGAAGCTCCATCCCTGCTACAGAACTGGCTGGACAGCTTTTTAAATTATACCTGTCTACCACAGTTTCTTTATCTGGAAAATAATGGTGGTATTTCTCCTTTTGATTATCTGAGATATGTATTAGAAAGTTAAGATTTAGTAAATAAGGCAAAAATCTATAAAGTGAATATACTGGCTGGCCTTGATATAAGATCCTTTCGAAACCTAATCATCGGTGGGAAATATCTTGTCAAAAAACAAAATGGAAATGGTTGTGTGGCACTTGCCTACCATTCCACATTGATTCCACTTAATTAGGGGACCAAAAACCATGTCCATGTCTACATTGATAGAGGACAGTGGATATGGAGCATGAAAAGGACCAGATGGCTCTTAAAGTTGAATCGGCTACCTAGCAAGACATTGACTCTAAATATTTTCATTTCTCTCTGTTTCAGGCTGGCCTCTAATGCTCTTTTAATGTAGATTTTTATTTGTCCATTTCATGGGTTGTTATGTGAATCTGTTGCTGATGAGTATGTTGAATCTTAAGGCTTTTGTGAAAATTAGCATGATTCTTTGTAGTTAGGAATAACAAATATATTCCTTTTGATAGAAAGGAAAATTAAAAGCTTTTCTGGTTATCTTTATTCTTAAATTTTGCTCATATTGATTTATTTAGATGGTAATCAGCACAAAACTTAAAAAGATTATATCAAATAAGAGCATGTTATATAATGTCTATTTTGCTCTTTGCTAGAAATGGACAATTACAATGCCAAAATGCATTATTGGAGTAACTTATTTTCCTGGTTTTCACCCTCCCCCACTCTACTGTGGAAAGATATGTTAGTGTATTCCTCTGAGGTCTTGCATTTTTAGAGATGATGAAAAAGAATTTGTCATGCATAACATAAAGCAGAAATATTATTTATCACTGAAGTTAGTAGAGGGTTGAAACATGTTTAATTGTACAGAGTATGCAGCAGTAAGTCAGCTTGTGGAATTTTAAAAAGTTGCATTTAGGTAGAAAGGATTTTGTTACTTGAAAGGTTTAAAGAATTTTAAGAAATCAATTGCATAGTGTTTATCAAAAGTGAATAGCTGGAGTTTAGGAGAACTGACTCACGGGTCATACTATCTGCGTTCAAAGGGTATCTCAATACCCCCTCACTACAGGGTGACCTTCAGTAACTCATTTATCTCTTTCTACTACTAATTCTTTAAGTGCAAAAGGAGGAAAATAATAGGCACCATCTTATAGGGCTACTGTGTTATAATTAAATGAATCAGTTTTTGTAAAGGTGTTAGAATACCGCTTGACTCATAATTAGCCTTCAATATAGGCTAGCTTTTATAATGATTTGAATGAATCTATTTTTCTACTTTTTGCTATAATAGTTATCAAATAACATTTATTATGTAAGCTCAGATTTTTCTAAATATGAAATGCCAGAAGGTCTCAATTATTTAGAACTCATCAGAAAATCAGAGAGTAAGAAAAAATGTGAGTAGCAAAGAGCTATCACAAACTCCATGCACCCAATTTGAAGTATATTAGCTATACAGGAAAGCCTAGCATGTTTAGGTCCAGGGCTATGCCACAAGAGATACAACAATAAACAAGAATCTTCTCCCTTAAGCAACTTGTAATCTAGTTGGAAAATAAATAAAAATAAATAGAGTGTTATGTCTTGCAGGATTGTTTTTATGAGTGGATTACAAGAAGAGAGGGATCAAAGAAGGCATGTGAATGTTGGCAGAAAGGCAGACTTCCGGAAAGAAGCCCCAACATGTGGATCCACACTGCTGTTTTGTCATTTCTAAATTCACTTCTAGAATTATTCCCTCTAGACTAAGCCTCAGTATCAGTCTTTCTAACAGCTGAGGCCTCATTTCTAGTTATGCGTACTGCTGGACAGCACCGTTTCTATTTTTTTTTTTTTTTTTTTGAGATGGAGTCTTGCTGTGTTGCCCAGGCTGGAGTGCAGTGGCACGATCTCGGCTCACTGCAATCTCTGCCTCCCGGGTTCAAGTTATGCTCCTGCCTCAGCCTCCTGAGTAGCTGGGATTACAGGCACCCACCACCACATCCAGCTATTTTTTTTAGTAGAGACAGGGTTTCACCATGTTGGCCAGTCTGGTCTTGAACTCCTGACATCGTGATCCACCCGCCTCTGCCTCCCAAAGTTCTGGGATTACAGGTGTGAGCCACAGCGTCCAGCCAGCATCATTAATTTAATTAATATTTACTGAGCAGCAACTAAAGTGAAGCACGGAAAGATGGCATCATGGACCCTTTAGTCTAGAGTTTTGAAAACAGTCACAAAATGAACAAAGCCGTACTGAGTTCTCTGAATAAACTAAAACAGGGTATAATAATAGTGTGTGAGTGACAGAATCCATTGTATTTTGCATGGCCGTGAAAGTGCGCTCAGAAGATACGACCTGGGTGGATGAGCAGCAGCAGGCAGCCTGGGAGGATCTAGCAGCAGAGCGCTCCGGGAAGAAGGAAGCACAACAGCGAGGGCCTGAGGGCAGAAAGTTTGGAAACTGCTAGGAGAAAGCCTCTCAGAGCGAGAAAGCTTGTGAAGAAGATCTGGAAGGTGGATATGAGACAAGATTTAGAACTTGAGGGTCACTTGCTAAGAGAAAAAGGATGACGTGGGGGTTTGGGAGTGATATGGCTTGGATTTTGGCCCCTCCCAACTCTTGCAATCCCTGGTTTGGGAGGCGGGGCCTGGTGGGAGGTGATTGGATGATGGAGGCGGACTTCCCCCTTGCCTTTCTCGTGATAGTGAGTGAGTTCTCACGAGATCTGCTGCTTTAAAAGTGTGTAGCACCTCTCCCTTCACTCTCTTTCTCCTGTTTGGCCATGTAAGAAGTTCCTGCCTGTCTTCTGTCTTCAGCCGTGACTGTAAGTTTCCTGAAGCCTCCCCAGCCATGCTTCCCATACAGCCTGCAGAGCCATGAGACAACTAAACCTTTTTACTTTATAAATTACCCGGTTTCAGGTATTTCTTTATAGCAGCGTGAGAGCAGACTACTTACTACAGGGACGAAAATAGATGTCCAATTCGTGTTTTAAAAAGAGTTCTTCAGGCGCTATGGGAATGGAAAGCAGGGGCCTCAGGCAGCCGCTGGGAAAATAATTCAGAGGCTACTGCATGATGGGGGTCAGGTGTGGTGGCTTCAATGGACATGAAGAGAAATAGATGATGCTAGAATAAATTTTGGAAGTAGAGCTCACAGAATTTGCTGATTCAGTAGATGTGAGAATGTGAAAAAGACAGGAATTGAGCCAACTCCTAGGTTTCTGGGAGGTAAGATAGACTATGCTCCCAGGATGGGATTCCAAGAGAAAAAAACGTACTCAGGGAGGGAAATAAAGATTTCTCTTTTAGCCCTTTCAAGTGTGAGGCACACATCGCCATTTCAGTGGCAATGTGGCATAACATGCGTTCATAACAGAGAGACTATGTTTCTCAACCTCATTACTATAGACTTTTTTGCCCAGATATTTATTTGTTCTGGGGGCTGTCCTGTGCATGTCTGCATTGTAGGATATGTCACAGCACCTCTTGCCTCTGTCTACTTAATGACAGTGTCTCCCCCACCCAGTTGTGAAAACCAAAAATGTCTCCAGAAATGGCTGAGTGAGGGCAAGGCAGTGAGCGAAATTGCTCAGGATTGAGAATCACTGGGCTGCAGAAACAAATTTAAATGTAAAAACACAGATGGAATTTGGCACCAGAATGTGGATGATCTCACCTATGGAAAGATAAAAAAGAGTAGAGGGTTCACACTAGGGGACTTCACAATTAGAAAGAGAACAGAGGCTCCAGCAGAGGAGACAATCAGGCAGGGATTCCAGTTGATGAGTGCAGTGGGCTGGGCGGGAGTACTGGAGGAGAAGTTGCCAGCAAGAGGGAGTGAGCATGTGTGGCTCACATGAATGAGTTTGATTAGGTAAACCAGGACAGAAAAACAATCACTTCAAGATCTGTATCAAAAGAGAACTCTTCTAAAGAAGCTGTGAGACAGTCTCCACGTGAACATTGCTGTAACCATAAATCATTTTTGCAGGACATTTGCTTGGACAAGGGTCTGACAATGGCTAAGAGTTAGTTGCTTATAAGCTCTTCCTTAATATGATTAGCTTCATTTGAATTTACTACACAAGGGGCTGGCTGCAGGTGAGGATGGATGAGAACTTTCGCCCATGGATTTGCACAAGAGGTAGAAGTACCTCCAGGGAGCAAAGGGGCATGGACCTGAAGCTCCCACCTGCCTCCTCCTTACCATTGAATTGTAATGTTTTACCAATATCTGCACTGTAAATTCAGTACAAGGTTTGAGTTGAGTTGGCACAACCTAAATGTAGTTAGACATTGTACAGTAAAGTAAAAAATAAAGCAAAAAAAGACAAAGTGTTCATGCAAGGAAACTTATCATGCAGGTGGAAGGACTCCAGACCAGCAGACTGGTCTCTGCTCTGAGGGCAATGCATCACAGAGGAGTGCCACTCTGGACCTAGCTGTTTCTGACACTGAAAACTTTCTTGCCAGCCATGCTGATCCTGCAAACATTTGGAGAGGGGTGGCCATGGACATGAACTGGAGAAGCTGTATTTCCAAAATGCTATAGCACCCAAGATTCAGCCACATATGGCAGTGCTTTCCTGGCTTATTAAAAAAGCAAGTCAGGAAAGGGGCAGAGAGAGCCCTGCCAAGCTCCCAACCCCAAAAGCATTGTGATGGAAATGAAATCACAGCACAAGGGCCTGGCAATAGAAAGCTTTAGAGGCACTGTGACTAGGTGCTTTGGTGGCAATTGCACTTTAGCCAGTAACAATGGCAGCAACTTTAGACTCCAAGACCACCATAAGTAGTGACTGATCAGATCTTCAGTTCCATCATGGCTAATTTAGCAGTGACACTTGAGACAATGAAGCAGAGACAAGCCAGCAGATTCATACAGGAGGAATTGGAGAGGGCAGGGAGGTGAGAGAAGACAGAAGCTGAAGAATTCAGCCACAGAAGAGCTAATAAATTTTTATATATATATATATATATTTCCTGCAGAATTAACTGTGCTGGGTCAGAGGATATATAGATTTATAATTTCAATTAATAATTTTAATAGACACTGATAGATTAAACTTTTAGTAACTTACAATAATACATAAGCCCACTTATGAATTAATAATAACAATTTCTCTAAATATTCACCAGCTCTAGATTTAAATGATCTTTAATTTTGGCATTCTGATGGGTTTAAAAAAAGTTTTCTCATTGTTGCTCTAAATTGTAATTTATGTTCACTAGTGAAGACAAAATAGACATAGGCTCTTTGTACTTACTATTCTATAAAACATCTATTCATATTCTTTCCTTATTTTTTTTGTGAGAATATTGGTCCATGTATTAGTGTGTTCTCATGCCACTATAAAGAACTGCCTGAGACTGAGTAATTTATAAAGAAAAGAGGTTTAATTGACTCACAGTTCTACAGGGCTGGGGAGGCCTCAGGAAATTTGCAATCATGCCAGAAGGGGAAGCAAACAAGTCCTTCTTCACATGGTGGCAGGAAGGAAAAGAATGATTGCCCAGTGAAGGGGAAAGCTCCTTATAAAACCATCAGATCTACTGAGAACAAACTCACTATCACAAGAACAGGATGGGGGAAACTGCCCCCATGATTCAATCATCTCCACCTGGTGTCTCCCATGATCTGTGGGGATTATGGGAACTACAGTTCAAGATGAGATTTGGGTGGGGACACAGCCAAACCATATCAGTTCATTTCACGTGTATTTATAGGAACTCTTTTTATATTAGGGGCATTATTCTTTGTCATATTTCAAAATATCATCCTATTTAATATAGGTGTATTTCTGCAAAACAATTTACATATTCCCATAAATCACTGATGCTTGTCTGATAACACTTCTCTGAAAACCCAAAATTTAGATGACTCCCTTGTGAAAGTCTGAATATACAACCACTAGAAAAGACTGACATTCCTATTAGTAGGACAGGTAGGGACTTTGAATTATGAAAATATATATTATTAATATGATTTTTTTTCATAACATGATTAGGAAAAAAGTGACCACCTGTTTGTTTTAGGATAAGGATCTAGCTCATCATTCCTTTGCTTTGAAAGACAGTTGGGTCTTTCTAAACCATCATGAGTTTCTTCATTTAAGGTAGATTTCCCAACCAAAAGATAATCCCTGAGGTGCTATTAGTTGTTGGAATAAAAAAAAGTCTGTGGTTAAATATATTTGGAAAATATTTTGTATTTTTATAAAAGTTTTTATTAAAAGATTTCACCAGTACTTTTAAATACTAATGTTCATTATGAATCACTTAGAGAAACCTGAATGTGCAGAATTCCCAAGATTATTGAACTACAGCCCTTATAGGTTTCTTTTTTCTGAGTAGTTTTTTTCCAGCGATAGTATTTCACGAAACAACATTTTTGATGAATGCTGACTTCAGGAACTATCTTCACACTTCTTTGCAAATGAATGGCTTTCCTTGTATTTGCCTTAGCACTGCCATCTTGTCACCGCAAATCCTTCAGAGGCAACAGCAAACCTTGTATAAAATTACTAGGGAACATTTTTGAAAAGATTCATAAATTCAGTACAAGGTTTGAGTTGAGTTGGCACAACCTAAATGTAGTTAGACATTGTACAGTAAAGTAAAAAATAAAGCTCAGTGTTTTTGATTTTTCTTGTGTGTGGGTAGGGTGGAGGGGTTTGCCATATCTCTATGAAGGTTATAAGAAGGGGCCACTCCTTTAACCCAAACAACATATGAAGAGATATGTGCAGAAAGATGGGAACTTAACACTTTCTGAGATGCCTTTACTAATTAGGTAGAGCTAAAACAGAACAATATAATTATAATATTTTAAAAATATTTTAGTATAATTTTGCTTATATTTATGATGAATTTTACTTACATTTAACTGTTTTGGAAGCATCACATTTTTACAAATTTATTCGTTCTAATTTCTCAGGACATACCCTGATTTCCTTTGTTGTTACTCAATATAATTTTAAAATTTAGTTTGGTTTTGCCCACCTTTATATGTTCATGAAGAGCAGAGGTAAAATTATAAGGGATATATTTGTTGAGAGAATTATCATAAATCATCTATATTGACATGACTGGCCCATCATGCAATTAATTAGAAGGTAATATTGATAAAATATAAGTAAATGATGGCTAATTACTCCTGAATTCCTATGCTTACCATTTTACCCATGGTTTTTAATAACTACTGGTTCTTCACTGTTCAGCACATAGGAACATTTCTTCTAAAAATGCAGACTTATGCACTGCCTATTAAAGTTATTGCCAGCATCTCAGAAACTGAAGTAAATGCTTTCACAAATAGCATTTCCAATGAATAATGCTGAAATCAGACTTTTTTTTTTCCATTGCAAGTGCCTCAAGTAGTTGGCTCCTTTCCCATCGGCTACTTTGTAACTGCGAATATGACAACATGACGGTGATTCACAGATGCCAAAATATGACGAGCAGAGCAAATCTGTGTTCCAGATACGATAAGGTGAGAAAAGCGGAACTCTCGGCCCCAGGTGATTTCCATGAAGACACCTACATACGGCGGGCCTCACTATCTGTACCATGCAGCCGCCAACTCTAATAACCTGGCCAGGAGAGAAACACATCTAAAAATGCAAATGAATGAAAAAAATAAAACTGGGTTGCATAGTAACATCTTAAGCAGATTTGAGAGATGTATGTTTGAAAAGCCTAAGCTTCAGCCTTGGAAAACGCTTTCTGTTGTATTCAACACATATTGGGCTAGAACTAAGAAAAATACATAGAAATTTTGAATGCCTTTAAAAGTCCCTTCTCCAATCCACCAACCTTATAAACAATGCAATATTGAGTGAAATAACAGCCTGTTTCTTATTTTTATCATAATATTTGGAACCTTATTTTAAATATACATGTGCTTTATAGATTATAGTTACACATCATTGGAACAGAGAAAATAGATTGTGAACATGCGTCTTAGAAAGACCAGCTACACAATCATATAAACCACTTCTCATTCTTGCACTGCAGCACTCAGGAATAATAGAATCACAAATTATACAAGACTGTTTTTACTGGTTGTACATATACATTTTGTATATTGAACTCATACATTCTGACTTCTGCCAAGCCTGATTGGCAATTTAACTGATGTGAGCTCATTTACTGGCAGAATTTATACTTAAAGTCAATGTTTTCCATGTCCAGTCCAGAAGAGGCTTTTGTTAGACAAAAGATAATGTAGATAAATATTATAGTAACTTTACCAGAATGAGAAAATTAAAGGTATTTTTATGTCAGATGATAATTTCTAAATATATTGTTTAAAATAAATGTGAGAAAAATAAGAATATATATTTTTCTTTTTTAATAAATGAGAAAAAGATTTGATAAGAAAAAATAAGAAAAAAGAAAATAAGAAAAAAAATTGTCAATGTTTCTTCTAATGCATACCTTAATGGTATTACTTGGATGTATCTGCATATGTTAAGCAACAGTGCTATTTTTGAAAACTACATAGTACAGGAAAATAAGAGTTGTAGCATAGACGGTTTTCAAGCAGTTTCTTGCCAGTTTGTATGGCAAGCTACAGATGAACTGCAGAGTATTTACAGATGTTAAGCTCTCTGAGAGGAGACTTGTTTGTTTACCATTGCATTTCAACATTTAGTACAGTGCCAAACATGCAGTAGGTGTTCAGTAAACATTTGTGGAATGAATTCATGAATAAATTGAGAATTGAAGTCAATTTTGGAAGACGAGGCCTAATCAAAATATTTTGCAAACTACCCAAGTCCAGCAATCAATATTAAATATAAACTACCTTTTGCCTCACTGTATACATTAAGGTTCTTTTTGCAAAGAATTGCTCAAAATGTTTCCTTATCAATTTCCTCCTTTTTTAGGGTGACATGAAAGAAGAAAAAGAACCTATTATCGTGTAAATACCATACTATAGAAAGCGATTTCATAAAAAGTGGAATTCTGTAATACAATGCTACTTATTCACCACATTCTATTGATAAAGGCTTGGTCCCTACCTCACGGTATCTCTTCCTCCCTGCCAATATGGCATCCAGAGCAATGCTAGGACAGAAACATGTTCATTTCAACATTCACCCCCACACACTTTACCATTTCTGACAACATGCCTTGATTCTTTGAATGCTTACTATATTCCAGGCACACACCACGTTCTGTACACATATAATCTCATTGAAGTACATGCTGTTATTATCCCTATTATACAAATAAGAAACTTAGGCTCAGATAGGTAAGTACTACCCAAGGTTATATAAAAGAAAGGGGTGGGACATTTATTAAACAGTCAGAGAAAAATAATTCTATCTAGCTTCTTAGCTACATAGCATGAAGAAGCCTTATAAAGGAGTAAACCAAAGGCAAGAGAAGGACTAAATTGAGAAAGAGACTAAGAAAGATACAGACTAAAGAATGTGTACTGGATTTCTAGATTAGGAATGCAAAACAGTTTCAAAGGAGTATTTGGAAGAAGCCAGGCAGCAATGCATTGAGCAATTAATGAATAGTGAGAAGGCAAATATAATGGATTAGCCACCTGGGAGAGTAAGGAGATAAATTTGGTTATGTGTAGAGGAGAAGGGGAGAAATATATCTGGTTACTAGAAGAATGATCTAGGTATGTTGTTAGCCTGAGAAGCAACAGATTGATTTAGGAGACAGATTCCTCTTAGGGTATGGGATGGAGAGCAGTCTATAGATTCAAATGAGATCTGTCTGTAGATGCAGAATAAATCAGAATGAAATGCACCTTTCATACACAAATGTTGGCCTTGCATGTATACATGCTATAATTGTCTATATTCATCGCATACATAAATGTTTATTAAATAATGCAGGGCCGCCAATATTTACGGCAATTTATTCAGTCATGAGCAGTGAGCAGTGATAAAGGCATGTGCATGGTTCCTGTAGTGGGGCCCAGAGACCAAAGGCTCAAACCTGACCTTAGGAACCTTGGCGCCTAGCAGACAACGCAGGAGAGATTTGCTTCAATCCATGACAAGCTTCATTATTCTGAGTTTATGTAGGAGGAAGACCTAAGCCAGTGGGAGGGAAGAAGTTTTCAAAAAGAGGTACAAGAAGTTGAATATTACAGTTAAATTTTAATAAATAAACATACACATAGGTGTTGGATGTATTTATACATATGTAGATACATGTACACTCTATCAGTGTTGAGTTTCAGAACCAGAGAACATCATAGAAACCGTATTTGAAACCATGATCTCTAAGTGATGGGAAGGTTTATAAAATAATCACAATACAACTTTCTTAGTTTTTAAATATAAATAGACAGATTTATTTTGGGTATTTTCTTTTTCAATTAGAGAATTATTCAGAAATTATGAAATTTGAAGTCATATTGCTTAATAACTACTCTGAATGATCATTTTTGAGAACCAAAATTATGAGAAAAAAAATTCAATATAGATAGAATGAAATTAAGGTCCTTTGGAGCAAATGTCTTACCAGATAAATGTAAAATAATAATAGTATAGAATGAAATTAAGGTCCTTTGGAGCAAATGTCTTACCAGATAAATGTAAAATAATAATAGTAGAAACCATGTAGCATTTATTCCTCACAATATCACTGGGTGGGATAATATTATTACTAGCATTTTACAGATGAGAAAACTGAAGACTAAGAAGTTAATGAGCTGGCCTCTTTAACCCAATAGTAAATGTAATACTACCTGTATTAAGGACAACTCTGGGAATATATCATCACATAATTTGAAAGGTTAAGGTGGAATAAATAGACCAGACATGGTGGCTCACGCCTGTAATCCTAGCACTTTGGAGGCCAAGGCATGTGGATCATTTGAGTCCAGAAGATTGAGACCAGCCTGGGTATTATTTTGTAGAGACTCCACCTCTACAAAGAAAAAGAAAATAGCTGTGTGTGGTGGCACACACCTGTGGTCCCACCTACTTGGGAAGCTGAGGTAGGAGGATCGCGTGATCCCAGAAGTTTGTGACCAGCCTGGGCATCACAGTTAGGCCCCCATGTCTACAAAATAAAAAAAAAAAAAAATAGCCGGATGTGGTGGTGCGCACCTGTGGTCCCACCTCCTTTGAGAAGCTGAGGTGGGAGGATCACTTGAGGCCAGGAGGTCGAGGCTGCAATGAGTCATGATCCTGCCATGGTGGGCAGTAGAGTGAGACTGTCTCACACACAAAAAAGGGACAAATAAAATACTATTGGATAACAAAAGAAATGTTAATATTAACAAGTTGATCAAAGTATCAAAACACATAAAAGTTTCCAACAGGTTTAATTCTGAACACACAGAAGCACACAAATGTAAAAGCTATCAGATTAATTTCCATGAGACTAAAATATACAATGTCACATTTGAGTGTAACATGGAATCCTGGTTGGTATCATGCTGAGACAGTTCTTGTTTGGTTTTGGTTTAATTTTCTTTGAGATATTGATTGTTACATCATCTACATCACCTCATAAGATACAGACTTTTAATATTAATATAATATACTTACTAATTCAATACAAAAAAGAGATATCATTAATTTAGAAAACATAAATTTTTAATATCCCAATGTAAGTTACAATGCCAAAGTAGCCCAAAGGAAAAAAGAAAAGTACAATTGTGGAGTGAAGTCTGTGTGGAAGATACACTCCATGGAAGCCTTTCATTTGATTGGATTTACAGTGTAATTACTTTGCAAGTAAAGAAAAGTACAGATTCCTCCCTTTCACTCACTCTCTCTCCCTGCTACTCTCTTTCTCTATAAAAGCATGTGAACTTTAAGTTGATCTAAAAGAACGTCTGAAACATTGAAAACTTTGCATGCTACTTAATATTAAAAACTGCTCCTGAGAGACGTCTATGTCAAATTTCACCTTTGGCTACGATATTATAAAATCCAATATTAAAATCATTACAATGAGCATGTACATAGAGGGGGAACTAGTGTGTGGTGCCAGGGAAATAATTAGGAAATACATTTTGGGATCAGATTAGAGAGTCCTTCAGTGCCAGTCTAAGAATTTTCTGCTTTATTCAAAAAACCGTAGGAAGCCACTGCAGGTTTTTGAGCTAGATGACATGGCCAATGTCATGCTTCAGAAAGGAAAAGTTGACAGCAGTGTTTGGAGCCTTCAGAAAAGAGAAAAACTAGAAACTGAGAGATTAGGAAGCCCATTAAGCTGTGCACTAAATAGTGCATAGTTTCTCTCATTATTGATAGAAAGTAGATTTCAGATCATTTACATCGTTTTGAAAATTCCTCATTTAAAAGTTGTGCCTAACAGTTTTCTCTCAATGATAGAGGTCATATGACTATGTGAATTAAAGAAGATGTCTCGAGAAGTAATGAAGTTAAAGCATATTTTAAACAAAAAATGTGCTTAGAGGTTATTTTAAAAAGAGAGACAGAAAGAGAGTGAGACTGTCAGAATCCTGTGAAAACTTGCCTACTTGCACTGAAAGATTACCCTCTAGTGAATTGCCTTCAGGCTGCATTTTCAGAAATTATATTCTAGTAGTGGTCAATTTTTCAACCCAAAGGGTGATATTTCTCTCCATAAATTTGATTCCCAGTCAATATTTCTTACACATAATATGATCTAGGTACTTCACAGTTAAAAATAACCAAGGTTAAAATGTATCATAAATACATAGCATCATTAAACATCGGCCACATAAGGTGAGTTCTAGGTGTTTCACTGTTGAAGCTAAGTGTGTTACAGGCCTACTTGTCACTCTTTATTCTTAGAAAATTTCAACAAATAAATAGTGAAGCCCATTATTTACAGCTCCCGCTGTCAGAAGCTGCCATTCTTATCTCTATCCAAATAAGAGAATGTGCTACTTATTTTTGTAAGAGGATGTGGCCACTTTTATAATGCCCAAACATGATGTAATTCCAGTGAAGTTGATGGAATGCAGGTAGATTGTAAAGATATGAATGTCTAGGTTCATTCCAAATACATGATAATTTCCTGGGTATCATTTATTTCTAAATGTTTAATAAACCTGTACACTCTTTTCCCCGATTATATGACAATTCAAATGGTTTCAGACTGGATTCTAGCACACCGCTTTGCAGCACATGAGTGTCTTGCAATTGGGTGAAAAGCTGACACAATCTGATGTACAGAAAGTGGTCATGTGATAGCGGTCCACTCTCATCTTTCTAATGCACTCATTCACGTTGGGGCAGTCACTCATTCAACTGACTTCAATCTTTTTTTCTCTGCTACAGGATACTCCCTTTAAGTCTCTAATTCTTACTTTCCACTCAACTTTTTTATTTAAAACTTAATACACAGCATTTAACTTGTTGGTATTGCTTTGAACTCAGACTTCTGTTCAATAGAGTTCATTCCCTTCCCACCAACCCTTCACACCCAGAAACTGATGCTTCCTCATTATACTGGTGATGTCTAGAAATGTTGAGTTACCTGTGTCTGTGATCCTTTTTTTTTTTTAATTAAAAAAATAAGGGGGGTGCTGGGTGTGGTGGCTCACGCCTGTAATCCCAGCACTTTGGGAGGCTGAGGTGGGTGGATCATGAGGTCAGGAAATCGAGACCATCTTGGCTAACACGGTGAAACCCCGTCTTTACTAAAAATACAAAAAAAATTAGTTGGGCGTGGTGGCGGGCACCTGTAGTCCCAGCTACTTGGGAGGCTGAGACAGGAGAATGGCGTGAACCCGGGAGGCGGAGCTTACAGTGAGCACAGATCACGCCACTGCACTCCAGCCTGGGCTACAGAGCGAGACTCTGTCTCAAAAAAAAAAAAAAAAAAAAAAAAAAAAAAAAGTGTAGAGACACAGTCTTTCTAAGTTGCCTAGGCTGGACTGCAGTGGCATGATCATAGTTCACTGCAGCCTCGACCTCCTGTTCTCAAGTGATTCTCCAGCCTCAACCTGCCAAAGTGCTGGGATTACAGGCAGGAGCCACTGCACTCAGCAAAGACTCTGCTCTTTTATCACCTAAGTCCAGAGCACGAAGTATTGTGAGTCCTTCCTTTGCAGATTCCATTTGATTTGCTTCTTTCCTTTCCATTTTAACAATGAGATTTTATATACTAGCTCATAATCTAAACAACTGATCAGAACAAAAGCCTTGGAGCTGCTTTCCTGGCCTCCGTCCCTCTCATTCTGTCCACCCTGCTTGGTGTTATGCCACTAGTTTTATCCTGACTGCCCTGTTCAAGAATCTAACCTCGTTGAAATCTGTCCACGCATAGTTGTCAATGGTACACACAAAGGGTCCTTTTACTCAGGAGAATGGCTTTGCATGAATAGTGATGACAAATGTGTTATGAATTCGGATTTATGACTAACATTCGATTCGAAGCCAAAGGAGAAAAAAAAAAAGCAGTATTAATGGACATTTCGTAATGAATCCGTAGGCTTTTAGTACCTGTTGATTGTTCTGGTTAAAGGTGGTTTCCCAGTCACATTTTCTTCCATTTAATAGCAAATGGGGCAGTTTAGAAGTCTGTAGTAGACTTCGCTTTTAGATGCTCATTGCTATAGCTCAGGAGGAAAAAATGAAAATGGAAGTGATTGTTAGGAATGGAAACTTCCCCCCTTTTTTTTTTCTGAGGGAGAAACCTTTTTATGAATGGTAAGATTTTTTTTTTGTCCATTTGCTTTTTCTCTTGAATAAAATTCCTTTTAAAATCTGATCTATATATTCACTTTTTAAAATCTCAATGCTTTATTTTCAGTCAACTTATTAACAAAGTACAGCTCCAGGGGCTCTGTCCAGCCAACAATTTTATTTAATCACAAATTATAAATGTATATTTGGTATATGCATCACCCCCAACGTTTTAATAAATCAGCAATGGCTTCTGCCCTCTAAGAGCGCATTGTCTATACATCAATAATGATCAGGCTTTACTGAGCATGTCATGATGTGCAGATACTGTGCTCTGTGATTTACCTATAGTATCTCATTTAAGCCTCACCATAACCAAGCTTTACAGATGAGGAAACTGAGGACGAAAAACAAACTTGCCAAAAGACACATGAGTAAATTTTGAAATGAGAATTTTTATAGAATCTTCTCTGACTTCAAAGACCGGAAATATAACCTCCATGAAACACTGTATTCCCATGCTTCCTGTAATATAACACTTACCGAACTCAATTATGGAAAACTATCTGTATTCTCTTCTATTCCCTTGCTAAATATGAACTTCTTGAGGAAAGGATTTAGCTTATTAATCTTTAGTTTCAACAACACAATGTAAGACCCATCTAGCAACCAGTTAATAAATATGTTTGAACTGAACTAAGTACATTTTCTGAAATAGGATAGAGAATGCATATTCTTACAGGAAGAAACACAATACTTCATAGGTTAAACATATGATGTCTTAAGTAATCATTTATAAAACGTATTTCAAACGATTTGATCATGGAATACCACAAATTGCATTTTGCTGGGAGCTGACCATCACTGTTTTCTCTCTGAGAGGCAGAGTTCAAGAGCAAACCCCAGGGGCCAGTGTTTTACTAGCTGTGTGACAGGGGAACCCTCACTAGAATCATTTCATGGCTCATTTTCTTCATGTGTAAAACAGAAATGATGATAATAAAATGTTTACATAGATTTCATATGAGAATTACATCAATTAATTTATTAAAAAGCACTTAGGTCAGTGCCTGGCTTACTGCTAACAGTAAATGTTAGCTATTCTTATTACTTAGGCATAACATACAGCAGATCGCAAACATTTCAGTCTCAGATGGCTTTTATTTTGATTTACATATTCTTAAAATTATTGACTACCCAATAACTTTAATTTATTTAAGTTATACCTATTGTATTTACCATATTAGAAATTAAAACTGAGAGGATATAAAAAGATTTAATTAATTTAAAAGTAATATGAATAATCCCATACATGTTGACATAAAAATGATTATGAAAAATAACACTTTTAAAATAAAAGCATAGTGAGGGAAGAAGGCATTATTTTATATTTTTTGACATCAGTTTCTACATTGCAATGTAATATTGTAGCCTCTGGAAAACTCACTGTACACTGATGAATGAAAAAGGCAAATCACATCTTAGCACTATTAGTGGACATAGTTTTGAGCTTTTAGGACTCCCTAAAAGGAGATACAGAAACCCTAAGGTTCCCCAGACCAAACATGGAGAAACTGTTTTATAGAGAAGCTTCCGCAAGTAAATCTCATGTTTTTGAACACTGATGTTTACTGACAGCTCTTATTATTTCAGTGTGTATCCAATTGTGCATATTCCAACTGGTTCGAGGGTAGAATATTGTTTATTTTGGAAAGAAAACATACAGTTTTCTTCTCATTAAGACAAGAAATCCTAAGGTAAACAACCTTTCCCTCTAACCGGCTCCAGTGTGGTCTCTGCAGCTTCCCTTGACCCTGCTTTACAGCATGGATGTGCCTGGAGCCAGCTTGGGAAGCACAGAGTTTAAAACTAAATGAAAGAAAATTGGATTTCCCGTCGACTGCTTTCCTAGGAAACACTCTCAGGAGACACAATACATGTGGAAAAAAAAAGAAAAATCTTTTCATACAGTGCGTTATTTACAACATTTGGCTAAAAATGTTCTGAATACTTTAGATTTAAAAAACCGATGATGCAAGATAAAACAGACTATAAAATATTTTAGCTGACAAATAAATAGTTCCAGGGAATTATTTTTAAATTTTATGAAAAGAAAAAACATTTTGATATCTACCAAACTCAGGATGAAGTTTCTCACTTTTCAAGATTCTACTAAATTAGAGTATCATGGTTTTCCATAAAACAAACAAACAAAAAGCATCCCTTATGTTTTAAACTCTAAATATCAAAAATATCATTAATTTGTTTTTAAAAATTTACAAGAAAGGGACATATGAGATATTTAGCGCTGAACACATCTGGCCAGTGTGTTTTATTAAAAAAATAAAACAGCCAGCCGGGCGCAGTGGCTCATGCGTGTAATCCCAGCACTTTGCGAAGCCAAGGTGGGCAGATCACGAGGTCAGGAGTTTGAGACCAGCCTGGCCAGCATGGTGAAACCTTGTCTCTACTAAAGATACAAAAAAAAAAAAAAAAACCTTAGCTGGGCGTGGTGGCACATGCGTGTAATCCCAGCTACTCTGGAAGCTGAGGCAGGAGAATGGCTTGAACCTGGGAGGCGGAGTTTGCAGTGAGCTGAAATCTTGCCATTGTACTCCAGCCTCAGCTGCAGGGCAAGATTCCGTCTCAAAATAATAATAATAATAACAATAATACTAACTAGTTCGATAATGTCTCATTAGTCTTTATCTTCAAATCTCCTAAAACAAGATTTAGTATAATGTCAGTAATAATGGTAATGATATTTATTTAGTAATTACTATGTGCTAGATACTGTCCTAATGACTTCACACACATTTACCAATGAACACATTTACCCTTCATGATAGGTGTTACTAATTTCATCTTACAGATGTGTTAACTGAATAAGGAATAATTTAAGGCTGGGCGTGGTGGCTCACACCTGTAATCCCAACACTTTGGGAGGCCAAGGAGGGCAGATCAATTGAGTTTGAGACCAGCCTGGCCAACATGGTGAAACCTCATCTCTACTAAAAATACAAAAATTAGCTGGGCTTGGTGGCATATGCCTGTAATCCCAGCTACTTGGGAGGCTGAGGCAGGAGAATTGTTTGATCACGGGAGGCAGAGGTTGCAGTGAGCTGAAATTGTGCCATTGCACTCCAGCCGGGGCAACAAGAGCGAAACTCCATCTCAAAATAATAATAATAATAATAATAATAATAATAATAATAATTTAAGTAAGTTGTCCAAAGTCACAGAGATCTTGTGTTTGGAGCTAGAGTTTGATCCCCAGCAGCCTCTAAGTTAGAACCTGGATTCTCTACTGGTATGTCACATTTCCATACTTGGTAAATATTTGTTGCAAGAGAGATCATGAATGGCGTGGTTAAGTTTATGTCATTTTTTTCTTAAAATTTTAATGTAAACTTGGTTTTCTGTATAATTTATAAAAGAAAATGTATGTTTCATTGGCAGAATAGCAATTGGGTTTGGCAAACAATAAGAAGACAAAAATGACACCCTACAGGGAGCCTAACCAGTTGGTAAATACTTGAATGAACTGAGAGCCAGGAAATTACCCTGCATTTCTAATCCCATGAATTAAGCACATGTTTATGACACAACTTTATATATTATTTAATGTTAAATTCCTCCAACTTTTCTCTCTCTCTCTCTCTCCCCCTCCTTCCCTCTTTTGGGATAGGGTCTTGCTCTGTGTCCCAGGCTGAAGTGCAGTGGCACAATCATAGCTCACTGCAGCCTCAACCATTCAGGCTCAACAATCCTCCGACTTCAGCTTCCCAAGTAGCTGGTACTACAGGCACATGCCACCACACCCAGCTAGTTTTTTAATTTTTTGTAGAGGTAGGAACTCTTGATGTTCCCCCGGCTGGTCTCAAACTCCTGGGCTTAAGCGATCCTCCAACCATGGCCTCCCAAAGAGCCGGAATGACAGACATGAGCCACTCCACTTGACCTTCTCTCATTTTTTTTTAATATTGTTAAATAATCAGGATGTAACAAAAAATGGTCCTCCTGTAATCCTGGCACTTTGGTAGGCCAAGGCAGGAAGATTGCTTGAGGCTAGGAGCAATGTTTTTAAAGAGAAGGCTGTTTGAAAACAGCCTGGGCAGCATCGGGAGACCCAGTCTCTCTATAAAAAATTTTAAAAATAAAAATTAAAAATGTTCTTAATCACATGGATATTTCTAATTAAGTTAATTAGTAATTTAATAGTATCATCTATTCCTGTATCCATTTAAATTTAGAAGTTTTTAAGTCTTTGACTTTTCAACTAAAAATTGTCTAGTCACTAGACAATTCACTAGTCAGCTTCACTTGAATTTCCCACTGGAAGCTTTTTTTTTTTTTTTTTTCCCCTAACATTTCTACAGTTAAATCAATCACTTTACTCACCACCTTGTTCCTCTCCCTCTATGCCAGTCTCTAAGAATAGTGCCAACTTTGAAGGACTTGGCCCTGCCAGAGACTTGGGAGTCTTCTGAGATGGGTTCCTACCACCTCACTCTCCCAATCCAGTTAGCTGCCAAGTCATCAGTTTACCTTTTCAATAGCTATAAATATATCACTCTTGCTCCACTGCCACTGCCTGAGGTATGCTCCAACCCCCATCATCTTCCCCTGTATTACTCAAGCAGCCTCATAGCTGGTATCCACATCTCCATTCTGTCTTCCCTCCAACTCTTCTCCAGGCTGAGGCTGTCTATCAGCAGGCATCATCTTCCCAAATTAAAAATCTGATCATGTCCCACCTTGTTGAAAATCTTCAGTGGCGTTCAGTTTTCATGGGGTAAAATTAAAACTGCTTAACCTGATATACAACATCAAATGCAATCTGCTCTAGCCTACCTTTCTCTGTTCAGTTTTAACCGATTTCCTCTCCTCTCTGAAACTCGGAACCTCTTCTCTAGCCATTCTGTAGCTTTGGGAAAGTACAATGTATACCCCACATACTATCTTTGTTGATGCCTGGAATTTAGTCACCCAATTTCTTCACCAGCTCCTACTCATTTTTTTTTTTTTTTTTTTTTGCAATATATCTGCTCTAGAAGCTTTCTCTAACTTTTTCCTATTCCATTGCCTTTATTCTTTCTGCAGAGTGATATCAGGGACCACACATCCCCATGGCAGGTAGTGCTTAGTTTGGCATAGGGCTTCTCATTCTGTTTCCTCACCTGCTTTCTGCATGTACTGTGAAGGATAGAAGCATGCTCTTTTTTTTTTTTTTTTTCCAAGACTGAGTCTGTCTCTGCCGCCCAGGCTGGAGTGCAATGGCGCAATCTCAGCTCACTGCAACCTCCGCCTCCCGGGTTCAAGCGATTCTCCTGCCTCAACTTCCCGAGTAGCTGGGACTGCAGGTGCATGCCACCACACCCAGCCAACTTTTGTATTTTTAGTAGAGACGGGGTTTCACCATGCTGGCCAGGATGGTCTCGATCTTTTGACCTCGTGATCCACCCGCCTCGGCCTCCCAAAGTGCTGGGATTACAGGCATGAGCCACCACGCCCGGCCAACATACTCATCTTTGCATCCTCAGTACCCAGCACAGTGCCCAATCTATCATAGGCATTCAATAATTATATGTTTAACGAAAGTCAATATTATAAAGAAAAATAGAATTGCTTTTTTCCTGGTCTTATGCTTCAATAAATAAACGGTTATGTTGCCTAGGTAGTAATATGTTTTTACTAGCTTAATTACTGACTCTAACTTTGAATTCCTAAACAGTTTCAAATGATAACTGTTTGAATAGGAAAATCATAACTAATTTTTTTTTTCTTTGAGACAGGGTCTCACTCTGTCACCCAGGCTGCAGTGAAGTGCTGGGATTTCAGCTCATTGTATTCTTGACCTCCCCAGGCTCACTTAATCCTCCCACCTCAGCCTCCTGAGTGGCTGGGACCACAGGTGTGTGCCACCATGCCCGGATAATTTTTGTGCTTTAGTAGAGACAGGGTGTTGCCATGTTTGCCCAGGCTGGCCTTGAACTCCTGGGCTCAAGAGATCTGGCCACCTGTGCCTACCAAACTGCTAGGATTACAGGTGTGAGACACCATGCCTAGCTAAACATAGTGACTAGTTGAATTAAAAAATCTGTCAAGTTATGAGTTTATGCGATACAGATGGTCTCAACTTAGTATGGTCCAACTTACAATTTTTTGACTTTACTATGGTGCAAAGCAATATGCATTCAATAGAAGCAGAATTTCAAATTTCTAATGTTGATCTTTTCCCGGGCTGGCCATACGCAGTGCAATACACTCGCCAAGCTGGGCAGCGGCAGCAACCACAGCTCCCAGTCAGTCACACAATCATGAGAAAATAACCAATATTCTATGGTGTCCTGTGTTGCCCATGATTTTGTCCACATGTAGGTCTATTTAAGTGTTCTGGGCATGTTTAAGGTAAGCTGGGAAATACCATGATGTTTGGTTGGTGAAGGGTATTAAATGCATTTTCGACTTACAATATTTTTAATATACAATGTGCTCATCAGATAAAACCCCATCGTAAGTGGAGAAGCACCTGCATTGTGATGTTAGCTCCATGCACCCACTTCACCCGTGCTTTGCCTGATGCGTCTCTTCCATTTGGCCGTTTTTGAGTGGTATCCTTTATAAGAATAACCCAGTAATAGTAAGTTAAGTACTTTCTTGAGTTTTATAAGTGATTCTAGTAAATTATTGAACCTGAAGTAAAGGGTCATGGGTACCCTCAACGTTGTAGCCGATCACTCAGGAATACATTAGCCCTGATTTGCCACTGGTGTCTAACGTGTGGGCAGTCTTGTGGGACTGAGCCCTTAACCTGTGGGGTCTGCATTAACTCTGGGTAGTTGGTGTCAGAATTAAGTTAAATTGTGGAACACTCCGTTGTTGTCCAGAGAGTTGGAGAACTCCTTGGTGTGAGAAAAAAAAAAAAATCCACACATTTGGGATGAGAAGTATTGTAAGTAAAAACATTTCAATTGATTATTTAATAAATTAAAAAATATTACTCTTACACAGTAGATCAATGACAATAAGCTGAAATATAATGGACTGGAATCTCACTTCTAAGTTAAAACAAATTATTGGCATTGTGATTTTATTTCAAAATAGTATGGTCTTATCATCAACAGCATTCTCAAAGGATTCATTCACCAATTAATCTTGAAAGTAAAACACTTTGACATGGTTTCAAAATGTTTGAAACAACATTTATTTACATATTTTAAAGCTTGGCTGCAATGGCTGGAGGGCTCTCACAACATGTCTGCTATTCTGTGCATTAAGACACAGGTTTTTAGATCTCTGGTTCTAGAGTTAGCCTTGCCGGGATTTCCATTTTAGTGCTCTGTCACTTCCTCACTGCACAATTTTGGAAAAATCACTTAACTTCACTGAGCCTCAGTTTCTTAGCTGTAAAATAGGATCAGCCATTGTCTCTGCTTCTTTGGTTGTGGTGAGACTGATGTAAGACAGAACTCAATGCATTGTCAGACACAGTAAGGCTCTATAAGTGATTCCACTTATTGCTGATACTATTGTTTTTATTGTAATCTTACTATTATATTTAAAATTGAACTCCTTCATAACAAATCCCACTGAGCTCTACTTTATTCATAACCCACATGTGGCTGGCAGTCCTCCTGAGCAGCGGCATGATCAGCAATGCTTCAAGAGGCATGGAAGTATTCGAGAGCATCTGGCTCTTCAAAACCAGCTGGCCTGCCTCATAAACCCTACCTCCTGTTGTCCAAATTTCCAAAGTCAGCATGATACTGATAGGGGATTCAAGGAGAAGACAGTGCTGGCACTGAATAAGCAATAGCTCATGATTCTACAGGGTCACTTGTCATTGTCTTTCTCAAGATGGTAAACTCTTGATTTAACAATAAATGCCTTTGCCTAAATTACTCTAGCAAGACTTCCAGAGATGAGTTCTGTACTTTATACTGGTGTACGAGCATATGGTTAGCAATGCCTGCTCAAGGAATGAGTTGACGTGTTTGTGGGATAAGGACATGCAAATAGTCTGGCTAAAGGCCAGAATGAGATAATGATGAGGATGGCCAGCCAGGCGCATTGCAACTAGGATCACACAGGACTCTTGATCTTCCAAAGCTAGAATCAGAGCCAAAAACAAGGACTAAAAGAATGCCAGATAAAGGAAGGATATGTATTATTCCTTAACTCCGGCATCTCTCTTATAGTCCCTATCAATTTTTTCCTCTATTAAAGTATTATTTGTGTAACTGTTTTGCCCCCTCTACTTGATTATGAACTTCATCAAAGCAGGTTTTATGTCCCATGCTTCTATGTACATGAGGGCCAACAAAGAAAATTTGATAAGGGGAGACAAATAAATTATTGATACAATGTCCTCATTCAAGCTCACCTTTAAAATAGAATGTTAAATGTTGACGTGTATTAGATATTAGACATTGAGTAAATACGAAAATCATCTGAATAATTGCAGTAAGTGGCACTATTTCAATTACAAGAGAAGATTCTTACAATTACTATTTCCTATTTAAGTACAAAGATGAAGAGGTTAAAAAGTAATGTTCAGAGGTAATTATCATGGATCTTCAGTATTTAATCAGAGTAAAGGTAAATCACCTCCTAAATGAATTTGTAAGTGGTAGTAAGTGCTAAGACACCATTCAAGATACTACTGAAAGGGATGGGATAAGGTTAAAATGAGAAGAAATATTTAATACCCCAAGCAAGATAGAAACTTATTTACAGAAAACTGCAAGCAGAGGAGAATGTGTGACAAACCAGGTGGACCAAATACCCAATGTTATTTTTTAATTTTTTTTTTGTAGCATTGATTGAGTAGTGTCTCTAGAGAAGAAATGGAAGAGGAGTAAAATGAGTGGAAGAATGTAATGAGGTCCATAAAATCCCTGAAGACTAACTGGGTTTATAATCTAAATTAGATTAACAAAGTCTACACTCAATGGAGGATTCAATTAGGCAAGATCAATTATAATAACTGTACATTTTCAACAAGTTAAAAAAGAGAGGCAAAAGTGTATTACATCTAAATCAAATTATATTTTATGACAAGATTCCTGAGGACAGTAAAAAGGTGACAACAGGAAAGAATTAATTTGGGATTTCATAGACAACATTTTTATAAATGTACCTAAGTTCTTAATAGACATTTATCCATACAGAAATATGAAGCTAAAATATGAAGCACAGCTAGATAAGGAAGCTGGCCGATTGTTTTGCTTGGTTAATCACTTTTTATGCCTTACTGAAGGGCATTAGTGGGAATTACATCCTTTGCATTGGCAGAAAATTGTCTTTCACTTTATTTCATATTCTCTATATAAGTGATATTCTCTAAAAATTGTTGGAGACTTCTGCTGTGCTTAAAGGAACCTAGAATACATGTTCAGTCATGTGCAAATAATTATTTTAATCGATCCTTATTCCAAATAAGATTTTAGTGAGCTATCCAATATTTATACCAGTTTATTAAGAGATATTTCCATTTCCTAAAAATCAAAAAAAAGGAAGGAGGGAAGGGAGGGAAGGGAGGAGGGAAGGAAGGAAGGAGGGAAGGAAAGAAAATGATAGAAGAAAACAGAAAGACAAGAAAAAACTAACAAAGTTAATATTTTAAAATATATTTTTAATTATTCCCTCTACTGTTAGAGAAGAATATATAGAATAGTTTTTGATTAGCTGAAGAAAAGAAAATTGATAGAAAGTAAAATACAATTTAAATTTTTATGTATTCATTTTAAAAATCAGGTATGGAAATATTATTATGCAAAGAGCTGTCTGTCAACAGAGGCTAAGTTTTTGAATAGAAAAGTAGCAACATGGGTCTTGGTTGTGAATATTGAGCACTCAGTTACAAAAGAAATCCCAGATACGCTTCAAGAAATCTAGATATTAGCCAGGACAGAAATACAGGGAGGAAGACATCATCCTAGATGAGCACTGGTATGAGCGAGGGATTCATGGAGTCGGGTATGTGACATTCACTTTATTACTAGGGAAGGCAGTACCAAGAGCACTGGCAGTAAGGATGATGTTGTCTACTGGTTTCAGGGATGGGCCTAGGTGTCAGAAGATTTGGGCTTAACGTGTTACTGTGTGACCTTTTGCAAGTTATTTACTTCTGATTCTTCACTTGTAATGGAGTACGATACTATCTATGTTATTGCCAGGTTATAAGGATGAAATCTGGGCCATGTGTCCAGTGAAGTAACTTACAGATAAGAAAGTCATTTTAGATGGTATAAATGTTAATAAAAATTATGATTTGTGGCCAGGAACTGTGGCTCACGCCTATAATCCCAGCACGTTGGGAGGCCGAGGTGGGTGGACCACCTGAGGTTAGGAGTTCGAGACCAGCCTGGCCAACATGGTGAAACCCCATCTCTACTAAAAATACAAAAAAATTAGCCAGGCATGGTGGTGGGTGCCTGTAATCTCAGCTACTCAGGAAGCTGAGACAAGAGAATCGCTTGAACCCAGGAGGCAGAGGTTGCAGTGAGCCGAGATTGTGCCACTGCACTCCAGCCTGGGCAACAAGAGCAAAACTCTGTCTCAAAAAAATACATATGATTTGTTTGTTTTATTCTTGTTATTATCAATTTCATATTGTTTCTTTTACTTCTTCCTACCTAAAACAAGATTACAATCAAAACTGTTCAATGAAACGAAATCTACAGGGAGAGGTGAAATGGCCCCAGCTTTAAAGTAGAAGACTGGGATGCAGACTGGCTTGCATGTATTTAGACTTTGCAATGACTAACCTGAATGTCTCAGTTGAGGAAATTTTTCAAATTTTGATTTCACATAAAGTATTTGCTTCCATCTGCTTTTGAGAATGCTGTTAAATATGCTTGACAAGGGAGATGGGTAAAGATTGTGTGATTGCTACTTCCAAAGGAGACAGAGAGGAAAAAAATAACTAAACTGGTTTATTTAGTTAAAGTGATCAGAATAGTAGTTTTTTTAATGTAAAGCTTCAGTATTTATCTTTTAAAGAAAATAATTATAATTAATTAAATATTCCCTAGTGCATATATTCCCAAAGAAACATAGGAAATTGGCATTGATGTCATGAAAGATGACACAGTCACATTGGTATTTAGTAAATCATTCTGAGTTCTTGCCTATTTTGACAACCCTTAAAAAACTGATGAGTACTGAAGAAGATGCAGCCTTAGATGAGTGCCATGGGGGTGAAAATGCAAGTGAAAAAGTACGACAGATTGCTTAAAAATTACTCCTTTCATTTCTTCAGTAGTGAAGATTTGATTAAGTTATAAGTCCACATCTCTCTCTAAGCAGAAAAGCAATAGAAACAAATCACTAGAAAAAAAATCAATAACTTTGAAAACATAATTAAATATTCTGTAAGTAATAACCATGAAATTAAAGGCAAATGATATTCTGGGAAAATATTTGCAGCAAATATACTAACTGGTTTACAACATAATCTCTACAAAAATTGTAGTGATAAAAAAGTCTTACATTCCAACATAAGCATTAGACAAATAATACAAACAGATAATATGCAGAAATAAAAAGCGAAGAGTCTGACTCCAACCTCAATCAATAAATTAAAAAGTGAAAAAGCAAATTACCATTCTTTACCAAACTAGCCTTTTTGTTTTCTCTAAAAGTTGTAAAGGATCTGTATTGCTGGAGTGGGAATAAGAAAACGCATATACCCCTATACCATAGGGGTATTTCGGAAGGACAATTTTAAATGTGTCTTAAATATCTGTAAAAGTCTCTGGAAGTTCACAACAAAAGTTTATTAATTTCTTATTTTATCAAGGATTGACTGAACCAGTTTTCTCTGCTACATTCTTTACAAATTTTGGAAAATAGTTAGTGCATAAATTTTTATAATTACAGTCTTGGGAGATAACACTTTAGTCAATGACAGGCCATATGTATGACGGTTGTCCTATAAGGTACAGTATTTCTATTGTACCTCCTTAAGTTTAGTTATGTTTAGATGCACAGATATTTACCACTGTGTTACAATTGCCTACAGTATTCAGTTGAGTCACATGCTGTACGGGTTTGTAGCCTAGGAGCAATAGGCCATAGTATATAGCCCAGGTTTGTAGCAGGCTGTACAATCTAGGTTTGTGTAAGCACATTCTATGATATTCACACAATGACGAAATTGCCTCAAGATGCATTTTCTCAGAACATATCCCAGTCATTAGGCGACACATGACTATAATTAAATTGTTGCAAAAATACCACTTCCATCTAGTACAAAAATAAATTATATGCAATGCCAAACATACTTCTAAATATTTTAATTTCTTTGAGACATTCTAGTGTCCAGTAGACACAGCTATACAATGGCTGTATTACAAGACATGCCTGTAATTTTTACTTCCTGTATATAATATGAATTTTAGAGATCACTCAAAATTAATCTTTGACACATTCAAACTACTAGAATATCTAGAAGTTAAATTCAGATGTAACACTTAATAAGTATCCAGATTTCTTGGGGAAAAAAGACAAAACCCAGTACGCATGCATGATGGGTTTTATTTTCTTATGCTTCTACAATCACAGAAGTTGCTGTGGCACCATCTTGGGTCTCAGAATAAATATTCATGGAGGAGAGCCAACATGTAGAGGAGTGAGAAATGCATGCTCCCAATTCGCCCTGAAATTCATTTTATTTGATTTCATGTATTTGAATTTTCTAGAAAAAAAGCAAAACTATAAAGACAGAAAGCAGATAATTGGTTTCTGGGGCAGTGGATAGGAATTAGCTATAAATGGACACGAGGCATTTTTAGAGTGATGAAAGGAGGCTAAAATGAATTGTTATTGATGGTTACATAAGTGCACTACAACACACGAACAGCAAACTTAACATGGGTGAATGTTATGTAAATTTATCTAAATTATGCCTCAATAAAGCTGTTTTTAAAAATGAATGTAATTTATATTTGCTGCATTTGTAGATATATTTGACTTATTTCTGTGATATTTTGTGTTTTATGATTATCAAGCTTTTTTTTCCCATTGCGTCAGATAGGTAAAATTCTCCTGGCAATTTAGCCCATACTAATATAACTGAAATTCATAAATTTTAAAATTTCCCTGTATCCACATCTTAGCAAAATATACATCTTAAATGCTGATCCAGATGATTATCTTCTTATGCCTTTACTTCCCTCTGATCTACACATGAGAATCCATCCTTCTCACTCTCAACCATATTTGTATTTTATTGCAAAATCCAGAGAATTATGGGAACAGTCTTGAAAGTCATCCCTCATTTAAACAACAATGTATGCTTCTAACATCTCGCCTCACTCATAATTTCTCTACATTTGTCACTATACTCAACTTTCTTTTCTTTTTTATTTTTCTTTTTTTTTTTTTTGAGACAGAGTCTTACTCTGCCTTCCAGGCTGGAGTGCAATGGCATGATCTCGGCTCACTGCCACCTTCGCCTCCCGGGTTCAAGCGATTCTCCTGCCTCAGCCTCCCAAGTAGCTGGAACTACAGGCTCGGGCCACCACTCCCAGCTAATTTTTATATTTTTAGTAAAGACAGGGTTTCACCATGTTGGCCCGGCTGGTCTTAAACTCTTGACCTCAAGTGATCCGTCCACCTCGGCCTCGCAAAGTGTTGGGATTACAGGCGTGAGCCACCAAGCTAGGCCCCTCAACTTCCTTTTCTTTGTTTTGGCATCTCTCAGGTTGAATTTGGTGAGAGGCCCAAGAGCCCATGCTGAGTCTCGTCCTTCTAAAGCCCTTCACTAAGCATTGTGTTGTTCAGTGAATGTTCCTCCTCTGGATTCACGTTACTACTCACTAGCACCTCATTTGACGGTGGATGTAGACTCATTTGCATGCTTATTTCCTGTTTTATGTTTATGCCGACCTTCTTAAATAAAATAAATCCTTTATGAGTTCTACCTCATTTTATTCCCCTTTTTCACCACTTTGACCATACTGATTCCCCCAAAACCTGTTCTAGAAAATGTATTTAATAATGTTGATGATGACAATGATGTCTAATGTCAATAATGATATGGTAAAAAGTTTCTGTTTCCGGAATTTTTTTTTACATTCAATAAAGATACAATACATAGATGAAGTATAATTTTAAAACATGGTCACTTTCGGAATTCTGACAATCTTTGAAAAACCAAAAGAGGCAAAATAGAATTTTGATCCTGATATACCTTATCCAAACTTGAAAGAGCAAGTGATTAAGATAACAAAGAAGACTTGATATTCTTGATATTTGGTCTGTGATGGAATGGCCTGGGGGACAACCCAATAAGCAGAGAGCTGGCCAGTAAGGTATAAACTGGAAATAAGCATTTAATTACTGTACCCAAATATCATAAATTTAGAGTAATGAAAATAATATCTGAGGTCATTTAACTTGGATGATATCTCCATTTCTGATTTGTCCTACATGTATTGGGACAAATGTTATATTTATGCCAAATAATCACAATATCTTTTATAGGACAATCAATTGTTTAATTTCTTCCCAATATTTAAGATGGCTTGTAAGTAAGAGGTGGGAGAAACTAGTTTGAAAACAATAAATTTCTTTTTTTAACACTGTAATCAATATATGGGGATAGTTTTAATATTAAAAATCTTAAAATACATTTAAAAATATCCCCAATATATGGGGATAGCTTTAATATTAAAAATCACTAACAAATTGAAGGCAGGTTAATTAGACTTCACAATTATAGGCATGTGTCAGTGACTTCCATCCATACCCCTTTTTTGTATTAGCAATGCTCTCTGCTGTAGGAAATTGTATATTATGAAGATGGCATATCATGGAAATGGCCAACTTGGTAAGAACCAAAGGATGGGTACAGATGCCCACATTAATTCCAAACAAGGGGTAATAAAGTCAAAGTGTCCATGGCTTAGGTGGGCAGCTCATACTGAAGCTTCTGATTTACTTCCCTATTTTGTTCAAGGAATCCAGAATCAAGGCTTAGAAGGCTGTATGTGTAGATGGAAAAGGGATCTTTAATTTTTCCGGAAAAAAAAAGATAAGGAAATTTTTATCCTTAGATAGAGAGCACAAATGACAGAGACCCAAGCAATGATATCCAAAGAAGATTTCTTCTGAATAAAATTATTTTTTTTTCCTAAAAAGGAAAACTTATTCTAATTGAAATTCCTTCATCTGGTATTCGTGACTATGATTTTACTAATTAAAAATTAAACTTTAAAAATTCAGAGAGTAAGCACCTGACAGAACTTGATATTACAAGGAAAAACAACAACAAAAAGAGGATTTTTAATCTATGAAACAAATGGCAAATTACCAAATGACTTTAGGAAGTGAACCTATTCTGGACTTAGGGTGACCAATGTATCCTTGTTGGCCTGGAGATGTCCTAGTTTGGACACTGAAATTGTTTATCCCAGGAAATCACTCTGTCCCAGTTAAACTAGAACATCAGTTACATTGTGGCTAGAACATAATACTAGTAACTAACATAGACTGGCCTTCCACCTAGAAAATGATGGTGCTACCTTTAAATATGAAGGGTGTGCATCCGGAGGAGACATGCTTTTCCAAATAGCATATGGTGGAGGACTTCTCAAACGGGAAATGAAAATTCTCCAACCCTGAGACTCAGGCACGTGAACTTCTTGATTAATGATTGTCTCGTTTGCCCAATATGTTCACCAGGTCTGTGGTGCGGGCCAGAAGCCAGCCACTACTCATGTTCCCCCCAAAAGAGTGAAACACCTGAAAGTTTAAGCTGGACCATTTCATCTGTTCTGGATTATAACTCAGGTTTAAACACTCAACCTAAACATATCACAGGACCTGACATATTGGTCAGGAATAATTCTCTGTTGTTTTATATATTTTCAAAGTACTTATTTAGTAAAGTATTTAGACATGTTTCTGCAATAAGACTCGAAAGCACAATATAGAGCACATGGCTTGTTGGAAAGAGGTATACTGATACTTTTGATCATAAATATTTCCATGATCGGCACAAAAGTATAAAAATTTTCCTTAGAGTATCGAACTGCATAAGGACAGAATGATCATCCCACGTAAGGCATGATTGGAAGAAGGAAGTTAGTTATTCTATAGTTCTCTTATGTAACATCATTTCCTTTACATTTCCAGGCAGATAGTCCTGCCTTCCCAGCTGGGGGATGCAAACAGTGATCAGATATAGGTGGAAGAACAGGTGAAAGGGGTGGGACTAAAGGAATGGCTCATTTTGTTCCCAAAAGGTGTGCTAAAGAAATAAGGGGAGCTGGGTGCACATATTATGTACACATAGGATTTGATCTGAATATTTCTTGATTGCATCAATTAGATTTTTTCCTAGTTTACATACTAACACATGTCTGATATGACTATCCTGACTATAGATATCATCAAGCTAGTTAAAATAACTCTACTTAAATCAACAGTCTATCTAAGGGAATTATAAATTAGGAAAAATGTACAATCTTTAAACTACCGAGAAGTATGAAGTAATGACAGATTATTAAATCAATTAAAGAAGGGCTGGATAAACCTGACAATGTAAGTCTGTGTCAAGGGGAAGAACATATTCCTGTCAAAACTATAAAAATTCAGTTGGTTCTCCAGATATTTTGGTAACATTCATATGTTCAAATGCACAGCTGTTTGGATTTGCCATGCAGACAAAACATGCTAATGATTGCCTGGATTGATTCAGTTTGTTCATCTCTCCTTCAAATGACTAACGCTATGTGGGCAGTCTTAATATTCACCAGTTTGTCTGATGATGTCTTGAAAAAAAAAGACGGAAAACATTTCTGGAAAATATTTTTCTGAAAAGCTAATGTCTTGGAATCCCAGTCTTGGGAATCCCAGCTGCCTAAAAGGTGTGTGTGTGTGTGTGTGTGTATGTATGTTTATGTTTGAAAGAAATGTGTAAGAGGTAGGAAATCTATAGCTGGGATAGATAACTGATTGCAGAACAATCAGTTATCCCAAGCTATGTATACAGAGTTGAGCAGGTCTTGATATAATTTGATTTTGAAACAGTCAATAGTAAAATAAGATCACAGGTTTTTGCATGCATTTTTTTTTACCATTAAAGGCAGTTTCCCTGTTCAATCGATGCTTACCACTGTAGCCTGTTGCTTTATATTTGTTCCTAATTTTAACATTAATGTTCCCTGCAAATGTTCCTCAAATAATCTGGTTATAAGACCAAGTTTCCATTTACTCTTAGAGAACAGGAGTGTCAGTCACACTTTCATCCCAGGCAGTGATCAGGATTGGACTTCATGGCTGCCTGTGCCATTAATGTTAAGAGAATTTCAAGAACCAATGTTTTGTGGAGATTTCAAAATACTCAGTAGAATGACCTCAAACACAATAAAGGATATTATAGAATATTCTAGTCTACAAAGTATTATATACAATTATATTCTCATATTTCTCATCACAAAACGTGGTTCTTTTTCAAAATGTGGAAAATATATCTTAAGATACATGAAATCTCAAGACCTTTATCACTTTAATTGTATTATAAATAACTAGTTTTGTTATGTAGACAGAGTACCATTCTTTCAAAAAACACTAAGTTGCCAATCAACATGCATTTTAGAGAAGGATTGTGGATTTTAGAATTGGGAAGTGAATGAGATTATGTTTTAGTAGTTTGCTCTATTCCAACTAGCCCTTTCCCCTCCCATGATTTTCTAACTGACTTTATTGTTGTTGTTCATTCATAAAATCACTTTTACTGATGAGTTCTTGTGAAATTAGAAAGCTCCCACATTTATTTATTTATTTATTTATTTATTTATTTATTTTTTGAGATGGAGTCTCGCTCTGTTACCCAGGCTGGAGTGCAGTGGCATGAGCTCTGCTCACTGCAACCTCCGCCTCCCAGGTGCAAGCAATTCTTCTGCCTCAGCCACCTGAGCAGCTGGGATTACAGGCATGCACCACCATGCCCAGTTAATTTTTGTAATTTTAGTAGAGACGGGGTTTCATCATGTTGGCCAGGCTGGTCTTGAACTCCTGATCTCAAATGATCCACTCGCCTTGGCCTCCCAAAGTGCTGGGATTACAGGCATGAGCCACTGTGCCCCGCCCCCTTATTTCTTTAGCACACCTTTTGGGAACAAAATGAGCCATTCATTTAATCCCACTTCCTTTCACCTCCTCTTCCACCTGTATGTGATGACTGTTTGCATCCCCCAGCTGGAAAGGCAGGACTATCTGCCTGGAAATGTAATCATATCACATTGGGGTAAAAAAGAAAATTAATATTGATTGAAAAGCCTCCAGATTCTGACAGTATCTTAAATGGCATATCTTTTATCATCTCTGAGACACAAAATCTGATTTACTAATGAAACAAAACCTCTGAAATGAAATATTTAGCAACTTGTTTAAGGGCACACAGTAAGTGTCAGGGCTGATATTCAAGCTGGGATCTATCTTATGGAAAGGCCTTGGCTCTCGTATTACCTCTCACTAATCATCTTCAGAAGTAAATGTAAGAAGTTTAAATTATAAAAATTTCTTATTAACTTTAGATCAAGATGGAAGGTTCCTGTAATTCCTGCCTAGCTTGAATGTTTGATGATTCTATTGAACAAGATACTTTGGTTCGACCTATGGTCTTGCTCATAAGATACGTGATATTGAACAAGTCATTTCACCTTTCTCAAACTTAACTACACATCTAGAAAATACAAGAATTGAACAGAAATCTCCAAACAGAAAACTGGTATGATTATCTATGAGATACAATAGTATATTATTCTTATTCTACCAATATTCTCAAAATTAGATTTTAGCTAAAACATGTTGACTGCCTCATTTAAAAATATGTTCCTCTTTTGGAATGCAAATGATTCTAATAGTTGTCATTTGTTGTTTGAGTCTCTTATATGATTCAAAATAATATAAAATTCCAAGTCACTCAAAAATGGCGATTTGAGAATATATGTTAAATATGAAAGACCTTAGAGACAATTAATCATCAAAATACTGAGAACAACTGCATATCCACAAATGGTGAAGATAGAGGCATATGAAACTCAGCATTCTTAAATAATAATTACCAGAATGTAATTTCAGTAGTTGTATAAAGGCATAATCTTATTGTAATATAACTACACAAAACAGTTTGTAGTTAACTTGAAAGACCCATGTGCTAAATCCACAACTTAAATCAAACTACATCTCATATAAATGAAGTAAATCTAGTTATTGTCTTTACTTACCTCTTGGAAGCAATTAGAAGCAAATAGAAAATGCTACTAACCATGACTAATCCAGGAAGAATGCAGTGATAGTTGGGACTTACCAAAAGCAAAGAACAGAACAATTTCTAATATTTTTAGCTTTCAGAAATTTCATATTTCATATTTCAATTTCATATTTCAGAAATAGGTAAATTTCTGAAATAAAATTTAATGAAAATTATGTGACCTCTCGGTATAAAATACTTATTATAATAATTTGTTAAGTGACATAGAGAAAATGGCAAAGGGAAATAAAATATAGGTAAATGGAAGTTATTTGGCTGGGTAGAGGGTTCATAACTGCTCAATCTATTATTAAAAGCGGATGAATGGTTAGATCCATTTCTGTGATGCACATGTGCAATGCACCAAGGATGAACCAATTCCCTATGATTGAAATTGCTTAAAAATACAAACAAACCAATGGAAAATCATGTGCAATAATTATGTACAATAATTCAAAATTGTAATGCCTTACAATTTTGAGATAGGGAAGAATTTATTTTTACAGAAACATGAGCTTTGTAATTATGGTAGAGAATAAGATAATTTCATTTAAGTAAAAGAAAAAAGGATTAAGCACATTGTGTAATACTGCAGATAAAAAATTAAAATACAGAGTTTCCATATTGGCAATATGCCAATGCATATTGGCATATGCATTAACATGCATAAATTAAAAATTAAAGTAATACTGGATATTATAATTGTTAAACAAGCATTTAGCACAGTATTGACAATTCTTGTCACAGTTTATAACATTTAATTCACAATCAGTGAGTGGAAAATGTGTTCTTTTCTAAATAAAACATTATTTCCTTTTTATATGGCCTATTGGAAAGCAAGTAAAATCATTAATAAATAACTAAGCACCTTAGAAATAAGGTTGATGACTGAAGAACAGCCAGAATTTGAGAGCCAGATGTGTTCTGATCCTTCTTTAAAAAACATCCTTAAGAGAATAGAGAGGCATTTCTAGTTACTACTTTGATCAATTAAGCAGATGCTAATCAAAGTAATCTAAATAGAATTATATCCAAAGTTTAATATGGATAGAGAAACTAAGACAGTCTTCATTTGTCACCATCATCATCAGCAGCATCAAACACCATTGCCAAATTCATCATCTTTATTGCCATCCTCATCAGTGGTAGTGTTATACTTCTGAAACACACAACTCAAGGATTGTAGTGTTATGAGCAAAAGTGAGTTCATCTAGAGTGTGGAGGGAAAACATAATGTTGAAATACAACTTTAAACAAGACAGCATATGCTATTTACTGCTAGGAGATGGCAGCATCACGTAGCATGCAGCCATCTAAGTGGCCATCATTCAATGGCAACAAAGACAGAGTACAACATCTAAGGCGAAGAGACAGAAATATGAACAGCAGTTGCCCCTGCAAACCACAGCCACAGCTGCTACCCAGAAGACATACTACAAGTGAGCTTCCAATGCAAACTGTTTGATGTTAAATCACAGAGAGAGGAGCCAAGCTCTCTTCAGGTTTTGAATAAAACTCTGTTAAAATCAGTGCCGTGTTCAAGATCAATAATTGCTGTTTCATCATCAAAATACAAATACAATTATTTGTAATATGAATTAATTGTATGAGAGTACTCCAGGTTATTCTAATACTTTGAATCACTTCCAATCTGATACAGGTTTGTAAGTTATAGAATTAGAATTCATATCCTCATTTATTTGACAGAAGCCAAGAGAAATCTGTACCATATGGTCAACTAAAGATAATATTATCAAATTCAGTATATAACTCCTGATGTTCTAATATGTCCTATTCAGTTATTTTACATCCATTGTTATGGTTAATTGGAAAAAGAGCAACCTTATATCTGACAGTGTTATAGATTGTTGTAGGTACCACACACATACAATTTTGTATGAAACAATGTTCCTTCCCTAATGGAAATGACATTCTAGAGGTCAAGAAAGGCATTAAACAAATAAACTAATAAATAATCATAAAATTCATAATTTTCAATCAATGACAGAAAAAAATAAACAGCACTGGAATAAAAAAATGCTTTTAAATGTATTGGTTAAGAAGGTAATTTCTAAGGCTTTCTAAGGAGATAATATTGAGAGAAAAACCCAAAGTACGGAAAGGAAGCAGTCATGTAAAAAACCAAGGAAAAAGCAGTCTAGGCACATGGAAAGGCAAATTTAAAAGCCTGGAGGCAGAAAAGACCATCCTGTGCGTATCCGAAAATGTATCTGCAGGCTAATGTGGCCAGAAGGTTGGAGGGAGAGTGTAGGAACACAATGTTAGAGAAGTTGGTTAGGGATACATGCAAGGCATTAAAGACAGGGAAGATGGGCTGCACATGATGTTAAGTTTAGCAGGAAGCCAGAAAAGAAATTGAAGCAGGAGAGCAACAGGATTGGATTCATATCTTTCAAAGGTGATTCTAGTCCTTGGAGAGTTAATGAAATGCAGATTAGGCCAGGGGTGGGAAGCTGTGACAGAATAAGACTGGTTAGGAGGGTATGGCTGGAGTTCAAGCAAAAGATGGTACCAGCATAGACTGAGATGTCATCCATAATGATGGAGGCACAGGGCTGGGTGCAATATATTTTGGAGGTAGAATCTGCATACTTGGATTTGATGTGAAGGGTAATTAAAAGAAGACTCAAAATATTAACTTGGTAACTGATTTTCACTACTATTTGGATGAATGATTCAATTTACTATGATGGGGAAGAAACCAGTTCAAAGATCTTGAAGCATTTAGGGTTGGACATGCTACATTTGAGATGCCTATGAGACATCCAGGGAAACTCAATTTTATGTCCTCACCTAAAAATGTGAAGAGAGATATAGGTTGGCACCATAAAATTTTTAAAAATATGAACAAGTAGATGGTATTTAAAACTGTGGCATATAATCTGGCAATCCCACTGCTAGGTATATACCCAAAGTTATATACAAGATACACCTAGATGGTATTTAAACCTGTGTCTTATAATCTGGCAATTCTACTTCTAGGTATACACCAGAAGGTGTATACTGGAAAGGAAATCAGTATATGGAGGAGATACCTTCACTCCCATATTTATTGCAGCACTGTTCACAATAACCAAGATTTGAAGTCAACCTAAGTGTTTATCAACAGAGGAATAAATAAAGAAAATGTGGTACAGATATACGATAGAATACTATTTAGTCATAAAAAATGAAATTCTGTCATTTGCAACATCATAGATGGAGCTGCACCATTATGTTAATAAAACAGGCACAGAAAGACAAATTTTGCAAGTCTCATATATGGGAACTAAAAAATAAAATAATTAAACTCATGGAGACAGAGAGTAGAAGGGTGGTTACCAGAGGCTGGGAAGCGTAGCAGGGAGTGTGGCAAAAAATGGGGATTCTTAACGGGTACAAAATACAGTTAGACAGAATTAATAAAATCTAGTGTTTGATAGCACAACAGAGTGATGGCACTCAATAATTTACTGTATATGTTAAAATAAATAAAAGAGTGAAAGTGGCATGTTCCTAACACAAAGAAATGATAAATGCTTGAGTTAATGAATATCCCCAATTACCATGATTTGATCATTGCACATTGTATGGCTGTATCAAAACATAACAGGTACCTTATAAATACATACATGTATCTACTATGTACCAATAATAAAAAAAACTAAAACGGTGGGCAAAGAGATAACCAACAGATAGTATAGCTTGAGATAAAGGTGGTCAGGATTTCACCTGCGAAGTATGGGTAGAGGAAAGTCAGAAAAAGGATGGAAGCGCAAGATCCAGCAAAGTCAAAAGAATGGTGTGGCTCCATGGAAGGGTTTCAGGAAGGAGGAAGCAAAGGATTGTTTTCAAACGATTGTTTTCAAACCTGTTGGAAAATCTGTGATAATATAATCAGGAAACATAGGATAATGCAGGATCAATTGTTGTCCCTGATAAGACAAGTGTCAGTGGATTGATGGGGAGAGAATTCAGTTTGGGGTGGATAGAGGTGTCAGTGAGAAGAGAGGAACAGGGGACAAAGAAAGTGTAGAATGTGATTTTAAGACAAGTAATAGACTGATAAACAAGGAAGAGAATTCCTTGCATAAGGCTGGGGATACGGGGTCCAGAACATCTGAGAGGAATTTTAACAGGAAGAAGATGGGAATGGTTGCTATGAATGTAAGTGTTTTCAGTTCCAGTGAACCATGAGGATACTGCTGTCCAGTGGCTTCCCTTTCTTTACTAAGTGTGAGGAAAGGGCACACGGGAGAGGAGGAGATGGCCTAACGAGACAGGGTAAAATTGGTCATCTCAAATTATGGGGAAGGAAAATGCTGGAACAGCATGATTGCAAGAAGTGTTAATTATCCATTTGAGTTCAATAATCTACGAATTTAAAGGAAAATTGGTCAGTTGGTTTTGTGGGCTCTCTCTCTCTCTCTCTCTCTCTCATTCTCTCTGTCTCTCTCTGTCTTTAGAAACCTAAAGCTGCTTGCGTTTGAGGCATGGAGAATCTGATTTGAACACAACAAATAAATTCTAGTTGCAATCTTGGCATTTTTCTTAACTTTTCCAAATATGTTTGCTCTTTTATGCCTACCTGTTGCCATTTGCAGATTTGTTATTTTCTCATTTCTTCTGTGCCTTTTTTTAACCTGTGCCTTTTTTAAACTTGAAATTTATGTCTCAATGAATTCACAGTCACAGGTAAAAAAAAATCAGTATGTATGAATATGCAGGCGCCAATTATATAGGACTCACATGTATTTGTATATGTGTATACATAAAAATATATGAATTAGAAAGCTCTAAAATTAAACAACTGTGTGTGTGTGTGTGTATTGTCCCTCCATTTACAATCTTCCTTTTTTTTTTTTTTGCTCATCTATTCCATTTATTTTTTTATTTTATTTTTTTAAATTATACTTTAACTTTTAGGGTACATGTGCACAATGTGCAGGTTACTAACCTATGTATACATGTGCCATGCTGATGTGCTGCACCCACTAACTCGTCATCTAGCATTAGGTATATCTCCTAATGCTATCCCTCCCCCCTACCCCCACCCCACAACAGTCCCCAGAGTGTGATGTTCTCCTTCCTGTGTCCATGTGTTCTCATTGTTCAATTCCCACCTATGAGTGAGAATATGCGGTGTTTGGTTTTTTGTTCTTGCGATAGTTTACTGAGAATGATGATTTCCAATTTCATCCATGTCCCTACAAAGGACATGAACTCATTTTTTATGGCTGCATAGTATTCCATGGTATATATGTGCCACATTTTCTTAATCCAGTCTATCATTGTTGGACATTTGGGTTGGTTCCAAGTCTTTGCTATTGTGAATAGTGCTGCAATAAACATATGTGTGCATGTGTCTTTATAGCAGCATGATTTATAGTCCTTTGGGTATATATCCAGTAATGGGATGGCTGGGTCAAATGGTACTTCTAGTTCTAGATCCCTGAGGAATCGCCACACTGACTTCCACAATGGTTGAACTAGTTTACAGTACCACCAACAGTGTAAAAGTGTTCTTATTTCTCCACATCCTCTCCAGCACCTGTTGTTTCCTGACTTTTTAATGATTGCCATTCTAACTGGTGTGAGATGATATCTCATTGTGGTTTTGATTTGCATTTCTCTGATGGCCAGTGATGGTGAGCATTTTTTCATGTGTTTCTTGGCTGCATAAATGTCTAAACCCACAGCCAATATCATACTGAATGGGCAAAAACTGGAAGCATTCCCTTTGAAAACTGGCACAACACAGGGACGCCCTCTCTCACCACTCCTATTCAACATAGTGTTGGAAGTTCTGGCCAGGGCAATTAGGCAGGAGAAGGAAATAAAGGGTATTCAATTAGGAAAAGAGGAAGTCAAACTGTCCCTGTTTGCAGACGACATGATTGTATATCTAGAAAACCCCATTGTCTCAGCCCAAAATCTCCTTAAGCTGATAAGCAACTTCAGCAAAGTCTCAGGATACAAAATCAATGTGCAAAAATCACAAGCATTCTTATACACCAATAACAGACAAACAGAGAGCCAAATCATGAGTGAACTCCCATTCACAATTGCTTCAAAGAGAATAAAATACCTAGGAATCCAGCTTACAAGGGACGTGAAGGACCTCTTCAAGGAGAACTGCAAACCACTGCTCAATGAAATAAAAGAGGATACAAACAAATGGAAGAACATTCCATGCTCATGGGTAGGAAGAATCAATATTGTGAAAATGGCCATACTGCCCAAGGTAATTTATAGATTCAATGCCATCCCCATCAAGCTACCAATGACTTTCTTCACAGAATTGGAAAAAACTACTTTAAAGTTCACATGGAACCAAAAAAGAGCCCGCATCGCCAAGTCAATCCTAAGCCAAAAGAACAAAGCTGGAGGCATCACACTACCTGACTTCAAACTATACTACAAGGCTACAGTAACCAAAACAGCATGGCACTGGTACCAAAACAGAGATATAGATCAATGGAACAGAACAGAGCCCTCAGAAATAACGCCGCTTACCTACAACTATCTGATCTTTGACAAACCTGACAAAAACAAGCAATGGGGAAAGGATTCCCTATTTAATAAATGGTGCTGGGAAAACTGGCTAGCCATATGTAGAAAGCTGAACCTGGATCCCTTCCTTACACCTTATACAAAAATCAATTCAAGATGGATTAAAGACTTAAACGTTAGACCTAAAACCATAAAAACCCTAGAAGAAAACCTAGGGATTACCATTCAGGACATAGGCATGGGCAAGGACTTCATGTCTAAAACACCAAAAGCAATGGCAACAAAAGCCAAAATTGACAAATGGGATCTAATTAAACTAAAGAGCTTCTAGCACAGCAAAAGCAACTACCATCAGAGTGAACAGGCAACCTACAAAATGGGAGAAAATTTTCACAACCTACTCATCTGACAAAGGGCTAA
Organism: Pan paniscus; assembly: GCF_029289425.2. Classification (NCBI taxonomy): domain Eukaryota; kingdom Metazoa; phylum Chordata; class Mammalia; order Primates; family Hominidae; genus Pan; species Pan paniscus. The sequence continues at coordinate 178,250,291 of NC_073252.2, read as the reverse complement.
TATCCAGAATCTACAATGAACTCAAACAAATTTACAAGAAAAAAACAACCCATCAAAAACTGGGCGAAGGACATGAACAGACACTTCTCCATTTACAATCTTTCAATGGCTTCTGGCTGCCTTCAGGATGAGGTTCAAACCTCACACCTTGCATAAAAGGCTTTTGTGTCTTCTAGCTATAACCTTTTTCACCCTGATAGTTCTTCATACAAAACAGAAAATGAATATTCCTGTCCATTTTTATCCTATCATCTTCAGATTATCACTTTAAATTTATTTTTCACTTTATATGTTTATCTATCTACCTATAAGAAAGGCTTCGATAACTCAAATAATTTTTTTAGCCTTAAACTGAGTATTTCCTCATGCCACTGGTCATTCTTCTAAACACTATATTTAAAGTCTGTTTAGAGTTAACTCCCACAAAATTATGATGATTAATAAATTTCATGATATACTAATTTAAGGACATAGATAGACAAAGATATAGATAGAACTTCTAACTATTCACTTTTGTAGATAATGCTGTGGCATGTATCCTTTCATAAGAAAGTCTTTTTTGTTTTTTTGAGACAGAGTCTCATTCTGTTGCTCAGGCTGGAGTGCAGTGGTACAGTCATGGCTAACTGCAACCTCGAACTCCCGGGCTTAGGCGATCCTCCTGCCTCAGCCTCCTGAGTAGCTGGGAGTACAGGTGTGTGCCATCATACCCAGCTAATTTAAAAACAAATTATATAGAGATGGGGTCTTGCCATGTTGCCCAGGCTCCTCCTGCCTCAACCTCCCAAAGCACTGGGATTACAGGTGTGAGACATTGCAGCTGGTCTTAAATGAAAGTTTTAATCCATCTCTGATTACTTCCTAGAACTTGAATGACTTGGTTAAAAGATGAGGACCTCAAACATATTGATAAATTACAATTTGGAGATGTTACACTAGGCAATGTTTCCATGAAAAATGTATGAGATTGAATTTTTGTTTCACCACACCACTATCATCCCATGTTAATATTATTTTAAATAATGTTACTAATTTATTAGGAAAAATGACAAATACTACCCATAGACCTATAACTTCATTTATCTATTTTCCTGACTAAGAACTGTGGGGAGTTCAAGGAGGGCGCCTGGTATGTCTTATTTACTGTTGTATGATTCCACATGCCTGGATCAAAACTCACAGTAAATGTTTAATATTTGACTGAATCAACAAACTGTTTTCCAGAGTCCAAGGTCTATATGTCTAATTGCCTGCCATCTATCTCCATCTGAAGAACCCATAGAAATTGCAAACTCAGCATCTTATAGATTAAGCTTATGTAACTTCCTTGACTTGATTAGCTCCCCAACCACTCTGAGTTACCCAAGTTTGAAGAGTTCAGTCATGCTTGAGTTTTCTTTCTATCTCAGAATCTGTACTGAATAAGCCACATACTTGAGTATTCTCGAGTACCTTTCCATTGTCTCTCCTAAATACTTTCAGTCCCTTAGTTCTGGTTTTAATTTTTTTTTCACTTGAACCATAGCAATGGCCTCCTACAAGGGAATTCCACCGCAGACTTCTCCTTCTAAACAGCCCCATTAGCTACATCATTGGCTGTTTCTCAGCAGCAGCAGAATTGATATTTCGAGCAGATAATTATTGTAGTCCTGTCCTGTTCACTTAGCAGCATCCCTGGTTTCTCCTCACTACAGGCCAGCAGTACATCTCCCACTACCAGCAAAAATGTCTCTAGTCATTACCAAATGACCCCCAAGGGGCAAAATCACTGTCCACTCCCTACACTTTTTCAGAACCAGGGATCTACACTGTGGTTTCAAATCCTCTCAAGCCTCTTCATTTCCTGGAGGCTAACATGCAGATTTCTTATTATGACATTCTGGCTCCATGAACTCTGATCTCAACCCACATTTTCCAGCTTCATTATTTGCTGGCTTGCACACTCCATTTATCTTCTATCTTTCCTCTCAAATTAAATAGAACACGCTGTTTCTGAAGCATACTATGTGTTCTCTTTTTATTCACTTCTTTGCACTAAAAGTCTCTCCCTCTCTTATTTACGTGAAAAACTCCTATCCCTTCTTCAAGATTCATCTCATGTGTCATCATTTCTACAATTATTTTCCTGATTCCAGCATGCTTCAAAAAAAATAGCTCTCTTACAGTACTAGTACTTTGTTCTATATTATTATTTCTATATTGGTTACGCCTTGAGAGCAAGAATTGCCTCCCATTGATCTCTGTACACCCAATTCTGAGCATAATAATTAGCCAGTCCATGGTGAGCATTCAATAAATGGTTTAAATGGTTAATGAGTTCAAATATACTATTGATTGTTTTAGGTGAGCCCACATTCATACCCCAGCATAGCTAAAGCACAGGCTTTCACCTTTTCAGTGAATGGCTCCAAGTTTTGGTATAACCTAAGCATGTCTCTCTCAATATTGACACAATATTCCTTGCACATTCAAAATTATTCTTACGCACTGTATGTCTCTGTACTTTTCTGATTCAGTCCTTGCATTATATTGTATGCAAAGTAAATATACAGACCAGGCACATTGGCTCATGCCTGTATTACCAGCAATTTGGGAGGCCGAGGTGGACAGATCACTTGAGGTCAGGAGTTTGAGACCAGCCTGGCCAACATGTTGAAACCCAGTCTCTACTAAAAATACAAAAAGTATCCAGGTGTGGTGGCAGGTGCCTGTAATCCCAGCTACTCAGAAGGTTGAGACATGAGAATTGCTTGAACATGGGAGGCAGTGGTTGCAATGAGTCAAGATCATGCCACTGCACTCCGGCCTGGACGACAAAGTGAGACTCCACCTCAGTAAATAAATAAATATACAGATAATTGTATTTAAAATTAAATTACAATTAAAATTATACACATGTACAATTTTGTATATTGTACATTTCACAATTTGTATCTGTACACTGTACATATGCATTATAAAATAATATACATATAATATATACAATGAATATGTACAATGTTCATTAATATAAAGCATGTATCATATACAATAAAGTCACTTTATTTCTATACAAAATATATGATTCTCATTAATCTCTGACTCTGGCTGTAATGTCTCTGAATTTCCCCCCTCTACAGCCTGGAAAATCGAGAGCTGAGTAAAATTTCATTTTTGATTGAGTACATGTAAGCTGAGCACTTAGCTAGCTCATTTCCTTCTATTTAACTGCAAGAGACAATTTAAGAGGAAAGTAGGAAATGGATATAGCCCTAGAAGCTCTGAAATATATTCTTACTGATGATTCACAAAGAGTAGAAGGAATAATGATGAAATGCCTCTAAAGCATATTGATGGGTTTCCTTGAAAAGCAAAGGAGATTGTTAGGAGCATTGGGTTGGAGAAACATATATTAGCTATGGTTTCGTGGGAAAAGCCATCAGCCATTATCTGAGTTTGTGCGGAGGTCAACATTGTAACACCAGTGAGGTCATCCTTGAAGCATTTTTTTTTCCCCTCACATACCACTATCTATTAGCATGCACATTTTAGGGCAGTAGTTTAAAATACTCAATAAATATTAATAATTTATTAAATTGGCTATAGGAGAGAAGTGAGAAATGCTGTTATTTGCACATGATCAATAGAGGGGTACAAGAAGATATTAAATGACTTGATCATTATAGTCAAACCAAAAAATAGGACTTATGTTTGATTAGACAAGATTCAACGATAAGCTATTCTGTAGAATTCAGTGATTGGCCTTTAAGTATTCTAAACTGGTTAGACATAACAGAAGACACACATATACTGTCTAAGTATAATAAAATTATTTTAAAAACAAGCATTTGGATGTCAGGAATTTTCTGTTTTCCTAGTAGTTCCCCCACACAGAGTTCTCTGTGTTGAGGATTTTTCAATCCACATCCTTAGATAAGGAGAGAACACAGTGTCACTCAACACTGGCTCTTATACAGAATTGACAAATTCAAAGCATTATTATTTTCTCTGGTAACAAAGAAAACACAGCTTTATTTCATTGATTAAAATGATTCAGATGTAGAAACTCCAGAAATCAGTCTGTTCCTACAGAGGAAAAGGAAACACGTTAGGTGTGAAAGTCTGAGTTTTAGCTCAACTGTTGGCTTAGTTCCTGATTAAGGAGGCACCTTGAATCATCATTTTAGGAAATCATAGTCATTATACACCTCCCTCCTCTAGGTTCTCAAATTTGAGGTTAAACCCAAAAGTTTTGTAAAGCATGAAAATAATTTTCACAAAGGAAAGAAAATTTATATATGTTTTTAAATGCCAAAACCTAGAGGGAAATGAAGCTATTAAATTTTCCTCACGCCTCAACCTTAAATGGTGATTGTTTAGATGGTACATAGTGTTCTTCAGAATGGGAAAGGGAGAATTGAACTAGATGGCTTGAAAACATTAACTATAGCATAAAATATGAATTTTGCAGAAAGTATATTCACCTCCTTCCAATGACAGAAAATGTAAAAATCAGAAGTGTGAAAAATTTGACATGTATAACTATGAAAGAACCATGGACCCTCTTTAATTCAAAAAGCACATTATATTTGGAATTACTTACAGGTAATGAAAAAAATGTAAATGATAGAAACAGAAATGATGATATCATTCAGAGTTTAACAGTGGAAAAAGAATATTAAAAGAAGTCAACTTCTATGGGCCAAATCACAATTTCTCATTCACTGTAATTGCAAATATTGGTTCCTGAATGCAGCAGAATGCAAATAGAAGAGAGCAGCACCATGACAATGCAATAGGCAAAGAAAGGCAATACATTTAAATAAAATTGCATGCATGTGTCCATTTGCATTGTAATTGAAATGGTAATTTGAAGGCTAAGCACAAAATTATCCTAGGTATAGAATATATACTGAGAAATTTACAGTTCTGGTTGTAAGTTGACAGGCTTTTGAAATGGTTAGTGTAAAAAGATGGACTATCCATATATGGAAGAAAAATGGCAGGTAGAAAGGGAACACTTATTTCACTTATCTCTGTAGTTCTTTTCCTAATTTTATTGTTAATGGGAGTAAAATTTCATTTTTATTTTTCATTCTTTAAAATCTTTAGCCTTTAAAAAGGATAAAATCTGCCTTCTCTTTCTAATTCTCAAACTGACCATCTACGTTTTTCTTATATTGTAGAATTAAGATTAAGAATATCTTATCAATAAAGTTCAAGCAAAGATTGCTGAATATAGAAGAGTAATTGACAGTCCTTCACAATAGAAGAAAAGGGGACTTTTCAGTTTGTCTAGTACCTTGAAAAGAGGCCATACAAGTACAAACTTCAAGCATAATTTTACTATTTTACAAACCTACCACATGTGATTTTTCTTCTCCATTGAGAATAAGAAAACAAAAGTCAGTGGTAAATATGTAATCATATCTACATTTTATACACGGGAGTTCAAGCAACGAAGTACATGAGAAGACTCCAGAGCCCACTGTCTTATTTTCTCAAAGTCTATCCTTCTGAGCCATTCAAGTGCACTGGGCACTTGGATTTATTCCTTAAATGAATTGTAGACAAAATTCAGTCCTCATGTCTTGACTTAGCATTCCAAATGAAGGAAAACCTTGAAGAGCCTGTATGCCCCCACCAAAAAACAAGCCACCACCTAGGATAGCTCCAAGCTTTCCTCTGGCAGCAGAATTTTCCGAGTAACGATGTATTAAGCACCCACATTACTAGGCATTTTATTTGTATTATATCATGTGTAAGAATTATATAAATGAAGTAATTACCCCATTCTATGCATGCTAATGAGGCCAAGGCTCACTGAGGTTTGGTAGATGGCACCAGATCACACAGCTCATTCAATTAAGCATTGGCAATAGGATTAAAAGGGCAAGACTGGGGCTGGGCACAGTGGCTCACACCTTTAATCCCAGCAGTTTGGGAGGCTGAAGCGGGAGGATCATCTGAGGTCAGAAGTTTGAGACCAGCCTAGCCAACATGGCGAAACCCTGTCTCTACTAACATTACAAAAATTAGCTGGGCGTGGTGGTGGGCGCCTGTAATCCCAGCTACTCCGGAGGCTGATGCAGGAGAATCGCTTGAACCCCAGAGGCTGAGGTTGCAGGGAGCTGAAATCATGCCACTGCACTCCAGCTTGGGCAACAAGAGCAAAACTCTGTCTTAATAAAGAAGAAAATAAGGCCAAGACTGTCTGGTTCTGAAGCATACCATTTCCGAAGCATTAACCACTTGACCTCCTTTTGCCGATATATTACATTTCACCCTCAATTACAAAGGCTCCACCTAAGTTGCCAGTATGCCACCACTGTAATTACCTCTGCATGCTTTCAGGCTCAGGCTTAGTCACATTTTGCTATATTTTTGAAGCCACATCTGCAAGATCATGTCACCACACTTTATTTTCCTCCACACACAAATTTCCAATGGCTATTAAAGTTTATAAGAGTTTCCCTAGCCTAGTGTGGAGTGTGCATATAAGCAGCTATATACCCACCAACAAAACACAAAAATAAACGGAGGTTATAACACTTCCTCTTGCTTATGGGATTCCTGACTCACAAGGTCCAATACATATCTTGACCCATTTCCCATTGACGTCCATGCTCACAGTTAGTGACATCAATTTTCAGGAATAACCCCAGTTATGTTTCTGATTCAACACACTATTTCAGTATTTCAGTGCACAGATTCAATGTTTATCTTTCCAGATTCTAAACAAAGTTTTTTTGGATTGTGATTTTTTTCTTTTTGTACTAGAAATGTATCTGTGGAATGATGTGTGTAATGTCCTAGGCAACTAGACCCCTCACCCAGGGCCTGTCTCCCTGTATGCAACACTTAGAGAATATATTCATGCTTAGTTTCATCTGGCCACATAATATTCCTTCCCCTCCTTAAATATTATGAATTGACTAATAATCAATGAAAGAAAATTACTGTATCCAATTAGAGTTTTCACAAAATATATGCCTTTCTCTTCTTTAAAACTGTAGTGATTCTGGCAGTTTAAAAAAAAAAACAAAAAACAAAAAAAACAATGAATCGAAATATTTAATCCAACATTCCAGGCAAATATGATTTCTGAGGGATAAGGAGGTACATGTCTTCATTTATTCTACCCACACAAATTAACAACTTACTATTCTTATCTGATATTTTGTTGTCATGTATAGCAGTTAAATTTTTTTATGTTACAAATGACTGACATTTACTGAATTTAATTCAGCTTCATTTATATTGAAAAACATAATTTATGACATTAACTGAATAGTTTAGGCTTATGCTGGTCTTAAGCATGGCTTGATCCAAGGCTGAAATGATGGTACTAGTATACATCTTTCATCTTTGTGTCTTATGTGACATACACTGGCTAACTCTTCATCAAGCCATTTCATGTTTCTCCTAAATACACAACTAGATTACATTATATAATCTCCCTTACGCTTAATGTGGCCATGTACTGGCTCTAGCCAATAAAACGTATGTGAAAATGATGCATGCAACTTGTAGGCAGGCCCATTAAGATCCCTCAAGCACTATCGTCCACTCTTTTTCTCCATCTGTTAACTGAATGCTGGTCTTGGAATACGGGTGCTGAATACAGACCCTTCATCAGCTTCATCCAGCCAAGCACCAACACAAACACCCCCACTAACTGGAATTTCTCAGTGAAAAATGAATTTCTATTACATTAAACTCCAAATATTTTGAGTTTATCTGCAGTAGTAAGTAGCACTGGCTTAATCTAGTTGATGTTTCCTGCATTCTTGGAAAGCTCTCTGTTTGTGGTCATAAGACATGTTACTATTTCCTTTACAGGTGTATCTTCCAGCAGTCATCACACAGAATTCATGAGCTTCACTCTGATTAGGCCAATGCAGGTAGTATATCTACTCCGGAATTAATCATTGCTCATTAACTGGGTCTCTTCCCTAGGCCCCACCCTAGAGCTGGGAGCACTCAGCTTCTAAGCACATACGTCTGTTGGAGGAGCGCAGAGAAAAGTGAAGCTATTCAAACCAAATGGTAGTTGTGTTGCCTTGAATGATAGGAAATGGAATCTGGGAGGCCACATTCAGCAAATGTTTGCTACCCTAGAGAGACAAAGATAAGAAAGCCCAAGTTTTATCTGTTATCTTTAGTACACAATTTATAAGTTTTTAGTAATTGTGAAAGCAAAATTCAAATAGAGACCACATCTGAAAAATTCCTTAGCCAACAATACCAACTAGGCCTTAAAAATAGCCTTGACCTTGCTTACACTGCAAACGTGGTTGAAACTTAATTTGGGTCATTTCTGGTAAGTGCTTGTGTTAGAGAAAAGCAAAACTTAAAACCCCAACCAATGAAAAGCAGCCAAGAGACATCTGAATAACACCTGAGTGCCTATAATCTCAGCACTTTGGGAGGTCGAGGTGGGAAGATCACGAGTTCAGGAGATCGAGACCATCCTGTCTAATACATCTCTGTCTCTACTAAAAATACAAAAAAATTAGCTGGGCGTGGTGGTGGGAGCCTGTAGTCCCAGCTACTTGGGAGGCTGAGGCAGGAGAACTGCTTGAACCCAGGAGGCAGAGCTTGCAGTAAGCCGAGATCATGCCACTGCACTCCAGCCTGGTCGACAGAGCAAGAATTCATCTCAAAAAAAAAAAAAAAAAAAAAAATTTGCCGCAGGTTTTTCTTTGTTTTTTTTCTTTTTTTCTTTTTTTTTTAGCAGCATAAAAATTGTACTTAGGAATATGGAGATAATTAAGAAAATGCAAAAGAATTTGAAAGTTTTTCCCATGAGAAATACACCCTCCATTTATTACAATATTTGCAGTCATCATAATCTTCATTCTTGATGTTCCTTGGAGAAAATTCATCCACTTCATTCTAATATTTCACCAATTTCTTTGTAAAATTAAAATATAATAATTTTATAATTATAATTTATGGGGAACATGGGCTATTGTGATAGCTGCATACATAACAGCATGGTATTGGCATAAAAACACACACATACAAGAAAAATGTTTTGACATACAAATCTAGGATATGTCCCAACTAGTTTCTAAAAAATCATATGGTCCAATGGAGTTCTGAAATAAACAAGTTTTGCCAAACTTTATTTACTTTCATCTTTTCAGCCTGGAGTAAAACATCATATATTTTCAAAGGTCTACTTCTAATAACATTTTATTTATTTATTTATTTATCTATTTATTTATTTTTTACTTCAAATGATGGAGCAGGTGTTGAGAGTGTGAAAAATCCTTTTTCTAGCTATCCCTATGCTCTGCTTCCTCACATTCTTCAGTTTCCAGCTCAAATGTCAGCCTATTAACAAGCCCTCAAGACCTTCTTTTAAAAAGCCTCCCAAGGACTCAACATCTCCCTAACACAATTTGATTCTTCCCCAAAGTGCATTTCACCATCTGACATATGCTATCTTAATGTATTGATTGGAGCTTCTCACTAGGATGTAAGTTACATGAGGGCAGGGACTTAATTTATTTTGTTTATTTCTACATAACTGGCAATGCTAATCATATAACACATGATCAATATTTTCTGATGTGGTGTTAAGTTGGTTCCTCATTTATTTACATGCATCCTATACACGTACCTATTTACAAAGTTCTAAGTATTTTATTATTCCTATAGTAATAATATGATTGACACTATTTACAAGTAGTATTAATACCAGCATGCTTAATACATTTTCAAAAAATATTTGACTAAGAATACCAGTACAAGCTACACATTAGTCACTATAAAACACTTCTTTACACTGTAACATAATTTATGGAGATATTTCATTTCTTAAACTCTGATTTGTCTTCTTTTAAATATTTTGCAGTGTTATGAAGCAAAAGACTGGAATGTATTTAAAATAGTGCCAGCTTATCTTTAAAGAGTACTTCATAAAGACTATAATTTCAGGGATCATATCTATAGTTTGTTACTAGAGAACTAGAGAAGTTTTTCTGAACGTGTACAGCACCAAAAAAAAAAAAAAAAAACCAAGAGTATTTCATGGTAAGTACTAAATAGATGGCTTCTTTTCCTGTAAGTTGACAAAAGAATTGAAGGAAGAAAGGAAGGAAGGAAAGAGTAAAGAAAAAAAGTGAATTAGAAAAGAAAATCTATACATACAAACACACATCATCAAAAAGAGAGACAATGAGTAAATATGTTTGTATTGGTCTTGATTCATGGTTCCCAATTGAAGGTAAATTTCTCCTCTACCCAGGAAACAGCTGGCAACATCTGGTGACATGTTTGGTTGTCATTACTTGGAGGAGGATCTACGCTGATACCGGTATCTAGTGGGTAGAATCCAGGGATGCTACTGACATATTAAAATGCCGAAGACAGTTCCTACTCATAACAAAAACTACCCAGCCCAAGATATCAATACTGCCAAGATGAAGAAACCTTGGTTTTGATCCTGGCTAGTTTGTAGAAACAAGTTCTTGCTATGTTGACCAGGCTGCTCTCCAACTCCTGGCCTTAAGCAAACCTTACAAGCCTGAGCCACTATGCCGGGCTAGAATTTTAAAAATAAAACAAAACAATGTCTCCCTGAGAATTGAATAACCTAAGCTAACCCTCACATGGATTTGGGACCTAAATTCATTCCAAGTAGCTCCTGATATTGGAAAGTGAGGGAGAAGGGAGTAAAAAAAATAGACCATTGTTTTCCGGGAAGCGCTTTTAAACTAGAAGGAACTGGGAGGAGTTTTTTGTGCGGCACCCCTTCCCCTTTTTTTACTTAAGAGGGGGCAGGGGGCATCTCAATAATCGAAACAAAACTAATAAATACCCTCGTTAAGAAAAAAAAAAAACTTTCAAAGTATAACTCTGTAAATTACCTACAAAATAGTAAATTTTCCATTCATATTAAGCATAGAAGAAAAGCAGAAAATATAGTTTCGGATTTTAAGAAAACAAAAGGCTCTACTTACTAATTACTACAGAAATTTAATGTGATACAGGTTTTTTCCTCAACCGTCTCGTTTATATTATATATTCTTAGCTTCAGAATAATTTGATTTGTATTAATATACGTATCATATTATATGATTTATATTATTCTGAAGATAAGAAGTAGATTCTTTAAGAACGCCATTTTTTATTTAGCTAACTGTACTTGCAGCCATTTGAGAGTATTTGTCACCAAACCCCGTAGTAACAAATGTAGCCAAATGTAATGAGGTGATATAGTGTCCATTGTTTTTTCAGGGACTTTTGCTCTCAACTTTGTAATCAGTGTTGAAACTGTCTTTCTTCCCCACTATGGAGATTGCATTGCAATTCAGTTTGGGATAAAGTGAATGTATTATCTGAAGATTTAGTTTTGTTACTTGGAGGTTAACCTGTTTGATTTTTATTATCTATTTATAAAGGATCTAACACTCACTTCAGAGTTGTGAATTGCAAGTCTGAATTTTGAAAAGTAGGGTACTTGACTTTTTGGATGGTAACAGTGGGAAAGGGGTGTTGGCACACAGTCTCCTCGTCTCTCCTTACTGCTGTTAATGCAAGCCATCTGCTAGCTGTTGCATATTTCTCCTTGTGCTGAATTCCTACTGCCCATTCTTGGATAAATCCATATGCTGGGCTTGCCCACTCACATGAGCCTGTCTGTTTCTGTAACCATAAACTATCAACTCTCAGGCTCAAATATAAAACATACTCATTTTTTTAATAAAGGAGAATTAAAGGAAAATTATCTTTTTCTTCTTGTTTGCTTTCATGATACTTTTATTCCCTTCATTAACTGAAACTTATCAGATGAAGTCACATAAATGTTATTGCATTTTAAAATTCTCCTAAGCTATTTTGAGTGACTTTGAATATAGCTCCTTTACTTTAAAGCAGCGGTTAGCAAACATTTTCGGTAAAGGGCCACATAGTAAATAATTCAGGATTTGCAGAACGTCGTGTCTCTGTCTCAACTATTCATCATTGCTGTTGTAGCACAAATCCAGTCAGAGACAACATGCAAACAAATGAAACTGGCTCTAGTCCAATAAAATTTTATTTAGGATCACTAAATTGTGAATTTCATAAAGTTTTCACAAGGCACAAAATATTCTTCACCTTTTTTTCAACTATTTACACATGGAAAACCCATTCTTAGCCTACAGGCCACACAAAGCATGCAATGGTCATATTCATCCTTGTGGGCCATAGTTTGCAAACCCTTGCTCTAAGCTATAGTGTTTGAAACTCTAGATCATTGTTCTCTTCCAACAAAAATTATACAGGCACTTGTAATCTATACTGTCTACATAAAAACAAAACAAAAAAATCTAATCATCACAATACCTGTTTCTAACAGAGAATATGGTAACTTTTTCCCTATAAATATTTATATGCTTACATCTTTGAAAACATGTTATCATTCTATGCATGTTGAAGCTTTTTGCTCCTTAATAAACCAATAAATCTTACTGCTTTGCTTGAACCTTTTGAGTATGTTTCTCCTTTAGGTAATAAGAATCAATTCTGCATTGTGATCAATGCAAGGAACATATTACCTGCATGTGGATGTCCAACTGACTTCAAAGTATCCTTGGATTAAATCCATGGGGTGCAAAACCGGAAGAGAATTAGAACTGTCCATGATGACTCCAAACAATCACATAGCTACTGTACACCCAGTTTAAAAAGTCAGATTTAGAAAATAAATTAGAAATTAAACTTTCCGCTACCAAGGTATTATGGCAATATTTTTCTTTGCAAGCATGAGAATTGTACAATCGCCTTGTCTCAAGGTATCCATTTGCCTCTCTGAATCACTGACAGGAGATTATTATTTGTATCTTTGTCATTACTAAATAAATTGCACCTTTAGAAATTAGTGCTTACCTCAATGAACTGTGCCACAAGGAAACCTATAAATAAATTAAATAGCTGAAGGTACTTATAAAAGCAGCATGAAGAGATAATTCTCTTTTCCAAATTTTAATAGTGCATACAATCTTTCCCCCTAAAATATCTGATCTCTTTTTATTCATATTTCCTATTATCACTGAGAGCAAAGTAGCATTCTAACCATTCAGTGGTAGATAACTATCCCTAAGAACTTAACTCTCATCAAGATAGAACCACCCTTCAATGTTAGAAGTTCCAGTCTTCCCAGCATGCAGCATGTGAAGGTTACCTGTTTCCAAGCAATACCAGCAGGATTAGTTACAGACCAATTGCATAGGCAGAAAATAAGAACAAAAGGCTTACTGAAATATTTAAAAGAAGGGAAAGAGAAAAGAGGACACTTTTCTTTACTGACTGCTTTAGTCACTGGATGCCCTAAATATGCCACACTCTTTCTTATCCTGTATTTACTTTTGCTGCTTACTGAGCTAAGAATGTCTTCTCCCTGTATCCAAATGCTGAACCTCTGTTGCATGCTCAAGAGTCCAGATGGACTTTGCTGGTCTTCCCAAGCAGTAAAGCAGTCCTTCCTCTGATTTCCCACACTGCCATGTACATAGCAAATGCAAAAGTCCTTAACCTATTCCATGGTTGTTATTAATATTGTATGTATTGGACTCAAAGCTTATTTCAGACTGGAATTATTTCCTTTATATATTGGTATCCATCCATGTCATCTAGAACAGTGTCTATCAATAAATGTTGAGTGAATGGGGAAGAATGAAATTTATCAAGCAAAGGAACAAGAGGAATCTCTCAGAGTTCCACCCATTACTATAGATGACACTCTGTATAGTTTCTAATTTCCAAGTCTTCATCTGGCAAAGGACAGCTAGGATAGTTCACTGGGGGAGAAAGGAGGTAATTTCAGTAGTTAAGGCGAGATTCACATTAAAAATAGCAATGATTGTTTTAGAAACATTAATGAAAGAACAGTAACGGTTACCATTTATTGTCTGTTTCTCTGCTAAGCATTGCGTGTATTTTGCCTTTTTTATCAGCATTTTTATGCAAATGACAGATCTGTACAGAATGTATATATGCTGTAGCACTAGATAGCTTTATTCTCTCCTCCCCCATCTCATCAGATTACTGCCCAGCTAATAGCAGCAAAGAGGTCCTATCCAAACATTCCCTGATAAGAGAGTTTTCGTTCTGTGCAAGTTTTTCACTCTATTCAGCCTGACGCTAGTTTGTCAGGAAGATGAGAGTACAGCAGTATGTATAATTGTTAGAACAGAATTCATTTCAAATTACTCATCCTCCACAAGTACGTTAGGGAGAAAAAAGACAAAAAGCTACTCAGAAAGAGGAAGAAGTACAGTTATCAATGATGATTCATTTCAGTATGATATTGAGCACTGGCTTATCTTTTGCTCTTCTGTAAATTGCATTTGTGAAAGCCTAAGAATCTTGTTACATTTGAGTTAAGTTATATAAGCATGTCTTATACAAGTTAATGAGAATGACATGAAAGGAAAATAAATCTCTTTTTCAATGAAAATGGTTATAAATATGTCAGCAGATTTAATATTTTAAATGATTAAATAATGTTTTCATTTGAAAATAATGTTCAATTTTTAGTTAGCTTTAACAAGGTCATTAAAGAATCTTATACTGTATCATATTTAGTATTAAATTATAAAATAACCCTGGATCACATATTGGTATAAAAAATTACATGTGGAAAACACATTTTTAGTGATATTCTCACATTCTTTCATAATAACCTGTTATGCATTACAAAAACATAAACTCCAACAAAAGTACCTTTGATGAATGTAAAAATTGAGAATATCTGAAATGTACACTCTATGTTTCATAACTCAAATTTAGTATATCTCCCCTAAACATTTTGTTGTCAAGAATTTTTGTTTTAAAAATATATTTTAGGTTAATCTATTTATGACTTGATGTGAAGCCAAGTGAATAATTATATACATGTAAAGTATAAAATAATTATAAATCAATTTGGAAATTTGTTCCCAGTTCATTAGCTTCAGCACATTTATCATTGTACAATTTAATTCCAACAACTGTTACATGTAAACCATTTTGTCCAGTTAATCTCTATTTTAAAAGTACATTCGGCCGGGCATGGTGGCTCACGCCTGTAATCCCAGCACTTTGGGTGGCCGAAGTGGGTGGATCACCTGAAGTCAGGAGTTTGAGACCAGCCTGACCAACATGTGAAACCTCATCTCTACTAAGAATACGACCATTAGCGGGGTGTGGTGGTGGGTGACTGTAATCCCAGCTACTTGGGAGGCTGAGGCAGGAGAATCACTTGAACCCAGGAGGCACAGGTTGCAGTGAGCCGAGATTGCACCACTGCACTCCAGCCTGGGCCACAGAGCGAGACTCCATCTCAAAATAGATACATGAATAAATAAATAAATACATAAAAGTACATTAAAAAAAAGGCCTGTATAGGCAGCTGTTGCTATTTTATAATATGATGCACTTAATGTATATTAACACCCCTAATGAGAGCAGATGGCAGTTACCCCTTTTAACATGTTTAAAGCATTAATTATTTCAGTTTAATTTCTGCTGTGTTGAGCACTGGGCATTTTAAAAAGTAACATGTTCAAGTTCAGAATGAATATTTGCAGCAAGATCATTAAGTGAAATTCTGATGTCATTTTAATTAACTCATTTGGGATGTATCTAAATTCATCATTATTGATGGCTGTTTTTGTAAAAATTCTCTAACAATGCTGTACCTTAAAAAATGAGAAGTGACATAGCATACTATTTAGTAATCATAGAGCTGAAGTATTTTTGGCTATATTTTAAAAATGAAGTTGTCCATGCGCCTTAATTAAACTACTAGGTACACATGAAATCTGAGACAGTTCTTAGCTGTTTACTTTATTATGATAAAAGACCACACAATTTCTTTTTCTCAACTCTTGTTTTGATAGAATATCTATCAGTAATTTTAAAAATTGATTTAATGGTCTGCAGAAACTCTTTTAAACATATTTATAACAAAACAGATATTTAACCACCATCATAATTTTAATTCCTGGAAGATATACAGGTGAATGACTAGCATGTATTGAAAATAAAATCTTAAGAATTGTTTTAAATTGAGAAACTCTGTTTTATCTAAATCATTTCAGAGAGATTAATGCCTGTAAACCAGTCTGTAAGATATCTGTAGAGGATTATCTAATGCTCAAAACGGCCAATTGGAATTCATTTATTTATTATATATATATATATATTTATTCAATATATATGTATATTGAATATATATAGAACTACAGTGGCCCAGGCATAGTCCCAGGCACTGGAGATATAATGGCGAATAAAACCTATAACATTCCTGCCATCATGTAACTTGAATTTTGGGGAAAGATGAATACAAAACAGATTCACACATAAATCAATAACATATTCAGATGATAGTGCTCTGACAATTTCAAAATCAGGATATGAGAGATGGAAAGTCTTAGAGGAATGATTGGTTGTAATTTTTTGAAGATCTTACAAAAGATTGTACCTCTTACACATCTCACAAATATTAATACAAATTTAGCATCTCTTTACAATCTATGAAGAGTCTTTGAGCACTAGCAAAACATGAAAATTAAGTAGATGAAGACAAGTCGAAAACAAAGTTATTTATTTCTTTAGAGAAAATGTTGACGTCTTCTGAAAATAGAGAATTTTGAAGGTTTTAAGAGAAAAAAACAGATTAAATTTTTTTTAAACCTTTACTTGGTCCTTTAAATATGTTGAACAATATCTGAATCCTCAGAAAGTCTTGCTTTTTAGAATAATTTAATGAATAACAATAGTCATTCTGCAATTAGAACATCATGTGTTCCAGAATCTTTGTTAAGCTATGTATAAAGATTGTCTCATTAATTCTTATAATACATTCATAAGTTAGATATTGTCTCCATTGTATAGAGGATAAATCAAAATTACAAGCAGTTAAGTCACTTTGTCAAAATCACACTGCTTGCAAATATGTGGCAGACCTGAGATTTAAATATCCCTTCATGCGTGATTTCAAATATTATGCTGCACCATCAACCTCGTGCTATTTTATTAGTCCTATTTTTTTTTTACTAATGACTGAGTAAACATTTAATTTTTAAAAGCACTTTTTTTTTTTTTACCACTACTAGAAAAACTAAAACATTTGAACTCCAACCTAAAGTTCATACATGCTAAAATCAAGCTAGGGAGATTATTGTAAAACTCAAACAAAAATATACAAAAAGAAAATTAAAGAATAAAATCTCTCAAGGAAGTAAAAGGTTGAAAAGAAGAAAACAAAAAAACTAGTGAAAAAGCATGAATACTGGAAGAAGACAGGTCCAAGGAACAAATTCAGATCTTGAAATGACTGTGCCTCTAAGACAGAGAAGTGAGAAAGCATTGAAGAAATGAACAACAAAGACAAGAAATGGGAATACAGTCATAATCAATTTCATATGTATTTAATATAGAATCCATTACTTGTGCATTGAGTACTAATGATAAATACAATTATACATTATGTGTGTATATATATATATACACACACACATATAAACATATATATACATACACACAAATACAAATGATTAAAAATATCATTCTGCCTGGCTTCATACTGTAGGAAGCATATGCTGCCCATGTGTCAGGCAAGTGACAGGCCACAATGACAATTCAAGTGGGAACTTGATGAAGTGTCAAGTTCTTTATGAGAAAAAGGTAATGCGGCCTCCAGCCAAGGTTCCTCATGTGCTTTCAGCCTATAACTTTTATATTGTACACTGTATACTTTGTCAAAAAGACAGCACAGTATACCAGAAAATGCACTTAACTGAGAGTAAAGAGATCAGACTTCTAGTGCTATACCTGCCCTCACGTAGCTAAAGGTACATGAACAGCTTACTTGATTGTAATATATAAAATTAGAAGGTTAGACTAGGTAATCTTGAGAATGTATGAAAATGTCATGATTAAAATCTATATTTGCATGTGTGTCTCTGTGTGTGCATGCATCTTCAATTCATTGTTTTCTTAAAAAGTGAAAAGAAAAGTCAGATGTGAAACGCAAAGCAATTTTTCTTCCAGTGTGGAGAAGTAAGCTCCTGAACAGAATTATACTTAGTGAATGCACTGGGTTATAATTCTATAGCACCTTGTAAAAGGATTTCATTTAAATCATGATGAAAGCTTATGAGGAATGTTGAAGAAATTAAATGAATATAGACCAGAAACTCCTGAAAAAGCTTATTAAGAGGCTAGGGTGCTGAAGGAAATAGGAATATAATTGAAGAACTCTTAATGTACATTTTATGAGCACATTTGTTCCTGCAGAGGCTCATAAAGCAGAAAAGTAGCCAACACACTTTCTTTATTTCTGCAAAATGGAAAGGATCCCAATACACATTCGCCTATTACTATCTAATTTAATGACTACTGTGGCAAATGTCATAGAAACAATTTAAAAGGATCAAGTGGAGCACATTTCACATTTTGATTAAGGCAAATACAAGGTATTTGAGAAAATGCATCCTTTATATTTGAAAATGCTATTTCTATATTTCTAGCACAAGACAATCAGGTCACATGACCACTCCCAAATGTGTCTTTTACAATTTCAAGATTTGAGGGAAATGTTGAACATTTAATGATAATAGTCATTAAATGAAATATGCACTTTCAATGTATGCAATGTTAATTTAACCTTAGCTTAGAAAAATGTGGCTTTTTTGAAAAGTATTTTATTTTATATCTGTATATAAGGACATAGCCAAGACTGGGTAATTTATAAAGGAAAGAGGTTTAATTGACTCACAGTTCCACAGCGCTGGGGAGGCCTTGGGAAACTTACAATCATGCCAGAAAGGGAAGCAAACACATTCTTCTTCACATGGCAGAACTCACTATCACAAGAACAGAATGGGGGACAGCAACCCCATAATTCAATTATCTCCACCTGGTTCCTCCCATGATACTTGGGGATTATGGGAACTACAATTCAAGATGAGATTTGGGTGGAGACACAGCCAAACCTTATCAATATCATAAGGCAGGTGCAGTGGCTCATGCCTGTAATCCAAGCAATTTGGGAGGCCAAGGTGAGATGATTGCCTGAGACCAGGAGTTTGAGAATAGCCTGGGTAACATAGGGAGACCCTGTCTCTACCAAAAATAAAAATAAATCAATAAAAAGTAAGAAAATTATACAGTAACTCCTCACTTAACATCATCAATAGATCCTTGGAAACTGCAACTTTAAGCCAAACAATGTTTAATGAAACCGATGTTCTTATAGGCTAATTGATATAAATGAAGTTCTTAGGGCATATTTTTGGTCACAAAGCCACCACCAAACTTCTAACTAGAGACCAAGGTACTTCTAATATTAAACAATGAAATAAATGTGCGCTCTCTCTATATATATTTAAGAAGGATTAGTCAAAACAAGATAAGTATTTACCTGCTTATTCCAGTTCAGGGTTGAGGGTGGCCACAGCCCTTCACACCAGCTTAGGACCCCAGGTGGGATCTTTCCTGTCGGGGCACCCCCCCATCACAGGGCAACTCACACTCACCCTCACCCACCCTCACCCACACTCCCAGTGACCATGTACACATGGCAGTGAGCCTAACAAGCACGTCTTTGGGAGGTGGAAGGAATTAGGAGAAAACCTATGCGGATGTGGAGACAACATGTGGACTCCACACAAGGGGCCCAGCCTAGAAGTGATTGTTTTTTCTTTTCTCATCAACATCATAATAAATGACGCTGAAACAGTATTATTCGAGGACCTACTGCATAATTTGAAATATTAATATAATATTCCTATAGTTCTCACCAGAGCAAACAGAAGGATATTTCCTATTTGTATTCTTGAAGTTAAAAGACAGGTGAAATATTTATTTCTTTAAATTTATTTATTTTAATCGTAGAGCATGGAGATAAAATACAGAAAAAAACTTCTTGTAAGAAGAGGCCTTTTTACAACAGTCTATTAAAAAGACTTAATGATTCCCAATACTAATGAAAGTTGTCATGTAAAAACAAAGAAACACAGAAAGGAAACGGAAACTCAAATGATCAATAAACAGCTTAACTTGCATGTACATAAACTTCACTAAATCAAATATAAGTCATGAAGAGATCTACTGACATTGGCAAAAAAACATATTTTAAGCAAAAGAAGAACTTTAGATTTACAAGAGATATTGCTAATACTTTTATTCTATGTATTCCTTATCAAATTGATTATAGAAACTGTATATTAATTTATATTCATAACAACTTATGACAATCTCAGGAAAGAAACAGCAAAATAAAGAGTTTCTGACTCATTTCTTTCAGCCCAGTCTTTAAAAAAATTGCCTTAAGGTAATTTGGCTATTTGTTACACAAGAAATTTATAATGTGAGAGCAAATATGACTAAATAAAGATCTAACAGGAGTGGAATTTATCCTTCTATTCAAATTAATAATAAATGCCCAGATGGTTATGAATTTTCCAGATAGGCAGTATTGGTTCCATTTTTATCCCTTTTACTGATGTCTCTCATCTAAGAAGAGCTCACAGGGCAAGTGTTAACAAAAGAGACATCTGAGCGAACTTCACCTGGGAGAATTCCCTTTTCTGAATAAACCCATGAACCTAAAAGGCATCAACTGGGGTAGGCTGAATAATGGCCTTTCAAAAATGTCCACATTCTCATCTATGGAACCTGAGAACATGTTACCCAATATGGCAGAAGGAATTTTGCAGGTCTAATTAGATTACGGATCTTCAGATGGGGATATTATCTTGGATTTTCTGGATAGGAATGGTGTAATCACAAGTCTTTATAAGAGGCAAGCAGGGGGTTAAGAGTCAGAAAAGAAGATATGAAGATGGAAGCAGAGACAGAAGAGATGGAGGCCCACCAGCCAAAGGATACGGGCAGATTCTAGAAGCTGGAAAAGGCAAGGAACAGGTTCTCTTTCAGGGCCCCCAAAAGTAAGCTCACTGACCCATTTTGGACTGTGAACTCAGAACTATGAGATAATAAACGTGGATTGTTTTAAGCCATTAAGTTTGTGGTAGTAGGTCACAGTAGCAATAAAAAACTGATACAACTATGCGGCCAACTAAACCAAAAGTGGATAATTTGGATCTTGACTCTTCAGACCCATGTTTACATTTACTCTATACCTAAAACATTTCTGCATGATGATCCATGCCATCAAAGAGAGCTAAATGTTAATAGGTAAATGATAAACAAAATATTATTTTAATTTCATGATTAAAATAACAAATGCCTATTAATTATATCTGTGATTAGAGCCACTTAGCATATCACGTCATGAAAACAGCTGGGAAACAAACTGTCTTTAAAGTCTCCTTTGAATTTTGGGAAAGCCTGTCATAGTGTTTTTTAATTATTTGTCTTTGTTGACTTTAAGAAATTAGTATGGTCACATGTGAATTTTTTTATCCATAAAATCTTGGTGAAAGGTTGTATTTTTAAATGCAATATACAAATTAGCAATTGTTAAGCACTGCTTGTTACTTTCAGCCACTGCCTTAATTATGTTGAAGCACAGGTAGGACAGATATAAATCTTGTGGTAACAAAGATAATTAAGCAAAGCACATATTGTTAAAGATTTAAACAAACAAATAAAATAGAAATATTGGCTGCATGTTAGTATGCTAGATCCTGAACTGAACATAAAAATCAACAAATTTTTTTTGTTTTTTTAATATACTTTAAGTTTTGGGATGCATGTGCAGAACATGCAGGTTTGTTACATAGGTATACATGTGCCATGGTGGTTTGCCACACCCATAAAACCATCATATACATTAGGTATTTCTCCTTATGCTATCCCTCTCCCAGGCCCCCACCACCTGACAGGCCCTGGTGTATGATATTCCCCTCTCTCATTGTTCAACTCCCACTTATGAATGATAACATGCAGTGTTTGGTTTTCTGTTCCTGTGTTACCTTGCTGAGAATGATGGTTTCCAGCTTCACCCATGTCCCTGCAAAAGACATGAACTCTTTGTTTTTTATGGCTGCATAGTACTCCATGGAGTATATGTCCCACATTTTCTTTATCCAGTGATTATCCATCATTGATGGGCATTTGGGTTGGTTCCAAGCCTTTGCTATTGTGAATAGTGCTGCAATAAACATACGTGTACATGTATCTTTGTAGTAGAATGATTTATTTATTTTTTATTTATTTATTTTTTTGAGATGGAGTCTCACACTGTCACCTGGGCTGGAGTGCAATGGAGCAATCTTGGTTCACTGCAACCTCCGCCTCCTGGGTTCAAGTGATTCTCCTTCCTCGGCCTCCTGAGTAGCTGGGGTTACAGGCACCTGCCACCACGCCCAGCTAATTTTTTGTATTTTTAGTAGAGATGGGTTTTCACTATGTTGGCCAGGCTGGTCTTGAACTCCTGACTTCATGATCTGCCCGCCTCAGCCTCCCAAAGTGGATACATTCCATCAATAACTAGTTTATTGAGTGTTTTTAGCATGAAGAGGTGTTGAATTTTATTGAAGGCCTTTTCTGCATCTATTGATATAATCATGTGGGTTTTGTCATTGGTTCTTTTTATGTGATGGATTACATTTATTGATTTGCGTATGTTGAACCAGCCTTGCATCCCAGAGATGAAGCCGACTTGATCATGGTGGATAAGCTTTTTAATGTGCTGCTGGATTCGGTTTGCCAGTATTTTAATGAGGATTTTCGCACTGATGTTCATCAGGGACATTGGCCTGAAATTTTCTTTTTTGTTGTGTCTCTGCCAGGTATTGGTGACAGGATGATGCCAGCCTCATAAAATGAGTTAGGGAGGAGTCCCTCTTTTTCTATTGTTTGGAATAGTTTTAGAAGGAATGGTACCAGCTCCTCTTTGTACCTCTGGTAGAATCTGGCTGTGAATCCAACTGGTCCTGGGCATTTTTGGCTGGTAGGCTATTAATCACTGCCTCAATTTCAGAACTTGGTATTGGTGTATTCAGGGATTCGACTTCTTCCTGGTTTACTCTTGGGAGAGTATATGTGTCCAGGAATGTATGCATTTCTTCCAGATTTTCTAGTTTATTTGTGAGGAGGTGTTTATAGTATTCTCTGATGGTAGTTTGTATTTCTGTGGGATCAGTGGAGATATCCCCTTTATCATTTTTCTTGTGTCTATTCGATTCTTCTCTCTTTTCTTCTTTATTAGCCTGGCCAGTGGTCTATCTAATTTGTTAATGTTTAAAAAAAAAAACAGCTCCTATATTCATTAATTTTTTGAAAGGTTTTCATGTCTCTATCTCCTTCAGTTCTGCTCTGATCTTAGTTATTTCTTGTCTTCTGCTAGCTTTTGAATTTGTTTGCTCTTGCTTCTCTAGTTCTTTTAATTGTGATGTTAGGGTGTTGATTTTAGATCTTTCCCACTTTCTCCTGTGGACATTTAGTGCTATAAATTTCCCTCTAAACACTCCTTTAGCTGTGACCCAGAGATTCTGGTACATGCGTCTTTGTTCTCATTGGTTTCAAAGAACTCATTTATTTCTTCCTTAATTTTGTTATTTACCCAGTAGTAATTAAGGAGCAGGTTGTTCAGTTTCCATGTAGTTGTGTGGTTTTCAGTGAATTTCTTAATCCTGAGTTCTAATTAGATTGCACTGTGGTCTGAGAGACTGTTACGATTTCCGTTGTTTTGCATTTGCTGAGGAGTATTTTACTTCCAATTACATGGTCAATTTTAGAATAAGTGCTATGTGGTGTTGAGAAGAATGTATATTCTGTTTATTTGGGGTGGGAAGTTCTGTAGATGTCTGTTAGTTCCGCTTGGTTCAGAGCTGATTTCCATTCCTGAATAACCTTGTTAATTTTCTGTCTCGTTGATCTGTCTAATATTGACAGTGGGGTGTTAAAGTCTCCCACTATTATTGTGTGGGAGTCTAAGTCTCTTTGTATGTCTCTAAGAACTTGCTTTATCAATTTGGGTGCTCCTGTATTGGGTTCTTACATATTTAGGATAGTTAGCTCTTCTTGTTGCATTGATCCCTTGACCATTATGTAATGCCTTTCTTTGACTCTTTTGATCTTTGTTGGTTTAAAATCTCTTTTAGCAGAGACTAGGACTGCAACTCCTGCTTTTTTTTTTTTTGTACTTTCCATTTGCTTGGTAAATCTTCCTCCATCCTTTTATTTTGAGCCTATGTTTGTCTTTGCATGTGAGATGGGTCTCCTGAACATAGTACACTGATGGGTCTTGACTCTTTATCCAATTCACCAGTCTGTGTCTTCTAAATGGGGCTTTTAGCCCATTTACATTTAAGTTTAATATTGTTATGTGTGAATTTGATCCTGTCATTATGATGCTAGCTGGTTATTTTGCCCATTAGTTGATGCAGTTTCTTCTTAGTATCAATAGTCTTTACATTTTGGTATGTTTTTACAGTGGCTAGTACTGGTTTTTCCTTTCCTTTGCATACTTAGTGCTTCCTTCAGGAGTTCTTTGACATTTGGCTGACACCAAATGTCACCACCATTTGGTGGTGACAAAATGCCTCAGCATTTGCTTGTCTGTAAGGATTTTATTTCTCTTTCACTTATGAAGCTTAGTTTGGCTGGATATGAAATTCTGGGTTGAAATTTTTTCCTTTAAGAATGTTGAATGTTGGCCCCCACTCTCTTCTGGCTTGTAAGGTTTCTGCAGAGACATCCACTGTTAGTCTGATGGGCTTCCCTTTGTGGGTAACCCAACCTTTCTCTCTGGATGCCCTTAACATTTTTTCCCTCAATTCAACCTTGGTGAATCTGACGATTATGTGTCTTGGGATTGCTCTTCTCGAGGAGTATCTTTGTGGTGTTCTCTGAATTTCCTGAATTTGAATGTTGGCCTGTCTGGCTAGGTTGGGGAAGTTTTTCTGGATAATATCGTGAAGTGTACTTTCCAGCTTGGTTCCATTCTCCCTATCACTTTCAGGTACACCAATCAATCGTAGGTTTCTTCTTTTCACATAGTCCTATATTTCTTGGAGGCTTTGTTCATTCCTTTTCATTCTTTTTTCTCTAATCTTGTCTTCATGCTTTATTTCATTAAGTTGATCTTCAATCTGTAATATCCTTTCTTCTGCTTGATCGATTCAGCTATTGATACTTGTTTATGCCTCACAAAGTTCTCATGCTGTCTTTCAGCTCCATCAGGTCATTTATGTTCTTCTCTAAACTGGTTACTCTAGTTAGCAGTTCCTGTAACCTTTTATCAAGGTTCTTAGCTTCCTTGCATTGGATTTGAACATGCTCCTTTAACTCAGAGGGGCTTGTTATTACCCACCTGCTGAAGCCTACTTCTGTCAATTCATCAAACTCATTCTCTGTCCAGTTTTGTTCCCTTGCTGGTGAGGAGTTGTGATCCTTTGGAGGAGAAGAGGCATTCTGGTTTTGAAATTTTCAGCATTTTTACACTGGCATTTCCTAATCTTTGTGGATTTATCTACCTTTGGTCTTTAACGTTGGTGACCTTTGGATGGGGTTTTTGCGTGGTTGTCATTTTGTTAATGCTGATGCTATTGCTTTCTATTTGCTAGTTTTCCTTCTGACAGTCAGGCCCTTCTGCTGCAGGTCTGCTGGAGTTTGCTGGAGGTACACTCCAGACCCTGTTTGCCTGTGTATCACCAGCAGAGGCTGCAGAACAGCAAAGATTGCTGCCTGCTCCTTCCTCTGGAAGTTTTGTCCTAGAGGGGCAGCTGCCAGATGCCAGCTGGAGCTCTTCTGTATGAGATGTCTGCCGACCCCTGCAGGGAGGTGTCTCCCAGTCAGGAGGCACGGGGATCAGGGACCCACTTGAGGAGGCAATCTGTCCCTTAGCAGAGCTCGAGCACTGTGTTGGGAGATCCATTGCTCTCTTCAGAGCCATCAGGCAGGAATATTTAAGTCTGCTGAAGCTGAGCCCACAGCCACCCCTACCCCCAAGTTCTTTGTCCCAAGGAGATGGGAGTTTTATCTGTAAGTCCCTGACCAGAGAGGAGGAATCTAGAGAGGTAGTCTGGCTACAGTGGCTTTGCTGAGGTGGGCTCTGCCCAGTTCAAACTTCCCAGTGGCTTTGTTTACACTGTGGGGGGAAAACTGCCTACTCAAGGCTCAGTAATGCTGGATGCTCCTCCCCTCACCAAGCTGGAGCTTCCCAGGTCCACTTCAGGCTGCTGTGCTGGCAGCGAGAATTTCAAGCCAGTGGATCTTAGCTTGCTGAGCTCCATGGGGGTGGGCTCCATTGAGCAAGACCACTTGGCTCCCTGACTGCAGCCCCCTTTCCTGGGAAATGAACGGTTCTGTCTTGCTGGTGTTCCAGGCACCACTGGGGTTCGGAAAAAAAAGAAAAACAACAACAACAAAGAAAAACTCCTGCAGCTAGCTCAGTGTCTGCCCACATGGTCGCCCAGTTTTGTGCTTAAAACCTGAGGCCCTGGTGGTATAGGCACTCGAGGGAATCTCCTGGTTTGCAGGTTGCGAAGACAGTGGGAAAAGCATTGTATCTGGGCTGGATTGCACTGTTCCTCACTCGCAGCTTCCCTTGGCTAGGGGAGAGAGTTCCCCAACCCCTTGCACTTCCCGGGTGAGGCAACACCCCACCCTGCTTCTGCTTGCCCTCTGTGGGCTGCACCCACTGTCTAAACAATCCCAATGAGATGAGCCGGGTACCTCAGTTGGAAATGCAGAAGTTAACCACCTTCTGCATTGGTCTTGCTGGGAACTGCAGACCAGATCTGTTCCTATTTGGCCATCTTGCCTGGGAATCCCAAACAAATGTTTTTTAATTGGTGTTCACATGATAGTAGTGGTAGCCCCTGAACAATAAAACAGGACATTTATTAGAGGCACCAATTGCTGGAGTTATTCCAAGGAAGGCTGATGCAGCAGGTAGAATGCAGAAACTGTAGGAACCATTATCATTATAAAGCATGGCATATGAGGAACCACTCCTGTCATAGACTTTTCCCTGACCTAACCAGAAGGGACCTCTCCTGCTTCAGAAGCCCCATCCCAGTGGCCTGTGCGACTCCTAGAACACACTGATGACGTAGGTAGCAATAAGAGGATAAGAGGTTTTGTCTCTTATCTGCCCTCTTCCAATTGTAGGTTCTTAGAGAACAGTGCTTTTGTCTAATGGAAGTTAAATATTCTGCAGGTTAAGAAGCTGCAAATGCATTTGGAGTTTTTTTTTCTTTTTTTTTTTTTTTTTTGGTATGTGTCAATTTCTTCAATATCTGTTTTCATCATTCACATTTATCATTATAAACTGTAACAAATGTATCTAGCTCTTGTCAGAAGAAAGAATGAGTGTGAAAGATTTAATTATATGTATTAAACCCACGGAAAAGAATAGTTTTCTTGAACTTTGTGACTTTTTTTGTGTAAATCTAAGAATCAACAAGAATAAATCCTCCTACTTTTTAGAAATTTGGCATGTGCAAATGATACATGCTTTCACAGACTTATGATTGCTAAATAGTTCAGATTACATGAATTATAATTTTTTCTTTGATTCATTTATAAACTCAATGAAATTATATTATCAATATTATTTTATAAATGTAACTTACATTTTAGAAATATTCTAGATATTTTATTTATCTTCTTAGCTCTAGTAGTATCAAATTAGTTCTGGAAAGATTCATTCTTTTTGGATGCTGTTTTGTTTGACCAAATATATATTTATTCTTCAAAAAAACCCCCACAAAATTGAAGTAAAATTTGAAAGCATAACTATGTGATATTTAAAGAGGAACAATGAAAACACCATAGTAGGCTTGCATTAAATAGGCAATCAACTAATAAATCCATAAATGCTAATAGAGATTGTTAACCTTGAAAAATACTTGCAAACTGCATGTTTTCCCATTTCACTGGGATGCCACATTCTTATTTACAGGGATTAACTAGACTGATTTGTTCTGCTTTCTACACAAGCAGAAAATGTCAGGTTTTCAATTCAACAGAGCACAAATAAATATCAGTTTGCTTGTGTATGGTTGTGTGTGCATGTGCACACACACACATACACACACCCATATCCAGAGTTGATGGGAGGATTATTATTTTTTTCTAGATGAACTCTGGAAAACAGCCTCAGAATGACTTATTTCTGATGCTAATTGCTGTTCTGCAGCTATCATACTCTTCCTGGTCCAGACAGTTATGACAGAAGAGGTGCTACTTCCACAATCAATTTTGGCATGAGAGACGCTGTGCTAGTCGATGATGTGGAAAAATATGGATCAGACATTTCATCCATAATTGATTACAAACCTAATGTATTATTCCAAAAACCACAATTCTAGTCAGAGCCCATTCCTATTACACTATTTTTCCTCTTGCTATTTTGCTTTTTATAGTGTATTTCCATGCATTTCTAAAGTTGGACGATTAAACTAAGACAAAGATCTCTTACAGTAATTAGAGCAAATGAATCCTCTAGAGTCCACTCATTTCCTTGAAATATCAAATTCCATAAAATGCACACCGGTATTTCATTCTGCATTTGAGGATTTTGAACATTAAATAGAAGATCAAGTTTCACACTGAACAACATAAGTGATTATTTTCCCTTTATAGATATGAATACATTAACCTTTGGAGAGTAGTAGATGAGTGAATTATTGCTTTAAAGGTGAAAAATAACAAAGGGTTAAATTAATATGTTTAAGGTTTATATTATATATATATCATGTAATATTTAACAGTATTTATTAATACTTTGTAATCATGACCTAAAACATTTTCTTTTCTATTACATAAAACATATAATGTCCCTAATACTTCTAAGCAACCTAAAACTATGTTCCTATGCATAGTAGCCTGCTGTTCTCCCTTTTCATTAACCAAAGGTGGTCAAACCCTTACAAACAACTGACTGTATGGCAGAAACAGTAAAATTATTCCAAAAATACTTATTGAAAGAACCATTGGTTAACTGACTAAATGAATACTACCTAAATTTGCTTAGTGGCTTAAGTATATACTTTTGCATTTTTCCAAGGAGCTGGCGGGTTTTGTTTATTCAACAAATATTTACTACATATGCCCTACTATTAATGCAATCTGCTAGGGACTGGGAATTAAAGAGTTATCCAAATACACTCATTAATTTGGAGGCTTATAGGGAATTCAGATCAGGACTCTCACAATTCCACCATTACAGAATATAATGTGGAAGAATGAGACTGTTCTGGAAATGAGGCTTTCTGGAGGACGGAACAACTAAATTGATACCTGAATGATGAGCAACTAATGGCCAGTTGAAGAAAACCCTTGTTAGTGGAAGTGAAATCAACTCTCACTGAGGAAATAGCATATGCAAATATCTAACGTGGGGAGAGAGAGACAGAGAGAGAGGTGGGGGGAGTGATGGAGATGAGAGAAAGATACATTTGTTAGGTGGAAATAAAAGTATATTAGCTTGGCCAGAATACACACTAGACAGGGGATAGTCAAGAAACATAACTCAGACATCAACATGAACTAGATCTTCACGGGCATGTGAGGCATATTGACAAATTCAGAGTTCTTTCTATTGTCAATGAAGACCAACTGAACATTTTCTATCAGAGGGTGATTAGAGCAATTAGATTTGTACCCTAGCAGTGAAACAAAGGGAATAGAAATAAATTTAGCCCAGATAGTACTAAAATTTCTGCTGAAATCCGGTGCTATCTGATGGCCCTCCAACCAGTTACATGGTTGGCAACTCCGTGAAGAAAAGTCATGACGATAGTTATGTGTAATTAAGAAATTAGGACCTTATGTTACAGCATCCCTGTCACTGTTTATTCCCATAAAAATAAAGCACAAATAAATAAACAAAGCCTCCCAGCCTTCTTTCATTCTTAGCTATACTCTTCATCTTTTCTCTCTAATAAGCTATACTCTTTTCATAATTTTAACTTAAAAACAATGCTTTGAGAATTATATTTTATCAAAAGAATATTCAGAAGGCAACTAGTATTTAATATGAAAACCTACATTTTCCACAATAGATGCAATAAGGAAATAGGGATGATAAGATAGACCCTTAAAATTTTATATATTTACAGGTTTGAAGACATTTATGTATAGAAGTGTGTGCATGTGTATTTATCCACATATCAATCTGACTATTCTATCTATCTAATCTTCTAGGCCAGGCCTATAGGAATTTATTGCTTAAGAACTCAAAATATACATAATTTTACTGTGGAGATTATAAGGATTGGCAATGTAAAATATTAGGTTTTAATTTTATATATTCTCATGGGCTTATTAATATGGTAATTACTAACGTAATAGTAGATAGAACTTGTTTCTAATAACATTTTTGCTGTTGACAAAAAATGGGCCTATCTTCAATTTTAAGTATATTTTAGGTCTCTTTGGGGAATAATCAGCTGCTGTCATGTGTGTGTGTGTGTGTGTGTGTGTGTGTATGTGCGTGTGTGTGTGTGTGTATAAATTCGTAAGAAGGAAGAACTGACAGAAGAAAATTGGAGCGAAAGTATCTGAATATGTTATAGTAGTGACAGCCTCTATCAAAGTAGGATTTAAGAGCAGTAAAACAGATCCTAGGTTGTCCTACTATTATCGATACTACTCAAACGTATAATCAACGACATTTTGCAACAGGTTATATGCCTTTGGCGTTGCTAGTTTGCTGTTTGCATTAATATTTTTAAAGGGTCTTGGATGATGATATGGTATGTTTAAAAAACTACAAATAGAAGATATATCAACAGCTTCAAGTATCATAGCTACTGGGTAGACTACAATAGTGAATACCAACTCTCGAACAACCTTGTCTAATAAATCCTATGAAATGCAGCAGGAATTCACATTTCTATCTGACTATGTCTGCCTCTCCTCCATTTATTTTCTCCTATTTCTGTTTCTGCCTGTCTACTCATTTATGCTTCATAATTTCCAAAAGGACTTGAAGTACTTTATAGAAATACATTTAGTTCAATAAGATAAAGTGTAAATAGAAGAAAATTGACAAGGAGCAGCAGATGTTTTTTGTTCCAATGGCATCGCAAACTAATGGTATGAGTTTGAATGTTTGAGTACAGTACCTCTGACAAAAGCCTTCTGATCCAATCACAAATTTAAGAAATTAGTCTTCCCCTTGAGAAATGTATGTTTCAAAGATAAAGTAATAAAATCTAGGCCACATATATCAAATTTCCTGACTTTTATTTTACTATTCCACTATTAGCAATTATATACATTTCAAACCTTTATTTTCAAAAGGTGACATTGATATTCTTCATCTCTAAAATCAACAACTTAGAAAAACTGTTCTCAGTTTTCCAACCAGATGGCATTGCCACTGTCTTCTTAATGAATATAAAAAGGTATAATGAAGCAGAGTAAAATTGTAAATGTAAACAAAGGGGAAATTTATCATCTTTTTTATCCTCCTCAATAAGTACATGTCAATAACAAATATATTTTCTGATACCTAAAAAAAAACTCAAAGATTTTCATGATGTTAACTAGAGACATTACTGGATTTAATTCTGACCTATTTATGAAAACAAAATAAAATATATATCTTTCCTTTTTCAAAATGTAGAATCAATGATTACACTAAGAAAAAAATAATCAATCTTATTACCTCCAACTCTCCTCGATCACATACCTTCAATGGCTTAGAATAGGCTATTTAACACATTAAATGCTGCCCTCTTATTACATGTACAGAAATGTGTCAGGCAGTATGTGTGATGTAAAGATGCATGTAAAGATCAGCAAAAAGGAATAGTATAAGATGATATTTAGGGAGATCCTCTAAAAGATTATATGAGGTGACCAAATGTATGGTACAGAGAATAATTACTGCTAGAAGAGAAAGAAGGCTTGGAATTACTGCTGGAAGAGAAAGAAGGCTTGGAAAGAAGGCTGGAAGAGAAAGAAGGCTTGGAATAATTACTGCTGAAGAGAAAGAAGGTCTTAGCTAGGTTCAGAAAAAGAGGGAAAGAAGAAAACACCGAAAAAAAAAGCCTAGAGGAAAATATGATGTAGATTTGACAACCATTGGGAAAATCATATGAAAATTTTATATAGAGGAGAAAAGTTGGGAAAGTGTTAAAATTATGTAAAGGATGAAATAAATATCTGAAAGATAATTTGGATTTCAGAGACAAACTGTAAAGGCAGACAATACTCAGGAAAAGACTTTCCACAAATGTTGTAAAGAATGTATTCGAATAACCAACACTCACAGAGAAAATATTAGCTTCCTCTACAAGTTTCCTTTATGCTATTCAGTGGCCTTTATTGTCAGGCAATTTTTTTGGAATTTTATACAAAATATTAAAACTTTGCATTGCATACTAAACCACCCTTTTGCTTCTAAAATCATTTAATTTATTTTGCAAATATGTGTAAGAAAATGACAGCGATAATTTAGTGAGATGGGAGGATGAATTAATTTCCACTGAGTCACCGTCATTCTTCCGATTAATAAGTGTTAACTGTATAGCTGGACAGCCAATTATCTTCAGTATCTCCACAGTCTAGTTCCTAGATGCCAAACAACTGTGACCATGTCATAACTTGCCTTACATAAACATAAAACCACATGTATCGAATGTCTTTTGTGTACTAGGCTAAATGCATTACCTACAAAACTCATTCAAATCTCACAAAACCCTTTGAAGTAGTTTATTATTGATATCTTCATTTTCTAAGAGTGAAGCTAGACCTCAGAGAAGTTAAGTGAATTGTCTAAGTTCACTCAACAGGGAAGGGTGGATCCATGGCTCCCATCTAAGCCAAGTTGCCACTCAACAAGGATGTTATTATAGAGATATTCTGCTTCAACAGTACTCCAGGCACTACGAAGCTTAAAAAAAAAAGAGAGAGGATTTTTTTTCTTGATTAAAACCATCTTTCCTTCCAAAATATCTCTTTCAGAATGTAAGCAGTGAAGCATAATTTAATTCTATAAGTTGTTCAACAACCACTGGGAAATAAATTAAAATAATAAATAAATTAAAATGTTAACTATTCGAATTCACATCATAAATACAAAGACATGTGTATAATAAGACTACCAAAAGTAGTCTTATTTAGTTATGAAAAGATGCCTTTCATGCGTACAGCTTATAAAAGAATTTGCATTTTAATTGAGTAACAATTGTAGAAAACATTTTCACATGATCAGAGAGAAAACTCTTCATGAAAATCCATTGACCATAGTAGGACACCATTAATTTCTAGCAGCTCCTTAGCTTTTTATCAGGTTGATCTAAAGTCTCAAGTGCCAGACAGACCTCTGAAGCACTTCAATTCTGGTAATAACAGGTTGTTTCCTCCGGAGTAACAACTTATTAGTCAATCTGGTTTTCAGCATTGTTAATGTAGGCGTTTTCGTATCACAAAGGTGTTAACCTCTTATTGCTACCAAACTGAGAAGTGTGATGATGGCTTTTTCCCTAGAAAGTGAAAGATACATTATTTCATCTCTATTTCCCCCATTTAATCTGCCTTTTGCATATGGTATTTTGAAAATTCCATCAAATAATTTTTATAGAAATTCCCCTCAGTGTTGCAACAGATACTATTTCAAAACCAAGGATCTAATTAAATGGTCCTAGTGATTTGTAATTTCTCACTGGGGAAATTAATGTCCCTGTTATGTGCACATTTAAATGATTTTGTAGATACTGCTATAAAGACATAGCACATAAGCAAAGCTTGTCATTTACTCTGCAATCTAACCTAAGGATACAAACTCTGAGAAAAAAAGTCCTGAGTCCACTGTCTAATCTTTCAAAAGAGATGCACAGACAGCCCCTTAAATGAACTTCAGCTTTGAATATTGTCTAACTTGTCAATCAGAAAAACAGTTCTGCCCTTGCTCAATCATTTTACTAAAAATATGCAGAGAGACCAGCATCAGATGAAAAGAAAAAATAACTGTGGCTAAAGATACGTTTGTCCACAGTGGTCTGCTGAGGTCAGAATCACACAGCTTATCTTATTTATGACTATCACTGTATGTCGCCTCCAGGCACTTCCTAATGAAAATCCTTGCTCCTGGTAACACACTTCAAAGTCAAGCTGCTGGAATGTGCAACTGAAGGAGCAATAAAATATAAATTTATTTAAATGCACAGAGTAAGCAGCGGGTTATCACTGAACACTCTCAACAAAACATTTCAGTTTGTTTTGCTTTTTTTTGAAACACCTAAATGTTAACGGATAATTGGTAGTTTCAATTTTTAGTAGAAACGTAAGGCAATTTTTTTGCTCAAAATATGTTTGAACTCTATGCTTATTTAACATATAGGATGACATATTCTCATAGTTGCAGAATTTCAGTCCTGACTTTTTCTACCATGTCTCTATTGTTTGTTTTACTTTTGTTTTCTAGGTCCCATCTTCTTAGGAAGTTTTAAACAACTGTCAAAAGTATGCACAATCAAAATCAAGAATCAAATCTGAATATCAGCGTAACCCATATTTTGCTCAGTTACCATCTTGTCAATTGCTTTTCAGTGAATTTTGCATGAAGGTTTGTTCACTAAACTGATAAAACAAAGTAACGACATCAAAGGAATATTTTTCAAAAACAGGTTTTGGCTACGTTGACTATTTCATGAGTGAATCCTCCCATATAACCTAAGTTAGTATATGAAAATATTTTTGGTGATACATTTTAAGCTGCTAGAAACAGCAGTGTAGTGAGATCTAGGAGTAAATTAATTCAATCAAATCAAGTCAAGTCTATAAGATGACATTACAAATTCCAAAACAATATCAATGCAAATCCAGAGGGACAGTGTTTGGGCTAGCCAGTCCCCTATAAAATAGTATTAGAATATAAATTACTTTCAAAAATTGGAAAAGCGATCAGAAATAAATTTGATGCTACTCAATTTAGATAAATGTTGAGAGGAAAAAAATCACTATGCAAATCCTAAGGGTAAATAAATAGAATGATATGTAGCTTATCACTAAAGAGGTTTGAAGTTAATTCACAGTCTTATATAGGATTTTAAATCCTTTCACTCACCTTGCTTTTACTCTTGGTCATTTTAGAGAAAAAAAATATACTGTCAAAAATGCATCTATTCACATCAGGCCTAACTCAGAGAGGCAAAAGTGTGTTGTCTAATAGAATCAGTTTTGAAACAGCTATCAAATATACATGACTTAATTTTGTCTATAAATCTTTAAAATGTCATATATGGGGAAGTTCCATCATGGACTATATTTAAACTTGTTTTTCAGGTTAAAAAGCAGTCATTTACCTCATGTCACTCAGTCCTCTATTTTTTGCAATGTAAGAATGTCAATCTGGGGTCATAAAAATGGTCACATTCTAAATCTGTAATAATTTTCTGCTTCTTAGTTTACTTGCTGTTAGGTTGAATAACAAGAAACTGTCTATATGAAAACTTTTTAGCTTCACAAAACAGCAGTTTTATATGGTTCAACATAATATATCAGCTCCCAAAAATCTTAATCAGAATCTTCCTTAGAGATTCAAGTCTGGAAACAAAAAGAGAGAGAAGGGAAGATTTTCTTTCCTTTTCTTTTTTTTCCAGTTGCTACATGGCATTTATCATTTGTCCCCAGAGGATGTTTGCCGCAGTGGACTCTACTGCTTTCTAAACAGTGAAAGATACAATCAACATCGCGGCTTAAGAATGGGATTCCTTGAAAAAGATACATTGAAGCCCTAACGCCTGGCACATGTGAATGTGACTTTATTTGGAAACAGGGTCTTTGCAGATGTAATCAAGTTGAAGTCATACTGGACTACAGGCCCCTGATCCAATGTGTGTTGTTATTATAAGAAGGGGAAGCAGAGACAGACACAGAGACACACACAACAGAAAGCCATGTGGAAATGGAGGCAGAGCCTGGAGTGCTTTATCCACAAACTAAGGAACTGCCAAGAATTGCTGGCGAACACTAGAAGCTGGAAGAGAAGCATAGATTCTCTCTCTGAGCCCCCAAGAAATAATTAATCCTCATGAAACCTTAAGTGTAGTCTTTGTTATCAAGAACTGTGGGAGAATACATGTCTGTTATTTTAAGCTGACAAATTTGTGTCAATTTGTCCTGGTAGTCCGAGGGAACTAAGGATTCCTTTATGGGAGGTTCCCAGAATTTCCCTTGCAATACTGCCTCTCACCCACCTAAAGCTGCAATAACAGGGCAGCACCATCATGTGATTATGTCAGATTGGATTTTCTGGAGGCCTCAGTCTATGGAAGCCATGCCACATTTCATCAGGTAAATGATGCTCTTCTCTTCATGTTTTATTATGGGATGAACACCAAAGAAATATTACCCTAAAGGTCTCACAGTGCATCAGCGAAATGAACTCTTCCATGTTTGTTCTTTCATTTTTCCTTGCAGTTCACTCTTTCCTGAGAAATGGGATGAGCTGGTGGTTGAGCTGAGCAATAGTCACCATATCATCGGTAGAACTTGCCCTTTCAAGTCTATCTGTGTTTCTCTTGCTCACAAACCAGCATTTATTTCACACAAAAAAATCATGAGAATAAAAGAGTCCAGGGCTGAGTCTGAGAGCATGGTGGGGGTGTAGATAAAGAGTTGTCTTCCAGAAATAGGTGTACATCTGAATCCTGCAGTAAATACAGCATAAGCTCACATTATAAATAAACCATCTCTAGCAGGATCTGCTAACCTTTTTGTTCATAAATTGTCTTAAGTTCTTCAAGATCTGCTGCGTATCAATGTAGAACTAGGAGAAAATTCAGGCATTTGTTAGGTAGATATTGGGTATACAAAAATGGGAGAAGAGACCAGGCATTGTAGCTCACTCCTGTAATCCTAGCATGCTGGGAGGCCGAGGTGGGTGGATCACTTGAGGTCAGGAGTTCAAGACCAGCCTGGCCAACAATGGTGAAACTCCATCTCTAATAAAAATACAAAAATTAGCCAAGTGTGTTGGCGTGCACCTGTAGTCCCAGCTACTGGGGAGGCTGAGGCAAGAGAATCGCTTGAACCCGGGAGGTGGAGGTTGAAGTGAGCTGAGATCATTCCACTGCACTCCAGGCTGGGCAACAGAACGAGACTCCATCTCGAAAAACACAAACCACAAAAAAAAAAAAAAAGAAGAAAAATGTTTTAGGGGAAACAACCAAGAAAATAAGATACATTCTGGATTAAATATACAGGGAATTAGAACTATATTTTGCACGGTCAACTACCAGAGTAAAGGAAGATAATGTGGTTTAGTACAAAAAGGACATAAGCAGCATGGTTTTGCCTCAGCAAAGCTAACAGGATTCTCATAAAACTGAGAATGCCAAATGTACAATAAAATTCAGAAGTTCACAAATAATGAATACAACCTTAAAAAGTACTTCTCATGTAATAGTGAAAGGTTTTATAATTATATTAAAGATGCTGTGCAACCTTTTGAAGTTTATGGAAATAAAAGTATGCTGAGAGTCACAAAGAAGTAACTCAGAGAATAAATGAATATTTTTAATTATTGTTATTTTTTGAGAAGGAGTCTCACTCTGTCACTGAGGCTGGAGTGTAGTGGCGACATCTCAGCTCACTGCAACCTCCGCCTCTGGGGTTCCAGCAATTCCCCTGCCCCAGCCTCCGGAGTAGCTGGGATTACAGGCGTGAGCCACCACACCCAGCTAATTTTTGTATTTTTGGTAGAGACGGGATTTCACCTTGTTGGCCAGGCTGGTCACGAACAAGTGATCCACCCGCCTCGGCCTCCCAAAGTGCCGGGATTACGAAAATAATATGAGGATATTTTCACCGCCATGTGGTCAGATTTGGAAATGCTAGGTATGCATATGGACAGCCCTCAGGACGTTCCAAGGAATGAAAAGACATCAAGATACATCAGTACGCCTAGGTAAGGGTAATCTGGGAATCAGGAAGGAAGTAGAGCAAAGTCTTGCAAACGGGAATTGCTACTGAGACCCAGCTTGAACATGTGTGTACCTGGGCTGCACAAAGTTTAAGAAATTGGCATGGAAAGCCTTTCTAGGGAACCATTCCACACTGACTACCCTGCATTATTGTGAGGCCCAGGTTCACCTTGCTTATTTGTATGATTCCCCTGCTTTGTCTCTGGGAATTAAGTTTTTTTTTGTTTTGGTTTTGGTTTTTGTTTTCTGAGACCGGGTCTGGCTCTGTTGCCCAGGCTGGAGTGCAATGGCGTGATCTCGGCTCACTGCAGCCTCAAACTCCTGGGCTCAAGCCAGCCTCCCACCTCATTCTCCTGAGTAGCAGGGACTACAGGTGCGTGCCATCATGCCCAGTTGAATTTTCATATTTTTTGTAGAGATGGGTTTTCACCATGTTGCCCAGGATAGTCTGGAACTCCTGGGCTCAAATGATCAGCCCACCTCAGCCTCCCAAAGTGGTGGGATTACAGGCGAGAGCCACTGTGCCCTGCCTCTGGGCATTAACTTTTGAGACCCATGACCAGATGGAAAACACTACTCATTGGGAAAATGGGTGCTGTACTGGCAAAGAGGTGGCCTGTTGATGCTTACCTACCAGCTATGCAAGAAAGTCGAGTTTATTAGAAAGCACACATTTATTAATAAAAAACACTCGCTGGAGAAAAAAATGGTTATGTTAAAGATAAACGATCATAATAATGGGGCTGCAGGGAACCTATTTGATTCATTTTTAAGAAGATAATAAGTATATAGATTAATAGAATGTAGAGGTTATATTTTACGTAAATAGTTTGCACATCCTTAAGTTCTCTGCCAACGACTGTTTAATAAATGCAATCACTAAGGGCGTTAGCAGGAGAGGAACTTCTTTTATCATAAGTGAAAACAATTCAAGGTAATAAAGAATAAGGCTCTATGGACATTTCTCTGCCTAAAAATATAAGAAATAAACAGCATTGATATAAAAACCATTAGGCTAATTAAATATGAGTATAAGGTAAACATTTTTACTCTCTATCATAAATATGGCCTTATCTAAGAGGAATTAGGTCTGAGTAGCAGTTTAAAAGCTAAGGAGTCTTAGCTTTTTCTTTAATGAGGTTTATCCTCTCTAAGACAATCCTGCCTGTGAGGCCACCACTACCAGACTTAATTAGGCCTTCTGGCCATCATAACATTGAGCAAGAAAAGGCAACAGTTTATTGCACTTTCTAATGAACACTTCATTTCATAATTTTAATTTATTTGAATACATTAGACATAACTATATTTAGACAACAAATGTATTTGTTCCCACTTCAAAATAGTAAGCAAATTATCCCACTTTGTCACTTGTACATCCCATTTATCTAATTCTGAGTAGCTTTATTTAGAGATATTAAACAATGGGATCACTGAGATTTTCTTGGGCACAGCATACTACAACACTGGAAAGAACTGTTCATTTACAGCCACCATGTGAAAACAATTCTGTGTCCTCCAAAACAGAGGAGCTGGGAGGATACTGAGCTTCTCTTCATTAAGGTGCAAAACCTGTTTTGCAGCTTTTCAAATGCAGAAGAAATGCATAAAACATGTCCTGTGACTACAGACCATAATTAGCTTGGTACCTAGGCTGTCAGTCTTAATAAGTACATAAATAAGTAACATTTATATTAGTATTTTATGGCTATTTCCAAAAAAAGAAAATTAAAAAGAACTTCTCTTTATGTTGATTTCCCACGTTTATTTATCTGATGTTATGTGAATGCCTAGAATATACTAACAGGTGAAAGCGGCCTATTAAAGTGCAGTATCTTGTTGTATTGTGAAATATTTTTCAAAAGATCTTAAGAAGTAGTTTCCTTATTGTCAGCCTTATAAGACATATAAGACAAAAGCCAAAAGCCTTATTGTCAGGCTTATAAGACAAATTTTAAAAGAAATGGATTCTGTATTTGAATGTGTAGAGAAAATCCTTTCTTCTACTGGGCAATTTCAGTTCTAAAAATAGTAAATTCTGAGAAACATTCATGGCATTGTTCAAAATTTAACAAGATGATTGTTCATTATCAAAGTATTGATGACAGTACAGAAAAATGGAAAGCAACTTAAAAGTTAAACAGCAGAAAATTGGTTAAATATGTTATGGTATATTCATATTATAAGGCAATATTATGTAGCTATTGAAAATAGGTAAATACAGATTAAACCAAAAGAGTAGATTAAAATCTAAATACACAGAATAACCTAAGAACCACCACCAAAAGAAGCCAGAAAAAACTTTCATTCATACAAAAACAAAATACCATAAGAGTGTTCACAAAAATGTAAGTAGTGATTAGTCCTAGATGTTGAGGTAGTGTATCAATTGCTTTTAATTTTATTTTTTTCTTACGCTATGCCTTTCCTATGTTTTAAAGTTAAAACAATAGAGCTTTGGTAATAAAGCAATAAGATTATTCTAATTTTTAAAGAGGAATAAAGAGGACTGATATATACAATTCCTAACTCTCCTTCTTATCAATATGTATAGGATCACAAAAGATCATAAAGGACTGTTTCCAAAGCTTAATTCCCTCAGGTTCTCCTAAAACTCACAATACTACATAGAAAATTGAGACCTCACACATAGATAAATATTATCTATTTAATGTCGCTTAAGTAAAAAAGGAAAAGTGTTAGTCCTAGTCTAGTTCAAGCAATGAAAACTGAGCTACATTTAGCAAAATACATCTCCTAGAAGGAAAGTATGAGTTGCAAATCTAAAACAAAAATCACATCAGTATGGTTTATAGGAAGAGATATATGGCTAAAAGTAGAAAAGTTCCTAAGTGAAGGGTATACAGCAAAGTGTACCACATAACAAGAAATGCTTAACATAAACTCAGAAACAACTTTAAAAAAATTCCCCAACAGCAGATTTATGACAAACACAAAATGAAAAGGAAACGTAATGTAGTCGGAAATGTTTTAAAGGATAATGTATGCTGTCAGTTGCCACACTTGGTTTTTATCTGGTCATTGAAAATGTCTTCATGTAGCGTTTTCTAACAATGATATGTTGAAAATGTTGCTCTGAAATGTTTTTTTTTTAAATCTATACTTTTTTCTCCTCCTCCTGTTTTGGCCGTGGATATAACACCTAATTCAAACAGCCACAGCATGATGGCTCTGGATTTTGTCTTTTTAATGATCAATTTAGATTGTTCCATGCTCAATTTAACCATAATAAACCAATCCATCAAATCCTACCTACTCAGTCGCTATGCTCAGACAGGTGATTTAAGTAAAATCAAGTAGTATCTCAGGAGCAGTTACCTTCCAATATTTGAATAACATTGCAGCAGGTCTAGTTCCTAGCCTAGTCACCTACATGGTGACATTTAAAACACATTCAAAAAACACATTTCTCCCTGCTAATGTGAGACTGGAATTTTGCTCTTTTTCTCAAATATCTTCATTTGTACACCCAATATTGTTGATCTGACATTAACCAACCTAAACTTCACGATTCCTTTCATGTTACATTTTGTTTGATATTTTAAGTCAAAGTTGCCTACAACTTCTACCTCCCTCCATGGAGGGTGGTAAATAAAAAATGGATACATGACAATACAAAAATGAACGTATGACAGCTGCAACTCTCCGGGGGGCCACACAGACTGATGGGAGCGACAGATATTTACCAATTAAAATTAAATACAGCAAGTGTTAGGGATGCGCATTCTAACAGAAGTGTGTACAAAGTACTCTGAGGAGGAAAAAGGCAAAATGGAGCAGAGATTCATCTATCAAGTCTTTCAGGGAACCACAAGAAATGCAACAACAGTGTCTGATAAATACTGAGTGAACAAGTGTTAAGAAAATCTATGGGAAGCCATTGATTTGGACTGTGCTGTACTACACCCTAACAGACCAACCCAAAATGGAGTCACTCAGGCTAAGGTCCCATGTCACCAAACCAAAACCAAGCTGTTTACTTGTAAGATGTGACCTTCTAAGAAATCAGGGGAGAGGTGAAAGTCAGATTTCCCTGTAGGCTGGTTTCATGGAAAAATAAAAACCAGGAGACTCACAGCAACCAATCTGAAGGGGTCCAGTCAGCCTGAGCTGCTATGGTAAGGGCTTCCTGTGCTTTAACCCCTGCAAGGAAAGTAACGTGAAGTAACCTGATACTGACCAGTCCACTTTGTGCACTAGGCTGTTCCCTTATTCCTGCTCCAGCTGCCTTACACAAACTGACTTTTCTATCAGATGCAGAGGAGCTCCTGTGTACTTTGTCGACTGGATGCTGCTCAGTTCATGAATCACTAATAAAAGCCAATTAGATCTTTAAAAACTCAATTTGTTGAAATTTTGTTCTTTGACAGGAGTAAGACCTGCGAGTAAAAGATGAGCAGGAAGCAGTCTTTCAAATAATTGTCTAAGGTCACTCTTCTTGAGCACATCCAAGAAAGGTCCTAAAGCTACATCTGGTTATTTTCCTGTATTAGCTTCCCATTTCCTTGTAATTTCAATTTACTAAATGATTCATAATTTATTTTCCTGAGGAAAATAGAATGTGGAAAATGGCCACCTACAGGATGTCGAAAACGCCTAAACTACTAATGAGGTTTCTTTACAATAAGAGTTTTTTTAAAAAATTATATTACCACCAGCATATCTGCAGGAGTTCAAATGGAATATAAATCCAAGATTAAAATATTTAAAATCTTATAAGTAAATAATAAACTCATGGTATTTTACTCTATTCTCAGTTATCAAAAGAAAAATTTATAAAGAGGGTCCTTAATTTACAATGGTTTGACTTATTATTTTTTTTTTTTGACTTTTTGACAATGTGGAAGCTATATGCATTCAGTATCCTCCTTGGTTACAATGAGGTTGCTGAAATGTACTTTTGATTTATGCTATTTTCAACTTATAATGTGTTTATCTGCATGTAATCCTATTGCAAATCCAAGAGAATCTATGATCAATATATATTTCTAACTATAGAAATATATTGACAAAATATTTTTAATATATTGCTCATGTATACAACCTTCAGTTGATAATGATAAGAACATAGCTTAAAAACTCAAGAATTCAAATCCAACATTTTAGCCTTAAATATTATATTTAGAGTAAATATTTTCATGTGTAGCAAATAAAGCACTATAAATAATTTCTTCCTTGTTTTGAAATAACAACTTTAATTCTCCTTCAGGAAATATAAAACAAAGCAATAAAAATGATTATAAAATAAATGATGAAGATCACTTAAAGGATAATGGCAAGATCAACTGCAATTTAGGCCATGTTTCAAGGTTCTGAAAAGCTTCATATTTACAAATATTTATCAATCTTTAGTGTCAAATAATGTTGAATAGGTATTGATTATTTACAAGTAATCTATATCCTAATATTAGCTTTGAATTTTGTTTGAATAATGTATCTGTGAAATGAGGAATCAAAATTTCATTTGTTTAATTTTAAAAAGCAGTTTGAAAGATAAGGATTCTTCTCTAATCCTAAGCATAGGGCCATAGTTTTAGCTATGGACAACAGGATGAAAATGGAGGAAGCGATATCTGTGAGAAACAAATGAGTTTTCCAGTCTAAAATTTTGGAGTGTAAATTCAAAATGGAAAACAATTTAACGTCATACATAATTGTCCTGAGTTTCCTAACTTTTGGAATATCAGGAATGCCTCACTCCTATTCCAGAAGCTACCACTCCATTGAAGTCCTAAGAACTCTCTCTCACTTACCTGCCTACGATTTCTTTTCTTTAGCAGAGAATTCCCTAAAATAGTGGAAAAAGGTTTCTGAAAAGTAAGTACCCTGTCATGTGTTAGTTTTGATAATGTTTACTGTGGTTATTGAGACACACACAACTGAATAACAAAAGAGCCGTTCTAAAAGTCATCGCTTACGCTTTGACTTGGCATTCAGTGCATCCAAAACCATTCAACAAAAATATTTGTATAGCCTCATCCTCCTCTGCAGATCCATACCTGCCTACTGAACTATTCAGGTAGGGGCCATGTATAATTTGTACTTCCCAACCTCTTTGTTCCTGCTATTCTCATAGTTTGCAATGCCTTTCGGCTTTGCCCTTTCTTTCCTTCCTGACTTTGTCTTTTTTTTTTTTTTTTTTTTTTTTTTTTTTGAGACAGAGTCTCACTCTGTTGCCCAGGCTGGAGTGCAGTGGCACTGTCTTGGCTCACTGCAACCTCCCACCTCAATGGGCTCAAGCAATCCTCCCACCTCAGCCCCCCGAGCAGCTGGGACTACAGGCATGCGCCACCATGCCCGGCTAATTTTTGTATTTTTTGGTAGAGAAGGGGTTTCACTATGTTGGCCAGGCTGGTCTCAAGCACCTGACCTCAAGTGATCCACCTGCCACGGACTCCCAAAGTGCTGGGATTACAGGAATGAGCCACTCTGCCCAGCCATAACTGTCTTAGCTATGGAAGTTCTATTCATACGTCAAAGTCAGGCTTAAAAGATGGCTTTCTTTCTCTAGAACTTTCCTCAGCCTCTTGTTTTTCAGACCAAGCTAACTGCCCCCATATCAGTGTTTCCATAGCATTTTTCTCATTTCTTATGGCATTTGCTGTACCTATACTTTATTTTTTTCTCTTTATTCTTGTCTTTCCTACTTGATCGCTAAAACCTTGAAGGCAGGATGATTTTAATATCTACATACACCTTACTGAACACCTTTAATAT
The DNA here is from genome assembly GCF_029289425.2 of Pan paniscus. NCBI lineage: Eukaryota > Metazoa > Chordata > Mammalia > Primates > Hominidae > Pan > Pan paniscus. The sequence continues at coordinate 178,205,736 of NC_073252.2, read as the reverse complement.
AATAAGGTATGATATCTGGCAAGTTATTTAGCCTTTTTGTCTCCTTTTTATACTTAGGAATAGTAAAGGTGTCTATCACAAAATATTATTATGAGAATTTATTAAATGAAATGTTGAATATAAGTACAACGCCTGGGAGAGCAAATGCTAAAAAAAAATTAGTTATTAGTTTAAAGTAATGACCATATAATGAATATAAGCTTATTTCATGCATCCTTCAAGAAATCTAGCAAAATGTTTTGCATGTAGTAGGCACTCAAATACCGAATTAAATTGATATCTGCAACTATATTCTCTAAATTCTGAAAGCCAAGAGCAAATTTCTTTCAGGAGCAAAATTATTAGGGAATTCTGAAGTTCAAAAATCCTCTTCCGGGGTTGATATACTTTCATAAATTACCTGTATGAAATGTTAAGTTTCAGTAGCATAAACCCAGTCTCTGCTTGATATTGCCTTTCGTGGATAAATAAGTGAAACTTGGGGCCAGAAATCCCAGTTGGATATGAAAGCAAGGCGTAGGTAGAAAAAACACATAGAAGTTTAATATTATAGATCTTCCATCCTCCTACCGTGCTGGTCATTTCTAACTCCAGGCAGGCAGGATTCTAGTCACTGGAAACAGGAAATCGTCACTGACTAGGCAGCAGGGAGCTGGCAGCTAACTTGCGCCGTCTAAAGGAGAGGGAGCTTCACCACACATTTATGGGCTGCAGAAAAAACCGTCTCTTCTTTATACATCTGTGGATAATGTCACTATATTTGATTTGGCACAAACACACTGAGAAACAAATATCTTTGGTTGAATTTAGATGTGAGTCTCAGTTTCATATCTACCTGGCAATAATACATTCTGATATTTACCTTGTAATGGTGTAGCACGTGATTATATACATTATACCTTAAAATTATCCATCAGAAAGAAATACTGTAAAATCTGAAGAGGTTATATGTAGGTTTTAATCTTATACGGTCTATTAAAGCAGTCAGAATTTTCAAAGCAGTCAGAATTTTCTTTTTTTGTATATATTTTCAAAGCAGTCAGAATTTTCAAACAGTCAGAATTTTCTTTTTTTGTACATATTAACAAAGCAGTCAGAATTTTCTTTTTTTGTATATATTTATACATTTAATCTCCTTGCCAACTCTAGCTATTTTCTTTATCTTTGTGTAAAATCAATGGAAATAATAATAGGAGCTAAACAAACTTTGGAAGACTAATACTCATTCTCACAGTGAAGGTATACCTTCTTTAGGTGAATTTAAGAGAAGCAGTTTGAATAGTAGCTTTTATGAAGATGGAGAGAAGCAGAAGGCTTCCAGTATATCACAGAGAGATGCAAGAAATATTTTTAAACCTTTTCTTTAATAATTCAAACCTAGCCAAAGAAGGTTGTACTCTCTGTTTCTTTGTGGACTCAGAGGTGTTTGGGCATTGGCGTCAAACTGGTTCTTTCCCAAGAGAAGCTTATGAGTGGGGTAAAAAACAAATGGAATCAGATAGAAGGGAAAAAACTATTCTCTTGCATTTATTATAAAAATAAGTGTAACATTATATAGTATACAATACAAAATGATACAGATGAGTTTTAGCACCTGTTAAAGAATGTTCATGGGAGGCCATTGTTTTGGACCAGCCTCCTGCCCTAGGCCCCAGCAGACCAGATCAAACTAGAATGGAGTCACATATGCTAAGTGCCACCTACTCAAATTGAATTTTGAAACTGCCCAGTTTTCCAAAAAAAACGGGAAAGTCCAGTTGAACTTTGTTAGCATAATAAGGAAGTCCTCTCTGATTTTAACCCCATAAGAGAAGTCACTTTGAAATGATTCATCTGCTTTTTATTCACCATTTCTGCCTTCTTCAGACCTTTCCTGCCTATGAAACCAATCTCCTCGGCTCAGCTCATCTGAACATTTATTTTATTTTATAAAATGATGTGTTGCCTGATTCTAGAACCTCTGAAAACCATTAGATATTTAAACTAATTTGTTGTTATTTTGCCTTTGACACATCTTAAATGTTTAAATATCTAGAATGAAAAGTGGTAAAATATTTTTAAATATAAGTATAATATAAGAATATAATATAAGAATATGTTTAGTAAGATTTTCAAAAGGGGCATTGTAAATATGACAGAGTTCTTGATTTAAACTATGAAGTAGTTTTTTTAACAGATTGTACAAGGTAAGACATGTTTTAGAATTGTTATCTTAAAATAACATGTTGGCATCGTTATTATCTAGTTTTAATGGGTAAGTTTATGAGTAATATTTTTATGCACTTCTACATTTTCAAAATTTTGACTAGAGCACACTTTGACTTTATAATGAGAAAAGACTTATTAAACAAATAAGGCCAAATGCATGCAATCAATAAACAAAGATTAACAGACAAGTAGTTTCAATTCAGATCTGTGTTTTTATACATTCTGCTTTAAATGTATAATTTATCTTCCAACTTCTTTCTATAGATCATAATTGCATTGATAGTTGCTGCTGGCATTTTAAATTTAAAGGTCCCATTTTTGTAGAATAAGAGAAACTCCAAACCTCAGCATCACAAAATATAACCATGTAACAAACATGCACATTAACCCCCTGAATCTAAAATAAAAGTAGAAATTCAAAAACATAAGCTAATTGAATATTAACATTTATCTATTTTTTTTTTTTTTGCTTTAAGTTAAAGGTTGAAAAATAGTAAATTTGAAAGCTGACATAATTCAATTACACATGTTTTATATGGCATTCTTTTTAATAAAAGTGATTTCAGGAAAAAAAAAAAGAGAGAAACTAGACAAGACTTATCAGCAGTAACAGCCTGAATGCAGGAGATTCAGAGTTTTACACTGTCAAACAAGAGGGTCCATGCAAACTATCAGAGGCCAAAAGTATGTGCTCATATGCATTTAGTTTGCAGACACAGAGATATAGAGCCTCTGGAGCATCGAAAAATGAAACATATAATAAAGGTCTATGTCTACCTAATAGTTAATTGCAAAATCCTCTATAACTCTTGAAATCCCACATCACTCTTGAAAATCAGCTACCGTCTAAAGTACCAAAGTTGCAAAGAAGGCAAAGAATAAATTAGTGTCACCTGTTCCATTCCCATCTCTCTACATGCTCAAATCATGAGTCTTCATTTCTTTTCTTTTCTTTTCTTTTCTTTCTTTCTTTATTTTTTTTTTTTGATAGGGTCTCACTCTGTCACCCAGGCTGGAGTTTGGTGGTGCAGTCACAGCTCTTCATGCAGCCTTGACGTCCCATGCTCAGATGATTCCCCTACCTCAGTCTCCCAAGTAGCTGAGACTACAGGTGCGTGCCACCATGCCAGGCAATTTTTTGTTTGTTTGTTTGTTTTTTTGATAGAGACAGGGTTTTGCCATGTTGGCCAGGCTGGTCTCAAACTTCTGGGCTCAAGCAATCTGCCCACTTTGACCCCCCAAAATGTTGGGATTATAGGCATGAGCCACTCTGCACCAGGTTCTTCATTTCTAAGAAGCTAAGTGGTTTCTGGCAGAAACAGAATAAAAATGGGCTACCTGGCATGGTGACTGTTCTACACTATCTCATAACTTTCTTCTTCCTTAATGCTATACATTCCACAATTCAGCTGGCTTTCTTTTGCTTATATTTTTCAGTAAACAAAGACAATTTATTACATAATTTGTTTTGAAATTTTGGTTGTGAAAAATGTTTTACATTTGAACGAAGATATCAAATGACAAGAAAATAAGCTCTTAGCACTTTGGATTCAGCAGTGCTCTGCCCTAGTGTTCAGCGACTTTATGTACTCAGTTATTTACAGATCCAAGTATATGCTCACTTAGTATTAAAAAAACGGAGGAAGAGACAGCCAAATATAGAAGATTCTTTCGCAGCACTATGGTAATTTGACAAATTTTCCACATTAAAATGATAGTTATATTCTAATTTAAGGAGAGTGAAATTGAGACTGAAAACTGGTTCCTTATTTCAGATGCATAGGGCAACATACCTGAAGAAATATGCCTCTGCCTAGTTACACGGAGACGTGTGCTTTAGGAAACAAAGTGCTCACCCTCATGTTGCTATAGCTACACTTGTGTACCTGTAAGAATTCTGCAAAAATGAATCCCATTATATTGAAGAACAAAACACCAGAGACATTTCACTTGACAGAAAATTTAAATAAATCTCCTTACAGAATATGCATCACTTTTAGTCACTTTGCAGGGGAGTGACCTGCTACTGTAGTAGTTCCATTCATTATATATGCATAAATTTTAAGACTATTGCTATTTGCACAGTACAAAAGAAATATTTGCATGCTGGGACATAATGAGGATCCATCACAATGAAAAGTTTCATAGTTTATGGGAAAATGTTTAGTTTTAATATGCTTGGTTCTTCAATTTGGGAATATGCCAAATTCTTTTGTAAAATCCTGTAAATTAGAAAGATCTTCCCCACTCCCTCATCAAATGCTTCTGGACCATAGGCTTCACCTCTGTTGCTTGTCATGATAAAAAAAAAAAAAAAAGTTGATAGAATAAAAGGGAAATGGAGATTCTTCTTTTTCTACAATAGCAAGGCTTATGAAAAACTAGCATTAGTTCAAGCCAGAACCAAAAATCACAGTTCACTTATAAGCACTAATATTATTTACGCTACTATCCTACTGTTAATCATGTTATAAGGAACAGGCCTATGAGACATACTGTTTCTACTTTTTTCCATTATCTCATTTTCAATGAATTCCTTTAAACTTTTTCTTCTGATACAGTCTAGAGGCCGCATCATGCTGTCTTTAGGATCATAAACCCTTACATCTGAGACCTGGGCTTGAAGCCTTGACAATGTTCTTTATTAGTTGTCCAACTCTTCTACTAAACGGTGCTAATCATAGAATCTACACCACGTATTGGTTGTGAGGTTAAATGAGAACTCTTACCCCAGTGCTGAACCCACTAAGTTCTCTGCGTGAGTTCACTATTATCATTGGTAATTTTGCAGGAGCAAACATAATAGCAATTATAATGACTATGGCACACTGTACTACCAGATAGCTGGTAAGCAGAATAGATAAATCTTATCAATTGCTGTGACTTGAGCTATTAATGGCCCAAAACTTAAATACAGTGCTTTTGTCCCCAATACTTCGTGTTAGCATTAACTCTCAAGCAAAGACATTTAGTAATTTAAAAACATGTTTTAAAGACACATACATAGCATATGTTGTTTTAACCTAGAGGTCTTTTCTGTAACATTGATCCTGAGGATAACATTATAGTAATAATTATGCTTGGAAATTCATCCACTTGCAGATACTTACAACCCTGTACCAGAGTTGAAGTGACAAACCAAAGACAACCTGTGCTCTAACAAACATTCAAGTATTACCTCTATTTAGATCTAAATTTATGTGTATGTCATAGTCATATCTATACCTATATATATAGAATTCTAACTTACAGGTAGTATTTGAAAAATTATAATGAATCAATAAATCCTACATTTTTTGCAGATTTGTCATGTTATCTAGACAAAATCCTTCTAAAAACATTAAAGCAAAACCACCTTCTCAGCTGTTACACAACAGAACTACCTCTCCATCCTGTTTGCCAAATAAAATTCTACTTTCTTTCATGTTTACCATTCTATCAGGAACATCCCCAATTCCACTTTGGTCTGTATCAAACGCTTTTAATGCCACATGCCAGCACATAATTTCCACTTATTTTAGTGTTGAGTTTTCCTGCCTTCATTTTATTTTATTTTTTTAGTCGGAGTCTCACTCTCTTGCCCAGGATGGAGTGCAACGGCATGATCTCGGCTCACTGCAACCTCCACCTACCAGTTTCATACAGTTCTGATTCTCCCATCTCAGCCTCCCAGGTGGCTGGGACTGCAGGTGTATGCCACCATGCCTGGCTCATATTTTTGTGTCATTAGTAGAGACAGGGTTTCACCATGTTGGCCAGGCTGGTCTCAAACTCCTGACCTCAAGTGATCTGCCCACCTCAGCCTCCCAGAGTGCTGGAATTACAGGCGTGAGCCACTGCACCAGGCCCTGCCTTCATGATTACTTACCTCCCCTTTCATGATGCCTAATCTCAAGAGGTGCCCCTCTGCAAACAGTTATCTGCCTTTGAGACATCACGGCTGTAGACTACTCATCCTCGGCCTCTATTAAATTATCTGGTTATATTTAGTGACAAAAGTGAGACAATTCTTTCCCCTGTTATCAATGCAGCATATCCTGGGAAAACACAGTCATGAGTCAGTCTCTTACATAAATATACTTAAGATTTTTACTATTCTCTAGATTGGAACTCCTCAGTGTTTAATTCATATGCAAATCACATGAGGAAACTGATGAAAGGTAGATTCAGATTCCATAGGCCTGGGGTGGGACTTGAGAATTCAGATGATCCTGATGAGGCTGTTCCAAGGTCTACGCTTTATCAAACCAGGAGCTAAAGTGATCCTAATGCTATCCTTTATTTTGATAACTGTCATTTCATTCTACTTTATTAGTGTAAAATTTGGCATATTCCTCTATAATTTTTGTCCCATAAATTCTAGCCTTCCATAATTCAATGTTTAATAGGACACAGGCTACTTTCTGGAAGTTTAACATTGTAAAGGGCATGCATATCTTCTGGTAGAGACTTTTATGAATCTTTTCCACAATATTTCAAACAGTTATCTAAACGCTGGGCACGCACATACGCATAAACAGTGACAGGAGCTGGAGATTTTATTTTGTCTCTCATAGTCCTCATCAAAAGGATATTCTAGGACATTATCAGATGACATTGGTAAAATAAAATGATATACGAGAGCGTTTTAAATTTATTTTTTACTTTCCATTTTTTGGGAGGGTGTAGGGTAGATGAAGATACAACAAAGTTTCAAGTCTCTCAACTACAGGAGATGGTAACGATGCCTGAAGTCTCTCACTTTATTCATACAAAAACTCTTATATACAATAAGATGAGGTGTTTTTTTGTGGTGGAGTACATTGTTAGTGATGTAATGATTCACGATAATTATTTCCATCATTCTTAGCCAAAGAGAGCCTGGGACAAAGTTGGGTTTAAATCTTAAATCTTAGTTCTGCCACTAACTAGCTTTGTGACCTACAGCTCAATCTTAGGAAATGTCTGACACTTAATATTCATTTGATTATTCATTACTAATACTTTTCATACTGGCATATTACAGAGAACTTTGAAATTATAGTTGTGGACATGACCATATGGCAAGAATGAGGTAAGGGTGGATGGCTGTCTTGGAGCACGCAAGAGCAGGGATGCTAGGAGGTTTTATAGAGCCTTCAATTTTCCCACTGGTCCCTTCCTTACATTTCCAAGTTTTTCCTCATGTTATTGATCTAAACCTGCACAGGGATAAAAAAGTTATAGAACATAACTAAGATCAGTGAAGAAATTAGCCACTAGAAAATAGCGACAAGAGTCAGAAGTCCTCAAATTCATAAATTGACAGAAAATTTGATGTCCATAAAGTTTATGTTGACCTAAATAAGGGCAAAAATATATTCTGAATATTTCAGCTAAATGTATCCATCTAATTATTTCTTAGATATACCTAAAAAAGATTTCAGTACCATTGTCTTGAAAATTGTGTAAGCAACACACATCCTTACTATCTGCATTTTAAATTGAATTAAAGAATAACCTATTCTACTTAAATTTATAAACAGTGAAAAACAGTGTTAAAATTAAACACAATTTTGAAAAAAATGTGCACTGATAAATGGTCAAGGAAATTTTAAACATATATGCATTTAATTGCAGTATAATATTTCCAACTATGAATCAAGTGAATTTCCAGAATTTTCTCAATAATGAAATTTATGGGCTTCAGGTTCATTATTATGATCTTGAGGAAATTTCACAGGACTGCAGTGCCATCATTACATTGTTCTATTACACCTCTTAGAATGCAACCATTTTCATTTAGGGCACAGGTAGATATTGAGTCAAATGTGATGGCACATTTATTTGATGTTATGGCATAGATATAAATATATTATTTACATTTGATTACTTTGCAAACAAACTGTTATTATATAGTTATTTCATGTATTTACTTTTTGGGATTGTCTAGTGGGGTTTTAAAATTTCTTCCTGATTTGAGAGATATAACTCACTGTTTATTCTGGAGAATTAAAATATGCAAGTGAATTATTGAGATATATATTTATAATTTAATTTTATTCAACAGTCAAATAATACAAATGTAAAAATATTACTTTCTAAATCTATGGGGATGCATAATGCAAAATTATAAATAACTTAAACCATACTGAATATGTTTGAATAAAATTTTTACTGCTGATTTCTCCTATATTTAATTACTAGTTATATTATGTATTTTTCCTCCAGGTACCAGATACTTTAAATAACAAATGCTATTTTTATGGTGCATTATCATATCATTTAGAATATGAACTGATTATACATACTAACTTGAGTTACACATTATTCTCACCCCTAATGCTGATTTGGATACATTTCTGTACTGGAAAATATAGGAAGGCTGAAGCACCAGCTAACATTTATATAACAACAGAAAAACCCAAATAAAAAACATTTGGATCTGAACTAAAGTGAATGCATCTGATGAAATCTAAATTGCAATGGCATAACATTATCTGGTAATGTTACCATAAAAGAACTGCTGCTAGAATCCAAATTTACCTTACAGATATCACAAAAGTTAAGTGGTGTTACTAAAATTTGATTCTTAGGACGTTTCTACGGGACGCAAGTGTATTCAAATGTTCTGTGCAATTTGCCTCAAGATGTCTTTTTCAGTAATGATCGTTTATAAGGCTTGTAATGAAACACAGAGAGTGAGAGAACACATGGTTATGTGGGTGTTAGGAGGGTAAACGTAAATTCCCGGCCCTGGAACCAATTTCTTGAAAAGGACTTCCCTCCATCACCTCATCCTAGTTCAAAACAACTAATTGCACTTCAAAATTTTAAGGAACAAGTTAAAAAAGAACAAGGACTGGCATTTCACTATTATGGCCAAGGAGTTAATTATTCCTAATTATATGAAATCATTTCCAAGTATATCGCTTAAAATTCTTGATTTACTAGGGTTGGGAAGTTTGGGGGAGTAACTAGGTGAGGTCTTAGCCACATCTCTGTTGTACCTATGGGCTCATCTTATGCGAGTGCTTTCCTTGCTTGAGACTGTTAACAAGAATAGACTCTAAAGAAATAGCACAGGCTGGACCCGGTGCCTCATGCCTATAATCCCAGCACTTTGGGAGGCCAAGGCGGGTGGATCTCGAAGTCAGGAGTTCGAGACCAGCCTGGCCAACATGGTGAAACCCCATCTCTACTAAAAATACAAAAATTAGCCAGGGGTGGTAGCGGGTGCTTGTAGTCTCAGCTACTCAGGAGGCTGAGGCTGGAGAATGGCGTGAACCTGGGAGGCAGAGCTTGCAGTGAGCCAAGATTGCGCCACTGGACTCCAGCCCAGGTGATAGAGCGAGACTCCATCTCACCAAAAAAAAAAAAAAAAAAAAAAAAAAGAAATAAGAAAATGAGGAAATAGACCAATTTTATATTTAAAGAAATCTGTAATCATAAACCAGGTTCACTGCGGAAATGAAGTACTGTTCTCATAACGATAGATTTCAATTTTGTTTGAAATAAAAAAATGAAAAATGATTTTCAACTTCTGTTTTTTGGTGGTGGTTGTTCGTTTTTTGAGACAGAGTTTCGTTCTTGTCACCCAGGCTGGAGTGCAATGGCACTATCTCAGCTCACCGCAACCTCTGCCACCTGGGCTCAAGCGATTCTCCTACCTCAGTCCCTCAAGTAGCTGGGATTATAGGCACCCGCCACCACGCCCGGCTAATTTTTGTTTTCTTTTTTTTAGTAGAGAAGAGGTTTCTCTGTGTGGGTCAGGCTGGTCTCCAATTCCTGACCTCAGGTGATCCACCCGCCTTGGCCTTCCAAAGTGCTGGGATCACAGGCATGAGGCACCGCTTCCGGCCTAATTTTTCATCTCTGAACACCCTATGGATAATAAAATCCATTTCCTCATTTAAGTTATCCGAGTTTATCAAGAAATTGCATAAATACTTACAGTCAGGTACGTGTCACATGCTTTGCAAATATCCAATTCTACTTTCAGAAAAAATAAAGAACTTTGAAAATATTCCTATTTGACAAAAAGGAGGAAATGAGACTCAGAAGGTTGAAGTATCTTCTCTGGGATCAAATTACCCGTAAGAATAAGAGCTCTAACATTAATCTTGGATTTTCATTCATGGCACCAGCGGTTCTCAACATCCTGTGTAACAGAATGAGACCACTGTGCAGCAGAGGGCTCATTCAAAACAGACTGCGGCAATCCACTCTCGGGTCTTCTGGTTCAGTGGGTGTGGACTGGGGCCCAGGAACATGCATTTCGAACAAGTTCCCAGGTGACACTGCTGGGGCTGGTGGAGACGCTTTAGGACCCCTGTGCTACCCCAGGCTGTTTGTGGTTTCTCTCCCTTACTTGACTGTGCCCACCTTGAGGTTTAGAGCCTGGTCTCTTTTACTAGGTATCACTCTATTCCCAGAGCCTAACAGAGTGTTTGGGATATAGGAGGCATCCAATAAATACATAGGAATAAGTAGATGATTGAAGAAAGTCTTTTTTTTTTTTTTTTTTTGAGACAGAGTCGCTCTGTCATACAGGCTGGAGTACAGTGGTATGATCACAGCTCACTGCAGCCTCCACCTCCCAGGCTCAAGTGATTCTCCTGCCTCAGCCTCCCGAGTAGCTGGGATTACAGGCATGCACCACCCCCCGCGGCTAATTTTTGTATTTTTAGTAGAGACGGGGTTTTGCCATGTTGGCCAGGCTGACCTCAAATTCCTGACCTCAAGTGATCCACCTGCCTCGGCCTCCCAAAGTGCTGGGATTACTGGCATGAGCCACTGTGCCCGGCCTTAAAGAAAGTCTTTACAAGATACTTGGAGTGGCTCAGCTCCTCTTTGAATCCAATTAAACATAAATTGCTGCGATAGAATTCCAGAAGGTGAGGTGAACTTCCTCATTTTACAGGTGACGAACTGAGTTCCAGAGACGACAAGTGAACTGCCTGAGGATCAGGAAGCCAAGACCAGAACAGCTGCCTGTTAGTATTTTCCTTCTTTAAAAGAATACAGCTTATTAAGCTGTCTAGGGAAACTACGGGAACTTCAGACAATAAACCATTTATCTTAGTGTTTTATCCGTTGTTTCAAACTGAGATGTGGGAAATATAAGAATTCAAATGTGTGTGCTCAACACAGATTTCATGCCTATGATGCACCAGGCACAGTGGAGAGCGTAAGAGATTTGTAAAGCACAGTCCCTTCCATCAAAATCGTACCGTCTAGTTAGGGAGATGAAATTCACACATGAATCCCACGCAGCGATACCAGTCAGCATAAATTGAAAGTAGTGCGGTGCTTGTTATGCGTCCGCTAGTGCCAACAGAAGACGAGTGCTCTTTAGAGATGATAAAGCTTCAAGAAGAGGTGGAGTTTGAGCAAGGCCTCAAAAAATTTGAACTGTCAGGAGAAGAGGAGCTTGGAGAGTAAAATAGCTTAAAAGTGCACATCATAGTACATAAAACAGATGTGGAAATGTGCGTATTGAAGTTGGGGATGACGGCATTTGGGAATAAGTGAAATGATAACAGGGTACATTGATAGACTTTCAGAAAAACTTAGAAACCAGTCTATCATTGTTGGACATTTGATAGACTGGATTAAGAAAATGTGGCACATATACACCATGGAATACTATGCAGCCATAAAAAATGATGAGTTCATGTCCTTTGTAGGGACATGGATGAAACTGGAAACCATCATTCTCAGTAAACTATCGCAAGAACAAAAAACCAAACACCGCATATTCTCACTCATAGGTGGGAATTGAACAATGAGATCACATGGACACAGGAAGGGGAACATCACACTCTGGGGACTGTGGTGGGGAGGGGGGAGGGGGGAGGGATAGCATTGGGAGATATACCTAATGCTAGATGACGAGTTAGTGGGTGCAGCGCACCAGCATGGCACATGTATACATATGTAACTAACCTGCACAACGTGCACATGTACCCTAAAACTTAAAGCATAATTAAAAAAAAAAAAAAAAAACTTAGAAACCACTGAATATTGTGGAATGACTGCGGTTACTAGGGCAGGGTAGTGACACGGGAAAAGGGAAAGGGAAGCTGAGATTTTCTTCACTCACAGCTTACGTGGCTCACTCACCCTTCCACTCGCCCCAGGATCCACTGCAGGCAAAAATATTTCCTGAGAAAATGCATCCCAAGCCTGAGACGCTTCCGCAGTGTTTATCTCAACTTACCTATGGCATGGATGTAATGACAAATAGGACTCTTGGCTCATATAATCTAAGATTTCCAGATTTATTTATCTGCATATGAAGAATGCACAGTTTATTTTGTAGCCACTGCCTGTGTTTCTCTGTTTCTAAGAGGATGACTTCTCTACCCCTTGTTTGGCATGAACCCGTGCCATGCAACCACGCTCTTACCCTATCCTCTACCAACAACCACAATTCTTTCATGTGAACTGCTTTTTTTTTTTTTTTTTTTTGGTCTAAGACCAAACAACAATAACAATTAAAAAAATAATTTCTTTGGTCTGTGGTTAGATTGTAAATCAAAACTGCCATTCCTGAAGTTAAGTGAACCTCAGTGCAAAAGGCTTCCTGAAATTGTTCCCAGAGAAATTCCCTAACTAGCCTTTCATCTGTCTTTTTTGTACATCAACCATATTCAGCCATTTGTGTCTGGAATCCAACTAGCCCATCTGCTCCTGTTTTTAATAATTTTCTAGCACATTGCTTAGTTCAGCAGCCCCTCCAATCTCAATGAGGCCATTCTGACTCAATTGTTTGTTCTCTTCTTTCTCTTATAGAAGTTTGTATTTTGCTTTGAAAGGCCGCTTTCTTACTCAAGACCATCCAACTCCCTATAGGGACTCCTCTCCTTACACACACTCCTGTGATTAGGATATTGTTGTCTCATCTTCAGACTGAATGCATTGTTCAGGATTTGTTTATTTTACAGGATAAATTCCATGTGTTACTCAGCAACAACCTTCATATTGCTATAGTCTCCTTCCAACTAAGGATATTCTTAAATCTACATGTGGATTCCAGGGAATATTTGAGTACTTTTTAAAATGTGATTTTACAAGAATTAGTGGATCACAATACAGATCAAATTTGAAAATAATTTTCACAAAAGACCACATAGAGAGGTTGTTTCTGAAAGTGTTAATCCATGCAGCATTGTAAATGCTTTCTGCCAGCATTTGGTTGTTCTAATAATATAGTTATTGTTTATTGTCACAGGTTTTTAAAAAGCTATAAATATATTTTTAATTATGTAGAAATATTATACCATATGTAGCTAGCTGTCACTCTTCCTGCATGTATATGTTAAAGAAGAAGTTGAAAATTGAATATTTAGCTTGGATATCATGAGTTTAATCATGAGAGTTTAACACAAAAACAAAAGGCAACTAACCAGGGGAAAAAAAAAACCCACTTCAATCCCTTTATTGTAAATCACAAGTTAATGAATCTATTATAAATTCACAGTCTTTATCTTGCTAATTAAAAAAAAAGAAATCATTAATCCTAGACTTCTAAGTGAATTCATCAAATTATAACAGAAAACCAAGTATAAAAACTGACCAAGCATTAAGAGATACTCTGAAAGCATTATCTATATTGCCCAAATCTCTGCATTTGTGAAGTTTATTCACTAATCCTATTAGTTTCTGATTATGGGCTGTTAAAATAAGAAGTAATATATTACTATAATAGATGTTTGATGTTAGTAACCAATAATTATTTCCAAAGAATTTTTAATTAACCAGTAGCTTTATAAACCACAAGGCAAGGCAAATTAAATACTACTTTACTAAAAAAAATGTATTTAAGTGCTTATTTTTTACAAGAAGGTAAATCATTAAAAGCAACTGAAAATGGACTTCTCAATTTTAAAGTAGTAGCCGATAGAATTGAAAATATGTAGTATTTTCATTATTTTCTGAAAACACTTGTTAAGTCCCTATGGTACTGACTCACTTTCAAATTTCTGAATGTCTACCAGAATGAGACACTCTTGTGCTGAAAATCCACTGGAGAATTATTCTCGATATAGGATAGCAATATCTATCCCATTGTTTCATTCAGATGTAAATGTGTATACATTTCCTCTGCATCCTTGCCTTCAGGGAAGCTTTATTTTGGCATAATAAATGTTTGAAAATACTTCCTAATAGCATACAGCTTTTATTCTAGCTATGGGCAACTGTATAGGAAATATATTTTAACTGGTTAAAAAAAAACCCTTTCAGACTCTGTATTGTCAAACACACATTAGGTGAAAAGCATGAAAAATGCCATTTAAAGGCATGCTCAGGGGCTAACTGCAAGCTTGCTTTCCCCTGACACAATCAACTACTCTTTCTCTTTCTATGTGTATGTGTGTTTATATAATATATATAGCTCGTCCTCTGCAAGAAAGACGCTATCAAAAAGGGGTGGGGAGCCTCAGAAATCATTCGCAGTGTAGATTTACCAACATGGTTTCAGTTTATGTCTTCCCCAAGGCAATAACTCTGTGCAGATGTTGAGGAAACCAACTTCCTACAGTGTTTGAAACACAAATCATTAACTTGTTACCAGTCTACATGGGAAGTCAGAATACAAAACAGCTTAAATATGTTAACTTAGATGCAGTCAAGCTTGTTCCCATTCATTTGAACTACTGAGAAGTCAGTACAAAATCCACAAACTTCCTATGCCTTGGAGGATTGCTTTATTCTCTGAAGAATACACTACTATGTCTGAATACATTCTCCAGATATTTCTACAATTCAACAATTTGATAGACACATTCACAGTGAGAAAAAAATGTAACAATTCAATATTATAAAACAAGGAACACAAAATCTTATTGGACAGAACCTAATAAAAGATGTCATTGTTCAACTCATTACTCAGATAATGTGGTAAACATTTCTAATGCCTCACCACCATTGAAGTGACTCAGCCCACTCAGGTTAATTCATTCAGGTAACTATTATTTGTTAAGTGCCTATTATTTTCTGGATAACTCAAGTTCAAACAACATGAGTTTTCATGAGCAGAAAAATAAAAACTATCTTATATTCTAGTTTGCAGAAAGAAGTAGTAAAATAAAATAAGTAAAACCTATAGAATTGGTGATAAGTAAAACTTAAAAGAGAAGTAGAGTGGGAGAAATAGTGTTGAATAGTGTGAAATAGCGTTGAAATGGTGTTTTCAACAGGCAGGCCTCACTGAGATGGTGGAATTTGAGAACAGATCTTACTGAGAAATAAGCCAAAGGGATATCTGGGGAAGAATATTCCAGGAAGAGGGAAGAGACTGGGTGAAATTCTTGAGACTGAACAACAGCACCCCACTTACTTTCTATATAGCTTATTTATCCACTGAACATTAGAGTTCTTAGGACTAGTATAGCATGAGGTAGTTGTGGTGGTTAAAGGAAGAATACCTGTAAAGAACTTTGCCCAGAACCTGGAAAGTAACTGATTACATTTTAGAAATTGTCATAAGCTGATGATACCCTAAAATTACTTATTCTTCCAATCTTCCCCAGAGACATTACCAATGTCCACAGCCACTTATCAAGTAACTGAGTCATGTGCTAGGGAAACCAAAGCATGACAAATGTGTCCTGAATTCTAGGATTTCTGCTCGACGAATACGACAACAAATGCATGCATGACCAATGCACATACAACAGAAAGGCAAAGTTAGAATATTAGGAAATTGGGGGCCTGGTACGGTGGCTCACACCTGTAATCCCAGCACTTTGGGAGGCCGAGGCAGGCAGATCACGAGGTCAGGAAATCGAGACCATCCTGGCTCACGTGATGAAACCCTGTCTCTACTAAAAATACAAGAAAATTAGCTGGGCGTGGTGGCGGGCGCCTGTAGTCCCAGGCTGAGGCAGGAGAATCGCGTGAACCCGGGAGGCGGAGCTTGCAATGAGCCGAGATCACACCACTGCACACCAGCCTGGGCGACAGAGCAAGACTCTGTCTTAAAAAAAAAAAAAGAAAGAAAGGAAGAAAGAAAGAAAGAAAGAAAGAAAGAAAGAAAGAAAGAAAGAAAGAAAGAAAGAAAGAAAGAAAGAAAGAAAGAAAGAAAGAAAGAAAGAAAGAAATTGGGGCTGGGTGCAGTGGCTCACGCCTGTAATCCCAGCACTTTCGGAGGCTGAGGCAGGCGGATCCCCTGAGGTCAGGAGTTCAACATCAGCCTGGCCAACATGGTGAAACCCCGACTCTACTAAAAATACAAAAATTAGCCGGGTGTGGTAGTGCAGGCCTGTAATCCCAGCTACTAGGGAGGCCGAGGCAGGAGAATTGCTTGAACTCGGGGGCGGAGGTTGCAGTGAGCGGAGACTGCGCCACCGCACTCCCGCCTGGCCGACACAGCAAGATTCCGTCTCGAAAAAAAAAAAAGAAAAAAAAGAAAAAAAAAAAAAGAAATTGGTTGAAATAATACTGTGAATATTTGCAGTTAGTCTTCTAACCATGCTTGAAACAACTGCAATTTTTAAACACTGTTTTATATGGTTCAGTGAAGTTTCAAACCGATGACAAAATTCACCCACATTTCTTTACCTGACCTTCATGTAGTAGTACATCTGTAGATTATGTGTAGTTTACTAAAACTCAGAAGTGTTGCCAAGAGAATTTCTCCTTTGTTCACAGAAATTTCTTGTTGTCTATATTAATGACTGAAGGCATTAATTCCTCATTTCTAGACTAATAGGAAAGCCTCACAAAATCAATATCCGTATTATCAACTGGAGCTTGGTGGTCAGATATAGATCCACAGTCTTTGCAGACATTGCTCCATTTATGAAGAAAAACAAAGTATTCAAATTTATAGTACAAATACTATCCCACCTTTCAAGGATACTCATCTACTATTGACTTGGGAGGGACTGATTATTACTGAAAGAACGTCAAATAATTTCTTCTTTACTTGAAACACAGCGCCTCAAACTACAGCTCACTACCAATATGTACTTTCTTCATACTGAAGGTAAGACAATATTTCGCCTTCACAGAGAGAAAAGACATAGGAATTCTGCAGAACGCTCAAGGTGAAGAGACAGAACTTGAAAATCCTGAAGACAGAGGAAGAGCAGAATAATAAGACTTATTATACAGTCAATTATTTTCTCACCATGAATTAACATGAATTCAAACCAAAAAGAGCATTTCAAATGAACAGAGGACACACACATATTTGAAAAATGCCCTAAAATGACTCCTCTTGAATCGTAGTCGAAAGAGGCACCTATTTCTATGCAGATTTGTGTGGCACCTAGCGCTTTGCTGTACTTAATACTTTATGTTCAATACAGGTAAAATGTGAATAATGCCTTTGTCAGTATCCACTAAAATGAAGATAGATCTCCTCTCCAGGAATATTGTAGCTGGGCTAAATATTTTATGGCAGAAGATTAGGGAGCTGTCTCACATCGTACACATCGTGGTCAAAGTGGAGAACGTCTTTCTACCCCTGAAGGAATTCCTTCCAGGTGCAGGCATATGGATAAACAGAACAATCCCGACTGTGCCCTGCCCCGTTCCCCCGCCACAGAGGAGGTAGACCAGTGGACTTGGGAAAAATAAACTGTGCTGCACTGAGCGCCGTATTTATCCTTCTCATGAGCCATCCCCTACCGGGAGAATTTAGTATTCCACTGGTGTAGGTTCTTCCTGACTAATTAATAAAAAAATACGTTTTGGCCGCAATGTGCCATATTTGGTTTTATTTCTCAATTGTTGGGAAGCTTGTATGGGGAAGATAGTTGCAACTTACGGGGTCTTTTCAGAGGCCTCAACGATCCTGGCCCTGTGTCTGTGGCTCTCTGGCCATCGTAATTTACCTAAAGAGAACATCTGTATAGCGGAAGGTATTTCCAGGGACAGAAGAGGCACTGTCCTAATGCTACACGTCAAGACATGACCCGGTGAATTACCATAGTGATAATAATGATTTAACATTAATTGAGGGCTTACTGTTTGAAACGAATGGTTTTAAATACCGTGTTTGTAGTGACCCACTTAAGTTCCCACAACAACTATCTTTTTTTTTTTTTTTTTAAATTTTTTTTTTATTATACTTTAAGTTTTAGGGTACATGTGCACATTGTGCAGGTTAGTTACATATGTATACATGTGCCATGCTGGTGCGCTGCACCCACTAACTCGTCATCTAGCATTAGGTATATCTCCCAATGCTATCCCTCCCCCCTCCCCCCTCCCCACGGAAACACAGAGAAGCTGAGTGACTTGCAAAGTTCAATCAGAGGAGGGTAAAAGCATTTGGATCCAGAAAGCCTTGCTCTAAAGCAGCACCCTCGAACGCCTTGCTATACAACAACTGACAAGAACAGAAATGCCACACCATGGCCTGAAGGCCTGAGCACAGGGAGTAAGGGCGGCACCTGGTCCCGCCCCAGGGGCAGCTCTGCAAGGTTGCCCTTCTTTGACGGAGTATCCGAGGCCTCCCTAAAAGGACCAGTTGATTGCCACTGATGTGAACCGATTCAAAGCGAGATCAAAAAACGATAAAGGACCTCATAAGAAATTTAAAATCCGGCGGGGCGCCTTGGCTCATGCCTGCAATGCCAGCACTTTGGGAAGTCAAAGCGGGCGGATCACGAGATCAGGAGTTTGAGACCAGCCTGACCAACATGGCGAAATAAAATACAAAAATTACTATACTAAAATTATACAAAATTACACAAAAATTATACAGAAATTAAAATACTAAAAATTCAAAAATTAGCTGGGCATGGTGGCATGCACCTGTAGTCCCAGCTACTCCGGAGGCTGAGGCAGGAGTATTGCTTGAACATGAGAGGCGGAGGTTGCAGTGAGCTGAGATCCTGCCATTGCACTCCAGCCTAGGCGACAGAATGAGACCCTGTATCAAAAAAAAATGTTTAAAATCCTTCCTCGCTCATGCATGCTTCACATGTTTATAAAGCACACAGGGCGAGCCTGGGGATGCCAAAGATAACTGATTTCCTCATAAAGAGAGCCGGTCAGGCTGACAGCTGGAAAGAGCTCTCTGGACCATTCAGCTGAATGAAATTGGAGAAATTTTCTCGGAGTTCTGGAAGAGAGACCAGGCCTTCCATGGTTTGAATGTGGCCTCACTAAAATTCAGGTGTTGACAATGTGATAGTATTAATGAGGGTGGAATGGGGGGCTTTTAAGAGGTGATTAGGTCATGGGGCTCCTCCCTGTAGGATTAGTGCCCTTTTGAGAGGGTTTGATGGATGGAATTTGCTCCTTTTGCCCTTTCACCTCTGCTGTGTGAGGCAGCTGCATGGAGGCCCTCACCAATACCAATGCATCGATCTTGGACCTTACAGCTTCTATTAATATAATTGTGAGAAAAAAAATCTGTTATTTGTAAATTATCCAGCCTAAGGCATTCTGTTATAGCAGCAGGAACAGGTTAATACATGGGCCTAGTAGCCTTAAAAGGCAGAGTCCCCTGTTAGGTATTTATTGTTAGCTATATGGCATTTAATATATTAAAATGTTTGATGAAAGGTATGATTTCATTTTAAAAAGTTCAACTGTAATGGACCCATAGGATGAAAATTAGTAATCAGTTAGGCTAAAACTCACCAAAGAGAGCCTGATTCTCAAAGCAGTCCGCACAAAAAATGCAATATGATGTTTTGTTTTATATTGTTGCTTGAAAAAAAAAATACATGTGCATTGTGTTGGGCAATTATTTGAGGTGAAAAGTATACTAGGGAATGAAAATGTTATAAATATATTCCAAATATTTGAAAGATTTTGCATTTGTTTCCTAGTTTATACCTGTTTTAGTGCTCCTATGAAGTGTTAATGAGGTAATTTTTATAAGCACAAAGGCAGAAGAATTCACATAAAACAAATATGCTTTGTCTGCATGAATGCTAATCTCGAGGTCACTATCCTAGCAGAAAATTTATCAATTCAAATATGCTAAGGTGCTTGTCCAGAACACTCTTCTTTAGTAACATAGGGAGATACTAAGTGACGCAACCTGATGTGTAGAGAAAACAAAAGAGCCACAGGCAGGATCATATCTAAGACATGTTTCTGATTGTAGACACGTTAGAGAACATTAGAGAGTTAGGTCAATTGCCCTCAAACTTATCTCCAAAGGAGAATAGTTAAAGTGGCTTAACATTAAGAGGCTTTGTCTACAGAGTATCTTTGGGGGAAGCAAAAATATCCCAAACTTCTGGACTGTATGCTAACGTTTTCTTCTCTCCTCCCCCATCTTTTCCAGCTGAAATCAGAATGGGAAAATAGTTCCCTTGGAATTAACTACTTAATCATTCCCCCAAGTGCTGAAATTGTGGATATCAGGTGAAGGGTATCCAAATAGGCCACGCACAAAGGAACATTTGGTGTCAAACAAGTAATTTGCTGAATCTAGATTTGCTTGGTCAATTTGTATGTTTTGTGATTGAAAAGCAGAAGTATCATTCAAGGTTACTGGTGTTACAGGTCACAAAGAACAAAATATATCAAATAATGGTGTCGTCTGAGATCCACCAAGAAATAATTCATAAAGATAAATTTCTGTCATAGAGATGTATTATGAAGATATAGATATAAAGCCATTTGTATTTTACAAAGGTCAAATAGAAGAAATTAAAAGTGACTTTTCTCATTCCTTTTGATAGAATTACTTATAAAAACTGATAATTTACACTTTTTTGCTGTAAGTAACTGCTAAATGCAGATGACTAACTACCTCTTAGGCTATAATAGTATATATTCACTAAAGTCATTTTCTTTTCTTTTTCTTCTGTCTCCCTATACTTAAAGTACTATGGTTTAATGAAAGTATCTGTTGTTGAATAAGAATGAATAGAGTTTGTTTCACTTTATTCTATTTCACACCAACTAAAGTGATGCTAATCATTTGATCAAAGAGGGCACTTCATCTTGGGAGTTTTACATGCAGTGAATTAGTTCTATTGTAGCTAAAACTTGAGTATATTTAAGAACTGATTCATACTGGTTAACTCCAGAAACAGCATATTATGGGAAAATGACCTTTAAATATCACCTAAAATATTAACATTAAAATATGTGCTTGAAATAAACAATTAAAAGCACATTTATAATGCACTTACAACAGCAACACTTGTTTTGGTGTTCTGTTATTTGAAAAATTCCAATAATATTCATATGTCTCTATTTTAAATAATACTATTAATATACATAATGACATGAATCTAAGCATTACTATCTACTATTCTAATATCAATTTCATATAATTGTTTTTCTGAAATAGAAATTTGTAACCATTTAGTCCAGAAAACTTAAAGTTCTGATTCAACTAAGACATATTTCAACCTTATCAAAAGATGTAGATCTTTAAATGGAGTAAAACATCTTTGATACAAGCTAACTTTAACTGTATAGTTTATAACTTACTTTCTATGACCTGATAATACTGTTTAGATATTACTTCCTATTTTAACATCTTTGAGTCTATGTTCTAGAAATACAGCTTTGGTTCACATTTGTCTTTTAAAATATGCCTGAAAATAAATGTGTTGAACACTACAAATTTTTCCTCTAATGGAATAAAAATGATTAATTTTTGAAACTGTTGTTAATGGTTATATTCTCTTAAACTAAAATCTTATTATATTTGATAAGCTTCAGTCTGTTTTAATATATTCCAAGGAATGCCACACACTGGAGGAAAAAATAGCAGTCACATGCCAAGGATTAGAAAAATTAACTTCTTCACAATATCCTCTTATTGGAAAACTTTTTTCATTAAAAAGTCAGTTCTAATATCCAATTAAATCTAAAGGTATTACAAATGCCATAAAAATGACAGGGTGAAGAAGCAAAATAAATGCCTCAAAGTGAAGCAGCAGAGTTAATAAATAGCTGTGAAAAATCCTGTGCCCTGAAAAATTATACGGAATACACACATGCACCCGTACACACACACATTGCACTTTCACATAATACACAGAAAACATTTTGGGGAGAAATTTACAAAGTACCTTTTAATCAAAGAAAATTTCCTCATTTTAAAACAATTACACACCAACATTTTCAATAGAGATCTGACTTCTAGGCATATAAGGAACTGTTCCAGTTATAATGATGCACAAGATGAATTTCCATTCTTTTACTGCTTCCTACAACTGTATCCAAAGTTCTAACTGAAGATTTCTTCTTTGGTAAGAGGTTCACTTTGCTAAAACACCCTCCCCTTTTTTAAACACCCTTTTTATAATGCCATTTCTTTGCTTGAAATAGTTTAACCACATTCCATTAATAATGTTATCTAATGCTTTTAGGTTGCTTGCTCTGTGCTAGGCTCTGACCTCAGCAATTTTCACCTGCTAACTCTTCTTATTCTCCACGGTTTTGCAATGGAACTGCTAGTAAACAAATATCCAATCAGATTCTACAACAGGAACTGGCAAAGGAGCTCTCTTGATATCAGCCAGCCAGGAGGTGGTGCAGCTTGGTGGAGTCCAACTGGCTGACTTCAGAGCCCATATTTTCGAGTCCTATGCAGTTCACCCCTCCCAGGTTTATGCTCAGTCTCCTTGATCTAGGGTGCAAGGCCCTCCACTGGCCGTCTCTTACCTCTCTAATCTCATCTTCCATTATTCTTTTTATCAGCAATTCACATGCTAGTCTCGAGATGTTAGTAAGTGCTCCTCAAAGAAAGTCTTCAGGATTACATAATCATGAAAAAAAAATTCCTTGTAGGTTAAATGCTCTGAAAAGTCCTGCAGTAAAGAAATGTGTTTACTTTTACTAAACATTCCTTATGCAGTCACAGAAATGTTTCCTTGTTTGTTCACAGAGCGCCTTATGTGAATATAGTTCTTTATGTAACACAGTCTGGGAAATAATATTCTGCAAAAATACTGTGTTCCAGACTGATGAATTTATTCTTCCCTCAGTATTGTCAAGGTATAATCATTTCTATATCTTTGTCCCTATTGTTTCCATACCAAAAATGTCCTTACTTTTTCTCTTCTTAATTCAAATACAATATATCCTTCATGAATTAACTGGAATCTTACCTTATCATGATACTTTATCAGATGACATGTTCTCACTCAAAACACCTTGCAATGTCTGCCTGTGGCACTCATTGAATACATAATGATGTGCATTCATTGTATTAATGTCTAATGCATGCATTGCCCGTAGCTGCTTATTAGTACATGGCTTCTCTCATAGCCATACGGCAAACTCCTTGAAGTGACAAAGCATTAAATGATTTTGGAATCCTAGGGAATCATTCACTCAACTTGATTTTTCAGCCATCATCAGAGAGTATAGTGCTTGCAATAATATTATAATCACACTCACAATAAGTTATCATGTTTTAAACTAAACCATGGACTTTTAGGTCCGAAAGGTATCTGAGATAGCATTCATTACAAATATTGATGAAAATTGAGTCCCAAAGAAGTTATTTTTATTTACTTTCTCTACTCAAAACGTTTCAGTATTTCCAATAAGAGGCAGAAAGAGAAAAGTAATTAAATATGGAGAATAAAGGCTAAATTATGAAATATGATAGGGTAGATGATTATAACATTAATAGTGATCCATAAAATGTGAGCGCCGTCGCACACAAACTGTGCCTTCTGACAAGGTGCAAAAGAAAACGTGATGGGCTCTGTAGCTCCGCTTATCCAACAAACACCTAACTTTGCACATGAAGTCAAAGAAAAGGTTATAAAACTAATGAAGTGCTTCCTATGTGCCAGACAGGTGCAGCACAAGTCAAGTTCGTATTATCATTCAATTCCACAAGCGCTCTATAAGGTTAAATGTGTTTCCTTTTTTCAGATTACAAACCTAAGTCTCAGTGAAGTTAAAAAGGCAATACAAATTGTTTTGTTCATTATTTTTGTTAATAATTCCAAAGCCACTTAAATTTTGAACCAAGGGAGTTACAACATGGCACACAGGCAGGAATAAAGCTGGACTTCCTCAGTGCTTAAACTCTGAGCCACACTTCTGGAGGAAGGAAGGAAAAGAAAAGGTGTCATTTCCTAGAAGAGTCTGGGGTCAAGCTATCAGTCATCTGCTTGTAGCATTAGAGGACTTTACTAGGACTCCTGTGGAAAACAAAATCTTGAGCAGACTCCTTCCCAGTGGGTTTGCCAGGATAAATAATCTGCAAAATGTACCCCTAGACAAATAAATTAGTTAACCTGTTGAACAGAGTTGCTTACTGTCATCCATCTGGATGATAAATAATGCCAAAATAAAGATTTCAGTTTGGGTATCATTTATATTTAGCTCTTTTCTGAAAGAAACTGGCCAAGAATTTCCACTGAATCTTAAAGTTAGCACTGAAATATAATAAAGACCCTTATAATCTGCATAAGGAGATTTTTTTTTTTTTGCTTATTTACTGATAGAAGAAGAATGTTTCAGGTAATCCAGAAACCTTATAAATTATTACTTCTTATTTTAAAAAAGATGTCAATTCCACTGAAATGTGTTCTGTAGAAAAGTCCACTCTTGATTTCCCTGATTCATAAGTGTGTACTTTTACTAAATTTATTTATCTTTTGAAATTTTTGTTGGTACATAGTAGGTGTATACAACAAGGGTGCACTTTTGATAACTTTGTCCCCACGTGGTACTTGTCAGCTTGGAAATTGGGCACTACCAACTGCAGTTCTGAGTGAATTAATGCAACGGGGTTTCAGACTATGAAAGAAGGGTCTTCTGAGGGGTTTTCTTCCAATCTTCAGGTAAGATGCTTTATCTTTTGAGCATTAATAGTATATGTATATATAAGCATACATCTTTTTTTTTTCCTGGAAACTGTCATGTTCTGCTCTTATTATCTGTGTACAACTCTTCCCCTGCTCCAGCAAATGTTAAGTACCTTGATGGTGGCAAGACTGCTGTTCCTCTTTGTACTACCAAGATATGGTTCTACGGATATGCAAACACACCACACACGGGACTTGCTAAGAAATGAACAAATAAATGCTACAAAATATCTTCAGTTATTTTTAACAATCTCTGCACTGAAGGGATTGTTGATGATGACCTACAGTAGAAAATGGGACCTACTGCCTACTTGTGACTCATAGAAAATATTTGATCAAAAAGGCCTTGGGCTAGAGTTTAAACATGAAACCTGCCTCAGAACATTGTAGAGGGATCCAGCCAAATGACGGGCACGTGGTTCAGGGCAGGCATAGGATAATCTGATGTATATGATGTTTACACTGAGAGGGAAGAAATAGGAGAGGAGGGTGAAAAGAGATGATACTCATATTTAAAATGTCTCCAGTATTTCTTCATGATAATTTTTCTCAACTGTACTCCCCAAATGGGAACAAAACAGACTAGTAGAAGTGTAATTGTGGTTTTCTAACATGTGTAAGTACAGATGAAAGAATTTGAAACATTTAGTTTAATATAGTTGAAGTAATCACAAATTACCAAAAACAATCCTTTTATAGGAAAATCCCTGCGTGCAACCATCCTCCCAACTGCTCCCTCTCCCCCTCCTCCTGATTTCAGCAGCCACTCACGATATCCAATTAGACAACACTAAGCGTGAAACCAGAGGGAAACCATAAGTACTCTCATGCTTCCTACCCGCTGTACATTCCACTGTCATTGTCAATAGAGTCAAGTGGGTGACTAGTTGTGAGTGATGAATCCAGGATCAATACAACACCATATACTTCTGGGAGAGCTTGCAATTATTGGCTTGGAAAGCACTCTAGCAAAATTTCAATATTAAGTCAATGCTGTAAATGCCTCTATTTTGATCCACATTATACTAGCTAAAATGAGGAAAGATATTTTAAGCTGATTCTTAAGACAGGTTAATGTGTATGTATAAAAGATGTAAAAACTGAGGCAGTGAAGCAGTCAGCTCTAAAACCACTTTTCATGAAACAGTATTTATACCATGCAAATGAAGTGATATAAAGCATCTTAGATTAACAAAGTACTATTTTGTATTTCTCATTTCACTCTATCCCATGATATGTAAGCGAACCATAATCACACCCTTTAACATTTTATTTATTGGATAATGCAAGAGATATCATGTACTATAACTCTGATTGTGGAAAATAAAATCTCTCTTTAATGTTGGAAGGAGTTATACTAATGAAGCCTGTTTCTCTTCATATATGACCTCCTTCCAGTTCTGCCAGCCTTAAGAACCAGCTAATCTTGTTAAAATGGTAATCTGATGCAGCCCTTCCAGATCACGGCTTCCTAAACAGTCACTGTAGTATAATTCCCCTTATCTCAAACTAACAATAATAATGCTTCAAGCTTTTATATGCAGTCTTATCAGAAAATCACTGAGATACATTTTAGAAAGTTTTATTTTCAGGAAAAATGTCAATTGCATTCTGATGAATGTCATGTTCACCTCTTTTTTTGCTCCTTCGCAGATGAATTTTCCTTACGTTTTAGGTGAAAACAGAAGTGAGTTGAGGCAGTGTTAATGTTGTTACTGACAAAGGCCAGAATGCCATGTTTTCAGTTTACTAAGACAGAGAAAGTATCTAGCTAGAAGAAAACATTACGATTTGTAAATAAGAAGACAGTTTTTAAAATCAGGACATTTTGACCTAAGTAATATGTTTGCGGGAAAAGAAGAAGAAAATATATAAACAAATAAAACTTGCCTATGAAAATACTTGTCACAAATACCAGTTTGGGAAGTTCACAGGAGTAAATAACAAGCAGTTTTGGGAACTTCTAAAACTCAAAAGTATGCATTCTTATATATTTGAATGTAATAAACTGATATTGGTAATTATTATAAGGCACACAACCCTCCAGAGTGGAAAGAGTGTGTGTTTTTGCCTCGGATGAAGCAACATGGATATACACTGTCTCTACCACTTATCAGCTGTGTTATCTTTGGCAAGTTGTTTAACCTCTCTGAGCTCCCATTTATGCACTAATAAAATAAGACTAGCAATTCTTACTTACAGAGGATTGTGAGAATTAAACTGATAGTTCATACCAAAAATTCCCCTCACAGTTCTGGTTCCCAATAAATATCATCCATAACGTTACTACCAAACACAAAGAATAAAATCAGAGAGAAGAATAAAAGGGAATATATGTCCCTTTGGAGGCTGAATTTTTTTTTTTAGCTTAATTCACTAGGTGATTGAGGCAGAGATAAAATATAGATTATTTCATTAATGTATTGAATAACAAAATGTTAGAAGTTCCAGAACCTCTAGTTAATACTAATCATGTAAATAAAAAACTTACATTGGCTTAAATTGTAGTCTACTTTTCAATCGAGATTTCCTCCAGAAAATCCAAACCAGGAAATGCGGATTCTTTGTCAGACTAGTGAGTTGAAGAAAGTCCGAAGAGGAAGTAAGAATAGATTTGGGGATAGATGTAGTAGATTTGTATATGGGACTGTTACAGAGCAGGCAATTGTAATATTTTAGGGAAAGGTGAGAGATTTTCTGACTCCTGATGGTAAAGTTTTGGTTACAGAAACAGTTTGGGCTGAATCCAAGGAAATTGCTATATAATTCATATGCCTACTAGGAGACCACATTGCGCCTGGATGACTTGGAAATTGACAGATAGGAAACTGAGAGAATGAACTAATAATAGTAAGAAAACTTAATTATTGAAAATATTTATTTAGAAAATACTTAGGTAAGAGTTAGATCACTGAGAGGAGGGTGTGGTGACAGTAATTTCTCTGGTGTGAAGAAGGGAGAGTTGACCTGGCTGAGTGGCCAACTTTTGTCTATTCTCCTGCTGGTCTCATTATATTGTAGAAGTTGACGCACGTAAGTCAAGACCTTTCAGCTAACAAACCCAGCATTGCAAGACACATAACAGAAAAAAAAATAGTTGGTATTTGATCAAGCAAAATAACCGTGGATCTACAGAAACAAAAATTATTTGCCTGGTTGGTGTAAAGGGAGCAATTGAAGGGTAAGTTAGAAACAATATATAGTTATTGAGATACAATGCTAGGCATATAATGTAATGTGATTTAAAAATAGCAATGGTTAATGAACAGGTAGAGGAAGCATTGCTAATGTAAAATGTTCCAAATGAAACAAAAATGATCTTTTGTTTTAGAGGGTAGTTTTAGCTGTTGTTATCCTGTGATAATAATCCTATTTGGTTCAAAAATTAATTTTTTGGATTAGCG
The DNA here is from genome assembly GCF_029289425.2 of Pan paniscus. Lineage (NCBI taxonomy): Eukaryota > Metazoa > Chordata > Mammalia > Primates > Hominidae > Pan > Pan paniscus. The sequence goes on along the minus strand of NC_073252.2, from coordinate 178,177,397 downwards.
AATTTTCATTTTACTTAGTTTTTCCACTGGTTTCTCCCATCTAATTTATTAGTTTTGTTAAGTGAATATATAGTGCAAGGAGATAGGGAATTAAAAAAATTTGATATGGGGTGAAAATAAATAGAAGAGCGAACACTGTGTGTAATTTGGAGCTAATCCATTTTCATAATGTTTAAAACTTGAAATGTTAATTTTCTCTGATGTTAAATATTTACCATGTAACTGAAAATGAAATTACTGAATAGAAAATAATTAGATGGGTAAAGCAGACCAACTATGTACAGAGCTTATCATTAGTCACTTGGAATCTATTTTAATATAGTTTTAGATTATAAGACCCTTTTTACAGCTCTGAATGCATGTTGGCCCCCCTTTTTTACTCATATTACCAAAGAATGTGTAGAATGTTTATTTGCTATCCTTATTTTCAAACACTCAGATTATGCTAACAAGATCAATTAGACTAAATTTTAATAATGCTAGTGTCTTTAGAGTTTACTTGACTTCTCACAATTGTTGAAAAGCATATTTTAAAAAGCTCTATAGCAAAAAGCATTCTACGTAATACTAATGAACAGATAATAATGATTGACCTCTTGCTTTTTATGTTGATTTATATTTTCTTCTCAATTAATGGCTACTAGATATAATTAGATTACTTATTCGAAGCTTTAGGTAGAAGTGTATCATTATAATAAATATCATCATGCTGAATTATAACGTATTTGAAATTTCCTCCCTAAAAGGATTAAATGTGGTGAAACCAAGGTATGTTACTATCTTTTATCACTAAAAGAGTACAGAGGCTTTAAAAATTATCAATGCTTATTTTATCAGGGTCATTATTATAATCAAGAACCATTTAATTTACATGGATTGATTCATGCTATACTTTACTGACCAAACTAAGCATTTTGATTCCTTTCACGCGGCACATCAAAAACATTATCACAAAATCGTGAAACTGCCATGAGACTTAGTTTGTCTTTTCTCAACAGCAAATATGTCACTGCTCGTCCTTTGAAAACTTCTAAGGAAGATTCAGATATAAAAATGCTAAATAGCGGTATTATAAAAATACATGCATTTTTTAGATCATTATTTCATCTAACTGAAAAAAGTAAGTTCAAAAAGAAGATCCAGAATTCACAAAAGTTGAACTATTGCCACTTTCAAATACTATTGAACCCCTGGAAATTTAACCTGAGGATGGCAATATTCCCTGGCTTGCACTATAACGCTGATGCATTGCAAAGTATAAAGTTAATGCATTCAGGCATTGCTTTCCTTTAACAAAAATTGGGAAAATATCCTGACAATATGATGGAAAACAGAAAAACAATAGTTATTTTATAAAGCAGACAAGAGCATCATTAAAGAAATGAATGTGTTATACTCTCTAAAAAGGACTGTGTTTTTTAAAATATAAAAATAACAGTGTTTTAAAATATAAAAATAACATAGTGTTTTTTAAAGATGATAGCAATAAGGAGCTAGTTGTGGCAAAGCATGAAATTGCACTTACAAGAATTAATTCTATAACAAATAACAGCATGGTGTGCTTTCACAGTGAAAGGGGGCATCCCACTGCTTGTGATTAACAGTGTTTTCTGGGATGAAATCACAAACCTACCAAATGATTTTAAGCAGAAGACTAAAGGAATATAAAAACTATTTATGGAAAAGCGAACCATGCTGGTTTTTATTTTTGAGTGTTCCACAGGAGAAGTACTATGCTCAATATTTAATAGGAACTGAGTCTTTTAAGAGTAACATTGCAATGTTACAAAGTAATTCTATATACCAAGTGAAAGATTTTCTTCCCATTTCTCTCTCAAGTTCAAGATGATATTTAATCTCATCTAGCATCAAGTGTAGTAACTCAGTTAAGAGTTACAGGAATCACTGACAAAGATGTTCTATGTTTAGGTTCTACCCATCGTCAATGACCATGAAACCCACCTTCTAACAACAGACACACGTGGTCTTTCTAAGGTTTGAGAGAAGGAAATAGCATCTTGAGGCCACGGTTGGGCTTTACCTTGCAATCTTCTAGTTAATTTGCAAGCAGGTTTATCTTAACTCTTTGTGGTATCCAATTCTCAATTTTCAGGAGTAGATGATAAAAGCTGGCATTTTGAAATTGCATGTGCAAAATGTTAAAATTCATCTGATGTTACAAGGAAAGCCAAGGGGCTGGGGAGAGCTGAGGCTTCCGGCAAACATATATTGACCAATAACAAAACATTTGAATTCTAATGGGAAACCTGACACTAAATTGCTTTCATCAGCAATTAAAAACTCAGCACCTATGAAACAGATTTTCCCCTTTCGCTCTTAACTACAATTTCACTCACAATTTGAAGAAGTGTGAATTATATTCTATCACCTTGCAGAAGTATTTGAAGTTAAAACAGTATTTGATGTTAAAACAGAGACTACATCTATTTTTTTTCAATCAACTCTTTGCCTCTGCTCAGAAGACTCTGAATCTTCTGACACTTCTAACTCTCCACCTTCCCACCTTCATTGCCTGCCAATCTCCCTGTCTCCAGTTAAGCACAGACACACTGACGGTTCCCAAGGTAAAGAGAACTCCTTCCCATACAGGCTCTCTGCCCCTTATTTACTCCCTGCCAAGGAAACTCTCCCTCCAGATCTTCTTCAGGCTGTGTCTTCACTTTCAGGTCTCAGCTTAAATGTCAACTCCTTGGAGTGGCCTTTTCTGACCACCCATCTGAAGCCTATTTGACTCTTCTCTTTCCAGTCACACAGTTAGTAGTGTTCAGTTAGACATTTATAAGCTATCTGTTTAAGCTCTATATCTCTGAGTAGAATATAAGTTCCACGGGTTAACAATTGTCTTCTCTACCCCATGGAGCTTATATTCTTGATTGTCTTGAGTCTATGAGTTCCACAAATATCCAGTGCATACATGCTTACTGTGCTATGTAATTAGCAGAATAGACACAATTCTTGACCTCCAAAAGCTCATTGTCTACTGAGGCTGGGGGTGGGGGTGGAATAGATTGTGTATCCCAGGCATTTGGACAAATAAATTTATACTATTTCACTATTATCCTTCAATTCAGCTGTTACCAAGACATTAACAACAACAACAAAAATTCTCTGGGAAGAGTGAATTTTTCTTTCTTAAATATTTCTGGACTATCAATTTAATGTTTTATAATTTTAAGGTGGATTTATAAACAAGCAGAAGAATGCTCCAGTGGTTAAGTCAGTGGTTTCAAAACTTCGATGTGCATCAGAATCACCTGGAGGAATGACCATGCTGCATCAAACCCTCAGAGTTTCTGATTCAGTGGGTCAGGGACTATTTCTAATCCTTTGTAGGTAAGTTGCTGCTGCTGGCCCAAGAATGACACTTTGGAAACCACTGATATAAAAATAAGAAGTAATATATTAATATACTTGGAAACGAATTCCATTTCTTAATGCATACATTTTCCCCCTGGCCTCCATCTTGCCCGTGTTCTTTTGCAATATCATGTTAATTTGGATTATTCAACAGGAGAGGTAGTAGATTTTCTTTCTTTGGGAATTTCTACAGCTTCATAGCCAACTAACTGTAGAGTATTTGAGAGGAACTCTCTACTAATTAAGAGACACGATTGTGTGACTTTCCTTTCCTTTACTGCTCAGTGTTACTCTATGGAAAATGTTGTGCCTTGCATTTCTTGTTAATTTTTATCTCATTTTCCCCTTGATATTTTATTTTTGGTGACTTCGTAATTTGTCCTGAAGTTCCCAGTTTGGCTCTTATTGAGCTCTTGTGTTGGATTAACTTAACTATGTGAAGAGATTTTTAGTTTTTTAACATTAAACATTCACTCAGCAATATTCATTGATCAGAAGCTACATGCAACTCTGAAGATGTACATGACAATTTTCTTCAACTGGCTTAAAACACAATATAACAATGTATACACAAGAAATACTTTCAAGAATTCCTTTCCAAGGAAGTATTTGATAAGTGTCATATCGGAGGCATAAACTATCATAAAAAGACAAAGCATAGAGAGTGCATTAAGTTAGAATTAAAAAAAAGAAGTTGCTTCTAATTTGTGCCTTAAAGAATTTATTTCCTCTAATGGTTATTGAAGGCTTTGTCATTTTACACTGAGGAAAGGCAACAACAAGGGGAATGGTTCAGACAGCAAAATAAAGGAGAATATATTTAGGAGTGAGGAAGATCTGGCTGGGAAGAGAGATCTGGGTTTACCTGCAGAAAGCTTTAAGTGCAGCATAAAGAGGGGGAAATGAATATAATAGGAAAGTGTGCATGATGGAAGGATAGAGAGCAACTGAGAGATACATTAAAATCTATGTTTTAAGAAGATGAAATTAAAAAGTCATAGGAGGGACTGGAGTGAAAAAAAGCTGGGGGAGAAATTTATTTTCCTATGCTAATATTACCATTTCTAACACGGTGTGGTGAGAAAGTCAGGGAGAGTCCATAGGAGGTGCCAGCGAACCAAGGATGAAAGTTGGTTTGGTGGATGATGAAGAAAAAGAAAATGAGGATCATGTTCTGGGGGACTCAAGACACAGGAGAGGAGGAAGTACAGAGGTTTTGCCCAGACACAGGGGTTCTGAATTTAAGGTCCTGGAGGTGGAGCTGCTATGAAGAGGGTTAGTCTGGAGGAAAACTATGTAAGTCATCTAATGGGTGACAGGAGGGTGAAGAAGAGGGCAGAGATTGCTGTTAAAGAGGAGGGAGACTTAAATCAAAGTGTTAGAGAAGTTCCTCATAGGGATTTATAAGTGGTAAAATGTAGGATATAAAGCTTTGAGGAAATAACAGAAAATGTGGGATCCTTTTTTTCTTTTTTTTAAAACAAGGGAGAGAATGTTTTGAAGGTAATCAAACCAATGGTTTGTGTATATAATGTGATTATATACACAGATCATATAAAAAGTTGGGTTTCCAAAGTGGAAACTTTGTTAAACAATTTTGACAGAACAATGAAGTGGAATTTTCATAGATGGGGAACTCTAAAGAGCAAGATTATCCCCTTGATCTCATGAAGATTTTGGAAGAGTAGAAAAAGGCATGGTGTCCACTGGGGATAGCTGTAGGAAAAGTTCTCCAGGGTCGAAGCAGTGCTTTACGGAACAAATTGTCAACATAAAGAAGATTTCCCACAATAGAAGGGAGGTTGGTGTACAATGACTGTTACCCCTGTAGCATCACAACTATTCTGCAGCTGAATAGCTTACAGAGCTCCACCTTACAGGCAAAGACTTACCCTAGTTCTTGAGTTCAGGAGTGGCTTCTGCCTTAGGAATCTCCTCCAGCAGTGACATTTCTACAACTTATAGGTAGATCTCTAAGAAGCAACACTGACGACTTATGCCTCTACTGCCTAGACAGTCTAGTGACAGACTGTGTCTTCATAAAGCACACAATGCCCCGCTGTACTTCATCAACAGAAGACCATAGAGGCAACAGACGGTGAAAGAAAGGTGCAGGCAACAATGGTAGCATCACAGCTATTCTGCAGCGGAATAGCTTACAGAGCTCCACCTTACGGGCAAAGACTTACCCTAGTTCTTGAGTTCAGGAGTGGCTTCTGCTTTAGGAATCTCCTCCTATCAGTGATATTTCTACAACTTATAGGTAGATCGCTAAGAACAAACCACTGATGACTTATGCCTCTATGCCTAGACAGTCTAGTGACAGACTGTGTCTTCATAAAGCACACAATGCCCCAGTGCACTTCATCAACAGAGACCAGAGAGAGCAACAGGTGGTGAAAGAAAGGTGCAGGCAACAATGGGGAGGCTAATTTGTGTGGCAGTGGTGGCTACTCTTGCTTGGCAAATTTATAAGCAAATCCTAGCAGACCTATATCTTGCCTGCTTCTCACTGTAGGGAAAAAGGGGGACATATTTTCAGTTTTGCTTGTAATTTAGAGTAACTGTGTGACTCAGTTCTGTTCAATAAGCCATAAGAGAAAGCGTGATGGGGCATTTCTAGGGTAGTTTTCTTCTAGCCTGCCCTTTTCTAACTGCTTCTACCTCCATATATTGTTTTCTGCTTGTAAATATAATAGTGACATCCCGAGATGCTGCAGTCCTCTCTAAACATGGAGAGGAAAGCTAGTTATTCATGATGGTTAAAAGAGAGAAAGAGTCTTGATCCATATGACAGTCCAAGAAGCTGAAACAATGATATTAACTGCATTCCTAAAAAATTCAGTGGGAAAATTAAGCTCCCACTGTTCACGACACTTTAGTTACCTGTTTTTTCTGTTACTTTCAAGTAAGTGTCATCCTAACTGGTATAAGTGACATAAGACGACTTCTAAACCTGGAACTATGGGAGTAATTAACATACCTGAGGACGTTAGAAAGTGGGTGAAAAGGCTAAGTACTGTGTTATTGACAAGCAGAACCCTAAACAGTCAGCCACCTTGTGAATGATAGTGAGACGATTATATTCTGAATGGATGGAATACAACTCTATGAAGAATACGATGACACGAATATGACGAGGGTGATGAAATGTGTTCCCTCCCTGCTTGGGCAAGGTAAATTTTATCCTTATGTTTTCAGACACAGACTAGTCAGTTTGGTGACTACGTGAAGAAATTTATGTCTTTGCTGTTTGGGGCTTTTATACAACGTGATTCACTTTCAAAACATGTTGCTATCACATGTTAAGAAAGAGTGAAAATCTTGATGTTTTATTCATCTGGATCACAAAAAGACATGTGGGCATATTGTAGGTAATGCTCCCAAACTTGTATAAGTTCTTAAGTATTACTGCCTTTTGGCTCCTAGAGGAACATATTTCCTGCCTATTCTTCATGGAGAAGGAATTTATTAGAGTATTTTAAGTAAGTCAATATAAAAATATTGTCCATTAACCACTCTAATATCCTGCCTGCCCCCAGTCATTAAGATGCACAGCAGGACAATGAGAAGAATGTGATTTAGACTGGTTATTAAATGATATATCATTTGCTAATATTCAAAGTTCATTTAAAGTGACTCTTAACAGCTTAATGTGAAAAATGCAACTTTAGTCTGTGTATTCATTTAGCATCTTAAATGCAATATGGCATATTAAATACACAAAAGCAACTGTAATGGAAGAACACCAGCTATGCAGTTTGTCTTTGGGGCTGAAAAAATTTAAAACCTCTAACTCAGAGTTCCATGGCATGAAATCATGGGTTTAAGTTAATTTTTCTTCCAGAAACATTTTATTAAGTGTTCCAGTATAGTTACTTTCCATAATGAAATATTTGAGCTGTTTAGGTAAAAACCAAATAGTGACTGTCATGACTGTCCTAATGGCAGCCTGGTGGCCCCGGTGTCATCACACCGATATCCTTGAGGGGATGTGAAGATACACAAAGTGCTTCCTTCAAATAAGGTTGAACCTTTAGAATGTATTCTGAAATCGCCCTAGGCAAATTTCAACACTAAGTCTCAGAGTTAAAAGTGGATTATAATCACATTATACACATTATTTTCTTCATAATGCAACCATGTGGCACATTTCCTAGCAAATGATAGAAATCATGAGCTGCTTAGGCCAGAGTGACTTCAGAGGAAAGAAAATGCATCATGAGTTTACACTTCACACAAGTCAGAGAAACAAAATGTTGGATTAAGCTGCAATATTTCAACTGGAGGAAACAATTTTAGTTAGGAAATGGCCTTCAATTAATGCGTTTTAAGTTGCTTTAATGTTTGTATTTACTTAGATGCCTGTCTCAGTGTTTTCTACAATGTGACACAGATTCTTTGACATTTCATTTAAAAGTATGGAGTATCTTAATTTTTCTTTGAAATGGAAGTATCATATAATTCCTTAATTCCAGTACTTATTACCTTTGGGGCCTCTGTAGCCATCTTATAAATGTAGGCTGTACTCCATCATCTGTGTTTCAGAGTTTATGGTCCATACTTACCCCTGCAGGAAAGTTACAAAAGGCATCTATATTGCAAAAAGATAGCAAACCTAAGATATTAGCTAAATATGTCTTACTTTTCTTGTTGTTTACATGCACACATAAAATATGTTATTTTGATTTTTGTATGCAGTTTACATTTATTGGCTTCTGTTTAAAATGATTTGGGGAAGAAGTATAAGTTTTTCGAAGAAAAGTTAAGATTGATATTTGGGGGCTTTGGTTTTCCACGGAAATCAATATGGCAGTCTCTCTGCCTTCCAGTCATCCCGTCACTCCTGGGTACTGAAGCATGGACTGGAACTGTTAGAACACCCACTGTTCTGAGGTCTCCCATGTACCAAGCTGCAATATTTTAAGAAATGACAGCCTCAGCTTTAGAGTGCAACTCTCTAGGATTTTCTTTATAATTCTGACTTTTTAGTGGGACTCCCTTTTCATTAACTTCCTCAATCATTCATATATGTTATCACAGAAAAATGAATCCATTATTTTCTTGTGCCTTAGTTTTATTCACATTCTCCCCAAATTTGCACAAATGAATTTACTCCCATGTTTAAGTCTTATTTCTTTTTGCCTCGATGGAAAAAGTATTGTTGTCACATGGGAAAAACTGGGAAATTGGAACATAGGAGGAAAAAGGACCTAGGTATTCCAAGAGTTAAAAGAGTCAGTCATTAGTTAATACAACAGACAAGAAGGCCAGATTCCAAAATGTAAATCCAAAAGCTTTATTGTAAACTGAGATGAGTTCAAATTTAGTTTTAATTGCAACGTTCAAATTCCTGCCTTTTTTGCTTTTAACTCATCTTCATTTGGGCTTAAAACAAGATTATCAAATTTTAAAAAAATCTAGCTTACACTGAATAGTATTTTTAAAATATGCTATAATAATAAAAGTGAAATGACACTAAGCTGTGATTCAATCTATTTCTTTCATTTTAATCTGAAAACTACATGTATTTTCCTAATACAGTTTCAGATATCAATTTTTGTTTTACGGCTTAGGTATACATATCATCCATTCTAAGATTGTGAGTGCTTTAACAATATGACACTGGAGTGGGGAAGAGAAGAAAACCACTCAAGGTGAAGGGTTAGGAGGGAGGATCTGCACGGGGCAGCACTGGCAGCATGAGAGACAATGTGACCATTGAGGTCACAGGAATGTAATCCACACCAAAGAATCAATTTCAGATTTATTATCTTGCTGGCTTTATCCTGAATCTTTAATTAAAGTCGTAATTTTCCAAGTTTAAAGTGATGGCTGAAGACAGTGTGCAAAATTTGGGTTTGCATTATGGCTCCAAGTCAAAGTTCTGCTTGTGTTCCTAGTAATAAATGGCCTGCAATAGCTCAGTCGGAACAAGCAGGCGAGAGGCAGAAACTGTGTCTGGAGGAGCTATGAAGACAGGGAACCACCTCAGACCTAAAAAACCACTCCTAAGTCTTCTTATGATGAGATTCCTCCTTTTGTTAACAACTCCATTATTTCCACAGTGTCACTTATTTTCTTTACATTTAGTTCTTATGTTTAAGTTAAGTTCTTAATACAGGAATTTGCACTAATTGCCTCACGATCTCCCAGTTTCAGAAGAGCATTATAGTAAGTATATTTCCTCATAATATAATATTTTCTCTTAATATATTTACTGTAGAGTCAAGAGAAAAAAACATAAAATGGGCATAGAATATAATACACTTAAAATACAAAAATATACATTTTGAAAGGTTATCACTTAATTGCTTTAAAAATTAGTTTTAAACCTTTCCTTTTAATGTGTAATTTTCTTATACAATAGCTTATTTCCCTCTAACTAAATTCTATTTCCATAATCGTCAAATCTGCACAAATGCACCTATCCACATGTTTAACTCTTATTTCCTTTTGCCTTAATGAAAACAACATTGCTGTCGCATGGAAAGAACTAGGAAATTGGAAAGTGAGAGAAAAAAATAATCAGGGGTACTTTGAAAAGTACTTCATCCAAGAGTGGCAGTATGCCTAAAACATCTGGAATAAGGCAGCCTGGGTTTGAGTCCAGTTCACATATTTTTGTGATCTTGAGCAAATTAATTTAATCTATCTCAGCCTCAGCTTTGCCACATGCAAATCGGGTATACCAACATTACCTGCATCATAAGTAGCTTCTAATTATTCATTTTAAAAAATTTACAGCACCTGGTACATACACTGGTTAAAATTATTATAACATTTTTTTCTCTATCAAAAGCATAGATAATACTATATCATTACTTAAATACTCCTCTCAGCTTATCAGTGAAGAGTTAGGTATTCTGAACTGTGTTCATACAATTAATAAAATATCTTCATCCTTTTCACAGTGAAACATATTATCAAGAATTAAGAATCTTTCGCTGAAAGGTACCACAGAGAAAGGTTTTAAAGTGAAACAACCCAGTTGAAATGTACTTTTCATGATGTTAGAACCCATCTGAGCTTGGAGGGACATGCCTGTGGAGAGGTCGACATATTAGGTCAAAATTGAAAGTAAAGTTTATTTTTACTCCCACCTTACTTTCCTCTTTTCAGATTCATAATGCCAACCCTTTTCATGTCCCATTACAAAGGCCTGTTGGGGCCAATCGGCATTGAACTGCAAGTCAGATAATCTGACTTCTAGAGCTAGCTCTGACTTACTCTTGTAAACTTGGGTAATTTGTTCAACCTTTCTCAATTTCCTCATCTACAAAATTAAGAAGTGGGGCAGGTGATATTGAGGTTCTTTTCAGCTCTAATAGGCTATAATTCTGTTCCATTAATGGATACTTGATTTCCTTGAACAGCTTCAAATTTTATGTAAAATTTCCATTTTGATTAAGGAATAAAAGTGTAACAGGTTGAAGACTCTCAATTCAGTTTTAACATGAGCTCTGGACAGACTCCATATTTCTTATTCCTTTTAATCATTAAACCAACTCCAGTTTAAAGATTGAGCCTCAACTTTAATGTAAATTCCATCCCCTATCTTATGGTTACTACTAGATTGTTGACCTGAAGCTCAGGGGACCTCAGGTTGGAGATGGGACAGTGGTCTGTCTGCTCTTTGACTTCCCCTTTCACCTTTGTATTTGGAGTGAGAAAGAAGGTATCTTTGGTCTAGATTTATGATAATTTCCCTCTTGTTTAATCTACAGCCCAGATCACATAGTGTTAGGGAATGACAAAGGAAATGGGGAAGTGAGAGGGAGGGCAGGTATCTTTGGATATCACTGATAGAAAGGGAGGTCTTACTGTAACTTGGTCTGTTTCTATCTATTACTGGTTGCCATCTTCACACATGACATCTTTAAAGGGCAAGACCTTCTTGCAACATTGACAATGAAACTTTTCCAATAAGTTAAATCTCAAAGAAGCGTGAAATCATAATACCTATGAATTAGGAAACCCCTAACAATTCTATAAAGAAAGGAATAAGGGAAATACATAACATTTCTTTCTTTCTATAACAAGTTTTGATTCAGTGCTGAAAAGTCCTGGCCAATTGAGCAAAAAGAGAAAGGTCTGATTTGCAATTGAGCACCTATACTATGCCTTGCTTTAAAATACTTTGAATAACAATTTTGTATATCTCCTTTCTTCGAAGATTAATTACAATTTTTCATTTTTGAAGAACACTGATGAACAATAGAAGATGGGATGACATAGTGATTGTGAATAGGGAATTTTAATTACTCCTAAAAGACAAATAAACATTGCCCAATTAGACCTGGGGTATTAAAATAATGTGATTGTTATGTCTGAATTTTTATTTTTTAAAAGACTACTTTTTTCCTTTGTGAGATAATCTATTATGAGTATTGTTTTCAAAAATGTTTTTAAAAGAAGTTTTAAAGGTTTCATTTTAATCTGACCCAGAATAGCAAGATTTTCATGTTTAACACAGAATATGTAGAACTCACGAACGAACAAATGACAATATTGTTCCTGAGAAGTTCTACATTTTATTTTTTTTTAGTCTTATGAAATGTCATAGAGATCATCAGGCTTTGATGGTTGAAACATATCGTAGTTAACTTTTTTTTTCCCTAACCTTATTTAAAGACAAATTAACGAGTGCCACTTATAGTTACTCATTGATTCTGCTTACCTGTGCTGTTCATAGAGTTAAATGGTAGTGAAACATAAACAGCATATTTGGTGGTTTCTGTGGCCAAGGCCATCAGTACCCAAGATGGCCATGAGGTGTTAGGGGCTGCAGAAAGGACGGATGAGGCTGATACAAAGACATTTATTGTCATCGGCCCTCTCTTCCTTTCTTTATTTGCCAACCTCCCACAGGGATATCATTACCAAAGATCTTATCCTGTTTTTCCCCTCAATAATATTGTCTTAGTCTGTTTGGTCTCCATAGACTGGGTAGTTTGCAAGGAATGGAAATCTATTTCTCAGGCTACTGGAGGCTGGGAAGTCCAAGATCAAGGCACTGGCTGATTTGATGTCTGAGAAGACCTTGCTTTCCGGTTCATAGATGGAAACTTCTCACTGTGTTCTCACATGGTGGATGGGGCAAGCTAGCTCTCTGAAATACCTTTTATAAGGGAACTAGGCTGGGTGCCGTGGCTCATGTCTGTAATCTCAGAACTTTGGGAGGTCAAGGAGGGCGGATCACTTGAGGTCAGGAGTTTCGGACCAGCCTGGCTAACATGGAAAAACCCTGTCTCTACTAAACACACACACACACACACACACACACAAACACACACACACACAGAGACACACACACACAGACACACACACAAAAGTTAGCTGGGTGTGGTGGCAGTGCCTCAAATCCCAACTACTCGGGAGGTTGAGGCAGGAGAATTGCTTGAATCCGGGAGGTGAAGGTTATAGTGAGCTGAGATTGTGCCACTGCATTCCTCTGGGCAACAGAGCAAGATTCTGTCTCAAAAAAATAAATAAATAAAAGAAGGGAACAAATTCCAATCATAAAGGCACCACCCTCATGATCTAATCACCTCCTGAGGCCCTGCATCCTAATGCTATCACCTTGGGGTATAGGATTTTAACATATGCATCTTATGTGGGGAGAGGACACAAAAATTGATCACAAATATAATATAAATTCCAAAGTCTTCTCATGTAAGTTCTACATATGGAAAAATTATTAGAAAGCTACTTTTTCACTCCAACACTGAAACAAGAGCTGCCTTTTTAATTCCAGAAAGATTCCACCAAACATTCACTGTTTCAGAGTAATCCCCATAGTCTGCTTTATATATTATGAATCCATTGGGCAGGGGAGATTACTGGCTGTTTTACGGCCATTGTCCACTATAGATTCAGTCTTAATAAAAATGGAAGAAAATAAACTATTAAGATAAAACTTATAAGATTTTAGAAATCACATTTATATTTGTATTTGCTTTCAAACTCTTAAATAATTATCAGTCAAAATGGGAATTGAGAAGCCTTTCTGCTGTTTACAGTGATACAGCCAATTTCAGAGATTTTTCTAGGAAGAGTAACCTCTGTTTACAGCTGAGTTGACAATCTTGTCTCATATAGACATTTAGTGGGCAAAACATTCTGCACCTTAACAAGTCCCTAATGCAAACATAAAGAAGACTGATGTCTCAGCAATAACAATAGCACACAATTATGCTCTTTTGTAACATGTTTTCCATGTATGATATTGACAGATAAGAGCTTTATGGCTTAGAGCACTCTTCTTGGGGTTCATATTCTTCAAACTACCTGTCCCGTGGGATCTCACCATTTCTAAAAGGATATATTAGACACTGTGGTAATAAGGCAGACTTCTGTTTACCAGTGCGGTATCACAAACCTTTCAAAAACGGCATGTAATTTGCTTCTCAGCATTATGTCAGTGTATATTGCATAGTTCAATGTGTCTCAAGTTGAGCAGAAGCAATCTGTCAACACTATGACTAGAGCTGCATAAGTGGTTTCCTGTAATATCTGATATGCATACAGACTCCACAGGTTTGCCTGCGTGCAGTGTAGACCTGTCACTCATTTTCTTTACAATCATCTTGTCTGACTGTTTTGGAGGAAAAGCTTTCCAGCTGGCATCATAGGCCGTGGGGTAAGTAATGTAGCCTTTCACATCTGTAAATGAAATTGCTTCTCTTAATGAGTCAGGCCCAAAGTGAGAATGAGTTAGATGTAATCCTCATTCATGCATATAAAGCCACTGACAATCTAGAACAACTAAAGACAGCGTTTCAAAAATTAAAAAAAAAAATCCTATGCCAAACTCGAGAATTATTTCAACACAGCATTTAAAAAATGTACATAGGGCATGGCTACCTATGATTTATAGCAGCTACTGGAAGCTGTTGTGCAATAATGCCCCCTAGGAAGTAAAATATAATAATCAGGTATTCTAAAATAGACACAAACAAAATAATATGCAAAGTAAGCAAAACTGTCAAACCACAAACAAGAAATTTAAGTTAAGAACAATAATGCATTTAGGCTGGCTCTTATTATAGATTTGAAAATAGGTGACATTTCGATAGATTAAAACACATTTTAATATAAATAATAAATATTTTAAATTTGTGTGATTTCATTTATTCATACCTCAATAGGACAATAATTTGCTGAGGACTTTAATAAATTATTTTCATTTCATAGTACTTGTGTTTCAGATATTTACAATATGTATATGCATCCATTTAAGAGACATAATAAAAGCCATATACACACCAGTTGATATAATTTGGATATTTGTCCCCTCCAAATCTCATATTGAAATGTGGCCCCCGATGCTGTAGGTGGGGTCAAGTGGGGGTTGTCTGGGTTATGGAGGCAGATCCATCATGAATGGCTTGATGCCTTCCCCACTGTAATGAGTGAGTACTAGTTCATGAGAGAGCTGGTTGTTTAAAAGAGCCTGCCACTTCTTTTTCTCCTCCTCCCCTTCCTCCTTCTCTCTGACCATGTGACACACCTGCTCCCCTTCCACATCCACCAGGTTTGAAAGCTCCCTGAATCCCTCACTAGATGCAGTTGCTGGTGTCTTGCTTCCTGTGTATCCTGCAGAACTGTGAACCAAATTAACCTATTTTATTTGTACACTCCTCAGTCTCAGGTATTCCTATTCAGCAATGCAAAGTGGACTACACCAGCTATTATAAAAATCCAAATTTGAAAATATTGCTATTAAAGTAAAATTTAGATTTCGCAAAGTTTTCTGACTGTAAAGGCAGAGTCCATAATTATTATACCCTTTGGTGAGACTAATAATGCCATAATATTTTGTCCATTTGCAGAATTACAGGAAATAATTTTACATTTGCCTAGCGTGATCTCACATACCTTTAGCATGTTTAACATCTATTAGAAATACCTTTCATATACATTTTCTGGAACTTGTGCTTGCCTAGATTATTTCTTGCAGAGCTATTCACGTTTGCAAAGATAGCCTAACAGCAACATAAGAGACACTGGTTCATTCCATGTCCGTTCTTCTTCTGTGTAATTGAGCATGTTCTTGGTATCCAACAGTTAAAAACAACTGATAGATGATGAAGCTGCACAGCACTTCCGAAAATTCACCGCTGAATACACAGGCACGAAAGAAAGCTGGGGGTTATACTACAGTGTTAGAAATGTGCTCTGAGCCTGGGGTAGGTCTAGGCAGTTCACTTAGAAAGGTTAGGTCAGACAAAAAAAAATATGGTAGTTAGCAGGAGAAGCCTCAGCTGATTTCTGAAGAACAAGTTGAATGGACAAACACAGGGGAGGCACGCCTTGTGAAAAGCATGGAATGCTCGTGGAGAAGACACACTTTTGAACCTGCAATGGCTTCACTATACCTGGGACATTCATGCCTATGAGGAAGAGATTGGACATAAAGGCAGGGACCAAAGAGTCAATGTGTCATAAGCAACATGGTAAGAAGTTAAATTTTATCTTGAAAGTAATTGGTGGCGAACTGCAAGAACTTAAGCTGTATGGTGACATAATTCATTTGTGTTACAGAATAATAACACATTCTTACCTATCTGTCTGTAGTGGGATGAACTAAAAATGATAATGACTGAAGACGATGAGATTCATTAGGAGGAAGCTGTCATACAGTAGATAATTTGTAACCACTGAAGTACAACAATGGATGTTTAGGAGGTAAACTCTATTACTGGGTTATAGTTACTGAACTTTTCTTCCATTTGTCTGTTTTTGTTTTTTGGTGGAGGAGGAGAGAAAAGAAAAGTTTCATTACAAAGTGAATACATTCTCATTGTGGAATAACCCAAGCAATTTAAGAGTTATAAAAAGAAAATTAAAATTGACTCTGACCTTCCCAGTGTCTTTTTACCTTTCACATTATACTTTCTATTACATTAATGAAACTTGAGTTGTTTTATATTGCATACAAACATCATTTTCATGAATTAGAAAGATTTGATTCCAAATGATTGTAAGTTTGACTTTAATGTATTATTAACTCTTTGTTTTTGAACCTGTATATCCTCAGTGGCTGTTCTGCTGAATGCATGTGCTTGGTGCAACTTAGAATACCGCACTGCAGTGTGTAGTGTCTGGTAAACTCTTTGTACCTTAGATGAAATAAACTTCAGATCTAGCAACAATTCAATTATTTACAAGGATGCAGTAGTTTATTACTAGATAAACAAAGCTGAAACAACTGGAAATTTGAGGATTTTAAAAATGTATTCCAATGTTCCAACTTAATTTAAAGTTCTGAAGTTTCCTAATAACCTACTTATTAATGTTAATGAAATATGGGATTAAGATATATTCAGAAAGAATATGCTTTTGATCATCCTAAATATTAATGGATTTATGGCAACAAATTGATTCATAAAGAGCTAATCAAAATTGGACAAAATTGGACAATATGTCATAAATGTGAAATCAATCATGTAAAGTAGAAGGGAAACCAATGAAATACTTTAGAAAGAAAAATGAAGTGAAGTTCAAGCTAACATGTAGCCAGAAATAATGATGAAACAATGGAAATCACAAATATGATTTTCTGATTGTATCCAAGATAAAGTGTCTGCTAGAACAGAAGATGATCACAAAAATAGACTTCCTTAATGGGCTGAAGAAAGTATTACTTTGAGGCCATGAGTTTGGAAATGAAACGTAATAGGTTTCATCTAAGGTTGAAATGAAACCTTTTTCTTCCCCTCATCTACGGAAACTATTCAGTTCTCTTGCTGTAATTCCACATTTATGAAATAATCTTTCTGAATTAAAATTGATTTTTCTAACTGGGAAGTGAGTATGTAATATGAGTTTGTTCAATCGATTAATCAATGAATATTTTTGAACCAAGAATTATTTGACAAATCATAGAACAAGAAAGAGAGAGAAAACAGAAGATTATATATATTTTTAAATGTACAATATAAAATATTAACTAATGTGAAATACAACGATAGTCCTCTGAAAACTAGCTATAATATAAAGAACATTGAAGAGAATATATGTGTGTGTGGATATATATATTTACATGTGTATATATAAACACATCCATCAGTAAAAGGAAACAAGAAAATTGTCCCCATTATCACATTATATTGTATTTCTGTGCATGAAGGACAATTACATGAATTTGTGCAATATGAGCTGACTTTTATGATCTGATTAATGACAGACAAGCTAGAAGAACAGAACCAATGTAGCATGACATCAACATTTTTAATGCATTAATTTGACAGTATTAATTGGGCACCTTCTCTGTTCAGAACCTATTCCAGACTAGTAACACAATAGGGAGTAAAACAGACAAAGTCCCTGCACTTTAACTTTCATTCTAATGGGCAGGGCAGGGAATAATAAACAAATCCATTAAAACATATATCAGATAGTAATAAGTGGTATAACAGAAATACAAAGGAAGATAAAGGAGTACGGCCATGCCACGGTGGGGAAAGGATAATTACTTAGGTAAGTTGTCTAGGATAACCTCTCTTGTAAGATAAAATCTCAGCAGAAACATAAAAGAAATTTTAGAGAGTGAGCTCTGCAGACAGTCAAGAAAGGGTATTTCAAGCGAAGAGATCTGCAGAAGCAAATAACCCTGATGCAAGAGCATCCTTGGCAGCTTCCATGACATGCAAGAAGTGCGGTTTATAAGGGAGGCGTGTGCAGGATGGAGGAAGGAAGGAGAGGAGGAGGTCAAGTATGTTGCAGACACCAGGGTAGATTGGGTAGGGACCTATAGGCAGGAGCAGAGCACATCCAGTTTGTCTGGGAATGTGCCTGTTGACACATGTTGTCTGGAAGTGACTACCAGTAAGCTTTTTTTCCAGGAGAAAGAACATCTAGGTTTGCATGGGAAGTTATATGGATACCCTAATAATAGCTCATTAAAATGATTTTAGCTTCTGCATTTAGTGAAGTGAGAAGTTATTGAAAGATTTTTATCAAAGATAGGACAAATCTTAATTCAAATTTTAAGTGACACTTTGGCTGGTGGACTAAACAGACACTGTAGTAGCAAAAGGGGAAAATGAGAAAATAGTTCAAGAAGAACTCTAAAAGAATCCAAGTAAAATTTTTGCTGTGGGCTGGGCAAGGGAATTTCTGTTGGATGTCGGGAGAAGTAGCAGGACAGTTCTTATTTGCTGATAGATTGGCTGTGGGATAGTAGAGAATGAAGAGTCAAGGGTGATTCTAAAGGTTTCGCCCTCAGGATCTAATTGGATGAAGTTGCCATTTACCAAGATAAACAAGGGTTGGGGTGGATCAGGGGTTTTGGATGGGGAAGTCAGTTTGGTTTAGGTGTGCTACATTTGAGATGTCTACTAGACATCCAAGTGTAACTGAAAGTATGAGACTATGACTCTAGTGTTTGGGGGGAGGTGTAGGTTGGGAGTGTAAATCTGTAAGATAGTATAGAAAGGCATAAGTCTAGATGAGATCACATAGGGGTTACTTAGGTGAAATGGACCGAAGTTTCAAGGATGGCACATCAATGTTAAGAAGTCAGGAAGATGAGGCTGGGCACGGTGGCTCACACCTGTAATCCCAGCACTTTAGGAGGCCAAGGAGGGTGGATCACATGGTCAGGAGATCGAGACCATCCTGGCTAATGCGGTAAAACCCCATCTCTACTAAAAATACAAAAAATCAGCCGGGCGTGGTGGCATGCACCTGTAGTCCCAGCTTCTTGGGAGGCTGAGGCAGGAGAATCGCTTGAACCTGGGAGGCAGAGGTTGCAGTGAGCCAAGATCGTGCCACTGCACTCCAGCCTGGGTGACAGAGCCAGACTCCATCTCAAAAAAAAAAAAAAAAAAAAAAGTTACGAAGATGAGAAGAAACCAGCAAGGGAAACAGAATAAATGGCCAGTGAGGAAGTAAGAAAAATGAGAGCAATGGTGCTCCAGGAACCAAATACACTGTTTCAGGAAAGGGTGAGCAACAGTGTCAAATGAGACAAGGAAGGAAAATTAACCCCTGAATTTAAACATTCTGATTAGTAGAAATTTTGGCAGAGTTGTTTCAAGAGCTATTTCAAAGGAATAGCACATGGTGGATATAGGTGACATTTTAAAGGAGTTCTGACATAATTTGGCCGCAGAGAAATGAAGCAACATCTGGATGAAGGGAGGGCTTTTCCTTTAAGGCAGAAAATTTTATCACAGTTTGAAAGCTGGTGGGAATGACCCCGAAGAGAGAGAATAATTGATGTATGAGATAGGAGGGAGATAATTGCTAGAGTAAAATAATTGGGTAGAAGAGAACGATGAGATCTAGTGAAGATAAGAGGGTAGAGTGCTGATGGGAACACAGGGAGGTTCTTCCCTACTTTTTCCTTTTTTCCCTTGCATGGGCACTAAGGTCACCAGCTTCATGGGCACTAAGATCACCAGCTGCATGGGGACTAGGGTCACCAGCTGCATGGCGACTAAAGTCACCAGCTGCATGGGAACTAAAGTCACCAGCTGCATGGGAACTAAGATCACCAGCTGTGATGGGGAAGGGGGCATTAGATACGTTGACAGAAAAAGGCATGAAATAATTACTTAGGGAGATGAAGCATGAGGGAAAAAAAAACAAGAAAGCATAAGAGGGCTACTAAAGAGCGATTAAGAGGCCGGGCGCGGTGACTCACGCCTTTAATCCCAGCACTTTGGGAGGCCGAGGCGGGCGGATCACGAGGTCAGGAGATCGAGACCATCCAGGCTAACACGGTGAAACCCCGTTTCTGTGAAAAATACAAAAACTTCGCCAGGCGTGGTGGCGGGCGCCTGTAGTCCCAGCTACTCGGGAGGCTGAGGCAGGAGAGTGGCGTGAACCCGGGAGGTGGAGCTTGCAGCGAGCCGAGATCACGCCACTGCACTCCAGCCTGGGCGACAGAGCGAGACTCCGTCAAAAAAAAAAAAAAAAAAAAAAAAAAAAAAAAAAAAAAAAAAAAAAAAGAGCGATTAAGAGTCATTTGAGCCCAGAGGTCATAAATTTAAAGCAAGAAAAAAAATTATCTTAGGCGCAGAAGAATTAGAAGAATTCTAATATTGGTTTAGGATTTTATAAGGTTAATCTAAAGAAGGAAGAGAAGGGCAAGGGAGCTGGTATAAATAAGGGAATTCCAGAGGGCATAGTTAAGGTGTTTGGATACTCTGGCAGAAGAGGAAGGAAAGATCAGATTAGCGAAGAGGCAAAGAGCCTGTGATTATGAGTGTAAGGATGATGAGGGAGTGGCAAGGATGAGTGAAGAGCTTTTTCGGCGAATGCTTTAGGCAGCACTAATGCACACGACAGGATTGATACTGGAATAACCAAGCCTCCTTGTGGTAGAGAGACAGAGTAGTTGGGAGCAAGGTATGGGGAACTCACCAGAGCAGGAGTAGCTGTGAGCATTGGCAATTACAACTCTCCATTTAAATGAAGAAGGTTGCACTAAAATGATGGGTCCTTAGTCTTAGGGAAGAAATCACACCTGAAACATAGTGATAAAGTGTGTAGACAACAGCATCATTTGCTGCATTTAGTCTTTCATACAATGAGTTTTTTATCTAGTCTGGGAACTTTCAAACTGTCCCACAGAATCTTGGAGAAATATAAAAGTTTCTCCGAGCCACCCTGTAGAAGTTGAAGAAAAACCGTTCCAAATGCTTGGCTCCAACCAGAGAAGTTAGGACTAACCTTGTTGTAAAATAAATATGCTGAGATTAATCATGATTTTTAAAAAGTTTTACTATTAAAAATAAACAGACCAAAAAAATTTAAAAAATCATTGATCTTCTCCAAACTACAGGTTATTATTATAACCTTGCTTAAGATTACTTTGCTAGAAAGCAAGGGAGCCAAGATTTAAACAGAAAAATGTCTATTTCTAAAGCTCATGTCACTTTCATTATACTTAAACTCTATACAGGCTTAACTGCTATAGTTATTCCAGTATTTTGCACTTGTCACATTTCTTTTACTTTACGTATATGAGTGCATCTGGCCAAAAGTAGTCTGTAATGAATACATTTGCAATTTCTAAGTTTAAGGTAAGCTATTTTTTAAGTTAACTTTTTAAACAAATTATTTTCTCAGGAGACTGAAACAAGTCTTCTTTATTTATCCTTAGAAATTTTTAGGCTTTGGAAGTTTTGTGTGAATACAAAAAAGTCAACACCAAGAATTGATATGATACTTAATATTGGCCTCTAGGGAGTCATAAGTCCTGGAGGAGTCTCTTGCAATTCTTATGTGACACTCAGCATGAAAAATACAAAAATCAATAATGAGAAGACTTTACCTTAGATCTAGACTGTGAACACCACTCTTGAGAATAGGACCTTGTAGTAATCAAGACATAACCCTGCCGAAGATTGCTAGACCAGACAAAGAAACACCAGGATCATTCTTCTTAAAATGTAAATAGTAAGTAATACCAATTTTCTTCAAGGCAACCACCTTATCAGAGTAAGTCTGAGAAAGACACGGTTGTTTAACAAGTCACCAGGGGAATATTTTGGAATTGAAGCACTAACATCACAGCAACCAGACAGTGTATATGTATATAAACACCTTGTCAAATGTAAGTAGTATTTTTCCCAGTAGACACAGTGAAAAATATACTTCACTCTTGGTCAATTCTAATTGAAAAAATAACTAAATAGCTGCTAGATGAAGAATTGTTGGAAGAGTTGCTCTCCTAGCACTGGGTCTTGCAAGATAATGCCAGCGTCCTGAAGACAAAATTGGGAAGAAAATGAAATAAAAGTGTAACAAAAGATCAGTGAAGAATTAGTGATAAAATCAGCAGGAAATCCAGAATGCTTCAAACAATAGTTCAACCAGCTGAGGACTGATGAACGGGGGTAGGGGTGCTGGGAAGCCAAGCACGGTGATAAAAAAAAGCAGTAGGAAAATGGGAAGCACCAGCAGGGAACTACGGAAGCTGCCAAGGGGTCCACTGAAAAGTTAATTGAAGCAACAAGCTGAGAGCTCTGAAAGTCAGAGAGCAGGCTCCTGGAGACAGATGGAGAACAGTGGCAAGAGGAGACTGATGTACCAAGAACGAAGAGAGCAGACAACAGAATGAATGAAGAAGTAGCAACCTCAGCCAAGTCTTGGGTAATACTTGGCCATCGACGAGGGCTACAGATGTAACTCTAACCACTAGCAAACAATCAGAAAAAACAGGCAGCCCCATGTCAGATGGAGCGTAGAATGTGCGTTTGAATGATGTGGAAAAACATTTGTAGTCTTTTCTGTTACACACTTATTTTAATCAACTTAAATCTAATTCCTCACTAAAAGCCAAAACACAAACCAAAACTCCAAGAAATTACTTTGTGCTAGTACAATTCAGAAAAATAATTGATGATGATGTGGTGGCCATGCATTTAATAATAAATTATGGTCACTGAAGTTTCAGTCTTTGGGTTTTTGAGACATGATAATGTTGGAGAATAAAAGGAAGTTGAGGCCAGGCACGGTGGCTCACACCCCTAACCCCACCACTTTGAGAGACAGTGGCGGGAAGATCGCTTGAAGGCAGGAGTTTAAGACTAGCTTAGGCAACATAGTGAAACCTGCTCTCTGCAAAAAACTAAAAATTAGCCAGGTGTGGTTGTGCGTGCCTGTAGTCCCAGCTACTCAGGGGCTGAGGTGAGAGGATAGCTTGAGCCCAGGAGTTCAAGGCTGCAGTGAGCTACGATCCACCACTGCACTCCAGCTTGGGCAACAAAGCAAGATCCCGTATAAAAAATAATAATAAAATAAACAGCAACAACAGAAAGATGAATTTTTCTGCCTACACGTTCTTGGAAGATGCTAGATTTACACAGGGGTTTCTCTTGCTCTACATGTTTTTATGAAACATACTTGCTGGGAGTATGAGTCAACACATAGGAGAGTTTGTTTGTGGACGCTGTATGTGAAAAGGCACAGGGAACATTAAAAGGGCATGTCAGATCAGACTCCACGAAAAAGATCCTTTAAGAAGCATTTCTTTTTTGGTTCTCACTGTAGAAAATACTCACATTACGAGGAGAGATGTGCAGAACGGAGTATTTGAGCAAGCTCAGCTGAAAAGAGATAACCTCCACTTCTGAATAATCGCATTTGAAAGAGAAACCATTATAAAATATCTTGAAGAATACAGACCACGTGTTGAATTTGTAGAACTAATTTATTTTTTAGAGTTTTTAAGTGTGTGTTTCTGACTAGCAAACAGGAAACTGGTACTACTGTCATCACTACTATAAAATAAGTGTCATTAGAGAGCTATGCATAATTTCTCTTTTTGATAAAATAAAAAATAAGAGTATTGGCCGGGCACAGTGGCTGTAATCCCAGCACTTTGGGAGGCTGAAGCGGCAGATCACCAGTCAGGAGTATGAGACCAGCCTGGCCAACATGGCAAAACCCTGTCTCTACTAAAAATACAAAAATTAGCCAAACCCCATCTCTACTAAAAATACAAAATTAGCCAGATGTGGTGATGGGCACCCGTAATCCCAGCTACTCAAGAGGCTGAGGCAGGAGATTCCCTTGAGCCCAGGAAAGCAGAGGTTGCAGTGAGCTGAGATCATGCCACTGCACTCCAGCCTGGGTGACAGGAGCGAGACTCTGTCTAAAAAGAAAAAAGAAAAAAAAAACACCAAAAACGTGTATTTTCATCATTCATTACAAAAAAAGTCTCCACCTTTGCATTATTTAACTTATTTATCAAAAATTAAACAAGTTCTCTCAAGACAGTATATATACATAATGATAAAAGAATTAATGAAACAACAAAGTTAGTTAATTAGACTGAAATGAATGGCATTTTAAGCTAGAGAAGAGAGTTAAATATTTTCTTTCTTTCTTTTTTGAAACAGAGTTTTGCTCTTTCACCCAGGCTGGAGTGCAATGGTGCGATCTCGACTCACTGCAACCTTCGCCTCCCTGGGTTCAAGTGATTCTCCTGCCTCAGCCTCCTGAGTAGCTGGGATTACAGGCGCCTGCCACCACTCCTGGCTAATTTTTTGTATTTTAGTAGAGACTGGGTTTCACCATGTTGGCCAGGATGGTCTCGATCTCCTGACTTCGTGATCTGCCGGTCTCGGC
Source organism: Pan paniscus (assembly GCF_029289425.2). Taxonomy (NCBI): domain Eukaryota; kingdom Metazoa; phylum Chordata; class Mammalia; order Primates; family Hominidae; genus Pan; species Pan paniscus. The sequence goes on along the minus strand of NC_073252.2, from coordinate 178,152,929 downwards.
CTCCCAAAGTGCTGGGATTACAGACATGAGCCATCACGCTCGGCCTAAGTTTTGTATTTTTGTACAGGCAGGGGTTTCACCATGTTGTTCAGGCTGGTCTCGAACTCTTGACCTCAGGTGATCCACCAGCCTCAGCCTCCCAAAGTGCTAGGATTACAGGTGTGAGCCACTGCGCCCGGCCCAAGAATTAAATATTGTCAAGAAGAATGTTGTAGAATCAGCAATTAGATGTGGAAATATCACATTCTTAAAATAATATTCATTAATATGAATTATTTAGAATGAGTAAGAGACTATATCAATTCTATGAGAAGATTCTAAATTTCTGGCATAATACAAAGTTCTTGATTTTACTGACTTTTTTTGAATATCACAACTAACATCACAACTGTTAACTAATATCATTTTAGAATGTAAGACCTATGAAAATAATTTGATAAAAGATGAACATTGTAAAAAAAAGGACAGCCTGTTCTGTAGAATAAACTAAATCTCCAGGGTATAAGCTTTTGGATAGTTTGGCTCATATAAGCATAAATGAATTTTTGTGAAATTTACATGGAATATGGTTTTAATTTACATTTATGTTAAGCTGATTTGAATAAAAAATTTAAAAACACAAGTTCAAAAACAAAATATTGTGCATTAAAGATTGAAAAAATCAACTTTAAATAATTTGTTTATTTGATATGTTCAGTAGAACTTGACTCTGGTGCTAGACAACATCACTTTCTGCTATAATCATTATACTTTCTTAAACTATCATTTATTGAATATTGATTATTTTTTGTGAATTGTGATTACATATACATGTATATAATCATACATGTGATATATCTATAATTATATATAATTACAATATTAGATGTAATTATGCATGTATATAATTATAGGTAATTATATACATATACAATTCCATATAATAATTATATATTATATATTCATATATGAGTTATATCACATGTGTAATATATGTCTATATGTAATTATATAGACATATATATGTAATAAATATTATATATGTATACACATATATGCCTACAATACGTAATGATATATTTGATTAATTACATATTATATATGTGATATGTATGTAATTCCATTTATTCCTTAGTGGAGGTGTTTTTATCTCCATTTTATAAATGAGGAAGAAGTTGAGAATTAGAAACTGATATATTAATGTGCCAGAAATTCATATGGGCAAGATCAACACAATTAGGCACTTTATCCATGTTCATTGATAAAGTACAAGAAACTATGCAAGGAACCATGAATGTGATAGTATTTTATAAGCAGCAATTTTCAGTATGAACTAAAATTAAATCATATTTTTAAATATACCTCTGGAAAACTCCTAGAAAAGAAATCTCCTGCATTCATTGTATGCAAAGGGTGTGATATTTGTGGAAAGTTTTATGTTATGTCCTCAGATTTTCTTCTAATTTTTTTTAATTCATTGAAGCATTGATAAATTAGCCTGATAAATTAGAAAAGAGGTAAAGAGAGAAAAATGTCTCTGATAATTGTTAGCCATATGAAATAGTGGGAGAGGAACAGACCCTGTGTCAAAAGACCAGAGTTGGAAACCTAGCCCTTACACTATTAAGTTTGAACAAACCAAATATCCTCCTTAAACCTCAATCTCCTTCTCTGCAAAACAGGATAACAACACTGAACTATCTCCAGAGAGGTTTCATGAGGCTCAAAGGAGATTCTGCTCGCTAAAGCGATTTGCAAAACTAAGTTGCTATCCTCTCTTAAGCTTAAAATTTGATTGTTAACAATGTCTTTATTTTCCTATATACATCTTTGCACACTCAACTTGTTCTTTTGTTTTTATCAAAATATTTAGCACTATATTATAAAACATTTATTTTACTGCGTGCCAAGGAACCTAGAAGAAAAGGAGAGCATTGTGTGGTGAATAAAAATAGCTCTTATTTTGGTTTATATTTCAAACTTTTGAGAAATTGAACAGTGAACAACATTTTAGAAAATATAAGTTTTAAAGCCTGTGGAATGAATGCTACAGGAAGGAAGTGGGCTTTGAATATGTACAAAGGAAGAGAACATGAGGCTCCATGTGGTAAGATCTCCTTACAGTGTCTAGTGGCCACAGACAGATAAGCAACAGAAAAATTTAGAATGTATATTTTCATAATTCCCCTAGTATACACGTATGCAATGAATGGAAAGTCAAAATAAATGGGTGTAGAATGAAAGTGAGAAAATAGACATTTCTAGCCAGTCTTGGTGGAAACATATATAAGCATCTTTTAAAATTCAAATATATCATGTTTCTTAGGAAATGTTACAAACACCTACGGATTAAAGACATTTTCTAAATAGCTGTGAAAGTAGTTGATTTAGCAATAAATCTTGGCAAATATCTCTCTAATCCTAAAAAATATTAATTAATCTGAATCAAGTTATTCAGAAATTCTTTTTCTTTTATTTATTTATTTGAGACAGAGTCGAACCCTGTCTCCCAGGGTGGAGTACAATGGCGCGATCTTGGCTCACTGCAACCTTCACCTCCCAGGTTCAAGTGATTCTCCTGCCTCAGCCTCCCCAGTAGCTGGGATTAGAGGTGCATGCCACCACGCCTGGCTAATTTTTTGTATCTTTAGTCGAGACGGGTCTTCATCATGTTGGCTAGACTGGTCGTGAACTCCTGACCTCGTGTTCCGCCCGCCTTGGCCTCCCAAAGTGCTAGGATTACAGGCATGAGCCACCATACCCAGCTGACTTAGTCAGAAATTCTTACTGAATTTTATTTTGAAATATAATATTGATAAATATGTTAAAAATCAAATCTCTTACATAAAATAGGTTGAAATTGTTACACAAAAACATATTTTCTGCCCCAAATATAATAAATCATTAAACGTGTCACCTTGAAAACAAATATGTATGTAAAAGAGGTTGATTAGATTGTATCATGAAATAAAATCTAATTTAATAGTATAATCAAAAAAGCCATTTTCATTGTGGTTAGTCAAATAGAAGTAGGGTTTTATAGATTAGGTAATCAATTATTTCCATGTCCTTTCAGTATTTTAACAATTATATGCAATTCCAGACCCATATAGAAATTTGGACTTCATTTGTTTGGCAATGAAATGGCGTTTACTGTAATGAACGATCAATTAATTGAGAGCCAAGATCCTACCCTGAACTCTCACTACATTTAAGCATGATTCTAGGACTGGACATGTACAAATCATTCTAATATGGATTCTGCACTTGAGGACTGAAAAGTATATATACAAGGAAGACAGATATTTACTTATTTTTTATTATACTTTAAGTTCTAGGGTACATGTGCACAACATGCAGGTTTGTTACACATGTATACATGTGCCATGTTGGTGTGCTGCACCCATTAACTCATCATTTACATTAGGTACATCTCCTAATGCTATCCCTCCCTCCTCCCCATCCCACGACAGGCCCCGGTGTGTGATGTTCCCCATCCTGTGTCCAAGTGTTCTCATTGTTCAATTCCCACCTATGGGTGAGAACATGTGTTGTTTGGTTTTCTGTCCTTGCGATAGTTTGCTCAGAATGACGGTTTCCAGTTTCATCCAGATATTTAAACTGACATCATAGATGGTAGGAAATATAAGAGAAGGAAGAGAAAAAATAATGTTTTGAGAGACACGAGAATATGAGTGGGGAAGGCAGGAAAATTATTTACAGAAATGGTGGCATTTTCCTAAGGAGCTGCTAATCAAAGAGGCTTTCAATAGTTGGAAATGGGTAGCTTCTAGCATAGGAATAGAAATCTAGGGATCGAATACGATAAGGGCAACATGAGAGAGAAACTACAGATGATTTGAGAAAATACTGCCGTTTTACCTGCTGTAAGCTGGGGGTGATGGTATATTCCTCTGAGCGGGTGGGTAGAGGCTGGGGGCACAGTGCCAAGAGGCTTCATCATTATTATGTGCAAGCTTTTGAAAGTTTTCCTGCACAAAACAGAATGTGAATGAAGGTTTTAAACAGGACGATGATGTGATAGATCACAGGTGAGGCTGGACCACAGAACAAGGAGGTTGGAATCAGGGAAAGGAGTTAGAAAAGCATCTCGAGAGTCAGGGCTGATGACCTAAAGGGCTCTGGGTCAAATGAAAATGAAGGACCCTTTGTTCAAGAAGCAGCAAACAGCATGTCAAATGTGAAGATATGTAATACCATGTCCTTTCTTCTGTCTATGTTTTTGATGTATCGTGGTGTTTTTATTTGCTGTTTTACGCCCTCTCCCTCAGGTGTGGGGATACCAGCAGAGAGAGTGCTGATCTGCAACTTGGTGAGCCACACCCCATGGCTGCCTGAGACCCCCTCCTACCAGCCTCTGAACAAGCACTGCCCTCTAACCAGGGCAAGGAAGTCAGTCCTCCTTTCCCGAAGCATGCAGCCCCAGCGGATTGCCACCTCCATGGCTTATCAGGATGGGGCCTGGGGAGAGGCTTACCCATGTTCAGCTGCCCACCAAACACTCTGGGGTGCTGCCAGCCCAGGTCAGTGTTGGTTGCTGTCATGCCCTGTCCTGAGACGCCATGGAACAGGCACCCAACCCTAACCCTCTCAGGGCCAGCATTCTGACCCCCACTCAAGATAGGGTCAGAAGGGGTCATGGGGCAGGAGTAGTCATTAGACAACCAGGAGGTGGCCCAAGTGGCTGAGAACCTTTCTCAAGGAGGCAGGAAGGTGTCAGGAGGTGAATCACGTGAGCTGAGACTCCCAGTCCTCATTCCGTGCTCTTTTACTTCTTCAGCCTTCTCTTAGTAAACTCAAATTCAAAAATGCAATTATTAAGAATTTTAAGATGGTGATCTCAGAGCATCAGACCCAAGTGCAGAGCCTTTCTGGGTGTGAGGCCCTATGTGACTATACTAGTTGCATGCCCATGAAGCTGGTGCTGCCAATAGTCACACCACTAGATACCAGAAATCTAGAATAAGACACCGTTTTTTTTTTTGAGACCCCACCTAGGCTGGAGTGCAGTGTCACAATCACATTTCATTGCAGCCTCAACTTCTAGGCTCAGTCCTCCCACCTTAGCCTCCCAAGTAACTGACCATAGGTGCATGCCATCATGACTCGCTATTAATTTATTTTCATTTTTTGTAATGATAGGGTCTCACTATGTTGCATAGGCTAGTCTCAAGCTCCTGGAGTCAAGCAGTCCTTCTGCCTTGGCTTCCCAAAATGTTGGGATTGCAGGCTTGAGCCACCACACCAGATCAAGACACTATTAATTGGAAAATGTGTAGAGAGAGCAAAGACTAAACCTCTAAGTATGAAATGTATGACTAGATGGACAATTAGACACACAATTTGAGTACTAGAGGTAGAGAGAACTAACTAAAATTCTGGGTGATGAGGTGAATAATGATATTAACCAAGAAAGGACCTCAGAGGGGGAATGTATGAATTTTGTGAAGGAAGGAGACAACAGATTTGATTTAAGACCCACTGCCTTTAAGATGGCTACTGGATATATAAGGAGAGAAATCAAGAAAGCTGGTAGAAGTATGATCTGGATCCTAGTTAGAGGAGAACAGATTTGAAAATAATTCACACAGACTTTACAGTGGAAGCAGTAGTGAGTAGAAATAGATAAGTAGGCCTGGTGTGGTGGCTCACGCCTGTAATCCCAGCACTTTGTGAGGCCGAGGTGGGCAGAACACAAGGTCAGGAGATCAAGAATACCCTGGCTAACACGGTGAAACCCTGTCTCTACTAAAAATACAAAATAATAATAATAATAATAATAATAATTAGCCGGGCGTGGTGGCGGGCGCCTGTAGTCCCAGCTACTCGGGAGGCTGAGGCAGGAGAATGGCATGAACACAGGAGGCAGAGCTTGCAGTGAGTCGAGATCTTGCCACTGCACTCCAGCCTGGGCAACAGAGCAAGAATCCATCTCAAAAAAAAAAAAATAGATAAGTATAATATTCTGTTCCGGAAATGTGTGCCTGGCCCAGGATGGGTCAATATAATTGTCTCGGTTTTGAAGAATAAAACTGTCACTCAGCAAAACTTCACAAGCGGTGCACTATCACTCACTTAGGCTTAACTCAGCCCTTAAATTTCTCCAACTATTAATGAATGAATACAGACATATCAGGCAAAGACCCAATACAGAGCCTTTTTTAACAGTGGAGAAAGATTCGAAGAAGTGGTCAAGAGGGTAGCTGAAGAAACAAGGAAACATTTACAGACAAGTAAGGTGCACTAGACAGTTTGTGTCTCCTCACATTCCTATGTTGAAACCATAATCCCCAACGTGGTGGTAGTAGGAGGTGGACCATTTGGGAGATAATTTAGGTCGTGAGGATGAAGCACTCATTAATGGGATTAGTGCCCTAGAAAAGAGATTCCCCCAGGACATTCTAGCCCTGTTTCTGCCATGTGAGGATACAAGGAGTCTGCAGTCTGCAACCTGCAAGAGGACCCTCACTAGAACCCAACTATGTGGGCTCCCTGATCTCAGATTTGCAGTCTCCAGAGCTGTGAGAAGTACATTTCAGTAGTTGATAAGCCACCCAGTATTGTACTTTGTTAGAGCAGACTGAACCAAGACAGAAGCCAAGAGATCGAAGAAGTTAAAATTTTGTATTTGCTGATTTTGACATATAAATCCAGATAAGTAACCAGTTAACTGATGGATTCATTTAGAAGTATGATAATTTCCACAGGTTTTTAAAAATTAATTTTGATTATCTGAAAGAAAAGGTAGTTTATCCTTAGATCTTTTAATAGTAATTGAAGTAATAATTTTCTCCATACTCTTTCACATCCAAAGGCATGTTTTCTACTCTACAAATAAAATGTCATCAACTTGGTGGAGATACCAGGAGGCTACTGTAATGATCACAGGTTGTTTCTCACAATTTAAAATTTTAACCCTACTTCTACTCATTCATCTACCGCCTACACTTTTTTGAATCTTTTAACAACATTAAGTTCATAAACTGTTTATTCCAAAAAGGTAGTTATATTCAATAATTATGTTGGATATATAGAGAATACATCTCTAAGAAACATATATTATTTTGCTTAATGTTTGCTTAATATTTATTTAGGGATTAGTATTAATATGCTTATATTTATCAGTTTTATATATACATTTGCATACATATATACACACAAATATGTATATGTGTGCATATATACACAAATATGCAAATATGTGTCTACATAGATATTTACATGTACAAAAGCTGCATGGATATATTATATATATATAAATATAATATATATATTTATATATGAATATATATATTTATATATAAATATATATAAATATATATATAAATATATAAAAAAGATGTTATTTATTTTAAAAACCAGAGCATGAAAGAATGTTACTCTGCTGTATCATTACATTCAAATTAAAGGTTAATTACTGAGAGAGGGGCTCTATGATAAAATCATGGCCAGTCGATTGTGAGTGTCCTCCCTTTTAAACAGCAGGATTTCTTCCATACTGTATGTGCCATATAATTACTTCAGTTCAATGTAATACTTTAATGAAGACCAGTTTAATTAAATTAAATTTCTCCCTTGTGTTGACTCAATCAAAATGCATCATCCCCTCATTATAATGTTATCTGTAGGAGTCCAACATTCTAAGTGCTATAAGGAGGGTTTATTCTAATGAGAGCAGCAATAATAAACTCTCCTTTATCAAGTTACACAATGCAATTTCATAACTGAAAATTGCATATTAAGTTCACAGCATATGTATTTTAGTTCCTAATTAGTATAGTCTGTTTATTTTGCTTTATTAGAGTTAATGCCATTCAAGTAATTATCTTTTTTTGACTAATATTTATGACAAGCCTTTACTTAAACTGGTATAATTAAATTTACATAAATAATTAAACAATTCTTTCCAAGCCAGTAGCTATCATCATCATAGCCTTGGTTTAAAGACGATTCATTTTTATCTCAGAGTCCTGATTAGACTGGATGTATTACAACTTGAAAGAATTTCATCTACACTTAAAGGGTCAAGATGGGTTCAGGAAAATGTTTAACAGACTCAGTGAACTAGGTAAAATGAGAAGGATTTCACCTGGTAACATAATTAATAGCATTTTGAAAGAACACATCTGCTTATATTTTGAGGTGATGTAAAACTACCTACATCAAAATGAATTATATGTGTTTGTGTCTTTTGGGTATGCATAACTCCAAACCTAAATAAACATGTCTCCAAACAATGCATTTCTCAAGCAAATAATGCTTGAAAAGCATAACTATAGCAATTAATTTTATTTTACTAGACCAAATTCAAGTGGTAAAATTTTAACAATACTTCTGGACTTCGAATACAGACTGCCTTTCCACCTTAAAGGCAGCATAGTGCGGCAGAGAACACTAGAATAAAGTTAAATTTCCACTTACCCGCCTCCCTACAATGAATTCACATTCATTCTGGTTTCCAAGTTCTTCCACTTTCTCTGGAATTTAGTTGGCCCTTGAGTTCTATTGACCATACAACCTAAGTGTCTCTGGAATCCATCTGCACCTTCCTCTCTGTCTTCACTGTCATTTTCATAAATCTGGTAGACTGAACCATTGCAATAGCTTCTTGGTATTTCTGCCTCCAGACTCAGCCTCCACCAAAGACTTTTTCATATTGTTTTAGAATAACTTTTAGATCTCAGAAATGCCACATGATTCCATGCCCACTTTAGATTAAGGGACAGGGATCCCAACCTACTTTGGGCTCTTGTTCTGTCCTTCCTCCAGCTCTGCCCCTCACAGTGGTGCAAGGAATGTACAAGGCCTTCAGAATCTGGCCACCCAGGGCCTACCACACATTTGCTCACAAACTGTAATCCCCTCAGCACGCCTCAGGAAGCATCTAACATCTGCTGGAGCCTCTTTTTGGAGTCCTTCCTTATGAGGACAGATTGCTGATGTGCTTACTCCTAGGCCTGAGAAATGGCCACAGGGCATCTGTTTGGGGAGCAGGAGGACAGAGCTTGGACAGAGGCTGCGCTGAAGCTGTTAGGATTAAGGGGGACAGGGAACAGATCAAGAAACCTGGATCTTCCTCCTCTACTGCCATGTTGTGCGTGAACTCCGAGGAGACTAAGAATTCTGAACCTTATCCTGATCCTGCAGGTTATTATAGAAACATGTACTGTTAAGTAAGAAAACAAACAAAAAAACATATTTCATTTAACTGTTCATTATAGGCTTCAAATACTTTGGTCTACAGTACAAGTGCCTTTGATTGTACTCTTATTCAGGGCTGTCTAAATGTGTGGGAGGGCCTGCATCCCTGCCTCCCAGCATGTTTACATCTGCCCGGAATGCCCTTCTATGTTCCAAGCAACTACTTCCATGAAGCGTTCCCTGATACCATTCACAGGAAGCCTTGCTGCTCCCCACCTTTTGTTTCCAGTATACATGCCTTGATTTTATAATGTATTGTAATTATTCAGAGGAGAGCTAGGTTCTAGTTTTGAAGTTTTATTTACTACTTGTAAAAATATTGGCAAATGTTATACCATTTATAAGATTTATTGCATCTTCTATAAAAGAATCTAGTTTAACTGGATAATCATCTTAATGTTTTTAAGAACTTACTAGAAACTGGGTACCATTTAAAATGATTTCCACTATTCATTCATTCATCCTAACTACAGTCTTGGGGCTTTGGTGCCATTAAGTCATTTACATGAAGAAGATGAGGCCAGAAAGGTAAAGGAACTTGACCAACATTATTAAAATTGATACAATTTTGGCTGAACTCCCTTTAAAAGATAATGTAGGCAAGTTTTTATTTGAATACACTTTTAATAAAGTTACTCCTTCATTCTAAAAACTATGGTAAATGATTAAAGAAAAATCTTTAAGATATTATGATTAGGGAAATATTAAGAATATCAATGTTTAAAATATTGGCCCCTCGTTTTTATTAAAGTTAGATATAATGTGTACTGAACTAATTCTAATCAAATGTTTTTGGAAATGTTTTGCAAATTATGATTAGAAATGTGTATATATGGCTAAGACATTATTAAGAAAAAGAAAAAATTATCTCATTGACATTTTGCTTTTTATTTTGAAATACCAATACTTTCCTTCAACAATAGAATAATAAATAAAATTCCTTGATATTGTAAAAGAGTCAATGTAAACAATCATTTTGCACACACTGAAAATAAAAATGACAAATTCTGTGCCTGACCTGAATAGAAAATGTTCTGCAGTGCTTTGTGCTAGCTGAGCATTTGCCACTCATCACCCAGGAAGTGAGAGAGCCAGTGAGGCCTATTTGAGAACCCATTAAACCAAAAAAAGCTAGTAATTGGAAAGAAAAAAAAATCCTACATAGGAAAGTCGACAATAAGACTTTTGTGATGTCTTGTTTTCCTTTGTTATAAAATTTTATAATTTCTTAATAAGTATGTGTTTTCATTTCATCCACATCAATATAGTTACAATCCAACAATTAATTGCCTGCCCATATATGAAAATAATATGCATATTGACTTCCCTCCCACTTTAGAAAGTATACAAGCTAGAAGAGATAGATATATATTTCAGATATACTCAGAACCACAATTAATGAATGAACAATTTATCAATAAAATACAATATAAATAAAAATCTGTCAAATAGAAATAGAAAACAGAAATAAATTCCAGCGAGTAAATGGAGAAATATCAGTCATCTACAGACCTGATTGTACTCACATAGGAAAGTATGTGAGTTTGCATCACTGCACTCATGTATTTCAAGGAAAGGGCCCACTCTTCAAACATAGTTCTTCAAATATAGTTTGCTGTGTTTTAGAATACATATATTATATAAATACAGTGTATAGTAAAATGTTTCATGAGCAGAATTAATTTATCTGAAGCAAGAGTTCAAAATTTGAGATGACCACCAACAATGAGTGCATTGGAATTTGCAGAAATTTCAGGTTAGACTTTCAATTATTCACCAATACCAAAGTTCAAGTCAATTAATATCTATAGTCACAGGGCTGAGGTGATACTAGCTGACATTTCGATGGCACAAGGTTGACATGACTAATTCCTAACTATGTATATGGAAGTAGTCCAAATCTAAATAGAGCCTATCACTTAAACTACATGAGCCTTACTTTTCTTGTTTGTAAAATGGCAAATATTGATAGAGCAAAATGAGACAAAATATATCAAATCACTTACTCCTTGTCTAATATATGTTAGAATTTGATTCTAAATACCAGATAGTTTATTTAAATATAAATATAACATAAATATAAAACTCCATTTCTTCAAGACAAACAGTTAAAAAAAATTCTGGGAGGAAACCATAGGAGCATAAGTTTTTACTCTTGACTCCACAGACCTTTGGGCAGGAGTAAGGATTATGTAAACAGATAACATTTGTGAAATTTAAATTCTTCTTGAAATGTTGCATGTGTACATTTAAATATATTCTATCTCCCTGGAAAGAAGGGATGGTTGCAAAATTCTCCTAACTTTTTGTGTTCCAAGAAATGGCTAGTCAAAGGACCACCCTGGTCTTGCATATTCCCACCATTACCCTTCCTAGGCTACTGAGATAAGACGCATCTCTGGCTGGGCACGGTGGCTCACGCCCCTAATCCTAGCACTTTGGGAGGCCGAGGCGGGTGGATCACCTGAGGTCAGGAGTTTGAGACGACGAGCCTGACCAGCATGGTGAAACCCTGTCTCTACTGAAAACAGAAAAATTAGCCAGGCGTGGTGGTGGGCCCCTGTAATCCCAGCTACTCCGGAGGCTGAGGCAGGAGAATCACTTGAACCCGGGAGGCGGAGGTTGCAGTGAGCCGAGATCGTGCCATTGCACTCCAGCCTGGGTGACAGAGTGAGACTCCGCCTCAAAAAGTAAAAAAAAGAACCAAAACCCAAAAAAGACACATCTTCATCCTTTCTCATGACTCTCTTGTCTATCTGACTCTATAAAACTCCAGGCTCCCTTCCTTTTTTGAAAATATTCCTGATTAATGAATGATCTCCTAATTGCAATAGATTGAATACAGTCATCCTATTTATCTGGTGCATGTCATCTTTCACAACTGCAAATTCTTTTCTTGCAATTCAGTTTTTATGAGCTACCATTTGTCCTTTGCCAGGCAAAATAGTTCAATAGTAGTATTCCATTGAATAAGGGATGTTATCTATTTCTGCACTATGAAAAATTACCTTTAAAATCAAAAGAGAAATATAACAGTATTTTTTTATTCTTGACCACAAAAATTTTGGTGTTAGCATATTACATTTCTCAACAGAAAACATAATTTTCTGGAAAATGTTCTTATAGACTACTGCACTGTTCAATACAGTAGACACTAGCCACGTGTGGCTACTTAAATTTAAATTGGCTAAAATTAAGGAAATCATCAATTTAATTTCTCAGTTGCACCAGACATACTTCAAGTACTTAAGTATTGTATGTGGCTAGTGACTACTGTATTGGACTGTGCAGATATAAAATAATTCCATGAATGTATGAATTTCTAATGGACAACGCCAGTCAAGAAGTGCTGTTACAGAAAGCTATTATGCCATATATTAATCAGAAGATACCTTGGCTAGAGAAATGTCTTAGCAGACAAGTTACTAGGTTCTACCTTCAAATTTCAATTATTTTAAAAAACACTGTTTCTGGTTCATGGTTTCCCATATTAAGAATTTAGGCTACATGATCCTTCTAACTCCAGTTTAAGTTCTATGGTACTGTTAGTGTTTTTGCTAAGACGTGTAAAGGAACTAAGACATTTACAAGGCATTATTTTCCTACTTAGAAACAAATAAAATTCAGTGAGTTATGTAAACACAAGTAGCTGCAATGTGAAAAATTTCTCTGATATTATAATAAAACTTCAAAGGAAATGCATGTAAATTCTGAATAAAGCTATATGGTGAGAGATTTTTGGAAGAGATATTATGTCACCCGAGGCTTGAAGGATGAGTAGAATTTTGACAAAGGGAATGGAAATAAATACATGCTAAATAAACAGATGAGCAAAGAGATTGTGATGGGAAAAAATGAAAGACGTGCTCAGAAAACAGTAGAGTGCCGTGGCTGGAACCCAGGTAACAGCAATGGGTGAGCTGTGTGAGAACCAGGTGGGCAGGTAGACTGGAGGAAGTCATAAATGGACCTTGAATTCCATGCTAGGGCATTTGAAACTACACCCTTAGACAATAACAAAATTGGTCTGTACCTGGTGAAAATGTTTGTCAACAGCTTAAATATTGGTAAGACAGGGAGATAATTAATACAACAGACCCAACTAGATGGCTTCATGACCAGGGCCTAAAATAGAGTTCAGTAATAAATACGGATTGTGAGGTAGTTCTCAGGGCTATTTCTGGAGTAAAAGTGACAGAATGGGCAAATAACTGAGACTTATAAACAAAGACGAATGTTCTCCACTGTCTAATCTATTGCAACTGGTTTTAACTGTTTCAACTGTAGATGTCTGAATGTTTTCCTTAACAGCTCACTTAATTGTTAAATTGTTTTACTGTCTACCATGACACCTATTCTTTCATGAATATTTTTAAAAATCTGTTTTTTTCTATCTAGATAATTTTGAATTTTAGAAGTCAATTAGATTACAGGTAGTGTAATCTAATAAAAATAGTAACAGTAATAATATTAATCCAAATAAAACACAATCCCAAACTTCAGCAGTTTAGTGTCTTTATTTAGAGTCTCTGAAATCATTTTAGAGTTCACTAGTCAATGGAGATGGACACTTCAAATGACACAGTGATTGGAATTGTTTCAATTGGGGATTTTTTTTGTACTTTAAACATATTTTTAAAGAAATCTGTTTGTTTTAAATGTTATGTGTTCCAGCATGCATGTAATAAATATGTATCAATCATGCAAGACACCTAGTTCAACTGAGTTATATGAAGTACATAAAATTGACTAAAATACGGCCTCAAATCCCTGGGAGCTTCTACGTTAGAAGTAAGCTACATCTATTTGTACTTATCACTGGTGAAACTGGCTGGACGAAGAGAACCAGAGAAAGAGATCATTGATAACCACAAATAAAGCATAAAGCAAACTACAGGTAAGCCCTGCTTTTATGTATATTAATTCCTTGAAGTCTTGTAGCCAGTGTGTATTAAGTAGGACCAGAGTCTCTGTCCTGGTCTCAATGCTTTATTAGTACCAGTAAGAGCCACCTGAGTTCAAGGAAGTATTCTATTTTTGGTAAGAGCAGCATATCAGGATTGTCCATTTTCCATTTAATAAAACTATTGCTGGATGAATGGGGTGTCAAAGACAGATGTGATGAATCACATAGAGAATCAATACTGGAGGATTGCCTACTTTGCATATATAAAAATGTACAACCAGCTAGATATGTATGGTAATGGAAAGCATGCAGTAATCATATCTAGGATCAATAAATTAAAGGTTCAGAGATTATAAAACCCTGACTTTTCTATAACTTACTGATGCTTGCTGTTGCTGTAAAGATGTATGTGTCCCTTCATTTTCTGAACACTTGCAGTTTGAATCACTGATGTCCCAGGAAGACGTCACTTGGGAGAGAGAGAGAAAGAACCCACATCTAGAAATCAACTAAGGAACCACTGCACCGGCCCTCTGGAGGTGAAGAACAGTGAGGTGGCCTTTCCCCAAAAAGATGCGTGCATGTTAGGGATTTTTAGGAAGGTTTGGCTTAGATATGTTCAATAATTTCATGGTCAGTAATATTTATTTTACACTAGATAACCTTTTATAACTGAAAAATTATTTAATAAATATATATAACTGCTTCTTTACCAGCATTTATTTTCTCTGCTTCTCTCCATCCCCAGGGGACTTCCATTATTAATGCTCATCGACTACTGCCAAATGCTAGAACACCAAGGGAGATGGGCCAGGCCCAAGTCCCTGCTGTGTTTTAATCACAATTAATATGCACTCTTCCTAATTTACCCTGGATATCTCGAGTCTGCAAACCTATAATATTTGGCAATATGAAGTTGTTGGGCAAACAAAAGCAAATGACCAGCCAGCCCACTGAAAGCCTTAAAAACAGAATTTAGTGGGACATATATGGACCTTTGAGTCAGATGTTAAACTCCAGGGAGGGACCCTCTGGATCATGGGGACTTTTAGCTTCATAATTAGGTGATTGGGGACTGGGACCCCACCGTAGTGTTGTAAAACAGAACCTTGGTCTCCGCGGAACACCATCTCTCTCTCTGGGATGTCAGCCTGCAGAGATCACTCTTGACTTCTCTTAGAGATAAACAGAATCTGAACACTTCACAGTGATCAGAGAAGGGATACAAGGAGAAGATGGAATTTGATCTCAACTTACATGGATACATAGGGTTTCAAAGGTCAGACAGCGAAGAAAAAAATTCCAGGGGAACGCTCAAGTGTTCAAGGCATTAGAAGCAGTTTAAAAGAGCAGGGAAATAAATTCAGCATAAGTACTAGACGTCTTTGTAAAGCAGGCAAAGGTTTTAGGCTTCATTTATGTAGTTCTGTAAGAATTATCTGTAGGAGGGATTAAGGAATTTAAGAAGCAGATATGAGAGAATAGGACACAAAGGGATTATAAAACAAAGATCTGAGGTCAAACAGTGTTGGTGGGAATAGAAAACAAATGACTTATGACTTATCTGACCAAAGCAGTAGATAATCAATAGGGGCAGACGTGTATTAAAGTATGCAAATCAAACTTGTGACTAGTTTTCAATTAATCTTTAGAAATGAAACCACTACATCTACAAAGATATTTGAAATAAACCAACATCTAAAAAGCAATTCAATTTTCTGACAGGAGAGTCAATAAGCTCACAGTTATTTGAGGATTTATGTATATTGAAGCTGAGATACAGGAGGCTGGGGCGGGAGCTGAGGCAGGAGCCCCACTTGAGCCCAGGAGTTTGAGACCAGCCTGGGAAACATATCAAGAGCCTGTCTCCAGAAAAAAAAAAGTGCTGAGACATAGCTGGTCCAAAAAGTGACCATTAGAATTACCTTTATCATTTTTTGGAATAATTTTTTATTAAAATTAATGTCACTTTAAAAAAAACCACCTCACCTTCTATCAGAGGGGGGGAAATTCTCCAGTATTAATATTAAAACTTTATTGGAGTAATAAGACCAAATGGTAATTGCATTACTTATCTGTTACCAAAGAAACAGACAGGTCATAGAGTAGATGTTATTCTGTTGAATGAAATAAAAAAGGCTGCATTAATAATATGCAAAAACTATTCATAAACTTCTCAAAACACAACAAAAATACTCTAAAGAAATATTAAAACAAATTCTGCCACATTATTGTAATATTTCACCTTTTTAGGCACTTCATCTGGGAAAGCTAATTTTTTATATAGTTTCTTTCTTTTAATCCATGAAGTTACTTGTGACATTGGTAGGTGCATATTTCCAACTTTTTTTCATCATTTCGGCTATATTTGAAACGCCCACATCCATCTAATGCAAGGGTCAGCAAATATAGCCCACGAGGCTAAACATGGTGCCTCCCGTTCACGTACGTAAAGATTTCTGGAAGCACAGCCACGCTCATTTGTTCACCTGAGTCATGTCTGTGTCACACATCTGTGGCTGCTTTGTAGCTATGATGCAGAGTTGAGTCACTGCAGCAGAAACCATGTCACCCCAAAGCTAAAAGATTACTATTGGCTGGCCTCTTTAGAGAAATAGTTGACTGACTACTGACCTAGGACTCGTTTTTCTTATTTTTATTTTCTTTATATAATATTTTTATAAGTTTCTCCTTTAAAGGGACTACAAAAGACAGAGGTTTTCACTTTGTCTCTGATTTTTCAAATTCATTATCTTAATATAATTAGACAACCATGATCACTGTAATTTTAAATATCACATCTATATTGTATCATATTTTTTCTATCTGATAAAGTCACGTAGGCTTCTCTGAAATGCCAGAATATATTACTTTATGGTAGAAAGCTGTTTGTCTCACTTTTTATAAATTATTTTATCTTTAAAACTTTTAGTGACCCAATTCAAATTCATTAAAATCTTCAATAAAGGATTACATTCATTTTCTTCAATAAAGTTGCCAAATAGAATATAAAAGTACAATGTCATAATAAATATGTTGGAGGAACATTTTTTATCGTTCGATTTCTTAGGAATTGATTACACTTGTGTTGAAACCTCTTACTGAGGGCTTCTAAGAGCCTAAAACCCTTTGGAGAGAATGCAAGACCACTTATTTTATGCTAAATACCACCCAGCTTCTCAGAGAAGAGTGCTAGGTGAGGGCCCCTATATATTCATAAATACTCTTCATTTCCAGAAGAATGGTCAACCTTAAAAATTAAGAGTGCACAGTTAACATATACATTCTCACCATCCTTACTAGAAACCGTGATGAATGAAAATTACTGCCATAATTAGGTTACTTAATCAAAATGTTTGAAATCCAGAAATTCATATCTTTTTTACAATGTATGTAAAAATATATAATTGATTTTCTGGTATAAAAAAGGAATTAAGGAAAAATATTAATTATTTAGGAACTGAATAAAATGATATTGAGATGTAATCTTACCTCTTCTGAGTGGATAAATTTTTTTTGTTTCTGTAGAGTTTTATATTATAAACTGAAAGTTCATTAAGGTCAGGCAGACAATGCTTTTATTAGGTTCACTGTTATATTACTGCATAACAAAGTATTTGGTAAATAGTTGCTCCATCAAGATTTATTAAGTAAATTAACGAGTGTATGAATGGGCAGATACAAGGATGAATGAATAGCTGGATGAAACAAATTTTGTTGTTTTACCGTATATTTGACATGGTTTCCTTTGACTTACAAAGAACCACTGGTGATCACAGCAGAGATGCTCTTGACTAGATGGAATGTTCAAATGTTGAGATAGATGAAGAAAAAAATGGAAAGTTGAATCAGTGTCTCAGCTTTATATTGATTTTATTATAAAACAAGATTTTCTACAGTCCTAGTTTATTTTGTATTGTTGCAACATTTGAAATTATATTGTTCAACCCAGACTGATTTAAAAATTAGAAACAAGCTTTACTAGTCAATGAAAAAGTATCGTTTACCCTAGATGGATTTTATTACATTTAAAAACAGTCATTACATATTTTAGTTTTAGCTTGCTGATAATACATAGTGGTCGCAAAGCATGGAATAGGGAATCACATAGAACTGGGCTTGATTTTTATTTTTCTCCATTACTCAGTGTATGACTTCGTCAATGTACTTATATATCAATTTCGACATTACTTAAAAGAGGGGCACTTCCTTATGAAGTAGTTAGAAGTTTTAAATTAGATAAAGTAAAGGGAAGGAAGGAAGGGATGAAGGAAGGAAGGAAGAATGGGAAGAAGGAAGGTAGGGAGAGAATAAGGAAAGAAGAACATAAAGGAATTCAAAAGAGGAAGGTAGTAGCTAAAGCAAAAGAAGGGTAATACTAAAGTGAAGACAAAAAGTTGCAGCTCTTCTGATATTTTATATCATTGAAAAAATGAATGTAACTGCCTTGATGCCTAATGTTTGTTGTAATCGGGTCAACATCCAACATTATAGCCAAATACTGGGATTTGGTAAGCTTAGTTCCTGGGATGGAGAGTCAGCCAGATGGTAGACTGAGTACTCTTATGTTTCAAGACCCAAGAGTAAGATGAACAAGGCACATATCATATCCTAAAGCAAAAACTAGGATCACTCAAAATATTATAACACTAAGTGAATCAGAAGTAAGAATTTAAAAATGAAATATTAATTAGGCTAAGTAAAATTGATTTTAAATATATAAAAAGCTGGTTCTTAGCCAGATGCCCCTGAATATGAAGAAGGCCAGAAAGAAAATACTTGAGCTAATTAAAAAGATGCTCAATAAGAAGTTGTACTTTTGAGATATAAATATACTAGAGGTGAAAAGTGATCAATATTAATTGTAAGGGACCAATGAAGAAAAAGCACAGGAAACCCTGAAAATGATAATCCAAAGGAATGGTGTGACCTAACATGAGTTACATAAAACTGAAGTGAATACAACGGATGAAAAAGTTCAAGGGAGCCATGATTAAAGATGAAAGGTAAATTGCTGAGAATACAAAGACAAGTAATTAGGTCCTTGACAGAGATAATGCTTCTATAATGAGCCCCTTGAGAATTTTAAAGGAAACAGTGAAAACAGATATGGATATTTCACTAATTGAATTACTATTCCATGTTACCCTTGACTACAATAGGAAAAATGATTGTCACATAAATTGTGTGATGGAATTACAAATACATTTTTAAAATGAATGATATAACGTTGCCTTGGCATTCAGGAAGGATAATTATGCTATTTGTAATTAATAAAAGATATTAAACAATGCAGCTAATTTTCTTTCCATGTATAGATAAATTGAAGAAGAGAATAAGGTCTCTATTTTTTAATCTTTTTAGAATGTATTAATGTAAAGTGCTTAAATGTGAATTTAAAACGAGGCTTCCAGCCATGATGGGGTAACTGGAGCAGGACAAGCATTTCTGCCAAAACCAATTATAAACCTGGACATAATACATGATGCAACTGTATTTATTTTGGAGAGCAGGCAGGCAGCACAGGATTTTCATCCCCAAAGGAAGGAAAAACTGGCATGAACTCCACTATTGCTTGGGCTTTCTGTCTGAAGGCACTTTCTAGGTTGCATTTCGGGCAAGTGAGCCCAACAGCACAGAGATCTCAGAGTCTCACTGAGCTGAAGATAAAATCAGGATTGGGGGCTGCTGAGGTGCTGATGGAACTTGTTGGGGCAGAGTGAAATGAGTGAAACTAGAGGGAAATGAGCTGTACAAAGAGGGGCTTCCAGAACTCTGCACAGGAGCCCCTTAGAAGAGTCTTCAGCCAAATGCCAAGCTCTGCAAATACAGGTTGACACTCCCAAAGGCCTGACAGATCAGCTCCGGGGAAGCTTTGAGTGAAATTAAAGTGAAATATGGAATAGAACAAAAAAGATTTTGCGAGTGTTGAGTATTTCAAAACTAGTTAATGGTAGAAAACAAAATTAAGTTGAGGGTCCTTGGATCTTTCCAGAGGTCTCTGCATCATCTAGACTGCCGGCCAGTATACAGTCCAACGGTGGTGATCACAATGTCTGCTGCCAGACATTGTATTTCTATTTCATTTCTTTCATTTTCTCTTTCCTCCCTGTTTCCTCTCCTCTTTCCATACTCTCTGCAGCAGGATGCTCACTATCCCTTCCTCAGTGTTGGCCCAGAAGTGAGACATATCCACAAGAGATAAAGGAAGGGGGAGCTGACAGGCACTTAGAGGGGGTGCCAGCTCAGCTCTCTAGGTCCCATGGCATCTGGTTACTGAAGGGGTTCTCACACAGATATAATCCAATACTGACTAAAATTGAGGTTGAGAGTCATAGCCTGTTAAATTGAAAGAGGTTTCACAGGATGAAACTTAACTTCCTTCTTTACAGCACGAGTTACTCTTCAAAATTCTAGGTCTATGAAGTATGTTTGTGTTACATATCTCTGCTTTTCACTTTAATTACATATTAATTTATCCACCTACATTTCTTTCTAAAAGTCACTCTCATATTAGTATGTTCTGGGAAATGTATCATTAACCTTCCTTTTATCTTGTTTTGAGACAGCGTCTTGCTCTGTTGCCCATGTTGGAGTGCAATGGCGTAATCATAGCTCACTGCAGCCTCTACCTCTCAGGCTGTAGCGCTCTTACCATGTCAGCCTTCCAAGTAGCTGGAACTACAGATGTGCCTAGCTATATTTTTCATGCCCAGCTATTTTTTTTTTTTTCTTATTGTTGAGACTACGTCTCCTTGTGTTGCCCAGGCTGGGCTCGAACTCCTGAGCTCAAGTGATTATCCCACCTGGGTCTCCCATGGTGCTGGGATTACCGGTGTGAGCCACCTGTACTTCATGCCCAGTCTGTCCATTATTATTATTACTACTATTATTTATTTTATTTCCTGCCATTTTCCACATTTATGTTAATTTTTTCACTCTCTCCTCTTGTAAAGGTATTTTCATTTGGGTATAATTAGCAAGTATTTTAGTCTGCTCTAAATATATTTAATTAGAGGTAAAGGTTAAAATAAAGTTTTAATGACAAATTACAATGAAATACAAAAGATACGACATATGCCATATAATGGTTATCAATCAATATAAGTCAATGTGATAAATGAATGTCTACAGAAAAATTGAATGTGTCTGCTATTGTGGTAAGTTGAAATTTTTATGCTTTGGGAAAATAATACTACCCTTTAAATTTTATCATAAGACAATACATAACCATTTTACTAATCTTTTTATGTGGGCTTCAATATATTGAAAATATTTTAACATTTTAAATTTCTTTCCATTTAACTTTAAATAGAGAAAACTATGTGGATTTCCTTGAGCTGTCTTTTAAAGCTGGCATTATTTAACTTTTGTTTGACAACATTTGAGCAGGTTTTATTTTTACAAACAGTATAACATTGAGGGCCAGGTGCAGAGGCTCACGCCTGTAATCCCAGAACTTGGGGGGGCCAAGGCGGGTGGATCACCTGACGTCAGGAGTTTGACACCAGTCTGGCCAACATGGCTAAACCTCAACCCTGTATCTACTAAAAATATGAAAATTAGCCAGGCATGGTGGCCCATGCCTTAATCCCAGCTACTTGGGAGGCTGAGGCAGGAGAATTGCTTAAACCCAGAAGGCAGAGGTTGTAGTGAGCTGAGGCTGCATCACTGCACTCCAGCCTGGGCGACAGAGCAAGATTCCATCTCAAAAAATAAAAATAAAAAAAAAAATAACATTGAGAACTGTGCTTCAAAAATGGCATGTGGCAATGTTTATAAGCTAGTTGGGCCATATATCACACTTGTATTGTTCTACAAAGAGTTTGGAAATTTAGGAGAAGATTAAAAGCTATATTTATTTTTTAAAACTTGTATCTGAGGAGATTATTCAGACTTAACCAAGTAACTCCTAGATTTTTCTTTGGCACAAAAGAAAATACTGTAAATTGAAAGGAAGTAAAATTATAATTTTGGGCAAGTGTATAGAAATAAGCAAACTGATCCACATGTTAATAAACCTATTGTTAAAGGCAATTTTAGAAATAAAATGAGTGTACTTTTATAAAACCTATAGATAATTTATTCTTTGTCAGCTTTTGGCAGTGAAAAGTTTGATTAGACTGACCTAAATTCCTGTCCTTAGATGTCCTGCCTGGGCTCAGTCCCATAAAGGGTTCCTGCTCTCATATTTATGCTTTGCTTTCTTGTTCTCAATGCTTTCATCACTAGGACAACTTTATAGATGGACTAAATAAATGGCTACAATTTTTCATGCCTCCTGTATCCATTCCTTTTGGTTATATTCTCCCACATCAACCCTGGATTGGGCGGACAAGTAACATTTACACTTGAACAAAATAATAAATAATTATTATTTTAAGCCCTAAAGCAATGGCTGCTTACTACAATAGCCCTTGTGAGATTCAGCTTTCTAGCTTTGGAGGGAGATGATGTTCTTAGAAAAATAGCCACTAAGATGTGGCAACTTGTTTTTCTCAATAGATTGTAACTGTATTCATTCCTAAATTTTGCTTCCTTATTCCATCAGAGTGCATACTAAATGTTAGGATATTAATCTTATTACCATTAGATAATTATCTAAAATTTCTTATTTATTGCCTTAAGAGTTTAATTTTCTGCACTGAGTCCCCAGTTAGTGTGGTGAACAACTTCTGGCACAGATGGGAAAACAGAACACCACGGACTCCCTGGGTGAGTCCTGGTGTTTCTGTTTCTTCAGGAATACCAATGTGCTTCTCTGTGATTGTACCTGGTTTGGGGTTAGGGGCCATGGCTTTTGATAGAGAATGGGCAGGCCAAAGTGTGTGAGGGATTTTCTTCCTTCACCTTCTGGAAGTGAGGTGTATGGAATACAGAGTAGTGCTGTGGAGGGAGAAGACAGGAGTCTGGAAGACCTGGAAGACCTGGAAGACTCGAGTGAGCAAAAAAGGCAGCAGATCCATGAACAACACAAGCAAGACACAAGAGAAAGCTTCCAAGCAAAGAAGGGTGTGTGTCAGAGAGTGACACCAGAGCCAACACAGGCCTCAGGACAGGAAGACCCAGACCTCCTGCAGTGACTGTAAGGGATCTAGAAGATGATCCCTGTGGGACTTCAGTAAAAGAGATATTGGGGGGGTCACAGTGACGATTTCCCTGGGTTACAATGAATCTTTTCTTATGGTTGAGTATTTCTCTAAAATATTTTGTTGGTGCTTGCTAATATTGAAGATTCCATTGTGCTAATAATGCTACAAGGCTAAGCTGAAACATTGGGTTTAGTGCTAGGAGTCTTCTACATACCTCCTCTTTCCTTCCGGCGTGCCGGTTCCCACATTCTAGAGTCATCTCTAACACATCGCAGGTTCATGTCCTATTCATGAGCTCTATTAACTTACTCAGATCCCTGAGTCTAGGCAGCTTATTCATACCAATGACAATGGATTACACCCAGATGAAACTTTGAAAAATGGAATAAAAACTTCAGAAAGTGTTCTACTAAATAGATAACATAGTAAATTGAACAGATTCATGAGGATGTATTTAAAACACACACACAGCATGGTGTAAAACATTTATTTGATACCTCACAGGAGTTGATTTTGTGGCAGATTAAACTACAGAGTTAATTTGAGTTTAAAGCATGACTTTTCACACAAACCGAGGCAAGCTGTTAGAACTGAGCGGTGTTCTCACCGGTCTAAATATTAATAAATCAAATAGCCTACATGACGCTACAAATCTTGCCATGTGTTTTAGAAACACAACTGATCATGCATGAAGACTATACAATGAAGAATATCAGTAGAAAAATGGAACAGATTGAAGACATGTGCATAAAATACTTTTGATGAAAATTATGACACAAACCTTAATTAATGTCTGGAACTAATGCATCTACTTGGCTAAATTATTATAAAAGGAAATTTTAAGAGAGAAAATGACTGATGTTTAGATAGAAAGATATAATGACTCAGAATTCTAACTGGATAGAATGCTGTAGCATAAATAACATATGCCTCTTTTCAAAATTTTTGCTTAATAACTTGACACCACAATTAAAAGTCAGTGGAATTGAATACAATATATTTTTGCATATGAATCATACTCCTTTCCCCATACTATGCAGGTTTAAAAAAATTCAATATCTTACATTCAACAATTGCTAATAAACACGCAATTATTTCTCAATTTAGCTAAAAAGTGAGGCAATTACATGAGTCCATAATCTCATATAATTTTGAAATAACAGAATTGCCCATTTAATTGATAATTGCTTTTATTCACTCATTTTTACATAGTACATATTTTGCAAAAACCTACAATTGCACTTTCATTGCAGTAGCACAATAGGGTTCTAATATTCTTCCAAAATTAAGTCATAAAATGTTACACAGGCCAAAAAACCCCCTTACATTTTTAAGTGTGATATTACATGTGGTACACATTTTCCTGCTTGTTATATTGTTCAGATAGAATAATTACAATTACCATCAGGACACATGCTTTGGAAGGGGAAACACCACACTAAGTATGCTGCTTATTGGCCATGATCCAGCATCAGTTTCATTCCTTGGAAGAACTGTCTTGCAGATTCATATTGCACTACTTACAATAAGTGCTATTCTCAGAGGGCTTCTCTAGTTCATGTGATTAAGAAAATTTTCACTCAAGCATGTGGATTCATTGTGATTTCCATTTTCTCAAACTGTCTTACACAGTTTCCTTATTTCTGGCTTCCAAATAAAGTATATTTCTACAAAAAAAAATGTGTTCTAAGAAAGTGTGCATAGGTAATCATCTAGGGACAATTATATATTTATATATGTGGCTGTAATTTATAATATTAGCCAATATTTTGAGTGTTTGTTATGTTAAAGTAAGTGCTTTACATGAATTGATTGATTTCATCATCAAAACCATCCTATGTAGATGGTCTACTATGTTCATTTTACAGGTGAGAAAATCAAGATACAGAAATATTAGTTAACATGCTAAAGGCTATTTAGTTAGAAATAGTAGGGCCAGTATTTGAATTCAGGTGACCTGACTTCATCTAGCCATTATAGCATAATGGCAAATGTGCTGAAGCTGGACTCTTTCTGTTGAGGTTCGAGACCTCAACAGAATGGCAATGGCATTAATCACTGAAGGTCCTTTGGAAAAGCATGTAACCCTTATGAGCCTCATTTTCCATCCCTACACAATGAGGAAGCTGGGCTACATGTTTTTGTTAGTACTAGAATTCTCTTACTTGCTCTTTGCAAATAAGAGATCATTTGCACAATTTTGAAAAATGTCTGCTTGAATTTCATTTTCTTTGTTTCAAGAAAATGTCCTATTCTTGACCTAAAGCTCATGCTTTGTATTCTCACTTCTAGGAAAGATAGATAACAGTTTTAATCTAAGAAATTTATTTCTAATATTTTACCCTGAAAAATGTGGAGATATAAAATATGCCTGCCTCTTGACTCTATGGCCCATGTGGTTATGACCCACGGGCAAAGCGGGCTTTTGACGCAGCCCCTGAATGTTAGCAAGTGCTGACATAGGCCTCATCATTGGTCAATACAAATCAGTATTTCCTGCCTATCTTGAAACCATCAACACAAAAACAGATGAGTATAAACGCAAAAAAACAAGCTTTTCACTTTTGCCCCTGTCTCTTACAATATGTCCATAGTTGAAACAGGTTGCAGCCACTTACACAGTCCCAGGAGGAAGCCTGTACATCTTCATGCAGGGGAAAACGGAAACTCAGTCATTAGAAGTTTGAGAATTCTTAGAGTCACAGAGGTACAATGGACATTGGGGTTGAGACAAAAGAGAGGAAGAACAAAATCAGAGTCATAACGGGGTTGGTAAAACAGGTAGCTCTTGAACTCAGAAATCTGGATTTCCATGACTGAGTTCAATGACTCGTGCCTGAAATCTCAGCACTTTGAAAGGCCCAGGTGGGCAGATCACTTGAGCCCAGGAGTTCCAAACCAGCCTGGGCAACGTGGTGAAACCCCATCTAGGCAGAAAAAAAGAAAAGAAAAAAAAATTATCTGGGCGTGATGGTGCATGCCTCTAGTTCACTACTTGAGAGGCTGAGGTGGGAGAATTGCTTGAGCCCAGGAGGTGGAGGTGCAGTGAGCGGAGATCGCACCACTGCACTCCAGCCTCGGTGACAGAGCAAGACTATCTCAAAAAAACTCAAAACAACAATCTGGATTTCCAGACAAGAAAGCTGAGCACTGACTCCATGGATGTGTGTCTATACATATTTGAGTTAATGTGAGAATTCCTTTCAATACTATCATTTAGTCATATCTTCACAACCAAATTCATCATGTTTTTGTTCAGCTATCTAACATCATGGAATTAGATTATGTAAATCTTTAGTGAAGGCTTTGCCAGTTAATTTGGTACATCTTTAATTATATCAGTGTCTTTAGCTTTTCTTAGGAATTTCTTTGCTCAGTTTTGTTTGCTTCACTGGCTCCCCGGGCACAGGGTCCAGATTGGTTTAATTCATGTTTATGACTAAGTACAGAGTCCCCGAAGCTGCATTTTCAGTCAATATGCTATGAATTGTCATCATCAGAATCTGCAAACGGATGTGAAATATTTGTACATAGGTCTCAGGTTTGGTCATTTTAATCCACATCTGATTAATATTCTGTTTTGGGGACATTAAAAACTGTAATTATTTTCAAAAAATTGCCAAATAAAAGTGTCTACTTCTTATTCAACCTGACAACATCCTCTGAGAATCTTCCTTTATGAGATGAAAGGAGATTTTACTATTTTTGATACTGTTTAGCTAATAGAGTCCTAGGAAGTTGCATTTGAATATGAATTATTTTTTGCACCAAACATTATTAAAATTTTACTTAATGATTTGGTAGCAACATTATAGAGGTGAAATGAAAAATGATAATAAACTACTTGATCTATAACTATTACTACATAAAAAACCACTTAAAAGTTTGCAAAAGTACCTCTACTAAGTAAACTAGCTGCTGATGTCATATAGAGAAATACAGATAGAATCACCTATTTATTTTGTGATTAAGTTCATAAAAATCTACATTTGAAATATTTTTTTAAAGAAAGTAGTGTCATTCATTGTCACTTTACTTCTGAGTGGAAACTTTGTTTTCTTGGAAGTTTTCAAACAATTGTTAAATCTTCATTAGAACAAGCCTTTTTATCTCCAAGAATTATACCGCAAATATTTATGGAACTCCAGGATCTTTCATTGACTGTGACAATACACATAAGATATGCTACATTAGCAATGAAATATTCTGAAAAGATTAAAGCAAGATTTAAAATGTCTAATATTAAAAGAAATCTGTGACACAGAGAATATTAACACATTGCTGTGTTCATATTAAAAGAGGTGATCTATGAATTAGCATGACTTTTTATATGCTACAAGCTTAAGGAACAATCAACAGTCAAGTATCCGAAGAAAAGGGAAAAGAAAGAGGAGGAAAATTGAAAAGTACAAATAAAATCATATTTTAATTTTGTCTGAAAATTCCATCTTCTTAGCAAACTTTGTCCTAGGCCAGATAGAATAAATAGTAAAGATAAAATTAATTGGTTTAAGCTGTGCTCCAACATTTCAACTCAATTTGTTATTCTCTGGAGAATCTAAGAAGTAATAAAATATTCAAATGTGCAGCCCCAGACCTCTCCCTGTTTATCATATTGACCAATTGTTTCCTTTAAATTATAATGAATTATAAGCTGGATATTGGGTAATATTTGATTTGTGTGAGACTGCTTTGACAGTCCAATCCTTTACTTTAGCTCACCCAGTTATGCCTGGATAGAGTCAAAAAATGACATTGTGATTTCTTTTGGGAAGCTACTTTCAGTAGCACTTGTCAGGAGAGTATCTGGGAAAAAGCATTAGAAAATTTTAGAAAATGTAACTTGCCATTAATGCCAGGTGACTTCAGGTGTTTACAAATAATATACTTAAAAATGATTTGAAAGGCTAAATCCAGCTGATTCTTGGATTACTTCTTCAGTCTCTAACTTAAAATGTTAACAAAGAGAGAGCAGAAATGGACATAGATTTGATTAGTCTGCACTTGGCGAGTGGGGAGGAAGGATGAGAATATCCCAAGTGCCAGTCAAATCAGAGTCAGACCCAGCTTACCATGCAGTATATTTAGAGTACTCCAATCATTTCTCATGCCCATAGTAACACTCTTTTTAATCAAAGTAAGACTTCTATGTTTTCAAGCCAATTCTGGAGAAAAGAACACATGCATTCAGATTGCCATTGTACATAACATTTGGATCAGTTATAAAAGCCTCTCATTGTGAATCATCATAGACTTTTGATGAATATCCCATTAGGATAACGATTCAGTCAGCTGCAATATTCTTTACAATTTTAAAGCCTTTTAGGCTGTGATGAAAGGGAAATAATTTTGTTTCATTTAAAAGAGGATAGTTCTGAAACAACTGAAGAATATTCAAGAAAGAGTCCTATTTTTCTTTTCCATGTATATTTTATTATACAAATTAGGTTTTATTAGTCTATTTTACCAAATGGTTTCTTTAAAACAACTTACATTAATGTAAAAGATCCCCATGCCTCCTGTTCTTACTTAGTATATTTATTTTCATTCACTGCCTTGACTTGTTCTGCAATGCCACAAGAGGCAATGAACGAATGCCAACAGCGTTCCCTTGCCCTGTAACCATGAGGAGTCAGCAATGTCTTCTAAACACCTCACTCTTTCCAGCTGAACGCTAGTTTGACACTTATTAAAAAAATTCCTAAATCTTCTAAGCTGATTAGTGTTGATGAAATTTGTCCAAAATTTAGTAAACTTGATTTCCTTTGAAACCAGCAATACTCTTGTTTGCTTCATAGCAATAGATACAAAACAGAGAACACAATTTTGAGAGAACTAGAAAGTACATGCTGTTTACTGAAAGACAATTGATATATGAGACGAAGTAGGTCTTAAAATATGAAAATTTAAAACCTTACTAATCTTCTGGTCACAGAAATAAGCTGCAGAAGTACCAGAAAAAAGAGCTGATGCTTCTCCTCGAAAATCAATATTGAATCCATTAAATATTCAGCAAAGTACTCTATTTAAACACTGAAATGTTGTCTAATCAAATTTACAAGTGACCGAAACCTGAATGATTTGAGAAACGGAATTAGAGATCATCCAATAATATGTAAAGAACCTGAATATGATTTTTGTAGTTAAAATATTCTTTTCTAAAAGAGTCCTAAAAGCTTCACTAAATGATCAGATGCTCAACATATTGAAAAGCTTCAAAATGTCTTTCTTCTTTTTACTAACTGTAGATAGTTTAATCAGGACGTTTAAAGCTGCATCTCATGTATCCACACACCTTGTGGAATCTAGACTAAGGAGTATTGTAGGGAATGCTGTACCATCTGGATTCCTGCTCAGGATGGAAGGACTTAATCCCCCAGCTATTGAGTATGATGCCTTTGTGGTTTTTTTTGTTTTTGTTTTTGTTTTTTTTGTTTCTTTGTTTTTGAGATAAGATCTTTCTCTGTCACTCATGCTGGAGTGTGTGGAGCTCATTGTAGCCTCAACCTCCCAGGCAGCCTCTCGAGGAGCTAGGACTACAGGTGTGTGCCACCACGGCCAGCTAATTTTTTCATTTTTATAGAGATGGAGGTCTCACTGTGTTGCCCAGGCTGATCTCAAACTCCTGGGCTCAAGTGATCCTCCCGCCTCGACCTCCCAATTGCTGGAATTACAGGCATGAGCCACCGCACCTGGCCAGTATAATGCATTTGACCCATCAGCCTTCTCATAAAATTGCTCTCAGGTGAAGAGCTGCCATAGTCCAGGACACATCTCTGTTCCAGGGACAACTACATCTAATGACTGGCCAGTGAGGAAGTATAGAGGCCTAACCCCTCATGATCCCAATTTAAGACAACTTTGAAGGTCCATCCCAACTTTGAAGGGACTTGATATCAGGTGAGGCTTTTCTTTAACTGCATCACTGCCTAATTTATTCCTCTGTCCAGTCCTGCTTCCTTGCCTTCCCCCATGAGGGAAGGACTAGACGAGGCTTCCTACCCACTAATCTCTGGCTCAGGGTTTGCTTTCTAGGGAACTTGGCCAGCCACACATGTTCACGTTCACGTAACACTGCAGGTCTCTAGAATTCTGATAGTGAGCTTTCTTCATAGATCAAACAATTGTAGAGAGACCTAAAGTTGGATGCACAAGTGTGAAAGTGTGTCTTTGCCACATTTTCCAAAATAACTTTTTACAGACATTTTCAAAACTATAGGCAAGCAGGTGTAAAATCTGAACTGTTTCCAGATGGCTGGCAATTAAGAATACCATGATGAATATCTTGGTGTGATGCCAAATTTCATTAACTTTAAAACATAATAGAAAACTTCATGGAGATGTGAAGATACGTTGAGAAATGCAATTATTTTTGGTAGAGCAGTGACCGGGTAAAAGCAATAATTTCTCAATTCTCTAATGAAACTATTCCCCAGAAATCGTAATGAATACACTGCTCTCATGATCTGGGTACATAAAACTATTAAGTACATTAGGAGTTATTGTGTAATCAAAACTGGGTATGAAATAACCTAAATAAGTGATGACTACTTTAGAAATTCTGACATATCAAACTTCCCAGGAAGATATAACAATATCATAAAGCAAAAGACTCTTAAAAGTGCCACTAGCTAGAGGGGTCATGGTCAGTAGTGAGAGGCCCCAGGGGAACTCATCCTAATGATGATCGGTATTGAAAAATCACTTACAATAAAATGAGATATTCACCTTGCAGTTACTCACCTGCTAAAGTAGATTTATGAAGAATTTCTGAAAATATTTTATTCATGTATTCATTCATTTCTTAGCACGTGGCTGGTAGTATTACAGTGTTGTAGACGACATAAACTAAATATAAGACAGGCTTAGTCCTCAAAGAGAATTATTTGCATAATGAGAAATATGGTAATCATAATAACACCCCCAATAACTACTATAGTCACCATTTAGTAAATGCCACTATTTACCAGGCATTGGCTATGTGATTTATGTACATTGCTTTTAATTCACGTCAGTCGTAAGAATTAGATGCTGTTCATCCCCTTAGTACATGACAAACTGCAGGAATGAAAGTAGGTATTTTTGCCTCATGTTTCCCAGATAATCGTTAGCTACTTTGGGATTTCAAGTTAAGTACATATGACCGCAAACGCTAACTCTTTGTTTCTGCTACCTTTCCAAAATGAAATACAAAATGTTTAAATGACAATACAAATACATTCACAGGTAAACACCACAATGACTAAACAAATGATAAAGAGATAATAAGCACTCAAAGAGTTAAGACAGAAATCAGAGAAATGTTGAGAAAAGTTTCATTTCTCCCTCCCTTCCCATACCATCCAGCTTTTCCTTAGGGCAGACTTAAATTCTTCTTTGAGAGGAAACTTTTATATATATAGAATTATATATATGTAAAAGAATACATGTAATATGTATTATATGTGTATTTTATAGCTATTTTATTTATATTTTTTATTTGTGTATATATTATATATGCATGTTTATATGTATGCATATATGTATGTATATATAAATACATATACATATATGAATGTATATGCATGTATATACATATATTCATATGTAAAATGCATACACGTGTGTATATGTGTGTATATATTATATATGTATATGTAGATATGCACATATGTATATATTATATACATATATGCACATGTATATATTATATACATACATGCATGCACATATTATATACATACATGCATGCACATATTATATACATACATGCATGCACATATTATATACACACATGCATGCAC
Organism: Pan paniscus; assembly: GCF_029289425.2. Classification (NCBI taxonomy): domain Eukaryota; kingdom Metazoa; phylum Chordata; class Mammalia; order Primates; family Hominidae; genus Pan; species Pan paniscus. Next base: position 178,120,947 of record NC_073252.2, on the reverse strand, counting down.
ATAATATATACACACATGCATGTACATAATATATACACACATGTATGTATATAACCTACACATACATGTATGTATATAACACACATACATGTATATAACATACAAATACATGTATGTATATGATATACACATACATGTATGTATATGATATACACATACATGTATGTATATGATATACACATACATGTATGTATATGATATACACATGCATGTATGTATATGATATACACATGCATGTATGTATATGATATACACATACATGTATGTATATGATATACACGTATATACATGCATGTATGTATATAATATACACATACGTGTGTATATAATATACACATACGTGTGTATATAATATACACATACGTGTGTATATAATATACACATACGTGTGTATATAATATACACATACGTGTGTATATAATATACACATACGTGTGTATATAATATACACATACGTGTGTATATAATATACACATACGTGTGTATATAATATACACATACGTGTGTATATAATATACACACGTGTGTATATAATATATACATACATGTGCATACATATATGTGTGTATATAATATATACATACATGTGCATACATATATGTATGTATATATTATATGCATATATGTATGTGTATATTATATGCATATACGCATGTGTATATTATATGCATATACGCATGCGTATATTATATGCATATACGCATGCGTATATGTATATGCATATGCATATATACACATATTTTACGTATGTATACATATGTGTATGTGTGTGTGTATAAAATTATATTGGGCCCTTTGGTTATGCAAAGTTAAAGCAAAAATGGGATCACTTGCTTTACGACATTAAGAAATTAAAATATTCTTAAATACACAGTAAAAATTGTAAATCTAATGATTCTAAAAAAAGTGTTTGTTCTCATAAGATGAGTGTATATCTGTGTGTATTCTGTTTCCCAGACATTTGCTGCTGTGAGATCAGGAATATCAGTTTTTGAGTATTGACTGAAAGGTAGGGGACATGTCTTTACCTTATGCTGAGGTAGAAGCTTAAAGTTTCCAGATAAGAAATTTAGGTTCCCTGACCTACTGTGCGACATCCTCATAAAGAATGTTATGCAACATTGAATAATCTGTACTCCAGAAAATGCATTATTGTTGAATTGTTGGGTTCTGATAGGCTCTCCAGTGGGAGAAGGGGAAACTCAAAGCTAAACTTATAAATAGACGTTTGAAGATGTTTTTGGTCCAAACGAGTAAGGTTACCTTCCCTATTCTCCCATCACACATCAAAATTACATCTAGAGGTAAAGGAGGCTTGAACTCAGGGTGGTAGAGCTGGGACAAAACGATTGTTCTCTGAGGAGAGGGGTTACTTCCTTAGCATGGCAGTAGTCAAAGAAGATGGAAGTCAGAAAATGGGCTGACTGCTCAGAAGGCTGAGGTGGGAGAATGCCTGGAGCCCAGGAGGTTGAGGCTGTAGTGCTCAACCTACACTGCAGTCACTGCTGCACTTCAGCCTGGGCGACAGTGAAACCCTGTCACTAAAAAAATTACCTAAAACAAACAAACAAAAAAAAAGAAAATAGGGTCTTCTTGTAAAGAAATGCAAATGGATGGACCCTGGTGCACTCTTATTTTCACACACATTTTTGAACCATTCAATAATTATTTGTTTAATCATTGCCATATGTATAACAATGTTCTTAATATAGTAACATGGCTTCAGTCATGAAATAATTAATGCTTTTACTATCAAAATGACAATAACAGAAAGCCAATTGATTATACTACCATATAAGAGCCCCTGAACAAGTGAGATTTCTCAAGTGACTTCCAAGAAGGAAGCATGTCAGATTCTACTAAGCTGGAAGAGGAAGGTAGCAACGTTAACAAGGACCTGTAAGATAATATGAACTTTTATTTTTTCAGAAATATCGAAATCAGCTAAAGACTATAACTTAGTTACATACAGTCATGTGCTGCATGAGAATGTTTTGGTCAATGACAGACCACGTATAAAGACCATGGTCCTACAAGATTGTAACAACCCATTTTTACGGTACTTTTTCTATGTTTAGATATATTTAGACACACAAACCCTTATCATTGCGTTACAATTGCTTACAGTATTCAGTACAGTCACATGCGTGCAGGTTTGTAGCCCAGGAGCAGCAGATCCTACCATATAGCCTAGGTGTGCAATAGCTGCATCATCAAGGTAAGTACACTCTGTGATGTTCATACAACCAGGAAATTGCCTAAGGACACGTTTCTCAGAATGCACCCCCCATCATTAAACTATGCATGACTGTATTCTACATAACTCTAGATGCTGACTCCTATAAATAGGTCCTATAAAACTCGTGTCAATTAAAACCCAGTTTGCAAAGTTCTTACTTGGAGGATCAACAGTATTAACAAGGCTGTGCTTTATAAAGGGAAACCACAAAGTGCCACATGGACCACACGCTGGAATGGGAGTCTCAGCTTCTTCCTTCCACTTCTGCAAAGTAATGTTGCCTGGTATGGTTCGGTGACAGGCAAAGACTTTGCTTTATAACTAGAAAAGCATAAGGGAGAGACTCTCTTAATTTAACTTGGGAGACCAGTGTTTCAGCTATGTTATTGTTAAGATAGAAATGTTCCAGAAAAAACAGTGTGCAAAATTATCTTAGCGAGATTGGACATAGCCTTGTTTAACTAATTGATGCAATTCTAATTATGTAATTGAAGAAAAGACAATTCAGGTAACTAGGGCGTACTTCCAAAGTATAAAATCAACATTATATTTTCTCATCTGTTAATAACTAATATGGCTGAATATATAAACAACTACTTAGTTAAATTTTTCTAAACAAGTTAAATTTATAGTTCTCCATTTGCAGTCAAATACAATACTGCAGCCCACAAAACACAACCAGAAGCAATTTTTGCTTACTTCGCTATAAATAATAATAAATCATAAATGTTTTCTTGAGAAATTCCATAAATGTTGATACTACAAATCACAGAAAATTTTATTATTTTAAAATTTGCTCAATAAAAAAAGAGAAGGCAATAACTTCACACCTGATAATGATTTCTGACATTTACATTATCTGAAATAATGACACTGAAGTGTTCTTTAGAAATAATAACAATTTTTTAAAGAGGCTGGTTAAAACACAGAGAGCAGATTATTTATAGTGTAATATATTTTGAAAATGTTCTCATTTGCTAGCCAGACATACTGAGGAGATAAGGAGCACAGGAAGAGTTTAGTGAGATTCCTTTTCTGATATTTCCCTATGTATTTCATTTTTTTTCAAATGTCATTGAGTAAATTGATATTAGATATTTCTAGTAATAAAGAATTTTTTTTAACAATGACCTTTATGACTTAATGTCCACTTCATTTAAACCTCAAAGTTAATTGATTAAAAACAAAAGCCATATTCTCTACTAATCTTTCTCCTCTTTTGTGGTCATTTTTCTGTTTGTAGCATCACAGCATCTAATTTTCCAAAACTGGATTTTTCCAAAATTGGAATCATTTTTGCTTCTTCCCTTTCTCTTCTATATGCATCCTTCTATCCCTGTTCAAATAATTAGAATCATGTATACTCTTCTTCATTTTCAATCCTCCAAGTAACTTAGTCTATGACTCAAGTCCTCCTTAGTCTACGTGCTATATATCACCATCTTTCTTCATTCATTAAATAAAGTTGCTAAATACCTACAATATGACTATATGCATTTTAGGAATCAGAGTCAGACAGACCAAAGGCTGATTGCTGGCTTGACTGAGTAGCTGTGTGAACTTGAGGGAACAGTTCAATAACTCCAAGGCACTATTTCCTACTCTGAAAAATGGGTAATAGTACTACAGATCTCCTAGTGTTGTGAGAATTAAATAAGTGATTGCAAGGAAAGTAGAGATGATGTTGCCTGCTGTGTGCTATGTACTATATAAACATTCATTCTCCTCTTCTTCCTCCTAAACATCATCATTCTGTTGCAGTGAATGTTTTCTGCCTTCTGTTAAGTCATGTCTCTGTCTTGGAACACCTACTGGTTTTCAGAGGCATGTCAGACTCACCTCTATATTCCCATCATCCAGCATAGTATCTTTCACAGTAGGAGTTCAATTCATGTGTGCCAAATTTATTAATGCCAATATGTTTTGCTGAACACATCTCTATATTTTCTTCTGTTGGAAATGAAAACCAACAAAGATCAAAAGGACAAAAAATGCATTACATAATGGTAAAGGGATCAATGCAAAAAGAAGAGCTAACTATCCTAAATATATATGCACCCAATACAGGAGCACCCAGATTCATAAAGCAAGTTCTTAGAGACCTACAAAGAGACTTAGACTCCCATACAATAATAGTGGCAGACTTTCACCCCACTGTCAATATTAGAGAGATCAATGAGACAGAAAATTAACAAGGACATTCAGGACGTGAACTCAGCTCTGGACAAAGCAGACCTAATAGACATCTACAGAACTCTCCACCCCAAATCAACAGAATACACATTCTTTTCAGCACCTCATTATACTTATTCTAAAACTGACCACATGATTGGAAGTAAAACACTCCTCAGCAAATGCAAAACAATAGAAATCATTAAAAAAAAAAAGTCTCTCAGACCACAGTACAATCTAACTAGAACTTGGGATTAAGAAACTCACTCAAAACCGCACAACTGCAGGCAAAATGAACAACCTGCTCCTGAATGACTACTGGGTAAATAATGAAATAAAGGAAGAAATAAATAATTTCTTTGAAACCAATGAGAACAAAGACACATGTAGCAGAATCTCTGGGTCACAGCTAAAGGAGTGTTTAGAGGGAAATTTATAGCACTAAATGCCCACAGGAGAAAGTAGGAAAGATCTAAAATTGACACCCTAACATCACAGTTAAAAAGAACTAGAGAAGCAAGAGCAAACAAATTCAAAAGCTAGCAGAAGACAAGAAATAACTAAGATCAGAGCAGAACTGAAAGAGATAGAGACACAAAAAAACCCTTTAAAAAATCAATGAATCAAGGAGCTAGTTTTTTTAAAAACATCAACAAAATAGATAGACTGATAGACTGCTGTCCAGACTAATAAAGAAGAAAAGGGAGAATAATAAACAGACGCAATAAAAATTGATAAAGGGGATATCATCACTGATCCCGCAGAAATACCAATCGACATCAGATAATACTATAAACACCTCTGGGAAAATAGACTAGAAAATCTAGAAGAAATGGACAAATTCCTGGACACATACAACCTCCCAAGTATAAACCAGGAAGAAGTAGAATCCCTGAATATACCAGTAACAAGTTCTAAAATTGAGGCAGTAATTAATCGCCTACCAACCAAAAAAAAAAAAAAAATGCCTAGACCAGACAGATTCATAGCCGAATTCCATCAGAGGTACAAAGAAGAGCTGGTACCATTCCTTCTGAAACTATTCCAAACCATATAAAAAGAAGGAATCCTCCTTAACTCATTTTATGAGGCCAGCATCATCCTGATACAAAAACCTGGCAGAGACACAACAAAAAAAATAATTTCAGGCCAATATTCCTGATGAAAATCGATGCAAAAATCCTCAATTAAATACTGGCAAACTGCATCCAGCAGCACATCAAAAGGCTTATCCACCATGATCAAGTCAGCTTCATCCCTGGGATGCAAAGCTGGTTCTACAAACGCAAATCAATAAACCTAATCCATCATATAAACAGAACCAATGACAAAAACCACATGATTATCTCAATAGATGCAGAAAAGGCCTTCAACAAAATTCAACACCCCTTCATGCTAAAAACTCTCAATAAACTAGGTTTCGATGGAAAGTATCTCAAAATAATAAGAGCTATTTATGACAAACCAACAGCCAATATCATACTGAATGGACAAAAGCTGGAAGCATTCCCTTTGAAAACTGGCACAAGACAAGGATGCCCTCCCTCACCACTCCTATTCAACATAGTGTTGGAAGTTCTGATGAGGGCAATCAGGCAAGAGAAAGAAATAAAGTGTATTCAAATAGAAAAAGAGGAAGTCAAATTGTCTCTGTTTGCAGATGACGTGGTTGTATATTTAGAAAACCCCACCATCTCAGCCCAAAATCTCCCTAAGCTGATAAGCAACTTCAGCAAAGTCTCAGTATACAAAATCAATGTGCAAAAATCACAAGCATTCCTATACACCAATAATAGACAATCAGAGAGCCAAATCATGAGTGAACTCCCATTCACAGTTGCTACTAAGATAATAAAATACCTAGGAATATAACTTACAAGGGATGTGAAAGACCTCTTCAGGGAGAAGTACAAACCACTGCTCAAGGAAATAAGAGAGGACACAAACAAATGGAGAAACATTCCATGCTCATGGATAGGAAGACTCAATATCGTGAAAATGGCCATATTGCCCAAAGTAATTTATAGATTCAATGCTATTCCCATCAAGCTATCATTGACTTTATTCACAGAATTGGAAAAAACTACTTTAAAGTTCATAAGGAACCAAAAAAGAGCCCATATAGCCAAGACAATCCTAAGCAAAAAGAACAAAGCTGGAGGCATCACACTACCTGACTTCAAACTATACTACAAGGCTACAGTAACCAAAGCAGCATGGTACTGGTACCAAAACAGATATACAGACCAATGGAACAGAACAGAGGCCTCAGAAATAACACCAAACATCTGCATCCATCTGATCTTTGACAAACCTGACAAAAACAAGCAATGGGGAAAGGATTCCCTATAAATAAATGGTGTTGAGAAAACTGGCTAGCCATATGCAGGAAACTGAAACTGGACCCCTTCCTTAAACCTTTTACAAAAACTAATTCAAGATGGATTAAAGACTTAAATGTTAGACCTAAAACCATAAAAAGCCTCGAAGAAAACCTAGGCAATACCATTCAGGACATTGGCATTGGCAAAGACTTCATGTCTAAAACACCAAAAGCAATGGCAACAAAAGCCAAGATTGACAAATGGGATCTAATTAAACTAAAGAGCTTCTGCATAGCAAAAGAAACTATCATCAGAGTGAACAGGCAACCTACAGAATGGGAGAAGATTTTTGCAATCTATCCATCTGACAAAGGATTAATATCCAGAATCTACAAAGAACTTAAAAAAAATTTACAAAAAAAAACAACCCCATCAAAAAGTGGGCAAATGATATGAACAGGTATTTCTCAAAAGAAGACATTTGTGCAGCCAACAAACATATGAAAAAAAAAACTAATTATCACTGGTCATTAGAGAAATGCAAATCAAAACCACAATGAGATACCATCTCACGTCAGTTAGAATGACAATCATTAAAAAGTCAGGAAACAGCAGATGCTGGAGAGGATGTGGAGAAATAGGAATGCTTTTACATTGTTGGTGGGAGTGTAAATTAGTTCAACCATTGTGGAAGACAGTGTGGTGATTCCTCAAGGATCTAGAACTAGAAATACCATTTTACCCAGCTATCCCATTAATGGGTAAATACCCAAAGGATTATAAATCATTCTACTAAAAAGACACATCCACATGTATGTTTATTGTGGCACTATTCGCAATAGCCAAGACTTGGAACCAACTCATACGTCCATCAATGATAGACTGGATAAAGAAAATGTGGCACATGTACACCATGGAATACTATGCAGCCATAAAAAAGGATGAGTTCATGTCCTTTGCAGGGACATGGATGAAGCTGGAGACCATCATTCTAGGCAAACTAACACAAGAACAGACAACCAAACACCACATGTTCTCACTCATAAGTGGGAGTTGAACAATGAGAACAAATGGATACGGGGAGGAGACCATCACACATTGGGGCCCATCAGAGTGTGGGGAGCTAGGGGAGGGATAGCATTAGGGGAAATACCTAATGTAGGTGATGGGTTGATGGGTGCAGCAAACCACCATGGCATGTGTAACAAAATTGCATGTTCTGCACATGTACCCCAGAACTTTAAGTATAATAAAAAATTTAAAAAGTAAATAAAAAAGAAAGCTCTATGCCTTTTTCATGTTCATTATTGCTCACTGAGAATCAACATGAAGAATAAATTTCAAAAATAAAAACCAATGAGCCAATAATAAGTATTGGGCTAATTTGGAAAAGAAGGATGCCAGTTCATAGGCTGAAGATTCAGATTTTTAAAAAATTCTTTATTGAACTAAAGCTTTGTATATATGTGTATGTGTGTGTGTGTATATACATATATACACACACACATACATGTATATATGTATATACACACTATATATGTATATATGTATATACACACACATACACGCACATATATGTGTATATATGTATGTACACACACACACACACATATATATATATATATCCCATCTATGTGATTGTGATACATTTAGTCTCCACACTGTATAATTATACTTCACTGGAAGGAAATGTTACTTAAGGGTATCTGTCCCTTTCCAGAGGCCCAGTGACTGTCAGATGTTTTGGATTTTGTCACACACACATATACAGACCCACACAAGTACTACAGCTTCCCCCAATATTCCCCACTCCTATTGCCTCACACAACTTCTCAGCATGGGAAGGGAAACTCAGAGAAGATAATAAGAACACAAAGATAAGTGAAACAATTAGTTTTAAAAAATTATTTCCCCAAGTAAAATAATTTCATGAATGCATTGTAGGGTCAAATACAAACGATGTTAGAATATTTCACTGTCTTGTATGTTTCATGCTAATGGGTGTTCACACTGAATGTTGGCTATTTAATGATATGGAAGATTAGTTACTTTTCGAGGAGATATCCTAGAATGCAGAAGTCATATATTTTCTATGATTTGGTCTATCATCATATATTTTTACAGTGATAGTAACCAAGAAGTTGTCAGTATTTTCGATTACATACCTAGTGAAAAGAAAAGATCAATTATTATTGCCCTCAGCTGAATTTTATCTACTGTGGATATGAGATAAGATGAAAACACTAGGGTGCTATGGATGTTTATATAAGGGAGATGAGCAACATATATAACTGGGAAAAATATTTCCTTTCTGTGTTTTTCTCTCCGGATTGCTCTGCTTTTTCTCCTTTTGTGCCATTTTATTTTATTCCAAACCTGTACATTCTTTGATATATGTTTCAGCTGAGACTTGAAAAATACATTGTTTGACAAATTAGATACTATGTCCTTATGAAAGATAGAAAGCCTTTTATGAAACACAAATATTATTGCAACCTGTACCCAAGAGGGAAATGGAATAGACAGTCCACTTAATTTCCTTTACAGTTGAAGAAAAAAATACACGAGATCAAGAAACCAAATTCTTGTGGGTTCTTTATTGACTGTGACAAAGCCTGTTAGAAATTCTCTGTTCTATTCAGGCCCTGCTACTGTCAACACAGTCCAGGACTATTCCTACAAAAGAAATGGTAGCAGTGACAATGGAAAGCATTGATGGCAAATAGGAATTAAACTTCTCTCCCCAAATGAGTGCTATCTTTCAGCTTTCTTACTTTGGTTGGGAAGAAAGAGGCTGTTGATTGCTTCATTTATTTAGTTAGTTTGTTTGGTTGTCTTAACTAGCAAACTCAGAAAATGTTTGTTTTATATTTTTAGTTGCAAAATTTATCCATAAATAATGTATTCATTTTATAGGTCAATAAAAAAGTCACATTTGCTTCTATAATCATGCCAAAGTACTTTTAAGAATATGTATTTGACATAGATGTTTTTCTTAAGATACATACGCACATTTCACTATGTATTTACAGATACAGTAATTTGAGTTTGTAGAAAATAAAATTGTGAGTTTTCTTTTCCATCGTGTGTGTGTGTGTGTGTGTGTGCAAAATGTATTTATTCTATAAGCAGCTGCTCTCTCCACTGGTATTCTCACAGTCCTAATGCAAATGGCACCTCTCCCAGCTATCTTTCAGGAGACTTCTTGCCCTTCTGAGGCTGATGTGTCTTTGTGTCTTACTGTTTTGTAGTTTATCCACATATATGCTGTTATCCTGTCACACTTTAATTTTTTGAAGATGTTATTAATCCTTGCATACTAAATATTATAGAGTCATGTATATAATCCTTCATAATTTATTTAATGCAATGGAATATAATGGAGGCTTTTCAACTCTTCTTCTCCTTCAATACACTTTCCTCACTTGAAAATGAAACCACAGAATACAGCACATGGAAGAAAATCTCAGGCTACCTCTGTTTTGAGTAAGCCTGACAATGACAATTGCCATTAAGTTGTAATTTTTTAAAATTTAACCACTTGCTTTAAAATAATTACAAACTTACCCTGAATGCTTGTGTCTTTGTGTACATTTCATGAAAACAAAGATATTCTTGAACATAGTCTCAGTACTGGTGATAAATTCAAGAAAAGGAAGACATGGAGGGCATGGACCTGCATCCTCCAATTCCTCCTTTAAGGAAAGGTTTGGTGCCACACCTGCTGGCAGTGGGTCAGCTGTCTACCAGATGCCACCTTGTTCAGGCTTTGCCCCAGCTGCAGAGATCAGCCTTGGGGAAGAACACACCCTTTCTAGGGTGGTCCACACCCAGTGACTGATCCCTGAAGGGGTACTTTGGCCCAATGTGGATCATACATAGTCTTAATTGTTTTAGAAACTCCAGATGGAATTGGCCAAGGGCTTGTTGTTGAGACTAAATCATCTTTTAACTTCTTTCTTCACCCAAATCTTCTCCAGGTATTAATTCCTAACTAGTATTCTGCATTTTTTTAATTTTTATAGAGACAAGGTTTCCCATGTTGCCCAGGCTGGTCGTTGTTCTTAATCTAGAGTCAGGGATCATCTTTCTCATCCTTCCTTGCTTACAGGAAGGAATATGATTCTCACCAATGGAATGAGAGAGGAGATAATTTTTGCTTCCTTTCATGTGTCATTCCCCAATCTACCAACTGAAGGATGTAGAGGATGCACAGGCCTTACAGCAAGAGAGTCCCACAACCAGAGAGGTCTTGGAGGCTGTGATTAACCGCATGGAAGCCCACCTGTCAATCAGAAATGCTCACGTGGGATTATTATGTCAGCAAGAAAACTCCTTTTTTTGGTATGAAACCAGTAAGGATTGGTGATTGGTCTTTATTTGTCATAGCAGCTAGCATTATGCTACTTCACTCATGCACATGCATATTTTGGCAAATGACCTATACTTATGTAAGCAAGGATCTTTCCTGTGTTTTTTTGCTCCTCATAATACTCTGATTGTCGAGAACTTTCTTACAAAATACATACATGCAGTTAATTATAAAAAATACACAGCTGCAGCTAACTAATTACTTTTCATTTAAAAATTAACAATTTACAGATATTGAAAGTGCTTGTCCCCATCTTTTACCTACCACCCTATTTGGAAATTGCTGCTAACTCCTAATAGTACAGAAGCTCCATGGGCATAGAAGCCTTTTCTTCTTCACATCTGAGGGCCTACTTTACTGCTTACCAAAGATTTTCAGTCCGAATAAATAAAATAATTTTATGTTCATATATTTAAATTCAGCTTTGGCCTAGAAGGTGTAAGTTTTGACCTAAATGACATAATTACAATAAAATAAATGTAATTTAATAAGTTTTTATTGGTTTCTACTTCTAGAAAAGTGCACAGGATTATATATTTCTTTATATGTATTATGATTCAATAAATGTTGACAGAATGAATTGCCTCTTAAAAAACCAAATAAACTCAGTTCAAATAAGTACTTTTTCAAAGATATTTGTAATTTCTGGCCATACACTAAAATCCAGGATTTCTTTTTTGTAGAAATTTATGTAAAGCAATACATTTTGAAGTTCTTATTACTATAGTGATAATTTGAGGAGGATTTTTACCAAAATATTTCTAATTATTGAGGATAATTTAAATGATCTTGTTCTCACTTGCAAACAGGCATGGAATCCATATCTTTTTAATCATATGAAAGGAAAGATATCATTAAGAAAAACGGGCAAGCTTTGTAGGTTATTATCCACTTAAAAATATCCTGAGTATGTCTTGTTAGCCTGGGAGGATACAAAAGCAAACCAAAGCTTTTCATTGTTTCCTGTGAAATTGTGTTTCTACAGTTATTACACTTGAGTCTCACTTAAATTTCTCTCAGACAAATCAGCTACATTGACAATAACTCTTTAATGAAACTGAAGTTCTTGGGCATATTTATTTATTTAATGTTAGGTGAATGGAGAACAGAAGTTTTCCAAGGATTCCTCCCCTACGTATTTTCGTTTTTCCCTGCCATCGTGGATTTTACTGGTAAACTGGCCACTAGATTACTGCTAATCCTGCTTATCTTCTAGAAGGATGTTCTCCAAAGTCTTTGCTCTATTGATATTCAAGGAAAAGGTTGTGATGCTGAAATAGGTTTGGGAAAAAAATACTTAAGCATGACGGAAATTCTGCATTTAAGACACAGAACTGGCTGGGCGCGGTGGCTCACGCCTGGAATCCCAGCACTTTGGGAGGCCAGGGTGGGCGGATCACCTGAAGTCAGGAGTTCAAGACCAGCCTGGTCAACGTGGTGAAACCCCGTCTCTATTAAAAATACCAAAAAAAAATTAGATGGGCGTGTTGGTGGGCGCTTGTAATCCCATGTACTCGGGAGGCTGAGACAGGAGAATCGCTAGAACCTGGGAGGCGGAAGTTGCAGTAAGCTGAGATTCTGCCACTGCACTCCATCCTGGGCAATAAAGAGCAAAACTCTGTCAAAAAAAGAACAAAAAAAAGACACAGAACCCCCCTCCCCTTTGTTTTTACTTTAAAAAATAAATAAAAATAAATAAATAAATAAATAAATAAATAAATAAATAAATAATTTAAAAAGGTAGGCCAGGCGCGGTGGCTCATGCCTGTAATCCCAGCACTTTGGGAGACCGAGGCGGGTGGATCACGAGATCAGAAGATTGAGACCATCCTGGCTAACACGGTGAAACCCCGTCTCTACTAAAAATACAAAAAATTATCCGGGTGTGGTGGCGGGCGCCTGCCAGCTACTCGGGAGGCTGAGGCAGGAGAATGGCGTGAACCCGGGAGTTGGAGCTCGCAGTGAGCCGAGATTGCGTCACTGCACTCCAGCCTGGGAGACAGCGAGACTCCGTCTCAAAAAAAAAAAAAAAAAAAAAAAATTATACCAGTGAGCACCTCAGGGGATGAATTTTAAATGAAATATATTTTTAAAAAGGACAACATCGTTCAAGAATCATGCGCTCTGTATCATTTGCCTTTCCACATCATTTCTGGGGGTGTCACATTTAATGGAAATCTCTACATCATGGTGACAGGTTTTTAAACTTTAATCAGATCAATAACATTCTGTATTCACTGAGGTTGCATGTTCAAATTTCATCTATCATTAAGCTCAATTATAACATTTAAATATAAAGATAGGAACTCCAGGCTTATGGTAATTCTATAGATGTTACGTTTGTGATTTTACCATTTCTGCTTTATGATCTTACGTTGTGATAAGAATTACAGATTTCATATAAAACTGATAACTCCCTAATGACTGATATAGTCACGCAATTTCCTCGTGTCATTCTCTGCAGCCTTTTTTGTAGCTTTTGATATCCAGTAACTCCTAGTTTTAAACTTTGCCTCTTTGGCATCTGTAAAACAATTATTAATTTCCTATTTCTCTACATTTTAGTTTTTTAAAGCCTACTTCCTCCTATTGTTCTATAACACTGGCTCTTCTTACATGCTCTGTTCCACTTTCTCTGCATTCATCTTGCTTACTCCTTTCTTCCTGATATGGTTCGGATCTGTGTCCCCACCCAAATCTCCTGTCAAATTGTAATCCCCAATGTTGGAACCGGGGCGTGGTAGAAGGTGACTGGATCTTGGGGGCAGACTTCCCTCTTGGTGCTGCTGCAATAGTGCGTGAGTGTTCATGAGATCTGGTTGTTTAAGAGTGTGTGGTACCTCCCCCCAACCCCTTCCTTCTGCTCTGGCCACGTGAGGATGCCTGTTCCGGCTTTGCCTTGTGCCATGAGTAAAAGCTCCCTGAGGCCCCCCCAGCCATGCTTCCTGTACAGCATGCAGAACTGTGAGTCAATTAAACCTCTTTTCTTTATAAATTACCCAGTCTCAGGTATTTCTTTATAGCAGTGTGAGAACTAATACTTTTCCCCTTCCTTCCCTCCTTCTTTCCTTCCTTAGCTTCCTCCCTCCCTTCCTTTCTTCCTTCCTGGCTTGAGGTTTATTCTCACTTAATAAAGACTGTATTTTTTTTTTTTTTGCATTACCCTAAAACAGCACATATCTAGGGGTGAAAGGCTTGAACTCTGCAGTCAGCCCTATCTGGATTGACCTTGCTTCCTCTAGCTTAGTTATAGTGAAATAACAACAGAGAGATTTGTGAGAACTACAGGAGACAATGAATATGATTGGAAAGTGCAGTAATTGAGAAAGAAGTCTCTGATGTCTAAAATGGAGACGGGGTTTATATTAACTCAATACTTAACTCTAATATTAACTCTATTCTACATTGCACGTGCTCAAATAAAGCAAGCTGTTCCCTGGTGTACGTTTATATGTTCTTGGGATATGAGCACTATGTGTAAATTTGGAAAACAGCTTATGTCCTTTCAATTATCATTTTAAAAAATGTAAACACATATTCAAACATCTCAGAGCACATATTACAAGCTATTTGACAAGGGATTTTCTTTGTTCCTCACATTTGGAGAGTACTGGACTATATAAATCATCTACGTAATGTGGATTAAAAGAATTGTACATGGGTAATGAAAATGATAAAAAATTTACTAACTCTTTCCTACATCTGTAATTACTGTAAATCAGTGCTTTATCTAATACCACTTAATCTCAGTCATGGGAATTTAAATTTATCTGAATGCTTTATACAGAGAATTCAAAACCTTTCCAAAAATGTGATATTTTAATTCTAACTCTTAACCTTAACTATTATTTTTTAAAAACTTTGTTTTTATACATCTCTTGAAAAATACATATACAAAATATTTTTATAGTAATTGCAAAAGGGAAAAAGTGCTTTTTTTATTTCTTTGTTTTAACTAACTTGATGAAGAAACTACAGAGAGAAAAAGAGCACAAACTGCTTCTTTCTGGACTTTTCCTAATTTTCTTTCCATTGGGTATCACTGGAGAGTCTTTCACCAATCAGAGGACATTTTCTCAAAAGCTTCACTGAAATACGCTAAGCTTTTCCATTTCTTTCAGGCAAATGCTCTAGCTGATTTTATGATGCAATCTATTTTAAAGTTGACCTGTCATAACAGCAAGTAAGTAAAACCACAGGCTTGGATTTTTAAAAAAGTGCTTTCTAAAAAATGCTATATTTTGCGCCAGTTACAAGATACACAGAACATAACTTTTAACAGAATATGATGAAATAGAACTTAAAAGACATAAATTGAGATGTAAAGTAATCTGGTTACTCATTCATGTCTCAGTATTTTTTTAAGTACCTCCCATTAGTCAGGGAGTATGTCAGTCTAAGGATATCAAGATAAAAGGAAGATTATTCTTTTCTAGAGGGCCATGATGTAGTAGCCTGACAGTGTAAATGGTGTGACTGATTGGCCAACAAACCACTGGAACAGAGCTATGTATATGTCTCTGAAAGATGTATGTATACAGTGATACAGGAGGAATACGGAAGAGAACACACACACACATTTTGGAAAAAGGCAAAGACAGGAGAGTTTCAAGGAGGAATTACCTTTTTTGTGGGTAAGGACTACTTGAGAATTTACAAGGCATTCTGGATAAAATGGTCAGGGCATTTAAGCCAAGGGAGAAACAAGTAGAATGAAAGGATGTGTGAAAGGTCATAGGAAGATCAGGAAACAGGAAAATGCAGTACTTTTATGTGACTGGAGTGAAATAAATATAGAGGAGTAGATATGACCTAGAATTTTAAGTCATCTATTCACTCTTGCATGACAGACTTGAGGAAACAAAGATAGTCCCCAAACGATCATCTTATGCAGTCTTTGGAAAACAGGAAGAAATGTTATCTCTTTCAGCGAAGTAATTCCAAGACTTCTGCAAGGAGTGAAGCTGTTTTTGACAACATCTCAAAAATAAAGCAGCTTAAAAAAATTTTCTGAGTCTGTGGGAAGAAAATTAACATGATATCTGAGATTTTTAAAAGCTGACAGATTTTGTTTTGTTTTCAGGTATGAAATAATTTGAATCAGAAAGTTTGGACGAAAATCAATTAGGTAATGTTTGAAAGGGACTTAAATGTAAATGACTGTCTTTAAAAATTGTATCAATTAAAGAAGCATACATGTAACAGGGGAAAATGCATCCTGTAATTAAGTACTATCGAAAGAATTACACTTTCTTTTTTTTTTTTTACAAAGCTCCTACACTCTGTCCCTCACTTCCATTCGCCAAGCCTCATGCACTCTTCTCAAAAAGAGATTCACCCAATGAGGACACTGATCCTCTCGTTTTTATTTCTAGTTTCAGAACGTTTTATGTGAGTATACAGATACTTGTTAGATTGAAATTAATATGTTGTCAGGACATGGTTATACTTTAGAGGCAAAAATGGTCATGTTGAGAATGAATTTTTATATAGATATTTCCTACCAATACAAGCAAGAAACAGTCTCTTTCTGTATCTCATCCAGATCACTGTGGTACAGTGAAAAAAGCAAAGGGCTGATAAAAAGGTAGAGAGGAAGATTTGAGTCCTATGTGAGTTGAGCCAGTCTCTCTCTCTCTCTCTCTCTCTCTCTCAATGGAGGTGACAATACTTACTTGAAAGGCATCAGGGAAATCCACAGTTGGTGGACATATGGTGGTGGGGCAAGCAATGCTGGAAAAGTAGGCAAATAACAAAATGTGAAGAACATTCAATGCCCTTCTCTTTAGATTAAGAATCTTAAACTTACTAGATTCTGATGAGTGAGAGATAGAAAATCTATATTTCATTTTGAAAGATGGGCATGCTAAGGAGATGTAAGTATAAATGGAGTGAAAATGAATTACTATGGGTTTCTTTTATCTTAGAAGTACTGTTTTCTTTTTATTATATTTTATTGTTTTTAATGGTATTCTACACACACATATATGGTTTTGAATTACGTGAGTGGTCAAATCAAACTTTGCCTATGTAGTATCACATTTAAAAGACAGGCATCTCGGGCTGGGCGTGGTGGCTCATGCCTGTAATCCCAGCACTTTGGGAGGCCGAGGTGGGCAGATCATGAGGTCAAGAGATCGAGACTATCCTGGCCAACACGGTGAAACCCTGTCTTTAGAAAAAATACAAAAGAAAAAAAAATTAGCCGAGCATGGTGGTGCGTGCCTGTAGTTCCAGCTACTTGGGAGGCTGAGGCAGGAGAATCGCTTGGACCCAGGAGGTGGAGTTTGCAGTGAGCTGAGATTGCACCACTGAACTCCAGCCTGGCGTCAGAGCAAGACTCCAACTCAAAAAAAAAAAAAAAAAAAAAAAAAAAAGATAGGCATCTCATAAATATAAACAATTTAAGAAAATGCATGTTAGCTATTTAATTCCAAGGTACACAAACATAATTTAAGCATTACACTCATTTTGTAATGTTTCTTCAAAGTAACAAAAGAAAAAAAATGAGGAAAGATTAGAAACTGAGAATCATTCATTAAAAACTATTTGTTACATTATTTGTATAATTCTAAGACATCAAGTTTAAAGTTTATTTTAAATATATAGATAGATAGATAGATAGATTAGGCAGAAGAACACATATTTCTCCTGTTTTGCTATTTTTAAACTAAATATAGATATATCAGAATCAATTGTTTTATTTAGAAATGCTTCCAAATGACAGCATTATCATACATACCTTCTCTACTAAATATATTCACATTATTGATGTGCTTAGAATTGTTCTCTTTTTATTTTATTAAATGTGTAAGTATGATTTATATCAATATACTATTTATGATCAGGACTCAACAGCTTAAATGACTTCATTTAATAAAGAAAGATACAATACTGATTCCTTGTTAAAACTATTTGAAATGATAAAATCTTAAAAAAAAACCTTACTATTTCAAAATAACAAAAAATTAATAAAGAAATTATAAGTTTTAATTATACCTAAATAAGTATCTATATCTTCCCAATTTATATTCATTACTTAATAAATTTGTTTAGTACTTACTGACTGCTAGAGTGATAAGCTAAAATTCCCTAAAGAAATTGTCAAGAATATTGAATAAATTAGAGATTGTGTGATACTTGTAGATATGTAGATATGGGAACTGCTTTGTCTTTATTTTCAAAGAGACAAGAATCAAAATTCACTGAGGAGGATGCTTATCATCTCATTTTGATTCCTAGTCTTAGAAAATATAAGGTGACTTGCATAATTTTCCATATTGTAACATCTAATTTATTATAATCTTGGAGAGAAATTCATGTATAGCCAATAATAGTCTCAGGGAATAAAAAGAATATTTTTCTCATACTAGCCTATTATAATTGGCTAACTTTATTTGTAAATATGAAGGCTTCCTTATAGTTTTTATAGACTGAGATACGCTTTGGAAGATGGCAGAATCCTTTTCAATATGATACAGGTTTTATTTAAAATAAAAATCTCATATAACTGCCTTTGATTTTTAATTGTGTATGTTATGCTATTATATGTTCTGGAAATTGAAAAGAGTATTTTTGAATCGATATTGTTCTCTTAACTGGGAAAATGCTTTCTTTTTTGTAAGCCAATATAACATTTGTACATTTTTTCATTAAGAATATGATCACTAAAGAAAAGTGTGAAAATGGCATCTCGAAGGTTCATCATTTCTCCTAACCATAGAATATTTTGATCAGATCTTTCCCCTTGAAACTGCCCACTGACTATGTAATTCTCAATCACTGCAACCTACGTCATCCTAAGACAGTCAGAGAAGCAGAACCATATTCATCACACATAGGCAGTTGTTGACTATGGCACTATCAAGCTTTAATACCCTTAATATAAAATCCCTACCTTCTGTATTCTGGATATACAACCCTGACGGGTATCAGAACAGAGCAAGCATAAACTGAGAAGACTGTATCTCAGAAGCGGAACTCCTAGTCAGAGAACCCAGACCTGTTTGTCTGTTTCTCAGTGTTTCTGTTTACTTTGATTAGACTGTAACCTAATCAATGTATAATGGTGAGGCTATTACTTTTTTAAGAAAATAGAAGGTAGTAACAAACATCCATTTACTCCTCCATTTAATCCCTTTTAAATTAAATGAAAATAAAATATTTTCATATTGATTCATTTCTCTAAGCAAGACCTAATTCCACTACAGTACTTAGCTACCATTAAAAACTATGGTAAATACATTTAAGCTACTAGTTTCAACTTCAAAACAATAATTTTAACCTCAATTTAGCACAGATTATTTGCAGAAAAAAATACATAGGAAACCCTTTTATATGGGCTTTTGTCCTAATCAATTTTAATATTTCTTATCAAATATATATTTCTTAATGTCATAATTTTCTGTTATAAATATTATTTTCAGGTATAAATATTAGCTTACTATTATTTATATTTTGGATACTTGGGATGTTTATTCAATTTAAGCTTGTGAAACTGGCAGTAAGTTTAAGCTCTAAGTAAATTTTAATCCCCAATGTTGTATTCATTAATCAGTGATAATTTACACTAATATAAGTTCATTGATCTTATTCTTCAGACTCTCCCTCGTGAGTAATTTCATCCTTTAGAAGACATTATTAGATACATTAAGCAGTGGCATTCTATTCCAACAAATGAGCCCAGCTTGACTGCTGGAGAAACACCCAGTTAATAATGAAATATCAAGTGACTTGTATAATTTTTCATATTATAACATCTAATTTATTTTAATCTTGGAAAGAAATTCATGTATAGCCATTCAAAAATGAATTATCAGACAACATATATCACTAGATACTGACTAAATCAATTGAAATCTACATATATTTCTCATTATGTTTATCTTCAAATATACTTGACAAGGACATTCTTGCTGTTTAATGTATATCATGAATATTTAAAAATGCTTTAAATTTAAACCTTCAATTTATTAATGAAATGTGGAGGTATCTACTTTACAAAGTTTAACTGACTTAATTAGTCTTAAATCTACAGTCTCTTTAAAATACTACCTCATGCCCTCTGTTGCTAAGAATGGTTTCTTTCTTGCTTTCCTAAAATCTGTTTTTAACTTAAGATGGGTCATGACCACAGTGGAGGAAAAAGTTATTATCGTGTCATTTTTTTCATATGGTATTAGACTTTTAAAGAAGAAATTAAATATTACTGTTACTATAACTAGAAAACCTGCCCCTCAAATGTATTTTATCATTTGAATCTAAAAGTAGCTCTTTGGACAGTGGGATAATACTGATACTATTTTGAAATAGGATGCCCACCCTTTTTAAAGCATTTCTCTTATCTTCTGTCACTTTCTACCCATTTATTCAGTAGCATTCATTGCCTCAACCAAGGGAAAGCTGAAAGACAAAGAAAAAGCACTTCAAGTTAAAAAGTTTAGGCTTTTGTACTGCCAAATTCTTGACACTAGACTAGGTATAAACTAGAGAGCATAGGCAGAGGTAAAGTAAAGACTACAGGCACTAGAGGAAGAAAAGGAAAAAGCAAATCCCACCTCCACGGAAGCCACACATCTGTCAGGCTTGCAGAAATCCCTGCACTGGGCATGATGCAGGCACAGAAGACCACCCACATTCATCAGGAAGACAGTAGTGAACCACCTCCTAGAGATTCACTGCCCTCAAAGGGCATCAGGAACAGTAGTATGATTCCAGAACAGCCAAGGTATCTAAGAATTGTGCAGTGGGGAGAGGCTGGTATAGTGACCTTCATGAACCTTTCATCAAAGAACCAATGAAAACAGGAATATCTCAACATTTTTCTTGTAAATTTTCCAGGGAACAAGACCAACCACAATCATGGAGAAACTCTTCCCAGGTGGACAAAGGAAGAATTAATTGGATCTGAGCCCATCAAATCAAGGAGCATACCATAGTATATACTGGAGAGCTCTGCCTACATTTCTTCATAAGAGCCAAGGCACCTGTCCCCCAGCTGCTAGAAGTGTCAGCCTTTAATGATTCACAGTTGTGTCCCTCATTAGACATACCCCCACTTGCAGAAATTGGCCTTTCCCAATGCAGCCCAGGGCCAATGACTGGCTAAGGCAGGGACATAAAACTCAGCTCCATAATCTCAATTTGGGCCAATTCTGAAAGTCCATCCAAGCTCCAGAGTTCTCTGGAGAATCAGTTGCAATCACATTGCAGATCAGCTCCTCCCTCTGCCCACCTGCCTTTCACACATCCTTATAGCTGTATCCCCTGAAAGCATCCCTTCATGACAATGCCCCTTCTGCAACTCAACTCACCATCTCAGAGTCTGTTTGAGAACTCACTTAAAACAAAGGGATAAATGGTAAATAACTTTAATCCTAGAGTCCAAAGGCAGACAGAGGTAGTAGGGCTTTGAATATTTATGGAGGGGATGAATGGAATCTTGCTATGACAAAAAAAAAAAAAAATCTGAGCTCCTACTTAACACCTGCTGGTGGAAGTGTACTGTCTTTCTGAGATGATGTTTTACTTTAGCTCCTGGGGATTCTCAAGGACACTGTCTGTACCCTGCAGAAGAGTCACACCAGTGACCAGCTCTGCTCTCCTCCCACAACTGGCTGATCCTATGCTTTACAGAACAGATAGGTAATCCTGGCAGATTAAATGTGGTAAGAATTCCTGATTTGAAGTTTCTAAAATCTAGAGTACTAGGAGAAAATATTAGAAATGAATTGTTACAGAAGAATAGAGAAATAGTGTTTGAACATCTAGTCTGTTGACTAGAATTCGTGCAAGTTACATAAAAGAGGTATGATATTGCTCATTTTACAAATGGGGAAACTGAAGTTTTGATATGTATATACATGCCCATATTAATCTTGTTTAAAAGTGTCAGAGAAAGATTTGAACCCAGGCCTAACTACAAAGTCCTCATTTTTATCACATCCCTATGTAGTATCATACAGTTGAAACAATTATTTTCATTATCAAAAACTATTTTATAATTATCTTAATTTTCTATTTATGACTTCTCAGGGATTTTTAAAAAATGTGACCAATGTTTCTCATTTTTCATATCACACATATAAAATTATTTCTAACATTTTATTGCACCTATGATTAGAACAGTGAGTAGAGTTAAAAAATGTCAAATGCCTTTTTATGGTTTTTTATACATTTAAATATTTAAGAGATTAGGCAGACATGATTTGCTTTAATTTTTATTTTACTTTTTCTCTCTGTAAATGAAAGAGTATGTCTATGGATCATTTTGTTTTGTTTTGTTAAATATTTTATTAAATAGCATTCAATGTGATTTAACCATGAATGAAATTCTGAAAATGTGTAACAAACATTTTACTGTGTCTGTTACAGCAATACAAATTTCCTTCTGGCTTGAGGAAACAATCTTGACAATGAAACTTAAAATTTCAGAAAGGTTATTAACAAATATTATCATGTATCCAAAGGTAAAATAATTTTTTACATATATTGAAAAAGATACATATTATACATTAACGTGGGATTAATTTTTATTTATATAGTCAATTACCTCCATAAAAGCTACAAATAATATATTTAAATAAACTTTTAAAAGAAATAAATGTGAAAGGATGATTTTAGAATACCTTTAGTCATAATCTATGTCCTGGAAAGAAAAATACAATCATAAACAAAACAAAACAAAACTTCTTGGCTAAAATGCCACAGGGCTTTGGGGTATAGAGTCCTACAACAGCTAAAGCAATATCAGAAAGATATAGACCTGAGTTATGCCAAATTTCTTCAATCATTTCACCCCAGAAAAGGTCTCTTTTATAAAGGATATTATCTTATTAATAGGTCTTCTTCAAATCAAAAGCTTAATGAAAAGAGAAAAGAGATAATGGACTCTCATAAATTATCTTTCAGCTTAAAAGTTATTTTCAGAATTTCTCAAAGAGAAAGCTGAGAAAATATTACAATATCTAATCAAAGGAAATATTTGAAACCCCTATGAACAGTGCTACCTGCAAGAATTGTGGGATATTTTCCTTTCAAGGAAAACAAACAAAGGTCGCATATGCCTATTGTGCTCTCTTATTAAATATATTCGGTGACTGACATTTGTTTCTCTTTTATCAGTAGGTGATTCTTTAACTTCTTGACACATTCTTCTCATAAATGTAGTAGTTATCACAAAATGCTCATGAATTTAGCTTCTATCGTATTTTCCAGGGTTTATTAAGATAACCCTTTGAATGACAGTATTTCTTTTTATTCTTAAATAGGGGAAGCCAGGTAGACACTTAATCCTTTGGAACCGAAACGTCTAATAATGGTGCACTAATATGTACAGAACTGTGTGTGTGTGCATGTATACATAACTTCTTATTTAGCACAGTGTTTAATATTATACAAAATAATGAATAATTTATAGTATATTCACTGCGGTCAGCTTATAAAATAGAAGTTATTTTATCTGTGCTTTGAAGAATATAATGGCAGATTAACTATTCAAATAAGTAAAACTTGTGATAGTTTTCATATACCACGTATCAATTTATTTCTCAAACATGATAGCCCTGAGTATATTTGTGATTATTTCTATTTATATATTGAAATTAAACATTTATTTCTTTGTTTATTAATATGTTGCATAATGCTGGTTCTAGATTTATTTTAATTGTTAAAAATTAAAAAGTTACCTAAAATATTTAAAGAAAAAAATGAATGTACCTGAACAGTTAGGATTATACAAAAATTATTGCGTTAAAAAATTAAGAAAACGAAAATGAACAAAATAGGATTGAACAAAATTTTACAAAATAAAAATAATAGCATGGCAACTTCCAAACACAATAATAACGAGGGTCAATTGTAAACCTTATGGAAGGCAGAGACAGGTGCAGAGTTTGACCAAGCTTACTTTATGGAAAAGATGAATTTCCATTGCCTTTCATTTTCTCTTTGTCATTTTGCTTTTAATTAGAGAAAAATGAAGACAGAGGAAAAGAGAAGAAGAGAGAGAAGATGGTTAAAACTTGCTAAGAAGCCAACACAATTATTCCTCTCTGGGAGTTTCGGATGAACAGAAGGCAGGCTAAGCTGGAGATGTAAGTGCCTAATTAAAGACTAAAGATGCGATGCCTAAAGGGAGCAGGAGTAATACACTGGAGAAGTCGCAAATACACAGATATTCGGAATTGAATCCTCTGAGTACTAAAACAGATTGAAACCATGTATTTCCTCGACTACTAGATTCTGTAAGAGCTGTTTGAACCATGGATTTGTAAAGTATTTTAGGGCCCTAAAATTCTGAAATTGAAGGAAAGATTTAGGGTTATTAAAATACTGATTGTAACTAGCAGTTTTCTGAGAACAGTGGAATTTTAGGAGCAGCACAGGCAATTTTAAGTGTAAGCTCTTCTTTAGTATGGAAGCACTTCTATTATCTTCCTATGAGAGAGAGAGAGTATATAAATATATATCTCATATATAACCACTATATATAATATGTATGTATGTGTGTGCACCTTTGCGTGTGTGTGTGTGTGTGTGTGTGTGTGTGAACCTTTGATACAAACCAAAAGAATATGGAATGGTTACCTCCTTGGGGATCATCAGTAACGAGCCTAGAAAGATGTTGAGATTTATTATAGCATATTCTTTTTTTTTTTTTTTTTGAGATAGAGTATTGCTCTATCACCCAGGCTGGAGTGCAGTGGTGCAGTCTCAGCTCACTGCAACCTCCACCTCTTGGTTCAAGTGATTCTCCTGCCTCAGCCTCCTGAGTAGCTGGGACCACAGGCATAGGCACATGCCACCACTCCTGGCTAAGCTCTGCTTACGCGGAAACAAAAAACAAAGAAATGTTTAAGTATTATTTTGAATGGTTACATCCAAGTACCTAAACTTATATACAAGAAAATATCCAAATTTCAAAACAGATAAATTCATCTCCCCACTCACTTTCTCATTCCCATACAGTCCTAGTGATTCTAAACAGTTAAGAATCCTAGGAAACTTGGAGCTCTCTTTGACTCTTTTTGTTGCAAATCTCATATAAATGACAAATCTCATTATTCCATGACTTCTGCCTTTGAAATAAATCTCAGATTCTCCTGTTTGCACTGTTTGCATTGCTAACACTCTTCTTGTGACTTTTCTCATTTACTTATATTAGATCATTACAAGAAGTTGAATTCTTAGCCTTGAGTCATTCATTATTTCACCTATACACTATCATTAGTTATTTTTGAAAAAAACACTGAAGGCACTGATATAGTACTTACTATTTTGCTCTAGGATTATCATAGATGATGTACAATATAAAAAGATGACGAAAGTAAAAGAAATTATACAAAATAGAAAGATGACACACATGCACATGTATGCTCACGTGAGTGTATGTGTGCCTCTGTGTGTTTATGTGTATACAGAATCAACTCAGAGAATTTGCTAATCATTTAATTTGATGAGGACTGCTCAACATATTGACCATGATAATATTCTATGGAGATCTTAAACTAAGCAATATGAAAAAAAAATTGTTAACTTGCACCTATATTCCATGATACATCATGTTATGTATGTACTTTAGTACACAGTATGTACCTTAGTCAACCTGGAGAAATAATTGAAATATTTAGTAAGATAGGTTGATAGATGATTCATAGACAGGCAGACAGATATGAAAAAATACTATAAAGTGAAATAAAAGAAACCTTTACACTTGCTTGCTTTTATAAAATAGTCCTTTATTAATCATTCTCATTTTAAAAAAGAGAACAGAAAGGATACTTTGGTAGGATAGAGAAGTTAACTTAGAAATATAGGACCCAGGAAGGTAATGGGAGTTTTGGCCTCAACCACAGATCTTTTGAAACTCTGCAGAATAACCTACCTATTGAAATAAGTATTCCCATTTCATGGATCATTAATTTCTTTTTCAAGTGATTAACGATATATGATAGAAGAAAGTCTTAACCAGACCAGGAAAGAGGACATTATAAAGTGGCTTTTCTATCTATTAAGTCCCCAAAGATTTTATCTTGTCTGTTTTTGATCATCTCTAGTGCTCATGTCTACAGGGAAGAATATTCTTTCTAATTGTTCTCACTGACAGAAACATTTTTCATTATACTTAAATTTTTATCTTTTTAAAACTTCAGATCATTATTCCTTGTTCTAAGACCTTAGCTAGCTAAAATAAATCTTCCTTCTCTTTTATAACATACTATTGCAAGTATTTATATATAGTTATAATATCCCCTCATTTGTCATCATATCTCTTAGCCCTACATATTAAATATCTTTAATTTTCTTTATTAGATCATATGCCCCTTTCTGTATCATTTCCACCATCCTTTAAATTGGCTAATTTTTCAGTGTGCCTTTCATGTCAAAGAAGAGATATGAGAGAAAAGAAGAAAAGAAGAGAATTGAAAGATACATATATATATACACACACACACCCATATACAATATGTCGTATAACAATATATATGTAGTTATAAAAAAGACTGATGTTTTATTTTCGTTTCCCAACTCAACTTCCTAATTTTCAGTGAGAATATGAAAAATGTTTATATTAAGCTTACTTTTGACTTATGGTAACATAAAAATCAAAGCTCTCAGGTAATTTACCACCCACACTATTTAACACACAAATAGACCCTTAAGAAATTATTAATACTGAAATACTGTATGAAGAACATACTTCAAAAATGTAAAAGGAAGGTGTCTGAGCATTGATTAGCAATCAGAAATTCCACCATAGAGTGACTCTTCCATTTTTGGTGTCTGGGTTTCTGTGCGCGTGCGTGTGTGTGTGTGTGCGTGCGTGTGTGTGTGTGCGTGTGTGTGTGTGCGTTTTAAAATGTAGAGCAACCATTATAATATCTAGTCTACTGAGTTTGCCAGATTATTACATAGAAAAAATGAACTGATAGATTAAACATCTTTGAAGTTATATAAGGTCTATAAAAATACAGACATCTACTATATCCAAGCAAATAACGATCAGAACTGAATATTACCTCTAAACCATGTCACGTGTCAGAAACAGTAAGGAAACTCTTCCAACACTGCTGAAGACAACGTTATTACAGGTTTCCTAATTGGTCACATACTTTCATGTTATCCACACCTTTGATCACAGTCCTCCCTCAA
Source organism: Pan paniscus (assembly GCF_029289425.2). Taxonomy (NCBI): domain Eukaryota; kingdom Metazoa; phylum Chordata; class Mammalia; order Primates; family Hominidae; genus Pan; species Pan paniscus. Next base: position 178,093,688 of record NC_073252.2, on the reverse strand, counting down.
TCTGGAAATCTCTTTCCTCCATTTCTGCTTCCTGAGACCTTCCAGAGCCAGTTGAACTCTCTCCTCCTCTATGTAGGTGGTGTTATTCTTCCTAATAAATGTATTTTAACTTTATTCTGAACACGCACAACACTATGTTCATTTGACAGATATTTATCACATATTTTTACAGAGAGTAAAGCATTTTGCTACTTACAAGAAACACAATAGTGAGAAACTGTTATCTGCTCTTGTAGTGCTAATATTCTAGTGGCAAAGACTTAAATTAAATAATCACAAAAATATGTAAGAACTAATCATGATAGATGCTAGGAAGGAAACTGAGCACACTCTCCTCTTCGCTTTTCCCACAGTTCTTCTCACACTGCAATAGCTGAAGTGGGTCCAGGCGCTGTTTCAGTGGAAGCTGAAGCTGGAAACTTCATTTTTTTTTTTAAACTTCCTTAAGAACAGGGATCAAGTCTTCTGTCACTTTATTTATACCCCTTACGGTATCTAGTACAATGCTATAGCAGGTACCCAATGCATGCATGTTAAATGGAGTGCAGGTGTGCTCACTTGGGATTTTTTTTTTTTTTAAACACAATCAAAGCAGTTTGCAGACCACCTGCATCAGAAATACCCAGGGTACTTGTTAAAATGCAGAGCCCTCTGAGACCTTTTGAAACAGAATCTTTGGTGGAGATTTGGGAATTGAAAATTTCAATTATGTTCCCAAGTGATTTTCACATACACTATTATTTTGGAAATCACTGGAGCAGAAGATATGGACCACATGTTTAGAGAATCATTTACTGCTTAAAAAAAGAATTTACATTTAATACAGTTAGTATATAAAGTATAAAAAAACAGGCTTTTTTGGTATTTCTTTGTATATGTAGTTGATGCTATTTGATAGACATATTATATTACAGATATCTTGTTTTCCCAAAGCCCTCAAGGAGGTTTTCTGTCACGTGTCTATAAATGAAGAAGCAGATGCTCTTGTTTGCGCACACAACATCCTTTCTGTCTTTCCCACAAACAGAGTGCTGACTTCTGCTCTGGGTGACAGTGTGCCCACGCAAAAGTACAAATCTCTCGGAGCTGGCTGTAGCCATAAAGTGCGAGAAGTCACTAAGTAGGGTTGCCAGGAAAAGAAAATGTTATAAGGAATGATTCTTTGTCCTTTCTGCTTGCCTTTTCCTCGTGCTGAGAATGTGGGTATGTTGGATAGAGGTGAAAATCACACACTCCCAGTGGTGAAGTAGAAGGATAATGGTGCCTGGGAGGTTGATAACCACAGGGAATGAAAGGCAGATTGCACATCTCAAATTGTTATGTGGGAAATATAAACACCTTTGTTATACCAACCACTATATTAGTATTTATGTCCTTGATTATTTAACAGATAACTCCAAACAAGACATCTGTGGTAACCAAAAATGTCCATATCCTAATCCCTAGAACTTGTGAATAGGTTACATTACATGGCAAAGGAGAATTAAGGTTGCAGATGCAATTCATGTTGCCAATCAGCTGATGGGAGATTATCCTGTATTATCTGGGTGGGCCCAATGTAATCAGGAGAGTCCTTACAAGGAGAACAGGGAGGCGGAAGAGTCACTGTCAGATTGATGCAGCCTCAGAAAGACTTGACTGGGCATTTCGGGTTTTGTACATGGAAGGTGATATGGTTTAGCTGTGTCCCTACCCAAATCTCATCTTGAATTGTGGGAAGGACCTGGTGGGAGAGAATTGAATCATGGGGGCACTATCCCCCATACTGTTCTTGTGGTAGTGGATAAGTCTCATGAGATCTGATGATTTTATAAGGGGTTTCCCTTTTGCTCGGCTCTCATTCTCTCTTGTCTGCCACCATGTAAGACGTGCTTTTTACCTTCTGCCATGATTGTGAGGCCTCCCCAGCCACATGGAACTCTGAGTCCATTAAATTTAATGTGAGTCCATTAAATCTCTTTTTCTTTATAAATTACCCAGTTTCTAGTTTATCAGCAGCATGAAAACAAAGTAATACAGAAGGTGTAAATTAAAAGTAAAATCCTAAGTTCTGCAGCCCTGAATAGAACCCTGCTTCGCCAAGTAAACTTCAGAAAAAAACCTTAAAATCTTACTTCCTTCCTGTGATGGGACAGGAGGTCAGACATGCCTCCTTATAACCTCTCCCTTTTGTGGTTTAGACACAACAGCTGACCAGCATTAATGTTAAAATAGAGATCATAAGACTGACAGAATGGACTCTTTGTGGCAATAAGATACCAACTTATAAACAAGACCTAAGGCCTTGCCAGGCAAGGGTTAGGTCCACACCCCTACACTTAAAGAATAAACCATGTCCTAGCTGCTACAAGGCTTCCTTTTTTCTCCAGCAGCTAAACAAGCACCAGCCTGGAAATAAGCAACATTAAAACAATTACAACTCATCCAGTTCACAGAAGCTGACTGACTCCCTGTTCTACCAGCCATAAATGCAGCTTTGATTGGACAAAAGACTGATCTCAATAACTTCCTCCTGATAAGAAAACCACCAACCAAGAACTGGTTCTGACCAGTTTACAGAGGCTGCACACTTGTGTACCTTTGCATCCTGAAAAGACCTTTGGATGTACAGGGCCTAACTGTAATGCGTTTAAATGTGAAGTTTTCACCCCAAAGTGAACATGGGGCCTTTCTTACATGCATGTTTTCTCAGTACACATGTGCCAGGACTACCCCTTCATGAATATTCATAGCTCCTCCTGTAACCTGTTGAATATGTCTGTTTAGCCAACCTGTTTGGCCTAAAGATCCTGCCCAACCCCTCCTCCTTTGAAGTGCCTATCTTTGGTCTTGCCCAGGGGCTGCAATTCCCAGCCTGCTTGATGGCCACCTTGCAGGCTGTAACACTTCATAAGAAATACGGTCTCCCTCTCTCCTTTTCTAAACTTTTAATTCTTTGTTTAAGTTAACAAAGGGGACCCAGTGTCAACAGAATGTAGGTACTTCTAGAAGCTGGAAATGGCAGGGAAATGACTTCTCTCCTATAGATGTTAGAAGGAACATGGATAAATCGATTTTACCCCAGTGAGACTCATTTTAGACTTAACTGTAAGATGATAAATTTGTGTTGCTTTAAAACCACTAAATTTGTGGAAAATGTGTAGCAGCAACTGGAAATAATGTGATATTCAGTTCAAAAAGATAACCTAATGCCTATTTAAATTTTAAGAAATATTAAGGACACCAATAACATTTTAAAATATAATATGCTCTGGGTTAATTTATATACACAGATACAAAAATAAAAGATTGAAGAAGAATCTTTTCACGAAAAAGGCCAAGAATCTGTAATGAATATAAGAATATTCTACCATACAATGATTCTTTGTTAGAACACAAGCTACCATTCTACATGTGATAATACTTTCCCTCCACAAAAATATAGGCAATATAATTAAAACAGTCTGTGTCAAATTCCTTAGCCATGATTGACTCACTTCTCAGTTGCAAACTCAGAGGCAATCTGGTGCTGAGCACTACAGCTCTAGGCAGCTCTCAATCTTCAGGGTCTAATTATAATAGTTTTATTAACACAGAGTAGAGTTAGCCAGAGGTTTTAGTTCCAGGAGCTGCAGACCTGATGTGGGAAAAATCAACCTGTGCTTAGAAACTTTGACTAACCCTCGTATTATCAAACTGGCTCTCCTCTCCTTCTCTTTCCACCTGGCTATTTGTACGCAACCTCAGAGGGTAATTGGTCCTTCCTATGATTGGTACAATTTTCCTTTTTTTCCCCAGAAATATGTAGCTTACTTACAATTCTCTCCTTATTCAAGATGGCTGTATTTAAGCAAATATAGACAAAGATATCTACGCTCAGTAGACTTAACAGAGGACTTAACAGAGGAAACAGAATGCCTCTCTATACCCAATGGGTTTATATTTTCTGGAATTTAACTGTCACTAGATAAAACAATCAATCCAAGGCAATTTCCTGGTTACTTCTAACACTTTTGATCCAGGAACTGGACTTGTCCTTCAGGGCGAGGGTGATGAATACAGGAGGGCAAGTTTCAGACAACACCTGCAGGTGAGCAGTTGTGGACAGTGTTCAAATGAGCTCCAGATTTGACTCGAGGAAAGAAACGCACCTTCAGATTTTAGGTCAGAAAAATGTGCCTGTTCAATCACATGCACATGAATTTATAAATAAGAAACACGAAGCAAAACAATCCCCAATTCAATTGTTAAATATTTTATGAATTATTATCATCTATGTTGCTTTTTATTCAGGGTTTATCATGACCTACATAAATTATGTGACCAGTTTTTTGTTTTACCACAGATTCATTTTTTTTCCTCATAAGCCCTTGCAGTTTAAGATTTCTTAGGCTAAACTCAAAAACAGATTTTTTTTTTATCTGTTTTGTGAGAATAAAACAGATTCTTTTTTTGATCTTTTTTATGAGAATAAAACCTATCTTTTATTCTGATAACCAAATATAATCCTTGTTCTAGAATTAATTTTAGAACATATTTGCTACCATAAAACATGTAATTATTAAAGAATTTAATAACTTGTAATAATTATCAGTTATAAAATTATAGGGTTCATATTCATAATTTTAGATATGCAAAATTTATTTTTATTTTATAACCTAATTAAATGGGTTTGGTAAACCTTTTCTCCTGGATGTTTTCTACTGAGACTTGGAAGGAAACTCAGATATGAGCCATGCATGGTGGCTTATTCCTATAATCTCAGCACTTTAGGAGGTTGAGGCTATATGATCACTTGAGCCCAGGAGATGGAGAGCAGCCTGGGAAAGATGGTGAAATCCCATCTCTACAAAAAGAAAAAAAAATTAGTTGGACTTGGTGGTTGCTCCCACCTGTGGCCCCAGCTACTCGGAAGGATGAGGTAGGAGGATTGTTTGCACCCAGGAGTTCCAGGCTATCAACAGTTTTCTTATAAAACTGAAGAAATTGAAGATGGGCAAGGTCACCAGCTGGTGAGTATTACAGCCTTACCTGGCTCCACCATGGGAACCTGCAGACTGTCTTTCTCAAAGACACCTCTGCTTTGCTGATGTCATTGTTAGTGACGTGTTCTGAGAACAGATAAATGAAAGTTCTTTAACTTATCCACAAATACTTAAGGTACCAATTTAGATATATTCACTGTGCCTGACTTTAGTAAAAGGGCAAAGATTCGTGTGTGAGAAATGAAAAGATATTTCACACACAATAAAATAACCCATCGTAATAAATAAATAACTAGTTTTGCACTCACTCTATAGACATTGCCATAGTTCTTAGATTACGTTATAGATAAGGAAAAAACAATGGAAATATTCTATAAATTATTTTTGTTGTTTATTTAAATAATCTGGGCTATAACTAATAATTTGTGCCATGTTTCTAAATTTAACACTATCCTCAGAACCAAACCAAGCAGTAAAAAGCAAAACAGCAGAACTTTTATTTCCAAATAATATAGATCTTCTAAATTAAATATAAAGCATTATCACTTATAATACTGGATCAGGTACTAAACTGGTTTTAGTTTTTTAAGCAAACATGTTTATTCTACTTGCTATGTCATGATTTTTAAAAGAACTTAAAATCATTGATTCATTTAGTCTTCATAACAATGCTATCATATCAGCTTTGTCAGGTTTGTATGATTATTACCCGTAATTTAAAGAAAGAGAAAAAAAAAGTTGTTAGTGTCAAATGAAGCTACATTAATTAAATGAGGTATCTAGAATGACGAAGGGACTGCCTCCTTGCTGTTCCTTGAACAGGGCCTTTGCGTTTGCTATTTTCTTTTTGCAAATACCTTTTCTCAGATACCACTTAGCTTATTACTCAGGTTGAGTCACATCTGCACTCAAATGTCTTGCTATTATGAGTTCTCTTTTTACCACTCTATTAAAAACAGCATTCCATTCTCATTCTCTATGTCCTGTTTTATTCATAATTCATAGCACTTATTATTTGTTCATTATTTTTCTTCCTTCTCGAATGCTCTGAAATCTGCAAATTTGTATAGTTCAGTGCCTGGGAGAGTGACCCTGACTCATGGCTGGCATTAAATGAAAATATTAATCAAATAAATTTTAGGCCAAGATAACGTGATGATGTCATGCTTGATACCATCCTCCATGGTGTTACCAAGTCAACAGATTATGGGTTAAAATAATATTAAAAAATTTAAAAATTTTTCTATAAAAATACACTCAAAATGCAACATGGTTTGAAAGCAAAGGGAGGCAGAGCCAATGAGTCATATTCATCCTGCAGAATAATGTGCCCTACTCCAACTGAGCCCCAGAAGAGGAGTAACTAAAGCCCCAACCTGCTAACATAGGACTGCGATTATGAAATGGGGCCCTGTATATTTAGTTAAAGACAAATGAAAAAATCCTAGACTCTAATACTTGCAGGGCTGAGCAGAGAGAGAATTTAATTTAACATAAGCCTGCAAACCAAAAATTAAAAACAAATAAGAAGGCTAATGTTAAAGACACCTCCCCCAACAAAAAAAAAAATCAACAATTAGAAAATGAAATCATTCAAGATTTTTAAGAAGTGGCAGATCAGTTTTAAATGAATTTGAAATAAGTATGTTTAAAATAACGGGTAACAATGAAATAATGTGTTATACAAGGCAAGAAATAATGTAACAAAAACAGAAATAAATGAAAAAAGTACATGTGGAGTATAAAAAAAGTGAGGAAATTAGTCAGAAAGCCTCAAAAGAAAAAAAAAATAGGTCAAGGTAGGTCAGTATCAAAAGGAGAGAGATATTGAGCCAAGGGTATATTTTGAGAAATGTTTTTCATTTAAGAATTGGTGGGAATACACATCATGTATTTTTGGAACAGCAGAAAGCCAGAGTAAGTGGAGGAAAGATTAGTAAAGGAAGATGTGATCAGGGTGTTTAGGACCAAAAAATATGATAATGATTGAAAAGCTCTAAGGAAGTCTAATAGGAGTTCCAGAAAATACTCTTCTCCCCCCGCCAAAAAACATCAACAGTGAAGGAATTATGGAGAAGCAGAGATAAAAGAGAAAGTAGGCAAGAATGTTCCTCCATTAAATACAGACCACCTTTGAAAAACAAAGTACAAAATATGCTTCAAAAGATGTAGAGTGGCTGGCAGAAGAAATATGTTCTCACAAATATAGAGAACATATTAGATAATTTAATTAACTTTTGACTATTAAATAATAGCTTTTGTCATTTAAAAAGTTGGAGCACTTATAAAGAATAACATGAGAGGTGAGGCGGGTGATTGTTCAACACAAATCATGAAAAGGTTCTTGTCATCTTCCAGGAAGGGATAGATAAGGAACAACTTTAGATTTTTTAGAAGAGAAATTTGTTTGTTACTATGGCACTAGCTTTAGATCAGGGCGGGTAAATGGAAGCAACTATCAATCTGCGAAATGGAGAAGAACGAAAGCAAAGAGGAAGGAAGAAGAAAGTAAGCAGCAATGAAATAAACAACTGCTACTCAAGATGAGTCTGCAAACAGAAATTCTGCAACTCAGTCTACTGTAGCGTCACAGAGACTCTGCAGTAGGATCAACTTGTCTTGAATCCTGGCACTCCAATACTATTTGAGCTTGGACAATTAAAATAACCTCTCTAAATTGGGGTGCCTTTTTCTTTGAAATGGGAATCGCAGTGCCATTGTCCTTATAGGCTTACTGTGAATATTAAATTAGATAATGTTCATTAAAAGAACAGTTGTTAACACTAATTAAACATTTCATTTAATGATATTGATGTACACAAAAAGAAAAAGTAAGAGAAATAGTATTTCTAGCAAAGATGAATCCCATAGGGACCAACACAATTTGAGTCAAAAAATAGAAAAAATGCTAAAAGAAAATGTGTGTGTGTATATACACATATATACACACACACATATATACATATGTTTTTACATATTTTTCCTATATACTTGCCTGTTTATATATTTATGCACACAGATGTATATATCATTTATACATACATATGTATATATACACACACACAGAGCACATATGTCAGTTGTGTGGTCTAGAAAGAAGCAATGATAAGGTGTTAATTGCACATATTAATTATTCACAATGGTTGAGAAATATGAAAGATGCATCTTTGACCTAGTATATACCTGGATTTATGTAATGGATAAAGGGAAATAAATATTTGATACACTTCTAAGTCCTTTAAATTATTTTAAAGTTATAAGGTTTTAAAACATTCCAGGTCAAAATCTAAGTAGACAGTGCATTGTTGAAAGTTTTAATATTTGTGCTTGAATTTTGCTGAATAAAAATAAAAAATGATTATGGTCTTTTTATGTGTGTGTGTGTGTGCTAGGCAGTCTAGTCAGATTACTGTTTATTTCAATTTTACAAGTGAAACAAAAGAATTTGATCTTTTAACGATCAAATACAGACTTCTGGAACAGACACAATGGCATAGGCATGCTTTTCCTCATTCATCCCTGATAAGCACAATTTTAACGCTGGAAATGACTCAAGAAGTAAACACGGAGCAGCTCAGAAAGGTAGTAAGAAGGAGGTAGTTGGTCTGGAGCCCCAGGCCTAAAGGAACAGCATGGGCTGGGCATTTTATGTCCTCATACCCAACAGAAGATGACCTAGACCCCTAATCCAGCAGCAGAAGTTAGCTGAGGTAGGCTCATTCTTCTTCTGGATACCAAACAGGAGTCCTGACAACAGGTGAGCCAGGTACCACTGGAGAGGGAGATCAATCAGAAGATTTGCTAACACCAAGTGACCAGGAAAGTCCATATTCTCCATCCCCATATGCATGATGCTCCCCTCCATGCCAAGAGATGCTGAGGTGGAGCACCTGAGCAGAGGTGGGTGAGGGACCGGCATGGGACCTAGTCACAACAAGTGTCCCGGCCCAGGATGCCTCTTTGATCTTCAGGCCTGAGACCCACCTGCTCAGCCCAGAGACTATGGAGCAGAATGGGAAGGGGCTGAGGAGGTGGCATGAATAAGGGGATCCTGCTGCAAAGGTGCCCAACTCAGAAAGTTCGCTCCATCCCAAACAATCAGGGAGGATCACCCCTTAGGTGCTAAGCCAGGAAATGTTTTCACGGACTGAGGCTCCCTTCTCCCATAAGAAAACACACTGTAGGCATGATAAAGGATAATACGGAAATACTACGAACAGCTTTATGTTCATAAATTCCACAACTTCAAAGAAATGGACTAATTTCTGGAAAACAACAAGCTCAAAACCTAGTCAACATAAAATACTTAAATAGTTATACAATCATTAATGCCATTGAAATTATAATTAAAGACTTTGAAAAAAAATCTCTGGGCCCAGGTAAATTTATCAGAAAGTTCTATTAATATTTAAAGAAAATATAATACTAATTATAAAGAAAATAGAAGAGGAGAAAACACTTTTCTATTCATTTTATGATGCCAGTATTATGGCACCTAAATCTAACAAATACAATACCGAGAAACATATATAACACATATAATATATAAAATATATATGCATATATATACACATATATACATATATATGCACACACGTATGTACATATATACACATGTGTATATATACGTGTGTATATATGCATATATACACACATATATGTATATATATACGTGTGTATATATATGCATATATATACACATATGTATATATATACGTGGGTATATATATACATATATATACACATATATGTATATATATACGTGGGTATATATATATGCATATATATAATATATGTCAATATCTGTCATGAATTTAGCCACAGAAATTGTCAACCAAATTTAGCAAGCCAAATCTAACAATGGATAGAAATAATTACGCACCATAACCAAATGGGATTCATTCCAGGTTTGGAAACCTGGTTCAATATTTGAAAATCAATTTATATGAAGCACCATATAATGAGGTAGAGAAAAAAAATCATATGATCATAGCAATTGTAAACAAAAAGGTATTTAATAAAATCTAACATTCACCAATGATAAAAAGCTTCCATCAAAATAAGAATAAAGAATTACCTCAACTCCACAAAGAACATCTAGAAAAAACCTACAGCTAATGTCACATATAATGTTGGAAGACTGGATACGTTTCCCCTAAGATATCGAACAAAGTAAAAATGTCTTCTGTCGCCACTTTTATTCAAAATAGTGTTAAGTATTCTAGCCAAAGCAGTCAGGCAAGTAAAATAAGTAAAAGACAAATAGGAAAGAAAATAAATTAAGCTGTTTCTCTTTGAAAATGACAAGATTGTTTACATTTGAAAAACCTGAAAAGTCTATAAAAACCATTCACAGAACTAATAAATGAATTAGAAGCAAGTTCAGAAGAGTCTTGGGATGAAAGATCAACACAAAAAAAATCTTATTTCTTTATACTAACAATGACTAGTGCCAGTATCATTTTAGTCACCCAAAGAAAATTAAATATGTTAAGTGTACACTTAAAATATGTATAGGGCCAGGTGCAGTAGTGCCTGTAATCTCAGCACTTTGGGAGGCTGAGATGGGAGGACTGCTTGAAGCTAGGAGTTCAAGACCAGCCTGGGCAACAAAGGGGGCCTTGTCTCTACAAAAGATTAATTTTTTTTTTCAATTGGCAGGGTGTGATGCACATACGTGTGGTCCCAGTTACTTGGGAGGCTGAAGTGGGAAGACTGCTTGAACCCAAGAGTTTGAGGCTGCAGTGAGCTATGATCATGTCACTGTACTCCAGCCTTGACAACAGAGTGAGTGTCTATAAAACAAACAAAAACATGTATGGAATTGATATGCTGAAAACTACAGAACACTGAAGAAAGGAATTTTTAAAAGATCTAAATAATAGCAAGAATTACAGTGCTCAAGGATTGGAAGTCTCATAATAAAGATGTCCATCATCTCCCAAATTGATTTACAGTTTTAATGTTATTCCCATCAAAATTTCAGCAAGGATTTTGTAGAAATAGATATGCTTTTTCTAAAATTTATATAGAAAGGTATAGGCCCTAAAATAATCACAATGACCTTGAGCTATAATAATCATTCCAAGAAAAATGAAGGGGGAGGCATTACTCTGATTTTAAGTCTTACTCCTCAAAAGCTACAGTAGTCAAGATAGTGTAGTACTGGTGGAGAGATAGACATATAGATCAATAAAACACAATGGAGAACCTAGAAATTGACCAGCACGAGTATGTTCAGCTGATTGTTGACAAAAGTACAAAAGCACTTCAAGGAAGTAAAGACAGCCTATTCAACAAATAATGCCAAGCAATTGGACATTCATTGGTGAAAAATTGAACATCAACCTAATCCTCATAGCTTGTACAAAAATTAATTCAAAATGGATCATGGACTTAGATGTAAAACATAAACTATGACATTTCTAGGGGAAAAAAAGAACACAGGAAAAACATCTTTGAGATCTAAGGCCAGGCAAAGAATTTTTAGACTTGATACCAAAAGCATGATACATAAAAGGAAATGTAAGTAAACTGGACCTCATTAAATGTAAAAATTTTTGTTCTGTGAAAGACTTTGTGAAAAGGATGAAAAGATAAAAGGCACACTGGGAGCAAATACTGCCGACTCAATACCTGACAAAGAACTAGTATCTGGACTATATGAAGAATTTCAAATTCAACAATGAAAAAAACAAAAAATCCAATCAGAACCAGCAAACTAAAATCAAATTAAACCCAACTAAAAATTGAAAGGAACTGTAAGCAGTAAACTGTAAGGACTTTTATTTGGAATGATGGCAATGTTTTTTTAAACTAGTATTCCTTATTGCACAACACTTGAATGTACTAAATGCTACTGAATTGTTAACTTTTAAATGGTTACTTTTTTTTTTTTTTTTTTTTTTTTTCCTAGATGGGGTCTCACTCTGTCGCCCAAGTCTGGAGTGCTGTGGCGGGATCTCGGCTTATGGCAACCTCTGCCTCCCGGGTTCAAGCGATTCTCCTGCCTCAGCCTTCCAAGTAGCTGGGATTACAAGTGCCCGCCACCATGCCCTGCTAATTTTTGTATTTTTAGTAGAGACAGGGTTTTGCCATGTTTGCCAGGCTGGCTTCAAACTCCTGACCTCAGGTTATCCACCCACCTCGGCCTCTCAAATTGTTGGGATTACCAGCATGAGCCACTGCACCCGGCCGGTTCTTTTTATGTCATGTGAATTTCACCTCAATACATATGACAAAAAGAATCTCTCATAAAGAGCTCTTAGGGAAGTATCATCATGCACCTATCAGAATGGCTAAAATAAGAACAAACAGGTGTTAACATCAAATGCTGGTGAGGCCGTGGAGATCTGGATCCTCATACATTGCTGGCGGGTAATGTAAAATGGCACAGACACTCTGGAAAACAGGTTGGCAGCCTGTAATAAAACTAACCATGCAATTATAATATGAACCAGAAATTGCACTCTTGGCCATTTATCCCAGAGAAATAAAATCTTATTTTCACTCAGAAACCTTCTCAAAAATGTTTACAGCATCTTTACTGTAATAGCCAAAACTAGAAACAACCAGTATGTCCTTTAGCCTGTGGATGGTTAAACCAATTGTGGCACATGCTTACCATGGAATAGTACCCAGCGATAAGAAGAGAAAACTCTTGATACACAAAATAACTCAGAGGAATCTCTAGGGAATTATGCTGAGTGAAAAAAAAAAGCTAATCCCAAAAGACTGCATAATGTGTTATTGTATTTGTAGAACATTGTTGAAATAATTCTATAAATAGAGAATAGTTTCACATTTGCTAGGGCTTAGGGATGGAGGTCAGGGTGGGATCTGGAGGAGAACCGTGAAGGGGTTGGATGTGAATATAAAAGGGCAACATGAGGGAGCTTTGTGGAGATGAAACTGTACTCATGCATGGCTTAATGGCAGAGCTACATTCTGAGAAATGCATGCTTATGTGACTTTGTTATTGTGCAAATATCATAGAGTGCACTTATACAAACCTAGATGCAGCCTACTGGGCACCTAGACTATATGGTATGACCCATTGCTCCCAGGTTACACACCTGTACAGCATGTGACTCTACTGAATCCTGTGGGCAACTGTAGCACAACTGTAACACAATGTTAAGTATTTGTGTATCTAAACATAGCTAAATATAGAAAAGGTACAGTAAAACTATGGTATTACAATGTGACGGGACGACTGTTGTATATGCAGCCTGTCATTGACTGAAAAGTTACGCAGCACATGACTGTATTCAGTATCTTGAGTCAAGTGGCAACTCCATGAACCTATACATGAGATAAAATTGATTAGAAGCACACACACACACACACACACGTGTGCATAGATGAGTACTTGTAAAACTGGCAAAATCTAAGTGAGATTGGGGAATTATATCAATGTCAGTATCCTGGTTGTGATTCTATAGTTCACACAACGTTCCCAAAGGGAAAACTGGGTAGAGCACACAGTGCCTCTCTCATGTGAATCTATTATCTGCAGAAATTTTCAATAAAAAAATGCAACAGATTTAACTTAGCCAGTTCAATTAACCATATTCATTTGGCCTGAGATGCCCACTTAAAATATAAAAAAGATGAATTATAAAGTGTTTACAATACAATATAGTGGTTTTCATTTACTGTATGAGCTGACGTGAGCATATACAAGTTTGATATACTGAAGTTTCTAAAGAAACTTTTATAGAATTATCTATAGATAATTCTGTAAAATACATTTGTTGCTAATTTCATTGAGGTGGATAAGGTGTTTTATGTGTTGTTGAATTCAGTTTGCCAATATTGTATTGAAGATTTTTGCATCAATGTTCATCAAGGATATTGCCTGAATTTTCTTTTCCTGTTGTGTCTCTGCCAGGTTTTGGTATCAGGATGATGCTGGTCTCATAGAATGAGTCCCCCTTTTTATTTTTTTGAAATAGTTTCCAAAAGAATGGTATCAGCTCTTCATTCCTGTGGTAGAATTCAGCTGTGAATCCATCTGGTCCTGGGCTTTTTTGGTTGGTAGACTATTTATTACTGCCTCAATTTCAGAACTCATTATTGGTCTGTTTAGGGATCCAATTTCTTCCTGGTTCGGTCTTGGGAGGGTGTATGTGTCCAGGAATTGCTTCTAGACTTTCTAGCTCATGTGCATAGAGGTGTTTATAGTATTCTCTGATGGTTGTTTGTGTTTCTGTGGGGTCAGTGGTGATTGGTTCAACATTCGCAAATCAATAAATGTGATTCATCACATTAACAGAACTAAAGAAAAAAATACGTGATTATCTCAATAGATGCAGAAAAGGCCTTCAATACAGTTCAACATCCTTCATGTTAAAAACCTCTCAATAAACTGGGTATTGAAGGAACATACCTCAAATAATAAGAGCTACATATGCCAAACCCACAGCCAATATCATACCAAATGGGCAAAACCTGGAAGCATTCCCCTTGAAAACTGGCACATGATAAGGATGCCCTCTCTCACCATTCCTATTCAACAGAGTATGGCCCATTCTAGCCAGGGCAATCAGGAAAGAGAAAGAAATAAAGGGTATTCAAGTTGGAAGAGAGGAAGTCAAATTATCTTTGTGTGCAGATGATATGATCTTATATCTAGAAAACCCCACTGTCTCAGCCCAAAAGCTTCTTGAGATGATAAGCAACTTCAGCAAAGTCTCAGGATACAAAATCATTGTGCAAAATTGCTAGCATTCTTATACACCAACAATAGGCAAACAGAGAGCCAAATCATGAATGAAATCCCATTCACAATTGCTACAAAGAGAATAAAATACCTAGGACTATAGCTAACAAGAGAAGTGACAGACCACTGCTCAAAGAAATCAGTGAGGAAACAACAAATGGACAAAACAGTCCATGCTCCTGCATAGGAAGAATCAATATTGTGAAAATGGCCATGCTGCCCAAAGTAATGTACAGATTCAATGCTATTCTCATTAAACTACCATTGACATTCTTCACAGAATTAGAAAAAAAACTACCTTAAAATTATATGGAACCAAAATAGAGCCTGAATAGTCAAGAGAATCCTAAAAAAAAGAACAAAACTGGAAGCATCATGCTAACCGACTTCAAACTATACTGCAAGACTACAGTAACCAACAGCATGGTACTAGCACAAGAACAGACATATAGACCAATGGAAAATAATAGAGAACTCAGAAATAAGACTGCACACCTACAACCATGTGATCTTTGACAAACCTGACATTAGCAATAGGGAAAGGATTAGGATTCCTTTTTAATAAGTGGTGCTGGGATAACTGGCTGGCCATACACAGAAAATTGAAATTGGATCCCTTCCTTACACCATATACAAAAATTAACTCAAGATAGATTAAAGACTTAAATATAAAACCCAAAACTATAAATACACTAGAAGAAAATCTAGAAATACCATTCAAAACATAGGCATGGGCAAAGATTTCATGAATAAAATGCCAAAAGCAATTGCCACAAAAACCAAAATTGACAAATGGGATCTAATTAACCTAAAGAGCTTCTGCACAGCAAAAGGAACTATCATCAGAGTGAACACACAACCTACAGAATGGGAGAAAATGTTTGCAACCTACTCATCTGACAAAGGTCTAATATCCAGAGTCTGTAAGGAACTTAAGCAAATTTACAAGAAAAAAACAAACAACCCCATTAAAAAGTGGGCAAAGGACAAAAACAGACACTTCTCAAAAGAAGACATACATGTGGCCAACAAATATATGAAAAAAAGCTCAACATCACTGATCATTAGACAAATGCAAATCAAACCACAATGAGCTACCATCTCATGCCAGTCAGAATAGTGATTATTAAAAAGTCAAGAAACAACAGATGCTGGTAAGGCTGGGAGAAATAGAAATGCTTTCACACTGTTGGTGGGAATGTAAATTAGTTCAGTCATTGTGGAAGACAGCATAGCAATTCCTCAAAGACCTAGAACCAGAAACACCATTTGACCCACCAATCCCGTTACTGGGTATATACCTAAAATAATATAAATAATTGCAACCCTATTCATAATAGCAAAGACAGGGAATAAACCTAAGTGCCCATTAATGATAGAGTGGATAAAGAAAATGTGATACATATACACCATGGAGTACTATGCAGCCATAAAAAGGAACGAGACCTTGTCCTTTGCAGGGACATAAAAGGAGTTGGAAGTCGTTATCTTCAGAAAACTAACGCAGGAACAGAAAGCCAAACACCACATATTCTCACTCATAAATGGGAGCTGATTGATGAGAACACATGGACACATGGCAGGGAACAACACACACTGGAGCCTGCTGGGGGTCGGGAGCAGAGGGAGAGCATCAGGAAGAATAACCAATGGATGCTAGGCTTAATACCTAGGTGACGGGATGATCTATGCAGCAAACTACCATGGCACTTGCTTACCTATGTAACAAACCTCCACATTCTGCACATGTACTCCTTAATTTAAAATAAGAGTTGAAAAAACACATTTGTAATATTTTCTATGTATATAAATCTATAATGCTTCTAAAGTGTTAAAAATCTATTTTCTTAATAAGTGAAAATATATACCTTAAAATATTATGTAAAAGATTTTGATCAAATTTTTTCTGCCCCTGCCCTTCCTGTGATGGACTTCCATGATCAACAAAGTTGAATGCAGAAGGACACTTCTGTCTTCAAAAAAAGTTATTTAAATAAATACCTTCTTCAAATTAAACAGTTTGTAATGGGTTAAAGTTTTCTCTAGTGTTACTTGTTAGCTTTTTTATATTTGGACTGATTATTTTAATTTCATATAGTTTCTTTTTTTCTGGCAGGTATGTATGACAAACAGATATATTTTTTCTCTCTGCACTTATTTTATGACTTAGCTATTTTAATGAAAAATATATGAGCAAGTGAATTTTCAGACTAGGTACCCTATAAAATTATGTATCATATAAAAATGAATTTAGTGACTTACAGATTAATTCAAATAAGTAGCCTCTAAATTTGTCTATTTATTCATCACTGATCTTGATATGCCTCTCCATTCATTTTGTAAAAGAGAAATGAGTATTTATAAGCTGTAATTTTATCTTTATATGCATCTGCTAGAGGCAATTGTTTACTTAAATAACAGAGAACACAAGTTAGATATGTCAGGCTATGATTTAGCATATCCTTTTCTTCAGAGTCTATATTAACAGAGATTTGCTATTTTCCATGGTTATTTATCCTTCTTTTTTTGTCATTTATTTTGGGCGCACACTCACCACAGAAAATATTTGCCATATAATCATGAAGAAATACATTACTAATGAATTCTTTTTAATTCAGCCTTCATAAGTTCACACAGTAGTAAAATATTTTCATGATAGCTTAATCAATCACAAGTTGTAAGTGTTCTTTATACCTATATTTAGAACAATGTTATCTTCCTCTTATTATATAATGAGGTCCAGAGATAGAAACTGTTTTGTACATGAAGATTGGTGATAATCATAGATACATAACTAAAAAAAATGACTTCTACTTAATTGTCAATGAACATAAAACACAATTTTAAAAAATAGTTCTCTTTGTTTTGTCAGATTTAAATTGTGAGGATTCAAAAGTCAGTGATGTTAGCCCAGGCGTGGTGGCTCACACCTGTAATCCCAGCACTTTGGGAGGCCAAGGCGGGTGGATCACCTGAGGTTAGGAGTTCGAGACCAGGCTGACCAACATGGAGAAACCGCGTCTCTACTAAAAAATACAAAATTAGCTGGGCATGGTAGTGCATGCCTGTAATCCCAGCTAATCAGGAGGATGAGGTAGGAGAATCTCTTGAACCCGAGAGGCAGAGGTTGCCGTGAGCCAAGATAGTGCCATTGCACTCCAGCCTGGGCAACAAGAGTGGAACTCCGTCTCAAAAAAAAAAAAAAAAAAAAAAATCAGGGATGTTAGAGAAACTGCAGTTTCACCAGGAATCCATGAATCAGGACTCAGGACTCAGTCCTGGGACAGCCACTGGCCAAAAAGGCTGCCTTGAGCCTGTGCTTCCGCTTTTTAAATGGAAAGAGATAAATTCATAGTTTCTAACAAGAGACCACACCATGAAAATATACTTGAAAAAGTTGGGAAGTCCTTAACTTCATTCAAGTAATATTTAATTGAAACAAGGAAGTGAATTGTTTGTTTCTTTGGACAAAATAGCAAAAACCATAGGGATGCAAACAGATCAGCTAAGATATTAATATATGTAAATATAATTAGCAACACATATAAAAGATTGCACAAACGCAATTAGATAGGGATAATTGCGTGTTGACTGGAATGTTAGAATATTATAATGTTACATTTTTAAGAACTGTGTCATATGCACCTTCTACTTAATTGTCAATGAACATAAAACATAATTTTAGAAAATAGTTCTCTTCGTTTTGTCAGATTTAAATTGTGAGGATTCAAAGGTCAGTGATGTTAAGAATCCCCAAAATCATCTAAAAGAATGCTGAAAATTATTTAGATACAGAGAGTTGTGTGGTATGCTAAGCAAACTCTAAATAGAACCATGTTTGGTTGATCTATATTCTTGCATCACAGAACAGTGTTTTTACCAAAAAACTGCTTAATCAAAATGCTATGGCTTTTGCTCAGTTTTCATAGTTGTCAATTGATATAGTTAAGCATTTTTAGGCACACAAAATATGGTACCTTGCAGTATCTTATAAACTGTCACTTCACAAATATGGCAAATTATACCAACCTAAGATTTCACCTGTTAATAAAGCAATAGAAATATTTCCTTCTAGCAAAGAAACTAGAACGTGTTACATAAATCATTCTATGAAATTTAGTAGGATTTTTTGGAAGATTCTATTAATATTTCTTAAAAAACTACATCAAGAAAATGTGTGCTCAGGAGTGTGAAACTCAGGAAATACTACTGTTACGACAACTACAAATTCAGTGCTAACTGGAGAACACCTTTAACTTGTTTAGTCTCTATTACATGCTACTTAATTTACAAGCATTATCACTCATCTATAAAGCAGGTAAGTGAAGGGCTTCACTCACACAGAACATATAGGGTCGAGTTGAAATTCAAATCCACATAGTAGTTTATTTCTACATCTTTGTGCTTTCTTTCCTCTATACTAGAGCAAAACTATTAATATAAGAAGCATACTTTAAAAGCAAAATTATTTTGCTGATTTTGTTAATTTCATCTTACTGCTTTAAAAAAAAAAAATCAAATGTTTTGGCCAGGTGCAGTGGCTCACGTCTGTAATCTCAGCACTTCGAGAGGCCTAGGCAGGTGGATCACTTAAGGTGAGGAGTTTGAGATCAGCTTGGCCAACATGGCAAAACCCCGTCTCTACTAAAAATACAAAAAATTAGCCCGCACGTGCCTGTAATCCCAGCTACTCGTGAGGCTATGGCAGGAGAATCACTTGAACCTGGGAAGCAGAGGCTACAGTGAGTCGAGATCGTGCCACTGCACTCCAGCCTGGATGACAGAGGGAGGCTCCATCTCAAAAAAAAAAAAAAAAAATCAAATTTTTCATACACTCTGAAGTTCCTTCTAGCTTTTTTGAGAAGCTTCCTCCTTCATTTACTCCTCTTCCCTGCATCACTAAGCTTCCCCTCCCTCCTGAATGGTTTCAAGCACACCTAAAAGTGTGCTCAGATGCATCCAGTATTAAAATTTCTCAATAAAAAATTGTCTAGGTTTGTTGCTCCAGTACAAACACATACACACACAAACACCCCCTTCCTCGATTCATTCTTCAACAACACACTGACGGCTTCTCCTTCCTCATCTTCACCATCACTGTCAGTGATACCTGGAATTTCATCTTGCCAATTCCAATGGGCATTTTTAACATTTTTCCAATTTCTCAACATATTTGACTACTTCGTCTTGCCTGAAACACTAAAGCAATTTTTGAGAGACTGTCTGCGCTCTTCAAATTTTCCTTCCACCTCAGCTCCTGTTTTTGCTTTTTCTCCTCCTCTGCTGGGCCTTTGCTGGAGAGCCTCAGAGTTCATTCAGTCCTGAGGTCTGTTCTCTTGTCTGTTATGTTTTCCACATTGAAATACCGCTTAATGACACATACTGTCATATCACTCTCACAGCACTAGACCAAAATAGCGTGCTTACCTGACTTGTTCATTTAAATATCCAATAATTCTTTCAAACCCAACAGGCTCAAATGGAGCTCTTGAACTCCCTTCAAACCTAACAGGCTCAAATGGAGCTCTTGAACTCCACCTTCTATGTACTGGATTCTCAGGTTTTCTATATCACCATTAATGATAGAACCATCTATGGCTTTGCTTTCTCATTTGTTTCTCACCCAAAGCTTACCCTTTAGCAAGATCTTGAATATGTATGCATTTCTTCATCTTCCCTATCAATTTTTACTTCCAGAACCCATTATCTCTGGAATTTTCCTCTGGGTCTTCCTCATCCATCCCCTAGGCAGCACATAAAGTGATAATATAAAAATGTGATTCAAATAATTTCACACTATTCCACTTTCAGGTCCTTCACTTAATTCTCATTGCATGTAAAGTAAAATCCCCGCTCTTTATTAGGAGCTATAATGGTCCTGAAGAATGTGACCTTCTCCTGTCTTTCCAAATGAAGATATTCCACCTTTTTCTTTGCAGCCAAGCCACTGTCTACACTACCCTTTCTGCTCCTTGATCACATTAAGACTTCTCTGCCTTTGGGATTTGATACTTCTTATCATTTTGGTTGTATCTTTTCAAGTCTGGTCTTTCAGTAAAAATGCTGCCTTCTTAGAGAAAGTGTCTTTTCCAATTATCCTTAGTGATGTTTTATTTTCTTCAAATATTAATCATCGTCTTTAACTTGCTTATCTCTTTCCTGTCTTGAATTTTCATTTTATCCATTCTGTTATGTTTCCCACACTGGAATGCAACTTCAATGGGGGGTCTTATATCCCTGTTATATTCCTGTGCTTAGTACGCACTCAATTAATAATTGATTTAAATGAATGAATAAATCTTGAAAACATTAACTAAAAGCAAACGTTCTCCTTTTACGTCTGTTATTTCTTTGCTTGTTTAACCAGTTTGTTTGTAGGTTTTCAAGAACATTAAGTAACTAAAATGTATGTGAAGACCTAAGACTAAATCCTGGCCATGGCAGTTCAGATGATTTCACAGAAGCACCAATGCAGCCACAATGGGAAAATCATAAACAATGCAAAAGGCGTATATGCTAGTGGTGAGTGTGTTGTTATACTGTTTGTCTGACGTTGGAGCATCGTGGGGAGGAGAGAAAAAAAGGAAGATCAGTAACTCTAAAGAAAGATCACCAGGCTACTGAAATATGCAATGGCTTAGCCTCTTGAGTGAGGATAAAAGTAAACCTTCTTCTCAAGCCATCATGGAACACTGAAAAGCTAACAAGCTAATAGTGTAACAACTGTCAGAGGTTTTGTATATGGTATATATTGTTGTACTGTAACATTTATAAACTCTTATTTGAGTCTCTTAATTCATTTAAGTCTGTTAAAAATAGTTTGAGTATGTGAAAGAAGTAACTCAAACACCGAAAGATTGGGAACAATGGTGCTCAATGCTTGGTAAAGATTAATGGAGAATGTTTCTCTAAAACTATTCTGATTTATGTATAAAAAAATCACTTAATCTCCTTGCCCCACATAATTTATAAAATACAAGCCATTAAGTACTTAGGATGTTGGATTTTGGTCCATTATGAGCCTCTTATCAGTAGACAGTTTCTGTTCAGATTTCAGTGGCTCAGTATTAAGACATTAACAAGTGTGTGTACTGATTAGATTAACAATATAAGGAGAGTATGCTATCAAATCCTAAATTGCATAATGGTCATGTTTGTAAAACAAACAAGGAGGAAATAAAAATACGTGAAAAAAATCTACATTTGCCAGGTGAGATGAAAGATAAACATATTTTTATAGCCAACTGAAGAAAACATCCACAAAATAAACACATTTAAAGAAAAGTTGTTACCTGTTCTTCTCCTAAGCTCCTAAATACAGCAATACTGTGCAAAAATTAATAAAGTAAATTTTTATAAGAATATGCTTTTCTCTTTGAAACAACATTTTATAAGTATTAATGATAATGTATCTTATGCCCAAACTCAAAATTTATTAATGACATATAATTGTGGAAAAGGCACCACTATAGAGGCAGAGAACACATCTGTGTTGTCAAAGGTTAGAGACTGACTACAAAGGAGCAGTAGGGGACTTGTTGGGGGCTACTGAAATATTCCGTGGCTTGATAGTGGTGATAGTTAAATGACTGTATTTGTGACAATTCCTTGAGCTATACAACTAAAAAGGGTGAATTTTGGTGCATGTAAACCAATACACCTTTGTTAACAAAACAATCACAGGAAACAATAAAAAAGAATCAACTATAAACCAGCATGCAGTCTTAGAAAAATTAATTACATTTTAAATATATAGAAAAAAATAAAAACTGGAAAGTATATATAAATTGCCTTTGGCTATACTTTCCTCTAATCTCTACATTTTCTTACAGCCTGTAAGAGCAACTGTTATAAGTGCAATAATTCCAGTTAATAATTTTCTATATAAATGACAATTAAAATCCTCATAAAGAAAAAATTACATAATTTCTAATTTTAAGAGTGTATGACTTGTCAAAATCCAGATTTGTCAAAATATCTGTAGATATTTATTTTAATCATCTATTTTCTTAGTCTACAAATGCAGGGTATATATAATGAATAAAAATATAGTCTATGCCAAACGCAAAAACTTCAGAAAGAACATATTCATTCTGCAGATAAAAATGAATATTCATGTACACTTTTTGAAAATAATCTTGACTTTGTCTTCAAAATTCAAATCAATGAGGCTAATTCAAAATTCTATCACAACTCACATAGGTATTTTATATAGTTGGTTTGTTCAGAAAAATTCGACCATTTGATGATTCAGTTTGGTCACTTAAAATGGTATTTTTGTAGTTTTAAAAAGTTTTTGAATTAAGAACATTTTATGGTATTTTTATGATACATTTTATGGCATGTCTAAACTCTTCATGCAAATATGATATTTTTGAAGAGCCCAGTGCTCAACTGGTGAAGAGTCTAGGGAATACTGTTTATGATATTTGCTGACTTTGGGATCATGGGGGAGCTTTGTAAGTTTGATCAAAATGCTATCAAGTTGAACTTCTAGGAGAACACTTGCTAAGAAGGTGCCTTAGAAAATAGGCTTATAATATAATATTAAAGAAGGAAACTTCTATAATATGTAATTATTTCATATAGAACACTTTATGAAGTTAAAACTTTGGCATGATGTTCACTTAGTCAGTGAATAATCTCTCATTATCTCCTTTGTTTTCATCTTTGAAAGCTCTGTATATGTTTCTAGATTGTACTCTCCAGGGCAGGGATCATATCCATCTTGTTCATTATTAGTTCCCTGTTCCCACCATAATGTGTAGGACTCAATAAATGGTTGGTGCATGAATAAATAATAAACTATCTCAACACTAAAAATAATTAGAAACTTTTAGTATTACTGGTTTTTGAGTATTTTTCTTTTAGAATAAATTTATTGAAGATAGCTATTCTATTCTATTTAGGTTTTGGGGTTTTTTAGTATTTAGTAGAAAGTTTTAAAACCTGTGTCAAACGATGATGGTATATCATTAAGCTATATATTTGGTTACATTTTACACATGGGAAATCCTTTAGTGAAAGAACATATTACAAGTCAGAGTTTAGACTAATGATAATCCAGAAACATTTGTGATGGAGTTCCTCAGTGCACAACTATGTTCCTCAACTAGAGAAATAAAGATATGTAACTCCAGAAAAGCTTATATTATGACAGGCCCCACAGAGTGCAGAAACACATAATCAAAGATAGAGAAAGAGAGGGGCCATGAGAGAGCACACTCAAATTGAATTTGTTCTAGTGTTTCCAGAGAATTCTATAAAACTCCTACCATCCACATAGTAAACATACATTATATTTTGGGCTAATATTGACTATGAAACACCATTTTGAATTCATCATAGAACTGAAACCAAAATCATACACTCTAAAAAAATCCCAGTAAGCACTTCCAAATAAGGGATTGACTAAAATAGATGAAACTATCTAACCGTAACCTATTTTAGTACACACATCTGTACATCAAACATTTGCCGCTACGATTTTCATGCTGAAAACATTTTCAAATCTTTGACCCTTGAGATTTCTGTACTGCTTAGCATGCAGCTAAATTGCGTTCAGACAACATTTGCATATATAGTGTGATTTGGTAGACTAAACCCCGAGATGCTGCTCTCAAAAGAACAAGCTCTGTGTTTACTTGTGAATTTACTGACTTCATGCACTTTAAATATGAAAAATGTGAAAAACTCTCTTTTGGGGGTTTGTGAGAGTAGTTTCCTATTCTTATAAGCTGAATATGTAAATATAAGAACTTTTTTTTCCTTCTTTCTCCTCCATGTTGAAGTTATATACAGGTACTGAATGATAAAACAAAAGTAAGCAACCCTGTGGATTCACCAACTTTTGGAATAAGCTTCATTTTCTACAATTTTTCAGGTGAGAGGATGAAACAGAAGATACCCCGATGATCAATTAATTAGATATTTATAATCAAACTGTAATCTTGAAATCTATAATCTTCAAAGTAAAATAAGTCTCTGCTGAATATGCCTATGAATACAAAGAAGTCTAAGTAACAGTCCTGGCTAATTAGGAAATTAGGTTTGACTTAGTGAAGAAACAAAACCTACCTATGAAATGTTAATTTAATAGTATAATCTAAATAAATCAGAAATGCAGAGAGACATGTCTTCAATAACTCAGAGTATGGTGATATTATTTGGAATTTGGTGGAGGTAAAGTTTTACTGGAAGGTAACCTTTTACTAAAATATGGAAAGAATTGTATGAGAGAGACAGGGGAAAGGCAAGGTGCAAATTTCAGCTGTGGAACATTGTAGAAACAGACACTTGGAGACTGAAAATACAAGTAAGTGTGTTTTTGAGGAAAGACTAGGAAATTATCGCTGAAGAAGTACTGTTTCATGGCCAATGGTCTTGACTGTTTCACTTGTAAAGGCAACGTAAAAGCAACCTATTTTCCTACTAAATCATACAAGTTAATTTCAGAAGCTGAGTCATAAAGGTGACTTTATAAAGTTTATAAAGGTGAAGATGAGAAGAAAAATCTTGTGTGTCATTCTAGCAAATGCTTTTCTTCTCTATCAATCTGAGAACCTGTGTGCATAAGTGAGCCATGGGTCGGACGGTCAGGGCATCTGCCTTGCAGATCAGAGTGCATCATAAAAGATGACGAAGATGACCGTAATGACCCAAGTAGATGAAGAGACCTGGGAAGAAGATTTTGTGATTGTCTAATTCTTTCAACTGGTTTGACAATGGTATTGATCAAAATTTGCTTTGATGAGAAGTGTGAGAATTTCTATCTCTGTCTGTTGGTCTGTCTGTCTGTCTACGTCTTTCCATTCTCCAGTATCTTTAATAGCCAAGTTTAAAGGGCAGAGAAAGATCCACTTGAGTTGGGTGTCACATCAGTTATTATTGCTCAAGCCAATATTTTGTTATGCGGTAGCTAAAATAAGGATCAGCCATTTTTATTTTGAAAAACTCTTCATGTCTGGGTGTTTATATGTATGTTGTAAGAATACAGTCTGTACATTTTCTATTCATCTCATAACCTAAATTAGTTATGATAAATTTCAATTATCTTGGCTAAAGAAAGAGTTTCTCACCACATCTACAGTGAAGGAACTCACTCCATTCCTCAATGGCCAAGTAAGATGGCAGTTTCAAGATGGAGAGTTTGAGTTTCAAGATCAAGGGTTTGTGGGGCCAGGTTGATTATTGATGTTAATGTATATCTACATGTTAGATGGATGGTAATCTCTATCTCTGTAAATGTTAATCTCTATCTTCAAAGTTGGTCTTGTCTAAAAGTATGACATATACCAGTTAATATTTATCATGTACTTACTATATGCCAGGAAATATACTAAGTAATTTTATTATTTTATTAATTTACTTCATTAATTATTTTAATTTTTCAAAGTATGCTTTCTCTCTCTTTATACAGTTATACATACATACACACACATATATACACATGCACATATATCCATGTACCTGTTTACGTCTTTCCATTCTCCAGTATCTTTAACAGCCAAGTTTAATTAATTTACTTCATTAATTATTTTAATCCTTGAAAGTACACTTTCTCTTTATAAATACAGGTATACATATATACATACACATATGTACATATATACATATATATGATAAAACAAAAATCTAGATGTTTGTGTATATATATGTGTGTATGTGTACATATGTGTGTGTATGTATGTATACCTGTATTTATAAAGAGAAAGTGTACTTTCAAGGATTAAAATAATTAATGAAGTAAATTAAAACATGCATATACATAGATATATATCTTATTTATAAATATAAATATGAAAATAAATTTATAAATGTACAAATACATTTATACATAAATATATAAGAAATACAGATATATATCCTTTGATGATAACATCAGAGAATATATACATATATACGAATATCTGTATGTATGTGTGTGTATAATGTATGTATATATAGCTAATGAAGAATAGAGAGGTTAACTAACTTTGCCAAAGTCCAAAATACAGGATATATACAGCATATTTTAAAACCAGAGAGTCAGGATTCAGAGCCAGTACCCTCACCCAAGGACACAATCTGCTTCTTAGTCCAGATTCCAGTATTTCTTAAACGGTAAAATTAGGTGACTCAACTATGGTTTTTATATCACTCATAAATGAGATAATTTATGTTTGAAAATGTGTGGAGTGAACATCATGGGAAATAGGAGGTAGGGAAAATATATATCCCTTTACAGGTGGATTTCAAAAACTAATATATATAAAGTTTTAACTTAATGCAGAGAATTATTTGATCTTATCATTTTATTATATTATCAGTTATTATTAATTCACCATCAATTATTACAACGGCTGTTCTATAAATGTAGTATGGTATGTTTCCATCCCTTCTCCCAGTTTAACTTAACTTGTGCAGGAAAGAATGCCAGGGCCTCTTAACCTGTAAATATCACCCTCCACTAAAATGTTTCTGAGGAGTTTAGAGAAAATATTTCCACCTTCCATGCTAAATTCCACTGGAGATTTGGGAATAACATTTCTCCTTTTATAGGCCTCAGTTATTTTAGCTATAAAATTGTACTACATGATACTAAGATCTTCCAGTTGCTTATGCTATGTTTAAAATACGTCAGTGGCTTCTCTTTTTTTGCAGCAAAAAAAAAAAAAAGAGGAAAAAACAAATCTTTGACATGGCACTAAGGCCCTGCACCATCCTGTGGGCCATTCCCAGTCTGTGTGATGCTTTTTGCTCCACATCTCTTCTTTCGTTTTTAAAAAAGTGTCAGCTCCTCCTAGCCTGAGGGCCCTGCACATGCAGTTCCCCTTGCCTGGAAAGCTCTGCTCTCCTTCTTCCCAAACTTGCTCAGATAATTTCTGCATACCTTTCAGTGCTCTGCTCAAGAGGTATCAAGGAAGCCTTCTCAGACCCCTGTACATTCTCTACCCCATGCTTCTCTTTCACAACATGCACAGCAATTAAAATCACTGAATTTGCAGTTAGGCATTTAACATCTGTGTCTTCAAACAGAATGTAATGGATCTTATTAGTTCATTTCTACATCTTCAGCATTTAGTACTATTTGCACAGAGTAGGCACTCAACAAACATTTATCAAATAATTGAATAAATGAATTTTTAAAATCCCTGTGATTGAAAGAGGCATTTGCCCAGCTTTCTTTATAGGGGCAATAATTCTTACAAAAGCAATAATTCTCCCTTTATATTTTTACTTCTATCTACTATCAAATAGATAGTTGTCAAGAGCATTTATTTCATATCTATCTCATTTCTAAAATATATTTTAACAGAAGTATTAAATGCTTCCCTTAACTGGCAAAACTATCAACAATCTCCTATGCTTTGGCATAAAAGAAAAGCAATTTCAACTCTCAAAAAAGTATCTCCTTTGCAAAAGCAAGCTTATATTGAAAGGTTAGAAAACTTCACCTATTCTCAAAAAATTTTATTATAAAAGTTATATTAAAAATAATAGGCCAGGCACGGTGGCTCACACCTGTAATCCCAGCACTCTGGGAGGCCCAGGTGGGCGGATCTCTTGAGGTCAGGAGTTCAAGACCAGCCTGGCCAACATGGCGAAACCTTGTCTGTACTAAAAAAAAAAAAAAAAAACAAAAACAAACAAACAAACAAAAACAAAAAATAGCATGGTGTGGTGGTGTATGTCTGTAATCCCAGATACTCAGGAAGCTGAGGCAGGAGAATCACTTTAACCTGGGAGACAGAGGTTGCAGTGATCTGAGATTGTGCCACTGCACTCCAGCCTTGGGCGACAGAGTGAAACACTGTCTCAAAATAAAATAAAATAAAATTAAATTAAATTAAAATAAAATAAAATAATGAACACAACCAGCTCCAAAATTAAGTACCTGCTTATTACAAAGGAAAAAGTTAAAGAGAAACAAGTTTATAGGTTAACGTCAGCATAAACCATATATTACATACATTATTTCTTATCCCTTATGTAGTGGAGAGCTGAATGCCCTGTTTTATCCTCATACATGACAGAACTAGTAGCACTTGCCTAATTTGCACTTATATTTAAAAAGCCACAGGACTCATTTTCATTTTGAAGTCTGTCTTTGCAGTTTGCCAATGTGAAAATTAGCAAATTTCTAGCGCATATTATTTCTTCCTCCTCAAAAACACATATATTTTTCTTCTTTGTTGCCAGCTGAATGTGTGTAATGTGAGACTTTCGCTCCCTAGGAATTCAGTATGACATATCCACTGGGGGCTTTTACACAAGCAACCAGGACTGGAAGCCTGAGGCATCAGGCATCTAAGCGAAGTCACCACTGCTCACGGGCAGAGGCGACATAGGCCAGCCTCCCACACCAGCCCACGCTTTGACGTGCTTACCAACCACGTTTCCACTGTGGTTATCATCTCCGCATCTTGTCTGATCTGGGTAAAGCTCTAATAATTAGAACACCTCTATTAAAAATTATTAGGTAAGGTGACTCCTCTGTTTTCAGACTTTCTCTTCCATGCTTTGTCCAGCCTTGTGTTTCCATAGGAGGCAAAATGAGCTCTCTTTATTTTAAAAGTAGGCATAGCACACTCAGGGTCTTTCCTTTCCTCTTGTTCTCTCTTTTTTAATGAAATTTTCTCATGCTTTCCCATTGGACGCCATTCAGCCATATTTCCTGCTGTATCCTTTCTCACCAATAAAACAGAATGCTGATCGGAAATGTTCAAAATGTGAGAAACAGGAAGTAAAGCCAAATGCAATAATCAAAGTGAACACGCACGCACTGCCCAGGCTGCCAGCATCTAGGGGCAAAGTAGTTGAGATAGCCAAGGGCATATTATTAATGTTTTATCAGAACTTCTGCTGTTTCAACCAAACGGCAGGGAATTCCACTTGGAGTACTTCCTCTTAACAGCGTTCATAATTGAATAGCCAACCCATGTCGAGCATTTCAAGCAAAGAGATCTGTCAGTAGTTTTGATATCAAATCTGGATGCTCTCTTTATTAAAATAGATACGCTCCTAGTCCTCCCCAGGTGAAGACCTTTTTTGAGAGAATGCATATCGCAAAAACAGAAAACTTCTTGTTAACTAAGAGAACACACTGCATCTGACCACTGATTGATGGTTTTATAATAATGGCACATAGGATTCAGCCTTATTTGTTTTGCTTTGCATTGTTATCCGTATTCATTCTGTTTCAAGGATACTCAACATTGTTGTAGCTTTGGGATACCAAATCTACAGACCGTAACTTCAAGTCATTTGTCTATGTCATTAGAGCCGTACACAAATGGTTAATCAGGAGGTCATGAATGGCTATGATTTATTATTCAGCACAAAAGCATTTCTTTTTTGGTAAATTGATTCACTAGAAGTTTACTTCACTATTATTATTTTTTAAACGAGCTACTATTTATATGGTAGTTGTGGACTATATAACAGTACTGCTAACATTGTATAACAAGTTGAGCAAAGGATCAGGTAGATTTTATTTTTATTGAGGTTTTAACAAATCCTTATCTTTTTCAAGAAGGAGCATGGTAAACTTTTTCCATTGTGCTTTTTTTTTCAAAACCTTCTTAAAAAACCTGCAAACTTAGGTTTTCACATATAAGTGCATCTTTTCTTTAACAATTATTTATCATGTATTATAAAAATAAAGGTGCTTTACAAATAATATAACACAAGATAGTATTTAGGAAACTTTAAAGAGAATGTAAAACAAAGTCAATTCATTAATTCTTCATTCTCCGAAGAGTTATCAGCACATGGTAATTTTTCTCCAGCTCATCAAAAAGTGATGTTTGCTTAAAGGTTTATAGTTGCTCATCTAATTATACTCTTTGTGACTGCATTTGGAAAAGGATTCAAAAAGAGATCACTGACCAAAAAGAATAAGCTTCATACAGATTTTAAAATATTATTATTTCAGTACTGAGTGGCCTTTGTATGAAACGAAGGCTCAAGCACCCCCTGCTTTAGGAAAACTAATAAAGAGTAAAACAACAAATTGAAAATAGAAAGAAATAAAAACACAATGAATCCTATTTTCTACATTTTTTAGCTAACATAGTCATTGTTTTGATTGAAGAAAATGTCTTTATTATATGTAATAGCATTTGCTTTTGGAGTAATGTATAATCAGTTTAATTATTAAAAGTTATATCTAGGCCTGTGAATATAATTTTAGTTAAGAAATAGGCTGAAATATAAAAGCCAAATTATTGAAAGCAATCTTACCATTTGTGTGTACGTGTGTGAGCGCAGACATGTATTTCTAAAAGAAAATGAGTATGTAATCATTAGACACTAGAATGAAACAAGTTTTCAGAGGAGCTGAATGAAGTAAGGTCATACAACTTTTATAAGCCAGTTATAGGCAATTATAGAAATGCAAAAAGACATTTGCAAGTTTTATTAAAAATTCTTTGCTTTGATTTACAGGGCACATTTATATATTTGGGTATTCGTGAAAATATTTTGTTAATTATCTCAAATTAGCAAGTATTGGGTATACATATATTCAGAGATCCCTTTCCTTAAGGACATTTATGAGTACTGTACTGCTTTAATGATTAATATTATACACCAAGAATATCAGAAAATGTTGCATAGAAAATATTGCAAAACTTTACATTTCGAATGTTGATTTTTTTCTCTATGAAAATGTTGATTTTTCTCCATTTTCTCTTTATTATGAGTGTTTTTTTTTAAATTGTTGCATGTATTTTATCTCTACAAACAGTAATTCCTCAATGTCTCCATCAGAAAGGTGTGTCTCCTGGTGTGTATATGTAGGAGAATGATAGTCCTATCTAACTGTCTGTCAATCTTGTGAGAGTGTGAAAATGAAAAAGAGAAAGCCAGGGGTCACTAACTACCTCTCACAGAACTGGCCTGGCTTTTAAGTTACAGATTCAGGCAGTCTGGAGCTGCGGGAAACTAATAGGCAGCAGATGTAAGCAGGCAAGGGGAGGTCTGTTATGGAGAATGAGTGATGGAAGACTTAATGGTGTCCCGATCACCTATAATCTGGCAACAGGAAGAGGTAGACAAAGCAGAGACAGAAAGTGCCCTGGAGCCTAGAATTTGCCACTTCATTGAAGGAGAGCCATTGGAGCAACAGATCCACAAGTTACTCAAAATGTCACTCATGAGTCTCTGAATAGGGTGATATAGTGGATTGAGTTCTGTGCCCCAAAAAGATCTGTCCCTGTTCTACCCCTCAGCACCTATGAATGTGACCTTTTTTAGACATAAGATCTTGGCATGTCTAATTGAGTTAATGTAAGTTCATTGTGGATTAGGGTGAGCCCTAAACCCAATGACTCATTTATTCATAAGAAATTGGTTGGATATTCTTTGCTCACATGCGGCCAACAAACATATGAAAAAAAATCTCAACATCATTGATCATTATAGAAATGCAAATCAAAACCACGATGAGATATCATCTCACACAAAAGCAGAATGGCTATTAGTGAAAAGTCAAAAACCAGCAGATGCTGGAGAGGTTGTGAAGAAAAAGGAACCATTTTACACTGTTGGTGGGAGTGTAAATTAGTTCAAGCACTGTGGAAGACAGTGTGGGGATTCCTCAAAGATCTAGAGGCAGAAATACCATTTGACCCAGCAATCCCATACTGAGTATATACCCAAAGAAATATAAATCATTCTGTTATAAAGATACCTACACACGTAGGTTCACTGCAGCACTATTCACAATAGCAAAGACATGAAATCAACCTAAATGCTTATCAGTGATAGTCTGGATAAAGAAAATGTGGTACATGTATACCATGGAATACTATGCAGCCATAACAAGGAATGAGATTACATCCTTTGCAGTGACATGCATGGAGCTGGAAGCCATTATCCTCAGCAAACTAATGCGGGTACAGAAAATCAAATACAGCATGTTCTCACTCATAAGTGGGATCTGAATGATGAGAACACATCAACACATGGCGGAGAACAACATTAGGGCCTGTCCCAGAGGGTGGGGAGTGGGAGGAGGGAGAGCATCAGGAAGAATAGTTAATGGATGCTGGGCTTAACATCTAGGTGATGGGATGATCTATGCAGCTAATCACCATGGCACATGTTTAACTATGTTACAAACCTCCACATCCTGCACATGTACTTCTAAAATTAAAAGTTGGTAATAAAAAAAAGGGAAACAAATTTGAAGTTGCAAAAAAAGTAAAATAAGTGGACATGCAGAGACACACATACAGGTAAGAAGGCTCCTGAAAGAGGCAGAGATTGGAGTGACACAGCTATAAGCCAGAGAACACCAAGGATCACAGAAGCCATCAGAAGCTAGGAAGAAGCAAAAGATTCTTTCCTAGAGCCATCAGGGAAAACACGGTCCTGCCCATACCTTGATTTCCAACATCCAGTGTCCAGGACTGTTAGACAATAATTTTTTGTTAAGACCTCGTTTGTGGTACTTTGTTATGGCAGCTTAGGACCTATATAAGTATGTTTTCTGTAATAATTCCTAACTACACAACTGTTTTTTTTAAGTACTAGGTTAATGGAGGCAGATATTGCTGAAAGTTTCTGTGTTTTTGACTATATGCAGAAATAAAACAAGATCTGGAGTGAGATTGTCTCTTACATAGTTTATTCTAACTATAAATATATATTACACTTTTGATTTACAATAAAAATATAGTTTAATTCTGGTTTGTCTTTGGGTAAAAATAGTCTATACTGCATTATTAAATTTTAATGTTAAGAGTTTAATTACAAAATTCAGTCTATATAATTCAATATATTGAATTTAAATTTATATATAATTTCTTCATACAACATGAAATGTTAGAGTTCTATTTTCATTTGGACAAAAGATTAATATCTTTTCTTTCAATAAAAAACTATAAAGAGTGAAAAATAATTCCTCTGTGCTGACTTATCCAGGTACAGAAATCTCTTGATGTATTTTTCCATATACAGTTCTGGTTACAAAAGTCATAGAGATTAGGGCAGGTGTAGAAATCCAGGCCAAAAACCAATGTCCCAGGGTTGCTTCACTGAGAATTCCAAAATGTCAGATGCAGTTATATGTGAGGTCAAACATTTCATAGTGCAAAGATTTTTAAATCCCATGTTATCAACTTTGAAGTTTTCCATTTATTAATTCCCTTTATAATCAGTTTTAATAAGAAGTTGACTATACCTTATTAAGAGAGTTTCATTTTTCATTTATCCTATTTTCCAATGTAAAAACAGTCACACTAACAATAATCTACATTTAAAAGATGCATTAATCATAGAGAAATGATATGTTTGCTTATGAAGTGAAAAATACTTCTGTTTTATACTTTTCTGATTGTGAAAATTATTTTTATATACCTTTGATATCAAATGAATTAAAAATATTTCATTGGACATCTTCTGTTTTTGGAAAAAATCAGCAAAATGACAATAAAACTTTATGCACAAACAAAACTAGCCTTAAAATTTCTAAGGATAAACCATCATTCTGTCCAATATATAATTATGTTTTCTTGTGATGAGCCAAAAGCCGCAAGTAACTTGAGAGTATCAGTTTAAATCACAATGACATATATGATGTGCCTCAGCTATGTTTCCATCCTTAACCACATCTTAATAGATCTAGAACTCATTTTATCTTTTTTTCACATCAATTGAATTTCTTTTTGTATTTACTAGATGAGGAATAAAAGCTTATATAAATTTCATTGACTATAAAAGTTGTCCTTGGTTTGAAATTCCTTTTAAATGGGAAATACAATGTCTCAGTGATTAACTACAATGCAACAAAGAGCTTGGAAATAACACAATATGGCCTAATTGGATATATAGTAAATATCTGGCCAAAGAAAGTAAAACAAACAAATGAAAAAATAGCAAAAAAAAAAAAAAAGTTTCTACTGCACATTGCAACATTTATACAGGGTTTCAGAAATTCTGTTCTAGCTTTTTTTTTTTGGCTTCATTTCTCAGTCTTATGCACAATGTGCTGATGCGTGTCATTCCTGAGAACTTGCTAGACCTATTCTTTAATCTCATGATCACAGTCAAAAGCACACTTTGAAAATTTTGGCAATAATAGAAGCAGATAGCACAGTACCAATGGATCTGCTGAATTAATAATGAGAAAAAGAAGTAACACCACAAAGTTTTCAGTTTCAGGGTGCACAGCTAAAGGACTAATGCAATGTAGTCATTTTGTGTCTCATTTAAATACACGAGTCTGTTTCTATCTTTAATCTTCTAATTTCAGGAAATTAGATGTAAAACGCCCCTCATTCATTATAGGTACAGAATGATCAAAAGAATAGAAATTTTCATCACAAAGCTAATTGCATTGTCAAATGACCTCATACATAATGAATCATTAAAAATGATCTCTTCTGTAATAATTGTATGCTGCTAAAGGTTGAAATAGTTTTAACATGTAGGAAAAGAATTGTAATTAAAATAAATTCCAGCTTTACATTGCATTTGCCAACTATGAAATTATGAGATATTTGAGTCTTATAAACTTTATCTAATAAAAATATTGATATGACATAAACACTCTGAGACTGATATGAACCAAACTTTCAGAATACCATCAACATTGATATTGGGTAATTAGCTTTTTCAGATCACTGATCTCTAATTACACTTGCTCAACAAAAGTTATTTCACTCCCAGAGAATCAAGTATCAAGCAGTGGAAATCAAGTTATTTCCTTCATGATTCCAATAAAGACTCTCCCATCATTTTTTTTTTGCAAATTCAAAAAAATTCAATTTACCTATGCCTGTATAAATTAATATGAGAAATAAAATCTCCAGGTCACACTACTGTCGAGTTGAGATTCAGCCATTTTTTCCATAAAGAGCAAAAATAAGTTCTGGAATACAGTTACCATAAATAGGGATGAATCCAAACAGAACAAGATCACGTTCTATTAACTCCTGAGAATTCATGCTAACCTCATACATGGAAGTGAAGTTAAATTATTATAAAACCATAAGATAAAGATAAAATAATGGATAGTATATGATATACAAGATCATGAGGATACAAAGTATTGGTAAATCATCAATTCTCAGCAGTAAAAGTTGGTGAGTGAGGGACTGTCACACAGAAATTGCCTAATAATCACATTGTATCCAATCAAGGTGAGATTCTGTAATCATGAAGAGCCTGCAATTGTAAGCATGTATTTTCCAACTGAAGATATTCCTGATCATGATGAAGTGTGATTGCTATTACTGTTTTACGTTGAATCAGAAAGTATACAGTGATTATGCTAATAATATCATTTTAGGTATCAGAGCAGAGTGCATGTTTCTCAAAACCTATTCCCAAATATCAAGGTCATTCCATTAAAGATGACCTTGAGCAATGAAGCAGCAGACAAAGGCAGAGGAAAACTCCGACTCCTCTTGGTTTGTGGGGTTGACCAACGCAAGGGTTTAGCAGCCCAGAACTCATTCAGCCAGCAATAGTCTCAATAGGAGAGATATCTCAAACAGTCAAGGACATGAGAAATGGCAGTTTTCAAAGGCCAGAAGACATCATTTAACCTAAAGATTTTTAAATAGTGGACAGAAACAATTCTCACTAATAATTCGTATTATCCAGATTAGAAATGGATTGAGTTTCACAGTTTGTTAATGAATTGTTTCAATTTAAGAAAAAAATTTACCACTAAAACAACATTTCAATAAATTCCTAGGATACACCGCAACATCTTATTTGAACTAGGATGTAGGACTTAAGATACCATTGCACAGTTTTTTGTGTGTTTGTTTTAGAGATAGGGTCTTGCTCTGTTGCCCAGGCTAGAGTGCAGTGGTGAGAGCATAGCTCACCATAAACTGGAACTACCGGGCTCAAGCCATCCTCCTACCTCAGCCTCCTGAGTAGCTGGGACTATAGGCACATGTCACCACACCTGACTAATTTTTATTTTATTTATTTATTTATTTATTTATTTTTGAGATGGAGTATCACCCTTGATGCCCAGGCTGGAGTGCAGTGGTGTGATCTCGGCTCACTGCAACCTCTGCCTCCCAGGTTCAAATGATTCTCTTGCCTCAGCCTCCTGAGTAGCTGGGATTACAGGCATGCGCCACCACACCTGGCTAATTTTTGTATTTTCTTTTTTAGTAGAAATGGGGTTTCACCATGTTGGCCGGCCTGGTCTCTAACTCCTGACCTCAGATGATCCGCCCACCTTGGCCTCCCAAAGATTACAGGCATGAGTCACCGTGCCTGGCCCTAATTTTTGTATTTTTTCTTTTCTTTTTTAGAGGTGGGGTTCTGGTTATGCTGCCCAGACTATCTGAAACTCCTGGACTCAAGCAATCCTCCCATGTCAACCTCCCAAATTGTTTGGATTACAGGTGTGAGCCACCGTATCTGGCCCTCCCAGTTTTGAATTTTTAAGAATAAACTAAACCAAATCAAAACAAAATACAAAACTTTCCTATTTTTAAAAATACACACACAGGAAACACACACACAAAAACAAATGGTTGTGTCATAGCATGTTTATTGAGGGAAAAGGCTCATCAAAATCTCATTGTATCTTCATCTTTTGCACCTTAGTCTTCACTGCAGTGGTGCCATCACCATTTCCTCCAACTTCCAACCCTTTCCTGCCTCCATTATACTTGCATATGTCATATCCTCTATTTGTATAATTATTTCCCACTTTTTACTCGAAAACTCTTCACTCACCCTAAAAAGTTAGATCTACCCACTCCCTGATACCATCTTCCTCAGCAATAAGTAGTATGCTTCACAATTTATCTTTTATATGGTTCTCTCTTTCATTCAATTGGGAGATCTTTTAGGTAGGGCAGACACCATATTCTCACAGTTTTCAGTATCTCAAGCACTGAAATCAGCGATGCTTCCCTCTGAATTTGGTCCTTGAATGAAGGTCAAGTAAATAATTGTGTTCTCCAAATTGCAATCAGGAAGATATATCTTTATATAACTTTTAAAAGCTTTAAAATGGATTAAGAATTTCAGAAGCTAACAAAAATAGAGGTAAAGCAATGTGGTGTGTTTAAGGGGTGAAAAAAATGCAAAAAGTAAAACAACTAGATAATGTGTGAAGTTTCAGAATCTTATAAAATGAGAAGCAAATAACTAGAAAATTATGAATTAGATGTGTCGATCTGAATATATCAATGAACTTCTTCAGAAATAAATCAGTTAGGGCAATGATTCCATTTCTTCTAGGCTAAGTGCTAATAATCAATATTCTGTACAAAATAGAAGGACTGGGTTCTGGGAATAAGGAAAAGAACTAATGAAATGAGAGATGGCATATTTTTTACATGAAAAGGCAAACAAAGTGTATATATCAGATTATGAAAAAATACCTGATATCTAAGTTTGCATGGCATTAACCATAGAGATGTAATAACTGTATTAAAAAGGCCAAAAACATTAGGAATACTTAGGTCTTAGGTATTGGTCTTGGAGACACATATTTAAGTCTTTCAATTTTTCATAATTCATACTAGAGGCATGAAAAACACTTTGTTTTAGGTTTTTATTCATAACATATGGGAATATGTGATAATATTATCTTCAAAGTGGCAGGTAGAAATGTATAATTCCTTAAAAATACATACATAATAGATGATTGGATTGGCTTTAAAAATAATGTATCATTTATTTATATAGCAGAAAGATAACATTAATAGAAAAAAATGAATCTTTCTAAGGAGTTCTAGAGACTTCAGCAGTTCAGGGTTTTTAAATACTAAGATTTATAATATTTAAAATTCATTACTTCCATTAAATGTTTATTGGGTGTCTAATATGTGTCAGGAGCTCTTCTAGGAGCTGGTGGTACAAAAGAGAAAAAAATGTAGAAAAAAAAGTCTCTGCTTTTACATAGCACTCTTATGTATAAAGATGAAAAAGTTGAGAAAATGTGTGTTTCTTAGGCTATTAGGAGGGGAGATCAAGAGAGCATGGTGTAGAGCTATCACTATCAGAGCCCTGAATATAAAGCCAACAGACAACCTGGGCTGGACTACCAGCTTCACTGCATTCTAGCTTTGTGAAGTGGGGTGAAATTCATCAGCTCTCTGTGTCTCCATTTTCTAGTCTATAAAATGGACATAATGAAATATCCACTCTACTCTACTCTACCTCAGCATATCTACTCTACCTTGGCATTTTTATGAGGATTAAATAAAATAGATATATGTAAACGCATTTAAAAAGTACTTGGAATATTGTAAATTCTCTATAAATACTGCTATTCATATATTCAAAAATTATAATCATGGAAAATTATCCTATGAAATCAATCTATTTCAATTCATAATCCTAATCTACCTCTTTTTACAAAATGTATACATCTGAGGTTGAAATTTGTTTGGTTTACTAAATATCCAATATTTGAGACCAATGCAAAAGAGAACAAGGTCTGGGTACTTGCCCTGAGAGATACAAGATTTCTTTAATAAAATTTAAGCTACAGCACTATATTTTATAAATTGGTCTTTGAACGAGAGAGCTTAAAAATGGTCCATGGTACACAATAAAAGTGTCATTATGCATCAATATGAAAAGGTAAACAATTCAATAAATGGAGAAACATAGAATTGATTGATGCTTCATATTACAAACACAGATAATTTTTGCTAGATATAGACCTAAATGTAAACAAATAAACAATGCAAACAAAATAAACCTATAACATTAACAGGAAAAAAAAATCTACGTTTTTGAAGTAAAGCATACTACCTTCAATAACACAACTCTAAAGGCAACAACTACTAAAAATGCTCTTAATAAACTGCTTAATTTTTATTTGTGTACCTCTCTCACTCAGTACTCACTTTTTTTTTCTCCAAGCAGGATGTGTGTGGATATGAATGTTGTGTGTGCATATATGTGTCTGTTTGAGAGGGGACTATGTCAGAGAGTTTAAAAACATGAACACCTGATTGGAGTAAAAAAAAAAGACACTTCAAAAAAATAAGAACAGTAGATCTACTTAAGAAATGTTCTTTAAATTCAGAAGAAACAGTAAAAAAGATGAAAATGTGGAGAAAGCAGCTACAAGGTCTGGAGGACAATTCATGGAACTCAAGCCTCATAATTATAGGTGTTACAAAAGAAGAAAACAGAACAAACAGAAGAGAAGCAATAATAGATGGTATAATGTAAGACAAGTTTAATGGGCTGAAAAAAATGTGGTTGGCATATTGAAAAGGCTCATATAAAAGGCAAAATACATGTGAAGAGATACACATCTGGGCATATTTTTGGGGAAAATCTTAAAGGAAAAAATGTTTCTACTAGCATATAAGCAGAGAAAATAAATTATAAAGGCTATCAACAAGAAAAAAGTTAGGAATCATCACTAAATACTATATATCACATGCGAATCTTTAAATTATTTAACAGGAAAATGACTGTGCAAAAGCAATGGGAGAATATTTTCAGACACATGATGTTTTGAAAATGAGAGATGACCCAAATATAAGACTCAGGTAATACTTAAAATAATGACCTGGGGAAGAGATAAAAATTAAACCAGGGATACGACTGTATTAGGCCGTTCTCACACTGCTTTACAGAACTACCTGAGCCTGGGTAATTTACAAAGAAAAGAGGTTTAATTGGCTCACAGTTTCACAGCCTGTACAGGAAGCACAATGCTGGCATCTGCTTGGTTTCTAGGGAGGCTGCAGGAAATTTACGGTTATGGCAGAACACAAAAAGAAAGCAGGCACATCTTACATGGCCAGAACAGGAGGAAGAGAGAGCAGGCAGGTGCTGCACACTTTTAAACAGACCTCATGAGAACTCTATCACGAGAACAGCACCAAAGAGATGGTGCTAAACCATCCGTGAAGGATTCACCCCCGTGATCCAGTCACCTCCCACCAGGCCCCTCCTCCAGCATTGTTGATTACAATTTGCCATGAGATTTGGGCGGGGATACAAATCCAAACCATATAAATGACAAAGATTTGCTTCAGAATTACAAGAATTATCCTCAGCAACATTAGACACTGATGATAATGTTGAACTCTCTTTGAATTTCTCAGAAAAAAATTGGTTTGAACATAGGATCCCATTTTCCGTCAAACTAGCATTCAAAAAGGATATGAACACAGGAAAAACAGAGAAATTCACCACACAAAGGGAGATGTATTATGCAATAAATAATGATGTGAACAGGAAAAACTGAGGAACAAGACTTAAAACAATAATGGTGCTATGAGGCTTTGAAAATTTCCAATGATCCCAATGTCAAAATTTGGGAACCTGGAGTGAGAACAGGGAAAGCATGTTAAAATTGTCGCTGCAGGGAAGAGAGATGTCAATTCGCATAGATGTTGATTTTTTAAAGAGTTTACATATATATTTAGATGTAATGATACTATTTAGATAATGGCAAGACACGATACAAAACTGGAAAAATACACAAATGAGACACATAATTTCAGTATATAGTAACAAAATTAAACAAAGAAAATCTAATTAAACACAAAAGAGAAACACTACCAACAAGAAATTATGCTCTACAGGAAGCAAAACCAAAAAACATAAGTCCAAATAAAACAAATCACAATAAGAAATAAGTATTAAAAAGAATAGTAAAACTACATGAACAGACATAAGGAGTTCTTCAAAGCATACTTGCAAGGGAAATGTAACACAGAATGACACATTTTGAACTGCACAAGAGAATAATTATATACGGTGTTAAATTAATTTGCCACTGACTGACAGACCAAATGGACTTCCCATGGCTGAGGTGCTCAAAGTGAAAACAGAACCAGGCAGCCATAGCTGGGTAAGGGAGCACCACCTTACTCTGTGTTGTCAGAAAAATGTTGTAAAGTATCAGTAGACCTCCCTTTCTACAACCAGACAAAACTATTCCTATTGTTCCCTGCCCTGGATGCCAAGATACACTGTGGCCAGACACCCCCTTATCCCTCACCTCACTCACACCTCTCAGGCCCACAGTTTGAAAGAAACATCAGAGACTTCTGGTTTTGGGCTTTGAAACCAACCAATTAGAGCTCATCTGCATCAACTGATCAGGGATCCTCTGTATCCACCAATTAGAACTCAGCTGCACCAACCAATGAGAACTAAGCAATTTTCAATCCTTTGTTTGCTTAAGCTGGCCTTATTGGGAACCTAGGCAAAACCTTTTGCTATGAAACCCGGAGCCCTCCCTCTGCTCTCTGGAACACAGCTTCGTTTTACCCTGAAGCCTCCTTGTTTCCCCTGTTTGCAAACTGTTCACAGGAATAAAGTCTCTTTCCTCCAAATTCCTTTGCAGAGAACTTTTGTTCAAAGTGGAAATGTATAGAAAAAGTAGAGGATGAATAAAAACCATCACCTCTGATGAGGGTGCTTGGAAGAGAATGAGGGATGAAGAGAGAGAAAGAATGTGTGTGCTGGTTCCTAGGCAGCATGCATGTGTATGGGCAAAGGGGCTTGCTTTCATGGTTACTCCATGCAGCCCATCTGTGTTTTATGTGAACCTTTTATATAAGAGTAATTCTTTAAATTATTACTTGTGTAACATACGAGTAGAGCAATGAGAGGAGAAAAATGAGAAAGTTATCAATGATAAGCCATCCCTAAAACTCCCTGAAGATATTCAAATTCATCCCCTGCAACTGTTCAAAGTTAGGTTAATTACACTGCTGTAAAACTTTCTGTCTTGTTTAGCATAGAAAAAAACTGAAAGGTGTCCAAAAAGATTAGGAGACAAAATGTAACTCTGCCATCATAAGCAACAAATAGTGCACTTTAAAAAAGAAGCACTGTCCCTTTTAACTGGTAAGTACATTTATTAAAATTGCATATATAATGTGACAAAATAAAATACAGCTCTACATTACAACATTAAGTTAAAAATGTGAGAAGGGTCTTGTTTGTCAAAATTCTTACGAACCTTTAATAGTTAAAACAAAATCTCACTGAAAAATATATTTGCCTGATTCCGTCTTCCCTACCTCCAAAGCTAAAACAAATCAGTTTCTGTATGGAAAAAAAGTAAGGCATTTTGAGAACATAAGTTTGTCACTTCTCTTTAATAAAATAAAATTAAAGGGACAGTAAAGGAGGAAAAAGATGATTCTCCACACAACAGAGTAATTAAAGAAGAAATTGTTAAGGGCAAGCTGTTTCAAGACACCTCTGCAAGATGAATCATTACTGAATACATTAAGGCTGCTGAAGCTATCAGAGGAAGGCATAGCATAGAAACTTAAACAGGGTTGGGAACATGAGAACGTGTCTGTGAATGTTTCTAGTGAGTTGGGGAAGTGAAAAGAGCCTCTAACTAACCTTTCTTTACACTGTTTTGCAAAATACTCAACGGTCATATGTTTATCCCATGGGAAAAACAAGATTTCTTACAAACACTGAAGAAACTGTTCTGAGGAACCTAGGATAGCTTGCTTGGGAAATGTTACTCGAGAGGCAATGCTTTCTTTATTTTGTTACATCCATAGGAAGTCATAGCAAAAGCTCCCAAAGCCTGCTTGACAACAAGACTTCACTGCCTAAATAAAGTTCACAGGGTGTGTGTGTGTGTGTGTGTGTGTGTGTGTGTGTCTGTTTATATCGCCTTATTCTAAGTATAAAGACGATCAAGGATCACTAGGCATTTGAAAAAGTATCAGAAGCAAAATATTCATAAAACTTTCCACTACAGCTTCAGGAAATATAATGGAAAGATACTTCAGTCAACTTTTTAAAATGTCAACGTATTTGTGCGGCAAATCAAAATGAGAAAACTGTACCAAAGTTCTGTGTACTTATCTCTCCTCATGTAATTATTTGCATAGAATAAAAAAGTACCTTAATGAAATGGAGAGAGATTCAAAGTAAATTAAAATACCTCACAGGGAGGTTAACAGGTACTCTTGAATTTACATTTACATTCTAAAATATGACATTTGATCTGATAAAGGTATACACAGATTAAGGGACAAATACTTCAGAAAATAGATGTGCTCCTTTATTGAGAGTTTAAAATTAAATAATTTATAAGCATTATCGTAATTTAAACTTTAGAGAAAGTAATAAAGCTAGAAATGGATGCTTTTCCAAATTTAATAACATTTCAGCACATATTAGCCTGAATTTAATATTAGCCTGAATTTAATACTAGCCTGAATTTAATAAGTGAAATATATAAAACCACACAAACTAGAGCAGTTCAAACTAAAAGGACTGGCAATACTAAACATTAGCAAGGATGCAGAACAAACTATACTCCCACGCATCACCAATGGGAGTGTAAACTGGTACAACTACCTTAGAAAACAGTTTGACCTTTTCTACTAAAGGCAAATCAGTGAGTCCCTACAACTTACTGAAAGGTACACTCCCAACAAAAATGACTTCACATATGCTCCAGAAGACATTTGCAAGAACGATCTCTGTGGCATTATTTATGGTAGACAAGAAATGGAAACAACTCGAGTGTGCCTCAGTTAAATTCATAAATGGAAAATACTGTGTTTATATATTAGAATACTTTCACGCAATAAAAATGTAAAGCTGTAACTCCACATACCCAACATGTGCAAATCTTACAAACATCATGTAGACCAACAGAATACATTCTGTATGACTCCATTGATATAAGCTTCAAAAATCAGCAAAATTAAAACATAGTGGGGCCGGGCGCGGTGGCTCACGCCTGTAATCCCAGCAGTTTGGGAGGCCGAGGTGGGCAGATCACGAGGTCAGGAGATGGAGACCGTCCTGGCTAACACGGTGAAACCCTGTCTCTACTAAAAATACAAAAATTAGCTGGGCGTGGTGGTGGGCACCTGTAGTCCCAGCTACTCAGGAGGCTGAGGCAGGAGAAGGGCATGAACCTGGGAGGCGGAGCTTGCAGTGAGCCGAGATGGCACCACTGCACTCCAGCCTGGGTGACAGAGTGAGACTCCGTCTCAAAATAAAATAAAATAAAATAAAAAACAC
This sequence comes from Pan paniscus, assembly GCF_029289425.2. Lineage (NCBI taxonomy): Eukaryota > Metazoa > Chordata > Mammalia > Primates > Hominidae > Pan > Pan paniscus. The sequence continues at coordinate 178,049,042 of NC_073252.2, read as the reverse complement.
GAAGTCAGGAGATCAAGACCATCCTGGCTAACAAGTTGAAACCCCGTCTGTACTAAAAAATACAAAAAAATTAGCCAGACATGGTGGCGGGCACCTGTAGTCCCAGCTACTCAGGAGGCTGAGGCAGGAGAATGGCGTAAACCCAGAAGGTGGAGCCTGCGGTGAGTTGAGATAATGACACTGCACTCCAGCCTGGGCGACAGAGCGAGACTCTGTCTCAAAAAAAAAAAATAGTAAAGAGAAATATATTCTTAGGTGGTAAAGTTGGGTTGCAAACCTAAGGCCTGAACATATGAATAAAATAAATATTATCAGAATAAAAGTCATAGTAGAGGTTATTTTTCAGACAGGAGAAAGTGCAACTGGGGACAGGAGCACAGGACCCTTCGGCATACTCTGCTAGCATTACACTGTTTCTTCAAGGGGCAATAGTTATAGGGGTACACTTTCAAATACTTAATTGCTCTGTGCATTTATATTTATTTTTTTTATGTGACAGCTATATTTTTATAATTGTCTAGAAATAAAAGCAAATTATATGATTTTTGTGAAATGTTTGCTTTAAAATATGTTCTTTTTAAGTATGGTGTCACTTGTAGTCTTAAAGATCTGTTTATGAATTGGTAAGCTCCTGATTGACAAAATGTCTAACATCTGAGTCTGACCATATTTATATATCCTTGGGCACCCAGGCCAAGGATATTTTTAATAATCAATTTCATATATAGCCAACTAAAATAGCATTGTAGTAGACTTTTCAAAAGAGAGTAATAGCAACCCAGCATTTCACCAGTCACATGCTTCAAATAGATTTTAGAAAAGTTCTCTTTGTCTGTTAAAGCAGAGTTCTTTGTGATTTACCAGATAGAACGAGGTTGATAGTTAACTTCAAATGCCTTCAGTGGATTCCAAATCAAGAACAAAAAACGCACATACAGAGAGGAAAAAATTAGAAAACTTTCAAACAAATCTCTTAATGCCACTTCTCTGAAACTTAAAAGTGCTTAATGTGCTCAGAAAGAAATATTAAATATACTTAATGTCTTAAATACTGAACTTAATGTCACACTATTTATTATTTGTCATCTCTTGAAGTTCATTCTGAGTTCCTGCTTTATACAGGATCTCTGATACTGGTATTTCATGTTCTTGCAACAAAACCCATGGCATGTAGACACTCAATGAATATTTATTGAATAAATAGTAACATGATAAGCTGAATAGCCAGAAAAGAAAGAGATTGCTATGAAGCATCCCAGTGTAACTACTTAAAGGATGCAAGGTTAAAAGATAAAGGAATCCTTACCTTCTGAGCAAAAAATTATTCTAGAGTAATCTGTCTTTAATTTTAAATAACGTGATGTATTTCTTACCCGGTGTGCCTTTCAAGAAGCATGATACAAAAGAGATTAGGAGGACATGGTGCCTGCCCCACGTGTAGCAGTTTGAGATGAATGGTGTGAGGAATCCATCGGCCAAAAACAGACCCCACACTAATGCAGCTTCCATAATGCTCACTGGCAGATCCCTGTCTTCAGTGTCTAATCTGTCAGAATACAAACACGCTACAGTGTAAAGTTACCATGCTGTAATTAGCTCCTTTGTGCAGCTTACATACAATAGTTTGTTTACCAGATCCTGTAGGCACTCACTTAATAAGATCTCATAGGAACAAAAAAGGCAGCAGATAATTTGGATGAGTAGAGAACTGAAAAACCTACAGCCAGAGATCTAGGAGGATGAAAAAGGGGTGCAGGCCATGGACTTCTTGTAAGATTCAAGTCAAGAGCTATTTTATTTTACCTGTCTTTTTCTACATCTCTGAGTACAAAAATATGTTGGCTCAATCCAAAAAATGTATTTAGGGCATATTTTAAATTTGCCTAATATCATGTTAAGTGATGCTTTTAATGTACCCTTCCATTGGAGGGTTGGAAAGGTATTTGTTGTCAACAAAACCTAAGTTAAAAAAGAAAAAAAAAAGTATTGTTAGCTTCAAGTTAACTTTGGAAGTATGTTTTAATTTGGCATTCATAAAAACAAACTGAATTTTTTTCTTGTTTCTATTGACTTGCATTGTCATCAAATAAAACGTAATTTGCAAGTCAAATAGGACTTTGAGTCTAATAACATTCAGCCTCCTAAATCTTATAACTGCTTTCAACATGGGCTGATTCTTATGGTATTTGCCAACCATATTCCTGAATACTGTGGTTCAACTATTATTTCTTGATTTCTCAATTTTAGACACCATGTAGTGCTTTTTTACAAAGTATTAAAAACGAGGATCTAACTCTTATTTCTTACATCACACACACACACACACACACACACACACACACACACACACACACACACACAGGCTTCCTCTCCCCTCAGCCTCCCAATAGAGTTCTACCATAATTTTTAGCTAAGTCAGCAATAAGAATTTATATTTTTGTCCCCATAAAATGTTATTTACAACTGAACCATGCACAGTATTATGATTCTTTTAAAATATAGCTTTTTCTTCTTAAATCCTTCAGTTAAAAAGTCTTAGTTTTTGTTTGTCTTGTTTTGCTTTTTGATGGTGTGACTTTTTTTTTCCATGTACTTAGCACTAATTCCTCCCAAACACTACAGGAAAGGGGTTTTATAGTGTGGTTAAAACTATGCAGCACTCTATTAGTTTACCACTTACTAATGTTCTTATCAATTTTATTACTTTAAAAATGATAACCCTGCACATCTGATTGATTGTTTTGGGGGCATGCTTCATAGTGCCATTTGGATCCTTTCACATCACCTTAAAACTCTCCTTAAGCATCACCCTGAGAAAGAATTGCTTTCACTTCCCTCCTTTGTTGGGATCACATTTCCTGCATCCCATATCTTTTTGTTTGTTTGTTTTTTGTCTGACACTACTTTCCTGTCATCTCCTGAGAAACTGTGCAGAGGAAGTAGGATGTTTGAGAGCTGGTGTATCTGAAAAGAACTTCATTCTACTTCCACATGTAATTAATAGTTAATTACAGGGTATAGAAGTCCAAGATGGAAATTGTTTACCTTCTACATGTTAATAAACGCTTTTCACAGCCACTAGACACCTTTCAATTGTTGGAAAGTCTTGTACATCAGCAGTCCTCAACCTTTTTGGCACCAGGGACCAGTTTCGTGGAAGATCATTTTTCCATGGACCAGGGAATGGGGGTGGTTTCAGGATGTTTCAAATGCATTACATTCATTGTGTATGTTATTTCTATTATTATTCCATTGTAATATATAATGAAATAATTATACACTTACCGTAATGTAGAATCAGTGGGAACCCTGAGCTTGTTTTCCTGCAACTAGACAGTCCCATCTGGGGGTGATGAGAGACAGTGACAGATCATCAGGCATTAGATTCTCATAAGGAGTGTACAACATAGATCCCTTGCATGTGTGGTTCACATGATCTGATGGGAGGTAGAGCTCAGGCAGAAATGGAAGCCACGGGGAGTGGCTGTAAATATATATGAGGCTTCACTCATTCACCCGCCACTCGCCTCACGTTGAGTGGCCTGGGCTAACAGGCCACAGACTGGTAACAGTTTGGATCTATTTTTTTCTGATGAAACTTTTGGGATTTTCTACTTGTGACAGTCTGAAATTTTAAAATAATATACCATAATTAGGGTATTTTTCTATTCATTGTACTAGGCATTTGATGGTCCTTATCAATCTAGAAACGGTTGTCCTTCAGTTCTAAAAAAAAAAATTGTAAAATTTGTTAGGCACTCACTACAAGTCCCCACCACCAAGACACATACTGTTTGTATTTTTCCTCCATCTCATTAGAGATTTCATTTTTTTTCCATTTATCATTGTATTTTTAAATTTTTTGTTAATGTATTTTAAATTCCCAAGATCTCTTTGGTCTTGTCTGAACTTTCCCTTTTTAATTGCTTCCTGTTTTCTTTATTGCATTCAATATCTAATATTCTAATCTTGAGAATAGGCTTTATAGTTTTTTAAAAATACATTTTGCTCCTGGCTTTATCTCTGTTTCTGCTAAGTCCATTTATCTACTTGTTTGTCTTGTATTATTTTTCATGTTGCAGCTTTCCTCATGTGTATGATGATTATTATTAGTTCTTTAGTCATAATGAACAGTAGGGCATCATAAACCCATTTGGAAGTACCGTGCTTGAAGATAAGCAGGGTATGTAAACTGATGCAAAGTCACTTAGAAAAAATTTGCCAGAAGAAATGGGGCTTGACCAATGATATGTAGTCAATAGTAGAAACAACACTGTGGTAGTAGGTTAAGTTGAGCTGAATTTTGGACAGCTTTTGTTAGAGATGTCTGAGAGAGATCGAGGTCAAGTTAGAACAATGCAGGCAGTTGTAAAGAAAGATCTGGTATAATTGATGTGATATAAAAGTGATAGCTGAAACCAGATGAGGGATTTAACTGCCAAGATAGACAAGCATATGAGAAAAAGGTCACTTATTCCCTGAGCATAATCTGAACTAAAATCCAAATTACTATTTGGAAGTTTCTTTTCACTTTTAAGGAATATCTTCCACATAAGCAACAGAAGAGCAATCATCAAAAAAAAAAAAAAAAAAAAGAAGAAACTACTGGGTGGGAAAATTGTCATATTGCAATTATTCAAAAGTATCCATACTTAGGATAAAAATAATTAAGGTAAGTGGGCTGATAATAAAGATTTATTATCTTCAGCCTTCTAAGCACTTATCTAATTCATAACTAGTAAGCACTAGAGTATTGAAAGAGCCCTTCATGTCGCAGATTTTTATTGTAAAATATGAAACTCTACTGAATATTCATAAAGTCCTCCTGGGAATCATTGACAACTTTAGTATATACATGGGATTATTAACTAAACTGTTATGTGCACATTCATTCACCCATCCATTTATATATATATGCGTATATATGTATATATATATATATACACACACACACATATGTACACACAAACTTGCCTTTGAATACACATTGAATTTGAGGAATTAAAAGAGAAAATTAGCATGAGATATAACATGCTAGTAGTTTGGCCTAAGCTAAACTTCTCAAATGAGAAATTCTAAATTTCTCATTGGGGATATTTTGGAAGTTGATTTCTTTGCAAGATTCTCATTGGTCTTCAAAGTTAAAAGTTTAAGTAAAATGAAAAGTATAATTAAGTTTTAAGTTATTTAGATATTATCTTGATGTTTCATACTTCTGTGACTGGTCTTACCCATAGTTACTTCTCATTTTCAGGAAAATATACCTGTTACTATTCATCTCCCAGGGACTGCAGGACTGAAGACAAAGTGAGCTCCATTGCTCTACCTCTGTGTATCTTCACTGTATCCATCCATGGCAATAGAATAGAAATAGAATGAAATCCACAAGTTCACCACTATTCTGTCTTCATCACTGATGATGATGAAGAAACTGTATCATGCCAGCAATGAGGAAAGAGCAGAATTCAGAATACCCAGATCTGAATTCTTGTTTTACTTATCATAAACTGTAAAAGGATGCAAATAAAATTATCAAGTAGCTTCAAAGGTTATAATGAGGAAAAATATAAAACATGTATCACAATGCCTGGCATGTAATAAACATCCAATAAATATTAGCTACTATAATAAAGCTAATAGCTAACCTTGGAGGGTTTACACTGATCCAGGCACCACTACTACAAGTACCGGGTCCTATCTCCAATTTCTCCATTGCCTGCAGAGAACAACTTATTGCTGATTTTTCTTTACCACTGTGCTATTAAAGCAGTTTGACCTCATAAATTACATTGTTATATCTCGGGATCTGAGCTATAGTCTTATTTTCCTTCTTGTCCTTGCATTATGTATAATGCTGATTAAGAATTGAAGGGTGGAAGATGGGCTTCTTGTGCATAATCAAGAGCCAACAGAGCCTTAAGTTCTCACTGCCACTCAAGACACTTGGACAAAGGAATAAAACCAGAAGAAGGAAACAGGAAAGTGAAATTGAACCACAGTTTAAGGAAGGAAAATTATTTTAAAACAAAAGCAAACCTAAAAATGATAGCTAAAAGTAATACTTGGTTAAACTTTTATCTTAATTGTATACACAATAGAAGTAAGATATTTTCACTTTGATCTTAAGCATAGTATTTCAAAAAATGAAGGGAGTGACATTTTCAACAGACATATTGTTAAATGAATAATAAAGGATATAAGTACTCAAGAACAACTAGAATTCCATTTCTTTAATAATGAACTAGGTCTAAAATTATTCCAGGTATGTTAACATAATTTTGAGTGTGGTGGCTCCCTCAGTTGGGTAATTGGCCATTTAGTTCATTTATTAGATTCCCATGACTTTGTAGCAGTACTCTTGTTACTATTATCACCCCAACGCATTATAAGAATTGAAGTAGCCGGACACGATGGCTCACGCCTGTAATCCCAGCACTTTGGGAGGCCAAGGCAGGCGGATCACGAAGTCAGGAGATCGAGACAATCCTGGCCAACATGGTGAAACCCCGTCTCTACTAAAATACATAAAAAATTAGCCGGGCATGGTGTTACATGCCTGTAGTCCCAGCTACTCGGGAGGCTGAGGCAGGGGAATCCCTTGAACCTGGAAGGAGGAGTTTGCAGTGAGCTGAGATTGCACTACTGCACTCCAGCCTGGTGACAGAGTGAGACTCCATCTAAAAAAAAAAAAAAAAAAAAAAAAATTGAAGTAGTATTTCGGGATGTACTGAGTAAATGTACTGAGTAAATCAGAACTTGCTTCCATGATCTAGTAGTTCTGAAATTCAAAGCAAGTAATGCAATATTTTCTTAATTAATTTTCTTAATTAATTCTGACTCTTGTACCCCCTCCAATAAACACACACACACACACACACACTCACAGTCACTCTGAGAGAGGGAAATCTATAAAAATATATGTTATTAAAAGTGTTTTTAAAATTAAGGAGCACTTTTCTAAGTCCCAGATACAAAAAAACTTGTTATGTGATATTTACCTCAATTCTCTAGAAGTAAATGCTCTATTGTCTGTATGCGTGTTTATATTTGTTAATAGGTATCTTGTCTATGCCTAAGCAAACACTGAATGAAAGATTTGCATTATGAATGTATGTCAATGTAATCTATATTCTTTTTTTCTATTATGTTAGTGAATTTTATTTTATTTTTAAGTTAATTTTATTTTAATTTCCGAGATACTTGTGCAGGACGTGCAGGCTTGTTACACAGGTAAACATGTGCCATGGTAGTTTGCTGCACCTAGAAACCCATTGAAATTCATATCCAAATATAATTTTTGCTTTATTTTAAAATCATTTGTATTAACTTTTGATTATTTTTCTAAAATCCCTACAGAAAACAAACAAAATATTTTATGTCAGTGTATGAAGGCAGCAATACGGAGAACTTGATAAGATGGTGAATGAAACATAAATACTTTATTTTCTGCTATCAACTTCAAGTCTATTTTCTTTAAGTTAATTGTTTCTAGGCTTCTGCTAGATGGGTGGGTGATACGGTTTGGCTCTGTGTCCCCACCCAAATCTCATCCTGCAGCTCCCACAATTCCCACATGTTGTGGGAGGGACCCAGTGGGAGATGACTGAAACATGAAGGTGGGTCTTTCCTGTGTTGTTCTCGTGATAGTGAATGGGTCTCACGAGATCTGCTGGTTTTAAAAATGGGGGTTTCTTTGCACAAGCTCTCTCTTTGTCTGCTGCCATCCACATAAGATGTGACTTGCTCTTTTTTGGCTTTTACGATGATTGTGAGTACTCCCCGGCCATGTGGAACTGTAAGTCCAATAAACCTCTTTCTTTTGTAAATTGCCCAGTCTCAGGTATGTCTTTACCAGCAGCATGAAAACGGCCTAGTACAATGGGACATCCAGAGTGTGTGGAAACTGAGGATAGAAGATAATAGCACATTAGGGATGTAATAGTAAGAGAGAGGGAGATCATCAGAACAAAGAGAAGCAAACTAAAAAAAATAAGGATTCTCTTGTTTTTAACCTGTTAACATTTTATTTTTAATGTTTTGTACAGAACTCCCAAGTTCTCCAACTAGAACAGATCTCCAAAACAAAACAAGCAAAACTCAGGTACCAAACCATTACTTAAATAGCAAAGACTGTTTCATGCTTTTTTGATACACGCTCTTTTGCAAAGAGATAGACAGAGATAATGTGAACAGAAAACTAACAAGATAACTAAGGGGATTCATACATAGAACAAACCAACTCGAACCAAAGAAAAGCTATAAGCCTACAATTTTCCAAATAACAAAATGAAATGTAAATCATAGGAGGAGAATGAAATATACTAAATATTCAAATAGACAAAATTTCAAAATATAGAGCAAAATATAAAGTGACAAAATTGTGGTGGAAAAGATAAAATGCTATGACCTGGATATGTAACATATAGATAATAGGCATTACAAAGGAAGAAAAAATAAATGAAGGAGATGCATTAATTGAACAAATAATAGAAGTTTTCCTGAAGTGAAAAAACACTTGAGTCTGCAGGTTGAAAGAACAAACCACAGACAGGACTGGGTTGATGAGATAAACCTCCACCTGGATCTATCCTACAGAAACCACTGAACTGGGAAAACAGAGAAGAAAGCTTATGGGCATCTGGGTAGATATGAAAGGTTGGAAACAAAATGAAGAGATCGAATTGGGGTTATCCTGTGCTACATTTGAAGCTAGAAGGCAGTAGCAATAGATTTTATAGACCCCTGAGAGAATAGGACTTCAAGACTGGAATCCTAGTCTGGATCACACAATTTTCTTATTTGAGCAATATACAGTATTAACGATGTAGACTTTGTACAGTAAAGCAAGCCACACAGATAATTCATCTGAGGAAAGTGACAGAGGAGTGTAACCACACAACAAATGACCTGAAACAGACACCTCAGCAAGATAAAGAGAGGAAGAAGTAACCACAAATTCTGACTCTTGTACCTCCTCCAATAAATGCACACACACACACACACACACACACACGTAAACACACATAATGATGTATGCTCCAAGAATATCTGACATAAATTATAAAGAAAAACATTGAAAGAGCAGGATATACTTCAAAGCAAATTCTAATAATGGCCCAAAACCCAATAAATAACAGGCTCCAAGGAAAGCTAGATATTCCATAGGTGTGAGGTGGCAGCAAAATAAAAATAATCCAATTATTTCATTTGATAAAGGAGAGGGAGAAGGGTGGGCAGGAGACAAGTAAACGTATTCTTCCTGTCTCTTGGACTGAAATTGCAGTTGGGGAGTAAGGTGGGGGTAGAGTAGGAAAAAAAATTAGGATTTGAGAATCACTATATTTATGGGAAAATATAATATTGTTTTCAAAAATAGAGAAATATATGTTTAACTAGAGGTTAAAAGCAGAGGAAGATAACTGTGCAATATAATATCATATGTATAGAACTTTTAAATTAACAAGCAGAAATAAATGGACAGGACTGAAAAATAATAGGCCTAAAGAACAAATACTAGAAGATAAAAGAAGAAACAATAAAACTAAAGACATGTTAAATAATATGGAAAGAATAAAACCATGTAGGTATATACTACAATTAATCAAATTGCAAAGATGAAATATCATTATTATTTCTAATTAATAGAAACGAAGAGCTGGTACTTCAGGGTTTTTAGTCAGTCCTCTGATTATTACAGCCCATCTCTAATTGTTTGTTTAAATCCTATGCCACTTCCTTTCTAACTAACATCACTTTAAGAATATATTGGTTTTATTGTCAAACTGTTTTATCAATTTTCTCTGAAAAATTATCAATTTTGTGTCAATTGTCATAGAAATATTTAGTTAGCTTTCTTGTGTTGAAGTTGAGAAATATGATCTTTATGTAAGATTATGCAACAACTATTTTCTGTGTTATAATAGCAATATGTAATTAACCCCACATTGGCCCCTCAGCTAAACATTGATGTAAAAATCTAGCTCGTTTATGATAAAAGTATCTACAGTCTTCATATATCTCATACATTATAAGGAAAGTTGAAAAAATCTTGTGGGTTTTAGATGAGTTTTCCTGCAACATAAATATGAGTAATGGAAATGTATAGTAAGTTTGTTTCAGGTGCAAGGATTTTAATTGTTTACACTGACACTGGTGAATCTCATTTATAATTTTGAATTCTGCGAAATAATGCCAGAGACATCTGATCATAAATGAATACCACATTTACACTTTTTAGTTTAAACACATGCAAGCACACGACATACACAGGCGCCCCACTAGACCACATTTTTTTTGTATGTCCCCACTGTGAATATTCTCACCTTAATTTCGGAGCATCGATCCACATATTTATACACAGAATATATGTCATTGGAATATGAAATCCAGCTTATGTATTTTTCAGAAATCAGAAGTGAGGCCTTTATTTTAAGTATAAAATGAAAGTTTGTGGCAATGGCTATGTATCTGATGACGCAGCAGTTTGGAGTATTTGGGCCCCAGGATCAATGTATTGGGCATCCCACCAGGCCTAACACATTTTGCCTGACAAACGCTGGTTGAACTGAACCCTACATAGCCAGAGATCTTCAGAGAAATCCAGTTATGTCAAATTTATTTCTAAATAGTTCACTATAGGAATTATCTTCTGCAAATAAGCTCTAGACTTTCTTTTTCTGTTCAGATGTAAAAAAAAAAAAAGTACTTCATGGCTGATAAATAATTCAAATATTATTTTTCTCTCATGTTGCACCTCTTAGACTGAGTCTCAATGTCGTGGTGATAGGTGGGAACCAGTAACTAAAAGGCATCAGCACGTTGACATGGTTTCCTAAGCTGCAGAGCAAGTATTCTGAAAGCTTATTCTTTCTTTGGGACAAGATGCTGGTTATTTTTGTTATAAGCATATTATCAAAAGTAAAGTGACTTCAAGAGAATGAGAGTATAACTCACACACAAAATATGCAACAAATATTAAAATCTCAACAATAAGAAAAAGAACAACCTAATGGAAATATGCATGAAAGATCTGAAGAGACTTCTCACCGAAGAAGATACATAGATGGAAAATAAGAGCATGAAAACGTGCTCAATATCATATGTCATTAGGGGAATGAATATTAAAATAACAGTGAGATGCCACTACACACCTAGTAGACTGGCAGAAGTCCAACAACATCACCAAACGCTGAGGAGGATGGGGAACAACAGAACTCTCATTGCAGTTGGAAATACAAAATGGCACAGCCACTTTGGATTATGGCTTAGCAGTTTCTTACAAAATTAAACATCCTCTTACCATATGGTACAGCATTCATACTCCTTCGTATATACTCAAATGAGTTGAAACCTTATGTCTGCATCAAAACCTGCAAATGAATATCTATAGCAGCTTTACCTGTAATCATCAAAACTTGGAAGCAACTAAGATGTCCTTCAGTGGGTGAATGAATAAACTGTGATACATTCAGACCATATAGTATTTTTCAGCACTAAATAGAAATGATCTATCAAGCCATGAAAAGACACGCAGGAATCTTAAATGTATATTACCGAGTGAAAAAAATCTGGAAAAGCTACCTACTATATGATTCCAACTATATGACATTCTGCTGATAGCAAAACTGTGGGGACAGTAAAAAGGATCAGTGGTTGCCCGGAGTTAAGGGAAGGGAGACACAAATGGGCAGGGCACAGACAATTTTTAGAGCAGTGAAACTACAATGAATAGAGCAATGAATCTACAATGGTACACAAGTGTGTCAAAACCCATAGGATGTATATACCAAGAGTACACCCTAAGGTAAACTATGAACTTTGGATAATAGTGATTTGTCAGCATAGGCTCATCAACTGTAACAAAGCTACCACTCTGTTGGGGATATTTATACTAGAGAAGCCTGTGTGTGTTCAAGTCAGGGAATATATGGGACCTCTCTATGCTTTCTGTTTAATTTTGCTGTGAACCTAAAATTCTTCTAAAAGCAAAGTCCACTTTAAAAACATCAACAACAAAGTATAATTATCTTTAAATTATTTTTTCAAAAGGTTTTTTTTTAATTTTATTATTATTATACTTTAAGTTTTAGGGTACATGTGCACAATGTGCAGGTTTGTTACATATGTATACATGTGCCATGTTGGTGTGCTGCACCCATTAACTCATCATTTAGCATTAGGTATATCTCCTAATTCTATCCCTCCCCCCTCACCCCCACCCCACAACAGTCTCCGGTGTGTGATGTCCCCCTTCCTGTGTCCATGAATATGGTAAATCATGCAACAATCAAAACTACCACAGATTTGGCCAATAGTTGCAATATTGAAGACTGTATTTTTAATGAATAACTGACTAGTTTGAATCATATGAAACCATCGCCAACTGTTTTTGAGCTTTAAAAGGCACAGATTAATATGTAACAAGCTAATAAACACAGTACTTTAAAACTAGGGTTATTCTGGCAAAGTTAAATATATGTCCATCTTTTCAAATCAATTTTTCTACCATTTTCCAGATCCAATTTTCCCCAAACCATTTATTAGTACCGCACCACACTTCCTGACACTCTTGATTCTGACCAGTATTTTACTTGAAATTTTATCAGTACGTAATAAAAATATATTTAATTATAATGTAAAGAATATATATACTTCAATCTCTTTAATCAATTCTCTTTACTAATTCACTACATTGTAAGGTTTTTTGATGTTGAGACTATGATTTGCTTATCATCTATTATTTTCTAACTCCCACTATCTGTATCCAGTGGATACTTAAAAAAATAATGATAATTGACGGTTACATTCAGGAACCATAACATAATTTATTGTAACTGTTGCAACACATTACGTTATGGTTAAAGTGACTCCAAAAGTTCTCCAAGGATTGCAGACTCCTTTATGGCCTTGACCAATCACCTGGGCTGTGTGAACGATAATCATAAAAATCCTCTCTCTGAATACAGCATCTGTCTACTACTTAAAAGGGCAGGGAGAATATCCTCCGTAATGCCCTAAGGCTGTTTCTTGACATCTGGCAGCAATTTCTCTATTCATGTTTTGAGGCCAGAAGGTGACAAATGAGAGAATGTCTGACAACAGTGTGCTACCCCTGCTTTCAATCTATGTGCATGATCATGGGGATATCTAGAGCATCACGGAAATATAATAAACTCTTGCAGTAAACACATTTCTCCTGGCTATACAATGATGTTTACAACATGACCACTTTTAAACTACTTTCAAGAAAATTATCATATTTAAAATAGATAGTAAAGAACATGAAAATCCATTTATCATAAGAGACCTTATAGATGATTCCTGAGTTTTTTTTTCCTTTTACCTAGAACATAGACAATGCACAATAACAATGCTTTAGAAATTCGAACATATTTTAGTGTACTCTGCTAATTCACAACCTCTCACAAGATATATGAGTTTCCATATGGTTTATTAAAAAAGAACCCTATTGTGTTTTAACCACAGGCTCTTGTTCTTGTATATAAATAAGATTGCATATACTTAAATGTTAAATCTCACCCTGAAACTGCCGAATTTTTCCCTATGCACACAGTAATTACTGTATCTTTTATCCAAGGAAATGGAATATTTTCTGTTGCTTACACATCATTTCCAATAAGAAATGTGTTAATGGTAGAAAATATTTAAGGGACAATTAACATGAAATCCATTAACTCTAACCCACTACCTACCAAAGAGAAGCTACTACATACAGTAATCAGTGTGCACAAATGAAAGTATGGCTCTGTTGAGTCAGTGATTTCCATGTGCTGGGATGGCTTCTGGCTTCATCTCTTAACTCTGCTCAGTCTCTGTCAGTGACCCTTGGCCGTCTCCAACTATTCAAGCTGCAAACAGACTGAAACCAATTTGTTTTCCTTATGTTTTTAAAGCCACTAGCCTGGTATGCTAATTAGAAATAAATCGCTTGACCCATAAAAGAAACGGCAGGCAACCTGAAACTAAGGCATTATCCAACACTTCATGCTCCTTAGTGATGCCATTTTAAATATTTCAGACAGCCTATAAATAATTAAAACCTCACCACAGCAAATTATGTCCTATTATGCAAATAAATAGCCTCCTCCCTGGTTTCATTAAAGATTCTAAATGACAAGCTGAGCAGTTTAAACATAGCAAGGTATTGCAGTGAGGCGAGAAATCTTTCAATTTTTTTTTAATTGTTAGTGCCAAGTTTCATGTGGATTTTTACTCTAACACTTTAATTTGCATGAGCAAATAAACCTTTAATAAACCTTTTGTAAGTGGAGGAAATGCATCATTTAATTAAATTTGATTTGTTGTGAAACTATTGTGCCTCATGCATATTTAACAGCCACAAACTCTCCTTTTTACTGAAAAGAGTGCAATATTATGTAAGAGAATAATTTTCAAAAGTGAACTGACAGTATCTGAGAAATTGAGAGTAATCAATAAATGCTTTGGATTAACTTTTCAATAACATTGATAGACCTGCACACATATAAATATCAATTGAGTGCTTAAATTGAGCTACTTCATGTCAAGTTTCTATGCATACTTTTTGAAACCAATATCAAAAACAGGTTTAGTTTATGAAGGTTTCAAAACTAATTTGTCAAAACTTTCAGTCTTAGTTTCTGTTTCCTTAAGGTGTTTGATTCACGTCAAGTTAAAAGAACCCTGAGGATTATAAAGTAGACTACATTCACTGTAATACGCTGTGGGGGAACAACACCCTATTTTTTTAGTCTACAAATGTTCTATCATAACAGAGATGCCACAAAATAGAGAAATGCACTCTAGTCAAAGTATATAGATATCTTGGCCCATAAATAATTAAAATATTATATTCCCCTGAAACATATTCTCACATTTTTACTTCAATTAAAACATTATAAACATCAAAGGATATTCTTCTATAATTTATTTACTGGTAATTAATTGTTGAAGGATTGTCTGCCACACTGTAATAAGCCAACAGAACACTGCTTCTTGTAATAATAAATGTGACTTTCTCTCACACCTACAAGCCAAGGAGTTTTCTAAAACCCCTTATATACTCTTATTAACAATTTTAAAAGGTCGTTGTGAGTTGAAAAAAACTTGTTATATGTAGTATAAATTATGCTTGCATAAAATCTTAATGAAAATAGGTAGATTTATCACCTCAGAAAATAAAAAAGTTAACGGGATAATTATTATATGAATAAGCTAAATGATAACTGTCTTTGAAAATATTGTGATATGTTATTTATGTTATGGTAGCCTAGATATTTTTAGAAAATAATTTTGATTTAACAATGATTATTATAAATATATGAAGCCTTTTAGTAGAGTCAATTATATTCAAGTAATGGTACTTGCTAAAGAAAAGGAATGGTTCAGTAATTATTCAAAAAAAAAAAAAAAAAGGTGGCTTGGCTTAGACTTTATCAATGTCCTCAAAATATCAAGCATCTCCCTTTCCCCAATAGTTAAATTACCACTTACTTTGAGAAAGAATAGTCATACCTCCCTATCCACCACACACATTCACCAAGACTTATAATTACTTTACCTCTGAGTCCACCGTTGTATATTTTATTCTCGTCTCAGAAGTTGAGGTCTCCCTCCTCATGGATAATCTCTTTAATAGACTTCATCCTACTTCCCTATTTTTCATTTAGGTTTTCCTCAATAATAAGTAACTTAGCTTTCTTCTATTTTCAACTTCTCTTTCTCTGCCACCTCTTATCATTCTTTCTTATCATTGAAATAAATGAAAAACAAATCTATAAATGATTCGTACGTCAACAAATGAAATCAAGAGAAAACCCCTCTCCTTACTCCATGTTTCTCTCTAGTTGCCACTCTTTCGTTTCACTCCCTGTTAATAAATTCCATTCACGTTATACAGGCACACCTGAGAGATACTGCAAGTGAGGATCGAGATCACTGCAATTAAGCAACTGTCCCAATAAAGCAAGTCACAATTTTTTCGGCCCAGTTACATTTACACTACACTGTAGTCTATAAAATGTATAATAACATCATGTCTAAAAAACCAATGAAAATACCGTAATTAAAAATATTTTAATGCTAAAAATGCTAACAGTCATCTGAGCCTTCAGCCAGTTACAACATTTCTGCTGGTGGAAGGTCTTACCTCCATATTGATGGCTGCTGATGATGACAACGATGGTGGTTAAACCCTGGGGTGGCTGTGACAATTTCTTTTCTTTTTCTTTCTTTCATTTTTTTTTTCTTTTTTGTAGATGGAATCTCACTCTGTGGCCCAGGCTGGAGTGCAGTGGCACAATCTCAGCTTACTGCACCCTCTGCCTCCCAGGTTCAAGCAATTCTATTGCCTCAGCTTCCCGAGTAGGTGGGACTACAGGGGCACGCAGCCACGCCCGGCTAATTTTTTGCATTTTAGTAGAGATGGGGTTTCACCTGGGTTTCCCAGGCTAGTTGTGAATTCCTGAGCTCAGGAAATCTGCCCGCCTCGGTCTCCCAAAGTGCTGGGATTACAGGTGTGAGCAACCATGCCTGGACGATGATTTCTTAAAATAAGACAATGAAGTTTGCCTCATCAATTGACTCTTCCTTTCAGAAAAGATTTCTTTGTGGCATGCGTTGCCGTTTGATAACAATGTACCCAAATTAGAACTTCTTTCAAAACTGGAGTCAATCCTCTCATACCCTGTGGCTGCTTTACGAACTAAGTTTACAGAATATTCTAAACCCTTTGTTGTCATTTCAACAAAGTTCATCGCATCTTCACCGGAAGTAGAGGCTGTCTCAAGAAACCACTTTATTTGCTCATCCATAACAAGCAGCCTCTCATCCCTTAAGGATTTATTATGAGGTAGCAGCAATTCAGTCACGTTTTCAGGCTCTGCTTCTAATTCTAGTTATCTTGCTATTTCCAGACCATCTTCAGTTACTTCCTCCACTGAAGTCTTGAACCCCTCAAAGTCATCCATGAGAGTTGGAATCAACTTCTTTCAAAGTACTATTAATGTTGATATTTCGACCTCCTTGTTCTTAATGCAATTTAGAGTAATGAAACATTTCCAGAAGGTTTTCTCTTTTTTTTTTGAGATGGAGTCTTGCTCTTTTACCCAGGCTGGAGTGAGTGGCGGGATCTCGGCTCACTGCAATCTCTGCCTCCACGTTCCAGCAATTCTCCTGCCTTGCCTCACTCAGCCTCCTGAGTAGCTGGGATTACAGGGGTGCACCACCTTGCCAGGCTAGTTTTTGTATTTTTAGTAGAGACAGGGTTTCACCATGTTGGCCAGGCTGGTCTTAAACTCCTGACCTCAGAAGATCTGCCCTTCTCAGCCTCCCAAAATGCTGGGATTACAGGTATGAGCCACCATGCCCAGCCTCCAGAAGGTTTTCAATTGACTATACCCAGATCAATCAGAGGAATCACTATCTATGGAATCTATATCCCCATGAAATGTATTTCTTGAATCATAATGCTTGAAAGTCAAAATTACTCCTTGATCCATGGGTGGCAGAATAGATGTTCCGTTGGCAGGCTTGAAAACAACATTAATCTCCCTGTACATCTCTATCAGAGCTTTTGGATGGCCAGGTGCATTGTCAATGAGCAGTACTACTTTGAAAGGAATATTATTTTCTGTGCACTAGGTCTCAAAAGAAAGCTAAAAATATTCAGTAAATCATGCTATAAACAGATGTGCTGTAATCCAGGTTTTATTCCACTTACCACAGGCTACGTAGATTTAGCATAATTCTTGTTTTAAAATTTTCAGAATGGTAAATTCATATTGGCTTCAACTTAAGGTCACCAGCTGCATTAACCCCTAATAGAAGAGTCAACCTATTCTTTATAGCTTTGAAGCCAGGCATCAACTTCTCCTTCTTAGCTATGAAAGTCCAGAGGAGATCTTCTCCCAATACAAAGCTGCGTTTTTCACTAAAAATTTGTTTTAGTGTAGGCCCTTTCACCAATTATTTTAGCTAGGTCTTCTGGATAACTTGCTGCAGCTTCTCCATCAGCAGTTGCTGCTTCACCTTACATTTCTATGTTATGCAGATGGCATCTTTCCTTACCTTCGTGAGCCAGCCTCTCCTAGTCTCCTACTTTTCTTCTGCAGCTGCCTCACCTCTCTCAGCCTTCATAGAATTGAAGTGAGTTAGGGCCTTCCCCTAGATTAGACGTTGGCTTAAGGGAATGGTGTGGCTGGTTTGATCTTCTATTCAGGCCACTAAAACTTTCTCCATATCAACAATAAGGTTTTGCTTTCTTCTCATTGGTGTGTTCATTAAAGTAGCACTTTTAATTTCCTTCCAGAACTTTTCCTTTGCATTCATAATTTGGCTAGTTTTGGTGCAAGAGGTCTAGCTTTTGTCCTATATTGGCTTTTGACATGCCTTCCTCACTGAGCTTCGTCATTTCTAGCTTTGGATTTAAAGTAAGAGACATGTAACTATTCCTTTCACCTGAATACTTAGAAGCCATTGTAGGCTTAACTGGCCTAATTTCAATATTGTTGTGTCTCAGAGAATAGGGATGCCCCAGGAGAAGGACAGAGATGGCAGAACGACAGGTCAGTGGGGCATTCAGAACACACACAACACTTAACAAGTGAGTTTGCCGTTTTACATGGTTCTGGTTCATGGCACCCCAAAACAATTACAACAGTAACATCAACGATCTCTGATCACAGGTTACCGTAACAGGTGTGATAATAATGAACAAGTTTTAGTTATTGCAAGAATTACCAAAATGTAACAGAGGCCAAAAGAGAGAAAGAACGTGCTGTTGGAAAAAAATGCTGCCAATAAACTTGCTCCACACAGTTGCCAAAACCTTTAATTTGTAAAAAATGTAGTATCTGTGGTTGTTTTAACCACAAGGTTAAAATCTGTAAAGCAAGGTTCAATAAAATGAGGTGTGCCTATATACATTTATGAAAATAGTAATTTACTTTTATATTTTCACTGTCTAATTTTCACCAACTATTTAATCCCCTTTAATCTCACTTCTGCTGCCATTAGTAGTGCCTTGGACAGTGTTTTAATAAATGGTCTCCTATTTTGTGAGACCAATGTACACTGTTCTTAAACTTCCTGTGGCTTCTGTTCCTGTTAGCAATTTATAGTCTTGAGAACATGCCTTACTTGGTTTCCTTACGTGATCCTCTCTAGGTCTCTGTCCTCTTCCTAAATGTTCTTTCCCAGTCTCCTTCCTCCTTCTTCTCTGTCCCTGTGTCCCTCTTTGTGATTCTATTCAATCCTCTCTTTTTTACTATTCTCTAAGGTAATGAAATCTTTGTCCTTGGTTTTAACAACCACATGTAAATACATAAGTCCCACATTTATTGATTGATCTGCTTTTCTGTGAAATCTAACTATTCAGTTGCCTATCATAGAACTCTACCTGGATGTCCCATAAATCTCTAAAATGCCTGAATTTCAGTTCCTAAATATGTCAAAAACCTATCATATTCCCGATGTCCCAACTATTATTTGTTAGACCAGTCTTTTTCTTTTCTTTTCTTTCTTTTCTTTTTTTTTTTCTTTTCTTTTCTTTTTTTTGAGAAGGAGTCTTGCTCTGTCGCCCAGGCTGGAGTGCAGTGGTGTGATCTCGGCTCACTGCAACCTCCATTGGTTCAAGCGATTCTCCTGCCTCATCCTCCTGAGTAGCTAGACCAGGCTTTTTCTAATAAAGTGGAAGGATAAATGGATTGATAGATTGGATAAATGGAAACATGATCTCTAATCTGCCATCACGACCCAGTTAGTTTCTCCATCCCTGACCCATATTTGCTGTTGCTGATAGTAATTTCTTACATCAAAAATCTCTTAAAATTATTATTTTCAGTAAAATTTGTCATTGTTTCCTCTCATGCACAGGACAACAGCTCAAATTTCTTAGCATTGTATATAGGTTTGCCATGAGTACACCCCACTCAGGTATCTTCTCTTCCACACCTCACACCCTCATCTCCTCTGTTGGCCTACTAAGTTTCCAATGTACCTCTAATTCCTGCTCAGGTACTGCCTTCACCTCCAAACAGTCCTTGAAAGTCCCATAGCAAGTTATTCACTGCCTTCACGGCAGGGCTTCTGTGTCTTCTCTTTCATCTCTACTCGCATATCCCACCACAATGTAATCATTTATTTTCATGAATTTTTCTCCAACTAGACTGATGGTTCCATATTTTTACTTTTATGTTTTGTTTTTAAGACAGGGCTTTGTGGTCACCCAGGCTAGAGCACAGTGGTGCAATCATAGCTCACTGCAACCTTGAACTTCCAGGCACAAGTAATCCTCCCACCTCAGCCTCCCACGTAGCTGCTACCGTAGATGCCTGCCACCACGTCTGGCTAATTTTTTTAAAATATATTTTTATAGAGTTGGGGACTTGCTTTGTGGAGCAGGCTGATCTCAAATTCCTGAGTTCAAGTGATCTTCCCGCTTCAATCTCCTGAGTAGCTGGGACCACAGGCGCGCACCACCACACCTGGCCAGGGGTTCCCATTTATCTTTGTAGCTTCAGCACTTATATTGGTGTCTACCGTATATATCACAAATTTGTTATTAAGCGATTGTAATGGTTAATTATAGAAAAGAAGCAGAACAATCAATTCCATAGAATAGAAGTAAGGAAAAAGAGCTCTAGATTTGGAGAAAGAAACGAGTTCAAATCTTGATTCTATCCTTGTGGTCTTTAGCAAATCATGTAATCTCAGTGAGGTGAGGCTATCTCATCTGTAAATTTAGAAAATAATACTTTATAAAAACATAGTAGTTAGGCATATAAAATCTGTAACATAGTGCCTGATATGCAAAAGCCACTGGGCAAAAAGTGGTATATTATTTTGGATTCTTTATGGTAGATCCTTCACTTAAACAGTCTTTCCTAACAGCTAATTGTTGAAAAATTGCAAAATAAAATATTATCTGAGCTGGGTAACATTTTGTGTCAATTAAAAATAATCTATTATTATAAAATTAACATATGAATCTACAAAACAAATTTATATCCCTTTATGACTGAGTCCATCTCAATATGTCTATGTTCTAGTTTTTGATATGAGAGAGGTCACATAAGCAAAAGTATATGGGGTTACTTAGACTAAGGGTTCCTGATGAAGGGGGTAGGAAGATAAGGGATGGAAAATTCTTAGAATGTTCACAGAAGTTGATTACTGTAAAACCTTGAACCAAAATAACTGAAGTGTAATATTGTAATATAAATACAAATAATAATTATTGACAGCAATAAGGCTGATATATTATACTATCAGTGAATACTGTTAGTCATAAAATGTTCATTTGTGCTAGAATATAGAGAATGAAATTTTATTCTGCTGAAAATTACACGTTAAGGAAAAGAGGCTGAAAAAGAAGTGCTGCTTGTCAGAATCTCCTAGACTAACACTAGCTGAGAAACTGCTGCACTGACAGGAATCCACAGGAATTATTTCACGTGCTTGTCTTAGAGTATACAACTTAACCTTCCAATTGACATTTGACCATAGTCTAGGGTTAGTGCTTGACATATTAGACACATCTTATAGTGAATTTTGTTACTAGTAATTGTTTCCTTTTCCAGTTTATGTTTTTGTATTAAGAAACATTACCATAATTTTGATATTGGCATCACTTATTATATATGATAGTTCTTCGTACTATTCTAGGCTTGTAAATTAGCCGGCGTAGTATATTGGGTCTACATTCAAAACTTACAATCTCAGTGGCTTAACATAATTAAAGTTGAATTCTCATTTAGTTGCAGTGGTTAATTGCAGGTAATTCTGGTGTTCATTTATTTCCATTCTGCCATTCAGGGCAGCAACCTTCTGCCATCTGACAGCTCCAAGTTCCTTGACGGGTGTGTGCAACCAGTTGGTGAAGAATGAGCATGAAAGAGGGTGGGTGTTAGGGTTTTAAAAGGGAAGACCTGGAAGTGATGCATATAATTTCTGCTGGCATTCTAT
Organism: Pan paniscus; assembly: GCF_029289425.2. Taxonomy (NCBI): domain Eukaryota; kingdom Metazoa; phylum Chordata; class Mammalia; order Primates; family Hominidae; genus Pan; species Pan paniscus. The sequence continues at coordinate 178,027,079 of NC_073252.2, read as the reverse complement.
TGGCTAGATAGAGCTCAGGCACATGGTCAGACTGGAATTGAAAGGGACTAAGACATATACCTTACTTATGCAATAGCAGAGGAGAAAAGGGCATCTGTTTCATGAACGGGTGGGGAAGCCTTTCCATAGAGTTTCCTCAAATTTATTCACGTTTAGGTATTCGTTGTTGTTTTTTTTTTCCAAATACCAGCACCTCTTACCTCAAGGATTTGGCAATGATACACATCCTTATCATTCTATTCTCCCATTACTGCTTGTCCATTTCAAATAATAATATTATTAATAATCATATCTGTTATATTACTTTTATATCTATCACTTTATAAAACCTGAACATATTCTCTTGGAGAAAGATTGTCTCAATTTTATAGAAGAAGAATCTGAGATCAAGAGAGTTCCAAAATAATCTAAGAAGTTAAGCAAAGATTAAGATGCTATTTTCCAAGCAGTCCTCGTGTTAGATATCATTTTATGTAAAAATGAGATAGTGGATGATTTTTTATGCTGATTTTTATGTTGTATTTCATATACATGCAAATGTGATCCTTACTATTGAAAAAAGAGTGTATCTTTAAATATATATATTTTATTTTTTATTATATATCTATTTATTTTTGTCTTTATATGATATTAAATGTGGGAATAACTTTTTGTTATTTTAGTCTTGATAGACATGAAAATCTTTGTTTTATTTTTAAGTTTATGAATGTTCTTGAAAAGATGCTTCAGAGTAATTTACTGAAAACCATTACAGGTGACAATTCTACTTCCACAGAAAAAAATCACTTTACATTTTGAAAGACAGAACTCGAACTTCGGGTGCCAACTTTGCAAAGGATATGACATCGTTTTCATAATTTTATTTTAAATATCTTAATAAAGTAGACTATTTCAATTTTTGGCATTTAAGTAAAGCATTTTCAGTTAAAACTAGCATAGCTTTTCTCATTGGGTAATTTTAAAGTACATTTTCTGGTCATAATTATGCCTTTCAACTACCCAATATTAAGGCTGAAATAAAATATGACATTTTAAGTCATGCAAATTTTTCAGTTATACCAGGACAAAAGACTAAAAATATGAACAGAAACTATCACTGATATATTTGACATTTAAATATTTAGCAGGTTTTCCCTTCTTGAACTGAGATAATTATTTCTGAAATCGTACTGGATATATTTTAAATAGAATATTCTAAACTCTGACTAAATTTGACATCTCTAATTGAGATACTTATTTTTATGTTTTAGTTTTTTGACATGAGAATATTGACTAATTTATACTTGCTTAAATATCTTTATGGAATTATATATTTCTTCTCTGGAAAAATTAGAAGCCCAAACTTGTGAAGTGTAGATCACTCTCTGATGTTTTGTATTCTAATTTTAACTTTGCCTTCCTTTACTTTTCCTATCCTTATTTCTCTCCTTCTATTTTATTTTGTTTTTCACCTTATATTACATGTATATTTTATAAGCTGCCACAAATTTTTTATAAGAATTACGTATTTATGTACCAGTTTCTTGAAGCAAACACAAAATGATAAATCATAGTTAGTCATTAATATTCTCTGCTTAGCCTGTGTGGGAGGCTCTCACAGTATTTTGCTAAAAGATGAATAATTCCAGAAACTGACTTAAGATATTAATGCAAACATGCTAAGTCGGTTTGTTAATCATTAAAAGTAAATATTTGGATGAAGGTGTACTATAAAATAGATGCCCTTCAGGTGCCATCAACTCATTCTGATTGTGTAACCCAGAGATCAAATTATAATTCCATTTTATTTATTTATTTTTATCAACATTTTATTTTGGGATAATGATAGATTTGCATGCAGTTATGCAAAATAAAACAAAAACATCCCCCTGCTTTACCTAGTTTTCCCTAGTGACAACATCTTTCAAAACTCTGGTACAATATGATACCCAGGACATTGACATTGTTAAACCAGAGATACAGAACATTTTCATCACCATGAGGATCCCCCATATTCGTTTTCTAGAGCTGTCCTAACCCCTAACCAATGACCACAAGCTGGACAGCTTAAAACAACGGATATTTATTCTCTCACCGTTCTGGAGGCCAGAAGCCTAAAATCAAGGTAGCAGCAGTGCTGCATTCCCTTCCAAGGTTTAGAAGTGAATCCTTCCTGGCCTAGTCCAGCTATTGCCTTGCCTCTTTTGCTGGCTTCAGGTGTTCCTGGACCTGTGGTTGTAAAACTTCAATCTCTGCCTCTGTCTTCACATGGCCTTCTCTCATCTCTTCGGCTTATTACATGGGCACTTATACTGGATTTAGGGTTCACCCAGATAATCCAGGATAATGTCATCTTGAGATCTTTAATGACATCGGCAAAACCCCTTTTTCCACATATGGTCATATTCATAGGCTTCAGGCATTAGCATATATTCACATGCTTTATTAGTGTGGGCGGGGAATACAGTTGAACCCACTCATTTTACCCTTTTATAGCCATACCCACTTCCTTCACCTCATCCCCTCCTTAATTCCTGGAAATCACTAGTATCTTTTCCATTTGGTAATTTTGTCTTTTCAATAATGTGACTTCAGTGGAATCGTGTAGCTTTTTGGTATTGATTTCTGTCAGCAGGCATCATTTTCTGGAGAATTATCCAGGTTGTTGCACATATCAATAATTCATTCCCTTTGATCACTGAATAGTATTCCATCGTATAGAGGTACCGCAGTCTGTTTAACCCTTCATCTGTTAAAGGGTGTCTGTCTGGATAGTTTTTAGTTTGTGGATATTATGAATCAACCTATTATAAACATTTGTTTACTCGTTTTTGTGTCAACATAAGTCTGTATTTCTCTGAAATAAAAGGCCAGGAGGTCAATTTTTGGGTTTTAACGCGTTTACTTTTTTTAAAGAAACTGCAAAACTATTTTCCAGAATGTATCTACCGTTTTATCTTTCCACCAGCATAGTGTGAGTGATCCAGTTCCTTTGCAGCCTCACCAGGATTTAGTGTTTTTACTGTCTTTGATTTTAGTTTTTATGAAAGATATGCAGTAATATCTCATTATGGTTTTAATATTAATTATCCAAATGCAAATAATTTTGAGTATCTTTTCATTTTTTTTGCCATATGTTTTTCATTTTCTGTGAAATTTCTTCATATCTTTTGCCTATTCTCTCTTTGTTTTTGTTACTGTTGAGTTCTGTTTTCTGAGACAGAATCTCTCTCTGTCGGCCAGGCTGGAGTACAATGGCGCGATCTCAACTCACTGCAACCTTCGCCTCCCGGGTTCAAGCGATTCTACTGCGTCTGCCTCCCAAGTATTAATTTAAATAATCAATTAATTAATTAACCATGTCCTGCTAGTTTTTGTATTTTTAGTAGAGACAGGGTTTCACCATGTTGGCCAGGCTGGTCTTGAACTCCTGACCTCACGTGATCTGCCTGCTTCAGCTTCCCAAAGTGCTGGGATTACAGGCATGAGCCACTGCAACTAGCTACTACTGAGTTTTGAGAGTTGAAAAAATAGACCTAGATGTTAGTCCTTCTACCTATATGTAGATTTCAAATATTTTAGCTGCCCAGTAACTGATCTGTTACCCTCTTTACAGAGGTGTTTTTTTTTTTTTTTTGCAAAGTAAACATTTTGATGAAATCCAATTAACTATTTTTTTCTTTGAGAGACCATGATTTTGATACCACGACAAGGAACTCTTCGTTTAGCCCTAGACACTGGAAATTTTCTCCTATATTTATTCTAAAAGTTTTACAGTTGTTTTACATTTATGTCTCTGTGTGGCCTTTCTTGAGTTAATTTTTTAATAAGATGTAAGCCTTACATTAAGATACTGTTTTTTGGTCTGTGGAGTTCGATGGCTCCAGTACCATTTGTTGAAATGCTTTTGCCCCTTCTTAAGAGATTAGGTGAGTGTATCTGTGTGTGTCTATTTCTGGGCTCTCTGTTCTGTCCATTGGCCGATGTTTCTATCTCTCCACCAACACCAAACATTCTTAATGAACACAGATGTAAAGTAAGTTTTGATACTGGGTATTCAGATTCCACCTACTTTATTATTCTCTGTAAAGATTACTGTAGCTATCCTAGGACCTATGCCTTTCCAGATAAATTTTATAACAATCTTTTCTATACCTACGAAACATTTTGCTGAGATTTTGATCAGAATTGCATTAAACCTCCAGTATAAATTTAGAAAGAATTGACTACTTACTAAGTTTACTCTTTCAATTCAAGGAACTAAGTTTAGTCTCTGTTCGTTGGATCTTATTTGATTTCTTTTAGCAGTGGTGTGTAGTTTCAATTTATACCTAAATATTTCATTTCATTTTTAGTGATTATAAATGATATCACATTCTTTGGTTCATTTCCCATGTATTCATTGTGAATATATAGGAATATAACTTTTTAATATACATCTTATATTCTGTAAACTTGCTGAACTTACTTACTGTTTTTAGGAATATTTTTGTAGATTCCTTGAGATTTTCCATGCGAACAACCAAGTCATCTGTAGGCAGGGACATTTATTTCTTCCTTTCTGCTTTGTGTTTGTTGTTATTATTATTATTTGCCCTACTGCACTGATTAGAATTTCAAGCACTGTTAGATAAGTGTGGTGAGAGCAGACATTTTTGCCTTGTTCCTGACCTTAGAGAAAAAGCATTCCGTCTGTCATCATTATGAAAATACCCATAGGTTTTGTAGATGTTCTTTACCAGGTTAAGAAATATCCCTCTCTATTTCTAGTTTTCTGAGAGTTTTATTATAAATGGTTTTTGAATATTTAAAATGCCATTTCTGCATCAATTGTATGACCATGTGATTTTTCCTCTAATTGGAAAATTAGAAGAGTTTTGTTAATTCTGTTAATATGGAGGCCTACACTGTTTGATTTTTGAATACTGAATTGCCTTGTTTCCTTAGAATAGAAGATACTTGGTTATAATATGTAATCCTTTTGATATACTGCTGAATTTTATTTCAATTTACTAATATTTTCTTAAATATTTTCTGTCATATTTATGAGGGTTATTGATATGTTGCTTTCTTTCTCTTTATTTCCTTATATTTTATTTTTTACAGTTTTATTCTGGTTTTGATATGAATCAAAACCAGAGTAATACTAGCTTTCTAAAGTCTATCAAAAAGTGTTCCCTCCCCCTCAATAATCTGGATTCTTTAGAATTGATGTTAATTCTTCTTTAAATAATTTCTCTGGTGAAACCATCTGGGCTCAGAGATTTCATTTTGGCAATGTCTAATTATGAATTCAGTTTCTTTACTACTTAAAAGACTATCCCAATTAGCAATTTATGTTGAGTCAATTGAAGTAGCTTTTTTTTTTTTTAAAGAAAGTGGTCCATTTCATGTAAGGTATCAAATTTATGTGTCTAGAGTTGTTCATTGTAATCTCTCATCATCCTTTTGATGATTGCAGGATATAGTGAAGCATCTTCAGTGCCATTCTACATGCTGGTAATTCATGTCTTTCTCTTATTTTTCATCATTCGTGTCAATTTTGTTGATCTTTCAAAGAACTAGCTTTTTTGTTCATTGATTTTTTATATTGTTTTGCTGCTTCCAATTTCATTTGTTTCTGCTCTTAACTGTCTCATAACTTTATCATTTTTTTCTTTCTGATGTTTTAAAATTACTTTTCTAGATTCTTGGGATGCAAACTATGATAGCTGATTTGAGATTATTTTTCTTTTCTAATTACGCATTTAGTGCAAAAATTCCTTTAACACTGCTTTATCTGTGTCACATAACTTTTAATATGCGTTATTTTCTATTTATTTTATTTTCCTTGATCCTTCCCCTTTGATAGTGAGATTACTTAAAAGATTGTTGCTTAGTGTCAATGTGTTGGGTGATTTTCCTGTGGTTCTCAGAATTACATTATTTATACATAACTCATAACACTCCAGTAGTGTCATTATTTCATCAGTTCAAATGAAGTAGGGAAAACTTACTTCTTTTAGGCTCCTCTATTCTTCCCTATTTATAATATATTTGTCATAAATATTTCATCTGCATTCACATAGAACCACTTGAGGCAGTGTTATAATTCTGGCTTCAAACATCAAACCTACTCTCTTAAAGTCAAGAGGAGATGGAAAGCCTATAATATTTACCCATATTTGTTTTAATCATATGATTTCTTCCTTCCTGATCTTCCAAGATTCCTTTTTCTATTTTTTCCTTTCTGTTTAGAGAACTTCCTTCAGTCATTATTTTAGGGTATGTCTGCTGGTAATAAATATTCTGAATTATATATCATCTGAGAATGTCTTGATCTTCCCTTAATTTCTGAATGACATTTTCAAGGCTATAGGATTTGGTGTTGACGGTTCCTTTCCTCCAGCACTTGAAATATATTGTGTCCTATTAATTTGGCTTCCATTGTTCCAGATCAGAACCCTACTGTGATTATGAATTTCTCCTGTAACTAAGGTGTCATTTTTTATTTGGCTATTTTCAAGATTTTTCTTTGTCTTTAGATTTCAGAAGTTAATTGTTTGACGTGGATTTCTTTGGATTATTTTGTTGAAGGTTTGCTCAGCTTCTTGATTCTGTAGTTTCCTGTATCAGGCCAAACATCTTTATTTTTTAAGTCATTATTTTTCAAGTAACTTTTTCACCTTTGCACCCTTCCTCCTCTCCTTTAGGTACTCTGGTTGCATGATTTTTTTTTTCCTAATATCTTTTTTTTCTTTGAGACTGAGTCACACTCTGTCGCCCGGCGTTGGAGTGCAGTGGCGTGATCTTGGCTCACTGCAACCTCTGCCTCCCAGGTTCAAGCAATTCTCCTGCCTCAGTCTCCCAAGTAGCTGGGATTACAGGTGCCCAACACTATGCCCAGCTAATTTTTTTTTTTTTTGTATTTTTAGTAGAGACGGGGGTCTCACCATGTTGGCCAGGCTGATCTCGAACTCCTGACCTAGTGATTTGCCCTCCTGGGCCTCCCAAATTGCTAGTATTACAGGCAATTACAGGCGTGAGCCATCACACCTGGCCTTTTTCTAATATCTTCTGTTATAGTCCCTTAGATCTCTGATGCTCTGTCATTTTTGTTATTGTTTTCCAGCTATCTTTTCTCTGTTGTTCAGACCGGGTAACTTTTCTTATTCTATCTTCCAGTTTCCTGATCTTTTACTCTATCTCCTCCATTAAGCTGTTGAGTCCAAACACTAAACTTTCACATTGATTATTAATTTTTAAATATTCAAATTTCCCCTTTGTTCTTTATATCTCTTTGCTGGCACTTTCTATTTGTAAGTGCTCCTTGAAACATTTTACAATGGCTGCCTCGCAACGTTTGTAGGTAATTCTATATCTGTTATCACATATTTATAATTACTGACTGTCCTTTTCATTCAGCTTATATGTTTGTTTGTTTTGACACAGAGTCTCACTCTGTCACCCAGGCTGGAGTGTGGTGGCACAATCATGGCTCACTGCAGCCTCGACCTCCCAGACTCAAGTGATTCTCCTGCCTCAGCCTCCAGAGCAGCTGGAACTACAGGCATGCGCCACCACACTTGGCTAGCTTTTTAAAAATTTTAAGTACAGATGAGGTCTTGCTATGTTGCCCAGGCTGGTCTTGAACTCCTGAGCTCAAGTGATCCTCCTGTCTTGGCCTCCCGAAGTGCTAGAGTTACAGGTGTTACCTACCATGCCTGGCGCATTTGGTTTTAGGTCTTCCTGGATCTTGGTATGACAAGTGATTTTCAATTTAAAAGTGGACATTTCCAATCATGTGATGAAGCTTGTATTTAAACCGTGCATTTTAGCTGGCATGATCTGACTCCACTCTGACAGAATGGGAGGGTGCCACTTCATTGCTGCCTGGTGGAGTGAGAAGCCCAGATCCCCTGTGGCCAGTCTACGCGGCCAGTCTATGTGACCAGTCTATGGGACTCTCCACCGGGCTCTGCTGACTCCATCATAATGGGCAGGGTGGTGGAGGGGGGCTTGTTCTTGTGCGGTGAGGATGCAGCACTAGGATCCTCACATCACATAAACTGACACTATGGCCGGGAGTGAGGGGAAGGGGCATGGGGATTTCTTACAGCGAGAGAAGATGAACATCAAGTTTCTTATCTGGCTCTCTCTCACACCAACCACCCCAGCAGGGTTTGGGGAGCACATCGTTGTGGCCTCGAGAGGAAGAAACTTTGTGCCCCCCAATTGATATGTATTGTGGGAGTGAGAGCGGGGCCACAGTTTTTTTCTGTGGCATTTGCTGGAGTTGATGGGTTGTTGTCTAGAAGTATGATGTCTTTCTAGGCAGGCCCGTTCCTAATCCTTTGGCTAGAAAGAGCAGACTTTTGTTGGGGTGTGGTTTTCTCTGTGCTCTTGGTATCTCCAGGTTGTTGAATTCTTCAGCAATAAGGCTCAGATATATGAAATTAAAGGAAGATCCAGGAAACTCACCACTGAGTTCTTCCTAGGGTTCCAAAGCCACTGGCTGGTCCGATTTCTCTCTATCTTTCAAAATCTTCTTATTGTTGTTTTTTATATGATGTCTAGGGTTTTCAGTCCTTGTTAGAAGGAAATATAGAGAAAAAATATATATTTCCTCCACCTTGCTGTAAGTAAAAGTCCACTTATATTTATTTTTAAAATTAGATTGAGAGAGCTCATTTTAAAATAAAGGCTAATTTGCTATATCCAATATCTCTAATGAAATATACGAGCTTAGTTCCTCCATTTTTTGAGTTGTTTTTATTAGAAATATCTGCGTCATCTGTTAGAGCTTTCATTTAATGTCTAACATTTATGTTTTTTCATTGGTAAATTAAACTTTTTAAAATAAAAATCCTTAGAAAATTACTTAAAGGCTATTATTATCACTTAGATAGGAAGAGTAGGTTGTATTGGAAAATCCACAGACATTTTACTTACATTTTTCATCTCTAAGGAATTGTACAATGATAATAAATCTAAAATATTTTTGTTTCTGTATTAAGAATCCATGTTCAATTAAATATATATTATAAAGCATTATTTTATATAAGATAAATGTATGCCATGTTCTCTTTGCTTAATGAATATGTCATATTATCCATAATTCTATATTTTTTTGTAAGCACATCATATATACTGTACTTCTTGTTGGTGTATTAGCTATTATTTCTTTCATTTTATACTATTTTCATAGTGTGGAAAGGTTCAAATTGTGTTCAGAATTGCTCAAAATAAAATAGCCATTCTGACTACAGAGCTTTGCCTGCTAAGTTTCTAGATTTAGTTATGGGTTGTTTATTTCTCTTGCTAGAAGCAAAATTTTATGCAACCCCTAAGAGAAAAGATCAGAAAGTATTTCAGAGTTATTATTACACAATGCAGAGGTTGTACAGAGAGTCATCTCTCAGCCTTGTTTAGATGATTGAGAGTGAGGATCAAAAAGATGGGCCAATGGGTCTTGCAGTGTCTAGCATGCCTTGTGATGAAAGAGCATTAGACTCTGCAGGAGTCTAGTTTAGGGTCTGTCTCCACAGAACCTTGGTTTTCTGTGATAGAGAACATCTTTTCATTTCCCATTATTTTTTAAAATACCTATCATCCCCACTGTCCCTCTGTGCCAGTCTCTCTCTCTTCTCTACATTCCAGTCTATTGCCTTATTTCTCCTTGTATATTGACCCACTCCATTCTTAGTTTTTATTATCCTTTGAAAATACATCCACTTTGTCCAAGTTTGTTATATTTATATACCGAGAGAAAATAACCTGATAAACAATTTGATGCAAACATTTCAGTAACAGGTTAGCAGTCTAGTTTCCAAAGATACATAGTACGTGTTCACTCTGAAATCCCTACATCGAAGCCTTGTTTCTTAAACTGTAAAGTGCAATCAGCATTCATTTAAAAGAATGTATCACTATATTTTCTGTCAATGTATTTTGGTATAGATTCGTACAGAAGAGACAAATGTAAAAATTCTAACTTGATATAGTTGGTACCACAAATGGCCTGGGCTTCAGAAACAGTGTGTGTGTGTGTGTGTGTGTGTGTGTGTGTGTGTGTGTGTGTGCTCTTTAAAATTCCTATGGGAAAAAAAATTGAAGTATACGGAAGATAAACTTTCAGCCAACAAAGTTTTGTCAATAAAACAGTCTCACGTGCTTTGTTCTTGGAATAATTTTGGTGTAAAACTTACAATTGTTTGGAAGAAAATTGCAAAGGAAATATTATGGATTTTATAGATAGCAGATTATTCAATTTTTAATAAATAAAACCTAGAATTGTTAGTTATAATAAATATCTCATTCACAAAAATTGATACTCTAAGCACAAAAGCCTCAACAGATGAATACACCGTAGACCTTAACAGAGAGTATTGAGACTGGAGTTGGTAAGCACAATTTTATCTAAATAAATATATAAACATTGAGAAGTGGCTAATAAACACATGGAAAGTGTTCAGTTTAACTATTAACTGAAGAAATTAAAATTAAAATAAGAAAAAGATTAAATTTTCACTCATCAGATTTCATAGTCAAACTTTAACAAAAAAGTTCTTAATATAGGCACTTACAAACAATGCAAAGATTGAATGAAATACACACTCAAAATTTTTTTCTGTAATGTAATTTCTCAACTCATACCAAATACCTTCAAATAAAGAGTTCATAAGATGTGAAATAAACCATGTCTAGGAATACATCCTAAGGATATATCAAATTTGGACAAGGTTTTATTCTCAAAGAAGTTTAATGTCAATTATTTTTTGTATCTGTGGAATTGAAATTAATATATGTGTTCAAGACTATCAATTTGAAGTTAAATACAGTACATGGCATGATAAACTATTATCTGGCCATTAAAAAAATACTTTTTAATGACGTGAGAAAATAATTACCATACAATATTAAATTTAAAAGTACACAATCAATCATGCATGCCAAAATGCTTAAAAATTGCTTATCTTTGGCAAGTCAGTCAGTGATAAGTTGCATTTCCTTCTCTACCCCTTCCTATAATATTTAAATTCACTTGAATGCAAAGATATTGCATTCATAACATACACTAATCTTGAGGATAATACAAACGATCCTTTTTTTATTGTGTATGGAAATAAACTCTTCTAATGGCAGAATAGACCGAAAGTTTAACTTATATACTTAATCTGAAGTAAGTATATGCAACATAAAAGAAGTTATATGAAAAAGAATGGGAAGGAAGCAAGTGCCAGGAATCTGCAGCTGGATTTGAACTAGACTTAGAAATGTTTTAGAAGTGGAGACAATCCATTGAAAAAGAATTCCAAATAAATGATAACATTTTTGTGTGATGTAGGCTGAGTTTTCCAAGCACGGGAACTTGACCCGTCTTGAGGAATCCCTGCTGTGGAGGTTTGATCTCCTCCTTGCAGGGATCTGGGGCTCCTGGTGGTGCTATAGCAGCACTCCGTGGGGAGAGCTGCTGGAAGCCCAGGGAAGGGTATGAAAGCTCACAACACTTCACCTAGCAAAGGATAACTCAATCAAAGAGATGAGAAGAACAGAGTCTTGGTTTTGTTTTGTTTTCTTTTTTCTTCTCAAAACACGTTAGCTGACAAGGCAGACTTAGAGAAAAGAGTAGCATTATGTGAAACAATAAATTGAGAGCTGCTTGGAAAGCTTTTTTAAAAGCCATAGAAATGCCTTCCTAATATTTTTAATGCCAAAATTTGGAAGATGAAGAAGATAACAAAAGGAAAATATTTTTATTTAAATTATATATATACACATTTTTAATTAATATCATGTAAGATGTGGCTTTTTAAAAATTAATTTGCCTAAAAAGTTTTCTTTCGCCATATGTTTTATTTACAATATAATTTCTCTCTCTACTCAGTGATTTTTTTTTCTCTCTGTCCATCTACAACAGAGAAAAAAGGACGTGTATTTTAATATTTACCTGAATCTTTGATTTTGGACCCATTTCAGATACGTTTATGAATATTTTATTTATTTTTACTTTGCAACTTTGGAGAGTGTGGAGTTTAAATATTCTTTTTGTCATTGTCTATATTAGGAAACCAAAATTTTCAGGGGTAAAGGACAAGTCAGCTGGAGGTAACCCTGGGGTTTTAAAGTATTTTCTTGTCATTAAAGCCAATTCATACAAGCAGATAATCAACAAAGTTAAACTAAAATAATTTTAACATAATTTTCAAGATGTAAAAAGTTACCATAAAATCTATCCTATAAGATATAAATTTCCGAAATACCAAGAAATATCTAGCATTATATTCATTTCAATAACAACACAAAACAAATATAAGACAATTTCTACTGAAAACATCTGCCGTGAAGCCTTGCATTTTGGGAGGCAGAGGCGAGGGGATCGCTTGAACCCAGGAGATCAAGAGCAGCCTGGGCAAAATTTTCTTAAATTTTTTAAAAATGTAAAAAATTATCCAGGCATAATCTCATCTACTTGGGAGGCTGAGGTGGGAGGATCGCTTCAGCCCAGGGGATTGAGGCTGGAGTGACCCAAGATCCTACCACTGCACTCCAGCCTGGGTGACGGAACTAGACCCTGTCTCAAAACAAACAAACAAACAAAATCTGCTGTGTCCATTGTATTCGTAAAACCGGTAACTATTCCACCACTGGTTCCAAAGAGGCAGCTTCTGCCAAGCTGTGTGCTTTCTCAGGGGAGTAAGCCAAGGCTGCCCCAACAAGCATTATCCTGGGGGCCTTACTCCTTCCCTCACAAGGGAGGTGGGTGACTCATTCCATCTGATAGGATTGTGAGAAAGGACTTTTCTTTTTTTTTTATTATTATTATACTTTAAGTTTTAGGGTACATGTCCACAACGTGCAGGTTTGTTACATATGGAAAGATCTTTTCTAAAGCACGGTCTGCGTTTCTGTTTTCTGGGAGGGTTATCTCCCTTCTTCCCTCCCTCACTCTTTCAAACATTAAAGCTGCATACTCCCAAGCACAGGGAGCTTCTTCACAGAAGACCTAGTTTTAATGCTGTCTGGCAGGCCCTAAGGGCTGAAAGGCCCACGTCTTGGCTACTCTGTTCAGTCAATAACCAAGTAGTGAAATAGGCTCCTGTTTTCATAGGGCTGGCTGGGTAAATGTCTTTATGGTGGAAACAGCCTTCTCTCCAGTCTAATCCTGCTAAATAAAATAGAGAATACCCAGTTAAATTCAAATTTTAGATAAACAGTGACAAATTTTAATATAAAGATGTCTTGACTATTGCATGTGATATACTAAGAAGGTATACTTGCTTATCTAAAGTTCAAATTTAAATTTGTGTTTAGTAATTTTACTTATTAAACCTGACAGCCCTAACCTAGGAAGCCTTCAGAATCTAGATTTGGGATAGTAAAAAAGAAGAGGGTACCTAAGTAATATTCTATGAGACTATTCAATGTCAAAATTTTGTAGTCTAAAAGTTTATCTTTTATATGTTTCCAATTTTCCACAAAAAGTTTAAAACACAGAGATACACAATGTGTATTAATGTGTGCCTGTTAGATCAGAAACTAATTCAGAGCTATTATTGGCGAATGCAGAACCCGTCCAGAGAATCATCCCTCCTCCTTATTGAGATGACTGGGAGTGGGGATGAGAAAGATGGGCCAATGGGTAGTGTAGTGTCTACTATAGCTCATGATTAAAGAACATTGTACTGTGCAGGATCCCAGTTTAGTGTTTGGCTCCTCAGAGCTTTGATTTTCCAGGATAGAAAAATCTCCATCCATTTCCCATTATTTTTTAAAATACATGTTATTGGCCAGGCACAGTGGCTCATGTCTGCAATCCCAGCACTTTGGGAGGCCGAGGAGGGTGGATCACCTGAGGTCGGGAGTTTGAGACCAGACTGGACAACATGAGGAAACCCCGTCTCTACTAAAAAATACAAAAAATTAGCCGGGCGTGGTGGTGGAGTCCTGTAATCCCAGCTACTTGGGAGGCTGAGGCAGGAGAATCGCTTGAACCTGGGAGGCAGAAGCTGCAGTGAGCCGAGATGGCGCCACTGCACTCCAGCCTGGACAACAAGAGCGAAACTGTCTCAAAACAAAGAAACAAACAAATAAGCAAACAAAAAATGTTTTTCTCTCTCTCTCCTTCTATTCTAGTCTCTCTCTTCTCTATGTTTTAGGCTATTGTCTTATTTCTCATTAGATATTGACCCACTAAATTCCCAGCTTTTATTATCCTTTAAAAATGTATGCACTTTGTCCAATCTTGCTATTTTTATATACCAAGATGAAATAATCTGAAAAACAATTTGACGCATACATGTCAGTAATGGTTTAGCAGTTTAGTTTTGAAAGATATATGGTAAGTGTTCACTCTGAAATCCCTACATTGAAGTTGTGTTTCTTAAACTATGAAATAAACGCAATCAGCATTAATTTAAGAGAATATATCAGCATATTTTCTGTCAAGGTATTTTAGTACAGATCCTTACAAAAGAGGAAAATGTAACAATCCTACCTTGGTATAGGTGGTGCCAGAATTGGCCTAGGCTTCAGAAGCAGTTATTGTGTATCTCTGTGTTTTAAACTTCTTGTGGAAAATTTGAAGCATATACAAGATAAAATTTTAGGCAACAAAAATTTTGACATCAAATAGTCTCATGTGCTTTGTTCTCAGCATAATTTTGGTGTAAAACATAATTTTTTGGAAGATAATCTATATTTTGGGTCAACAAATCTGATCCTACATTTCAGTCACCATCTAAATTAATTAATTACACTGTCTACAACTCAGAGGTGAAGAAGGCAGAATATCTTATTAAATGTTTTATATAGTAATCTAAATATATCATCCCAATCATCCTATTGGACATTACTTTTTTTTTTTGAGACGGAGTCTCCCTCTGTCGCCCAGGCTGGAGTATAGTGGTGCGACCTCGGCTGACTGCAACGCCTGCCCTCCTAGTTCAAGCAATTCTCCTGCCTCAACCTCCCGAGTAGCTGGGACTACAGGCGCCCTCCACTGTGCCCGGCTAATTTTTTTGTATTTTTAGTAGAGACAGGATTTCACCATCTTGGCCAGGCTGGTCTTGAACTCCTGACCTCGTGATCCACCCGCCTCGGCCTCCCAAAGTGCTGGGATTACAGGCATGAGCCACCGTGCCTGGCTGACAATTACTCTTTTAACCACATTCTAAAGATGAGAATACTACAGAGTGGACATTTTAGTTTTTCATAAGACCGACAGCTAATACTGGCAAGACTGACCTCCATACTAGTTCTCCTAGACTCTAGAAGATACACCATGTTATGCTGATAAGAAGTGTGTATGCAAGAAAATTAGGGGAGAAAAATAAAAATGTATCCCTCTGTGAATGGATTATCTATTGGATTTTCTTATTGTTTCTTGGTGTGTGAATGAATCAATTCATATTCACTGAAAAATGACCCCCTAGAGATGAAATACTCTTCCATATAAATTTAAGGGAGCTAACTAAATCACTCAGCTATCAGAAGTAGTAAAACATTATCCATTTTTTACTGTTCCTAAAAATCATTGTTAAAACTGATGAGCCCTAGTTTTTATCCACAAAGATTATGCTATAGTAGTCGGAATTGGCCCAGGGATCACGCGTTTAGCAGTCTTTCCAGTTGGCTAAGACACATATGTGATCCTCCAACCATACTTTGAGACACAATGAATTAATTGTCTCAGTAAGTCTAGTTTTACATTCTAGGAAGGCTACACATCAGGAACATTTTCTCAGTAAGCAGAAATGAATCACATACTACCCTAAAGGAGTTTTGATGCTCATTTAAACAAGAATGAATTCCTAAAATTTTATTAGTTGCTTTTGTTAAATTCGTCCTTTTCAAACTTTCTGTGCATGAAAATCTCTTGGAGAGCTTGTAAAAACACACATTCTTGGGCCTTATCCCCAGAGATGCTGGCTCAGTAGGCCTGATATATGGCTCAAAAATTTCCATTTGCAGCAAGCTTCTAGGCAAAGCAGATGCTACCAGCAAGAGTTTGAGTACCATTGTGTTGGTTAATATTGTTAGAGGCAGATTTAAAAGATCATCATACCTTTAAAATATGTGGTTATGGAACTCTTTACAGGTAAAAAGGAGGTTTACGGTGAACTTTAAGGATGGTAGAACAACAATAGGTATTCCCAAATAAAATTAAAAGTAAAATTTGCAGAAAGTCAAATGCATAATACAACTTTTGGAAAGTAATTGATACTGTATTAATAGTATGGTATGGTTCAATTGCCTTCTAAAGCAAACATTTGACTGTATGCGTACATCAAAAACACAAAGAGGACAAGTGCTGTGGCTCATGCCTGTAATCCCAGCACTTTAGGAGGCTGAGGTGGGTGAATGCTTGAGCCCAAGAGTTTGAGACCAACCTGGAAAACTCTGTAAGGTGAGACCCTGCCCTTACAAAGAGTACAAAAATTAGCCAGGCATGGTGGCATGCACCTGCGGTCCCAGGTACTCGGCTAATTGGAAGGCCGAGTTGGGAGGATCACTTGAGCCTGGGAGGCGGAAGTTGCAGTGAGCCAAGATTGCACCACTGCACTCCAGCCTGGGCAACACAGCAAGATCTTGTCTCAAAGAAAAGCAAAACAAACAAACAAAAAAAACACTAAGAATTCATAGAATCTGTTAAGGGCAACCAAAATATAGAGAACTGACTTCTCTTGAGATGCACATTAAAGTGAATTATTTTTATATCATTTAATCTTTATTTCAGTAGTTATCTCAGTTATGTTTCTCCTTTGTGAAGTAGAAAAATGGATTTTTAAAAACTGTATAATTACACAAAATGCTAAGTTTCCTGAGAGGCTCAAGGCATCCAGCACTCTCCAAAGCACTTCACATCATCAATTTTCTGAGATTGCATCCTTAAGAGAGAGGTGCTTATGTTTTCATTTTAAAGGTAAGATTTAGGCAGCTCAAGTTCTTAGTCAAAAGTCACAATGCTATAAAGTGACAGAGACACCAGCACACCGGGTGTTGCCATCACACTTCAAAGTCCTGTAGTTGTAGAGATTAAGGTAATAGAATATATCAACGTAAAAGTGAAGAAGACACCAAACAAAGAAGTCACGAAGGGACTGACTGCTGCCATTCTTTTGCCTTTTGTTTGTTGTTCGTCTTTCCCCAAGTATTAGAAAATACTGTGGTGTCCATTTCAGCACCAAAGACCTCCTGCTTACATTAATATCAAAGTGTCATTTGTTTCAAGGCCTGGTGCAGTGGCTCACGCCTGTACTCTCTACATTTTGGGAGGCCGAGGCGGGTAGATCACTCAAGGCCAGGGGTTCAAGACCAGCCTGGCCAACATAGCAAAACTCCATCTCTACTAAAAATACAAAAATTAGCCAGGCATGGTGACACATGCCTGTAATCCCAGCCACCCAGGAGGCTGAGGCAGGAGAATCGCTTGAACCCGAGAGGCGGGGGTTGCATGGAGCCAAGATCGGGCGACAGAGCAAGACTCTGCCTCAAAAAAAAAAAAGAAAAGAAAGTTTCATTTGTTTTAAAATTAAAACTCCTCAGTACACATTCAGCAATTACTTACCTATCCCCCTTTTCATTCACTATTTTTGAAGCATTAGTATTTTTTTCACAATGGATTTTTAAGCTTCTTAAATAAGAGAACCAAGGCTGGCTGCAGGTGCCCACACTCTGCATGGTAATGTCCTCCATCTTTCTGAGAATGAAATGGGTCTTCAAGACATTTGCCTCTTGGGAGTATTCTGATATCTGTTCTCACATATAAGGCTCTCAGGAAATACGAGCCAAATCACAGTGGACAAATATATCACCCATCATTGCTCTGAGATGCCATATATGTAGTTACTTAGTTTAGATACTAAAGTGAGTACTTCAACTTTAGTGCTCCAGAAGGCAAAATGACTTAATTACTGCTATGCTTATCTCTATCTATGTATACAATCCAAAATCACCTCTTTTTCTTCTTCTCCCGTCTTTTTTTATCTTACATTGTAGTTTTCAATACTGCTGCTGGACAACAAGAACAATGAGAGGCAGAGATGAGGAGTCAGGGGCGGGAAGGCAGGAGACGCAGGAGAGACTGAACTACTGCACAGAGCATATTTGGGTTTCATTCATACATATTAATCCATACAACTTGCTTTAGCTGCATCTATATTCTATATCCAATATATTCTATATTCTTTAGAAGCATCATATATATAAACTTATATTCTATATTTTCTATATTCTATAAGTTTATTTAACAAATTATTGCATATAAATTATAGGTACTCCAAATATAATCTTAGTATCACTTAAATATCTTAATCATAAGATATTATAATTTTAAATAATATCAAATAATACAATTTATAATTATATTCAGATATTATTTGAAAACCTACATTAGAAGAAGCTTTCAAAAGGAAAAACATCTGATAAAAAAAGATAAAAATATTTTAGAAGGAATAACACAAAACTCATACAATATTTTTGCATTTTTAAAATTTAAGCAATTTTAAGTGGAATTCACAAACCTACATAAGATACAAAAAAAACTGTAGAAAAATGTACAGGGACAGATGCTTCCTTATAATATTTTTTAATCTCCATGTATATCACTTGCCCCGTTTTAGAAAATAGAAGCAGGTGAAGAATTTCTTTCTTTCAGTGAATCTATATATTTTCACACAACTTATTTTTTAAAATAGTATTCTTCCTATGAGTAGAATTTTAACATGATAATTCAATCTAGTTAATGATAACTTCATAGTAATTTGTCTGTTAAAGAAAAGGACTAAGACATGGGATGGAGATGGAGTATAATCTCATGGTCAGAGAATGCACTAGACATATTCAATACTTCCAACATTTTATCAATAAATAAATGTGATTCAGAGAAGTTGAGTAGTTTTCCCAATGTTGCATATCTAATAAAGACACAAGACCGCCTGACTCAATGAAGCCAACCCTGCTTATACATGTTTGGAGAACAGTAAGCAATCAGGTTTTCAAGAGTTACGAGAGATGTGACTGAGAGCGAGAGAGTGAACTGGCAGAGAACGGAGGCTGGAGTCACACCGTGCGGAAGGTTGGGTATGGCAGAGTAAGGACGGTGCATTTAACTTGCTAGGAAAGAAGAGTCATGCAAGATTTGAAACAATGGCAACATGATCATAACTAAAAATATGTTTTCAGGGAGAAAAACAAGCTGGATACTATATGAGTACTCAACTTAGATATGATGAATAAATGTATAATGCAAGCATCTTTATAAAAATGGTAGTCTTTTTATAAATATACCTTTCTTTATCTCTGTAATAACATGTAACAATTAATGTCAAATGTTTCTATGACCTCTACTTCCTTACTCAGCAATTTTCAGTATAATACTCTCCCTCACTCTTGGTGTTAACATGTTACTGTAAGCAAAGCATGGATCCTCCATTGTTAGTAGAGGGCAGTAGTATGTTTCCTTTTCATTTTACAGCAGATATACATTGGTAATCATCAATTATTATTATTTTTTTTTTTTTCGAGACAAGGTCTTGCTCTGTGACCCAGGCTGGAGTGCAGTGGTGCGATTACGGCTGACTGGCTGACTGGCTGACTGCAACCTGCACCTTCTCCTCCACCTCCTAGGTTGAATCCTCTCACCTCAGCCTCCCAAGTAGCTGGAATTCCAGGACTGTACCACTATGCGCGGCTAATTTTTTTTTTCTTTTCTGAGACAGGGTCTCACTATGTTGCCCAGGGTGGTCTTTAACTACTGAGCTCAAGCCATCTGCCCACCTTGCCTCTGAAAGTGCTGGAATTACACATGGCCAACTATTTTTTTAAACATGGTTATTAGGAAATATGTTACTTGTATGTGAAGTAAGCAAGTATATGAAATGATCTCATTATTTTTAGACAAATTATTTTCTTAAGGAGATTCTAAATGACAAAGTTCAAAATTTGTAAAATACTTTAATTAAATCTTTATTCCAGGAACTATTTTTTCTGGAATTTATATAAATATGGAAGCTAATATTTTATTGCACTTTTAAATATCTATAATTAAATGATTCCGTTTTAGCCTAAAAAATATGCAAAATATTTTCCCAAATGTTTCTAACCGGTATACTTTCTTTGGTTCTTCACAAAATTTTTAACCTAGTGTGTAAGATGTCATTTATGATTTTATAAGGATAAGGAAATGTGATATACATTTAAATTGTATAAATCTACTTTTTATATTACATAAATTGCATTAAAATTTTAATATAAAATAGAATATATAAATAAAAAGTATGTAAAATACATAGGTTTGAAGAGTAAAATGTGATTGATCTCAAAATTAATGAGTTTTAAAATGTCAGCAAGAGTAAATTGAGATAAAATTCCTAGAGAAAAATACAAGTTTAGTAGTATTGAAAATGGTGAATGTAGTGAGAATAATGAAAAGATTTTAAACTATGGAAGTACAAATTGATTTTCTGAAATAATAGTTTACCAATATGCTTTTTTCCATTATTAGTGTAATCACATTAAGTTCATTCATACACACTTTAAGCATCCATTACCCATAGATACCTCCACACTTACACTTACAAATGACCTTGCCTGGCTCTATGGAAGGGTCCTACTCAAGAGTTTCTGCTGTTGTGATATGAACCACTAAAGAGCAACTCAAGCAGTTAGTGAAAGCAGCTGAGGGCGATTTAGCAAGGAATTTTCAATCTATCAGTTTTCCCAAAACTTGCACTACCAATAAATACATAAAATTATGTAAAAACTTATTACATATAAATTATAGGTACTCCAAACATGAGAAACTAGTTATCATATACCATACTGCAATATTTTCTCAATTGCTACACATTAATTTTCCTCTGGTTTTTTTACTATTATACTGTCACTAAACTCTAGCCTTATTGTGTGAAGGAAGAAAGTAAGCTGAAATTCCAGATTAAATTTTAAAAATTTCCATTTAAAAATATTCTCTATAAGCAAGTCAAGTGAAAGTGGTATATTCTATAAGCAGATTTTAAGAAAAAGGCTTTTAAATCAATAAACAAAAGCTACAAATATAATTATGTCCAATTATTCTATAAATTTTTAGTAATTTTTATTCTACTGCTCAAAGAACACCAACATTAAGCATATTTAAGAAAATGTCCACTTCATAGCATGCAATCCCTGTAAAAATTGATCCTGCAGTGAAATTTTAACACTATTTCAAACCTCACAATCATGTCAGTGATAGCAGACCGAACTGTCATAACCATAGGTTGAAGAAAAAAAGGAAACTTGAATTCCATTGAAAAAGCAATTTCTTCAAAACACATCTTCAAAATCAACAAAAGAGAATTAGGTTTTCATTGTGGATTCATTCTTTTTATTTTTGATTAGCATTCATGAAAGCTTCATTTTTAACCACATCAGGTTCATTATTATTATAAGCAGTTTATATTTTTGCTGCTTTTCAAAAGAACAGTTAGTTGCACAGGTAAAGAATAATACACAATTACTACAAAAGATATATAATTTAAAAATCAAATAAGTACTTGAACATGACAAATACGCCTCAAAGTTAAATCTACCAAAATGAAAATGACTACATAGATAATTAAATAATTAACTGCATTTTTGCTATAATAAGTTCATTTATGTATAGTGCACTGTACTAAAAAATATATTTTGCTCAGTTTCATAAGAGCACAGGTTTGTATATCAAAACCTCATTCAAAACTAATGACTGAAATTTATGGAAGAAGTAAAAGATAAGGTTTTCTTTTTTCTTCCTTTTCTTTTTTTGATGGTTAAGTCAATAGATCTTTCATAAGTATCTAATAGTTATCTGTATGTAAATTGACGACTTGAGACATGACAATGAAATTAATTTTAGTGTAACAAAAATAGGATATCTGATTATGTAATTCGGAAACTCGATAAATAACAACTCTGTAAAATCCTCATAAACATCTTCATGATGCAATTTAAAAAGTTTCAACAACATCTAATATTTAGGATTTTACATATATGTGAAGATTTAGAAAAATCAGCTATCACTTACCTTTACCACGTTATTAGAGTTCCCTTAAAATAGGATAGGACTACTTATCTAACAAGCCTTGAAGAATCATTTCTATGCAGTTATGGGGAAAAGTGCTTAAAAACAAAATGAGCAATTAAATGATTTTCTTTTAAGAACCGAAATAAATTATGCACTTCATTTCACTACTCTTCTTGAATTAATTTAGAAAAAAATTGATTGCTTCATTTTAGGACTTCAAAGCATACACAGTTTTTATATATATAGTAGTAATATAATCAGCAGTTTCCATATACTCAAAATGATTAACTGAGAAATGCTATGTGTTAAACTGATGTTGCTTAGGTTGTCTGAAATATGCAATACTTGTCATATAAATACACAGTTTAGACTACTTTATGAATTATGTAGTTTTAACATTTCATACAGGAGATGAATCCAGGGTATGGTCCTGTTCTGGTATATTTTATGCACCACAAATGTAAATAATTTGCCTTCCTCCCATACCTGGCTTTCTTTTTTTCTTTTTCTTTTTCTTTTTTCTTTTCTTTTTTTTTTTTTTTGAGATGGAGTTTTGCTCTTGTTGCCCAGGCTGGAGTGCAGTGGCGTGATCTTGGCTCACTGCAACCTCTGCCTTCCGGGTTCAAGAGATTCTCCTGCCTCACCCTCCCAATACCTGGGACTACAGGTATGCACCACCATGCCCAGCTAATTTTTGTATTTTTTTCTTTTGCTTCGTATATTTATTTTTTATTCATTTATTATTATTATACTTTAAGTTTCAGAATACATGTGCAGAATGTGCAGGTTTGTTACATACATATACACTTGCCATTGTGGTTTGCTGCACTCATCAACCCATCATCTACATTAGGTATTTCTCCTAATGCTATCCCTCCCCTAGCCTCCCACCCCTCAACAGGCCTTGGTGTGTGATGTTCCCCTCCCTGTGTCCATGTGTTGTCATTGTTCATCTCCCACTTATGAGTGAGAACATGAGGTGTTTGGTTTTGTGTTTTTAGTAGAGACGGGGTTTCACCATGTTGGTCAGGCTGGTCTCGAACTCCTGATCTCAGGTGATCCACCCGCCTCAGCCTCCCAAAGTTCTGGGATTACAGGAGTAAGCCACCGTGCCTGGCCCCATACCTTGCTTTCTACTCACCATTAAAATAATAACCTGCAGCACTGAAGGCCCTCAGCCTGGAGAACACACTGTTGTTGTTTTTTGTTTTGCTTTTGTTTTTTTTTTTTTTTTTTTTGAGACAGAGTCTCACTCTGTTGTCCAGGCTGGAGTGTACTGGTGTGATCTCGGCTCACTGCAACCTCTGCCTCCCAGGTTCCAGCAATTCTCATGCCTCAGCCTCCCTAGCAGCTGGGATTACAGGCGCCCGCCACCATGCCCGGCTAATTTTTTTGTATTTTTAGTAGAGACAGGGTTTCACCATGTTGGCCAGCCTGGTCTCGAACTCTTCACCTCAGGTTGTCCTCCTGCCTCAGCCTCCCAAAGTGCTGGGATTACAGGTGTGAGCCACCGCGCCCGGCCTAGAGCACACTATTAACGTGAACCTCCTCCGCTGAGCTTTGACTCAGTGCTTATGTTCTGTAACATACATACAGTAAGATATTCTGAAAAGACCTCACAAATTCTATGCATCTTCCAATTAAGTCTTCCTTGCTCTTTCAGATTCAAATTTTAATTTAAAAATACATATTTTATTAATGAATAGTGATATTTTCATAAATCAGCAATAAAGATGATGAAATTAGCATTTTAAAGGGGTTAAAAATGTAAACTATTAAGGAAATTATGAACATTCATATTTTTAAATGCCATGATATTTTCTGAAATACTTCTGTTGGAGGTTTCTTGCTTGACTAATAATTAAGGGGCTACCCAAAGAAATATAACATTTTGGGAAATAAGTGTTATATTCATTATATTAATCTAAATTAATAATATGCTGTTTTTATTTTCTAAACAGGAATCAGTATTTACATTGAAAACTATCTTCCCCATATATTTTGGCATTGAATTAACCAGAGGATATACTCAGAAGTTGCCTTCTTATCATATTATTAAACTACAGTATTTTTACAAAATACATTTCCCCTGGATACTATTTCTGATCATTCTTTCAACTAAACAGTAGAAATCATTGTAGGACTATTAAGGTGATTTACAATCTAATGTAGTTTTTAAAATTCCCCAACATTTAATTCTTATAAAACATTTTCTAGCAGAAGTGTCTAATGCAAAGTGAAATGCTTATTTTATTCCTTCTATTTAATTATTTGGACAGTTACTTAAAAATCCTAGTCATTAACTTTCAGTTAAAAATCTAAGTTTGTGCATAAATATCTATTAATAGCTACATTTTTCAAAATGTTGATATTGAGCATGAATAACTATCTTTACAAGAGCCAGTGATACATTATAAAATATTTACTTATATATATATGTTTATGCATATTGAAACTTTGCTATAATAGACAAGAATTTAATATACACAAAGTCCATCCAAAGATATTTGGGTTTTAAAATATTTAAGTTATTTTACTAAAGCTTATAATAGTCTATATTGTAACAAGATGATTAACGTTATGATCAACAGTGGGTGAAAATCTTTAATAGTAGGTTTCTGAAATAATTAAAAGGAAGGTAGTGAAAATCAGTAAAGCATTCAAGAGAATTCAGAAAAAAATTAAAAAGAAATGGGTGGTGATGAAAATGCAAACAATATAATAGTGCAGTTTGAGCTGTGGCCAATATGACCTGAATAAATGTGAAATTAAGATTTTTCTCATACCTTGGGCAGTCTCATTTGACATATTATAAATGGGTAGGCCAGATGGTGTTTGGGCAAAGAATCAGCTTCAATTGCAAACCTGTCCTCCCTAACATATACACATACAACACGAGTCTGCTAAGCTATCAAACTCTGAATAATGATAGGAAAAGAACTAAAATCATCTACACTTCTATAAATAAGTTGATTATATTATTTCATATAAAACATTATATGTAGCAACCTAAAATGTTGCAAATGGGCTCCAATATTTTCTAATCAAAGATTTATGCTACAAAAATGCTCAGCTAAATCAATTTTCAGATCTCTTTGAAGGGTATACATATAATTTTACTTCTTATATTGTCATTTTCACAGTGATTAGTGACTACATATATGACTTTGTTTAGGACACTTCGGCTAAGAAAGTTCAAATAGAGCTACAAATTAAAGATTCTGTTATACTAAAGACAACATATTTCATTCCATTTCCTGCATGTTTACCAAAAGAGAACATAGCAGACATTGGGGCCAGTATATGAGTCCAAATCCTGGAACGGAAAATCAACCTGTGTATCCTGGAGGCACATTTGTTGAACATTTCAGTGGCTCAGCGTCTTCATTTGCAAAATGGGCATCATGAGAATTACTACACCCACCTGATATGGTTTTTGTGAATATCACATTCGGTAATACACGTGAAACACACGTGACAGTGCCCTGTACCCAGTAAGTGCTCAAGTATTAGGCTCTTTTTCACTCCATCAAGAACTCCCCTTGTTGGGCAAGCAGGAGTGAATTAACATTTGCAAATTTTTAATGCTATTTTGTAAATGAAAATTGATTTCCATCAGGAGTACTAATTATAGTCTTCTAATGTGTACATATTTCTTTAATCTCTTACAAAAGAATTTTAGAATAGTATACTGCAAATTAATTATGAATCATTTTGTAACACTCTTCCAAAATATAATATTATTTATTTGCCTTTTTCTCTCTTGTGGGTGCATAGTTGGTTCTCTGGAAAAACAAAAAACAGAAAGTTTCAGGAGTAGCTCACTCTTGACTAAGTTAATAACAATAATCTGGAAATGAAAGCACACTAAACAAACTAATGTCTCATGTTACCAAAATGTATGACTTCAATAAGTAAAAGACCTGCATCTTTTTTCTCTGACACTGTGTCTATACCATACATAACTGTTATGATGAAAATCATAACACGGATACCCATTTGCATTTTTATTGTCATTTTTGTGAGTTGTTTTGTTTTTGCTTAATAATGTAACATACAGTTGTTTTAACTCTTATTTCACTGCTATAAAAAGGCTATTTCATACTAGTCTTCATATCTCTAGTGCCTAGCACATTGCTTGGCATAATTTAAGAGTAGGTACAATTTTGTGGAATGAATTCACTAATCAAACAAATCTATCAGTCAAATCAAGCATTTCACTAAATTAAGCAATGAATTAATGGTTCATTTTGCTCAGCTTCTAAATAGCTCTTCTGGTTTCTTAGTCAATGAAAATTGATCTCTGGCCCTCTCCATTGTCTGAATCCCTGCATGATACACTGCCCAGGGATTTCTGTCCTCCTATTTGGGGTAGAACTTTGGTGTACTTTTTTTTTTTTAGCTATTAAATTCATGGTTACATGTGCAGGTTTGTTATATAGGTAAACTTGTGTCATGGGGATTTGTTGGACGATTATTTCATCACCCAGATATTAAGCCTAGTACTTATTAGTTATTTTTCCTGATCCTCTTCCTCCTCTTACCCTCCACCCTCAGATAGGCCCCAGTGTATGTTATTGCCCTCTACGTGTCCATGTATTCTCATAATTAAGCTCCTACTTTTAAGTGAGAACATTTGGTATTTGGTTTTCTCTTCCCGCATTAATTTGCTAAGGATAATGGCCTCCAGCTCCACCCATCTTCCTGCAAAGGACACGATCTCCTTCTTTTTAATGGCTTCATAGTATTCCGTGGTATACATGTAGCACATTTTCTTTATCTAGTCTATCACCAATGGACATTTAGATTGATTCCATGTCTTTGCTATTGTGAATAGTGAGGCAATGAACATACAGGTGCATGTGTCTTTATAATAGAATGATGTATATTCCTTTGGGTATATACCCAGCAATGAGATTTCTGGGTCAAATGGTATTTCTGTACATTTTTAACCCTGAGCCTCCAGCAGCTTCTTTCCCACCTGAATTCAGGAAATGTCTTCATTTTCTGGCCACAGGTTCATCTTCATGAAACTGATTCTGATGTCCTTTGCTCAGGAAATTTTACTTCACTTTGCATTCATATTACTAAGGAAGTCAGAATGTGAAAAAAAAAGGATTTAAATGGCCACATTTCTAAATATACAAAATTACTAATATATCATGAAGTGTTAAGAATGCACTGAGTTAAACCAATAGAATAGAGTGGGTGGTAAATGGCAACGGGACAAAACCCTAAATCAGGTTAATAAAACTACAAATTTAGAAACACACACCCTCCCAAAATGACTGTTCATAAGTAAGTACTTTTTTTGTATATGATAGAAATGCAGAGAGAATTTTAGGACTAAAGAATCACATTATTATAGGTTTCTAAGATTTATCATGGAAAGGTCTATGACTTCTTTGACTTTCTAGCTTTTCTAGTAAAATGTGTTTGGGGGTGGTTGCTTGGGCTGGGGGGGGCGAGAAAGAGAAAGAGAGAGAAAGAAAGAAAGAGAGAGAGAAAGAAGGAAAGAAAGAAAGAAAGAAAGAAAGAAAGAAAGAAAGAAAGAAAGAAAGAAAGAAAGAAAGAAAGAAAGAAAAAGAAAAAGGAAGAAACCAGAGACCTATAAATGACAGGTCAAATATAAGAGATTGAAGCCGGGCGCAGTGGCTCAAGCCTGTAATCCCAGCACTTTGGGAGGCCAAGGCAGGCGGATCACCTGAGGTCCGGATTTAAAGACCAGCCTGACCAACATGGAGAAACCCTGTCTCTACTAAAAATACAAAATTAGCTGGGCGTTGTGGCACATGTCTGTAATCCCAGCTACTCAGGAGGCTGAGGCAGGAGAATTACTTGAACCCAGGAGGTGGAGTTTGCGGTGAGCCAAGAACGTGCCATTGCATTCCAGCCTGGACAACAAGAGAAAAACTTAGTCTCAAAAAAAATAAATAAATAAAAATAAAAGAGAGATTGAAAGGTCACAATCTGGATCCTACCTTTGCAACGTAGTAGCTTTATATTATATATTAATGCTATGAAACTTCAGAGCTCGTTTCCTCCTGAAAATTATGTGCCTGGATTATGTGATCACAATGTTCATTTCTTATTTTAACTTATTTTATGAATACTAGTCAAACTGAGTACCCATAAATATAGTCTCATGGGGTCAGTTATTACCTAAAAGATATTTTACGGTGTTTTCATTTGTATTTTTTTTTTCAAGACTGGGTCTTACTGTCACCCAGGTTGGAGTGCAGTGGCGTGACCTCGGCTCACTGTAACCTCTGCCTCCCGGGTTCAAGAAATTGTCCTGCCTCAGCCTCCCAAGTAGCTGGGACTATAGGCGCCCACCACCACGCCCAGCTAATTTTTGTATTTTTAGTAGAGATGGTGTTTCACCATGTTCGCCAGGCTGGTCTCGAACTCCTGTCCTCGGGTGATCCGCACACCTCAGCCTTCGAAAGTGCTGGGATTACAGGCGTGAGCCACTGCTCCCGGCTTCATTTGCATTTCAACTGAAAAATATGTATGCATGAATTTGACCATTTTGACAACTGTATTAACACCAAGCACCGTAACATAATTCCAGTGTCATCACCTGAATTTGTACTGAGTAAAGTATTGGTAAAAAATGATAACTTAAAGGGTGTAACTTTTTAACACAGTGATTTTTACACTGGGTTTTATAGATATTTTGAAGTGGTAATGCTGTCTGAAATTTAAGAAACATTGTCATATATGATAACATGTGCATGAGAACAAGAACTTACAACTAATATAGGCAGAAATGGGTTTATGTTTCACCTCTGCTGCTTAACTGACCTTCAGATCTTGTTTAAATTGCCCAAATCATGGGAGCTTCAGTTTTCTGATCCATCAAATGTGAATAATATCTACATTTCAGGGATCTGGTGAGCTCCCCAGGTATGCCACAAACATTTTTTTGTTTAAGTTGGAAGTAATGTAGGTGATGCTGTTGCTAAGTAGACGCTATTAATTTGATTTAAAAATCTGTCTCCAGACATTTATTTGGAAAGGTTTTCTAAAATGCTTCCTTAATCATATGGATCTATATAGCTATTAATCACTCTACCTCTCCTCATGCAAACTTTAAAAAAAAATAGTGTACACTACTAGTATTAAAAACTTACATCTTATCCCATTTCAAAATGCAATTCACCAGAATCTGAATGCTGCCTCCAATCTTCTTGTTAGAGTAACAATGATTTAATTTCTAAACAATTTAATTTCTCAACCCAGTTGGTGTTGTGCAGCCCATATCTAACTGGACTCTAACAGTGTTGAGTTTTCATTGCTTGCTGAAACAATTATTTTGGCTTGCAGAACACTGAACTTATACTCTTTTGACAACTTTCTAATCCTCTTTTCTGTGATTTCCTCTTCTTTAATCCTCCCTCTGCACATCAGCCTCCCCAGAGCTCCATACTCAGGCCTCTGTTTCTATCACTTTAAACCCTCCGTCTAAATGGCCTTATACACTTTCATGGATTTAACTCTACCGACATGTTGAGAATTTACAAATAAAATATTCAGCATAGTTCCCCCCTCCAACCTTTATATTCTTTCCTAACTGCTTACTGGATATTTCAGTTGGGAAGCACATAAGCATCTAAAACTCAACCTATATTCAATCCTCAGTTCATTGTCTTTCCCATCAAATCTCCTTTCTTCTCCTAACTCCTCAAACCCATTTAATTGACAGGATCTACCAGTGTTATCTCCTAAACGAGTGGCATATTTCTTCTATTTCCTGTGTATTGCTTTGTTACTTCATGACATGTTTATTCGCTCCAAACTTTTAACAAGTCCCACGAAGCTTTCCATCCTCTGGCTCTCACCCATATCCAGCTTCATCTTTTGCAATGATTTTTCTGCTTCTGCGACCAGCAATTGCATTTCACTTTGCCGAACACACAGGCCATTCCTAAGCTCTGTCTCTGCTCATGTTCTTACTCTGCTCCATTCATTCATCGCCTCTCCAAGTAGGCAGCTGTTGTGTCTCCATTTAATTTGATTTATCAACTGTTTAAAATCTTTTTTAAGCCGTATCTGGGGTTACACAACTCTTTTTTTTTTTTTTTTTTTTTTAGGCGGGGTCTCACTCCGTCGCCCAGGCTGGAGTGCAGTGGCAAGATCTCGGCTCACTGCAAGTTCTGCCTCCTGGGTTCACACCATTCTCCTGTCTCAGCCTCACAAGTAGCTGGGACTACAGGCACCACCACACCTGGCTAATATTTTGTATTTTTTAGTAGAGACGGGGTTTCACCGTGTTAGCCAGGATGGTCTCGATCTCCTGACCTCATGATCCGCCCGCCTTGGCCTCCCAAAGTGCTGGGATTACAGGCGTGAGCCACTGTGCCCGGCCCATAACTCTTCTGTATATTTTTTGCATATTTATGTCTATCCATTAATTATCTGTCTGCTCCAATATAATAGGAACAAAACCATGTCTTATTTGTCTTGGTATTATCAATACTCATAACTCATAAGACATAGTAAGGACTCAATAACTTTTTGTTGTCGAATGAATATAAGGGGTGAATACACAAATATGGAAAATGTAATTATTTCAATAATTTTGCATAATCTTTATTTTGATCTTCATTCTTCCTGAGGGAGACAGTTACAATCATTTCCGGGTAGACTGAATAAATTCAAATTAAGTTTAATCAATTAAGGGTTTTCTGCTCTTCCTCTTTCACCCTGAAGTGACCACTAGTTGCAAGGATTTACGTAGATTTATGGGCCTACAGCCTTGAGATGGCAAGTGGTGTCCATTTGGTCCCTGGTCAATACTACCAATTTAAAATAGCGTCCACTGATATGTACACTGTCTTGTCTGATTATACCCCTATGTGAGAATTCAATGAACTGTCCATATGCCCATGTGTCCACATGTCCTGTCTCTGACTTAACCTTAAAACACATTTTTACCTGCCAGGCCAGTTGGTGGACCCTTTAAAGGCCCAGAAAACATATGCTCTTCCATGGAAATCTCGGATAATGAGAGGCTGCTCCAAGTCCCTTATGCCTGGACACTAAAACATGATTTTTAATCTACTGCTTTCTATCAGACAAATAAGCACAAATCCATTTCCCTAAAATGGACTCTTTCCAAGAACCGAGGACACAGGACTCCTTCTCAAAGACCCAAATCAACATCTGTTTTGCTTTCTGCTTCTGCCTTATTCCGGGACAGCAGCTTTCAGATTTAAAAATCAAGAATGTGTCACTTTTCTCCTCTGCTTCCACACTAAAGATTTCTCCCTTGGGCAACACATTTCTGTTGTCTAGGGGTACAATTTGGAGAAGGTTAGTAACACAGTATACAGAAAACCTAGGAACTGAGTGAGGTCGAGAAATCATAGCACATCAACTAATACTCAAAAATATTATTACAATACACGTGCAATTTTTAATCTCACATCAAAAAATGAAATAAATACAATCATTTTGCCTGCATTAGACACAATTACTTATATTGGTTTCTGCTATCAACTTTTAGTTTTCTTACACTCCTATTGCTCCAACTTGGTTTCACACTCTTTGAATCTTCAACCACAGGAAGCGCCTGTGTTTATCTGTGCTAGATTTGGCCCGTTGGTGTAGGACACTTTCCTGTGTTTTGACTCTTCAAATCCTAGCCTTAAGCTAGAAAAACAAATGCTTCATGAAAACTCCATCCTCTAAGTAACAATTATATTTTGCAAGGTATTTTGCAGGATTTCAGACAACTAAATTTGACTTTGTTTCAGTGTAACAACTTCTCTATACCCTCTCGTCTTTTTTTGAGGGGTATGTGTAATTTTATCTGTAAAATGTGATCTTATATTTTCATGTGCCTTAATCTCTAGAAACTAGTAAACAAAACTTCAGTGAGTAACTGAGGCCATTAAATGATGCCTCATTCAAATAAACACCTTTACATCTGTTTCATAAAATTGACATTTTACTGTATGCAAGTTGGTATATTGCTTTATTTGAAACACAATTATATTGTATTGTGATCGTTTTAAAATTGTCTGTAATAGTCTTAGATATTTTTTGAAAGTACAATTTGCAAGACTGTA